>NC_135611.1:93540000-96345000 GCF_053574225.1 Canis aureus | reverse complement strand
TGACGGAGGGGCACTGGAGTCAGGAGACCATGAATGAGGGGAAAGGGGCACAGGCCTACTTTTAGCTCTGAGAGAGATACCACATGTAACAGGTTTTCAAATGTTTCCAAAAAATATAAATTGAATTATTAAGGAAAAATGCTAGTGTCAGTGTGATTTTTAAACATGGCTTTGACTGAAGAATCATATTCTTATACAAAACAGAGAAATATTTCAAAGAAATGCTCATAGAGCATACTAGAAGTTTGACTTTATTGAAGTCATTCAAAAAGGATAGAAATAAAATAAGAGTTAACTGAAAATTATAATAAATTCCTAATTATAACTAATTCCAACTCAAACTTTCATCTTCATGTATCCTCTCCTATTCCCCTCATCAAATTTCAAAGGAACTACAGAAACAAAATAAAACTGCTCCTGCCCAAAGCCTACAGGTGGCTGTGCCTCTGCAGGCCCAGCTGTGGTTCTGAGCAAGGAGCCAGCCTGGATGCCAATAAACACTCACACCTCATCACACAGTAGGGCTGGAGGCTTGTAAATGGGAGCCACCTTCCCAGGAGTCAGGGGGTGACCACTCTGCAATCTGAGAAAAGATACTTGATTTTTCTAAACTGATCTCTTATCTGCCTATCTTTTTAACTTTCCATATAGTTACGTATCAATCTAGTACATATGATAAAGTGCTTACTATGTGGGGTCACTGTCCTTAGCACCTTATGAATATTACATAAACCTCCTACCGGCCTCATAACATCAGAACTGCTATGACCTTCACCACTAATGGGAGCACAGGGCAGAGGAGCTGCCATCACTTGCCTGGTACAGCCACAATTCAAGTACAGATGGCCTGACTTCAGGGATTTGCTCATCATCATTTGTGCCCCTCACCAGTTCCCACAGCCTGGACTCAAGAGTCCATGGACATGAGCAAGGACTCAGCACTGCAAGGCAACATCCCATCCTTCCTCAAGGGCCTGTGACCATGAGCCTGAAGAAAGGGAAATGGTGAGACCCCTGGGGAAGCCTGACAAGCACAGTGGCTCTGAGCTCTGGTAACTCCTGGAGCCTTTAGAACACCACGAAGTTCACGCAATCCAACAGAGGGAAAGCAGGGGAACTGTCGGTTGCCTGGAACAGAATTCTGACTTGAGATTTTCCTACAAACCTCCAACCCAGACTGTCCCCAGTATAGGATCACAGGTTACTAGACAAGGGCCAACACCAGAGCATCCCTTTCCTACCACAATTCCAAAACAAATAAAGCCTCCCTGGGGAAACAGAGAGAAAGTAAGCAAGGTTAAGCCCCCACACACCTCCACAGCCTTGTCTGGAGGATCATACATAATAAACAGAACTGATTGATAACCTCCACAGTCAACGGCTGCTCCAGGCTGCTCCAGGTGTTCACGACAGTGGGATGTGGTGGGGGAGGGGGAGGGGGAGAGAGGGAGAGAAAAAGGAAGGAGGGGAGAAGGGGAGGGAAGGGCAGAGAGGGAGGGAAGGAGGGAGGGAAAGGAAGAGTGAGCTCTTGGCATATCAAATGCTGCTTGACATGACACATGTAGTTATTTCCATTTCTGACGAAAACATAACACTTTTACTTTTACCTGGTAGGAAAAAAATACCCCATTCCTGCCTTGCTTCACAAACCCTCAAGGGGTTTTGCTGGCCCTCAGTCTGTGGACCAGCAGTACTGGTATCCCTGGGAAGCCTGATGAAATATATGACCCCCCCGGGGTCCCACCCCAGAACTACCCAGCCAGGAGAGGAGTTTTTAACAAAACCTACAGGTGAAGCTCCAGATACCCAGCTAATCCACAGGGGGCCTGATCAACTCAGCATCCTGCAGGATAACATACTGACCACTGCAGTCAGACAAAGTAGTAAGAGCCCTCACTCTTTGGGGAAGACCCAAACGTTCGTACCAGCTTTATGTGTTCCATCCAGACAATGGAGCACTGCTCAGCAGTAACGAGGAACCAACTACTGACTGATGCAAACATCAGTGAATCACAAAAAAATATGCTGAAAGATGACATGCAAATTAACACATACTTTGTGCCGTTTATTCAAAATTCTTACAAAGAAAATGAGTCTCCAGTGATGGAAGTAGCTCAGCAATTATCTGGAGACAGGCAGAGAATGGGAAGGGGCAGAGGAAAGGGTCAGTGAGGGTCACAAAGAAACTTTGGGGGTGACGGACATGTTCACTGTCTCGACTATAGTGATGTTTCCACAAGTCAAAGTCAACACATGATGCACGTATGACTAAAACTTCTATGACTTGAATAATAAGAAAATGATAAATCCAACAGGATAAAGCATACTAGTTTCCTGATCTTTTATAAACAGAGGTTAATTAGATACATAATTTATTTTTATATGGATATAAGTTAAAATCAAGTAACAGGTACGAATCATTTAAAATCATAAAGAAAATATTAAGAAAAACTGATGAGAAAAGTAAAAGGGAAGAATCTGGTTCTTTTAACTGAAATATAACTGACATATATATTAGCTTCAGGTGTATAAAATAGTGATTTGACAATTCTACCCATTACTCAAGTGCTCACCAAGGTAAGTCTAGTCACCATCTGTCCCCAACCAACATTATTACAATATCTTTTATTATTTCTGGTGCTATACCTTTCATCTCCATGACTTACATATTTTATAACCAGAAGTTTGTACCTCTTAATCTCCTGTATCTATTTTACCCATCTGCCCCACCTTCTGACAATCCTAGTTTGCTCTCCGTATTTAAGCATCTGGTTTTCTGTTTATTTGTTTTTTAGATTGTACACGTAAGAGAAATTATATGGTATTTGTCTTTCTCTGATTTATTTCACTTAGCATGATACCTTCTAACTCTATACATGTTGTTGCAAATGGGAAGATCTCATTCTTTTCTATAGCTGAGTATTCCACTGTGAGAGTGTGTGTGTGTGTGTGTGTGTGTGTGTACATGTATACCACATCTTCTTCATCCATCCATCCATCAATGGACAGTTAGGTTGTTTCCAAATCTTGACTATTATAAATAACATTGCAATAAACAGGGTTACAGACATCTTTTCAAGTGTCTTTTAGTGTTTTCGTTTTCTTTGGGTAAATACCCAGTATTTACTGGATCGTATGGTAGTTCTATTTTCAATTTTTTGAGGAATCTCCATACTATTTCCCATAATGGCTGCACTAATTTCTATCCTCACCAATTGTACACAAGGGTTTCTTTTTTACCACATCTTCATCAAAACTTACTACTTCTTGTCTTTGATACTAGCCATTCTGATAGATAAAAATTGTTATCTCATTGTGGTTTTGATTTGCATTTCCCAGGTGATAAGTGATATGGAGCATCTTTTCACTTATCTGTTGGCCATCTGCATGTCTTCTTTGGAAAAATGTCTATTTAGGTCTTTTGCCCATTTTCTAATCAGATTGGTTTTTTGGTGTTGAGTTGTAGTTCTTTATACATTTTGGGTATTAACTCCGTATCAGATATATCATTTGCAAACATCTTTTCCCATTCACCAGGTTACCTTTTTGTTTTGTCAATGGTTTCCTTTGCTGTGCAAAACTTTTTTGTTTTGTTGTAGTATCAACAGTTTAATTTTGCTTGTTTCCCTTGCCTGAGGAGACATGTCCATAAATATGTTGCTCAAAGCAACAGGGAGGGAAGAATTTAAAACTGGAAATATACCAATTCTGTCACTTCTCATAGTAAGAAGTCAACAGAACTTTCCAAAGGAAAGGATCAAGTATACTATATAAAGTTGTAATAAAAACAGCAGCTGAGGGGCACCTGGGTGGCTCAGTGGGTTAAGCACTCAACTCTAGATTATGGCTCAGGTCATGATCTCAGAGTCAGGAAACAGAGACCCGAGTTGGGGGGTGGGGGGTGGGGCGGTCTGAGCTCAGCAGGGAGTCTACTTGAGATTTTCTGCACCCCCCACTCTACCCCTCCCCCTGCAGCACACACTATCACTCTCTTCCTCTCTCTAAAATAAATAAATCTTAAAAAAGAAACCCACAAACACAACCAAAAACAACCACCACCACATAGCATATTTAATATTTTTTAAATGTCAAATAACCAAAATCAGAAGGCACAGGAAATCACAACAGGCGTTAACAACCAAACATATCAATACATTTAAAGAAGCTGTACTCATCTAGTAACAGAAAGACTCCAAGTGGATCATATGGCAAAACCCAATTACAAGTAGAACATTAGAGAAACATCTACAAAAAGAGAGAAAATAAAGTTCTAAAAATTCGAAGTATGGTGTATCTCAGAGTCAAATACAAAGGAAATATCTCATAATCTTAATATGTAATGAGCAACATTTGAGTAAAAGCATTAAATGGGCAAAGGAGAAGCACTTGGTTAGGCTTAACAAAGGAAAAGTGCAGAATGAAGATCTAGAAAGAATAAAATTCATACAGAATAACACTGCAGCAGCATCCACAAGGCAAATACCCAATAAACAACAAATTGAACACAGCACAAATGTGACAGCCACTCTCTGGCCATTATACAATAATTAAACTTAGAAAATTACAACAAAACACTAGCTAATTGGGGACAGACAAATAGGGATGGCCTGAAGGCACAGTTTCTTCCCTATTTGAGTAGCAGAAAGAGGGGGTTCCATATGTGAGGATCAACTCAGGGGAAGTGCAGGCTCCAGCCACCTGCCTCCAGAGGCAGTTTCCAACAAGGCCACTTCCCCGACTGGGAAGTGTCCATGGCTGTACAGATGTTCTCTTCCTCTCTGAAATGCTCAATACATACAGCATGACAGAATGGGTCCCACGTTCCTAGAACTACCGACCCTAAATTTCCTCTACCCCAACAAACTATCTACTTAAATGGGTAATATAAAAAATAATAAACGAGCTTCTCCTTAGCTCAGTTATGCCCTCCTTCTTTCTCAAACACAGGTTCTCCTCCACGCCTACAAGAAAAGTGCCCTGTGGGTTACGTAATGTTGGCACCGGGCCATCTGCCACAGGATGCAGCCGGTGCCACCCCAGTGTAGCTGTGACACGGAAGCTGGCCTGACGTGGGAGAGCCAAATGAGCAAATCTCCTCATCAACCTTCAACGTAGCTAATATCAGGAACTAAGAGAATATTTTGCCCGTCTCTACACTTTATTTTTTAATTTATTCCAAACCTTAGACCGAAGGAGGATTTCTATTTATTAAGGCTCCCTCAGATACTATATGATATGTATGTTTTTTGCACTGTTGTCTGTCATAGTAAAAAACTAAAAACTACCTAAATGTCCATCAATGAAGGAAGAATTACATATATTATGGTATGTGTATAACAAATAATACAACAAAACAATTTTTTTTTTCTAAAATGCAGTGGTAAAAAATCCCACTCTGGAGAAAACTAGACTCCAGACTATTCCCAGAAATAATTTTTCAAATACAATGTCTATCACACAGCCAAAGGATAACCAAGAAAACAAGATATATTAAGAACCAGTAGGAAGAAACATTAAGAAAACATCCATACAAAACTGAGATCCATAACCTTCATGTGCTGACTTTCAAATAAAGACATGAAGCCAAGCATGAAACTGTGAACAATAAAAAGTGACACAACTGATTTTTAAAAGAACCAAAAAGTATTTTAAAATGAAATAAAAAACTCAATGTTTGTAACAAATTAGGGGCAGCTTATGAGAAAATCAGTGAAGCTATAAACTATTCAGAGAGAGATAAGAAGGGACAAACATGGAAACGATGAAGAGGAGACACAGACACACAGTATGGTTGGTTGGATATGAGCCAAAGTGGCAGAAAATAGGTGAAACAAGTATCCCTCGTCCTGGGTTTAAGAGAAAGCAGCAAATGTAACTTGAAGAAAAAAAAAATTAATGAAAATCAGGATGGAAGTTAATAGAACAGACTCAAGAGAGGGAATTACCAAAACCCAAACCAGATTCCTGAAACGTAAACTAGAAGTGGTGAAGCTATGGAAAGGCAGATGGTAGAGGAAAAGAGGACGACGGCAATAGGCTGTATCAGGAGCAAGGGGACAACCCGTTGCCTTGTCAGAGACACTAAGACAATGTTATCAATGACTTCACACTAATCCATTTGAAAATCTGTATGAAATTGGATAAATTCCTAGAAAAGTATTAATTTCCAGAAATAAAATTTAAAAAGACAGCTTGTTTATGTGGTTATTTTCATCTCTATATTTGTACATAATATAAATCAATGTATGGATATAAATACATATTCATGTAAAAGCCAAGAAAAGGCCTAAAAATATTAAAATCATTGAATATTAAAATATTAAATCAGGGCACCAGCAATAATTACTTAGTGGACAGAAAGGAAGTGGGGAAAAGTTGCTAAAAGTTCTAATTTTTTACATTAAACACACATTCAGATGTTCCTTATGGAATTAAAAGCTAACAAACATCAAAAGCCAACAAAGAACAGAAGTGATTTCCCCTTTTGATCTTGTCAAATTCTAAACTATTCCAGGGTAATATCTTAAAGTAAGTGATAAGAGCTTGGTTGATAAGCCCATTTCTTTGGCTATATTTAGCAAAACAGTGTAATTTCCACACAACCATCCAAAATCATAATGTGATTAATACCCAGTGGAAGTCAGCAAAGGCAATAAAATTCCAAAAAGGGAAGGAGAGAGATCCTAAGTTGCAAAGCGAAGTGTAGGTCTATTAGAAACTATGGTTCAGTAGGTGGGGGATGTTAACACTTCTAAGGGAAAATGACTGACTACTAGATATTTGTGTCAGCTTTCTGTCATTCCTGACAAAAGGACAAAGAAAACAGAAATCGGGATCTGGAAGTTACACACAGAAAACTAGTAACTACAGTTAGTGAGAGTTTTTAATCAGTCAATCTTTCATATACTGTAATTGAGCACTTCCAATTTCTAGTTATTACATCAAATTAAAGGGAAAAATGTAATAATACATGCTGGAATGCATCCAATTCAACAAAATTAACTATTTATTTAAAAAAATCTCCTTGACCTTCAAACAAACAAAAAAACGCAGTGAACATAAACATTTTGGGTCAATCTGGCAGACTGACAAACAATTCTACCAACTTCAAAAATGTTCTTTACTAAACAATTCTTAATACATCTAAAATCAGAGGATAGCAAAGAGAATGTAACAAGTACACAACCTTTCAAATTGTAATGTGACAGCAGTCACTGGCACTAATTAAGTATTTTTACAATAAGCTTTATTTCAGATAAAGTAAAACACAAATGAAGTATCTGAAAAATCTCTGAATAGTAATAACAATGATAAACTACCAAACTCTAAAAAAAATAAAATAAACCACAATTCATAGCAGCTCACCACATTTTGGTAACTGATAAATTTAAGTTTTCTGCAGTAAAATAAACATCTTTTGGCAACTTCTTTGGGAAAAATGAGAAGCTGAGCCGATGTCTGATTTTTTGTGAATAAGTATCAGATGTCTCTAAATCAAATGGAAAGCTTAAAAGGGATATATCTGGCATTTATGCAAACCCTTTTACACTCATCACTCAAGAACCTCTAAATATTAAAATGGGATGCTAGAGAGTTTTATGTGGACTCATACCTTCACAAAGCATAGGCCTTACTATAGTGTGTTAGGTAATTAAAAAGAACATGATTAAATATACGAAGTGACAAATACAACACTTTTTAACTTTTAGTAAAATGTCATCATACCTTATTTATATTTAAAAGCTCTATATCTTACTTCAGAGATTATTATTAAGCTATGGTAAATCAGACTTCATGCTTCAAAGGAAGATAGCTACAAATTTTTGACAAAAAACTTTCTAAATACTCTCACCTATAGTTATTTATAAGAAACCAAATCATGGGTTGTTTTTATACACAAACAGGGTAAGTTACAGATAATTAGTTGTTTCTATATCGACCTACACCAGAATGCCCCACAGTCAGACTAAGGGGCCTTCCAAAATCTTCCAAAGAATGGAGCTTTTCCATCATGGCCAGCCCCGGGCGCAGGTGCCCACAGCCCCAAAGCCCATCTCCAGGAGGGTACCTGTCAAAGGCACCAGTGACAAGTGTACTACCAAATTTAGCCATCCATTCTTTCCATGCACCCTCCTGGACATGGCAGCAGCGTGTGACCGAGGCCTCCCACACAAAAGACTTTCTTCACTTGGCTCTCAGAGTACTGTTTCCTTTCTGTGTCTCTACCCTGGCACATCTTTCTGAGTCTCCTTTCTGGTTCTTTTTTCATTCCAGTCTTGCAACAATAAAATGCTTCATCTGGAGGGCAGCCTAGGTGGCTCAGCGGTTTAGCACCTGCCTTCAGCCCGGGGTGTGATCCTGGAGTCCTGGGATCGAGTCCCACGTCAGGCTCCCTGCATGGAGCCTGCTTCTCCCTTTACCTGTGTCTCTGCCTCTCTTTCTCTCTGTGTCTCTCGTGAATAAAATCTTTGAAAAAAAAAAAAAATGCTTCAGCTGGAAATGCCTGGTATTTTAAAGGATTACTACGGATTATCATTTTCAAAAAAATCATCCACATCAAACTAGATTCCACAACTGAAAATTCTGGTGAAAACCTACTTTAACTATTTTTTTATCATTAGATGACAATTCTTTGAGACGGAAGTCGACTTGAGCCCACAAAGAGAGAATTCTAAAAGGTTTTCCTAGCTCTTCATGAAATACCACCTGATGAGGCAAGACTGGCCATCAGGAGGGAAGTAACACTTCTGCTCCCATTTTCCATATCATAACTCTGCACAGTGAGGATCCCAAGAGTGGCATGCTATCGTCACCAGTGAAAACAGGAAGGACAGTGTATAGCATGCACCTGGAGGGGGGCGGGTAAGTTAAAAATCAGCAGCTTTAGCAGATCCAGATAATTTCATATCTGTGCATCTGTGATGCCTTGCTCAGGCCTAAGATTTCAAAATAACCCATTACTGCTTTCAACCTAGGCATCCGAGACCTGAAAGGGGGAGAGAACTTGAAACAATGATTAACCTTCTGGGTATCCAGGAATTCACTATTTCTTTAGAACAGAACATCTCAAAAATAGACTTTTTTCTTTGAAAAGAGCAAAAGAACTAAATTTTGTTCTGGAACTTTGGAGTTACTTTTTTTTTAATATTTTATTTATTTATTTATGAAAGACAGAGAGAGGCAGAGACATAGGCAGAGGGAGGAGCAGGCTCCATGCAGGAAGCCCAAGTGGGACTCGATCCCGGGACTCCAGGATTACAGCCCAGAACAAAGGCAGACACTCAACCACTGAGCCACCAGGCATCCCTGGAGTTACTTTTTAAGAAGAGCCTTTCTAGGAAGCTAGAATAGTAAAGTATGGAATTTAGTGACTCGGATAAAATACAGAACTTTCTAATCTCTATTTTAATAACACAGAATAGCTTTCAAATGAGTGCAGTACCTCTAAGTTCCTTATAGACTCTTTCAATAAAGATAAGAAGAACATGGTAGTCACCATGGCCAAGAAAAGGTCCATGGCCCTTGAGACCCCAGAGAAAGATCCTCTAGATGTGAAAAATGCAAATTAACAGGGGGCATGAGGAAAACTTGGTGTTAGACAGGCAGGATATTATACTCTGATTCATACCATTACTGATAGTGCCACAATGGTTCTAATAACCAGCTCACAAAATTCCTGAAAACTTAACAATTATCTTGAGCCTCTATGAACAGGCATCAGCACATCTGTGTATGAAACAGCTCCATGAGTGCAATGCAGGGTCCTCACCTAACGCATCCACTCACATCCTCCAGATAAGACACCCAGGCGGCTCAGTGGGTGAAACATCTGCCTTTGGCTCAGGTCATGACCCCAGGGTCCTGGGATTGAGTCCAGTGTCACTATCCCTGCTCATCGTGGAGTCTGCTTTTGCCCCTCCCCCTGCTCCTTCTCTCTCTCTCTCTCTCTCGCTCACTCTAATAAATAAAGGTTAAAAAAGAGAGAGAGAGCAAGAGCAATCTCCTTTGGACACAATCCACCCTGGAAGCCCTGCTCTACAGAAAATGAATGGACTATGTCAGAAGACCCAGTGCATAAGGACCAATAAGAAACCTGGAGGCTTATGTGTGGAATCTGGTCCATAAACCAATTTCATCTGACATTCAAAGGGTTTTTTCCTTTCCTTTGAAAAACCTTAAAACCAGGAGATAATTTCTAAAAAGTCTAGAATTTTGGCTTCTCTTGAAAATAAGAACCAAGGCAGAAAATGAAGAAAATTATTCAAGATTTAACATTAGAAATGTTTGCAGAATTCAAGATAGATGAATATTTTTAAAACTGATCTAATTAGGCAAATATACAGAATGTATGTAGCTTACACACACGTAAGGAAGCAGAATAATAACAAACTTCCTTAAGATAATCGAAGTACCAACTATGTCAGAACCCACACCCTGTCTACCCATGTGCTCCTCACCTACTCTTCTACTTGCCTCCCCAAACCCAAAGGTTTGAATTCTGTTCATCACTCTATTTTTCATGTGTGTGTGTGTATGTGAGTATATGTGATTTCAGTATACACACATTTCTAAATTATATGTTGTTTTGTATGCGTTTAGAAGAAACATATTGTTTTAATTAAATGTTTCAAAGTTTTATCCATGTTGTTACACATGTAGTTATTCATGTATGCACAATGTTATCTACGGTACAAATACACAAAACCATTCATCCATTCTCCTGTCACTAAAATTTGCTTGTCTTCAGCTTTTTATTATTAATAAATAATAATGCTACTATAAAATCTTTTTCTTATACCATGATATAAGCTTCCCTAGGACACATGCACAAAATGCCTATAGAATAGTGTATTTTCAAACTCCCAAGTAGCAACATACCCACTGGGTCAAAATCAGGTATTTTAAAAAATAAAATAGCATAGTATTCACACGCAGTGCATAAAGAAAGGTTATTATCTTCATGAACCTCTGATGCCCACCCTCTGTGTTTATTGGGATACACTATGGATATGATTCGCCATGGGTCCAGTAAAAACAGTACTAAAGGGCTTAGCCTCTAGATAAATGCCTCCTAAAAAAGTAAACTTCCGAGTCTTATGGAAATTAAATGTTCAACTTTGTAAGATAACACCAAACTGTTTTCCTAAGCAGTTACATCAATTTGTACGCTCATTAGAAGTGAGTCAATCTGCCTGGTGATCCACTTCCTCACTAACTCTCAGTAACTTCAGGCATAAGAATATGTGGCTAATCTGACAGATGTGTGAAACATGACTCTCTGCTATATTGTCTTACAGACTCCCAGGCTGCATGCATGCATGTATGTGTTGATTCATGCGTGCGTGCGTGTGTGTGTGTGTGTGTGTGTGTATGAATGATTTGGCAGCTCTGTGTTTCAAGTATTTCTTCCCAGTTTGTGGCTTTTCTTTCTTTCTTTATAGCACCTTTTAATGAACAAATGTTCTTAAGTTTAATTTAAGGTGGTGAGACTGGGCCTTTTGTGTTTTCCTGATTTTAGGAGACTACTCTTAGGTTTTACTACTAAGAAACAGATACTTTGCATCAGGCTAAGGAAGTTTCCTTCTATTTCTAGTCTGCCTTGACCTTTTTCTATGAATAGATTTGACATCTCTCAAATTCTTGTCATCAATCTATTAAGGAAGAACATGATTTTATTTTAAAGGACTAATGTCACAAATTTTTAAGATTTTCAAATGGGAAGCTCCTCCTCCCCCTTGTATTCTTGGGAAAATCCAACTTGGGTCTTTTTTAAAAACCTGCGGGATTTCATCCATGCTCTTAAAGCAAGACTGGCTCCTCTTACTTTTTGCTCTATTGTTTTTGTCACATGTACATGTGAAAGTCATACTAATCAGCAATACTGAATTTAGGATTAAATGCTCACTGTATTGTTCTATGGAGGAGTTGTGTGTGTGTGTGTGTGTGTGTGTGTGTGTGTGTGTGGAGGAGTTTATGTAAGATTGCAAGGATCTGTTCCTTATAGGCCAGTGAAACACCAGAAGGTAAATCATTTAACATGTAAAAACGAGCCCAACGCTTTCTCTGTGAAGAAACTTTCAACTACTACTCAATCCCTCCAGGGATAATAGGATTATTCCAGAATACAATTTCTTCTTGAGACACAAATTTCATATTTATTGGCATAAAGATTTTCACAGTATTTCTTACAAGCTTTATAATCTCTGCCCTATCTACAATCATATCCCTCATCTGTAACATCTCCTGTTTACCCTTTAGTCCTTTGTCCAGAGGCTTGGTCTCGTGTAGATTCTCCCACTGCAACTCCAGCTTCTATCTCATTAATTTCTGATCTTTGTATTATTGCCTTCCTTCAACTTTCTTTGGATTCATAAATTTTTAAGGCACTGCTTAGCTACTTATTGCCAGTGGTTTTCCCTTGTTAACATAGGCATTTAAGGTTATCACTTCTCCTCAAACTATCACTTTCATCAAATCAAGTTTGGATATGTAATAACTTTATATTCATTCAGTCCTAGTACTTTTTCCCATAATAGTTCCTCCTTTGACCAATGAGTTTCTTAACAGTTTTTTTTTAATTTACAAATATATGGTTTTTAAATCTGTATATTAACTGTATTTTTATTTCTAACACAGTTGCATTATTCATAAGGAACATGGTCTCTATGTGTGAATCTTCCAGAACTTAATAGAATTTAGGGCCCACCACATGACTTATTTTTGTAAATGTTTCATATGCTCATGACAAGTGTACATGTTCTCCAATTTGGGGTTAAGAGTCTCATTAGTCAATTCTGATACCCATGTTGTTCAAATCTATAGTTTAAACTTTTGCCTTTCACTCTCATGATAAATTGGGAGAGATGAACTGAAATCATCACAATGATGAAGGATTTGCCAATTTACCATGTATATACCCAATATAACTTTATCTGTATACTTTCAGATCTCTGTTTTCCAGAACATGTTTAGTCTTATGAAAAATTTAACATTTTGATACATGCAGTGTTCTTCTCCTACTAATAATGGTTTTTGTCTTACAGAGTATGATTCAATAATTTCCTAGTATGAAGAAAGCTACAACAGAGGTGGCTACTATTAACAATACATAGTTGATTTAAGTTTCTTAATCAAATCTGAATACCCATGTCTTTAACAAGTTTAGTTAACTAACATTAATAGTAATTACTAGACTTATTTCATCATCTCATTATTTAATTTATCCTAAGGTTGGCACTCTCTTGTCCTCTTACAATTTTGTTAGGATTTGACTTTCTTTTGGTTTTTATTTTGTTTTTCTTATTCTGCTCTCCTTTCCCACCCTCCAACTCATTTGTAAGACTTAGCTCCATTCCTGTTCTTTGAATAATAATTTAAACTCCCAGCAAAGGATACAAAGACGTTAAAACCGTTAAGTCTCCAAAATGTAAAAACTGAAAAGGCCTAACTCAGATATGGAGCAAGCTGTCCAAATCAGAACCAAAAGTCAGCAGATTTCTTAAAATATAAGTAAAAAGAACAGAAGACTCTAATTAATTTCAAAAAACAAGAAAATAAAGAAGACATCTGAGGTGGATGAATGTGATGGACAGATGGAAAGAAGGGTGGGAAGGAGGAAGAGAAGGCAGGAAATCAGATGCAGTGCTTGTTCTAGTAAAACCTGTAAGCTAATGTGGTTTCCTAAACAGCTGAAAAAAAAAAAAAAAAAAAGGAAACATTAAATATACTGTTTCGTAACACATGGAAACTACTTAAAACTTTAAAACTTAAATTTCATGTGCATACAGTTTTATCGGAACAGAGAAACACACATTTGCTTACATTTTGTCTGTGGCTGCCTCAGCATAATACGTCAAAATTGAGGACCTAGTACAAAGCAAGGATGTCTCCTCTCACTAGTTCTTTTCAATATCATACTAAAAATCTTTGCAAATGTTATTGAACAAAAAAAAAGAAATAAAAAGTAATACAGATTGAGAAAGAAGACATCCAACTGTCTTTATCTGCAAATGACATGACTGTCTACAATGCAGAAGATATGAAGGAATTAACAAAAACCTCCTGGAACAAATACACAATTATACCAAGGGTGCAAGACACCAAGTAAATATACAAAAGTCAATCACTTTTCCACATACCAAGAATGACTGAGTGGAATTTGAAATTAAAACAATAACACACTATCATCTCTCAAAACAAAATACTTAGGTATAAACCTGACAAAATACATACAAGCTCTATGAGAAAAGCTATAAAACTTATGTATGAAATCAAAGAACTAAATAAATCGTCCATGTTCATGGATAGGAAGACTCAGTATTGTCAAGATGTCAGTTTTTCTTAATTTGATGTACAGATTCAATGCAATCCCAATCAAAATCCCTGCAAATTATTTTGTGGCTATCAATAAACTAATTCTCAAGTTTATATGTAGAGGCAAAAGACCCAGAATAGTCAATACAATATTAAAGGACAAGAACAAAGCTGTGGTACTAACACTACCCAATATCTAGACTTACCGTAAAGCTATGGTAATCAAAGCAGTGTGGTTATTGGCAAAAGAACAGAAAAACAGACCAAGGAATAGAACAGAAAGCCCAAAAACAGACTCCCATAAATCAACCAATCTTTGACAAAGGGAAAAAGGCAATACAATGGAGCAAAAATAGTCTTTTCAACAAATGGTGCTGAAACAGTAACATTCTCAAGCAAAATCAGGAATCTAGACATGAACAGGCCTTACAACCTTCACAAAAATTAACTCAAAATGGATCACAGATCTAACTGTAAAGCACAAAACCATAAAACTCCTGGAAGATAACATGAGAAAACCTAGATGACCAATAACTTTTTAGATATAACACGAAAAGCACAATCCATGAAAGAAATAATAAACTAGACTTTATTAAAATGGAAAACATATTACAAAAGATAATGTCAAGAGAATGAGAAGACAAGCTACAGCTGGGAGAAAGTATTTACAGAATATTCTGATATTTGATAAAGAATTATCATCTAACATATTTGAAGAACTTCTAAACTTAACAACAAGAAACACAAACAACTCAATTAAAAACTGGGCCAAAATCTCAACAGACAATTCACCATGGGTATACAGATAGGAAATAAGCACGTAAAAAGATGCTCCATATCATATCATCACAGAAATACAAACTAAAACAAGATACCACTACAAACCTTTTAGAATGGCTAAAATCTGAAACACTGACATCAAATGCTGACAAGGATGTGGAGCTACAGAAATTCTCATTCACTGCTGAGAAAGCAAAATGGCACAGCCAGAGTAAGGCAGGTTTTTTTACTCTTGCCATATGATCCAGCAATTATGCTCCTTGGTATTTTCCCAAAAGAGCTGAAAACCTGTTTCCACCCCAAAACCTACATATATATACTTCTAGCAGCTTTATTCATAATTGCTAAAACTTGGAAGTAACCAACATGTCCTTCAGTAGGTAAATAGATAAAAAAAAACTGCGGTACATCCAAACAATGGAGTACTATTCAGCATCAGAAACACATAATAGCACTAGAAACATATAAGATATTAAGGCATATATAAAGGGAAAAAACTTTAATGTGTCCTACTAAGTGAAAGAAACCAATCTGAAAAGGATACATACTGTGTGATTCCAATTATATGACATTCCAGAAATGGAAAACTAGGGAGACAGTAAAAACAGACTGTCAGAGAGGAGAGAAAGGAGAACACACTGAGCACAGATAATATTTAGGGCACTGAAAAAAAAAATATTTAGGGCACTGAAAAGAGTCTGTATATTACTGTAATGATGGATGCATGTCATTATATATTTATCAAAATCCCCAGAATGTACATCACCAAGAGTGAACCCCATTGTAAACTATGAACTTTGGATGGTTGTGATTTGTCAATGGAGGCTCATCAGCTGTAATAAATGTCCCATTCTAGTGAGGGATGTTGATAACAGGAGAGACCATGCTTATGTGGTGACAGGGAGTATAAATCTCTGTACTTTCCCCTCAGTTTTGATGTGAACCTTTAAGTGCTCTAGAAAATTAGTCTTAAAAATAATAAAAAGTTGAGTAGCTACAAAAGAGATCATACGAAGCGTAAGATATTATCTGTCCCTTTAAGAAAAAGTTTGCCTGCCCTGGTTTAATATATTAAATGAGTAGATCAGATCAAGATACTTAATTTCTATCTGCCTTTCAAAATCTCTGTAAGTCACCACAAAAGACAACTTCAAAATTTTATGTTCACTGTAATGTAATAAAAGGTATCATTAACAAATATTGGGGAACTCATGTATAGAAAAGAGTAGACTGGATTAAAATCCAGAACAGAAATGCTACAGCTAGAATCACTGAAAAGAAAATGTCACTGCAAAAATAGAAACAGGTTGTTGTTGTTTTTTTTAAGTCTCAGAAAAATTCTACTTTCAAAATCAATAAAATGAAAAGAGGCTTGGAAGAAACACCAAGGTGATGTTTACAACTAGACCAGTCTCAGCCACTCCTCCTCCCATTCATATAAAGTTAAAGATAGGGCAGCCCCAGTGGCTCAGCGGTTTAGTGCCGCCTTCAGCCCAAGGCATGATCCTGGAGACCCCCGATCGAGTCCCACATCAGGCTCCCTGCATGGAGCCTGCTTCTCCCTTGCCTGTGTCTCTGCCTCTCTCTCCCTGTGTCTCTCATGAATAAATAAATAAAATCTTAAAAAAAAAAAAAAAGTCAAAGACAACATCAACATCTACTTCCAAGATTGTGCTCTCTGACCAATATGGAAACCAAATCCATGCTCTGCCTCAGGAGACATCTGATCTGACCATGAGGCCGAAGCTGAAGACAGAAGCAAAGGAGAGCCACTGAGAACAGCAGCACAGGATTTTAAAAAGATAGAAAGGTGACAATGACCATTCCCGGAATCAAAACAAATATATTCTAAAACTTAGCTCTAAAAAACAAACAAACAAAAAAACAATAACAAAACCACACGAGGCTCCAAAGATTCCACATGGTCAAATTCTACTAAACTTTGAAATAACAGATGATTTCCCTGTATAACAGAGAAAAAGATAGAAAGCTTTTCACCTCATTCTATGAAGCTTACAATCCTGATGCCAAAACAGAAAACGGGGGTGCCTGGGTAGCTCAGTTGAGTGTCTGTCTGCCTTAGGCTCAGGGCATGATCCTGGGGTCCTGGGACCAAGTCCCACATCAGTCTCCCCACAGGGAGCCTGCTTCTCCCTCTGCCTATATCTCTACCTCTCTGTGTATCTCTCAGGAATAAATAAAATCTTTAAAAAAAAAAAAAAAAACTAAGACCATAGAAAACAGTAAACACAAAAAAAGAACTAGAAGAATAATCTCATTTATGATTATAGCAAAACATACAAAAATCGAATCCAGTAGTTTATATTAAAAACCACAATAACCAGTAACCACAATGACCAGGTAGGGTTTATTCTAGTAACACAAAGCCAGTACAACATTAATAACTCTATTAATACAATTTATTATACTAAAGGCTAAATGAGATAAATGAGACAAATTCTAATATATACCAATTACAGTTGATGCTTGAACAACACAGGTTTGAATTGTGCAGGTCCATGGATATGCAAATTTTCTTAGTAAATGCAGGGCAGTACTTGAAATGTATTTTCTCTTCCTTATGATATCCTTAATAACATTTTATTTTCTCTAGCTTACTTTATTCTAAGGATATTATTTTATTAATATTAGAAGTATTACTACTTTATTGTAAAAATATACTATATAACACATATCACATACAAGATATGTGTTAATCAACCGCTTCTGTTATCAGTAAGGCTTCTGGTCAACAGTGGGCTACTGCAGTTATTAAGTTTTGGGGAGAATCAAAAGTAATACACAGATTTTCAAGTGTGTAGGGATCAGCAGTCCTAACCCCCATACTGTTGAAGGGTCAATTGTATAAATACTGACATACATCAAAAAAGAATTTGACAAACTTTAACATGCATCCCTGATTAAAAAACAGTAACAAATTCCTAACAAGGTGAAATAGAAGAAAACTCCCTGAACTTGCTAATTACTGGCAAAATATTAAAAGCATTCATCCAAGTCAAATAAAGATAAGGAAGACAGGGATGAACACTCTCCAAAAACTGAATAGCGTACCAAGAGGCTTAGCCAATGTAAAACTGCATGAAAAATAGGTAAGATTAAAACACTGGGAAAAGCAAAAATAAAAATAGCATCATTTATATATAATGAACTTTTATCTGGAAAACACAAGAAAATTAACTGAGAAATAACAACAGGTAATAAAAGTAATTATCAAGTCGATGTGATACAAAACAAGCACTTAAAACATAATAACTTTCCTACAGAACTATAATAACCAGACTTCAACAGAAACAGAAGAAAAAGATCCCATTCGAAGGAATAAATGCTACAAAATAGCAAGAATAAATCTGAGCCAGAAAAAAGATGGAAGACCAAGCAAGGCAAATATGAAGAAAACTTTCTTGAAGGATATTAAAATATTGGATGACCCCACCCCACCTCCCCCGGATGAAACCCATACACATCATAGATGGAAAGGTTCAGTATCACAAAAATGTCAATTCTTTCTAAATAAGATTTAGAGGAATTCCAATCACAGTCCTGTGATAATACATTTCCTCCTTGCTTTAAAAACCAGTAATTCCAAGTTAATTTGGAAGAACTGATATGTGGGAATTACCAAAGAAAATCTTCAAGGAGAAACAAAAAAAAATAAGAGAACTTCATACCCTCCAGATACTCAACATTTTCAATTTAAATATTGGAATTGAATGAAGGGGGCACATTAGGAGACAGTATCTGTAGTACATTTAACAACAAAGGACCACTACTAAGTGGCCCTTACATAAATAAGCAGTTGTTACCGAAAAGAGGAGGAAGGATGTGAAAATGCAATCTGCAGAAGAGGAAACGCAAGTCTAATGTGAAAAGGTAAAATATCACACAAGCATCTGGGGAAAAGCACATTAAAATGCAAAGATGTCAAAAAATAAATTAATTAATTAAAATAAGATAAAATGCTAAGAGGTCTTCTTTGTTAACCTTGGCAAATTTGAAAAGCAACACTAAGTGTTGGCAAAAATATGAGGAAACCAGTACTGGTGCATAACTGATGGGAATGTAAATTATTACAAGCTTCTTGGAATATAATCTGGTAAAAATTATTAAAATGTAAAATGAATACATGATGCTGAGAACTGCAGTTCCATGTTCAGGAATCTATCCTAAAAGTACACATATTAATGCTCTGAAAGACCTGATACAAAGATACTCACTGCTTTATTATAAAGAACAAAAATGGGAAAAAGTCCATAAACATTAATGAAGTAATTTAAAATTTTGGAGAAGACCATGCTATGGGTTACTATACCGCAATATACTAAAAAGTATCAATAATAAAATAAGTTGATATATACTAAGACATAAAGATTACCCAGAAGTCTATAATTCTAAGGAAATAGTATGATCCTATTTATACAAACAAAACAACTCTGAATCTATAAATACGTGTGTATGCAATTATCTGGGCGACATTTCTCTTTGTTTGCTAATAACTACCTTCATATACCATGTCATCATATATAGGAGGTATCTTTAATTATAAAATATTTTTCACAACTTTTCAAATTAAATGTATTACATGCATCTCCACAGCAACCATTTACAGATCATGATTATCTAATTACATAACTATTTTAGCCAAAGCTTATATATAAGGACAGTGTGCAACTTTCCAAATCTGACATTCAAGGTCATCTTCAGCATGCTAGAAGGAGTGTAATTGAGCTTACCAATTTCATCAATCACTGCTCTTATTTTGGAGACAAAAGGACCAACTTCACTGGGATTCATTTTGACTCTCTCCTTAAGGTCAGCACCTGCAAAGTATTTTATTTACAAATATAATCTAGTTATAAACAAGATCTTAAGGCAATGAATTGAAAATTTACTTAAGATTCATATGTAACTTGAATATCAACTAAATATATCCATTAGAGGAATTATACTACTTAGGTTTTTCTTCTCAAAGACCAGCAGAAGGAAAAATAAAATGTCTGTTCATACACCTACCATGTGCCTAAAGCAGTGGTTCTCAAACTTTGTTGCCTCAGGGCCCCCTTACACTCTTAGAAGAGACTTATTTTAGATTCTATCTAGCAATAGGTGCTCTATTAAAAACTAAAACTATCAAATTTTTAAAATATTTATTAATTTAGTAATACAAATAAACCCATTCATATTAACATAAATGACTACAGATTGATGCCACTTTCTTGGCTCTTACAGGGATGCTGGCAGTTTTACCCACCACTGCTTTCACACTATCAGTGCAAACGTCAACCCAGTAAAAAGGGCAAATCACCAAACATCAGTTTGATTCCATGGATGCCTGCGCCATGGTGGCTGCAGATCATGTTTCAAAAATCACTGGCTTTCACATATGAACAAACAGACAGTTTCATTATTATGAGTTTATCACAGAATCAAACTTGGAACAGAGAAAAATAAGAAATTCTTAAGGAATCACTCTGTGGCTCAACAAAGGCATTCTTTTTAATAAAATTATATGAGAAAAGGAAGGCTCCCATTTAAATGAACAAATACAAACAAAGCAAAATTACAGCAAAGAAGGTACACACTCAGCTCCTTGCTCTCTTCTTAGTCCATTATAAAGTAATCAAGACTAGACATAATATCAAGTGCCAGCCAAGGCTGGAACATTCTGAGCCTATATACTTCCTACAGGAATGAGAACTACAACTGACAGAGCACATACCCTACAATCCATCAGTTCTTAGCTAAATATACCTTAGACAATCTCAAACATATGCCCAAGGAAATATGTACAGTAGCATTCAATACAGCATATATAAAATAGCAAAAAGATTAGAAATAACCTAAATATCTATAAGAAGCATTTTTAATAGCACTAAGATATATTTATACAACAGAAGAGTACATGTTCAGCATGAAAATGAAGGAACTAAAACATAAAGATAGATAAATTTAAGTGTTGAAGAACATATAATTATGTACATTTATTATATATTAATATATAACATATTAATACATATTTATAAATTTAATAACAACATATTATTATATTTACAGAAACATACACAGGATAATAACCCTTTACATAACTTTTTTAAAAAAGAATGCTATTTGGGGGGCAGCTGGCTGGCTCAGTCAGCAGAGCACATGACTTTTGAGTTCAGGATTGTGAGTTCAAGCCCCACACTGGGTGTACAGGATACTAAATAAATACTTTTTTTAAAAAAAAAAAGCTTTTTAGAGGTATAAAATACACATGGAAATGATAAATATCAAATTCAATTAGTAGTGACCTCTGTGGAATGGGATTCAGATGTGATTGGCAATGGTCACAAAGAACTTCAATCTTATTTGTAACACTGTATTGCTTGGGTTAGGTGATGGGTAATCAATATATCAGTCTTTAAACATATGTCTTCATAATTAATTTTTTCCATGAAAAATATTTGTAGGACCAAAAAAATTCTAAGCCATTTGTTTAAAAAAAAAAAACTGTCCAACTCACTGTCGACTTAACCCTGAGAATATCATTTGAAAATATAAAGTGTTGCTTAGTGCATGTTGGCTAATACATATTGGCTAATAAAAGTAGCTACATGCAGTGCCATATGGGGGGGAGGGTGGATAGATGAAAAGAAGAGCCAAAGCAAGCATAAGGGACACACAGGTGTGTGTGGTGGTCCTGAAGGAGACCCAGGAACCTGCATCACATCCTCCAACCTAGTGTGGATTACAGCACGAGGGTGCCCTGTAACATGTCAACTAGTAACTAGTGCTCCAAAAGGAGCTTTCACTGACATCCACACCCAGGTTAAAGAGACTAGCTGTTGGAAGCCATGCGGGGGAGCTAATAATGGGGGTTTGCTCTGAACAAGCACAGCCCATTCACACACCAGTGCCAGAAGAGGTGGCTGGGTCTAAGTGCAGCCCTAACCCACACAACCATGAGAGACTTCCATGGGATTCATGGATTAGTTTAGAAAAAATTACCTTTTTCCACGGGATGTTAAACATTTGTGACCTTAAGACTGCTTTTTAAAAATGTTAATACCCTTTTTGTTTTTCCTTTAGAAACATACCCTGCAATTCTCCAACATTCAGAACCCAAAAGTACAGAGTTGCTTCTATCCCTCCAGATTATAAATTCCTTATTTGATAATATCACAGTTTTATTTGCAGTCTGGCGTGTTTTACTTTTTAAACCCAAGTCCATGATGATTCACCTCAGGTGAGCAAGCCTCTGTGCTGCCGGGCAATCCTATCGCGTTCACCCTGGTACTCATCTACAGACCATTTCCTAACTCCTCCCTCTCCTCAGACCTCAAGCCTCCTACTCAAACCTGACACTAACTTACTAAGAAAACAGATGCATTCAGAAGAAAAATTTCACCAACACCCACCACCAAACCTACCTATCTAGCAGGATGGAACTCTTACACTCTGCCCTCCCTTCTGCTACTACAGATGAACTAGCTCAACTTGTGCACTAAATCCCACCCCTTCTTTCTTTAGTGCCATCACTCTAGCAATTATCCTTTTCTGGTTGGCATCATCAACAGTATCCCTCTTTTGAGAACCATTCTCATCAGCTACAGGAACACTGTAATACTGCTCATCTTTAAAAAAAGAAAATGATGTTGGTCCTTTTGTCTGCCAGCTTTAATAGAATAGCTTATTATCAAACCAATTCTTTCATGAAACTCTAGATAAAAAACAGAACAGCTATTTTGAGGGCAATGGAGAACAACAAAGACAATGAGAATGTATGAGAACTTCAAGGCAAACATTAGCTTCTGAACAATCTCACAGAAATGGGGAAAAAATTGGAGCTCAGAGCTTGCCAAAGAGGAATGCCACAGGCTTTCGTTCAGGACCTTGAAGATTAAATATAAAATAGGGTAAACACAAAGAAAACCATACCAAGACCAACTGCTAAAAAGAAAGGACCCCCGCCTCCAACAAAAAAATAAAGAAGCTGCCAAAAAGAATAAGACTAGCAGCTGACTTCTCAACAGAAAGTGAGTGACATCTCCAAAGTGGGGAAAGACAGTAACTACCCATCTAGAATCCTTCAAAAATGATGGGGAAATGAAGACATTTTACACATATACACACGCATGGTTCATCACCAAAAGGCCCACACCACCAAAAGAGACACCACACAGAATTCTTCAAGAGGAGATTTTAAGAGTAGAGTTAAAAATCTTATTTTATACTGCTCATGAGAGATATACCTGAAAAGATAAGGGCACAGACTAAACAGTAAAAAGGTAAAAACCATGCAAACACTAACCAAAAAGAAACTTGTGAAGTCATCCCCACAGCTGACAAAGGAGATCTCAAGCAAATGATAATCTCTCAAACTAGAGGGTCATTTTACAATAAGTATGATGATCCACTAAAAGTCTTCAGATTTCTTAAACTGGAATATATAAAATAAGACAGCCCCAAAATATATAAAACAAAAACTAATGAACCAAAATAAAAACTGACAAATCTACAACCACAGTGGATTTAAACAAATCTCCCACAGTAACCAACAAAGCAAGCAAGTAAATATCTTTAATAAATATTCATACCAAGAAATGGACAATAGATAAAGATTAACCCCCAAAGTGGAAGAAATAATAAAAACTGGAGCAAAACTTTTTTTAAAAAAAGAAAACAAATACACAGAAGAAAAACATCAAAGAAGCTGCTCTTTTGAAAAAATACTAAAACAAATGATAGGCCTTTTAGCAAGACTAATCATGGAAAAAAAATCAAAGGTGGCACAAATCCCAATAGCAACATTGAAAGGAGGATACTACTACGGATTTTAAATACATTAAAACAAGAAGAAAATATTACTAATAACCTTGGCCCTATACATTTGAAAAGGACATGAAATGGACACATTTCGAGAAAAACATAACTTCTTAAAACTGACAAAGGGAAAATCTGAAAACACAAATACACATGAAAGAAATTGAATAAATTAATTTAAAACTTGTCTACACAGGAAACTGATGCCGATATGGCTTCAACAGCAAATTCTTCCAAACATATAATGAAAAAAATTGGGGGTCCCTGCCTGGCTCAGGCATAGGGCAGGCAACTCTTGATCTTGGGGCTGTTAGTTCAAGCTCCACGTTGGGTAAAGAGATTACTTAAAAAATAAAATAAAATCTTAAAAAAACAACATGAATCTTACATGGAGAACTGCAAAACGAAAAACTGATTAAGAACACTTTAAGAAAAAACATGACAGTCTAATGTTTCTCATAAACACTGTCTCCAAATAACCTCAACAAAGTATTAGTAATTCATACCTAATGGTAACATAAATAAAATACAATATACGAAGACAAAATTACATTTGGTCTAAGATTCAAGACTAGTTTAATATTGGGGATCCCTGGGTGGCTCAGCGGTTTAGCACCTGCCTTTGGCTCAGGGATGATCCTGGAGTCCTGGGATCGAGTCCTACATCAGGCTCCCTGCATAGAGCCTGCTTCTCCCTCTGCCTGTGTCTCTGCCTCTCTCTCTCTCTCTCTCTCTCATGAATAAATAAATAAAATCTTAAAAAAAAAAAAGACTAGTTTAATATTAAGTGTTTTAATTTATAAAATTAATAGCATAAAGGTGAAAATCATAAAATTTTCAGTAGGCATAGCAAAAGTAGTTAAAATTCATCTCATACTTTAACATCTTGAGGTAGAATTTACATAATGTAAAATTCAGTCATTTCAAGTATACAATTCAGTAACTTTAAGTAAATTTGCAGAGTTGCACAACCATCATCACCATACAATTTTAGAACACTTCCACTTTCATAAAAAGATCCCTCACACTCACCTGGAGGCACTCCATGTTCCCGCCTCCAACCCTCCATTTCCCTAAAATGATGCCTTCTCTGGACATTTCATACAAATAAACACATGCAACCGACCATCTTCTGTGTCCTTCTTCCACATAGCAAGTATAGTGTTTTTCAGGTTTACACGTGTTATAAGAATGAATCAGTACTTTTTTGTTTTTATTACCAAATAGTATCCCACCAGAGGGACAGAGACACATTTTGTTTATCCATTCATCCACTGATGGATATATCTGGATTGTTTCCACTTTCTGGCTATTATGAAAAGTATTACTATGAACATACACACACAGGTTTTTGTGTAGACAATGTTTTTATTTGTCCTGGGTAAACATACAGGAGCAGAATTGCTGGGTCATATCGTAAATTTCTATTTAACGACAAAAAAAAACCCTACCCTTGCTGTTTTGCCACCATCCTATCAGCAATGCCTACAGGTCCCTGTCACCCTTGCACCACCAACACTAGTCTGCCATTTTTTAAATACCATTTTAGTGGGTGTGAGATGGTATCTATTATGGTTTTATATGTTCATTTCCCTAATGACTAATGAGGTTAAGTATCTTTTCATGTGCTGATTAGCCATTCATACAGGTCTTCGGTGAAATGTCATTTCAAATCTTTTGCTCAATTTTTTTTTTTTTTTACTGGACAATATGTCTTCTTATTGATTTTAAGAGTAATATCTTGGATACAAGTCTTTTCTCAGAAATATGATTTGTAAATATTTTCTCCCCATCTGTGGCTCATCTTTTCATTTTCTTCATGTCTTTTTGAAATTTTAATTTCAGTGAAGTTCAATTTATCAATCTGTGAATCACATGTGCTTTTGGTGCCATATCTAATCAACAGTCATTCTTAATTAAAAGTTCATACCAAACTAGGAAAACAGAATCTTTTTAAGTCTGATTAAGAGAAATCATAAATATCTTTAACATCATCTTTACAGGTCAATTACTGTAAGCTTCCTTCCAGAGATCAAGAATGAGATAAGGGTGTCCTTTATCATTTTTAAAGACAGTAAAAGATATACTAGTCAGTGTAATAAGAAAAAAAAAATTAAATTACATGGATCAGAAGGGAAAAATAAAACTGTCATTATTAGCAAATGACTAAATTATACATGAGGAACACCCAAAAGAATTTAGAAATCATGAAAACAAGTGAATTTAAGTAAGGTTGCTGAATACAAGTTTAATAAACAAAAATCAAGTATTTTTATATATACTAGCAAAAGAAATTTGTGAAATTTTAAAAAGACACCATTTCCAATAACATTCAAAAATCAAGGAGCCAAGGAATAACTCTAACAAAAGATGAGTAAGATCTTGACACAAAAACCTACAAAAATCTTAGATAAATTAAAGAACTAAATAAATGGAGGAGACTACATCATGCTCATGTGTTAGAAGACATCATACTGAAAGGTGTAAATTCTCTCCAAATTAACAATGTGGTTCCAATCAAAATCCCAATGCTTTTGGAAAATGATAAGCTGAAAAAGAAGGGCATTTCAATACCTCTTGCAGAAGATACTCTTGCAGAAGAAAGAATTGGAGAATTTATACTAAAATAGGAAGACGTTATTATAAAGCTAATATACTTAAGAAAATGTAACAAAGCCTCAAAGATAGAGAAAAACACCAAATGGAACAAAATAGCAACTCCAAAAAAGACCCACTTGATTTATGACAATGATGGCACTGCGGGAGCTAAGACCAGATGTACATTATGATAAATGGGGCTGGAACCACTGAATGCACACGTGAGAAGAAAAACAATTCTTAGCTCTTCACACCATACACACACACACACACACACACACACAATATCAACTCGTGATAAATTATAACCTAAATGTGAAAAGTAAAACAATCAAACTTCTAAATGAAAACCAAAAATATCTTCAAGACTTTGATATACACAATATTTTTTAAAGACTTCTCCAAAGACTTAGGAAAACACTGGACTTTGTTAAAATTAAAAACTTCTTTTCATCAAAAGACATCACTAAGAGAACGAATATGCACATGAAAGAGTGGGAGAAGAATGCCTGAAATGGAAGTCCTGCACGTATAAAGCACTTTAATGGCAGAAAGTAAAAGCTAAATAACCCACATACAAAAAGCAGGCTAAAGATCAGAAACTTCCAGAAAGAGGACACCCAGCTGACTAACAGATGAAAAGGAACACAACATGATTAATTATCAAGCAAACACAAATTAAAAACACAGCTTTATAAACAATACACAGCTAAAGTGTTGGTGACAGTACAGAGAAATGGGTACTTTGATTTAATGCTATTGGGAGTTAGAATCACTTTTGGAAGTAATTCCACCCCAAGTGTATATGTCCATATCTGAAATAAATGATACGTAGAATAAAAGCATATTCACCAAAGTATCATCCACAACAGCTAAAACCTGGCAAGACCCCGAACATCCCCGGACAGTAGAATGGATAAATTGTAAAACAGTCCCACAACACATGATTATACTACTCCTAGAGGAACAGGATAAGCCAAATCCCACAGACATGGTTAAGTAGAAGTTAACCTTAAAAGAGCACATGCTAGATAATACCAGTTACATAAAGTTTGAAAACAAGCAAAATTAATAATTGGTGATAAAAATCAGAACAATCTCCAATAGCTTTGGGTGAAGGGAGGTTAATGATAGAAAGAGGCATGTGTTGGTAATGGCATTGTTCATTTCTTAAATTGGGTGGTAATGGCACAAGTTAGTTCTTTTCATAGAAATGTATTACACACTTAAGAACTGTACAATTTTTGACACGTATAATTTAATTAAAAATGTTTTAAGAAACTTCCTGACTCCAAAAAAAAGGAAAAAAAGAAAAAAAGAAAAAAAAGAAACTTCCTGACTCCATACTGCTCTACCCCCTCCAGCTATCACAAATTTCTCTCCCCTTTGTGAAAGTCAAACTCCTCCGAAGGGCTGCTCTTTCTGTCTCTCACCCTCTCCTCTTAAATTGTGTCTTTTAAGCAAGGGAGACAAAAAGACAATTTAAAAAAAATTAATGTAATAACCAACAACGGAAGTGGTGTTTTGGGTGAAAAAAAGAACAGGCAAGTGTCGACCTAAAGTGCAGGGGGGTTGGTAAGGGTGTGGACCACATTACAGTACTGAATAGTGCAATCATACTGAGGTCACTGAGAAAGTAGAATGAAATTCAGTAAGATCTGCTTTTCATGTTACTGAAAATTTATTATTTGGTTCTAAGTTACATATTTTTCATCACTTACATTTGCCTTTGCAGTCCTTCTCTACTGCAAACTCTTTCCATCTAAATACATAGTTAGATGTGTAATATACCAAATAGATGATGCATGGAGTTATTATATTATATTAAGTGAACTATCTATTTCACTTAAATACTGCCCACTAAAGTGGTCCTCTCCTAAAATTCTTGGGCTTATTGTTTTATATAAGTTCCTTCTTTTAAATATGCTTTAAGATTACTATGTGTTAAAACTCTACTCATTCATTGATATTTGCAGTGGACTAGTCCAGCAGGACTTTAGATAAGTTATGAGAAACAGCAATATTCTTTGTCACATATTGCAGGATGCCTAGCTTCCCTGGCCCCTAATAATCAAATCAGTAAAGCCCTTCAATTGCTGTGCCAACCAAAGAACTCCTGCCCAATTCCAATATGCTGCTACCCAATGAGTGTGGTCATCCCCCTTGAGAGCCACTGCTTTCTCAATGATCTCCAATTGCTTTTGTTCCCCATGCTGCTAAAAAGAATTCTGAAAAGTAGGCTGTCTTGAAAATTTTCATATGACATCTAAAAATGTTCATTACTTAGGTTTAAGCAGCGACAAAGACTGCAGTGCATTCATAATCACTGTCAGTATATCCAGTTCAACCTAACATCCCACGGTGATCTGGTTCACAAAATCATCCGCCTCTAAAACATACAAACAAATCCTTGCTTAACAGTAAAAAACGGGATCCCTGGGTGGCGCAGCGGTTTAGCGCCTGCCTTTGGCCCAGGGCGCAATCCTGGAGACGCAGGATCGAATCCCACGTCTCCCGGTGCATGGAGCCTGCTTCTCCCTCTGCCTATGTCTCTGCCCCCCCCCCTCTCTCTCTCTCTCTGTGTGACTATCATAAATAAATAAAAATTTTAAAAAAAAAGTAAAAAACATTACAGCATTCCTTTTCTGTACGAACTATTTCTACACCACTTTCCTAGAACTATTTTTTCTGATGTAATCACTATTTATGCATAAAAAAACCTTTTGATTCCTCTATCACAAGCCTTTGCAATGAAATATGTATATGGATTGAATTAATTTTTATTAAATTTCCTGTAACTATGGTAAAACACTAACTTTAAAACTTCTCCTCTGGACTGACTTCATTACAAGTATTAACTATCGCACAACTGATTAAAGCATAAATGGAATGCACATCTGATAACTATCAGATATTAAAAGCAAACTTGTATTGGAAATGTATCTCAATGAGATCCCTGGAACTATCTCCCCTCCTTCCATACATCTACGTATGCAAAGCATTTTTGCTAGAATGAGGCAGGGTTCATTATCAAGTTTAGTAACATGGAGAAAATTTTCTCTCATAAAGGAGTTCTACTTCAGCAACATCACCCAATTTTTTCAGTACCTTTGGAGCCAACTCTTCAAAAATCATACAACAACCAAGAAGCATTTAATAATTCCATATGAGCTTTATTAAGCAAAGAATTGGAAACTGCCAGAATAAGAACAGGATCCCAGTTATAATTCTCAACATTCGTTATTTTCAAAAATCCTCTTGTTGGCAATTCAGAAGCTTTTGTTTTCCTCCCTGGTGCAAGGAAGCACGTAAGATCTGGACTGATATGTGAAATGCAAGGACAGCTATGACAGGGAAGATGGCAAAGAGTAACTATAACCCACAGACCGGCCTGAGAAGTCTCATGAAAGAACATCTACGTATGTAAACCGTGTATCAACAAGATGCTTCAAAAACTAGCTGTTCCTCCTGAATGCCTAGAAATATCCCTACCGCAGTCTGGCGAATCACTGTGTTAAGTCATCTTCCTTGGACTGTAGTGGCCGGATCATATGCATGGAGACAGCAGTCTTTACAAGTGACTACCAAACTGTTTTCCAAAGTACTTCTACTCCACACCTTGCCAGCAGCAGTGCACTGCTCCACTTCATCCCGTGGGACTGGCACCGCTAAGTTCTGCCCATCTAATGAATAAGAAATGGTAGCTTTAAATTGCCTTTTGCTCCACAGTAAAAGAAGAAATGCCTCAGGATCTGTAGAGCTCATATGATTGTGTCAACACTTCCGAATTGTGCCAGTGTCCGTACATCTGCTGTCAATCCAAACCACCTGGGTCTTTCTTGCTCCTACCCTCAGAAGGGTTTTTATCACCCCCACTCAACCCAAACAGCAGCTCAAGATAACTAAGGATTTCCAGGCAGCTCAGTCTGCGGTGCCAGATGGAGCAGATGCTCCCAGTGTCCCGGGCAGGTGTCCATCTAGACCAGGAGACCAGTCTACTTTTCCTTTCCTGTACTGCTCCAGTGTGGTACTGGTACTGAGGTTAGCCTAGCCTCACAACAGGTGTGTGGCCAAAGGTCCTTCTTTTGTCATTTTCTCAAAGAACGTATATGAGATTGGAATGATCTGTTCCATTCATCTGTGTAGAACATCTTTCTGCCATCATCTGGCCAGGTGTTTTCACTGTTCTGGGATTAGTCAATTTTCTATGTCTTAGGTCAGTTTTTGTTAACTTTTATTTTGCAACAATTTAGCTATTTCACCTAAAAATTTCAAATTTATTGGTATTATTGACAAACATTATCTAACCAGTTTAATGTCTGTGGAATTGATATCTATGGCCTCTTTTTTCAATCTGAGCATTGTTAGTCTGTTTTTCCACCCTTGATTTAATTTTACCAGAAGTGTGACCATTTGAATTTTCAGAGAACCAGCTTTGGGCTTTATTATCCTCCCTACTTACTATGTGTTTTCTGCATCATAAGCATATGCTCACCTTCGTTTCCTTCCTTCTGGCCTATTTAAATTTAGCCTGTAGCTATCTGTGTCATTTCTTAAGCTGGATTCTCAGTTTATTCATATCAAGCCTTTACTCTTTCCTTAAGATATTACACAATATTTAAAGTATTTTGTTAGAATGTAATTCTGAACATGCTCTAATTTACATTAAGATTTCTTGGATGAGCTCTAAGTTATTTAGAAGTTATTTTAAATTTCCCAATGTATGGAGACTTCTCCTAATTACCTTTTTGTAAATGACTTCTATCTTAACTGCTTGCAGTCACAGAACACAGCCCTTAAAATCTGTAGAGGTTTTACAACCAAGCAGATGGTTAATTTTCATGAATATTCCATGTGTTTCTTGAAAGGAACGCATAAATGTCGACTGCTGAGGGCAATGATCCACTCAGGTACATTACCTTAACCCTCAGCAGAACAAGAGAAATTACCAACACCCTTTATCAGCTAGGGCCAATAAACCCTTTGTATTTTATTTAATATTTAGGTCATTTTATAAATAATTTTCAGAAAAATAGAAGAAAAATGAAAAAGAAAATTTGACATTTTAGTCCAAACATAAATATACCAAACCCATATTTTTACATTTTCTTACATCTGCATATATGTGGATACACACACACGCTACAAATACATACATATGTATGGATATACACTCAAATACACACACATGAGAAGGGGTACATCACTTAACAAAACTGTCATTCAACTGACACTTATGGACCTGGAACATATACATAGTTTTATAAAAACTGACACCAGATTTCAAATATATCTCTAGTAGATGATCATTATTTGGAGTTCTTTTTGAACTTGCATTGTAGAAATGCAGGGCTTTTGAAAATTTTGACAGCTCACAATTTTGTTACGACAGCCATATTCTTTGTACTTGATTGTAAAATACTTTCACTTTTAGATGTATAAATCTTAAAATGACAAAGTCAATGATTTGTTTTCATTTCCACACCATCTATTCCCTTCCTATCACCTCTGTACACACACTAGTCTTCAACACTTTCCCCTTACAAGCTGTATCAAGTAAAAGATCATGCACAAACATTACGTGAAATACAAGAATACTGACACCCATTCTTTTAGCAAAATAGGATATCCAAGTACTTGTCACAAACTATTGCATAAGGAAGTCTGTCCTACCAAGTGACAAACTGAATGCAAATTCTACATTTCCTTTATATAAATCACAGAAATAAACTGTTCAGTCATTGGTTCTTGATTTTGAGAAATTTCATCTAGGACATTGTCATCTGATAACTCATAGTCTACAATTTCACGTATATGTTCAACTGCACCTTCATGTTTAGAAGTGACGGTCTCTTTTGATGATTATTTTATTCATCTTATAACTATGAAATATCTTCCTCAAAAATAAATAAATAAAAGAAATATCTTCCTCTGTCAACTTTCTACTCCTGCCCATTACAGGTAGAAAATTAAAAATTCTAAACACTTAAATGTGTTCAATAAAAGCTTTAAGAAAGACTAGAAAGATGGTGCCTCCAGATTTCATTTATATTTTTAAAAGATGATGCAATTCTTGAGGCAATGCAATCAAAAAGCAATGATCAGACTACTCCATCATTTTTCTGTGCAGTTCCATCATTCTTCCATTTTCTTACTATAGTCATTCTCAGTATAGCTGGGAATCAGTGGTAAGTAATAATAAAACCATTTCTAGATGATGAAATTATTAATATTGGTAGTAATATGAAACAAGAACCCACAATGATTCTTAGATTCAGAAAAAAGGTTCAATGAACCCTCACAGTAATCGCAAGAGAACATGAGTTTTAATCTTCTTTTTCAAAGTAAATTATACACCACAACTAAGTGGGATTTATCCTAGGTATGCAAGGCTGTTCAGCATTCAAACATCAATCAATGTAATCTACCACATCAGCAGCTACAAAAAGCAAAAATATCACATGGCCCTATTAATAGATGCAGGAAAAAGCATACAACCAAATTCAAAACCCATTCATGATATACATTCTTGATAAGCTAGAAATAGATGGGTATTTTCTCATCTTGATGAAGAATATCCATAAAATGTCTACAGTTAATATAACTAACGGTGAGAAACTCAAAACTTTTCCCATTATGATCAAGCAAAAGGCAAGTTTTCCCATTATGATATCCCTCTCACCACACCTTTTTGGCCCCATACTAGAAATCTTTATTAATACAATAAGGCAAGAAAAGAAAGTAAAAAGTAATATAGACTGGGAAGGAAAATAAAAAAATAAAAAAGTGGCAGTTTTATTAACAGATGACATGATTGTCTACTATGTAGAAAATCCAAGAGCCAACAAAAAAAATTCCTGGAATAAGCGATTGGAAGATGCAAGTTCACATATAAAAGTCAATCACTTTTCAATATTTGAAAATAAAAACACAGGATGCCTGGGTGGCTCAGCAGTTGGGCATGTATCTGCCTTTGGCTCTGGGCATGATCCTGGAGTCCCACATCGGGCTCCTGCAGAGGGCCTGCTTCTCTCTCTATGTCTCTGCCTCTCTCTCTCTCTGTCTCATGAATAAATAAATAAAATCTTAAAAAAAAAAAGAAAAGAAAAACATAGTATCATATTAGCACCCCCAAAACTGAAATACTTAGGTATAAATCTAACAAAATTCATAAAATATCTATAAAAGAACATTACAAAACTGATGAACAAAATCAAAGAACTACACAGTTGGAGAGATAGTCCATATGCATGAATAGGAAGACTCCATATTGTCAAGATGTCAGTTCTTCCCAACTGAGTCTAGATCCAAGTACATATCTAACATCAAAGTCATGATCCATGAAAGACATGATGAATAAGCTGTACTTAATTAAAACTTGTGTTCTGTAAATAATGTCAAGACAATGAAAAGACAAGCCACAGAACGGGAAAAAATACTGGCAAAAGACATATCTGATAAAGAACTATTAACTAAAATATACAAAGAACTCTTAAAACTCAGCAAGTATAAAAAGGCAATTCAATTAAAAACTGGGCCAAATGGGACCTCTGGGTGGCTCAGTTGGTTAGGCATCTGACTCCTGATCTCAGCTCAGGTCTTGATCTCAGGGTCTTGAGTTTAAGCCCCATGTTGGGCTCCATGCTGGGCGTGGAGCTTACTTAAAAACAAAACAAAAACTGGACCAAAGACCTTAACAGACACTTGACCAAAGATATACAGACTGGAAAAGAACATATGAAAGATGCTCTACATCACATGTCATCGTGGAAATGCAAATTAAAACAAGGAAACACCACCATATACCTATTAGAATGGCCAAAATCTGAAACACTGACACCATCAAATGCTGACAAAAACACAGAACAACAAAATCTCTTATTCATTGCTGGTGGGAATGCAAAATGAGATACCCTCTCTAGAAGACAGTTTAGCATGTTCTTATAAAACTAAACATACTCTTAACACACAAGCCGGATATCCTTGGTATTTATTTATCCAAAAGAGCTGAAAACTTGTGTCTGCTTAAAAATCTGTATACAGCCATTTATATTTACAGCAGCTTTATCCGTAACTGCCAACACTAGGAAGCTACCAAGATGTCTTAGTAGGTAAATGAATAAACTGTGGTACATCTATAAAGTAGAATATTATTCAGCAATAAAAAGAAATAAGCTATCATGCTATGAAAAGACATGAAGGAATCCTCAATGCATATTATTAAATGAAAGAAGCCAATCTGAAAAGGCTATACAGTGTATAACATTCTGAAAAAGGTAAAACTATGGACACAGTAAAAAAGATCAGTGGTTGCCAGGGGGTTGGGGGAAGCACTGATAGGTAGGGCACAGAGGATTTTCAGGGCTGTAAAACTATTCTGCATGATGCTGTAATGGTAGAATACATATCATTATATAAATACAAACACTGATGGGAGTATATACACATATGTAATGGAATATAATTCATTTATCTAAGCAGCTCTTAGCTCTATCTGGTAAAAGGACCTAGAGACAAAAACACCAAGGGATACTGAGCACGGTTAGCACCCAGATCCTGGTTCTTAAACACCATTTCCCACGAAAGGGAAATGAAAACTTTGAGCTCTGACTATAATGGAGTGACTCTGCATTAGCCCTTCTTCCTTCTAATATTTGAAACTTCTTTCAGATGCTGATCAACAGTAGTGACAGACTGAATGGGAGCCCACTGACTGGCCCAGCTTTCTAAGGGTGCTTTACAGGATGGGGTGCAAGGCAGGGGGGCCTAAACAGAGCCAGTAGAGTGGTCTGGCTGATAGATGGGGATGAGAGTTCAAGGACGGTGGGTGGATGGAATCTGTAGAAAAGGAAACCGGGGAGGAATCACTCAGAGAAAGAGCTCCCCTATCTGTACTGGGCTCCCTTAAGCTTTAAACTGAACTGCCCATTCATAGGCAGTTATCAACAAAAGAACATCAACAGGGAGCTGCGGTGTGAACAACTACTGGTGTTCACCTTATGACCAGCAGGAACTGAGAAAATGTACAGAACACTCTGGGCACTCAGTAAAGATATCAGAAGCTTTAAAAATAAGCTTCAAAAGGGTCAGGCGGATCCTCCAGGAGCATGATCACCTGCTAGAACAAACAACACTTTAAGAAAAACACCACGTAGGGGTGGTCATATCTGTTACAAATATAACCAACCACAGATAATTTCATACAATTAAAGAGAAGAAAATCACCAAAAGTTTATAGTGAGAAAGACAAAACAACTGAAAGTACATGATATTTTTATAAGTGTTTTAGTGAATACATTATATTGATATTTATTAATCATGTGGCCTTTACTTTTATTTTAGAGAATATGAAAATACTGACTACCTCCATCTCTCAAATCTTATTTTGCCCTGAAAGTCCTAAGTTATTCAAATGGAAATTCTAATTAGGGGGCTTCCAGGAACAGAAGATGATCCTAACTGACAGTGGCCCCAAATGCCACTCTCACTACACATAGCATTTGTACAACCGCAAGTTGTAGAGCTTTCTGCAGGATCACTCATCAACTGCATACGAAAAAAGGGCACTTTCACTGTATGTTTAGAGACATAGTCTCCATGGGCCAGGCATCTAGCATCTTCCTGTGGAGCTCAACGGAACTCAGCCTGGCTTCTCTAGCTGCAGGTTGAAAGGCCAGGTCCCAGGGAACAGACCTGGACCAGCAAAAAGGAAAAAGAAATCAAGTCTGGACCAGGAGTAAGCCTGCAGGCCAGTCTGCGCCCAGTGGTCCCCAAGCTAAAATTGATCATTATTTCTAAAGCTTTTTACAAAACTAGATAGATAGATAGATAGACAGACAGACAGACAGACAGACATGATAGAGACTGTAAGAGGTCCAGAAAGCCTAAAATATCTGGCCCTTTTACTGAAAAAGTCTGCTGAACTTTAGTCTAGACTAACTCTGGTTCCCAAGGGAATCTTTCAAAAAGCAAGCTGTGCTGCTAAATATCAACTGCCAGGAGCAGAGTGACAAACATTTGATTTGCTCCTAAGTGCTGGAGCTCCAAGGACCCTGACCCAGGTCACAGGCTGAATTACAACCCCTGGCCTCCTGTAGCCATGTAACGGGGCTTTCCACATGGAGGAACTTTTCTGGCCTCTAGCGCCCTCCATCCCGCTGAAGGCAGCATGACCTCACTAAGCAGGCCTGGTGAGGGGCCCTGAGAGACAAGAGCCCAGGCCAGCCACCTCTGGCTGAGCTGCCCACCTCTGGAGGGGCCCATTCTCTCCCCTCCCCAAAAGAGGCAGCTCTGCTCCTCTGGACATGTCTGCAGCTTAGAAGGGTCCGTTTAACAAGAGAGAGTGAGAGGACAGAACCTGAACGAGTCACTCTCCTCTACCCACAAGCCACCACACGTGCACTGTGGCAAAGTACAAGCTTATTTCACTTAACCAAGACGCTCAACACATGTTACTTCCTCAACAGCCAAAACCTTTCCATTCCTTGTCCCACGATTACTGGTTCAGTACCTTCAAAGTTTCAGGCACTGTTTTGTTTTCATTTTTAAGATTTTATTTATTTATTCAGGAGAGACACAGAGAGAGAGGCAGATACATAGGCAGTGGGAGAAGGAGGCTCCATGCAGGGAGCCTGATGTGGGACTCAATCCCAGGACTCCAGGATCACGCCCTGGGCGGAAGGGAGGTGTTCAACCACTGAGCCACCCAGTGATCCCAGGCACTGTTCTGATGAGGGGCCCCTGCCCTAATTCCCGGGAATCAGCACATCTGCAGGAGAAGCAGACTGATCACAAAATCACAAGTAAAAAATAAATTTGGGAACTGAAAAGTGCCGAGAAGAAGCTAAAATAGCAAACTGTGGCGGGGGTGGGGGGAGCAAGGCTAAAATGACAAGGCAGCAGCTCTCCAAGGAGATGACATTTGTGCAGAGGTCCCTCCAAGCTAAGGAAACCCAGTGTGAGAGGAGAATGAGCTTGCCTTGAGGAGATGAAGGTGGAGCCGACGAGAGGGAGGAAGGTGGGAGATGGGGTGGGAGACTTTATGCACTTGGTACCTGCTGGCCACGTGGGGTCTTCCTCCAGGTCTAGGTCAGAAGTGTAAACTGGAGGCTCCAAGAGGGTGAGGTGCCGTGCCTTTCCCAACTCCCTGAGGCTGTCCACACACTGTGGCTCATGTCCACACGCCGTGGCTCACAGCCATTCCCCACACCACTATGACCTTCCCATCACCCTCTGCCTCCTAGATTTCAGCCCTCCTTCTTCCCCCTTATACACACACACCCTTGTCTTTATGCTGGGTCCACGAAATGATCCAGGATAATCTCAGATCTCTAACTTATTCAGATGTCTGACGTCCCTTGTGGCATGTAAGGTCACAGTTATAGGTTCTGGAGATTAGGACATGGACAACTTTGGGGGGGGGGGGCATTATTCATCCACCATGCAATTGATTTCTGAGGAGTGGCTGAAGAAGGGGAGTGAGGTGATCCTTCAGGTTAATCAACTGAGCTACTCTGCAAGACACATGCTACAGAGGGGCAAGGCAAAGGGTAAGTCAGCAGTTTACTACTAATATGTACTTCCTATTTCTTAAAAAGAAAACAATACTTATAGAGCATGAAATATTACTTAGGAAATATTTTTTTAAAGATGTATTTATTTTATTTTATTTTATTTTATTAAGATTTTATTTATTTATTCATGAGAGATACAGAGAGAGAGAGAGGCAGAGACACAGGCAGAGGGAGAAGCAGGCTCCATGCAGGAAGCCTGACGTGGGACTCGATCCTGGGACTCCAGGATCACGCCCTGGGCTGAAGGCGGCGCTAAACCACTGAGCCACCAGAGCTGCCCAAGATGTATTTATTTTAGAGAGAGAGAGAGGCAGAGAGCAAGGGGAGGGGCAGAGGGAGAGAGAATCTCCAGCAGACTCCCTGCTGACTGTAGAGCCCAATGTGGGGCTCAATCCCAGGACCCTCAGAGCACCACATAAGCCAAAATCAAGAGCAGATGTTCAACCAACTGAGGCACCCAGGTGCCCCTTACATAAGAAATTTATTTAATGGAAATAGGGTTAGAAATGAATTAGCAACAACCAATAATTATTACTTCCTCAGAAAGGCCATGAGCACTCTGGGTTCTTTTTAATGGTATCTCTGGCACATTCAAATGAAAAAATTAAAATGGGCAGCCAGAATGGCTCAGCGGTTTAGCGCCACCTTCAGCCCAGGGTGTGATTCTGGAGACCCCGTATCAAGTCCCACGTTGGGCTCCCTGCATGGAGCCTGCTTCTCCCTCTGCTCATGTCTCTGCCTCTCTCTCTCTCTCTCTCTGTGTGTGTGTCTCTCATGAATTAAATAAAATATTTTTTAAAAAATTAAAATTAATTATAATATTAAAAATTCATATTAGGAAAGAAAAAAGGTTTAACATCAATGATCTTAGCTTCCACCTTAAGAAGCCAGAAAATAAGGAATAAATTAATACCAAAACAGAGGAAAGAAATGAACCAATGAAACGAAAAGCCACTTCTTTGAAAAGATCAGGAAAAGTAATAAATGTTTTACCTGAATTTATGAAAAAGATACAAATTATCAACATCAAAAATGAAAGCTATCTCTATAAAGTCAGTCAGTCTTAGATAAGTGAATATTATTAACTTTATCCCAATAAATTTGAAGACTTAGATAAAACAGATAATCTCCTTAAAAGATACCAATTACAAAAACTTAAGAAATGGATAATTTGAATAGCCCTGTATCTACTAAAGAGATTAAATTCATAGTTAAAAATCTTCCCACAGAGAAAACTGGACCAGATGGCTTTGTTGGTGAATTTTACTGAGCAACTACATAAGAAATAATACCAATTCTATACAACCTCTTCAGCAGAATAGAAGAAACAAAACTGGAACACTTTCCGATTCATTTCATGAGGCAGCAATGCCCTGACACCAAAACCAGACAACCAACATTGTAAGACAACTATACCTCAATTTCCCTCATGAACAGTTGCAAAATTCCTCCACCAAATGTTAACATATCAAATCTAGCAATAGGTAAAAAGTAACAAATCAATGACCAAGAAGCTTTCCTTACAAGAATACAAGGTTGTTCAACAGCTGAAAATCAATTGATAATTACCATTTTTAAAGAGATTGAAAAAAAAAGAAGATCTTAATAGACACAAAAGAAAGATTTGACAAAATTCAACACCTATTTGTAATAAAAAAAAAATCCTCAGCAAACTAGGACAGAACCTTTTCAACCTAATAAAAGCACATTTCTGAGAAAACCAGAGCGAACAGTATACTAATTGGTGAAAAGACTAAACGTCTTCTCTTTCCGGCTGAGAGAAGGCTGGGATGGACATTCTCACTAGCTTTATTCAACATGTAATGAAGGTCCCAACTGATATAATAAGAAACAATAAAAGGCCAACATACCAAAAAGGAAGAAGTAAAACTGTCTAGAAATGACTACTTATGTAGAAAAATCCCAAGGAATCTACAAAAAAAAAAAAAAAAGATTCTCAGAACTAAAAAGTGAGTTTTTAATAAGGTTGCAGGATATATGGTCAGTATATGAAAATCAATTGTATTTCCACATGCTAGCAATAAAAAAATCAAAAGCCTAAATTAGGAAATGTCACTTAGGATCAAAAAACTATGAAATAATTAGGAATAAATTTCACCAAATATTTCCAAGATTTGTACAAATTGAGACTAAACAGCATAGATAGCCTGGGTATAACACATATATACAGTAACTGATTTTTTAGAAAGTCCTAAGATAATTTGATGGAGGGAAAGTTAATCTTTTCAATCATTGGAACTAGAAAAAGTGGATATGCATATGCAAAAAAATATTTTTTAAAACCTGTGATACAATACAAAATACATTTGGTCCTTTTCCCAGGATCCTGGCACAGAGCTCTAATAATCCTTGAAATATTCAGAGCAATAGAAGTGTTTTCTATTTTCATTCATAACGAGCCCCTCAATCATACCTGAGTTTATGCTAATGAGATGATTGTTGGAGGGCCTCTGAATAGCTTCAGGATGGAGGCTGCTCACCAGAAAGACCAAGTCATGATTAGAGGGTTGGACTTTTCAGCCACACCCCTCAACCTCTGGGACAGGATGGGGACAGAGATGGACTTCAACCACCAAAGGCCAATGTTTTAATCAATCAATCATGACTATGTCATGGAACCTCCATAAAAACCCATAAACAATAGGGTTCAAGGGAGTTTTCAGGGATGCCTGGGTGGTTCAGCAGTTTGGCGCATGCCTTCGGCTCAGGGCGTGATCCTAAAGACCCAGGATCGAGTCCCATGTCAGACTCCCTGCATGGATCCTGCTTCTCGCTCTCTGCCTCTCTCTGCCTGTGTTTCTGCCTCTCTCTCTGTATCTCTCATGAATAAATAAATAAATAAATCTTTTAAAAAAAAAAAAAAGGTAGTTTTCAGGTTGTTGGACACATTCATTAGGAGTGGTATGCCAAAAGGGCATGGAAGCTCAGTAGCACCCTCCACTCCACTCTTGCCCTATGCATTCTACCATTTGGCTGCTCCTGGATTCTATCTTTTGTAATAAACCAGTAACAGGAAGTAAAGCACCTTCCTGAGTCTGTGAGTCAATCTAACAAATCCTACTCCTGATACCAGATTGGGGCAGGGCGGGGGCGGGATAGGGTTCCAAGGGGTTCCACACCAGTTCTCCAATTATCCACACCAAAATGGTGCCCAATAATTTAATTCAATCCTGATGCTAACTCCTAAAGTTAGCACAGACCCTACAGGTTAAGAGCCCAGGCCCATGAGCCTGCTTTCACTTCAGATGCTGATCACTAGTCTCAGTAGGTACCCAAAGTTCTAACTGACCAGCTGTAAATTCAAGGGTTTCCACAAAGTCCTCATCAGGTTCGGTAATTCATTAGAATGACTCACAGAACTTAGGAAAACACTTTACTTATATTTACCAGGTTTATTTTATTTATTAGAGAGAGAGAGAGAGAGAAAGAGAGAGAGAACAAGAGCAGGGGAGGGTCAGAAAGAGAAGCAGACTCTCCACTGAGCAGGGAGCCCGACACAGGGCTCGATCCCAGGGCCCTGGGATCATGACCTGAGCCAAAGGCAGATGCTCAATGGACTGAGCAACCCAGGCGCCCCCTATTTACCAGTTTATTAAAAGGGTATGACTAAAAAATAAATAAAAAATAAATTTAAAAAAAAAAAAAGGGTATGACTCAGGCAGAATCAGCCAAATTGAAGAGATATATAGAGCAAGGTAAGAGGGAGGGGGCACATGGAGCTTACATGACCTCTCTGGGCACAGCACCTTCCGAAAACAATGATGTGTTCACCAATCGAGAAACTCCCCATTGTTTATGGGTTCTTACAGAGTTTTCATTACACAGGCACCAAATCCTTTGGTGACTGAACTCAACCCCCCCCGCTCCTCTCCCCTCCTGAGGCTGGGAGAGTGGCACTGAAAGTTCTAACCCTTTAATCCCTTGATAGATTCTTCTGGCAACCAGGCCCCACCCTAAAGCTATCTAGGGACCCCTGGACCCCCAGCCTTGAGCCAACTCTTTAGTATACAAAGGGCACTCTTATTCAGGAAATTCCCTGAGTTTTAGGAGTTCTGTGCCAAGAATCTGGGGCAAAGACCACACACATATTTTATCATACCACAACACCCAAGTCCACATCTTGTAACATATACAAAAATTAAGTTAGAATGCATTAAAGGTCTATGTGTAAAACATAACTAAAAACCTTCTAGAAGACAACATAGTTTGAGAGAGTCTCTGTGCTCCAGAGTAAGATAATAGTTCTGAATTCACAAAGTAAGTACAAACCCCATAAAAGAATACAAATGGATAAATGCAACTTCAAATAAAAACTTACATTCTTCAAAACAAACTGTTAGAAAAAGGCTAGTCATAGAATGGGAGAAAATACTTACAAAACATTTATCAGATAAAGGCTTTGCACAAGGAATGTGTAAAGAAGTCTACAATTCAGTAAGAAGACATCTGATAAAAACATGGGGAAAAGACCTGAATAAACACACACAATAAAGTGACAGTAAAAGCACCAGGAAAGATGCTCAAAACCACTAGCCATCAGACAAATGTAAACCCACTCAGCATGTAAAATGAGTACTCAGCAAACAACACTACTGAACCATGTAACATAGTGAACCTGAAAGCATTATGCTAAATGAAAGAAGCCAAATACAACGGATCACCTATAGTAGGATTCCATTTAGAAGACTTTTTTTTTTTTTTTTTAAGTTTTATTTAAGTAATCTCCACACCCAACACTTGGGGCTCAAACTCACAACCTCGAGCTCAAGAGTCACATGCTCTTCTGACTGAGCCAGGCAGTTGCCCCAAAAAACATTTCAGAAGAGGAAAAACTATAGTAAGAGCAAGAGAATGAGCTGTTTAAGGGGTCATAGTAAGGGAAGAGATTAACTACAAATGGGCACAAGAAAGCTTTTTAAGTGATGAACATGGTCTAGAGATCAATATTGTGATCATGGTCTAAATGTCAACACTCAGCAATTATATACTTAGAATTGGTACTTTTTCTTTAAGTTTTTATTTTACTTAAGAAATCTCCTCATCCAACATGGGACCCAAACTCACAGTCCTGAGATCAGGAGTCACATGCTCCTCACCCTGACCCAGTCGGGTGCCCCAAGAATTGGTACATTTTATTACAAGTAATTCATACCTCAATAAAATAGATTATTTTAAATAAAAAATGATATACAATAAAAGAACCCTATGCTCAACTATTACGAATTTGTGGATATCTATCCTTTCACTTTATTTATCAAACTTCCTAAGGGACTAGCATTTAAATACATAACTACAACTTAACCTGAGATTCTGAAACAAAATTGAATCAGATAACTTCATCAGTCAGCAGCCCCCACATGTCTGCGTCATGACATCTGTCTCCATTTGAACACTACACACAACATTCAATACAGCATGTTGACAATTTTAGTGAGAAGTTTTTAGTGAAATCATAATTTACTAGAATTCAAAAGCAGAAGCAAAACTACATTTACTTTCAAAAAAACCCCGCACTATTATGTATAATTCGGTGAAATACTCAATTTAGAGTTCAACATACAAGAATCAATTACCAAGAATTGTTTATAATCTATTTTAGTAATTTCAAAGGAAAAAAATCTTTATTCTCAGTAATTTCTCATAAAATTTCATTTCAAAAATTTATGGTAAAAACAATATATATGGCCTTTGCTACTTAGTGTTGGAACACCAGGGAACAAAACTAAATGATTAGAGTTACACATTTACATCTACTTCTGTAGCCCAGCCAAAAGACTTTTTCATAATTTCATTACAGACAATACCTTAAAATTGTGAAGTAGAATTATTTCAGGTTTCCTTTGTGTGTGGATATGAGTGTGTCTGTATGTGTGTAAGAAACAAGATAAAAGTTTTAAATGTATATATAATACCTAGATCATGCAGGGAAGACAACATAGATTTTGGCCAATCTCTGATATGATCTATGTAGTCAGTGTTTCATGATGAGCTTTGACTATGAAAATGACATGTCTCAATATTCTAAGAGAAATACAGGCAGGCCATGAACCCAAAGTAATGTCTAACCTACAAGAAAGAGTACAAGGGAATTCACAACCTGGAGTTATGCCTAGGGTATGGCATGGTATCTGACAATATCTGAAAACAGTGTACAGGAAACACTGTGTACATTCGTGATAATTATGGTTTTCTTTTCTGTATCTAAATATCATTGTTAGTAACAGAAAATTCACTTAAATACACTATACACAGAATGGCATTCTGACATTACATATCCTCTCAATCAAGTATGATGTGTAAGTACATGAAATTTTCAGAATTTAAAAAGGAGACCTCATATTCCTAAACATTAGACATCATGGTACAGTTAAGAAACAAAACAAAACAACCCTGCTCTAGGAAGTCAGGAGAAGTAGTTCCAACTAAGTCATCTTCTTCAACAAGGCCCTTAACCTCACAGGGCTTCTGTAAAATGAAAGTATCTGAACAAGATCTTCTGATTCTAAAGATTTTCCTCTCAGATGTTGTAACAATTCAGAAACTCGGTCAATTGTCACAATTTTAGGTGCCTGGGATTTTTTTTCAAATTTATTTTGTATATAATTGGTTACTGTAATTCATTACTGTAAGATAATTATTTCACAGAGGGGACAAGAGAGTAATGCTGGGAATCCCTGGTATTCCTGGGGAGCGCACAGCCCTAGTCCGGGGCCCCACACTATACACACAGCCCTGTCCCACAGCACCAGCTTCCCACACCAGGGCACCAGCACGCGCTGTGCTCTCCCTCTTGTCCCCAAGTAGTCCCTGAACGCTGGACTGGGTGCCTCTGTGCATCAGTGTGCATATTTGTATACATCTCTACCATTAAATACTGGAAGGATAAAAAAGAATCTAGTCAAAATGTCTATTTTTATTAGAAGACTTAGCAGAGGTAAGAGCAGGACTTCTCTCTTTGTATACATTTCATACATTTTGACCTACCACCTATTTTTTTTAAATAAAATTTGATTTTAAATATTTAAATGTAACTGGAATATGGTTATGAATTTTAAATAGTATAGTTAAAGGAGAAGTCGGAAATCACTTTACACACTAGGGATCACTTTTTTTTTTTTTTTTTTTTTAGGGATCACTTTAATAGTGCTTCATCATCTGTTTTCTGGCATATCAGAAAAAGGACGTAAAAAGAATGAACCAAAGTCAGGAACCAGAGACACTATCAGTGAATAGGAGGGTGATCTGAGACAACTGAGGGAAGCTGTGGACACATCCCAACAATCCCCGAATCACAGCCATTGAAAGGCTGATTAATTTCAGCGACTACATGCTGAGTCTCCACTGAGGCTGTGTTCCCAGAATACAAAAGATGACTTGCAAAGAAGGAAAAAAGAAATTCCCATCCTCAAGACATGTGAGGCCAGACCACTGTATAAGCTTTAAGTTTCAGGAAACAACCAAGGTGCCCCAGGAATCCAGATGGATGGAGAAAAGGAATCTTTGTGGGGTAGGAAGGGAAGAGGGAAACGAGTAACTTGCAGGGTTAGGGAAGTAAGAGAAAAACCAGTAAATGAAGACACTGTTTCTGAGCATTTTGTGTTTGAATACTGCTACTTCAGAATAGAAATTAAAGCTCTAATTATGTAAAAGTCTGTATTCTGCAACAATAATAAATGAGGCCTAACTAAATTCAGATTTTTATACTGGTATAAACTATGAAAAACTTATGTGTTCATATAACTCTGCAAAGAGATTTTATTAACTGGCTTATAGTTAATGTGTACATACTAATAATGACTGCCTCCTTCAAATATATGTAAGGAAAAAAAAAACCTTTCAGAAAAAGTTTAAAGAATGGTTCCATTATATACACCAAGTTACTAAAATAAATGACTTGCCCCAATTTTTCTATAATTCAAACAATGATTTTTTTTAACAAAATACGGTAACAAATCTCATGAGTTAAATATAGCAGAAGATTATCCTGATCATGCAGAAATTAGAAAGCACATACAGCAAAGAAAATAAATGTGATTAACCCTCAGGAAAACAGTAGTCAAGGCCAACGTGTTAATCTGGTAAAAAAGCATTTACTTAATATTTTCCCAAGAAGGCAACCCATAAAAAAAGAGCTGTAAATTGTTCTAAAGCATTAAAGGCTTTTTCAGAGTACTAATAACGTGAAGATGCAAAACAAATGGACAGCCAAACTCTTCCAGTAATTACAGTGTTATGGTCACCAAGCCTGTGGCCAACAGAAAGACAGAGATGCCTATAGCCTCAGTAAGTAACACTGAATGTTGAACCGCTGCTCTGCCCTGAAGACATCACTGTCACTCCTCAAAAGATTCATGTCTCTGGGCCTTCCTTAAAGGCCTCCAAACTGCTCCTGGCCTTTCTTCCCAAGAAGCCTCCAAGCAGCCCTCGGGGGATCTACATGTTGGACTCAGTCACCCAGTCCAAACACATCCAAGAATCCGTTCTCTCACGGTAAATTCTCCATACTGTAAAGCCTGACAGAAATTATTAATGGCCACCATTTATTGGCTCACTGCGCCGTACTCCACCAGCACTCAAGGTGCCCAACAACCAGAAGGGGCGATGGCCTTACCTGCCTGCAATGTGTAAAAAAGCAAAAGCTATACTGCAAAAGGCCCTCACGCCGGCAGCTAAGGATATGCTCTCTCCCATCACCCAACTGGAGTTAAAACTAATCTTTTTAGGTATGCCACGATGCATTAAAAGCCAAAATAGAATTCATTTACGCTGAATGTTTCCTAAAATACCACAAAATTCTGCAGTATTTTAGGGTGGAAGCCACAGAGGTTGAATGAACCCTGCCTGAGGACTCTTAAGAACGAAACTGAGGCCTATCAGCCACAACAAAGACCTCTGCAAACTTTCCAGAGTTCCCAGCATTGCTCTGGGTACACTCTCAATGTTTAATAGATGCTTGTTTAATAAATAAAATGCTCTATGTCATTCCTTCAAATGATTAATTGCCCAAAACAGATTATCTCATATTTTTTACCAAAAAAAATTTTTTAGGCCTCAGCCAACTTCTTCTTTCACTTGTAAATGACAATGATATTGCACATTATCAGCATTTACCTTCATCATCTACATTTACTAGTTTTACTATTTTACTAGTTGACATGGATTTATTCAATTTCATGGCATAGAAATAACAAATACGGAAAGAATAAGACAACCTAATCTTTAGCTTTAGGTAATACAGTACAATTGGCTGGAAAAAATCTTAATTTTTGCTGCCATGGATGCCAATTTAAAAATACAATCCATGGGGCAGCCCAGGTGGCTCAGTGGTTGAGCAACTGCCTTCCGCTCAGGGCGTGATCCTGGAGACCCGGGATGGCGTCCTGGGTCGGACTCCCTGCATGGAGCCTGTTTCTCCCTCTGCCTGTGTCTCGGCAGCCACCCACCCCCCTCCCTCGGTCTCTCATAAATAAATAAATAAAATCTTTAAAAAAAAAAAGTACAATCCATGGACACAAACTTAAGTAGGTGCCACTATAAACAATGTCCAAAGCAAATGTCTATCTATACTTAACACCTTTTACTGGGATAGCTACTGCTACTTAAAGAAAGTATTTTTTAAGCAACAATAAACACAGAGCACACTGTTATAGGTAGGAGACTCAACTCTTCCTTCCCAGTTGATCTTTCATATATATTACACATGCATTACAAATATTTTAATGGCTCGAATTATCTTAACAACTTCCAAAACAACACGTTGCAAAAGTTTCTTAACTAATACAAAGCATTTTTTGTCTTGTAAAACAGTAAAAAACAGACAAAGAAAATGTCCATAATAGAATTCTACTCACAAACACTTTATAATGGAAAAATGGGTTATCGCTGAGGAAAAGTTAGACTATGGTTCAATGTCATAATAAATTTATTTACATACCAGCACAGAATATTCCTGGGACTTCACTCCGGACTATTATGGTCCGCACTTTCTTATCAGATTTTAAAGCATCCACAGCTTTTGAGAGCTAAACAGATACAGGGAGGGTAAGGAGAAAAAAAGGAAAAATCACTTTCAGAATGATGTCAACATGTATCTTAATACTAGAAGCAAACAGCTTAATCTTTACACTCACCATTTTTACCAGACTTTTACTGAATGTATTTTTGGCATAAGCTCTGTTTATTCCAAGCACCACAATTCCTAGTCAAGAAAAAACAGCACAAGCATCTGAGTTAGTGAGTATTCGTGGTACAGACTCCCACACACACAGCTAATTAACTTGGGACTTAGGAAATCTGCCCTTTCCTTCAGGTTCACACCAACAGCTTTGTCCTTATTTGAGTCTACTCTCCTTTACAAGATAAGCCTATTTTTAAAGAATGTGGTATATGTAATATATCTATTAAGTTCAATATAGTACTTAATATGCACCTCTTTTCTTCTGCCTATTACATAAGAACTTTATTAACATCATGTCCCTTTCAATTTCTCTCTTAAGCACCACCAAGGTAATATGGCACATTTTACTAAACGTACTTATTAGTGAAAATTCTCAATTACAGAGTACTATTTAAAATGTGGTGTCATCACCTTCAAGTACATACAGAAGTAACAGCTAAGCAATCCTTGTCACAGCATGCCTTGTGGGATCAGGTTTTTGCTAGCGTATCAGGACTTTGTATCATTCCATTTACTCTTTTTGTCATATTACATGGTTCTCAGTATTTCCACCCCAAGTTTCTCTCCTGACTCTGTTCCACGTACTTCACCTGAAGATGCTTCCATTTAGATACAGTCCACCAAGTAATTCAACCTCAATCTATAAAAGCAAAGTTCATTCTTTCTCCCACGAAGCCCAGCGCAACCTCCTAACTTGTCTATCAGAAACCCACCATCCCATTCCAAGTGCTTCAGTCCAATAAATTTTCCAAAAACCATTATGCACAGAATCTACCTCCTCCTTAAAATTCTTTGTCTCCAAAACATCTGCATTCAAAGACCTTATCTGATATTCAAAGCCCTATACAACCTGTACTTGACCTTGATTGACCTCTGAGTAAGCACAAATTTTCCTTGTATAGGGAAATGCCTTCCACCTCCTTGGGGGTGGAGTGAATAGGATCCTTCTTTGTAACGGAGTTAAACTGAAGACAAATGTACACATGCCTTCCCTATGCAAGAAACCACAAACCTATTTGAATAAGAAAGTACAAAGATAAACTTCAGCTCACAGAATAAATTTTCAAGAATCCCAAACAATCTCAGCATGGAGAAAATCATGAAGAACTGGTATCTAGAACTGGTTTCATGGCTCTGCATGAAACCTCCCATTGAGCTGGGTAGGTCCCCTGACTCAGGACGACGGCTGTCACTACTTGAGTACTGTAGTGCATTCTGGACATCGTTCCCAGGGCTCTATGCTCATGAAGCCATGTGACCCCCACAGTAACCTAAGAGGGAGACAGTATTTTTATCCTATTGAAAAGATGGAAGCAACTGGAAGCGGAGAAGCTAGAAGTGGCGACAAACTCCACACTTGAACCAATGACGTTGCTGCACTGTTCAAGCCTCTGCAACCTCGTGAACAAAACCAACTGGGTAAGACCAGATGTGTCAGACTCAACTGTCCTGAGGACACATCATAGTGCTCAGCCCTCAAGGTACTAGAGTCTGGGAAGAAACAACAAACGGTAATAAAATAATCATTCAAAATGGTGCTCCAATAACCTGTAAGCAGAAACTGATAAGACTGGGAGATTGCAGTCCAGCAGGTTTGGCAGAGCTCAACAGAGTGAGGAACACAGTGAAGGCAATTAGGAGTCACTCAAGAAGTAAAATCTGGATTGACTGGACTGAGAACTAACTGCACTGAAAGGTATTAGGAGTGGCTACCAGGGTTTCACACCAACTGGATGACAGATGATCTTCAAGAGACAGACCATAAAAAAAAAAAAAAAAAATAGAACCAAGGTGAGGATGGAAGGGGCTAGAGTTTATGAATTTGGTTTTGAATGAAAGTGAACCTAAAGTGCCTTTGAGGTGCCCCACATCAATATCAACTCTAAGGGTACTAAGAGGCTTAGAATGCAGGTTCTGACATCTAATTACTGGAGTCAAAATCCCAGTCCAACACTTACTAGCTGTGTGACTTTGGGCAAGTTACTTAACCTCTATGGTCTTCAGTTTCTTACTCTATTCCAATACTAATATTTTCCAACTCCATGGGACTGTTGTGAGAATCAATGATAAAATATACATAAAGTTTACAACATAAGCATTCAACTGTTACTGTTCCTTCTAACACACTCTGATGCAATAAATAAAGTATTATCATTATCTGTTGGTATGTACTTTCCAGAAAATGCCATTACATACAGAAATAAAGAATAGTGTACTACAGCTTTGGTTGTTGTTGATATTTGCCACAAACGGGATTGTATTTTCTGTTGGTGCTGGTCTACATAAATAGGTCATACATATTTCCTTTATCTACTTAATTCAGCCTTAAAGATATTTATCAAGACATTCTTCTTAATGAGTAATAGTCTGTGAATTTCCATTATTTATTTTTCTTTTGATGAGTATTTAAATTGTACCTAAATTTTCCTTAAAAAAAGAAAACTGAAAAAAATAAGAAATAAACTTTTTTAAAAAGATTTTATCTATTTACTCATGAGAGACACAGAGAGCAAGGGAAAGGGGGAGAGGGAGAGAGAGAAAGAGAGAGAGAAGCAGAGACACAGGCAGAGGGAGAAGCAGGCTCCATGCAGGGAGCTCAATGCGGGACTCAATCCGGGGACCCTGGCATCACACTCTGAGACAAAGGCAAACGCACAACCGCTGAGCCACCCAGGCATCCCAGAAATAAACTGTTTTAAATTTTTCTAAATACTTCAATGCTGCAATGAACATTCCTGAAGGTTTCTTTTCTACAGATGTGTACTTCTGACAGGAGGTATCAAGAAGTAGAATTTCTAGGTCTAACAGAATGTGCATTATTTAAAAAAAAAAAAAAAAAAAAAAAGATTTATTTATTTAGAGACGCCTGGGTGACTCTGGTTGAGCATCTGCCTTCAGCTCAGGATGTGATCCTCCAGTCTGAGAAGCAGTCTGAGCCTGCTTCTCCCTCTGCTTATGTCTGTCTGCGTCTCTCTCTCTGTGTATTTCATGAATAAATACAATCTTTAAAAAAAAGGACAGGGAGAGAAAGTCTCAAGCAGACTCCATGCAGAGTGCGGAGTCCAGCACAGGGCTTGATCACACCACCCTGAGACCATGACGTGAGCCAAAACCAAGAGTTGGATGCCACCCAAGTGGCCTGAGAATGTGCATTCTTAATTTTAACAAATATGTCTAAAAAAATATTATCTCATTAACTGCCCAGCCAAAACACTATTTGTTCACAAGAGCAGACCTCAATGGGATGAAAAACATCTTAGAAGATATTTGGATAACTTCAAGAAACATCTTGAAACTATCACCAGGTAGAATCTAGGCTTTGCAGGCCCTAAAGCTTATAAAATTTAGGGAGTCCTTGTAAGTAAAAGAATACAAAATTATACACATAGAATTAGAGACAGATGTAAATATTAAAACATTCAGAATTTTAAAAACTTGAGAACTACTATATTTTCTTTTCAAATATATATATGAAGTACACTTCCTTCTCTATATTCTTGAATTTTTATTTATCAATAATTCTGAAAAAATATACAAAGCTAATCAAATGCAACTGTAAGGAACCTCAAGTAGTCAAAACAATCTTAAAAAAGAAAAAGGAATTAAAGAATTAAATAAATAAACAATTTTTAAAAAGAAAAAGTAAGTTGAAAGCCTTAGTTGAAGGACTTAATCAGGACACTTCCTAATTTCAAAACTTACTACAAAGCTACATTGAAAACAAATGGTGCAGTACTGGTATAAAGATAGACATACAGATCAACGGAATTGAAATAAGAGTCCAGAAATAAACACCTACACTCACGGTCTTGGTTTTTGAAAAAGATATTGTGACCATTTGGTGTTAAAAAGAACAGTCTTTCCAACTAACAGTGGTGGACAACTAGATATTAACCCACCAAAGAATGAAATTCGACCTTCTCCTCACATGTTATCTCAAAATGGGGACCCTAGGTGGCTCAGTCCATTAAGCATCTGCCTTCGGCTCAGGTCACAATCCCGAGGTCCAGGGATCTGGCCCCATGTCCACCTCCCTGCTCAGCGGGGAGTCTGCTTCTCCAATGACCTGCTGCTCCCCCAGCTCATGTGCTCGCGCTCTCTCTCTCTTCCTCTCTCTCTCAAATAAATAAATAAAATCTTTAAAAAAGAATTATCTCAAAATGGATCTGAGAACACTGTGAGAGCTAAAATTACAGCTCTCTCAGAAGGAAACAAGTATAAATCTTCATGACCCTGGATTAGGCAACAGTGTCTTAAATATGGCAACAAAAGAAAAAACATAACTCACCAAAACTATCAAGAAAAAGTGAAAAAAATAACCCACAGAATAGAAAATATTTGCAAATCATACATCTGACACAGGGTTAATAACCGGATTATAAAAGAATTTTTACTACCCATAACAAAAAGACAAACGATCAGACTGAAAAATGAGCAGAAGTTTAAACAGATATATATCTTCAAAGGAGATATATAAATGGCCAACAAGCACATGAAATGATGCTCAACATCATTTGTTATTAGGGAAATACAACCAACACCAGTATGAGGCATCACCTCACAGCCAGTAGGAGGGCTAGAATGAACAACAAACGGAAACAAGCGTTGGCGAGCCTGTGGGGAAACAGAAACCCTTGTGTACTGTTGGTGAAGATATTAAAATGGTGCAGCTGCTGTGGAAACTAGTTTGGTGATTCCTCCAAAAACCAAACATAAAGTCACCATATGACCCACAGATTCTACTCCTAAGTATCTACCCAAGAGAAATGAACAGATATATTCAAATAAAAAACTGTACACAGTGTTCAGGAGCATGATTCATAAGATCCAAAAGGTAGAAACAAAATGTGGTAATCCATACAGGGGAATAAAAAACAAGAACAGTGAATAAAATTACCATTCACAGCAAGAACTCAAGAGATGTTTAAAGTCTTGACTTTTGATGGCAGGGCCTAAAAATGAACAGGTGGCACCCTTCCACAGTGCTTTTTTTGTTTAATTTTACCATGTGCATATATAATATTTTTACTTTAGAAATTCCGTAAACTTCAATAATTATTATTACTAAAAACTGACATGTGATATGCAAAGTACTGAAAAGCAAGAACAGAAAGAGTACCTCCAATGAACCACATACAGACCTAGGTTCTTCAACATACATCATTAAAAAACTGAATGCATAACTCACAAAATAGTAGTAAATTTTTTTGCAAATCATGTATTTGATAAGGGGCTTGTATCCAGAATATACAAAAACTCTTACAATTCAACAATAAAAAGACAACTCAGTTAAAAAATGGGCAAAGGCTTTGAGAAGACATTTCAGTAAAGAAGATACACAGATGGCCAATAAACATGAAGAGATATGCTACATCATTAACCACTAGGGAACTCCAAAACAAAGCCAGGAGATACCACTTCACATGCACCAAGATGACTATAATCAAAAACACAAATGATAACAAGTATTGGTCAGGATGTACAAAAATTGGAGCTTTCAAACCTCGCTGGTGGGAATGTAAAATGCTGCAGCCACTTTGGAAAAGTTTGGTAGTTCCTCAAAATGTTAATACTCATAGAATTATCATGTGACCCAGCAATTCCACTAAATGGAGGTGAAAAGAAATGTCCACAAAAATTTACATGAATGCTCTAAATAACAATATTCACAATATTCAAAAAATAGAAACAACCTTAAATGTGTATGAATGATGAATAAACGAAATGTGGCCTGATCTATTCAAACAATGGAAATGTTATCCAACCATAAAAAATGAAGTACTGACACTCACTACAGCACCGATGAATCGTGTAAACATAATGCTGAGTGAAAAAAGCCACAGAAGACTATATATACTACTTCTCAGATGAAGTGTCCAACATAGACAAAGCTATTGAGACAGAAAAAACAGATAAATGGGTCCTATTTTAGGGGGAGGACTGCATGAGAATAGGGAGTCACAGCTAAAGAAAACGGTTTCTTTTTGGATGAAAGACATTCCAAAGTTGGAGTTGGTGGCACAACTCTCTATATATACTAAAATCAATTATACATTTTGAATTTTATGGTATGTGAATTCTACATCAATAAAGATTTAATAAATAAATAAATAAATAAATAAATAAATATATAAAGATTAAAAAATATATACATCTTGCAGCACCTGGGTGGCTCAGCTGCTTAAGAGTCTGACTTCAGCTCAGGTTATGATCCCAGGGTCCTCCAATGGGACTCTGCTTGTCCGGCTCCCTTCCCCTCTCCCCTGCCCGTACTCTCTAGTACACGCTCTCTCCCTCTCTCTGTTCCATATAAGTAAATAAAATATTAAACATATATATATATACACACATCTTAATATATTTGTATAAATATAATTCCCATGCCATAAAATTATGAAAATACACTTTTAAAAATAAACTAATAAATAAATGAAAATTAAAACATAAGCAAAATATATCAAAGAAATCAATCTGCTGAAAACGAAAAGCAAGTAGATGTAGGAAGACCAGCTGGCAGACCCAGGGAAAGTGCCCTTGGGAGACGATGCTGGCTTGGACAAGAGCGGTGTTGGTAAAGAAGAATGCAGAGAAACTGGAAAGACGTCAGAGACACTCAGGAAGTCTTGATAACCTGGATGTGAACAGTAAGCAAGCAGCAGATGTCAAGAAAGACTTGCATGATGCACTTGATTATTTGCTCTATTTCTGCCACCAATATTTCCAACATGGTTCTCAAAGATAAGCTTTGAAATGGGTCACAATTATGAGTAGAAGCTTGGCAGACTGGGAGAAGTTTGATAAGGGGAAGAGAGAAGTCATTCTTTTGTATGCAGTCTGGGAACCTCATGCAAAAGCACAAATAAAAGGGAGCAAAGGCAAAGCTTAGGCTCCAGGAGCAGGGGAGATTGGGGACTCTGCCTGCAGGCATCTGGGAGCCACTAGAAGTTTCTAACGGAGCAGTCATTCTTGACCCTGAAAAGAGGTAACCCCAGGATAAGTATGAGCAATAAACTGGGAAGGAGAATGACTAGTGAGCAGCCAACGTATAAAGGACAGACCTTGAGGAACCAGGGCAAGGACTGCTGCTCTGAAACCCCGAGTAGGTCAGACAACAAAGCAAAAAATAACTGCTAGGGAAACCTGGTCATACAACTGCCCGTCCTCAACAAATTGCAGATATGGAACCCAGACAACAGATGAGTGCTGGTGCATTCTGCACTGAAGCACCTTCATCAGCCTACAGAGGCCTAGAGGGTGAAGAGCAGTTTGGGGCTCCTCAGACCTCACCTCTGGGAGAACTCTCATTCTCTTATTCCTTGCAGGCTGCTGAGTCCCTCAAATTTTGTACTGGTCTCTATGAGAAGCAAAGGCATTGGGACACTCCTTTACCTGCAGATTCCTTGACCTCACTCATGTTTTTCTTTGCACTGCTTACTGCTGGTTTGCTAGTAAAGCAAAGCATGTATAATGTTAGCCAAGCCTGAGCTGTCATTCAAAGGAAGCTGGGTCAACTTTCTTAAGAAACTATAACTTCCCAACAGCAGATTTTTATGTTTCAGGTAACTGCAAACATCTGAACTTATGCACTTGTCTTGTATGCTTTGATTTCTTCTCTTTGATCCATCTGGATCCTAACTTAAGGGCTTTCCAGACATTTTGTGAAATTCTACTCACTATTTGCATTCATTTAAGTCAAAAGGACAAAACAAACAAACAAACAAACAAAATATGGTGCACATTACTCGCTGCACCTGCAATCTCCATGTCTAAGGTACTGTTTGGACATCTAATGTAACCGAAATCCCGGTAAGGCCAAGCTTAACCAAAAAGGCTCTAATCACTCCAGCCCCAAATCTACTTTCCCACTGAATTTCTCAATACTCCACCTGTCATGCCACACTACAGGCACACATGCCCTGCTGTACTTCCCAAAAACATAACACGTTTGGATTCCATGCCTCTGACCATGCTCGGGTCTCTGTCTGGGATAATAAACAAATGACAGATTAAATAACTCCTCATACTCCACTAGGAGCTAGATACTCAGGGGACAATTTGTATTGACATTCTCATCTAATTTTCACGGCAGCCATACAATGTTGGTGTTATTTTTCCCATTACACACACACCAAAGTTGAGGCACAGAGACAGTTTGCCTAAAAAACCTCACCACTCCCAAATTCTCCTGCCTAGTCAGGATTGCCTGGGAACCTAGTTCATCTGGCCAAACCCTAAATAGACCCTCAGAATCCCCCTGTCAAGTCCTCCAACCTCCCAAATACAACTGATCATAGCCCTTTTGGGGGGTAGTACAGCTCTTCACCCTCACCAAGCCTTTCAAGGTAGCAGAGCCTTTTTTTGCCAGTATCTTCCTCACTCTGTCAGAAGATGCTTTATTAAAGACAGCAATCATGCCTTAACTCATTTGCACTCCTGCTTCACAGATGACAGGTGCTCAGTAACAACCTGTCTGTCCAAATTAAACGACAGGTCCTCTGGCAAACTGCTCTAGCACGTTCCCCCGACCCCAGGGGGCTCGAGAAAGGAACTGGGCTCCACCCCTCACCCCTCCGAGAGGCAGGTCCCTCCCTCCTCCACAGCCCTCCCCCGCCCCGCGGCATTATATTGCTAATGCATCGGTCTCCTCCAGCGCAGGTAGCTCAAGGGCAAGATCCCTATCACCGACCGCTGGGTCCCCGGAGCTTCAGCGCGGCACCCGGAAGACAAAAACGTGCTCAAAAAGGGTCTCAACAAACTGGAATTCAGTCACCCAAACTAACTTTAACTTTCTACAATAAACAAGGAAGGGGGCCGGGGGGGGGAGGGAGAGAAATTGTTGCGGCTGCACGGCTTTACGTGGGAGATTGTTCAGAACGAGGTGCATTCTCACTGCAGCTTCTGAAACTCCACCCCCGGGGGACCCCGATATCTGAGTGCACAGAAAGCAATTACACAGCAAGCACAAAACCTGCAAGCAAATATCACACACCCGGTTTATTGACCTTGGCTCGTCTAGAGATGAGGGCGTAAGCTGCATGTCTGTCTTCGGCGCTGAGTGGGGCCGCTTTTACAGGTAGGCCGCTCCGGAGTACACCTTTAGGCACTCACAGCACCTCAAGGGTGCAAGGCTGGGGTGGGGGAGGAGAGGGGTCTCGACCCGGGCCGCTCAGCGGACGCTGACGTCAGCCGGGACACTTGACCTTGCGACCCCTTCCCAGGACCCGCGGCTGCCGGCGCCGCGCCCCTCACCTCGGTTCTCCTCCTCCAGGTACCGCACCCGCAACTCGTCCTCCGTCTTCACCTCGGAGCTGTAGCCCCTCCGCGGGGCCGAGCCTCCTCCGGCCGCGGGCGTCCAGCCCCGGGCCCAGACCGCCGGAGCGACGCGCGGGCCAGTCACGGAGCCAGGCAGCCTCCACCCGGGGCCAAGCCGCGCACAGCAAGCGGCCACCAAGCGAGCGCGGCCGGCCTGCAAGGTGCCCAAGGCCCCAGGCACCGCCGCCGCCGCTGCCGCCATCTTGTCTGTTTACGGCGTGGGCCTGCGGCTGCGGCCCCGCCCCCGCCGCGCGCACGCCGCCGCGCACCCGCCGCCGGGCACGCCCCGCCCCGCCCCCCGGGGCCTCCCCATGGCGCAGGGCCACGCCCCTCGCGGCCTCGCCCCGCCCCCAGGGCGTCTCTCTGGCGCCGGGCCCCGCCCCCCGCCTCGCCCCGCCCCCCGGAGCCTCTCGGGGGCGCCAGGCCACGCCCCTCGCGGCCTCGCCCCGCCCCCAGGCGTCTCTCTGGCGCCGGGCCCCGCCCACCGCCTCGCCCCGCCCCCCGGAGCCTCTCGGGGGCGCCAGGCCACGCCCCTCGCGGCCACGCCCCGCCCAGGCCCGGGGACGCCTGGCTCCAGGGGCCGCTAACCCGGGTCTCCCCTCCCCGGCGCGCGAGTTGCAGGCTTGTCCCGCAGAGGCAGGGTGAAGGCGCTTTCCCAGGCTGTGGAATGGTTTAGGGAAGCATGTCCTATAGAACTCCCCTCTCTCCCAGGGATACGCTCTGGGGTCCTAAGTTAGCTGCAAAGGTGAGCTGAGATGCTCCGTCTCAGGCTTGGCTGGCTGGGTAGCAGCTCTGCGTGGGCCTCTGCTTTATCCATGCATGCAAGAGCCACAGGTTAGCAGGTAACGTGCCTGTGAACATGCGCACTGCTTGCTGTGCGGAGTTCAGGACGCGGGTGAGAACAGCCAACGCAGCCGGCGACCTCAGCCCACCACTCAAGCAGGTGCAATAGAGTCCTGCTAAGCCACCCTCTGGTCTTGGCAAAAATGGGCTCTGCAAAACCATATGCTGAGGCGGCACTGACAGCGTGTGGCTCTCACCTCCGCCGCAAACGCAGAGGATCAATTTAGTGCATAGGGTTTCATCAAAGCAGTTTGAAATTTTCTCCCATCTGGTTTTTATCACATCTCAGCCCGACCAAAGGTGTGCTTAGGAATTCTGTTGGAAAAGTATCCTGCTGTGAGCATACTCCCACTGCCATGCAAATTTCTGCTGTACATCCACATTTTTGGATCCTAAGCAAAACTTTCCTCAATATTACACCCGCACCTCTGTCCAAAGTGGAAAGAAAAAGCCAGATGGGTCTCGTGAGCGCGTCTGCTGTGGGAATGTTTCTGAGGGCACTTTTATTCTACCTTCTGTAGAGAGCCACTTGTGCAATTTCTCTTGAAGTTTAGGAGATGGAAAAACTTGGCTTCCTTTTGTATCGTTTCCCTTTTTCTGACACTCATGTTCACTTTGATGCTAGGAAAGTCAAGAATTCTGTTTATAGCTCACCTGTTACAATTATTGCAACTAATTATTGTTCACTTTATTAATTGCTAATTATTTTGCTCTGTTTACATTGGCTCATCAACGGGTTATAAATTCAAACACAGGAGTTCCAGAACACCTGACACAGTGCTATTTAAAGTAATAAAACCTCATACAAACTTTCAGTTGTAAAATCAATAAATCGCGAAAAGTACAGCATGAGAAGGATAGTCAACAATATTGTAGTGACATTGTATAGCTACAGATGGTAACTACACTTATTGTGGTGAGCTTTTGTGATTCATGTAATTGCTGAATAACTACGTTTTACACCTGAAATGAATATAACATTTTTAAAAGACAGATAAAAAATGTTTTTGAGTGCTGTGACTCTTAAGATATTATTAAAGAAAGAAGCAAGTGGATAAGAAATGCTATTTGGTTGCTTTAAAAAGCTATGTAACCTATCTTTTACCACAATAATTGAATCCAATTATAGTGATAATCTAAAAGATCTTTATTGTAGAGCCAGGAATGTTATACACTGAAATGGCCACAACCACATAGCATAAGGAATATAGCCAATGCTACTGCAATAGGTTTGTATGACGATGTATAATAGCTACACTTGTGGTGGGCAGGGCATAAGGTATAGAGGAGGTAACTCATGATGTTGCACACCTGAAACTAATGTAACATTGTGTGTCATCTATACTCAAAAAAATTTTTATATAAAAAATAAAATGGACACAATTTATTTTTTTAAATGGACACAATTTCAATTTGAAAATACATTCAACTGTTTATGAAAATTTCTAAATTGCCTATAGTACACATATACTAAGTTTTTAATAGGGTCAGAAAAGAGATGTTCAGAAATATGTTCAGGAACCATCAAAAAACAAAAAATGTCAGAAAAATACAAATGACCTGTAAAGTGACAAAGTTTCACATTTTAACAAAATGAAAAAGGTAAACGAAAAGTAATACAGCCTCAGAAAATACTTGCGATTGATTAGGAAAACTGCAGAAAAAAAAATCCTAGATTGTTAGAAATCTGATTAAGACGGACAGCGCATGGTTTTGATGGGATGGAGCCTGACTGGAAAATACAACATAGAGACACTTGCTCCTTCCTTAGTAATTTTAACTCCGATCCTTATTAAAAGCAGCCATGAGGGTATCCCAGTCTGTGAAATTGATTCTTAAAAGTTAATGCAGATAGCAAATATGACCATGACCGTTACAACATGTCAGATCAGACAGACTTGGCCTTGGAGCCCAGCTTGATAATTGCTTTACTTTGATCCATGAGCTATGTAAATACTCCCTGTTTCCATTTCTCCATTGGCAAGAGAGCTAGTACGATATCTATTTCACTTCACGAGTTCTTTAACCTCAATTTCTTCTTCTACAAAATGGCAGGGATTGTGCCCATGGTATAGGGTTGATGAAATAAGCATATAACACACTTGGCGCCAGGAAATGAGAACGGAATAGATGATACTAGCCACAATTTACCAACTTCCTTCTCAGTCCATTCCAGAAATTTGAATAAGTTGCTTTACATCCTGTCCAGACAACTTTTTTTTTTAAGTTTTATTTATTTATGATAGTCACAGAGAGAGAGAGAGAGGCAGAGACACAGGCAGAGGGAGAAGCAGGCTCCATGCACCGGGAGCCCGACGTGGGATTCGATCCTGGGTCTCCAGGATCGCGCCCTGGGCCAAAGGCAGGCGCCAAACCACTGTGCCGCCACCCAGGGATCCCCTGTCCAGACAACTTTGAAGTTGGTATTATTATCCCATTTTGCAGATGAGAGCACTGATACTATGTTACTTAATCAAACTCTGCAGCTAGTCCGTCATGAAGCTGGAATTTGAACTGTGTATATCTGACTCCAATCTGCATGTTCTTAATCACTGTTGTGCACAGCCTCTCCATAAATGGTAAGAGGTCCCCTAAAATTTGATTCCCTTTTCTTTTCTACTTTTCAGCAGAAGACATATGCTAGGAGCAGAGTGTGAGCTGGAAACAATGAATATCAGTTTGGGAGAGGAAGGTATGGCTAGTGTTTGGGGGTATTCTATTGCTATTACTACCATCTGTTTATATATAGATTGAGACCTACTGTTCCTTCAGGTTACACCAGGCAGCAAAGTCAGCCTTAAAATGTATCATTGTGCTTGGCAACTGCATACCCAGCTATGATTCTATTACTACATACAAAGAGGGTTACTGATTGTCAGGAACACGATCTGCCACAGACTCTTGATGTTTTTACTTTTGAATCAAAATTTTTGTGAATCCTGAGATAAAGATTCACAGCCCCCCCCCCCCCAAAAAAAATGTGATAGGTTTCACAGGAAACCGCTGACACTGGAAATTGAAGACATCTTTCAACATGAGCTTCCTGGAAATAACTGCTATTATATCTTCAGAATTGAAGATTAACTCAAGTATAAGATAAAGGATAACTATAAGGATAAAAGATAAGTATAAGAAATTGTGCACACAATCACAATCATGTTAAACCTGCAAGGATCTACCAGTACCGTGACACACAGAGATGCCTGTCATCTACATGTTTTACAATATAAAACTATGAGAAACTATTTCAAAATGATGTGTGGTACAGATAATGATAAGAAAATGTTAGAAAGTATATATATAACTGTGTTCAGGGTGAGATATTTGTGTGACTTTAAAACTTTTTAAATATTACATAGGCACTTCGCATATTTATTACTTTAAAGTACAAAAAATGGTCCACAGTACATTCCAAGAGGAGTGCAAAGCTTTATTCATGCTTTAGTCCCAAAATAAAAATCAAAAACACCAACACCTTTGAAATTCTTTGGGTCTCTTTTTGGTGTTTTTAAATAGTCTTCTCTTTCAAGTGTTCTCTAAGTCTCCGGAGTGGACTTCCTCTCCAGAATCTCTCCCTTTCCTGAATACTCACCTCCAAGAGGGACAGATTGAATAGCAAACCTGGAAAACCCCATGTCAAGAGTCTTGGAAGTTTCCAGTAAGCCTCAACCAAAGACATTATCCCCACAGAAAAAGTGTGACAGAGGACACCCTCTAAAGAGGCCTGAGTGGACACTGCAATCCACCCCCTGCCAACATTTTGTAGGTTCCATTTATAAGTACCGACCATGAACACATATGCCTGTGAACTCCCTTTACCTACAAGGTAAAAGATAAGTGTTGCACATATAGGGAAACCGAGGCTTTAAATTAGAGTTACATAGCTATACATTACAGAGCAAAGATTCAAACACTTGACTTTAGAATCTGAGTTATTATTTCTTTGTATTGTCTCCTTTTCTCAAGTGGACATCAGGGCTCTGCTGTACCCATTGCCAGCCCCATTCCCAGCTATGGGGAACTTAACCACTCTTCTCTGTTATCCTCTCATTTGGAAACTTCACCCTCTGTTTTAGATCCTATGTGGTCATGATTTCCCAGATACTGCCAATCTTCTCTTCATCCTGCCAGCCCCATAGTTGCCAATAAGTATGCACTCATACACGCAAACATACATGCACACATACACTAGTCTCTGAAGATACATGCCACCACTGTCTAGGATAGGAGGGAGGGACGTCTAAGGACATTGAGGGATGATAGGTAGAGAATATGTGGCTTCATGTGGGGTGATGGAGACATCCTCAAATCGACTAGTGATATTTGTATACCTCTGAGAATATACTAAAAGCCATTGAATTGTACATTTTAAACCGATGAATTGTATGATGTGTAGAACTATATTTCAATAAAAAGAGAAGGTTGATTAGCGCTTCAAGGAGATATGACTGATTCTATATCTGAGACAGAAAAAATGCAAGGCAAGTCCAGAATATTTTGTACCAGAACACAATGAGGTGCTCAAAGACTAACAGAGGTGAGAAAGACACAGATTGAAAGAGATCTCTCTGGCCAAATCTGAGACAAGTGGAGGAGCATCAATAGGAATGATGCCAGTAATGAATACTAACATTTAGATTATTTTTAAGTCAGTGAACAATTAAGTGAACGTCTGGCAGAGGGAGGAGGCCAGTTTCTCCCTGTTGGAGTGGGAGAATACAGATAAGCCAGCCAAGGGAGGTCCTATGATCACGTGTGATGAGGGAATAGCATTGGAGACATCCATATAAACTCATGTTTAGTTTAGTATGGATGCAGATGATTCTGTATAGAAGTATCTAGATAAACGAATATTCATTGGTTAGTATGTACAATATGTGTCCTTGCTTTCAGCTGAGATGCCCCAGAAGCAATGGTATCCTAGTAGCAATGAGCACACTTAGTGCCCAGATCTTGATTTCTAATACCATTCTTCCAGAAAAGTGCTCCTTGGAGAAATAGCTGATTTTAGGACTTTTGCAATACTATAGAAAATATAGGAGATGAGCTAGAAGGATGTTGTAGAGTCAGAAAGTAAGAAAGTGTTAAAAACAAAAAGAAAAAAAAACCCACAATGGAGAAACCCACAATCATGGGAGTATATTAGCAGAAAATAAGTATCCACATATCCCACTGATATAAAGTAAATAATTGGATAAATAAATGGGAGAGAAGCGACAAGTCTCCCAAGCAGAAGAATTCCAAATGACTTATGTAGACTTTCTGCCCTCAAAGAGGAGGAGCATAACTACTATTTAAGCATGGGAGGCTGCACACCAATGGAGAGGAGGTGTGAACTCTCCATTCTGCTATTAATCCCATCTAGTGAATTTTTTTAAATTTCTGAGCTGGAGATGGCTGAGGTTTCTTATTTGATCATTTATTCTGAGCACATTTCCATTTAAAGTTTTGAACATATTTACAATAGCTGCTTGTCTGCTAATTCAAACATCTGGGTCATCTTGAGGTCTCTCTCCATAGTTTACATTTTCTCTTGTGCAGAAGCTCTGAAAGTATGGTGTGCAGACTCCTGGGGTTCCCCAACATGCTTTCTGGGAGACTGCAAGGTCAAAACTATTTTCATAATAATACTAAGATGTTGTTTGCCTATTTCAATATGTTGACATTTGCAGTGATGTGCAAAAGCAGTTGTCAATTAAACTGCTGACATGTTAACATGAATCGAGACAGTATCTTTACTGTACCACTGTACTGCTGGCTGGCTACTTAAGAATTTCTTTGATAAACCCAGATAAACTATTAGTTTCTTTAAATCTCAATCTTTGAGTGTACTCTTTTTAATATTCCATGCAACAAGATGTGACTCATGCACAAGTCACTTTTGCTACATAATGAAGCACATAGAAAAAGTACTTATCTGGTTGATTCAGCAGAACTAGCAGATTCTTTCATGAAACACCATTTCTAATTGAAAGAACAATAGGTGGTCACAGTGGTTCCTCAGAATTTAGTATTTGATAGATATTTTCTTTAAAAAAAAAAGATCATGTGACTGTGTAACTTCAAAGAAAGTGCCAATATTTTTGGCCCACAATGATATTTGAAATTTCAAGTGAAAATTGAAATTTTGAAAAACCTGTATCCACCATCATGATTGTAAGTTTCCTGATGTTTAAAGATTTACCTGGTGAGATCAGTAATGATATTAATGACTGATTTTTTTAAAAAAAAATATTGAACAATGAAGCGTGCCAACATTTGAAAGGTCTACGTAACTCAGTGAGTCAGTATTTTGTAAATGACCAAAGCTAATGTTGTACGTCGTGCATGAATAAAAGATCCATTCAAAGTGCAATATAAAATGATGGATTTTAATATAATAGAATGTGAAACACAACAGACTATAATATAGTTTCAAATTCCACATTGCAACAAAGCTTTGAGGAACTAGCACTTGTTAAATTTTAGTATACTGAGAAAGAAGAATATCCATAGTTATCTGGAAAGGCTATTAAAATATTCCTATCTTTTGAACTATGGGAGACTGCATTATCTTCACAACCCAAACCAAACCAAAATATTGCAATAGATGGAATGCAGAAGCAAATATGAGAATCTTGCTAACTTTCCATAAAACTAGACATCAAAGAGATTTTTAAAAATATAAAAAATGCCACTCTTTTCATTAATTGTTCTGTTTTGGAAAATATAGTTATTTCTCATGAACCTGGGTTATTGATGTTAAGATGTATGAAGTTTATTCCTTTTTTTTTTATTTTTATTTATTTATTTATTTATTTATTTATTTATGATAGTCACAGAGAGAGAGAGAGAGGCAGAGACACAGGCAGAGGGAGAAGCAGGCTCCATGCACCGGGAGCCCGATGTGGGATTCGATCCTGGGTCTCCAGGATCGCGCCCTGGGCCAAAGGCAGGCGCCAAACCGCTGCGCCACCCAGGGATCCCAAGTTTATTCTTTTAATTACTCAATATTTTTAGATTTTGTCAGTTTTGATTTCTAATAAGGTAATAGATATAATATGCATAAAAAAATTCTGGTAAGGAACCTCAGTAATTGTTGAGTGTAAAAGGTTCCTCAGTTCAAAAAGTTTGAGAGATATTGCTTTTAATATGGGTCATATTTTTCTGTTTATTCATGTATCTAATAATTTTGGATTATATTCAGACATCATATAATAGATTATAGCCTGGATTCCATTGTTCATCTGAATAGTATTGATTATTTTGTGTTAGCAGATAGTTAACTTATCTGAACACAAACTCTGCCTCTCTTACAGTAGGCAGTAGCAGAGATCTCTTGTTAGCCTTAATTAGCTGTGTTGCTTGGAATTTGCCATGCTTGTGCATCATTCAGGGGCGAGTCAGAGATTTGGGCAGCATTTACACACATCATTTGGAGCACTTGCTCTGTAGCTCCATCTTTCCTGAGATTTCTCCCCTTTATTTTCCAGCTTTTGTGGTTGCCCAAAAGTTTCTCCTCTGATATCTCAACCAGTATATCTGCAGATTTTTTAATCTTAGCCACCACGAATAGTACTAACTGAGGCTTGTCCTCAGGCAAAAAGTTGTAAAAGCAGGAGACTCACCAGTTCTGTACTTTCTTTCCAAGTGCCAACTCCCCTCCTGTTTCTTCCTGCTTTTCTCTCAGCTAGTTGCTTTTAAATTTTGTCCAATATGAGTTACTGTGCCATTACAAGAACAGAACTCCAAAGGCAAAAATAACTTAGTTGTACTTCTGAGGAAAAAAATGTTTACTATGTTTGATATCACAATACCGAGGATCGTTCAGCAAGTTACTTAGAAAGTACAGTCAGAAGAGAAGGGAGACTTTTGCCATTCCTCTTGTACATTTTTTTTTTACCATTTACATTTTTAACACCATATTCATATGTTACTTGAAAATTTTAAACATGTAACGGAAGAAAAAAGGAAGAGAAGTTAAAAATATATTGCAGAAACTCATCGCTTTTTCAGGTAACAGCATGGCAAAATCATGGCCATGGGATTCAAACTACATAAATTTCAGTGAAAGGGATGCCTCTTTTAGTAGCATGAGCTTGAGCACTGGACTTTCATCCATAAGATGGAGAAAATAGTATTATTTGCTCTCTACAGTTGTTTGAGGATCAAGTGAGATGATATATGTAAAGCACGTAGTACGGTACAGATATAATAAACACACTATAAATGCTATAACTATTATTTTTATTATAGTATAATTTACTACATGTAACATATTATATTACTATTATTTTATCATATTACTGTTATTACTATTACTTTTAAGAAACAGTAATTTTAGCATTGAGCAATGATCTCCAAGACAATATACATTAAGACTTATGCTTATGTTTTATCCCTTTCCATAACTGTTATTTGTGCATGTTTATATGCACACACATGAAATTATATGCTTACCATTTTTACCCTATTCTTGATAGTGCGTGTGATTTTTTTTTTTAAATTGGAGACTATTGGCTCAGAGATTCGATCAAAACCCAGAAGCATATTTATATTCTCCCAGAAGCATTTTCATTCTCAAAATGAAGCTTCTTTTATGCAGACCACAAAATATTTTTAAATCATTAATTAATTATTTTAAGCTTGCCAACCTGTCCTGGGGGATGGGAATATTCCCACTGTGGACTCTGGTCCAAAAAACCAGGATTCTACATTATCTACAACCCCAAGCAGTCAATGAAAATTCCTTTGTCAAACCCCCAGATCAAGAGCAGTGGGTTGCCTTGGATACTTAGTTTATATTAAGCAACTGAATTTATAAATAATTCAGGAAATGAGACAGACCTTGTTTTAATCAGCAGCATTCCTATAGATATGTGCTATTGCAAAACTATGTATGTCATCTCATCTAAAATCACTTGATAGTTACACATCTCCAAATTAGAAAATTGGGGCTTGGGAGACATAGAAGGAAGAACTCTTGACTTTTAATTTCCTACCAGTCAGCAATGATGCCGACCCTCTGTGTTTCGCCACACGTTTGTCCTGTGTTACGTTTGCAAGTGGCTACCACTCAGGAAGTTGACGCAGAGTACATGCCATGGTGGAGCCTCTGCCTTTTTTCTAAAAAGGAGTAGTGGTAGTAGTAGTTCAGGAGAAAAGAGACAATGTTAAAGTTTTGCTGGAGAGAATAATCACATAGAAAGAGAAGGAGAAAGACCAAGAATAATAAATTTACCAGATTATTTTTTAAACAAGTGAGATGTCTCCTTCAAGTATGAGAGGTGTTGGGATATAGAGCCCAAGGGAGGGACAGAACAGTCTGGAAGCCCTTGTGATTGATATCAGCTACAGGACAGTTAATCATAACCCAGCAAATGCCCTGGAATCTTCTGGCTTTTAAGAAACTTTATTTTTTTTTATTTTTATTTATTTATGATAGTCACAGAGAGAGAGAGAGAGAGGCAGAGACACAGGCAGAGGGAGAAGCAGGCTCCATGCACCGGGAGCCCGATGTGGGATTCGATCCCGGGTCTCCGGGATCGCACCCTGGGCCAAAGGCAGGCGCCAAACCGCTGCGCCACCCAGGGATCCCTCTTCTGGCTTTTAGAGCCAAAAGTCATTTTCAGCTCCAAAGAGAAAGCCAACTTTGTTTCCCATTAAATATGAGAGTAAGAATATGTTTTTTCACAGGCACATCCCTGTAATGTTACTGGTGCATAGGTCAATTTGGGAATATGTAACCCAGAGCCACATGTCAAGTTTTGCTGTTTGGGGTTGACTACTCCTCTTTTTCAAGTCTGTAGGCCAGGACTGATTTCTAAATTATGTTGATAAATGTCTGTGGCTCTTTTGTATACTCTCAGGATCCACACCTAATTCCTGCTAGATTGTAAGATCCTGAAGAACAGCTCATTGTACATCATACTAGCCATAGACCCCAGGGACCCCTGCAATGCCTGAAGCAAATTAGATACTTGAAAATATTTGTTCTTGGGGCACCTGGGTGGCTCAGTCGGTTAAGCATCTGACTTTGGCTCAGGTCATGATCTCAGGGCCCTGGGATGGAGTCCCTGGGATTGAGCTCCATATCAGGTTCCACACTCAGCACAGAGTCTGCTTATCCCTCTGCCACTCCCTGCTGCTGGTGCTCTCTCTGTCTCTCTCTCAAATAAATAAATAAAATATTTACAAAAGAAAAGAAAAAGGAAAAAAATGTTCTTTTTGTTGAATAAATGAAAATAAGGTCTGTGGCTTTCCATGAAGTCAGAACTGGGACAAAAACCCCCCAAAGTTACTTCTTAATTTTAGATGTACCTCAAGACCCAACATGTGGCTTTTAAACTAGAATTGTAAAGTAAGCAGTGCTAATCTGGTACTGTTGTACTAATTCTCATGGAATAAATAATTAAATTGTCATTTCTGTAGTTATAACATTTTTACACATTTCATTATTCAATGGGGTTCATGAATTAAATGACAATATTTAAAGATATTTTTAGATGTTAAGATATCTACGCATTTTAAGCTATTTCTTTAGTGAAGAGGTTATTTTAAATTTTTACTTTAAATATCACAGATTGTTGTAGTAATGTCTGACAAACTTAAATTCTCGATCAAATATTCTTCTGCATGCAATGTAGTGTTGATTTAATACTGCGAATCTTCATGATAAGATTGAGTTGCCCAGAAAGTTCTGCTAGAACTCTGTTACTAGAAAATGCAAAGCCTAATCATCTTGACATTGTGTGTGCAGGCCGAGCACAGGGCTCTTGTGCTCTGGTGCAGATGGGCTCCACATTTGGGAGCTCCAACAGCTCAGAACACCACTTATACCATCAATATTAGGAATGGTTTTCCACTCTCAAGTATTGGGTGAGTTGCATAACGTGATGACACGTTATGTCACTGGTTCTCAGCCCCTAGCTGACCAATAGAATTACTTAGGAAGCTTACCTAATAATAATAATAATAATAATAATAATAATAATAATACACATGTCTATGGAGTCATCTCTTCCTAAATGGAGTACTGGAAATCCTAATTTTGTCCTTTGGGAGGTCTCTTTAGTATCTGGTACCATTTTGTATTGATGTCCTTTTTCTTCCCGCTTCTAGAAACCCCTGTTTCTGATGTGTCATTTATGAAACTTCCTGTAAGTGATAAGACTGAACAGGTCTGACTAGTCCATGGTATTTAATCATAACAGAGGAGAGTGGAATCCCCTTTTTGGGTATATTTAGTCAATGATAATCCAGAGGGGAGGAAGATATTGACAAGTGTCCAGAGCTTTGGTTTCTTTGGTCAAGTATGTATCTGAGTTGCCAGCAAATTACTATCCATTCGTTTCTAAGAATAAACATCAGTTCTTGAACAGTTTTGCCTTAATCGTTTGCACGAACCCACCTATGTTCTGCTCAACCTGAAAAGCAATTACTGATGACATTTTCTCACCACATAATTAATCACTTTCTCTTTTTTGGGTCTGCCAGTTTTGTTTTCAGTGTGGACCTAGATCAGGAAAAGGAAACATCAAGAGTCATCAAACATTTAATCACATCAAGATATGAACATATGTCCTAGTTTTCTAAAGACAAGAAACTATTAAAGCCAGAAAAGCAAGGTTTAAATTAAGCATAGTGGTAAATAGATACAGTGTTTTAGACATGAGGAACTTTTGTTTAAAATGATTTAAGAGGGGCGCCTGGGTGGCCCAGTCTGTTGAGCGTCTGCCTTTGGCTCAGGTCATGATCTCATGGCCCTGGGATCCGTCCTGGGATCAAGCCCCACGTGGGGCTCCCTGCTCAGTGGGAAGGCTGCTTCTCCCTCTGCCCCTCCCCATGACTCATGCTTGCTCTCTTGCTCTCTCTCTGAAATAAATAAAATCTTTAAAAATCAATTAAATAAATAAAATTATTCCAGAAATCAGTACAAATGTACAAACAGGGAACAGCCTCCCGAAAGTTCTACCCTTCAGGAGATAAGAGTTAAGTGTGTGGTTCTGTCCTCCACAGTAGACAAAGAACTTTTCTGTTGTTTCCTGGTTTGTTTGGTTTTTTTTTTTTTTTAGAAAACACTGTATACTCAAAGACCAAAATAATATTTACCTGAACTATTCCTTCTCCTCTTTATCATTCATAAGCGTTTTCAGTTAAATACATTTTTACATGCATGTTTATTTTTTAAATACACACAAATGTGGGACACCTGGGTGGCTCAGTGGTTGAGCATCTGCCTTCGGCTCAGGTCATGATCCCTGGGTCCTGGGATCAGGTCCCACAATGGGGTTCCCGCAGGGAGCCTACTTCTCCCTCTGCCTGTGTCTCTGACTCTCTGTGTCTCTCATGAATGAAGGAGTAGAATCTTTAAAAAAAAAAAAAAAGAGCACACATGCACAAATGGCACGCACGTATTTGGATAAAAACTTAAAGTCTTAATTTCAGCCTTTTAAAACAAGTTAACCGTATCAATGTAGTGTCATAGGCAATATATATCCCGCATACATTCATCATCTTAATTGGAAATTCACAAAAAAGCAGGTATGTATTAATAGAGTGATGGATTATTTTTATACTCTGTCTTTATGCACTTTAATCCCCAAAGATTTCAGGTGACAATGTTACTCACTAACTTGATTTAATATTGGTCCCAGGTGTTAAAATCAAAAGATCTCAGAAATTATATTTAAAGTGTAATAAAATCATCAGTTTTAAAAACAAAGGGATGACATTTAAAAATCGCATGCAGAGAGGAGAGGTGAAATAACCGAGTTAAAGGGATTTGCACCAGTTTTTGGAGTTTATAAAAACCAATCATATATTAAATGGCAGTTATTCTTTAGTTAAGGACATGTGTTTATATTTTCATGCCCTAAAATATTTTGTGTAAAGAATAATTTATCTGACCCATAAAATCAACAAAAGAAATTGAGAAGGTTTAAAATAACGAGGTTAGAGAGAAGATATACAGCTACTTTTTAATTCAGAATTGCCAAAATAATACAATTTGTCTAAGGATTCATGTTAAATAGCAATATTACTCCTGCCATTTTTAATACAATATATACAACTCTGTACTTATCAACAAAATTTTTGAGCTTAACTTATGTCTAATAGTATATTGATTTTTTAAGGTATTTTTTCTGCATTTTGGTCAATCCAAGTAAGAAGCTTAGTTATTGTTGCAGATTTCCTTTTGGCCACTTTTGTGAGAGAAGGATTTGTCTTGAAACATCGGCATGCCTAAGAATTCAGAAGTTTATTTTGTTGTGCACCCTATTTTTTGTTTTTGAGCTCTGACCTGCTTTTTAATGTATTTTTAAGCTCTTTAAAAATTTTATTTATACTTGAAGTATAGTTGACATATGTTATATTAGCTTCAGGTATACAACATGGAGATTTGACAATTCTGTATATTACTGAGTGTTCACCAAGGTTAAGTGTAGTAACCATACATCTGTCACCATACAAGGTTGTTACAAATATTATGGACTATATTCCTTATACTGTATTTTCATCTCTATGACTTATTTATTTTATAACTGGAAATTCATTCTTATTCCCTTTATTTTGCCCTATACCCTTACCCCGTACGCCTCTGGCAACCACCAGTTTCTTCCCTATATTTATGGGTCTCTTTCTCCTTTGTTTATTTTGATTTTTAGATTCCGTGTATAAGTGAAATCATATGGTATTTGTCTTTCTCTGCCTGGCTTATTTCATTTAGTGTAATAGCCTCTAGGTCCATCCATGTTTCACAAATGTCAAGATATCTTTGTTTTCTATGGCTGAGTAATACTATATTGTGCGTGCGTGCGTGGACACACACACCACCTCTTCTTCATCCATTCATCTATTGACGGACATCTGGTTGCTTCCGTATCTTGCCTATTGTAAATAATGTCACAATAAGCATAAGGATGTCATACATCTTTTGAATTAATGTTTTCATTCTCTTCTAGTAAATGCCCTGCCAGTGGAATTACTGAATCATATGGTAATTCTATTTTTAATTTTCTAAGGAACCTCCACTGTGTTTTCCAGTTTTTGCACTGGTTTACATTTCCACCTATTTTTAATGGGTGCTTCTTAATTCTCTATAGGCCAACCGAGTCAAAGGAACTTTGCATACTTGCAGCCTGGAGAGAAGGAGAAGCGGGAGCCTCTCTCTCCCATGTGCAGGAGCCCAGTGGGTGCTGTCACTGCAGGGGGTGTCTGGAGAGCAGCTGCTAACCATGAGTTTGTACCACTGGCAGCAAGACGGTGTTCCTTCCCTCTGTGGGATAGCTGCCTGCAACCCGCACATTATCTCTGGTTCCATTTATGTCGAGATTCTCTTTCTCTGCTGATGGATAGAAGGCTCGCTCCCTTGGGCAGCTGCTAATAGGGCTTGCTTGGTCAGGGAATGTGTCTGTTGAGCCCTCATTATCAAAGGATTTCTTCCTCAGTGTTCTAAGGTTTCAGGAGCATCATTTGCTATCTTCTGTGAGATAATGCGTCTTGTCCAACTGGTGTATTTGTTTCCTTACTGAGCTACTTCACCCATAGCCTCCTGTGTTACAGCCCCAGGATGTTTCCCTGAAGGTGTTCCTGGAAACGTTGTGACTTTAGTTGTAATGCTCTACCCTATTGCCAACAACATCTCAGTATAGTCCATCAATATGCAGACCACATATCATACCACTTGGTGTTGTAAAATACATTGCAAAATATGCTGTGATTATGTGTTCAACTGTAGCTTGTCATTGAGCCAACTTAGTAAATCTCCCCAACCTTTGGTCGACTGTGGTCTTGCAGTGGCAGGTAAACGATAAGGACTTCCAGGCAACACAGGTATCGACTCAGCACCAGGTGAGGGAGGGACCAAGGCCCAGGGCTTCTCCATCCAAGTTTGTCAACACCAGCAAGCCCACTGGCAGGGAGGTTGTAGCCTCACACAGGAATGGCGCACCACGGGTTCTGGGTCAGGCCATGCTGTGCTCTTCACTGAATAGGAGTTGAGAGTCTGGTCCCATCAAGTCTAGACAGGGGTCCATGTAGCCCACTGTACTAGTGGTTATCAGTGTTTCTCACTGTTTTCCAGTTAGTGTCTCAGTTTGTTATAAGACCCGGCATACTGTCAGAACACACACATGTGTGTGTGTCTGAGTGTGAGTATGTGAAATTAGTGTCTGTGCAGATTCAGACTGGGACAGACTTTTAGCCCCAAAAGCCCACTTGCCGACATGGAACAGAGAAAAGAAAGTGGGTTATCCAAAACTGACTTCTAGCTAAAGGGATGGATTGTGAGAGTGAAGGGCTTGCATAGCTCACTCACGGGATGATTTGCTGTTGTGAGAGTCCTCGTTCTAGGTTCCTGGGTCTTTCCGCACCTCACAGAGGGGTTGCCGGAGGTGAGAATACATATCCCCAACACCTGAATGCACCATTGGTTTTATATAGTCTTCCTGTCAAAGAGAGAGCACCGTTATTTTTTCTTTAAGATTTTATTTATTCATGAGAGACATAGAGAGAGAGGCAGAGACACAGGCAGAGGGAGAAGCAGGCTCCAGGCAGGGAGCCCGATGCGAGACTTGATCCCAGGACCCCGGGATCACAACTTGAGCCAAAGGCAGATGCTCAACTACAGAGCCATCCAGGTGCCCTGAATGCCATTATATTTCCTATGTAACATCTGTTCCTAAAACTGTTCTGATGATGTCTGAAACTTCTGTTGCCCTTCGGCTGTTCAGATTTCTCCTCCTCAACCTCTTTCCATATTTTTTCCTCCAGGTATATAGTAAGTGACAGAGCTTTGGGTTTTGTTTGCTCATTTTTAGAATCAATGAATCTCCAAAGTTTCCCAAGAAAGAGCAAAAAAAAAAATAATAATAAGGAAACACAACACACTTATTAGGATGATTAAAATGGAAAACCCTGACAATACCAAGTGCTGACAAGGATACAGACCAATTAGACAGTGCACATCACTCAGGGTTGCCGGATGGGGCACACGCCCCGGGGAGGGCTTGAGAGTGTCCCACCGAGTTCAACATACACTTACTAGATGGCCTGGCAGTCCCACTCCTGGGATCTTACCCTCGAGAAGTAAGTGTTCTTTTCACGTAGAAACTTGCACAAGCTTTACCTGTAATCGTCAAAAGCTGGACACAGCCCAGATGTCCTTTGGCAGGTGAGAGGATGAGCAGATGGTGGGATAACCGCGCCCCTGGATTCTGCTCCGCAACAAGAAAGGACACATGAGTGACACACAAGGCCCCTGGAGTCCATCTCGGGGACATGATGCAGAGAGAAAGAAGTCCAGCTTGGGACAATTCCATTTGTAAGATGTTCTCGGAAAGACAAAGCCACAGTGGCAGAGTGGCTCAGGGCAGAGTCTTTTTCCCTCTCACTGTTAACTCATTATGTTTCGTAAGATGTGATCAGATTCTTTACCCCTTTAAGTCTGACCTGGTGTAAGTTCCTTGTTGTTATGACAAGGTGACTGGGCCCCGGGCAGTGTTTCTGGGTTTGTGGATCACGCTCTGCATCACTGACCATAGTGGTCTTCTCTCTGCCGCTAGGCAGACTGGGGAGCTGGGGTGTCCAGAGCCCTCCAGGGTCAGCTCGCAGAGAGGTGGGCACTCTCCGGCTGGACGTCTGCCCCACCCTGGCTTGCCCTCGCTCCTCACAGTCCACCAACCCCGAGTACATCGTCTTTGGCTTTCTGGGGGTTTTGTTCTCAATTGAGGTTTTCTGGGGGTTTTCTGTTCTCAATAGAGGTTTTCTGGGGGTTTTGTTCTCAATAGATTTAATCAGGCCTCTGCTGAGTTTTGACCTGGATTTATTCCCTAACCTGTTGCTTTAAAGTCTTTTTAATGCATAGACTAGTCAGGTTTTCAGAGTCTCCTAGGCTGAAGGTTTTCTTCCTAAATATGGCTTTAATTTCACAGAGCATTTCTGCAGTGTGATCTGGTTCTTCTGTGCACCTAGATGGGATCCATCCCATATTCATTGCCAGTGAGACACCAGCAGTCAAGTGATCCCAGACGCCCCAGCACAGAAGGTCTCATTGGCCAAATGAAGCTGCTGTAAGCACTGCGATTGTTAAATCAGGTAAAACACATGGTGAAGAGCAAAGGGAAAGAAATAGGGCTCATTAGTGGACTCAAGGCAGGGCAGTGGGATTCATTACCTAAATCCTGGTTATACTGAAATAATGTCACCTGTGTGTCTGTCTGTCTGTCTGTCTCTGCCAATGAAGCATCCCAGCCCTGTTGTTACAAGGACCAGATTGACATTTCGGCAAGGAGGCCAGGTCAGAGCAGGCACCCCAGTCAGGCCTCTGTGTCCCCATCACTACTGCCAGCTAGCCCGCACACCAGCATGGGGTCATATTTGCGTTTCTCAGCCTGAGGACACAGAAGGCCACAAAGGGTGGTTGAAGGAGAACCTTATGAATGTTTAGAGTCACAGATTGCAGGCCCCTCTTCATCTTTCCGTTCCCTCTCTGACCGTGTTAAACACACACATGCTCTTGCATGTGCACTTCTATCTACTGAACCTATCTAGGGACGCTGCCGATGGTTTTCAGTCCACCACTGACGTGCACCCAACTTACGTCTTTCCCCTTTCTTGTTTTTTCATCTTTGACACCAGCATTGGAAATTAACACACAAGACAAAAAAAAAAAAATTTACATTACCCTACACAACCCCCACCCCAATCTGCCAAGGAAAGTGTCGAGGGTGGGAGAGTCAGGTACATGTTTGTGTTATCAAGGGGTTTCCTCTCTTACTCTGGACATGGTCAGGGCTATTAGCAAATGTGGTTTTTCCTTCTGTAGCCAAATGGGCTTGCTAGTATCAGGCCCAGAGCACCCTGGGGAGTCAATGCAGATGATGAGATGCTTGCCCTTGACGTACCTCATTACTGCTGCTCACGTTCCATTGGCACATTGGCAGATCTGATGACCTGGCCACTAGGGTGTTAACTTCGGAAATGTGCTGGGGCGGGGGGGGGGGGGGGGGAGCATGGGGTTGGTGGGGTTGGTGGGGAGGGGTGGAATTCCCCAGGCCAACAGAAAGTAGGGAGAACCAGATGTCAGTAAACATCAGTAATGTCTAGTTCTGCTCTATTTGCTTAATTTGTGTGTGTGAAATATTTTAATGTAAACTCTTAATATTTTAATGTAAATATTTTAATGTAAACACATGACATAAACATTGTGTTGTGTATCTCTTTAAAATAAAGACATCCCCCACCAAATAAAATAATAAAATAAAATAAAATAAAATAAAATAAAATAAAATAAAATAAAATAAAGACATCCCTTCCCTGCATTTTTCTGCAATATGGGCAATGTGAGTCATACATGTTATGACAATTCACTTTGATATACTTCGGTATGCATTTCTTTTTTTAAAAGAAGAAACTTTTACTTTATAATCACATGATCATTATCATACCTACCCAAATTAATAATGCCCCAGTGTCTCCAATATCAAGTCATAGCTAAGTTTCCCAATTATTTCAGAACTTGCTCTTCTGTGTACACACCAGGCTCCAGGTAAGGACTATAACCTGCATTACTATGTCTAGTATAATCTGTCATGATAAAACGTCGTCCCTTCCTGGGCTCCCCCAAGCCCCTGTTATAGGACCCTGACTTTCTGAAGGGACAGTTATACTGTACACTGAGTACAATTGTAGTGTGAATGTCCCACCTCCTGATTTTATCTGTTTGTTTCAATGTGTGGCTACTTCCCTTGCTCCTTTATCCTGGTTTTATCTATAACCCAGGAGGCAGCTAGAAAGGCTTCATTCAAGCCAGGCTAACCCTTTTGCACAAGGACACTTCCTAAGCGCTGGCATAAAGTTCACATTGTTCCAGGAAGGAGGAGCCGTGATCTGATTCCCCACTCTCAGTACTGCTAACACACGGATCACGCCCAGTCCTCCCATTGTGGGCTGCATTCCACCCCCCACCCTGCCCCTGCCAGCAACAAGTGGTCTGTGGGGCAATATTTTGGCACCATGTGAGCCCCCCCACTAAGCCTCAAAGAAAAATATTTTAAGAAGCAATATCCATTTCCATGTGCAACTCTCCCAGGCAGTGACATTTCAGATAAATATAGAGAAGCTACGAAAATGAACTAAGTCAGCGTAGAAAATTGGCAGTTTGAATGTCCGAAGTTAGCAAGGGGAATGTCCAAATCCTAGTTAAAAATGACTCTCCTTCCACTTTTCTCCTGTGGTCCCTGCTCTGGGTTCTGTGACACCAGGGCCACCAGGGTTTTGCTCCTCCCCCTTTGGCTTCTCCTTCCGAGTATTGTTTACAGACCCTTCCGGCTCCTGAGTGTGGATGGGTGCTGTCCTAGGTGCTGTTCTCTCTGCCCATGACGTGCCCTCTTGGGATCATACCACCCACATCCATGGTTTCAACTGCAATCTACACGTATGAGTCATAAACATCACTGTATTAGGGTTCTGCAGAGAAACAGAAGCAGAACCTGTAGGATGTTTACGTACTTAGAGATACGTACGTGAGTCTATATGCATGACATACATGTATCTCTAGTATAGGAGAGAGATTTATTATTATGAGGATTGGCTTGTGCAATTATGGAGACTGGGAAGCCCCAACGTCTGCTGTATGCAGGCTGGAGACCTCAGAGTGTGTAGTTGTACATTCCAGTCTAAGTCCACAGGCCTGAGAGTCAGGGGAGCTGATGGTATAACTTCCAGCCCAAGGAGAGGAGACCATGTCCCAGGCCTTCAGTGGACTGGCGAAGGCCTACCCACATTGGGGAGGGCAATCTGCTTTTTTAGGCCAATTATTCAGATGTTAATCGATGCAGAAACACCCTTACAGACACGCTCAGAAATCATGTTTAGCCAAATGCCCAGGGAATCCTGTGATCCAGTCCACTTGACACTAGGAGTTAAGCAGGACACTCAGTGTACCTGGCCACTCAGCTAATGTGGGGGGGCCCTCCCCCCTCAGCATGCTGAAAAAAACATCGCATTGCAACACTTAGCTCACTCTACAACTCAGCTCTTGCCAAGAATAGCTCCTTTAAATTCTGATAACTACTCCCGTGTTTCTCTCAAGCTTCTTTCTGCTGTTAGGAAAAACACGAACAAATAAGATATACTTCCTGTTAAACTTAGCCTGAACAGTACTTCTAGGCCTCTTGGACGATCTTGTCCTCCTTCCTCCGTAACTGGTGTCCCAGAGGGGGACAAGTGTCCAGAAGTCACGGCAGAAGAAAGCATGAGGGTGGCTGTGGCTCCCCAGTCTCTCCCGGCGTCTGGAGCAGGCTCCCCGCGCACCTGCAGCTTCTACTTCATTCTATCTGGATGCCCCGCCACAGACTTCCTAAGCTCCTTCTTGGGGAAAAAGATGGTATTGAGCACGAAACAGAACGTAATCCTAGCAGGAGCAGCCATAGCCGCACAACTCTACATGGTTCTGGGCTACCCCACCTTCTCTGAAATATAGTGAAATTGAAGAGAAAAAGGCTGGGGTAAAAAAGAAACAAAAACACAAAACCTAAAGAAGAGTGATCCAGATGCATGCCAAAGGGCTGCAGTAACAGGCTTGATGTATTTTCCTATTTTCTCAGTATTTTTAGCACCTAAAATCTAATCAAGAGTTGGCCAGTTTTTGTTTTAAATAAAATGCATTTGAGGCAGACGTCCTCTATCTTATCTGTGTCCCATTCTCCTCCCCGCCAAAGAGAACATCTTTGCAATTTGCATATGAAGGTAAAAATTCTTATTCAGTTCGGCGCACCTCTTTTTAATACAGTATGACCTAGTGCAGAATGTTCTATGTGTATCCACTCAGATTTTAATAATTAAAAAAAAAAAAGGCAACCGGTCCTGCAGCAGAATCATTATTTTGACTTCTGGGCACCCCACAAGAAGACTTGTAAAGTACGTCTGGATCATTGTAACAGGGGCCAGGTGCCTCTCTGCAGCAGGGGTGACTGTGTATTTTAATCATCATCGGTGATAAAGAAGCGGAAATGTGGACAGTTACAAGGAAAAACTTGCCCAACGTCCTGCAGCTAGAGGGGGGCAGGCTGGTGCTCGAGTGCTGACCTGCTTCCAACCTGTGAACCTCCTTAGTGCCATTTTCCAAGAGGACGCTGTTCTGTGGCCCCCTGTGTTCTCTCTTCGTGGGAGAGTCTCCGCTTCTCTGTCCACATGTCTGGGATTTGCTCTCACTCTCTCCCTGGCCCTTTATCAAACCTACTTGCCCATGTCTTTGTTTCTTTGCATTTTGCAGCTTTCTATCCCATTTCTCGGGGTTTCCCTGAACCTAGCGTTCAGAGGTTAGAGGGTAGAATGACACCGTAGGTTTCACCACGTGACATATTTGTGGAACAGCGTGTTTTGGTCCCTATCGCTCCAAAATAAAATTTATTTTTAAAACTATGTTTTGTTTTTCATTATGCAGTGCTTAGAGGTTCTTCTTCCTAAAATTCTTTTTGAGAAATTTTAAATCTATAGAAAACTTGAAAGAAGAGTACAACAGACACCTATATATCTTCTACCAATTTGTTAACTGGTAAAAGGTACACTCATCAGTTGTTAACATTTGTTTTTCTAAGGAAGTTGCAGACATCGTGACATTTCACCCCCCACGTGTTTAAATACGTATTTCTTAAGAATGAGGAAATTGCCCTGTGTGATATTATCACACCAAACACCTGATAAGGATTCCACAAAATCACCTATACTTAGAATTTCCTGGTAGACCTTCTGTAGCCTTTTTTTCTATTTAAAATTCACACATTGCATTTGGTTAGGTTGGTTTTGATCTAGAACAGTCCCTACTTTCTTTTTTTTTTCATCCAAAAAGATTCACTTTTTTGAAGAGTCCCCCGGGCTAGTGGTCCCGTAGAATATTTGGACTCCAGGTTTCCCTGGTTATTTCCTTATAGTCAGGCTGAGGCTGCATTTTTGGACAGGAGCACTGACTCCCATCAGGACTGCGGTCTGGGGGGTGCGTTTTTGAAGCATCATCTCCATCTGCTCCACTCTGGGTGCTGCTGTTTGATCACTGGATTATGCAGGCTTTGTATTTGCTTGTGTCTCATCGCTGCTAGATTGGATCTCCTTTGATGGTTGTTACAAACACCAGGATGCCAAGACAACAAAACTGGGGATGTCCCACAGGGACAGAGACACAGCAGGTGTGGCTGGGCCTTGAGACTGAGGCTCTGGGCTGGGGGCTCTGACCCAGAGGCTAGGTTTGCTGCCAGAAACCCCAGTTCCATTCTCAGCTCTTGCCTGCTCTTCATTCCACATCCAGCTGATCACTGAGATCCTGCAGACTCTCACTTCATCCTCCTGGTGATGCTCCTACCCTGGACAGGATGCTGCAGTGGCCCTGGACACAGTCCTCTTCTCTTTTTGTACTATTGCCGCTGCCCCCTGACTGCTCTTCCTACCGACCTCTTCCCCTCACGACTGCCCAGTGAATCCTGTGCACCAGTACAGCCCACCACACCACTCTCCTGCTTAAAAATCTTCACACACACAAAAAAATCTTCACCAGCTCCCCCTTTTTTCTTTTTTAAGATTTTATTTATTTGAGAGAGAGAGAGAGAGAGCACAAGTGGGGCAGAGGGAGAGGGAGAAACAGACTCCCTGCCCGATGCAGGGCTTGATCCCAGGACCCTGGGAGACACTCAACCAACTGAGCCACCCAGGCACCCCCAGATCCCCATTTCTTATGGAGAAAGTTCAAATGCTTCGCCTGAGACACAGACTTCCCCTCCTCCATTGTTAAGCACAATTTCTTTAGCCAGAAACAGTGTTGGTTGTAGTATAAAACAGGCACAGAAAATATGGAATAATAATTGCACAGTTGGATTGGTCTTTACACAGTGAACCCTGCCAGGTCACGATACAGAGCACTGCTGTTACCCAGGAGCGTCCTCATCCCCTCTCCCCATCGCTACATCTCCTTTTTTCCCCAAAACCACCACTTTCCTGACTTCTAACACCATATAGGAGTTTTACCCTTTAAAAAAAAAATTATATAGGGACGCCTGGGCGGCTCAGCAGTTGAGCATCTGCCTTTGGCTCAGGACGTGATCCCTGGTCCAGGGATCGAGTCCCACATCAGGCTCCCTTAGAGGAGCCTGCTTCTCCCTCTGCCTATGTCTGTGCCTCTCTCTCTGTGTCTCTCATTAATAAATAAATAAAATCTTTAAAAATTATATAAATATCTATAAATAGATAGCATGTATTCTTTTAAGTATGGCTTTTTTTTTTTTTTGGCAATGTTGTGTTTGTAAGATTTATTGAGGTTGTTCATGCCTCTTCTGACTGCTCATGTTTTGTTGTACATTACTTCCCTATGTGAGAATACCAGGATTAATTGATCTCTTTCACCATTGATGGATACTTGGGTTATTTCCAGGTTTTAGCTATGAATAATGTTGCTCTCAACACTCATACAGGTTTTTGTGTGGATGTATGTCTGCAAAATTGCTGGGTTACAGGATTTGCATATATGCCCATCCTTAGTAGATACTGACAAATCATTTTGAATTTATTATACCTATTTACATTCCTGCCAACAAGGTATGAAAATTTTGCTTGCTCCTTCTCATTGTCAACACTTGGTATTTTAAGCCTTTTGATTTTAGGCATTCTAGTGAGTGAGTGGTAGATCTCATCGTGGTTTTCATTTGCATTTCTCTGATAACTAAGAAAGTTGGGCACTCTTTCATATGGTAATTAGCCAGTTGGATATCCTCTCTAGGGAAGCGTACCCCTTTTCTTATGGACTGGTAGCAGTTTTTAGCAGATTATGACTCTCTTGTTGGTGATAGGCATTGGTGGAGAATCTTCCAGTCTATGGACTGACAATTCATCCACCTAATGGTGTATTTTGATGAATAAAAGTCCCTGATTTCAACATGGTCTAGAGAAGAGCACTGTAGACACCTTCCCTTCTATCAGGAGAGACAGATCTTTCTCAGAAGCCAGAGCTGACGTCCTTTCCATTCCATTGACAAAGCAGGTTGCAACTCCACCCCTCACTGCAAGGGAGTCTAGGAGAGTGGACATTTCTTTTATTCCTGCCTCTCTATCAGAGGACAGAGCACGGAACATAGTGGTCAAGTGGCTAACCAGAGGTGTCTGTGCTAGAAAGAAATCCACCAGGACTTCCTGCTGTGATCAGCAAGTGGAAGGTGTGTTACATGACCCTCACCACACTGAGATGTGTTGATGATATGTAATGTTGAGCTACTAAATACACTTCCACTGAAATTACATCATGAAACTGAGATATTGGGATGGATTACTGATAAAAGTGAAATGGGTGTGAAAATACCTCCATATGGAGCCCCATATGTGTGTGTGTCTGTGTCTGTTTTCATATACAGGCATATTTAATATGGGAAAGTATACACTACTGGTTTGCTTAACACTGGTCATTTGACAAGGATCAGATCAGAGAAGTGGAAGCCTTAAAATTTTCTTCATATACTTTCATATTATGTTTCTTTAATATCTTTATAACTTGAAGAATACTATAGACATGACTTTATCTATTTGAGTCACATTGGAGTCAAATCCTACTTAGGAGGGTGAACTGCTCTGGTTCACCATTGCTAATTTAAAGGTGTCTGCATTTCTGAGGTGACCTATTGTTGGAAAGTGTTGGAAATCATAACAGCTGGGACACCTGGGTGGCTCAGGAGTTGAATGTCTGCCTTTGGCTCAGGGCGTGATCCCAGGGTCCTGGGATGGAGTCCCACATCAGGCTCCCTGCAAGGAGCCTGCTTCTCCCTCTGCCCATGTCTCTGCCTCTCTGTGTGTTTCTCATGAATAAATAAATAAAATATTTAAAAAAAGGAAACCATAACAACTGGCTGCACTTGTAGAGTGGATAACCCATGTAGGAGGCATCCTAGCTTTATAAAAAACTCCACCAAATACTATGCTAAATTAAATAGATCACTTATGGACTGAATTGTGTCCTCTCCAAATGCATATGTTGAAGCCCTCAACCCCCTCCCACCCAGACCTCAGAGTGAAGGCAGGGTCTTTGCAGAGGTAATAGAGTTAAAATGAGTTCATTAGGGTGGGCACTAATCCAATAGAACTGGTGCCCTCATATGAAAAGGAGATTAGGACACAGACACACACAGAGGGAGGACCATGTGGGCCTCAGGGAGAAGGTGGCCATCCACAAGCCAGGAAGAGTGGCCTCAAGAGAAACCAGCCTTGACCTAGAACCTCCAATATCCAGAACCCAGAGAAATAAATACCTGTCATCTAAGCCACACAGGCCACGGTGCTTTGTTGTGACAGCCTTAGCATGCTAACAGTTACCTACTACTCATATATTGTATACCTTCATTCTTTTCCTCCTCTACTTTTATGGAGGTATAACTGGCAAAACTGTAACATAAAGTGCATGATATGGGGGATCCTTGGGTGGCTCAGTGGTTTAGCACCTGCCTTTGGCCCAGGGCGCGGTCCTGTGGTCCCGGGATCCAGTCCCGTATCGGGCTTCCGGCGTGGAGCCTGCTTCTCCCTCTGCCTGTGTCTCTGCCTCTCTCTCTCTATGTCTATCATAAATAAATAAATAAATCTTTAAAAAAAATAAAGTTCATGATATGATGATGTGATGTACATATATATTGTGAGAGGATTCCCCCAACGAGTTACTTATTACATCCTTCACATTGCATACTTTTTTTTTTTTTTTGGTAAGAATATTTAAGTTCTCCTCTCTCAACAAATTTTTTTTAAGTATATCTATTTCTTTTTTTTAATTTTTTAAAAAATTTATTTATGATAGTCACACAGAGAGAGAGAGAGAGAGGCAGAGACACAGGCAGAGGGAGAAGCAGGCTCCATGCACCGGGAGCCCGACGTGGGATTCGATCCGGGGTCTCCAGGATCGCGCCCTGGGCCAAAGGCAGGCGCGAAACCGCTGAGCCACCCAGGGATCCCTCAACACATTTTTTAAAGATTTTATTTATTTATTCATGAGAGACACCGAGAGAGACACAGAGACACAGGCAGAGGGAGAAGCAGACTCCCTGTGGGGAGGCCGATGTGGGACTCAATCTCTGGCCCCTGGAATCATGCCCTGAGCCAAAGGCAGATCCTCAAACACTGAGCCACCCAGGCGTCCCCTCTCTCAGCAGATTTCAATTTCACAATACAGTGTCATCGACTGTAGTCGCTGTGTTTTATATCAGATCCTCAGACCTCATTCATCTTTCAGCTGGAAGTGTATGCATCTCTTTACCAGACTTTCCCCATTTCCGCAGCCCCTGGCTGCTGCCATTCTGCTGTCCATTCCTGTGCATTCAGCTTGGTTATGTGTTCACACTAATGGCACTCATCTTTACACCAAAGAATTTGCTTAATGCTTCAGCTTTAACTTTTAAAAATTCTTCCATAATTCTTTCCTCTTCACAGGCAGGAAGGTGAAGTGAGGTAAATCAGGTATTCCTGCCTAAGGGATATGGAAACCGAGGCACCAAGGGATTCAGGGACATGCCCAAAGTCACATGGCAAATGAGAGGCAAACCAGGAGCAGATTTGCTCTCCTGGATCAGGAGATTTTCTGTTGGCCAACTTCATCCTATCAAATGGAGCATTTCATGACAGCTGCCTTGGATGGTGCTTCTTTACAAATATATACAGTGCATCCAGCTACTACTTCCTGAGGGTGTGTGTGTGTGTGTGCGTGTGTGTGTAAGCCTTTAAGGAGTTGAGGAGACAGCAATGGAGACGTGACATCTGCTTTTTTTTTGTGTGTGTGACATCTACTTCAAAGGAGCATGCAGTCCAGGTGTGGTGGTAAACATGCAATATTTCATGCAATGTGAACATGCAATATTTCTTTTTTTTTTTTTAAAGATTTTTTTAAATTTTTTATGATAGTCACAGAGAGAGAGAGAGAGAGAGGCAGAGACACAGGCAGAGGGAGAAGCAGGCTCCATGCACCGGGAGCCCGATGTGGGATTCGATCCCAGGTCTCCAGGATCGCGCCCTGGGCCAAAGGCAGGCGCCAAACTGCTGCGCCACCCAGGGATCCCACATGCAATATTTCATGCAATGTGAAAAGTAATGTGGCAACACCACTCGGAGGGACTTCACAGGTGTGGTGGAAATTGAGCTGGGGTTGGCAGTGAAGGAGCTTGTCAGAGACTGGGATTTGCAGCAGAAGGAGCTTCAGGTATGAAGTCCAGTCAGAGACCAGAGCATAGTGGTGGGAGAACAGACTGGCGGATGATGGCAGGCCGGGTGGGAGACAGTTCCAGAGAGCCTTCCATACACACGAGGGAACTGGGCCTTTGTTCCATATTCTAGACCTTCCCAGGCCTTTGTGTGTCTCTTCTCAGGTAAGTAAAAATTAATAGAAAGCTGATATCAAATTGCTGAATTTTTATTTTACCAAGTGAAAAACCAAACTACCATCATCTGTAATTCAACATCATTTTGTACAAGGAGCACCAGTGAGAATGTGGGAGGGGCCTAACTTTCCAGGAAAAAAAAAAACCCAAACAGTTGAATACATTTGTTTAGCTTTATGAAAACCTCACTATACTCACTGTTCTCCACTAATTTCACCAAGGCAGAATTTGGGGAACCACTCCTATAGATCACACTTCTCAAACTTCAATAAGGAAATATGAATCCTGTTGGAATGCCATTCTGATTCCCGGTGGGGCCCAAGATTCTATGTTTCTAGAAGCTTGTGTCAGGTTCTCACTGCTGGAGCTCAGACTACACCTTCATGAGCAAAACTGAGTCTCCACCAGAAGAAACCAGGAGACTGGCTTTGATCATATTTGTAGTTTAAATAGTTAACCAGGTACATGAAAAAATGTTCCACGTCCCTTGACATCAGGGAGATATAAATCAAAACCACAATGAGATACCACCTCACACCTGTCAGAGTGGCTAAAATTACCAACACAGGAAACAACAAATATCAGTGAGGATGTGGAGAAGGGGAACCCTCTTGCACTGTGGGTGGGAATGCAAACTGGTGCAGCCTCTCTGGAGAACAGTAAGGAGGTTCCTCAAGAAGTTAAAAATAGAGCTACCCTATGACCCAGCAATTGCACTACTGAGTATTTACCCCAAGGATACAGATGTAGTGAAACGCCGGGACACCTGCACCCCAATGTTCACAGCAGCAGTGTCCACAATAGCCAAACTGTGAAAGAAGCCATGATGTCCTCCGACAGATGAATGGATAAAGAAGATGGAAGATGTGGCCTGTATATACAATGGAATATTTCTCAGTCATCAAAAAGGATGAATACCTACCATTTACATCGACATGGATGGAACTGGAGGTATTAAGCTGAGTGAAAAAAGTCAATTGGAGAAAGATAATCATCATATGGTCTCACTCATGTGGAATACAAGAAATAGTGAAAGGGACCATAAGAGAAGGAGGGAAACTGAGGAAAAATCAGAGAGGAAGACAAACCATGAGAGATTCCTGACTCTGGGAAACAAAGGGTTGCTGGAGGGGAGGTGGGTGTGGGGATGGGGTCACTGGGTGATGATGGGCGCTGAAGAGGGCATTTGATGGGATGAGCACTGGGTGTTATACTATATGTTGGCAAATTCAATCTAAATTAATAAATAAAAAGTTAACCAGGAAGCCATGTGTAAAATTGGTTGTAAGTGAAATGCTCTTATAGTTGATCACACGACAAAAGCTCTGCAGATATGTATCTTGTGGGTTATGCAAGATTACTTCAGGCTAGCACTCTGATCCTCCGAGTCATTGCAGGAACCCCTCAAATGGCAAGAACACCTCAAAGATCCACAATAAACGCATTTCTTGAATTGACCGTGTGTATCTCTTCCTGACTTAATCTTTAGCTGTAGTAATAGAGACAGAATATTGGTGGAATTCTTGTAAGTACTATGTGTCAAGAACAGACTATCTACTGCCAAAAATAAAATGACTTAAAAATAGTGTAAATCAAACCAGCAGTAGTTGATTTGGTGCCATCGCTTCTCAGGGACTTGAACAATGATTGAATCCTGTACATTGAGAACAGACTGTTCCAGGCCAGGCCTTTGGAAGTTAACTTCAAAGCAGATGTTCTGGAAGCTTCTGTTACCATTACAGACAAGCTGTTCTCATTTTATAGAAAAACAAATACATAATAATAAATTATCATACTTACCTTAATGGCTTCACAAGGATTCATCAGGAAACATTCATAAAAGAGGGGATGAGAAGCTTTAAAATGTTCTTTTTAAAATAATATTTTTGGTACATCAGAAGCCCAGGACATAGTGGGCAATAACAGATGGCGAATCTTACAAATATCTTACAAATACAGGACAGGTTACCGGAACCCAAGGGAGAAAAATAACAAAATAGAATGACTTTGGGGTCAGTAATAATTTTAAAGAACCTCTAAGTTCAGTTTCGAGGGTATTCCTTAAAAGATTAATCCAGAGGGGCACCCGGGTGACTCAGTAGTTGAGTATCTGCCTTTGGCCCAGGGTGTGATCCCGAGGTCCTGGGATTGAATCCCACATTGGGCTCCCTGTGTGGAGTCTGCTTCTCCCTCTGCCTGAGTCTCTGCCTCTCTCTCTCTGTGTCTCTCATGAATAAAAAAAAAATCTTAAAAAAAAAAATCAATCCAGACATACTCCCTACAAAAACTTTAATAGGTGATTGTTTCCCCGAGGCCTATTTGAACACTAGCCCTTAAAGGACTTGCTACTTTTTAAGAGGCTCTTATATTCATTGGCCTTTTATTCCATAAGGGGGTGGTCTGACACCCGGCTCACACAGTATTCTTGATGGATCGAAGCCCAACTTCGATAGTTTCCTGTTGTCATTAGACTTCGCTCGCTGGCATGCAGGGCAGCCTTTCCCTGGCCACGGGAAGACACCCGGGCAGACCCATGACTGTCCTGCCCGCTTTGGTAACAGGCGGGTCTTCAGACACCTTATGAAGCCCAGCCTCACTGCCGAGACAGCAGAGGTGTCAAACACAGTTCGAAACTGCAAAATACCAGCAATGCTATATTACCTACTAAAACCCAGGCTGGTGAAAAGAAATAGGGGAAGAATAAATAGGAATGTGTATATATGTATATATATATATATATACATATCTCTAAACTTCAGAAATGTCTGAGAGCTTTGAGCAGAGGTCCTCAAATACACCTTTGAAAAAAATGTTTAAAAGAGATCCCTAGTTTATCAAGTGTACAAAGAGCTGTTAGCCCTCTGCCTCTGAGCCCCCTGCCACAGAGCTGTGGTTGTTAAGTGGAGTCACAACGCCCAGGATGTTTACAAGCTGTGAGGACAGTACTAGAAATTCTTTTGACATTTATTTGTCCAAAAATGTGATACATTAACCTTTACTAGTATCTCATGTATTTATTTATTTATTTATTGTAAATAAAAATACAGGGTGCCCAGATTAAGCATGATTCTGGGAGTGTTTGTCCTCACAGACCCTTTCTGGACACAGTTAGCATTTGAATCAGTGGACTAAGGGAAGCAGACACCCTCCCCAATGTGGTGGGCCTCATCGAATCTGGTGAGGGCACAAATAGAACAAAAAGGTGGAAGAAAGGGGGAAAGCCCTCCCTTTCTGACTGCCTGAGCTGGGACACTTCATCTCGCCATCTCCTGCCCTCAACTGGGATGCATGCCATTGGCTCCCCTAGTTCTCAGGCCTTGGGATGTGGGCTGAGTCATACAGCAGGCTTGACTCTCCTGGGCCTGCAGCTTCCAGACAACAGATTGCAGGACTTGTCAGCTCCCACAGTTGCATAAGGCACTTACTCATCACTGACCTCAGTCTCTCTCTATATCTACAGATATCCTCATGTCCCATTGCTTCTGTTTCTCTGGAGAACCCTGACTAATATGGCACAGTAACTTTGCAAGTCCACAGAGGACACCGGAGGAGCTCCCAAAAGGATAGCTATTGTTGATGGCATCGTGCAGAAGTCCAGAGCACCACACAGCCTCGTGCACGAGTGCTCACTGGAGAGTCTGACCATGTCCCGCTGCACTCCCAAGGCAAAACAACTCCCCTCAGTCCAGGCAGAAAACTCTTTAGTGCAGCTTCGGGATCTGCTGTCCCCGCAGGTAACTGCTGCTTGTGTGTCTATGCACAGCATCCTTCCCACGGTCACACACCAGCCATGCACCCCTCCCAGAATTACCCCACCCTTCCCCATGTTTGGACAGGGGGGTCACGAGATGACATTTCCTACAGCTGTTCCCCAAGCGATTCCGGGCAACTTCTGCAGCCTGGGATTTGAAGTCTTTGGGCCACCAGTTCCATGTTTACTTTTGAATTTTGTCTCCTCAATCCTCTAAATGAATTCACTTCGCCAGGGATGCAGCACCCCTTTGTGCTTCTCCCACGGTGGGAAGACCGCTGCTCTCCACTCTTGCTGTTGGCCCGAGCTCTGTCCCTGCCCCAGCCAGCTTCTCCTCTTGCTGAGACACCCCCCAGGTCTGCATGGTGACTGACTGCCATGTGTCCTCTGAGCTTCTTTCTTAGCCAGCTCTTTCTGTGCAGTCTACCTCTCCGCAGTGTCTATGGGCTGTTTCCACATTCAGAGTTTTAGTCTTTCCTTGTTGAGAAAATTCAAAACTCAAAAGGAGTTACCGTACCTTTATGTTATGTTTTCCTCACGGCTTGCAGCACAAAACTGGGTACCCAGTGGCAATTCGTGTTTACTGATGATTAGTGGGGCCTCCCTAACCCCCAAGCCCAGGTAAGGTGGCCTCTGAGCCTCAGCTGCCTGGGTGGTCAAGGTCCACGACTCCTTCCAGATTCTGCAGGATCCTCAGGGCGTCGGCCTTCACCATCCCCTTTGGTGCCTGCCCCCAGGTGAGCTGCCTGGCTGTGCAGAACGCTGACCCAGACATAAAGTCCAGCAAACAAACAATCAACTCGCACAAAGCATGGGAGAACCTGTAGGGCTTTGTGACAATCACAGGAGGTCATGCCTCATGTTGATCAGTGGCCAATTGGGCCTCCATCCCTTCCTTCCTTTCTCTTTATTTCCTACCCCACTTCCTGTCAAAAGCAACCCCCAGGATCCCACCCCCATCTCCTTGCACTTTCTCTGCAAAGCACCTACCTGCCTCTTTTTCTCACTGTCCTGGACCTGAAATATCACTGTTTTTAGGGCACTCCTGTGACCCCAGCAGCAAACCAGAAGTTATTTTCTCATAGAGAAAGTTCTCTCCCTCTCTCCTGGGAAATCGGGCATTGCTGTTAGGGAAAACATTTTTCTTTTGTTTTGTTTGTAACCTTGTTGCATTGAACTATATGCTTTTGTCAGGGGTGGTCCCTTTTGGGGCTTGTCCTTCCTCATCCCTCTTATTGGGCACCCTGACCACAGCACCTTGCTGTCCCCTGTCCCATCCTCAGGGTTTCGTCCAGGTGCATTTCCAAAGGAGGCTGGCTCTGGACTCCCCAGAACCTTGGGCTTTATTCGAGCACTTTCCCCACAGTACCCTTTTCCTTCCCGAGGGGGTTAAGATTCAGCAAATGGGAGACGGCACACATGGCAGTGGGTTACTGAGCTTAATTTATTAAGTCAACATCACCATCACTCCTTGGTGGCTGCTAGCATGACGACGCAGAGGCGGTCAGGGCGTGCTCTCCTGACTACTTAAGCAGTGTTCTCCGTCAGCTAACGTCATCTGCTCTCCCTTGCCCAGACTTCCACCACTTAGCTCCACTAGCTCTCCACATACCCTTTCCGCGTGTCTGTGCGGGCCAGTAGGAGCTAGATCCATGGAAAATACTGCCAACACCTTTAAACCAGTAGTATCTTGGGGCCCCTGGGTGGCTAGTGGTTGAGCATCTGCCTCTGGCTCACGTCATGATCCCTGGGCCCTGGGATCGAGTCCTGCATCGGGCTTCACATCACTTCCCAATTATGTAGATCAAGAAATTCAGATCAAGAGATGCCTGGCTGGCTCAGTGATTGAGCATCTGCCTTTGGCTCAGGTCGTGATCCGGGGTCCTGGGATTGAGTCCCCCATTGGGCTCAATGATCAGTGCTTCTCCCTCAGGGAGCCTGCTTCTCCCTCTGCCTGTGTCTCTGCCTCTCTCTCTGTCTCTCATGAATAAATAAATAAAATCCTTTTAAAAAATAAAATAAAAAATAAACCAGTCGTATCTTACCGTACCTGCCTGTAAGACAAGCCCATTCACATTCGTCTAATGAGACAACAGTAATGACTGTGTATTTGCTCTTATTTCTCTGCCCTCCCGGGCCCAACGAGTACCCAAACATCACAACCTTGGCAAGATTTTTCCTCTTTACATTTTTCTGGTGCGAATAGCCTGGAGGGCCCTATTCAAACCTAAACAACCCCTGACCCCTGCCCTGAAAATCACACAAAAACAAAAACCAAGAGGGTGCTGCCAATGATTCTCATTTCTGAGGGATAATTTCTAGTTTTCAAAAAGAGGTTTAATAGCTACCAGATTAAAAAAAATATCTAACATGATTTTTAAACGAAAATGTTTTTTAAGATTTCATTTATTTGAGAGAGAGAGAGAGAGGGAGGGAGAGGAAGCACAGGCAGGGGGAGGGGCAGAGGAAGAGGGAGAAGCAGGCTCCTCACTGAGCAGGGAGCCCAATGTGGGAGTTGATCCCAAGACCCTGAGATCATGACCTGAGCTGAAGGCAGATGCCTACCTGACTGAGCCACCCAGGTGCCCCTAAAATAAGTTTTTAATGAATAACAACTGTGTCACAAGGTGACTGGACTTCAGAAGAGGTCATGTGCGGAACACCAACATGAAGGTGGAAGAGCAAGTCAGATATTAGCTGCTTTTATGTGGGAATATTTGCCCCTGGAAGGTGAGCAAAATAGTTACCACTCAACTATCACACGGCAGAAAAGTAGATGCTTCCACAGCAGCCTTCCTAAGCCACAGACGAAGTCACTTCTAAGATCTCAGATTCCCCGCTTTGCTCCCATGGTCAGAGATGCTCCAGGTCAACCCCCCTAGCCCCACTGGGGCAGGAACTGAAGACGGGGTCGCCCAGCCACCTCTGCAGTATTCTCCTTCCTACAATGGGCATAGGAAGTAATAAGATAGTGTCGCACTCGGCAGGGGAAGGGGATGTGCTGCTGGCTGGGCCACGTCGGGGACACATATACCTGCCTCGTTGTCCAGGCCACACCCTGCCCGTGGATCCTCCTCCTGGGTGGGTGGAGGGGAAGGGGGCTGCTCCTACGGCCGTGTCCCCATGAACCCCAGGCCTGCCAGCAGGCTCCCCTCCTGCTCCTGACCCCAGGGCTGCGGTGGGACCTCTGGGTTTTTGCAGCTTTCTCTCCATCAAGCCCTACCGGACAGCTGTCTTTCTGGGAATTCTCAGGAATTTGGTGTTCTGTGCCTTGACTCCTAACGTTTTTGAGTACAGTAACAGATTTATTTGGCACACGGGCACTTTATAGGATTTTGTGGAACGCTGTTGGGAGAGGCAGTCGCATTTCCCCCCACACAATGACGGAAGTGTCATGGTGTCTTTACGCTACATTGCTCTCGTTCTTAGTGAGTGTGGACTTGCTTGTTCCTGCCATTCTTTTATTTTTAAGGAGTAACATTCTACACACCATTCCGAGATCCTTGAAATTGTAAGGCAAAATGATGGAGGGAAAAGACATCCAATTGTGTTTAAATCCAAGTATTGACCCTGACAGCTCATATTAGCAATTAACGTGGAAGGTGCCATGGCCTCAGGTTTCCTCACTGTTCTGACAGAGGTCTACTTCTTCCGTAAAATAACTCAGATTTATCTTTCTTTTTAAAATAAGTCTCTTGTAAGTTTATTTAAAAATGCACTCTACCTCCATCACAGGGCTGGAACTCACGATCCAGAGACCAAGAGTTGCATGCTGTTCTGAACCAGATGCCCTTGATTTACCTTTCTTGCTATCATCTACTTGTTCTTTTTTTTTTTTTAAGATTTTATTTATTTATTCAATTATTCATATTATTCATTATTTATTCAGAGAGAGGCAGAGACATGGGCAGAGGGAGAAGCAGGCTCCCTGCAGGGAGCCCGATGTGGGACTCGATCCCAGGATCCCAGGATCATGATCCGGGATGAAGGCAGACCCTCAACCATGGAGCCACCCAGGCAACCCCATCTACTTGTTCTTAATCTCCCTCCCAATACCACACTGTATATAGATGGTTCACCTCTTTTGGGGACAATGTGTCAAGGTTTCTTAGTACCTCCTATTTCACAGCTGTGAGAGGTGTCACATCTAGGTTCCTTTGGAGTGTTTACTCTGCACTGAAGAGCTCACAATTACCCAGTGCAACAAGACAGTTGTCCTCGTGTTTGGACACTGTATGAACACAACTGACATCTCCTGGGAGCTGACTCAGAGTAAGCTGGAGGACTCTAAAGCCCCCACTCCCACCCCTACAATATGTACTTATTGTATTATGTTTCTCCCAATTGTGAACTTGCACAGCTTTTATTTTTTATTTTTTTATTTTGTTTAACACAGGAATCTGACCTTACAAGGTATCCCTACTATACCCATGTTGGGTTCATTGCATCCATTCTAGGCTGTCAAATGCTTTGGGATCCTGGCCTCCTTGCAATATTTGAGTCCCCCACCCACCCACCCCACGCTTTGTATAACATTTGAAATGAGATGAGTTTGCCTCAGAGGCCTCACCCAGTCACTGATAAAATATGAAGAGAAAAGGCCAAGGGCTGAGAAGAACCACATTTCTCTAAGAGCCAGGAGATTTCAGAGAGAAAACAAGTCACTGTGGCCAAAAGGACAGAGTGGATACCGTGCACACGCACTATTAGCACCTTTAGTTCCAAGAGCCACTTTTAAAAATATAGAGGAGTGAGCTTTTACTCAGAAACTAGTCTGCCAAAGAGACTGCAGCCCCATAAATGGCATGTCTGGGGTGGCACCATGACACACGGTCAGCAAACCAGGTGAGGGCTGAGTCACTCTGTACACCCCCTGGGAGCCCCGAGTCCCTGCATTCCCCGCAGAACAGCAAGGAGGTCAATGTGGGAAGAGTTGGACCTGGAGACAGCTTCCATGAGGACCACAGCCCTGGAGAAGCCTGGCCTTGACCAGCTTGTGCCCACCCCTCCCACCGCACCCAGAAGACCCAAACTGCTGACCCCACTGCCTTCGACAGGCGACTGCAGATCCTATTCAAATCATCAGTAACCGTCTCACCATCAATCGACTCAGAATGACGTTTTCTCCCGGGCATCTACGTTATAGTTTCTACTACGGAGCTACTATTTATAGTCATCACTGGCAAACTGGAAAAAATAAAACAAGTCATTATGTATCCTCAGACTCTACGTGTTGGACTGGGATAGCCGATGTGTTCTGTGAAATTTTGGAAACGAAGTAAAAATGGAATTTCACTAGCTTAATTCCCTAGACTATTGCAGTCGAGAACTGTTAAGATTTAGAATAACATAAAAGTGACTTCATCCTTAGTCTTTAGACACTCTTAAAAGAACTTCTAATTAATAAAGTGGGTCAGTGACTCAACTATCCACATGAGTGTGTCATACTCAAAAAAAAAAAAAAAAAAAGACCCATGAGGGGCTGATGCCAGACAACTTGGATTTTTCTACTCAAAACAACAACAACAAAAAACACGGAAAACTTAAGCCTAATGAAAAATAGATAATGGGAAGTAATTTAGTAAATTAGTCTCAAATGTAAGAGAAGTCATTGTTATTTCCTTGCCCTCCCTCTTCTGGAAAGTTTCCAAACTTATTATTGCCCAGGGCCAAACCAGAAGAAAAACAAATTATGTGCTGAACTTCCATTTCGGTTTTGCCGTAATTCAGGGAAGAAAAGTCCCCCAAGTGAGTAAAATATGGAATATTTTAATGTCCACTTCGGGAACTTAAATTGTTTTTTTTTTTTCCCCTCTCTCTCTCTCTCTTCTATGAAATCAAGTGCAAGGAAGCAGAAGTTCTGTGTTTGTCACCAATCCTTTATTGAAACTGGTAACCGACACGCTTTATAATAGAACAACAAAAATAATGTTCAATATATACAGCCTTTGCATGGACTATCTGACTATACACAAGGCAGAGTGATAACACGATCTAACTTCCATAATCATTTGTGCACAAAAAGACACCCAGCAGACATGTGGACATTACAGTGGAATGACATCACGGTCCAGTGAAAATTCAGCCTAATACAAAAAACGAACTCGTCTATCGCAAATGACAGCTCTCTCAACGCCCAGAGCTTCTCAGTAGTTAATTCACCCGGAGTCCGAAGCAGAGATTTGGTGTGTGGCTATGAGTCTCTTCAGTGAGACCACCTCTGTGGATAAGTTTGCTATGCCCTGCTTCAGAAACAAATTCTCCGGGTCAGACACTTTGTAGCCACTGTCTTGCATTTCCACAACTCCCGTTTTGAAGCTGTTCTGGGTTTTGCCATGAAGTTCTTTTTGGTGCCAGTGTTCTGATTTGAGAGACCAATCTTGAATGTTGGTCACCTGCACTGAGAAAGGGGTGAGGGAAGAATGTACCATCCCGGGGCCCGGGTGCTTCTCGAGTTCGAAATGTCTCTTAGGCGCCCCGTCGACAGGCGAGGACGGTTTCTGCGTGGCGTCGAACTCGTGGTCGAAGGCCTCCACCTTGATCTGCATGGCTTTGGCTTTTATGCGAAGCTTGTGCGGCAAGGCCGAGGAGTTCGCTTCTGGAACCTTAACCACGGTGGCGTGGACGCGCTGAAGCTCCACGGGCGAGTGGATGGGGCCCTTGGGCACCTGCTGCTCATCCTCGCCGTCCGAGGACTTGCCCACGGCACCGTCGTCCGTCTCCGAGGTCCGGGGGGAGTTGCTGGAGGAGCGGGCCACCTGCAGCAGAGGGGGAGAGTGCGAGTAGCCGGGGAAGGCGGTCCCCATGAGGTTCTGGTACACGGAGGCCCGGTAGGTGCCCCGCTCGTCGCCAGGCTCCCTCGCGTAGCTCTCCAGTTCCACCGGCTCCTGCTTGATGGCCTGGAACTTGCCCTCGGGGCTCCCGCAGCCACCCCGCGCTGCCCCGTCCTGAGAATGTTCCAGCGAGGACACTTCGGAGACGTCAGACAGGGAGGCCTGCGGGGAGTGCTTGATGACCGAAATGCAGCCGCTTGTCACCATCGAGGGCTCATGCTCATCCACGAAGGGGCTGGCGCTGGCTTTGGACGCCTGGTAGTCTTGGAAGTACACGGCCGTGGAGTGACTGAGTTTCTGAATCTCTTGGGTGTAGGCCGTAGAGCTAATTAAACCAAACTTTAATTTTAGGGACAGCAGCTCGGCTTTCAGAGTAGCATTTTCTTCTCCCAAGGCGATCAGCTTGTTCTCCAAAACCAGGTCATTCAGCCGACGCTTCTCCCGGGACCTCTTGGCAGCTTCGTTATTTTTCCGCCTCTTTTCCCAATACATGGCATCCTTCTTCTCGTCGGGAATGAACTCCCGTTTCCTCCGACACGCGGAAGACTTGCTTTTCCCCACGCTGCCTTCGTTCAACAGCAGCTCTTCGCCCGCCGTCAGGTCTTCCGAGACCTCGGTGAGTGTGGGGTTGAGCACCATCATCTTGTCCACACCGCTGCCAGCATCCAGGGATGCCTGCTCCTTCTTGATGGTCTGCATTTTCCTCAGCTGCATCAGAATCAGGACGGATGACTCCCCCAGTATTCACAAATGCTTTACAAGCTGCAGCGTGCAAGCCATCAACACGCGTCCTCCCGTCCTGCGGTCCGGAACAAAGCTCTCCGCTCCTCTCACTGAAGGGAGTAGGGGTCGTCCTCCTAGGTTCCCTGCAATACAGGAAAAGAACGTTATCCACCGGCCAAATACCTATTGCCAACTATGCACCAGGAGTGACGCGAAGCACACAGGGCACACAGGTCTGCACAAGATGCAGGCCTTTCCTTCAAAGAGGCTGCCATCTGGAAAAGGAGATGGGGCCCACATGCCTATGCTGTCAGGCGGAGAGGACAGCTCTCCAGCGAGACCCTCAGCAGAGTGCTGCGTGGCCCATGGCAGTGGCAGCAAAAACGCAGGTGCCCAGGGAGAAACAAGAGGAAGGCTGTTCCAGGAGCAGAAATGGGGGAGGAGGGCATGAGGAGACGGGACATCCCAGGAAGGAAATGATGGATTGCCTCTGGGTGGTTAAGTTTTTATTTCTTTTTAAAAGATTTTATTTATTCATGAGAGACACAGAGAGAGGCAGAGACACAGGCAGAGGGAGAAGCAGGCTCCCTGCGGAGAGCCCCATATGGACTCGATCCCAGGACTCTGGGATCACGCCCTGAGCCAAAGGCTCACCCACTGAGCCACCCAGGAGTCCCTGGTTGGTTAAGTTTTTAAACGGCACTTGCATATTGCGGTGCTTCTGAATAATCTTAGATGAATTTACATCACTACGAAGCAAACAAGCTCACCCCTTCCAAGGAACTTCCCCAGGTAAACGCTCACACCCGAGCACAAATTCTCAAGTACTTGGAATAGAGTATCACTGGTGCTAAATCTGTTATTTTCACCAAAAATGAAAATAAAAGCCACACCAATGACTTGAGTTGTAGTTGTCTGGATTGACCCTTGCGTGGCCACGAACCTGTCCATCACACCCCCAACCACATTCTGGCAGGTGGCCCAGCACACCTGGACGAATGAGACTCCCCTCAATAAAGCTGTCTCTTCTGACGCATCATTCTTTTTTCTGGTTCCTTCAAATTGATTTCTCCAACATCTACTTAAGATTGAAGCACCTAACATGCTTTTCTTTCTTTCTTTTTCCTTTTCTTTTCTTTTCTTTCTTTCTTTCTTTCTTTCTTTCTTTCTTTCTTTCTCTCTTTCTTTCTTCTTTCTTTTTTTTTTTTTTTTTTGTCCTGAAAAGTCTGCCTCAATAGATTTCATTTATACAGCAGTTTGGGACTAAAATAGTTACTACTACTACTACTACTAATAATAATTACATAAAATAAACAGTTACTATTCAAAGGGACTTTAAAAAAATTTTTTTTTTTAGGTACAGTGCATTCTTGAAACAAAATTATTTTAAACCGAGAGAATGTAATTATGGAAAGAATTTCTTTCCATTTTACTAATTAGTCTCAAACAAAATATTTTTAAAAAATCCTCTAAAATAGAACCAACAGCTAGCTTCCTTTTTCACCGATGAGATATTTATAATCTGAATTTGGCTTGACAGGAGGTAATAAACCCATATTAGATTCCAATGACAATCTTTGTGTGGTGGTTTTGGGATCCAACTGTATTTCTAGACAGGGTTTCTCTGCCTGATTTCCCAGTAGGTAATACTTTCCTACAGGAGACCCCGTTCCTTCACTGCTATTTGCATATGGTACTCTCTCCTGCCACATTAAAAAGATTTAATGTTTTTGTTTTACGTCACTCCCTTTCTTGTGCATAGTTTTGTAATGACTAATGAAATGAAGTTTAATTTTATCATCTGGAAAAGCCTGCCAGCTTCTTGCGCCTTTTCCAGAAAGAACAGAAGAAATGATGTAATAATTTCAGGATCATAAAGAATAAGGTTTAATGCCACATTTTTGTCCATCAAGCTGGGCCAACAGGGAAACAGTCAGTTGCAATGTAGCGAACCCCACGATTAATAATAACCAAGACTCTGCTTGTTTTTGATAACACAGCGCTGAGGCAAGGAGTCTGCATGGCAGGCAGCGATGATGGTGTCAAAAGATCTTCCTAGTGATGACTTAGCGCAACAACACTGCTTTCTATAGTTCTACTCAGGTTCCGTCTTCTGACGTGAAAACCCATTCTTCCTCTACATGTTCATCAGGCTCTTCCCTATTACTGAAGATTTCTGTTCCCCAGCTCGGTCAAGTCCCCACCACTAAAGTTAACTGAGTGCTGAGGCAAAGCCAAACTTCCAGCAGCAGATGGGACAACTGCACTGATCTTTTCTGGAGATCTTTTGATCTTTTTTGATCTTTTTTTGCACCTATTCTTCAAACCTCCACTGGATCCTCGGGCACTACTGTTCTTTTTTTAAACATCATATAGTTCCTTGAACACTATCATTCTGGATATATTTTCCACTGGAGACTCACTCTCTCCCCTGCATTTTAAAATGTATCCCTTCTTGGGACACCTGGGTGGCTCCGTGGTTGAGCGTCTGCCTTCAGCTCAGGGTGTGATTCCGGGGTCCTGGGATTGCGTCCCACATTCGGCTCCCCGCAGGAAGTCTGCTTCCCCCTCTGCCTATGTCTTTGCCTTTCTCTCTGTGTCTCTCATGAGTAAAGAAATAAAAAAATCTTAAAAAAAAAAAACCCTCCTTTTTTTAAAAAAAATTCACATTCCTTCTACATCTGCTTCCCCAGTGAGTCTTCCCAGTTAATGCTTTTGAAATGCCCCGCCATTCTGCCTTCGTTACTCTTCCTAAACTTTTGCTCATTTCATATTTCTTACCCATTTTCATCATTTCAAATCTACCAAGGGGGTTGGGCCTTTGCAGCCTCCTGTCCAAAGGCTGCATGTGCCAGGAGCCGGGGAGAGCGGGGCAGGCAACCCTCACCACACCGCATTAAGGACACCACCCCATGTCCACTTACTAAAAGTATCCCCCTTGGCTTAGCACCTCTTTGACCCCTCTCTTCTTGCCGTCTAAGCACTCTGTGTCCACTCTGTCATCTCTAGAACTTCGTCAGTACGTCCAAAACCTACAAGAATTGTTCGTTCCTTTTAATCATCTTGCTGTGTGAATTTTACTACATGTATTAGAATCTGGGACTCTTCCTTCATCTGCAAATATTAATTGTCTCTCTGACTCATCGGCAAATCACTACACCTACTATCTCAGAGGATCTTCTGTAATATTTTTTATCAAATAATCTTGCAGCGTTGGAAAAAAGTTTATCATGCGCTTGAGATCATGCAGAGAGAGGTGCCGATTTTTTACACCGTATCTTTCTACAGGTTTGTTTCCTATGACCAACTAGTCTGCAGTTGTTTTCAGGGTGCAAAGTATTGTCTCTTGTGTCTGAGCAACAAACTGAACAGAGAGGTGTCCAATATTGGATTGACAGTCCCTCCTTTGCCTCAGCTAAGAGAGTTTTGTAAATGAAACACTTTCTGATAGTATTTTTTAAGCCGAATATTATCATGCAAATTCTAAGCAAGACATTTGAAATGCTTGTTAACAGAGAGCTGCTCTCATTCATGAATTGATTTGTTCAACACATACGGAGCGCCTACTGTGGACCAGGCACAGAGCCAGATGTGGGGGCGGGGGGGAAACCAAACCCAAGAGTCAAGGAGCTCCTAGTCTTCTGCAGGAGGCAGAGTGAAGAACCAGGGCCAAGGGAGGCACGCACAACGGGGGGCGCCCTCTACATGGGGACCTCGTGCACACGGCACATCCTCCCCAGCCCCACTGCTTGTTTGTGGGGGTGGTGACAACAACACAAGCAATCCTAACAGGTGCCATTAACTGAACACTTACTACACAGGAGACACCGGGAGCCCAGCCTCTCATGGGCTTGTTCCCCTCACCGTACTGGTTTTCAAAACAGAAAAGGCTCAGAGAAGTTCAGTGCCCGGCCCAGTGCCGCACAGCTGGTCAAGCAGCAGAGCTCAGACCTCAACCCACATCCTAGTCTCATTCCCCTACCAGGACCCAGTCTGACACCTGCACGGGGTTGTTCTGGTGCGCGTCCAGTTCCGTTTCTGGATCACCCACATTTCTGAGTAATACGCACCAGCTTACTAACGTACTTTGGGACACGAGTAGATGCTGCCAGAACTTCCTTAAGACGACAAAGGTGCCACCTGGAGCTTCTCTCCAGCCTCTCTGGAGTTGTTTGGTCGATACTCCTGAGAGTATCTAATGAGCTGAGAAAACTTTCCGAAGGTTCATCTCTGCTAAAATTTTAATCTCCTGGCAATTGTATATGCTAAAATAGGAGAAAAGAAAAACTGTAGCCAGGGGCATTGTCACCTCTGATTTTCTTGTACAAAACCAAAATGTGCCCATTTTCAACATGGAGGGGAGGAGGGTAGTTGAGACACAGAGAGACTGAGTGACTTTCCCAAGATCACACAGCACTGGAGGGCAGAGGTGGGCCTTCGAATCTATCTGCCTCTCAACAGGAACTTACAGGGAGTGCTAAGGTGGTTTATGAGCCATCTAACGCATCGACGTTTATGCTCAACTAGTGACTTTATTTCAAACTCCAGTGTTCTCCCTTGGGATTGATGCCCATGTTACCTCTGTGTCATGCAGGCGGGTCACCACCAGCACTGTGCTGCAGGCACCCCTTCGATTTCCTTTTTCGAGTAACTGTTACTTAACTGCCAGTTCTGTGACGCTGGCCGGTTCGGCACGTCCAGCCTCATCAGCACACCCATTAGATAATAGGGCTTGCTTCACGAGGACACGAATAAAAAGAGAAACCGAAGAGCAGGAGGCAGGGCCTTCCAGCCGGTGGCCTCCCATCCGTCCTGCGGGCCTGCCGTCTCTAATGAACGCTGCTTCCTAGCCTATCATGCTATTTCCACAGGCGGGAGTTGTGTTTTGCAAACTCCGAGCTGTATGTAATGTCTGTTGCCATCAGATGACCTAAGCACCGTCTTTAATTAAGATCAAAATTTGGTTCAAAAAAATTCTCCAAAAGAGTAAAAGTTCACAACATGAAGTGTCCACCAAATTTTCCCTCGAGGAGCGACGTCATTGCTGACGCTTACACAGACGGCCCTTCACCTGCCCCAGAGCCTCTTTCGCAAGAACCATGGATGGCAATTCAAACTTTTATGAAACGAGAAGGCTTTTGTTTCAAGCCTCTAAAATCCTTCCCATAGTTTAGACATTATTCTACTACGAGAAAAGTTTGTTATTAATGCTCTCTTGAAAGGGGAAGTCTTACTGCAAATAGATGTATCACATATTTTGATTTAAAAATTCTGTCTATACAAAATGAAATACTATCTGATATACGCTATTTTTAGAAGCGCCTTTTTATAAATAGAACTATCTCATTGTCCTCCACTTGCTGGATGTGCCATTTATTCCCTCAGAGGCATAGTATAGATACCATTAAAGAAAAAAAAATTTTTTTACGTGAAATTGTAAGCTATCTCTCCACGAAGCAGACAGCTACTTGTTTTCGAGATAACGTGTGACTTCGGTGAAAAGTTAATAAATAAAGTTCATCAATTCACAGCTCCTTAAGCTATTAAAACTAGCAAAATGTTAACCTACGCTTCTTGTGGTAGATTAACAGTCGATGACATAACTGTTTCAACAGAATGCTTTTACTTCTTTTCATGGATAGGAATAAAATACAATACTTAAAAGCAGAGATAAAACAGGGAAAGGATACACATGTGCAGTCTAGGGGGGAGTGGGGAGTGAAAAAAACTTGGAGTATTGAAGTTGCAAGGGAGATTTCTAATCAGGCTGAAAAATAAAAGGCTTTTATTTTTTAAAGTCATCTCTACACCCAACGTGGGGCTTGAACTCATGACCCCAAGATCAAGAGTCGCATGCTCTATGGGCTGAGCCAGCCAGGCATTCCAATGGCTTTTTAAATTAATGTTAAATTTTAACATTGTTAGGCCTCTCTAATTGGCATTGAAGTGCCTCCCGTTCAATAATATGAACCCTAGTGCTAGAGAGAAATGTGTATGCGATCTAGATACGAACACAAAGTGACGCTCACGCTTTGCCAAAATCTGTCCTATCATAGAAATGAATTAACCTACTTTTCCTATTTGGGCACGTTTGTAAATAAATGTGTTAAAACCCGATGAGAGTTTATGCTATGTGAAAATATTTCGAGTTTCTTGCTCTCTCATCCTCCACGAAGGGCCACTTAAAAATAAGACTGAACCTTAACAAATAGGATAACGCTGCATTTTATGATGGCACTGACATAACTTAAGGAATTGAAGTACAGAGCAGTACAGCTTGACACTCTTTTATACAAGAGGCCAGTGTCTGCAACCTACAGCACACAATGGAAATACTCCGAAGACCATGCGGGAAGCGCATAGATGCTAACTCACACAAAGACTGCATGACTGCAGAATCAAAGACAAAACACACCCTCGCTGAAGGGGGACAGGGATGGGGTGGGTGTGGAATAACAGTAAAGCATTTTTTTTTAAAGATCTTCATTTATTTATTCATTCATGAGAGACAGAGACAGAGAGAGAGAGGCAGAGACACTGGCAGAGGGAGAAGCAGGCTCCATGCAGGGAGTCCAACGTGGGACTCAATCCCAGGACTCCAGGATCACGCCCTGGGCTGAGAGCAGTGCTAAACCACTGAGCCACCAGGGCTGCCAGTATTTTTAAAATGCCAGCATTTTTAAAAAGCTGCAGTCACTACAAAATGGGGACCGCTGTTTTCCTTGAAACCTCGGAAGACAGTGGATCAGAGTGACAACTAATCTGAAATCCTAAGAGACACCAACAAGTCACCAAGTAACTCTGTTACAGGAAATTCTGCCAAGGGTTTGCACCAGCAGAGCGCACCCTGAGGAATGGTGGCAGGAACAGTGTAGGTGCAGGGCTGGGGGTGAAGGGGACGGGGAGGGCAGGGCACAGAAAGTTCTTGAATATTTGCAAGTACACTGAAGAACCCCTCCAGTCCTCCTCAGCTTGACTTTTTGTATTTCTAATTTTTAATTTCACTTTCTTGCCCAGCGAGCAGTTGATTACAAATGTCATTTACTTTACTATGGGCCTTATGAATATGATGGGTTTTGGCTTTTTTTTTCTGTTTTGTTTTCATCTCTACTTGAAGGCTATTGAATTGTCCCCTTAAGATCCTTGGAGAGTTAATTGATAAAAAGACACCATGTTCTGATAACTAAAAGGCTTATAATACAAAGATCATTCTGATTCCAACGAAAATGAGCCTCAAGCCCAGATTATTACCAATGGCATTTAGAAAATCCCCACTAAACTTTCTTATCATAAAAACAAGCTTAAGTTCTCTAATTAAAACCGTATGAGAAATGGTGGTTTTTTTAAGTTTTTTTTTTTTTAACTACAGGAAAGTTATTTGCAAAGAAATTTGAGACGTAATTGGGGGTAGCAGTAATACAAATTCATTTTGAAACCAAAAAACTGTTATGTAATGTCTGTGATCAAAGGTCAATGTCTTTCGACATTCTCAATGAGTCCGATCTGGATAAAAATCAACTCAAATACAATTTAGGAAAATAACAGGATATCAAACAATGTGTTAATGCTGTGAAACATTGGCACACCTCACAAAACCCAGAAATGCATATTAAAGGAGCTTCAATTGCATTGTTTCTGTCATATTTTGAATCGAATCCCAAGTGTGCTCTCATTCCCTCAATACAAATTAAAAATAAACAACTCCTCACAGCATCAGTGCCATCTGGATTACAATGGAAAAATGAAGTATGTGTGATTTTAGCTCGGGTAAAAATAAAGCCGAGGCAAGATGACTGGCACCTTTTCCATTCCATGCCGCAATCACATTCACGTCGTGGAGCTGACTCCGGACCAAGGCAAGGTCAACTAGAAATATCCACTCTACGGGTGAGTCAGGCAGTTGCTCAACACGGGAAAGCGCTCTAACAAAGGGTTTTTAATTTTCAGGTGGTTGCATCACACTGATGTTATAATTGCACTTCGCAAAGATAAGCCTTTAACACAGAAAAGGAAATTGTTTCAAAGACTACAGTGAGCTAGCACTCACACTCTGGGGAAGGAGACGGATGGGGGTGGGGTGGGTGTTACTAGCACAGTGTTCACCCCCCACTTCTCCTTTTCAGGCAGGTGGTCTGGGCTGCTAATCCATCTCTCCATACCTGCACTCCCTCACCTATAAAATAAGGACGGTGATAGAACACAGTGCCAGGCACAAGCAGGGTAAGGAAGGGGCTAAGAAGCACTAGCTCTTAATTTCATTTCTGAAGAATGAGCAGCATCAAGGCAAGGAGGATGATGAGTTCCAGGGCTTTTGAGCCTCTCACGATTCTTAGAGAAGTACGGCCCTGTGCCGAAGGTGGAAGGGTCACCCAGCTGAAGCCTCGTGTAATCAAAAGAACTGACCATCAGCAGATTCACGGACATAGCCTTACTTTTCAACCAGGCAGCCCGTACAGGCTCCTCTCTCCGTGGCTCATCTGTGGGGTCTAAGGAGCCTTGGCAGGTCTCGGGCCATGGATGTATCAATGTGGATGGATCAGGCCAAGGAAAACTGGCACAGAGAGGTCAAAGGAACTGGAAAAAGCCAGGCTGTGTGGCACTTGTTACATCATTCTAGCCACCACCGTCTCACCTCTCTGTGTTCCTTCTAACACTTCCCCAAAACATTAACTCAGTGATTTGGGAGGTTCTGCAATACCGTCAAGAATTCACTTCAAACTTAAATCACCACTGAACGCCATGGCACACAGTTTTGGGGGTGGGAGGAAGGAATCATTATCAGAACAAAAATGTATCCTGAGAAGGATCTTTCATTATAGGCTTAACTCAAACTTCAGTCCTTACTATTACTGGACAGACATGTAGGCAGAGAAAAATGAAGGTGAATACATTAAAAAAAAAAAAAAATCTGGCTCCTGGTGAATGACATGCAAACGGTTTACTGAACTCCTCACAACTACCCAGCCAGACGGGTCAAATTCTCTCAGTTTACCCTGGACACCAGTGGGGATCACAACAGCTCCTGGGAAAGGACCCAGCCCTTCTGAGCCTGCACTCCTGGCACTGGGCCAAAGCTGGTCCCTAACTACTGACAGTGGCCTGGAGCTGAAGAGAGAAACCGATTTAGGGGCACGGAGGTGGGATGTGACCCCACAGAAACCAGCTCTTCAACAAAGCCGACTGCCGGAGAACACCTGTGATGTCGCCCTGAATGCTGCGAACCAGTTGCTGAGCACACTCTCAGAAGTCTTTATGCCAGGATGAAAGTGCTGTAGCCTTACAGTAGGACGGCGGCGTCTCCGTGGGCGTTTTGATTTTTGTTTTATTTTGAACTCGGGGGATTCAAGTTCTTCCTACCCTAGCCTTTGACCGCATGAAGTAAAGGTCCAAAAAAAAGAAAAAAAGAAAAAGAAAATCCAAAAGAAAAACCAAAAAACAAACAACAAAAAAATACATCCAGTGGACCAGCACACCGTGGAGCTGGAGCCCAGCCGGGGCGCTCCTCTCCCTCACCATCACCATCACCATCAATGCCGGAGCGCCCCCACCCCCAACGTCTGCGGTCTGTTGACATTTGGAGGCTTTCTCGGTCCTTCTCACTTCACGAACCCAGAAGCGCCTGGCTCCGAAACAGAACGGAGCCTCCAGGAACAAAGGTGTCCGCGGCGCGCCGCAGCTCACCGGGCCCACGGCGGGAGGCAGGCCGCTGGAGCTGCCCCAGCCCCGCTGCCCCCCGCGCGCCTCGCCCCGGGCGCCCCGCGCTCCTCCCCGGCCCCGCGAACCCCGCGCGCAGCCGCTCCGCCCGGCCCAGTCCCTCTGCGCCCCCCGCGCGGCGCCTCGCCGGGACCCGCCCCCGCCGGGTGGGCGGCGCAGCGGGGCCTCGGCGCTGCCAGGACCCCCTCGCCAGAACAAAGGAATGTGGGGAGGGGGCGAGGACGCGCGCAGGCCGCCGAGCGGCTCCGGCCCGAGCGCAGCCCGGGGCGCTCCCGGGGCCCCGACCCGAGGCCCCCCCTGCGCCGCCCCCCCCCCCCCGGGCCCCTGCCGCCGCCCCCCGGGGGCCCGCGGGCGGGAGGGGCGCGCCCCTGGAGATCGCGATCGGAAGGTGGCGCTACGTGTTCCCCAGCAGGCCCGGGGCTCCCTGCCCAATCTCCAAAGTAGGACGAGGTCTGACACGGGGGTAGGGGGGTGGGGGGTGGAGGGAGCAATATTAGCTTGTTGGAAAGCAACTGCAATTATTTGGGGGAATATAATTTGCTCCAGGGATGAATGTCTATAAAATGACCTCCCTCCCCCACCCCCCCAAAAAAAAAACCCCAAGCCCTCCTCTTTATTTAAATGTTACATCAGGAAAAAAAAAATCTGACATATACACACCGTCATATACATATATTCACACATAATTACATTACCTAAGAATGCCGGAAGGAATTTAAAAACTCGGCACATTAAATATTCATACATCCTCACAGGGATAAAAAAACTAGGGTATCTAGACAAAAACGCAATCCACTAACCTATATCTGTTTCCCATAAATCATATCTGGTCTGGATGGGGGGAGGAAAAATACCCACGATGTGAAATAAATACTTGTGACCTCATTCCCTGTTGTTATTTACAAAAGCCGAGACCAGAAGATGACACTTGGCCATCCCCTGCTGTTCTCAGGGAACACAGCACTTTTCCTAAAGTGTCCTTTATAGAGATAAATGGGAGTCAGCATCCAGCAAATCACCGGGCTCTGCGAAATGCCTTCCTAAAAATACAATCTTATCAAAGGTCTCCGAAGGCGTGGAGTTAAAACTACAGCAAATGGCCTTGAACTTGTATTTGCACAGAGCCCTGGAGAAAACACCAGAAATAGCGCTGCGAGGCCACAATTGTTAAAATGTGATAGGGCTAAATTTAGAAGAACGCACATTTCATTTAGGGCAAGAAGACACACATTCGGCAGCGTGAGCTAACTCAATGCTTTACCCAGTTGTCTACTTTCCTGTTTAAAATATCCCTTTAAAAAAAAAAAAAGAAAGAAAGAAAGAAAAAGAAACTGTTACAGTGACATTTTAAAGGCTGAGATTGTCCTACTTTCTTTGTAGCAAGATTATAAAATCACGTAATTAGCTCCCGCTTCCTATGCTGACTGCCAGCACATTCGGCAGTTACATAATGCAACATTTCCAGGAAACTATTATGTGATCTGTCTTGTCGTGTCTGAAAAAGCAGTGACAATAAGGTGAGGGAAGGGGCTGGGGGAATGGAGCGCTTGGAAATCGAGAAGGTATAGATAGGGAGGTCAACCACAATGGTTCGTCCCAGGTTTAAAAACAAGAGCTCGGGACACCTCAGGGGCGAGCCCCGGGAGTCCCCAGGATCAGAATCCAAGCCCAGGAATCCTTCACGTTCCGTAGGAGCGTTTTAGAAAAAGATGCATTTTTTTAAAAATGTATTTTATTTTATTTTATTGGGGACCTAGCAGAGATGCAGATGACGATGCGATCGCCGACGCTGCGCGAACATTTCCAAGCCGTGGCACACGTCCGCGCACATCCCCACATCTGCCCGGAACCCTCGCCGCCCCTTCGCGGTGGACGGATTATGCAATCGGCGCAAGGACAAATCCCCACAACCTTCCCGGGCGCTGGCAACGCGCGCTGACGACAGGCGCGGTGGAAGACGCCCGTGCACGGACGCAGCCCCCGACACCAACACGCCGCGCGCGCATTCCCCGAGTGCCGTCACGGCTCGCGCTCCCGACGCGGAGACCCAGACTGGCCCACGGACTCGGCCCCCTCCGCTCCCGCGAGCCTCCGCCCCCGCCGCCAGCCCCGCGGAGCGGACGAGGAAGGAGGCAGCGCTGCCCTTCCCGCTCGAGGTGGCTCGGCCTCCCCCGGCGCGCTCCTCCACCAAAACATCAATTTTCCTGAAATCAGGAGACATTATGCAACAGCGGCGGGGGGAGGGCGGGCGGCGGGGGAGCGCGAGCCAGCCCGGACTACGTGCCGGCGCCAGGGCGCTGCAATCAAAGCAGCCACCTTAAGGTGGCGAGTCCCCTCCTGACAAGGCAGCAAAAGTTTATGTAATGAATGCCCCGCGCACACTCGCCGCCGCCGCCCGCCCCGCGCGCAGCCCGCCCCGCGCCCCGCGCCCCGCGCCCCGCACCCCGCGCCCCGCCGGCCGCGCGCCCCCGGCAGCGGGCGGGGAGCGGGGCGCGGGGCGCGGGGCGCGGGGAGCCGGGCCGGGCCGGGCCGGCGGTGGGCGGAGCGCTTACCGTGTTCCTGCTCTCGGGACGGCGAGCCGGGCGGCGGGAGGGCGGGAGGGCGGGAGGGCGCGCGGGCGGCCGGGCACCGGGGCCCCGAGCGCGCGGGGCTCGGGCTGGGCCTCCGGGGCGGCGGCGGCGGCGGCGGCGAGGGCGGCGGCGAGGGCGCGGCGCGGGAGGCGGGCGGCGGGCGGCGGGCGGCGGGCGGCGGGCGGCGCGCCGGGTCCGCGGGCGCCGTGGCCGCGCCGGGAGATGTGTGTTAGTAGGTCAGTTCCGAGCGCCGCGCTACGTCGCCGCCCGCCAGCCTCGCCGTGACGGGCGGCCCGGGCCCCAATCGCCGCGCCCGCACCCGCCCCCGGCCCGCCGCCAATGGCCGCGGCCGGCGGGGGCGGGCTCTCCGCGGCCCCGCCCCCGGCCCGCCCCTCCTCCGCCCCCTGCGCTCCCCTCCCCGCCCCCTCCGCTCCCCTCCGCTCCCCTCCCCTCCCCGCCCCTCCCCGCCCCTCCCCACGCCCGCTCCGCCCCCCTCCGCGCCGCGCCGCCGCCCGCCCGCCCGCCCGCCTCCCTCCGCGGCCGCCGCCCCGCGCCCCGCGCCCCGCGCCCCGCGCCCCGCGCCCGGCTCCGGGGGTGCGCAGCGGCCGGGCCCGCGGGCGGGCGGGGGGCGGCGGAGGGGCCCGAGCCCCCGGCCGGCTCTCCCAGCGCCGCCCCCCCCGCGGCCGCCGCGCGCACTCCCGGAGGCGCTTTGTGTGTCCCCGAGCACGCAGCGGCGCGGCTACCTGTTGCCCACCGAGGACCCGGGCGTGGCGCGGACCCCGGCGGGGGCCCCTCCTCCTCGGGGCGGGCGCGGGCAGGCGCGAGGGGGGCGCTGGCGAGCCGCCCGCGGGGGGGGGGGAGCGGCTGCGGCCGAGCCCCGCGGGGCTGCGTAGGCGGCGGTGACCAGGCCCTCGCGCGTCTCCCCGGGGAGCGCGGCGGCCCGCGGCGGGCAGAGAACGCGCCGCACACAGACACCGCCCCCTGCACAATTAGGGCGCGGATGACGGAGGCGAGGTGGTTGCGTAAGCCGGCCGGGGCCGAGAGGTGGCCGCCGCGGTGCGCCCGGCCCGAGGCTCCTGCGCGCGCTCCTGGCGCCCGGCCCGGCCCGGCCCGCGGGTGTCCCCCCGCCCGGAGCCCGCGGCCCTCTGCCCGGCGTCGGACGCGGCCGGCTGCCCCTGCACCCCCGGGCTGCGTGAGACGCGCAAAGAGGTGGGAGCCACGGCCGCTCGCGGCGCGATCCTCGGGCATCCTCGGGCGTCGCGCGCCGGGCCGGGAGGCACGTGGCGCACACACGGCGCAGCCTGGGGAATGAAAGCGGGCGGGGGGGGGCACGGTCCTGACGGTGACCAGGGACCGCGACCCCTGCCTTCTGTGCCTTTCCAGCCTTTCCCCTAAGACAATTCTATTTTTTTGGGGGGGGGGAAGAAAAATTTGAACCCAACCCCAAAGTGACCCCCCACCTACCATCCCCGGTGCCCACCATCAACAGAAAAATCTGCTTGCTCCGTCTGTCTCATTTCTCTCATCCCCGTTCTCATGTGACGCAGTAATAAGCGCCCAAAGGGTGATGTTTCAGGATGCTTATCCCTTGTCACTTGGTTGTTGGGAAGCCTCACCCTCCAAGCTGTTCTTCAAGGACAGTGCTGTGGTTCAGAACACGCACTTGTTCACAGTTCATCCGGTAGAGGGTGGATTTACCAACAAGGCCCTGACCATTGAGACATGCCATACGGCTTTTAATTTCTTCCCCCCAAATTAACGTCTCAGGCGCTCACCAACTCAAGAAGTTGTCTTCTGTCTATGGCTATTGAGTCTGTCCCTGCTATTAAGACGTTTATTCGAGGAGTTGACTCTGTTGATGAAAACGCGTCTGATTTTGGCTTGTGATTTCCACTTCTCTCTCGGTTTTTAGGATTGTGTTTTTTTTTTTTTTTTCAAGCCCTTAGAATGCCCACTGTAGTTTGAAAACCTCCTTTAGGTGAAATTAAAACGATATCCATGAGTCGGTTACCTTTTCAGGGTTAGAAATGCAGCGAGTTCCCCAGAAATCCAAAGCCACTCTACAGAGCTCCCCTACCCCACACCTACAATGAGTTCTCCAGAATTTTGTGCTTTTCGAATGATTTTATAGAATTCCAAAGCTATTGTAGAATGAGTAGTGAATGACTTTCTAGAAAGACAACTTAAAGTTGAAAAAACAAGTAGATAACATGGTTGGAGGCACCCCAGACAATGATGGTAGTGGTTGGGGCAGGGAGTGGGGAGTGGGATTCTCTGAACTCGGAAACTGAGGTTTTCAAAATTCTTTATGCCGAATTTTGAAACCTGATGCTCTTTTTCTTACTTTGGTGGTGGTGGGGGGGGGGTCCTAGATTGTGCCTGTATCATATTTCTGCATTTTTTTTTTTTTTTTTTTTTTTTTTGCCATCCTACTTGGAAATCGGTTGAAGGGTAAGAGATGTCTGTGATACCAACTTAGAAAGTAACTCTTTAGCTCCTCCTGGTGATTGGGAAACCACTGAGCAATACAGTGAACGATCTGTCCCCATTACCCAAGAGGTGTTGTGTCCGGTAGGATATGCTAGAACATTCACAGAATAGGCAAGCACTTGCAGATTAACACAAGTCAATGGAGCATGAAGCTTGAGACATTGGAAACAAATTAGTCAGGGTGGGGAGGCTTCTAGGAAGACATCAGCGTGTGCCTGGCAGTACAGCAGGGCTGTGACCAGGTCCCCAGGAGGAAGAGGAGGAGGAGGAGGAGGAGAAAGGGGGCTCTGGTTGAAATATGAAGTCCAAACTTCCTGACTCTCAGTCCCTGTCAGTGTGTGGGGTGGAGGATGCCAGGGAGGAGGAGGAGGAGGTGAGGACTCTGATCGGAACTACAGGCGGGAGAGAGTCAACCCCACATTCAGCTACATCTGATTACACTCCCAATATCCTTTTTGGTTAAGCAAATATAAGGAGAGCAGAATGACTACAAATGTAGCCTCTCTTTCCTGATTGGGGAGTGCCTTACCACTGTAGGACATTTCAAGCTAGAAGATTCTCCAGAGGCCACCTGTCCCCAGAAGGCTTTCCCTGGGGCCCCGTCAGGCAGAGGTAGCTGCAATTTTGGATGCATGGTGAGAATAGGTTAGTGGCGTTGGGCTGTGGCAGCGAGAGAGCCACACACCATGCTTGGGCTCTCATGGGTTGTTGTAGCAAGAGACAGAATTCCAGGGGCTGAGGCTCCAGTTTTTCAAAAAAGAGTAAACAACAAAAAAAAAAAAAAAATTTTTTTTTTTTTTTTTGTAAGCTATCCTGAGTTTTCAGTGTTGGCAAGCAATTGGTTAAAAAAAGAAAAGACACAGTGGCTTGGCCAGCTGGAGACTGGGCAGGCTGTGCCCCCTGACCAAGAAGCTCTAGAGATGCCCATGGAGAAAGGCCATCGGAGGGTGAAGGGTAGGATCCTGCATGGTCACCCAGCTTGGACAGCTCCACCTTATCTGTTCTAGATATTGGAATCTGTATTTCTTTGTAGGAAACCTTACATCGTTAAAAATCTTTTTGGCCACCACTGGGGCCCCAGAGCTAGCCTTGGGGCTCCCAAGGCCAGGACCACCATCTTCCTACTGTGCTGTGCCTATTGGTGTCCGTTCTGTAAACTTCATGAACACGAGGTAAAACAATTTCTAGGAATTCAAGGTTATAGTTTTGTTTTGTTTTTCAGGTTAGGCTTTAAACAGTGAGCTAGTGTGGCAGCGATTGCCATGGCTTGTCACCCACAGGAGGCCTGCCCGCACCCGTCAGTTTGCAATTTATGCTGGTATTTTGCTTTGACCTAATGAGTCATTGAATGTTTAGGCAGAAACTTCCTGGAATGGGTAGAAAATTTCTTTCTACCTTCTACTTATGTGGACCTTTATTATTCTTTTATGTTTTCTTCTCCTGACTTATTCAATGTATTCTCTTTTTTTTTTCAGCGTGCACGCAGGAGTGGAGGGGGTGGCAGGGAAGTGGGAGCAGAGAGGGAGAAAGAGAGGGAGAGAGGAGAGAGAGCAGGCTCCATGCTCAGCTCAGAGCCCATCACAGGGCTCGATCCCACAACCCTGAGATCATGACCTGAATTGATCAAGAGCTGGATGCTTAACCAACTGAGATACCCAGGTACCCATTATTTGATGCATTCCTAGTTTTTCCTTTGGCCTCTCCCCAACCATCAAATCCTCACCTCCCTCTGGATTCTCTCCTCTACCAAGCTTCCACCTTCCATTCTTGCCCCCTGCCTATCCCAGCCACTGCCTGGACATTGTGAGGGTTTAAAATTTTCACCCTGCCTTCCCCAGCTTCTGCCACAGGGTTCCATCTGCAGGAGTTCCATTAGCATGCTCGGCCTTATTATTCAAAAACCAGTTTTTGTGGGAAATTGGGTAATAGAAGATGGTCAAATAGACTCCCCAAAGAAGCACAGGCTTTAGAGTGTGAGAAGTTGAAATGTTTCATATTAAATGGCTCTTGCTCAAGCTAAGACAGAAATTAGATCTCTACACCGACTACATGATTTCCCCAGACAAAAGCAGCTGATGGCCTGAATACATTTCAAAGCATTTCCAAAAGACCCAGGAAAAGACCAGAAAGGGGTGGTTTTGCAAAAAGAAAAGAAGACGTTACAAGTGCAGCATTACAAAAACTGAACCGGTCTCTAAACTCGGCCCTGCAGATGACACAGGTTTCCATTTAGCATCTGTGTTCCTTCGGATTAAATGGCCCAGGTGAGTTAAGGTGTAAAAAAAAAAAAAAAAGGAAAGTCACAGAAAAGGCAGGTGACAAGCAGGGGGAATACTGGTGAAAAATGGTCAAGACTTGGGAAGCAGCGAGTTGCATTCATTGCAAAACGCTGCATGGTGAGGCAAGCGCTGTGGCAGCAGTTAGCCGGCGACAGGGACACAGCACAGTCACAAGAGTGTGAAATATAAAATTGTGAAATGTGTTCTAACAAAAAAAACATCTTACTAAGAATAAGAGGTGACACATCCTCCCTGCAATGCAGCTCCAGTCACTAAGACAAACCTTATCTAAACACTTCTGTGAAGTCATGCGCAGGGTATCCGCTGGCAAGAGCCACGACTACGACTCAGGAGGCGGGGTTCTCCAGAATTTTCTACCACAGACACCCCAAGGGAATCATTTCATCTCCCCTGAACCTCGGTTCTTCCTCAGAGACCTGGTGGCATCCCTCCTGGGGATGCAGTGGGGTGAGATCTTCAGGACGAGCCACTCGCACCCGGGCCAAAGGGAGAGCTGCACACGGAGCGTTTACGGAGAAGCAGATCCTGGTTAATGCAGGCTCACCCGCCACCCTCACTCTGCCCAATTACAACACGCACAAGAGGAAATTACACCGTGAAATGCACACTGGGGGACATAGAGACCAAGAGTGTCTTCTGGAGGTGTGGTTTGTTTCAGCAAGAGATTCCAATGAATGCCACCAGTTTGGTAAATGCCACCAAGAGGCCCGGAAATTGGGTGCTTGACCACATCTCTGGGCTTCTTAGAAACCGCGCAAAAGTGCTTAAGATTTCTTTGAGCTTCTGTGGGTTATGATCTTCCCAGGCAGGGCACATATGTCTGTAAAGCGTGTCCATGGTGGGGGAGGAGGATGTGGCAGCGGACCCCGCAGGTGGCGGTCCCAGGCAAGTGGGCAGGAGAGAGGCTGGCAGGGAGGGGCAGACGGTGGGGTGTCCACATCCCAGCCTCGCCTCCCACAAGCGGTATGGACTGGACAAGTTAGCGTCCCGAACTTCTCTCTATGTGGGAAATGAGCGGGGATCTAACTAACTAACTGCTTAGGAAAATACCTGACCTGAGATAGTGATGCATGGTAGGTCTTGTGCTTAACCCAATACAACATCAACCTGCACCAGGGAAACGGTATCATTCACCAGAAAAGTGGGTGTGTTCGTGTGTTGCTGTTTGTGTGCACGAGTGTGTATCTCTATTAAGTGATGTAGACAGGGAATTGCATGACCGTGTCAGTCTCCCCTTCAATGCAATTGAGCCAAGGAGTGCTTGCTCCCACCAGAGAGCACTCTAGAGGTGGTGGGGGTGGAAAAAGTTTTGCTGATTCTTCCAGGTTTTGAGCATCACGTACTAGAACATTCCTGGGAAGGTTGGTCCAAGCCCTGCTCCTGCCGTAGATTATGGGTTCACTCCTTCACTCCTTACACTGACGCACATTTACTGACCAGGGGCCCGGGAGTATGCCATGCCACATGCGGATCGCGGTGTGGAACCATCATGCAGAATGCCAGCCCACCCGTGTGCCACAAGACGCGGCTTCCACGGGCGGGCGATGGGAATAACTTCCTGAAAGTGGTGGAGTTTACCAGAATTTTAACATGGGTGGGCATTCCATAGACAAGACCCAATGGAAGAGGACACCCAATGGAAGGATCTGCCACCAAAGACACAAAGGTAGGAGGCTGGTGAGCAGGGGTGGCCCGAGGAGCTTCCAAGCCAGGGGTATGTATGCAAGGTTCTGCAGCCAGAGAACAGGTGGGAAGGCTGGCCAGGCCACAGGACGCTGCACGGCTTTCACACTTTCAGGCAGGGGGGATCGTAGCTGGGGATGGCGACAGGTCTACAAAAGCGACATACTGTTTCAAACATGTTTCTACCCAAAACGTCACACAGGAAGCATCCGTGTGGCAAAGGGATTGAAGGCCCAGACTCCACAGCTTGATGGGGCCCCAGGTCCTGCCCCATTCTGGATGACCCTAGTGAAGTCACCCGAGCCCCTGGCCTACGAGCTCCTGGCACTAGTTAGGACAGAAGGCATACTTCAGACACAGAGACGTGACAAGACAGGGGCCTGCCACGGGGTTCCCGCTCATGTGCTGGCTTTCAGACTGCGGAGCAGTAGAGGCCCCCACGCCTCACTGCTGTCTGGTGGCCTCTGTCCCCGGGAGCCCCTCCTCACTCTGGCTGTGCTCCTGGAGGAAACGGACAACAGACAGTCTGCTCAGAGCTGGGCACCAGAAGGAGCAAGCTGGGAGTGGTGACCCACTTCTTCTGGGACCAGCCCGGAAGGAGGGAAACAGGAGACTGGATTTTCATACAGGTGTGAAGGGCTAAGGTAGTGAAGCATGAAGAGGTGGGGCCACGGAGGATGACACGGTGGTCCCCCAGGAGGCAGGCCTCCCCAGGCTATTGCCAGTGGGCAGGAAGGGGGCAGAGGCACACAGTGTGGCCAGGGGAGCGTGGTCACCTCCAATGACAAGGTGGTGATAGACGTCACAGGTTCTGGAATTTTGAGCCCCCCCACCTCACCCCCTGCCCCTGCCCAGATCCCCAAGACGTTCCTTATTTGCTCCAGGGGAGGAAGCTGAGTGCCTCCTATATGCTGAGTACTGGTGCCACATGCTCCCCAGGGAGGGGGCACCTGAGACTTACACCTCCCCAGAGCTTCCTGAGCTCATCGAGAGATGCGAGGGGGAAATCTTAACTGTACAAGATTGGTTTACTTTCCCAGGGCTGAAAATTCTTGAAAGAGGTCCCAACACCTAGGGCAGGAGGGAACCTGTAAGTGCCAAGGATCCAGCAGGAGGCTTTCTGTGTGCCATCCACAGGCTTCTGCGCCACTCAGGGCTGTGGTCACAGGTACTTCCAGAGCATCTGACGTGCCCATGTAGTTTTGAGGCATTGCACCCTCATGCCATCCTGTTAAGAGGTGAAGGGTGTTGGGACAGGAGTCAGACCCCAGCTGCCCACACTGGAAGCTGAGCTTAGTGCCTCCCGGATGGTGCCCTGCAGTGCCGGTCACCCCACATGGGGACAGAGCTTGAAGGGTATGACCCCAGCAGAGGCCCACATGGCTGCGGCCTCCTGGCATTGACCCTTTTGCTCACAGCCATCTGTGTGGTTGTTCCCAATGCAGGACTCGGGCTGTCCCCAAACCCGTGCCACAGGGGACCTTTCCCCTGATGTACAAGAAGGTAACCTCTTCCTTGATGAAAGCGACTGCTGCCCTGAGTGTCTGTGTGGCCTCCTCCCAAATTGCCTTGGGGTCAGCTACCGTGGGCTCCCCACTGCTTGCCTGGGGGGGTGGGAGATCTGGGGGAGACCCCGTCCAGGGCACCCTCCCCTCTCCCACCCCAGCAGCCATCTCAGGCACTTTCCTGTGTGGGTGGCATCATCACTGCTTCTTCCCTGCACCAGGTCAGACCCAGCAGGTCCTACAGACACCCCAATGCCTCCATCACTGAGAAACCCAGAAGGCGGCAGGGGCGGGTGGGGGAGTGCCCTTCCCCGAGGCTGCCCATGGGGTAGGTAGCAGGGGCTCCGGGTGCAGGGGAGGGAGTTGGTGCAGCCCAAGGTGGACTCTGAGCAGGTTGAGGTGGGAGCTGGGCAGACCACCGTGCTAGCTGCGCTGTGCTCCCTGTCACCGAGCAGGGGCCTATTGCTCGGGAAGCTGTGGTCAGCCTGGTAACCAACACACCACCTCCTAGACGTTCCTGACCTCTCGGCCTGCCTTTCCGTTCCTTTCATCATGCAGTTCTTTAGCTGTCCCTCCCAAAAAAGCCTCAGCCTATGAGCTTTGACTCGGGCCCCAATTTCTAGGAATCCCAGATAGCTAGGTTTTTTTTTTTTTTTCTTTCTTCTAGAATCTGTAGAAGATATCAAATGCTGCAATATTCCCCCAAAATAGGTTCCCGGTACTATATACCTCACTAAAATTAGCAAAGGGATGAAAACGAGTGTTTGAGCCTTCTAGAGAAACTGGTGCCTATTTTCGTCTCCAGCAAAACCATGCAAACCACTCCTGAGCCAGGAGAGCCACCTTTTATGCATTCCAGCAACATTGTTCAGTTTCTAAGTGAAACAGAAGTTTGTTGGGAAAGCATCTGGGAAGCCCTCTCCAGCGCTTTTTTTTTTTTTTTGGTGGGAGGTATGATATGCATTTGTCAACTTGACTGGAGAGGAGTTAGATGTATGGACATTTGTGATAAAGGGAAACATTTTGAAGTGTCAACTAGAAAGAAAGACTTTCTTGTTACTGAAAAGTATCTGTTTTTACCACTAACTGCCTGAAGAGCATTCTTTTCCAGGACAAATTGAATCATTTGCTTAACAGCAAAACAGTAAAGCCTTCCTATTTAAATAGGAACATAAACAGGAACGTCCATTATTTTTGACATCAGAACTGAGAAATGAGGGAGAGAAAAAAAATTGTCAGGGATCCTTGGGTGGCTTAGAGGTTTAGCGCCTGCCTTTGGCCCAGGGCGTGATCCTGGAGTCCCGGGATCGAGTCCCGCATCGGGCTCCTTGCATGGAGCCTGCTTCTCCCTCAGCCTGTGTCTCTGCTTCTCTGCCACTCTCTGTGTCTCTCATGAATAAAATCTTAAAAAAAAAAAAAAAGAATTGTCATTATGACAGGGAAGAAGTGACCCAATATGTTCATCTATCTGCCTAACGTAGTCAGGAAAACACGAGAATTCAGCAAGGTCGCTGGACAAAATGTCAATATTTAAAAACATTGGCTTTTCTGCATATGGGAGGCAGGTATAACAGAGTGGTTGCAAGCTTTGTGCTCGCCACCCGCTGCTGTGAGACCATTGCATGTTGCCCAAACTCTCTGTGCTCCTGCTTCCTCGAGTGTGAGCTTGGGGTGCTGACCCCACTGCCCTCAGAGGTTCCAGGGAGTCACTATAGCTTGACTCACTCACCACCTAATTCCAAGATTATTCTTGTAGCCTCCCTGTTCTTTGGGATGTTTGCAAGCATCACACACTTTCACAGACATCCTCGGAGCTCACGTGATGATTTGGCACAATTCTGGCCAGAGAGCTGGACAAAGTCACAGATATTTCCTATTTGTCCTTTCGTCCTGCTTAAAGATGGATGTAATGCTGGAGTAGTGGCACCTGTCTGACAAGGGGGGAAAGGACCAATGTCAGCAACCTCTTATGATGTCTCTGAGCCTTTTGAATGTGTGAAAAACAGACCTGGATTTGCATAAACTCTTGTGGGTGAGGATTTTGTGACCTATAGATTCTCATCTGTGTCTGAAGAATACGTAAAGCATAACCTGAAGAGCATTTCTCATGCCTAAGGAATGCTTGATAAATGTCAGCTCTTGTTATTATATTTTAAAATATTATATTTAAATATATTTAAAATACAATTAGGAAAAATGTCTGATTTGTAATTAAAAAACTGGTAAATAATTCTTACTATATATCTGGCAAAGAAGTGCAAGCTGATCTGTGTAAAGAAAACTACTAACCATGGAATAATGACATAAAAGGAGGAACATATGTGAAGAGATTAAACACATTTCTGGTTGAAAAGAGTCAATATTATAACAATGACAGTTATCACCAAATTAACCAATAAAGATGATCCCACTTAGTCAAAATTCCAATGAGTAATTTGAGGAACTTGAAAAGTTGATTCTCATTTTCATCTGGAAGGATACATATTCCAAAATAACTGAATTGGCTTTGAAAATAAATAAATGTGGTAAATTTATTCAATTTGTTCGATAGGACGTTAGAGCCATATTAATTAAACCTATGTGGCATCATGGAAAGACAAATTGATCAATAGAATGGAATTGAGATTCTAGAAATAGATTCACATATAAACGTAAAACCATCTATAATAAATATGACTGTTTAAACCGAAGAGTGCATTAGTCAGGGATGAGTGCAGGAAACAGAAGTTGCTCTGGGTATTACAGAGAGATTTTATATAGGGAATTAGATATTTACAACACCACTGGAAGTCCTACAGGGGAATATTCTAGGCTGGATCTCCTGAAATGACTCAGCATAAATAGAGCTGATCCAATGGGGAGCCTTAGACACTGTCGCTGAAGCCATGCCAGAAACAAGAAGCAACTGCCTCTCACATGCAGGAAACCAGACCATGGTGTCCAAAGCTGTGGTCTGGGAACAGGAAGTCACACGAAGAAGTTGTCCCCATCACCACAGCTTCTTGATTCCTAGGAAGCTGGAGGATGGACACAGGAGTGCCATATAAGCAAGCTTCACGGTTTTTGAGTTTCCTTCCCAGTGGCAACATCGAAGAGACATGAAGAGATGGCTCACCCCCGCCTTCAAAAAATCTCTCACAAGTGCATCTAAATGATGGAAGATAATTTCCTCACAGAACCTCAGTTTCAAGGGAGTCTAGAAAATGTTTCCTCTGGCTTTCTGATTTTGCCAAGTAGAAGCCAGATAAAATGGAGGTTGAAAGAATTGATCCAAAGTACCTACTGGTAACAGAAAAGAGTACTGTATTGGGATCATTGGTCAGAGCCTCACTTCATTCCAAACATAAAAATATTCTCATGGGATTCAAGATTTAAGTGTTGAAATTATGCATAAGATTACTCAAAAACAGATGGGAGAACAGATCTATAATCGTGGGGTAGGGTGTAGCCTTGATTTTAACTGAGTAAAAATCAAGCAGTTTGGGTTTGATAACGGATACCCCAAACCAAGTTCAAAGACAAAAAGTTAGGGGCGCCTGGGTGGTGCAGTTGGTTAAGCGTCTGTCTGAGTCTTGGTCTCGGCTCAGGTCGTGATCTCAAGGTTGTGAGATTGAGCCCAACATCGGGCTCTGCGCTCAGCATGGAGTCTGCTTGAGAGTCTCTCTCCCTCTGCCTCTGCTTCTCCTGCTCATGATCTCTCTCTTAAAATAAAATAAATACCTCTTTAAAACAAACAAAGCACCAGAGACAAAACGTTAAGGGAAGTATCTATAATTTTTATTCTAGATATAGGGTTAATATTTTTAATATGTAAGAGTTCTTACAAATCCACAGAAGATCGACAGCCCATAAATGAGATCGAAAGCCAGTAAAATAGGCAATGGACAGGAATAACTGATTTTTGAGAAACTCAGATGCAGATGACTTTGAAGCATATGGAAACACGAGTAACTCCATTAATAATGAATACATGAAATTACAATGAGAATTCATTGCTTATCCACCTGGCAAACATGGGTGTGTGATAATATCCATTGTTGGCAGGAGTGGTATGGAAATCGAGTGCCTAATGGATGCAAACTTTAAGAAAGTGAGTCTGGCGATATGCGTCAGATGTTAAAATGTCCCCGCCTTTTAACCTGCAATACGCTTCCTAGAATCTGTCTCACAGAACTAGCAATACACTTCTCAGAATCTGTCCCACAGAAATAATCACATAAGTAAGCAAAGACTCACGCTACAAGGATTTTGACTATAGAGTTGTTTGTAGGAGGGAAAACTGGAAACGATGGGGGCCGTCAAGGGGCCGTTAGTTAAATAAATGATGATACATCCATACAATGGAATACTAAACAGCAGTTAAAAAGTAGCTCTATTTCTATTGGCTGGAAGAAGGCAATAATGTAGTGAGTTGAAAGTAGATGTACACAGGTCATATCATTCCACTTGTCTCTTTTTAAAAAGAAAAGCATTTTATTTATTTATTTGAGAGACAAAACAAGAGAGACAGAGAGAGCATGGGCAGAGGGAGAGGCAGAGGCAGAGGGAGAAGCAGACGCCTTGATGAGCAGGGAGCCCGATGCAGGGCTTGATCCCAGGACTCAGGGATCATGACCTGAGCCAATCAAGAGTCGGATGGATGCTTAACCCACTGGGCCACCCAGGTGCCCTGATTCCACTTGTTTCTTTCTTTCTTTTTTTTTTAATTTTTATTTATTTATGATAGTCACACAGAGAGAGAGAGAGGCAGAGACACAGTCCGAGGGAGAAGCAGGCTCCGTGTACCGGGAGCCTGACGTGGGATTCGATCCCGGGTCTCCAGGATCGTGCCCTGGGCCAAAGGCAGGCGCCAAACTGCTGCGCCACCCAGGGATCCCTCCACTTGTTTCTAAAGACAAAAATGTATATCATACATGCGGTGGATCCAGAGGGATGCACACCCGATGTTGCTCACCCTGGGCTACAGGAGTAGCGCTCAACATGGGCAGAGCTTCCACTTTTGACTATGTGTGCTTCTTCAAGTTTCCACATCACAAAAAGACCTGTATTTTCTTTTTTAACAAAGAAGATCCATAAAGAATTAAACCCCAAATTAGCCATTTAACATATAAGCACGGCATCGAGGGTGACTGAACCCTCCCCTTTATTAAAATCAAAAGTTGCTTGGAGCTCCCTCGATAGATACAGAAATTAGGGCGCCCACTTCATTGGTCCGGAGTCTAGATGGAAGGAATTGCATTATTTCCTGAGGCCGTTACTTCCAAATTCCAAAACCAGAAGCAAAGAACACTTTGGCATTTTAGAGTTGCACTTGCACCTTCCTTGAGAGGAGCTGCTGCTTTGGCTTATGGTGATTAACTTTCCTGCCCAGGTTGCCTGGTCTGCAAGACCAGCATCTTCCAGGCAGCCCTGAGGGGGGCTGTGTGCAGGATTTGGCTCCTGATTGGCACCTGCAGTTACTATTATCTGCCTCTTGCCTGCCCAATCTGCGTATTATTTTTATATTTATTTATTTATTTATTGCTTACACTGAGTCACCTTATCGTGGCTCGCCGCTTGCCTGTGCAGGCTGTCGTAACGGGCCTATTGCTGTAACTTCCTGAATACAATCAGAGATGTTACATTGCTTAAAAATTTCCTTTGAAATGTCAGACGCGAAGCTTTGTTTTCGACCCAGCCTCTTTTGAAAATCTCTCCCTCCTCGCTGTTGGGGGGAGCAAGCGGATGGCAGAGGGACCAAGGTGGAGCAGGGAGGCCCCCAAGGCCCGGCCCGCGTGTAGCCAGCCACGCCTTTGCACGTTCACAGTCGTGCCCTCGGCCCGGCCGTCTTCCCCTCTGCACAGCGAGTGGCAGCCCAGCTGCTCCGCGCAGCTTCTGCACCTCAGAGGCTTCCCGCCACCCTCGGGGGATAAGCCCCCCTCCCACTGTCATCCGTGAGGGTCTGCGAACCCTGCTCCCTGCCCTCCCTTCACCTCACACCTCTCTTCTCGTTCCCAGATGCACTAATCTTCCTCCAGTTTTTGTTTTTTGTTTTTTGTTTTTGTTTTTTTTTGCTTATGTTACTGTTTCCCTCCTCTCATGGCCTTTGCCTGTGCTGTTTCCTGTGCCTGGAACATTCTACCCAATGTTTTGTATGGCCTCCTGCTCTGTCATTAGGTCTGGCTTCAGTACCATCTCCTGTGAGAGACAGGTGTGTGTCCACCCAGCACCTACTCCTATGTCTATTGCTTGGGATAGCAATGCCCCCAGGTCCCTCTGTGGAATTGTCCCTCCCACACTCCGGGGGGTTGACACAGGGGAAGCCACACCAGCTCCAGCAAATAGGAGCTATGAAAGTCTTCCTTCTCACTTCCCCGGGGGAGAATCTCTCAGGGGTCCCAGCGATGGGGTGGAGACAGTGCCATGGTGGCCACATGGGCAGAGGAATAAAAGTGACCTTGTACCCAGACTTTCAGGAGCTCCTCTCTTAGCCCCGCCTTCCTGTTATTGGCCTGAGCCTCCTGGCAGCTGCACCCGGCAAGTGAGCCCCTTGCATGGATCTGTCACCCGCGGGCACTTGTGCAGCAGCCGCCTCCGCTCTGCAAGGCCGCCTCCTCTCCACGCTCAGTCTGCAGAAATCGCTCATCTCCGAGTGGGTGGCTCCTGTCCCATCCCCTGCGTCCCGCTGCATTGATACCCTTGGAAGCCCGGCCCTTTCTTGCAGTTCCCCTGGCTTTTGAGCAAGGAGAAGAGACTCCTCAAGGAGAATGAGGAGTCCAACACGTCCAACTTCAAGAGGGTCCCTAGAAAGCTCAATCTTCTCCCTTCGGAAAAGGACTGCAACCTTTTCCTGCTTTGCTCAGACCTCCTACTTCATCACCTCCCTGCTCAGACTCAGGAAATGACCCCATGCACTAGAGTTTCACAGAGAAAAGACAACCTCCCCGCATGGCCTGTCATCATGACAAGGTGACCCCAGTGCACACAACTCCATCACCATGAAGGAGGTGCCCCCTCCTGTCTGAGCCTGATATTGTCCTTTTATGAAGCTCGGGTTCAGTTCCCTCCCCTAGGGTCCTAGCTGGGCCCCCCTCTCTCCAGCATTTAGTATTGACCAGCTCTCATTAGTATCTGAACTTACAGTGACCACCTCCCTCCAGTGTATGAGGGGGTTCCCTGGACTCAGAAAACTTTCAGCACAAAAACCAGAATGAATTTGTCACCCGATTTTTCTCCTAGATTCTGAACTAATCCTCCTTCAACCCTACTCTTTCTTCATCTTCATCTTTCCCTAAATCTCTCCTCTCCTTCACACCCAAGATTCTTAAAGCAGATGTTTGTAATCTGGGGTGAGGGGCGGTGTTGTTTACTTCCCAGTCACTTCCCAGGGAGAAAAGAAACAGAACCACGTGACTGCAGGAGCAGCTTGGGGCATCTGCCTGTTGTCCCTGCTGCAGGGGGCTCCCCATTCTGCGGGGCCGTGGGCAGGACCCCTTTCCCTCCGTTCCACCACACACTGTTACCAGACCCACCATTTCCTTGAGATGGTTTTTGGCAGGGTCAATGGTTCATATCCAGGTACATATCCCATCATCATTCCCCTTGGATGTTCAGTTGGTGATGCTCAACACAAGTGAGCCTTGGCTTCTGTGCCCTCATACTGTCTTAGTTCCTGTCAACCTTTGCAGGTTTCTTGCAGGCTCCATCCCCCTAATCATGAAATCCCTAGGCCCTCTTTACACACTCACCCCGGGGAGCTCATCCACTTGTCTGGCTCCACTTGTCCTATCTATGCTGGTAAGTACAAGTCTCTGTCCAGTTCTAATCTCTGTTCCAATCCAAATTCCTCCTGGACAAACCCATCTGGATGCCCCCAAGGCAACTCATGCTCAGCTCATTGAATATCAATCTCATCATTACTCCTGCTTTACCCCGCAGCAATTCCTGGGTATCCATCTCAGACAGTGGGGTCAGTATCTACCCAGTTGGACAAGCCATGGGTAGCTACCGGTCATCCTTGAGTCTTCCCTCACCACACTTTCTATGTCAATGAGGATTCTTAACTGCAAGCCAAGAAAACCAGCTGGAAGCAACTGGAAGGATGTTCAGTAGCTCACAGATGCTACAGCAAGACTGCTGAGCAACAGTTCATCTGAGTGGAGCCAAAATCAATGATGCCTGCTCAACCGACAGAACCGACATTGCCCCTAGGCACTGACTCCACTGTTTGTGTCACTAACAATTCTGATCCTGGACCTCAGTCGCTACTGCTAGAATTAACACAGATGCCACCATTACCAACTTCACCAGAATGGAGTCTGTGTAGTACCGGCTTATTTTTATGATTGGTTTACAACCAAGAAAGCAGGATGGGGTTGGGGGTAGGGAAGCCACTGCAATTTGACTGACAAAGTATAGCAGCTTCATGCCAGTGGCTTCACTGCAAGCAATGTTGGGAAGTGAGTATCTCGCATTTTTTGCTTTGGGAGTGGGAGTAGTGGTTCTGCATCACACGATGGTAGGAATGCATCCTCAAGCACGGGAATGAGGTTCTGATGCCAGGTGGCTGCAAAGAATGGATAGTGTCTACTGTCCACCTATTGACTGCTCAACAAACACTCTTCACACACTTATACTTCATTTTTAAAAAATATTTTTATTTATTTATTTAAGAGAGAGAGAGAGAGAACGCACAGGGAGAGGGCCAGAGAGAGAAGGAGAGATTTCCTGCTGAGCTTGATCCCAGGACCCTGAGATCATGACCTGAGCCAAAGGCAGAGCTTGACCTACTGAGCCACCCAGGTGCCCCTCACACACTTAAACTTCTTTAAAAAAAAAAATGCTCCTGCCCAACATAATGCAACTCGCCCTCATAAAAGAAAGCCCATTTGTTATCTGTCCGGAACCTTATCTTTTTTCTGCATGCAGCTTCAAATCCAGGATCTTAGATAGTGACCATTTCTACCTTATTTCTAAAATGATCCCATCTCCATGTTTTGTTGTGGAAGGATTATGTGTCAGTTATATCTCAATAAAACTCAGAGAAAAAAATTCTTCTTAATGGTGTGGAAGAAGAAAGACAGATGATTTCAAACCATTTCCCTTACACTTGAAGCAGCGAGGAAGAAAACACAGGGAACTTCTGTGGCCATAGTTTTGTAACCACCCCGTGCCTCTACTAAGCACATCTAGCAAGCAGTTCCTTAAAGCCTTGGTCTCCTTGTCTCCTATCATCCCTCAGTTAATCCTTTATACTATGAGCTGATATAAATAGTCACCCCTGAAAGATCTGAGCCATAGGTGGCCCTGCCTTTATAGACTTCCAGTAATACTAATCCTTGGAAAAGGGGAGTCAGGAGCATCAGAGTGTCCCTGGGGAACCTCCGCCCCACCTCAGGTTCATGCACATTGTCTACCAGTCTCCCACCTGTAACTGTCCTTATATCCTTTAGGCAATTAATTTAGCCCCTCCATCTGATGGCACAGCCCGTCCTGTATTACCTGCTCCCTGAAGGTCATAAGAAGCCTAACATGGCCAGCTGGCAGTCTTAAACTTCTAGTTTAAAGGCATCTTTGCTATAGCAGCTGGTGGGAGCCTCTTCTTCCTCTTGGGTATTAAGTCTGAGTGATCAAGGCACAGAGTTGTGAGGATCGAGAGAAAGACTTTGACACAGCTGGTAGTCCAAGTGTCAGGCTCCTGAAAATGCTGCTGCAGAAAAAACCCAACATCTCTGTGACCTTCTTGCCTGTAGCGATTGCTAAATCAGCAGGAAGATGTGCCTCACCCCTCTTGCACCATCACATCTTCTCTCAATTTGCATCTGAAACCCTAGTTGCAAGAGACTTGCAAATGTGGAGTTCGGTCTCTGTGTCACAGGAAGGGCTACTCAAAGGGGATTGGGGTGGCACTGGGTGCCAATTCTATGGGGACTGACCCCGTCTCGACCATCTGTGCTAAAGTGATGGATGGCCACTCTGTTTGGCACCAGTCTGTTTGGTCACTGGTGAACTGGAGTCTCAGCGGTGTCAGTAACTAGGTCTGCCTTGGTGGGGTGAGGACTAGGACTTTGCCATGTCTTCATGCTTATTATCCTATTTCCTGACACTGACCAGTTAGACCCCTGGTGAATCTTCAGTGAGGACTTTACTCCACGTGTCCACGGTTGATAATCCAGGTCACATCTCACTTACACAGGCCTTGGGCCATCAGAACTCCTGTGCTTAATACTACCTGGAGTTTGACTTCCTTCAATAACATGTCCAGAAAAATCCAGTCCATATTTCACTCAACTTCCTGAAGATCTGGGACCAAGTTTCATATTATTTAGGGTACTTTGCTGCAAGCAACAGAGACCAATTCTGGCTAATGTAGTCAGAACAATTATTATTTCAAAATTACCAGGCATTTCAAAGAATCTGTGGAAGGGTGGCAAATCAAGGTTGGATACCACAGAACTGGTAGTCATCTCCCAAATTAGACTGCAGGGATGGTGTTATGAATGCACCGCCGTCTATACCATTGGACAGCTTACATGGCTGGCTCTTTCAGTGTTGCCACCAGAATCAGTGCCCTTGCAGAGGGGATGTAGCCGCTTTCACATGTACTGCCCCCCCCCCCGCCCCCAGAAGGAATCTGCATGACTTCACTGCTTCATGTCACCATCTTCTGATTAAACACTGGAGATGAGGAGCCATAAAGAGGGTAGGTAGTTTTGATTGGCAGGGTCCTGGCTACTAGGAGGCTAGCAAATGAATACATGATTTTTTAACTACTGTGTTAGGAGGCAGACTCTGTTCCCAGACCTGGGAAGAGCTTCAGCTGCAGTGTGGCCATAAAGAATGACAAACACTCACTATGTCCCCCATATATACTCAATTACTCATTCTACCCATATTAGAGTATCTATAGTAAATTCCTACTAACTCAACCTCCGAAATCTCTCTCTTTAACGGCTTTATTGAAATAGAATTCACGTGGTAAAATTTACCCATTTAAAGTATATAATTCAATGGTCATTGGTATATTATATTATGAATGTTTGTAAATTGGGATAAAATACATAACATAAAATTTGCTGTTTTAAGTGTACAATTCAGTAGCATGAATTACTTTCAGAATGTTGTGCAACGATCACCACTATTTCCAAAACTCTTTCCATCATCCCGAACAGAATCTCTGTAATCATAACCATCATTTTATTTTTTATTTTTTTCTTTTTATTTTTTTCTTTTTTTTTTTTATTTGTGTTCAATTTACTAACATACAGAATAACACCCAGTGTCCGTCACCCATTCACTCCCACCCCCCGCCCTCCTCCCCTTCTACCACCCCTAGTTCGTTTCCCAGAGTTAGCAGTCTTTACGTTCTGTCTCCCTTTCTGATATTTCCCACACATTTCTTCCCCCTTCCCTTATATTCCCTTTCACTATTATTTATATTCCCCAAATGAATGAGAACATATAATGTTTGTCCTTCTCCGACTGACTTACTTCACTCAGCATAATACCCTCCAGTTCCATCCACGTTGAAGCAAATGGTGGGTATTTGTCATTTCTAATAGCTGAGTAATATTCCATTGTATACATAAACCACATCTTCTTTATCCATTCATCTTTCGTTGGACACCGAGGCTCCTTCCACAGTTTGGCTATCGTGGCCATTGCTGCTAGAAACATCGGGGTGCAGGTGTCCCGGCGTTTCATTGCATTTGTATCTTTGGGGTAAATCCCCAACAGTGCAATTGCTGGGTCGTAGGGCAGGTATATTTTTAACTCATAACCATCATTTTATATTCTCACCAGCAATGTGCAAAGGTTCCAATTTCTCCAACATCCTTACCAATACTTGTTATTTTCCATTTTTTAAAGATTTTATTTGTGAGAGAGAGAGAGAGTGTGGGGGGGTAGGGATTATAGGGGGGAAGCAGAAGGAAAGGGAGAAGCACATTCCCTGCTCAATGGGGAGCTTGATCCCAGGACCCTGAGATCATGACCTGAGCCAAAAACAGATGCTTAGAACAAACTGAGCCACACCAACACCCCTATTTTCCACTTTTTGTTATAGCCATCGTATTAGATGTGAAATGGTATCGCATCGTGGTTTTGATTAGCGTTTCCCTGATGATTAGTGATATTGAGCATCTTTTCATGTATAGATGCATGTGTATATATTCTTTGAAGAAATATTTCATTCAAGTCCTTTTGCTATTTAAAAAATTGAGTTGTCTTTTTGTTGTTTAGTTGTAGGAGTTCTTTATGTTTTGTGAACATTGGACCCTTATCAGATATATGGTTTTCAAATAATTTTCTCTAATATGTGTGTTGCTTTTTCACTCTATTGATAGCATCCTTTGATGAACAGAAATTTTAAAATATGGTGAAGGACAATTTGTCAGTTTTTTCATCATTGTTACTTGTGCTTCTTGTTACATTTGGGAATTCATCGCCAAATCCAAGGTCTTGAAGATTTACCCCTAAGCTTTCTCTAAAAATTTTATAATTTTTGCTCTTATATTTAGAATATTGATCCATTTTGAGTTAATTTTTGTTTAATTTTGTATATGGTATGAATTAGGTGATCTAATTCCATTTTTTTTTTGCACCATCTGTTTAAAAACTGTGTTTTTCCCCATCAAATGCACTTGTTTCCCTTGCAGAAACCAATTGGCCAGGGTTGCGTGAGTTTATTTCTGAACTGTCAATTCTATCCTACTGATCTTCCATCTATTCTCATCAGTATCACATTATTTTGATTACTATAGCTTTTGTATTAAGTTTTAAAATCAGGAAATATGAGTGCTATAACTTTGATCTTCTATTTTCAAAATTTCCTTGCCTATTTGAGGTCCCTTATAATTCCATATGAATCTGAATATTGGGTTTTTTTATTTTGGCAAAAAGAGGCCATTGGAATTTTGATAGAAATTGCATTGAATCTGTAGATCTTGGTTGGTATTAACATTTTTACACTATTAAATCTTTCTATCTATGAGCATGGGATGACTTTCCATTTACATAGATTTAATTTCTTTCAGCAATGTTCTTTAATTTTCAGTGTTCAAGTATCTCACATCCTAGGTTATATTTATTTTCAGGTATTTTATTTTTCAGATGCTATTGTTCCTTCTTTTCTTTTTCAGTTTCCTTTTCTGATTATTTATTGTGGGCGTATAAAAATACAACCAATTTTTATGTGTTGATCTTGCTTCCTGCAACTTTATTGAATTCATTTATTACCTCCAGTAGCTTGTGTGTGTGTGTGTGTGTGTGTGCATATTCTTTGGGATTTTCTGTATGTAGAATAATGCCATCTGTAAATAGAGGTATTTCATATTAGTTTTCCAATTTGGATATCTTTTATTTCTTTTTCTTGTCTAATTATTCTGGGTAGTATGATGTTAAGTTCAACAGTGGTGAAAGTGGACATCCTTGCTTCATTCCTGATCTTAGGGAGCAGTTTTAAGTCTTTCACCATTAAGTATGATGTTAGCTGTGGGTTTTTCATAAATGCTCATTATCATATCAAGGAAATTCTATTCTATTCCTAGCTTTCTGAGAGTTTTTTTTAACCTTGAAAGTATATTGGATATTGTCATATGCCTTTTCTGAATCAATTGAGATGATCATATGATTTTTTCTTTCATTGCATTAATATGATATATTACATTTATTGATTTTCTTATGTGTACTGCCCTTGCATTCCTGGCATAAATTCCACTGGTCACAGAATATAATACTTTCAGTGTGCTGTTCGATTCCATTTGCTAATGTTTTGCTAAGAATTTTGCTTTTCTATTCATAAAGGATATTGGTCTGTCTTTATCTGGCTTTGGAATCAGGATAATGCTGGCCTCATAGAATGAATTAAGAAGTCTTCTCTCATTTTTATTTGAAAAGTTTGAGAAGGGGCACCTGAGTGGCTCAGTCAACTAAGCATCCACCTTTGGCTTAGGTCATGATCTCAGAGTCCTCGGATCAACCCCCACATTGGGCTCTTAGTTCAGGGGAGTCTGCTTCTCCTTCTCCCTCTGTCCCTGTCCCCACTCGTGCTCCCTCTCTCTCTCTTAAATAAATAAATAAATAAATAAATAAATAAATAAATAAATAAAATCTGTTTTAAAAAAGAAGAAAAGTTTCAGAAGAATTGGTATTAATTCTTCTTTAAATATTAGTGGAATTCACCAGTGACACCATCTTGTTTGGGGCTTTTCTTTGATTCAGTCTCTAGTTATTGTAGGTCTGTTGAGCTTTTCTATTTCCCTTTTTTTTTTTTAAGATTTTAGTTATGTATTTATTTGAGAAATAAAGAGAGAGAAAGAGAGAGAGAGAAAGAGAGAGAGGGAGGGAAAGCAGAGGACGGTGCAGAGAGAGAGGGAGAAGCAGACTCCATGCTAAGTGCAGAGCCCAATGTGGGGCTCGATCCCAAGACCCTAAGATCATGACCCGAGCTGAAATCAAGAGTCAGATGCTTAACCAACTGAGCCACCCAGTTGACTCTAAATTTCCTATTTCCTTTTAAGTCAGTTTAAGTAATTTGTGTTTCTGGGTATTTGTCCATTTTATCTCTAATATCCAATTTGTTGTTATACAATTGCTCATAGAATTCTTTTATGATCCATTTTCTTTTTCTATGGTCAGTAGTGATGTCCCTACTTGCATTTCTGATTTTAGTTATTTGCATCTTCTCTCTCCTTCCCTTTGTCAATCTAGCTAAAATTTGTCAATTTTGTTGGTCTTCTTTTTTTCTTTTTAAGATTTATTTATGATAGACATAACGAGAGAGAGAGAGAGAGACAGAGAGAGAGAGAGAGGCAGAGACACAGGAGGAGGGAGAAGCAGGCTCCATGCCGGGAGCCCAACACAGGACTCGATCCCAGGACTCCAGGATTGTGCCCTGGGCCAAAGGCAGGCGCCAAACCACTGAGCCACCCAGGGATCCCCAATTTTGTTAGTCTTTTCAGAGAACCAATTTTGGGGTTCATTGATTTTTCTCTATTATTGTATTTTCTATTCTATTTGTCTCTGCTATAATGTTAGTATTTCCTTCCTTCTGTTACCTTTGAGTTTAATTCACTCTTTTCTACCCCACCCCACCCCCATTTCCTCAAGGTATAAGTTAGGCTATTGTCTTGAGATCTTTCTAATTTTTTTAAAGAATTATTTTTAAGTAATCTCCATACCCAATGTGGGACTTGAACTCACAACCCTGAGATCAAGAGTTGCATGCCCTATTTAGTGAGCCAGCCAGGTGCCCAAATCTTTTTTATTCTTAAACTTTTTGACAGCTATGAATTTCCCCCTGAGCTCTGTATATAATGCAAATACCCATAGGTTTGGGTATGTTGTATTTTCATTTCGTTTGCATCTAACTATCCAATTTCCTTTGTGATTTCTTCTTTGACCCATTGGTTGTAATCAGAGTGTGTTGTTTAATTTCCCCATATTTGTGAATTTTCCAATTTTCCTTCTCATTGATTTCTAGCTTCATTTCATTGTTGTTAAAGATACTTTATATGATTTCAACATTTTAAAATTTATTGGCCCCTATTAGTGTCATATAGCCTATCCTGGAGAGTATTCATGTGCATTTGAGAAGAACACGTATATTTTTGTTGTTAGGTGGAGTGTTCTGTGTACTAGTTAGTTTATAGAGGTTGAGTTTAGCTGGCCTATTGTGTTCTTCCAGTCTCTGTATTGTTATTGATCTTTTGTTTAATATTCTATCCATTACCAAAACTAGATATTTGGAAGTCTCCAAATATTATTGTAGAACTGTCTATTTATCCCTTCAGTTCTGTCAATACCAAAGATCTCTTGAATCTATCCTTGCCAACAAACTTTTTCCTGTTCTACTGTAATGGCATTTAACTGACCTCTGCCTTACTCTGGTTAAATCTGTTCTCCACACAACAGCCAAAGTGGTCTTTCTTCTTCTTCTTCTTCTTCTTTTCTTAAGATTTGTTTCTTAGAGAGAGAGAGAGAGAGAGAGAGAGAGTCAGAGGGAGAGAATTTCAAGCAAACTTCCCTGCTGAATATGGTACCCCACTCGGCTCGATCTCACAACCCTAAAACCATTTTTCCTAGGCCTCCATTGTACTCAAGAAAAAATTCAAATTCTTTAGTGTCATTTCAAAGCCCAAAGTGACTTGGCTTTGACTCTAATTTTGTCATCTTACCATTTGCCTTTTTAACTCTAATTTCAGATATATTGAATGTTTCATGTTTCCAATTGCATTAATCCTTCTCTAACCTTCTGACCTTTGCTTTAATTTTTTAATGCTACCTAGAACTGCCTCTCACTCTGCACCTCAACCTCTTCATATAGAGAATTTTTGTTGACCATTTACATGTCAGTTAAGCTATCAAATCCTCCAGGAAGCAAACTATGACTTCCTGATACAAAATGAGGTGCTCATTTTTTGTTGTTTTGTTTTTTTTTTAAATTCCACCTCTACATGTGCTTTGACATTTATCATAGCACTTAATACCTCATAACAGGATTACTCTTTCTTTGGCTTGTTGATCTACACCACTGGAGCCTTTAGCATTGTACCTGGAACGTAATAGCTCTGTTGGAAGAGCCAAGGCACAGTTGGCCATGAATATCTTTGCATGTTCTTATTGGTTATGCTGAGAATACAAGGCCTTGACCACTCTTCATCTGAGCCACTTGCGATGAGTAACCCCGAGATATGATGTCGTATCTCCTCCCAGATGAAGAGCAGGTCTCTTTCCACTTACTGTAATAGTGATGACTCTCCTAAGCTCTGTGTATTCCTGTTTTGTAACACAATTCATTACACACACAGGCATACATTATGGAAGTTTTGTGTTGGCCCTGTGGGATTGAGGGTGGGGAACATAGGAAACCCATGCACATCTGCTGCTTTTTCCATCGATAACCAAAGTCTTTTGTCTCTGACCCAGGAATCTCATGTCTTCTGTTAGCATCCAAAAATGCCAACAGGCTAACTTGTTAGCTTGCAAGTAGAATAAAATCCTAGACTCTTTACTGCCCTTGACAAAATCAAGGTATAGTTATCTCTAAGAACAAGAACTGGAATTGACATCTGTATTAGTTTGCTAAGGCTGCCTTAACAAAGCATTGTAGACTGGGTGGCTTACACAACAGAAATTTATTTTCCTGCAGTTCTAGAGGCTAGACATCTGAGATTAAGGTGTTGGAAGGTTTGATTTCTTCTGAGGCTTGAGGAAAGATATGTTTCAGGCCTCTCGCCTTGGCTTGCAGATGGCCATCTTCTTTCTCCCTGTGTCTTCACATCATCCTTCCTCTGCACATGTCTGTGTCCAAATTCTTTCTTCTTATAAGGACATCAATCATATTGGAATAGGGCCCACCTTAATGACCTCATTATAACTTAATTAGCTCTGTAAAGATGCTATCTCCAAATATGGTCACATTCTGAGGTACTGGGGGTTAGGACACTGACATATGAATTTGAGGAGGACCACAATTCTGCCCATAATAGCACCATAAAGAAAAGCAGAATACAAACATTCATCAGGTTTTATAGCATAACCTCCCCACCTTGTTATTTTTAATGAATTATCAATAAAAATAATTTAAAAAGGAAACTTCAAGATGTTAAAGTTATTTTTGAAAGATATAAAACTCATTTTTTCCCTAGGTATTTCAAAAATTATTCTTAAATCCTTGAAACTTGGCAGTTTCCTCAAGTGGTTACACTAATAGATCTTTTTGATAATCTGAAACTGTGTTTTAGAGCAGAGATATTTCTAGCATTACACTAAAGCAATAATTTACTACATGTATTGATTTAAAATTTTCTCTGAAATTAAAACATAGGAATAAGGAACATTTTTTATTGGTAGATATTCTCTAACTAAGAGAAACGATAGAATTAAAACATTACAAGTAGTCACAACATGAGGACAATCTATATTGACTTGGGATTTATGCTTTTAGCTTATTATATCTCATTTCTTGTTTTGTTTATTATGTGGAATTCAACATTAGCTAGTGATGTGGAAAAGAGATTTCAAGTGAATGAGCCTTGAGGAGTACAATTAAAGAATAAAACAGCTAAAATAACTCATAATTTATATTCCCTCAGTACAAACAAACAAGACAGTTGGAATAGAGAAAATATTTCTATTCCGTGGAAATAATCTTTTAGAAAGGCTTTTAATCCCAAAAGCATTTACTTTTTTGTTTGTTTACCAAAATATGGGTCTTTGTCTCTGAAGAAATACTACCGTATAACCACAATCTTGATTACGTATAAGAATATACATTTTCTAATAGATTGAGCCATAATTGAATTACTCCAGAAATGATCATCAAATTTGACTTTTAAAAAGTTCCCTAAGAAGGGACACCAGGGAGCCTCAGTCGACTTTCCTTCTAACTTCCTTCATGAGTATAATTACAGTTGAGATCTATCCATGCTGTTGTGCATATCAATTGTTCATTCCTTTTTATTGCTGAGTAGAAGCCCGCTGCATGGATATACTACTGTGTGTTAAACCATTCACCTGTTGATGAATATGTAGATGTTTCCTGGTTTGGGTTACTATAGACAAGCTGATATGAACATTCTTATATAGGCTTTTGTGTGGATGGAAAGACGTTGGTGAGGGTGATGCAGAAAGTAGAGAGATTGGGATTTTATATGTTCCCTTGTTCACTAAACATTTTAGAAAGAGAATACTGAACCAGGGCACCCTCAGTGAAGTCTGAAGCATGCGCTTACATGCTGATAGTTTGAGAAGCAATCCCCAGAGTGGGAATGAGGGGCTGGGGTGAGTTGTGTGGGAAAGAAGGTAAAGTCAATACAACGTGCTTTATTGGGGTTGCCACTTTTAAGCAAGGAAGCTTGATTGTTTAGTATATGTGCTGCCAAAGCAAGGACAAGGAAGCTTGATTCTTTTTTTTTTTTTTTTTAAGATTTTATTTATTTGAGAGAGAGAAAATGAGCAGTGGGGAGGAGCGGGGAGAGAGAGAGAGAGAGAAAGAGAGAGAAGCAGACTCCCCACTGAGCAGGAAGCCTGATGAGGGGCTCGATCCCAGGACTCTAGCATCATGACCTGAGCAGAAGGCAGACTCTTAACTGACTGAGCCACCCAGGTGCCCCAAGGAACCTTGATTCTTAGTGGACACCTCCTGAACCCAGAATTATTCACCCAAAGGACAGGAGATGGGAATGTCTATCTACCAAATCTTACTCCTTATTGTTCAGGGGCTTTCCCTGGAGGAATCACTCCATGCTTCTGTGCTGTGCATGTGCCAGAGCCTAGCAAACACTGCTCAACTCTGTAGTTATGAAATAGAGAAGTAAAAAAAAATGAGCATCTGGCTCATTATGCGTGGCATATGGTATGAGTACATTGGGCACCCTCTGAAAAGCATCATAAATCCAAAAGTACTATTTTACTTATATCCTGAAAACTGCAAAAATACCTCATCCATCCTAAGCATATGGGCAATATAGAAAGATTTAGAATGGAAATGAAATGTTACATTACGATTCCGTTCCTCCTGTGTAACTTTAAGAGCAATGAGTAAACTGATTTCATCATTTTCCCGAAGCCTGGGAATGTCTACATTCTGTGCCCTCCAAGCCTGTAATCTATGCTATGTTTGTGGTTTCTTGTGTATCTTGGGTGAAAACTTACTCCTGGTCATTGATTTGTGGAAGATTCGTTCAGTTAGTGATACTGATGGAGAACTTATTAGACTTTGTTGTATTTCGAGTGATAAAGGCATTCAATTACTGTGTCAGTTTCACAGCTTTACATTTTCCAATTAATATATAGAAAAACAAAATCATACCATTGGGAAAATGAGGTTGGGTATGACCTTTTAAGCTTTTTAAACTAAAAATGAAATATAGGTAAAAATCCAAAAGATTATGAAACAAAACACAGAAAGTAATAAAACCAGAGGAAAACTTGAATTGATAATTGAACATTGAAAGATAATTGTGTTGGTTTCCTAGAACTCTCATAGCAAATCACCATGGACATAGTGGTTTAGACAACAGAAATTTATCCTCCCTCAATTTTGGAGGCCAGAAATCTGAAATTAAGGTGTGGGCAGGACTATGCTCCCTCTGGAGGCGCCAAGGGAGGATCCATCCTGCCTATTCCAGCTCCTGGGGACTGTAGGCAGTCCTCCGCTTCCAGGGCTTGTCATCACACCCCTGCAACATCTACCTCTATCTATCTTTGCCAGCTTCATTCATTTTGCCTTCTCTTCTGTGTCTGAGTCTTCCCCTCTTCTGTCTTAAACCACGATCTGCCTTTCTCTTAGGATGCTTCTGATTGGAATTTTGGTCCATGCAGATAATCCAGGATGAGCTTCTCACCCCAATATGCTTCATTGCATCTGCAAAAAACAACATTCACAGATTCTGGGGATAAGAATATAAACATATCTTTTGGTGTCACCATTCAAACCAGTACAGTAATTGTTTGAAAAAAGTAATAAAATAGACATAACCTGGACAAGTCTGATCAAGAAAAGGAAGAAGAAGGAGAAGGAGAAGGAGAAGAGAAGGAGAAGGAGAAGAGAAGGAGAAGGAGAAGGAGAAGAAAGAAGAAGAAGAAGAAGAAATAAGGCACAGGAAAGAACAACAGGATAGGAAAAGGGGTGTAATTATATATTATAGATACAGAGGAGATTTAAATTTAAGGATAACAAAATGTACAGCTTTATACCAGTACATTAAAAAACTTAAAGAAAACTGACAATTTTCTAAAATGCTCAAGTTTGCCAAACTTGGCTCTAAAAGGCATAGTATAACTAAAAAGATCATGAATCAAAAGAGAATTTGAAATGGTAGTCAAATATCTTCTAAAATAGATATTATTTAAATGCTTTTATAGATGAGTTCTATCAAACCTTCAAGGAACAGAAAAATTTATCCTATATTCCAAATACAAAAAAAAAAAAAAAAGATTGTATTCGTTTTCTTGAGCTGCCATCACAAAATATCACAGGCTTATTACTTAAAAGACAGAAAATTACTTTTTCGTCATTCTAGAGGCCAGAAGTCCAAGGTCAAAGCTCCAAAAAATTCAGTTTCTGGTGAGACTTGGGTTGCAGACAGCCCCTTTCTAGCTGTGTCCTTACCTGGCTTTTTCTCTATGGATGCATGCAGAAATTGAGTGAGAAAGCTCTGGTGTGTTTTCTTCTTCATATAAGGACACCCGTCCTATCAGGCTTGCCTTGCCTGACCTGAACTGCCCCCTCATGCCTCACTTAAGCCTAATTACCTCCTTAAAGATCGTATCTCCAGATAGAATCACATGGGGAGTGGTCAGGCCTTCAACATATAAATTTAAGGGTGGGACACAAGTCCATTTTTAATAAAGGTAAAAAATTAAATAACTGAGTTTATGACAATAGTATCAATCTGATATCAAAACAGGAAATGGACCTCACAAATAGAAATCGGTAAGTCAATGTTGCTTGCCTATGAGTCTAGATAGAAACCCTTAGAATATTAAAATAAGTTTATGCAAGGAATGTGGAATGTTTCAAAATAGAAAAATGACAATGTTTTCGATACAGACATTATTCAAAGCTGAAATCCCTATTATCTTTAATTTGACACTAATGATAAAAGAATAAGCATCATTGGGAAAAATTAGTCATAGCAGGAAATAGCCTAAATCTGCATTGGATGTTAAGAACAGCCAGCAAACATCAGTAGCGATCTGGTTAAAATCAGAAACAAAACCAGCTGGTTCCAACCCCTACTGAACATTATGCTAGAGATTTGAGCCACTGCAATAACCAGCAGAAAGAGGTATGAACATTAGTGAGGAAGACAAAACAATATGATTTTTTCAGTTGACATGATTTCTGTCTTAAAAAAGGGCACCAACTAATAAATTATTAGTTTTAATAAGTTACTTCAATCAGATAGCCAGACACAAGATGAATATAAAGAATCAATAGCATTATTGCCTAGAGGACAATAATCAATTAGGAGCCATAAGAGAAAAAAATTATAAACAATGGCAGCCAAGATTTAATATCTGCACTAGTAAGTCTAACGTAGTAAGTGGAAGATCTATATAGAGAAATCTGTAAAGTATTATTCGATGAGTTAGAAGAAAATTTAATAAGTGACAAAATATTCCTGAAGTTCATTTCTAAATTCAGTGAATAACCATCAAAATTTCAACGGATTTTTTTTTCATGGAAATTAACTCTCTGATTTTAAAATTCATAGGGAGCAATAAATGTGCATGAACACCCAAATATTGTTAAAAAGAGAGCTAGGATTTCTACACAGGTATAAAAATATTACAGATTTGCTCTTCCAGACATTGTTGGTGGTCTATCTGATATCCATTCTCTCTTCTTACTTGCTAACACAATCTTGATTTTATTTGGAGTGGTATAGTTTTCAACCTCACAGTTTCCTTTGCTCTTGAAGTGGTCCTGTGACATAGTTTAGGTCAATCGGATTTAAGTAAAGTTTCGTCATGTGAGACTTTTGGGAGAAGTATAGTTTTCCTGGCACAGAGGGATGCATTCAAATTAGATATAGGTATAGTTTTTCCCATTCCTTGCTCATTCCCCCCTTTACTCTGCCTATGATATGATGCCTGGAGGTTCATCAGCCATCTGGCGGCCATGAGAGCCAAAACCTCAAGTGACAAAGTGGCAGCGCTGACAGCAAGAATGATTCTGCATCACAGATGCCATCTTGGACTTGCCATGCCTGACCTGGACCGTCTAGCTCTGGCATTTTCGTTACACAAGAATAATCAACTCCAATTAAGCCACTGTTATCAGAATTTTGTGACATGCAGCCAAACGCAGTCCTAACTGATACAAAAACAGGGAGCCACTGATATGGGTGGAGGGATAGACAAATCCATCTATGGAAGAAAATACAAAATTCTACATCAGAGCCATGCAAGTATGGGATTTTGCATAAAATAATTAATGAAAAAAGAATGGGCTAATGAATAAATTGTAATTGGCTGCCCATCTGAGAAAAAAGATGGAGATATTTACCAGATACAAGGGGGAAAGAATAGAGGTTGTGAGTGGTAGGGTGACCTGACATCCTGGCTGGCCTTGGACAGCACCATCTTACTCTTGTTGTCAAGGTATAAGTATCAACAGCACTCCAGTGAAGGCTCAACAGTGAATTGTCTGGCCATGTCTAGTCGTGAAAGGACATTGGCAAAGCTGCCTGTACCACAGCTTGTAGGAGCCTGCAGTGCCCGGCGTATAAACCCAAATGGAGCTTGTGACTAGTTACAAAAACAGGCCTCTTGCTGGCATGGAGAAGGACCTGCCTATTTCCACCAACTCTGTAGGCACAGGAGGTTGGAATCATTAATACCACATCTGCTTCTAGATGTAGGGTTCCGGGAGCCTGAGTGAGCACAAAGGAGATTTTGAAATAATACGGAACCAAAACGAACTTCCAAGTCAAAATTCTAAAGCACATTAGGAGATCAAATAATTGACGAAAGAAGAATTTTGAAAGTAATTTCATCCACGTGAAAGTATATTTCTTGTAGGACCTTTTAATAATTTAAAAAAGTGTATGTAGGGATTGTTAAAGATACAAATGAGAGGATAGTGTCTATTAAAAACGAAGAAGACATCGTCAAACACAAAGCCAGAAATGAAACAGTAAGGGTTGAGTCTATGAATTAATTAATTAGAAATCTAGGAAACAAGATATATGGTCTCCTTAAAAATTGAGACTGAAAAATTTAGAGCAGACTTAGGTTTACAGAAAAATGGAGCAGAAAGTTTGCAAAGACCTCATGTACCTGTCACCTTCTCTCTACCCACACACAGTCCCCCTGTTATTAATATCTTGCATTAGTGTGGTACAGTTGCTGCAATTGAACCAATATTGATACATATTAGCTGATGTATGAACTTTATATTAGGCTTCACTCTTTGTGTTGTACATTTGTGGGCTTTGATAAATGTGTGATGTCATATATCTACCACTTTAATACCTTATGGAATAGTTTTACTACCCTAAAAATCAGATCTGTAGTTTTGAAATACAAGAACTTGAATAGGAAAAATTCTATACTGAACACAGTAAAAACAAGAAAGTGGTACATTGGGGGAATAATAATAAAGCATCTGTTCTGTACACCTGATGAAAAAACAAGTATTTTAAATGTACAGAAAGAAAATTAAGGAACATTGATGCTAGGTCAAAAGGGTAAGCCTACACCTCTAGGAAGGAGTTCCAGAAGGAGTGAGTCAGAGGCAAAGGAAAGGAATCAATATTTGAAAATTTAAACTCTTAAGGATTTCCCAGAAATTGAGGAAAGGCATGGGTGCTTAGGTCAGAAGTGCACGGAGCATCGAGGAGAATAAATGAGATAAACATCACCTAGATCCAGAGTGAGATCTACAATTTCCAAGACGTAAAGACAAATGTCTAAAACAGTCAGAAAAAGAAAGAGAGAGAGAGAGAGAGTCCTTACAAGGGAAGATTACATTGGCTAAACACAGCAGAAAAGCTAGATGTTAGAAAATAATGAAATCACATCTTCAAACAGTTGAAAGACATGGCAAGGCTAAATGACCAATCAGAATTGCCTGCGTACCTTAGAGATACTCAGGTTCAGGTCCGGACCTCCACGATAAGATCCCTCTTGAGGTGTCTCCTTTGACAAATGCGTTCTTTAGAAGTGTCTTGCTTAGTGTCCAAATATCGGGGGATGGTCCAGCTGTCCTTCTGTTACCATTTACTGGCTTAATTCCAACGTGGTCTGGATGTGTTCTATCTGGTGAAGGTCCATGTGAGTCTGCCCTTGGGTGGAGTCTCTAAACAGGTAAGTTAGATCCGGTGGGTGAATGGTGCTGCTCAGATAATCTATGTACCTAATGATTTTCTGCTCAGTCTATGAACCGCTGAAGGAGTGTTGGCGTCCACAACTCTGAGAACATTCCCTCCCTGAGCTCTGTCGTTCCTGCCTCTTGAGTTCTCATGCTCTATTGTTAGGTGCGTGCATGTTTAGGATTGTTATGTTGTTTTGGCAAATTGACTCCTATATAACTATGTGGTGTCCCTCTTTCACTCCTATAATTTTGTCTGATTTGTCTGAAATTCACGTGTCCTCTGGCTTCCCTTTGATGAGCGTTAGCGTGCTATAGCTTTCCCCTTCCTTACTTCTGACTGCTCTTTGTAAACAGCACAGCAGAGTTTCCCTGGTTGTTATTGTTGTTGTTTTTTTAATGATCTCTGACACTTTTTGTTTTTTTTGTTTTTTTTTTTAAGATTTTATTTATTTATTTGTGAGACACACAGAGAGAGGCAGAGACATAGGCAGAGGGGGAAGCAAGCTCCATGCGGCAAGCACGATGTGGGACTCGATCCCAGAACCCCGGAATCATGCCCTGAGCTGAAGGCAGATGCCCAGGCATTGAGCCACCCAGGCATCCCTGACACTTTCTGTGTTCTAACTGGGGTACTTAGACCATTCACATTTAAAGTGGTCATTAGTACAATTGAATTAATACCCACCACTTTGTTAAGTTTGCTGTATTTATTCTTACCCCCAGACCACCATCCAATTTTTTCCCCTGTCTGGTTTTAATTGAGTATTTTATATAATCTCATTTTCTCTCTTCTCTTAGCTATCAATTATACCTTCTTTTTTTTTTCAATTTTCAGATTTCTTTTTTTTTTTTTTTCAGATTTCTTTTTTTTTGTATTTTTTTTTATTGGAGTTCAATTTGCCAACATATAGTATAACATCCAGCGCTCATCCCGTCAAATGCCCCCCTCAGTGTCTGTCACCCAGTCACCCCATCCCCCCCCCACCTCCCTTTCTACTACCCCTTGTTCATTTCCCAGAGTTAGGAGTCTCTCATGTGCTGTCACCCTCTCTGATATTTCCCACTCATTTTCTCTCCTTTCCCCTTTAATCCCTTTCACTAGTTTTTTACATTCCCTGAATAAATGAAACTATATAATGTTTGAAGTTTAGTCAATCAGAGGTCAATTATACCTTCTAAAAAGCTTTTTTAGTGGTGGCCCTACAGTTAACAATATACATTTATTTATTTTTTAAAAAAGATTTTGTTTATTCATTTGACACACAGAGAGAGAAAGAGAGAGCACATACAAGCATGGGGAGGGAGGAGGGAGAGGGAGAAGCAGACTCCCGCTGAGCAGAGAGCACAATGTGGGGCTTGATCCCAGGACTCTGAGATCATGACCTAAGTGGAAGGCAGATGTTTCACTGACTGAGCCACCCAGGTGCCCCAACAATATACATTTAAAATCAAACTAAGTCCACCTTCGGATAATGTTGTACAGATGCAGGGACCTCATAGCAGAGTATTTCCTCCCTTCCTCATGACACTGCTACCATTCCCTTCCCTTATCCGTGTGCTGTGACACCCATTACATTACTACTGTTAATTACTCTACACAGTTCTCCTTTAAATCAATTAGGAATAATAAACATCTTTATTTTGCTACCGTTCATCCTCTTCTTCTTTTTAAATTTTTTTGTTTTTAATTTCTTCTTTTAACTTTTTCAGTTTTTGATTTTTATTTAAACTCAATCTGCCAAAAAAATAAAAATAAATAAACTCAATCTGTCAACATATAGTACATCATTAGTTTCCGATGTAGTATTCAATAATCCATCAGTTCCATATAATACCCAGTGCTTATCCCATCATGTGCCCTCCTCAATGCCTGTCACCCAGTTACCCCATCCCCCCACAGCCCTTCCAGCAATCCTCAGTTTGTTTCCTAGAGTAGGATTCTTTCATGGTTTGTCTCCCTCTCTGATTTTTCCCCACTCAGTTTCCTCTCCCTTGGCATATGATCCCTTTAATTCTTTCTTATATTCCACATATGCGTGAGACCATTTAACTGTCTCTCTCCAATTGACTTACTTCATTCAGCATAATACCCTCCAGTTCCATCCACGTAAATGTAAATGGTAGGTATTCATCCTTTCTGATGCCTGAGTAATATTCCATTGTATATAGAGGCCACATCTTCTTTATCCATTCATCTGTGGGAGGACATCATGGCTCCTTCCACAGTTTGGTTATTGTGGACTTTGCTGCTGTGAACTTTGGGGTGTAGGTGTCCCTTTGTTTCACTACATTTGTATCTCTGGGGTAAATTCCCAGCAGTGCATTTGCTGGGTCACAGGGTAGCTCTATTTTTAACTTCTTGAGGACACTCCACACTGTTTTCCAGAGTGGCTGCACCAGCTTGCATTCCTGCCAACAGAATAAGAGGGTTCCCCTTCTCCACATCCTCTCCAACATTTGTTGTTTCCTGTCTTTTTCATTTCATTCTCACTGGTTATTAAGTGGTATCTCATTGTAGTTGTGATGTGTATTTCCCTGATGCCAAGTGATGTGGAGCATTTTTTCATGTGCTTGTTGGCCATGTGTCTTCTTTGGAGAAATGTCTGTTCATGTCTTCTGCTCATTTTTTTGACCAGATTATTTGTTGTTTTTTTTGGGAGGGGGTGTTGAGTTTGATACATTCTTTATCAAGATCTTGGATACTAGCCATTTACCTGATATGTCATTTGCAAATATCTTCTCCCATTCTGCAGGTTGCCTTTTAGTTTTGTTGACTGTTTCTTTTGCTGTGCAGAAACTTTTTATCTTGATGAAGTCCCAATAGTTCATTTTTTACTTTTGTTTCCTTTGACTTTAGAGATGTGTCTTGAAAGAAGTTGCAGTGGCTGAGGTTGAAGAGGGTGCCGCCTGTGTTCTCCTCTAGGATTTTGGTGGATTCCTTTCTCACATTTAGGTCTTTCATCCATTTTGAGTTTATCTTTGTGTATGGTGTAGGGAGTGGTCTAGTTCCATTCTTCTGCATGCAGTTATCTAATCTTCCTGACACCATTTATTGGAGACACTGTCTTTTTGCCATTGGATGTTCCTTCCTACTTTGTCGAAAATGAGTTGACCATAGAGTTGAGGATTTCTGAGTTCTCTATTCTGTTGCACTGATCTATGTGTGTCTGTTTTTGTGCCAGTACCATACTATCTTGTATCTTGATGATGACATCTTTGTCATACAGCTTGAAATCCAGAATTGTGATGCCCCCAGCTTTGTTTGTTTGTTTTTTCAACATTCCTCTGGGTATTCAGGGTCTTTTCTGATTTCACACAAATCTTAGGACTATTTGTTCCAACTCTGTGAAAAATGTTGATGGTATTTTGACAGGGATTGCATTGAGTGTGTAGATTGTCCTGGATAGCATAGACATTTTAACAATATTTATTCTTCCAATCCATGAACATGGAACATTTTTCCAACTCTTTATGTCTTCCTCAATGTCTTTGATAAGTGTGCTATAGTTTTCAGTTTTCTTTGGTTAAGTTTCTTCCTAGGTATCTTATGGTTTTTTGGTGAAACTGTAAATGGGATAAATTCCATAATTTTTCTTCTTCAGTCTCATTGTTAGTGTATAGAAATACAACTGATTTCTGTGCATTGATTTTGTATCCTGCCACATTGCTAATTTGCTCTATGAGTTCTCCAATTTTGGGGTGGAGTGTTTTGGGTTTTCTATATAAAGAATCATGTCATCTGTGAAGAATGAGAGTTTGACTTCTTTGCCAATCTGAGTGCTTTTTATTTCTTTTTGTTGTCTGATTGCTGAGGCTAGGACTTCTAGTACTATGTTGAATAATAGTGGTGAGAGTGGGTATCCCTGTTATGTTCCTGATGTTAGGGGAAAAGCTCTCAGTTTTCCCTCATTGATAATGATATTCTCTGTGGGCTTTTCATAGATGGCTTTTATGATATTAATCTGTGTTCCCTCTATCCCTACACTCTGAAGAGTTTTAATTCAGGAAAGAATGCTGTATTTTGTCAAATGCTTTTTCTGCATCAGTTGAATGATCCTATGGTTTTTATCTTTTCTTTTAGGAATGTGATCTATCACATTAATTGATTTGGAGATATTGAATCACCCTTGTATCCCAGGAATAAATCCCACTTGTTTGTGGTGAATAATCCTTTTAATGTACTGTTGGATCCTATTGGCTAGCATCTTAATGAGTATTTTGACATTCATATTCATCAGTGATATTGTTCTGTAATTCTCCTTTTTGGTGGGGTCTTTTTCTGGTTTTGAGATCAAGGTAATGCTGGCCTCATAGAATGAGTTTGGAAGTTTTCCTTCCATTTCTATTTTTTGAAATATCTTCAATAGTATAGGTATTGTTTCTTCTTTAAATGTTTGGTAGATTCCTCTGGGAAGCCATCTGGCCCTGGATTCTTGTTTTTTTTTTTGGGAGGTTTTTGATGACTGCTTCAATTTTCTTGCTGGCTATTGATCTATTCAGGTTTTCTTTTTTTTTTTTAAAGATTTTTTATTCATTTATTCATGAGACACAGAGAGAGAGAGAGAGAGAGAGAGAGAGAAAGAGAGAGAGGCAGAGATACAGGCAGAGGGAGAAGCAGGCTCTATGCAGGGAGTCCGATGTGGGACTTGATCCCGGGTCTCCAGGACCACATCCTGGGCTGAAGGCAGCACTAAACTGCTGAGCCACCTGAGCTACCCTGTTCAGGTTTTATATTTCTTCCTGTTTCAGTTTTGATAATTTATACATTTCCAGGAATGCATTCATTTCTTTCAGATTGCCTAATTTGTTGGTATATGTTGTTCATAATATGTTCATCCTCTTCTGATGCAATTCCACTCTTTATGTACATTCAGACGTCTGACTTATATCAATTCCTGTTGCCTGAAAGATTTCCTATAATATTTTTTGCAGGGCCAGTTGAGTAGTGATGAACATTATCATTCTCTTTCTCCTACAAAGTCTTTATCTCTGCTTCAATTTGAAAGTTAATTTCACTGGATATAAAATTATGGATTGGTAGGTATTTTCTTGTGACATCTTGTGACTACTTCAATTCAGGCTTTTGTGGATTCTGATAAGATGGGTTTTATCTTCCATACGGTTAAATCTTATCCTTGCTTCTCTATGGGTAAGACATGGTTTTCCCTGGATTCTTCCACAATTTCCTCTTTGACTTTGATTTTCTAGGTTTGAATAGGATATACTCAGGTGTGGGTTTTTTGACATTTATTGTCCTTGGCATTCTCTAAACTTTTTCATCTGTGGGTTGGTGTCCGTTATTAATTTTGGAAAGTTCTTGGCAATTTTTACTTCAAACATTTCTTCTGATCTGTGCTTTCTTTTTTCTTATGGCATTCCAAGTCACATTTGTTATACCTTTTAATATTTCCTGAAGTTCTTGGAACTGTTTTTATTTTTTTTAAGTAGGCTCCATACCCAATGTAGAGCCCAGCACAAAGCCTGAACTCACAAGACCTGAGCTGAGGTCAAGAGTTGAATGCTTAACCAACTGAGCCACCCATGCACCCCTTGGATATCATTTTTTGAAAAAAGTTATTTCTTCCCTTTGCCTTTCAGTTTATGAAGTTTCAAATGACCTGCCTTCACTGTGCATGCCTCTATCCTTGCCACACTGAGTCTTTCAGAGGTATTATTCATTTCTGTCATTGTATTTTTATTTCTAGTACTTCATTTTGATTCTTTCTTACAGTTCCATCTCTCTACTTGCATTATCCACTTGTTCTTACATGGTGCCTATTTTTCCATCAGAGCCCTTAACATATTATTCACATTCCTTTAAATCCCTGTGTGATAATTTCAACTTCTATGCCATGTCTGAGTCTGGCCCTGGTGCTTGCTTTGTCTCCTCATAGTGTGTTTTTAATTCCTCTTGGGTTTGCCTTTTAATATTCCATTGGAGGCCTAGCATGCCATATTGTGCAATAGGGGTGGAGGTAAGTGGGCTCCAGCATGAGGATTTACATTAATCTGGGCTGAAGTTGAGCAGTGTGTAATGCTTGCTGTGGCTGCAGGTGCCAGATGCTTGAGATTCCTCTGGTGTCCTCATTTTTATCTCCCTCCTCACTTTGGGCTCCCTAAGTGCTCCTCCTCAGAGAGAGTCCACATCTCACAGATCTTCCAGTTGGAGCCCACTGTTATTATACTGAAAGCCTATTGGTGCAGCAGTGGTGGTGATGGTGTGCATTGAATGTATGTATGTGTGTGTGGTATATGTGTGTGTATGGCTGTGTATATATGTCTGTTGCATGCATGTATATATGTGTATATGTCTGTTGCATGTATGTATATATGTATATATGTATGTATATATGTCTATTGTATCTGTGTGTGCATAGGTGTGTGCATACGTGTATGTATATGTGTAGTGTGTGTCTGCATGTGTGTGCAGTGTGTGTGAGTATTCTATAATCACATGCATGAACCTCTGTCTCTGTGCTGTGCTCCTCACAAGTGCTTCTCCCACAGACCAGCTGGTTTTCTCTTCCTGTCCCCTCCTTCCTGTCCCCCGGCTGCCACATTCCCAGCCTGTTTCCTTGAAACTCTGACTCCTCTTGATTGCAGTGTCACCTGATCCTTGTTGTCAGGTCACAAGAAGGCTGGAGGGGCCTGGAGGGAAGGAAGAAATGCCCTTCCTTCACCTGGCAGAGGCTTTGGCAAAGTGTTTTTCCTCAGAATAGGCTCTGGGCATCTTTCACGGTGACTGTTCTTCCTTTCCCCAGCCTTAGTCACAAGATCTTTCTCAGATGAGAAAGATGAGAATCTGCTGAGTTTCCTGAAGGGAAATTGCCTGGAAGCGGGCCCCTGAGACGGCCACCCCCAGCATTTCTCACTCACGCCAGCCCACGCACAGCCCCCGGGAATTTATCGCAATTACCATGTGGCTTTTCTCACCAGCCTACAGCTCCAGCAGCTCCTGCTCCTGGGAAGCAGATCTCAGCTGGGACTCTTCAGATCTGCCTCTTTCCAGACGAGGGGGGAGGGGCGACAGTCACCCTGCGACCTCAACTCTCTGATGGGCCAGGAGAGGCAACTGGTCTTCAGTGCATCCAGCTTTTGCTTGTTCTGAGGATGAGTGCTGGCCTCTAAGCCCTTTACATGTCAGAGATGAAACTGGAAGCTTCCCATGACAAACGTACACACAGTTTTATTCTTTATTATTTTACCATTACTTCATCATGGAAATTTGAAAACACTTCTTAAAGTAGAGAGAAAAGCATAAAGACCCCCTGGGGTGCCTGGGTGACTTAGTCAGTTAAGCCACTGGCTCTTGGTTTCTGCTCAAGTCATGATCTCAGGGTCATGGGATTGAACTGCTCATGGGGCTCTTTGCTCAGCAAGGAGTCTGCTTGAGATTCTCTCTCCCTCTCCCTCTGCCACTCTCACTTATGCTCTCTTTCTCTGTCTCTGAGATAAATAAATCAATCTTTTTTTTTTTTTTTTTTAAGCATAATGACCCCTCAAGTGCTCCTCCTTACGGTAGGTCCTGCTTCCTGGAACAGTTTCCTCCCGGCCCTCCTGGCTGCAGCCTATCCCAAAGCTCATAGCACACAAGTGTGTACTGAAGCTTGATAGGGCAGCGTCCCAGATACCAACCTGATGATGGATGTACATTACTATGAAAAAAAAATCCAGCTTCAATCATTATCAATATCTATGGCCCACCCACTCCCCCAAGATCATTTTGAAATAAGCTGGACATATTAAAATTTCACCCATGAACATTTTAGCAGGTGTGTCCCGGTGATTCTGTCGTCAGATGTGACCACCTGCTCCTACATTCAGGCAGCGTCCATGTGTCCCATCATTTCAGAATCATTTTGTAACAGATCATCTGAATCAGGGCCCAAAGAAAGACCTTTCTATGTCACAGTCTTCCAATTGTCCCCTCACCCCATACCTTTTTTGTGGGAAAAAAGTGGATAATTTGTCTTCCAGTGCTCCTCATGGTCAGCTTTTCACTGATGATTCCTCTATTCCTTGTACTTCCTATAAATCAGTAGCTGGAACACAAGGTTTGATCAGATTCATGTTCCTTTTTTTTCTTTTTTGGCAAGATTCCTTCCTAATTCTTTTTGTGATGCCTGTGGCCTTAACTCATGACTCCAACAGGGACTACAAAGCACAATTTTCTCATTCACAAAACCATCTTCATTTCCTGGCTGGAATATTTCTATAAAGAGAGACTGAGCAGGAAGTTGCCCTTCATGGGCAAACCCTGGCTTGGGGTTGCTCAGCAGAGACCACACTTTGCTGTTTGCTCTGTCTCCCCTGGTGGAGACAATTCGGGGAGATTCAGACCTGAGTCACCACCACCATGATCCACCTCAATTCTCACATGAGTCCTTTAACACCTAACAAAAATGAAGCAGAAAAAAAAAAGAAGGGCAAAACATTAACATGTGTTAGAATTGAGTGACTATGTTATTCTATGTCAGTAGTTATTATGATTCTCTACCCTTTTTTGAATTGTAGAGTATCTTATGGCAATGTTTCTTATAGTGTTAAGAAAATGTGTCCGTGACCTTGAGGTAGTGAAAACTATAAATAACTTGTAAAAACCCAGGAGATTAACAGCCTAAAGATAAATAGGTCAAACCCAGGAACAGAAAAAAACTAAAGAAAAGCAAATGGTGAATTAATCTCACTAGCAGTGATGGGGGCAGAATGAAATCAGGGTAGGATATGAGATGCAATTTTCCCCCCCTTTCATTTATTTTTTTCTCTTCGGCATTTAGTAATGCAAGTGTTTGGGGCATAGAATTTTCCACTGAGTGCAACTTAGACAAATGTCATGACTTTTGTTACATACGTTAAAAAAATTCATTACTTTTTAGGTTTCGTGCAATTTTGATTCCGAGTATCTCTTGGAGACAGAATTTGTTTCTTGCATGAGGCAAAATTAAACATTTTTGATGTTTGAGTTTTCCTGGTTGTTAATTTTCTTTTATTTCTCCTCAGTGCCGTTTGGTCTGAAAATGTTAACTGAGTTATTTCTACTTCACAGAATTTTTTTAAACTTTTATTTCAGGCTTTATATATCATCAGTAAATATTTCATGAGCAATTCAAGATAATCTGTATTCTTTACCCCCTGCCCCCCATAATAGTGTTCAATATCAATCTATTACTTTTACCTTATTTGGTGGGTCACTCGGATTTTCTATATCATTTTTCTTTTAAAATGTTGTCTGCACATTAGAATCATCTGGAGAGCATATTAAGTTCAGAATCCTGAGCCTTGCTCCAGACCTACGGGACAAGAATCTTCTAAATGCATTTTCAGAAGCATCACAGATCATTCTGGTGCACATGGCACTTCAAAAATCATTTGCTATAGTCTTCATTTTTCTCTCCTTGAAAATATACACCCACACACACTCATCCACCTACCCTCATACACTCAGACTTACATTCCCTCATCCACACACACATCGCAGCCCTGCACCTTGCACAGGTAATGCTCAACACAGACTTAGGTGAATCACAATTTATCTTCACATCCTTAACTTTTTGATGGCCAACCTATATCTAGATTGTTTTTGTGAACTCTTTGATTTTTAGATTTGGAGGTTATCTGAGATCTTCTTCTGAGCACATGTTGTAATTCCACTGATTTCTGTTCTTGATCTGTAACCCTGGATGGAGAAAGTGTGTGTGATGGATGAGTACTCTGCCTTTGGAGTCCTAGAGACCTGCGTGGGGTTTGAACCTCAGCTCTACCATTTACAGACTATAGGAATGCCAAAAGTTAAGTGATATCTCTGTGGCTAAATGGGATCTATGTAAACATTTAGCACAAGGGTTGGTGACTTAATGAACACTCAACAAATAGAAGCTATAAGGGACAAGGCCTGTTAGCATGACTATAAAAATTACTTACCACCAAGTGAATGAAATTTAAAAGCTTAAACATGTGAGATAAGTTACTTATTTTGATTTTTAGATGTGGGAAATAAGAACTGAGATGATTTAAAAAACACCAAAAAAAGGATAACATTTTTCTCAAGAACTGGCAGGTGGGTTGTCCCTTGTTGCTGTCCTGTTTTCACCTCTCCCTGTGCTTTTCTCCTTCTTAGCTTTACGAATTTTTTTTTAAAGATTTTATTCATTTATGAGAAACACACACACACACACACACACACACAGAGCCACAGACACAGGCAGAGGGAGAAGCAGGCTCCATGCAGGGAGCCCGATGTGGGACTCGATCCCAGGACCCAGGATCGCAACCTGGGCTGAAAGCGGTGCCAAACCGCTGAGCCACTGGGGCTGCCCAGCTTTATGCATTTTGATCCGAGATTATGTGGGGTGTAAAAGTCGCTGCGGGCTCTCCATGGTGGCTTTTTCATTACAAAGTGAGCCTGCTCACTTATTGCTCTTTGCCTCAAGTTACATCTTCTCTGTTACTATTATTGCTGCCTTGCTTTCTTCTGAATTGTGTTTGCTGAGTACATCTTTGCCCGCCTTTGTCATTTCAGGTGTTCTGGGTTGTTTTGCTTTGTCGTTTGTTTTTAGATGCAGCTTCCAGATGGGTTTTGATTCAATCTGAAAATCATTTTTCCTTGTAATAAAGCGGTTTATCCATGACTGGATATTACAGATATATTTGCCTTTAACTCTTCACCTCATTATTCTTCGTGTCTTCTACGCTTCTTTTGCTCTTCTTATCTCTTGCTCTATGGCTTCTCTTTTTGAGTGTGTCAATATTTTCCTTTTGATAATTTGGAAGATTTACAGTCAATTTTATTTCTTCTAGGATTAGCCTTACAACTTTTAAGAGCTTACAGAAACCTTCTTTCTCACTAGCCAACTTTAACATTATCTATTGATTCCCTTCAAGGAAACAAGCACTTCCCCTACCTCATAATTTTTATGTTATATTATATTCTTCAAGCAGTTGCTGCGTTATCTTGGGAAGTACCGTCTTCCACTCATGCTCCACTGGGCTCCAGACCTGGCCAACCAGCTGTCTCCTTAATAGCACTATCGGGTGTCTGAATAAGCATCTTCACCTTGATACCCCAGGCCTGAATTGGAACTCTTGCCTACCACACTCTCTTGCACGTTCTCCCACATTTCAGGAAAGAGATCACTCTCGACCTCTTTGTCAAAGCCAAAAACTGCAGGGTCATCCCTGATTCCTCCTTTGTCCCTCTCCAGAAAATTCAATCCAATATTCCTTCTCCAAAACATACTTGAATCCTGTTTTTTCCCCCTCATCTCACCAGATGCCCCAGCTCATGACACCGGCTCCTCCAAGCCTTTCTGCCCACCTCCCCACTGGGTCTATCTATTCTGAACATGGAAAGGGGGTGTCTTTGTCCTGCATCAGGCTTTCTCGGATCCTGTCGTCCTCAGAATGAAACTCTCTCCCCGCCATGGCCTATGAGGCAGGCCTCTGCAATGGCAGCCAGACCCAGACCCAGACCCCGGGGTGACCCCCATTTATCTGCACACTTTTGCACAGTTATGAGTTGCACCCCCTTCCTTCTGAAAGCCTCTCTGTTTGGACGACATGTCATACAGTGGCCTTGGCTCCTGCTTGTCTTTCCCACAAATGCACACCTCTATGAGCCGGCCCCCTCTGCCTGCGTCACCACTGTAAACCCCAGATCAGAAGCTGGGCCTGGTCCATAGAGTGCATTCAAAAAAATATTTGTTGAATGAATGGATATATTTAATCGACTTTTTTTTTTTCATTTATCAGATCTGGGCGGTATGTAACAGCTCCCAACGGAAGTTGAGAAATTTGCTCACTTTACACTTTCTCCATCTGTTCCATCTCCATGATTTTCTCAGTTCTGTTCTCTCATTTGTGTTTCCCCGTAGTTTATAATATTCCCCTTCCCCTGGATGCCCACAGTCCTGATGCCCTGTGGTTCTCAGTCCCACCTTTATAGGAACGCATGCGGCTCCCACCACCTTTGAACCCCTGGGCTCCTACCACTGCAGCCGGCCTCTGCCTCTCTCTGCCCAACAACCCCCCCCCCCTGCCGCAGTGGCTGCATTTCCCCCATTTCCCACCTCACCACCCCCCTTTCACTCCCAGATCACATCCTTTCATGATATTTTTTTGTGGGTGAATATTCTGTCTATAAGGCAGAACTGTTGGGGCCCTGACAACAGACCCCATGCTGTGTTTCCTCTGTGTCTACATGGTGTCTAGGCAATGATTAAGTGCATCCTACATCTTCAGAAAACTGCCCCAAGCCCAAAGTGCCCTCCCACCCCCGGAGTGGCTGGCACCCACTCCGAGGAGGGGAATGCTCAGTGAAGCTCAGGTGGGCCCCAGCCGAGAGATGACCAGGAGCGTGCAACGTTTGTGATCCATGTGTGGGGTAGCGAACACCTGAGGATACAGTGGAGCTCGGCATCCTGATCACTGAGGAGTCATGACTGCATGACATCACATGCCAGTGACAGAGTGTGTCCAGGTGGTAAGTGCTGAGGCTTCACATGGGTATGGAAGCAGATCCTGGTGGAGCCTGGGCCAGGTCAGCCATCAAGAGAGCGAGGGGGGGCAGCTCTTTTAGGGTCCCCCATCCCCCAGTGAGTCCTTGTGTGCTTGCAAGGACAGGGGACCTTTGGTGGGAAACCCCAGAGGATAGGCCCGGGCCGTGTTTGAAAAGAATGCTTTTTGCAGAGATTTATAATTTTTATAATGATTTATAATTTATAATGATTTATAATTTTTCATTACATTTGCACAAATAATCTCTGTGAAAAAGATGTGCCATCTCATATAAAGGGTGTCGCTTTACTTGACTGACAATAACCATTTGTATTAGAATGCCCTGGGCGTAGTTTCTGAATTAGAGAAGGAAGCTTTCTCCTTGAAACCTACACTTCCTTGATGGACACCACACACATAATTTTATCTTCGTCTTTTGGAAATAGGTGATTAATTATACTTTTGTTATGTTTTGTTCTTTAAAGACATCTTAAAAAAATATATATCTTCTTTACAGAATTCCAAGGGATCCCATACTCGTACAAGTACACAGCGAAGGGACCATTCTACGGCTGAGACCACTTGCTGTTATTATTAGGGTTTCCTTCCTTCAGTCCTGTGCATTTTGTGTGTGGGCAGATTCTGCTGCTGTAGCGCACGACCCTGCACGCGTGCGGTGGCTTGAAGTGACACAGATTTCCTAGCTCACGGCTCTGTAGGTCTGAAGTCCATGGGGCTGACTGCGTCTCCGTCCTGGGGGCTCCCAGGCCGACGTCCAGCTGTCCTCAGGCGGGGGTCTTATCTGGAGGCCCTGGAGCAAGAACCCGTTTGCAAACACACTCATGTTCTTGGCCAGATTCCGTTGTTTGCACCGTTGTTTGCATCCGTAGGGCCAAGGGCCCCATTTCCTTGCTGCTGGCGGCTGTGGCCTTTGGTCCTTACTAAGCTGTCTGCTTTCCTCCTCCCCGGCCGCCTCCATCCTCAGACCAGTGCTGTCATACTGTCATGCCCGTAGCTTCAAATCTCCTGGATTTCCCCCTGCAGGCAGCTGAAAGATGCCCCCTGCAAGGGGTCTGGTGTGATGGGTTAGGTCGTCAGGGATACTCTACCCCTATTTTGGGCACCGGTGCCTGTAGCATCACTCAGGCAGCAAGTGGCATCTCGCCCTGCTCACGAGCTCTGAGCTGTAACCGGGAGAATGTGGGGAGACATGCTTGGAACTTGGCTGACCACACGTCTGGGTATTTTATTTTATTTTATTTTATTTTATTTTATTTTATTTATTTTATTTTATTTTATTCTATTTTATTTTATTTATTTTATTTTATTTTTATGTCTGGGTATTCTAAAGTATTTTATTTTACACTTTGATTTGGCATTTTATGTCACTGAAAAGTGGAATGGTACTGGCACTGTTTTTGTAAGTTTTTCACTTAATGGGAATGCTTTTTCTGTCATCAAATGTTCTAGGACGTGATGTTTTAGGACCAAAATAGAGGTACATAATTGATTTTTATCATATCTGTGTTATTGGGCATTTGCATCATTTCAAACTTTTCTTTAAGGAATTCTTTTTGAAGATTTTTATTTATTTATTTGACACACAGAGAGACAGATAGCAAGAGAGAGCACAAGCCAGTGGAGGGCCAGAGGCAGAGAGAGAAGCAGGTTCCCCACTGAACAGGGAGCCCGATGCGGGACTCGATCCCAGGACCCCCGGATCATGACCTGAGCTGAAAGCAGATGTTTCATTAGCTGAGCCACCCAGGGGCCTCTTGCTTCAAACTTTTCTGTCTCATAATTCACGCAGCAGTGAACATAATTCTGTACCCGCGTCCTATACATCCTTGAATGTGAATGGCTGAATGTGTCTCAGGGTGAGTATGTTGTGGCTTCTGAGACAAACTGCCACACCGGCCCCAGAAGAGCCAGGCCAGCCACACTCCGACTTCGGGACCACTTATATGGTCTTGCTAACATCGGGATGACTCCCTCTGACTTAATAGGGTCACAGCAATCTGATACTGTGACACTGAACAAACCAACCATCTAAAACCCAGGCCTTGGGACTCAGCACATTTTCAGTTAGGGGATGCCAAACACTCAAGATTCTTCCCACACCTCGAGGATCATCCATTGAGGGTTGTCCCCCCACTGGGGACCCTGTCTCAGAAAATAACAAGAAGTAACAACACTTATATGGCTTCCCTGGGGGACCTGAGTCTTCCAGGGTGGTTTTTCAGGATGGCCACCTCACATAGGGTTGACATGGCCAGTGAGATGCAGCCATGTGCCGAGAATGTCACCCATGTCACCCACGACCTCCTCTGTGTCAAACCTGATGACTGGCCTCCCAAGCCCCAAAGTCTTGTGGCGACAGCAGGGCATATCTGGGTGACGCTGCTGAGCAGGGTGGGCTCCCAAGATTTCCAAGTGGATGTCACGTCTCGCCTGTCACCGTCGTGGCACCTATGGAGCCATTCTTTCTGATCAGTGTCTTTCCGCCTTAAGAGGTGGTCTTACCATCCCTTGCCCAGGTCCACAAAATGAACCTCTAATTGTAAGTTTTTTTCTAGAACACAGACCCCATGACAGACGTAGGCTTTTTCCTGGAGCCCTAAACGTGCACCATAGAGGCAGTGAACTACTTGGTCTGGACGTACATCCAGCCTGTGAAAGGACACCTCTTGCCTGACCGACGACTCCAGTCCTGGCTGGGGAGCAAACCCCCATTTACCCTCCGAGCTGTTGAGGGAAGCTGTCCTTGGACCCAACACCACACGGACTTATAAGCAACCCTCTCATGTGCTTCCATGGGCAGGAAAGTTGCTTTGGGGGAAAATTATAGACACCAAATTTGGTTTTTCTAATGGAAAAATTTGTGTGTTTTCAGGTTAGGACCCAATCCCTAACTTTACTACAGTCGCAAGCTACTACCCCATAGATTTAACTCCTAGAATGGCGTGGCTGTTAGGTATAGAGCTTTCCAGAATTTGAACTGATTGTATAACGCAACACAATACGCAATGCCACAAAGATTTAACAATATCAATAGCATTATGGAGTGATATTCAGATATTTTATATCCCTTTTGACAACTCTGGGTATATTTTATGCAAATAAAGTACAGAAGATCACACAGTGACCTGTAGCACCTTTCCTGTTAGGGATGCATTTTCATATGCAGATTGGAGGGAAGCTTCAGGGAAGCTCAGGTGTCTGAGGGCTCCTGGGTGGGGGAAGGGGGGTTGCAGGTGGCCCTGCTCAGGGGCATACAGTGCTGAGATTGCTCCTGGACACATGAAATCAATCCACAGGTGGAGCACTTTGTATTTTGATGGTGAATTCCAGCCACTGCAAGAGGGCATATTTTCCTTTAGGCAGGATTTCTTAAACCTACTATGCATCTTGTAGAAAGCAAAGTGAGGTTTGATGTTTTGAGTTTTCTTTTTAAGATTTTCTTTATTATTCATGAAAAACACAGAGAAAGAGGCAGAGACACAGGCAGAGGGAGAAGCAGGCTCCCTGCGGGGAACCTGATGTGGGACTCGATCCTGGGACCCTGGGATTACGCCCTGAGCCAGAGGTAGGCGCTCAACCACTGAGCCACCCAGGTGTCCCATGGTGTTTTGTTTTTGTTTTTGTTTTTTAAAAAAAACATTAACACAGGGCTCTGCACCAAGCAATGTCCTTGAAGCCTGTGTGCTTATTTTTGGGTGGACACCACCGCTCAAAAGCCCTTTTGGAACTTCATTGACACTGACTTCAGAGCCAGTTCATTGGTCAAAGAAGCAAACTGGTGCTCTTAAACGCAGTCTGAGGTCAGTCCCCAGACCTGTGTCTGTCCCCTCAACTTCTCTCTTTCTCTCCATCTCTTCCTTCTTCTTCAACAGTTGGGATAAAGCCCACGATTCCCAGGGGAAGGTCATGTATCTGGCCCAGTGCTCAGAGATTGGAGCTGGGACATGGAGGGTTGGGAGTGAGCCTTCAGGGGTGCTGGTGGGGGGCCCAGGCCAGGGCCAGGTGAGGACCCTGCAGGAAGTGAAGGAGCCCTCACTACCCTCTCCTCTTCACAGCTGGGAAGTGGCTCCTCTGTGGCCTCATGCATTCCCTACTCAGACCTCATAGAACCAGCTAAGGTGGCTATTCTTATCATCAGGAGGGATGTCAAGGCATGGAGAAGTCAAGAAGAGCCACAGTCGGGCCTCAGGAAGTGGCATCACTGCTTTTGCACACTTCAGGCAGCATTGCGAGGGCCGCCTCTTCCAGCAAGACTTGCTGGCCACCTCCCCTGTCCCCTGCCCTCAGAGGTAGTGACGTGGACCTGGTGCTCCGTGGGAACCACTCGGTTCCACCATTGTCAGGCTTCAGGTGCTGTGTTGCCATTACTCACTTATTCTCCACTCTCCCCTTGGACACCGCTTAAGGCAGCACAGCTAGATTGCTAAGAGTTAAGGACCAAAAGCCAGACTTCCTGGGCCTGAATCCCTGCTCCGCCACCGGGTAGCGGTGGGACATGCAGCAACGTTGCTTATCTTCTCTGTGCCTCTGGATCCTCATGCGTAAGATGGGACCAACACAGGAATTGGCTCATATGAGCAAATGTTTGGAAGGCACTTGAATAAATCAGGTTGTAGGTGCAGAGTAGGTGCCAGTGGGTGTGAAATAGATTATGTACCTGTGTCAGGAGGGCTGAGTCTGTACCTTTGCCCCGTGGTCCCCAGCATCGAGAGCATCCAACACAACACCTGCTATGGTCTGTGCTCAGTGAAGAGTTTTAGGTGTTGAAGGTTACTGTGCTCAGGTAGGTGTCACAGCAAAAGCTATGTTTTTAACCACCATATTAACACCACTTCTCTGAAATGTCAAATTTTCCCTAAGCATACTGCTTCTTCAAATGACAAAATTTCCCTAACTGTGATGCTTAAAACTGCAGCAGATAATTGGTATTCAAAATGCATATGGAATGTTATTCAGCAAAAAAAAAGGGGGGGGGAGGAGCCATCAAGCCACGAAAAGTCATGAAAGAATCTTAAATGCGTATCACCAAGTGAAAGAAGCCCATCTGCAGAGGCTCCGTGCCATAGGATCGTACCTCGATGACATTCGGGAAAAGACAAAACTATGCTGACCTTACAACCATGAGCGGTTGTCGGGGATGAGGGAGGAGGGAAGAATGAACAGAGTAGAGAGGATGTTTAGGGCAGTGAGACAACTCTGTGTGACACCACAATGGTGGCCACGTGATATTACCCACTTGGCAAAACCCACAGAAGCGAAAAACAGCAGTGTCCGTCCCAACGTAAACTGTAGACTTTAGCTAATAACGAAGTATCGATACCAGTTCATCAGTTATCACACACGTCTCGCTCTAATGTGACATGTTGGCAGCAGGGTGTGTGGCTAAGAGCAGAGGGTACACAGGGAGCTCTCTGGGCCTGCTGTAAAATTTTTCCATAAACCTAAAACTGTTCTAAAATAATCTGTTGAGATAAAATTTTTATGTTTTACATTTGTTTTTATTTAAGTTAGATTTGCCAACATATACTATAACACCCCGTGCTCATCCAGTCGTGTGCCCTCTTCAGTGCCCATCACCCAGTGACCCCGCCCCCCATCTCTCCTTCCACAACCCTCTGTTTCCCAGAGTTAGGAGTCTCTCGTGGTTTGTCTCCCTCTCTGATTTTTCCCCACTCAGGGGCACGCTCAGTGGTTGAGCTTCTGCTTTCGGCTCAGGGCATGATTCCAGGGTCCTGAGATCGAGTTCTGCAACAGGCTTTCCGCAGGGAGGCTGCTTCTCCCTCTGCCTGGGTCTCTGGCTCTCTCTGTCTCTTATGAATAAATAAAATCTTTTTAAAAAAAGATATAAAATTTTTAAATGTGTATGAGGACTCCAAGCCACCTCCCAATCGGAGAAAAAATGACAGGTGTTCACATGAACTCGTGCAGTGAACGAGTACGCATGGCAGGCCAAACACCTTGTGCTTATCTCATTGAATCCCCAACAACAATGAAGTAGGCAGGATGCTTATTAGGCAGAAACCAAAAGACAGACACATTGTGAGTGTATCTTCTGATTTTTCCCCCCTCAATTGGGAAGACATGATTTTCTTCATCTGACCCCTTCTTCTCAACCATGAAACACAGTATTCATCTAATTTGATAGAGTTATTCATTAGCTATCATTAAACTCCTTTCACATCACTTTAGAACTTTTTGCTTTTTAAACACATTGAAAGAGAATAATCTAGAGGAGAGAGATAAAAATAATTTCTTTTTTTTTAAAGATTTTATTTATTTATTCATGAGAGGCACAGAGAGGCAGAGACACAGGCAGAGGGAGAAGCAGGCTCCTTCCTGTGGGGAGCCCGATGCGGGACTCAATCCCAGGCCCTGGGGATCATGCCCTGAGTCAAAGGCAGATGCTCCACTGCTGAGCCACTCAGGTGCCCTCTTTTGATCCCTTTCAATTTCAAAAATCTGAATTATGTTAAGTCCCCCCTTGTTCTCAGAACCTGGAGTCCTTTGAAGGTTATGATCCTGGACCTGGACGTCTTCCCTTATCTGACGTTGCGGAATCTTCCCTCTGCCTCCCCGGCAGCCTGACCAGGGTCCACGGTGTGGAGGCGGCCTCACTTCCTGCACATGTTTACGGCTTTGCCAGGGCTTCTCTGGAGCACTTTTTCTTTTGAAATACCATCTATTGTTAGTTGTTGTGTAAGGCTTCCTGTCAGTGGAGCTGTTGTTTAAATAAGGCATTCCTGAAAATTACCTTCTCCCCACTGGCTTTTTTCACTTTCCGGGTGGAGGAACTTGGGGATTCGAAGAGATCCTCTGTCTGATGAGGTCACCGGCCTGCTCGCAAAACCCCGGCTGCTTGCAGCTTTGCCCTCAACATGCTGTTGTGGTTGGTCATTGCTCTGTGATAAAGCTTGTGCATCTCTGTGGTTTCCCAAAGGTGCTATGATTGATGGAGAGGCTGGAACACACACCAACAAGGAATGCAAGGTCCTTCAAATGGATGCAAAGGACATGCAACATCCACCTGGTGCAGGGGGCCCACCGCCTGCCCACAAGTCCCCTTCAGGGCGCCGAGCTGGGTGACACCTGCTGGTTGGGACGAGTCCACCAGGTGTTTCAGGAAGCTCCCTGCAGCATCCTCTGGGCGGCTGGTCACCGTGGACTCTCCCTGCCTTTCCAGAGCCTGGCTAGGAGTTTGCCTGGTCCCTGGGTTCAGGAGACTGTGAACCCCCACTCTCGAGCTCCTCCTGGGCGTACCGTCCACTCGCCTGCAGCCCCCACCACCAGGCCCCCCGAGATCCATCCTTGGGGCATCTCTGACGAACCTGTTACTCTGGCAGAGCCAACTGTGCAGAGCTGGTTTTTCTTTCTTTCTCTTTCACACATGTCTTGCATCTGAGACAGAACAAAACAGATGCTCATCCCTCCTCCTACAGCAACAACTTGAAGGAACACAAGAAGAAAATGTATCAATTAAACCAGCAGTTCCAACACTTCGTGGTCCCAGGATCCCTTTATGATCTTAAAAAGAAATGGAGCACCCCAGAGGGCTGTTGTTAATCACTTGTTTACTGGTATTCACTGTCCTGGAAATTAAACCTGAGTTTTATTTTTTTTTTTATTTTTTTTTTTTAATTTTTAAAAAAATTTTTTTTATTTATTTATGATAGTCACAGAGAGAGAGAGAGAGGCAGAGACACAGGCAGAGGGAGAAGCAGGCTCCATTCAGGGAGCCCGACGTGGGATTCGATCCCGGGTCTCCAGGATCGCGCCCTGGGCCAAAGGCAGGCGCTAAACCGCTGCGCCACCCAGGGATCCCTTAAAATATTTATTCATAAGTATTACTTAGTAATAAATATTTATGAGTGGAATATGTGTCAATTCATTTAGAACAACAATAACACACTCATCCCATGTTAAATGGCATGTTTTACGCAAAAATAAAAATTGCCAAACAAAACAAATGATGAGCAGAGCGCCGTGTTCTACATCTTTTCTGTGGCAGCTGCGAGACGGGTGGTGGAGTCTCGTGGCCACTTGTGTGTGTAAGCTGTTGTGGTTGCACAGGGGAGGAGGCTCTGGGAGCCTTCAGTGCATGCTCACGGCTGAGGCTGAAAAAGCAAACACCTCTAGCATTAACATGGAAAGGTTTGACCTCGTGCAACACCAGGGGTCTGTGAAGCCGACTTTGAGAAGTACTGAGTTAAATCAAGCGTTTCATTTCATAAAAACCAGTGACAGTGGTGTAACGTGCCCCTCAGGGACCCCCTCTCTGATGTTGGAGGAGCCTCCAGCCCTCGGCATGAATGCCCAGACTAGCACTGCGGGTCACCTCTTTTCCAGCACACTGGATGGCGTTCACCCCGTTTGTGTGTGATCAGGTGCCTGTGCTCAACCCATCGCAGGGGACCAGAGCCTTTTGTCCTTTTTTTTTAAAAAAAGATTTTATTTACTTATTCATGACACACACAGAGAGAGAGAGAGAGAGAGAGAGAGAGAGAGAGAGGCAGAGACACAGGCAGAGGGAGAAGCAGGCTCCTTGCAGGGAGCCCAATTCGGAACTCGATCCCAGGACCCCAGGGTCACACCCTGGTCCGACGGCAGATACTCAACTGCTGAGCCACCCAGGTGTCCCCAGAGCCTTTCTTCCTATGTGACATTCAAGTCATCCTCTCCGGGACCTTCTAGCCAGGATGACTTGCTATTTTTTACCATTCTCATACCTTCCAGGTCCAACGGGCATTTCTTCATTTTGACAGCAACAATCATTCAGACTCATCTCTGGCTCACTTAGTCAGGACAGCTGCCTTCCCAGGCCCGCTTCCTCCCAGTTGGGAAGAGGGCTGAGCACTAACGCTCACGCTTCAGCTTGCAGGAACACTCCAAGGTAGGGTGCCACAGCAGAAAGATTACTGATTCTCAAAAGGTCAAAAGTGGAACTTGATATTTCTAATTTGATTATTTTTTTAAAAAAATCTCACTTTAGTATAAAAGTGTATCCATCCCGTCTGTTCTTTTCCTTGCCAACTTTGATGCACCACCGCACATTATACCAAATCATGCCTTCAAATCACAACGATGCCCCTTCTTTTAGAAGGTCTTCATTTTCTTTTGCTGTTTTTCATCTGTGATTCAAGTGTCCTGGAGCCGAAGTCTGCATATTCGGTTGTCCTCCTGACCTCCATCACCCATGAACAGGGAAAGAAATCTCGATGGCCCCTCACTACAACACTCCAGTTGAGCAGTGGCAGCAAATGTGATAACACAACGCCCCAAATCTTATTGTCTAGCTGTTTACTGAAAAAGCTTGTTGATACCTTGTGTAAACGTGTCACATAGCTATTCAATTGTACAAGTGCCAACTGAAAAAACTCTTTCCCCCATTGGGCTGCCTTTGAATGTTTTGTTGTAAATCACTTGACCATGAATGTAAACATGTCTCAACTTTCCTTTCTGTTCCATTGATCTACCTATCTATATGCACACCAGTACCGCCAAGTCTTTCTATGACTGTTTTCATTTATATGCTTGACTTCCTGTGAGTCACTCTGCGCTCGTCTACATTAGCATTCATCCAAGGATTGCCCAGGGATTGTGTTTCAATGCCCCGAATGAGTAAGTCTTCTTCTCCTTGGCCAGTAGATCTGTCTGTGGCTGGGGAACCTAATTTAGGGTTTAAGTCATTAACGATTTTGTTCAGACTCTCACTTTCTAACTGGGCTTCTTGTGTCCCCTCGGTGTGTGTACGTGGTCTCAAGTTCAGCCAGAGACGAGAGGATCGCTGGGGACCTCTCTGTTCTGTTGCAAGCGTGCACTCAGCCTTGTGCACACACACAGACCTCCAGCCCACAGAAACGTGGGCACTTATCAAGGTACACTATGGCTGTCTCAGTCTTTCTCTTTTCCAGTTAAATTTCTGGTTAGTCAGCCAGTCAACTGGCCCCAACAGAATCACAGCCTCAGGTTCCCTGGAGTGCTGGTCTTCTTATTCTTTGGCTTCTGGACTTGATATTGTTTCCAGCAGTGACCGGCGTTTGCATCCGTGGGGTTTTCTTCACTCGGCTCCAAATCAGGTCATCAACCCTCTGGTGGCAAAGCTCACACTTTTCATGCCCTGATAGAAGAAGTCCTGCAACTGACAGAGCTGAGAGCTGGGGACAAGACCAGCCCCTGGGCGAAAGTATCACAAACTCTGTTTTTACTCAAAGCTGAGTGGTTTTACTGAATAAACCGCACTCAATTGGTTGGATGACCTTGGTTGATTTATACAGTCTTGAAATGGTGATTTTTGACATTTTTTCTCTAGTTTTCTTCTTTTTTTTTGGGGGGGGGGGTGTGATGTCTGCCAAGTTTTTCACTTGATCTTAGCCAAAAGGCTGAGAAGCAATACTTGCCAAGTCTTTCTTACTGCACCATTATGGAAGTCCTGCCCTCAGGAATCCATCTGAACAAACACTTCATATTTTTTCTGATGTCCCCTAAGGTTTGAGAACTGGTCCCAGAGATAAGCTACCCTGTTGCTATCTAAAACCGAATTTTCAATTTGTGCAACAGATTATCCTATCCCCTCTCACATGCTCAAGAACAGGAGTGTCACTGTTCTTTCCTGAGCCTGCTTCGCTCAGAAAGCCATCCCACTGGCTTTCCCAACTGCCATGCTCTTCTTCTGGCTATTCATGTGACTCCTTTTTTTTTTTTTTTTTTTTTTTAAGATTTATTTATTTATTTTAGAGAGAGTGAGAGTGCAGCAGGGAGATGCAGAGGGAGAGGAGAGAGAAACTCAAGCAGACTCCATGCTCAGTGCAGAGCCTGCTGGGGCTCAATCTCACTATGCTGAGATTGCAACCTGAGCCAAAACCAAGAAGCGGCCATTCAACCAACTGCACCACGCAAGGGCCCACAGATGACTCACTTCTTTACCTCTTTGTTCAAATCTCATTGTTCTCTTACTACTTTACCTAAAATTGTAAGTTCTCTTATTTGTTATCCTTACAGTTTTTGTTTGCTTCTCCAGCCTAGACTGTATGCTCCGAAAGACAAGCATCTTTGTCAGTTTGTTCACTGACATATCCCAGATGCCTAAAACAGTCTCTGGAATACAATAAATCATTGTTGAATGAAGGCATGTAGTATGAAGAATGTACCATGAGAAACAACATTGGGTTATTTTATGTAAATTAGTGTGAGGGGTTTAGTTATTTCCCCAAGAATGGGATATTGTTTTGTTAAAATTCTAAGAGGTCACAGAGGCATTGGGTTTCTTGGCTGAATCTTGACAAAATTAGGGAGAAAGAAGAGAGGGGAATCACAAGTTACGTTCAAGTATACTCTACTTCTGCAATGCTCAGGAATCTCACTGTTTTGATCTATTGTGCTCTTGGAGGCTGGTCATACTGGAGTTTCTTCTTCTGTTATCCAGTTAGCATCTGGTGGCAGTAAGGAAATACCTGAAGGCTCTGTATCATCCCACCCGTAGGCCTTTTCTGCTGCCGCTTCTAAGTAAGGCACTGGTGATTCCAGATAGAAGGGCATGACACCTTGGAGAGAGATTTGGTTTGTTCAACTTCACCAGCTTCCAGCATGTGAATGTTACAACCATGCTATCTGAGCTGGTGAAAGAAGAGTGATTGTATTGTGTTCCCATGACCAGGACATGTTTTTCACAGCCGTCAGTATTCTTTCTCTGCTTATCTTTTGCTATTGCTTCTGGAAAGCTTGGATATTAAGTCCTGTGTCATTTAATAAGCCACTCTTCTTAAATATTCTTTTCATGAAGAGCAAATGAACTGGTGATTTTTTCATTCATTCAACTCTGAAACCACCATTAATTGACAGTTGACCAATATAAAAAGTGAAAGAGGGCAGCCCTGGTGGCTCAGCGGTTTAGCACCTGCCTTTGGCCCAGGGCATGATCCTGGGGACCCGGGATCGAGTCCCACATCAGGCATTCCTGCAGGGAGCCTGCTTCTCCCTCTGCCTGTGTCCTCTCTCTCTCTCTCTCTCTCACGAATGAATAAAAAAATCTTAAAAAACCAAACCAAAACAAAAACCTATAAAAAAAAAAGTAAAAGAGCAAAAGATAGACCAAAGGTTTTTTGACTTCTTATTTTGAAATAAAGATAGACTCTCAAGAAGTTGTAAAAATAGTGTAGAGAAGTCCTGTGTACATGCCTAGCAGCTTCTTCTAATGAAAACAGAATACTTAACTAAACTACATAGATGGTCAGACCCAGGAAATTGACTCTGACACAATATAATAAAATATTTAAGAGTAAATGTAACTAATGAGGTGAAATTTCTCTATTTTGAAAACTACAAGACATTGATGAAATAAATGGAAGAAGATACAAATAAATGGAAAGGTATCCCATGTTTCTGGATTGGAAGAATTGATATTGTTTAACTGTCAGTACCATCAAAACCCACCTACAGATTCAATGCGATCTCAATCCATATTCCAAAAGCATTTTTTACAGAGGTAGAAGAAACAATCCTAAAATTTACATGTACCCACAAAAGACCCCAAATAGCCAAAGCAATCCTGAGAAAGAAGAACTAAGCAGGAGGAATCACACTTTCTGATTTTTAAGCAATACTACAAAGCTATAGTAATCAAAACTGTGGTATTGGCATGAAAACAGACAACTGGGCCAATGGAATCAGAAATAAACTTAAATATATATGGCCAACTAATATTTGACAAGGGAGCCAAGAATACTTAATGGAGAAAAGAGTTTCTTTAATAAAGGGTGCTGGGGAAATTGGATATTCATGTGTAAAAGAATGAATGAATGAATGAATGAATGAATCTCGACCCCTAACTTATTCACAAAAATTTACTCAACATGAATCAGAGACTTAAATGTAAGACCTGGAACCATAAAACTCCTAGAAGAAAATATAGGAAAAAAAAAACCTCTCTGACATGGGTCTTGGCAATGATCTTAAAGCACAAGCAAAATAATAGAAAATAAGTAAGTGGGACTATGTCACTAAAGAGCTTCTGTATAGTAATAGAAACCATCAATAAAATGAAAAGAAAACCTATAGAATGGGAAAAAGTATTTACAAACCATATATCTGGTAAGAGGTAAATATCCAAAATATATAAAGAATTCATACAACTCAATAGCAAAAGAAAGAAAGAACGAAAAGAAAGAAAACCCCAAATAATCCAATTAAAAATAGGCAAGGGACCCAAAAAGACATTTTTCCAAATAAGATATACACATGGCCAACATGTGTATGAAATGATGCTCAGTATCACTAGTCATTAGGAAAATGCAAGTCAAAACACAAAATCACACCTGTTAGACTAGCCATCATCACAAAGACAAAAGATGACAGATGCTGTCAAGGATGTGGAGAAAGGGGAACCCTTGTGCACTGTCGATGGGAATGCAAACTGGTGCAGCTACTGTGGGAAACAGTATGGAGGATCCTCAAAAAATTAAAAATAGAACTACTATATGATCCAGCAATTCCACTTCTGGGAATATATCCACAGGAAACAAAAACACTCACAAAGATATCTGCACCCCCACGTTCATAGCAGCGTTATTCATAAAAGCCAAGATGTGGAGGAAGCAACCTAAGTGTCCATCAATGAAGGAATGGATAAAGAAAATGTGATATATATATCTATATATAGATATATATAATATATCTATATATATAATATAATTATATAAATCTATATTGATATATTATATATATATATATATTGATATATATTAGAATATAACTAGCCATAAGAGAAGGAAATCCTGTCATTTGCAACACCATGGATGGACCTTCAGGGCATTACACAAAATGAAATAAGTCAGACAAGGACAAATACTATGTGATTTTACTTACATTTGGAATCTAAAAACAAAAAAGCAAACAAAGACCAAAAAACCAAACTTGAGAGATCAGATGTGTGGTTCTCAGGAGCAGGGTGGGGTGACGGGGCACCGGAGGATGGTGGTCAGAAGGTACAGACCTGCAGGTATAAGGTGAGTGAGAGGTCGGGATGTGACAGGCGGCACCCAGATGACATCACACTCAGTGGTGTGATACCCAGGAAAGCTGTCCCAGGAGAGCACATCCTAAGTGTTCTCACCACAACGGGAAATTTTCTTTCTTTCTTTCTTTCTTTTTCTTTCTTTCTCTTTCTTTCTTTCTCTTTCTTCCTTCCTTCCTTTCTTCTTCTTCTTCTTCTTCTTTCTTTCTTTCTTTCTTTCTTTCTTTCTTTCTTTCTTTCTTTCTTTTTTTCTTTCTTTTTCTTCTTCTTCTTCTTCTTCTTCTTCTTCTTCTTCTTCTTCTTCTTTCTTTCTTTCTTCTTTCCTTTTCTTTTCTTTCTCTCTCTCTGTCTCTCTCTCTCTCTGTCTCTCTCTCTATTTCTTTTTACATTTCTTTTTATTGTGTCTACGAGATGACAATTGTTAACTAAACTTAGACTGGTGATATCACCACCCAGTATATGTGAGTCAAACCCTGTGTCTGTACACCTGAAACTCATACAGTAATGCAGGTCAATGATATCAATGAACCTGGAAAAAACCAGGCCAGTTTTTACATGCATTCACCTAAAGAAAAGCTCTAAATGATAAGATTGTCAAATTCTAGAAAATATTGGCTTCAAGTTTTATGCTTTACTTTTTGCAGTGTCCGTGATCCAATTAAGTGATGAGAGAACAAAATAAAACTGTAGCATATTTACACAGAAATAAGGGAGTATTCGTGTCCTGTTGCTATTGTAACAAATCACCGCAGACCCAGAAGCCTGAAACAGCAGAAAGTTATTCTCACACAGTTCTGGAGGCCGGGCCATCACCATCCATCTCTCTGGGCTGGAGTGAAGGTGTCCGCATGGCTGCGCTTCCTTGGGAGCTTCTAGGAGAGAATCCTTTCCCTACCAACTTCTGCTGCTGCCCACACTCCTTTGCTGTGGCCACACCATCCTCACCTGTGCCTGCCCCTCCTCGCATCATGCGGCCTCTTTGAATTCTTCTCCTTGTGCCTTTCTCTCATAAGGATGCATGGATGTGTTGGCCTCTAGACCCACTCAGAGAATCTGGAATAATCTCATCAGGTAAGATCCCAAATTTAATCACTGGTGCAAAGACCCTTTTTTCTTTGTAAGGTCACATTTACAGGTTCCAAGGGTCAGGACCTGGTATCTTTGGGGGCCACTCTTCAGCCCGCCACATAAGAGATTCAGAAATCAAATGAGGAAAGGTTTTGTCACCTATGGAGCCTGACCAGAGGCTGAGCCCGAGAAAGAAACCAGAGCGTGTGGCTCAGATCTCTGGTCTGTGCCACACTGGTTTGTGGCCACTGCAGAATCCAGGGGTGGCAAGAGTCCTCCGCCGTAACCTCCCTTCTTTTTATCTGTTTTGCTGATGGGTTTGAAATACTCAGTGGAAATAACGATCTCCTTATAAAACACGACCGTAACTTTTATAAAATGTGTAGAGTTCGTTTCTGAGATAGAAACTACTTCTCCCTTCTCGGTGGACAGAATAACTGTTTCTTAATTTATAAACCAGGCGCTGAGTCTGGGTTGAGTCACCGTCATTGTTCTTACATTGGAACTGGCCATTTTGCTAACGAAAGTCCAGAAAATCTCCGGGTGCGTGGGCTGATCCCAAGCTGGCATTTAGATGCCTGATAAGCCGAGGAGGAGAAAGCGCGTAGACAGTGGGCTTGATTGCTCTCCCCGCCTGCACCTCTCCCCCACAATCCACTATGAATCACGCTGGATTAACAACACAGCCGAGACAAAGACACTGAATTATATTAGCATTCGCCTGCAAAGAAATTACGTCCAAGGCCCTCCGTGAAGTTACTTTGGAAAAGTCTCGTCTTGCGAGCCAATCTGCGTGTAACAAAATGAGGGCAAGGGTCAGAGAGAAACAAAGAATGTTTTTGTGACACGCTGCAGTCAGCACAGAGTTTATGTGGCAGATGTTCATCCTGCCACGCAATACAGATGACTTCATACGTGGGGGGGGGGACTCTGCTCACCACCGGCGTCCCTCCCTCCGCGACGACATCATCACCACCTCTGGAGGGCAGTTTTTATGAGCAGCGTGGAACACTGTGAGCACAGTCGTGACCGGGTGTGTTTTTACCCAGTTTGGTTGCTCAAGGCAATCCCAAATGGATTTTGTTTTCGTTTTCTGAATCCACATTCTAATGCGGGAGGAAAAGGAATGATGTCTGGGTCTACATTTTTAATTCGTGCTTTAGGTACCTTTCCCTGTATGCTTTGTCTCCTGTAATTCGCACCATTAATTTCATATGCACTAATATAGAACAAACCTATAGCCATGTGAAAGTGTTAAAGTAAATTGGATTTAAAAATAAAATAAAATGTAAATCGCTTATAAAAACTTGTTTTAGAGTTCTGGTCCCAGTTCACTTTCCTCCCCCGTGGCCAACTTAAAACCGGCAAAAAGAATGAGCATTAGAGAAGAAAATAACGGTTTTCGTTGAAAATGCAAAAGTAACTGCCAAGTATAACCAACTCGGGGTCAGATTGAGACACGACACCAGAAAGCATATGCAACCCCCGCCCCACAGGTCTTTTCTAGCCTACAGTTTTCCATAAAAGGGTAACAACCCTCCCCGTCCAACCGTAGGTCCTGGCCTGAAGCATCCATACCTGGCACCGCAGGTGAGACAGGTCGGAAGAAAACCATCCAGATGCCCAGTCTTTCCTCAAAGTGCAGGGGTCGGAGAAGGAATCTTCATGGCAGTCGGCTCAGTATCAGCTGCTCTGATACCCCAAGTGCCCTGGCACCTCAGGGCTTTGCTCCACACAGGCCTGCTTACCATGATACGGACCACAGAGATCAGTAAGCAGATCCCATCCTTGCTCGGGGGATGTGGAGTGTTGAGAAAATCCTTCCAACAACTCCCGAGTTAGGCTACTGCTCTCATTCCTCCATCTATCTTTCCCCCAACACCGTTCTTAGCAAATAGCTCATCCAGAGGGAACTGTTCTCCTGAGCTGAGAAATTCTCCAGGAAGAGTGTGGCAACAAGCAGGAGGGCAGGTGAAGAATATCTATCAGAAGTAAAAGAAAATTGTGGATGCACTTTTCTCTACAAGCTCAAGAAAATGAAAAAGAAGGTTAGTCTCCCTGAAATAAGGACTCCAGGGAGAGATAGAAGAGGTCACAGGAGAGACAGTGACGCAACGGAAGGGAGGGACAGTGAGCTGTGGGAAAGAAATGTCAAGACAGGACAGCAAAAAAGGCCCTTCCAGAGGCAAGCACGGCTGCTGGCTCCCCAGGAACAGATGCCCAGCGGGAGATAGGCCAGCCAGACGAGTGTTAGCCACACCGTGGGATCCACACCTTGGAAGGAAGGCAGGGTTGGGAAGCGGAGTTGGCAGGGGTGAGGCTGAGCTGCAATGCACACTGTTCATTTGGATCCTTCAAGAAACAATATCCAAGAAGGGATTGGACGTGCAAATTTATTGGGTAAAAAATAGCTGTTATGGGGCAGCTCGGGTAGCTCAGCGGTTTAGCCCTACCTTCAGCCCAGGGTGTGATCCTGGAGACCTGGGATCGAGTCCCACGTCGGGCTCCCTGCATGGAGCCTGCTTCTCCCTCTGCCTGTGTCTCTACCTCTCTCTCTGTGTGTCTCTCATGAATAAATAAATAAAATCTTAAAAAAAAATAGCTGGAATGCTCCAAATAGCTCAAAGAGCTCCCTTTATTCAGCTTTACATCCTGGCTGCCTGGAAAGCGCCCCCCGATCCCTCGTGGGCGCCTCAGCCCTTGCTGGTACAGCTGCTCAGGCCTTGGAGCTCCGTGGGCACCGTGGCCTTCTTCCTGCTCCAGTCCAGCAATGCCAGGCTGAGTGGCACTGAGACCAAGCTCGAGTCACTGACCTGGAAGCCTGTGGAGGATGTGGGGGCAGGTCCTAGGGCAGGCATGCAGGTTTTGGGGTGAAGGGGACCCCGAACCATTTTCAAGTAGAGGCAAATGCTAGCCCTCAACAGGCAGAGAAGAGCCACCTGCGCGGGCTCAGAGCTTCGGAGCATCTGGAGTCACTGTGTGGGAAGCGTGCCCACCACGTCCCCATCTACACACCAGGGCCCTCCTGGGGCCTGTGCTTCTCTCACGGGGAAGCCGGGCCTCTGACCCTGCAGCCAGTGAGAACCTCTTCTCACATGGCCAAGGAAGTCTCTGATTTTCTGCTTAGCCTTTAGTCATGAGCTGATTTATCTCAGCTTTTCATTTTCTTTCCCAAAGCCCGATCAACCCAATTCGTTTTCCGTGTAGTTACTATTTCCCTCACCTTTGTGAAACCCGATGGCACCGCCTGCCCCCCACCCACCCGCGATGGCCCCTGGCACCTGTAACCACAGCACCACTCTCTCGTACAGGGTGGCCTGTACCCACCTGCCACTGGTGGGTGACCGGGTCTTCTCTGTTGCCAGACAGGCAGGGCCTAAGCCAGCAGGAAATTCTCTCCTTCTGATACCAGTTGTCACAAGCTGGGGTCCCTGTTGAGCAGGCTCTGAGAAGAGAGACTAGCAAGGAAGTTTTCTTGGGCGGAGCTCTTGAGCTCAGTCCCTGTGGGAGGTTAGTTCAGGCAGCAGGACTGGGGAGGGGGCACTGAGCTGGTGTGCAGTTCCAGCAAAGGTGTGAGCCGCTCTTACAGTGACCTGTGGGACAGGACAGCCCTTCAGAGCTGCCTGAGCAGGAGTGAGCCGGCTGGGTCTTCATTCCCCTGCATTTAGGGGCCAGCGAGTGTGGCCTGCCCTCTGAAAGAGGCCTCACTTTGGGCTCAGAGGGGTCTTCAACTAAGTTAGCCCCCAGAGTGCTGGCAGCTGAGAGCTGTCTTCCCATAGCGCTCCCCCCAGTGGAGGGGTCGGGGGATCTGGTTATTCCTACAGCTGACTTGTCAGCAGCAAATGAGGCAGACTCCACTGCAAAGGCTGCTTTACTGGAATGGGAAAGCACAAGTGCCAACAGGTAATTCTACACCCACTGGAAAGGTCCTTCCGGAAGGAACGTGAATAAAGACATTGCCCAACAAGAGACCTGGCTGCCAAGAGGTCTGCCCTCGAAATGATGCTTTTTGGGTGAAGGAAAACAAACCAGATGGATGGTCAAAAATGCAGGAAAAAATGAAGGATAATGCCAAGTGTCAAAAATACATTGTTAAACCTAAAATAGCATTGACTTCGTAAAGCACTTGATGAAAAACTTAGGAGTGAAGCAGAAACAGTGGGTAGGATGGGTGGGGTCCGTGTTCCCAGGCTCAAGGGCTGGTGGGAGAAGTGGCAAAGGTATCAATTTATTTTGGACTCAGGTAAGTCAGCAATGTGGCACATCATTTTGTAAAGTAACCACGAGGCCATTAAAAGAATAGAAAATGAGTGTATGACTTTGCAACTAATAGAGGGGAAAAAAGAATTACAAAGTTCTCAGTTGGAACACCTGGGTGGCTCAGCGGTTCAGTGTCTCCCTTTGGCTCAGGTCGTGACCCCAGGGTCCTGGGATCGAGTCCCATATAGGGCTCCCTGCACTCGCTGCAGGGAGCCTACTTCTCCCTCTGCCTGTCTCTGCCTCTCTCTGTGTCTTTCATGAATAAATAAATAAAATCTTAAAAATAAAATTCTAGGTCAACACAAATAAGGTAAGAAAAGAATGAAAAATAATGTAGAATGAGTGGAACAATAGAAAAATATATTGCAAACATAAGGACGCAAAGGGGTTGGAATAAAGAATGAAAACAAGATACAAGCTAGCACTCCGCACCGTCAGGTTGGCATGGCTCTACCAACACCAGGCAAGGTGCGCTTTGAGGGGAAAAAAGCAATGAAACTCACTATGGAATAACAACATGGAATTTTCCTGTATTAACCCAAGAATTAATTCTGAATTAACCTCAGAATATGTAAAGCTAAAACTAACAGAACTACAGCAATTCACGACCTCGGTGGGAGACTTCGTTAAATCCCTCTCAGCAATTAACCAAATAATAACAATAAAAAAATCCAGAAGTTCCAGAAAGATTCAATCATGACCCTGTCCGAATAGGCCTAAACGCCACATTTCCTTGATTCTAAGAATTCACTGGCTGTCACATGCACGGTTATTTGATGAGCCACGGAGGAAAAAAAAAGAAAATCTTGTCGACTGCGACAATGACTTCTCATTACTCAGAATTACTCTCCCACAACCTACTGGCAAAGCTCTTTCATTTTTAATTATGTCGTGGGTTCGCACACGTAAAAATTGGAAGATATAAGAGAAATGAACTACGGAAGGTATTTCTGAAACATCTGTGAGAATTCTTTTCTCTGGGAGCTATTTAAGAGTTGGAGTCATCAATATGCATCATTTCTTCACCCGTTAGGGTGCTCGGTGACATCGGGAGGGCTGGGGTTACAGCACCCCTGAGACAAAGCCCCATTACCATCCACCCTGTGATGCTGTCGCCTCTGACTCTGCTGTTTGATCCTACCTGAAGGTGACGACGGGGACTTCCCAGGCACAATGGGGACGCGTGTTGCATCCTTAAATGGCCCTTACGTGATCTTTCTGCTAGAAGTTATGCACGCTTTCATGTACGCTGGGGCAATGACAGCCCTATCACAGAATGTCACATCCTCTCTGGTCATAAAATGCACTCTTAATTTTCAAGATAGTAAACTGTGCATAGCCCACATCCTAAAATCTTTGGGATACAGTGAAACACTGTACCCAACAGTGCCCGAATATGCAATATTTTCAAGCATGTGCAGAATATTTCTAGAAACTTCCCACACGATGACCTTAAAAATAAGCCTCAATACATTTTAAAAAATTGTATAATTACAGAGTGGGTTCTCTGGTCACAGTCCTATTCTCTGGTCACGGTCCTATTATGCTAGAAATCTACATACAACAAAGGAAAAGCTAAAAACTTCCTATATATTTGAAATAAGAATTATCTTTCTAAATACCCAACAGGTCCAATAAAAAATTACAATGGCAGTTAAAAATCTTTTTAAATGAACTTAGAAAAAAAATGTTAGTCTCAAATGAGTATATAGTTCATCCTCGAACAACATGGTTTGGACTGTGTGGGTCCACTGGACGCGAGATTTTTTTTCAATTAATACAGTAAATGTATTTGTTCTTCTTTATTATTTCCTTAATAACATTTTCCCCTCTAGCTCACTTTGCTTGTAAGAATAAAGCATATAATACACATAACGTATAAAATATGTGCTAATTGCAGGTTTATGTGATCGGGAAGGCTTTTGGTCCACGGTAGGCTATTAGTGGTCAGGTTTGGGGAATCAGAAGTTATATGCAGATATCCAACTGCACGGGGAGGGGAGAGGCTCCTAATTTCTCCCTCCCCCCCCAATACTATATTATGAAAGAAGAGAAAAGGAAATTAGGAAGATAACATAAAAATAAACCCAAAGAAAGATGAAGAAAGGGAATAAAGGCAAGGACACACACTAATGAAACAGAAAACAAATACCCTGAAGAGATGAGTGATTTGACTCTGGTCCTTTGAGATGGGTAAAGTCTGAACCAGAGGGATCCATGAGAAAGTCCTCCTGGAGAATTTGTTGCTGAGATTTGTCTCCAGGGCGAGAGGCCAATCCACGTGGTCCCTTTGATGGAACTTTCTTAACTCTGCAGATTTTCTGGCCCATGCTCCTGCCTCCCCTTGGGCTCTGCCAGTGGGATTGTGTTGGCTGGGGCCCTGTGCAGGCTTCGGGTTACTGTTTTCTAAGAGTGGCCCTGGACCAGTAGCTTTGGCACACCTGGTGGAGGAGGGGCTGTCAGAAATGCAGAGTCTCAGGTCCCGCCTCAGACTTCCTGATTCAAAATCCACCTCGGAGCAAGAGCCTCAGAACATCCCACTAAAGTCTGAGGGATGGTAGCCTGGAGAGATCACCAGAGAGGATGCTCAGTCTCACTCTCCAGCCCACGAAGACCTGGTGCTCGTGCTCCTCCCTGGCCCCCCACTTACTGTTCCCCATCTCCTTACAGCACTGGAAGATGGAGGTGTTTCCACATTTCCTCATTCTCTTCTCATGGATGAGCTGGCCAAGCCCCCCTGTTGTCCACCCTGCTCAGTGTCCTCCCTTGGTAGTGCTTGGCCCTCTGGCATAGACACCCTCAATCTGTAGGGCGGGTGAGTTACCTTAACACTGACCACATCATCCCTGGAGGCAAGGGGGGGAGGCACATCCAGCTCTGAGGTGAAGAAGCAGAAACATTGAAAAGGAAGTTGAAAGGGGAAGAGAGAAACCAGGTCACACAGCTCCCAGGCCAGGCTGCCAATCGCCCCTCGCAAGACGGCTGTGCCAGCTCAGCTTGCTGGCTTCTCATCCCATCATCCTGGGCAAACTCAGTGGAAAAACCATCTGAACGTGCCTCTTAGTGTGGGATAAAGGATGGCTCCCTTTAAAAACCCGTCAATTCCTCTGTCCTTTGCAAGTTCATCCCGGGGAGCCTGACCCCCTCGGCGGGTGGATTTGCGCGGTTGTGGGAGAGCCACCTCCTCCTCCCACCTTGCGCTCAACGGTTATTGTCAGAGCCCAAAGGCAAGAGTGCATCTTCTTCCTGGAGTCTTACGGATTCCCGCAGGTTCCATCAGGGACTCCATCCCCCATAGACATGCCATCCCCATGGGGTGTTCAGCGAGGAAGGCCAGAGCGTCCACGTGGCCTGCCCAGGAGAGGTCACATTCAAGGTCACTCCTACCAGAATGCTCCCTTTCGGAGCTAAGCCTCCGTGGCAGTGCCTGGCAACACAGGAGCTGATGGCTTGTCCTCCGATGGACTATTCACTGTAAGATGGGCCATCACCCTGGAGGTTACAGTTTTTCTCCAAAACCATGGTTGTAAAAAGATTCATATAAACTTTTATTTCCCGTCTTTGGAAATCTCATGCTAAACAAAGCAGGTAAGTTCTCCCAGCTAAGTAATCGGGCGGCTCGCTGGTGCTCAGAAAAGTTTAGCTGCGGAAGTGGAGGGAATAACGATGTACAGTCTTCCCTCAGACTCCTCCCAGTTTCAAATCCAAACGTCTGTAAGTCCCTAAACAGAAACATCTACGCTCCTATGGGTCATCTCTGTCACCAGGGGTATGGTTGGCTCACAGAGTCTGTGGAAAAGACGGAGACCACGGTGTGACCAGGTGACAACGGTGTGATCATGGGGCCTCGGGGGCTGGGGGGACCCCATCACGCACCTGCCACACTGAGCATGTGGAAACGTCACTTCAAGTAGCCACTGTGTCCCAAGCAGCTCCCGTCCTGCTAGAACCGGGGGAGGCTCTCCTGAGAAGCTGATCTGCCCTTTTTACACTTGGCTTATGTTTATAAAGGAATGGGATTGCAAAATTTCCCTGAGATGGGGTCTTGTGACCTTTTAAAGTGCCACAATGGCAATTTGAGCACTTGTGTGAGTTATTTTCAATACTTCCTACAGCTTAATAGAAACCAAACATTTACAAATAATAAGGCCACGGAGGCTAACTGAAATGGCCTGTTTCTTTTCATGAGCCTGGGATCTAGCCAGCTTCATGCTATTTTTATCTTGGTTTACTGCTGTGAGTTATCATTTTCGCTGCTACCAATTTTTGTGTACTCAACTATGATTAATAAAAGGGAAGAATTTATTTGTTTTTCTCTAATGAAAGTGATCGAGTTGGTAGATGCAATCTTTTAACTCCTGAAGTCCATGGGTAGAAATATTACTTCAGGGCTCGTCGGTGGTCAGATAGAGCTGCTGGCCAAGCCACTGCCCTTCCCTGGCCATTCAGCCATCACAGTGTCTGCACCCAGAGAAGAACCGTGTCAGATCGGGGTGTGGACAAGGCGCCACGAGTCACACACCTGCTCCCACACAGTCGAAGCACACGTTCTGGTGAAACCTCAAGGCACAGACTACTATGCATGTTTTTCTTATGTTTGCACATAGATACGGGTGAGGAGTTTCTTTTTTCACTGTGGCCTTCATAACTCGGATTCCAGAACCTAAGAAAGATAAATGCAGAAAATTAACCATTAGATGATCCAACTTTATGGCCAGTGGTGCAAAGGCCCTAAGCATATATTATTAAATCCAACACATTTATTGAAATATAACAAACCATAATCAAGCAACTTTATTCTAGGTAAGTTTTTTTTTCATATTTTATTTCAGAGAGAGAGTACGAGCTAGGGGAAGGGGTAGAGGGAGAAGCAGACTCCCCGCTGAGCAGAGAGCCCAACGTAGGGCTCCATCCCAGGACCCTGGGATCATGATCTGAGCCGAAGGCAGACGCTTAACCAACTGAGCCACCCAGGCCCCCTGACCTTGGTAATTTCTACAAATATGATTTATTTTATAAGTTTATCACAATTTTTTAAAAAAATATGACATATCTATGGAAATCAAGAGACATTTTGCAAAATTCGACACCATGACTTTTTTTAAGGAACATTTTAATACACTATGAATGGAAATGTCCTTAATAAAGAGTATTTATCAAAATCAAAGACCAACTGTGTACTTCATGATAAAACAAGTAACCATACCTATGTATTTTACAGCCTTTTCAGGGCCCTTGCAACTTTAAGTTTTTTTTTTTTTTTAATATCTTAACTTCAGTGTTTCTCAGATATACTTGATAAGAACAATTCAAAAGGAACCACCATCCTGCCTCAAAATGCGAATCTGCACAGTGGGACCTGGGTGTGTGGTTGTCGAAAGAAGGCCCAGGTGAGTCTTATCATTTGGAGAAACACTATCACAGCCTCTGGTGCCATGTCAGCCCATTTATCTTCATAACATCCACTTTGTTCTCTTCTCCCACAGTGGAAAGTCTTATCATGACACTTCTCAACCTCTTCCCTGAGTTCAATCACACCGCTATGTCATCTTCAAAGGTTCCAGTTTCTAATCTCTAGTCATTCTTATCACATTGAACAGTCATGACTTTTGCAAACGTTAGCTGAGCATATTTTGGGGATTGGAAATCCCTCTTTAAGTTTGCAGGCCTGTGAACTTACACATGAAAGCAATGGTTTGCCTCAAGATTGCTGGGAAGCTCAGATGTCCATGGGTCATAGGCTATGGGACTTTCAATCCTCCCTCCTACTCCCCTATCTCTTCAGTAAATCGCACATCCTGGGAACATTGTGTCTGGTATAGTATAGGTTTGGTTTCCCTCCTTCTACAGCTGAAGTACAATAGATTCCCTGTTTGCTGAGAGTTTTTACCATGAAAGACCATCAAATTTTATCAAATGCTTTTCTGCAGCTACTGAGATGATTATATTTTTTTGCCTTTTTCCTGTTAATGTGGTAAATTATAGATTGATTTTTTTCAAGTTTTTATTTAAATTCTGGTTTGTTAACATCTGTGGTAAAATTGGTTTCAGAAGTAGAATTTAGTGATTCAACACTTACATAAAATACCCAGTGCTCATTACACCACATGCCCTCCTTAATGCCCATCACCCAGTTACCCCATCTCCCCACCCCCCTCACCTCTAGCAACCCTGTTTGTTTCCTAGAGTTAAGAGAGTACGGTCTGTTTCTCTCTCTCTTTTTTTTCCTTCCCCTATGTCATTTGTTTTGTTTCTTAAATTCCACATATGAGTGCAATCATATAGTATTTGTCTTTCTCTGCTTGACTTATTTCACTTAGCATAATACCATCTAGTGCTGTCTGTGTTGTTGCAAATGGCAAGATTTTATTCTTGGCTGAGTAATATTCCATTGTGTGTATATACCACATCTTCTTTATCCGGTCAGCAGTTAATGGACATTTGGGCTTTTCCCATAGTTTGACTATTATTGATAATGCTGCTATACACATTGGGGTGCATATGCTCCTTCGAATTTGTATTTTTGTATCTTTTGGATAAGTACCTACTACTGCAATTGCTGGGTTGTAGGGTAGACTTCCTCAAGATAAAAAGCTTCTGCACAATGAGAGAAACAATCAACAAAACTAAAAGGCAATCTATGGAATGGGAGAATATAGTTGCAAATGACATATGTGGTAAAGGTTTAGCATCCAAAATCTATAAAGAAGTTATCACACTCAACACCTCCCAGAAAATAATCCACTTGAGACATGTGCAGGAGAGGGACGCCTGGGTGGTTCACCGGTTTAGAGTCTGCATTCAGCTCAGAGCATGATCCTGGGGTCCTGGGATCGAGTCTTGCTTCGAGCTCCCTGCAGGGAGACTGCTTCTCCTTCTGCCTATGTCTCTGCCTCTCTGTGTCTTTCATGAATAAACAAATAAACTTTTTAAAAAAATGTGCAGAAGACACGGAGAGAAATTTTTCCCAAAGAAGACATCCAGATGGCCAATAGGCACATGAAAAGATGCTCAACATCACTCATCATCAGGGAAATACAGATCAAAACTATGATGAGACCCCCACCTCCCACCTGTCAGAATGGCTAAAATCAACAACACAGGAGACAACAGGTGTTGGTGAGAACGTGGAGAAAGGGGAGCCCTTTTGCCCTGTTGGTGTGAATATATGGATTAATTTTTAAAATATTAAACCAACCTTAAGTTTCTGAGAGAACTCCAATTTAGTCAAGATGTGTCATCCTGTTTATAAATATCTGGGTTTGGTTTGCTAATATTCTTGCCAAGGATTTTTATGTCTTTGCTCATGAGGGATGTTGATGTCAATAATTTTCTTGCAATGTCTTTGTTTAGTTTTGTGTCAAGGGTATTTGACCTCATAAAATGAAGTCATCCCCCCTTCTGGAAGTATTCCCTCTTCTGTGTTTTCTGGAGGAAATAATCTTTAGATTCTAGAAGGTGCCATTTCTCTTCAGGTTGGATGAGAACTTCTTGAGTTCTTCTTAAAATGCAGTTCTGCCAAAGATGAATATGTCTCTCTAAAATGTCATTTTTATTTTTGAAGACGTATCAGTCGAGGTTTAGCCGGAGAAGCAGAGCCAGTTCTTTTGAAAGCTTCTCTCTTTACTGATGCTGGGACACAGGAGACTGGTGGCTACATCAGGAAAGGGAGAGCCAAGGGACCCACCCCTGCTGAGGAAGATATGCCTAACCTAATGATGCTTTCTCCCTGCATCCCCACATCAACGAAAATTAATTCATTCCCATGTTTTTCCCCCATGATTTGCTTCTTTGTATTCATCACTGATTAATTCATTGCACACTCCTGAGCGGGTCCCCCGGAGGTGCTCCCTAGCATGGACTTCCCAGTGAGAGTCTGTGTTTCAGACATTCCACTGTTCTAGCTCACTCTCCCTGTAAGCAAGGGAACCATCCTGGCTAGCCTAACATTTTAGCATATATACAATAATACTCTGTCCCTTAGGCAGGATTTCAAACCTGGAAGCAATATGAAATCTCTGCCAGGCTCTGTTTACCCTGTTTGGCCTACTGAATTAGTGGAGCAAGAAAGAGACAAAAATATGGCACCATAATGTAACGTTCACTGAGAATCCTGTGGGGAAAAAAGGCCCCCAAAATTTGGAAAGGAAACCAAGGTACAAATTCCCTCCTGTGGTGTTCAGAGGCCTGAGATACTTACAGGCGAAATACACAGCCATCTTATTTCTTAGCCTGTCATTCAGCGAGGGGTGGGAGCATCCCCTTCTGGTACATAAGCCAGTAATATACCCAGATCTTTCCTTTCTGTACCCTTACTCAATAATTCTTATCAACCTTCTTTCATGAGCCTCAAACCCTTCCTTCAAAGAAAAGGAATATAGCTCTTTGACTTGGGAAGATCCATAACTTTCTTTTTTCCATGGAAGACTACAGAGCAAGAATCAGCTGCCCACTTGAACTCCTTCTTTTATTCCTTTGCAGCCCTCAATTTGGTCTTTTTGGTTTTTCCCAACAATGCCTGCATCAGTGAGCTGTGCACAAGAAGTAAGCGCCAAGGCCTCCTTCTTTCCAAGAGGTGGTCTCATAGCCTTGTCACCTGTCTACCAAGGCTTTGTCTGGCCCTGGACCCGGGTGGGCCTCCCTGGAGGTCCTCTCCATCAAATCTTGTGCTCATTCGCCAACCAACCCAACAGTTACAAACCCGAGACTGGCACATATAGGGTGAAGTGTGTACAGCAATATCTCATATCCAGAATCCACAAGAAATGATTATCATATTATATAAATAAGTATATATTTATCATAAATATAAATGTATTAGATAAAATAAATTTTATTTTAAAATGCAAGCATTTTGGATGAAAGAAACCTGCAATTATCATATTTACCTGCCTTTTCAGATAGCCCATGGGCCTGAATTTAACCTTTTCTTGGTGATCCAAATGGTGTGGTCATCTGAAACCATCATATCTCCTGGTATTTACACCATTACGTCTTTCCTTCCCCGGCAATTTAGTGCCCTTGTGACTCACCCTAACCAAGTGACTGTAGTGACGCTCTGCTAGGCCTGATCCTTAGGAAGTCCTGGCAACTTGCACTTAGGGCTCTGAGGGAAGTCTGCAGTCTCACACCCCAAGACCACTGCGCTGTGGAAAGCCCACCCTCGCCACAAGGGAAGGCTGCCAGAGCAGGACTGAGATCCACAGCCAGCCCCAACAGGCCATCCTGGGAGCAGATCTTCCAGACTCTATTCAGGCTGTCCTTCATGTAACGCAGAGGAGAGAAAAGCTGTTCCCAGCTAGCCCTGCCCAGATTGCAGAATCAAGAACAAATCAATGGCATTGATCTGGAAGTCCCTGGATACAGTGGTGGATAATGGAAACCCGGCTTATCGGGATGGTGGCTGTGGAGCTGGGATTGGACCAACCCCAGAGGGAGCGCTGGGATGTTCAGATGACAGTGGGGGCAAGTTCTTGGGATTTACTCCCTGTGGTTTTTCTCTTCTGGCTTTATTAGGGGGTCAGCTGCGACTTCTTGCTGAGGCCTAACTGCTGTCCTGCCACAAGGGCCCTCGAATCTTCAGGAGAGCTGATAACCGGGCTTGACAGAGGGGGACAGGTGAGCACACGCAGCACAGTGGGGACAGTGATCGCGGGTGTTGACACATGTGGGGCAAAAGCATAAACAGCCTTAAAAAGACCCTTCAGACATTAAGTGCTCCTGGTAAACAGCAGAATGTCATGAACAAGCCATTAAACACCTGCACCCTGGCTACTTAATGTGATAAGCAAGACGAGAAAAGACCGGCTAATGAAATTTATTCCAGGTAACGTACAGTTAAGAATAATAAACAAAATGCTTAGGCATGAATTTTATGAAGTCCTCAGTAAATGATTAGGTATAATTTTGCATAGTTAGAAGCTCGAGGGCTTTCTTCACCTTCATGATCTCTTTCTGTCTTTGGGAGAGTTTTCATTAGAACATGCTTATTGGTTTATTAGTCTAAATAACTATGCTTTGGTGGGAGGTGCTGGCAACATGATGATGGAAATGACATCCCCCGTGGGTCATCCTGCGGGCTTTACCTGGAATCCTCTGGAATTTCAGCCCTCAATTTTGATGGGAACATCACCTATGAAAATTGTTATTCTCTATGCCAAACATTCCATCATCATCAGGATTTAATAACTTAATGGTTTCATAAGGTGAATTTTGAGATAATTCCTTGATTTCTCCACCCATATGTAAGTGGCCCATTAGAAATAAGTAGAGTCAAAAAAAAAAGTATAGTTGACCCTTGAAGAACAGGGGTTTGAACTGCACAGGTTCACTTATATGTGGGTTTTGGGTTTTTTTTTTGTTTGTTTTTTTTGTTTGTTTTACTGTAAAAAGATTTTTGTTTCCATTTGGGCCACAGCTTGGGAGAAGGCTCCAGCATGGTTAAAAAGCTGCCTAGTGGCTATGGATAAGAAGAGGTTCAGGCAAAAGCCTTGACACCAGAGGGACACCAGAAGGTTTCTTCATGGGCCGCTGGGCTCTAGCAGCTCCAGTCATGCTCAAGGGTGGGCCTAAGAGATACTTGCCCACTGGGAACCGCCAGCCTGTGGAGCTGAGTCAGGTGGTCGCCCATGTTCTTGATGAATTCCACCTCCTTATCTAGGAAGTGGGTCTCCAGGAAGTCACAGACATGGGAGTCCTCGTGGCAGGTCCCAGAGTATGCAGATACAACAGGGCTTGGTTCAGTCTTCTCCAGGACCTTAGTGGTTTCCATGACATCCAGGGTTTTACTCAATTCGTCTTGGAACCACTTCTGCACATTCTAGAAGAGGGCATCACCACCATGCTGGTTTTGCATCATCAAGAAACGCTGACCTGAGCTTTTCCCTGGCCAACTGGGGAAAGAAATGGCCCATATGTTCCAGAGCCACATCACTGAGTTCAAAATAGAACCCTAGAAGGAGATGCAGGAGGCCCACAGGTGCATGTTGACCAGGTGGTCCTGGAAGCAGAGGATGGCTGAGAAGATGATTCCAAAGGTTTCAATTGGAAAAGATGTTGGAGGGTGGTCAGAGGCTGGAGAAGGGGCATCGCTGGGTTGTTTCTATCCAAACACTGTTGAAGTAAGAGGCAGATCCGCAGGACCTCTGGGTGCACTGTCTATATGCAGATTTTTTCCAGTACAGTACTGCGAATGTATTCCTTATGATTTTATCATTAACGTTTTCTTTTCTCCAGCTATCTTAAGATTACAGTATATAATACACATAACATACAAAGTATGTGTTAACCAACTGTTTGTGTTATCGGTAAGGTTTCCAGTCAGCAACAGATTATTAGTAATTAAGTTTTAGGGGAGTCAAAAGTTATATGTGGATTTTTGACTGCATGAAGGGTAGGCACCCTAATGGCCCATGTTATTTAAGGGTCAACTATGGATCAAAGTTTGGGTCACAGCCAGATTAGTGCTCCATGAGCTTTGGGCAATGTGGCCACAGTGGCCATGGGCTGAATGAGTTCTTCTGAAAGATGTTAACATCCCTTCCACTCTAGGCTCCATGTTTGGCATCTACACGTGGAGAAGGCGGTTGCAGTTAGGAGTCTTTCAGTTTTTTTACCCAAGTGGATGTGAAAATGTAGACTTCATTAATTTATTAAAAAAAGAGAACGTAGAACATACTCTGTGCAAGGCCCTGTCTGAGAGCCTCAAGCTCCCTTAATAGCATCTCATTCTTACTAACATCCTCCTACCAGTGATATTTTGGTGTACCCTAAGTGATAAAGATCATGTAATTCACACACATCCAACCACATTCCACAGAATAAATATGCTGAGTGGAGCTGTGTAGTCACCAGCTGGATTTCCCCCTTTCTTTCTTTTTTTTTTTTTTTAAGATTGTACTTAGTTATCTGAGAGAGGAAGTGAGAGAGAGAGAGAGAGAGCATGAGCAGGGGGAGAGGGAAAGGGAGAGGGAGAGGGAGAGGGAGAGGGAGAGGGAGAGGGAGAGGGAGAAGCAGACTCTCTGATGAGTAGGGAGCTCAACACAGGGCTCAATCCCAGGAACCCAGGATCATGACCTGAGCTGAAGGCAGACACTTCACCAACCGAGCCAGACCTGTGCTTCTGGGTGCCCCAGGGTTTTCCCCAATTTCTTTTAAACATCTCAAACTCTCCTTTCGGTCCCGTGCCCAAGATGACCAAGAAAAGACGGAATAATGGTTGTGCCAAAAAAGGCCTCGGCCAGATACAGCCCATCTGTTGCACCAGCTGCACCCGTTGTGTGCCCAAGGACAAGGCCATTAAGAAGTTCGTTATTGGGAACATCGTGGAGGCCGTCACTAGCAGGGACATTTCCCAAGCGAGTGTCTTTGACGCCTACGTGCTTCCCAAGCTGTATGTGAAGCTCCATTATTGCGTGAGTTGTGCCATTCGCAGCAAGGTAGTCAGGAATTGCTCTCGCGAAGCACGGAAGGACCGAACACCCCCACCCCAACTTAGACCCGCGGGTGCTGCCCCACGACTTCCACCGAAGCCCATGTAAGGAGCTAAGTCCTTAATGACTGAAGAAAAAGTGTTCTCCAGAAAAAAAAATAAATGGTGATTATACTTAAAAAAATAAAACAAAATAAAACATCTCAAACTTATAAAAAAATTGAAATAATGGTATAATGAATACCCATTAATCTCCTTTCCAAATTCATCAATTATTAATATTTTGCTACGTTGCTCCAAAAAAAAAAAATTTTGCTACGTTGCTTTGTCTCTTTCTCTCATTCTGTCTCTCCTTCTCTCTCTGTCTCTGTCTTTGTCACACACACTTTTTGCTAAACCATTTGAAAATAAGCTACAGCTATTACCTACTTCAACATGCATCTCCCAAGAACAAGAATACTTGCTTATTGACCACAATACCTTTATCAACCCCCAAGTCAATATTTAATGTGAAAATAAATTTAGTAGTAAAATTTCCCTAATTGTTACAAAAATGATTTTTTTTTTTTAATTCAGGATGCTCTCAAAGATCATGCATTTTATTGGCTACCATGTCTCTCTAGTCTCCTGCAGTCTAGAATGGTCCTTCTACTTTTAGTTGCTCTATATAACCTTGGCAATTTTGAGGAGTCTAGCCTGGTGTCCTGTAGAATGCCCCACTATCTGGATTTGTAAATTGTTCCCATTGATTAGATTAATGTTGGGAATCTTTTAAAAAATATTTTATTTATTTATTCATGAGAGACACAGAGAGAAAGAGGCAGAGACATAAGCAGAGGGAGAAGCAGGCTCTCTCTGGGGAGGCTGATGCAGGTCTCGATTCCAGGACTGCAGGATCATGACCTGAGCCAAAGGCAGATGCTCAACCACTGAACTGCCCAGGTATCCCAATGTTGAGCATCTTTAACAAGAAAGCCACTTGGGGTGGTGTCTTCCTTTTACATCACTGGCTGCCCAGTGGTTGGGTGATGCTACCTTTGATCGATTCCTCAAGGGGGATCCTTTCCCTCTTTGTAATTAAAAATGACCTGCACAGTGATGCTTTGAGGTTCTGTGCCTGACAACTCTTCCCTTGATGATTTTAGGATTCACTGTTAAATCCTTGCCTAAAGTAGTAATTACCTTAATGGTAGGAAAATTTAAGTGTTGCAATCCTTCATTTCTTCTACATTTATTAATAAGCACTATTTTATAAAGAAACACTTCCTTTTCCCATGTTAAAGATATCACTAAGGACTTGGAGATTCTTATTTTAGTCAATGTGTTATAACCCATTCCATCCTTCATCATTGTTCAAATTATTTCAACTATGATCATTGGAAGTCCCTTTTAGCAAGTACTTGTGTCCTTCATACATGTCCCCATCAATTGTTCATGCACTTTTCTTGCTTTCTGGCATAGCAAGATGTTCTCAGCTCACTTTTCGCTTGTTTCTGATAATTAGGCATTTACACTGTTTCCATCATTAGCTCTTACCATTCATGGCATAATGAATAGCTCTGTGCATGAGTTGATTTGTAGTTGTGCTATGGTATCTGAAAGGAAGACATGTTACCGTTTTTCCTCTACTCTGTTCTCAGAACACTTCTAACACCAGTTGTGTGGGGTTTTCCCACACTGAGTAATTTTCCAATTCTTGGCAGACAACAACAAACTGCAGTTTACTTCGATTCTGACACTATCTACCTGGAATTACCATCAGATTCCAAAAGCTAAGGGCTCAGTTCCACAGGACCACCCTTATTTCAGATGCCAATTACAAGCTCATGTTGCCACTTATAGTTCTGACAGATTGGCTAGAAATCAGAGGTTTCCCAAACCACCTCCTCAGGTTAATGTTAAAATGGTTCACAGAGTTCAAAACAGGTTTACTAGGTTATCAGTTTATTATAAAATGATCCAACCAGGAAGTGATGCATAGGGCAAGATATGGGGGAAGGGGTATAGAGCTACTGCCTGCTTCAAGCATATGACCCTCTCAGCATCTCCAAGTTCATCAGCTTAGCAGCTCTCCAAACCCCGTCAGTTAGGGTTTTGTTTTGTTTTGTTTTGTTTTGTTTTAATGAAGGCTTCATTACTTAAGCATGATAGACTGAATCCTTAACACTTGGAGATCAAGTCAACCTCTCCAGCCCCTCCCCCTCCTGGGACGTCTGAAAGTTCCAGCCATCTCATCACAGAGTTGGTTCCCCGTGGCAACCAGTCCTCCATCTTTAGGTGCTTTCCAAAAGCCACCTCATTAACACGAACTTAGGTGTGGTTGGAAGGGGCTTATTGTGAACAAAAGACACCCCTTTCGCCTTTATTTCTCCACAGCTGTTTCAAGAGCCTGAGGCAAAAGAAAAATATTATAAGATACTCCTATTGCTCTTACCACCTAGGAAATTATAAGAGTTTTATGAGCTGTGTGCCAGGAACTGTGGATGGAGACCAAAATATGCATTGCTTATTATATCACAACATCACAGTATCTAAAAGGAAAATTCTGAGAAATAAGGTGGCTGGATTAAAAGAAAAGACTATACAATTTTTTTCCAGAAATTTCCAAATTCTCCCCCAGAGGTGTTGTAACATTCTGCACTCTTATTTGCCATAGACTGTAGCGCCAGCTTGAATTTTTCATACTTCTACTTGACCGTGAATTTCTCCTCAAAGCAGTCCGTGTTTCTTATACTCCATTTTTACAGTTACTTTCAGCCTTTCATCACAATCTTAAATTGTTTCATTCTTAGCAAATCTTTGTCACATGTGATAATAATTGGGGATTTTTTTCATCCTAACTTTTATTTTAATACGAAAACAATTGGAGTGACATCAGTGAGATGGCAGATTAATCATCATCATCCCTCATAGAACACTGATTTTTGGTAATTGCCCATAGATGACAATGCCTTTTTGGAAGTCCTTCAGAGAAGTTCCAGCACACAAAGAAAATGCAAAAACAGATGCATTATAAAAGGTAAGAGGAACAGTTTTACCTTGCCTGTGTCACCTCCTCCCCCAAGGTGGCAGGGCTCAGGGCCCAGAGAGCCTATGGCTCACAATTCCTCCCATGAAGGAGAGCAAATGAGTGAGCACCCAGCTTCCCTAGCCATGTAAGATGCTGCCCAGGAGGCCCAATGCTTTCTTGCCCCACCCAGAATACCACATGATCTCAGCCTGAGGGTGTCGGAGAGCCTAAGAGCCTAAGAGCACAGCAGCCAGGTCCTGGAATTCATTAGAGGACACTAATAACCACTTTTCAAAGTCTCCTACTAACTGATTTGTGGTCTCTATCAGGAAGCCTACTCACGAATTGCTAGAGGTACTACACCTATGGACACCCCAAGCAATCCACAGGCACCCCCAACACTCTGTACACTCCTTTCTTCACAACCTCATACCCCACCTCCATGGTTGGCTCCAGGCACACAGTCTCGAAGATGGTGAGAGCAAGCCTTTGCTAGGGATCAAAGAGCAGAAAGCCCACTTGACTCTTTAGGATTAGGAAAAGGTTCACAAATGAGCATTTCAGGGCACTGCCATAGAGGAAACATATGAGAGGTCATCAGCACCCAGCCTGGCTTCCTAGAATTGAGAGAAGGCATACAATTAAGAATCTCCTTCAAGAGGGAACAAGAAGTGGGAATAACTTCTTGTATTCATAGAAAAGACTGGAGAAAGCCTCAGAGTCCCTATTTAGATTGACAGGTGAAAATATCTCTCATATGATGATGGGAATTAGACTGGAGGAGGTGACTGCCTCTTCAAATGCAAAGAGAGCAATGCAATACCTCAAGGAACACAAAAAATAAGGGAAACATAACACCATCAAAGAACTGACCTCAAAGAAATGAAGATCTGCAAATGGTCTGACAAAGAATTCAAAACAATTATTTTAAGGAAGCTCAGCCAGCTGCAAGAAAATACAAATATATAATTCAGTGAAATCAAGAAAACAATATGTAAACAAAATGACAAATTCAACAGAGATGGAAATCATAAGTAAAAATCAAACAAATTCTGGAGCTGAAGAATACAATGTATGAATTAACAAATATAATAGAGAGCATCAGAAACAAACTTCATGAAGGACAAGAAAGAATCTTTGAACTTGAAGAGAGGTACTTGAAATTATCCAGTCAAGGGAGGAAAAAAAAAGATAAAAAGTATGAAAAAGAAAGAGTGAATAAAGCCTGCATGAATTATGAGATTTACTAAAAGAAATAATATTTGTATTATGGGAATCCCAGAAGGGGAGTAATAGAAAGAGTCAGAGGCTTATTTAAGGAAATAGCAACTAATATTATATGTTAACTGACTGGAATTTAAATAAATTTTTTAAAAAAGCAATCAATAAACATACTAGCTTTTTCATCTTCAAAAAAAAAAAAAAGAAAAAGTGGCTCAAAATTTCCTAGTTCTGGGCAGAGATACAGACACCCAGCTACATCAAATTTTAAGTGCCATACAGATTCAACCCAAAAAGGACTTCATCAAGACACAATATGATAAAATTCAAAAATCAAAGACAAAGAGAAAATTTTGAAAGCAGCAAGAGAAACTCATTTCATACAACAGAATCCCCATGAAGATATTGATAGATTTCTCAGCAGAAACCTTGCAGGCCAGGAGAGAATGGGAGGATGTATTCAACATACTAAGATGAAAATCACCAACCAAGAATACTTTACAGAGCAACACTGTCCTTCAGAAATGAAGGACAGGTAAAGATTATCCCAGAAAGCCAAAACTGAAGGAGCTCATCACTACTACATGTGCTTTACAAGAAATGCTAAATTGAGTTCTTCAAACTGAAAAGAAAGGACACTGATTAATAACATGACAACATATTAAAGTATTAAACTCACTGGTAAGGATGTAGGCAAATTTAGAATATTCTAATACTGTCCTGGTAGTGTGTAAATCACCTATAGCTCTAGTGTAAAAGTTAGAAGACAAAAGCATTAAAAATAACTGTAGCCTCAATACAATAATTTAGTAACAAAGACACAAAATCAAAGATGTAAGTCATGACATCAGAAATATAAAATGAGGGGAGAAATAAAGGGTAGAGGGTTTTCATGCAATTAAACCTCATCAGCTTAAATATACTGTTATAATTATAAGATGTTTTACATAAGCTCCATGGTAACCACAAAGCAAAAAGCTATGGTAAATACACAAAAGATAGAAAGAAAAATCAAAGCATATATAAAATCATCACATAGGAAGAAAGCAAGAAAGGAAGAAAGGCATTATAAAACACCAGAAAAAATAATTTAAAAGATGGCAATAGGAAGTTCTAACTTAACAGAATTGCTTTAAATGTAAATGGATTAGATTTTTTTAACCAAAAGACATAAGGTGGCTGAATGGATTTTAAAAAACCCATATCTAACTATATGCTGCCTACAAGATACTCATTTCAGCTTTAAGGACACACACACATGGAACCTAAAGACATGGGAAAAGATGCCAATTGCATGCAAATGGCAACCAAAGAAAGCAGGGGTAGCTGTACTTATACCAGACAAAATGGACTTTAAGCCAAAAAGTGTAATGAGAAACAAAAAAGGTCATTATATGATGATAAAGGGCTCACTCAATTCACCAAAAAGATATATTAGTAGATATTCATGCGCTCAATATAAAAGCAGCTAATTATCTAAAGTAAACATTAACAGATATGAAGGGAACATAGCAATAATAGTAGGAGACTTCAGTACCCCACTTTCAACATTTGATAGATCATCCAGACAGAAAATCAATAAGGACATGATGTACCTGGCCGTACTTTAGACCAACTTATGTACACAGAACATTGCATCCAACAGCAGCAGAGTACATGTTCTCCTCAAGCACAGATGGAACATTCTCCAGGAGAGATCATATGTCAGGTCACAAAATAGTCTTAACAAATTTAAGCACATTAAAATTATGTCAAGCATCTTTTCTGACGACAATCACAGGAAACTAGAAATCAGTGACAGGAGAAAGTTGAAGAATTCACAAATCAAACAATATACTTCTGAATAACCAATGCTCAGAGAAGAAATCAAAAGGAAAAAAAAAATCAGAAAAACATCAACATGACATGCCAAAAATTACGCAATGCAGCAAAAGCAGTGCTAAGAATGATGTTTGTAGTGATAAATGCCTATATTCTATTTTTTAAATAAAGATTTTATGTTCAAGTAATCTCTACACCCAATGGGGGGCTCAGATCTACAACCCTGAAGTCAAGACTTGTATGTTTCGCCAACTCAGCCAGCCAGGAGCCCCTAAATACCTACATTTTAAAAAATGAGATCTAAAAAAAAAAAAAAAAATTGACCTAGTTTTACACCTCAAGGAACTAGAAAAAGAAGAGCAAACTAAGTCCAAAATGAGCAGAAGAAAGGAAACAAAAAGATTAGAGAAGAAATAAGTTAAATAGCTACCAGATAAACAATAGGACAGATCAGAAAGATAAAGAGCTAGTTTTTTGAAAAGATAAAAAAACTGACAAATCTTTACCAGACTAATTAAGCAAGAAAGAGGGAATACTCACATAAATAAAATCAGAAGTAAAATATGAGACTTTATAACTGATACCACAGAAATACAAAAGGATTGGGAAAAATTACTATGAATAATCATACACCAGCTAAATTGGATAACCTGGATCAAATGGATAAGTTCCTAGAAACATACAATCTTTCAAGACTGAATCAGGAGGAAATAGGAAAATCTGATTGTGGAGATTGGATTGGTAATAAAAAATCTCCCTATCAAGAAAAGCTCCAGAGCAGATGGCCTCAGTGGGGATATCTGCCAAACATTGAGGGTAGAAGAAATGGGTAGATATTGTTCAAAAGGCACAAACTTTCAGTTATAAGATGTATATGTTCTGGGGATGTTATGGGCAGCATGATGACTATTGCTTCTAAGACTGTATTACCTGCTTGAAATTGGTTGAAAGATTTACTCTCTTAAGTATTTTCATCACACAAACATGACAGATAATTGTGTGAAGTGATGGATTATTAATTAACTTGATTGTGGTCAATATTTTACAACATATATCAAATCATCACATTGCACATTTTTAATATAGACAATTTCATTTATCAGTTGTACCACAATAAATTTGGAAAATTAATACATGCTCTGTTATTTGATTTCTTGGAAACTTGCAAAAGAATTTTCTTTTATACAGCATTTGCAAACCAAATGAAATCATTTTGGTTTTGTTATTGCAGTTCCAGAGATTGGCCACAAAATGTCAACTTTACATTTTTAAAGTCCATTGCCAAAGAGAAACTCAAACTATTTTCAGCAATTTCCACATCTATTTGAATAATATATGGTCCCCCAAAGTAATATCTTGAAAGACACCATGCTTTCTACCATAAAAAACATCATTATGTAACTGTTTTTCATTAGAAAATAATATTTTATAGTCACTCTGGCTTTTGTTTGCTCCAAACAGCTACAATTACACAAGTCCACCATAAAAGAAATAAGATAAACTATTTTACTTTAGAAAAAACAAATTTAGTTGTATGCTAACTAAAATATGCTCACTGGCTAAAATAGTTCATTCTTGAGTTTATATGCAAAATTAGAAAAAAAACCCTTTAAACTGAGTAAGCGTTTAAGTTATTGGGTAGGGATGTTGAATGCTTATTCACCTATTGAAAATTGGTCAGAACTCCAATGTTCTCTGCAGCATTATTTACCATAGCCAAGATATGAAATAACCCAAGTGTCCATGGATTGATGAATGGATAAGGATGTGGTATATATATATATACCCAATGGAATATTATAAAATAAGCAAGATAAATAAGTCAGAGAAAGACAAATACCATATGATTTCACTCATATGTGGAATTTAAGAAACAAAACAAATTAACAAAGGAAAAAGGAGACAAACAGAGCAACAATCTCTTAACTAGAGAGGATAAACTGCTCCCAGAGGGGAGCTGGGTGGAGGATGGGTGAACTAGTCGGCAGGAATGAAGAGCACGCTTATTGTGAGGAGCACTGAGTAATGTACAGAATTGTTGAATTGTGGTACTGCGCACCTGAAACGAATATAACGCTGTACACTAATTATACTTGAATGATTAAGAAAAAAGAAATCAAAAGAAACAAAGTGTTGGTGAGATATTTTCACACCCTGGTTAACGAATACTTTCAGTACCTTTCAAATTAGTGACAGTTTAGTAAATGATTTAAATAAATGAACCTGAAATATTCGGCTTAGTTAAAACTAAATCCTGAGCTGCTTTGAACTTGTATAAAAGTATCAGAGGACGGTCGAGTTAACGAATAGAGTGAAGATTAATGACTTTTCTACCACTGGCAACTGGGAAAAATCTACTGCTATTGCAGGTGGTCGAATATTTTGCTGTCACTTTGCCAGGTTACATTTGCACATCCAGTGCTTAGAGAGTGGCATATTCCCCAATAGTCTGTCTGCAGATGTCTCATCTGCAGCCACATGGATAATTGAGCTATTCCAGGTAGTATCATGAATTCATTTCAATCTGTATACAAACTGAAAGTAGAAGTACGATATATAATCCATCTTCTTATGCTGAATACACGCACACACAAATAAAATGATGGCTTGTATTACTGTACATCTATATTTTTGTTGAATGCCTACTGAGTGCCATGCGCCACGTTTGACCCTTTTATATAAAATCTTAGCTAGATCATTTCACATAAAATTTCCTTAATCTAGCCTCCTCAAGAGAAGAGGGTAGCATCATTTCCTGGGGCAGAGGAGAGTGGTAGCTCTCAGGCCACGAAACAACATGCCGATGGCCATCAGAGAGAATGGATTAGCAATGCATGCTCGATTGCTAGGTAACATTAAATATAATGCAGTTGCCTAGGGAAAAGCAGACCTGTTCTTAAAAATCTCAAATATGCTTTACTTGACTTTAATTTTCCTGATTGCATGTCCGAGCTTGATGGAGGCATCATGCCTTCTGTGGCTGTTCTCTGGGTGGGGGAACACTGTTGGTGCTAACCCACCTGTGGTCCCGCCCCATGCCCACTGCTCTGCTGACAGGTGCTGCCTTCCACAGAACGGTGGAAATGCCAAGAAGCTGCTTTTCCAGCTTATCCTGAAGCAAGTACGTGGGTGTAAAGCGATCCTGGCCACAGGGAAGGCTGCTGAAGGTAGGAGAAGGAAAAACGTGTCTGCAACAACAATACCAGTGTCTGTGTGAGGATGTGACATTTGCCACCAACAAGAGAGAAGCCCCCACAGAAGATGGCAGGAGGGAGGATGGGGTGAGTCTGGTCCTGGTGGTAGCTCCAGATGCTGGAAACCTGGAAGCCTCACTGGGGAGACTTCTCGGTGCATGAGATAATCAGAATCCTGGATTTTAAACCGTGGCTGCCTGAAGTGTGGCCCTAGGACAGCAGTATCAGCACCATCCAGAGCTGTTTAGAAACTTGGGACCTGAGGCCCACTCAGGTCTCGATAAATGTCTACCTCTTAACCAGATGCCTTGGTGACCTGCACTGGTGTCTTCCTACCTGCACTGGTGTCTGCCCACCTGCACTGCAGCCGCTCTATACTACCTATTGTTACGCTTTACATTCTTGGGAGCCTCCTCAATGTAACTGCCTGGTGCTCTCTGAACCTCCCCCCTCAGGTGGAAAGAACTTTCCATCAATACCAAATCATATTTGATTGTCTGAAGAACACAGAGTCAGAAAGCTGGGAGGTTTGCAGGCAAGTCTGATGTGGCCTTTTGACTAAGCACGAGGTTTCTCCAGAGCTGACCTGGCCAATTCGTTAGGACTCCGAAGACCATCTGTCTTCTTTTCTGAAACAGATCTTTCATTCTATCTGCTCAGAGCCCTTATTGTTTTAAGAGGTACATTTTAATGGAACATCAAAGAGAAAAATCGCTGTCTTAAAATATATGTGTCAGTAGTTGGCAAAGTACTAAGAGAAGAAATATTTGGATACTACTTCTTTCCCTATTTTAATTCTGCTTTAGCACACTTTTAAAAATCAGATAGGCATTTATTAGTGGATATTAGCAATATTTGTGTAGGTGCACACTGGAAAATGCTTTTAATAGATCGTGGATTCCTAAGTTTTTAAATATGCCATGTTGAACTTCATCTAGTACAACATAATTATTGGCATTTAGCATCATAAAACTAATGACTGTAGAGAGAAAGTCAGGATGTTTTCCCAGGTCCCAGAACATAATTTTCCATCATGGGGATTATTTTGACAGTTGCAGCAAATGGGGACTTTCCCCCCGTCTTGTTTTTGGATGTGAAACTGGACCTTTTTGACCTTTACACAAGTGATTATTAATCTTTCCAGACTCTCCTCATTTTTTTTTTGAAGATCCATAAAGAAGTTATGCGGAACACAACACTATAACAGAACACGGTTTGAAGACAGATGACTAACTTCGTACATTATTTCTGGATTTTCCCTTTTATTACTCGTAGCCTGAAACAGCTTCCCCCCAGAAATCATTCACTGTGGCGTCCTCCCCCTCCGCCCTGGACCCCCTCCCTGAGCAAGAGGTGGAAAGTGAAAGGCTAGTAATGGAACACTTAAAAATGATCCCACTGGGCCCTGCATGTTATTCACAAGCAAGGAATGTGGTCGTGCTTATAAGGACGAGGTTCGTCTAAAGGAATTTCCATAAACCACCAGTTGCATTACATCAATGCATCATCTTAAATCCCATGGTGATTTTCCTAAACACAACTAGCTTACTGGCTTCAAACATGCTATCTCTTCTTGTCTTTGCAAAAAAAAAAAAAAAAAAAAAAAAATTCTCTAAATGTTTATATTCCTGCAGGGCCATCCTAAAATGGCCAGTTAGCTCATGTGGAATAGTAAGGGGAAGACATGGCATGACTTACGAAGAATAAGGCTGGGGTGGAAATGCGGCCCTCCAGCTACCCTGTCCAAGTACCTTGCCCACCCTCAAATCCCTGGTGCCAAGCATTCGAACCCCAGTCTCTGTGTATTTCTTTATTGCTGGTGGGTGGTGGGTGGACAAGACATGGGCTTGGAGAGGACAGGACATTCAGAGAAGCAGGAGGGGACCCCGGGAGCCCCTTTACATTCTCCAAAACCCCTCGTGACAAAAAAAAACGGTCCCTGGTTCTCTGAAACTGAGCCAGAGTGACAGCCACTCAGATACAGGCGGAGGAGCTTTCACAATCCAAGTGTGGGCTCTTGAGCATCATAACTACGGTCAGGAGGTCATGTTATGAGCTCTCAACTCAGCTCCAGACCCATGTCCTCAGCAGACCAGCAAATCTGAGCCATGAAGCTCCCCAAAAAAGCAGGTTTTGACAATGGTTGGGGAAGCCCTGAGATAAACAGCACAGAAAGGGATGAGGTGTTGTCCATCCTCAAATGTCCATTTTCTGCAAGACTTTGTCTTTCCTGGAGGGCTCTTTTCACTCCCTCTGTCCCTAAGTGACCCCCACCAGGGCTCTCATTTCACCCTCCACCCCTGCCAGCCTCTCTTCTGAGCTCCATATGTAAACAGCCAGCTGTCCCTGAGGCATCTCCACAAGGTGTCCCAGTGCACCCGCCATGCCCATGTCCAGAATAACCCTCTTGGTCTCCTCCTGCCTGCTGACCTCCAGCTGGGTGCCCTCCCTTGGTGTATTCCAGAAGGACTGGGATTGTTGCCCATTCTCTCCTGAGTCAACTAGTCTCCACTGCTCTGTGAAATGAGCACCCTGGCCCCATGACCTTGGCTGTGCCCCCAGCTGCAGGTCACCCCTTGGAAGTATGAGGACTGCTCTCCTCAGTACCCGAAGTATCCCCACAAGGCTGGGCAGGAGGTCAGAGGGGCGGTGCGGACAGAGCCATCATTAATAGAATGACAGCATGCTTGAGAGAAGCACTTGAAACTAAGAGCTGAAATAACTACCCTGAACATCTCAGGGAAAGGTCTAAAAACCCCAAACTTCCACCTAAGGAACCTCGTGAGCAGAGCCCAGAGCCCTCTTTCTTCACACTGTGGAGAGAAAACAGAAGGAGGGACATGGGGGAGGGGGACACTCGCCCCAGGTGGGCAGATCTGCGGGGAAAGCTGAGTCAATGTCAAGCATGACGCTGCCCCTGATGCAGTGTTAATTAAGCTGAGAGTGTTTCATGGTCATCAAGCCTCCGTGGGAAAAGGAGGATGTGAAACAAGTTGCTGAAGCTGAGGATGGTTGGGAAATGGGTGGGCTAGCATGTTCCTCCTGGCTTTAGAGGAAGAACCTCACGCAGGCAGGAAGAGCCAGAGAAGGTCCCCAGGCACGATGGCAGTGGGTGGGCACGGGGCCCCACTGCGAGCGCCCCCCGTCTGCAACCAACCCATGGCCCTTCAGTGCCTCACTTCGTGTCCACCCTCTGATGTGTTCTGTCGGGGGGGTCACAAACGGATCCAGGTGATGCATTTGGGGCGGGAACCCAACAGAAGTACAATGCTCTGTTTTTCTCAGCCTGTCACATCAGGAGATGCCTGCAGTCAGTGTATCCCAGCATCAGCTTCCATGGCCAAGTTCAAGGGGGGTCTCCCGGGCTTCCCCGCCCTGACCTGACTGTTGCTCTTCTTCCCCTTGTACCCAAGAAGCACAATGCAGGGAAGTGCACCCGGACGGTGCGAACGTGCTGTGTCTGTCAAACTCTGACCTGCACGTTCTGGCACCAACTGATGATGGACTGAAGCCATCATTACTATGATCCTTGCCAAAAGGCAGTTTTCTCATTAGTTTCATTCCTTAAATCCAAACTGAGAGACATTTTACAAAGTAAAATGGCTTGTATTCCTTAAAAATACTAACTTCAGGAGAACCCAAGGAGCTGTTCTGGATTAAAGGAGCCTAAAAAGACCCAACAACTAGATGCAGTGTGTGTGACCCTGGACCAGGATCCTGCTGTCCTTTTCTCTAAAGGACGTTGTTGGATATAACACCCGGCGCTCGTCACATCATGAATTATTGAACGCTACATCTGAAACCAATGATGTACTACTATATGTTGGCTAATTGAATTTAAAGAAAAAAAGAAAAAAAAAAAAAAAAGAAAGGACATTGTTGGGACAACCAGTGAAATTTGAGTAAGGCCTGGATGTTCCGTAATATTATTACGTCAGTGTTAATTTTCTGATTTTGTCATGGTGCTTGCCTTACGTAAAAGAATGCTTCTGGGAAGTGCACATTGGAGTATTTCGAAACAAAGGGAATTGCGGCTACAACTTTCTCTTAAGTGGTCAGAAAAAAAAATACTATGTATTTATAGCAAATAATAAGGCCACTGTGGGGAATGCCGGTTTGTACTTGCAACTTTTCTGCACATGTGAAATGATTTCAAAACAAAGTTTTTAAAATGTACTGGGCATTCAAAATGAACTACGTGGGCGTGGCTATATTTGACGAGGAGTGATGGGATCACACCCATATGGGGAAAGTGGTTGGGTGATCTCGTGTCTGGGCACAATCCCCTCCATCCCCCTCTGCCAGATGCAGACCCACAGGGATCTCTGGTAAGAAGCGGCTTTCTCTACGGTGCCGTCCGTGAAGGCAAAACATCTGAGTCATGGCAACCAAGACGAGTTTTCAAGAAAACTGACTAAGAGCCCATTGCTTTTTGCCTCCAAATTCCAATTTCTGGCCATGACATTGTGGCTGTCACATAACCCCATTCTGTGTATCAAGCATCCAGAAATAGATGATTCCAGAGGCTGCGGCTTGCCTCGGAAGGTCTTACATGGTAACAATAAAGGTCTTCGGCCTCTGAGCCCTCCGATGAAGGACAAGCACACCAAGTAATCAGTCTTCACTGCCACGTGAATAAGCTCCTGTCCCCACAGAACCACTAGAACGCAGGCCACGAGCCCACAGGCCCACACTGCCGATAGTGACCTCAGCCTACAGAGGGAAGAGAGAAGTGGCCCCCAAAATAGATCTCTGAAATACTCCCTTGTCTTCTGTGACAGCACAATTTACTGTTTCATTTCGGTCTCTTATCAGGAAGCCTTCTGAATCAGTGCTCTATTTTGAGCACAAAGTCAAGATTTCGGTGGCCTCAGCCAAAGATACCCATGTGGAGAGCTGCTGAGCTGGCTCGCTGATGCAGGCCCTGATGATTCCTGGAGTCCTTCTGGGGGAGTGGGAAGGGGTTCACCCATAGAAGCCTGCCCTTGGCCTTTCTATCCTCTCCCACCCTGTCCATGTAGCATTCCACTAGAGAGAACACAAAATTGAATGTGTGCCAAGAAAATGGATCCACTTGGCAGACATTATTAGCTTTAGTGAATTAAAAGCTTGCCAAAAATCAACCATCTCTCCTGGGATTCTTGGTTTCTTCCCTTCTGAGTGTCCTTTTTTCTTCCTTCCTCTCTTTCTTTCTTTCCTTCTTTCTTTCTTTCTTTCTTTCTTTCTTTCTTTCTTTCTTTCTTTCTTTCTTTCTTTCCTTCTTTCTTTCTTTCTTCTTTCTCTCTCTCTCTTTCTTCCTTCCTTCCTTCCTTCCTTCCTTCTTTCTTTCTTTCTTTCTTTCTTTCTTTCTTTCTTTCTTTCTTTCTTCTTTCTCTCTCTCTTCCTTCCTTCCTTCCTTCCTTCCTTCCTTCCTTCCTTCCTTCCTTCCTTCCTTCTTTCTTTCTTTCTTTCTTTCTTTCTTTCTTTCTTTCTTTCTTTCTTTTTCTTTTTCTTCTTCCTTTTTCCTGGCCTTCTTACAGAAACGGCAGGGTCATTGGCATATAATGCAGTTATAGAACGTGTGACCAGGAGCCCCTCTTGGGACAGCAGGGCTGAGCCAGCCCACACCCCAGTTACTGGGTCCCTGTAACATGGGTGCTCTGCACATGCCGTGCACCATCTCACCTAACTCTCGGGACAAATTTGCAAGGCTAGTTATTTCGTCCTCATTTTTTTCAGATGAGAAAATAGAAGCTCGGAGAAGGTGAATATCACCCCAAAAGTCCATGGCAAGTACTAGTGAGGTTTAAACTCACTTGTTTGTCCACAGGGCTCTACTATTCCACTCTGTGTACTTTGATGGTAAATAGAAAGATATCCAGACCTCCTTCTTCATCTGCTTGGTGAAGGCCCCACATTTTTCTAGCACGTTGAGTTGGGTGTCTCGATTGCATGAGAACACATAACTTTAGCACCTTGTTTCACTTGCAGTTGCCACCTCTGTAACCCTGTTGAGCAGGAAAGAGAATATGTTCAAGATTTCGTTCAGTGTGGTGGTTGAGATTTCTCCACTATGTGTGAGCTGGACCTCTCAAGACCAAAGCTTGCATGGTCACCAGCTCCCTGCTGAGCCAGCCAGGTGGGCTGCCATAGCTGGTAGCCCTGCGTCCTGCCCCCTGCTACGGTTTCTAATCTCATTTGGCTTCTTGCAGATTATGTGACATCTGAGCCTATGAGAGCAGATGTCTCCACCCCTCCCAGCACCTGAAGGTCTGCCCTGGGTGTACTATTCCTTCATGGTAGGACCATTAGACTGCTTCCAATAAGCACCTAAGCAGACATGTCCTGTAGGGGACCCAGTGTCCCCTCGTACTCCCTAGGCACTCACCAAAGCCACATGACTGTTAGGTTCTCACAGAACCATCCACACCTGTCCATCTGAGGACCCTCTGGGTCTGACCCCTACACAGGCCTGGGGTGAAGTGGCAGCGGGTTGAAGACCCCAGGCATACCCTTGAACTCATGAACCCACAGAATTTGGTTAATTAAAGTCCTGAACTCTTTGACCCTTAGGTGGGACAAGTTTGAGGTGTGTTGTCTACTTCCGTCCCCTCTTGAGACCAGTGGGGTTGAGGCACTACTGTCCACGGCAAAAACTTTAAGCACAGAAACACCCTATGTTGGCTTGCTTCTCTTCTGTCTCACTTCTACGCCTTATGAGGGCTTCCTGGGAGCAGTGCCTAGTACATTCCTTGCACTCAGACCCTGGTCTCAGCTGGACTTGAGAGAAAGTGGCCTTGGACAGCCCTCGGGGCTCCTTCTCCATAGACCTAGTACAGTCACAAGACCCCTCCAGGGGACCATGGCTGTCACGACAGAGGTGAGGACGGGTGTCCCTGGGCCCTCTACTTAGACTTTTCCATGCTCCAGCCAGATGGCATCCATCTGTGTACTTTGATGGTAAATAGAAAGATATCCAGACCTCCCTTCAGGAGAGAGTTCCTGGAGGACACGGAGGTGGGCCTCAGGGTGGGACACCAGAAACATCGGTGGTTTTTTGTTCTTATGTGCCTTCCCTGAAAGAGGGGCCTCTCCTGTTCCAACTCTTAGCAGGATGAGCCTCTACCCACTGGGAGGGGAAGATCTGGTCTTCCAGGCAATGGTTGACAATGTTTCAGAAGAGAAAGAAGAATAATGCTTCTTTTTCCGCCTTCTCTCTTCCAGGTCCCCCGCTCCATTAAGTCATGATTTTTGGGGTGGCATGGCAGTCCAGTATCATGCACCCCACTTCTGCTAGCCCACGCTCAGGGACCGCCAGGCCCTGACCTCAGCAAACCACGTGCAGGAGTGAGTGGGTACATCTGTCCATTTCTTCTGCTCAGCACAGAGTCTGGGAGGGCGAGCATCACTTTCTCAAAGGTTCAGAAATAACAGAAGGAAAGCTAGTGAGTCACTGCAGGAGAAATCAGTGAGAGTGGGGGCACCTGGGTGGCTCAGGGCGTGACCCTGGGGTCCTGGGATCGAGGTCCACATTGGGTTCCCCGCAGGGAGCCTGCTTCTCCATCTGCCTGTGTCTCTGTCTCTCTCTGTGTGTGTCTCTTATGAATAAATAAAATCTTGAAAAAAAAATCAGTAGAAGTTTCTTGTGGACACACTCCAGTGACTATTTGCAAACTGGGACCCCTCAACCCAGAGCGTGGAGTGACATGGGGGGGTCTATGGTCATAAACCAGCTCCTGTGGTGAGACATCGCTGACTGTGTCTCCTTCCTGGGGACTGGTCACGATGCTAGAATGCTCTCAAGTGATGTGGTGCTGGTCAGCAGTTACCTCCTATCAACCTTGGGAAATGGTTCAAGTTTTGCTCCCGATGTCCAGAGGCCCCAGCAAGGGATGACCCAGGTCCAGCCAGTCTTGCCAAATGAGCTCAATTAAGCTTTATTTGTATGACTAAACTGGTTTCGGCTGCTCAGAGGATTTTTTTTAAAAGGCTGGTGTTCATGTGTTTTTTATTTCAACAACCTCCTGGCTCAGGGTGACTGGCTCCAGGGCGGGCACGTAACACCGGAGACCCGGGACGGCCTGTCCCAGAGCCTGCGGGAAACAGGCCTTTGGTGCTGAGTGGATCCGGCGGGGGGGGGGTGCCCAAAGGCCTGGGCCGCCCTGTTGGCATCGTGGGTCAAGTACCCCGGGGATGGGCCCAGGGAGGCCAAGCCCTTGTGACACCAGCCGAGGAACCAGCTTGTCCTCCTCTGGACCTTGCAGTAGGTGAGCCATTCAGTGCCTCCGGCTGCTTCCTACAGTCTTTTTTTTTTTTTTTTTTTAATTTATTTATGATAGTCACAGAGAGAGAGAGAGAGAGGCAGAGACATAGGCAGAGGGAGAAGCAGGCTCCATGCACCGGGAGCCCGACGTGGGATTCAATCCCGGGTCTCCAGGATCGCGCCCTGGGCCAAAGGCAGGCGCCAAACCACTGCGCCACCCAGGGATCCCCTGCTTCCTACAGTCTTAACCATGTTTTCTGTCACTTGCAGTAGAGAATCCTAAGGGATGCAAGTGTGGGGGGGTGGAGATACTCTCTTACTTTTGTACCAGGACTGGAGATTTTTCTCCACTGTTCCCCGTGGCCCTGCGTGGCCCGTGAGGCCAGAGCGTGTGGCTGCTGGTGCCCCTCAGCGTGGGCTTTTGAAACCCTCTGGGGCACCGACTCCTCAGATGAGGTGACAAAACTTAGAGGAATTTGCCCTTGAGGTGCCCAAAGGTCTGATTCTGACAGGCTGAGGTTTTATTCCCAAAGTTAAGATTTCACTCACAAGTATGTTTACGCAAAAGCCCTTGGGGAAATTACACTGTATTGATTTTTTTAAAGATTTATTTATTTGAGAGAGAGCACCCAGAGGGGAGGGGTGGGAGAGAGAGAGAGAGAGAAGCTTTAGCAGACTCCCTGCTGAGCACTGAGCTCAATGTGGGGCTTGATCTCGCAACCCTGAGGTCATTCTGAACAGAAACTGAGGGCCTGGCCCTAAAAGAACTTGTTGATTTTATACTTAGAAACAACATTCGTCCAATTGTGTCTCGCAGTATTGCAGGAAGGGAATCAAAGTTGTAGACACAGGTGTGGGGGTGGAGCCGTGGGGATATGGATGATGGGAACAGAGGTGATGCTGGAGATGAGGAGGGAGGGGAGGAGGGGGAAGGGGGAAGGGGGAGGAGGAGAAAGCCGGGGAGGAGGAGGAGGAGGTAGGGGAGGGAGAGGACAGTAGGGTCTGGGAGTCAGGCTAACAGAACACAGATCTGGCCTGAAGATGGACGCAGCCGTGATACGAGGAGTGTTTGCAAACCACGAAGCGTGTGTTTATGAAACCTCCCGAGGGGTAAACCGCCTCCTCCCCAGTTGTCACCTGGGCCGAGTCCCCCCAAACGCCCACACCCCAGCACAGGCGCCCTCTCCCCGCCGCCCTTGCACGGAACACCCTGCACCACGGGGCCATCCTAGCCATGCGCATCCTGCCCGCGTGGCCGCCGAGGGCTTGCAGCCCGACTAGTGCCACTGTGAACCTTTAACTCTTTATCGTTTAGTTTTACATTTAATTTTAAATAATTTTAACATCCCACGTAGCTGGTGGCAAGAGGAGTACAGGGATCACCCCTGAATCACTGCTTGTCCCCTTGGGGCCCCAAATTCAGGTTCACAGTCATCACCTGCCGCAGCCGCCACCCCACCAGGATCCTGTTGGTGGCCAAAAATAGTTGAGATACGGGTTCCTCCCCAGGACACCCAGGACCCCCAACCCCTCCGCCCCCACCCCCACCCCACAGAGCACCCTGCTGCTCCTGCTGCTGCATTTCCTCCGCAAGCCCCTCCCCCCGGCCACACTCTGCACTTACCTGATGTAGGTTTGTCGTCTATCTCTGCCCACCGGAGAGAATTCGGTCTCTGGCACCTCCAGCTGCATCAGTAAATATTCGGGAAGGAGGTGGAGTTGGAGCGATCGCCCTGGGAATTCCTACCTCCCCAGGCCCCCAGCACCTGGAGCCCACCCGTCAGCTGTGTCCGCCTCTCAGGAAGAAGTACAGGACAGAGGCATACAGTTTGGGCCTAAACAGACCCTAATCCCAACCTTACCACTTGTTTTGTTACATAATTTATGAAGGTAACAGTGCTCTTTTGGCTGCTTATGTTCTTATAAAAGGTGGAAATAAGGTATGTAAAGAGTCTAGCCCAATGGGAGAAACAGGAATTGCTCAGTGCACACCTAGAATTTCATTAAAGCTTTTCTTTTTTTTTTTTTAAGATTTTATTTATTTATTTTTATTTTTAAAGATTTTATTTATTTATTCATGGGAGACACAGAGAGAGGCAGAGACACAGGCAGAGGGAGAAGCAGGCTCCATGCAGGGAGCCCGATGTGGGACTCGATCCCAGGACGCTGGGATCACGCCCGGAGCCAAAGGCAGGCGCTCAACCCCTGAGCCCCCCAGGTGCCCCTTTCCGGAGGGAGACGCAGGTGTTTGGTTAGATGGACAGCTGCCTGCTGCCCCACCTGCTCCAGGAAAAATCACCAATGAGCCACACCGCTCATACACGGAGAGGGAGATATTTGTATTTAAAGGTCCCGTCAGGGTCTTTAAAAGACCTCTTTTTTTACTCCCAGGTTGGAGAAGCTGAAGTACTGTTCATTCCAGCCCCCATTTCAAGGTCAGAGCATGCAGGAGTCTCTTCTTTAGATACACACCATGGGTTTTAAGTGCCCAGACCGGGGAATTAATTTCGGTCACCAGTGTCACCCCAGAATGTGGCGCTTCCAGCGATGGTCACCCAGGCATGGCTCCTGCAGATGGCTGAGTGAAGTGGGCAGCCAGGGCTGCACCTGCGAGACGAGACTATAAGGAGAGCACCAGACAGACACCTCGTGTCCTCACCGCGAGGACCTGGCACCCCTGCTCCTGCTGCTCCCTGTGACCACAGGTATTGGCTGGTGATGGAGGAATGGGGACCTTCTCCTCTAACCTCCAGGCTTTCAGACTTGGAGTAGGGCAAGGACTCTGGTGCCCACACTCTATTGTCATCCTGTGGGTGCTGGGCCCAGCCCGGGGTACGACAGCACATCCCATAGAGTGGTCGTGGGCGGGTCAGGGGAGCAGAGGATGCACAGGAGTCAGAGGAGAGCCAGGGAGGCTGTGGCTTCCCACCGGGTCGGCCTGCAGTGTCTGGGAGGGCCCCGGAGCACCTCGTGTGGCTTTTGTAGAGCCACAACCTGGGAGAGGACCCAGCATGTGGGGACCCCCCAGGGTACTCTTTGGGAGAAGAGGCAGAGGGATGAGAATGGGACCCACACATAGGACACTAGTGGAGACTGTCCAGCCCGTGCCCCCAGCCCTCCTTGCAGAGAGACAGCAATGGTCTCACTTGCACATCAGTCCACGTGTGGCCCTTCGGGGCGACCATGAAGCCCTCCATCCCTGACACCCATACACAGGTGCCGAAGTTCCTCCCCAAGCTCTAGACCAAACTCACTAAACTCCTTAAAAGAATTCGATCACAACGTAATCTTTGCGCAAGTCATCATTGTCATCATCGAGGCATGGATTCTTTGAATCAAGTCCCCAAACCCCAAGGCCAAGGGCCAGGCATGCCCTGTGCCACACTTTTCGCAATGTTCACGTATAATGTTCACATATAGTAGAGGTAATGTTTTTACAAAATCGTTTGCTTTATGAACCTGGACTCATATTGCATATGTTTCTCTGCAAATTGCCTTTTGCACTTCTCAGAGTTATTTGCCACAAAGTGGGGCCATAGACGTCCTCCTTTTATAGGATAGATTCTGAGAAGGGAGATTGCTGTGCCAAAGGGTGAGTGTATTTGAAGACATTGATAGATATTGGCACTGATATTAAAATGGATACTGTAGTATTTTATTGGGGCACCTAGGGTGGCTCGGTCCATTAAACATCTGCCTTCGGCTCAGGTAATGATCTCAGGGTCCTGGGATCAAGCCCTGCATCAGGCTCCCTGCTCAGTGGTGTGTCTGCTTCTCTCTCTTTCCCTCTGCTCCTCCCCCTGCTCGTGCTCCCTCTCATTCTCTGTCTCTAAAATAAATAAATGCAATCTTAAAAAAATTACTTTAGTATTTTACTGATACTGCCAGACTGTTTTCCAACAACAGATGTAGGTATTCCCGTTCCCATGAACCATGATGTGCGAGTGTGCTTCCCGCCACCCTTGCCAGCACTGGGGGCCATGACTTTCTCTGATTCTCAGACAAATACATTGAATGAAGTTAATATGTTACTTCAGTTTTCCTTTCTCTGGGTATTAGCCAAATTAATCATATTCTCATAAGTTTATGGATCATCAGTATTTCCTCTTCTCAAAACTGTTCATGTTCTTTGACAACTTCACACTGAGGTTGAAAAAATACTTATCTTACTGATTTTTAAAAGTTTTTTGATGCTGTGGACATTCATCCTTATTTGTCCAATGTATTTCCTTGTTGGTCATTCGTCTTTTGACTGTGTCTGTGATTTTTTTTGGCCGTGCGATTTTTTTGACACTAATATATCATCAGGATTTTTTTTGGCGTTTACAAAAATGTTGAATTACAAAATCAAAGGCAAAATCATTTGAAATAAGTACAAAAGTAGATACAGGTTCATATCAATTTTAAGTACTGTTTATCATCAAAAAATGGAATTAAGCTCCGTGTTCAGACATTCAAGGTATAATTTACTTGTGGCATTGTGGATGTTTGACATTTTTTATAGTTTTCCTCATTTTTATCGTTTTCCCATCTGAATTGCCAATATTGCTGCATTTTTGTTTCCCAGGCTTTTTGATGCAAAGTGTTTTAATTACATAGGGATTGCAAAATTTCTGATGGGCTGGCCCGCAACACAACGGCCAAATCCAACACTGTTTGTTCAAGAAAGTAAATTCCACAGGGAAAGGAACAAGCTTAGAAGCCAAGTTTTGGAATGTGTAAACTGAGGCTGCCTGTGTGCCAGACAATTCAGGTAGGAAATGAGCGATATAAAACACATAGGCCAGGACTCCTTGTGACCATGTCTCCCAACTTTTTCTTAGTTGTTGGTGCTTTTTTTTGTTTTGTTTTTTGTTTTTTTGATGGTGGGAGGCGTGTTCGTTTTCTTCTTCTAGGATTGCTTGATAATAGCCACATTTGGAAGGTTCTATTAGTTTCCCTGCATCTGGCGGCGACTGGCATCATTCCATCGTGCTGGGATAATTCAGTAGCGTCGCCTCCTGTGGAAATAGCTGCTTCTGGCAAAACTGTTTAGTTTATCATTTAATCAAAACATTTGCATAGTTCCACTGAGTTAGAAAGCAAAAATGGGGTTGATCGTTTTTGCATAAAGACAAGTCAAATCAAGGAACGCTTTGAACCATGAAATGAAATTTAATTAAATATTGGAATGACAAACATTTCACAATGAACAGGCGTTCTTAAATAATGGTTAAAGAATACACCAAAGAAATGACATTTGTACATACAGAAAATGTGTAGTGTGACCTGATAGATATGCCCTGAGATCTTGGGTGCGGGTTACCCGTGCGTAGCTTCACTTGTTTGGGGCGGGGGGGGGTGGTTGCTCCATGAAGATGTCTTGGAGCTTCTCAGACTTTGTGACCTAAAGGCCTTGAAGGAGCCTGGAGAATCTGAAGCCCACTCACCAGGTGGCTGCACTCCTATGTGCTCGAGATGAGACTGGCCCAAGGTTTCTGCCCCAGGGTGTTGCTCATGCTGCCCACTTGCTGCCCACTTTTGAAAGAGCCTATTTAGTAAAGCCACTGCGTGTACCCAACTTCAGGGTCCTCTGGTTCTTTTTTTTTTTTTTTAAGATTTTATTTATTTATTCCTGAGAGACACAGAGAGAGATGCAGAGACACAGGGAGAGGGAGAAGCAGGCTCCCTGCGGGGAGCACAATGCAGGACTCGATCCGAGGACCCCAGGATCATGCCCTGGGGCAAAGACAGATGCTCAACCACAGAGCCACTCAGGTGTCTCTGATCCTCTGATTCTTTTCTCTATGGATTCCCTCCCATTGCTTTCCCCTTATCATTACAGAAGCTACTATTAGTTTTCTGTATTTCTGCTTTCTCCTCCCCCCCCCAAAGGGCTTTCAAACTAGAGTTCAGCCTTGTTAACCTCCTATAATTCTTTGCCAAAATACACCCTTTTGAGGGGTTCGCTGCAAATCGCCACATGTCATTTGCAAATATAGGAACATAAACTTACCATGAAGTCTCCGTGTGGTGGCTGGGGGTCCCAGGGAGCTAAGGGATGCCCTGGACAGCAGGCGTGCATGCCCCCTCTCGTCCTGCCTGCCCCTGCTGCCTGTGGCACAGCCCGCCAGGAAGCTGCTCAGCGTGGTTCACACCTGTTGGTCTGGCACTCAGAGCCAGGTGGAAGGGGGTGATGATGGGTAGGCCTCCAGGGGCAGAGGGAGCATTCCTGCCTAGGGAGGAAGAAAAAAGCATGTGGGAATTTAGCTAAATCACATAAGTTATCTCTGGAGCTTTATTAAAGAGCATATGCCCCAGGAGATTTTCAAACAACACAAAAAAATCTTCCATTCTGGACTTACTACAACTTGTCACCAAAAGTCCTCTGGATCAAGGTCCTATTCCAAATTCTACTTATAGGAAATGCAAAGTTACTTTTCTATGGGCCTCATGAAATCATCATGAGGCAGGTAAGCTCCCACAACAGGTGTACAGAAATGCACTCAATGTTGTTGACATGCAGAGGGTAAGACAGGGTTGCCATGATTACCTGGGGTGGAGAAAAAGTAAACGGAAAAGAAATCAATTTTTTTAAAAAGCAAAGAGAAGAGTCCCAGGGAAGCCAGCATGTGTTTATGAAACGGGGGCCCTTGTGGGGCAGCTGGGTGGCTCAGTTGGTTAAGCGTCCGACTCTTGGTCTCTGCTCAGGTCATGGTCTCAGGGTCGTGAGATTGAGCCTCTCATTGGGCTCCATGCTGGGCATGAAGCCTGCTTGAGATGCTCTCTCTTCTTCTTCCTCTGCCCATCCCTGTCACCAAATAAATGAAGAAATAAAATCTTAAGAAAAAAATACATAAAAGAAAGAAAGAAATGAGGGCCTTATCAAGAGATAACAGACAGAAAACTTAGAAATAGCAGCCAAAGAACAATAATACTCAGTGCGAACAGTGAAGGGTGGATTCTGGAACCAGCCTGCTTGAATTTAGTTTTGGCTCTGCCACTGACTGGCTGGGAGACTCGGAGTGAGTTCCTGAACAGAAGGGCTGCAGGTGTGTTTGTGGGGCCTGATCTGGTCTGCGGGTCACCCCAGCATCTGTGTGCAGATGAGGGCAGGCAGGGGGCGTGCAAGAAGGATGGGCAGTAGGAGGGAAGACAGAAAAATCTAAGACTGCTTCCCAAACCTCCGATTTCTGAAATAAAAATGAGGTCTGAACAAGTGCTACCCTTGCCATTAGCTACTTAAAAGAAGGCGAGATAGAAAAAAAATAACATTTTAAAGATACTGCATTTTTTCAGGGAGTGTTCAGGGTCTCCACAATTAAGGTTGTTCAGTGTCACCCAGGCCCTGGGTAAGAAATTGCTGCCTGGGAAGCTCTCTGTGATCTGGGGGTGTGTGGGGCAAGGGAGTGGGGAGCTGAGAGGTGGGGTGCTCCAAAGGCAGCTTGGAGACCTGTGCTCCTCCTGCACAAGGAGGGGAGCTGGGCGGGGAGAGGGGAGACAGGCGACTTCCCTCTGGGAGCTGGGAGGGGGGACCGCAGGCCCCGCAGCCCCGGAGAACCTAAGCTGACTTTGGTGCTCTGGTCCCAGCCAAGAAAGCAAGGCCCAGGAGAAGAGACACCCCCTCCATGAACTGAACCTGCGCTCTCTGCAGGAATCCTTGCTAGAGCTGGGGATTTAACACTGATGCCAAGGAAAGTGGTGGCTGTTGTTCTCTCTCCCTGGTAGAGCCACTCACAGAACCTTCCTGGGCCAGCTTGTGGTGATGCCCAAGAGCCAAAGTCACATTTTCAGGAATTATATGTTCCTGTGGTGAAACAGTGGCAATAAAAACAAACTTCTGGGGCACCTGGGTGGCTCAGAGGTTCAGCGTCTGTCTTTTGCTCAGGTCGTGATCCTGGGGTCCTGGGATCGAATTCCGCTGCCTATGTCTCTGCCTCTCTCTGTGTCTCTCATGAATGAATAAGTAACATGTTAAAAATAAATAAATAGATAAACTGCGTAGGGGCACCTGGGTGGCTCAGCCAGTTAAGCATTCAACTCTTGATTTCGGCTCAGGTTATATCTCAGGGTCTTGGGATGGAGCCCCTGTAAGAGCTCCACGCTGAGTGGGGAGTCTGGTTGGGATTCCCTCCTCCCTCTCCCTCTGCCCCATCCCTGCTCACATACACTTTCTCTCTCTCTCAATCAATCAATAAACAAAGTTAATGTGAAATTACCATTAAATCAGTTACTTTATAAATAATAGCAGTAAGTCTCAAAACTCATCATTTCCCAATTATTTCACTACTGCTCACTATTATCTCTGTTCTTAAAGTTATTTATGTCTATCGGATCTGTGCTGTGGACATCCTGTCTACTGGCACACTGCTCCACACCGCTTCCCAGGTCCGTGCTCAGTGAAATCAGGGTTGCAGCTCCAGTAAGCCATGGTGGGAGTCTTGACACACAGAAATCGGTAGATGACACAAACTGTTTTTGATGAGCTGTTTTTATAGTGTACCACGACTAGCACATTCGGAGGGATGAAAGTTAGCACAGGGGAAAATTCACATAATTTTGTAGATAGGAATGCTAAAGAAAAGTATGTGATTCTTTCTTATAGCTTTTCCCCAGGAAGGAAGAAGGAAGAGTAGGATCAATTCAATTCAGGAAGGGTTTATGGAACGACTGCTGTGTGTTCAACACTGGAGTGGACTTTTAGCAGGAACGCTTAAAATTATTCATGCAAACAATGCTTCTTTCTAGAAACAGGATTAAGTGATTCACAGAAGATTCTTCTATTTCAATGAATCTATTCATCTATAAAGAAATACTTCATACAAGGCCCAGCAGCCAAGATGATTGTTTTTCTCCATATTGTTGAATTGCAACACCATTTCTTCTGTTTACCGTTCAAAGCACTTAGGCCATTCAATGTGCCTGTGTGAGCTCTTTTCAAGATATAAACAGATTTTTGAAATGTAGATAATTGATCTTTGATGGAGCCCATCCTTATTGCCTACTAGAGAACTCAAACAGGTTAATCTGGAATCTTCTTCTTGGGGATCCAAAGTGATTGTCTTTCAATAAGCCCTGAACTTTTTTTTTTTAAGATTTTATTTATATTTGAGAGAGAGAAGGAGAGAGAGAGAGAGAAAGCACACAAGATAGGGGAAGGGCAGAGGGACAAGCAGACTCCCAGCTGAGCAGAGAACTTGATGTGGAGCTTGATCCCAGGACCCTGAGATCATGACCTGAGCTGAAGACAGACACTTCACCCACTGAGCCACCTAGGCTTTCCTAAGCCCTGTGCTTATTTTTTAAAAATATTTTATTTATTTATTCATGAGAGACACAAAGAAAGAGAGGGAGAGACCTAGGCAGAGGGAGAAGCAGGCTCCCTGTGAGAAGCCCAATGCGGGACTCCATTCCTGAACTGGGATCACGCCCTGAGCCAAAGGCAGATGCTCAACCGCTGAGCCACCCAGGCATCCCAGCTCTGTGCTTTATAGGAGTGGATTGAATCAGTCCCCAGGTGGGTGTCCCTTCCTCCTCCTGGTGCACATAGTGGGACACAGGAGGAAAGTCACAATTGTGAGAAAAATTCTTTCTTTCATTCTAATCTGTCATCTTTGCTGAATAATGGCATAATTTTGGCTTAATCTTGGAAAGTGCGTCACATTTAATTTTCACTTTATTAGAAAGATTCTGTGTGCACAACTGTGGAAGGGATTTGGAGACCCTACATTAAAGCTGCTATTGATGTGAAATGTCCACAAAACCCTTGGTGGTGTTTGCAAAGGCAAGGAGAAAGGCGGAGGCAGAGGGCTTGTCATCAGTGAGCCATTAAAATAGAAATGCTAAGTGGATTTGACATTTGGAAATCATATAATTCACCATATTAACAGATTTAAAAAGAAAAACAATACAATCATGTAATAAATGCAGAAAGAGCACTTGACAATAGAAAAAATGCACAAATCTCTAGCCAGACTGACCAAGAAAAAAATATTGAAGTCATAAATTAATAACATCAGGAACTGAAGAGAGGAAATCATTACAGATTCAACAGCCAAAAAATATAAAATAAAGAAGTGTATGGAAAACTTATGCTAATAAATGTGACAATTTAAATTAAAGGAAAAATCCCTGACAGACACAACTACTGAAACTCACTTCAGAAGAAATAGATAATTGGAATGGTGTTGTATCTAGGAAAGAATTGAAAACTGAATTCATAGTTCAAATCTCACACAAAGAAAGTGCCATCCCTGGATGGCTTCATTAGTGAATTCTACCGAACATTTGAGGAAAAAGCAATATCAATTTTACATAAATGGTTTCAGAAAATAGAAGATGAGGGGAAATTTTCCAACTCATTTTATGAGGTCAGCATTACCCTATAACAAAACCAAAGACGTTATGAAGGAAGAAAACTAAAGACTCAATTCCTTCGTTATCACAGATGAGAAATGCTCTTAAAAACCCTAGCAAAATGAATCTAGAAATATAAAAAGCAGGGTAATGCACCATGACAAAGATAAGGATGTCTATTCTCACCACTTTAAATCCACACAATGCTGAAGATTCTAGCTAGTGAAATACAGCAAGAAAAAGAAATTAAACACATAGCAATTAGAAAAGAAGAAGTAAAACTGTTTTTATTTAGAAAGAACATGACTGTCTTTGGAGAAATTCTTAAGGAGTGTAGAAAAAAATCTTCTAGAATAACTAAATGAGTTTAGTAAGGTTGTAGGACACAAGGACAATATATACAAAAACCAATTGTCCAGTTTGAACTCTAATCCACACAAGGTAGGATAGGCTCCTTTCTTCCGGCTTCTACCCACTGAGAATAACTCAGAACTCTGTAAATAACAGAAAGGGAAACCAAGAGACCTCTGAAATATGATAAAAAGAAGACAGGTTGGTTTGGGACCCTAGGACTAGAAGAACAATACACAGCAGAGTTGACCCTCTTCTTCCCCCAGCAGAAAAGAGTGACCCAGGCTGGGCATTCTTCAAGCCTCAACCTGTAACACAGGGCAGCCTGGGTATACCCATTCATTCTTCCTCTGGATTGAATGGGATTCCCACCTATAACATCAGGTGAGTCTAGCAGCACCAGCACAGGGGATCAATCAGGAGCCCACCCTTAAAAATGGCTGAAGAAGTCCTTGAAACAGAAAGGAAATGATAAGAGAAGAAATATTGGGAGATCAGGAAGGAAGAAAGAAAACAGAAATAGGAGAAAAAAATGGCTACATAAATAGGCTCTCCTCCTCATGAGTTTTATAAATTATATTAATGATCAAAACAAAAATTATAACACCATCTGATATTGTAGACAATTAAACTTAAATGCAGGGAAGTTGAAAAGGCTTAAATGAAAGTAAGGCTAAGATGGCACTACCCAAGATGGCAAAATGGTGAAACTAGCAGATGCCAATGAGTTGTATACATATATTTTAATGCCCATAACAAACTATACAGAGAATAAGAAAATGAGACAAAAAATACACTCAAAAACACCATAAATAAATCCATGTGAAATCCTAAAATGTTTAAGTAATCTATAGGAAGGCATGAAAAAAGAAAAAAGAGAGGAAATAAATAAGAGACTATAAAATGGCAGATGTAATCCCAAGTAAAGAAAAAAAAATGTCCCTTTAATGTAAATGGGTTAAACATGCCCCCTAAAAAGGCAAGAATTAACTTTAAATTAAATTAAAAAATGAATTAAAAAAAACAAAGCACACTACAAACTGTTCAGAGGACTCATCTCCAATTCAACACTGATAGGTTGCAAGTAAAAGGATGGAACATGATATACCATGGAAACATATTTTAAGAGGCATAGGTGATTATGTAAATATCAGATAAAATAGACTTCAGGGCACAGAAAATCACTAGAGATGAAGAGGAATATCACACAATAATTAAAGGATCAATCCACTAAGAAGACATAGCAATCCTAAATGTGCACTCACCAAACAATATAGCCTCCAAATAGATGATATAAAAACATCAGAGTTAAAAATCTTAAGGTATGATAGGACTTCAGCCTCCCACCTCAGCAACTGATAGAACTACCAAAGAAAAAAACTGCAGGGATATAGAAGAATAGTATGAGCAACAGGACATAATTGAAATACGTAGAATGCTGCATTCAACAACAGCAGAATACATATTTTTTTCCCCCAATTACCCATGGAACATTCACCAAGACCACATTCTGGGTCATAAAACAAGCATCAACAAATGTAGAATAATTATAATCATACAGAATATGTCCTCTGACCATAATCGAATTAAACTAGAAATCAATAACAGAAAGAAAACAAGAGAATCTCTGAACGCCTGGAAGTTAAATAGCACATTTCTACATAATCCATTGGTCAAAGAAGAGGCTCAAAGGAAATTAAAACTGAATGAAAGTGAAAATAAAACATTTTGAAATATGTGGGGATGGAGCTCAATAGCTCTGAGAGGAAAATTTATTTCAGTAAATGCTTATGTTAGAAAAGAGGAAAGGTTTTAAATCAATGGCCAAGTTTCCTAATTCAGGAAACTAGATAAAGAAGAGTAAAATAAAGTCAAAACAGGCACAAGGAAATAATAGAAAGAGCAGAAATCAGTAACTGAAAATAGGAAAACAACAGAAAAAGTCAATGAGACAAGAAAACGGGTTCTTTGAAAAGATTGATCAAATTGATGAACCTCAAGCGAAACAGACAAGGAAGAGAGAAGACACAAATGAGAAATAACAGAAGTGGAATGGAGAGTATCACCAGAGATTCTTCGCTCAGTCTGTTTGGCATAATATAACAAAAATACCATAGACTGGGTGGCTTCTAAACAGCAAACATTTATTTCTCACAGTTCTGGAGGCTGAGAAGTCCAGAACAAGATGCAAGCAGATTCAGTGTCAGAACTCTATCTTTTTACTGTGCCCTCACAAGGCAGAAGGGACAAAGGGGCAATCTGGGGTCTCTTTAAGGGCACCATTCCCCTTCGTGACGGCTCCACCTCTACGACCTCCCAGAGTCCCCACCTCCTAATGCCATCACACTGTGGGGGAGGATTTCAGCATATGAATTTTGAGGAGATGCAGACATTCAGTCCATTATAATCCCCCTGACTTTAGAAGGGCAGGGGAATGTTATTAACAACTCATAGGTTAAAATTGACAACTCACATGAAATAGACCAATTCTCTGAATACTATTCAAACTACCACAATTCATCCCATATGAAATAGGTAATTTAGTTTTATAACTACGAAGGAAATTGAATTAATAATTTAAAATGTCCTGAGGGGGAGCCTGGGTGGCTTAGTGGTTGAGCATCTACCTTTGGCTCCGGTAGTGATCTCAGGGTCCTGGGATTGAGTCCTGCATTGGACTCAATAGAGAGTCCATAGAGAGTCTGCTTCTCCCTCTGCCTATGTCTCTGCCTCTCTTTATGTGTCTCTCATGAATAAATAAAAATATATATTTTTTTAAAAAATTAGAATGTTCTGGAAAAAAGAATATTTAGGCCCAGCTGGCTTAAATGAAGAATTCTACTAAACATTGTATAAACCCATTTTACACATTCTTTTCCAGAAAACACAGAAGAAACACTTTCCACCTCATTCTATGGGGCTAATATTATCCTGATACCAAATGCAGAAAAAGTTCACAAACGAAAATCACAGACCAGTATTCCTCATGAATGGAGATGCAAAAATTCTTGACCAGAATTAGCAGACAGAATTTATCAGTACGTAAGAATTATGCACCATAACCAACTGGGATTTATTCTACATATGCAATCCTGGTTTAATATTGAAAAAGCAATCAATATAATCCACCGTATTAACATGCTAGAGAAGAAAAACCATATGACCATATCAATTGATGTGGAAAATCTTTTGGCAAAATTTACCAACCAATTATGATAAAAACTCTTAGGAAACTAGGAATAGAGAGGAACTACCTCAACTTGATAAAGATTGTGAATAAAAAACCCAACACAAACTTAATGATGAAAGACTGACTACTTTCTCCTAACATTGGGAACAAAGCAAGGGTGCTCAATCTCACAACTGCTCTTTAGCGTAATGCTCAAAATTCTAGGCAGAACAATAAGGTGAGAAAAAGAAATAAAATGCCTACAGATTACAAAGAAAGAAAGAAATCTGTCCTAGTTGCAGATGACATGATACTCTATGTAGTAAATCCCAAGAAACCTCCCCCTCAGAAGAAATAGAAAAAAAAAAAAAAAAAAGCTAGATCTAATTAGTAGGTTCAATAAGTTTGCATGATACAAAAAACATAAAAATCAATCATATTTCTATATACTAATAACAAACATCTGGAAACCAAACCTAAAAATGCAATAGAATTTATAATAAATCCGAAGAAAATGAATACTTAGGTATACATTTAACAAAATATACTTAGGTTATACATGCTGAAAAATGACCCAAAAACTTATGAAATAAATCAAGCAACATGTGTAAATGGAAAGGCGTATTGTTTTTATGAACTCTAGGACTCACACAGTAAAAATATCAGTTATCCCTGCATTAATCTGTAAATATGATAGGATTTTCATCAAAATCCCAGCATTTTTTAAGACATAGAGTACCTTTTCTAAAACTTATATGAAAAGGAAAAGGTCCTAGAATAACCAAAACAATCTTGAAAAAGAACAAAGTGTTAGGAATCATTCTTCCCAATGTGAAGACTTACTGTATAATTACAGTAATCAGGATAGTGTGGACTGCTAAAAAGATAAACATACAGATCAGTGGAACAGAATAGAGAACCCAGAAATAGATCTACAGAAATGTGCTCAATTAATTTTTGACAAAAAAAACACAAAGGCAATTTAATGGAGGAAAGACAGCCTTTCAGCCAATGGTACTGAAGTAACTGGATATCCAGAGGCCAAAAAAGAGCCTCAGTCTATATTTCACATGTTAAACAAAAATTAACTCAAAATGGATCTCTAACCTACATGTAAAATGTGAAATTGTAAAACTTCTAGGAAAAAGAAGAGGAAATCTTTAGAATCTAGGGCTAGACAAATAGATCTTCTCTTTGAAACCACAAGCATGATCCATAAAAGAAAAAAATAATGTTTACCTTAATCAAAATTTAAAACTTTTTCTCTACAAAAATCCTTATTGAGAGCATGAAAAGATAAGCTACAGACTTGTAGAAAATATTTGCAAACCACATATCCAACCAAGTACTGGTATCTAGAATGTATATATAAAGAACTCTCAAAACTCAACAGTAAAAAAAAAAAAAAAAAATTAGTAAAATATGTGAACAGACATTTTCCCTTAAAAATGAAATACAAGGGGATCCCTGGGTGGCTCAGAGGTTTAGCGCCTGCCTTTGGCCCAGGGCGCGATCCTGAAGTCCTGGAATCCAGTCCCACGTCGGGCTCCCGGTGCATGGAGCCTGCTACTCCCTCTGCCTGTGTCTCTGCCTCTCTCTCTCTTTCTCTCTCTCTCTCTCTATGTCTATGTCTATCATGAATAAATAAATAAATAAATCTTTTAAAAAAAAAAGAAATATAAGGGCAGCCCCGGTGGCCCAGCGGTTTAGCGCTGCCTTCAGCCCGGGGGCATGATCCTGGAGACCCGGTATCAAGTCCTGCGTTGGGCTCCCTGCATGGAGCCTGCCTCTCCCTCTGCCTGTGTCTCTGTCTCTCTGTCTCTCTGTCTCTCGTTCTCTGTGCCTCTCATGAATAAATACAATAAAATCTTAAAAAAAAGAAAGAAAGAAAGAAAGAAAGAAGGAAGGAAGGAAGGAAGGAAGGAAGGAAGGAAGGAAGGAAGGAAGAAAGAAAGAAAGAAAGAAGAAAGAAAGAAAGAAAGAAAGAAAGAAAGAAAGAAAGAAAGAAAGAAAGAAAGAAAGAAATACAAGGGATGCCTGGGTAGCTCAGCGGCTTAGTGCCTGTCTTCTGCCCAGGGCATGATCCTGGAGTCCTGGGATCGAGTCCCACATTGGGCTCCCTGCATGGAGCCTGCTTCTCCCTCTGCCTGTCTCTCTCTCTGTCTCTCACTAATAAATAAATAAAATCTTTTTTAAAAAATGAAATAAAATTGCTAAATAAGTATATGAGAAAATGTTCAACATCATTGTAAAGTGTAGTACAGCCATTCTGGAAAAAAGTTTAGCAGTGTCTCAGAACGCTAAACATGCGATTACCACATAACCATCAATTGCACTCTTGTGCATTTATCCTAGAGAAATGGTAACTTAGGATCACATACAAAAATATTTCTATGAATACTTACAGAATCTTTATTCGCTGTAGCCCAAACCTGGAAACCTATATGTCCTTCAGTGGGTGCGTGGTTAAACAACTTTGGCCTATCCAGACTGTGAAATAATATTCAGAAATAAAAAAGAATGAACTTTTCATATACACGACTGGGATGAAGCTCCAGGGAATTATGCTAAGTTTAAAAAGCCAAACTGGTGCAGCGACTCTGGAAACAGTATAGAGGTTCCTCAAAAAATTAAAAATAGAACTACCACCCAGCAATTGCACTAAGGATATTTATTCAAAGGATACAAATATAGTGATTCGAAGAGGCACCAGCACCCCAATGTTTATAGTGGCAATGTCCGCAATAGGCAAACTATGGAAAGAGCCCAGATGTCCATCAATAGATGAATGGATAAAAAGAGGTGGTATGTATATACATGGATTATTACTCAGACACCAAAAAGGAATGAAATCTTACCGTTTACATCGACATGGATGGAACTAGAGGGTGTTATGCTAAGAGAAAGAAGTCAGAGAAAGACAAATATCATCTGATCTCACTCATGTGGAATTTAAGGAACAAAACAGATGAACATTGGAGAAGGAAGGAAAAATAAAATACGATGAAAACAAAGAGGGAGGTAAACCATACGAGACTCTTAATCATGGAAACAAACTGAGGGCTGCTGGAGGGGAAGCGGTTGGGGGGATGGGGTAACTGGGTGATGGGCATAGGGAGGGCATGTGATGTGATGAGCACTGGGTGTCGTACATAAGTGATGAGTCACTAAATTCTACTTCCGAAACTAAGAATGTACTATTTGTTAACTAAATTGAATTTAAATAAAATGTTAAAAAATAAAGTCTTGTGTACTGTTGGTGAGAATATAAATTAGCACAGCCACTATGCAAAATAGTACGGAGATTCCTCAAAAAATTAAAAATAGAACTACCATTGAGGCAGACATTCCACTTTTGAGAATATACTGGAAGGAAATGAAATCACTATGTCAAGGACATATCTGCATCCCCATGTCCATAACAGCATTATTTACAAGAGCCAAGATATGGACACAACCTACGTGTCTTCAATGGATAAATGGATCAAGAAGACACACACACATGACTATTATTCAGGAAATTTAAATAATATTCTTGAAATAAGATTATGGAGATGGAGAACAGATTGATGGTTGTTGGGGCTGAGAGATGGGGGAGCAGAGGAGAGGTGGTTGTGGTTACGAAAGAGCAACACACAGGAGTCCTTGTGGTGATAAAACTGTTCTGTGCTTTGAGTGTGGTGATGGTTACACAAGCCTACAAATGTGATAAAACCGCATAGGACTAAATACACACAGATGTGCATACTCACACATGCACACACATGCAAACACACACATATACAAACAAGTGAATAGAAGTGAAACTGGGGAAGTCTCAGTAAGATTGGTGGGTTGTATCAATGTTAATATCCTGGGTGTGGTATTGTACTATAGTTTTGCAAGATGTCACCTTGGAGGAAACCACGTAAAGGGCAAAAAGAATCTCTGTTTTATTTCTTACAATTGCATGTGTATCTACAATTATCTTGAAACAAAGAAATTGATTTTGAAAACCAACTTTTTCATTTTATTACCAATGAACGACTGGAAATTTAAATAATAATTATATTCACACTGACATCAAAATATGAAATAAAAATGGACCTAATGAAAGTGAGCAAGATCCGTACACTGAAAACTACAAAACATTGCTGAGAAAGGTTTTTTAAAAATCTAAACAGAAGGAGAGAGACACCATATCAATTGGTCAGAAGATTCAATATTATTAGGGTGTCAGTTTTTCCCAAATTGATATACAGAGTCAGTAGAATACTTTAAAAATTATTTATTTATTTATTCATGAAAGACACAGAAAGAGAGTCAGAGACACAGGAAGAGGGAGGAGAAGCAGGCTCCCTGCAGGGAGCCCAATGCAGGACTTGATCCCAGGACCCTGGGATCACAACCTGCACTGAAAGCAGATGCTCAACAGCTAAGCCACCCAAGGGTCCTGATTCAATGGAATACTTCACAAAGTTCCAGAAAGCTCTTTTGTAGGAATGAGTATACTGATTCTGAAATTTGTGTAAAAATGGAAATGTCTAGAATGGCCAAAACAATTTTGAGAAAGAAGGAATTGAATGACTTAAAGTACCTGATCTCAAGATTTACTATAATAATCAAGGCAGTGGGGGATTGCCATAAAGGATAGACACAGAAAGGTATGGAATACAACAGAAAGCCCAGAAATAGACCCATGGGGGTCTGTGTGTGTGTGTGTGTGTGTGTGTGTGTGTATGATTATTTCTTCAACATTACAAAGGCAATTTAATTGGAAAATAATAACTTGTTCAGAAAATGCTATTAGAATAAGTGGATATTCACAACAAATAAATGAACCTCAACATGTATGTCGTACACGAAGATTAACTTAAAATGGATTACAGACCTAAACTTAATAGTTAAAACTGCAAAACTGGAAGAAAATCTTCACGATCTTGGGATTGACAATGATCTTTCAAAACAGGATAGCCAAAGAATGACCCATAAGATAAAAAAATTGAAAAATTGGGCTACAAAATTAAAAACTATTATTATTGCTTTTCAAAACACAGGTTTAAGAAAATGAAAGCAAGCCACAGATTGGGAGAAAATATTAACAACACCTAACTCCGACATAGGACTTGCATACAAAATAAATAAAGAACATTTCAATTAAAAAATAGGAAGACAAACAAAAAGGGGCAAATGTTATAGTTAAGCATACACTGTATGACTTATAAATTGCATTCCTAGGTATTTTCCCAAGGGATGCATCATCAAAAAAGTTAGGCAAATAGAAAAAAAGAAGAAAGAAAGAAAGAAAGAAAGAAAGAAAGAAAGAAAGAAAGAAAGAAAGAAACTCAATATCATTAGTTATTAGGAATAGCACATTGAAAATATGAGATACCATTACACTGAAATGCTTAAAAATGTAAAAGACTGGCAATGCAAAGTATTGGAGAAGATAGGAATCAAATCCAATCAACTCTCATACACTGCTGATGGCAGTGCAGAATGATACAACTTTGGAAAATAGTTTGGCAGTTCCTTATAAAGTTGACCATACACATATATGACCTAGTAATTGTATCCATAGGTATTTTCCTCAGATAAATGAAAATATAAATTTAGACAAAGACTTAAATGCAAATGTTCATATCAGCTTTATTTATAAGAGCCAAGAACTAGACACAACCCAAGTGTCCATTAACCAATGAACAGTAAACACATTGGGGCATATCCATGCAATGGAAAAGAAGGGGTGTGCTTACACACTACAGCATGAAGGAATCTCAGAATAATTACTTGGTGGGAAAGAAGTCAGACACGAGAGAACACATGCTGCCTTTTATATGGAATTCTAGAGCAAAAGAATAGCAGAAGGAAGGAGATTAGAGGTTGTGCTAGGGTGCCAGAGGATGGGAGAGGAGATTAGCAGTAATGAGGTGTGGTGATAATATGCTACGTCGTAATTGTGGCCATGTGTCACACCTTTGTGTACGATTGTCAGAAGCCATGAAATAGTACAATTTACATTGATTAACATTACTATATATAAGCTTTACTTCAGCAAACCTGATGTAATTAATTATCTCTACTTAAAAGCAGTAGAGTTACCAAGGTGGTGAAGAATGGTGGGAGGTCCAAATGAAGAAGGAAATCCAGAGCCAACGGACACCCAGAGGGGCCCAAGGCAGTGTGAAAGTGTGCAAGGAAAGAGTTTACAGTCCTTCTGACACAGATGGGCAAACACACCTGGACCGCCTAATGTGGTGAGTGCCATGTCATAGCAGGTGGTGTGCATGCGCACCACACCACCGCCATTTGCAGGATTTTTCAGTTTGTGTTTTTTTAAACAACTTAGTTGAGGCATAATTTACATTCCATAAAACACTTCTGTAAATTGTATGGTTTGTAATATATTTATTCAGGTGTTAAACCATCGCCATAATCCATTTTTTTTGAAAAGTTTCATTACTCCCCAAATTTCCCTCTTTGCTTTTTCCAAGCTGTTGTTGCTCCAAACCGCAGCCTGGGGCAACCACTGACTTATTTTATACCTCAATATTTTGCCTTTTCTAGAAATGTCATATAAATGGGATCATGTAATATATAGTCTTTTGTATCTGGCTCTTTTCATTTTAGCAGAATGTTTTTGAGGGTCACCCATATTATCGTATGTTCCAGTATTTTGTGCATTGTTCTCATTGAATGGTATTCCATTGGATACACATTATCCACTGACCAGTTAATGGCCCTTTGGATTTTTCCAGTCTAGGGATATTTGAATAAGGCGCCTCTGACATTCTGGTATAAGTCTTTGTGTAGACATATGCTTTCACTACTCTTGTGTCAATATCCAGGAGTGCAATGGCCGAGTGCACTGAGGAGTGTTTTTAACTTTCAAAGAAACTGACAATATGGTGTGCAAAGTGGCTGCACCATGTCACATTCCCACCATCGCTGTATGAGGTTCTGGGTTCTTCAGTTCTTTAATCATAACCATTCTGGTAAGTGGGTAAAAAATCTCACTGTAGTTTTAACATGCACTCCTCTGGTGCTTAGTGAAGCAAAGCATTTTCCATGTGCTCACTAGCATAGGTTATCTTTGGTGAAGCCTCTATTCAAATCTTAGGACTCATGCTTTTATTGGATGGTTTTCCCTCTTATTTCTAGTTGTGAGAGTTATTTTATGAATTCTGAATACAAGTCCTTTATCAACGTATGATTTACTACTGTTTTTTCACACCCATGGCTTGTCTTTTCATTTTCTGCATAGGGTCTCCATCAGAGCAAATATTTTACATTTTGATGAATTCCAATTACATTTTTTCCTATTTTGAATTTTGCTAGTGATGTCACATCTAATAAATTTTGGCCTAACCTGAGATCTCAAATATTTTATTCTATGCTTTTCTGTATAAAGGTTATAGTTTTAGCTCTTTATATTCAGTAAATTTTTATGTGTGGTGTGAGGTAAGGATCCAACTTAAACCTTTTGCATATGAACATTTAATTTTTTTAGCACCATTTCTAGAAAAGACCATCCTGGGGCATTTGGGTGGCCCAGTCGGTTAAGGTCATGGCTTCAGCTCAGGTCATGATATCGGGGTCCTGGGATCAAGACCCATATTGGGCTCCCTGCTCAGCGGGGAGTCTATTTTCTCTCTCCCTCTGTCCTTCCCCTTGCTCATGCTCTCTCTCTCTCTCAAATAAATAAATAAAATCTTAAAAAAAAAAAGAAGAAGACCATCATTCCCCTCACTAAATTCCCATGGTGCTTGTATTGAAAGTCAAAGTAGACCACATATTATGTGGATTTGCTTCTGGACACTGTCTTGTTCCGCTGACCTATAATATGTCAACTGCTATGCCAACACGGTCCTGATTACTGTAGCTTTTTTTTTTTAGATTTATTTACTTATTCGTGATAGACAGAGAGAGAGAGAGAACATTAGAGACACAGGAGGAGGGAGAAGCAGGCTCCATGCCTGGAGCCCGACGTGGGACTCGATCCCGGGACTCCAGGATCGCGCCCCGGGCCAAAGGCAGGCGCTAAACCGCTGAGCCACCCAGGGATCCCCTGATTACTGTAGCTTTACGTAAGTTTTGAAATCAAGTAATCTAAGTCCTCCAACTTTGTTCTTTTTAAATATTGTTTTGGCTATTCAAGATTCTTTGCATTTTCATATTAATTTTAGAATCAGAATACCAATTTCGACGTAAAAAAATAAGCCGGATGGTATTTTGGTAGATATTGCATTGAATCAATAGACCAATTTGAGAAAAACAGCATTTTTAACATGAGTCTTTCAGTCCACGAAACTGATACATCTGTCGACTTATTTAGGACTTGAATTTTCTCTCAGCAAAATTCTGTAGTTTCCAGTCTGCTTGTCTTGCACTTATTTTGTTAAATTTATTTCTAAATATTTTAAGCTTCTTTGATGTTATTGTGGCTAGACCTGATTCCTTAGTTTCATTTCTGGACTATTCATGGGCTAATATACAGAAATGCAATCAATTTTGTATATCGATCTTATATCCTGAAACCTTGGTAAACTTACTTAGTAGTTCTAGAACTAGTAACATGTCTTAGGACTTTCTATATAAACTGTAATGTTTTCTGTCAATAAAGATAATTTTACTTCTTTCTACCAACATGTGTACTATTAATATTTTTCTCACCTTGTTGCAGTGGTTAGATGATGAACTCATTCACTGTTTAATCTTTCATAACTGCCTCATGTTAACTATAGGATTTTTACAGACCCCCTCTTCATGAGGTACCGGGAATTCCCTTTAATTCCTAGCTAGTTGAAAATTTTTACCATGAATGAATATTTGATTTTGTTAAATGCTTGTGTCTACTGAAAAGATCACATGGTAGTTACCCTTCATCTCTTAATGTGGTAGCTTACATTAATTGGTTTTGAGATGCTAAACCAACCTTGTATCTTACAAGTTTATACAACCACTTTGCCGATTGAATTTCCTTACTTGATATAGGTCAACTTAAATTGTCTCCTCCTTCTTAAACCAGTTTTGACTAGGTCTTTTCAAGAATTTGTCCATTTCTTTCTGGTTGGTGGATTTGTTTGCATACGAGTGTTTATAGTATAATTCCATAATATTTTAAATTTCTTTAGAGTCTGTAGTGACATTTCCTTTACTATTCTTGATTTTGGAATTGGAATCTTCTCTCTTCTTATTCAGTCTACCTAATGGTTTATCATTTTGCCAATCTTTTCAAGAATAGATTTATTTTACTGATTTATTGACTTTTATTGCTTTCATTGATATCTGAGCTGATCTATTTTATTTCCTTTTTCTAATTTCTAACACTTGATTTATTATTCTTCTTCTGGCTTCTTGATGAGGACGCTTAAATTGTTATTTTTAAAAACTTTCTTCTTTTCAGATGTAAGAGCTTAACCTATAAATTTCTCTGTAAGCACTGCTTCTGCATCCTATAAATTTCCACATGTTGTGCTTTCTTTTTCATTCAGTTCAAGATATTTTTAATTTTGTGTGTGTTTTCTTCTTTGATTCATCAATCATTTAGAAGATGGAATGTAACTTTCAAATAGTAAGCACTCTTCCGCATTTATTTTTCCTGCTGATTGCTAATTTAATTCTATTTTGGTCATATAACATACACTATGCAATTTTAATCCTTTTAACAAATTCAGTGATAGTTGTGTAGTTAGCTAAAAACTGCCTCTACTCAAATACACTCATGCCCTGATCCCTGGAACCTATAAATGGAGAGAAATCTTACCTTATATGGAGAAAGAGTCTTGGTAGATGTGATTCAGTTAAGAATCTGAGGTGATCCTGGACAATGCAATCACACGGGGTCTTTTGAAATGATGGCAGAGGGAGATGCCACGTACAGAAGAAAGGGCAGGTCAAAAAAAAAAAAAAGAAGAAGAAGAAAGAAAGAAAAAGGAAAAGAAAGAAAGGGCAAGTCAGTGTGCGAGCGGACACAGAGATCCCAGTGATGCAGCCCCCAGCAGAGGCATTTGGAAGCCACCAGAAGCTGGAGGTCAGAAGGGATGGATTCTTCCCTTGAGCTTCTGGAGGAAGCGTGACCTGCCAACATTTTCACTTCAGCCCAAAATACTGACTTCAGACCCCCAGAACAGTGAGAGAACAAATCTCTGGTGTTTCAGGCTCTGGCATTTGTGGCAACCTTTTACAAAAGCCACAGGAAACACAACTTGCGTTTTTGGCCAAGCATGGGATCCCAGCTGCTGAATGTTCCTGTGGTCTTACAAGGGGCGTGTATTCTGCTGGTTGGAGGTGGAGTGTTTCATGTACATCAGTACATCAGTCAGGTCAATCAGCTGATAGTGTTGTTCAAGCTTTCTATGTCCTTCCCAATTTGATTGAAAGCTTCAGCTATAATTGTTGAATTGGTTATTTTTCCTCTCAATTCCATCATCTCCTACTTCTTGGACTTTGGGACTCTGTTGTCAGATGCTTCTATACTTAATAGTTGTTAAAGCTTTCTGATATTTTTACTTTTTTTTGTCTTGCTGTATTTCTTATTTCAAAATCTATTTTGTCCAATATTGGGAGAGTCAACTCAGTCCTTCTCAGCCACTCTCTGTACACACACAGTGTCATTTTTTATTATCCATATATATTTTTTTTAATGAACCTAGAACACATCTCTTACTTTGCTGACCTGTCTGGCTCACTCTGCTAAATATGTCCTGGGAGATAAACAGGTTTCAGGCCCCTTTGTTTCTCATATAGACATTTCCCTAATCTCCATGTGTTCCTGCCCCACATCCCTACTGCTTCTTTCTCCAGAGGAATGTTGGATGCAGTGGTAGGAGGGTGTGGAGGGTGAGGACAGTGTCCTTGGAGTCTAGATGCTGCACATGCGACGTCAGCCATCCCATCTGTCAACCCAGCCCACCCTTGCATGGGGCATCTCATATTCTGAAGCATTTTACAGACCCATGCAGAAAATGATTTTCTGTCTATTTGTATTATCCTCTCTAGGCACCATAGGTTGAAAATGTGTTCCCCTTTCTGAATCAGTTATAAAGTATTCCCTGATTTTCATCCTGCAAAAATCTGTTGAAATCCCTTGTTTATCCATCATCTTCTGCACATTACTTCTACCTTGGGGTCAAGATGATTGCTCAAGCTCTGGCCCCCACATCTGTGCTACATTCAGCACGGAAGACAAGGACACAAAGAAGGGCCCATGCTCTTTTAAAAAATAATTAATTAATTAATTAAAATTCAGTTTAATTAACATATACTGTATTATTAGTTTCAGAGGTAGAGTTTAGGGATTCATTAGTTGCATACAACACCAAGTGCTCATGACATCATGTGCCCTCCTTGATGTCTATCACCCAGTTACTCCATCTTCCCACCTCCTCTCCAGCAACCCTGTTTGTTTCCTGGAATTAAGAGTCTCTTATGGTTTGTCTGCCTCTGTTTTCATATTATTTTATTTTTTCTTCCCTTCCCCTATGTTTCTCCATTTTGTTTCTTAAATTTCAGATATGAGTGAGATCATATGATAATTGTCTTTCTCTGATTGACTTATTTCACTCAGCATAATACCCTCCAGTTTCATCCCTGTTGTTGCAAATGGTGGGATTTCATTCTTTTTGATGCCCGAGTAATATTCCATTATATGTATAGACCACATCTTTTACATCTTTTTTTTTTTTTTGTATAGACCACATCTTTAAAGAAGCTTCCTGGAGGCCCCACCCACTTGGCTGCTCTGCTTTTATTGCCTGGGACCTGGCCACACAGTATGCTGAGTGCACTGGGGGGCTGGGAAGTGCTGTCTTTACTCACGGTGCTCACGTTTCCAACTAAAAGTTGAGAGTCTATAGCCAAAGAAATGTGGACAGAGATTGGTGGACCTCTCTGTGTGTCACACTGAGGATGATAGAAAATTTTAAGAATCAACTAAGCACCTAAAAAGTATGGCTCTTCATTCGAGGGTGCACACTAGACCATCACAGGTGAGCCGCATCTATGCGGTGCAGATATTTTGGTGCCTAGTGAACAGTTGTGAAAAGACTGAATGAACCATTAGCCTGAGAAAAGGCTGTTTCCCTGTGTTTACTAGAATCCATGACAAGTGATAACATCCATTATTTTCCTGTATGAGTTCATCAACAAATAGAAAATATCAACTTGCCTCTGACATTCTGAATCCGCTTGTGTGTTGCCGCCATGGTGTATTTGGATTAAAGCTCCAGGCTCAGTGATCAGTGCCAGGTGGAAAGACTGGAGAGACCAGACAGAGAAAGAGTGAGGAGTCTTTTGTTTGGCTCATATTTACCTACAAAGCCTCCCCTAATGCAGAAACGGTGGTAACATAAGCACAAGCTTACCAGCCATTGTTCCTTGAACTTGAACCAGAAGCCATGGTTCGATGTCTGGCATTTTTCAAAGAGGTCGAGGCAGCTCTGTTTAAAAAAGCTGCCTGCTGTGGGATAAATAATTTTTTTTATTACAGAGACTTAGCAGTGAGCCTGAGAGCAAACTTCTTCATGAGCAGAGCGCTCAAAAACTGGGAGGATGTGGAAACGTTCCCTCTGCCACAGCACACAAGATACTCCTGAGAGAAAAGGATGGTTCTTGAGCTACTGTAAGGATGTGAGAATTTAGTAGGTTACCTTCTGTGTTCTTAAAATCCTTCTCTTTGGAGGGAAGGGGAGAGATGTAGGGAAGAAAAGGTGAGGAACTGGACAGGGAAGGTATTTTGTTTAACCCACAGAGCCGTAAGTTAGAAATCACGTGTGCCCGTGCAACTTTTTTTATACTTGCCATCAAGATCAACATAAAGACCCTTTATTTGTTTTGAAAATGTCTGTTAAACAGGAATACTGTTAGGAGCTCATGGTCTAGTGGTGGTAAGAAAGGCAGTTAGCAAGTAAGTACGTAGACCTTTTTAGGTGGTATATTTGTTGGGGAGTTGGAGGAGAGTAATTAGTGGAGTGGCTAGCAGGTGTTGGGGGGCTGTCTCTGGGGAAATGACCTTCCATCAGAGACCTGATGCATGAGAAAAAGCTAGCCATGCAGAGTGAATGTGAAGGGACAGAGAGTGATGGGTTGAGTTTCAGGCAAAAGGGTGAATAAAGCAAAGGGTCTTGGAGCAAGGAGAACCCGTCCCGGTAGATGGCAGAGTCAGGGCCTCTGTCCTGGCACCAGGGAGTGGGGGCCATGGCACAGTATGAGACTGGAGATGGGGCTGGGGGCCCTTTGAGAACAGACTTGCTGGCTATGGGAAAGAATCTGGGTTGCCCGCTAGGTGTGAGGACAGTGCTGGGGTCAGTGGGGGACAGGGAGCATTAATATTTACACTGTAGACACTGCCTATGGCTACTGGATGCAGAATGAGCTCCAGGGGGAAGCAAGGCTGTTGCAGTAGTTTGAGACCAGAGATGATGATGGCTTGCATGAGCAGCAGCAAGATGGAAAGATGTAGAAAGAACTGAAATACATCCTGGGCGAAGGCCAAGAGGATTTGGCTGTATAGATCAAAGTTTTTGTGGTAGAACCACCACTTAATGATAGATTTGTTATCCTGTTTGATACCTGGAAGCTCCTTTGTGAAACCCCACTGTAGAAGGAAGGGGAGCAATCCCACAGGCCGTAGTGTCCAAGGTAGAGGGTGGCTGGCATTCACGTTCAAAGCCATACCCCGTGCCTAGCCAGATGAGATAAAATGATCATTTAATAAGTATGATTTATCAAGATTTGGTAACATATTACAGAAAAATGACCAAAACTAGCCCAGGTGTTGTTTGATAAATGTGTGTGTGTGACCTTCAGGGCCCTCCAGACATGAGGTCTCTGGTGCCCACCTCCCACCCGCATCTAGTGATGACATTTGCAGAAAACGGAGGTGGCAGGTGGATAGGTCCATCTGGTCTGCTGCTACTTTTGCCCCTCAAGTGGCAAAAACAGAGTATGTCCAATGAATTCTGAAAAAAAAATGAGAACAGTCAAACAAATATTTACTGAACACCAACTATTTGTTTGTCACAAATAGTCTCCTTGGACTCGGGGACATAACCATAAGCAGCTTATGGTGTTGCAAAGAGCGAAGGCCAAGCCTTGAAGTGATAGGACTCCTTTCCTGGCTGCATGTGAAAATTAGATTCTTTGTACACATACTTTGTACACAAGATCAAACCGGCAACGGCTCTAGACTGAATATGTGTGTCTCTCCAAAATGCACATGTCGAAACTTAACTTCCAAGGTGAAGGTATTAGGAAGTGGGGCCCATGAGAGGTGGTCGAGAGGGATAAGTGTCCTTGTGAAAGGACTCCAGGGAGCTCCCTCGCCCTCCACCCACCCACCTGCCACCCCGGGCATGGACGACACCATGAGAAGAGAGCTGTCTCTGAGCTCAGAAACAAGACCTTGCCACACACCAAATGTGCTGGCATCTTGAGCTTGGGCTTCCCAGCCCCCAGCACTGAAAGAAATACATTTCTGTTGTTTATAAGCTACCCAGTCTGTGCTTATTTTGTTAGAGCTGTCTGAACAGACTAAGACAGCAATCATGCAAGAGCCTCGAAAAAGCTAACTGTGGTTCCAGCTGAATGCAAAGGCTTAAGGAAAGGAAGACTCCCACAGGCTAGAAGGCTCTTGGTCCCTCCCAACAAAGAGGAAGGTGTTGAACAGGACATTGACTTGGTGACATGTGTCTAACTCTGAAAGGAAGTGGGTGATGCTCTTTTTTCAAAGAAAGGAAAGATGTTATTAACCCAAAATGTGTGAAAATAAACATGAAGGAGATCCCTTTAGCCTATGTTATCCTCACAGCTAGAAACTTCCACATGGATCCTTCCCATTTAAATCCCAATCTCCCCATTGGAGATAGAATTCCAGAGTCCTTTGTTATTCTGGTAGCTGTTTGTCAGGTGAGGATTGCAGGGCATGAGTCCTGAGGCCTGGCCACATCCAGTAAGAAAACTGTCATAGGCTGAGATGTGTCCCCCCAGATTCATATGTTGGAGTCCTGACCTCAGAACATGAATGTCTTTGGAGAGAGGTTCTTTTATTTTTTCTCCAGCTTTATTGAGAATATAACTGACATATCACATCGTATAAATTTAAGATCCACAATGCGCAAATTTGATACATTTCTATATTGCAATATGATTCCCACCATAGTGCTAACACCTCCGTCCTATCACATCATTGCCATTTCTTTCTCATGCTGAGAACATTTAAGGTCTACTGTTTCAGCAACTTGGAAGTCTATAAGACAGTATTATTGTTGACTATAGCCACAATGCTGTGCATTTGATTCCCAAAATGTGTCCATCTACGTGGGACTTTGTGCCTCGGACCCGTCTCCCCATGTCCCCCACCCTCAGCCCCCAGGACCCATCATTCTACCCTCTATTTCTACGAGATTGACTTTCTTAGATTCTACACGTGTAAGGAATGCCACACAGTGTTGGTCCTCTGTCTGACATACTTCACTTAGCACAGTGTCATCAGAGGTCCATTCTCATGTGTATGGTGGCATTATTCACAGGAGTTGAGATATGGAAACAACCTCAGAGCCTGTCAATGAATGAATTGATAAAACAGATGTGGTATATGTATACAATGGCATGTTATTCAGCCATAAAGTGAAGGAAATCCTGCCATTTGTGACTCCAAGGAGATAAGGTCTTTACAGAGGTAACTGAGTTGAGATGAGGTCATTAGACCCTCATCCAGTATGACTGTGGTGTCCCTTTTAAGAGGACATTTGGACACACCGAAGGAGATGACCTAAAGACCCAGGGAGAAGACAGGTCTACCAGCCAAGCAGAGAGCCCTAGAACACACTGCCCCTCCCTCTCTAGGAGCAACCGGCCCTGGTGTTGCCGATCCTGACCTCAGGTGTCCAGCCTCCAGAGGTGGGAGACAACAGGTTCCTGTCCTGGATGCCAGCCCCTCCCACCCCCCGTGGCACTTTGCTGGGGCAGCACTGGCCCGTTAATACAGAAACCAACACTTCCAAACCTTACTATTGAAGACCAACCTGTGTGCAGTGGGAAAGCAGACAGAATAATGGAGCATTGCTCCCTATTCTTCATATTTATCAAAACTGCCCTCCGACCCCGGGTAAGCGGGCTCTCTGGGTCAGACCTCTGCAAATGCTTCTGGAGTCCACAGTTTGTTCCTTCTCCATGAAGCACCTTGTGAAGTCATAAACATTTGCCTGGACAAGCAGCTAGCTTACATGGTAAAGAGATCACTCCTGCCCTCCCACCTCATCGTCTCCCGACGGGGGCGTGAGCAGGAGACTGTCGGCAAAATCAAGTGCTTTTCATGAAACACTTGAAACAGCCTCATCCTGGTTCAGCTCCTCGAACATCGGCGCTGTTTTCTCCGGATGCAAGTTTCTGGGTTACACCTTGTCCTTCATTCCTGGAGGTGTTCCTTAATCAACTTGTAGGGCCTGACACCCAGGTATCAGCCTGTGGAGCCCGAGGTCAACAAACAATCACGTTTCAGCAGTGTTTACAAATATTGGAGTCCCAGAAAATAATTCTTGTGGAAAATATTCTGTCTCTTAAAATTTGAGGGCTCTGGACCCCTTCATAGGGCACTGCCGTGTGCTCCATGGTAAAGGATCTGGGATTCTAGGTCCCCAGGGACAGTGTGGCCCCAGGAGAGACCCTTTCACCAAAGCTGTCAGAGCTCACAAGAGGCATCCAGGAATCACAGTGTGAAACGCACGTATTCCTATTACCGTGTGTGTTCTCTTAAAGGAAAGACAGCGAGTTCTACTCCCCAGGGGAATCGAACATTATGCCTTTCAAGGGAGGGGGGGGAAGTGGGTGGGGAAATCCAAACCTGGATGAGCAGATTAAAGAGCTGCCCCTGGCAAACTGCCCCCAGCAGGAGGACACTGTGTCTCTGCAGGCAGGAACAGGGCTGCAGCCAGCACACCCGACACCGTCCTTGGCAGTGGGGCTGGAAAAATCCACCACCGTCATCCCCCCACCCCCCGACCGGCTGCACAGGCTCCAGGTCCTGGGGGCAAGTTGAAACACTTGCTTCCCATTGAGGACATGTCAGATCCCCACATCGCCCCAAATCGCCCACTGGGTAATTAATGGTGCTCACAAGGATCGTTTATGAGCTGGTGGTTGGTGGTCATGCTGGATTGGCAAGAGCTGCTGGTCCGAGGAGCCGGGCTCCCCGCGGCCCAGCACTCGACTTAGCGTGAGGCTGATTCAGACTTGCATCCTGGGAGGCTTTCTTTCTCAAGCCAGGTTTCTCATATAAAAGGGACCAGAGACACGGGACTCCCATGAGCTGGCGAATCCTCGGGAATCGTTATGTCTGACACTATGTTTCTTCCTGGCTTTTGTCCATCCAGATAAGCAAAGCTGGTTGAGCTGTGCTCAGCAAGCAAGCGGGTGCGGGGGAGACAGCGTAGCATCGGGGGTCCTGGTCCTGCCCGGAGCCTGGGCGATCTGCTTAGGAGATGCCGGGACGTCAGGAAGCCTGACTGTAAGCCCTGGCTCTGCTTTTGAACCTTTTGGCACTGAATTCACAGAAGTGTCCCTGGTGACATTGTTGAGATCCAAGTGCCGGGCGGGATGGGTTGCAGTTGGGCCGGCTCTGACATCCCACTGGTGGTCTGTTCCTCGGGGACGGGATCACTGCTGAGGACCGTCACCTCCTCCCCAGCCTTGCCCGCACTGCACACCACCCGACACCAGAGACACGTGCAGGCCTCCCAGAGACGTGGTGTCTTGTCTGCGAGGTTGGACGACTCTGAACTGAACATCTGGAGCAGTGGGCTCAGGACTCTCTTCCTCAGTATCATCTGCTCCTCAAGCGTAGGAGACTTTTTTTTTTTTAAGATTATTTATTTTTTTATTCATGATAGACAGAGAGAGGGAGAAGCAGGCTCCATGCCGAGAGCCCAACGCGGGACTCGATCGTGGGACTCCAGGATCGCACCCTGTGCCAAAGGCAGGCGCCAAACCGCTGAGCCACCCAGAGATCCCCCGTAGGAGACTTTTTAATCCAGATGTAGCCCCATAAAAACAAATAAATAGCATGATATGGTGCACGTGTGGAGAAAACAAATGCCACTGTCTTTACTTTCTGGTTGATCCCATAATTGGTCGGCGATAGTGGGGCGCTGAAGCTCAGCATTGAGCCCACCGATTATTGTTGGCCCCCTCTGACCCTCTCCTTTGGGCTTGGCAGGTCTCCTCCTGGAGTGTGCTCGGCGTGCCCGGGCACCTGGCCCTGAGCGGGGCCTGCGCTTCCAGGTCCTGTGGTGCTGGAAGGTGGCAGGTTCAGGGATGACCTGCTCACTCGGTGATACCTCCCCAATCTCTTGGCTCTGCAACGGCTGCTGCTGTATAGGAACCCCTCCTGGAGGTCCTCATCTCAGCCCTATGGGGGTGCAAGTCCCTCAGATCTGTGTGCAATCCCCCTGGGCTCTGCTGGGCCAGGAACCCCTCAGCCCCTGGTCCGAGGTCCCCATGTGCCCACCCAGAAATCTTGGCCACAGCCCCTGTCCCCCTGCTTCCACAGAAGGGGCACCTGGCCAAGCATCAATCTTACGCTTCACTTTCTGCCACTCTGGCTGGTGGTGGCTGCCCCTTGGAGATGGAGGGAGTCCCTTTGGGAGGAAGTCTCCTGCAAAGTCCCAAATGAAAGGAAGGACAAGCCTGCTCTGCCTTCTGGTCCCTCTCACTCCGTGTGGGGTCTGCAACTGCTCACAGAGTGCCTATAAAACCCTCACTGTGGCTTTGTCCATCCCTGCAAACCCCTCACTCTCCAGCCCACCTCCCCCGCCCATTCCCTAGGCAAGAGGGCCCTCCTCCACCCACCAGCAGGGGCGTCCCTGTGCAGAGACCTAGGTCCCTCTCCCCAGGCTGGAAGGCCACTCAGATGACACCTCGCCTGTGCTCCCAAGTTTGGGAGTCCCCAAACCCCCTTTCCCTGTAAAGCTTGGCTTGCAAGACCATTTTCTCACTGAGCATTGCTAAGGTCCATTTCATGAGTCAAAAGCTACACATCGCTTCTGTCTCTTTTCTCTCCATGGAGAGGTGTCCAAACCTCTCTGGATGATGGAAGACCCTGGCTGAAGAGGGACAGGGTCACATCCGAGCAGGTAAAAAGCATAAGCACAGTAACATTTCTTCAAAAATATGTTACCCTGTAATATGGAAAAGGATTTGGTCGTTGAGGAGTTTCAAAAGCCTGGTGGAGAGTAGACTCAGGAGTTTTGTAGGTAAAGCGAACCCCCATTTCATGTGTTCGCACACGTGGAGAGGAAATGAAAGACGGGGTCCCGGGACATTGGCTGCGGTTTCTAAACACTCGCGTTCTTTGAGAAAGAATGAATTTTATGAAAATGTTTTCACCACTGTTGGCACTTTGTGTTATCTTTTCTCACCTTCTCTTTTCTTACAACTTCTTTACAGCTTCTTACAACCTTTCCTGCAACAATTGTGATTATCCTGCCACCAAAGAGAAGAGGAAGCTAGTTTTAATGGCCAATAAGGGACAATGTTGGTGTTACCTGTCCTGGCTTGGGAAAAGGCTGGCCGCTCCCCAATCCTGACAGCCTGCGTGGCCCAATGCTGGCCACCACCCGGCCGTGGGTTACCCACTCGGCTCGCTTTTCAAGTCTGCCTATCGGAAAGTGGGTAGAATTTCTCTGCTTCTTGCTGCCCTCAGCTGAAAAACCCTGCTCCCGTGTTGGGGTCTCAGTTCGGCCAGGGACAACGCCTGTAAATATCTGCATATATCAGAGGTGGATAAATAGGAAATGCTATCATTAGCCTTGTGAGTTTGGTGGGGCTGGAAATTTCATCCTAACTCACAGAAACTGTTGTTTTCAACCGCTAAATCTGTAGTATTTTCTTTTTGGTCACCATAGAAAACCAATACACTGGGTTTCTCAATTCCCATTCACTTCTGACTGCTGCTGCTTCTTTTTTTTTTAATGGTCTAGCAAGGGCGAAGACGCTCATCAAACAGATCCCACAGTCCACAAGGGAGACACTAACAGTGGCTATAACGACTTGCTTGGCTCCTACCCTCTCAGCCTTCCTCTCTGTGATCTTTGAAGGATAATGGATAGTAGTTAGACTCCAAGGGACCCTTACAGCTTGCATGGGGAGCCAGGAGGTGGGAGCCACTGCAGGAGGGGACATTTCCTTGACTTAGATGACTCAGTATTGTCCTTCTGCTGGGTTGTGAGCTCCAAGAAGAAATTAAATTATATATTTTCTCTTTTTCTTCCATTCCCAGGATTATAGCAAATGATTAAAAAGAATGTGAGGATGGATGAGTGGATGGTAGGTGAGTGTTGGTCTCTTATGAACTTGGGCCTACTCTAGGACCTGGACTTAAACCTTATCTCTATAATAAAGCACCCACCTTTGTACCACAGTCCACCAGCATTTGGGCCCTGCCTTGTCCTTACCGCTCCCACCTCTGTCCTCAAGATTGCGAGTGGCCTGCCCACATCATTCTATCTTCCCTATTCCTGGGCCCTGAGTCCCACCATCTGCTAAATAACCTACCTCCTAGAGCCTTGGCTGCTTGTGATCTTATGAATGTCCTCCACTGATGATATTGGAGCCTGGATACTAACTGTGGTCTTCTGAAAACACTTTGTTGATGACCCAGTTTCTCTCCTCCTCCCCATCCATAGCTCTGCCGTCCTCAGGATCCCCTGCCCCTGGCCCGGCCTATTTACATTCCTCCCTGACAGGTGCTATAAAACACAGTCTCATCAGGCATGGACCATGTCATCTGGGATATTGTAAAATACCATATGGTTACTATTTTGGGAAATACAATCACAGAAACATGAGAATATCAGCCACCCATGGGCTTGGATAGAGGCAGGGAAAAGTGGTCATGGTTCCTCCTCAGCTGGGCTCCTCCACGCTTCATTGTGCAGGTGAGGTACAGAGGCCGGGCAAGTGGGGAAATTGCTGCAGAATGGGATGTGTCCCTCAAACTTTGCTGATATATCTGATTTTCTCCTTTGGCAAAGTTAGGGGCCCTTTGTGTTGACTTGGACCACTGCCTGGGTTAGCTGTGGACGTGGGAAGTAGGAGTGTGGGATACTCTCGGGGGAGGAGGACATAGCGAGCTGCTCCGGCCCCAGCTCCCTCCCAGCTGTTGTCTCAGAGGGTGGGAGCACCGAGCATATCCCTTGGTGGCACCCACCAAAACCAAATCAGAGCATGCGGGTTCATGGAAGTGAAGTTCAAACTGAGGAGGCCTGAGCTGACTTTCCTTCCACATCTCCCCGCTGATCACACACTGCAAATTTAACACCACTACAGTAGTATTGCAAGAAGCTTCATAGCACATTGAACATTCTTTCTTGAATGTTAAATTAGTATTGATTAAGATCATATTTTAAGCCCAAAATTAATTCACTTTATAGGACAAAGCCACCTACTGACAGTCTGGCCACCATTTCCATGTACCTGGGTGCTTTTCCTCAAGGATTCCTTCTGACCCTGTGGGTGAAGTATCAATTGTCCCCATTTTACCCGTGAAGATGCTAACTGAGGTCACACGGCTCACTCAGTGGCTGAGTCTGAAGTGCCTTGTTTATGCTCACTGTGGGGCTTCCAATATCCCGCCTGGTGCGAGCTGCAGCCAGCAGGACCCTCTGGAGCTGGAACCACGGCCTCCACAGGCTCTCCGGCCCCTGGCAAGCTGGCAAGGTGCTAGCAGGAGCTGCCTGGTTTTAAGTCCATCTCCAGCACCACAGCAGGGAGGTGTGCCTGAGGACTGGGCCGGGTTCGGCTCATCAGAACTAGCATCAACTTCCAACTCCTAGTTTCGTGAACACGGGGACCCCAACCTCTCCTACCTCTGTTTCTCCTCTGTAACATGGGAATGATAGCAATGCCTAAACCTTACACGGCGGTAGGAAGAATCAATGTGTGCCAAGGACACCCAACGAGAACTGAATAACGGTCAACCGTGACTGTTTTAGTCGCGAGTGCTGATTTAATTGGGAAAAAGGTGTCCTGGTGGTCAGGACCCGCAAGAAACAGCCCCGGACGCCTGATCTGAACAAGGACATGGCGCAACTGTTGTGTCCCGGCCGAGCTCGGGGCTGGAACAGGTGCTGGCGATGGCTGCGGGTGCAGGTGACCGCCCAGGAACGCTACTGTGACACACAGAGTCACGGCTTGACAAGCTGTTAAGCAGCTGTGTCAGGAAGCAACTCAGTCTCTTTGATCGCACATCCCTAGAGTTTCAGCCCAAACCCTCTCTCCAGGAGATAGGGTTCCCTCCACGAGATGGGGGCTCCCCATGAGATGAGGGCTCCCTCCACAAGATGTGGGTTCCCTCCACGAGATGGGGGCTCCCTCCGTGAGATGTGGGCTCCTCCCACGAGATGAGGGCTCCCTCCACGAGATGGGGGCTCCCTCCATGAGATGTGGGCTCCCCCCATGAGGGCTCCCTCCACGAGATGTGGGTTCCCTCCACGAGATGGGGGCTCCCTCCACGAGATGGGGGCTCCCTCCACGAGATGAGGGCTCCCTCCACGAGATGGGGGCTCCCTCCACGAGATGGGGGCTCCCTCCACGAGATGAGGGCTCCCTCCACGAGATGGGGGCTCCCTCCACGAGATGAGGGCTCCCTCCACGAGATGGGGGCTCCCTCCACGAGATGGGGGCTCCCTCCACGAGATGAGGGCTCCCTCCACGAGATGAGGGTTCCCTCCACGAGATGGGGGCTCCCTCCACGAGATGAGGGTTCCCTCCACGAGATGGGGGCTCCCTCCACGAGATGGGGGCTCCCTCCACGAGATGAGGATTCCCTCCACGAGATGGGGGCTCCCTCCACGAGATGGGGGCTCCCTCCACGAGATGTGGGTTCCCTCCACGAGATGGGGGCTCCCTCCACGAGATGGGGGCTCCCTCCTCGAGATGGGGGCTCCCCCCACAAGATGAGGGCTCCCCCCACGAGATGAGGGCTCCCTCCACGAGATGTGGGTTCCCTCCACGAGATGGGGGCTCCCCCCACGAGGCGGGGGCTCCCTCCACAACAACGTGCATCAGGGTGAACATGCACGCGCCGGTCCCAGAGCCGACATGGCAGTGCTCCCAGCTTGTTTTCCATCTTCGCGCTTCCGAGGCGTCTGCTCGGGAGGGATGCGGGAGTCGCGTAAGCAAGCCCCTGCAGGACCAGGAGCGGCCGCTCACAAAGGCAGCTTTGATGTGGTCTGCTCCAGCCAGAGCTGCCCAGCTGACTCTCCCACGGAGTATCAACAATACCATCTGCACACGCCCGAGCCTAACGTGTCATTCTCGCCTTGGGAGCAAATCATAGCTGACGGAACATTCTGGAAACGTTGCCAGAGAGTGACGAAAGAGGCTAATTTAACTATTAAAACTCAACAAAGGGGCCTCCTTGTTAACAAAGAGCAATTTCAGACAAGAAAGGAGCTTAAAAAAAAAACAAAACAAAACAATGAAAACACCACCCAACGTCTGCTCTAGAAGGCATCAGCCATGGAGGGTGTCTTAGAGGGAGCGGTTCTCCCAGGGGATGAGCCTGGAAGCTGACAATAGTCAGGCAATGCCTAACTTCCTCAACCCACACACTACAGCTTCTAGAACAGCCGATCCTCTGGGTCTCCCATCCCCGGGCGAGCACCGAGGCAGAGTTGTTCATTCCGACTGGTGCACCCAGTGCCGGTGGGGAGCCCCTGCACCTACACTGCTTCTTTCCCCCCTGTGCCCTCCCACTCAGATGGGTGGTGGACGTGGGGCCCAGGGGTGCTCTGTTCGGCATGCACCGATTGGGCCCACGCATCCCTGAGCTCCATCCCAGCTGGGGGCTGGGCCGTTGGGGCTCTGTGAGCTCAGGCCCTCCTCTGAACCATCATGGTGCTAGCTTCTGGGGAACTGGGAGATGGGGTCACAGGGAAGATTCCATAGGAAAAGCGAATGCAAACTGGTCTTTATGTAAAATGGGTGGCACAGAGTGTGGCAAACACTTGTCACTAACAGCCGTTGACTCTTCCAGAAAATCACTCCATCCTTCTGGCCGGTGTGGCTCTGGGGACGGGATGGTGACCATTCTGAGATGACTGTTGCCATCCTGCTCCTTGGGCTGGTCCCAGCAGGACACTGACTCCTCTCATGAGTTCAAAGAAATGTTTATGGAGAGCCAGGCATAACATGGAATTTACACTTTTGTGTCTAATCTTATTTTTAAATTTTTTTAAAAGTGGGTTCCACGCCCAGCACAGAGCCCAGCACGGGGCCTAAAGTCACAACCCCAAGATCAAGACCTGTGCTGAGATCAAGAGTCGGACGCTCGACCGACTGAGCACCCATCACACTTTGGCGTTTCAGACAAGACACTATGATGGTACAAATCTGACCTTTAGGAAACTTTAAATTCTCTTTTCTCACTGCAGGCTCCGATTAAGTAACTGTCCTGCTGCTTGCTTTACAAATGGATCTCACCGTCTGCGGACCAGCCCTGGATCACGGTTAGAGACGGGTGGGTAAACCCCTCTTGTGTGGGGATTGCCTTGTCAACCGAACATTAACTCACATAAAGAGGGAGCTCCAAGGGGTACTAGTGACAAAATAAGGAGGTGTGATCCTGTTTGGGTGGAAAGAGGACAGAAAAAAGTCATTTCTCTTCATTTCTGGATGTCTCAGCCTAAACCAAACCATTTGCTTTTAGGAAACCGTAGATTCCGGCTTCATGAAGTCTGCAGGTTGCGGATGTGGAGGGAGAGGATACAGATGCCCGAAGATCTTCTAGAAATGCAGCCATGGTCTTGATTTAGGACCTTGGCTTCTAAACAAGCAGCACTACATTTATATACCTGTCGAGAGAAAGAAATAAAGGCAGAATTGCAGTTACCTCAACGCGGGGTGGCGTCTCCTCTGTTTTGCCCGACCAGCCCCTAGCCCGTCCTCGTAAGCTTTCCCTTACCTGTGCTCGTCCCCCCTGCTGCTGACAGACGAATCTTCTGAACATTCAGGGTCTCCTCAGCAAGATGAGCAAGCCCGCGTGGGGACCGGCGGGCAGAAGCCTCGGAGGGCTCCTTCCCATCCACTTTTTTTCTCTTTGCTGACTCCAGCTGGCTGCCCCTCAGCTCTGCTCCCAGGGGCCAGGAGCAGGGTGGGCCGAGGCCCAGTGTGCTGCAGCCCCTGCAGGGGGGGCGGGGATGTGTGAGTCGGTGTTCCCCGGGAGAGCAGAGCCAATGGGACATATGCATACGGAGAGAAAGAGATTTAACTTAAGAAACTGGCTGATGCGAAGACGCAGATTGGCCAGTTCAAAACGAACAGGGTGGCCAGCAGTCTGGGGACCCAGAAAGGAGCGATGCTGCCATTGAAGGCTGCTGGCTGAATTTCCGCTTGCTGGGGGATGTCAGTCTTTGTTCTCATCGGGCCGTCAACTGCTTAGACGAGGCCCACCCACACTATGGGGGGGGTATCAGCTTTACTCCAATTCCACCCATTTAAATGTTAATCTCATCTGAATACACCCTCATGGGAACATCCAGGGATAATGTTTGGACCTCCCCACACCCCTGCCCCGGGGCACCATGGCCCAGCCAGGTTGACATGTAAAATGCACTATCTTAGGGTGCAATGGGCCAGGGGATCAGGTGACTCGACTCAGAATCTGTCACTGGCAGATCAAGCTACCTTGATGGTGTTTTCTTTCCCTGCCTCGACTCCTTGGTCACCGTGTCCTTTGCCTGGTTAACGGGTCTTCCCCCTATGGTTCTCTGTCCTGCGTGGACAAGGAGCCCTGCTAGGAGAGGGTGTGCTCAGGTAGGGTTTCCTCTGTGTGTGACTCAAGCCTTCTTTATGCAAACAGGTCGAGAGCTGGCATGAGTTTTCGGGTTTTGTCTGAGTCTTGTTTTTGTTACCAGCGCAGCAGTCCACCCCTGGATGTCAAATTTTGTGTGGCCTCCAGGCCCATTTGGCTGTGCTGCTGGGGACCCCACAGCCCCCCACACTCCCAAGAAGCGGACAAGCTCTCAATCATCCTCTTCTTCATGTCCCGTCATGCGTAGCCAGGACACAGCCCCTGGCAGTCTGGTTTGAAGCAGGCACCGCGAGGACAATTTGTCCCCAGCGGCCAACTTCTAATCACATGGGCTCATGTGCAAGATGCTGTGCCTGGCATCCTGTGCATGTGAGTGAGTGCACAGGTGTGCTCGGGCATGAGTGCCAAGGGAACATCACTGTCACAGTGTCAGGGAGACTGCGGACCCCTGAGGAGGCTGGCATCCCAGCCGCGTGAGTCATCTAGGGAGCCCCGCATGGGCACCTGTGGCCTGAAGGTGCGGGCAGGGGCCGTGGTGGTGTGGAGAAGGGAGGGAGAGCCAGGGAGACCCCCGGTGACACCTCCTGCTCTGGGAACAGGTGAGCAGAGCCACGGAAGGGACAGCTTGCTCCACACATGTGGTTGCGATGAACTGTCTCTGATCACTGCTTTCTTGGCACCCCATGTCCATGACTGCAGACACCCCTTTCTGCTGGTCGGTGTCCTGGTGAGCACTGAAGCCCTGGCTGGGCTCTCATATCCAGAAGACACTGCCACTAGGCTCCACTTATGCTCGGGTAGGTGCAAGCACCCCAAAGTATGCACCCAAGCCATGCATGGTAAGGCCCAGGGCCATTCAAGGGGCATCCAGGTGAGAGATGGAGCCGCATCGGGTACCTGTGCCACACCCTGGGGATCCCAGGGCAAGCCTCGGTGGCTTATTTGGTGCCACCTTGAAACGAAGCTCCATGAGGATAAGGGAAACAGAAGTGTCATTGAATTGGCTGCCTAAGTCCTGTGCCCCTCTCTATGGCAGCCGTCAGATGGAACCCAAACAAAGTAAAACAAACAACCCCCCACACATCCTAAAAGCCAGCAACTTTCACGAGGGGCCTATTGGCTGGGAGATACACTAGATTTTTCTTGTTTTTTGCCCTCCTTGCTTATTTGGGTGCTGTCTTCCCCCCAAGCCTGGGGACCATCTCGTTACTTCCGGAGCAAAAGCACTGAGCCAGAATCTGGCAGATTCGGCAGCAAGAGGGGAGGGAGCAACACGCTCACTCGTCCTAGTAAGCAGTATGAGGCTTCAGGAACCCTGTCCCCTTCACACATCCTGTCCCCTTCACACATCGGAGCTGAGGTCTCATCCAAGAACAGCCCGGCGAAGCCGCAAAGGGGGCGTCAGGCCTGAGCCTGCAATCCCGGCTCCCCACCTCGTGCCCAGGCAAGCTGCGCACCTGCACCTGCACCTGCGTGCCTCCCTCCCGGTCCTCCTCCTTAGCCCCTCCCTGCCGCAGGAGGTGAAGGGGGGTGCAGACGGGCCTCCACGCTCCGTGAGTGCCAGAGATTCTAGACAATGTCCAACTACATTGATTCCACACAATTCCTAAGGCTTAGAGGATGCACGTTGAGCTGCCCCCTTGGCCTTGTCACTCTCCTGGTGGAGGCCAGCCTCTTCCGGGGTAACTGGGTCTCCCGTGTTTCCTGGGACAGCAGCCTGAACGTCCCTTGCAAACCCCTTAGAAACGCGCTCTGTGGTGCCCACCCTGGACCTGCTGAGTCAAGGCCTCTGGGCGGCCTGCATCTGCACTTTGACAAGACCTGCAGAGGGTTCAAAGGTTGCTCCGTCTGCAAAGCTCTGCAGGAGGGATGAGGGGAGGGATCCCGGCCACCGAGCTTTGGCTCCTGGAAGCACCACTCCCAACAGGCCTCAGTTAGGGCTGCACATGCCAGCCTGGTTTGCTTTCTGCTTGAGGCCTGGGGCTCCCCCACCCACCAGAGCTCTGCTTGGGCTCAAGGGTCCAGACTACCTCCCTCATCTCCCCCTCCCTTCCTTCCCTTCTCTGATTCTCTCTCTCTCTTTTTAAAAAAGATTTATTTATTTATTTCAGATAGAGAATGAGAGAGAGTATGAGCGGGGGACGGGGGCAGAGGGAAAAGCAGATTTCCCACTGGGCAGGGAGCCCCATGCAGGACTCGATCTCCCGACTTTGGGATCATGACTGGAGCCAAAGGCAGATGCTTCACCGTTGGAGCCACCCAGGTGCCCCATGTTTCAAAATTTTCACCAGGTATGCATTCCTCTGCAATAATTTCCTTTTCTCTTTAAACAAGCATTTTCGAGATTGGTTTACCCTCATACCTATGGCTTAGTCAGTCTTGCTGATTAACATTGTACATTACATGAATATATAACAATTTATATATCCAATTCTTTATAGGTAGACAACTAGGTGGTTTTCAATTTTGAAACAGCAACAATACCCCAGCATGCACCTTAGTTAGGACTCTGGGTGATCATTTTCCAAATTCTCTAAAATATACCTAGTACTGCATTTGCTGGGTCACTGGCTAAATCATGTATTGCTAAATTGTTGCAGGAAATAACAGTCCTTGCAATTTCATATCTATCAACACTTGGGATGATCAGACCTGACAATTTTTCCAATCTGATGGGTCTAAATGGTCTCATTTGTGAGTTACAAGTCAGGAATTTTAGGGAGGTTGAGCCTCTTTCATATATTCATTGATCTTTCAGGATTTCTTTTCTACGAATTTTCCCTTCTTTGGCCCATTTTTAAAAATTGCGCTGTTGCAAAAGACTGTGCCATTTCCTCCCCTGTTCAAATGCTGAAACCTAGCTCATAATGTGGTGGTATTAGGAGTTGGGGCCTTTGGTGGTGATTATGTCACCAGGAGGGGCCATCATGATGGGATTAGTGTCCTTATAAAAGAGGACACAGAGAGCTCCCTTTCTCGCTCTTTCTTTTCATTCTTTCTCTTTCTTTTCTTTCTTTCTCTTTCTTTCTTTCTTTCTTTCTTTCTTTCTTTCTTTCTTTCTTTCTTTCCTTCCTTCCTTCCTTCCTTCCTTCCTTCCTTCCTTCCTTAAAGATTTTATTTACTTATTTTAGGGATGCATGGGTGGCTCAGTCAGTAAAGCATCTGCCTTCAGCTCAGATCACCATCCCAGGGTCCTGGATTGAACCCCACACCAGTGTCCCTGCTCAGCGGGGAGCCAGCTTCTCCCTCTCCCATGCCTCATGCTCGTGCTCTCTCTGTCTGTCAAATAAATAAAATCAATTTTTTAAAAAGAGTTTATTTATTTATTTTAGAGAGAGTGTGTGAGTAAGTGGAGGAGGGCCTTTTAAATATTTTTGCATTTATTAATTTTAAGGACGGGAGGGGCAGAGTTAGGGGGAGAAAGAGAATCTCCAGCAGATTCCCTGCTGAGCACAGAGCCCAACGTGGGGCCCAATCTCACAACCCATTGAAATCATGACCTGAGCCCAAATCAAGAGTAGGAGGCTTAACCTCTTGAGCCACCAGGCCCCCCTCCCTTACTCTTTCTACCACGTGAGGAAGCAGGGAGAAGATGATCACCCCTCAACCAGGAAACAAGCCCTCATCAGATGCCAAATCCACAGGTGTCTTGACTTTGGACTTCCAGCCTCTAGAATGTGAGAAATAGATTTCTGCTGCTTATAACCCACCCCTTCTGTGGTATACTGTTAATGACGGCAGCCACAATGGACTAGGACCATTGTCTTTTTCTTTCTGATCTGCATAAATCACCTATATTATGAAAATATCAATCCTGTGTGGTTACACGTCTCTCTCTACGTTCTCTTACGTTTTCCATATTGATGACACATTGTCTGCAAATAATGGCTTTGACTTTGTTATTCTTTCCAGTTATTATGCCTCTTTTCTGTGCCTCCTGCTGGCTGGGCCCCTCAAGACAAAGCCAACTGGAGCAGCACACTTGACTTTAAAGGCACTGTTTCTAACCTTTGCCCGTTACATGCTAATGTTTGCTGTAGGCTTTCAGAAGATGACGGTTACCTGGCTTTGGAGGGTCCATTCTATGACTAGTTTCTAAATGTATTTCATAATTAGTAAATGCAGAATTTCATCAAATGCTTTTTTTTCTGCATCTTTTGAGGATCATGCACTTTTCCCAATTGAGTGTGTAACATGATCAATTATATTAACAGACTTCCTAAGATTTCTCTTTGTGATTTTTGGGTGAATATGCTTATGTGTTATATGTTATACATCAAAGCATGTAGATTATATGTATATTCTTAGGATTTTGGCACTTATATTCATAAGTGAGATTGGCCTGTTTGCCTTGTCAGGTGTTCAGTTACTCTTCTGTGGAGCAATATTACAAGATACAAAGGATGCTGCATTGTTGTTGTCTTTTTAACGTGTGATGTTGGGTCATTCATTCTGTGCATCTATGGCAATAAATGACATCTCTGTGGTGGTATGGATTGGATGGAGGTCTTTAGCTGTGCATAGCAAGAGCCCTGGAAAATGATATCCAGATCCAAGTAAGAGGTGAGGAGTTGAGCTAGGGTGGCTATACTTACTTCAGGCAAAGGGGACTTAAAAATAAAGACTGCTGCAAAAGATATAGAAGGGCACTACATAATGATAAAGGGGTCAATCTTGTAAAAGGACATAGCATTTGTAAACACTTACGCACTAAACATAGGAGTACTTGAATATATAGAGCAAACATTAACAGAAATGAAGGGAGAAATAGATAGCAGTACAATAATACTGATGGTTGTTGTTCCCCGGCAACAATCATCGCTGAGCCCCTAGTGCTCAGGCACACAAAGTCAGCACAGGTGTACTCTCCTGAGGGTGGTGGTGGAGTACACAGCACATGGCCAGGCCCACCACGGGCGACTCTTACTATCATGATGGTGAAGTGGCCGGGTGTGTGGTAAAAACCCTCACATTCATCCTTTCCCATGCCTTCTCCAAGAAGGCATCTCCCTCCTTCCTAAAAGGTAAAAAATGTCATTTATAATCTGGGATGATATGGTCTGGTGCAGAGAAATAACTATAACAAATGTATTGGCAAGATCCTGGCAGGTTAGCAAACACTCAGTTCTTTGCTGCAGCCCCACTAAAGTCCATAATTATAACAGGATATCTTTTTTTCTTGTAATAAAGAGCAGTTGAACACTATGTTCTGCTTGTGTCTTGTGGTGACTAGTCTGAATCACAATCACGAGCAGGCTGTTACAGTGTGGGGGAAGTGGCCCTGACAAGCACAGTCTTTTCTTGCTCACAGAACAGTAAACATGGTGCCCAGTTTGGCACCAACACTTTCTCTGAAAGTGGCTTCCCAAGACTGTGTGCGCCACACCATGCTATTTTTTTGTGCCAACAAGTGTTCGTTGACTTTTTTTATCATTAAAAATGAGAAAAAAAGACTCCACATGGTAAGAAAACAAACCTTTTTGTCGCAGATAATTTCATTTGAAGCTAAAGTCAGGATGTATTTATTGAATAATGTGGTTAACCTTGTGAAGCTCACTAAGAAAGCCATTTCGTTAGAGTGTCTATATTGTGAAACATATTTTTATTTTCCAAATATGATATGCAGATGGCTTTTCAAGAGCAAATAAAAGCATAAAGGAATTCAATAACATGCACATTGGCAGTTGCATTTAAAGACAATAAAACTCACCTTTCAAAACTGATGTAGGTTGTTTCCAACTCATTATCTGTAGACTTTTCCATCCAATATTTACTGAATGCCTATTATGAGCAGGCACTCATATATGAAATGTTTTATGAGATAGGCTTTCTTTATCCTCTTGTTACAGATGAAGAAAACTAAACACAGAGAAGAAAATCAATCCCCTTTGGGTCTCATAGTCTACTTTGCACCAAGCTGGGAATCACAGTCTGCCACCCTGTCTCTCTAGGACCTCAGGACCTCTAGACGTGGGACGTACAGTAAGGGAGCTACCATCCATATGAGACTATTTAAGCTTAACTTTAGGTGAATTAAAATTCATTAAATTAAATCAAATTAAAAATTCAGTCCCTCCATTGCACTAGCCCCAACTCAAGTGCTCAAAAGCCTCAAGTGGTTAGTAGCTCTCATATTGTACAGCCCCAATATGACCTTTCCATTGCTGTAGAGAGCAGCCTTGAACATCACTCAGAGGCTGCTGGAGAACCATTCAATGCCTCCAGAGGAAACATGGTGCCAAACGCTGTCCTCACTGGTCCAGGCTTACCTGCCCCTCAGCTTTGTGACCTCAGTAACCTTGCCCTTTGGCTGGCTTTCCAGTTCCTTCCTCCAGATTTTCTGTCCAGATGTTCTAGGTCTCCGCGGGATGTTTGGTCTGAAACAAATCAGGTTACCTTTCCCAGAATTTCATTTTCCCGCAGATCTGTTCATGAGCCATCCTTTGTGCTTAGCCACAGTTTCTTGTGTTACTTGGTGGGGAGCATGTTGAACCATGCCTGAAACTTAAAATAAATGTTTATAAACCTCATCTAGAGATAGTCCCAAGGGGTGTTACTCTATGCTGTGCAGCCAGAAAACTTTGTCATACACCAGTACCACCTCATGGCCTCCGCACACACACAAGCATCCACATGGACAGGCCCAGAACCCTGTCAGCCAACTCTTTTCAGGCCTCTCACATGTCTTCTTTGAGCTTCCAACCAGGGTATTGGCCATGGTCACCTCTGACTCTGCGCCTCCAGGTCCCATTGGTGAATATCTCCATAGTCCTAAAGCCACTAGATATGTCTCACCCATTACTGCTTACAGGACTCATCATGAGAATTCTATTCTTTGTGCCTCTTGAAGCTGCTTGGGTTCCAAATTTCAAGAAACCAGAGCCAACATGCATTCCACACAACACAAGGTGATGGCCTATTCTCCATCTCTTTGCTGGAGCTTGCCAGCTGTCCGCTATGTACCAGTTCCTGCTCCCAGGCTCCCAGCTCAGTGGCTCTTCCAGCTGTGGCTCCCCCTTCCTACCACTGAGTACCCACTTGCCCAAGAGCAGAGTGGGAGGCAGACCATTCATTCTCCCCATCATCCGATCTCCCTTGTCTTCCTGAGGGTGACTGCCCTCATTAAAAATCCCTAAAACTTCCATAAGCGCAACTCCCCATATTAACGGATGGAGATAGACACTAGTGTCTTGTGAGGAGGGAAGAGGTGCTTTCTGGAAGATCAGTAGGTGAATTCAGCCTGTCCAATCACCCTTTCTGTCTCAGAAGGACTTTACGTGCTTTACCCAGACATGTGCACAGTCTGCCTTTTAGTTAGCTTCAGTGTTTTGTTTTGTTTTTTAATGTTGCCTCTATTATGACGCTGACATACTACAAATCCATTCTGGCACCGACCACCCACAGTCAGCATAGACCTCACGAGTTAAGGGCACTGTCCTCCATAGGATTGGCCCTTTTTCAGACCCTAGCCATAAATTCAGGGAGTCCCAGGCCACCCACACTTCTGACCAATCGACTACAAATTTCAGAGTTCCCATGACTCCATCCAGTTTGAGAATTCACAAGAACAGTGCCCAAAACTCAGGAAAGTGGTGTAGCCACGATTACCGTTTTATTATAAAGCATACAACTCAGGAGCAGTCAAGTGAAGAGATTACAGGGTGAGGTCAGGAGGGTCTCAAATGCAGACCCTCCACACCCACTCCGTTGGGAACCGGGTACATCATTCTGCTGCTGCATCACATGCTGATCAGCCAAAGAGGGTTTTCTGTGTCCAGCATTTTTATTGGGGTCTCGCTATCTAGACATGATTGGTTAAATCATTAGCTATTGGTGATTGAACTCATCTCCAGGTCTCCCTCCCTTCTCTGGAGGTCAGGCTGGCTCCAAGTCCCGGTCTTCTAACACATGCTGGGTCTTTCTGGAGAGTAACCCCAGCCATCTGGAGAGTAATGAGGGGACCCACCAAGATTCACCTCATTAGCATAACCTCAGGAGCAATCCCAGGGTCTCCTGACTGACAAGACACTTCTCAACACTTCAGGGAGTTCCAAGGGTTTTAGGAGCTCTGTGCCAGGAGCCTGTGACAAAGACCAGATGAGTTTTACCTTTGCAGCTTGTTCACAGTTACATCATGAGACTCTTACTTACCCACAGAGGGAATGAGAGGATCTTGTTCTATTAGCCAAGAATATATCCCAATACCTTCTCCTTTTCTGTATAAATTGCCCGCGTTTTACTCAAAAGAAAATTAAATTAAATTGCTAATGAAATACATTATTTTTACTCAAAAAAGATAATGTTGCTCCTGAGCCTCTCCTACCATGATCTAACAGCAATCACTAGTCTTGCTTTTTGCATGTATACTGTACACTACCTGAGGGCAATACATTATTAGGTTGAGGCCTTCAGGATAAGAGGACTGGACTTCAGAAAATAGTTTTAAAAGCCTGTCTCTTGAGAGATTGATCACCAAAACAAACATTATGCATCTATACAGAGACATCAGGGTGAACCATACACATAGGTATATGGGAATAGCTGGAAGGCCAGGTTTGCAAAACCCTTAGCATCAGGCTTGAGTGAAAATCTAAACCTCAAAGTCAAAACCAATTTACAATATAAAATGCATCTGGTTGGCTGAAAGTATACAGTGAGGTTTGAAAAAGAAAAAATATATATATATATAGAGAGAGAGGGAGAGTTTTGGAGGGGGAGGAGAGGCGTACATTGCCTGGAACCCTGGCTGTAATCAGGGAAATCCTAGAAAATCCACAACAAGTTCAGCCCTGAGTAATGGGAACAAGCTGGCAAAGCCCCCCTCTAGTAAGAATGAACACTGACAATGGTAAAATGAAGTTCTGGGGGTACCTGGGGGGCTCAGTGGTAGAGCATCTACCTTGGGCTCAGGTCCTGGGATCCAGTCCCACATTGGGCTCCCTGCAGGGAGCCTGCTTCTCCCTCTGCCTGTGTCTCTGACTATCTCTGTGTCTCTCATGAATAAATAAATAAAATCTTAAAAAGAAAAAAAACAAAACAACCAAACAAGAAGTTCTGAAGTGACCACTTGTCCATGCTCAAAAAACTAACCACCTCTGCCAGGGCAATGACATTTCCAATCACTTGACTTTTTGCAACATGTTTAGATGCTTTCCGTTTTCAGTTTATGCATGACTGGGAGGAAAAGAAGAAGCTAGAAAGGATTTTCCCTTCTCATTATGCTCACGGAGGCCGGGCTGCAGGGTCTGCCCCCGTACACAGCGAGACTCGGGTGCACACTGCCATGCTAGGGGTGTTGTCGAACAAAAAAGACGAGTTGGGCCTTTTCCTGCTTTGCTCCCGAAGAGTTGCATGAACTTTTCACTTCCCAAGCACCCGCTCGGCACGAGTATTTTCCAAATGAGATTCCCCAGAGAGAGATTGGACTGTGCTGCCACCGGAAGGATGTCGGTGCTGATTTCGCATGAGAGAGTGTTTGTGAAGCACTTCTTAGCTTTCGCGAGGTTGTGTGTGTTTGTCCAAAGTCTTGCACGTTTCACGAAGACCAAACAAACAACCAGGCTATAGAGGGGGAGCACACCTTGCTTTACTCTGTGAGCAAAAGGATGAACTTTGGGTTCAGAGACAAAGTCAAGAGTTGACCTTCCACGTGCTGTTTTTTCTTTAATATTTTATTTATTTATTCATGAGAGACACAGAGAGAGAGGCAGAGACACAGACAGAGGGAGAAGCAGACTCTCTGCAGGGAGCTCAATGCAGGACTCAATCCCAGGACCCCAGGATCATGACCTGAGCCCAGGGTAGATGCTCCACCACTGAGCCACCCAGGAGCCCTCCATGGACTCATTGAATGCTGAGCAGATGAGTTAATGAGCAAGCGGTTTCCTGGGGTTCCACTGTCACTTGAAAACACTGGTGGGGAGGACCTCGCCCTCTTCCCCTTGGTTTCCGTGACTCCATCTCCCCTCCACCTCAGGCATGCTCCTAAGAGAAGAGAATGTACTTTGCAAGAATTCTGATACAATCTTTCTGAGTTGTAGCTTTTCCTTCATCTACTTACTCAACAAAAATAGTCACCAATAGTGGCCACTATGTGCTAGAAGGTCTCAGCCCTGGGGTTGGGGTTGGGGGTTGGTCTATTCTTCTGGCTTGTATCCTAATGAAGACGCAAACGTTGACAGACAAAGTTAAACATAATTACAAAGATCTCAGATGATGACGAGTGCTCACAGGTGACTCGGAGTCTCTCCAGCGAGTGAGGGTGACAGTAGTGGACGGCAGAGCTCTATAAAGCCAGGCTACAGCAGCATCGTGGTTGGAATCTGACTACAAAAGGTGCCAGCTGTCCAGACTGGTCAAGGAGGGAGCCTGGGGTTTGAAAGAGCAAGAATGTCAAACAGGGGCACCCAGGGCAGACACTGACGTGGAAACCAGGGTGGTCTGTGGAAGGATTAGAAAGAATGCTCTTCCAGAAGGAGCACATGTTGGTAAGAAATAGAATCTGAGAAAGAGGCAGGAACAGAGCATGCAGGCCTCAGAGCCCAATACATGGTGCTTGAATTTTGTTCTCAATGTGCTTGGGAGGCCTGCGCATTTTCGACTTTGCAGTGAGGAAGGAATATAATCTGATTGACCTTGTGAAGAAGTCTCTGGCTGTTGCGTGGCTATCACCTGTGAACACTCTCAGGAGGGCATCCTGGGCTCCTGCCCCTGCAGGGCTCTAGAACACTGACGGATACTCCCACTAGGACAGCCAGGCCAGGCTCCTGAAGTGGCAAGGTGCAAATTCCTCACCTGGGAGGGGGGAGCCTTGCCTGGGGAGGGGAGAGAGGCCAGCCGAAGCCTGAACAGAGCAGGTGAGAAATGTGAAAATCTAAAGACAAGCAGTTGGAGCGGCCCCGCAGCGGAGGCCAGGCTTGTACTCGATACGGGGTGAAGGATGGAATCCAAGCCCCAGATCGAGCAGTGCAGATCCAGCTTCGAAGATTCCCAGCAGAAGCAAACAAAAATGCTTGCTGCTGCAAAGTACCCTGTTTTAACCCTCAGGATTTTCTCAGATTAAGTTCAATCAAATATGAGCTCACAACCCTATAGTCACTGACATCCAGAGAAACCAGCCAGCAGTTTGATTGAACTTAATCTGAGAAAATCCTTGGGGTTAAAATACCATTCTCCACTAAAAAGGATCAGGGCTTCTTGGAGAAAGAGGTGATTCCAAGACTGGGGCTGGACGGATAGAAGATGAGCCTGGAATGTTGTGTTGCAGATGAGGACATGGCAAAAGAACACAGAAGTTAAGTATTAAAGGGGCTGCCTCCGGTTAAATCAGAAATAGTTTGAGTATCAAGATATGGAAAGCTGTCAGAATAAAATAGGAAACCATGAGTCCATCTAGATGTAAACACACACACACAGAGAAACCAATAAATACAGACGGGGAGAAAAGCATTCCTTACAATTAATGCTGACAATCAATGCATAATAAATCTGAATGCCAAACATCATGGTAATAATTGGTTCAGCCAAGACACTCACCAGGTGCTAAAACCAGTGGGTAGAAGTTTGATAAGGAATTGGAATAATCAGATGGTCTCAAAATGCCTTTCAACAAAATGCCGCTTACAAAGAAAGGACCAGCGAGAAACTAGAACTCCTCTACCCGACAACCAAATAGCATCACCTGGAATGGGACACCCCGAAGTCACTTCCCCCCTGGCAAGAGACAAGGAGACCCTAGCCCACTTCTGTACTGTTTTTGCCAAAAACGTATAACCTGCATCCGTTCATGCGGAAATGTCAGGCAAACCCAAAGTGAGGCGCATGATACAAAATGCCTGGCTTCGCGTGCCAAGGTCTGAACTCTTCCGGGTGGAAAAGCCCCAGGACGCTTAAGTCAACGCAGCGTGTGATCCTGGGCTGGATCCTTTAGCTAGAAGAGGACATTACTGATGAAACAAAACTGAGGTCCGAGGCGTGGTGAGTAGTAACACGACGTCCGGACTTCTGCTGGCTGCGCTGTGCTTACCCAGGACGATGTCCTTGCTAATCAGGGCACATACTCAAGTATTTGGGGGGTGGTGGGCATCCTGGCCACGACTTACCCTCAAATCATTCAAGAAAACAAAGTTATTTGTACTGGACTTGCCTTTTTTTTTTTTTTGAGTATTTAGATTACAAAATAAAATTAGCGAGTCAAAAAGAAAAAAGATTCACCCAGACAGCCCTGCGAAGAACCAAGAACAGATGGAACCTATTAATCTGTTACAGTGCTTAATGGCCCAAAGTTTTGAACATTAACTTCAGACTCTTAAGAGTTTTTAAGTCTTGGGGCCTCTGATTAATGTGCAAGGGATTGTGTACCAATAGCTCCAATCATCATAGCTCAGAGTAGAGAAAGGCAAATAATACGAATTGAGTTAAGCAGCCTATACAAACCTACACGTGGTTGTATCACCACCGCTATGTCGGTTTTCAAATGCAAAAGCCGAAGTTCAGGAAAATTAATTACATTGGCCAAGATCACACGGTACACACCCCAACTGGAATTAGAACGAAGATGCCAAGGTCTGTACACCTGCCAGCTTTTTTTTTTTTTTTAGCATCGTTGGTCCTCCTGGATAATTAAAAGTCAAAGGGTTACCTTTGGGGGTAGTCTGGGGAAAACAGTGAGAGGAGGATGGTGCCCACCAACGTCTGTGACCCCGCACGACAGCTGGATTGGGACAGTCCTGCTCCCTTGCCACCGACCACCACCTCCCTGAGAACCACAGAGAAGCCCTTGACTGACAGGCAAGACCTCGCTCACCTCTGACCTGGAGCCTCCAAGGGCCTCCTTTGCCGCCAGCCGCCAGGAAAAACTGAGACACAGAGCACCGCAAAATTGCACTTTCTCGGAATGTCCTCTGGACCTTCAATGAGAAAATCTTTCCAGACTTTCCATTCCTGTTGGTCATTTAAAAAGGCATTTGATTAGCTCAGAGTTCAGGGATATTTAGTACTGACTCTGAGAACTTAATTTAGTTGTTATTTACCAAGCAGGGCCGTTGGAATATGAAAGATGCGAGTTTAGTTTTGCAAAGGTGTGCAAAAGTTTTTACCCTGTAGTTTAAAAGAGTATTTTAAGGGGATTTAAGCAGATTCTGTAAGATCTGATATTTGTTCCCTTTTCATGGAAACTAATCACTGCTTTGGAAATGGAAGTTCGCTATTTGCTACTCAGCAGAGTGCTTGTCACATGGTAAGTATGCAAAAGCTATTTGTCGTATGGGTGAATTAATGCTTATACCAAGGGCCAAAAAAATTGCCAATAGCACTCAGATGCTTAATGTACTGGCTTGGTTGCAATGCAAGTCCTTTATAATTAAATGTACAACACAGAATTTCCTTTCAGAAAATTCCTAAATTGGGGTTCCTGCGGGGCTCAGTCTGTTAAGCATCTGCCTTCGGCTCAGGTCATGACCCCAGGATCCTGGGATCTCAGGATCCCCACATCAGGCTCCACACTCAGCATGAAGTCTGCTTGAGATTCTCTCTTCCTCTGCCCCTCCTCTTTCTCTCTCTCTCTATCTCAAAATAAATAAGTAAGTCTTTTTAAAAAAAGACACTTCCTAAGTGAATCCCATAACTGTCATCTTACTAGTCTTTTTCAACAGTGATGTTTAAACAATTTATTGACATTGAAAGCACTTTTCACTAGTAAAGGTATTCAGACTTGGGAGCATCAACCAAGGATACGTGGAAAATTTTATATCAAACTCACTTCCAAAGTCATATTTTGATTTTTGAAATTTAAAATGTCATTTTTTAAACTTTTAAAAGTATTCCTTTCTGTGCCATGTAGGCTTTGGTGTCATATCTAGGAGGTTCCCTGGACCCAGCTGCAGAGCTGGGTGCCAGGTAAGGACGGACTCCACCCCTGGGCTGATGCCTAGCCACCTGCATCCTCTTCCTGCCCTCCTCCCTCCTGCCTGTTCTGGGGGCTCACCTCCACCTTCTGCACTATCCACGCTCCACTGCCTTTTGCTTCCAGGCAAACCTGCTCGCCAGCGGGAAATCAGCCACAGAAAAGAGAGAGGGTTTGGGAGTACTGATGTTCCCTGCTCATTCCTCACCTTGCCAAGTGTATGTTGGGGATCCAGCCCAAGACCCCATGTTCCAGGATGAGCGAGAACAGTTCACAGGGCTGAGCGCATCATCACAGTCATGATTTGTTATAGTGACTGAACACAGGGGAAAGCTACCGAGCAAAACCAGCAAAGAAAGTGGCACATGGGGCAGTGTCTGGAGGAAGCCAGGTCAAACTTCCAAGCCCCCTTGCAGTAGGGTCACACAGGACGTGAGATTCCTTCAGCAGCAAGTTGTAATGACGCATGAGATGTTGCAGTCCATGGCAGCTCATTGGAAACTCAGGTCTCGGTGATTTTACCGGCCGCTGGTCAGTGTAGGTACCCTTTGCCTAGCCTGTACAGAGACACCCCAGACATCCAGAAAGAAAATGGAGGTTCAGGGTAAACCACGTTGTTTGTGCACCATTTAGGCACAGTGAGCAGGCTTAGGGTGCTGGGAATTTTCCTGAAATCCAAATTCCCGGAGGCTAGCCAAGGGCCAGCCCTACAAGCAGACCCTTTGTAGGACAGCCATCCAACAGTCTGTCCTGCTATGCTGACTTCTGCACACCCAGGGGCTGCCAGCGGCTGTTTCCTCCTGCAATCCCAGCACCTTCTCCAGCTTTGCTCCCCTCTGACCCTGCTGACACCTCCCCATCCCCTGGCCCCTTCAGGTTCAGCCAGGGGCTAGCCCTGAGCGGGTCCCTGTAGGGTTCCCTTAACTCTCACCAACTTTTGTCACCAGCCAAGATGGAGGGACAAGGACAAGACCTACCCCCTGCCCAAAATACCAAACAAACCAACCCACAAAACAAAACACAACATCAGACAAAAATATGTGAAACAACAGTTTTTAAGATACTGGCCATCAAGAGACAAAAGCCAGCGGATGTCCTAGCGACAAGAAACCAAGGAGGTGAGCCTTCCCATCACCCCAGCTTGCCGCCCAGGAAGGTGTGTGGGCTATGGCACAGAGGGGGTACCCGGAGGCTGAGGAGATGGACAGACAGGCCCGCGAGACCGAGGCACTTGGGGCTCCAGGCGTCCTGGAGAGGAGCGGGTAGCCAGAGACTGAATGCTGGGATCTGCGCCACGTGCACAGTAACACAATAAAAAAAGAAATAAGAACAATTGATGATCTCAATGGATACACAAAAAGCATTTGAAAATATCTGTCATTCCAGATAGAACCTCATAGAAAACTAGGACTAAAAGGGAACTTCCCTCACCCTGATGAAGGGAACGCTCAACTTCACCAAATGTTTTTACCGAGTCTCCTGAGATGATCATTTAAGTTTTGTGTCTTATTATTTTTCTTAAAGATTTTATTTATTTACTCATGAGAGACACAGAGAGAGGCAGAGACACCGGCAGAGGGAGAAGCAGGCTCCCCGTGGGGAGCCCGACACGGGACTCGATCCCAGGACCCCGGGATCACGCCGCTAAGCTACCCAGGCATCCCAAGTTTTGTGTTTTATTCTATCCATATGACGGATTACCTTAATCGATTTTCAAATGTTAAGCCAATCTTGCGTTTCTAAGATAAACGCCACTTGGTCATGGTCTATAATTCTTGTTATATGTTGCTGGATTTGATTTACTGTTTTGTTGATAATTTTTGCATTCATATGCGTAAGTAGTATTGGTTTATTGCCTTCTTGTGATATATTTGTCTGGTTTTGGTATCAGGGTAAGACTGGCCTCATAAAATGAGTTGGGAAGGGTTTCCATCACTTGACAGATGCTGAAATCTACTCTGCAGTAGAATTTAGCAGTGAAGCCAGCTGGGCCTGGACTCCCCTTTACGGATAGATGCTTTATCATCATCATTACCATTATTATTACTAATTCAATCTTTTCATTTCTGTTTAATTCAGATTATTATTTCTTCCTGAGTCAGCTTTGGTAGTTGGTGTCTTTCTAGAAAGGTGCCCACTTTATCTAATTTATTAGTGTACAACTGCCCATAGTATTCCTTTATAATCCTTTTATTTATGGTAGGTCGGTAATAATGTCCTCTCTTCTAAGTCAGTAATTTATGTCTTTTCTCTTTCTTTTTCCTGGTTAATCCAGCTAAAGATGTGTTTAAAAAAAATAACAAGCTCTATTTTTTTTCTATTTACTGTTTCATTGATTTCTCCACCAATCTTTATTATTTTCTTCCCTCTCTTGCTTTAGATTTAGATTGCTCTTCTTTTTCAGTTATCTTAAGGTGGAAAGTGGGGTTAATGATTTGAGATTTTCCTCTTTTTTTTCTTTGAGGTATAATTGATATGACATTATATCAGTTTCAGGTGTGCAGTGTCATGATCTGATATCTGTATGCATTGCAAAATGACCACCATAAGTCTAGTTAACACACATCATCATACGTAGTCACAATTTTTTTTCTTCTGAGAGGAACTTTAAGATCCATTCTCCTAGCTACTTGCGAATATGAAACATTATTATTACCTATAGTCGCTATGCTGTACATTAGCTCTCTATGGATTATTCACTTTATAACTTAAACTTGTACCTATTGATCCCTTCCACTCATTTTACCCACCACCCACCCCCTGCCTCAGGCAACCACCGATCTGTTCTCTATATCCATGAGCTCAGCTTTTCTCTTTGTTGTTTTTAGATTCCACATATAAATGAGATCATATAGGATTTATCTTTTCCTGTCTGACTTATTTCACTCGGCATAATGCCCTCAGGGTGTACTCATGTTGTCACAAATGGCAAGATTTCATTCTTTTTTATGGCTGAATAATATCTATATCACATTTTAAAAAATCAACTCATCCATCAATCAACATTTAGGTTGTTTAATTTCTTGGCTATATAAATAAATGTTTCGATGGTGGGAGTACCTATATCTTTTTGAATTAGTGTTTCCATTTTCTTTGTATGAATATCCAGAAGTAGAATTGCTGGATCGTATGGTATTTCTATTGGTAATTTTTTTAGGAACCCTATGTGTTTTCCACAGTAGCTACACCAATTTACTTCCCCACCAACAGGGCACAGTGTTCCCTTTTCCCTATGTTCTCGTCGACACTTGTTATTTCTTGTCTTTTTGGTAAAAGCCATTAGAACAGGTGTGAGGTAATAACTCATAGTGGTCTTGATCTGTATTTCCCTGATGATGAGTGATGCTGAGTCTCTTTTCATGTGTCTATTGGCCACCTGAATATCTTCAGAAGAATGTCTATTCAGATCTTTTGTCCATTTCTTAATTTTTTATTTTTTAAAAAATATTTTATTTATTTGTCAGAGAGAGAGAGGGAGCACACCAGTAGTGAGAGTGGCAGGCAGAAGAAGAGGAGAAGCAGACTCTCTGATGAGCAGGGAGCCTGATGTGGGACTCAATCCCAGGACCCTGAGATCATGACTTGAGCTGAAGGCAGACGCTTCATCAACTGAGCCACCCAGGCGCCCCTCTTTTGCCCATTTTTTAGTTGGGTTTTGCTATCAAGTTGTATGAATTTATACATACACACAAACACACCTATTTTGGATATTAAACCCTTATTATAGGTGTATGATTTGCAAATATTTCCTCTTATTCCATAGTCTGCCTTTTCATTAATTGATTGTTTCCTTTGTTGTATCTTCTTCAACATAGGCATTTCCAGCTGTAAATTTCCCTCTAAGCACTGCTTAGATGCAGCGCCTAATTTGTGACATTCTACCACATTATTCTTTCCTCTCCTGAGTTTAGAGTACTGACGTCACCAGCTGTCTGTCCCCATCTGTCCATTGCTCCCCACATTTCCATCAGTTTCTGCTTCATGGTGTTTTGTTACCAGGCTCACATGTGTCTATAACGTCATATTTTGTCTGATATCAGTGTAACTGTTTTAGCCTTCCTGTGGGTCCTCTTACACATCTTTTTGCCTCCTTTTCTTTTAATCTCTTTGTATCTTTGAACTTAAAATGTGTCTCCTGTTGATAACATATCCTTGTAGCATTTTTTTTAATCCATTTTGACCATCTCTACCTTTGGTTTGAACTATGTCTTTAGTTTGCATTTAAATTTATTATTGATATGATTGGATTTAGGTTTGACATTTTACTTGTCTGGTTTGGTTTTTTCACATGCCTCCTGTCATGTTCCTCAGTTCCTGTTTTTACTTTCTTTGAACTCAGTGAATATTTTCCAACGTTCCATTTTAATGGCTTCAATGATTTTTTTTTCTCCCACTGTATTTTAAAGATTTTTTTAGTGGTTGCTCTAGGGTTTAGCATATTCCTCTTAACATACCAGAATCAGCTTCAAATGTATAATAGCTTATTTCTAGTGATATATAGAAGTGTAGGTGCAATATAGCCCTGTTTCTTTTTCCCTCTGTTTGTGGTATAATTATACATATTATAACATTGTCATATGTTTTAACTGTTATAAATTGTTATATAAGTGTTACATGTTATAAATATGTTACATATGCTATAAATAACATATTGTTATATGTCATAAATGTTATAAACCCGATATTTAATTTAGTAAACCCAACAACAATCATTGTAATAATTACTTTACCATCCCCAGTCGTTTCTTTACCCTAATAGAGTTTTATCCCCGTGCCTCTTCCGTGCTGTTATTGGCAAATATGAGGTACACACGTGACATTTCTATATGCAGCCCCACCTACCAGTGGCATTTGCCCAGGACCCAGTAAGCGGTGAGGGAAAGGGACTACAAAGGGCAAGGGAACACTTTTGGATATGATGATCATGATGCTGATGACAATCATTTAATAGGTGTATATGTGTATGAAAATGAAAGAAATCTATGGGCCTATTATAGGTCAATTACACCTGAATAAGACTCAAAATGGGAAAAATAACTAGAGGGAAATATTTCCATTACCATAAAGAGTTAACGTAAGAAGAGCTCATACATACATATCAGGTGTCAGAGGAAATAAGACACTGTAATGAAAATGAATTCAGTCATGAACTTGGGATGCAGGAATGTAGAATGAGGGCAGACTGCTGGGAAGAGAGCTTGGCATTCACTGCATACTTTGTGACGTTTGTTGAGTAAATATTTGTTGAGCCCATTGTCCCTGGAAGGTAACTTTTGTACCCATCACACCCCTCGGGTCAGTTTCTTGGTAATATTAGTGCTCTCCCAACACTACCATAATGAATACCCCTTTATCACAACAGGAAGTCGTATTACATCAGGATCAGGATCACTCAGCACATTTTCCTTCCACTGCCTTAGTCATAATAATGAAGAGTGCTGAACCATTCATTACATAGAAACATAGTGGTAGCATTGCATTTAATTCCTTAACTTTATTTTTTATCTCAAAATCTCAAGAGGCAAGTAACAGGCAAGTTCTATATATCTTCCATGTGTTTCCATTTTTAAGAAGCTTTGAGAAGGAAAGACTGATTTCAAAAGAAATTAAATCATTTAATGGTGTTCTGTGGTTTATATCCTACTGGATTCTTCAAATTCTACATGCTTGCACTTTCCTCTGCCAGACTGGTCTCTCCATTGCTCCTGCCCACATCCCATTATGATAATAGCCATCATTTCCCATCATTTCATGAGCACCATGCACATCATGCACGCTCCACATGTGTCAGCAATAATCCTCACATCTACCCTCAACATAGGCATTAATTATTGCCCATTTTACAGGTGTGAGAATTGATAGTCAGAGAGATTAAGTAACTTGCTCCAAGTGTCTCCATAAGCGATAAGTTTCTGACAGACTCCCCAGACCTGTGCTGTCAGGCTGTCGTGTTCAGATTTCTGTCTTTGCCTTTTTGCTCCTGTCATATCCCCAGTCTGGATCACCCTTCTTTCTCTTCCTTTGGGATTCTCTGAAGTCTAGTTGGATCTTGGTTACAGACCCTGGCATTCCTGGCCCTCAACTCCTGGGGGCCACCTTGTCAGTCCCTTCTCTGGGGAGAGAGAGAGAGAGAGAGAGAGAGAGAAAGAGAGAGAGAGAGAGAGAGAGAGAGAGAGAGAGAGAGAGATGAGGACCAGAAGTGAAGCTGTTAGCAAAATCAAAGAGTGGCAGTTGGGGAGATGAAATGCAAATTTAGGAAAAAGAAACTCTGATGCTTTCCCTTCCTCCTTTCAAAATTATGCAGCCCAAACTCACTTTTGAGGGTGGCTAAGGAATACAAGCAAGTGGAGGGCCAAGTAAAAGATTCTCCATCATCCGGAAATGGCATTGGCACTCATCAGGACCAGAATCCAGTCCTTGCAGGGCAGGAGCGGAGGGTGCCAACCAATTTCCTTACCTCGCCCAGCCATGGAGTTCCTGATTCCTTTGTCCATTTTGTTAACTAAAACTAAAAATAATTTACTATCAGCTCACAATGCCCTCAAGCCATGGTCTTCAGCTGTGTGCACCTGATTTGGAATGGCAGTAAAACGCACACTCCACTAAACTGGATTTCAAAGAAGAGAATCCAACATAGGGTCGCCAGGCAGACACATAGAAAGATAAGGATATATGCCCCATTGCTCTATTTGGGTACCAACAACTTGAGAAGAGCCGCCTAAAAATCATTTTTTTACTTCCTGGACCTGCAGGAAAGATCCAAGAGAACTTTATGAGGATGATGGTAAATGTTCTATATCTTGATTGGGGTGGTGGATTCACAGGTATACACATTTACAAGTCACCAAATTATACATCTAAAGTATGTGCATTTTATTGCAGGTATTCCACCACAATATAATTATAGGGAGGAAGGAAAAAAAGAAAAGAAAAGAAAAACTTCCCTTACTCTCACGAACTTAGGCTCTGCCTTAGAAGAAATCCTGGTTCCATCAGACAGTGCTTCCACCAAGGAACCAAGGAAGCCTCCTGCTGCACTGGTAGCCACAAATACCTGGTACAGATGCAAACACCTGGACACTTTGAGCACTCTGCCTGTGAGCCAGCAGGTGATAAAAGGATCTGCTGACCTTGGCTGTCATGAGAAGATGGGGTTGCTGTTATGAAGTGGGTTGGGAGGAGTTCTGGAATGTAAGGCATTCAGTGGGCCTCTCTCAGTGCTCTGTGCCCAGCGTTGATGGCGCACAATGGACTGCAGCCGGCCTGACCTTCAGAGAAAGTGAGTGGAGGAGGGACACCATGCTGGATTGCAAGAGCCTGCAAGTCCACTTGAGGGTCAGTCAAAACGCTTCTTGTCAAGGAGCCTCTGGGTTTCCTGATGAGATCAGCTTGAAACACACTTCCCTTTCAGAGGATGAGTGATGGAATAAAGAGCCTATTGTAGACCTGGACTGAATGTCTCATCCACACTCATCATGACACCTGCGCACCCTTCCCATTTCAGGACTGGCTACCTTTCCAGCCTGATGCATGCTAATTATTATCTGTTTTACTTACACAGAACAGGTTATCTGTAACAAGTAGAGACTGCTATAGAGATTTTCATTAAGTTTGACTCATTCGTTTACCTGGCTGGAAGGATTAGACCATATCACAGAGTACTCATGCGTTCTCAAGTACTAAAAATGAAATAATCCCTGCAGGCTCACTTACTCCCACACAGAGTTTAAAATAAAAATAGAGGTAGAGGTGGAGGTGGGGGTGGGGGTGGGGGTTTCTCTGCTTCTCTAGTTCCTTCCTGGTCCACTTTCTACTCCAGGCTCTCTGTGCTGAGCGATCTCACATTCCTGATAACTGTGGGCCCACGCAGGCCTCTTAAGACACCCATTCTCATTGCTTACACTCAATTAGAGCACCATGTGAGGGCTGTGTTTGTCTAACGCAGGGCCTGGATCCCCTCAAGGATTTTCCCAGTCTCTCTCACATGTCAACAAGAGTGGCAACAGTGGCCTTGCCATGTGAGTTTATTAAGCAGTCTCTTGAAGAATATTATCCAATGCTGGATAATATTTTAAAGTTGTATCCTTCAAATGCCATTTCCAGCGGTGATCAGGTATAAAGTAAGCTATGGCACTTACGAGGTTAGCACTCGCTAATAAGCACAGAACGGAATCATATGTTTCCAAACTACATCATAGTTTTCACAAAGAAGTCACAGATCACAGATAGGTCCTATCAAGCATAGACACACGTTTCTTTCATCGTAGCTATAGGTGTATCCTCTAGGGTTCTCTTTCCAGTTTTGTAAAGCTGAAATATTCATATTTCAGAAATATTCAATAAAAATATTCATTATGCTTTTTTATTGAAGTATAGTTGACATACAATGCTGTATCAGTTTCAGATGTACAACATAGAAGATTTGACAATCCGGTACATTACTCAGTGCTCACCATGGTAAGCGTAGTCACCATCTGTCACTAGACAACATTATTACAGTAGCATTGATCCTGTACTCTTCATCTATGTAACCTATTTATTTTATAACTTGAAGTCTGTACGTATACTTCATCCCATCAACATATAAAAGACAAAATTTACAATAAGCTGCCAAATAAGGAACAAATGAGACTCTCTAAAGCCAGGCAGATTCACTGAAAAAATTTTTTTTTTACCCAGATGGAAACTCTGGACAACAGAATCACAAAGCATGAGGTTGCAGTAAAGCAACTCTCTTTTATGTCACTTCATCATTTGGTGACTCATTCCAGAGAGCATTTGGTAAAATGTTTACCAGCTAGTCTGCTGAGTGAGATGAAAGGCTGGGTTTGAGCAACAAAAGGTGCTTTGTAAAGCTGGTTGAATGGAAAATGTAGGGAAATAATTGCACAAAAAGAAAGGAAAGGAAAAGAAATTATATAATATGCAGGGGGAAAAAGGCCATAAAGATAAACATTAGGCTGTTTCTTACTTTATAAACCATTTTAATAAAGACATAAGAAGGAATTTGCATGACAATACTTTTTAAAACTTTTTTTTATTGGAGTTCAATTTGCCAACATATAGCATAACACCCAGTGCTCATCCCACCAAGTGCCCCCCTCAGTGCCCATCACCCAGTCACCCCAACCCCCCGCCCACCTCCCCTTCCACTACCCCTTGTTCATTTCCCAGAGTTAGGTGTGCTTGACAATACTTAATAGTTATGACCTCTTTAAGTGGAGAACACGCCAAAACAAGATCCTGCCTATAAGACATGCTCCAGAAAGAAGAATGTGACATTTTCACAATACTTTCTGAATAATTTCTTTTCTGGGTAAAGGAAACTAAAAAACTAGATGAGGAAAGTTTTATTTCTCCAAGGCCTTCCCTCCATCTTTGTTTATAATATATAAGAATAATCTATGTATAGATTATTTATCTCTCCTTTCTGTTTCATTAACTTTATAGCAGATGAGCAAACTTCAAGGACACCAGGGGTCTCACCCTAAGCATTCTGAGAAATCAGACACCTTCCAAGTAGAGTGGAGTGTTCTTAGAAAATTCACAGAAATAAGAAAAACTGTCTGCTACTCAGTATTAAGAAGAAAACCATGAAGAGCCCAGCTTCCTCCCATTGCCTCATTAAAGTTTTATTCTTCTGGTTTAGCAATCCTAAACCAGATGGGCTGCCCTAGTGTCTCAGTTGCTCTTTGACACCTAGTGGGTTTCCTGCCAACAGATCACATTCTTGTTGCCTCACAATTAAGCTGAGTCTTCCTGGAAACAACCTTCCAGCTTTGGCTTCTAGCCTACTTTTGAGATGAAGGAAATCATACATTGTGCTCTGAAATTTAGAATAGGTAAACTGTGGACAGACTTTGAAATGGCCCAGTTAGAAATGGATCCTTCCCCAGTTGGGCCTCTGATGAGACCCCAGCCTGGGCTGGCACCTTGGCTGCAGCCTCATGAGACCATGAGCAGAGGACCCAGCTAAGCTGTGTCCAGACTCCTGACCAGTAGACACTCTGAGATCATAAATGTATGTTGTTTTAAGGTGTTAATTTTGTGATCATTTATTATACAACATAGCTAAAAAACAGATTTATGGAATATTCACTGTCAGAGGTCTTTTAAACCTCTCCCCACTTTAATATTATTATATTATTAATGAGGAACATGGTACCCAAATGGGTGGTGGTGCTGGTCCAAGACCACCCAGATGTGATCCTGGGGTATCCCTTCACCGTTCTTGTCTGAAACTACATTGGATCTTTAATTTTACAATTTTTTACAGGAACTTTCTCACTTTGCTAAAGTGATTTTTCAAGAAAGAGAGAACAATTCCTCAATCCTTGCTGTTGATTTAATTTTGGTTGGAAATAAAATCCTAAATTTAAGATGGTTTTATCTTAAAACATCAAAGACATTGTTTCATTTTAAGAAGTTTGATGCCAATCTAAATATCATTCCTTTAAAAAGGAACTTTTTTGTTTTACTCTAGGAACTAGTTTCTAGGAACTCCTTTTTTTTTCTTTGATGTTCTGAAATTTCTTGAGGATGTGTCCCAAATGGGGTCTTTTCTCATTTACTGTACTTAGGAGTCAATATGCCCATTCAATTTGAACACTCACATCCTTCATTCAGTCTTGGAAATTTCCTTCAGTTTTTAAATTTCTATTTATTTTTATTGAAATCTAGTTGACACAGGGTTACAATACTTTCAGGTGTACAACATAGTGATTTGACAAGTCTATACACTATGCTATGCTCATCACAAGTGTAGTTACCACCTGTCACAATACAACACAATCACAATACCATAGACTCTATTCCCTAGCAGGATCTTTCATGCCCATGGCTTATTCATTCCATAACTAAAAGCTTCTACCTCCCATTCCCCTTCACCCCTTTTGCCCATCCCCTTACACCCCTCCCATCTGGTGGCCATCAGTTTGTTCTCTGTATTTGTGGGAGTTTCTGGTTTGTTTGTTTTGCGTTTTAGATTCCACATATACGTGTGATAATATGTATTTGTCTTTCCCTGACTTATTTCACTTGGCATAATATCCTCTAGGTACATCCATGTTACAAATGACAAGATCTCATTCTTTTTCATGGCTGAGTGACATTCCATTGTGTCTATGTACCACGGCTTCTTTATCCATTCATCTACCGATGGACATTAAACTTGCTTCCATATCTTTGTTATGTAAATAATGCTGCAATAAATATAGGGGTGCATATATCTTTTCAAATTAGTGTTTCCATTTTCCTTGAGTAAGTGCTCATTAGTGGAATTACTGAATCAAATGGTAATTCTATTTTTAATTTCTTGAGGAACCTCCATACTATTTTCCACAGTGGCTGCATAAATTTACATTCCCACCAAGAGTGGATGAGGGTTCCTTTTTTTTCACATCCTCACCAACACTTGTTATTTCTTGTCTTTTTGATATTAGCCATTCTGACAGGTATAAGGTAATATTTCATTGTGGCTTTGATTTGCATTTCCCTGATGATTAGTGATATTGACTATCTTTTCATGTGCCTATTGGCCATCTATATCTCTTCTTTGAAAAAATATCTAACCATGTACTCTGCCCACTTTTTAATCAGATTATTTGGCTTGTGTGTGTGTATATGTGTGTGTGTGTGTGTGCTGAGTTGTATAAGTTCTGTATATAAAGAGCATCCAGGTGAGCCACCAGCAGAATAAAAACAGCTACCTAGAGATATGAAGAATGATTTAAGCAGACAGACAGTGGAAGAGGACAGACAAACAGAGGAAGAGAACAGAACTGGGTGTGTTCCCAATTGTTTTAGTCCTTAGCCCGAATGCTGTCCTCCATATACAACACAGAATGGATAAAACCTTGACAAAACGAATCTGCAGTTTTACAGGCTTGAGAAATAAGAAGGGTTTAAAGCAACCATGGCAGCCAGAAATGAAAGGAGAGGGCCACAGAGAGCACCCCAATTCTTGAACATTGTAAGCATGAGGCAGACTGCAAGCAGCTCAGCTGAGGCAGATGAACTGAGCTGAGCTTCAGGGTGTGGAATTTGAGTTCATCCAGATTCATCCTACTAAAACGAACAAAAGTCAATAGCCTTTGGGGTAACATAGAATCCAGAACCTCAACAACATATTACTCATAAATTCTATAAATGTCCATAAAATCCAAAATTATTAGACATAGAAGAAACAGCAAAGCATGACAGACCTCATTTAAAAGAACAACACAATCTAAGAATACTCATATTGACCCAGATGTCATTAAGTAAACATAAAGCAATTATTATAACTATGCTTGAGAAGGTGAATGCGTTCAATGAGTGAAAATATTTCTCAGCAGTGAAATGGAAAGAACCAAATGGAAATTCTAGAGATTAAAAATTACAATATACATGTTATGATGTTACAAATAACAGCTTGATAATGGGCTGAAGATGACTAAAGAAAGTGAGTTTGAAGATTGAGCAATTAGAAATTATTCAGTCTGAAGAGAGGAAGATAAAAGGATGGGAAAAGTAAACTGACCTTTATTTACCTGTGAAAAGACATCAAAAAGTCTTATATATGTGCAACTGGACTCTCAGAAGGCAAAGAGACAACCAGGCATGAAATATATGTGAAGAAGTGTCAGAAAAATTCCAAAATATGTTGAAGGACAAAAATTTTCAGATTCAAGAAACTCAGCAAAGCCCAAGCAGGAAAAAAAGCAAATGAAATCACACATAAGAACATCACAGGCTACCTGCTACAAACAAAATAGAAAGAGAAAATACTGAATACTTTGAAAAACCAGATGGCCGAAATGTGGTGGGCAAGGTGTGAGGTGTAGAGATGAAGTTTGAGACAGAGAGGTTCTCAATCATTTGAAGCCTTCCAGGCCATGATAGGGAACTCTAATTTTACTCTAAGTGCAGTTGGAATGCCATTTAGGTAATATAAGCAGAAAAATGACCCCATATAGCTTGTAGCTCTAAATGATCACTCTGCCATGGAGCAGACACAGACTGGGAGAGTGAGGAGGAGGCTGTGCACATTCCGGGGGGCCAATGATGGTGCCTTGGGACTGGAGGATGTCAATGACATGGCCAGAAATGGAGAGGTCTGGGGGGTGCATGCTGGAGCTAGAACCACCAGAACCACAGAGGTTTTCCTGCAGAGGATGAAGGCAGAGGATGACACAGAGACAAATCCTTGTTGGAACTTGGAAAATATGAGAGAAAGAAGTTTCCCTGGGAGAGAAGGCTGGTTTTGCCCCACGGGGTGGTATAAGTGGTGAGTAGAATGAGAGTTATGAGTTAAATTTGGGCTTCAGATGCGTACCTGACATTGAAGTGAAGATATCTGCTCACAAGAAGTCTGTGCACAAAGTAGACCTAATTACATGATCTGAGTAATCAGCAAAGAGGTGGGACCTGAACCCATGGATGAGGGTAAGAGTCCCCAGAGTGAGCAAGTGCAGGAGGTCTGCAACGCACAAGTTCTGACTTAATGATTTTTTGACTTTATAATGGTGTGAAAGTGAAACACATTCAATAGAAACTGTATTTCAAATTATGGATTTTGATCTTTTCCCAGTCTTGCAATAGGCGGTGTGATCCTCTCCCATGGTGCTGGACAAGGGGAGTCAGCCGCAGCCTCCAGGCAGCCACGCCATCACCAGGGTAAACGACCCATGCACTCACACCCATTCTGTTTTTCACTTTCGTACAGTATTCAATAATTACATGAGACAGTCAACACTTTATTTAAAAGAGGCTCTGTGTTAGATGATTTTGCCCAACTGTAGGCAAGCATAAGTGTTCTGAGCACATTTAAAGTAGAGGAGGCTCACCTATGACGTTCAGGAGGTCAGGTGTACCAGTGCATTTTAGATTTAAGGTATTTCCAACCTACAACGAATTTATTGGGATGTAACCCTGTTGTGGATTGAGGAAGATCTCTAGATGGAAGAAAGGAATTATATTGCAATTAATTCTTTTTTAAAAAAGATTTTATTTATTTATTTATTTATTTATTTATTTATTTATTTATTTATTTATTTAAGAGAGACAGAACACAAACAGGGTTAAGGGCAGAGAAAGAGGAAAAAGGAGAAACAGCCTCCCTGCTCAGCAGGGTCCTTGAGATCATGACCTGAGCTGAAGGTAGACACTTAACCAACTGAGCCACCCAGATGCCCCATCTTGTAATTTAATTCTTTTTTTTCTTTTAAAGATTTTATTTATTTATTCATGAGAGACACAGAGAGAGAGGTAGAGACACAGGGAGAGGGAGAAGCAGACTCCATGCAGGGAGCCCGATGTGAGACTCGATCCCGAGACTCCAGGACCAGGCCCTGGGCCGAAGGTAGGCGCTAAATTGCTGAGCCATCCAGGGATCCCCCGTGCAATTTAATTCTTAACTCTCATTTCACCATTGCTCCAAAACTAGGCGGTTTTTAAAAAGCAGCTTTATAAGATGCCTTCTGCTAGTATTCTACTTATCTGACAAAGTACTGAAGAGATGTTTTCCTATTTCAAGTAAATAATTATGCCCTAAACACCATTTTCAAGGTGTCTGACTTAATGGATAGAGACAAAAAGAGAAACAATCATTTACAATGTGGTTAGTGAGAGATGATTTTCTTTTAATTATTCTCTGCAGTACCAGCTGCATTACATGGCTCCGTACTCTACGGGAAGCCACTGTATCCTGTAACCATGGGGGCGGGTGCAAAGGAGGCCTTCTTTATTGATTTGTTGGGTGTGAGTTGATCTTTCATTAATATGTACAGATAGTCAGGTACTTATTTGTACAGATTTGATGAGTTTTGACAAATGCATACACCCACGAACCACGAACACCCATTGAAGATTTACACCTTCCCATCTTCTTCCTATCTGGGCAACAGTGTCCTGACATCTATGCTCATATGTTAGGATGGCCTGTTCTCAATTTTCATATTAAACATATTGTTTATGTTTTGAGATTTATAAATATTGTTATGTGTTCCAGTAGTTTATTCTTTTATTTGATCATTTAAGCAGTATTTCACTGAATGACCACACCAATCTGTTCCTCTGTGTGATTTGGTTTTGCACTTTGCTGGGGCAGATCTGTTCTAATCCTGCCCCTAATTTTAGGCTTTTCTGGGGTTTCAATTAAAACAACCTAAGGTGTCCAATAAGCTGCTCAATCTGAGTAAGACCAAAACCCCCAAGCTCTGTCTCAGCTTCAGCAGAGAAAGCTTGTATTGCTCTTTTAGTCTTCGGATGTCACTGTCTGCTGGCCTCAGCGATGATCTCCCCATACATCAGCACTTGTGGGGTACACAGCGATTGGAGGATTTGCATACAGGTTTTGGGGTTTGTCTGTGACTGCCCAAGTCACTCCAGCTGCTCTGAGAGCTCCTCACTCTGTCCTTAGGCATCTTAAGGCAATAAACCCCAGGTCTCTGTATGAGTTCTATGCCAGGCAGACTGGGGAGTGCCCTCAGGGAAAAAGCCATATGAGCATCCTACCCAGTGCAAGTCCTCGACCTCAGGGTTAAACCGACTCCAGCTTTTTTCCATCTTCAAATAGTCCCTTTTAATGTTGTTTCTATGGTTTATAACTGCGATCAGCAAGAGGATTAACTACCATGATGGGAAATGAAATTCTTTAGGTTCATTTTCACCTGCTGAAAAGAAGTGCTGTGTTTTAAAGTTTCTAGCAAGGTGTTGAAGAAAATGAATGGAAACCTTTTATAAACATAAGATGCTGTAGATGTGGAGATGCACCACTCGAACTCCCCTCAAGGAAGGACTGCTCATCCATGGGTAGGTGACCAGCAACTCCTGCAGGGTCTGCCTCAGCTGTGTCCCCAGAGACCCCTCTTCCTGGGGAGCACAGATCTCTTGACCCAACAGTGCAGGGAAATGAAGACAGAGGACATAGATGGGCAGCAGCAGCTCCAGGGCTCCCCTTCGGATTGACCAGGGATCTGTAGATGCTGCGCTGCAGGCCAACGCCTTTCCCTGCCCAATCCTGCTCAGTGGTTCCCTCCACTGACACTGAAAACATCTTGCACCTCAAACTTGTTTCAGCATCTGCTTCTGGACCTTCCAACCTGGGACATAAAATCCTGCCGCTCCTCTTCCTATTCCTTCCTGTTCCAGTCCTAAAGTCAGCAGGTGGAGTCAAGAAGATATTATCTACACTAGTTGGGGGAGGGAGGAGGAACCCAATTGCCAGAACAAGTACTGGTGCTCTAGGGGGTTAGAAGGGCATCTGTATGGGTGGGGAGCCTGGTGCAGAAGCCAGAGGCCCATCAGTGGGGACCAGCCCAGAGTGGGTGTCAGAACCTGAGGAGGGTGAGAAGGCTGCCCCTGGGGACTGGTGTCAAGGGGTGAGTGTGGAGCAGGGAGTTGGAGCACAAAAAAGAGTATCCAGGAGGGAGGGTGGTGCTACAGGCTGGGATGTGTCCCCCGCCCCCGTCCCAATTCAAATGGTCAAGTCCTAACTACTAGTACTCAGAATGGGACTGTGTTTGGAGTTAAGATATTTAAAAAGGTGATGAAGCTAAAATGAGGTCATTAGGATGGGCCCTAATCCAATCTTACTGGTGTCCTTAGAAGAAGAGATTAGGACATAGACTTGTCCAGAGGGAAGACCATGTGCACAAATCGGTGGGAGGCCCCCATATATAAGCCAAGGACAGAGGCTTCGGGAGAAACCCACCCTGCCAACACCTGATTTGAGACTTCCAGCCTCCAAAACTGTGAGACAGCACATTTCTGTTTTTCCAGCCCCGCAGCCTGTGGCACTTGGTTATGGCGGCCCTAGCTGGCTCACACAGTGGGTGACTTTTGTGACTTTTGTGGGGTGACTAACAGAAGTGGCAGCAAGAGATGGTTATGTACAGTGAGATTGGGCAAAGGTATTAAGGATGATGGCAGCCAGGTTTCCTACTGCCAGAAAAGGAGTTAAAAGGGAGGAAATGAGAACAAACTCTGGTTTTCCATTAGACTTGGGGATATGGGGACAAATCCATGGTTTTCCAGACATTGGTAAGTAGACAGATGATAGCTCTCATGAGAGACAGAGACACCTGATAGGTAAGTAGCTGATCAGATCGAGAATAGACAGCTAGAGGGTAGGTGATAGACACAGAGAGAAGACAGACAGATGACAGGTGGCTAGGAGAGACACACAGACACACACATGCGCACTTGTACTCCTCCACTCTCACAACTAGAAGCACGCAGGTCAACAGGAGAGACAGCTGTGTAGCAGCTGTGGGCTTGGAGGAAAGGCAAGTTCCCACCACATCTGAGAAAAAAACTCCCTACACTCAGCCAGGCAAGAAGCTCGAATATCGGCCACTCTTTGTCCCACCTACAAGAACCTAGTGGATGGGGCCATGGACCCCCAAGGTCAGGAGAAGCCAGGCCCAGCTAGCAGCAGCTGCCACGGGAGTGCTCAGAGGTGCCAGGCGGGGGCCCAGGGGCCCCATGATCTCCACAGGGCCCCACCAGAGAAAGAAGCCACGTGGTACATAACCCATCACGCGCTTCGGTAGCACCTGCCAGGCCCAGATGGTGGGGGCCAGGGCAGGATCCCAGCAGGTCAGGGTTCAGTCCCTTGTCACCTCCACCCTCCGGTCACCCTGCTGGGCACATCCAGGGGTTTCATCCCTGTCTCGGGACGTTCTGATCTCCAAGTGGATGCAAGAGTGGGCGGAGAAGTCAGGGGACCTGCCCACGCTCTCGGGGCGGGGCAAGGTTACCCCCGGGGAACAGCTGGAGAAAGGCAGTAGAAAGCAAGAGCCAAGCTGTGCCGGGCTTGTCAAATAGGTTGGCCGCCGCCTCAGGGTCTCAGGGACGGCCACATGTGGGTCACAAGGCCAGCGGCCAAAGGGGCACGGAGGGCTCTGGAGAAGCTAGGCGCGCTTCTGAGAGAAAGAGCCCAGAGTCTCTCTGGCAAGAAGGAACTGGGGAGGAAGTGATATTCCTTAAGCGGGAGGTGTCGGCGAGGCCAGTGCTTCCAGCCCTGAGCAGCATCGGAACCCTGCCCGGGAGGGAGGGGGGAGGCTCTGAGAGCTTAGGGGGCCTTTGAAGGAGCACCGCCAAGGGTTCACAGCCAAAGCAGTCAAGACTGGTCACCTGCGGTGCTAACTCGTCTGGTCTGGGTCGGACTCAGGAATGTGCACATCAGAAACTCCCGGATGAGGCTGGAGCTCTGGGGCCATGGACCCACTTTGAGAACTTCTGTGTGCAAGATGTGGATTCCCGTGTAGTGGGGTGGCAAGGCCACTTGTCCCGCGCCCGGGGTCACACCATCTGACTTTAAACACTAGCGTGCGGCTGTAAGTGGCACACAGCTTTATGTAGCAAGTGGAGATTAATTATAGCCCTATAGAAAGCACTGGAAGGGATCATGTGGAGCGCACGCAGGAATAGGCACAGAGGCCCATAAACACACATCAGTGCTCCCTGGCAGTAGGGTCTGGGGAGAAAGGAACAGGACCCCAAAAATCTTGACAGGCCTTTGATGGTGCCCATCAGGTACGGAGCCAAGACACGGTTAGCGGTGGTAATGACTGCCTGCCGAAATGAGAATTCTTTCATTTGGTAAATCAATAATTACAAGCACGCTGGGGAAATTAAGAGAGAAAATTGCATCACATCAGTGTTGCTACCAGAATCATATATGCCTACAAATAACAAATCAGGAATCCCCCCAGTGGTCATCAATAAGCCACACACACTGCACGCTTGCATGGGGATGTTAAGATGCAGAGTGTTTGCTCTCCATCGACTATAACATACGTGTGAGCAGATTATAAAATGTGACAGTTACAACAGCTCCGGGAACCGTTGCTTTAAATTTTCTGTGGTGTGTGCTCGTGTGTTTGTGTGTGCATGTGCTTACGTGTGTGCACACCTCAGGAGGTGAGAGTGCAAGGATTCCCAGGGAAGGCACGGTCTTTCTCTCCAGGAAAAAAAAAATATTGAATTGTAGGGATTGATGATGAATCCTTTTGGAAATCTAAACACCAACTTTTAGGACCCGCTCCGTCTGTCCAAAGCCATATAGAACTCCCAGGGGAAGGGGCCCCAACTTTGTTCTGGCCTCACCTCCCACACATTTCAAGGAAAAGCCTAAAATATAAGCATGCAGTTGAGACCTAGCAGAGAAAGTCGCATGTCCAGCCAATGTCCGCCTATCCTGCTCCCTCAACAGAAGGCACAGCCTCCACTCCGCCAAGCCAGCCCACCTCTCCCATCTTATGCCTGAGGTTTAACCTGTGGGGGACTGCACCCCCCCCTGACTGCCCCCCCCCCACTTCTGCAAATATGCCCTTTGATTTTTCTCATTGACAGAGGCCATTCTCTTTAAAAGGCAATCCCTGTGCTACCCACCCCCAAATCCTGAGTCTCCCTGAAATCTTTCCAGATTAATGTCACCTCAAGAGACCCTTTTCTTGCCATTCCCAACAGACTTCATCAACCAGCTGTATTAATTTTCCTTCCTTTCCAAATGTGATTTTCCTGAATTTATATCTTTCTGCCCCAGATATCTTATCAGTGACCCAAAGCCAATGCCCCTCTGAGGCCTGACCCCCTTCCCTTTGGCCATACAGTCCCACCAGGGTGGAAAAAACATGTCTCTTGGGGACACAAGCTGCGTGGATGAGGTGCCCCACACTTCCAGAGTGCTAGTTCCCAGTGGAGATGTGGAGGGCCTCCCGCGCTCCAGGAGGCTGACATGAGCAGCTCTCCTAGCTCACAGTTCTGGGCCTTTCTCCCTATTTGCCTCATCTACACAATCCAGCTGCTTTCAAGTACCCCTTTTTGCTTACAAAATCTGTGGGGCCCATTCTATGGGGTCCTTGTGGGAAAGGCGGGGATGTACAAAAAGAGGGCGGGTACATCACTCTGGTGTGTTTGAGGCAGCTGCTGTGTCCAGCAACTTCCAGAAGGCTCGCCATGGATAGGAGGCCCAGTGAGAAGCAAAGGAAAAAGAGCTACCACCAGGGCACAAGCCAAGTAGAGACCAATTTTTTTTGGATTTAAGTTAGCCTAACAAAAGGAGAAAAAATGGATGTGTTTGGAGGCCCCCCTAACGTTTCTTTTTGTCTCTCAACTCCTCTTACTTTCCTTTTATGAAGTGAAGGATAGGTTGTCACAAAACAAAGAAGAATGGAAGAAAAAGGGAAAAGTGTTGCACAATCTATTTCATTGCAGTAGGTACTTAATTAATGCATACTTTGGCCTTTTTTTTTTTTTCACTTTGATGTCTGGCATGGAGCTTGAACTCACAACCCTGAGATCAAGACCTGAGCTGCTGAGATCATGAGTTGGACACCTAACTGACTGAACCACCCAGGTGCCCTTGTGTATTTTGATTTTTAATGCTTACATTACCTCCTGTGATAAAGTTATTAGTAGAACTATTTTACAGATGAAGAAACTAGACCTCAAAGAGATTAAGTAATTTATTCAAGATGCTACAAGCAGTACTAGGTAGAGACAGGGTTTGAATGCAAGGTCAGTTTGGCTTCAGAAGCACATTGATTCCAGAGTTCTAATTAATTCATCCAAGAAATAAAAAGTCCAAAGCTTGAGCCCTGAACTGTAATGAGCACCATGGGATTACTAGGAAGGCATCCCACATAGTCCCATACGGGTCAAGACTGAGAAACACGAATAAATCTGTAAGAACTGCAGGTGCTATCTAATTATGTGCTGAATTACATGATATTAATAAAGGACCTTGAGAGCTCAAGAGAAAGGAACATTAATGACAACTCATATATCCTTGGGTTCGAGGTGACAGTCAAAGGGCACTAAGATTTTATCAACAAAGATAAAAGACAAAATGGAGTAGGCACGTTCCACCCCACTCCTACTATTTATAATGAAAAAACTCTAGATAAAATGAACAAAGCAACTACTAGGAGACTGAAAGTGGGAGAGGGACACTGGCTAGGGACCTTAGGACTCCCAGGAATACCTGATTATGAGTTCCTTGGATTTTGTGGATTTTGGCTTCCTGTATATCTTGGCCTGGGTTCTATATCAGCTTGGGTTCTATATTAATGCCCAGGATCATTAATGGGCACAGACCAATAAACAAACAAACCTACTATCTCCACCCAAAGGCTGGAAACAGGTCAGCTCTGCAGACGGGACCACATAGACTATACCTGCTCTATTTTGGGCAAACACCATGAAGGAAGTCACACCTCTCTCATCTATGTTGGGCCTGTGAAGACTCTGGGATGTTGTCCCAGGGTTGTTGTCCCTCACCTTCCATTCCCCCTGCATTAACACAAGCAATGGTAGCATCCCTCCCCCTTACCCCTAGGTGCAGTAGAAATGGTGAAAGGGAGCCCTATTGATTGCTCCCACTCTACACTAAGTGAACATCAGCAAACAGGTGGCGTATTCCCCATATACATGTGTTCCATCAGCCACAGAGCCAGTAGGGAGGAGCCATGCTGACAATCCCCTTTATACTAAGGGAAGCAGAGGTAGTTCCCTTCAGAGACCATCTCATTGTGCTACAATGTGGAAGGGAAAATTAAAGAGAAGAGGGAGGTAAGGAAAGGAATTTTTAATCTGGATTCTAAGTCCTGGGCATACCCCTGAGTAGCCAATGTGTGAAATGACTTTGAGAACTGAACCTACAGCATAAAATATTCTCCATATTCCAGACTGCCTCTTGGTAACACACAATGGAGTAATCCTGAATACCACTGTAAACACTTGAAACTAAATTGATTTTTGAACAAAAGCCCACAGAATTGAGCCAGGATGTGCATCCTAAATATAAACAGATTGACTAACTGACAAAATACATACTTAAATAGGAAATAAAATCACTCATGACATAATACATAAAACATCCAGAATCAACCCAAATTTACTCATCATACCAAAACCCAGAAATATCTCAACTTGAATAAGAGAATCAATCAATACAGATGTCAGGATCACACAGATGTTGAAATGATCAGCCAAAGATTTTAAAGCAGTGATCATAAACATAGCCCAACAAGTGATTACACCCTTCAAACAAGTAGAAAAAAATTTTAAAAACCTCATCAAATACAAAATATAAGGAAGAACTAATGAATATTTTAAAGCTGAAAAATATAATAACCAAAATTTTAGAACTTGCTAGATGAGTTCAGTAACAGAATAAATATGATAGAGGAAACCAGCAGTAAAGTTAGAATATGTCAACAGAAATCCTCTAATCTAAGTAAACTATAGAAAGGGGACAGATTGAAAAATTGAACAGAGTCTCAGAGTAGTGCAATAATATTAAAAGAGCTAACATTCACATCATAGTGATTCCAGAAGAAAGGGAGAAAGACTGTAGGGTGAAAAAATATTTGAAGAAATAATAGCAAAAATCTATAAAACTTGGTTGAAAACATCAACCTACAAATTAAAGTTCAGAGAATCCTAAGTAGAGAAGATCCAAAGAACCCAAACATATTTTAAACATTAAAAAAAAAAACCTTGAAATAGCCAGAAAGAAATAAAACACTACTTGTAGGAGAACAATGATTCAAATGAGTCCAGATAAATCATGAAAAACCATGCAGGTGAGGGCATCCCGGGTGGCTCAGTGGTTTAGCGCTGCCTTCAGCCCAGGGCGTGATCCTGGACCTGGGATTGAGTCCCACGTCAGGCTCCCTGCATGGAGCCAGCTTCTCCCTCTGCCTGTGTCTCTGCCTTTCTCTCTCTCTTTGTGTTTCTCATGAATAAATAAATAAAAATCTTTTTTTAAAAAAACCATGCAGGTGAAAAGAAAATGGCACAATATTTTTCTAGGGCTGAAAGAAATGTCAACTCAAAATTCTATACTCATCGAAAATATTCCTTAGGAATGAAAGTGAAATAAACATACTCCCAGATGAAAGAAAACTAAGATAATCTGTGGCCAACAGACTTGCTTTAAAAGACTCACTGAAGGAAGTTCTTCAGACAGAAATGAAATAATGAAAAAAAAATCAGAAAATCAGAAACAAAGAGAGCCCAATGGAAAGACAAACATTTCGTTTAAAATGATACTGTATTCTGCTCCACTCAAGATTTCAAAATCCAGCTTTGTGGTAGAAAGCAGTAAATTGTCATCTTGTCCAATATTGTTCTTAATGTGTGTGGAGGCAATATTTAAGAAAATTATGAAAAGGGAAGTGGGCTTTTTTTTTGGCTTTAGGCTCAGAGGAGGCAAAGGTGCTACTGTCTTTGGTTGTCCCGAATCCGGGTTCATCCGACACCAGCTGCCTCCACCATGCCGCTTAAGTTCGACCCCAACGAGATCAAAGTTGTGTACCTGAGATGCACTGGTGGCGAGGTTGGTGCCACGTCTGCCCTGGCCCTGAAGATCAGCCCGCTGGGTCTATCTCCAAAAAAGGTTGGTGATGACATCGCCAAGGCAACCAGTGATTGGAAGGGTCTAAGGATTACAGTGAAACTGACCATTCAAAACAGACAGGCCCAGATTGAAGTGGTACCTTCTGCCTCTGCCCTGATTATCAAAGCCCTCAAGGAACCACCAAGAGACAGAGAGAAGCAGAAAAACATTAAGCACTGTGGAAATAACACTTTTGATGAGATTGTCAATATTGCCCAACAGATGCAACACCAATCTTTAGCCAGAGAACTCTCTGGAACCATCAAAGAGATCCTGGGGACTGGCCAGTCTGTGGGCTGCAATGTTGATGGCTGTCACCCTCATGACATCATAGATGACATCAATAGTGGTGCAGTGGAATGCCCAGCGAGTTAACTACAAAGGAAAATATTTCAATAAAAGATCATTTGACAACCATAAAAAAAAAGAAAGAAAGAAAAGTGAGGTGGGTAGAAGTACATAAGTGGTGCTAACTTTCTACATTCCATTCAAGTGGTAAAATATTGATACTAGGGAACTATAATATATCAAGATGGATTTTAAATTTCTAGACTGCACACACATACATACACACACATCTCACACACTATACAAAAATAAATACTCAAGGGATCCCTGAGTGGCGCAGCGGTTTGGCGCCTCCCTTTGGCCCAGGGCGTGATCCTGGAGACCCGGGATCGAATCCCATCTCGGGCTCCTGGTGCATAGAGCCTGCTTCTCCCTCTGCCTATGTCTCTGCCTCTCTCTGTGTGTGTGTGACTATCATAAATAAATAAAAAAATTTTTAAAAATTAAAAATAAAAAAATAAAAATAAATAAATACTCAAAACTATTGGTGAATAATAATGGAACACTAAAAAATGCTCAAGTGATCCACAGAAAGTCAGAAAAAGATAAACAGTAAAATAAAACAAAACAAATAATAAAATGGGCAACCTAAATATTAGCATAGCAATAATTACTTTAAATGAAAGTGTTCTAAACATCTCAATTAGAAGGCAGAAATGATCAGAATGGATTTTTTTTTAAAGTAGTTCCCATGCCTGATATGGGGCTTGACTCACAGCCTTGAGTCAAGAGTCACGTGCTCTACTTACTGCGCCAGTCAGGTGCCCCCAGAATGGATTTTTTAAAAAAAGACTTGGGCTAAGTATAGGCTGTCTTCAAGAAACTGACTTCAAATATAGTTATATAGTATGTTAAAAGTAAAAGGATGGAAGATGTATAACATGCAAACACTAACAGAAAGAAACAAGAAATGTCTATATTAATATCAGACTAAGTAGCCTCCAGGGAAAAGAAAATTACCAAGGATAGGAGAACCATTACATAATGAAAAAAGAATTAATTCACCAAAAAGATGTAACAATCCTAAATGTGTACGCACCAAACAACAGAGCTTCAATATACATGAAGCTGACAGACCTAAAAACATAAAGACAAATGTACAATTATGACCATGGGCAAAACCCCTCTCTCAAGAATAAATATAATACTTAGAAGATCAACAAGGCCGTAGAAGAACTGATAACACCATTAACTGAGGGGATCCAATGAACATCTATAAAATATTTTCCCCAACATTAACAGAATACACATTCTTTTCAGGCACACATGGAAATATCCATTTAAATAGACCATATTTGGGTCCATAAAACAAAATTTAACAAATTCATGTTCCCTGACCATAAGGGAATTAAACTAGAAACAAACAGCAGAAAGATCATCTCCAAACTTTAAAGATTAAGTAATGTATTCTAAATAATCCAAAGAGAAATTCTCACAGGACATTGGAAAATGTATTGAATTGAATAGAAAAATAAAATGACAACATGCTTTGGCTGTAGCCAAAGCAGCACACATGGGGCAATTTATAGCGCTAAATACTTCTGTTAGAAAAAAAGAAAGAAAATTAATGAGTTAGGCTTCCGCTTCAAGAAATCATAAAAAGAACAAATAAACCCAAACAACTAGATGGAAGTAAATAATAATGAAAGAGCAGAAATTAGTGAAATTGAAAGCAGAAAAATAATAGATAAAATTAATTCAAAAGCTGATCTGATTTTTGAAACAATAAAATTGACTAATGTCTAACAAGACCGACAAATTAAAAAAGGAAAGGTACAAAAATTAGCAATATCAGGAGTGAAAAAGAAGTATCACTACCAATTTCACAGACATTAAATGGCTACGGAAATTCTATGAAGGACTCTACACACACACGTGCTTAATACCTTCGATGAAATAGACCAATTCCTCAAAACCCACACATACCAACACTCACTTGAGGTTAAATAATAGAATAGTCCCATAACTAGTAAATCAATTGGGGTCGTAGATTAAAACCTACAAAAAGAAAAAAGAAAAGAAATCAGCAGGCCCAAGGAGTTTCACTGGTGAGTTCTTAGAAACGTTTTGATAATGAGAAGCAGTGCATGTTTAAAATCTTAGAAATCCAAATTAGGTCTGCAATTGATTTATTGATCTATTTATTTTGGCAAAGTATACAATTTATTAAGTTTTGCCGTGTGCATGCACCAGAGAATTCATTCCTATGTGAAAAGACTGAATATGTCCCTTCCTCTCAAAAATCTCCTTGTGTCCTCTTTATTCTCTTCTTTTGGCCCCTCTCACCCTCCTTCCCAGGTTCAAATGAAACTTTACATTCGCTTGTTGTTCTACATTAGTTTACATTTTTTAGAATTTTGAAAAGTTGAATAATACAATATGATTTAAGGCCAGGGTTGAGTTTACACAGCTTGGTTTAAAAAAATTAACATTGGTACATTTATTGCATGGATTCACAGTTTTATTATTTTTATTTTTATTTATTTATTTTTTTGTTTATTTTTTTTTTAGTTTTATTATTTTTAATCTCTTAGTTGTGTTACATTGGAAGGATGCAGAAAGGTAAGTTTTTTTTTTAATTCATTCACTCATTTATGAATATCTATGTTGTTTCCAACTCTGAGCTATTAAAAGTAGACCTGCCAGGATCTTTAGTGCAGGAGTCCTTGACATGAGCATGTGCTTTAAATCTCTTGGGGCACAGTTACACCCAGGAGGGCAGTGAGGGGATCAGTGAGGAGGCACATGTTTAATTTATTGAACAACAACAAAAATTTGTTGAAGAAGATGCCACATTATTTTCCAAAGCATCGTAATTTTACTTTCTTGCTAGCAATGTAGGAGAGTGCCAGTTGCCCTCATCCTCAACCCCACTAATTATGGACAGTCTTTTACATTTTTTTCCAGCCTGACGGATGGCAAATGGCACCTCAGTGTGTTACTTGTTTCGATTTCAACTGTGAAAACATTTATCATTGTCTTTTTTTTTTTTTTTTTTGGTTCTGAGGTCTTTATTTCCTTTATTTATTTATTTAAATTCAATTTGCCAACATATAGTATAACACCCAGTGCTCATCCCATCATGTGCCCTCCTTAGTGCCCGTCACCCCACCCACCTCCCCTTCTGCAACCCTTTGTTTGTTTCTTGGAGTTAGAAGTCTCATGGTTTGTCTCCCTCTCTAATTTTTTCCCACTCAGTTCCCCTCCTTTCCCTTATAATCCCTGTCACTATTTCTTATACTCTACGTATGAGTGAGACCATATGATGATTGTCAGGATTGCAATTTAGTTGATAGTATCATGTCAATGTTCTTTGGTTTTTTATTTTTTTCAAATCTAAAAGAAAGGGCTCTCAGAGTCTGGCGAGGTAAACGTACCAGAGGAAACACAGCTGGCCGGCAGAGTGTGTGGCTATGGGACAGGAGGAGGTATCACCTAGGATATTTAGGGCTCACTCTGCCTTCTGCTCAGAGCCTTGCTTCCTTGCGATTGCAGGGAAATGGGACTTTCACAACACCATGAAGCAAAGGTTAACCAAGGAGGCTCACCAGCACTTTATTATCCACATAATGCAATGCTCAGGTGTACAGAGGTAGTACCCTTGGCTTACCAGCCCTGCCTGACCTTGGGCGTGATCACCTAGGACCCCCAGATGGCATGACTCACTGGGAGGGAGGGGCCCATGGAGGGGCTGATGGAGGCCCGAAGCCTGGAGCTGAGGACTCTTGAGGTGCCCTGGCAACTGTTTTGAAGCACGAGGCAGATGCTGTTGGCCTTCTCAGCATTAATTTCCCCATCTCGATATCAGCTTTCCCTTCCCACCATTATCTCCCCTTCCTAACACCCATGTCCAGTTTTCCAGTAGCAATTTTCTCTTTTTCCTTCCTTGTCCCGATTCTATGCAACAGCATAATTCGTTGCCACATTCATGTTCTGCAGGGAGCAGGGTCCCAGTCCTCTACCCACAGGTTTGGTCCAGCAGCCAGGGAACCCACCCCACTCTTTGCATGGAGGGTCACTCCAGTCCTGTCCCAGTGATCCCTTGTCAAGGTCCCCACTCAGGCACCACCATGACTTCCAGGTCCTGCCTAGCAGCATCTGATGTAGGTCTCAACCTCTATCACCCGACTGTCCTCTCCCTTTCCTGGGATAACCCTCAAAGGCTCAGCTTGTAGAGCTTGTGTGTGCTCCCTGTCTTCCCAGTGAGTATGGTGTCCTGGACAGGCCTGCTTTGAGGCAGACAGTTCAAATCCCTGTCTTACCACTTACTTTGAACTGTTGGGAGAATCTCTTAACCTCTTTCCCTAAAGGTAAATTAGGGGTGGCAATACTCCCTGTGTTCTCTTGAGGATTGGATGAGTTAATGTCATGTGTAGACTGCTGGAAGCCAGTAGCTCACCAGTCTGGCTCCTTCTCCCACCCCTTTGCACACAGAACCTTCAAGATCTCAAGCATCTCCACCCTAGAGGGCAGTTAGTGCGGGAAGCTCAGGAACAGTGATTGATTCCTCTGGTGTCTCACTGCCTCCTCGACCCACTCAGAAGACCATGTGCTAGGATACCCATGGGATGTGATCGTCAAACCGGGGCGCCCTTGACAGTGGAAGTAAGTATTGTCAGTTAATAGCTAGGATGACAGCCATGAACCAGGGCCGTCTGGATGAACCCAGACAGTCAGCTCCAGCTTGTAGGAACCAGGCTAACAAAGGCTGTCTGTCAACCCAGCCTCCCTCTCGTCTTGGAAAAGCCCAGTCATGCTCCAGCTCTGGGAGACCAGAGCTAAATCCTCTACGCACAAGATGCTCATGTCTGCGCAGCTGGGATTGTCAGCACCTGCAGAAAGAACAGTAGTTTCCAAATCCTCCACGTCAATAAACAAACAGCACCCACTGGGTATGAAAACAAAGTGGCCCACAGGTTGGATCACTCGGGATTCCACGTAGCTGCCGTCCTGGGCCAGCTCCAGGCAGAGAGGCCCCCCCTTCCTCCTTACATCACAGTGGGATGAGCATAATGAGCGTTAGGGAATAATTAGCAGATGACACACTGCCCCCAAGGGATGACGGGGTAACAGCAGAACAACAAAGCTCAGGAGGATTTCGAAACGTCGGTGGCTTTATAAGCTTCACGGGGTAGACGGGCTTTTGCCAGGACCTCTCGGCGAGGCGGGTGCCCAGACCTGTGCCAGCGCTCTGATGCCGGGGCCAACGGCGTGAGGGCACATGGCTTAGGGAGGGCAGATACTTATCTCTTCTCTCAGCGAGGGCCTGGTGCTGCCCCATCGGGAGCGAAATTAATTAGGAACAGAGAGGAGAGTCCGCAGGTAATTAGGGGATCCTCCTCCCCCTGGCTGCCGCTGCGTGACCTCCCCTAACGAGGCAGCTCCCGCTCCATCCACAGTCAGGCTCCCAGTGTCCCTTCCTTGTCGTGGTCCCCTTCCTGTCCACAGAGCAACTCGTGGGGACCCTGGTGCCCATTTACCAGAGAGTATCCAATGGCATTGTTACTGCAGGTAGGAAATAGGATGCGTGAGAAATATATACCTAGCTGCTCACACAGGTTCACAGAGCGCACCACCCAGGAGGAGGCTGATAGGTGACCCATCCCATGTAGGTCCTCACCCATCCCATGTAGGCCACGAGGACGGTGGGCGTCCTGGGAGAGGCCCTCTGGAAATCACTGCCCAAGGGGCTGGACACAGCTCTTCCTGCAGGTGTGGTTCTATCAAGAAACGTGGAGGAGCCCAGTGACATCCTCCTGGTGGGAACCTCCTAACACTGCCCCCCGCCCCCTGCAGAGTCATAGGCCATCAAAGCCAGGGAGAGAGTCACCAGCCCTCTGTGTGTAAATGCCCTAAAAGAGGCAGGGTCATCAGGGGAGGAGAGGACAGGGGGGTAAGCAGGTGAGCAGGGACCACAGGTAAATACCGCCAATGTCTCCAAAGTCAGCCCCGTGCTGACCCGTGTCCCGAGGGCGCTTGCACACCGCCCGCCACACCTACTTCCACGCCAGCCGAACTCGGGGGGCCGCCTGAGTTTAGCAGAGGTGCACTAAGAAGCTCCTGGTCTTATTCAGATAAAAGGTTCTTCGTGAATGCTCCAAACAGACGAGAAGTGCCCGACGTAGCCGTTAACTCTCTCGTGGTGTAACAGATGCCTCTATAATTTAATTCCTCGCATCCAATGAATATTCATACGTATCAGATGAGCATTGTTTGGCTCTAGTAAGACTAGGCCGTGTCTCCTTGTCGACAAACAGAGAGAGGTGTGCGTTTCCGCCAAGTGTACGTACTCCTCGTTAATCCTCGTGAACCAAGGCCCTGCCTCAACGGCCCAGGTGGGAGCCAACCGGCAGCGCGATGACGGAGAGCAGCCCAGACGCACCCCGCTGCCGCAGCCGGAGGGCAGGGGACGAGGCTCCACGCCCCTGAGGGCCCCCCGCACACCCGGCCACCTGACTCCTTATGCCACCTTGTAGGGTAAAGTCCGCACGGTACCAGCTTTACCCTGGTCCTCTGCCGTAAGGATGGCCAAAGAGCAACACACACAAAACTGAACAGGTCCAAGAAACGTACACAGTAAAAAAAAAGAAAAAAAAAGTCTCCATACATCTGTTCGACACATTTAGATTTTTATACCGTATCCCTGAAAATTAGCTTTTGAACGCTCTACACCTCAAAGCTGTTTCTCCATCTGGGCCACAGTATTCAAATCTACTGATTCTGTGCCAATTGTGTGTGTTCTCCGAAGGGCTCAAAGAATCAATCACTCACCCCCAATCTGAACCATTGTCCTTGATGCAGACCAGCCTCAGAAGTTACTACATCTGTTAACAATTTATTCAGAAAACAGAAAAACCTCAACTAAGTTGTGTTTGTTAATTGCTGGATCAATCATTATTCCTGTATAATGGTTTCTGGGTTTTCTAACCAGTCCCAGGGGACAATTTTCAGATTTTTTCCGACACAACGAATACTCTAAGTTAGAGAAAGGCTTTAATGGTTTAATTATACAAACCGTCAAATGCCTCATCCCACGACTTTGGACAAATAGAACGATCGTTTATGAATTATGATCCCGTAGGTTGTCATAGATCGTCTACTATCTTATACACTGTGTGTGGTATATTCTATATTAACATGTCATGTCATCTGTTATATGTTATATTATGTATTATGGGATTTGCAGACTTTATCTAAAGGGGAAAGACAGTAAACATAAAATTTTAGGCTTGTGGGACACAGGGGCTGTGTTGTCACACCTCACCTCTGCCGTAGTAGCCAAGGTCTGTAAGCAGTCTGTAAATAAGTGAATGTGGCCGTATCCAAATTAAAACAAATCTGTTTTACAAAGTGGATGGTGAACCCATGGGAAATAGTTTGTCAATCCTTGTTTGTATTCCACATCATATATCACACCTCGCTGTACACCGTGTGTTGTAAAACATGATTGCATGCTCCATAGTAGAAACAGGTCATGTATGTGGACTGCACAACCCAGGAATGGTACTTGGATTCACCCTACATGCAGCAGGGACTTCCAGGAGGCACTGGATATGGCGAATAACAACAGGGAAAATACACGTCAGTGAAATTCTCAGAACATTGATATTGGTTGTAAATACATTTAAAAGTGAATGCTGAATCTGCTCCACTCGCCTATTAAAAAAAATGGCAGACATTCTGCCCTGGGCCTCGAGGGAGCCCCATTCTCCTCTTAGGGTCCTTTGTGTCATGAGACGAGGTCCCAGTCCCAAGTTCCAAACACACTGCGGGCAGAATCTGTGCATACGTTGCCTCCTTGTTTGTATTTCTCAGCAACATGTATTGTTTCTCAAAACATAAATGCTCAGATGAATCTCACCTCCAGGGGCACCTGGGGGGCTCCGTGGTGGAGTGTCTGCCTTTGGCTCAGGGCGTGATACTGGGGTCCTGGGATCGAGTCCCTCATCGGGCTCCCTGCATGGAGCCTGCTTCTCCCTCTGCCTGTGTCTCCACCTCTCTCTCTGTGTCTCTCATAAATACATGAATAAAATCTTGGGGGAAAAATCACAAAAATTAAAAAGGATCATGGGACAGCTTTTAACATTGAGTTAAGCTTAATGAGTGATTTGGGAGCTTTGAAGAAAGGTGAGCTCTAAAGATGAAAGGATAAAAATGCCTTAAACATTCTTATGGAGTTACGGTGGAGTCCAAGATATTAATAGCACGATACAAAACCGAATATCTGAACAAAGGGAGGTGGGCATAGCTGATGATAAACTCAATATCAATAGCCCTTCAATAAAATCAATATGGTCATGAATATATTAATAAGGTGATCTATATAGAATAGACGGTCATAGTCCATCCATGTGTGTATTTGCCCTATCTGTAGGGTTCCAGGAATCCAAGGAGATGATGGTGATGTCCCAAACCCACCCCCCAAACAGAGGAAAGAGAGAAGCCAAACATAAGAGAATAAATGTAGGGCCCAGAGGTCACCAACCAGGGGCCAGACAGTGGAGGCATTGAAGGTTGAACAAAACTCAAGGAGTAAGTGGGGGCACAGATGGGTTGAGTGTCCCCACCTGTGATAGCGGCTGTGCTGAGCATTGGCATTTCTCTGTGTGCTGGGGTCTGGGGCTATAGGTCCAGGAACAAGCGCACGCTCCACTCTGAAGGTTGAGACCACACCGGAGCATCGTGGTCGTTGTCAGGCTGCATCTTACAAAACGCTTGCTGGAGCATGCCTCCAGCAACTAGACTGGGTGGGGGGTATGGGAGGCGTCTAAAGCCCCCATCATGGGGCACACAGGGACCTGAGGGTTGTGACCCCAAAAAGAAAAGTACAAATGCTCATGGGGCACCCAGGAATTGTCTTTAAACTTGTGAACAGCTGTCCTCTAGAAGAGGGCTGAGTCACCCACAGAACTCACACAAACATGTATTTCAAATAAAGAGTTTACAGTCCGTGGATGAGAAATGAGTGAAAATGGTGTCAGCCCAGGGAGATATCTGTTAGGCCATGTTACACCGTGTGGAACAGAGACCTCCCCTCTCCGGGGAGTTTGAGCAGAGAGGGTCATAGGAGGCCCTGCCCTAGGTCTTCTCTACATAGCGTAAGACCTTGGCCAAGACTTGTGCATCCTACTCTCATGCTGTGTGTCCAGGTCATCGTGAGTAATATATCTGACGGTGTTTCACAAACATAGAGACACAACGATGCGGGTATTATTATGTGGTTGTGGAATTATGGGTCGTTACGCAGATTAGCTTAAATCTAAGGTCCCTCTCAATCTCCAGGTTCTGTGATTTTTAAGACAGTGGGAAGTTAAACTGCCATCCCACACGGGTAGAATGATCACACGTTCCAGGACACGGGGTCTAAACAGTCCTCGTGTCTTTTCGGCTTCCCATCGGCTGGCCACGCACAGAGGCTGAATCTCGGCAGTGCGGCCACTTCTGGCATGAAGAGGATTTATGGCATTCAATCATCGCCTCTCAGACTTCCGGAAAGATAGGTTAGGAGCTTTCTCGAGTCCTCTGGCCACCCCACTTACTCCACTCCCCATCCCTCCAAGGCGTTCAGAGGTCCCAGAGTATCGAGAGCTCCACCCGCGTCTGGCATGGTACACGTGCCATGCTCCCACCCTCCTCTGCACCTGCCCCCACCCCACTCCAAAGGCACAAGGATTGAAATGTTCTAGAAAGCCCTGAATCAAGTTGCACAACCAACCAGTGCCTTGATCTCGTCTGTAAGAGGAGGTGACTACCTCTGTCTTTCCCACCAACTTGGGTTGTTACGGGGAATCAAATGATTCAATGATATGACACATTTTTAAATTTTAGTAATCATCTAACAACTTTCAAAATCCCACATTCCATGTTCTGGTACTGACGCACTTCCCAAACATTAACTTCTAATTCTCAAAAATCTCTGGGATGTTTAATTTTATATTTTATGTATTAACTTGACTGGAACACAGGGTGTCCAGATATTTGGTCAAACATTAATCTGGGTGAGTCTGTGAGAGTACTTTGGATGAGGTTAGCATTTAAATTGGTAGATCTGAGTAAAGTAGATCTCCATCTCCCGTGTGGATGGGCCTCATCTAATCAGTTGAAGGCCTGAATAGAAAATAAAAATAAAAAGTTGACCCACTCCCAAGGAGGAAGGATTTCCTCCCGCCTGCCTGCCATTAAACTGAGACATCAGCTCTTTCTCGCTTTCACATTTGAACTGGAACAGCTGGATCCTGGGCCGGTAGCCCTTTGGACTAGAATGAAACCACTGGCTTTTCTGGGTCTCCAGCTGCCAACTCATCCTGCAGATCTTGAGACCTGTCAGCTTTCCTAATTATGTGATCCAATTCCTTATAATAAACCCCATTGTGTGTGTGTGTGTGTGTGTGTGTGTGTGTGTATTCACATACATGTCCTACTGGTTCTGTTTTTATGGAGAAACTGGACTAAAAGAGTCTATGAAAATATTGCTACTCTGTCTGACCCAGAAAGAAACAGATTCCAACCCAGGACTTATAAATAGCAGTATCAGGATTTGAATGTGGCTCTAGCTCCAAAACCCATGTTCTCTCCTGTAGGTTATATGGCCTCCTCCTCATGTATCGTTATCACCCTTGGACAAAGCCGGGAAGGCTCTTCGGGAAAAGGAGGATGAAACAGAGGAAGCCCCGCATCCTGCAGCAGGGAAGTCGCTGCACCTGGAGGAACCCACCGAAGAAGCTGGGGGTGTCGGGAGCGTGGACTGCTGGGAGAGGCCCAGGAGGGCGGGCCGGGTGTCGGGCGCTAATAGGCCGCCCCGACCGCTGTGAAGCCTGGACGAGCATCACCGCGCTGATGCGTATCCGCTGGAAGTGTTCCCGGAGATCCACACTCTCCATCAGCACTCTGCGGCCAGACTCATCAACAGAGTGTTATCAAGATGCAAATCTGCTTGCAAAGATATTTTTTGTGCAGTTTCATTCCACAAAGAAAACACTGCCGCCTATTCACCCGAAAGAGAGACCTAAAATGCTGAGAAAGGTGACACGCTGCGCAGCCCCTGGAGCCACATGAGAAGAAGATGAATGATTTGAAGTGACTGTGAGTCCCGGAGCATAGGGGACAGGGTCTGCCTGGGACGAGTGCATCTCCACTCCTTTCACGGTTCGCTGTGCAAAGTCTGAGGCCAGTGCAGCCCAGACCTCGGGAGGTGTCCACAAGTGCACCATGTGGCTCTGGGATCACACATTCCAAGTGCCACCACTTGGAATGTGTGATCATATTAGTGTATGACATATTGGTGAAACCGAGACAGGGCAAGGGTCCCACTAGCCCTTGGTGTCTCACGGAAATCTGGGTGACTTCATGATCACGCATGGCCCTCTCACCTTTTCTCTCTGTCGCCAACCAAGGAAGGGACAGGAGGCCACTTCCACGAACAGCTGAGGAGATGCACGCTCTCCCGCCAGCTTCATTCCTCTAACCACCCATGCCCTTCATACGCAGAGGAGATGATGGTGCCCCGTCATTTCCTAGCCCATGGATCAGTACAGATGGTCCCTTCCTTTGGAAACATCGAGAGAGGTCTCCAGAGTTGTGCTCCCGAGAATCTCAAATGAGCCAAAAGAGGAAAATAAACATGTCTGTGCTTGTGTGGATTCCCAAAATCAGCTCACTCATGTGTTCTCTTTCATTTGTAATGTGGCATAATTTGTCTCTTCAATGGTTCTTTTTCCTTTTTAACTAAAGACCTCTATCCCACTCCTACACCCCATTTTCACTGTGAACCTCTAGTGCCATTTGACATTCTAGGCAACACATCTGTATCACTTCAGTAAAAATGAAAAGTATGTTAAAGAAATCATCTTTCCCCCAATTCCTCATTCCACTGTTCTCTCTGGGAAGTTTTATCAATTTCTTGTGTATCCTTCTATAAATAGTCCACCGAAAAAAATACCCAAATATATATTTTATATATTTACATATATATGTATGAATATTAACATACATAATTGCCAATATAAGTGGTAGAAGCTTAAATGACCCTGGATTCTCTAAAATTCAGGTTTCTTTTGAACTGCTATCTTCTCCTTTTTATTAATTTTTTTAAGATCTCATTTATTTATTCATGAGAAACACAGAGAAGCAGAGACACAGGCAGAGGGAGAAGCAGGCTCTGGGGAGCCCGATGTGGGACTCGATCCCAGGACCCCGGGATCATGACCTGAGCCAAAGGCAGATGCTCAACTGCTGAGCCACCCAGGCATCCCTATCCTCTACTTTTTAAATTATTTATAGTGTATAGAGGTCTGCTTCACTATTTTTTAAATCTTCTCAAAATTCCAGTATATTTAAATATCATATTTTATTTAACCAATTAACATGAAAGTGGTTCAAATTTTGGACAATTCTAACTAATGCTGCAAATAAGTTCCCTTCATATATATGTTGACATTTCCTGCCTAATTCCAGGAGATAGTTTTCTACAATTTGAACTGCTGGACCTAAAGGTCATGATATTTGCATCTCCCCACAGATAGTGACCCAGCCCACGAACTGTGTGCACAAGTGTCTGTCCCCTACCCCCGTCCTTTGAATGCAAGACACAATCACTCCCTTTAACCAATGAATCTTTTTAATTTCATTAATTTGAATTTTATTGGTTATTGATAAGTCTGAGCTTCTTTTCACATACTGTGTGGCATCTTAGTTTTCATCCCCTCTGTTCATTTCCTTGATCTATTTTGTAATTACGTGCCCACTTTCTCATTAATAGGAGTATTTTATTTATTACTCACGATTGTTCCAAAAATATTCTCTAAATTGGTCACAGGTCTCATATTCTTTATAATATCACTTACTAAATAACAATGTATTGTTTCTCACTATCAAGTCTGCGATTCTTCTCCCTCAGGCTTACAATTCTACATCATTCTCAGAAAGGCTCTTGCCACCTGCTTATTATAAAAAATATCGTTTTCTGCCCCTCGTAATTATATTTCAGTTCTTGAATCTTCTGGAATTTATTTACAACGTGGTATAGAGATCTAACTTGTTTTGTTTTGGATTGCCAGTTTTCTTAAACAATCCATATTTTCCACACTGATTTGAAATCTGACTATGATCATGTACCAAATTTCTATATTGACTTGTTTTTGAATCGTTGCACTCTGTTCTATTGATCCTTTGGTCTCTACCCTCACTGTTGTAATTAGTCTAACTTTGGGTTTTGCCATTTGGGGAACTTTTAAAAATATAATTATAGATCAAAGATGGTAAAGAGAGGGCCCGTGTACCCTTCCCGTTTCTCCCAATGGTTACATCTTACATAATTAGAGCGCAGTATCAGAACAAGGAAGTCCACATTGTATAGTGTATATGTGTGTGTGTGTGTGTGTGTGTGTGTGTCAATGCCATGTTATCACAGATTGCAAATTTGTGTAACTACCACTACAATCAGGACACAAAACTATCCCATCATCAGAAAGATCTGACCCATGGGACCCTTTGTTGTCACCCCGCCATCCTTTCCCCATCATCCCTAGACCCTGGCAACAACTAATCTTTTTCCATCTCTGCAATTTTGTTTTTCCAAGAACGGCGCATGAATGGAATCATGCAGTATGTGACCTTTGGTACTGGCCTTTTCTGCTCCACCTAATGCCCGTGAGACCTGTCCAAGTTACTGTGTGTACCCACAGTCCACTCCATGTATGATTTATCACACTTTGCTTAACCATTCATCCATTCGAGGACATTGTGGTTGTTTACACTTTGGGGCGATTACCAATAGAGCTGCTACAAACAATTATTTACAGGTTTTTCTGTGGATGTGAGTTTTTCATTGAGATAAACATTCAAGCGTACAACTGCTGGGTTGTATAGTAAGTATATGATTTAGCTTTATAAGAAACTGCGAATATTTGCCAGAGTGGCTGTACCATTTTTCATCTCCACGAGCAGTGTATGAAAGATCCAGTTTCTCTGCTTCCTCACCAGATTTTGGGATTATCACTTTAAAAAAAATTTTTTTAGTTCTTCTAATAAATGTATAATGATATCCCACCGAGGTCTTAATTTCCATTTCCTTAATGTAAATTAAGCTAATGATATTGAGTATCTATTTAAGTGGGGTTTTTTTGCCATCCACATAATCTCTTCATGTCTTTTGCTCACTGTATAATCAGATTATTTTTTGACTTTGATTTCTGAGAATTTATTATTTTAGATATGAGTCCTTTGTCAGATATGTTGTTTGCAAATATTTTTTATCCATGTGTCTTTCCATGTTCTTAGCAGGATATGTTGTAGAACAAGAGTTCTAATTGCTGATGAAGTCCTCTTCACAATTTTTTTTTAATATACACATGCTTTTGATGTCATAACTAAAAACTCTTCACCAAGCCATAGGTCTCAACGATTTTTTTCTCTAAATTTTTTTCCTCTTAAATCTTTGTTTTATCTTTAAATCTATGCTCAATTCGGGTGAGTTTTCACATGATGTGTGAGGTATAGGTTTTGGCGGGGGGGTGGGGGGGTTGCCTGCGGAGATCCAATTCAACTCTATCTGTTGACTGTCTTTCGCAACTCCGTCAAAAATTAGTGGCCATATCATGGAATAATTTAAGGACCCATGATTTTGTTCCACTGATCTGCATGTCTACCCTTCTTCCTAATCCAGAGCAGCCTAGACGACTACAGCTATGGAGTAGGTCTTGAAATTGGGTAGAACAATTGCTCCTACCGTGTTCTTCTTTTTCAAAGTTGTTTTAGCTCTTCTAGTTGCTTTGCCTTTCTGTGTAGATTTTAGATTACTCTTGTCTATATCTCTTAGAATCCTTCATAGGAATTGTGTTAAGTCTGTATATCAATCTGAGGAGAATTGACACTCTTACTACGCTGAGTCTTCCAGTCTATGAATGCAGACAATCTGTCTATTTAGACATTCAATGAGAACTTTGCCACCATACAAGTCCCATATATGTTTTCTTAGATTCATGCCCAAGTGTTTCATGATTCATTGAGAGATTGCACATTGCATAGTAGTTAAAAATTCCATTCCCTCACGTTCATTGTTAGTGTACAGAAACAAAGCTGATTTTTTGTATGTTGACCTTATATATCTTGCAACCTCGCTGATCTCATGTATTCATTCTGGGAACTTGGGGACTTTGTTTTTTTTCTTATCTACTGTATTTTCCTTGGTACTCTCTACACAGACTGTCATGTCATCTGTCAATAGGAGCATTTTAGATCTTCCTTTCTGGTCTATATGACTCTTATTTCTTTTTCTTGTCTTATAATATTGCCTAGAACTTCTAGTAGGATGTTGAATAGCAGCAATGAGAGTGGACATCTTTACCTTGTTCCTGACCATGGTGGGAAAACACCTACTTTTGCAGATGACTTTAGCTGTGGGGTTTTGTACATATTCTTTGTCAAGTTAAGAAAGTTCCCCTCCTCTCCTAGTTTTCCACGTTTTTTTCATAAACGAGTGCTGAATTTTTCAAATGCTATTTCTTCATCAATGGCTATAATCATGTGACTTTCTTCTTTAGCATGTGAATATAGTGGATTACCTTGATTGATATATTTTTTTAATGTTTAAGCATTCTCATGTACTTTGGACACGATGTGTAGGTTTTATTTTATTTTTTTTTACATAATGGTGAATTCTATTTGCCAATATTAAGAATTTTTGCATCTTCTCGAAGATAATCCTCTCTCTAGGTTTTCTTCCTTTTCTGTACCATCTTTGTCTGATTTTGCTATGAGGATAATATTTGCTTCGTAAATTGAGGTGAAAATGTTTCCTTCTCTTTTATTTCCTGGAAGATATTTTGTAAAATTTGTGATAATTCTTCTTTAAATGCTTGGTAAAATTCTCCAGTGAAACTACCTGGGTCTAGAGATTGCTTTTTCAGGAGCTTTTTAATTACTACTTTATTTGTCTTAATTGTTACATGGCTTCAAAGGATCTATTTCATATTAGGTGAATTGTGGCAGTTTATGTTCTAAGGAACTGGTCTGTGTTATGTAAGTTATCAAATTTATATGCGCACAGTTGTGCATAGCTCTCCCATCTTATCCTTCTGATGTCTACAGGGTCTGTCTTGGTATCTTCTGTTTCATCCCTGATATCAATAATTTGTGTCTTCTTTTTTTTTCTTTGTCAGCCAGCCTCATTGACCTTTTCAAAGCACCAGTGTTCTGTCTCATTGATTTTCTGTATTGTTTTTCTGTTTACAATTTCATCGATTCCTGCTTCTCTCTGTACTATTTCCTTCCTTTCTCTTGCATTATGTTTGCTTTGCTCTTTGTTGCCTGGTTTCATACAATGGGAGCTTCTATTACTCGGAAAATTTTATTCTTCCTTACTGCAGATATTTAGTGCTGTGAATTCCCCTCCCTGCACTGCTGCCTTTGTGTTCCACACGTGTTGGTAAGATGTGTTTTCATTTTCATTTAGTTTGTGTTTTTGTTTTTGTTTTTCTTGTTCCTCTGACACTCCCTCTTTGACCCGTGGATTATTTGGAAGTGTGCTGTGAAGGTTCCAAGTGTTTTTCCAAACGCATGGAGAAAGGTATCTCCAGAAGATCATTTTCCACTTACCTTTCTGTTATTTCTACTTTAATCTTAGGTGGGGGTCTGAAGACATACCCTGCATGACTTCAATTATTTTAAATGTGTTTAGTTTGCTTTATGGTCTAGGTTATGTCCACCTTGGTGTCTGTTCTGTGGTCTCTTAAAAAGAAGCAACTCTGCCATTGTGCATGGGACTGCTCTATGTATGCTGCTTAGATCCTGGTTAGGGATGGTGTCTTTGAGGTCTACACATTTCCTGTTTTCCTGTCTAGTTTGTTGTCAGTTATTGAGAGAACAGTGTAGAAGTCCCCAACGTGGACTTGTCTTTCTCCTTCTAGTTTTACTCTGAACAGAAATATGTTTCTGCTGAACATATTTGGCAGCCCTTTAGTTCATTCATACATGGAATTGCTATGTTTCTTAGTGGATTGACTCAGTCATCACATATAATGTTTTTTCTTGTCACTGACAATTACCTTTGCTCTAAAATTTACTTTATCTGATATTAATATGGCCACTCCAGCTTTCTATGGATCAAAATTTGTGCAGTTTATCTTTTCCATCTTTTTACCTTCCCACAAATGAGTATCATTATCTTCAAGTGAGTTTTGTAGGCAATATGTCATTGGTTCATATTTTTTAATCTATTCTGTGGATCTCTGTCTTTTAATTGGTACATTTAGAACATTTATCTTAATTTAACTACTGATCATCAAGCCTTAAGTCTGCCATTTAATTTGTCAAGTTTTTCTTGAATTTCTCTGTTTTGTTTTTCCTGCCTTTGTTGGGTTTCTTAATTTTTTCTAGAATTCACCTTTATTTATTTATAGGAATTTTGTTGGTGTCTTTTTGTGTTGCTTTTTTAGTGATTGCTCTAGACATTGTATTATATAATATATTCAAAACTTGTAAGGTCTATTGGTGTTGACATTTTACAAATTCAAATGAGCTGAGGAAAAACCACATCCTTTTATACCTCTTTACCCTCCATAGGCAATAATATTGTTGATTCAAATCTTTCCCCTACATACGTTGAGAACCATATAATTTTTGCTTTAGTCACCAAATATAATTTAGAAAACCCAAGAACAGAAGAAAAATCTACCATATTTTTCCATATTTTAGCTCTACTGTGTTTCCCTTTCTGATGTTCTGAGATTCTTTCTCTTATCTTTTTTTCTGTTTAGATCATTTCCTCTAGATGTTATTTTCAGGGAGGAATGGGCAATCATTTCTCCCAGTCTTCATGTAAGACTTCTTTTATTTCATCTTGATCACTGAAGGATATTTTTGCTGGATACAAAATTCTTGGGTTTAAACATTTTTTTCAGTGCATCGAATGACATGTCACTTCCTTCTGGTTTCCATGTTTTTAAGTGAGATATCCACCATCATTAAATTGTGTCTCTCCAGTAGGTAATGTGTCATCTTTCTCTGGCTGCTTCAAGATTTTTAAATTGTTTTTAATGTGTCCTTAAGTGGGGTTTTTCGAGTTGATCGGGCTTGGGGTTCACTTAGCTTTGTTAATCTGTAGGTCTCTCCTGACATCACTTCTGTGACCAGGGGGAGATGCACCTGGTGTGACAGTGAAAGTCCAATCTCCCCATCTGATCTCCACCATCACCACAGGATACAGGAGAAGGGCTCACGACCACCCAGTGTGCATGAAAGTCCCAGTTCCTACCTCTGCCTTCTCTGACACTATCCAGTGAGAAGTTGGAGCACCTTGTTGGCTTATCAGAAGTGGATGTCTAGGCTCCCCACTCTGCCAGCTGTGAGTATGGAGCTGGGGCCACAGCCTTTCCATAGTGTTTGGTTTGAACAAAGCAGTTACTGCCTGACAGTTTCTTGCCTTGCTACGCTGCACCTTTCCTAGTCCTTTGTAGGCTGCCGACCTCTCTGGGAACCTTTTCTGTCCTTTGCAGATGGGTGTTTTCTGATTGCCAGCTTCTCCAGTATCTAGTCCGAGGTATATGAGGCCAAAAAGAAAACCCAGAGTACTCACCACCCTGTCATTCCTTGGGATCCAATGTCCCTAAACAGTCTGATTTTTCTCTCGGCCAGTCAGCGTATACCCTATGTTTGTTTTATATATGTTTTAAGGTTTTTTAGTTGCATTTATTGGGAGGAAGAGGGAAATGTCCATCCACTTATTTCCCCAGTGGTAGAAGTCCCTAGAGCATGTTCTGCATCTGGTAAAGAAAAGCAATCTCCGTTTGTGTTTATTTTTCAAAATTATTTTGGCTATTATGTTTTGCTCTTTCAAAGACTATTTGGGATAAACTTGTTGAGTTCTCACTTAAAGTTCCCACTGGGATTAGATTAAATGTAATGTGACTCTATGACCCAGTTATTTAAAATATTCACTTATTCAACTGTAAATAATCCAGGGTCTCACAGCAGAATGATGAAAAATCTTAGGTTCACATATCAGCTCTGCATCCTTAACAAAGATTCCAAGATTAGAGGCCTTCCACTTCATATATAACAGTTTGATCCTAAGTTCTACCTCAATAGGTCTTTCCTTATTAGTGACTTTTTTTTCTAGCATACCACACTACGCTATTATAAAAATTCAGCTCTTCTCAATTTTCCACCCAAGGGTAGGGCTATGAGCTCCTGAGAGTGTGTGCCATGCTAACCAGGGCATTTGTTTTACTAGCGTTTCTCATGTCACTGCTTTTATTTTTTATTTTTTTTTTTATTTTTTTAATTTTTTTTTTATTTATTTATGATAGTCACAGAGAGAGAGAGAGAGAGAGAGAGAGAGAGAGGCAGAGACACAGGCAGAGGGAGAAGCAGGCTCCATGCACCGGGAGCCCGACGTGGGATTCGATCCTGGGTCTCCAGGATCACGCCCTGGGCCAAAGGCAGGCGCCAAACCGCTGCGCCACCCAGGGATCCCTCATGTCACTGCTTTTAAATGAGAGGTCTTTCAGCCGATCATGGCATGGTATGTCACTGTTGGTAAAGAATCTGTAAACTCTGGCTTTAGCTGGCTCTCCGTCTTGAGAAACCAAACCAAGATTTTTAAAAATAGAGCAAACAGGAGTTTCCTGATTGTAGTACATGTCTGTGTTTGTTTTCTACTGGTTGCATAAATATAGCAAATCTCTCGACAGAGCATTACATTGCATCTCCTGGGTTCCCAGGAGGGAGTGTTTTCTCTTCACTTGCCATTTCTGCAAGAATGTGACAGCAGGAAGGAGGAGGTGGTGGTATTAAAACAAGGAGTTATGACTACAGGATGCAGAAGGAACATTTTTGGACAGATGTCGGAATGAAGAATTTCTGGTCTGGAGAGTAATTTTTATGTAAGAGCGTATGATGCAAATCACAGTGAAATTGGAAAAAAGAGTATTTAAGACAAAGTGGGACTTTTAAATTCAATAACCAGCACTAAAGGCTTTTTAAGTAACAACATCTTATCTTCACAGATATTATAAAGGCCCCCTTTCCCCACTCCTTTTCCTGGCTCGACACACGTTCCATGTCAGGGATACTGAGAACACCACAGAGAAGGTCTTCATTTCACGTTGACACGTAACAAGGCTTGGCTCTGCAATGTCTGAATCCATTTCTTTTTGTTTAAATATAAAATGTAGACATGCCCAGAAGAGCTCTCTTTTTTCCTTACTGGAAAGGGATAAAAGGCCTTGGGTGGGGGTGGCGGAGGAAGAGGAGGAAGGCATCCTTTGTGATTCAATCACAAAGATGAGGTGACAATAGGCTTTCCTCTAGAGGAGTACATTGTGTACAGAGACACTCACTTACTGGCAAATGAATTTAATTAAATTTGACTGGTTGAGCTTCCAGCATCTCAAGAGAATATGTGTTAGCTCCTTTGCTTTAAAATTCTTTTGCCGTAACATCTTGGAAAAAGCATTTTACTTAAGCGGAGTGTTGTGGGTTGAATTATCCCTGCGCCTCAAATTCCTATGTTCAAGCCCTAACCCTTAGTACCTTGGAATGTGATTATATTTGGAGATTGGATCTCTATTGAGTGTAAGTAAATAAAACGAGGCCATACGGACGGGCCCTAATCCAGTGCAACTAGTGTCCTTATAAGAAGAGGAGATGGGGACACACGGAGGCACAGCAGGGCAACCGTGTGAGGACACAGAGACAGGACGGCCATCTGCAAGCCCAGGGGAAACAAGGTGATCTCCGACTTCCAGCCTCTGTCACCGTGGGACCTAAATTTCTGTTGTTTCAGCCGCCAACCCGTGGCACTTTGCTATGGCAGCCCCAGCAGAGTAACACGTGGTGTTACACCACCTTAGCCAGGAAGCTGTGAACACTTCTTTTTACTATGAATTTAAATTACACACAACAGAATGTGATGTGAGTCATTTGTGAACCTGCGACGAGAGACGGAGAAGTCGGTCTGCCCTGGGTGCTCTCCTGGAGAATGTATTTGCAGCAAACCTCCCAGGGCCTCCTGCAGGTGTGCACCGGGCTGGGCTGTGCTTACACACGCAGCCATCCTGCCCCCTGCTGAGAGTACACGTACACCCCGGCTCCCTGCCTGGCCCTCAAGACTTTCCGAGTCTCATGCCTCCTTCTCCACACCTGCCTTTGTGGCTGTGCTCATCTCCCCTCCTGCCACCTTCCGCCTCCTGCCTGGGAATCTCCCTGGGGTGGGGGACCCTGACCTGAGGGCACCCCAGGCTTTCCACCTGCCTGGGTAGGACCCTCTCCCGCTGGGGAGGCCGATTCCAACTGCAGATTGCTGGTCTAAGTCCTGCCGTCCCACAGACCCCACGCTCCTTCTGCCACTGGCTTTCCTCCACTCTCCTCGCTATGAGGCTGCAGACTCCAGAAGACTCGGTCCCTGGGTTTGGCTGGTGCCTTCTCGGCCCCTCATGCAGCTGCCTGGCTCATCATTAAATGTACACCCACAAAATATTTGATGAGTAATAAAAAAAGCAACAGAATAAAGGGTTTTAAAGATTCTATCATGTTTATATTGCCCTACTCATGACTTTGATTTATCTTTTTCTTAAGATTTTATTTATTTATTCATGAGAGACACACAGAGAGAGGCTGAGGGAGAAGCAGGCTCCCTGCGGGGAGTCCTATGTGGGGACTCTATCCCAGGACCCGGGATCACACCCTGAGCCGAAGGCAGATGCTCAACCACTGAGCCACCCTGACGTCCCTCCAACTCATGACTTTTAATAAGTGTTTGCCTCTTATACCCCAATAAGCATATGGGAAGTGCCCTTGAGGCCTGGGAAACAGAAGGAAATGAGGTCTATGTATCCTTTGGGCTACATTATCAGGCTCATCTCAAATTTTAACTCATGCACACCAACAGAGCACTGTCTGAATTTGGACCGAACACCTGTAACACAGCCTTACCCTCAGTCCTCCAGATAAAGGGATGGGTTAGCCCCTTGTCAGGTGTTATTGACACAGAAACACATGGAAAGTCTGTGTGAGGAAGGAGCACTCAGGCACCAGTTCTGGAAAAGAAGTGGTTAGAAGTCCCGTGGAAGCTGATCTGTGAGGTCCAGAAGCATCCTGGGTTAGATCTTTGCACTAACTTGGGGTTTGAAGCTAACTCAGCAGTGCAACTTAGACTCTTCAGTAGCTAAGTGATAAATAATCCAGAGTCTCACAGGAGATGCTTGGAACTCGTCCACAATCCAGCACATCCAGGTACTTGATGAAGACTTCACAGTCAAGCCTCGGGCCCCACGCCCAGCGAGGTCATCTAAAGTCCTTACTGTCTCCGTGTGCATTTCTTCAACAGGCCGATGACCACTTGTGGTTTTATTCCGACTAAAATCAGCGTAATTCAATTCGTAGTGTTGGTCTCATCATTTTAGCATGACCCTTGTTAGCTCTGGCAAGCACATGGGTTTCATGAAAAAGACTCCATCTCCTGGTGGACTTTAAATGTCCTGCCACCCCCTTCCTGGCAGCCCAAACTTACTGAGGTGGGTAACATAGGAAAGGCAGTTTCTCTCCCCTGAGCTTTGCGGGAAGGGTCTGTCCTTGGCTTTGCCCCGACGAACCAACTCTTTTGCACGGAGCCCTGCGAAAGTGAGTTCAGCTCTTTTCACGCTAGCCCTTGACGAAAGATAGAGCGACCCACATTTCTCATCCTATCGGCTTATCTTGTTTAGTCGCAATCTGTTTCATCTAGTGTTCCTGAGAGTTGCTCCTTTGAATGGCATAGGAATTATTTTAAACAGCAGGGGCCCCTGCAACACCCTCCCTCCCCACTGTCTTCCCCCCTCAAGCCCACTCAACACATCATGTGGTCCCCCAACGTCACCAGCACCTGCCCCGCGGCTCCCTATCCACCGTCCTCCCACAGCCAGGGGGGATGTGACCGCTGGGTGTGGACATCAGTGCGGTGGGGAGCCCGGGTCACACCGCTGCGCAGAACGAGGCTTGGGCTCGTCTGCGCGGCTCTGTGGCTCACTCTTCTTGGCAATAAAAAGGAAACACACAGAAATAAGGGCATCCCCCTCCCGGGCTGGGGGGGGGGGGCGGAGTTCTTCGCCTCTTTCTAGCCTTCAAGCTCTGGATGTGGGGACGCGGCCACTACCCCGGTCCTTCCCCCCCTTTAGAATAATTTCACTCCCTGGCTCTGCTTCTTTGTGAGAGGAATAATAAGAGTACCTCCCTCCCAGGGATGTGACGAGATTAATGAAGCGAGAGAAGTCATTTAAAGTCGCAGAGTAAGCACTCTGTAGATGCAAATCCCATCCCTGGGTACCTTGCTCAGGAGGCCAAGAGCAGGCCTGCGCGAGCCTCTGCCTCTCCCCTTCCCTCCTAGTGGTTCGCACAGAGGCTTCCCGCCGCTCCTAGCAATCAAGCACGTGCAAGCCCTTCTCCTCACACTAAATAATTCACAGATGAAGAATGGGCCATAATGGGACCACCCATCTGTATTAATTGTGAGAAAAGAAGCTCTCCAAAGAGCCAAGAATGCCGGGAGTAAACACAGACACTTCCGAGGAGCCGGTGACAAGCCCTCGAGCGCCACCTGCAGCCCGCGGCCCGGTCACAGGGGCTGGCCGAGCTCAGGTCTCGCCCAGCTCCCCAGCCAGGATCCCTTCACAGGGATGTGATCCGTGTGGATAAAAGAGAATTTTAGTCCTTTCAGGAAAGCTTTACACAGGGACATGGATGTGTGGGTGTGCAAGTGTTTTCCGTGGAGAAGGGCGGGCCCCACGCTCGCCGCCCATTCTGCTGGGTCTTGGGCAATCGCCAGCCCTCAGAGCCTCCGCTGGCCTGCTCCGAAGGGCAGATGACACCACCTGCCTAGCGAAACTATTGGAGTGATTCAGGAGATGCCGCACGTGACACGCTCACCACAGAGCCGCAACGGAGAACTCCAGATGACAGCCGCCTGTTGCTTTGCCTATTTCTGCAACCAGTGTTATTGAGGCTGCTGTGTGCCAGGCCCTGGCTGGGTGCCGGGGCTTCCACACTGAGCAAGCCATCGGCTCCAGCACCCCGACTCCGCGCCTAGAACGTAGGTGGGCAGAGGAGGAAATATTACGTGATTTAGAACCACTTTTGTCCTGGGAGAGAGTTAGTACAAACATTCTCATACCTCGTATCTGGATAAATACAAACTCAGTGGAACTGGTTGGAATGTTCCAACCAACAACATTAGGCATTAGCCCGAGAGTGACTTTCAGAAATTGTCTGTAGGTTAATGTATTAGTGTCTATCGCTGCTACATAACAATCGCCACACTCCTCCAAGGAGGCTCACAACAACACACATTTATCATCTCACTGTTTCTCCAGGCCAGGAGTCCTGGAGCTGGGCCCAGGCGCTCTGAGCTGGGCCCTTGTCTGGGGTCGCACGGGCACTAGCGAGGATGGTGACCAGGGCCGGGTTTCCATCAGAGGCCTGGGCAGGGACCTAGGGTTTGTGGCAGCTTGCTTCTTCGAAGTCAGCGGTGGAGAGGCGAGGGCAAGTCCACCAGCAGCAGAGTCTTATACAACAGGCTCCGATCACAGAGCAACGTCCTACGGCCTTGACCACTGGCATCTCTTTGAGGAAGCCACACGTCCTGCCCACACTCAGAAAGAGGGAATCATTCAGGGGCGTGAGCTCAGGACAGGGGACACCTTGGGGTCTGTCCACATCTAGTTCTCAAAACGTACAGAGTAGGAAAAGAAGACACAGCTGTTGTTTCTTAAGTACATCTTATTGCAGAAAATAAAACAGAGCCAAGACGCGTCATGCAGCTCACCGTAATGATCACCACGTAAATTCTAAAGACGGAGACTGCTACTCCACAGTCCAGAAGTTTGTGGGCTTGATTTTCACAACTCAGAAAATACTAGGGAGTTCTGAAAGAAAAATAAATGGATAGGTAACAGGACCAATGACAAAACTGCTTAACACTTGCATTGCCATGCTTTAAGTTTTTAGAAGAAGAAGAAATCTCATTTTGCAGGTAAAAGTAAACTGCTGAAATATTTGCTGATCGATTTCATAGGACGATGGCCCCAGGGTGTCCAAATGCCTTCTGAAATCACTGTGCGCAGTGAGGGGAAACAGCGCAGGCTGTGTGGCCCCGCAAACCACTCCACCCTAACGACACTAACCTGTCTCCACCACCCAGGGGAAGGAATGACTCTGGTAAATGATGGCTGGTTGATTGCAGTACAAGAATGTCATTTCCCAAACCTGCTATGATGTGTTTGCATCTATGGGCAGCATATGACAGGCAAACAGAAGCTTAAAATTTTAGTATGATTGGGTTTTTTTTTTTTAAGATTTTATTTATTTATTCATGAGAGACACAGGGAGAATAGTAAAGACACAGGCAGAGGGAGAAGCAGGCTCCCTGCAGGGAGCCCAATGCGGGACTCGATCCCAGGACCCCAGGATCATACCCTGAGCCAAAGGCAGATGCTCAACCACTGACCCACCTGGGCGCCCCGTATTATTGGTTTTAAAGAAGCATTTGTTCTTAAAATGTGGCTAGACAAATCAGTCAGGGGACAGTCTGGAGACAGACTTATCTGTGTGTGATCCAGAAGTGGCATTTCGTTAGCAGAGAACCATCAACTCAATAAATGGCTGTCCTACAGAAAAATAGGCACCTTGGGACACCTGGGTGGCTCAGCGGTTGAGCATCTGCCTTTGGCTCAGGCCGTGATCCTGGAGTTCGGGGATCGAGTCCCACATCGGGCTCCCTGCATGGAGCCTGCTTCTCCCTCTGCCTATGTCTCTGCCTCTCTCTCTCTCTGTGTCTCTCATGAATAAATAAATTAAAAAAAATCTTTGGAAAAGAAAAATATGCACCTTTATTTTACTACCTCACATGTGCACACGCACACACACACACACACACACACACTTGCAAGCACCATACTCTAAATGGATGAAAGACCTAAATGTGAAAACAAACCGAAATTTTTGGACAGAACTATAGGCAGCTCCTAGTAGCATATCAAGGTAGAAAGAGATTATCGAATAAGACCCAAAGCATATTAGGAAAGTTGATTTGCTTTATTATGTTAGACATAAAAAGTTTTGTGAGCCAGACATTATAAACAAAGTTAAAAGTCAAGCAGTACATTAGAAAGTCTGTTTTTAATTTCACTGGCCAACTAAGGATTAATATCCAGTATATATACAGAACCTCCATGAAGCACTAAGGAAATGGTGAGCCGTCAACAGTCACGGGCAAGAGACAGAAAAGACTTGATTAATGAAAAAAGGAAACCAGGGGGCTAGGAAACGTGAAAAGGTGTTCAACCCCTCCACCAATCAGGCAAACGCAAATTAAAACCAAATTAAAAGCGCAAATAAAAAAGATTTCATGAAGGTACCGTTCCACACACACGGGGTGGGGAAGCCTAGGGCTTGCGGTGTAAAATGACACTACCTGTGTAGTGGGATTTATTTCCCTGGATGCTGAACTAGTGCCATCAGCTGTGGTAAAACAAGTGATACAGATGGGAGAGCGTGCGAGATACCCAAAAGAGATGACAAGGGACACCTAGGGGTGCTCAGTCAGCTGAGCATCTGCCTGTGGCTCAGATTGTGGTCCCAGGGTTCTGGGATCAAGTCCCATATTGGGCTCCTCACAGGGAGCCTGCTTCCCCCTCTCCTCCCTGCTTGTTCTCTTTCTCTCTCTCTCTCTCTCTCACTCGTTCGCTATCTCTGTCTCTCTCTCAAATAAAATTTTTTTAAATAAATAAGAAATAAATTAATTAAACAAAAGAAATGGAAGACCCTGGTCCCTTACACCCCACCCCCACCCCAGGGCCCCAGGGAGAAGCAGGGGGTCAGGGTACTCTGTGGGTTCTCATCCTGGGAAGGAGCCTTGCTCCCTGGAAGTTGTCTGGGAAAGCCAGCTGCCCAACCCGGGAATCTCAGGGCCTGCGAGGGTTTACGTCCTCCTGCTGGGAGATGGGGAGGTCTTGATCCCACCCAACTCACCCAGGGTTCCAGCTAGTGACCCAGAGGGAAACCCCGGGGTCATTTTGGGGCAACTCTCTTTGTCCCCTGAGCAGTAAACCCATACCAGCGTAGGTGTGGTTTTGGTGCAAAACAGGCTAGCGTGTGTGCCTTCATCCCAAGGGTGATGAGGATTCATGAAAGCCTTTCATGAAGAAGAGGGGACCCAACCCAATGTATACTTGGGGAAGTCCAGTCTGACCCCTGGAATGGATGAGAAAATCCTGCAGAGTTGGGAGCTGGGGGTTCGGACGTGCTGCCCCTTGTAAGGGGAGATGGTGGCTTGCACTGAGGAAGCAGAGCTGGGTAGATGGTGGGGAGAGTTTCAGAGGAAACACAAAACCAGGAGGAGAATGGGTTTGGGGTAAAGAGATGATGTCTTTCAATGTGAGTTTGCTGCGCCCGTGCTCCATGCAGGCAGAAGCATCCAGAGGGCACTCAAGCATGTGACTGTGGGCATCCAACGTCGGATCTGGGCTGACCATTGTCACAGAGAACCACTTTCTTTGGGTCTTCAGCTCTGTCTACACACTGCTGGGTCCGCCAAAAATGGCTTCTATTATGATCTCAGAATTCTTGCCAGCAGCTTCCAGAGCCCCACAGCCCATTGATCACGTCCGGGGGGAAGGATGTGAGGAGAGCACTCCTGGCAAGGCCCTTCAGCTGACCGGTCTAGTTCAGGACATACGCCTGTCCCCAGCTCATTCTGCTGGGTCCACTTAGCCTGACCACCTGCGTCGCTCCCAAAGTCAAGTGCAGAGCCAGCTTCTCTGAATCCACAGGGTCTCCTAACAGAAACTCAGGGATATTGGGAAGAAAAGGTGGGGAGTGGGTTCTGGGGTGACGGCCGACCACTGTCCCCTAAAATGCAGGAAACAGTGTTCAAGGAAGCCGGCCAGTGGATCTCTTCTCTGAATTCTTTGCTCAACTCTCTCAGGACTGAGACCCTGCAGAGCTAGGAGCTCGTGGACTCTGAGGCCACAGGTGAGATCAGGTGTCCATAGGAAAGCTAGCACAAGGTGGAAAGGTTGCTGAGGAACGAGCTGCAGAGAGGGGGTCTCGCCTTGTCTAGAGACCTGAGGCAAAGCCCAGGATTCCACAGCACTGAGAGCTCGGCCAGCAGGGACCACCGCAGGGAGGGTCCCATCCGAGCAAGTGTCCCATCCTGGGAGGACCTGTGTGGGGCTGCTCGTCCCAGCTGGCCAGGGAGGTGCGGGGAGACCTGTACTGCTCCCCCTCACCTCCAAGGAGCCCAGACAGCTCAGTGCTTGTTTGCTTGTTCACTTGTTTGTTTTGTTTTTAGTGACTGAATTCTCTGGCACGGCCGTGATGGGCGGGGGGGGGGGGGGGGGGGGGAGGGTCAGAAAAAGTTGAATGACTGGAAGCAATTGAGTCATAAATGTTCTTATTTACAGCACACAGACCAAAGCGCACCCACAGGATGGCAGAAATGCTGTGTTCCCTCTGAAGGATGACCTCAGGAAATCATCCCCAAAGCTACCTAGCCCTTTTTTTTTTAAAGATTTTATTTATTTATTCATGAGAGACACAGAGAGAGACAGAGAGAGGCAGAGACACAGGCAGAGGGAGAAGCAGGCTCCCTGTGGGGAGCCCAATGTGAGATTCAATCCCAGGACCCCGGGGTCATGACCTGAGCCAAAGGCAGATGCTCAACCGCTGAGCCTCCCAGGGCCCTGGGAAGTTAACTTTAGAAGACAACTAGCAAATCACAATATTATCCACGAGGAAACCTCGTGACAAAAACTCAAACTGCCCACTAGAAGGTTGCCGAACATCTCAGATAAAATTCTCCCAAATATCAAAAACATTAGGTACTTCAATACCTATCTTCTCCCCATTATAAGAAAATGTTTTTAAATGCTGTTTAAATCTAGTTTTCAAAGCTTAATTGCCCCGATTTTGAAATTGGCACGAGTACCGCTTGTGGAAGGCCCCGCTAATATTGCTGCGTGTTCTGTCTCCGACGAGGGGTGGGAGACGAGTCTAGTGAGGCAGCGGGCCCTGGCCCTGCATCTCAGGTGCCCAGCACGGGCTGCAGGAGTGCCACGTCTCAGGAATGCTTCCCGAGGGTTGTCCCGACTCCGGACCAGGCTGGCAGACACGTGGAGACGTGAGGACACCCTCCTGCGCCGGGGGACGCAGCGAGCAGGTGCATCTCCATCCATGAGGGAGAATTAAGACAGAGTCGTGTGCATTCGGTCCCCTGGCAAGTTATGGACGGACTGTCACATCCTGTGGTGACACAAGTGCTGCAGAAAACTATTTGGTAGTTTTTAATAAAGTTTAACATACATCCTCTTCATGGTCCAGAAGCTCTGCCCCTGGGCGTTTGACCAAGAGAAATGAAAAGACTGGTCTCCGCACAGAGGGGTGCGGGCATGTGCAGAGCGGCTTCAGTCCTGGGGTCTGGACATGGGGGACCTCCCAGTTTCCCTCAGCAGCTGAAAACCAACCCCGTACACCAACGTGAGGGAATTCTACTGGGCAATAACAATCACATACACACACACACACACACACACGCACGCACGCACGCACGCACGCACTCACACACAGGTGGGTCTCAAGACCATGCAGAGCAGAGGGACCCAACAGAAAATGGTGCATAATACAGTCTGACTCTGCGTCAAGTTCTGGAACAGGCAATGGTAACCTGTAGCATCTCAGAGCCTGTCTGGAGCTGGGGTGGGGGGTGGGGGAGTGAGGGCGTGGGGGGAGGGGGATGTAGGGGGGATGCAGGCAGAGACTGACAGGACTGAGGGAAATAGTCTGCAATTTGAGTGCAGTGATGGGTACGTGAGTGTGTACATTTAATCCACCAAATTATACACTTTAAATCATACCTTGAAAAAGTAGTGCTTTTTATTTTAAAAGACAAAGAACCCCTCTGATGTTCTCAAATGCAGATGCCAATACTTGCCAATCACAAAATTTCAAAAGGCCAGTCTATTTACATTTAAGTGTGGTTTTAAAAACTCTTTGCACCGTTGTGATGGAAAGAGTCTCTTCTTCAGGCTTGGAGAGGGGAGCGAGGGGTCAGGTTGCGAGACAGGGGAGGTGACCCCAGCTCAACCCCACACGACTGCAGGTGCAGGGGAGACCAGAGCCCCCGTCCACCCCTGAGTCACGGGCAACAGGGGCGAGTATGGTGGCTGTGGCCGCTGGCTGGGCTGGGCTGTCGGGCAGCGTGGGAGAAAGGAAATAAGCAGACGAGGCGTTTGGCTTTGGCCAGGCTGGGCTTGCCCTTGACCGGAGTAGCCCTCCCCTAGCACCTTCCACCACTTGGGACCCCCTGTGTGGGTCTGTGCAGCTGTGGAGCCACACCGGACACCCTAGGGACCCGCTCTGGACATTCCCCATCCCCACGGAGGTGACCATACTCGTGCCACCCACATGAGCAGAAGTGCTGGGATGAGACCATGAGTGGGAGAGGTCGGAGCTGGCGGGTGGATCGCCTGCAGATAGACTGTCCCCAGGTGCTGCACCTCACACAGCTGTGACGACAGTCCCCTGACGGCTCCTGGAGCCAGCAGTGCTGACCCTGTCTCTGACTCTGACATACCTGCTCTCCCCTGGTCCTACTCTCCCCAGTTGCCCCTGTCCCAGGTGGAAAGATGCCGGTTGGACGTTCATCTGGTCTTCGACGACTGCTGGCCAGTGCCCACCATGGGCTCCGCGTCCCTCCAGGGGGATCTTGCGGTGGACGGCTGTACCAGGTGTCCAGGTGTACCACCTGGACAACCACCAAACCTCCTTCCAACCTCTTCGGCTCCTCGGTGACCCACCGTGTCACTATCACAGGTTTGTGGGAAGCCTTTTGTCTTCGTATCAGAGGCTTTCGGACCAGGTCTCCCTCTGCTGCAGCACCTCAATCTGCCACCGGTGCTCTCCAGACTCCTCTGTGCCCTGTGTCTGGCCCTGTGTCACCTGCACGCGGTGAGCCACTGGAGGAGGGGAAATGGTAGTGAGCCTCCTGGGACCCAGGCCCCCTGCTGCCAGGTGGCTCCTCACTCAGACACGTCGTGGACTCCAAAGGGCTGCCAGACTTGTGGCTTTTAAAACAGTGCAGGCATCATGGCAACCAGGAAAAAAACCCAGTGTTAAACCACAAATTGGCTTTTCAAGGCATGCTTTGTCAAGAGGCCAAAGCATGCCTCTTCTGTCTTCTCATTAGGATTAGGTGGCATTGGGGCCCCTGGTGGCTCAGTGGTTGAGTGTCTGCCTTTGGCTCACATCGTGATCCCGGGATCAAGTCCCACATCGGGCTCCCTGCAGGGAGCCTGCTTGTCCCTCTGCCTGTGTCTCTGCCTCTCTCTCGCTCTTTCTCATGAATAAATAAATAAAACCTTAAAAAAAATAAATGAAGTTAACTTCCTAAAATATTTGCTTCTTCCACTGCAGAATGTTGCATCTAATGTGGAGCTCGAGTGCTTGGGGCATAAGAATATTAAGTTATAAAGAACAGTAATAAAACAAGTGATGTGTGATATACATCATGTTAATACCCTAAGCGTTTGATCTGGTATTTAAAAAGTAGAAAATAAGCTTCCCTGTTTTGGAGGTGACAATTGGTAAAATTCTATTTTGGGGTTTGTATGGGTTTCCAGCTTAATTAATATTAATTAATTGAGGTAGAGAAAAATAAATTGACCAAAATCTCCATGGCCAGAGACCTCATGTGGAGCTCTTTCTCTGGGGAATTGCCCTGTGCAGACCCCTGCTGCTTGGGTCACAGTGATCTGTCCTCAAGGACAGGAGGCCCTAGGAGGCCCCTTCAGCCATGGGCCCCATCCAGCTGGAGCATGGGCCCATCTTGTGGGGACCTGTCCTAGGACACAGTGGCCCTGGGGGGGATGGGATGGAGGTCAGTCTCCCACCCAGGAGGAGTGTCTGTGCCCCATGATTGCCCACACCCTATCCCTGAGTGGAGCACCCACACCCTCTGGGTTTCCATGCTCCACTCCTGGGAGGAGTGCCTGTGCCCCCACAAGTCCCCATGTTCCACATACTGCTGAAGGAGTCCCTCAGCCCCACATACCACGCACTTGGCTCTCAGGCCCTACCCACTCGCCTTGGGCCACAGCCTGAGTTTCCTGGTGGTAGGAGCCATGACAGGTGCAAGCACTGAAGTGTCCCCAGGTGTGGAACCCTGGCTCAGACCTGGAGCACTCCTGCTCCCATTCACCAGACACATGTCACAGCGCTGTTTGGTTCAAATGCCTGCTTCTTAATGCACTGCACCTTGGCTTTCTTGATCCCCCTGAGCCTCAGTTTCCCCAGCTGTGAGCTGGGATTTTGCTGAGGATGAGGTCAGAGAAGGCAAAAAGTTCTTGCTGTGTCATCCTTTCTGTGTCTCTGCTCCAGTCCCCATCCCATCAGCTTCCTAGTAAAAATGGCATAGAAACGGGATCTTTGGCCAGATTCAAATCTAGAAGGCAGAGGAAAGAACTGAGAAACAAGATCTTCAAGGAGGGTCTGATTTCACCTCGGTATGATTTAGTTCTTCCGTGAGGAACAATGGAAGGACATGATGTTCTGTGAGCAGTTTCATCAAAGTGGCTCTGCACCACGGGCTTCACAAAATACCCAAAACGAAAAGTATGCCATTAAATCTGTTACTGAGAGAGAGAGAGGGAGAGAGGGAGAGAGGGAGAGAGGGATGCCGCTTCTTGACTGTTAGACTTCACAGGGGCCTGTCTCCTTGACCTCTCCCCTGACTCCCAAGTAATCCTTTCTTGTATCTCCGTGTTTGTGCAAGAGAACATGCAGTTCCCAGGCCCCCCATGTCCTTAGATTCAGATTCATATTTGCGGTGGGCCACCCTCTTACGGATGATCTAACCCATCCCTTCCATGATAGAAGCAAAGAGAAGTTTCCTTCCTCTGAAGAGTCAAGAGACCAACGAGATGACAGCAGTCCCACCCACTGCTGTGCCCAATTACAGGCTCTCACAATCACTAAAATTAATAATAATTTTTTAAAAAGTTCATCAGGAGCCAATAGTTACAAACTTACTTCTGACAAGAGAGAGAAAGAAAAACCCAGACTTTCTTGGGTGTAGTCATTTACCATCTTAGCTGTAGAAATGGTGGTGCTGGTAGGGCAGGCACACCAGCTGCCACAGTGATCGTCTGTGCATAGTGGGATTCCAGGCCCCAATGGGTCCAATCTTCTCACTGGGGCAAGAAACAGAGGGAGTCAGCTCTTCATCATCCTCGACCTCGGAATGGCCATCTTCTGTTTTCTGGGATGATGGCCAGAGGGGAAAGCCTGTGACATCTCTACTTTCAGGATTGTACTCAGGTTGACTTTGTTGTCAGGTACATGATCGATGGTTGAAATGTGTCCTGAGAAAAGATTAGACCCTCTCTGGAGGGAACACAATTCTCATTGCATTAGCTCAATCCGGGGACTGTGCTGCTAATACGCTCCTGTGATTGCTCACGTTTTTCTGACTTGCTCTTTCATATTCTAAAAGATGCAGTTGCCCCTGCTAAGGCTGCATGCTCCTGGGGGTTGGGGCTGTTGCTTGCTGTGTTTATCTGCCATACTTAGTGTGTAAACATCTGTGGCTGCTCTGACTTTTTCATGGAGCCCCTCATTATCTCTGAGTACTTTGGGCCTTAACTCTCACCATATTTAACACCCATGGTGACCTTCTTCTGTTTGTCTGTGTTTTTCATCCATCTTCTAGACCAGAGGCAAGTCACTTCACCTTCCTCAGGGGAGGGCAGGATGGGCTGAGGATCTCTGCCAGAGGCACATGGTATTCTGTATTCAAGAGGGGACCCCAGGTCATCCAGCGACATGAGTCCCTAAGGGGTTAACTTCTGAAGGAAGGAATGTCAGCACACACACGTGCCCCATCCCCATGTCAATGCTGGCATCCTACTTCTTTATCAGGAGGAGGACTAGTACTGAGACTCTTCTTTGGAGCAGAGAGGTCATCTTGAAAATCTCAATACTTTGATTTCATGGCTTTTTATCCTGGGTTGATTTTCAAAACCGCACGTGCATTTAAATTCACACAGACCTGGACCGATATTGGTGGCCACAGAGCCTTGGGTATGACAACCTTAACCACTGGGCTTCAAGGACACAGAAGTACCGGTGGGACATACAACTTCGTTCCTCCGGCGTCCACGTGTGGGCCTGGAGATTCTGAGGAGACAAGTGGTGAGTTAGAAGAAAGTACAAAGGCATCAGAAGAGACAGGTCTGTAGGGTCACATAAAGGTGGACGCAGAGAGAAGGGGGGAGGGCAAGCAGAACACGCACATGTGGAAAAGGTAGAAGCAACCACATATCTGGTGCTTCTCAGGGCCAGGCACCGCGCAGGTCATGGTTTTCCGCACAAGAATGTTCACGGCAACATTATAAGGGCATTCACAAATAGCTGAGTACTAACAAGAAATCTATAAGTGGAGAATTCCACTTATCCGAAATCCGCCATGAGGATTTTTAGAAAGCAAAACCATCCATGAGCAAAGAACTGAACTCCTCAGGTTGAACGGACACGTGTGTGTGTGACCTCCGGGGAGGGAAGAGGCAGGGACACAGCAGCTACTTTGGGTTCGAGAATCTGGGAAAGGAGTTTGGGGAGGGCTTCTTGATATTTTCTTGATCCCTCATTATCCTTTCTCTGGATTTGCTCCCCGTTTGGGGGAACACAGCCATAAGTGACTTCTTAGCAAAGGGAAGGTGTGACATCTATGTTCTGGGTCATCACGGCCATCTTTCCCGACACTTGGTTTAGGAGAGGTCTTTAAGCTCCTTCCTGAAGGTCACACTGGGCATCACAGGGGGAACAGTGTCACCTTCGCTCTGCGGCCTCCAGCAATCTCCTTCTGGTTCCAAATGTAAAGACCATGCCCACCAAAGCCCAGAAGTCAGCCCAGCCCTGGGGAGGCAGCAGTGAGCAAGAGAGGGAGACACTCCCCGCCTTGGGCACTTAACCTCTTATAATCCCACCTTTTCAGGAGGGAACGACCTACTGTCTGTGGTTGGAGAGGCACCCGGAACACACTTTCCTCCACTAATTAATTAGCATTTATATTATCGCCCACCACACTTGAAATTGGGGCACCAAACAGATATCCCCCCCTCTTTTTTTTTTTTTTTTTGGCTGTGTATGTGAACTAAAATCATTTTTAGGGAAACAGGTATGTAAGGATCTGGACAGATGAATTAGAGTTTATTTTCTAGTGGCCTCTAGCGGCACTTGTCAGAGTTGCATCTCAGTCTGTGGTTTGGGGACCCCACGTCCCCGGGGGAGGCTGAGGACCCCCCAACCACTACCCCCCAGGCTGGAATGCACTGTCAGCTCTGCTTGAAAAGGACACCGCGCTCCTGCACAGCTGATCCCGTAGGGGTGAGACCGGCTTTTTGTCCCCATAAAAATCAAAACTGCTCACTCCCTGTTTCCTTCGGCCACCCCCCAGGATTCTGAGACCCCAACCTTGGGAATGGGAAATGCACCGTTTGTAGGAAGGGAATATACGTCGTTCATAGAGTGAATTTCTGCTTTTCTGTCTTGCATGAGCAGATGCCCTTGTGGCTATACCTGCATGATTTTTTTTTTAAGATTTTATTTATTCATGAGACACACACTCACAGAGGCAGAGACACAGGCATAGGGAGAAGCGGAGCCCACGGGGAGCCCACAGGGAGCCCAATGTGGGACTCGATCCCAGGACCCTGGGATCATGACCTAAGCCAAAGGCAGACGCTCCACCACTGAACCACCGAGGCGCCCACCTGTATGATTTTGTTTCCAGCTAAAGCGAGGAAATAAGCCATCACCAATCACAAGGAAAGGAACTTTGAAGACAAACCTTTCCAGAGGCTTCTGGGTCACAGTATTTTTTTTTTTTTAGGGGCACATTTGGTGAGTAAAGACCAGATTATTTAGACTGACCAGTCCTGCCAAGGAATCTCCCCTCAGGCTGCTGAGTTTTCTTCAGAAAGTTGCAACACCACGGACATTCGAGAACGTGCGTGGCTTCTGAGCCCATCTGCTGGCTCTTTCTGGTTCTTTGCGCGACCCCTTGCACAGGGAGCGAACAGCAGGCTGCCACCGGCATTTGTCACCAGATCGATCTCATGATCTCGCCTTGCGTCTGTTTGGAGAGGGTCTCGTGTGGTTTCCGCGGGCCACGTGGTCACACTGTGTGTCTGCACGTGCAACAGAATATTCCACCCACAATTAGATCCGCTCACGCCCTGCGGGGTAATCGCGTCAACGGCAGTAGAGCAAAAGCAGAGTTTTCCACTAGGAATCCTCGTTTCCTTCCACATATCAGGTTTCCATGCTCTGTCGTCTTAGCAAAAAAAAAAAAAAAAAAAGAATGCCCCCCAGGCATAATCAAGTTAATGAAACTTATTAGGAGAATAAATGCCCTGAATACATGCGATGAACATGCATATTCATAGGACCCACAGAATCACCCCGGCTGTCATCAGATCACCACACACCACGAAGTACAGAGTAAATTTGTGTTTTGTATGAGAGAAATGTGCCGTTTCTCTTCGGCTAATGAAATCCACACTGAGAGCTATTTGAAGTAACTAGAAATTGACGCCTATTGGATAATAATTAAAACTCCAAGAACATTTACCTGTGAGAAAATGAGAAGCCCAGCTCCCCCCACGTGAGACGGTGGTCTCCCCGTCTCGGGACGCGGGGGCGCCCCCAGAACACCTACTGTACTGTAGGAGCCCGTGAGCGCGGGGGATGTGAGCAAGCAATGATTTTGATCGTTTCAAGAAGATGCAGAACCGTTTTGTGCTCCTATTCGGCTCTGCTTCTCTGGCTGGTCGGGTCTTCCTGACACGCACTTTTGCAAACAGCCTGAGAAAGGGGGACGGCGGAGGCCAGGTGGCAGCAGGCCTCACCCCCTCCTCCTGCCTCCGGCCTGGATCCAAGCAGCCCAGGGAGAGGCAGGAGTCTGGGAGGATGGCCTGGGGCCTGGGGGCAGCCACAGGAGGAAGGGCTGCATCACTGGGCATGGGGAGGGGGGGTCTAGGGAGCGAGACCGTGAAGACGGACCCTTTTGCACCTGGGTCCCTTTTAATGCATAAAATGAAACACATTGTACGGAAAACATCTATAGCAAAATTATTAAATATTTTTCAAAACAAAGGATGCGATACGTGAGCTCCTGTATTCAGTGCATAACAGGATTTTGCGGCAGGTCCGCCGAGGGGTGTAATCACGGAGTAGTGATGAGCGAAACCGAACGTTGGGGCATCTGCCGCAACCGCAGGGGTTCGAGGGCATAGCGATTTTCTCTAGCAGCCAGCCGTGAGTGCGATGAGTATCTCTGGGCTTTCCCTGCGTTCATCAGAAGAGGAAATGCTACATTTCACTCAGAGGTTAGTGAAAATAAACATGTGGTTTCCCCACCATGTTCACAGGCAGGTCTGGGGGGCCTGGGCCCCCCGGACAGGGCCCTGCCACTATGTTCTGAGGTCCTGGCAATGCTGGGGTCTCTAGATGACAGCGGAGCCTCCACAAAGAGACCCCAGGAGCCTGGAGTCTTCACAAGCTCTGGAAGACCGTGGGTACCCACCTGCCAGCGTGCTCATGGTGGAGGGGCATGTCTCTGTCCTTCGTTGTTTGCAAATGCAGGGACCCGATCTAATGATACCTGAGGGACCCTGGTTGAGTCCCACAGTTAATCTGCCCGAGGTGTCACCAAATGGCAGGGACTGTTCCCCAGGAAGACTTGGCCTTTCTCACAGTATTTCTTGTTCAGTCACCTTCCTCCCAAGAAAGTAGGAATGTTTCCTGTCCGGTTCACCACTGAATCCAGCCAATAGGATATGTCCGAGAAGTATTCGTAGGACGACCGTATGAACACTTATGTGAAAGGCGTTTGGGGAGGCCTAGCATCCTGTCCACAGCACTTGTCCTGCACCTTCAGATCTTTCATCTAAGGGATGTTTTCTTTTAATATTCTTGAAAGTGGACGGCTCTAATGAAAGCCGAGGAAAACAAAACAGATGATGATAACAAGGGCTGGTGAAGAAGCACTGAAATGCCATGTCCTCAGTCATTGTTGATGGGAAGGTACAGTGGTGCAGCCTCTTTGGAGAATAGTTTGAGATATTTCTTAGAAAGATCACTAATTTACTGGGGCGCCTGGGGGCTCAGTCAGTGAAGCATCTGCCTTCAGCTCAGGTCATGATCTCAGAGCCCGATGGCTCCCTGCTCAGTGGGGCCCCTGCTTCTCCCTCTGCCTCTGCTGCTTCCTCCACCCTCCTTCTCCATTCTCTATCTCTCAAATAAATAAATAAAACCTTAAAAAAATGAACGAAAGCACTGATTACCATATGACCTAGCAATTCCACTCCTAGGAATCTACCTGAGAGAAACAAAAGCCTCCATCCACATATGAGCACGTGCAAAAGTTCACAGCAGCATTATTCAGAATATCTGAAAACTGGAAAAATCCAAATGTCCACTGACAGATGAGTGGATAAACAAATATAGCATATCCATATGATGGAATACTATGCAGCAATAAAATGAACTTCTGATAATGGACTACAACACGGATGAATCCTGAAAACATTGTTTGGTGAAAGGAGCCAGAAGCAAAACGCCACATATTGTATAATTCCATTTATATAAAACGTCCAAAGAAGGCAAATCTATTGAGGCAGAAAACAGAGCAGATAGCCCAGGGCTGACAAGCATGAAGGATTTTTGTGAGGGGATAGAAATGTCCTAAAGTTAGATTCGAGTGAAGGCTGCACACTCTGCAAATCTTAAAAAAATCACTGAATTGTACCTTTGGAATGGCTGAGTTTTATGAGAGTAAATCACAGCAGAATTTAAAAAATTAAAAAGTAAAAAGGGGGTGATGGCCTGACCAGTAGAGACTCAAGGAGCCTTGAGATCTCTCCCCGAAGGAAAGGGAAGTGTCTTCTCTGGAGCCCAGAACGAAGTCCCTCTTACAAAATGCCATGGGTGTCCTGGGGTGAGCGATGTGAAGACACAGAGACTGGATACAAGGTAAGAGCCAGGCCTGGAGGTGTCCACGGCGACCCCTTCAGGCTGCCTGTCTGCAGGTTGGAAAAGTCGCGTGGACACAGACTCCACAGACTCGTGTCTACTTCAGCACCACAGACCAAGTGCACCTGTGTGTCACTTACAGGAAAAAGCTCCAACAAGCAAATTGAGAATGGAAACCAGGTAGCAGGAGGAGGGGTCCTGAACACGGAAACCAACTTCCGGACAACTTGTAGGTCAGTTTCTTTACTCTTTTCCTTGGCTCTTATAGCCCAATTCATGTATCTCAAAGTAATGGGGAATCTGCTTCTTCTTTTTTTTTTTCTTTTAATAAAGATGTTATTTATTTATTTAAGAAAGAAACAGAGAATGAGAGAGAGAAAGCATTTGCAGGGGACATAGGGAGCAGACTCCCTGCCAAGCAGGGAGCTCGATACAGGACTCGATCCCAGGACTCTGAGATCATGACCTGAGCTGAAGGCAGACACTCAACCGACTGAGCCATGCAGGCATCCCCCAAGGTAATGGTGAATCTTAACAGAATTCTTTGGTTGCACATTCTTATCAGTGTAGACTGGCTTTCCCCCAACGATGTGGCTTTAGTGCGATTTTCTAATAAAGACATCAGAGTAGGGGGGCATTTGCCTTTGGCTCAGGTCATGATCTCAGGGTCCTGGGATCGAGTCCTACCTTGGGCTCCCCGCTCAGCAGGGGAGTCTGCTTCTCCCTCTCCCTCGGTTTCTCCTCCAAATCATGCTCTCTTTCTCTCTCTCTCAAATAAGTAAATAAAATTTAAAAAAAATGAAAGACACTATAGTGAAGGAACAAAGTAAAATATAAAATTTGGTTAATTAAAGTGACAATAAGATGAGCATTAAAACCTTAAGAAAGAAAGACCATATTAAGGAAATGGTGAAAGACAAGGCACTAGGAGTGAAGAGCCAGCACCGGGAAATGGGGTGTGCTGTTCCTGTCAAGTTCTTTAGAGAAAAAGGAACGGATCTGAATGGGGGCGTGCAGCAGGAGCACAGGGTGGGGCCGGGCTCTCTCCTCCCCTGAATTCTCTGTCACCTGCCTGTCAGCCTCCCCCTTAGACCTTGATCACTAGCGCGGTTCCCCGAGCTTGGCCCCCTGGTGGGCACACTTGTGAATGGCACTGGCACTGCGTCACCCCTTCCCACCCTGAGGTGGTGGGGATCCTTCCCCCTGCCTTCTGGAGTCAGGTCACTTGGCCCTGCCCTCCCCAGGAACCTGCATGTGTCCCTGAGGCCTTCCAACATCCAAGGGATGGTTTTCAATCTGCCTCTCTGCCTCTGGGCAACATTTTTCACTAAAACCTCAGCACTTCAGATTGGAAAAGAAAGCAAACAGGACAAGGGCCCCTGGGTGGCTCAGTGGTTGAGCCTTTGGTTCAAGTCATGATCTCGGGGTCCTGGGATCGAGCCCTGCATCAGGTTCCACACAGGGAGCCTGCTTCTCCCTCTGCCTGTGTCTCTGCCTCTCTGTGTCTCTCATGAATAAACAAATAAAATCTTAAAAAATAATAATAATAACCCAAACAGGACAAATTCATGAAAAGCAATGCTAATGAGTTAAAAATGTGAACTTTTCCTGCCTTTTTGAAAACATGCCCTAGAGCCCGGCCACGGGTTCCCAGTCCTCTCCACCTATGCCCAGCGCTCCAGGGCTGGGGGTCCCGACTGGCACTGAGACATCGCTGGTGGCAGCTCCGTGGCAGGGCCCCGTGGGGAGGCTCTGCTGAGACACCTGCTGCCTTCAAGTCCTGCCCTTGCTCACCAGCAGGGGCCCTGCTAGGAATCCTCCAGCTGAGCAGCTCCCCATCCACTGAAGGCCAGAGAGCCCCAGGATACATTGTTAATGTGACAAAAAAGCGAGGCAGGAAACCATCTGTAAAGAAGAGAACCGCTTATGTATTAAAGTAAAGGGATACGTATAAACGGGGAGGACCCGTAGGAAGCCGATGACCGCCGTCTACCTGGAGGAAGAGAGTGTGGGGAGACAGGACGGACTGGGACGGGCAGGACTTCCCAATGTGCATGTCTCTGAACCACAGGGACGTAGTCACCACGCAGTACCCAAGTGAAACAAACGTGAAAAGGAAATACTGTCTTGTAACAGTGCCACAGTCTTGAGTGTGGATACCTGACCCCGGGGTCATGGCCTTCTCTGTACAGGCGCCAGCTAGGCTAAATCCAGGCGTCCTCCAGCTAAATAAAGCACCACTCCTGTCTCAAGAGCCACCTACTGTGTGCTCATGACGTCCCAGGCCAGCAAGGCCTTCGTCTCTACTACCTTGGGGACTGATGAGGGGGACAAGGGGACGAGGTGGGAGCAAGATGGGCCTTGCCGGAGTCACCTTAGCTCGCAGCAGTGAGGCTTCCAGCTGGTACTCTGACCTTGATTTACTCGGACACGAGAGCCTTCTTACAAGTTCACCTCAACAGAGGTTTTCTAGGTCCCTGTAAGAATCTCACACACAACTGACATCCGTGTGAGGCCCGCTTTAAACAAAGTCGCCCTGAAATAGGCATCAGCAGAGCGTGTCGAGGCAGAACCCAAATGCAAAGGGAGCCCACTTAATCAACGTTTCCATGTCCAGAGAGGCCAGCAGGTTTCTTGCGTAGAGGGGGAGCTAGGGTATACTGTGGCTCTTAGGCCAACACCCTACAATTAGTCCAGAAAAACTAGCCATTGCTCTGATGGACCGTTTCCATGAGGATCATTTATCAAAAAATAGAAGGACCGCAAAAGCTGTCCATGGCATCGTACGGGCTTGACTGAGCTGATCACACTTTCGTGAGTGACTTAGTAGCGGTGGCCATCGCCCTCTGTGGGGTGAACAGGGCGAGTGGCCGGCAGACAGCCCGCGCGACGTTGATCTCATGATGGGGCAATTTCGCTCTAAGGTCAGTTGTTCGGGAACATCCCGTCTAAGCCACTGTTCAGTGAACTTGAGAAACTGAGTGACCTTCCGGCAGACGAGTAAGACTTCACAACGACAGGGAGCTGCGACGACCAAAGGCTATGTTGGGCCCCAACGTAAAATCCCCCAAATCAAAACCTCTCCCACTCTGCAATCTGCAAAAAAACCTTGCAAACGTTTCTGCAGAACTTGGCAGGGGGCCGGGAGGGGCACCTCAGCGCTGTGGGTGGCCTGAGCTGCGGACCCACCCCCCCACCCCACCCCCCGCCCGTCCCAGGTGGTAAACCAAGGTAGCGGCTGAGGAGAGGGCAGCAGGGGGCTAGTTCCCATATTCTACTCTCAGGTGCCAACCCAACAGTTAGACCATCAGGTGCACCAAATTAGAGATAAGATGAAGTTCCTCTTTCCGATCAGGGAAATGAGAAGTAGCTCCATTTAACCTTGCGCTCTTTCACTATGCGATGCGGACCACACTCGCCAAGAGCAGGGGTTCTGGTTGGGGGGGCTCCCGGCCCCAGCGCCAATCATGCTTCCTCTGCCAAGCAGAGAAGAAACCCCCTCCCCACCACCCCGATTTCAGGATACACATTGAGACAAGTGAGTTCTTTATTGGTCTCTGTGGCTCTACGAGAGAGCAGCATTATGCCAGAGCCGTGGGCAAGGGCCATGCGCAGGAGAGCCCTGGAGCTCAGGATGACCCGAGGTCCTGCATGATCAGGACCGTCAGTCCTGGGCTTCAGTGGCTGGCCGGGGACCCTGAGCCCAGCATCAGCACCTGTTAGGCACTTGTATGTGCACACTCTCGGCTGCACCTGGACCTGCTGCAGGCAGATGCACTGCAGCCCGCACACAGGACACAAATCCCCAGCCGAGCCGAGCCGGCCCCAGGACTGTGGAACCTGCCAGGCAGCACCAGCAGAGTCCTCGGCGTTCAGGAGCCCCTCTGGGTCTCATTGCTGGAAGCCGTGGAGAGCTGGACCCTGGGGTGACCGTGGTTCAGACAGCTGACGTGCCAAGGGAGCAGAGGCCCAGGTGGCCCAGGTGGCCCAGGGTGGTGAAAGCGGCTCCATTCGGACTCACAGCCTCACCTCACCTCCCCACCCTGTTCCAGGGCCCCGAGGAAGTGCCAGGTCCAACCTCCAGATCTCAAAGTGCCAGGGACCAAGGGACCTCAAAGCAGAGAGGTTAAAACCAAACAGCAACTTCACATCATCTGCAGTGAACTCGCCTCCCAGATCATAACACAGAAGCAACGGAACGTGCTTCCATCGTTTGGCTGTGCTCAGGAGTTGCCCGTCCTGGACAAGACGCCCCAAAGCCACTGCAAACAGCCCATGGCAGCGCCGTTGGGTCCCGCGGCACCGCGGCTGCCCGCCATCCTCGCAGCCCGCACAGAGCCCATCAAAAGTTCTGTTTCACTTTATTGGATACACCAGGTATGGGAGTTACTAGTGAGATCGATCGGTGTGCCAGCCTGTGAGCCTCCTCTCCCGCCGGCTCTGAAATGAACGGACCTTGCCTACGTAGGACACAAACACTAGCAAACCAAATTACAATCAGGTGGCGTCCCAGGGTGGGTAAAGTAAACAGTTAAATTACTAAGCTCGCCATACGTCCATGAAAATGGCATACAAAACCATATAAATTACATTTCAGGTCTGTACATGATTCTCGAGAAACAAAACAACAATACTGTGCTCTGTACAACGTCGCTCCAAACATTCCAAACCCAAGAAACACTTGCCCCTGAATTCCAGAAAAGTGGGCGAAATACACATGCAGGATGATTAAAATCATTTCACAAAAATGCAAAATTGCATTGGGTTTCTTTTAAGGCACATTTGCATGTAAGGCACAGAGAATTCCCATTTCAGAAGCCCCGTGTTCACGGGACCCCGGCAGGCAGGCGGCAGCATCCTGTTCCGGCCGATCCTGGGCGGCAGTGGGGAGACGGTCTCTGGCAGAGGGGCAGGGCGGGGTGGGTGGCAGGGAGACAGCAGGCCGGCTCCATCCTCGAACAGGCCGGCTGCCCCGAATCCCAAAGCCCAACGTCCCGCCTCGCGGCCCCACAGGCCTGTATTCCCAAAGTTGCTCCACATCCGATCCTACGTGCAAGGTGGAGGGCAGACAGTACCTACGTCCCTGCAAAGTGCAGGCCCTGCTCACCCACTGCCCATCTCCCTCGGGGAATGCTGGGGGCGTAGGTGGTCACCGGGCATCCCTCTGGGCCACCACATTTGCCCGGTCAGGCGCCACCAGCTCAAAGACCCTCCAGCCTCAAGTGGCCACAAACGGCAGCTCTGCGCACGAGAGGACGACACGGGTGCAGAGTCTGTGCAGTGGGAGTGCACGCCAGCCCACTGGTGCCTGGGCTCGAGCCTCCCCGCTGAGTGCCCAGTGGCCCCGAGCCCCCTCAGGCCTCCAGCTGCCCCTCGGCCTCATCCATCTGCAGAGTCTCATTGTCCCCTAGCAGCTCGGTTTCTGGGACAGAGCCATCCTCCTCCTCCTCTGCTTCCTGCACTGGGCTCTGGGCCGCGTCATCTGGGGCGTTCTGGGTGTCCTCGGTGGCTTCTGAGAGCAGGGCTGCCCTGTCGGCCATGGACGTGTTGGAGGGCGCCGTGGTGACATAGCCTGTGCTGGTGGAGCCACTGCCACTGTGGTGGGAGCCGGGCTTGGGGACCACCTGGGCGGGCACCTGCTGCGGGGCCATCTGCATCGGGATCTGGACCGGATAGAAGTTGGACAGGTAGGCCCCATAGGCGGGCACCGGCTGGTACCCATTGACTGGGATGTAGAGCTGGGGAGGGGGCACCATGGGCCGGATCTGGCCCTTCATGGGGATGAACGGGGGCTGCGGGAAGGGCTGGGCCTTCTGCTTGGGGCCCCCGTAGCGGGCATTGCTGACATTGCTGACCGGGCTGGTGCTCAGGGAGCTGGTCTGCGTGGTGTTGCTGGCGCCCGAGGTCTGCGCCGAGCTGTTGTAGGTGGACAGGCTGCCCCAGGCACGCAGCCGGCTGTGGATGTCCTTGAAGCGGGGCCGCCGGCTGGGAAACTCGTTCCAGCACTCGATCATCAGGGCATACACCCAGGCGGGGCAGTCGTCCGGGCAGGGCAGCACCTGCCGGCTGCGGACCATCTCCACCACGTCCTGGTTCGAGTGTCCGCAGTAGGGCTGCAGGCCGTAGCTGAAGACCTCCCACAGGACCACGCCGTAGGACCAGATGTCTGAGTCCACGGAGAACTTGCCGTACATGATGGCCTCGGGGGACATCCAGCGGATGGGCAGCAGCGCGCTCCCCATCAGCTTGTAGTAGTCGGCTGAGTACACCTCGCGGAACAGCCCCAAGTCGGAGATCTTCACGTTCAGCTTGTCGTACACGAGGACGTTGCGGGTGGCCAGGTCCTTGTGCACCACGTGGTGGCTGGACAGGTACTCCATCCCCGAAGCGATCTGCGCCACCACGTGCACGAAGTCGGGGGGCTCCAGGGCCGACTTCACTGTGCGGTCGTCGTCTGTGCTGCCCACGTCGGAGTGGGGCGAGCGCATGACCAGGAACTCGTGGAGGTCACCGTGTGAGCAGTAGCTGAAGACCATACTGAGCGGCTGGTCCTTGGTCACCATGCCCAGCAGGCAGACAATGTTGGGGTGCTGCAGCCGGGCCCGCAGCATGGCCTCGTGCCGGAACTCCTCCCGGAGCGGCCCCTCTGCTTTGTCCTTCAGCGTTTTGATGGCCACGGCCTGGCTCTGCTCCCCTGGCGCCGGGCCGAACAGGTGGCCTTTGTAGACCTTCCCAAACCGGTCCTCTCCGAGCTCCTCCATGAACCTCACCGACGACAAGCTGATCTCCTTGAGCTTGGCCTGCCGAGAAGAAAAGCTGTCGTGAAACACTTGCATTTGCACAACAGGGCAAGGATGGGGGGGGAGGGGGGTTGGGGGGGGACCGGGGGGGGGACCAGGGGCGGTCCCGGTGTCGCCCACCTGCACGGCCCAGCAAAGGACCCCCAGCGCTGCCCATCCCAGGCTCAGCCTGCCCTGCACACCGCTCTCTGCTCTTAACCACACTGATAGCATGAGGCTGCCTGAGGACCCCCGCTGGGCTGCAAGTTCTGTCCCCCCAAAACTCCAGAGGCACCATCACAGACTGTGTGTGCACACCTGCTCACACTCAAGCACATATACACACACACACACACGCACACACACCCAACCAAGCTGGGCTCCACCATCCCGGAGGCACCCCTGGACTCTCGCATCCATATCCCCCATGCAGGACCCTTCCCAGAGCTCCCCAATGTGCGGCCGGCGTCGAGGCCCAGGCACCACCACTGCTCCTGGAGAGACCCAGCGTGTTTCTGGGACCCCGTGGCGAGCTCCCCACGGTGTCTGCCATTGTCAGAGCCTAGGCCAGCTGCTCTCCAGGGGCTCCGCCATGGGCCCATCCCGCTGCTTCCTCTTGATTGGCTCCGTTGTGACAGAGGCGGCACATGGTGAAATCAGCCCAACGTCCTGCTCCTTCTGTGTGTCCCTCCCTGTGCTCAGAGGCTCCCCCTCTCCTCACCGTCCACCCCCAAAGCCCCAGTGAGTGTGCAGTGGCCGATGGCTACAGAGCCAGGTGAGTCCCTTCTCCCCCCGACCACCCTGAACACCCCCTTCAGAGCCCAGCCTGCCTGCAAGTAGTAATGTTCCCTCACGTAGGCCACGCTGGCTGTGACAGCCTGTCTCCTGTGCTGTGTGTTGGGGTGTTCTTACCGTCCTGGGGGCTCTTGAGGTGTGTGGGGGGTGGGCAGGGGCTGGAGGGATGGCCTCCAGCCCCAGGTGGAGGTTAGACCAGCCCCGTCCTAACTTCTCTATAAGTCTGCCAATCCACCCTTTCCCTGAAAATCAAAGCAAAACCGACCCAAGCCCAAACTGGCCAGAAAGCAGGGCTCCGTCCCTTACAAGAGCCAGACGGGCCCTTGCCTGGTGGCCCACCCGAGCCCTTTACATTTTGTTCTGTGGGGACCTCGGCACAGCTCCTCAGGCTCCCGCTAAAGCAGCCATCGAGGCGGAGGGACAAGCCATGGACCGTGGGTCAGGGGGTTCCCAACACTCCTACCGCTTCCTTCATAATGACACACGGGTCCTGACATGTCTTAGAGCAGATACAAGAAGATAAAGGGCCATTTCAGATACTTATGTGTTGTGTATCAAGTAAACCAAGAGCCCAAATGTCGCAGGCAAGCGAGCTCCAGGCAGAGGCTGCGCCGGGGTGGGGGTAGGGGTGGGGGGGTGTGCGGAGGAGACCTGCTTGTGCTGGGTGATGAGAGGCATTTCCACATCCTGGCTTGGGGAAGCCATCAGCTGGCGCCGCTGCGGTGTAGACGCCGAGGCCTTCTGCTTATTCCGGCACATGCAGACCAAGAAGAAAAGACACGCGATGACCAGGGGGATGGCGATGCTCGGGACCAAGATGTACAGAATTCCCATCCTGCTGCTGTCCTGGGGACCTGGCAACGGCAACGTTCACAATTTTTTTAAGACACAATCCTCCGTTCCAACTCCAAATTCTCCACCAGCCCACGCCCTCCCCCAGCTGCAATATTCAAGCATAAGTGGACGATCCCGTGAGTTCCACAGAGGGGCAAAACGGCACACCAAGCCTAAAAACGGGTGACATACTGAAAAGCACACAACCCCTTGCACGGTGTGAGACATAATCCAAAACTGCCGCCATGGGATGAATCGGGAATACCCGGCACCAAAAAAACAAAACAGAACAAAACAAAACCCCATGGACTCTAAGGGTCTTAGTGTAGTAAGAACGAACATCCTGGGGTGAGAAATGACCCTTTCTGCAACATTTTAGGATTTTCCTCCAGTTTTCAATATAATGAACATATATTCTTTGTAATAATTCAAAATGCATTTGACGTAAGAGAGCGCTGGTAGCCAGTGAGTTTGACCCAACCGCAACCTGGGGCCACAAGCACGCTCGAAAACACGATGGTAAAATGTGCAGATTGTGGCTTTCCAGGTAGCCTTGCCATTTTCACAGGGAGGAGCAATGCTCTGTCTCCCTCTACAGGATCCACAGACAGGTGCAGGGGCCATGCGGGGCCGCAGTGTCTGTCTGTCTGTCCCAACAGTGCCACGCTGACCACGCCCCCACACCCTACTAGAGTTAAAATCAAATAACACTACAGAAGGCTCTTGCTCTCCGCTCCCCCTATTCCAGGCAGATGTTCTAGAAGCCTCCGGGGCAGTGGAGGCTTGGGTCATTTCTCCGGGGAGATTTCATGCCCCTCAGGCCCAGGTCAGGGATGTGAGCGCCGTCCAAACACCTGTGCAACCATTTATTTTATCATCATCTTTTCAAAATCACCAACAGATACCATGCTTACTAACAACTGCGGTGATTATGGGGCCGCGAACATTCCTACTGGCCCGTTTACCAAAGGCTACACCGCTGTTAGCAGGTTGGTGTTCACCTGATTTTCTATATTCGTGTTAAGGCGAACCCCAAAGAAATGACAGACAGAGCTGTTCTGGCAATAGTCTCACAACTAGAATTTTAAATAGAATTCTTTTTAAATGGGATCCAAGCCTCCATGTTGCCCCGCCCCTGGTTTTTGTGGCAGATTTATACGTCTGAGACGAGGTTCCACGAAGAACAGACAGCTCCAGGCATTTGTCGGGAGCCGCACACAACTCCGTGTACAGATGTATCTCTCGGTCATCCTCCTGCCCCTGCTGGGAAGCAATTAGCCTGCTGCTTATTTAGCGACTCAAAGTGATCCTGCAACACGTATCCTTAGCATTCCTGCCAAGTGCAAAGATTTCTGCGATGTAAGATAATCCTAGACCTGCCAGATCAAACCGAATGTATATTTTTAATGTTTTGATTAATTTTTAATTACAAAAGTAACAACTGCTCGTTTTAAGAACGCATCCTTTTTTTGGGGGGGGGGGTCTTCTCTTAATTTAAATTCAACTAATTAACCCATAGTATTATTGGTTTCAGAAGCAGATTTAGTGATTCATCAGTTGCATATAACACCCCGTGCTCATCACATCACATGCTCTCCTTCATGCCCGGCACTCAGGTACCCCGTCCCCCCGCACCCCTCCCCTCCAGCGGCCCTCAGTTTGTTTCCTATGGTTAAAAGTCTCTGATGGTAACATTTCTGTAGGCGATGGAAGTCCCTGCTAAAAGTTTGGTGTGTATCTTTCCAAAACTTCATCCATAAAATGTAGGTGCCTATGTGTGCTCACACACGTACATGCACAGCTTTCCTTTGCAAAGAAAGAGCCAGAGAAGGGAAGGGAAGGGAAGGGAAGGGAAGGGAAGGGAAGGGAAGGGAAGGGAAAGAGGTGAGGGAGGGAGGGAGGGAGGGAGGGATGCAGACAGGGGTGGGGTAGGGGGAGAAGCAGCAAGCAGGAAGAACACAGCTACAACCCTACAATGTCCTTTCTCTAACAGGACATCATGGACATCCTTCCTCGCAGGAAATTTTTTTTAGACAACTGTGGCATTCTGCAAAGCAGCTTTACGATCATCTAACTCCTGACACTCTCTTAAAATTTATTCCTGCAGTGAACCCACATTCTTGAAGATCTGTGTTAAGATCTGTGCTAAGAGGAGTGGCAAATTTGGAACTGCCCAATTACACTCCCGGGAAGTAAGGGATCCGAGCAGCTGCAGGTGCAGGCTCGCCCAGCCCGGGGCCGCTGGGGCAGGGGGAGGAGGTTGGCGGGTGGACGGCGAGCCTGGCTTTGCTTCACGGTTAATCTCTCCTCCTCTGTCTCTTCTCGGTAGTGTTTTCCAGCAAACCACTGCCTCTAGGTGCCCAAATGTAAGACTCAGAAGGCAGCCAATCTTCTCTCGGGCACCCAGGCTGGCGGAAGATGGCAAAATGTAAATGGTCTCAACAGAGAGTCATGCTTGTCAGGTTCGCAACCCTTAACGGCCCTCTCTTCTTCTGTCCTTAATTTCACAAAGAAATTGCAGGGAAACTGGCAGGGAGACTGAAGTTCAGTTCTTCCTCAGTTGGCCAAGTCCACCTGTGAAAGCTGGCGTGGCAGGAGGTGAAGGAGGGCGGGGGGTGCTGCGTCCCCAGCACCAGAGGCCAGGCCTAGGCTTGACTGCAGCAGGAAGCACTTTTCCTAACATTGGGAAACATTATGTAACAGCGTCGATGGAGAAACCAGATGCCAAACTCAACAGCTCGGGACCACACACAGGGAGGAGAGCACTGACGGACCCAACATGTAAACAGCAGTCTCCACGGAGAGGTGAAATCTGGGGTGAAAGGCACATGACCCTTCAGACTTTCCTCTTCTGTCAAACATCACAACCAGATAGGACTGCTAGGACCCACAACGGCTGTATTTACAACCAACAATCATGGTGGGGAAATGGGGAAGGTGCCAGGGCCACCAGCCCCCCGGCCCCACACCACCACACAGTGCACTCAACAGTTAATGCGTTCAAAAAAAAAAGAGAGAGAGAGAATACATACTACAAGAGGGTACGTCACACAGTTCCATGCGTACGTTTTTATTCTGCGTGAAGCACCAGGGGCCTTCCATCTGCCCCCCAGGGTTCCGGCAGTAGGCATGCCCCCCTCCGAGCTCGGGGAAGTCTGTGCTGGTTAGGTGGTGGCTGTGGGGGAGCTGCAGGCCCCACGGCTGGCACTGGTGCCCTGACTTGGTGGTGCTGGCGGTGCCTCTGTAATCTGTGCCCGAGCCATTGTAGCACTGATGGTCTGGGAGGGAAAAGACATGTTAGGAGGCCCAAAAATTAAGCCTTTCTCGGGGGGAGGGGGTGTCCAGAGAGTATCCATCTCCGCCTCTCCCCAAAAGCAACAACAGAATCACTAAGCCTGCACCTACCCAAACGGGAATTCCCAGGAGACCCAAAAGAGTTTCCTTCCCAGAAAAGCAGCATTTAAAACTCATTTTAAATGAATCTCATGACTTCCACGAAGCCCCAAGGCCACAAGTTAAATCAGGGGTGAGTCAGGGGATACATGGGGGGCAGGAAGCCCATTTGAAGTGATGCTATGATCCTGAGAGCACATTTGGGACCTGCCAGGCACCTCCATTCCCAAATGAGGATGTCGACCCCAACCTCCTGTTCACTTGCACTAGAAGCAGAGCCGAACTGGCCAGGAGGGACAGTGAGCACCCAGGCCCACACCCTCCAACGGCCGCTGTGCTGCCCAGTAGGACACTGCATCATCTCTGCAGTGCACGGGGGGTGGGGACCCAAACCCAGGGTGCTCCCTGAGCCAGACCCGGGGTGCATGTGTGTGCTGAACAGCAGTCCTGCAGAGCTTACCGGGTGTAGACACTACTCTAAGCAGCTTCTACAGACTCACTCATGTAATTCACATTCCCCATCTTCTGAGGATCGTAGTTGCCATCCCCGGGCAATACGAGGAAACTGGTATTTAAGCAACATGTCCAAGCTCACCTGGGGTGAGCCCTGAGCCAGGATTTGGACAGAGCGGTGAGCCCAGAGACCAGGCTCTGGCTGCCCTACGGAGGAGCTCCGTGGTGCTCTGGGAACCCCCAGCCTCACCAGAGAGCTGAAGAGAGTCCCAGGCCCGGGAGGAAGGCGGCCTCTTCCCCAGGTTTGCCCCTCCCTCCCCTTCAAGGGGCAGCACCCCGACCTCCTCAGAGATGACAGATGTTTGGGGCCCAGGGCAGGTACGGAACGCGGCCCCGCCGGGCTCCCGCTGCTCAGAGGCCTCTGCAGCACCCCTAGGATGCCGCCCCCTTGGGGTGTGTGTGGAGTCTGAAGCCCTAGCGGGTGGTGACTCACTCGTCCCTAAGAGCAGGGGCGCAGCGGCCGGGCCTGGAGCCCTAACGTGGGCACCCCCTCCTCCCTGGGGGGCCGCCCGGCCTTGGGAGGGCCCAGCTCCGACACACACGGCCCGGCGGGAGGCGGGCACCGGGTCGGGGGACTCACAGCGGCCCAGGCGCTCGGCCGGGATGCCGATGCGCATGCAGTTGGCGGCGTCGGGGCTCTCGGGCAGGGGCAGCGCCTCGCACTTGGGCAGCTGCAGCCGCATGAGGATGAGCGGGTTGGAGCGCGCGATGGTGTACTCCTGGCGGCACAGGTCGCTCTCCAGCACCTCGCACTCGTCCCGGCACAGCTCGCGGGGCTTGGGCGCCCGGGAGCGCGCGTCGCACAGCGGGAACACGAAGTGGCAGAAGGACGGGATGGCGAACTGCGAGCACTGGTCCGACAGGTGCGTGGAGGTGCCGATCATGGTGAAGGCCGCTGCGGGGGCGGGGAGACTGGCGTCAGGGTGGGCGGGCACCCGCATCGCCAGCCAGGTGTCTCTCACCTGCTCGGAGCCCCTGGCCCCTTCCCTCACTCGTGCCCACCCACCCTCTCCCCTCCCCCGCCCACCAGGGCCCCCCAATCCTCCGCCCTGTCGCCCTGTCTTCCTGTCTTCCGCATGCCCAGAAAGGCTCTCACCCAAGCAGACTCCCAGGGAGCATGAGCCACCCTGATCTGCACCAGATGAAGAAAGTCCCAGGTCCCAGGGCTTCACTTACAGACATCATAAGCAGAATAAGAAAGGAAAACCACACCCAGGTTCTCATCCAGCTAGATGCTTCTTCCACCCCAGGAAGATTCAGATTTTACACCCAAAAGCCACTTCCTAAGGCCCTGCTATGAACTGGGCTCTGCAAGCACAGGGCGGCTTGTAGAGCAACGGGGCTGGGTGACTTCTAGAAGCAGAGATGGGAAAAGCACACAAGGACCAAGCCCCAGTCTTCTTTCTGACATCCGAGTCCTTGGGTCTGTGGGCAGTGAGGCCATCTGGGGAGGCCCTGTCAGGGCCTGGGTAGAGGGGTGCCCCCGAAGGAGGAAGGGAGTAGGCCAGACAGGTGGGCAACCAGCCCTGTGAAATGCAGCCACGGGAGGAGTAAAGAAAACAATGGGAGAGGCAGGGATGAGAGGGAGAGCCAGCAGGCAGCTGGAGGGTGTTCGCGGTGGCAGGGAGAGATGGGGGTGCTTTGTGATACAGGGAGCAGAGAAGCACATTGAGGCAGGAGGGTCTGGGGCCCGGAGGGTCTGGAGCCAGGGTCGGCTGCTTTGATTTTTGGAGGTAGGACAGAGGATGGAGTGTGAGGGGCATGAACATGACCTCTGACGTGGAGAGAGGAAGCGGGTGGGGGCTGCAGGGTGAGCGGGGAACAGCAATGCCTGTGGCAGGAGGGCTGAGTCGCCCTCTCTCGGCCACCAGGGCTCAAAGGAGGCATCAGCCAGCAAGCCCACTGCCAGGAGGCCCATCTGCTTTGACCTGTGGAGGACCTGCTTGTGACTATCTAACCTCCGACGCCCCTCTGCCCACACACCCTGCAGAGATGGGGAGAGAACAGGACAGGCTGGGCTTCCATCCCTGGGACACCAGTTCGACCCATGACTTGTGGTGCGGTGCCCAGTCAGACCAGCAGGTGGCGCTGTGGGCACCCATTCTCCTGGGGACCTGCTGAGCACCCAGGGCAGCCAGGGGAACAGATGAGCTGGCGAGGGAGCCCACTTCTGGCCCTGCTCGCTATTTACTACAGGATAGGGAGTCACTCAGTCCTTTCTGGTCCTGTGTATCTGTCAAGCAATTTGTTGAGGCCACGCGCTGGGGGATGGAAGCCTGCACAGAGCCTGTAAGATGAACGCGTGGTCCTTACTCCTCCTTCTGGCCAATATTAAAATCGAGGAGCAGAGAGTTAAGAGGTTTAGGTGCAGGCTGTCTCGGAGCTGGCTCAAGAACCAGGTGTGAACCCAGTTCAGTCCCATCACGGCAGAGGTGGTGACCATCGTGAGGGCTGTCATGATGTGGGCTGTGACCCAACGCCCCCCCCCCCCCAAGGCATGGAAAGATGTTCTAAAAAAGCCAAACCTAGCATTTCTTTGGGGGTAATCAACCAATAGAGTGTCACAGCTGACCCTTTAATGATCTCTCCTCTCCCCTGACCCCCTCAGAACATATCTCGTGAAGGCTTATTTCTGAAACTATGGCTCTAGGTACCCAGAAGGTCCAACAGGTCATGTCCTCACCTTTGCCCACTCCTCACAGGTCACCCTGAAGGCCTCCTGGGGCCCATTCCCTGGGAAGCTTCCAGAGTCCTGGGAACAAGTTCTGACAAGCCTGCTCTCCAAACAGAACATCTCCACAACCAACAGTCTCAAAACCACAGGCCGGCAGTCTAGAGCAACTTCGACTTTATTCTCTCCCAAATTCACAAATCTAGAGAACATCGTTCTAGGCTTGTGTCTAAAAACTGCTATAAAATCAGTCTGCTTCAATATCTGAGTTGTTGAAGGCTGCAAACAGGTCCCTCAAATATAACTCGGGAACAATCTTGTGCCTGGAATCAGGGCCTGTCAGTTAGTGGGATGAACATTCTGGAGTCTGCCACTAGCATTTTACAAGATGATTAGAGCAGAACAGAAGATAGCAGAATGCATGGCTCATATTAAGGCTGTAACCAACTTTTTCCCTTAATGAAATAGAACTGAAGAGAAAAATCCAAGTGCACTGGTTTTGTTAGGGATGGTTTTTGTTTCTTGTAACCGATGTCACATCTCTGAGATACAGGTATGGGTAAACTAAAAACCAAATCATAAGTAAAGCACACATTTTACTGTCTGTTGGGATCAAAGAGGTCTGAGAAGTTCTGCTTTAATGACATGAAAAGCTTTTCCAATGAGAGATACTGATGTTTCCAGAATGTTCTCAGGGGTTCAGTAACTATGGGCTAGGCAGATCTGTGATAGACCATGACCTCAGACCCTTCAGATTGAGGTGAAAGACAAGGGGAAGGCTGGCCTGAATTTAGAAGGACATGTCAGTGACACCTCCATGAGCATCCCCTAGCATCCTCACCAGGGCAGTGCTTTTTTTGCAAGCCTCTCTGCAAACCCCAACACGTCTCCCAGGGAGTCCAGCATCAGAGGTGGGTGGGTAGCTCTAGTGGGCAGCCAGGGTCAAGAACTATTATGCAGAGAACCCAGTTGAACTGGGCCATCTGCCATCTTCATAAGATTTTCCTCATTCCTTAGATAGTCTGGAGAGAAAAATGTGCGTGTGTTTGTAGGGGGAGGAGAGTCCAGAGGAAGAGGGTTTTGCAAGGCTTTGGTCTAATTCATTGTCTTACTTCTCAAAGGATTTTCCCCAAGAAGACCTTCACATCAACATGTAAAAGTCAGTGCACTGAGGACCAAAGGCAACCAGAAATGGCAAATAGCAGAGACAGAGAACACGCAGCTTCGTTTCTCACGCCGTGAAGCAGGCACCTGAAAGCCCCGAGCACTGCTGCTGACCCGCAAACCTCTCTCCCAAACTCCGAGGGGCCCTGTGAACCTTTTAACTAAGCCCCTGTCTGAGAGGGAGCCAGAGTCAGGGAAAATAAAAAAGTCAAGTGTTTGAATGGTGTGGGCACTGGCCTGCCTCCAGGGTGGCCAGCCTGGGGACAGGGAGGCCCTGGCGACCCAGTGAGGACAGGACATCTCAGGGCTTTGAACCCACGTGGTTGACCCAATGAAGTATATCGGACATCTACTCTAAGCAATCTGCACTTGCTAGTGGGAACACACAAGTGGGAACATTTTAGGGGAAACCGGGGTGGCAGTCCCAACTCCTTCTAACAAAGCTCTCTGACTTTCCATGGCAACACACACGCACCAGGGTTGGACCGTCCAAGACGCCGGTGGGACTGTCTGTGCAGACACGTGGCAGTGGGGCACGTGCTCACTGTCCCACGGTGTTGCTCCTACCTGTGATTCGGTTTTCAATCTCCCCCTGCATCTGGAGGGAGTCCACATAGATGGTCCGGTTCCCAATGAAGCGTGCACACGCGATCCCCCGGTAAGGCTGGCAGAAGCCGTCCTCATGGTAGTCGTCTCTGGGGAAGATACGGTCTGTGAGCATGCTGGTTTTCTTTCTTTCTTTTTCTTTTCTTTTCAAATCCAGCATCTTATGATCAAGGCATCTCGTTCCTTGGTATTTACCCAAATGAACTAAAAACAGAGGATCACACAAGAACCTGCCCACAAATGTTGACCGCGGTTCTATTTATTTGGATTGCCAAAAGTCGGAAGCAACCAAGATGTCCTTCAGGAGGTGAATGGATAAACAAACTGTGGTCCATCCAGACAGAATATTAGCCAGCACCAAAAACAAATGAGTCGGGCAGCCCGGGTGGCTCAGCGGTTTAGCGCCGCCTGCAGCCCAGGGCCTGATCCTGTAGACCCGGGATCGAGTCCCGCATCGGGCTCCCTGCATGGAGCCTGCTTCTCCTTCTGCCCGTCTCTCTCTCTCTCTCTCTCTCTCATGAATAAATAAATAAAATCTTAAACAAACAAACAAACAAACAAACAAACAAAAAATGAGCCGCAAAAAGACACAAAGGGTCTGGTGCTTAAATGCACGATACGAAATAAAATACCGATGTGGAAAGGCTACGTGCTGTAGGATTCTAGCCATCTGACATTCTGAAAATGGCAGAGCTATGGGGACGGCAAAAGGTCAGTGGTTGCCAAGGGTTGGTGGAGGGGGTGGTACGTGGGATGAACCTGCAAAGAACCAGGACTTCAGGCCAGGGAACCTACTCTGTATGATACTAAAATGGTGGATACAAGTCATATCATATTTGACCCCAGAACAGCATAGGTTTGAGCCTTGTGAGTCCATTTACATGCAATTTGATTTCAATACACAAAATAGAATATGATAAATGTACTTTCTCTCCCTTATGATTTTCTTAGTAAAATTTTCTGTCCTGCAGCTTACTTTATGGCAAGAATTCAGTATATAATACGTACAATGCACAAAATATGTGTTACTTGATCATTATCGATAACAGCCTACTGTTATTGATGGTTGGCTTCCAGTCAACAACAGTAGGCTACTAGTAGTCAAGTTTTTGGGGAGTCTAACATCACACGCAGATTTCCAACCACGCAGAGGGGTGGGCGTCTCAGTCCCCACGCTGTTCAAAAATTTGTTGTCTAAATTCATAGAATGCCCAACACCAAGAGGTAGCACCAAGAGGGAACAGACTTCCATTAATCATAACGTATTGATATTGGCTCATCAATTCCAACCAATGCACCACGCTAATGCAAGATGCTACTAATGGGGGAACTGTAGGTGTGGATGTTGGGGGGTGGTATGTGAGAACTCTCTACACTTTCTATTTGATTCTTCTGGAAACCCAAAATTGCTCTAAAACGTAAAGTCTATTAACTTAAAAATCCAGCACCTTTAAGGGAGTAGAGCCACAGAGTTCTGAAAGATGGATTCGAAATGTGAAGCATACACGTGTGTGGGTACATGTTCCTGTATATGTACAAATACACACTGAACACTCATCAAGAGCATGTTTCATCTTACACGCGAACTACATCAGAAACACTACAGCACACCCCTGTAAATGTCTGCGGTTTGAAAGCAAGACTTTTATGAAAATGACAATAATCCAGAAACTGTGCTCTACCATTACACTGCATGAGAGGCATCTCTGAAATGGAGGGAAGCCGTGGGGGAGGGGAGATGCCCAAAATCTGACCTTCAAATAATTTGTACAACGAGATGTGCTTATTATACAACAGGGAAGTGTGCAATGTAGACGGATACCACAGATCACACTTCTAAATGCAGAGGTTGGATGGGGAGCCTTACAAGAACATGGCCCTCCACTGGGCCCCCCAGTCTGACTCCCTCGTCGGAGCCTGTGCACGGCCCCACTAGAGTCTGTGCCACATTCTTTTTTGCTTTAAGATTTTATTTATTTATTCATGAGAGACACAGAGAGGGGGGGGAGAGATAGAGAGAGAGGCAGAGACACAGGCAGAGGTAGAAGCAGGCTCTGTGCAGGAAGCCTGATGTGGGACTCGATCCCGGGACCCCAGGATCATGCCCTGAGCCAAAGGCAGATACTCAACCGTTGAACCACCCATGTGTCCCCTGCTCTACATTCTGTTCTGTAGAGCCTATTAGTCCTGCCTTCAGCTGAGGAGATCAGACATTCTGAGGACCCACATGCTTCTCAGAGGGCCCTCAGGATGCTCCCAGGAGACGGTGGATGTGGCCACAGCCGATATATGACGGCTGCCATCTGCTGGGAGCAGAGGAGCGGGGGTTGGGGCTCCAGGGGCAAGCTTCTGGCAAGTGCCTTAGGCCTGTCATAAAGTCACTTGTTTTCTAGCAAATCTGTAACCTGCCCCCAAGCCTAACAACACTTGTCTTTCCGCCCTACACTGGTTTAGCCCATCCCCCAATGAAAATCTGTGTTGTGTCCAATTTCACCAAATGGACTTAAAAATCTGTATTTTACAAACGTAAAATCTGGATGCTCATAATAGTGGAGACAAAGGGTCTGGAACAATATGGTCTCTTCAGCCACCTCTGGCTCTCTCCCTCCTCGGCACCTGCAGGAACTCTCTTTTTCAAAGAAAGGAACCTGGAGCCATAAATAATCTAAACAAAGAGAGTCTGGTGTCAACAAGAGCTGGATGCCCTTTCTCACAATCTCGCTTAGCCATTATTTCTTTGGGTCAAGGATTCCTTAAATAGAGTTTAAACAACCAAGCACAGGTGCTAACAATATACACCCAACTCACTCCTTCACTCTTTGTGACCTGGAGTTAACTGCTGACTAAATTAAAACCGATGCTTACACGAGCCCAAGTTCCCTCTGCCCCAGTGTGTGTGCCACAAGTCACTGTCTGCGGGTGGGTTCAGGGCACTTACCCACTGTGCCAGGAAGATCAATGAGATATGCAAGCTCTGTTTAACGTCACCTGTGACTGGGATAGGAGATGTGATGCAGTCAGTCCCTTGGGGTGACTCCACAAGAGGAAGCGATTTCTTTTCTTCACTTCAAGAATCAAGGAATAGAAAGCCTGGTCCCCCATGGTGGGCAGGTGCCCCCAGGACCAGGAGAGCAGGGGGAGATGGGAGGGATGGGTGGGGAAGACATGCTGAGAAGGGGCTCAAGGCCATCTCATCTCATCTGCTGCTAACTCAGCTCACTGGGCTTCTAAGCTGAATTGTAGAGAATGTCCAAAACCACAAACAGAAGTAGCTAGAAAATGACATCCTTCAGCTTTCTGAATTTTGAGAAAACACATGGAAACTCCTGTTTAGTTTTTAGCACAATTATATTTTACCTTTACCTGGCATAGTTTTGGACCTCTGAAGAGTGACAGAGCTACTGAAGTCTGTAAAACTGGTCACTCAGATGGGATGCCTGGGTGGCTCAAGCAGTTGAGCATCTGCCTCAGGGTGTGATTCCAGGGTCCTGGGTTTGAGTCCCACATCAGGCTCCCTGCAGGGAGCCTGCTTCCCCTCTACCTATGTCTCTGCCTCTCTCTGTGTCTCTCATGAATAAATAAATAAATAAAATCTTTTAAGAAAACAAAAGGTCATTCAGAGACTAAAGAAAAGCACCGAGACAGAAGCCACCATCTGTAAAAGCCCTTAAACCACAGGAGCGAAACATCCAGGCATACTGAATCACAGAACAGCAATGTTTGGAAATTCCATTTCAGGTATCTCCTACATTCCTAATGCCTCACACACTAATCTAAGGCTTAATGACACAGATGAAGAAGGAACTTATAAACCAACAAATTCATGGTCAAGGAGGGGAGACAGATAAATAACTATAAATTATGTAAAAAAAAATAAGGAAAGGAGTAGGTGAGTGAGAGCAGCAGAAGGATAGAAAGCGTTTTTCACAAAGGGCAAAAGCACAAAGAGTAAACCGAGGTACAGCATTTTAACAAAGCCTGAGACTAATTTCCATAAGCTTCAGGTGACCTGACAGTAATCCCATAGGTTGCAGTAACAAAAGATTCTTCAGAGGAAGGTAACAAAATCTAGAGTACAAACTATAATGTCGGGTACACAACGAAAAATTAGCAGACATGAAGACACAGGCAAGTATAACCCATGGTCAAAAGAAACTCAAAGACGATCCAGATGTTAGCAGACCAGAGCTTTCAGGAACTCTAAGTGTAGTAAAAAATGCACAGAAGAAAAATATGGGTAATTTCAGGAGACGTGGAGACTATAAAAGAATTAAAGAACTAAAACACATAATCCACAATAAACCCCACATTGGATGGTATGAACAGATTAGATAAAGGAAAAAAATGGTAAGCTTGACAGGTCAAAAGAAAATTTCCAAACTGAAACATAGATTTAAAAATTTACAAAATAATAAACAGCACCTCAGTGAGCTGGGGGCGAGTACAAGGGGTCTAACTGATGTGCTATCAAATCCCAGGAGAAGAGAGACACAAAGAGTTGGGAAAAAGATTTGAAGAAATAATCACCAACATTTTTCCAGAGTTGATGAAAAAATAGTAGCACATTAATCAAGCAATGTCAGCAAACAGCAAGCAAGAAAGATAAAAAAAAAAAAAAAAGGAAAGAACATCCACTCACATAACAGTCAACCTCCTGAAAACTTAAGATAAATAGAAAAGGGGGAACATGACAAATAATTGCTGGCCCCTCATCAGAAACAATGCCCCTTAGCAAAACAGAAGGATAGCTTCTACTCACCAGCAGAGAAAATAAATCGTGAACCTGGAATTCCACACTCAATGGAAACATCTTTCAAACAGGAGGGTAACCAAAAAGATATAAATGTGAACATATATAGTATCAGAGCATTAAAATATATGAACAAGCACTTACAGGACTAGAGAATGAAACAGAAAAATCCATAATTACACTTGGAAATGTTAACACTTGTCTCACAGCAATTCATCGAACTAGATAAAAAAAACTCATAAAGAAACAACAGTGGAAACACTGACCACCCCTCTTGACCTAATGGATGTTTGTAAAACAACATACTCAACGAGACAGCATCCATGTTTCAGTGCACAGCACATCCACCCGACAGACCATATTCTCGCCACAAAGTAACTCACAGTAAATTTAACAGAATTGGAATCATAAGTCTCAGATCGCATCAAATTAAATTAAAAATCAATAACAAAAAGGTTTAGAAACTCTGCAAATACTTGAAAATTAAATAGCCCACTTCTAAATAATCTTTGGGCTCAAAAAAGAAAATACAAGAAAAATTAAATGGTATTTTAAATGGAATTCACATAAAATATGAGAAGTGAAAACAGGATACCAAAAATTGTGGACTGCAGCTACAACAGCAATTAAAGAGAAATTTATGACTTTAAATGCTTAAATTAGGTAAGGTTTTATATTGTAAGAAGTTGGAATAAGAATGTCAAGCTAAACCTGAAGTAATTAAAAAAATACTAATGATGAGAGCATAAATCAATATAAAAGAAACATAAAAATCAATAAAACCAAAAGTTGGTTCTTCAAAAAAAAAAAAAAGAGCAAAATTGTTTATACCTAGAAAAACTGATAAAGAAAAAGAGAAAATACACATTACCAATATCAGGAGTGCAAAAGGGGACATCATCAAAGACTGGATGGATGTTAAAAGATAATAGGAAACATTATGCAGAAATATGTGAACACAGATCCAGTAACTTAGAAAAGTATGGCAAATTCCTTGAAAAACACAATACAGTAAAATTAGTGGAAATAGAAATAAACTCACAATAGCCTTAAACATCTTAAGGAATTTGAAGTAATAAAAAACCTTCCCATGATCAAAAACCCCAGCCCCAAATAATAGAAACTGGTGTATTCTATCAGATATTTAGGGAAGAAACAGTAGTTTCTTCTTGAAATATAAAGGAATGAGATACTTCCTAATTCATTTTATAAGGTCAAATGATACAAATGCCTCACAAGGATGTCTAAGGACATAACAGACCAAAATGCCCTTGACCAAATGGGCAACATGCTTCACAAAAAAATAAAAATAAAAAAACTGGACCCACCCAAATAAAAAGACAATAGAAAAATAGGTAATAAACCAACTGGGCTAACCAAGAATGTAAGGTTATTTCAACATTTAAAAACTAGTTACTGAAAACAGAGACAAAGAGGGAAACCATGTAATAATCTCAGTTGACAGGGAAAAAGCAGTTGACAAAAGTCAACATTCATTCATTACTAAAACTCTCAATAAAAAAAAAAATCACTCTTAATCTATTAAAAAAGGGCATCTATCAGAACCCTACAATGGATGTGTGACTTAACGGTGAAATAAGGAACATTTTCCCCCATAGACATTGAAAAAGATAAACCTGTCTGCTCTTACCAATTTTAGCAGACATTACCGTGGAGGTCTTAACCATTCTGATCAGGGGATAGATTGATCAATTTGATCGATGGATGGATAGATAAATGGTATATAGACAAATGGCTTATAGATTGGAAAGGAAGAAATAAGACTGCCTTTACTCACGTTTCATACCATAATTTACATAGAAAATCCTAAGGAATATATTTTTAAACTACTAAAATGAATACAGATTTAGTAAGATCACAGGACAAGATCAATACAATCAATTCTATTTCTGTACATAGCAGTTAGCAAATGAAAATTTTAAAAATGTCATTTCCAGGGGTGCCTCAATGGTACAGTTGGTTGAGCATGTGACTCTTGGTTTTGGCTCAGGTCGTGATCTCATGGCTATGGGATCGAGCCCCACATCAGGCTCCATGCTCTGTGCAGTCTATTTGGGATTCTCTTCCCTCTCTCTGCCACTGCTTCTCCCCACTGCCTGCGCGTTCTCTCTCTCTCTCTGTCTCTCTCTCAAATAAATAAATAAATCTTTTTTAAGAAGTCATTTACAATAATGTTAAAAGTACACAAGAGTAGCCAAATTCATAGAAACAGAAAGTAGAATCATGGTTGCTAAGAATTGGGGCAAAGGGAAATGGGGAGTCATTGTTTAACAGATACAGAGTTTCAGTTTGAAAAGATGAAGATGTTCTGGAGAGTTTGGGTGATGGGTGCATGGCAACATGAATGTGCTTTATACCACTGAGTTATACACTTAAAAATGGTTGAAATACTTAGGAATAAATATAATAAAGTATGTACAAGACCTCTACACTTCAAACTTCAAAACACTGTAGAGATAAATAAAAGAGAACCTACATAAATAGAAATATATTCCATATTCATTGGGTGGACCATTCAGTGGTTCTAAGGAGTCAATTCTCCCACAGTACAATATCACCTATCAAAATCCTAGCAGAATTTCTTCACAAATTACTTTAGATTATAAAAAAGTAAATAACTATATAATGTGAAAATAAACAAGTGAGCAAAATTAATAGCACCAATAAGGGGTAGACTTCTACCATGTATCTCCAGATGTGTGACCCTGAAAAGGAAACGTCACTTACATACTTTAAGTAAAAAAATGCATATGCAGCATCTAATCATGGACATCACCATACACATTAGCCAAATTCAAATGCCGAGATATTCTGTATGATAACTGCCTTGCATTTGTCAAAAATTTCCATGTCCTGAAAGGCTGAGAAACTGTTCCAGATTAAAGGATGTGAAAACAATGTGAAGAGGATTCTGTCCCAGGGAAGGGGTCTAAATGGTATTACTGGGAAGGGGTCTAAATGGTATTACTATAAATTAAATTAATGACAATTAAAGAAACTGGAAAATGAATGGCAATTCTCACTGGATTTGAAGCTCTTGTTCTATAAGGAAATATGGTTGATCTTAGGAAATACACACAGAAGCATAAAGGGGGAAAGGGCATGATGAGTGCAGCCAATTCTCAAGTGGCTCAGGAAAAGTAGTAATTACAAATATGTACAGGACAATAATAAATCAAATATGGCAAAATGAGAGTTGGTAAGCCTGGGTAAAAAGATACAAGAAACATTACTATTACTCTTCTCATCGTAACTTTTCTGTACATTTGAAGCTATTTCAAAATGGAAAGTTAAGAACATCCCCAGACACACTTATGTAGACATTGACAAACTGATTCTAGAATTTACAGGCAAATGCAAAATAGAATAGCCACAACAATCACGAAAGAGAGGAAGGATGAGGGTGAATTTGCCCCATCCAACTGTAACAGGTACCACAACGTTACAATTATGAAGACAATGTGATGCTGGGATATAAGGACAGATCAACAGAACATGATGGAGAATCTCTCAAAATAGACCCTCTCCTATGATCAACTGATTTTCAATAAAGGCATGAAGGCATTTGAGAAGGATCAATCATTTCAAAAATGGTGTCAGAAGAACTGGACATTTGTATGGAAAAAAATAAAGTCATGACTCCTACTATACACAAAAACTGCCTTTGAGTTGGATCACAGACCTGACCATAAAAGCTAAAACTATGTCACTTATAGAAGGAAACACCAGAGAATATCTTTATTGTACTGAAGAAGCAAAGGCAAAGATTTCTCAGACATGATGCATAAAAGAAAAGAATGATAAATTAGACTTATCAAAATTAAATTTTCCTGCTCATCAAAAGACGGCATTAAGAAGATAAAAAGGCAGGGATCCTGGGTGGCTCAGTCGGTGAAGTGTCTGCCTTCAGCTCAGTTCACAATCTCAGGGTCCTGGGATCAAACCCCCATTGGGCTCCCTGATCAGTGGGGAGTCTGCTTCTCCCTCTGCCCCTCCCACCTCATGCTCATGCTCTCTCTCTCAAATAAATAAGTAAAATCATAAAAAAGGAAGAGAAAAAGGCAAACCACAGACTGGGAGAAAACATTTTATGTATTTGACAAAGGAACTGTATACAGAATATATAATGAACTCTTGTTGCTCAATAGGAAGACAAACACCACAGTAAAATTGGACAAAAGCCTAACAGATACTTTACAAAAGTGTGGCCTGAAAAGATGGTCTTACCTTTTGTGAGGAGAAAATGTAAATTAAACCACCCTGAATCATCACAACACAAGATGCTGAATGGCTAAAATCAGACAACACCATGTGTTGGCGTGGATGTGGCTGCAACTCACACACTGTTGGTGGCAGCATCAGGTGGAAAAACCACTCTAAGGGAAGAGTTTGGCCATTTCTTATGGCTTATGTACATACTTACCATCTGACCCAGTAATCCCACAGACAAGGATGTATTCCAGAGAAACTGAAACATGCTCACAAAAATACCTGAACACAAAACATTCAAAGCAGCCTTATTTATAACTGCCCCAAACTGGACACCCAAATGTCCACCCATGGGTACATAAACATATTGTAGTATTGTCATAAAACAGAGGACTTACCACCAACAAACAGGAATAAGCCACAGGAGGAATCTTTCAGATACTACATGTCATGAAAGAAGCCAGACACAAGAGTCTCCCAAGAGGGTGTAACCACCGCACAGCAGGAATTTTTAGTTTTTGTTTGTTTCATTCATTGCTATATTCCCGACCCCTTGAACAAAGCCTGGCATGTAGTTGCCCCCCAGTATAAATCTGTTAAATGAATGAATGATTTCCTTAAAAGTAAGACACCATGCTTTATATTTCTAATTCCAAGATAAAGTACTCCTAGCATCCAACTACGCTGATGTCATATTAGATGTGACAAAAGTGTGCACTTGGTCCAACTGAACACAATCAACGCCAACATTCACACCATAAAAACCCAAGTCAGCAGAACCTCTCAGAAACACTTGGTTCTGCCCTGGTCATCTCTAAGGCCAGGATCACGCGAGACGGCCAGAAGCAGAGAAACGGCAGCTCACGTGTGACCAGTTCACCAGGAAGTAAGTGTAATTCTCCCACACTGTGTTCAGGGAGCTGGTCCCTCCGGGGCAAACCTCAGAAGGTTGGTATTTCCTTGGATGACTTTGGAGGTCGGTGTGTGAAAAGCTCTCATCCATGCATCACAGGGCATAACAGCTAATGCATGGGCTCAACTGAAAACAGAGAAAGACCAAGTGGAGGCATTAAATGTGTTACTACACGTCCAGCACTAATACTATCATTACCGCTAGAGCGCAAACATTTTCGACTGTGTCGTTATGTGGTCTGAGTTAAGGAGGGTGTGTGTTCTCTAATGACTTTACCCACGATGATCTCTTTACTCGCTTATTGCCTGCATCACATAATCTTAAGATGAATTAGTTTCTATTTTTATTCAAGTCCTGTACTGTGGGATTTAAGGAGTTATATTTTCCGAGAAGCAGCATCTATCATGACAAGAAGTCACAGAGAAAAAAAAAAATTAGGCTGGCTTCTCTCCTCCCTCCAACTCAGTTTGATTAGGTTGCTGGTATAATGGCTTTCACATCAAATGCACAGTGTCAGCCTTTTGTCTGAGCCGGTTTACTTACCAACAGTAAGGCAGCTTGGTTTCTCCTGAAGTCATTTTTAATAATTGGCTTGTTGGCAGTTTCAGTTTTTTTTTTTTAATAGGGCTATTTTCCTGTAATTAGGATAAAGCTTGAACTTGGTTATGACAGTTCCCCCAAAAATAGCAGTGGAAGGAATTGGAGGGAACAGAGAGGTGAGTTCTGTTTAGACATGTCAACGGTGGGGTACCTCTGAGTCATCTGCCCGGAGATGCCCCTGATGTGGTGGAGTTTGGGGGCCTGGAGATGGGGAGATAGACCAGGAAATGGGGCTTCCAGGGCCACAAACAGTAGGGGTGGTGAGTGGCCAAAGCCTTGGAGTCACTTGCCATTTGTAAGGTAAGAAAAGGGCTCAGGAAACAGCCCCAAGGAAGGCGATTTTCCAGAGGCCAATGACTAATGTAATTTTTAATTGTCCAAGAGAACACCACAGCTCCCTTTAGGCAGCGTCTGCTGCTACACATTATGTGTGCACACACGTGTGGGCCACGATGTCGGCCAGAACAGCAATGCTGGGAACAGAGAAGCTCTGATGTGCAGGTCTCGGGGCTACCCCATTCTAACACCCCTCCACCGCCTGGCCGTGCCACCAGGCTACCCTGCGGTGTACATACAGGTCTGTCATCATGAAAATGAACCACATTCTAAAAGAGCAGATAAAAATGAAACCCATACATGAAACATGAGACACAGAGCCTTACATTAATCCCCTCACGTTACCCAAGCTGCTACCTGAGTAAGCCGTAATAACGCCGTCTTTGAACTTGGGTCTGTGGAGTCACAGCCTGTTCTTAAAGTCTTTGTTTCCCATACACACACCCTCCTCACCTTCTCTTCAAAAGCATGAAAGGAAAAGCATTGTTTGAACAGCAGTAAATCCCTGTACCTCGCTCAACACACACGAGCCGGTGGGGTGTCCAAGGATCTGGCAGCATGTGCAGGTGTGGTTGTGCAAGGGCTGCAGCTGGGAAAGGGGGCCTGGAAGGGAGTCCTAGCAGCCGTTCCCACTCACATTTCAGAGCAGCAACCCAGTGCTGGCCTGTTGCACTCAGTGATCGACCGAGGCTCCACCATTACTCACTGTTCAGCTCTGCATTTGCAGGCACAGGCACTCGGCTGGTCCAGCAGGGAAAGAATCTCAGGAAATGTCCCAAGAGAGGAGTCAACAGGTGGGATGAGCTGGTGACACTCCAGAGACAAAGGTGGAGAACTTATGGACAAATCTGTCTTAAGCCCACTGATTCCCTCTCTTTCTGTCTTGGTTTTGGTTAACTTCCAGAGATGCCACATGGAGGTGGAGTTTAGTCTACTGAATAAAGGTCGTGGTCACCGTTGGTGCCTCTGACTACGAGGTCCCTGATTACAGAAGGTCGTCTGCTGGCACAAAGCAGCAGATCGATTCAGCAGCCCAATGAAAGAATAACTCACCCCAACTGAGTAGATTTCAGACCTGGACCGCAAAGCTACTCAACACCAGGAGCTCTATTACGTAACATAACATTAATACATTAAAAGGAGTAAAACCACACAGCAACCTTTGTATCTGAAAAAGTAACTGCAAAAAATCCGAGTTCTATGCAATTCTGATAAAAATACAAATGGACAAAAGTCCAGATGAAAGAGTAAAAGACAATGGCAAAGAAGCCTAAAAATATGGTAAAGTGGATGTATGAGTCAGCTCAGGCTGCCATAACAAATAGCCCAGGTGGGACAACCTGACTTTTCATAGTTTGGGGGCCGCTGAGAAGTTCAGTATCAAAGTAACAGCCTCTTCAGCTCCTGGCTTATAGACAGCGACCCTCTTGTTCTGTCCTCACATGGTAGACAGAAAGAGCTCTGATGTGTCTTCCTCTGCTTGTAAGGACATGAGTCTTATAGGATCAGGGTCCCATTCTCAGGACCTCATTTAACTGTCATTTCTTCCATAAAGGCCTTCTCTCTAATACTGTCCCAGGGGCCAGGGGGTTAAGGCTTCAGTGTATGAATCGGGAAGTGGAGGGCTGGGAAGAGAAAGGGTGGGAGATGTAATTCAGTCGATAGCAGCAGGGTAAGAAGATTTCTTTAAATATATCAAGATCCACCTTCTACAAATAGTGCCCGATATGCTACCTGGGGCCCCTGCCCACCCTTCCCAGTGACCAGTGCTGACGAGGTGCCGGGGGTGGGGAATGTGGATGAGCAAATACTGACCAACACGTAGCATCTGTGTCACCGTTCACAACATCTGGAGCTGAAGCCATGGCTCTCTGATACGTCTGGACAAGAAATGAGGAGCCCAGTAGCCCCTGCTAAGAAGCCCTGACAAGAGGGGTTCTGGTATGCAGGATGACAGGACGTGCAGGGTCCAGAGAATCTCCCAAGATGGACAGGTACAATGCAAAGATGATGCATCAGGGAAAAGGCACCTCGGTTCACAGTCAGGACCCACCCACGGCTGAGAAAGATGCATGAGCCAGACTCAGCCTCAGTGTCCTCACCTGGGAAGGTGGGTCCGACACTTGCCTACATCGGAGGATGCCAGGAGGCTCAGTGGCCACACATGTCCTAGACCCACAGCCGGTCACGAGTGATGCTAGGATTTTAGTGAGAGGGGACTCCCTGTTTCTAAATGTGCTCAGGACACCTGATGGCCCCAAGAACCTGGCCTGGACACTTACACTCCTCCCAGCTGCCTTGTAAGCTCACTGTCACTGGAAGGAACCACCAACAATTGCTCTTGCGACATCTCTCCCCAATGCTGAGCCACAGAAAATGTAACGGTGTTCCCCCCGAAGCAAGCACATCGCCATCCTTATGTGAAGTCCAGCCAACGTCCAGCAAATTCGGTAAAGACGTGCAGTTGCTGGATTTAAATCCTGGATCCTTATATAACGGAAACCCTTTATAAGGGTTTATAAAAAACCCTTTTTTTCTCATTCCTTTAAACGGGAATGAGAAAATGGTTTGAGGAAAACAGATACTTACTGAAAGTTATGATTTGGGCTGTGTGTTGGACCTAAAAAAAAAAAAAAAAGAAAGAAAGAAGACAGGTTATTAATACTTCACAATTTGGAATCAATCTTTTTTTTTTTTTTTTTCCAATCCAGCCCATGGTAAAGGCAGCCACAGGCCAGTGTGCTCATTTGTGGTGAGCCGTCCTCGGGCCCTGGGCTCTGCTGCTGCCCAAGATTACATGCCAGGGACGCCGAAAACCACAAAATGTGGATGGGGAGCACTCTCGGTTTCTGCAGAAACATTTGGAGGTATTTTTGGAGTTCTTGCTGCCTTGTCTCCCTCTCTCCTCATCTAACCTTGATTCAGGAGATGTTTCCTAACCAGGGCCCAAATGGTCTGGAGCCCGGGTGGCAGGGCTGGGGCAGCGCGGGGATCATCTGGCAGCTGGGATGAGAGAGGACTCATCCACCCCTCCCTGTCGCCACCGGTGATGAGGACGGTCGCCCCTGGGCTCGGCACCAGGTACCAGGTACCTGGTAGTGCAGTGTGTGTGTGTGCGTGCACCTCCTCGTGGGACCACCACCTAGGACACAGCCTTCACGCTCACCTCACAGAAACGTGTCTGGGGCTCCCTTCTGCACTCTGGGTTTACAGACCGCTCCGTCTGTGTCTGTGTTCCTTTACTACTAGCAAGTGGCTGCAGGTTAGGCCGGGCCCTCGTGCACAGGGAGAGGCCACAGGGAAGGGTTTTATTGATCCTTCTGCTGGCAGGTGGGGGTGCGGTTTCAAGCTGCAAATGACCCTTCTGTCCCGGGGCTTCGAGTGTCCCCACCTGATAACCGCACACCCAGGCTGCCCCGACTCACCGAGCCGCACAAATAGGACGCCAGTGGCCGTGATGGTCTTCACCCCGTTGGTGGCCACGCACTGGTAGTAGCCGGTGTCCGTCGTGTCCAGATCTTGGATCCGCAATCGCGAGCCGTATTCTGTCTTGCGGATGATGACGCGCCGGGGCTCCTGCACCACGGGGGCATCGTTCTTCAGCCATCGCACGGTGGGGGTGGGGTTCCCCGCCACCTTGCACTGGAGAATGGCTGTCTGGCCTTGCACGATGGTGATGTTGTTCACTGGCTCCAGAAAATTCAGGAAGTAGCCTGCAGCAGAGAGCGATCACAGAACAGCAACACTGAGTGAGGGCTGGCAGAGGGGGCTGCCGGGCGCTCCTCCTGGGACCGGCTCAGGAGGCTCCTGTTTTCTCTCACGTAAATACAGCCCATTCCCGGCACTGGTGATAATAATGTTCCAGAATGTTCTGAGAACACTGGGTTAGCAAAGCACTGCTCCTATGGAAATACCGTCAGGTTCCTTTGGGCCTCTGGTCACAGTATTGTCCTCAATCATGGCATAAGTTCATTTTACGTCTGTTTCTGCCTGAAGACACCTTATTAGGTGTCCATGACTAATATGGGTCGTGGATCATCAACATTGAGCCCACGGCCACCACTGCTGTTAACTCGTGCCTGAAGGAAGCTTAGCTAACTCGTGTTTTCTCTGTAAGGCACATCACAGCTTTCTGGGGCTTAGGAAGGCCAACCAGCGCTCCAGCACCATCACTGGGGGGATTTTAAACAGCGAAATCACCAACAGAAAGAAAAAAAAAAGCAAAAAACACAGAACTATATGGACCACAGAAAGGATACTTGTTCACAATATGAGCTGAAACAGTTAGGCAGGGGTCGCCTTGTTGAGCCTCAGCTAGGAATGTGTACATCGGGCAAGTCTAAATTGTCACGGCTCTAGGCACGTCTGTGAATGACCACAATGGCTTCATGAGCACTGATTTGGGCATTAAGGGTACACTTCAGACAGTAGGGGTACTCGAAAGTACGAAAGCCAGAGCGAGGATCAACTGTGTTTCTCTTTGCAAGCACTAGGTTTCATCTCACTGAGCCACCATGTAAGTCACACTTGGAAAGGCCATGCTCTTTCCTGCCACACCACCAACTACAAAACCTCGATAAGGAAAAATTCATCGCAAAACAGACACCCCCTCAGAAATGAGCTAACCACTGGCCTGGACAGAACAAGGATGTCAAGGCTGAGTGCTGCTGAAGGCCCTGTCCTGCTGCACCTGGGACAGGCGCTGGAGAAGCTGTGTGGGGACCCACACTGGATGGAGTGCAGGACCCGAGAGGACCCAGAGGACAGAGTGAGTGCAGCTGGAGTATGGGGCTCAATCCACTCAGGGGTGGGGATGCTCAGCTGGTGACATAGGCCATGGGGAACAGGAGGAAGTAAAACAGATTAGAGAGGAGAGAGTATGTATGTATGTGCGTGGTGTGCATCTCTGATGTGTGTGTGGTATGTGTGTGTGATGTGGTGTGTGGGTGTGGTGTGCAAGTGTGACATGGTGTATGTGGTGTGTGTGTGAGTAGTGTATGTGTGTGTTTGTGTGGTATGGGTGTGGTACAGTGTGTGTGTGGTGTGCATCTCTGATAGGTGTGTGTGGTGTGATATGTGTGTGTGAAATGGTGTATTTGTGTGATGTGGTATATTTGTGGTGTGGTGTGTGGTGTGCAAGAGTGACATGGTGTATGAGGTGTATGTGGTGTGCTGTGTGTGAGGAGTATGTATGTACATGCTTGTGTGGTGTGGGTGTAGGTGTGGTGCAGTGTGTGTGTGTGTGTGCACACCTCTGATATGTGTGTGAGGCATGAGGTATGTGGGTGTGATGTGGTTTACTCATGGTGCAGGGAGTGTAACTCCGTGTATGTGCGGTGTGTTGTGTGATGTGTGTGCATTTTAGTGTGTGATGTGTGAGTATATGCGTAGTCCAGGTCAGGAGCTGGGAGATCATGCTGTCAAGATAAGCATGCAAGCTAAAATTCCGCAACACACACAAAGACCCTAAGGTTAGACAGATAAGACAATCAACCATGAGGAGGTGAACTCACTTCAGACAAAACTAAGATACATTCATGCTATGAATCTTTTGGCTTCATTTCTGGTAGGTTCCTACCCTTTTAAAAAAATAAAATGAAGTTGAAAGATGGCACATATCTCTTATTACTGCCTCACTGGATGGAAAACTATAGGGTTTCTAGTGGACCCCTGAGGTACGTTTCACAGGCTGGGTGAGAGCCGCTAGGTGTTGGGTGACAGGAGGCAGCAAAGCGGATGGGAGGCTGTGGATTTTAATAGGCTGGGATGGTTTTTCTCGACAAGGGACAGTGGATAGCTGTCTGGAGAGGTGTTAATAACTAGCACTAATCATTATTACTCACATCATTAAATTCCACCTTGATGCTCTCCACTTAATTCACTGAATTAACCTATGGAACAGAATTCTCATGGATGACACAAAGCTGGAATGTGAGAGACATGTCAATGACAGCTCCCTGGAACCAAGTAGGGTGATGTTCTGGACGTACACTCTTCATTAACTCGATTGCACAAGCTGGACTTGGGGAGATCTGGTTCCTGCAGCTCCCACCCTAGACCTCTGGGTCTTCAAACACAAGAGCCAATCTGATTTGGACGGTCTGAAGCAGTTACTCTGACATAATCTCAGGCACAGATGACGGTGAACGCACCATTTCACTGTGTCTGGCCGGAGCCCAACTTAATCAGAGAGCTTCATATGAAGCACTTTCAAGTTGCTTAATATTCAAATGCTTCGTTGAGGTTTGCATAACATGGATGCAGAGTGGGGCATACAAAACAGCCATCAAATTATGATGTAAAATAGCAGATGACACGTTAAAGTTACAACGATCTCTTCTTGGCCTAAGCTTAATTATAATTCTCATCTCCACGTTGCTGACAGTTCCTCCAGAGACCTGTGACAAACCAGAGCTTCCTGGCAGACCAGGGCAATGGCTCCATGTAAAGGTTGAACATAAGGGTCTGTGTCTCCAAAGTGATCAGCAAACATCTACGAGCAGCAGGGCCTGGGGGTTCTCGGGGCCGGGGGACATGGTGGTCACTGCTGGCTCTCATCTCCTGCCTTTGGGGGACTGGCTTGATGGTGGCTCTGCCACCACCTCCCTCCACTTTAAGGACATTTGCATACGTCAACCTGGGACAGCTCCACTGGCTGGCTAAATATTCTGAAAGATAGAGGAGGATCTTCTTCAACATGGAAACATTTCTCTAGAAAGGGAGAGAAAGTGGGATAGAAGCCAGAGAAGAAAGTTAAGGGGTCTGTTCCTTTCGTCCAACCAAGGAGACTTGAGGAGCAGCCAGCCGATAATTATTGCCCAATGATGCAAACAGAGCCAGTATGTTTCTTCTCCAGAATATCTTTTTTACATTGAATGGGTGTGGAAACATGGAATTCTTCATCATATCCGTCCACAGCTTCTCCTACATCCTCGATCGACAAACTGCTAAGCGTAAGACTTGAACCTGTCAGTGTTCCCCATTCTCTGGCTCCTCTGCCCTCTGCATGGACACGAAGAGCTTGGTGTTGACTCCATCCCACCGCGCAGGACACTGTGAAACCATCTACTGGAGTCAGAACGAGGTTTAGTTCAGAGACAGTGCCAGCAATTCCCCGTCAGACGTCTTCATCATGATAGCTAATGTGGCCTGAAGAAATGCTCGTGTGCCTTACACCACTGATTTAATCATTAAAGCACTCTTGGCTCTCCCTGTTTACATGAAATATCTAGACCAAGTAAATCTCCAGAAACAGAAAGCAGATTAATAGTTAGTTGCCAGAGGCTGGGGGAGGGGAAATTAGGGAGTGACTCTTAATGGGTACGGGGTCTCCCGCTGGGGTGCAGAAAAAGTTTGGAACTAGAGCGTGCTGATGGCTACATGTCATCACAAATGTAATCCTTGGTCAGAAAATGCCCCTAAGGAGGGACGAGGTACATGTCGATGAGCAAGGGGAGACGAGGTGGACAAACCTGGTAAAAGTGGGAGGTGGGGTGGGGTGGGGTGGATGGAAGTACCAGGTGGGAGGAGGAGCCACTGTGTTGAAAGCATCCTTCCCTGAGTGCTGGCAACCACCCTCAGCTTTGCTCAGATCCTAGGGTAGGTAAGGCATCCACCGATTTCTTCCGAGCCTGAGGCATCCAATTTTTCCAGATCCCCTTCACTCTCAACAGATGAACACTCACCCCTGAAGCCACACCCTCCTCAGTTTGCAGAAAACAAAAGAGAACCTAGTGCAGCAATCTCATCCTCACGTGGTATTCTTACTAATTCTCCTCGATCCTGCCCGCATCTAAACCACCAGTGCTCAACTCTGTCTTCACACTGGAGCCACCCGGGAGCTTATAAAAAAGACCACCTTCACCCCCATGGCAACCAAGACCCAGGAGGGGTCTGGGCAATGGTATCTCCCAAAAGCTCTTAGACACGTGGCTGGGGCCAGGAATACTTGCTTTCGGTTGCTGAGGACAAAGAACAGCTGTAGTGTCAGTGAACCGAAGCCATCCAAGAACAAACTTAAGAGCAGGCCAGAAACCACCCCACGATGAAGTACCACTAGAGGAAGACATCAGGACTGGGAAGAAGGTACCTACATCTCCAGCACCGGCCCCCGGTGATTCTAGATGCAATGGCATATGAAAGCCTTGTCCTCCTGGGAATGGATAAGGCTGACTCTCCACGGATGGCACCTGTGCCCCAAGCTAGGTCTTGAATCAGCCTCCTTCCTGCTCTACTGGAAGGTCAGAGAGACCAAAACCATAGGTAGATGACACAGTAACTGCAAAAACTCATGGCGCAACCTCCCCCACCAGGTGGGTGATTAAACTGAGCTTTTAAAGGGAAGAAATTAGGAAGACATGTAACGGCAGACAGCTGACGTCCATGGTATCAATACTTTGGAAATTTTCTCTATTCTCCCCATACTCTCACTTACTGGAGAGGGGGGAAGGGTCCCTTACTCTTCCTAAAACACACCCAGCTGGCCCTTTATCATGCAGTCAACCAGAACACCCCATCCTCAGATATTTGCTGATTCTCCAGGGTCAAGTCTCTGCCACAAGGTTGTGTCCACAGAGGGTGATCCCTCAGCTGCCGCATCTAAAACAGCCTCTATTCGTTTCTAACTTCACTCCCCACACCACTGATCTCAGCCTGTTGCTAGGGCAGTGTCACATTTGTTAAATTATAATAAATGAAATAAGCTTTGACATCAAGAATAGCAAATGTTGGGGCGCCTGGATGGTTCGGTCAGTTGGCAACCCGACTGTTGGTTTTGGCTCAGTTCACGATTTCAGGTTTGCGAGATCGAGCCCCTCGTTGGGCTCTGTGCAGGGTGAGAAGTCTGCTTAAGATTCTCTCTCTCCAAAAAAAAAAAAAAAAAAAAAAAAAAAGGGATCCCTGGGTGGCGCAGCGGTTTGGCACCTGCCTTTGGCCCAGGGCACGATCCTGGAGACCCGGGATCGAATCCCACGTTGGGCTCCCGGTGCATGGAGCCTGTTTCTCCCTCTGCCTGTGTCTCTGCCTCTCTCTCTCTCTCTCTCTGTATGACTATCATAAATAAATTAAAAAAAAAAAAGATTCTCTCTCTCCCTCTGCTCCCCCCCACCTCCCCAATGTGCAAGCACGCATGCACGCGCTTTCTCTCAGTCTCCAAAAAAAGAAAGGTTTCTCGATCTCATGGCTATTTCTTGTCCAGATTCAATTTAGAACCATCCTGGTAGTTTCGGTTTAAAACTTGGGGTGTCGGGGCAGCCCCTGTGGTGCAGCGGTTTAGCGCTGCCTGCAGCCCTGGGCGTGATCCTGGAGACTCTGGATCGAGTCCCACATCGGGCTCTCTGCATGGAGCCTGCTTCTCCCTCTGCCTATGTCCCTGCCTCTGTGTGTGTGTGTCTCTATGAATAAGTAAAATAAAAATCTTTAAAAAAATAAAAATTAAAAAAATAAGACTTGGGGTGTCAGAGAAAGGCTGCATTTACAGATGATTTACGTTAAACTGACTTATTGACAATTTGGAGAAAGTACAGTCTATGTTTCTATGTCAGACCTTCTCACCTAGTCAAGAAAGTTTGGTCATTTTCTTTGTAGAGACCTTCATATGTATTTTTAGGCAGTTTTTTAGGTATCCTAGAATTCTTAGTACTTTAAGAATTGTTTTTATTTCCATCTAAGTGGTTTAAGGAAGGCTTATAGGACAAGTCTTGGATTTCTACATATTGTACTAATTTCCTATTCCTGCTATAACAAATTAGCACAGACTTAGTAGCATAAACCAACACAAATTTACTATCTTATAGTTCTGGAGGTCAGAAGTCCTGACATCAAGGTAACGGCAGGGTTGTGTTCCTTCTGGAGGCTCTGGGAGTCTCTGTCCTTGCCTTTACAGCTTCTGGAGGCCACACATGCCCTGGGTGATGGCACTTCCCTTGCATTCAGCCCCATATCTGCCTCCAGCAGTACATCTCCAGATAGTGATCTGACACTCCTGCCTCCCTAAGGGGGGACCTTTGTGCTTACACTGGGCCCACCCGGATCACCCAGGATCATTTCCCATCTCAAAATCTTAATCCTGTCTGCAAAGTCCCTACACCATGAAAAGCGAAACATTCACAGATTCCAGGGACATTTTTGGGAGGTCAATATTCTGTCCACTGTGTATATTTTTCTTTTATCTTGCCACTTTACTCAACTATCTTATTAGTTAAAATAGTTTCTGACCTGACCATCTTGGATTTTCTATGCAAACTTTTTCTTCAAAGAGCAATACTGTAGCCTTTTTGCTTTTAAAATTCATACTGCTCACATATCCTTTTACCTAATCGTTTTTGCTCAATATTAGTTTGTATTAATTAAAATTTTAGAGTTTTTTTTTTATTTATGATAGTCACACACACACACACACACACACACAGAGAGGCAGAGACACAGGCAGAGGGAGAAGCAGGCTCCATGCACCGGGTGCCCGATGTGGGATTCGATCCCGGGTCTCCAGGATCGCGCCCTGGGCCAAAGGCAGGCGCTAAACTGCTGCGCCACCCAGGGATCCCTTAATTTAAATTTTAAATACTGAAATGATACAAACATATAAAAAATATAAATAGTAATGTAACAGATACCTGTTGCACACATCAATAGTGTGTGTACATATCAACATTTTATACTAATTTTACCATATTTGACTTAGAACACTTTTTTATAAAGATTTTATTTATTCATGAGAGACAGAAAGAGAGAGAGAGAGGCAGAGACAGGCAGAGGAAGAGGCAGGTTCCCAGCAGGGAGCCCGATAAAGGACTTGATCCTAGAATCCCAGGATCACAACCTAAGCCAAAGGCAGACACTCAACCACTGAGCCACCCAGGGATCTCTGACTTAGAATGCTTTTTTAAAAATTAGACATTCTAGGATGCAACTAAAATCCACACTTCCCCATTTCTCCCTCCCTCTCCTGAGAAATGGTACACACCATTCCAATGTGCATTTTTATTGTTTTATATTTTTAGAAATTTTCTCTGAAAGATCATCTTTGCTAGTTATTTTTTTTTCAATCAAAGTCATCTTGGGATTTATCTTTGTTGGTGTTCATTTATTTTAACAACTGTATAATACTTCACTGTACAAACAAACCAGGACTTCTTTATCCTTTTCCCAACTGAGGGGTAGCAAGCTGTTTCCATATTTTTGCGAGTGTTTAAAGACCACATGTATACACGTCTCATCCTGCACACATGCAAAAATATCTTGAGAGCATCTACTTGTATGCAGAGGGGATGTCACAGGGCCTTGAAGTCTCTCATTTTTCTAAGTCTCAAGAATGCTTGAAATCATGCATGCTCACTATCAATGTCAGTTAATCTGTTTCCCCCACAACTGTGTTAACATTTGGTGTTTAGGGGATTAAAAATGTTTGCCATCCGATGGATCTGAAATAGTGCTGTTTCACTACTGCATCTTAAAGATGTCACGAGCTTGAGTGTTTTGAAAGGTTTACTACCCACTGGGCTCTCCTTCTGCAGCTTTCCGTTCAAATTTTTACACTATTGCTCTTTTTCTAACTTCTGCAGTTAATGATTTTTCTAATACATGCATTTAGAGTACAAATACCCTTCAACTTTTTCTTTGCCAACTAACAAATTATTTAATCTCCATAACGTTGCCCAGACCCAAGTGTATCTTAAAACTTACATTATGTTTTCCCTTTTAGGTATGTTGTTGAAAGTATTCTTTTTTAAGATTTTATTTATCTGGGAGAGAGAGCACAAGCGGGGGGAGGAGCAGAGGGAGTGGGAGCCCAATGTGGGGCTCGAACGCAGGACCCTGGGATCATGACTTGAGCTGAAGGCAGCCGCTCAACCGACTGAGCCACTCGGGCCGCCCCGAAAGTGTTCCTAACTGCGCTGTTGTCACAGAACATGGCCTAGGTGATGACAATTCTTTGATATCACTGAGATTTGTTTTACAGTCTACCACAGAGATAATACTTACAGTAAGTGTTGCACATTTTATTGGTAAGAATGCGTTTTCTCAGGGCGCCTGGGTGGCTCAGTCTGTTAAGCATCAGCCTTCAACTCAGATCTTGATCTCCAAGTCCTGAGACTGAACTCTGTATCAGTGGAGAGTCTGCTTCTCCCTCTCCCTCTGCCCCTCTGCTCATGCTCTCTCTCTCTCAAATGAATAAATTTTTTTAAAAATCTAAAAAAAAAAAAAAAAGAATGTGTTTCTCTAACTGCTCAGTGCAGGGATTTTTAAATGTCCAGTAGATGAAGCTTGTAAAGTTTTTCAAATTTTAATATGCTTATCTATTACTTTCAGTGGTACCTGTGTTCACTGGTTCTGTATTTGTCAGATGACTATTAGTAATTTTGTCGGGTTGTGTTTATGTATTGGAAACCATGTTGCTAGGTACAACAAACTTTAGGTTTATGGCATCAGCTAGTCATTAGGTCACTCAGTAAGGCTTTTGTCTAAGAGACCATTTTGTCTGACAATAACGTAGCTACCTCAGGGTACTTTTGATTAACACAGTCTTACACTGTATTTTTCATTTTTAAAATCATTTTTGTGATTATATTTTAAAGATGGATCTTGTAAAGAACATATAATTTAACACGTTAATTGATGTGTCTATCTGTGTGAATGATGAGTTTTTTAACTGGCAAGTTTTATTTTTAATGTTTTCATTTTGCATTTTATTCTTCATTCATTAATCCTCCTTTCCTGTGTTCTACTGGGTTTCTTTCTTTATTCTCCATTTTTCCCTTACTAATCTATTAACCTGTACATGCTTGCCTTAGAGAAGAGCAGGTTCCTCAGGTGTTTCCTCATCCTGAATCGCATTTGCTCTTTGGGTAAAGGACTGCGGTTGTGAAGATCCTCAGTCTTGGTCGAAGAGTAACCCGTGATTTTCACACTTGAGTAACAGTTTAGCTGGGTATGGAATTCTAGACTGGAGATTACACTGCCATCTTCTGGCTTCTGTGTTGACTGCTGCAAGTCCTACTTCTTGTTCCTTCCTAGGTAATCTGACCTTTCCCCTTGTAAGCTACCTTGCATATTTCCTCTCTGTCTTTGCCATTTCCATGGATCTTGAGCTGTGAATTTATTTGTATGTAGCCTTAATGGGCTTCCATCCCAATTCCATCCATTCTATAAAATTCTCCACCAGTATCTCATCAAACATTGTTTCTCCATACCCCTCTATTTCTCCTCTAAATTTTCCTCCTGGAAGATGCTGAACTTCCCCTTGTATGCAGGTCCTCACTGTGCTTCACTGCTTTTATACTCTCTAAACCTTTGTAATCTCCAGCTGTGCGCCATCTGCTCCTTGACCTGCTCATCAAGTTTCTCGTTTCTCTGACTACAACTTATTTCTAGAAGGTCTGTTTGGTTTTCAAACCCATCACTGCCTTTTCTTCCTTTATCTTTAATCCCTCTGACTCCCTTGTTTACTAGCTCACCACTCATCCCAAGCCTCTCTGAGTGTGCTTTATAATTTTCCACTGTAGGACTGGTTTTTCTGTGGGAACCCCTTGAGGACGGAGTTCCTGCAACAGGCAGTGCCAAGTTTTCATGTTAACTCTTGGGCCTGGGATTTCCCCACAACATTCCTGTCACATAAACTGGGTTTCCTGATTTCTCACAGTAGCAGCTACTGTGCTTGCCCCCTCGAGCCAAGGTTCAGGTGAGGACTGTAGGCCCTAGGTCTCCTGGCTTGCTACCAAAGGCTTACCTACCACACTCAGTTCTCTGAACCCTCTGATTCCCTCTGGTTTGACGCTGAAACCCAAGGCTCCAGCAGCTGCAGCTGAGCCTTGTGGAACAGTTTCTGTAACAGTTTCTGTAATGATCTTCCAGAAGCCTTATTTAGGGTACAAGAATTGTAAATTCTTTCATTTTCCTAAAAGCAAATTTGATTTTTGTTACAATTCTTATTTTTCCCAGTTGAAGGAAATGTAATAGCTCCAATTCCAAGTGAAATTGGTAACACCAAAGGCATTTATTTGTTCACATAATCTCAATCAGCATTCTCCTACTCCTGGGTATTCTCTCTAGTGTAGCATTTACATTTGGGGGTCTCTTCTGGTATCAGTGCTTTGGAGGATTTGATATATCTGCAGAAGCCCGTGGCCCATCCCCAGCTATTGTTAAGGTGCCCATGACTTACTGGGTGTTCCTTCTCCCCTGGAGCCCATGGATGTGCCCACGGCCACATGGGGACACCATCTTTCACTGCTGGGGATCCCATGTCATACGTGCATGACACTTGCAGAACACAACTCTCTGTCTCAGATAAGCTAAGCCATGAAGACATTCTCCAAGGCCACAGAGTGAGACCACCCAGAGTGGATCCTTCCTGGCAGCCCAGGGCTGTCACAGTTCTGCTTCCTTCCTATCTGGCTCCTGGACATTGCTCTATCTCTCTCTGCAAGTTCACTTAAGCATTTCCATCTTTTACTAATTTTTATGGAGCACTTGTATGTAATTTAAGCAGGAAGGTGGCCAAGTTCATCTGGTCCACCACTGTAACTAACCATCATTCATTCTCTGGAGGCCAAAAGGAAAGGCAGAAAGAAAGTTCTCTCAAGATGAAGCACACCATTGCTTTGGCCCTTGGCTTTATTCACAGGCACCCATTTAAACTCCCGGCTTCGTTTCCCTTTTGTGCAAAATACGGGGTGTGTAACTAACTTTTGCTAAGCTCTCCTCTAGCTCACAAGGCTCCCTTTATGGCCACCATAAACCTCTCCAGACAGGACCAAACAGCCCAAGTAGGGTGGGACCCAGACAACTGAGAATCTGGCTCCCTTGGATCAGTCGACTCCCCACAGTGTTAGAGGAGAACAGAAGTCTTCCCTTTTAATCAAGAGGGTTTCCCCTGCTGCACAGCAGGGTAACTTTAAGAACGATGCTAATGGGCTCCGTGGCCCTGCTGCCAGGCCAGCCTTGTGCTCATCCCTAACTCTGGAAAGTGGAGCTGAGTCCAAGCATGAAGACACCCAAGGCAGAGGTAACAGGAGACCTCATCACCATGGGATACCCCTCCCACCTCACAGTCAGATCAGCGATTAATGCTGTTGTTTTTTTTCAAATCCTGACTGGCCGTCCACATGTTCTCCAACATGGTCAAATCACTTAGGTGCCTGAGGAGCTGCTTGTTTACCAGGCCACACCAACTGGTCTGGGAAGGAGATGAGGAAGGCCGTGTGCACTTGGGGTCACGGGGTCACAAGGCCACAGGGCTTTGGCTGGTGGGAAATAAAACAGACAACCTGTCTGGCAGGGCAGGTGAGGGGGAGACCCCGAGAGCTGCACACAGAACATAAAGCTGCTCTTCTCTTGGAGAAGCATTTACAGGCCAATAAATGAGCCGGGGGCAGGGTCAGTGGGTCACTGTGGCTCAGACGTTCCCGCTGAGCTGTCTAGTGGTCTGCCCAGCGGCAGCTGCAAACAGCGGCAGCAGCGGGGTGGGCTGGACAAGTGGGTTGGACGAGCCAAGGAGCAGCAGGGGCAGGGGAGGAGGGCATGAGATTGCCAACGGTGGGAATCAGAGAGCAGGGGAAAACAGGAGCACAGGAAGTCTGAGGCCCTGAGCAATGCAGGAACTCATGTGACAGGGTCTGCAGTCTGGAGGAGAGTGCCCGTCCTGCGGGGCAGCGAACGGTGGCCCCCACAATGCCGCGTGTTGGGGCTCAGTCCCTAGGACATGTGAACATGCTCTTATCGGCAAATGGGGGCATTGCTGATGTCATCTCATCAATCTGAGGTCGTACGGGCAGGCCCCGGTGCAGTGGCTCCATCGGAAGAGGGACATTTGGACCCAGACGCACAGAGAAGACCATGTGGCAGACCGTGCAGCGACAGGGGCAGAGGTGGGAGTGGCTGCGGTCACAAGAGCAGGACATCCACCCTGCCAGCCCCTCCAGCGGCACCAGGTCCCCCTCGGACATTCCAAAGGAACTGAGCCCGCCGCTGACACCCTGACTTTGGACATCTGGCCTTCAGTAGATTTCGGAGGTTAGAGACACCTAGTGTGTGCTCCCCAGGTACGACAGCCCTCAGAGGCGACAGCAGGGAGCAGTGGGGGGGGGGGAGCTGGCACCACATTCCAACACCTGCACACGGGGCCATGTCCTGGCCTCACAAGGGGGTAGGGCATCACCACACCCATGTGCAGCTAGCAGACCCAGACATGGACAAGCCCAGAGAGAAACACGCCCCAAGAACAGCTGGAGGGGGCCACATGCCAGCCAGTGCACACGGACATGAGACAGAGGGAAACAGACACAGATCCAGGGGTTGGAGGCATGCACACACGCACGCACACACACGCATGCACACGCATGCACACACACACAGACAGCTGTTAAGACAAGCACATGTGAACAAGCCGATCATAGGGTGGTGGCCAAACCCAATGAGCCTTGCTTGTCTCCAGCAGGAGCCACAGTCACAATGCCAGGCAGTGGCCGCCAGCTGCAGCCACTCCTTCCTGGCCGAGGCTGTCTCTGCAAGGACAGGGGGCCGGGAGTTGAGGGGAATCTGGGACGAAGGGGCAATGAAGAGGAAGGTGTGGGGGCAAAGCCCAGCCTCATGCTCCGGGAGTTGGGGTGCATGTCCACCCTCCCTGGGGAAGACTCACCGTGAGCTCGCACGAGGCCTCTCCCCGCCCTCAGCCCAGGACAGCACGAGTGTGTGTGCTCTCACACCTCTTCTCCATGGGCTAGGCCTTACTCCAACCACTGCTCAGTCTGTCCACATCCTGGACAGTCCAACGGGAGCTGCAAATTCTTGGCGTGGGAAGGAGCGAGGGTGTTCAATAACGGGCCTTCCCCAAGGAGTGGCACAGAGCTCAGGGCTCTTTGCACTGTGTCTGCAACAGGGGGGTGAGGTTTTCTACTTTACCCATCAGCCCTGGAGCCCTTATACCTGCAGCAAACTCCAGGAAGCAATCACACACACACACACACACCCAAAAGTTCCAGAAACGTACCCAACACACACTCTAATCAATCCATGCCTCTTACATGAGCCGGAAACCCAGAGCTCAGCAAACAGAAACAACGGGCCTCGTCTCCATGCCGACGCGGTGATCTCTGCTGATTTTTCTGTTCCCTGTGCCCAAGGAGACCTGAGGTCAGCACCGCAGCGCCACAGGCTGCACGTAGCAGGGCCAGCCTGGTGAGTGAGGCGTCATGTCTGCCCTGTGACTTAGAATGCCCCGAGGACCACCTATAATTGCAATGTATCCCCAGGGGGAAGAGGTCGGAACTCCCCTCCTGGTTTCACCTGGACGACGAGCAGCCCCTCTCCTGGGACGGGAGACAGGAGCACACCGGGTCTGTCTGCAGAGGCCGCGGGACACGCCGGCCCCCAGCACCACCCTCTGGGCTCTCGGAGTTACCCGCTCCCCACAAGCATTCCAAAGTAGTGATTTTACAAAACCCAAGACGTGTTACATATGTACTTCAAACACAGCCTCGGAACACAAGGGCAAATGGCTTCCAGGCCAAACGTGTGCTTTTGTGAGTGTCCCGACAGGAACAGTGACCGTGACAAAAATACCACTAATGATCTTACTCGTAACAGGTAGTGTGTCAAACGTAGCAAGGAACGCAGGCTCCTGGTAAGCCCTCCCTCCTGCGTGAACAGCACTTCAGCTGGAATCGCCCCCTCCCCGGGCCAGCTTCAGTCCTACCGGTGACCGTCGTCTGGCATACCGAGGTCTCAGGCAAACTTCCCAGCTGTAAATCACAGTCTCCTGTGTTTATTTTCTCTTCTACGTAGGTTTTCTGCCTGGAGATCTTTCTCTCTCAGGACCGACCACCAACTCTATACGTGTTCAGCGCTCAGTACTGGCGCAGTGTATCCGAACACAAGCACCGTCTACACCTATACCGAATTCCCAGATCCTAGTCCGCGCAGAAGAGGCAAAGTGGTTCTCTCACCGAGGGACTGACCTACTGGCCGTTCTCACCTGCCCGTGAGTTCACAGACGCGGGGGCACCATGAATGTAAAGCAGGTTAAAGCAGTAGCTCCTACAGCCCATCCAGCTGTTACTACTTTTTTCTAAGAGTTCAGCCAAATGGGGCCAAGTGGTGCCATAGTCTGATGTTCAACAAAAATCACATGGAATAAGCATGGCCAGGCCAATTCCTCTCGTCACTGAGCGTACGAGGAGGAGGCCAGGGGAGCAGAGAGGAAGGCAGCGTCAGTATCCTTTTGTGCAAAAGCCATAACCCAGAAAAGGAAGAATATCACGCCAGAGAAGCAGAGCATAGGGCTGCAGGGGAGTGGCGGGGGCCCCAGCTGGGCCATCTGCTACGATCCTGTTCCCGAGGCCCGTGGAGGTCCAGAGGCCTAGAACGGAGGCCCACGCTGACCGTCACACCTGGGAAGGTAACACACGGTACATGCCTCCTGCCGCTGCTTCCTGACAAGGGCGGCACCCTGAGCCCCTTTAGCCCCCGATGGCCGTGGGTGCTTGGGCTGCAGGGGCAGCCGGAGCCACTTCCCGGCCTGCTGTGCACTCAGGCCAAGCCCCATTCAGACAGCTGTGCCCAGCGTGCTGCACCACCCGTGCATGGCCCTCTGCTTCCTCTGTGCTGCCACCCACAGCATGCATGCACGCACGTGCGCACACACACATGCACGCACACACAGAGAAATGCACATGCACATACAAACACACATGCACGTATGTGTACACACACATATATGCACACCGTCACATACACATGTATGTATGTAAACACAGAAATACATGCACACATGCACAGAAACACACCTGCATACACGTATGCACATGCATGCACGCACATAATCACATGCATGCATGTACACCCAGAAACACATGCATGTGCATACACATGTGCATGTACACTCATGCACACAGAGAAACACACATGCATGCACATGCACAAACACACCTGCATACATGCATGCACATGCATGCACACACACACCTGCTTCACCAGTGAACTTCTGCACTTGGTGTTTCTGTGCCCAGGAGAAGGGAAAGCAAGTGTCCAAAGGCCTCAGCACTGTAGACACGAAGCACGCATGGCTTTCACACGATCCCATGTGGGTTAACAGAAACAGACGGAGGCTATCAAATCCCAACTAAGCAGAGGGTGTTACAAAGCATGCAGTTGTGGGCCTGAGATACTGCTCAAACACCAAAAAGAAAGACCCAGAATACCACCCAAGGCACCAGATCTTGTCCAGGTTTGGAGCTTGTGGCTGGATGGGAATAACAATTTCTGTCAAAGTTCAGGTCACGATCATTTCCGTGCCTCAGTCAGCAAGTGTGTCTTCCCTCCAGGTGGACCCCCCACTGCCGTCCATCCTGCAGTCGCCTCTGCCATCCCCCCCATGCTGCTTGAGGCACAGCTGTGGCTGGGGGGGTGCTCCCAGCCCCTCTGGCCCCCAGGGACCCAGCACCCTGCACCTGGGGGACAGGTCTGCTGTAAACACGCTGCTTCCCCTGGGTGCTCCTGAGGCTACCAGGTGAGTGCAGGTTAGGTTTGGACTCTATGGTTCATCCACCTCTGCTCAGCCTGCCTCACCTCCCCCTCCCTGCATCTTACCTACTCCCTGCCTCTCATCTCCCTCCTGCAGCCCCTCACCTTCCTCTTGCAGCCCCGCACCTCCCTCCCGCAGCCCCTCACCTCCCTCCTGTATCCCTCACCTCCATCCTGCAGCCCCTGACCTCACTCCACCTGCCCCACACCTCCCTCCACCTGCCCCTCACCTTCCTGCAGCCTCACCTCTGTCCTGCAGCCCATCATCTCTCTCCTGCAGCCCCTCCCCTCCATCCTGCAGCCCCATCTCCCTCCTGCAGCCCCTCACCTCCCTCCTCAGCCCCTCACTTCCATCCTGCAGCCCTTCACCTCCCTCTTCCCTCCTCAGCCCCTTCTACTTCTCCTCCATCACCCTCCAGACCAAGGTGATCTTTGCAGAGAATGATCAGGCTACACCATGTTCCAGGCCAGAACCCTGCACAGTGGAGGATGGTGCTCAGAATAAAATAGAACATTCTCCCGCCACCTAAAGAGCAGTGTATGTCCTACCTATGGCTGCCCAAACAGAGCTGTCTGTGGTGAGGGAATATTCTGGATCCGTGCTGCCTATCGTGGTGGCCTTTATCCACATGTGGCCACTGAGCACTTGAAATGTAGCTCAAAGACTGAGGAACTGGATTCTTAATTTTATTTAATTTTAATTGATTTAAAGACCCATGCACAGCTGATGGCCTTGGTATTGGGTCATGTTCGTTTAGCCTCTGGTGATCCTTCTGACCTCAGCTACCCCAGTCCTTTCTCTCAGTTGCTCCAAGACACTAAGTTGTCTTGACCCTGGGGCCTTTGGACAGGCACTGCCATGGCCCAGGACACCCTCCTCTTTGACTGTCAGCTCCTCAGATCTCTGTGTCACATCCCTTTCCTTCCTTCCAGCTCACCACAGCCCCGTCTCTTCCCCCGAGCTACTCTGTCAAGGTCTCAGGATGCTGACTCCCCAGTACGGGAAACATCACGAGGCAGAGACCACACACAACGGTGTTATGTTATTTGGGTCCCCAACATGTGACTGGGTCTCACACACAGCTGGCACAGAGGGCCCGTCAAGGAGTATGTGTGGGCCATCTGGACCGTGGGCTACGGCAGCCTTTCAAGAAATGATTTCAGACTCACCATCAAAAACCATCTTCCTTCTGAAGAAACATTTCCCAAGGCCCAGCACCTGAGGCATAGGCCTTGCCCGCCTAAGGATATATCCTTGTCCTGGTCGAGGCCTGACCCCTGCAAGCCCTGGGTCTCTGTGCAACCATAGTGGGCTCTGCACACCTGGGCGTCACCAAGGGCAGACAGAGCTCCACATGCCCTTGACTGAGACCACTGGCCTCGAGCAAACAGCATGTACCAGTGAGCGTCCCATGTCACCCCAGGAAGCCTCTTGAGACCGACGGGGACGCGCCAGTCCCAAGACTGGAGCCAGGAGACTTGAGTCCTGGCTGCTCAGTGCCCAGGAGACCCAGCCATGGACACGTGGAGGGAAACCACCTCCTGAGGGGACCTAGGACCCTCAGGGCAGGGAGCTCAGCAATTATTTTAGGCTTCTGGTCTTTGAATAACCAGAAAGATGCTAAGCAGAAATAAAGTCAATGCTTTAATAGATCACCGTTAGGCACTGAACTGTGTCTCCCAGAAATGCACACGTAAAAGGCCTAGTCCCCAGGGGGAGGGTCTTTGAGGTTGGGCCTTTGAGAGGCATTAGGGTAGATGAAGCTCAAGAGGATCAGTGCCCTAATAGGAGGAGGGCCAGAGCACTGTCTCCGGCACCTGGGGACAGCGAGAGGGCGCCACTTGCAAGCCTCCTTAATTAAGAAACCGGGCTGCATCTGAGGAAACCCGCCCTATCGACTCGACCAACCCGAGATGCCTACAGTGTGCCAGGTGAGCAGTGACCCGGACGGTGACCTGTGGGAAAGGCTGAAGCTTTTCAGGAGACCTGCTCCTAGGGGAGTCACCTGCCCCCCTGGTAACCCCAACACCCCCACCCCATCTGGACCATGGGCTATGGCAGCCTTTCGGTCTGCAGCCCCTTACCTCTGGACGACTCCATAGACACAGTGACCCCAGAGGACCAGCACCTGGCAGCAGGTGACAGTGGCCAAGCCAGGAGTCCAGCTCCCCACAAGACCCCAGCCTCCCTCCAGCAGCCATCTGTCCACCCCTGCCTGGTCACCTGTCACCTACCACCTTCCAACTGGCACACGCCAGCCCTTGATGCCCTCATAGCCCCAGATGCAGGCACGTCATGCCATCACACTTACCAGCAGGGGGGTGCTGGGCCCCGGGCACCCTGCCACCCGCCCCAGCAGCCGAGCCCTGAGACAGCCAGCCAACCATGTGCCTCTCTGCCTGCAACTCCGGGAACACTTTCCAACACCTGCTCCCAAGAGCAACTCACACTTTACCTTTCAGAGTTGGAATAGGGCCATCCTGTCCATCCAGTTGTCCCAAAGGGTCATTCGCGTCAGGAGCCTCCACTTCCCCTGAGGAAAAGAGCACAGCATGTCCATTAATGAGATTGTACTGCAAGGTCTTTACTTTGCTTCTCATGCAAAGACAACAGTATTCCAGCAAAACTGCCCACTGTTTATAGAAAACCTAGAGGGATGAGACATTGTAGTGACTTGCAGAGAGGGCTCTTGTAGCATCAGATTTGGTTTAACAGCAGCTGTGCTTCTTAATGTCTGTCCCAAGGGCAGCAGAATGCAGGTGCTACGCATACGCATAGATGAGGCCAGCGTGTGACCGAGGCCCTGAGCGCCGTGCAGGGCAGGAGAGAAATTCAACAACACCGGTCAACAAAGTAAATAAAACAAATGGCCAGAGTCTGCAGGTTGCCCTCCACATGCGGCCCCTGGTAATTCTGAGTGAATTCAGAACTGGAGTGCGTCATAGGCAGCTCATTCCCCTCCCGGCTCCTGGGTCAGCAGCCAAGAACCGATCCACGCACAGCTGTGAGGACAGAAGTGTCTCATGCTATGGCACCAGCAGCCCGCCCCTCAGAGGGAGGTGGTGTCGGCAGGAGCAGCCAGCTCCAGACTCACCCACGCCAAGCACAAGAGCAGATCTGGCCTGCTCGGCCAGAAATGCCACTCAAAGACACAGGCCCCCAGATCCTGGGGGAAGGAAGGGCAGGGGCAAGGGACACCCTGCTCCCTGTCCCAGTGTGACCCCTGTCACCTGGTAGCCTGGCCATGACTGGGTTCCCCTGGTAGGTCGGGGGCAGGAGTGGGTGGGGGAGATGAAGTGACATCAGGGGCGGCCCTGACAACAGGTCTGGAGGGACTGGGTTCATGGCATTAAAGCCGACCGAAGAGTGGGGGACACACACTGAACATCGTGTGGCTCAGGAAGGAGGAAATCCTGCCCAGCTACACACAGAGGAACCTGGAGAACGTGACGCTGATGGAAACAGCCTGACACAGAAAGACACATAAATGGTGGATGAGGTCCCCGGGGTCATCAAATTCATGGGCAGAAAGCAGATGGTGGGCACCGGGGCTGCAGGCAGGGGGCCCGGGAGCTAGTGTTCCATGGGGATGGTTGCACATGAGGGAGATGAGAAAGTTCTGGCCGTAGGTGGTGGCAGCAGGTGCACAACAGTGCGAATGCTGTGAATGCCACCACATCACACACTTAGACGTGGTTCAGATGGCAACCTCTAGGGGATGGGCATTCGCCTCCGTTTTTAAAGAATCCTACAGAAGATAATTCAATTATCAACGCCCCCCTCCCCCCCGCCTCTCTTAAACGAGACTCAGGAGTGAACAAAGCACCCAGACCCATCAGGCCGCTCTCAAGATGAGGCCTGGCCCCAGGCCGCTGAGCTCTGAAAGTGGGGTACAAGTGGTACAAGCGGTTTGCAGACAGAACCAGGCGCACAAGAGTCTTCAGACTGTTCAGCTACATGAACACTGGCCAGAGGGCAGGTAAGGGCACCAGCAAGACGTCTCTAAGCTGATCCTGCCCATCCCGCCAGCTCCTAAATTGCAGGACGAGCCCAGTGACACACAACCTGCGCCCTTGGGAGTCCAGCCCCGGCGCCCACGAGGCCAGTGAGAGGCTGTTTCTGCCCGGGCTTCTCACGCTCCTCTTCCTATTGTGTCCAGTCCAAACCGGGCCAGCCAGCAGATGCCTCACTCCATGCCAGCTTTGGTGAAATGTCCCCCCACGATCAACCACGTGGAAGTACCACCCTTCTCCTCTGAGATGACGCCCCCAACGGTAACACGTCCCCTGCAGTGGTCATAGCGTAACCTCAGGAATCATGAGCTTGCCCAGGGGACTGTGAACAGCTGTAGGACATGTGGGGTGCATCCCGGTGACGGCTGGTGGTCCCGGCATTACAACCTAGACCCAATCCGGGGCGGAGACTGGCATGAACTACACCCGTGAGGCAGTCGACGCATCTGTGCTCGAGAATTAAAGTTCAGTTGAGTTTGAAACTGTAAATTGGCACGTCACACATACCATCACTCAGCACTGTGTAAATGCAGGGAGACCACAGGAAATCCAACACACTCGTGCTATATACACACATCTGAAGGAGGCATAAAAGTTATTAACTGCTTAGAAATTGACAAATGGTGTGAAACGGTCAAATAAATATACACCCTGAAGAAAAATAAGCACTATTAGCCCAATTCCACTGTGGAATAGATTCCCAGCTCTTCCAAGGCAACTCTTGGTTCTGAGGCAAACATGTTCCACCCGAGGCGCAGTGGAGACAAGCACGCTCCCTGTGTGGAAGGAGCCAGAGGTGATCCCAACATTTCTGGTGACTTTTTAAAAAAATATTTATTTATTTATTTATTTATTTATTTATTTATTTATTTGAGAAAAAGAGAGAGAGAGAACACAAGCAAGGGGAGCAGCAGAGGCAGAGGGAGAAGCAGATTCCCCACCGAGCAGAAAGCCTGATGCAGGACTCGATCTCAGGACCCCGGGATCCCGCCCTGAGCTGAAGGCAGACGCTCAACCACTGAGCCACCCAGGCGTCCCTGTTCTGCTGACTCCTGAGCAGACATCATCACCCCCCCAGACCCACCAAGTCGCTATTGACCTTAGAGATGCTATGATTCTGTCTGAAAAGGTTGTGCTGGTCGACATATAAGCTGGGATTTGACTTTTCGTTTCTTTAAGTCTCAAGCTTTGCCCTAAACACATTAGTGTGGTTTGGTAATAATTTAGTTTGGGTACGTGAGCAAAAGGGTGTCATCTACATGTCTGGAAACCTGGGCAGAGTTTCAAGCAGCCCACAAGACTGATACAAGACACCCCGCCAAGACAAGCCATATATGTGAATAAACGCAGAATTGGCCAATTGTCGTGGTCCTTTGAGCTGTCGCCTTACGTTTCAACACAACTGGGCCCTGTTGTGGCTTCCTAACTGAGAAATAAGGACCCCATTGATGGTCTGATATTAGAAACTGTCGTTCTCCCACAGAGCATAGTCACACACAAAATGGCTATTCTCACTCCTGTCACACACAGAGTGTCTTAAATGTCTAAGTGAAACGTAACAAGTGCAAATATGAACTTGGGGACCGATGACATGTGACAGCGTCTCAGCAGATTCCAACAGGCTCTCTCCTGGCTCCCCCGAAAGGGTCCAAAACACCCCAAAGGAAAAAAAATAAGACAAACACAAGCCAAAACCAACAAAACAACCACAAAAACTCTCTCACACACACACACGTGCACACGCACATCAAAATGTCACTATTATATATCTGGAATTTTAAAAGTCATTTAAAATTTCTTCCTTTATTTTATTTTTCAACATCTCTCCAATTAAAAAGCATCAAATAATTGCCATAATTCACATCCCATAAAACTCGCCATTTGCAAGTCTACAATCCAGTGTGTCTGGGTACGTTGACAAGGTCATACAACCGTCTCCACGATCTAATCCCAGAATCTTTCAACACTCCCAAAAGAGACCTTGTTACCATCAGCAGTCGTTCCCACTCTCACCTCTCCCAGACCCCATATCTACTAGTCTGCATGCTCTCTCTCTCTCTCTCTGGGGATTTATCTGTTCTGGATATTTTACATAAATGAAGTCATACAGTATGTGGCATTTTGAACAAAGAACAATTTTATAATTTGATTTTTTAAATGTTAGGCAGCAAGGAGAGAAGGAAGGAAGGAAGAGGCTGGATGAAGCTGGGGCAGGTGAACAGCAAAAGAGACCATTCCCTGCCTCCTTGGCACATCAGAGCACCCAGAGTGGACAGGAGATCTGGCTCCCCGAGGGGAACAGGATGTGGAGGTGCACTCGAGATCGAGATCGGAGGTGATACAGGATGGGACCGGAGGAGCCGCTGGGAAGGTGGGATGCTTGGGGCCTGACGTGCACCTGCCAGGAGACCAGCGCATGTTCACGTGATGCTGCAGGGAAGGTGGGGCTCTCGGGCTCTGGACACAGGGGACTGAGTGTGGGTCCAGCAGCACCAGCACTGGAACTGGCGTCACCTGAGGCTCCCTGACTAGTGGGTTCTCCTGCCCGTCAGTGGTGCTGGCTGAATCCACTACCTAACCCCATGCATTGCCCAGGCGATCCCGGCTGGCTGGTGACTGTCCCAGGTGGCGTGACTCTGCGACATCTCCCCAATGGCCTGCCCAGCACCTCCTCACACAAAGGCCCACTCAGGTTACCTGGTGCTGCTGCCTTCACCCCCGCTGGCCCCCCGACAGACGAGGAGACCTGAACAGAGAACCACCTAGGGGAGGAGCCCCACTTGCCCTAATGCCTTGGACTTTCATCATCTCCCTCTGAATTAGAGCACCTCTTTGGAGCAAATGGCGTGTCCTTCGTTTTGGCAAAATGCTACAAGGTGTGCTATGAAGGCCATGTGTCCATTTATGATGCACTGGATAGGAGTGATTGTCTCTCTAAAAGCCCATACAGCGAGAGAGTGCAAAGCCACTGGAAACCTCAAACCGTCGCTGGCATCAATCAAGTAGGCATGATTTATTAGCTCCTTATTTGTTTTCTTGATGTTTAAAGAAAAGAGAACATGTAATGCGAAACAAATTTAAAAGTGGCTGCTTTAATACAATGACACGTTACATGTACGGTTTGACCCATGTCAAAATTACACTTCAATGCCCAGAAGCAAAGACTAAATACAGTGTGGTAACAACCCACATGGGATTCTGGAACAGAAAAAAAAATACATTAGGTAAAGTCTAAGGAAATAGGAACCGCGTGGATTTTGGTTGTGAATAATGAGCCAGATGAGGCACTGTGACAAACGTAGCAGACTCGTGTAAGGTTTAATACTGGGGGGAGACAGGCGAGCCGTACACGGGAACTCGCTACAACCATCACAACTCTCTCTAAATCCGAAACTATCCTACACAGTAAGCGTACTGGGAAACAATCACACATCCCATCCCATGGTTCAAGCCCGTGAGCAAAAATTTAGACTAACCCGTCAAAATATAATATCTTCTACAGGTAAAGAAGGGCTGTCGGGAAGATCCCATCTCCAAACACCCTACATTCTTGATCACCAGATACAGCCCCAAAGCCAGGCCAGAATGCTAACCACAGGAGTGCAACACCACAGACTCACTGGATTTCGTCTGCATTGTTCAAAGGCTCAACAGCAGGCCAGTGAATGCTCAGACATGAGGTCACCCTGGAGAATGTGGGGTTTTGAGTTGAATCCTGCCTTAATTGTCAGGCACGGCGATAGCAGCTCTGAACCAGGAACTCAGGGTGTATCCTTTGCATCACTTATCAGGGGTCCTACAAGTTCAGAGCTGGAGCAGCTGGCGTCTGCAGAATGACCCAGAGAAAGGGTTCACCGCCGATGTTGGATGATGCTTGCTGAGTTGCCAGGGTTTCACAGGGTGGGGGGCGGCCTGCTGGACAGGTACGCCCTGCACCAGTGTGGGGAAATGCGGAGTAATCACAAACCGTGCAGCAGTCACACAAAAATCTTCTCTGGACCTGCTCCCGACGTGGGCCTCCAACACGACATCCTGACGTGTGGGGCCAGTGAGAGAAATTTCTGTCTGTAAAGTGGCGAGTGGGCCCATTCTGGTTTCCAGGCTCTTTCTGTACTATTAAAATACTCAGTCTCTCATTAGAGGCAGAGACACTATTAGGCAAGAATTTCCTAATGAAGTTCAACCCACGCCCTTGGATTTAGAGTCCATGGGGCCTTTTTGTTTTGATTCGTGTCTCTTAAAATGTTTTGTTATTCATACTTTTCATCCACTAATCTCTACCTGTTGATCTGAATCAGTACACTTGTTGTGATTTAATTAGGTGTAGTCTCTGGCATATCTGGACAACTTCAAAGCAGGCTCCTTTTTTAATTAGTGAGGGGCACTTTATTCACCAAGGCTTGGCATTCTTGGATTTGGTCATCCCCGGGAAAAGGTATAATTTGCAAGATATGAGAAAGAACAGCAGCCAGCGCCCAGAAAAAGCCCCCAGCCTGGAGGGGGTGACGGCGAAGCGAGCCGGGAGCCTTGGAGTTTTACAATGAAAACTCAGCCCATCCGCTTGCCATGGGAAACGCTGGCCACGCGTCCCTGAGCCACCGCTGAGCTGGGCGACACGCGCAGTCGAAACCGCTCGTGATGCCCGCGACGGGAGAATGGAAGACAAGAAACGAATACCTGGGAACGGGCACCGTACAAAGCCCCGAAGGGGCGTCCATTCATCGGGGCGCTGGGCCAGACGAGGTGTGTCGATAGTAAAGAGACCCCGTAAGGTCACTGGGAGCGCCCTGGTGACCCCGGGTGAACCGCCAGCTCGAAAACCACAGAGCAGTCGGGGCGAGCGCCGCTGGCTCAGCGCTGGTTGTCTTAACAGCCTGTGATCTCGCATTTTCCCTCTTGCTAACGTGGGGCGGAGCGAAGGCCGGTGCCACTCCTCCTGCAAGGGCCCGGCCCGACCCTGCTCTGGGAACAGAGTAGAGTCCGGCAGCCTGAACGGCAGTCGCCAGGGTCCCTCACCAGTGTGAACTCTGGCTTGGATTCCACCTCTATGGCAAAGAGCATCAAAGCCTCAAGTGAGTCCCAGTGTAGACGCGGCTCCCCATCCCACCCCACCCCCGGCACCGCCGGAGGTGAGAGCTTTTTCCACCCGGCGTCTCTGACAGCCCCCGGGGTCCCCAACAAAGGCCCCACTGTCAGTACTCAGGGAGTCTGGGGCTGAGGAGGGGGAGAGGCCGCCCGGGAGGCTGAATCAGGGTCTTTCATCCACCTTCCCTCTTCCCCAACACCTAGGGCCCCCGGGCAGAGCCGGAAGGCCGGCGCCCCGACCCCCAGATGCTGCGGAGAAGGGAGACCTCCCCACCCCCGCCAGGCACCCCTGCACGGCGAGACCACCTCGGGGCCCCCTTCCCCGGCCGTGCCCGCCTGTCACCTTGGCAAACCCAGCAGAAAAAGAGCAACTCACAGAAATGCCGCGTGCACCCTCTGACCCCATCTGGTTTCATGGGAGACTCTCAAATACTGGCTGTTCCCCTGCACACAAGCTTTTTACCTCGAATCCCTAGGTTTAAAGGTAGAGAAGGAGAAAAAGATACCTTTTCTTTTCTTTTCTTTTCTTTTTTAAACAATCCTGGGACGTCCAGGTGGCTCAGTGGTTGAGCATCTCCCTTTGGCTCAGGTTGTGACCCTGGGGTCCTGGGATCGAGTCCCACATCGGGCTCCCCGCAGGGAGCCTGCTTCTCGCTCTGCCTGTGTCTCTGCCTCTCTCTGTGTCTCTCATGAATAAATAGATTAAATCTTTTAGAAAAAGAAAAGAACAGAATGATCCTGATAGGGAAAAGAACTGAGTAGGGTACTGTCCTGTGGTGACAATGGAAGCCACCTTCTAGGTGCCCAAGGGAGGGGCTTAGGGGCCCAGGCCCCACCTGCTGCTGGGAGACCCGTGGGCTGGTGGGAAGGTGACCCGAGGTAACCGGTCAGGGGTCTGCAGCATTCTGGCCGGCTCGTCTCCGAGACACCATCCATTTGCTGTTTTGCAGGCATGACGTTCGTCAGCAGTGATGGTCTCATGTTCATGGAAACAACCAACCAACAGAGGTTCACGTCCACTCACGCTGAGGTGGCAACAGTGACTTTTTTTTTTCTGTATGAGTTTGCCAGTGATGCAGTGCCACAGCCTGGGTGGCTACATCCTGGAGGCCAGAATCTGGAGATGCAGGTTGAGCAGGGTTGTTTTCTCTCCAGGTCCCTCTCCCTGTGCCCTCCTGGGCTGTCCTCGCATGTCTGGGCCCTTGTCTCTTCTTATAGGGACACCAGGCCCACTGGACTCAGGCCCACCTTAATGAGCTCGTCTAAACTTAATCACTTCTAATGATGCTATGTCTGGGCAAGGCCACACTTTGAGATGCTGGGGCAGGGACTCCAAGGTGTCTATATTGGGGGGAGCACAACTCAACCCGTAACAGGCAGTGTTACTTGTCTTCACAGCTGCTTTAGAGGTGATGCTGATATGAAAGCAGGTTCGGCAAGTGTGTGGTGCCGGTGGACGGGGCCAGGCCTTGGTGACACTGCTTAAGTCGGGGTCTGGACTAAGTACAGAGGGGACCGCCCACTGCCCACTAATGGTCCCAGCACCCTGGCTCCCTCCCTTGGACACCCTCCTTCCTGTAGGAAGACGTCCCGTGGCTGTCCTCCAACAGACAGCGCTGTCCTCCAAGCTCCGTGCGCCTGCAGTTGCCAGCGGCAGCAGTGACACCTGAGCCCACATCCCTCGGGTCCCTGCCTCACAGGCTCACGTACACCAGTGCTGAGCAGCAGGCAGGCCTGACCATTCACAGGAGCGGCGCTGGTCAGCACTGACGGGCACCCCGCTTTAGGCACATCCTTCTCATGAGCCCTTCACACGAGTGCCACATCTTGCGTCCACCTGTTCCGTGTGAGCGTCTCCTCCTCAGTCCTCTGATGCTGCAGCGTTGGGGGCTGGGCCTGCAAAGCTCCCCCCTTCCCTCTACCTCTATCCCGTTGAGGGCCTGGCTGCAAATGAACACAGTGCACAGGGCCCCCAACAGGCTCCTTTACGGGTCCAACCACTCGTCCAAAAGCCAGCAGCAGAGGCCCGAGGACAGGCTCGCATCCGACACACACGTCACGTTCGACTTGTCCAAACTTGAACCCAGCCTCCCAGCACAGACTGCTTCCCTGGAGCAACCCCCACTTCCTCAATTATCACGCTGCCCTTTCACAGGCAAAAGCCACACACCCTGGTGGTCCTGACTCCCTTTTCAACCACCTTCTGCATCCAACCCATCAAGAAATGTCATTGGCTCTATCTTCGGTGTCTGCATCAGAGTCTGATGCACTCAGCCCCTCGCTGCTCACGCTTGGGCCCAGCAGGGTCACTCGACAGCCTCTGGACAGGCCTCCATGCATGGGCCCACCTCCCTGTACCGGTCACACTGGACCTCTAAAATGGGCTTCACTGTGACAGGAGAGGTGGATTTTGACAAAGAAGCCTGGATTGTATGATCCCCTCACACCAAGTTCAACATGGGGCAGAGGCATCTGTGGCAATGAGGGTCAGCATTACCTGTGGGGGTGATGGCCAAGACGGAGTAGGAGAAGGTTTCTTTTTCTTTTTCTTTTTTAATTTAAGATTTTATTTATTCATTTGAGAGGGAGAGAGAAGGAGAGCACGAGCAGGGGGAGGGGCAGAGGGAGAGGGAGAAGCAGACTCCCCGTTGAGCAGGGAGCCCAACCTGGCACTCAATCCCAGGACCCCGAGATCATGACCTGAGCCGAAGGCAGATGCTTATCTGACTGAGCCACCTAGGTCCTCCTTTCTTTTCCTTTTCTTAGGACAAAGGTTTCTGAGAGATTGCTGGTGTGGCCCAGTGATACGGGAATTTACACACTTGTATCTCTGCGTTATCACACCTACACAGAGCTTTCCACGGTTCTAGCAGAATCTCTCCTGTAATGCAAGGCCCACCCTGACCTCATTCCACAAGCCAAACACTTCTCTGCACATAATGCACATGATCCTGCTGTCTACCCTCTTTCCTGTCTTCCTTTTCCCCTTAAAATTTCCAAGAAACAACGCCTCCCTCTTCTTCCTCTTTCTGCTGCTTGCTCTATCCCCAGCAGCTGGGCAGGAGCAGGAGCTCTTCATCCGGTGAACGAATGAAGGCTTCTGTGCTCAACACCTTCTAGCACCTTCCACCTCCTCAGAGTTGCTAGAGGTTCCCCCTCCATGCATCCATGCACACATGCACCCTCCTGAACTCGCCTCAGCTCCTCTACCCTTCACACCCTCAGAAACAAATCCAGCCCCTTTTCCCTCTGGGGTTTGCATCTATTCTGTCCCTTGCCTGGAAAACTGCCCCCCCAGGCCTCCCTCCCCATCACCCCTCGCTTTCTCTGCTCCAGCATTAACTCCCTGGACACTCTCTCTGGAAACGTCTCAGCCCACGTACCACCTGCCCTGTCCCTTGCTGCATTTCTCTCCAGGGCAGCACATCTGCTCCAGGACGGCAGGGTGACAGTCAATGCAGGCCCTCGAACCCAGACACGACCATGTGAGGATAAACAAGTGTGTGGGACCACCTGGCTCATGCTCTGGCATCCCTGTGTTTCAGCTGACAGTGCGAAGGGTGGGGCTCGGGCTGCTGCAGGTGGGCTCAGGGCACCTGTGGCAGCGCCTCTTTGTGCATTTCCTCTTCTCAGAGGCAGATAATGGGGTCATTCTCAGGTTCATGCAGGACGGGCCCCTGCTCCTCCAAACCGCTGCTGAGCACTTCCCTGCTCATCTATCCTCAGCCCAGACAGTCCTCCAAAATCCCCAGGCCCTGCCAGGCCCCACACGCCACTGTCTCACAACATGTCCTTCTAAATGTGTATGTACAATTTCACAACTGCAAACGAGTAAGAAATGGTGACAACATTAAGGCTGTACCATGCGCTGCTCCCCCACAGGAAGAGCCAGTTGCTGTCACCACCCCCCTCCCTCGGCAGGTGCAGCGGAGGTGCGTTCTGCTAAGTGAGAGGCACCAGGCCCCCACGGACATCTGGCTGGCACAATGGTGGCCTGAGGATCCAGATGAAGCCACTCTGCTTCAAAAAACAAAAAACAAAAACCTGGGCAACACAACCGAAACCAAGCATCTCAGAACTCAGAGAATTCACGAAAGCCGCAGAATGAACTGAAAACATCCATCCATCTGGGAGAAAGGAATGAACCTCAGAGAGATGGTGGGCTGTACCAGTTTGCTGTGCACTGCAATGGTCGGAGAGCCGATGCCCTAAAGCTCTGTCGAGAGTGCCATCACACAGTGACTGCATTGTCTGGACTTGCAGCACCTGGGGGAGGCTCCATCTCTGGCTCAGCTGTGCTGGGGGTCGTGGGGAGGTGGCAGGGGGTGGCCACCTCTGGGGCATTTCCAAACAACAACAAACTGCCCACAACAATATGCCAACGATGGTCTTCTTTGTGCTGACTACAGTGGCAGTAAATGTGTGCACAGCCTGGAATTTAAAAGGAAATACAGAACCAGAGGGCTCCAGGGCACTTCAGAAGGTCTGACGTATTTCTAGGATCAACAATGCTATGCACACATGGAAAGACATGCACATGCCCAAGGAAGACCTGGAAGGAGAAGACATGGCCCCCTGTTGCTGGTGCCATCAGGAACAGGCAGTAAAGGCTGAAGTTTGATGGATGCCTGCTCATAGGATCCCCTTGGCAAAAGGTTCAAGACATACCACGAGGTACCTGAGAAAATCTCCTGACCAGTGACTGGCTAACCACATAGCATTACTGATGGAGATGTGACCCTTAGGAATCCAAGCTTGAAAATGTAAAGGACCTTATGTTAAGAGTTCTTATCACACAAACAAAATAATAACAATAACGATAGTAATAAATAAAGTTGGGAGAAGGAAACTTTTGAAGGGGATGGGTATGTTTATAGCACAGACTATGGTGATGGTCTCATGAGCATGTACTTACCTCCGAATTTATCAAGTTGTGTAAGTCAAATCTGGAATGTTTTCTGAATGCCAATCATACCTCAATAAAGCAGTTTAAAAAGAAAAGAAAAATAATTTGAAAAGAATGGCAGACAACTCAGTGGTCACCCATCACAGGAAACAGAGAACCCGCAGAATTAGTAAAGGAAAGCCTCAAAACAAACAAATAGTAGCAAGAAAAACACCACCAAAAACCAAAATGAAAAACAAAAATAAAACCACAGCAGCAAAAACAAACTTTGATGGGTAGAGGGGTTTGCTCCTAGAGTTGCTAAAATATTACCTAAAATGTCCAGTTTTTAACAAAGAATTACAAAGACAAGCAAAAAATAAAAACAGAAAATATAGGCCACATACACAGGAAGAAACACCCAACAGAAAATGTCCCTGAGGGGACTGAAATTATTATAAATATGTTCAAAAAACTAAAGAAAACCACACCTAAAGAATCAAAGAAAATTATAACAAGTTTTTTTCACCAACTAGGAAATAACAATTAAGTGATGGAAATTAAAAGAATCATATAGAAATTCTACAGTTGAAAGAACAAGAGCTGAAATTTACCAGGTGGGCTCAATAGCAGATTTGAGCTGGCAGAGGAAAGAATTAGTGAACTGGAAGACAGTTTAATACCTTTACTGGAATAGAGATTATCTACCCCAAAGAGAAAAAATAAATAAAAAGAATAAAGAAAAATAACAGACCCTAAGAGACCTGTGGGATAGGACCAAGAGCATCAACACATAGGAGTCCAGAAAGAGAAAAAAATATATTTAAAGAAATAATGACCAAAAACTTAACCAAACTTCATAAGAAGTATTAATTTACACACTTAAGAAAATCAACAAACTCCAAGTAGGACAACCTCTAAGATATCTACAACTAGATATAAGATAAACAAACTTGAAAAAAAAAAAAGCAGAATCTTAAAAGCAGCAAGAGAAGTGACTCATCAAGTATGAGGGATCTTCAATAAGATTAAGAGCTGGCTTTTCATCAGAAACCCAGGGGGGATGATATATTAAAATTGTTGGGGGAAGACAAAGACTGTCAACCAAGAATGCTATATCCAGCTAAACTCTTTTTCAAAAATAAGTAAGTTAGGCCACTTCCCGATGAACAAAAATGAGGAAAATCTGTAACTAGCAGCCTGCTCTGTAAGAAATAGTAAAGGGAGTTGAGTTAAAATGAAAGGACAATGGGAAGAATCCTAATTCACACAAAGAAATAAAACAGTGCCAGTAATGAAATATAATATAAACATATTTTTGTCAGTAGCTCTTTTCTTCAATTTACCTTACAAGACTACTACATAAAACTGTGATTATAAAATTGTATTGATAGACTTAAAACATATGAAGACATAATTTGTATGGCACTAATAGTTTAGAGATAAGGAGAAGGAATAGCAACATATTGAAGCAAAGTATTTACTATTGATATTAAGTTAGTATTAACCTGAACTAGACTTTTTAAAAAGTAAGACAGTAAGTAATTTTCATGCAACCACTAAGAAAATTATTTTTAAAAATTCTATATAGGAGAGACAAAATAAAGAAATTTTTAAATCACACTAGGAACTATTTAACACAGAAAAGGCTAGAATCAAGGAACAGAGGAACAAAAAAGAAGCAACACATAGAAAACAAGTAGCAAGTAGAAGTAAAACCTGTCATTAATTAATTAAAGGCAAGTGGGTTAGAAGGGCAAATCAAAAAAGAGACTGGCAAAAGGGATTTAAAAACATCCAACTTTATGTTGTTTATAAAAGACACTTCATATTCAAGAACACAAATAGCTGAAAAGATAGATCGCACACACAGCAATCAGAAGAAAGCTCCAAAGGCTTATATAATTATCAAACAAAATAAATTACAAGACATAAATCATTATTAGAAACAACAGACATTTTATGACAAGAAGGTCAACCCAATCTATTTTAAATCTATATGCACCTAACAACAAAGTCCCAAAAACACGAAGCAAAAACTGACAGAAATGAAGGAAAATATAGCTACGTCAACAACAGTAACTGGAGATTTCAATAATGGATAGAACTAGGCAGGTCGGCAGGAGAACAAAAAATGTAAACAACTCTATAAACCAACGATTAACTAACACTACAGAACATTCCACCTCGACAGGAAGATACACATTCTCCTGAAGCTTACACAGAATGTATTCCAGGAAAGACCATATTCTAGGCAATAAAATATGGTTTAATCCATTTAAACCTATGTTCTCTAACAACAGAATGAAATTAGAAATCAGTAACAGAAGAAAATTTGAGAAATTCACAAATATGTGGAAGTTAAGATGTTTCTAAATAACCAGAGTCACAGAAAGTATCACAAAGAGATTATATAAAATACTCTGCGAGGAATGGAAGCGATGGATGTAAAAAAAGAAACCTTAAGTAGTGCTACTAAAGTAGTGCTTAGAGGGAGAGTTATAGCATTGTGCTCGTATTTAGAAAGATCTTAGAACTATAACCTAACTTTACACCTTAAGAACTTACAGAAAGAAGAGCAAACTTAACCCAAAGCTGGCAGAAGAAAGGAAAGAACAAAAATAGGGCAGAGACAAATAAAACAGGAAATGGAGAAACGACAGAGAAAATCAATGACCCCAAAAGCTGGTTCTTTGAAAAGATCAACCAAATTGAGAAAGTTTTAGTTGGGGTGACCAAAAGAAAAAGGAGATTCAAATTATTAACGTCAGAAATGAAAGAGGAGGGCATCACCATTGAATTAAAAGAAATAAAAAGGACTATGATATTCTGAATAATTGTGCGCCAACACGTTAGTCACATAGATGAAATGGACATGTTTCTACAAAAGAAATACAGTTACCGGACTGGCTTCAGAAGAAACAGACGGTCTACAAGAAGTGAAGACACTCAAGGAGCAACCAGAAACATTCCCAGAAAGAACAGCCGAGGACCAGATGGCCTCTCTGCCAAATTCTACCCAATGTTTAGAGAAGAATTAACACCAATAACTTCACAGACGCTTCAAAAAAAAACACATATAAATAAGAGAGAGGAATAGTTTCCAACACATGCGAGGAGGCCGGCAGTACCCTGATACCAGTACACTTTGTGGGGCTTGCAGCACGAAGTAAATCTGTACACAAGATGCAAAGACAGACCCCTGAGTGAGCAAAGCAAGGTGAGCGCTAGCTGCACCGTGTCCTTCCAGGCCACTCCCGGGCACACAAAGACGGGGCGACCAGCAGTCCTGGAAGCTCGGCAGGAAACACATCCGTGTGGAGACTTAGGAAGGAAACAGGGTGAGCCACGTCTGAATCGTTTTAGCAAATTCAAGACAAGTCCTTTTTGGAAAAAAAAAACAAAAAAAAAAACTAATTTTTTTAAGTAGAACAAAATAATTCACCACGGGAATTCTATAATTAATGAGATTCTCTAGGGTTTTTTTTAAAGATTTTATTTATTTATTCATGAGAGACACTGAGAGAGAGGCAGAGACACAGGCAGAGGGAGAAGCAGTCTCCCTGCAGGGAGCCCAATGTGGGACTCCATCCCAGGACCCCGGGATCATGCCCTGAGCCGAAGGCAGATGTTCAACCATTGAGCCACCCAGGCACCCCCATTCTCTAGTTTTTTAAGAACATTAACAATTTAATGAAGCTATGTAACTTCAAATATCTACTGCACAAAAAGATGCATCGCTGTATTTAGATTCCCTGCATGCTCTGCCCACCCCCTGCATTTTAAACAACCTAGAAATAGCTTTTTAAAAAAAAAAAAAAAGATTTTATTTATGTACTCATGAGAGACATGGAGAGAGGAGCAGAGACACCCTGCAGGGAGCCTGATGTGAGACTCGATCCCAGAACTCCAGGATCACACCTTGAGTCGAAGGCAGACGCTCAACCGCTGAGCCACCCAGGCACCCCTGGAAATAGTCATTATATTCTATTTCCCAAATATCTTTCATCCACCATCTTTAAACAGTGAATACCATTAGAGAATATCTGATTCCTTCAATACAAAGAGCAAGGATTTGCAACAGCGATGCAACTATTTCCATTTTATAGGTACAACTTTGGACCATTAGTATTGACTATATTATAGCAATATAAACCTATGCTAGTGCTTATCATAAAATGCACATAATTGCCAATTATCATTCTTTTCTATAAATTAATGTCTTTGTCTTTTATAAGCTTCTCCTTTTAAATAATTTACCGAAAGAATTAAGTCGGCAATTAGATCACCAGACACTGCCTATTGCCCCACGCTCCAATAAAAAAGGACATTTTTCAATACATTGTTTTACCTAAGTGAGACTCTTTAAACTCATAAATCATGGTTCTTTCAAGGTTTTCTTTGAGGCTTTCTTATTTTCACAGCCAGAAGCCCTAAACTAATCAATCATGGAGTAATGTCATGGGTAATTACCACGGGGTTGACGCGCCTGTTCTGTCTCTCGAGGCTGCAGGTGTGCTCTGAGCTGGGTATTTTAAAGTTCTTTTGCTTTAACAACCAAACGGCACCCAGGAACCTCTCTCTGTCAATACCACAAAAACACATGTGAATGGGTGCATGTGGGACATCCAGCAAACATGCCCTTGTGCACCCGCCTGGGACTCAGAGGGGCCCTGCAGCTTCGTCCTCACGACTTGAGGCTTTCCGTTATCTCAAGCAGTTAGATTTGGAAGAAATTGTAACCAAATGAAAAGAACAAGAAGGGCTCCTTAGCCCCATGGCGGGCGCTGACACCTCTGGACATATGGACAGGCTGCTGGCAACCCCTGGACACATGCGTGGGGCTGACGCCCCTGGATTCTGCTTCCTTGTCCACAGAAATGGTAGCATGGCATCCCTTCTATCAAATCTTTCAGCTCTGTGTTCTATTTTTCTGAAACCTTCTTTCCCAACACAGAATTCAGGGAAAACACCATTTCTGCCCATAATACATTTGTGAGCCTGGGGGGACCTTGGGATAAGGGAAGCAGGGGAGAGACAGAGATGCCACCAGCAGGAGTGAATCCCCTCCCTGCTCATCCGCAGGCAATTTCACATGGACAAAATGACCCGTTGGGAGAGCTGCTTGTAAAGAATTTTCAAAGGGAACAAACAAGTTAATAGAGATGAATCTCTCTCTCTCTATCTCTCTCTCACACACACACACACACACACACACACAGCCCACCTGTCCTCCCCCTCTCACTTGAATTCTCTATTTTTCCTTCTCATTTCAGAGGTCTGCATGTGTGGGGGTCGGAGGCTGTCAGGGATCGACCCCATCTCTGTCTCCTGGTCTGAATCGCCTTCCAGCCTCCCAGGGGGAACCTGTCCCTTGCCCCACTATCTCAATGGGCAGGGGGGACTTTGCACAGCACCCCGACACCCAGCGATGCCTGGAGACATTTGTGACAGTCAGACCCGGGTGCAGGCCCCGGTGGCACCTGATGGCTCGAGGCCAGGGATGCTCTCACACACGTTCGCTATGCAGGCAAGCCCCATCACCTGGAATTACTGGGCCCCAGATATCAATTCTGTGAGCACGAGAAGCTCCGCTCCGCTCTACCCTCTATTTTCCTGCTTGGTCTTAGTTTAGAGCCAGCAAGCCTGAGAGTTGGAATAAAACTTAGCTACAATCTCGTCCAGTCATGGGGGCTCCCGGCTCATCCTTCTCCAATTTCACATACAAATGGAGCCCTGGAAGGTTCTGGCATGTGGGAAGAGCCCAACCTCTACGTGCAGTCAGACAGACGCCAGGGAAACCCTGCCTCCGCCTCCTCCCAGCTCTGAGCCAGGGCCCAGGGCAGCGGCTTCTCGGCCTCCCAGACTCCTGAGCTGTGAGATGGGAGTGAGGGGACCTTACTGCCTGGTGGCCGTACGGGTCAGCGCAGGTCACAGAGAACTTGGCAGGCTGTTCTTTACATTCTTTCCACGGAAGCCCACAAACGCGTCCGAGGGTCCTAGGCGGATGGCTGGGGCCACAGGGAAGGTGGCGCCACAGTCGCTGGCCATGGACAGACGCGGGTCACCCAGAGGGCTGAACCATTTGGGGAAACAGGTGCGTGAAGGACCCGTGTATGCTCTCGCCAGTCCGTGGTTTCTCATCGTGATAAATGTGTGAACAGGAAAGAGGTCAGGGACTGGGGCTTCCAGAGCCTGCACGGCTGCTCAGACAACCCCCCTTCCCCCCCGGGCCCTCACCTCCTTTCCCACTTGCTTCCACGTTCGGATACCATGCCACAGTGAAGGTCATGGCCATGTAGCCGAAGGGACCCATTATTGATGCAAACAAGCCACTCTCCATGTGCGCGGGCTTGCAGACAGCAAGGAGCTCATGGTGGGCCGCAGTCTTGCTGAAAACAGTCACCGAAACAGATGCGAAGTCTCACACCACATGAAAGTCAACTAGATGGAAGGCCTGGAAATCCTGCACCCTGGAGGGTAAAGTTTTGCATAACTGGGGGTGTCAGACCAAGGCACTCCAGCAGCAGGAGCTCCTGCAAAGGCAGCTGGATTGTACCCACCTTGCTTTCCTTCCCACCATTATTTTTATGTGTGAGGAACCCACAACAGGAGGCTAAGCCATCCTGGGAACACAAGGACTAGCCAAGACTTTCTGGGTAAGGTGCTGGATGTGGCCATTCTCTGCTGGAGCTTTGGACCTAACTGACCACCGCCCACCAGGCCTTGTGCTAAAAGCAGGGAGAACAGAGGGAAAACCCCAGGGATGTCTCGATGGCAATTTCCAAGGGGGAAAAATGCCAAAGGGGGACCTGCAGTGCATAAATTCTCCTCATTGGGAACAGAAATGGGAGTCCTGGGCGCACCACGCTGCTGCCCAGCACAGTGAAAAGCAGCATCCACTCAGGAAAGCCCTCGGGAGGGCAAACAGGCCCACACTGGGTGGCCTGTCAGCGGGGAGGGTCCCTGAGGGCCCGAGGCAGCAGCCGTGCATGGTAAGTGAACTAGGCTTTGAGGGCTGCTGTGATTTGTGAGACATCCCTGAGGCCATCTCACCTGTCGACAGGTAGGCTGTGGCCAGGGCCCAGGAAGAGGCCTTGCAGCTGCCCATCACCAAGTCCCGAAGGACAAGCACACATACGGAACAAAACAATCCCTGGCAGGCTGCCTAAAGGAGTTTAGTGAATCTGTGCCGTGGAAAACCACTCCACGCGGGAGGGCTCACTTTTGTGACTCTGGCATGTGAGCTGCCATGGACCAAAAGTTTACCTGACATGTAAAAACTGTGATGGTTTCCCATGCATCAGCTGCCAAAGGTCCCAGGCCAGGCTGAGGAGGGTGCAGACATAGCAGTAGGTGTGTAAGTGGGGCAAAGTCCACATGGGACAGCCACCTGCATCCACAAGTACATACCTGCCACCCAACTGTTCCACCTCCAGGAAACATATCCTGCAAAATGAACTCACACATGGGTGAAATCATACATGCACACATTTAATCATTGACGTACTGTCTTTTTGTTTTTGTTTGCATCTTCGCTGACTTTTATTTCCTTTTGTTGTATAAACTTATGAATTTTCACACAGGAATAAATTCACATCACCACAACCATAGCCAATATATACAATGGTCTAATCACCCAAAACACCCTTCCCATACTTTTGCTTTACACACACACACATACACACACCCCACATACACACACATACTTTTTTCTCCATTGCTATAGATTTGAATTTTTTTAGAAAAATGGAATTATAGAGTATACAACTGATAGAGATCAGATCCTGGCACCCCAAAATAGGCCACTTTGGCATAAGGATTATTTTGAGCTGAAGACAACTAAGAAATAGCAGAGACAGGAGGAGCTCTCTGTCTTCCTCAACTGTCTAAAAGCAAGACACAAATTTCTCTTTGTGAAGCCATCCTCCTCTTTTGTACCAAGAGGGAAAAACAACCTTATTGCTGTAGGGGGAGGCAGCACCAGGATGAGTCTGCCTAACTAAATCCCACTAAATAATCCTCACCTACCATGAGTCTCCCACACATACTTCCTAGTCACTCTGCCATAATCTACCACTGCTGGAAGCTCAAACTCTTTCCCTTTGCTTAATCTCGTCTCCACAATTTATTGCCCTTTGTTTGTATGGTATATAGCATCCATGGCTAACCAGTTCTTTGGGTTTTCACATTTTTTTCTGTAAAGCCTTAATGCACATAAAAATAGCAACATCAATAAAATCTGTGTGCCTTTCCTACTGTGAAATGACATTTGTCAGTTTAATTCCTAAGTCTCAGTCACAGAACCTAAGAGAGTAGAAGTTTTTCTCTTCCCCCAGATAAACGTTTGAAACTGTCTCCTTTCATTCACTGTAATGCCTTTGAGGGGCCTTCTAATTTGGTGTTTGTAGAAATCATGCATTTGTCTTTCTTGCAAAACAGTATTCCACATTGTGGATGGGCCTAAGAATGGGGAGTAGCTACTCTGAGGTGATCCTTTTGGACGAGGCCTCACTCACACTTTAACAAGCACACAAGTCACACAAAGGGCTTGTTATGTACAGATTCAGATTCTGCAGGGTGGTGCCCGGGATTCTGCATTCCTAACGGCTCCCAAGCAACGCCATGCTGCTGGTCTGTGGACCACAGTGAATGCAGAGATCCCGTCTTCCAGGCAGACAGGCCATACCCTAGTGCACCCTTTTAAGTTTGGGTGAGTGGAGTTAAGACTGGCAGCCATCACTAACGGAGCTCCTCATAAATAGAGCTTTTCTTAATTTGGGAGGTTTTAGGTGAAGGGTACACTTGGCATTGGTATTACCCACCCGAACCCTGTAGGCATTTGGGTTTGAGACACTGCTGAGTCTCATCTGTGAACAGAAGAAACACAGATGTTTACAGACTCAGGATGTAAAGGTAGCAGTTTCTCTGCACGGTGCAGTGTTTTCAAAGGCCTCTTAAACAGAGGCAAGTTTACCTCTGGGGCTCAGCAAAGACAGAAAGAGGAAGAACCAGGGTTGTGGGGAGGAAGGCTCACAGAAAACCCACTGAAGAGCTCTAGAACACCTCCCTTTTTGCCCAGGGGAAATGAACTGAATCCAGCCACATGTGCCAGGAAAGCCAATGTGAGGTTCTCTTGGTCTCCCAACCACTGGGGAGGCACAGGAACCACCACACCACTACCCCAAGGAGAAAATGCAGGGCATCGGAGGGCCATGCAGGGATGCTGCCTTGTGAAGAGTGGAGGGGATCGACAAAAACAAAATAAAACAAAAAACAGGCAAAGGACCGAAACAGACATTTCTCCAAAGAGGATGCACAAATGTCCAAAAAAACATGGAAAAATCACTGGTCATTAAAGAGATTACAAAAACATCACCAATCATTTGCAGAACAAATGAGATACCACTTTACATCCATTCATGGAAAAGAGCAAGTGTTGGGGAGGATGTGGAGACACTGGAACCCTCGTGTGCCATGGTGGGAATGTGAAATGGCACAGCTGCTGGGAAAACAGTACGGCAGCTCCCCCCCAAAATGAAGACTATGATTACCACTCGACCTAATAACTCCACTTCCAAATATACACCCAGAATTGAAAGCAAGGTGTTGAAGAGCTATTTGCACACTTGTGTTCAGAGCAGCTGAAACATGGAAGCAACAACCCAAATGTCCATTGATGGATGAGTGGATAAGCCAAGTGTGGTATGTACACACAAAGGGATACTATGCAGTCTTAAAATGGAACTCCTGGGGAGCCTGGGTGGCTCAGTCAGATGGGTGTCTGACTCTTGATTTTGGCTTGGGTCATGGTCTGAGGATCTTGGGACTGAGCCTCACATCGGTCTCCACGCTCAGCAGGGAGTCTGCTTGGGATTCTCTCTCTCTCCTCCCCACTGCCCCTCCCTCAATGTACCCCTCAAATAAATAAATAAATCTCTTTTTTTAAGGTAATTCTAACTTGTGCTGCAACATGGACAAACCTAAGGATATTATGCCAAGTGGGATAAGCCACTCACAATAGGACAAATATTCCATGATTCATATGAAGTGTCTAGAGTAGTCGACTCCATGGAAACAGAATGAAGAATGGTAGTTGCCAGAGGCCAGGGCAGGGGATCTGCGGCATAGTTGCTTATGGGTATACACTTTCAGTTGTGCAAAACGAAAGAGTTCTGGAGATCGCACCACATTGTGGGTATACTTAACACTGCTGAACTGACACACACGCACTGGATGGGCGCATCGAAGACACATGGGCTGGAGTCAAGACACCCACGGACAACGTTCCAAGAAGAGAAGCATCCAGAGGTCTCATACGAGACTCTGTGCACGCACCACCCCCAGGGTTGGGGGGACCACAGCCACACGTGGACAAGCATGGACACACATCCATTTGGGATTTTCAGGAGCCTGCACACAAAGTGGCGTGGTCTGAGCTTTCCACGGCACTGTCAGGAATTATTCTGACCCTGCAAGTTCTGCTTGGCAATGGCTGCTTCTCGAATCTCACTGAGTCAGGGTGTGGGTGTCAAGGCCCACATCACGTGGGATTGTGTCTTCTCTTCTCTGGGTGAGAACATTTTACATTTTATTTTCACTGGACTACGACCCTACAGAGGCTACTGTCACCAGAAACACACTCATTTCCAAATGTCTGACATAACGAGAGCATCTTGTGGTTCTGCCTCCCCTCATCTGGAAGTAGGCAGAGCACGAGCAGCACCCACCCGTGAGAGCTGCGGGGCTCAGGGCTGGCGCCCTGCACGTGTCACCCAACTCAAAGCATTCCGTACCATCTTGTCTCTGCCCGCTCCCTCTGCTGCGCAACAGCCCCTGATTTCAAACCCTGTGCCCATCACATCACTAGAGCTTGTGCCTGTCCCCACAGCAGCAGAGTCACCTGGCTGCCCCTGGAGGAGTCTTGGTTACCTCTTCACCTGAGACTCTGCCCAGCTGCCCCTCCTCCAGGATGGGAGGCTCAGCCCCCAAAGTCCTAGCCTGCAGGCTCCAAGTGGCCAGGAGGTAACAGGCACAGGGGACCAAGGCTCCTCCCAGCCTGGACACAGAAGTAAAGGAAAGGCGCCCACTGCTCGGGTCAGGATTCAGCAGGTTGGCAAGAGCCTACTACCCAGGGCACAGGATCCCAGCATGCCTTGCCTTCTGCAGCCAGTTCTTGCCAGCGCCCATTCCTCGAGATGCCACCATCATCCCCAGGCCACCTCAGGGCTGGAATCCACCAGGAGCAGATCTTTAGGGTGAAAACTACAGCCACAGCCCTGAGCTGGGCAGACCAGAAGATTGAATGAAGACCGCTGTGACCTTCCTTCAGCACATGACCTCTGGGTCATCTTCCTGGAGGTCAATTAACTGGATCATGTGACATCTTCGTTGATATTTTCCAGCCATCTCTATTAGTATTCCTCCCCCACCCCCAGGAAAATTCTTTTTCCTTTTTTGTTTTTGTTTTTTTAATAGTTTAAAAGCTTTAAGCAAAATGCTCTGCAGGAATAAGGAGTATGCCCTTAATCCCCCTGACTTAACTAAAGCACTTCACGTTAACACTGTCAGGGTAAATATTTAATGACTACACACGGTATTGAACAGCAGCTGCCTTTCCAAGTCTGTCTGAGACTGTCCTCAAGTCTCCAATCTCCTGAGTCTCCCCCGCTCTGTGCCTCAGTATCCCTTGTACACACATACACAGAGAGAGTGCAAAGATAGTCATACCGTGCCAACTCGGGCCTGTGGACACCCACGCTTGGCCAGCAACAGTCACAGGACCATTTGCTCTTTACGTGCCCATTTCCCAGGCCTTGAGTTCAGGGAAACAGCAAGCATGACAGGCCCTCATGTGGCATTCGTTGTCCCACCTGGGGCCCAGTTACATAGTACAGATCCAAAGACAGCCCTGGAGGGACACCTGGGTGGCTCAGTGGTTGAGCGTCTGCCTTCGGCTTAGGGCGTGACCCCGGGGTCCTGGGATCAAGTCCTACATCGGGCTCCCCATAGGGAGCCTGCTTCTGCTTCTGCCTGTGTCTCTGCCTCTCTCTGGGTCTCTCGTGAATAAATAAAATCTAAAACACAAACCCACAAACAAAGACAGCCCAGAGTGGTCAGTGGCAGAGCCAGAGCTGCCCTGTGGTCCTGCCTTCTCCCAGATGCCCCTCACCTTCTATCAGACATAGCGCCCCTGTCCCTCTGTCCCGAATGACACTATGTTCTTGCCTCAAGGAAGAAGCCTAGAGATGCTGCACCTCCTGGCTTAATGGTCACACACTCTCAGCATGAAAAGTGAAGAGCCAACAATGCAGACACCTGTAAGCAAAGGAAGCGGCAGAGGAAGAAATGCCAGCGTGCTCTGGGTACGTCTTTACAGGAAAGCAGCACCCCTAGATGCATGTGTACACACACACACATGCATGCACATATACCTGCAGGCTCTACACATGTTCAGATGCCCAGTGACGTGCACACACACACATCCACACCTGCCGTCACGCACTTACACACACACATGCAGGCACACCTGCCATCATGCACGCATACATATGCACACACAATCACGCTTTTCAAGATGCCTAGTCAGGAAGCACTCCATAAGACTTCCTGGGGTTGGATGAAGAAAGAACTGGGATGGGACGGTGGGAGCCCAGTCCCACTCAAACTTCCAACCAAATCACATTCCATCATCAATATCATCCCTCCCAAAAGGATAAAGGGACAGAATATCCTCAGTCTGCATCCCCGCAGGGATGTAACTGATGGGGAAGCACATGGAGGACCACACATCACCCCCCCCACCCCACAAGTTCAGCTTTAACTGGATGTTAAAAAGTAAAACTGCACCCGAGGCGCATTTCAGTGCTAGGACCAGCCACTCTGGGACTCGTGGGCGGGAAGGTGGGAGGAAGAGGAAGGGCCTGGGGGGGATTATTAGCAGAATCAGGGAGAACAGGTGCATGGGGGTTTGGCCCGTCGGGGGAGGTCGACGAGGTAACTGCACATCCAGGGAACAGGAGGAGCAGGACAGATGGTTTCCAAACTGCTGTCCACGCCCTGACTGTGACCTTCGAGGGCCAGCTGTCATCCCAAACCTGCGCGTGGCAGCTGTGATGCTGCTCGGCTAATGATTACAAACTGGGGTGGCACGAGAGTGCTCGTGAGGACGCTACGGCCAGAGAAACGAAGCCGAACGTTTCAGGAAGAGGAATAGAAGTGAGCTGCTGGAAAGTACTCGGCTCTGTGCGCACAGGACAGCGGTGGCCAGCGCGGGGCTGGAAGCCTGCGTGCTGCCAGGGTCTGCGAGCTTCCTTTGCGTTTTTTTTTTTTTTTTTTTTAGTTTTTATTTATTTATGATAGTCAGAGAGAGAGAGAGAGAGAGAGAGAGAGAGAGAGAGGGGCAGAGACACAGGCAGAGGGAGAAGCAGGCTCCATGCACCGGGAGCCCGACGTGGGATTCGATCCCGGGTCTCCAGGATCGCGCCCTGGGCCAAAGGCAGGCGCCAAACCACTGCGCCACCCAGGGATCCCTTTCCTTTGCGTTTTTAAAGACGTGGAAACGTGACGATCACGGCAGATGCGCTGGGGCGCGGCTGGGAAAGAGGATGCGCACAGCCTGCTCGGCTACGATGGCAGCCCGTCAGCGCACACTGGGAGTTTAAATAAAACGCGCCACACTCCCTGACGCAGCCTCCCTTCAGGGGACAGTCTGGCCATACCAAACGCAGACACTGTCAACACCGCCGCGGCCGCCACGCCTCATCTGTGGAACGCTGATCCTGGGAATGTTCCGGTCTCATCTCCTTTATCCCTTTCCAGGACCCAGTGAAGTATCACCATCATACCCATCCTGCAGGTGAGTGACTGAGGGAACTGAGGGTCCACCCAGGGCCGTGAGGGGTCTGCCCGGGTCTCCCCACCCAACAGCCCCAGGCCGGCGGGGCCCATTCTCGCAGCTGGGCGCACCTGCACGCACCTGCATGGAGCCTCCACAAGGTCTTTCCCGAAACTGTTCTTATGACAATAAAACTGCCAGCACAGAACGTGCCCAGGGAAATAATGGGCAAAGCCACAGCAACATGTGACACCTAATTCTCTTTTAAAAAATCGGAAACTTCCCCTCAGGCCCGACACATGAATCTGGGCCATGGAGCCCCTCACTTGCCCGGCACTTCACCCCCTAGTCCCCAGCCACCCCGGAGCTTGCACACTTGTCTCCTTGAGGAGCAGGAACACAGGGCACCTGTGCAACAGACTCAGGCGAAACTCTGCCCTGAAAGTGAGAGCAGGACGCAGGCTGCGGCCCCGGGGCGGAGGGGGGGGGCCCAGACACCCACTCCCCATCCCCTGCCATCCCTAGCACCGCGCCTGCGTGGATAGAGCACCTCCAAGGCACCCCTGCGCACGCAAGCCCAAGGGGGCATGGACCGTCCCAGAATCAGCACTCTCACATCACCCCTGCCGCGCTGACCGACAAGGAGGATGCCTTCTGAGTTTGTGGAAGACATGCCCCCAAATGACAAGAGGCCTTCCAGTGCTCTTCCCTGGAAGGACACACCAGGTGGTTGTGAACAGCTTTATGGACATGTACGTGCCTACCTGGGGAGTCAGTCCCTGGAATGTGCCAAGGGACCCCACCCGTCCCCCCTGTCCCCGTGTCACAGGAAGAAAGCAGAGCTCAGGAAGCAGCCAGGAAGACCACTCACTCAGGCGGCTTCACATTTTGCCCCAAGCTTCTTCACAAGAAGTCCCCTGGTAGTTAGGGAGCCTGGGGAGAGGTGGCTCTTGGCCCTAGGTGCACCCCAGAACCACAGGGCATTTGTAAATCCCACGCTCGGGCTATACCCCAAACCTGCCAACTCCCTGGATGGTTCCTGCAGCAGTCAGGGAGCACAGCTGTCCATCCCCACTCGGCCCTGCAGGCTGTCCCCTCCTCTGCCCAGGGAATCTTAACCCTGAGTGGGCATCGGAAGCACCTGGGGGTGGGGAGCAGAGCACTGCCTTCACCTCCAGGCTTGCTGCTCAGCAGGTCTGGGGTGGGGCCCAGAAACTTGTATTTGCAGCAAGGCCCCAGGCGGTGCTGGTGCTGCAGGGCCAGGGACCCCATTCCCCCAACGGCTGCCCTAGACACTGCACCCACATCAGGTCATTTGAGTCTCACCAAACAGGATCTGAGACACTGATGCTCAGCGGCCTACCGGAAACAATGGCATTCCACCTTTGCTCCGCTTCCTGTGATTTCTACTTCTCTGCAGATAACCACACACCTTTCCAGGCACTATTCTGGCAGAAGCGATGATTTTTTTGCCTTGCAATTCTCTGTATCCCTTTGGATATATCGCTGACTCTGCCCCCGCACACATACCTGAGAGATGAGGGAGAGAAAGAGGAGGGGAGAAAGAGGAGGAGGGAGAGGAGAGAGGGAAGACAGCTGGTGGAGGAAGGGAAGGAGGGGAGGAGAGGCCCGGGAAGAGGACCCAGATGGGGAAGAGCCAGGCCTGCCTCAGAGCTGTGTGCAGCTTGTAGGAAGAGGGAAGGTCGCAGGCCCAAGCCAAACCGTGGCCAGCAGCCTGCCAGCGCCCACCAGCATGACTCACTGACATGTGGCAACATTTTGTGGCTTTCCGGGGAATGGGCAGGCAGCCAGGGTGGGGGTGGCCAAGGGAGTGGGCTCCCCCACTACTGCATGTGCCCAAAAGCACACTGCCCAGGGACCAGGCCCAGGGGCTTCCCTCAACCCTACGGTGGGCGTCGGAAGGGCTAGTGTTAACCTGTCAGGGATGCGAGTGATACCTCTAGGAACGGCCTTAACACATTCCCAAATGGTGACGGTATCTACAGGACGGTCAGCTAAAGATGAGCACCTCTCTCAGACACAGAATTTGTGGCAATCTAGTAAAACCAATAATATGCACCATGGGGCGGGGAGGGGGAGGTGCAGAGCACTGGCCATGCCGTGCTGCTAACCCCCAGTGACACCCGGCCACGAAGGGTGCAGGTTCCAGCCTCAGAAAGGACGACGCAGAGGGCACTGGCGCCCACAGGCCAGGCTAGGACACCCTCCACCATGCCTGAGACAGCCCCAGCCACCGCGTCTGGAACACAAGGCGCAGTGATATTCCCACATCCATGAGTGTTTGTGCAGTAGCTCTGGCTGGGAAAGCCTTTGCAACCATCCAGCCTCAAGGTGAAGACCGAGCTCATCCTAGCATCTGCACAGGGGCATTGCTCCCAAACCCCAGAGGAAGCCAGCAAAGCCTTCTGAGAATTGACAGTCAAGACCCAAAGGCCCGCTGGATTGACAGGTGTGGTTTTGCGTTGTGTGTAAGCAGATGTTTTCACGGGGATCACTGACCTGTGATGCACACTCATGGAGCTTTACAGGAGCAACCGGAACTAGCAGCCATGCTGGGGACCTCCTCCTGCCTGTGCTTCTGGCTGGTGACACACAGACGCATGCCCCATCCAGGCTGCTGGTTGTGGTGACCTCGCCAGCAGGACACACAACACGGTACCCGCAGTCCCCGCACATCTAACACTTGGGTCAACTGGACCTCAGACAGGGTGTGGACAGTGGGGGGTTGGGGGGCTCTGGGTCTCCCGACAGAAACCCAGTACGCAGGAATACAGGCCACCCTGGGGCACAGCAGGGTGGGGTGTGCCCAGGAAGGCTGGGAGTCCCTGGACTGGGCACTGGTGGCCCTTGGGGTCACAGGCAGGACACAATGACCTCAGTCTCTTCCAAGGACCGGACTGGGACTGGACATGTTGCACAGGGAGGGGAGGCAGCCCCTCACCTCACCCAGAGCCCTCTCCAAGTGCTAGTGATGGCGGCGACAGAGGACAAAGCAGGAGAAGCCCCATGTGGGTTCAGTGACCTTCACTTTCCTGCTTTCTGTGCTGGGCTGAATTATACAGCCTCCGCCCCAATCCATGTGTTGCAGTCCTGACCCCCTGCACCTCAGAATGGCACCATATTTGGAGGTGGAGCATTTAGAGAGGTGATTAAAGTAGTATGAGGTCACCAGGGTGGGTCCTAATCCCATAGAGCTGGTGTCCTTATAAGAAGAGATGGGGATGGGCGACTGGGGTTGAGTGTCTGTCTTCAGCTCAGGTCGTGATCCTGGGTCCTGGAATCGAGTCCCACATCCAGCTCCCTGCATGGAGCCTGCTTCACCCTCTGCCTCTCTCTCTGTGTCTCTCATGAATAAATAAATAAAATCTTAAAAAAAAAAAGAGGTGATTAAAGTAGTAGGAGGTCACCAGGGTGGGTCCTAATTCCATAGGGCTGGTGTCCTTATAAGAGAGGAGACCAGGACACAGACATGCCCAGAGGGATGACCCACGAGGACACAGGGAAGACGGGCTTGCACGCCCAGGAGAGAGGCCTCAGGAGAAACCAGCCCTGCCCACGCATGGATCTCAGACTTCCAGCCTCCAGGCGTGGGAGGTGATAAATGCGTGTTGTGTAAGTTGCCCGGGGTTTTGGCACTTTATGAGCGCAGCCCCGGCCAATGCACATGGCATCTTTTAAAAAGCGCTGCCGCTAGGTGCTAACAGGGTGGAGGCGCAGACAGAGGCATCTGCAGCTGCCCGGGGTGGCGCTCGTCTCCCGCCGGGGAGCCAGGAGCAGGCTGGCCCCCTCCCGCCGTGGCAGCCCCGGCCCGGGCTGCTGTTCCTCACGTAGAATCCGCTTTTGGTCATTAGTCCAGATAGCAAGGGGGGACTTAAAGTAGAGCAAGATCGCCAGTGGGAGTCTCCAGCCCCCCCAGCTGCAGGACACTGGAGCCGGACCTCCCCACATCTCTGGGCTGGGGTGCAGGCTCCTGCGTGGACACAGCGCCTCCCACACATGGGAGGAGAACTCACGGGAATCTCCGAGGACAGGCTCCAAGCCATCACCAGACCCCACCTGCAGCTAGCTGTCCTCCCTGTGGGGTGGTCACCTGCGGCCCTGGGATGGCCCTCCCGGGACCGGGGGGACCCCCTGCTCCTGGGTGTGCCTGGGGCCCAGCCGAGGTCCCCCCTATATTAATATTAACCAGTCCTTTGCGTTTTCGGTCATTCTGATGTTTTCACATCAGGGGCCTTGGGGACCCCGGAGAGACAGAGCCCCCCACCCAGGGCTAGCCAATATGCAAACCCACCAAATTCTCTGACCCTGATCCCCAGCCCCCATCTCCCCCCTCCCCAGGGCCAGGTACCACACATTGAGGGCAGCCCTGCACCCCACCCTGCTTGGCCTGCTCAACCTGCCTTGCCCACTTCTTTCCCATCAAGGCTCCAGCCCGTATTCCCAAAACCTCACCCTGGGGACGGACCCTGGAGCTGCCCTGTGGCGCCCTACGTGCCTGCCTCCTGCTTCCAGGCATCTGGAAAGATAGGGCTTCTCTCCTCATGCCAGTCATTTCCCTGTGTGTTTATTGCATATGATGCGAACAAATCCCAGCACTTTTTTTTTTTAGGATTTTATTTATTTATTCGTGAGAGACACAGAGAGAGGCAGAGACACAGGCAGATGAGAAGCAGGCTCCCTGCGGGGAGCCCGATGTGGGACTCGATCCCAGGACCCCGGGGTCACGCCCTGAGCTGAAGGCAAACACTCAACCACTGAGCCCCCCAGGCACCCTCAGCACATTTTAAAACGGAGCCTTGCTGCCACAGCAAGACCCCGCACACGTCAAGCACCTGTCTCTCCTTCCTAACTCCGGTTCTGACTGGTGTTCAGTTCGTTGGATTCTTCATTTGCTAAAATCCACACAATCCTGTCAGCCCGTGTGTGTGCGTGTGCGTGCATGTGCATAACGAGTAGTTCGCGTCTCCTGAACGTGGAGACAAGGCAAAAACAAGCAGATTCAGTGAGCATCGAGTCGAGATGGCTGACCCCACACACATGCTCACGTAGGTGACCCTAAAACAAACTCAGCCTCAAACCCCCGATGCTGGGCTGGGCGTTCGGGGAGGAGGGGGCGTCGGGGATGCCTTGGGAGCAGATCCACGAGTTTGTAGCGACCGTGACAGTTGGCAAAAGCCGTCAGCTGCATATATGAGGCGGGATCAGCACGTCCGAGGGTCAGGCACGCCCGCGTGTGTGGCCGCCTGGAGCCCGGGGAGCCTCCCAAACGGGCCGGGGACAGGAGCCGGGGTCACACACACCGTGCTCGCTGGGGAGAAAACCCAGCGGTGCCTCCCACCCGGGCGACTCTGTGCCTCTCCCGTGTCTCCTTGTAAAGCAAAGTACTTAATTTTATAGGACTTCACGTAGTTCCCACCTTGGCCAAAAAATAAAAAGACGGAGCCTTCCCTCTCCCCTTCCCGGGCTGCAGCCCGCCAAGGCTGTGTTGACTTAGGGAGCAACCCCTCCCGCCCCAATTCCGGCTGGGAAGGCGGGGAGGGCGCATGAGACCTGGTACCTGGAGGCCGCGCTGCGGCTCCTTCTCATGTGTCCTTCTGCCTACTTGGCGTTGAATTCACCTTCATCACATGCCTTTGTGGTTTGCCTTCCGTTATTTCTCGGGACGAGGAAAAGAGCGGCTAACTAACTGCAGGCCTCGGCGGAGCGAACGCTCACGCCCAGACCCGCCTCGCCAGGGCGCTTGTTAACACCAGCCACCTATATACGACCTGGACTTTTGGCAAAAGAATTGTTTTTTTCTGGCAGGTGCTGCCCCCTCATGATTAATTCCCAGCGAAGGAACTATAACAACGTTGGCCTCCTGGCAGGATGACAAAATACACATGCGCGAGAGGTGGGCTTTCTCCAGCTCGCATCACTCACACCCCTCGGCCTATGCAGCACACAAATTACAGCTGTGGATGTTTCCACATAATCTAAACGTTCACTCTGCAGACCTCTTACTTGTCGAAATGTATTTATGCTCTCGGTAATGGAGGGGCTCATTATTTACACCGGTTGTTTAAACAGTAACCAGATTGTTTGGGGCTGGCTGGTGCGTCTGGGTCGGGGAGGGGGGGTGCTTGCCGTCTGCACATGGACCGCTGCTCGGAGCCCTCGCATCTAAAGGAGCCAAGTAAGCGAGCAGCAGGGGGATGAGGACGTGGGGAGCTGTGGGTTGCAGCCAGCCATACATCGTAGTAGGACTTGCTTTCTGGATCCTCAACAAACCACACAAGTGAAAAACATTTGACCATAGGGAAGCCGCCTGGTCCCTGTCCGGGAGCCCAGCACAGGCTTCTAGAACGTTCCACTGTGCACTGTGTCACTCAGTATGAAGTCAGGGTCCACTCTAGAGAATTCCCCAAATAGGACTTTCCGACGAGGTCCCATTGTGATCATGACGTTTCTGCAAGTCCAGAAAAGGCCCTGGGACACTGGCAATGAGCAAAATCCATGGGGAAAATGTCAAGGTAGCAGAACAAGAAAGCTGAGGACCTGCTGGGCACCCCAGGCGCTCATGAGAATCCTGAATCGTATCGCGTTTTCTAAAAGGAAGGAGAAATCGTAAAATAAGGTGTTCTATCAAGGAGGGGAAAAAACAAAAAAAAGAAGGAGGGGGTAAAAAATCAAAGGAAAGGAAAGCCTGGCATCACTCTACTACTGGAAGGCATCTGCCATTTCTGGAAGGCAGCAGCCCGGCTTTGTCAGCAACCCAGAGAGAGGCGGAAACCATGCCCGACGCACGCACGCACGCACACAGGCTCCGGCCTTCATCGCAGCCCTCTGCACGTTCTGGTGAGGAAGGGGAGACACCCCTCGCTGCAGATAAGATGGGTTCCGGGGGGAGGAGCATGTGTCACAGCAGGGTGGCCGCCAGAGGCCACGGCACCGCAGGCGGCCTAGATCCTACCCGCCTGCGGGGTCTCCCTCCGCGAAGGCAGTGCTGCCCACAAGCCGTGACTTCCAAACTTAAAAATACAACATGGCTCTAAGCACCACTGCCGACGCAGGCCACACGCTCGATATCACACTGACCAAATGAGTTGACCTCGGCTCCCTGACGCTCAGGAGCTCTACTGGTGCTCCTTGTGCCTTCTCTGCTAGATCTAAGCAACAGGGGTCCCTTTGTGCCTTCCAAGGATGCGAATGATGGTGGGACAACCACAGAACTCCCAGGAAAAGGAGATGAGGCATGCATTGATTAATAAGAATGTCGGCTTTGGAATTAAAAAAAGAAAAAAGGAAAAAAAAATAGAGTTCAAGGCCAGGTTCTGCTGGTTCCCAACAGCTGGCTCACCGGGCACCTCTCTCCCCCTCAGCCCAACAGGGCGACACAGTCCATGACAATCCTCCACATCCCACAGTCATGGGGCAAGGGTGGGAAATAAACTCTTCCTGCAAAGTGCTAGTCAAGTGTTAGTCACCCAGCAAAGCTGGCTTTCACCACGTGCTCAAAAACCAGGGCGCGGAACTCGGTAATGGTTCCGTGAATGAAGGCAATTTAGCTCTACTGAATTGTGAAGGTACAACGTAACGGGTTTTATTAAAGAAAAAGCTCGTGGTCATGTGGATTATGTTTCAAGAAGAAAATCCAATAATGTCAACCACCCTTTTCCATAAGAAATGATATGCGTTACATTTTTTAAATGATCGATGGCTTCCAGCATGCCATGTTATGGATTCATGGCCTATATGAAATGATTTTTCTCCAATGAGCAGTTATTACGGAGCAATGCAGCTCCCTCTCAGAGCGAAGAAACCACAGGCATTTTCATTCATAATAAAAGTTATCACATGGTCTGAAAAATAAACCTTAAGGCAGTTAGAGTACCTGGGTCAGAAAAGGTGCTTAGGAGAACGTTAAATATTTGCAGGTAAAATGAGTGCATTTTGCTCAAGACTGAGGCATTAAATCAAGCGCCTCTTGCTTCTGACGGCCTCCTAGAGAATTACAGGATTTCCACTAATCCCCAAATAAACAGTGTAAATACTGCTCTTAGTTCAGAAATTGCCTGACAGCTATCAATGGGTATTCTTAACAGAAAATGTGACAGCACCGTGACTGTCAGCCTTCCAGAAATGGATGGATGGTCTTCTTGTGAATTCCCTGCAAGCCAAACCAATTGGACGGGATGCCGAAGAAATCGAAAAGGACCTCTTTGCAATGGCGGGTGGCTCCAGAGGACCTTTCTAAATCGATGAGGAGGAAAGAGTCAAATCCCTAAAGCAGCACTCATGTGTCTGGGAGGTGAGTGCGCTTCAAACACCCAACAAGGAAACCAAGGCAAAAGCATCCACCACCAAGAGGGAGGGGAGGCTCTTGAGTCTGCTTTCCATGGCTGTTCTGTAAGGATGCTCATGGTCATGGGCAACCGATAGCTAACAGCCCCATAGAACTCCAGAGGCCATGGCTTCTCCCTCTCAGAAAACCCTTCTCAATAAATGGTGAACGGCCCCACCATTGATCCAGTTGCTCAAGCCAAACACCATCCGTCATCTTGCTCCACCCTCCCCAGAGTCCTGGCAGCCAGTGGGTCAGGAGTCAGTTCTACCCCAGGACAGGTCCCAAAGAGAGTTACTTCTCTCAGTGTCCCCCTGCCCCCACCCAAACACCCATGGCCACCACCCTTGTGCTGGCTCACCAACACGGCCTTACCCCAGCCTCCCTACTTCACCCTCACACATCATGACCCACATGGTTGCACGTGGCCACAGGAGTCTCTTCAAAGGATAAACCCTGTCCTTTCACTTCCTTGCCTCAAACCTTCCAAGGAACAGCCCACCCCACTTCAACTAAAGCCCCAAATCCTCACTGCCCGCTTCCTGCTACTCAGCAGAGGCAGGTCCTTACTCAGGCAGGCTCGGCTCCTGCCACAGTAGCCAGTTGACCTCCCTGCGGGTCCTCATCCCCCAACCTCTCCCCCGCCACAAGACATGGACCTTGTGTCTTGTGGGCCCCGTTTCCACACAGAGCGCCTTCTCAGAGGCCTCCCACACCACCTCCCAGAAGGCCCCCCCCCCCCCCGCTCTCCACGCCCTGCAGTCCACCACATGCCCCACATCCCCACCTGACTGTCTTCATTGCTGCGATTCCATCCACAAACCCTTCATTTACCTTTTAGTGGCTTACTGTCTCTGCCCCCTCCAGGACTGGCAGTGGGTTCTGTGTATTTCATGGGAAATTATGTGATGATCCAAAGAGGATCTAAACATGAGATAAAGAATCAAGGGCACGGTCCAGTAGGGGGAAAAAATCCTTCATTTACCACTTGTTCCTGGTTTTGAGCCCAACGTCAAAAAGGACACTTACAAATATGATTTGAGAAATATTTATCAACAGTCACTAGCAAATTGTACTATTTTATCTTGACTTTATCTAAACTCTCCTCAAACTGTGACCAAGTGTAGTATTCTTTTTAAAGATTTTATTTATTTTTTCATGAGAGACACAGAGAGAGAGAGAGAGAGAGAGAGACAGGCAGAGGAAGAAGCAGGCTCCCTGTGAGGAGCCCGATACGGGACTCAATCCCAAGACCCTGGGGTCACACCCTGGGCTGAGGGCAGATGCTCAACCGCTGAGACCCCCAAGTGCCCCCCAAAGTTCAGTATTTTAAGTGACTATATCCACCTGTCACCCGCCAGCCTCCAACCCTGCTTCAAACACTTTGAGTAACATGTTCTGGAAGCTCAGTGCAGGGAAAGCCCTTGGCCTGCATCTTGGCCAACTTTCACATCTGAGGCAGAGCCTGGGGGAGGAAGGTTTGGGCACAGCCATGGGACAGACCTGGGTGTGTCCCCACCTCCCCAAGTTCATTCCAGGACAGTGAACAGCCTCCAACAGGTGGGAGGCCTTCCACGGTATCCAGAGACCCAGAGGGCTGTGCCTGCCTGCAGGCCAGCTGATGGGATGACGTGGTCACCATAAACAAGCAAGGCCACCTCAGGTGCAGCGGTGGCCCTGTGACATGTATGCACCTGAGGACAGAGCGTCTACCACAAGGAGCCAGGGAAGAAGGTCTGTTTCCTGAAGGCTGTCACCCCATCTTCCCAACCCCCGGGGGGGGGCCCAGCCCAACACCAAGAGGGGGACTCCCTTGGTCCCCACCGGTCCAGGAGCTGACACCCGGGAATACAGCTCCATGGCCCCTATGGACCCGGGCAGCCCTGTGTCCCATCTTGCCAAGCTGAGGCCCCATCTTGTATCCACGGCAATGGAAGAAGTCAAGGCTGTCCTTAATGACCATGCTGCAGATTTACTTAGGGAGTAAAAGCAGAAAGAAACCACAAGCCCAGCCAGTTGCTAACAGGATGGGGGCGGGGGGGAGGCAGGCGGAGGGTGTGGGGTGGGGATGGGGGGGACAGGGAGGCCAGGCTAGGCCTCTCAGCATCTCCCTGCGTGTGTCTGTGGCTGTTCCAGACGATCTGACAATGGTCAGGTGGGGGCAAGGAAGCCTCGGTGCACGGGGTCCACGGGGCGATTTATGAAGCATTTCCTTTTCTCTGGGGCCGGAGCTGGGATCACATGAGCCTACGCTTTTCTAAACTCCATGTTTGTTTTTGTAGTTTCTGCCAAACTAAATCAATCCAGCCTGTGGCAACCTTGAAAGAGTCATGACTCGCTCGAACAGTCAACGAGTTTGACTTCCTTCCAAGAACGTCGACCAACATTTGTACAGGCTTCTCATGCCTGCTGATCAAACCCTCTAATTACTCAAATCTGTGTCACATAACTGTACATTAGCGACTCCTGAGATGACAGATTTCCACTCTTTGATATGCGCTGCTAAACGTGTCTTTCTTTCATTCAAGTCGGCAGAAACACTCTCCCGGCCTAACGGCAACCCGCCCGGCAGGCGCTGGTGTCTCTTGTAGGATCTGTAACCGGAACAAAAGGCCACGCATGCCCATGGGTCCCCCTGCCCCTGGCCCATCGCTGCCACTAAACCCCACGCGACGATGCCAGCCCTCCTTCGGAGTGTGGACACCAGGTCTCTGGAAGCCTGAAGGGTTCCTAACAGAGCCCTCTGGGGTGACAGAGGAAGAATCCATCACAAAGGGAGCCCCCATGGCTCCGTGGCGGAGGAATGGGAGCTGCTGGAGTGGGCCATGAAGAAACCTAACCCCTTGCACAGGAGAAACCAGAAGAACAGGCACAGCTCGGGGGCACTGAGCCACCCCAGGGCCCTCGTGCTGTGGTCTGCACACCTATTCATGCCTGGAAACCTGCCCCTGATAAGGCGATGTGAGCACGTGGGGCCTCTGGGAGGTGAGCAGGTCACAGGGATGCGGCCCTCACAAATGGGATTAGCGCCCTTTTGAGAGGCTCCAGAGATTCCCCTGCACCTCCTCCTCCCGTAGGATGCAGTGGGGAGGCGCCATCTGCCACCCAGAAGAGGGTTCTCGGCAGACCAGGCTGGCACCTTGATCCCACACTCCTCGTCTCCACAACTGGGAGAAACCTCGGTTGTTTCTCTAAGCCAACCAGAATGTGGGATGTCTTTAGAGCAGCCCACACGGATGAAGCCAGCTTGGAAACCCCAAATGTCAGCCAGAGGGGGGACCTGCCGCACCCACAGCTCCAGTTATATGACTGGTGGCCTCTTAGCTGGGACAGAGGCAAACCTGACTTCCAGACCCTGGGATTTCCCTACTAGACCTTCCGGGGGCAGGACTGCAGATCCATAAAGCCTACGGATCACTCTCCCCGCCCCTCCTTTGGGCTCCTGTCCCTGAGTCCACGTCACTCGCCTCTGTTCCGCAAGGATGACACCGCCCCCCCTTTTGTACCAGGAAGAGAGCATATGGCCCAGGCCCACCCTGAAGAAGTCACCCCTCCTTCCCTGCCTCAAGTCCATTGATGAGCCTGGGGGTCCAGCATCGGTGAAAAGACCATGGCTGGGTAATCGGCCAGGCCAGGATGTGCGCCCAGAGGACAAGCCGACCCACTCCCACTGTGGCCCCGGGGAGCCTGGGCAAGGGGCCAGGAGCAGAGAGCTGCACTGGGGAGTCCGGTCCCAGAGGGAGCACCACTGATGCTGCTCCTGGGGCAAGGATTTGTAAAGCATGGGAACAAAGTAATTACAGGGCAGAGGCATCAGCAACTGCCCGTCTGCTGCCATCTGGTCACTGAGCTTCTGAGTCCTTCAGCCCCTGGGCCCCTCCAGAGTTACCCCCAGAGAGGAAGCACCCCTGCTTCGCCATCTCCTGTGCACGAGGCCTCAAGGCCGTGGTGAGAAGGGGCCAGCGCACCATCCTCCAGAGCATCTGTGACGACCTGCCAGCCGTGGGCACGGCACTCTGCCACAGGCTACATTACCTGGTGGGGGTGGGGGTGGGGGTCAGTTCCGTGTTTCTGACACACCCTGGGTTTGCTAGGAATGACAAAGTAAAATCGGACCAGTTCCAGCTGTGAACCACTAGTGGGGGAAGCGGCTATCCCCCTCCCGGAAACGTGTGTTCCTCTAAGCAGCCAGGACTAGAAACTGGTTGAACAACACAAGGCACGTGGTCCCTGTGGCTGGGACCTGGGGTCCCTAACTTTCAAGGCTTTTGATCTATTTCCTGGGCAGGTCTCATAAACTTGGTACGTGAGGTCCACTTAGTAAAGGGCGAACGCAAGCCAAGATAAAGACGGAAGGAAGACGGCTTTACAAACTCACTAATAAACAAAAATTTTAAAAAGACTCTTCAAGGAATGGCAAATAGTTTACCCAAGCCGGGACATAGTGAATCCAGGAGAGTGATAAACATGGAGGAGGCATACATGCTCTTACTTTTTTTTTCTTAAGATTTTATTTATTCCTTTGAGAGAGACAGAGAGAGAGGGAGCATGAGCTGGAGATGGGCAGAGGGAGAAGCAGGCTCTCCACTGAGCAGGGAGCCTGATGTGGGACTCGACCCCAGGACCCTGAGATCATGACCTGAGCCAAAGGCAGATGCTTCACCAACAGAGCCACCCAGGTGCCCCTTCTTCTTTTTAAGAGAGAGAGAGTGCAGTGGGGGGAGGAGCAGAGGGAGAGAGAGAATCCCATACAGGCTCCATGCTCAGCAGGGAGCCCGACACAAGGATGAATCATACCACCCTGAGATCATCACCTGAGCAGAAACCAAGAATCTTTTTTTTTTTTTTAATTTTTTACTTATTTATGATAGTCACAGAGAGAGAGAGAGAGAGAGAGAGAGGCAGAGACATAGGCAGAGGGAGAAGCAGGCTCCATGCACCGGGAGCCTGACGTGGGATTCGATCCCGGGTCTCCAGGATCGCGCCCTGGGCCAAAGGCAGGCGCCAAACCGCTGCGCCACCCAGGGATCCCAGAAACCAAGAATCTGATGTTTAACTGACTGAGCCACCCCGGTATCCCTGGAAAGGGTCATACATTCTAATACTAATTCGAATTAGAACTGTCTGGACAAAGTCATGGTCTTTAAAACACACTCTTGCTGGCACTGGCCACAGAAAGGGCCTGGAAGCAATGAGGGCCCAGTACCCAGGAGCACAGCAGCACCCACACACCAGTGTCTCCACACTACCAGCGCGGACCAGGCCTCCTGGGAAATCAGCTGCCAGCCAGTCTGGGACAAGGAAGGCGGAACCAGACAGCAAGAACGCTGCAAACACAGGTCAGGTCACGTCGAAAGGACACAGGTGCCGGCCTTAAGCATTCCAGCGACTAAACGTGAGTGTCCGGAAGAATAAAAATGACTTTGATTGTAACACATGGAGGTTTTTTCAAAAATCCTGAGTCCTTAACAATTCCCAAAAGTTGGGCTGGGAGGATACTTTTCAATATAAATGACTCCATGAGAAAGAGCGCCATCGTTCTGCAACCTGTGGTGCAATAACTGGTTCGGATGACGCTCATGACGGACTGCAAAGCCCTGCATGGAAGGCCGCCTGGGGAACAGGATCTAGGCCAAGTATCCACATGTGTGGTTGCCGAGCAGTAAACAGGGAAACGATGGGCCCTGACGAAGTCAAGGAGCACAGTCCCCAGACGGGATCAGACTAAGCATCCCCTCGGGTAGGACCCTCTGTGCAGCTCACCTGTCCAGTCCTGGGGCCCGTGCTGGGGCCCGTCCTGGGGCCACCAGTGTTCACACATCCTCCCAGAAGCGTGTACGAGGGACAGAGGTGCAGCATAGCCACTGCTACCGGGAGGAGGGACTCTGGCTTGCAGGCAGTGCTGCCTTCCAACAGCGACATCCCACCAGCCCGTGGCACCGCTTCACCGACATCACAGAGATAAGAAAAAAAGGGAGGAGACTTTCTAGATCAAAGAGACCAAATGGTTATAACAACCCAGTCGATGAGAGGATCTTGACTAGATCCTGGTTTGGGAAGAAGGGAATGACACCTGCTCGGAGAGACTTGGATAACAGTGAGCATCCAAGGAGGGGCGCCTGGGTGGCTCAATGGGTGAAGCGTCCGACTCTGAATTTCAGCTCAGATCAGAATCTCAGGGGGGTGAGATGGAGCTCCACATCAGGCTCCCTGCTCAGTGGGGAGCCTGCTCCTCCCTCTTCCTCTGCCCTTCCCCCTGCGCTGGTGCTCTCTCTCCTCCCTAAAAAAAAAAGAGTATCCAGCCAACCTCCGATGTCCAAGACTTCAGCTCCTGTTCCTCTGTGTAACAACATTGCTAAAATATACGAGAAAGCCGTAATTCTTAGGAGATGTTCCGGTGCTGCTGGGTTGGGGGAAATGTCACAGTGTCAACAGCTTATTTTCAAGCTGTTGAGTGAACAATTTTTATAAAATGTGTGTGTTTGTGTGTGTGAGAGAGCTGAACCCTTGTGGCCGCTGAGCCCAGGTGGACAGTCTATGTGTGTCTGCTGCACTATCCTTCGACGCTTTTACACACTGGAAAACCTGCATCACGGGTGGATGAGGGAACATAAAGAGGCTCATTGACTGGGTAGCAAATGAATCCCCAAGGTTGCATTTAGCTAAATAGGTTCCCAGGAAAGCCCTAAGGTGCCACACCCCGAAGTCCCCAGTGTGTGCGGCTTCCCAATCTCTCAATACAGTCCTGCTGGATTCAGGGGGGGACCCTCCAAGCCTCTGAGCGGGAGTAACCCCTCTTCCCCGCCGCCCTTGGGTCCCCAGGCCTATAGATGCGGACTCTCAAGGAGAAAATAAGGACGAGGTCTGCCGACCACATGCATGTGCTGGACACCCCTTGCCGCCTCCCCGGTACTCGTCATGACCACCCTGCAGGGCAGAGATGGCTCTGGCCCCTTCCACATCAACAACAGACTTCAGGAAGGTCAACAGATGCTCAGGGCCCCTGGAGAAGTGGCTGGTCTGACACGAGCCCATGACCCACCCACGCACCCCGCCGTCCTGGCTGCCTCTCCTCGCTTGAGGTAAGTCCTCGCGGGCAGTGTCGGCGTCCCTGCTGCAGCACATGAGGCATTCCAGGAGTTTATTTATAATAGCACAGGCAGGGAAAGGAGAGGGAGAAAGACCCCAAATTTTTTGCCAGAACTGCAGAAGTGGCCAAAATGCAACCATAACCCCAATGGCCACCAACCCGCCCCAGGATGCTTCTGGCAGGTGCATCTGGGAGGTCTGCCCAAGCCGAGGAGGCTGGGATGAGAAGGGATGGCCCCGTTTCCTCAAGGAGAAACAGGACGTCAGTGGGAAGGCATGTGTAGCTCTCAGCAGGCAGGACCTGCAGCCGGTCCCCAAGCTCTGGAAGGAAGCAGCCCATGTGTTTGCAATCAGGAGGCTGCCTGGCACAAGGGGAGAGCTCGGCAGGGCCTCTTGTCAGCTGCCAGGACCAGGCCTCCTTAATCCAGCCAACGGCACTGCCCGTATGGCACCCCAGGGCCCTGGCCTCCAGGACACGAAGGGGAGGGAGCCCCGGGCTTCAGACTCATGCCCATGTCAGATGGGCCACATCGCCAAGCCTCCAAGTGCTTCTCTGTAGCCTCCTGGAAGCAGTGACCAATAACATGTGCCTCTCAGACATAGGGGACAATCAGAAACACACACACACACACACATCTGTTCCCACCACTGGCAACACACAGGTCTGTAACACACAGAAGCCCTGAAAACAAGACCACCTCTCAGAGAGGAAGACTGGCAGGAACCCTGCAGAGTGCTGGACCCGCAGGGAAATAAAACGTGTGCTGCAGACACTTGCCTCCGCCCCCCAAGAGCCAGCGTTGGAAGGTGCCAGCCAGCTGGCTGGGGATGGGCCCGAGGCACACTCCCACCTGGAGATCCAGTGTGGATGGCTGGGCAACTCTCCAAACCTGCTGGCGACCAGGAGGTCCTGCTCACGTTCAACTCAGGCCTCATCACTTTGGGGAGAAAACCTGAGACAGAGCAGAGTGTCTGAGAAACCATCCTGGAGCCGTCCCCTTGGGGACCCTGGAGAGCTGTCCTGACTGCTCACAAAGATTTCTACAAGAACATCCAGCCTGACACCCGGGAGGGGGAGAGAAGGCGGGTTTGCGGGCACATCCCGGCTGCCACCTTCTGGAATGCCCCAAGAGACAGGAGCACCCCGAGGAAACAGGGTGCCCATCCCATGTCACATTTTTAAAAAAAATCACAGGATTCTTGAATCAGTTCGGAATTGGGCCGTGAAAGGAAAAGCATCAATTTAGCAAAGCCACAGATTGAATCCTCAGATTTTCTCCACGGCCACAAACTGCTGACTTGGGCAAACACACTTGATTTTCAGCAGGGAAGAGAAAAAAAAAAAAATCCGTGGTTCAGCAAAGACACCGAGGAAAGGCACTGGGGCTCGTGAAGTGAGCCAGGATCCAGAGGCCCCGAGGGACACAGCCTTTCAGGTCCACACCCTCCTGGCTTCTATGGAAATCTAACCGGGTGGCAAACAGGAAGGCATATATAGGGGTTCTGACTCCCCAGAGCAGTAACTGCTTTTCTGGGGGGTCCCAGGGGAGGCTGCCAGCATTGTTGTGGACGTCCTGTGGTTTGGCTCCCTGGGTTCAAAGCTCGGCTCAGCCAAGGACTAGCCGGGCCAAGACGCTCCCAAGGAAGATGCTGCCCCAGCTCCCAGGATGAAGTGCACAGAAGTGTGAACAGAGCATGAACGGGGAGCACCCCAGCTGCACTGGCGGTGCTATTTCATTTTTAGACGTGTGTGTGTGTGTGTGTGTGTGTGTGTGTGTCCTCTCACACCCTCCGGGCCCTGCGTCTTCCACGAGGCACTTCCTTCCTTGACATACCTACATCCTCCTTTGCGCTACAACCTATGCGCTCCTAAAACCCCCACGTAGACTGAGGTTAAATTCCACGCCCCGGCGACTGCACAAGGTTACTCGAAAGCCAGCATGTACTTCCCAGGTTAAAGCAAACGGTCTTCTGTAAAGAAGCAACAATGACTATGTGTATAAGTCACTGTGGTTTAAGTTACTCTGTGTGTAACGTTCTGAGAAGGGGTGACCGTGAGAGGGCTTCTGTCTTAACTTTGCTCTGATTGCTAAAATAGACGTCAGATCTTATAGAAAATTTGGAAAGGACTGGAAAGCCCAGGGAAACAACCACCACCACCGCCACCATAAACAAACAAACACAAAACAACAACAAAAAAAACGTTAGACTTGGAGCCAAACGAAAGCAATATTAAAATTTTGGTCCATTTCTTTTGGACTCCCCAGATGACACATCCTTATTACATGTTAACATAAACACGTTTTTTTGCAAGATCCGAGTCATTTCCTAAATTGAGGGTTTTTAAAAAATTATTCTGTTATCACTAATAATACAATAATAATTCCTCCCCTGAACTATATGCCCATAAGAGAATCTGTGGGGCGCCTGAGTGGCTCAGTGGTTGAGCCTCTGCCTCTGGCTCAGAGTGTGATCCTGGAGTTCCAGGATTGGGTTCCCCGCAGGGGGCCTGCTTCTCCCTCTGCCTGTGTCTGGCCTCTCTCTCTGTGTCTCATGAATAAATAAATAAAATATTTTAAACAACAACAAAAAAAAGAAGGGAATCTGCATCGTTCAATCAGATCTTGGGAGTCTGGGACACTGCCAGGTGCATATCAAGCACTCACCGTGTCTTACTTGAACAGATGAATATTACATCGAACGTTTTCCCCATATCATTACAGGTAACATGATATTATAAAGATTTTGCTGTATCGTCTGTTATTCTTTGAAAATATAATCTTTTACGTGTCTACAGAATACCTCTCTATGTAACATATCAAGTTTACTGAACTCTTCTGCTGCTGCTGGACACTCAGGCTCCTTCTAATCGTTAACTGTACTGAATGGAGCTGTAATAACCCCCCATCTATAAATCTTTATTTCTCTCCCCATAGTCTCAGAGGGATTCCTAAAAGTGAAAGCACCGGACACAAGGACTGATCCTATATTCACACACCTGTTTGTGTTACATACAAGAATATGATTTTTGAAAACTTCATAATGCAACAACCCAAAAGTAGTCCATAATTAAGCTTAACTTCTCCTCGTGAACTCTGAAGGATTCTGAGGCCCTTTTTAAATTTCTGTGTCACTCATCAGTATTTCTCTTCTGCAAAGTCACTCGTGCCATTCACCTATTTTCCTATCAGCAGCCAGAATTCGGGGCAGAATCATATCGTGTTAGTGACTACAGTTTTATAATGTATCTTAAATCTAACAATGATCTGCTTTCACCACTTTTCTTACTCAAAACTGTTGTGGCCACTGAACCAATTCTTTATTCTTCAGGTTGGGCGGTCGTGTCATTTTTTCCCGTGTCCCCCAAAGTCCTACCAAGATATGGATTGAGATTATTTCAAATGTTTGTTGTTTGTTTCAAATGTTTGGGACAGATATCTTTAAAACATTTAGTCTTCCTGGGGTGCCCAGCTGGCTCATTCTGTGGAGCGTGCAACTTTTGAACTCGGGATTGTGAGTTCGAGCACCACGCTGGGTGGAGAGGTGACTAGAATGCAGACCATGAATGGATTATTGTCCTTTTAAAATTTTTTCATTATTCTAACACGCTTTCATATTCTTTGGTAAATGGGTTGTCTGGTTTTGCTTCATGCTGCGTCATTTTCCCCCCAAACAGATGTACACTTCCGATTATTGGTGATATACAGAAAACCTTTTCCAATAGATCTTTTCCAAATACGTTAATGAGTCTACTGAAAGTTTTTAGTCTGTTTACTTAATCTCCAAGAACAGTAACTGTATCTTGCACAACGCATTCAATACCTCCCTTACAGAACAACATCACATCAGGTTTTCATAATTGGCCTGATATTAATACGATTATCTAGGTTACACCACTAATGCTTGTTTTCACTTTGGCACAGATATTAATTAACATTATAAGAGGTTATCCTTCCATCTCTAGTTTCCTGTGGTTTTTAAAAATGAAAAGTGTGTGATTAATTTTCCTGAAAGCCTTTTTGGGTATCTCATAATCTCCCCTATTTATAACGTCTAAACGATTTCAGACACCAGAAAACACACACCAGCTGAGGAGGAAGGAGAACTCAATTTTCAATTGACCTCCAGGGACAGCCTAACTGCATACTAACTACCCCGGCCACACCAACGCACCTCTGAATAAATCACACCACGCGTACCGCTGCCCCTTCCCTCGAGCGCACTCAGAGAGAGGCAGGTGAATCTGCACAGAGCCATTCTTCCCTAAATGTGGAGAAATCCCACATGTTCTCATACAACCGCACTTAGCCACAGACAACTGAGAATACACAGCAAGCTCAGAGGTAACTGGGAGTATTTCCACGTACCTGGAACCATGAGAGAAAAATTTTTTTTAATTTTTTAAAAGATTTATTTGTTTATTCATGAGAGACACAGATAGAGAGAGGCAGAGACACAGGCAGAGGGAGAAGCAGGCTCCTTGCAGGGAGCCCAATGTGGGACTTGATCCTGGATCCCATGAGCTGAAGGCAGACGCTCAACCACTGAGCCACCCAGGTGTTCCATGAGAGAAAATTTAAACCATCAGAACAGGGAGGGATAAAATGAATGTGTGGCCACGTTCCAGAGGGCAGGTCGGCTGATGCCTTTGTCCCAATGCAACTGGGATTTACAGATGGTTGATTAATGGAAGCCTATCATATACGGTGGGGTAGTCTTAAAAAATGTTGGGTACCTATAATAAATATCTTATTTTAACCAAAAACATACATATGAACCAATATACTGGTGCAGAGCTTGGGGCCTTTCTCTAAGTCAAAATCTACTGATTTCTGTTTACAAAGATTTCTTCACAAATCACATAGAGTCAGTTGATCCTTGAACAACATGGGTTTGACCTGCTTGAGTCCACTGTTACGCAGATTTTTTTTGATAGAGCACCATAATTGTATTTTCTCTTCCTTACGATTTTTTAAAGATTTATTTATTTATTTGAGACAGAGAGAGCACGCGAAAGAGAGAGAAAGAGAGAGAGAGAGAGAGCATGAGGAGAGGGAGGGGCAGAGGGAGAGAGAATTCCAGGCAGACTTCCTGCTGAGCGCAGAGCCTGACCTGTAGGTCAAACCCAGGACCCTGAGATCACGACCTGAGCCAAAACCCAGAGTTGGCCTCTCAACCAACTAAGCCACCCAGGCGCCCCTTCCTTACAATAATTTTAGTAACTTTTTCCTTAGTCTATTTTATTGTAAGAATACAAGCAGTAGTACCTAGAACATACCACATATGTGTTAATTGACTGTTTATGTTATCAATAAGCCTTCCGGTCAATAGTAGGCTAGCAGTAGTTAAGTTTTGGGGAGTTAAAAGTTATATGCAGATTTTCGACTCTGAGGGGGGTCAGCATCCTGCACTGTTCAAGGGTCAAGTGAGTATTATAATATATCATCTGTTTGCTGGTTTAGTATTCTTAAAGTGAAGTGTTTCCATGCACGCATAAATCCAAATACAAACCCCTGATCAATTTTCACTATGACACATCAAAATCAACAGCCATTGGGTTTTGTTTTGTTTAAGATTTTATTTATTTTAGTGAGAAAGAGAGAGAGAGAGAGAGAGAGAGAGAGAATCTCAAGCAGGCTCCACGCTGAGTGCAGAGCCCAACATGGGGCTCGATCCCACGACCCCTGAGATCAGGACGTGAGCTGAAACCAAGAGTCAGACACCCGACCGACAGAGCCCCCAGGTGCCCCATCAAGAGCCACTGTTTTTAACAAGTTTTCCTCGTTCTTCATTTTCAAAGCATTCAGCTTGTACTGCTCCTTCCTTGGAAGGGGCCAGTGGCCCTGGCGCAGGCAGCCGGCGGTTCACTTACGCAGGGAGTGGAGCCTCTGGCTCATGAGAAAGAGTCAAAGAATTATGCAACCAATCCTTGATGTCAATGATGTTCATGTTACAATATTGAGAGAAAAATGTTAAGAGCAACACTTAAAAAAAATTTTTTTTTTGTATGTATAGAGAAAAAAGTTGGAAAGACAGACATACCAGACTATTACCAGTAACTACACCTGGCCTTTGAGAAATGGGACTGTGGGGACGCCTGGGTGGCTCAGCTGTTGAGCATCTGCCTTTGGCTCAGGGCATGATCCTGGAGTCCTGGGATAGAGTCCTGCATCGGGATCCCTGCAGGGAGCCTGCTTGTCCCTCTGCCTGTGTCTCTGCCTCTCTCTCTGTGTCTCTCATAAATAAAATATTAAAAAAGAGAGAGAGAGAGAGAAATGGGAATGTAGGAATTGACATTACACACTGTTTATGATTAGAGTTATCTAAGAAATTCACCTTATTACTTTCTGTAAGTTTGTTGTTTTCGAGAAAAAGAATGCCAGCAGGAAGTCACGCTTTGGGGACAGATGAAGCAAGTGACTTTCTGGAAGGGACCCATAGAGTTTGGATTTCCCTGCTGCTACTTCTTAGGGGCAGCTGTGTTCATAACCTCATCCTCCAGGTGCCCAGCATCCCTGGTCCCCCCATGGCACCCGCAGACCCCAGCCCTGTGCACCATCCTCCAGTGCCTTCCACTCACTGGAAGGTCCCAAGCCCCACCAGGTCCGTGGACCTTGTGTGACTTGACCACCACCCGGATACCCTCAGTGACGCATGTCCTGGTCCACCTGCTGGACCCCAAGTCCCCTCCTCCCCACACAGGAAAAATGAGCTGCAAGCATAGGCTTGAATGCGCTGATTAGAACCACTTTTTCCCAGCCCGGTTTCTTAGAAAATCCAAGGCATTTGTGAGCAACATGATCTCTTCCAGAGGTCTTGCCCCCAACCTCAAGTGTTACTGCCTGGGGTCAGGGATGGTGCAAGAGGGCAAGGAGGGGGGCTGGCCCTTCCTCCTGGGCTGCTAGGGCTATAAAGCGCATCCAAGTTCCCTTCCAGCTACAGGCTGGAAAGTAAAAATGTGGATCAGGTTGCAAATTGATTTCCATGACAAAGAACAGTAAATCTTGTTAGAGAAAGAGAGAGAGAGAGAGAGAGAGAGAGGCACACCCCTGGCTCAGGGGACAGGACTAGGAGCAGGGGGGAGTGGGGGGCCAGGCGGGGCGTGCCTCCCTAGCATTCCCCTGATGTCCCTGGGGTCACCTCCGGCCTCCCCACTTGCCCAGCTCCTCAGAAACCACGAGGACCAGCTTCTCACACTCAAACCTACGGCCCCCATGGCTTCGAGCTCTTCAAGCCAGCTCCCTTTGAGGGGCCACTGTGTTTTGCGGTTTATTTTTCGATCCAGCCACCAAGCAAACATGAATTCTGGACCTGGCCTCGCATGTGATACCTGAATTTTCGTTATTTCTAACTCCAATAGAGGCAGGAGACGGGCCTGCCAGGCCTCCTGGAGGAATAATGAGAAGGGAGAGGGAGGGAGGGAGGGAGGGAGGGAGAGAGAGAGAGAGAGAGAGAGAGACACGGCCCCCCCAGCACGCAGTCAACCTGGCTCCCTTTGTGGCCACATAAGGCAAATGTCCGCGGGATTTATGTTCTAGCTCCAACAAAACCAGCATCACCAGGTAATGGACCCATCTACCCAGACACTTAAAATTCCAAAATGAAAAAAAACTAAAGTGGAATCGGATTTTTAAAGCCTTCTCAAAAGGGATGTGTCCCAAGTGGAAGCTCTCATGATTTTAAAGCTGAGAAAGTCTTTTGTTAAATCCCGAACCCAAGGAAGGTGTGGTTCATCAAACGCAGCCGGGAGGTTTACCTAAAAGTTCCATTTGAGCAACGGCTCTGACTCCCGAGGGACTCAAGACAAACACAGCCCTAATAAAACCCGATAGCACGGGCTCTGCTCAGGGGAGGCCACTTTATAACCCGGCCAAGCCCTCTGCCAGGGAGTGATCGCTTTTCCAACCCAGCACAGGAATGCGCTCTGCCTTATGTCTCGGAGCACAGACGTCATGCGAACGGGTGGGCCCGGGGCAGGGAGCCAGAGGCCGCGCGGGTCTGAAAACAGCGACGCGAGTTTGCACGCCCGGCGAGGGCCCTCCGGGAACACAGCCCCTTCAGTCTGGGGTCTGGGAGCCGCAGCAGGAAGGGAAGGGGACCCACAAACCACCTCCTCTTCACCTGCCCGTGTTCTTCACCAACCCAGCCGCTTGCTAAGGAAAGTGAACATGTGCGTCGTTTACCAACCGTGCATGAAAAACAGGCCTGTCTTCTTAAAGCATTCCCATCCCATGCTGCTTCTGCAAGTCACTGGGATTGTGGCGCTGGATTTTTTTTTTAAGATTTTATTTATTTATTCATGAGAGACACAGAGAGAGGCAGAGAGACACAGGCAGAGGGAGAAGCAGGCTCCTCGCAGGGAGCCCGACGTGGGACTCGATCCCAGGACCCCAGATCACACCCTGAGCCAAAGGCAGACGCTCAACCCCTGAGCCACCCAGGTACCCCAGTGGTGCTGGTTTAAGGGCTCCTTAGCTCTCTCCCACACTCACCGCCCTGCCCCCATTCCCTATTCCAAAAAAGCATCAGCGGCAACATAAGCAGACCTGGAACCCTGGGCTGCCCTGGCATGTTTTGGGTTCAACACACTTTGGGATGGGTCTCTACAGGGCCCGGCCACCTCATTCTTGGCCCCCCATCCACCAAGGGAAGAGAAGATGCAACACTCCCAGTCCACAGGCATGGGCCCAGGAGCCTATCACGGCAGCACTGGGCACTCTTTCCAGAAGACTCCTGAAATAATGGTGTAAAAGTCCCTGTAGGAGAGTGAGGAGAGGCCTGACCACAGAAGGGGGGGGGCTCCAGAGACTAGGGGCTGACCCGTGGAGGCAGAGCCACCCCCCAGCCTGGGAAGGTCACCCTGTGAGATCTTTCTCAAGGAGACACTGAAAACTCCTGTCCAGTGCCACGTCTGTGCATTCTTCCCGTTCGTGGTCCTGTTCCCCTCAGGAGACAGCTCACATAGCAAACACCCACTTCCATTCAGTCGTAACAGCGGCTCCTAAACTTGGCCATATGTTAGAACAACTCGAGGGCACCTAATACGTATTCCCACGCCACAGCCTGGACCAGTGAAGTCACAGCCTCTGGGTGTGCAGGCCTGGGCATCAGCATTTCCGGAGCCGGTCCCAGGGGAGAATCCCAGGCATCTGGGTGTGGCCTCACCGCAGATCTGGAGACAGCGCAGAAGCCGTGGTCTCGTCTCACCTCCCCCTGAATCTGAGCAGGGTCCAAGGCCGCTCTGACCCTAAGAATAAGGCAGGAGAAGCGTTGCTGTGCCATTCCTGGACCCAGGGCTCAGGAGCCTGGTAGTCTGCACTTCTGGTCTCCCCGAAAACTTCCCCTGTGAGCCCGAACCCCCAGGCAAGATGCCACTGGCCTCAACCTCCCACAGACCTGAAGAGAGAACAGTGACCTTTCCCCGCCCAGGGTTCCAGCCTCCCAGCCCAGGTGGCAGAGGATGCGTCAGGCCAGCTCAGCCCTGTCCCCTTCACCCTGCCTGCTCGGATGCACTGGACCAGCCACAACATTTAAAAGCTGGGGCGAGGGGCGCCTGGGTGGCTCCGTCAGTTGAGTGTCTGCCTTTGGTTCAGGTCATGATCTTGGGGTCCCAGGATCCAGTGCCGTATCCGGCTCCTTGCTCAGCAGGGAGCCTGCTTCTCCCTCTCCCTCTGCCCTCCGACCCCCAACACTTGTGCTCTCTCTCAAATAAATAAAATCTTTAAAGATAAGTAAGTAAGTAAATAAATAAATAAATAAATAAATAAATAAATAAATAAAAGCTGGGGCGATCTGTGTTTGCACCCCCAGCCAATGGTGCACTGTCAGTAGCTCACAGACAGAAGTTTCACTGAGTTCAGATTATTGCATTTGAGAACCACGAGAAGAAAATTAATGAAGACATCTCTCTCTCTAAGGGATGTGTATCCAAAGGAACTGCGTTAAAAGCTTAATTCAGGTTTGTAAATAATCATATAGATGTACGTGATTAAATCTCTCCCCAAGAATTTCTGTTCTGCGGTGTCTTCTTGGGGTTTAAAACAAGAAAAGCAGGTAATGAGGTCCCACCTAGTGTCGCAAAACTCAAAACCGTAACAATTAAAGGAAAAAAAAGAAAAACAACCACCACCAAATAGTCTAAGTGGAGACGTAACTGTTGGAGAGGGAGGGGCTCTATCGGAACCCCCAACTCGACGTCCAGGAACACCATCCAAGGTTGGGAGATCTTGAGAGGCTTGGGGAGGGGGCGGCACTTACAATCTCACACACTTCTCATAAATTTTCCATTTCCCGACTGTCTCGTTTCCAGGACGCTTAATGGGTTTCAAAAGGAAGGGAGGAAAAAAACCAATCCAGTTGTGCAGCCAGAAAAATGCCCTTAAGGCCCAGGGCTCTTAGATTATCTCTGCACATTTGGCAAAGAGAAACAAATATTTTTAAACTGCTGTTGTTGTGTTGGACTCCTCTTCCCCACACCTTGATTTTAGACTGAAAAGCAGAAGTGAAAAGAGTAAGAAACATGGACGAAAGGGCCACTTGCCCACACATTCGAACTGGAACACAAAGAAGGAAAAAAAAAATCTCAATGGGTAGTTCTCATTATCAAACTGCTACATTTAATAGCAGTTATTTTAGGAAAACAGGAATCGCCCACACTCCCACTGCCCTCGCAAGACCAGTTTCGCATCTGACTGTTGACCTGGACATTTTCCTGCCTCATCTAGGGTTTAGCTTGGGATTTATAGTTTCCTAGGCAGTTAACATCTTTACGGTATTCCTTAGGTCGGGCATACCTGAGATGTTGGAATGCTCCCTCCTGGATCCTGAAAGATGCCACTCAAACCAGGAAAACAGCGTCCCTTTGAAAAGGTCAGCATCCCCGGTCAGCTTGTAAAGGCAAACGAAACCAGGTGGTGGGAGCCGTCTGGGGACAGAGCAAGTCTCCGGAACCACAAGGCTGGGACGCATCAACCTGATGGTGCAGATGGAGGGCACGCGGCCCAGACCACCTGGACCCCCACACGGCCCACCCTGCATGCCCAGTCTGCTCCCTCTGTCTAGGGGGCCCAGACCTGAGCTGCAAGGCCTCACCTGCTGGCGCTCCACAAAAGGTACCTCTGTCCCCGAGCATGCCTCCTCATCCCCGCTTCACCATGAATCACCTTTTTATAAAACGATACACACAGAAATACTCAGAGATCAGAACACAAGGGCCTCCCCCTCACCCCAGGATCCAGGACCTGACATTAAAAAGGCCCCGTTCCCCCACCGGGCACATAGGGGGACACCCAGAGGGTGGCTCAGTCCCCCCTGAGCTCCCACAGACGCAATCCCCCATGGTCAGGACACATGACAGATCTTACTAGGCCCGTTTAAACTCGCAAGGCAGGCAGCGTGTGTCTCCCCGCTGAACCACTACAGATGCTATGGATCTTCGTGAAACCCCACATTCACGAAAGCCAATGCTCCACTCCGGGATTTTAAATAAAAGAACACAAAGAACAAGGACATCGTTTTTCGGCAAACGGTGGAGGTCGGCTGCTGTGCGAACTGGAGAGAGGCCTTCTTTGTGCAGTCTGAGGGGAACGTGCACACGCGCCCCCTTTGCGGGAGGAAAGCCCAGTAACCGATCCTGGGCAGAGAGTCAAAGGGACTTGGAAATAAAGATCCGCAGAGCCAGCTCTCCACGAGGCATGGGCCCCCTGTGCAGCCGCCGCATGCACGGCATCCAGCACAGGCCTGGGGTCAGGGGACAAGGGAAAGATCGGGGATGGCACAAGGCTCCCGGGGGACCGCAGGGGGGTGGGGTAGGGGGCTTAGGTCATCTTCCCAAAACACCTCCTCCAGTATCCCAGGCTGGTTCCTGATGTGACCCAGAGAACACCTGTGCCTGCATGTGTGAGTGTGAGTGTGTGTCGCCAAGTGTCTGTGCCAGTGTGTCTGCGGATGGGGGCAGAGGGTGCAGCAACAGAAGCCTCTCTTCTCAGCTGTTGTCACACCACTACCTGTGGCCAAGCCCCCAAGCCCCTGACCCTCCAATGCTCCAGCTTGCGACAGCTTGTTTTCACAGGTGTGTTTGCTTCTACCACTCTCAGGAAGCCCTGGCTGCTGCTGGGCAGGACCCACCCCCGAGCTGCTCGAGGCACCTGCCGGCCTCTCTTCTCCTGGACAACAGCCTCCTGCACCCGAGCCCACCTAGAATATCCCAGAGCTCCACTAAGACGTGAGCGCACTGCACAGACAGCCCGCGTGGATCCAGGTGTCCGGCAGGGACAGGTAACTGCATCCATGGCTGATGGACATCGGGATGTGGCCAAAGGGGGCAGAAACTGCCAGCTGCATGGCTGCCCCTCTGTGCCACCCCATCCACGCGCCACCGCCAACGGTGATATCGTGTGTCCCTCTGTGATGAGACGCATGACAAGCACAAACACTTCCAATACTGCATATTCTAGAGTCGTCCACACACCAAACCGCTTCTCGGAGGCCCCTGTTCCTAAAAAAATAAGTCCTTGGCTCTGGAGGCGAGGAGAAATGCAACGTCTCCCTCCCGGCGGTGATGCGGACCAACAAACAGCCTTTGGGTCAGTGTCGGGGCCGGGGCCACACAGCCGCACACATCCTGCACAGCCCAGCCCCACCTGCCATGGGCACGGGGACAGAAGGACAGGACAGACCCATGGCCGACAGCCCCAGCTGCCGAGGATGAGATGGCCCAAAATGTGAAGCCTCACCCAAGGAGGCTGGAGCATGGGGGGTGCCAGCGCCCCGGTGAGATGGGAGGAGCCCCTGCTCCCATGAAGAGCCTGGGATGCAGACCCCAAGACACCCCAGGTCCTCAAGCTGCCTGTCCACTGTGCGCATGTTACTATGTCTTATACGTCTGCCGGGTCCGCAGACCACCGGGCCACCCCACGTGCAGCAGTGACAAAGGGCACCGAAGACACGATCGTGTGGGTTCCTGGCGTCAGGATGTGCGCCCTCCCGCCCTGGGACCCAGGTGGCCATGTGCGGGGCTGGTGGAGTGCACATTCCTGCCGGAGGGCCTTCTGGACTTTTCTGTGAGCCATGCCGGGAGGCTGTGAACCTCTGAGAGACCCAGCAGGGACAGGGACAGGGATGGGGGAAATCAGCCATCCTGGGTATGTCTGCTGGCCTGAGCTGCGAGGGGCCCCCCTACGGTGACCCAGGGGGCAGTTGGGGGAGGGGTTCAGACAAACAGGAAGTCTGGGCTGTGGAGGGGCAGCAGGCCAGATCCCGACCACAGCCAGCTCCCGGCGGAGGGGCCTCCTTTCTGCCCCCGGGACACATGTGTACAGGAGCTGCTCAAAAGCCCACACAGCCCCTCCAGACCACCGTTTACCCCAATCTCACTGATTGTTCCAGAAATGTTCTTCATGCCCCAGAGAACACATCCTGACAGCCCACAGGCCCTGTAAGAGGTGCCAATCTCGACTAGGGTGGCAGGGGCCTCACACCGTCAATCCCCTACTGTCTTTCAAGCTTCTTCCACTTAATGACCTATGTCCACAGCGTCCACATGGCCGCATGTCCTTCCCCATGTACATGAACATCTGTATACAACAAGCCCAGGGTGGGGGGTGCAGATGGGAGCCCGAAGCACCTGTGCCACCTGCTTCTCCACCCCCCCCCCCACTCCCTCCTCTTCCTGGAAACAGAGGCCACTGGTCCTGCAAGGTCACCCGCCCATCGACTGAGCTGTCAGAGCAAAGCGGGCAGACCCGCTCCCCCTGGAGCACAGTCCACACGTGGATCAAAGCCTAAGGCAGACAGACCAGACTCCACGTGGAGGGAGGAGGGGAGAACACGCAAGGACGACGCAGGAGGCCGGGGGCCCTGAGGCTTGCCCACCCACCACCGTGGGGACACCTGCACAGGCCTCAGACGCACAGCTGTCTGATGCCAGAAGTGCAGAGAGGCTGAGGGACCTGGGGATACTGAGCCCAGATCCTGCCCCTCCGCACCCGCACCAGGCAGGCCTCCAGGAGGCAGTCCCCACTTCCCATCCAACCTCAAATCGGGGCTCTTCAGTTGGAGGGGCAGAGCACAGGGTCCTAAACATCTCCGCCCAGCACAAAAGGAAACCAGCCCTCCTCGCACACTTCCCCGCTGCTTGGCCAGCCCAGGGCCACTTCCCCGCAGACCCCCTTCCTTTCAACAGCCACTCTCTGCACCAAAGGCCTCCTCGCTCCCCTTCTGAAGTGCTTTTTCATCCCTGGAGTGGGGGAGTGGGGGGGAGGGGTTCATCATAACTCAGAGCTGCAGTTTCTGCGCGCTGCCAGAGCCAAGGGCATAAATCAGAACGCGTCTCAGCGTTTCGGGGCAGAGGAAATGGCTCTCCAGCTAAGCTCCCTACTGTTTCTTAAAGTGATTATTTTGATTTAAACCGCTGCCCGGTGACTAGACTTGTAGCTACCAGCGTCAGGCCGTTGGTCCCGGGAGCCGCGAGCACAAAGGAACACTGTTGGCTGGGTTTCGGGGCCTCGGCCAGGAAGGTGCGGCGGGCTGCGGCCCCGGGCTCCGGCTACCCCCACAGACGGGCGCTTGTTCCCGCCCCGAGGACGCGGCCACCGAGGTGTGCTCCCCTGCCCACCACCGCCACGCACGCCACAGCTTCACTCCAGAGCTTTCGGTGGGCCGCGTGCAACGCAGCAGGGTCCCTTCCGTGGCTGTGCGACAGCTCGCTGCCACCAGAACCTCCAGGGCTGGGGAGGCTGAGGGGAGAACCAGATCCCCAGGGGGGATCCGCTGGGGCAAAAAAAAAAGCTACATTTGGTAATTCCCTTCCAGTAAGCTCAGCGGTCGCCTGTGGGTCAGGTCAGGACCAGACGGGAAAGCGGGGAGGAATGATCCCTTTGAATCATGTGTCCTGATTCAAAGCAACCATTTCATGGTTTGCAAACTACTCCCAGGCAACGCTGAACGAAATGATGGATCCAATCAAAAATATGTGGGGGGGGGGGTTGGGGGGGGGCGGGGTCCACTCATTCTGGGTCCCCGCCCCCATGGCGTTGGAGGCAGGACACGGTGGGGTCCCCCTGGCACCCCAAACCCTGCTGTCCGGCCTGGGCTGCTCAGAGTCGGTGCAGATCCCGGAGCGGCCCGTCCCGGACTCACTGGACGATCTTCTGTGGCCGAGGAAGAGGCAGCAGAGCTCTCTCTCTGCCATGCGAGGACCCAGCGAGGAGGCAGGTCACCAGAACACGGCCCTGCTGGCATCCGGGTGCGGGATCCCGAGCGCCCGAGCTGGGGTCGGGGGGACGGAGCCACCCAGCCCTCGGTGCTGTGTTTCAGGGCCTGCGCTACAGAGCCTGCTTCCCTTGCCGACAGTCCCCGGCCAAGCCCCTCTCTTCTTGGGCACGTAGTCTCGTGACGGGCCTGCCCTCTTCAAGGGCGCAGGGGGGCTTAGGGTTTCCTGCCCGCCATCTCCTCTGTGGCCAAACCTCCTTTGAATCCGGGGCTCAGGAGAATCCCCTGGAAGGCTGCTGGGCTGGAAACATCTTCTTGTTATTGCTGCTTGCCTTCCACAGAAGAGGAGCTGCATTTCCCTGGGAAACCCCATGATCCACATACCAATTACTTCAGGGACAGAAATATGCCTCCAGGAGCCACAGGTCAAAATGCAGAAAGACACGCTTAGGAAATAGTGCCCATTGGGGCACCCGGGGGGCTCAGTGGTTGAGCCTCTGCCTCTGGCTCAGGGTATGATCGCACGGTTCTGGGATTGAGTCCCACATCAGGCTCCCTGCAGGAAGCCTCTTCTCCCTCTGCCTGTGTCTCTGCCTCTCTCTGTGTGTCTCATGAATAAATAAATAAAATTTAAAAAGAAAGAAAGAAATAGTGCCCATCAGACCCGGGGCCAAGCCAAGCACATGGTGTGGATGGGGATGCTGGGGCAGGGGGAGAGGGCACTGCAGAGCCAAAGCCCAAAGATGACTGGGTTTCTCAGGAAGTGAAGGGAAAGACAGCACACATGGTGGGAACGGCATGTGCAAAGGCACCGAGGCACAAAACCGGACAGGGACACTGTGGGCTGGGTGTGGAGAGTGACAGGTGAATCTAGAGAGGGAGCAGCAGCTGTCTGCAAGGGAATCTCGGCCAGAAGTGGGAGTCACCCCATCCTCCCCAAAAGGATCCTGGGGGCACTGTGGCCAGGAATGGGCAGCCATTCACAACAGCCCCATGAGCCCAGGTGGAACACGGTCCCCCACAGAGGCATGAGATGAGCCTCAAGGTATGAGCAACCCACACCAGCCCTGCAAGCAGCAGGCACATATGGCAGGAGCTGGGGCTCCAGGGGTGGGGCCTGACCCCCAACAGAGGCCACAAGCCCCCACTCCTGGGACTTCCCACTTGGTGGAGGCCCATGTTAAAGGACAGTAGGCAGGGCCACTGTCTCTCTGAGTGCCAGTACCCCTAAGTGCTTACCCCTGCCCTGCTCCTCCATGCAGTACACCCCAAAATGGAAGGTTGCATCCATGCACCGTATGGAAGCCCAAACATGCCCCCCAAATAGCCACCCAACCTAGCTCCCCCATCTCAGTCAGTTTGACTGATGCAACCGGACCCCACAGCTCATCACAGCCCGGGAGCTGTAAAGCACAGACACTTCTTTCTCGAGGCGCTGGAGGCTGCACATCTGGGATCGAGGCGCCAGCAGGTTCAGCGTGGTGAGGGCTCTCTGCCCGGTGGGCAGGCGGCTGCCTTCTGGTGGTTCTCATGCCGCAGGGAGAGCGCTGTGCTGTGGCTTCCTCTTCTTACACGGGCACTGATCCTACCACAGACACCCCACATGTGGATTCCTCCAACACTAATCTCCCCCCTTCAACCCCCACACCAAATACCACCCACACAGACGTGGGGGGAATGCAGACCACTGCTCCCCAAACCCAGGCCGGCTCCAAGGGCACCAAGCAGATGAGGCAAGAGAGACAGCCAACGAAGCAGCAACTGCAGTCTTTACAGTGTCAGGCCGTTGGTCCTGGGCCCACAACACCCAGCCACGCGCCCACCACACTCCTGTCCTCAATTCCGTGCAGTGGGTGCCAGGCTGGGGGCTCAGGGGCATGTGAGCATTTGTGAGGCGGCCCCAGTGCACGGTGGACCCTGCCCCCTCCACTCTGCTGCTGAGCAGGAAAGCATCCTTCACGTCTTTGCTGCCATCAGAATTACACTCCCCAGAGCCCCGGTTCCACTCAGCTGGATGCGCGTCTGTCTTTGATCTTGAGAGCAGTGCAGACTCATTCTCCAGGATGGGAAGCACGCAGGCACCAGCCTCAGCACAACTCCCAGCCTAGCTAGCATTTCCCGCCAGGCAGTGTCGAAACTGCCTCGAAATGTAAAACAGATGAGCCTCGTAAAGGGGGGAAAGAAAAAAAAAAGTTATTTATATTGTGGAATCCTTCGAAGCAAGCAGAAACTTGAAGAGGTTTATCACCTGGGGTGTACAGCTAATGGTACTTGGGGTCTTCCTGCCCTGAACGGACGGATGTGTTTTATGGAAACGAGAGACAAGGAAACGTGTTGGTGCGATTTCTGTTTCTTGATTTCTCTTTCCAGTAACAGATGCATGCCACGCTCATCAATCAAGGGGAAAATGCTGTTGGGTGAAGCCACGCTTTCCTGAGAATCCCCCTGAGGGTCGGGATTACGAGGGAGGTTTTAAGGTAATTAAACCGGGGGAGGGTGGTGGTATCTACACTCTTCTCGAGAACGGGTGGACATCTGTGCGTCCAGCCATCCAGAGACATGAGGGGATGTGCGCATGCAAGCACGGGGCCCCCGCTGGGGTCACCAACTTTCTTCACTCGCCTGCCAAAGCTCTGTTATGTCTACAACAGCAGGACACGGGGCTTTAGTTCATGAGATCCTGCTGGACTCATGCTGGCCTACAATTGGATCCACTCTTATAATAATCTCCGGATCGTACACGGAGGACAGAAATACCTTACACGACACGTGATGCTCAAAGAGCTTTATTTTTTTTTTAAAGATTTTATTTATTTATTCATGAGAGACAGAGAGAGAGAGAGAGAGAGAGAAGCAGGCTCCATGCAAGGAGCCTGACGTGGGACTTGATCCCGGGTCTCCAGGATCATGCTCTGGGCCAAAGGCAGGCGCTAGCCACCCAGGGATTCCCCTCAAAGAGCTTTAAAGCAACGGCACCGTAGGAAACTCGGGACTTTTAATGCTCGACCCCTGAGAACTGAGAGGTCAGGTCTACCTACAGCCACCCCTGTTCGCAGGTCCATCAGGCTGTCCAGTTAGTTCCACACTGTGTCATTCCGGAGGCGACCACAGGCTACCCACTAGGCAAGGTCACATGGGCCCACGTTACCGTGGGACCAAACCCTTCTTTCGTGGTTGTGTGGTTTCGGGAGTGTTACGGGAAAGGCACCCAGACTCTGCTCACATCCCAACCACGGTCACACAGGGGTTCTTGGGCTTCTCTTGGTTTCAACACTGAGCCGTCCTGGGGGGCAAAAGAGAAAAAGACTGGATAAAGGGACCTAGAAGGTGGCAATATAATGCAATGTGAGAAGCATCTCAACAGATGAGCAGATGGTGCTCTCTCTGGAGGCGAGAAAATGCAGACCCCAGAGCAGGACTGTGGGCTTCGGCTCTTCGGTTGTGTCTAACACATCCAAGGACACCTGCTGCAAACCATGGCTCTGGCTGGAGTCCTGGCCTGGCCACCTGGCTGAGCTCACACGGGCCTGAAAACCAGGTCCACTCCTGTAGAGCCCACGCTCCTGGGGGCTCACCGCTGAGTATGTGACTTCTCTTTCAAGTTAGCTAGCTGTCGCTGCTTCTCAGACTTTCTTTCATACTGTGAAGGTGGTACGTGAATACACTGACCCCTCTGAGTCACCAGTGACTCCATCGCCGCCGGGGGTGGGGGTGCATTCGAGATACAGTACGGGACAGCTTCCTTAAAGAAGGATGGAAGGCACAACTTTAGCTCCAAATGAGGGAAATTACAGCATATCTAAAAGGAAATGGGAACTCAGTTGGAAGAACAGGGCCATCAATAAGTGAAATCGATGCACAAAGACACGAGGCCATAAGAAGCCAGAAGGGAATGTAGCTCAAGGTCCGTCGAGGAATCATCCTTCGGAGACACTCTTTTCCATCCTCAAGAGGAGAGGGAGGACGGGAGGCTGGCAGGACGCAGACCATGGACCCGATTCGATGCGTTGCTCTTCCAAAGGCCTCTCTCTTCTCTGAGAACCAGGGCGGGCAGGACCATCCAGGGAGGTGGAGAGGAAGAGGAGGTCTCCAGCATCCAAGTGAAGGGGTCTCAGGCCACCCATGGCAATGTCCTGCTTAACGGGCTCATCATTTCACACCACCCAGCTGGCGTCCACGTGCACACTGCCTCTCTTATCCGCTCTTGAGGGCACTTGGGAAATGCCAGTTAAGTGAACAGATAAAAATAATCATGGTAGGGCATGGGATGATGAGGCCCCCTGAGACATGTGGGGAGTCCGCCAAACGGTGAGAGGCCCGGCGGGAGGTACCAACCGCAAGCAAATGGGCCTGAGCACCCTGCCCTGTGGGACGCCCTCCAGCTGGGCATGGCTGCCAGGCCTCGGCTCACAGACCATGGCCAGCTGGGCTCCTCTGGGGCTGGGCTTTACCAGATGGCACCAGGGCTGCGGGACCAGGGCACAGCAAGTGTAAAGACCTGCTCCTAGAGTCCTAGAAAAGGCGATGGCTCCGTGGATAGGCAAAGTGTGGGGACCACGACGTCAACAAGGAGGTTGAGGACTGTGCCGTGAACAGGCAGGCTGGTTGGTGGCTCCCACGAGATGGAAGGAGAGACAGCTTTCCCAGGTAACAGAGCTGGGGTTGAAGGGAAGCCACCCCCAGCACGGGGTAAAGGAGACAGTCCCTGGAGATGAGGAGGCCCAGGCCCCAGACATCACAGTGTCAACCCAGCCATACATCTGGGTGGCCTCTGCGGATGTACAGCCCTGTGAGAAAACCGAGGTGCTGGGGACCCCCACTGTCCTGCCAGCTTCTCTGTGCCCTCAATCACCACAGAGTGGTGACCTCCCCTGAGCTCTTCACCTGCCCATCCTCAGCTCGGGGTCCCGGACACTAATTCACAATGATGGGACACATCCCCCTGGACATCCTGCTGTGAACAGACACACGGGCCGACGCTGTGCCTGTGTGTACAGGCTGCCTTCCGTCGAATTGCATGGAAGAATGCCTGACAGCACCGTGGTAGCGACACCAACCACGTACAGTGGTATAGACGCAGAAGATGGTAGGAAGAGGGTCAACTGTCTGCAGAACAGCGATTTGTGACCTGTGCCTGAACAACAATTCCTGAGCCCAAACCCACAATATTTCTATCCTAGGGTAGCTTTCTGGAGAAGCCAACTCAAAGACAAGACTTTGAGAGCAAGCAGTGTATTCAGGGGGCGAGCCCTGGCAGCCCTGTAAAGACAAACTGCTTCTACACCCACAGCATTCTGACAACACACGTGCTGTCCCCACGCCAACCCATTCTCCCACTCTCCAGATGCAGAGCGGGCGTCCCACCATTCACTCCTAACACAAGCTGCCCAGACTTAGTGTCAGGCTCTGTGGCTCTAAGGGTCCAGGCCCACACAACAGCCCTCACTTCAGATGCCAGTTGCCAGAACCAGATCCCCACGGGCCCCCACATTTCTGTCCCACTTGGCTGCAAAGCTGGGGGCTCTCACACCCCAACCCCTGGGTTTGACACTTTGCTAGGGAAATTCACATTCTGTGTGCAGACATGACTCGGTGCAGAGGAATAAAGCACTAACTTGACTCCACCCTGATCACCTCTCAGTAAAGGAGCTGTGGCTTCACATCACCTCCCAATTATGTACGTCAAGAAATTCAGATCATGGGGCGCCTGGGTGGCTCAGTGGTGGAGTGTCTGCTTTCAACTCAGGGCATGATCCTGGGGTCCTGGGATCGAGTCCTACATCAGGCTCCCTGCAGCCTGTGTCTCTGCCTCTCTCTGTGTGTCTCTCATGAATAAATAAATAAAATCTTTAACAAGAAAAAAAAAGAAAGAAACTCAGATCAAGGGTCCTCTTTTAAGGAGCCCCAGTCACGAGGCAGGGAGTAACCTCAGGGCATGGGATCTTCTGTGGCCTCCAAGAGCGTGGCCCCGTGGCACATGCGTTGGGAAGGCAGGGCTCTTACCCTGAGACGCAATCGGACAAAATGACTTTTTTAGATAAAGCCCTTCTAGCAGCAACTCGAGTCAGAGGTGAGATTTGAACTGTGGAGAATTGCCGCCGTAGCCTTTGGTTGGGACAAGCCCACAGGGAAATAGCAAACGCTTTCTTTTAAAAACTGTAATTAGTAGAGATGCCTCAATTATTTTACAGGAGGTACATGGAAACATCTCTCACAAGGTTAAAATCACAACTGCTATTTCCTTTCTTTTTTTTTTAAGGTTTTTTTTTCCCCCCATAATCTCTGCACCCAACATGCAGCTCGAACTCACAACCCCAAGACCAGGAGTTACATGCTCCTCCACCTAAGCCAACCGGGTGCTAGTTGTGGCCACAACTGATTATTTCTCAAATGCTTAAAACAATGTTTTTAAGTGAATGGGATTATCCTCATACACGTGAGAATATAAAATCTAGTTCAATTCCTCCCCCAAAAGTACCCTGGCCTTAAGCTCAAGTCTCACCCCCACCCTCAGGAGGATGGCTCATCCTTTCACTCCCTGGAGGCTGCAGTAGGGCCCTAAGTCCTCACGGGGCTGGCAGGTATCCCGTGGGTCCGGGAAACACCTATCAGACCATCGAAAATCTATCTTAAGGTCAAGCCCGTTCTCAGATGGGGCAGCAGACCAGCATGTTTTCAGAAAGCTCAATAGACATCCTCGGGTCTTTATTTTCCCACACTGGCGTGACACGGAGAGGCTGGATGGGACTCGACCCGGGCAAGCCGTCTGCCCCAGGGCATGGCATTTGCCACAGCACCCATCTCCACCTGGCCCGGGCACAGTCCCGTAGCCCTGAGGCCCAAACTCCCCGGCTGCAGAGGGGGAGACGCTTCCACGCCCATGGGGTTGGGACAGGCACTTGCCCACTGAAGCAATGACTGCACCCCATGAGCTGCCTGCAGCCAGGTGGCAGGTGAGGGTCGAGGAGGTAGACAGACCTCAGGACAAACCCCAGAACTGCGAGCCACATCGGGGTGGAGGCGCTGGGTGCCCAGTGCGGGCACATGCGGGGCTCGGTGACCATCCGCCAAGCAGGTGACACACACCTGGTGTCCCGTCCAATAAATACCCTGCCATGGTGCAGAGCTTCGCCTCCTACAGCGGACAACCTGTAAGATCAGCGGTAATTCCAACGCCCATGGGTGCCCGCTGCTCTGAGCGCTGTCTGTGCTCAATCTCTTCCCGTCGCTGCAAAGACGTCATGCGCCAGTTATCAGTTCGTTATGTGACCAGTCTCTGGTGCACGGACTCCCGCAGCCTCACCTCCTAGTGGGTGGCAGGGCTGGGACTGGGCCCGGGCCGCGAGGATGCAGAGCCCTTGCTCACACCCACCCGCCCCCCAGCACGGCCCAGGGCTCAGGGGATGCGGCCCAGACTCGTGCGCGGTGACAGAACAGGGCCCTGGCTACTGATTCACTGGTGCCCGTCGGCAAAGCTGTCAGCGAGCGGCCCCTCCACACCCGCCCCGTCTGGCTCTGCAGGTCTGGGAGTTGAGCACCCCCACTAAGTGTTCTAGACATCCCACACACGTCACAGAGACGAGGTCACGAGCCACAGCAGCAGGCCTGAGTTCCATTCCACCTGCCAGCCTGGCCCGCACCTCCCCGGCCCCTTGAAGACCAAGGGCATCGTGACCCACAGACAGCACAGCCAGGCTTGCACGGTGTGGCTGTCGTGCTAAGCGTGACCAGCACCGCCGTCTACAGACGGCAGGTCAGCCAGATGCATACGCTTCACGATCGTGCACACGGGCTGGCCAGAGGCCCATGGTCCCCCCACCCCTAGAAAGGGCCCATCCAAGCCTGCTGTGCACGCAGCCCCCCCACACCCCGGCATTCAGGGGGGCACCAGGGACGCCACACCCGGGGCAGGCCCAGGTGCGGGGGACGGGGTCAGGTCATCCGGGGCAACACCCGCTGGCACACGCTCCCCACCGCCTGCAGCCCCTCAGGCTCCCTGCCGGCCGGGAACTCGGGGCTCCGGGTGTGAGGGCGCCGCCCGTGCTTCCCCGCAGGTTCGACAATCTGGTTTTCATTGAGCACAGTTTGGAGTGCTCTCCCACCACATTTTTCTTTAATTATGATAAAAGAGAGTAACTTAATCAAGCATACATCCTGTTGAAATGAACATGAGCAAATAAAGGGGTGAACGTAGGGAAGGGGGTGGGAACTACACCCAGAGGTCCTCTGGATTCAGGAGAAAGCCCGCGTGCGGCCGCCAAGCCCAGTAAATCAAAACGCGCCCCCGACCCCCACTCCCCCCAGAATCCCGCCCTGGTTCTACTGCAGAGCGGAAACAAAGGCGGCCATGCCCCACCCAAATGCAGCTCCGGGAAACAAAGCAGTGTCCCCCCAGGCTGTCCCCAAGGGGCAGGCCTCTGTCCCACAGCCCCCAACCTGGGCAAGGGACAAATGCACATGCACACACACAGGTATTCAAGTGCACATGCATGTACACATGTGCTCACATGGACACACACACATGCATCCATAGACATGCACTCACATGCACATGCAGGTACACATCCACTCACATGCAAATGCGCACACACACACACATACACACAGAGGCACACAGACATGCACTCACATGCACACACATGTACACACCCACTCATAAAAGTGCACACGTGCACACATATATGCACTAACAGGCACACAGAAACATACACTCACATGCAAATGCACATTCATGGACACACCCACTCACATAAAAGTGCACATGTGCACACGTATATGCACTGACAGACATGCACACGCATGTACATGGACACACATGTACACACACACACACACCACAGGGCAGTGGTTCCCAAACTGCCTCGGGGCCCAAGGCAGCCCAAAAAGTCCTCAGAAACGCAGGACCCCAGCCCCACCGCAGACCTCCAGAATCCAGTACCCTGGAGCAGGCTAAGACTGAGGACCTCGGACACCTTGAGCGGGTCTTATTCATACACAGGCCAAGCTTTGGTTTACAAAACAAGACTGCGGCCCAGGCAAGAGAATCTTATTCAGCGCTACAAAGAAATGAGCCATCGAGCCACAAAAAGACACGGAGGAACCTTCAATGCCTATCACTCAGTGAAAGCCAACGGGAAAAGGTGACATACTGGTCCCAGCTACGTGACACCCCAGAAGCACAAAACTACAGAGTATAGGGATCAGGGAGTCGAAGGGAAGGATGAACAAACGGAGCAGTAGCAAGGGCTGTGCAGCATTCCACGTGCTCCAAACCCACATATTGTACAACACCAAGAGTCAGCCTGGGGTAAGCGCTGGGCTCTGGGTGCTTATGACACGTCATCGCAGTTTTGTGGACTGTGACAAACCCAGCAGGTGGTGGGGATGTTGACAGTGGGGAGATGCCTGTGGGGTCAAGAAGTATAGGAGAAATCTGTGCCTTTCACCCAAATGACCTGTGACCCACAACGGCCCTAAAAAGAGGTCTATTTACATTTTTTTTTTAAAAATTAGAGTGCAGCTTTATGACTTCACTTAGCGCTTTCTGCACTCACAGGCAGTAATAACAAAAGCACTGAGTGTCTCCTCAGGGCCTCCACGTGCCACACACCAACTCACTTATCTCAGAGTGACCCCCTGGGGCTGTGCTACACCTGCACCATAGGGCTGAGGAACTGGGGCACAGGAATGTTGAGTAACATGCCCAAGGTCACACAGCCTGTGAGGCATCAGGGACTGGGGTCCACCCCCTAGACACACAGCTGTGGCAGGCATCGCGCAAGGCACAGTCCTGCCTTTCAGAGCTCCTGAGGACAGATGAAGAACAGACGATGGACAGACAGAGGACAGGGAGCTCCGGAGCCTGCAGGTCTGTGTCCGGCCACATGCGAGGCCCAGCCACAGCAAGTGGGTCAACAAAAACGTTATGAGACACCAACTCCGGCCCAGCCCCACGTGAAGGCCCTTGCTAGACATAGCATTTAAAAGTCTTGCTTCTGCACCCCCAGGAAAATCTCTGTTGAAGGCACGGGTACTCTCTGGAGCATTCTAGACATGATGCGTGTGGGCCACTCCAGCTGGTGGGAACATCATGATGGCCACCACCCCAGAAGGTCTGGCCACCCCAGCCCTACCTGCTCTGAGACGCGAGTGTGGCCCTGCAGGCCCAGGACTCTGTGACAGCCACAGAGAGGAGGCCCTTCTCAGGGAGGAGAGTGGAGATTTCAACTGGGATGGTTTGAGGGAAGTATGGGAGGACACAAGGGACCCTGCCTATCAGAACCCTGACCAGCATCTGGACACCTTCAATCTCCCAGGGAAAGGGTCAAGAGGCCAACACATCCTCTTCTCCACGAGAGGACGGCAGTGGGATGCCCAGAGGCAGGGCACCTCTGGGGACTCCCTGATGGCAAAAACAATCAAAGCCCACCGGGGTTGTCCCCTGCTCTCTGGATGAATGGAGGGACCTTATCAGGAACAGAGGAGTCCTGGGATGCCTGGGTGGCTCAGCGGTTAAGCGTCTGCCTTCAACTCAGGTCGTAATCCTGGGGTCTTGTGATTGAGTCCCACATCGGGCTCCCATGGGGAGCCTGCTTCTCCCTCTGCCTGTGTTGTGTCTCTGCCTCTCTCTCTGTGTCTCTCATGAATAAATAAAACTAAAAATCTCAAAAAAAAAAAAAAAGGGAAAAGAGGAGTCCAGAAGAAGAGTGAGAGGAGATAATTAATCCACCTGCAAGCATGGTTGATGATCAATACATGACACATAAATACAAAAGGCAAACTGGATTTCTATGCACTAGCAACAAAAAATCTGAAATTAAGAAAATTATTCCATTTGTAATAACCTCAAAGAAAACCTCAAAAGCCGCTTAGGAATAAATGACATCCCAAGAAAGTGCAAAACTTCAAGTCTAAAAACTATAATGCACTGTCTAAAGAATTTAAGAAGATCAAAATAAACAGAAAAGCACCCCACGTTTGCAGCCTGGAAGGTTCAGTTCAGTTAAGATGGCAACACTCCCCCAAACTTCTCTATAGACTGAACACAATCCCTACAAACACCCCATGGTTTTTTCTGCAGAAACTGACTGGCTTCTCTTAAAATTCACATGGAAATGCAAGCGACACAGAATAGCCAAAGCAATCCTGAAACAGAACAATAGAGCTAGAGGCCTCACACTTCCTGGTGACTGAGACAGTGAGGTGATGGTCTAGGATGGACGTGCAAATCAATGGAGTGGAATTCCCAGTCCAGAAATGAGCCATCACATTAACGGGCAACTGCATTTTGCTGAGGCTGCCACGACAATCCAGCTGGTGTTGGGACAACAGGACATTCACAAGCAAAAGAATGAAGCTGAGCCCCTTCCTCACAAAATTAAACAGAAAAAATAAGTCAAAATCGACTACAGACCCAAATGCCAGAGCTAACACTATAAAATGCTTAGAAGAGGGCAGCCCGGGTGGCTCAGCGGTTTAGCACCACCTTCAGCCCAGGGCGTGATCCTGGAGACCCAGGATTGAGTCCCACGACGGGCTCCCTGCATGGGGCCTGCTTCTCCCACTGCCTGTGTCTGTGCCTCTCTCTCTCTGTGTCTCTCATGAATAAATAAATAAAATCTTTTTTAAAAAATGCTTAGAAGAAAACAAAGGTGTAAATCTTCATGACCTTCAGTTAGTTGATGGTCTCTAAGATATGACACCAAAAGAAAAAGCAACAAAATATACATGAGTTGGGTTTCGTCAATATTAAAAACGTTTGTGCTTCAAAGGACGTCCTCAAGAAAATGAAAAGATACCCACAGAATGGGAGAAAAAAAATTCCCAAGTGATAAATTTGATGAAGGACTTATTTCTAGAATACATAGAAAACGCTGTCATGGACTAAATGATTATGTCCCCCTAAAGTTCACATGCTAAAGCCCTAACCCCCAATGGGATGGTATTTATATAGGTGGTAAGATTTGGAAGCTGATAAGGTATAGACGAGGTCTTGAAGGGGGGCCCCCTTCAAAGGGGATTATGCCCTTAACAGAAGAGGAAGACGTCAGCATTGACCCTGTCTGTCTGCTATGTGAAGACACAGCACGATGGCGGCCAGGAAGCTGGCCCTCACCAGGAACCGACCACACCAGCACCTTAATCTTAGGCTTCCCAGCCTTCAGAACAAGAGAAACAAGTCTCTGTTGTCCAAGCCACCTGTCTTATGGTAGGCTGTTATGGCAGCCCAAGCATACTAATATAAACATAATTGAATAATCAAAAGAAAAAATAGGGTCAAAATATGGTCAAAATATGGCCAAGATGATGAACAGTTACTCCCCCAGGAATGGTACACACATGGCAAAGCAGCACGTGTAAAGGTGTTCAACATCATGAGCCATTCGTGAAATGCAAATCAAGAATCACAGCAAGATCCTACTTCACACCTATTGGGCAAGTCAAGAAGACACATCCTAACAAGTTTCGGCAAGGATGGACGTGGAGAACTGAAACCCTCACACAGTGCTGGTGGGAAAACCTAAAATGGAGCAGTTGCTGAGGGAAACCGCTGGCAGTCCCTCAAAGTATTAAACACAAGGTTAAAAAAAAGAAAAGAAAAGAAAAACAAGGTTACAATGTGATCCAGCAATTCCACTCCTGGGTAGATCCCCAAGAGAAATTAGAGCATGACCATAGAAATACCCGCATAGGAGTGTTCACAGCAGCATTATTCATAACAGGGAAAAAGCAAAAACAACCTGAATGTCCATATACTGATAAATCAATAAATAAAATGTGGTCTCTCTGTACAATGCAATATCATCCAGCTGTAAGAGGAAGGAGGTCCTAGGACACGCTACAGTGTGGATGAACCAGGAAACATTATGCTAAGTGAAAAGACACCCACTCGCAGAGACCACATATTGCGTGACTCCATATGAAATGTTCCAAACAGGTCCCTAGAGACAAAAGTACTTCAGTGGATGACGGGGCTGGGGTTGGGGTGCTGGGGAGACTGGGGTGATAGCTGAAGGGAATAAGTCTCTTTCTGGGGGTGGTGAAACATCCTAAAATTGATGGTGGAGATGGCTGTCCAACTCTATGAATACTCTAAAAGTCATTGAATTTTATACCTTCTATGGGGAGCTGCATTTATATCTCAACAAAAGTGTATCGATAAGAATGATGAATCTGGAGGGATGCCTGGGTGGCTCAGCGGGGTTGAGCACCTGCTTTTGGTCCAGGGTGTGCTCCTGGGTCCTGGGATCGAGTCCCACGTCCAGCTCCTGGCATGGAGCCTGCTTCTCCCTCTGCCTCTCTCTCTCTCTCTCTGTGTGTCTCTCATGAATAAATAAATAAAATCTTCTTTAAAGAAAAGAATGATGAATCTGGAGATGCTGGAAATAGGACAGGGGACAAGCTTAGGCGATATAACATCTAGAACAAAAGCAAGAAAGCAGAAACAAAGCAGAAGATAAGGTGGTTTCAGGAAAAGGTGGAGGTGGGCTCTGTTTGGACTCACTTCAGCAGCCAAGGTTCCCATCTCTATGCTCGTTTGCTAACTAACGTCCTCTGCCGCTACACACCTCTGTGAGGCCAAGAATTTAAACTCAACCCACAAAGCCCTGGGACAAGGGGGCAGGTGTCAGATGACCAGGCACCACCCACAAACACAGTCCTCCTGTTTCTGACGCTTGTCAGTGGTTTTGGCCAGAACAAGACCTGGTTCCTGCAATGGAGGAAAAAAACCCTACATTTTACTCTGAGTCACCAAACCTACCCTGGGTCCCTGTCCACGCTGGGAGCTGAGAACACAGCCACCGACATCGAGAGGACAACGGGCATTGGGAGTAAGGGAGCACTGCCAAGGCACACACCGCAGGAGGGGACCCTTCCAGTCCTGCCATGCAGTCCTAATTACAACTCAGAGATGTTATGATTCTGGTGCCAAAATCTGCAGGGAAGTGCCGCCACAGATCAAAGTGTGTGAAAGGCGCCTAGCCTGGAAGGCCAAAGTCACAGGAGTCAAGAAGGCTCCCTTCCAGAGCGGTCCCTTGCATGGTGTCTCCTTCCAAAAAGAAGTCCAAAGAGGTCTGGTTCCCAACGTTCACGAGGGTGTGCCAAAGATGCAGACGAGGCCGGGGAGTTTTGCAGCACGTGCTTGCTTTAAGCAACTTATTTATCATTTTCACCTTAACAGAGCACAGAAAATGTAACAGGTAAATCAGAGCTTTAAATTCAAGGGTGCCATATGTTTCATTTCTGCTGATCTTGCACACCCGTTTGATCCTCCTCCGGTCGGCTCTGAAAGGCGAGGGCAGTGGCTCATGAAAAAGTTATTTTGCATCCTTTCAGCCGACAGACTGCTTTCCTCAAAAGGGAAATTCAAATGACCACAGTTGTTCCCTTAGCCAGGAATTTCTGCGCTTGGCACAATACTCCCCCCTCCCACCCCCAACAGCGAAGTCTTGGACTCAGTTGTCTGTGATCCACGCATCCTCAAAGTACAGGCTAAAGCTCCAAGTTTTTTTCCTGTATAGTTTTCAAATACAGTAATTCTATATGGCAATAAAAAGCTTAAGAGATCTCCAGCAGTCCTTTCAAGGAACAACAAAGGGGAAAACCACATGAAGGTATTCGGAGTCCTTAAACCCACCGCTCCAAGTAAATAGGCAGTTTGCACACTTCCAACCAGCAGGCTCTTCCTTCGACGTACAATGTCACCTCTCCATGAAAGTGATACCTCGGCTTAGGAAAACAGTCACCAGATGACAGACTCACAGGATCAAATGACTCAACTGTGAGACCAGTTTGTTCTTTTTTTTTTTTTTTTTCCAATTTAACTGAAAATAATGTGATGGTAACCACATTAACCTTACTCCTCTTTATAAATAAGGAGATCGAAATGCTGGCTTCGCGGGGAAGGTAGAAGAGCCATTTCATTTTTTTAAAACCACACGAAGTAACCAAAAGCAGTTAGGTGAAAGTCTTGTTCTGAGCGGAAAAGAAATATTTCCATTTGCAAAGGAGTCCTTCATCATCCTTAAAAAAATTAGACAAGGGCATGATAACATTTCCTTTGCCAAATATGGGCCGAAGACGCGAGTTTGTTTTAAATGCACAATTATGAGCCTGTGGACGAATTCCACTTTGGTTTGCAGTTCGAAACATGGGCGGGGGCGGGGGTACAGCGGAAAAACATTGGCTTCTTTGGAGGCCAGGTCAACCTGCCTGAGGAGATTTCTAAAGGAAGGGGAGCAGCTTACTCAGAGTTGCTGGAGATGTTCAACAGCCAGCCCCCTCCAAATGAAATATGGAAGATGTTTTCTTTAAGCTGCTCCAGAGCATATGCCTCTAACGTGAGCCACTATCCAAATTTAGCAACACATGTTGAAAAAACAGCCACTTCCTGAATTACCTAAATCAAAACACACTCCGGCTAGGTGTTGGGTTACAACAGTGGAGTCGGTTTGAGGCACAGAGAGAAAGCTTTCATGTGAACTGGCAAAGGAAGAAATAGAGATGTTCTCTCCCTTGACCGAAATCCAAGCTTGCCTGCTGCATGTTTCAGAGCTGCATCGTATGGTAAGGGCACTGCTAGACAGATGGGGCTGCTGACACTTCAATTAATTAAAGTGAAAGAAGATTTAAAATTCAGTTACGTGGTCCCACTAAGCCACATTTCCAGTGCTGCATAGTCTCATGAGGCTAATGGCTACCATACGCCAATGTGGAATGTCTTCACCAATCCCCAAAGTTCTATGGGTCAGAAGTGATGAAGCAATCTTTTTTTTTTTTTTTTTTTAAGTAGACTCCATACACAGCATGGAACCCAACACAGGGCTCAGACTCACAACCCTAAGATCAAGACCTGAGCTGAGACCAAGAGTTGGATGCTTAACCGACTGAGCCAGCCCCCCAGAGCCCTGTGATGAAGCAATCTAATAAACTACTGCATGTAGATGTTTTTGCTTGGGGGAAAAAATGGATAGGCTCTAGATATAACCTAAAATCCACAAATCCTTCTCAGAATGGTGTTGGGGCTCTTGCGTTTTAAGGCAAAACAGAAAGGAGACTTGCAAACTATCTATGGTGACCAAAACACATTGAGGGCTGTGGTTCTGGACAAGGTGGAGTGATTCTGCCTGTGTCTCCCAGTGAATGAATCCAGGAATCCAGGCACCTGGACCTGAACTGAACACAGCCCTCCCCTCCTCCTCCTCTCTCTCTCTCTCTCTCTCTCTCTCTCTCTCTCTCACACACACACACACACACACACACACACACGGGCACCAGCATAGTCAAGTGAGCGCCATGAAAAACCTTCTAGCTCTGCTTGAGGAGTGCAGAGATAGATACAGAAGAGTGTATGGGGCATTCTTATTTTTCATTTTCCTTCTTTTCTTCATTCTCTTGCACCCCTCCATGGTGGTTGGATGGAGGTGGTGCCGGAGATGGCAGGAGATGACTGCAGGAACTTGAACCTCTGAAGAGAAACTACCTCCATGATCAGAGAGGTTGGGGTCCCAGAAGGAGGGCAAACCTGTTGTTGTCTTGTCTCTTTCTGTCTTCCAACTGCCTAGCCCTGGACAGGGGCACAGTCCAGGTGAGCAAGCAGCAGAAAAGGTAGCTAGGGGTGCCTGGGTGGCTCAGTCATTTGAGTGTCTGCCTTCGGCTGGGGTGGTGATCGAACGACCTGGGATCAAACCCTGCATCAGCCTCTCTGTTCAGGAGAGAATCTGCTTCTCCCTCTCCCTCTGTCCTTCCCCTCTGCTTGTTCTCACTGTCTCTCTCTCTCTCTCTCTCTCAAATAAATAAAATCTGGTTTTTTAAAAGAAAAGGTAGTGAAAAGCCCAGGGTTTTGTACCAGGGGATTGAAAATGGGAGCTCTTGGGAAGCAGAAAGTATAGAGGAGATAGATCAAGGGGGGTTAGAAATTCAGAAAAGCCATCTCTTAAATTTGTTTATAAACTCCCAAGGCCACCCATGAGCTGTGTATATGGATCCAAACCCAAACAGATGCAGAAAATAACTGAAAAACAGAATAATACCAAGCAGGTCCCAGACTGGCCACTGAAAGGTTGCATGTGTGGGACAGACCTGAGAAGCGTTACAAAGGCTTTGAAAGCAGAGCTGATATTGGAGCTACAAATACAGGAAGCTGCTGGGAACCTGAAGCTGAACCCAAATGGACCAACTGTGCTCAAACAACATCCCCCACAGGGATCAAACAACACATGGAGTCTCACAGCCAAATATAACATCTCAAGTCTCCATGATACAACCCAAAGATATTCAACATAAAGAAAACCAGGAAAATCTCAAAAAACTCAACAGAGATTAAGAACAAGAGGACATAGGGGTGCCTGGGTGGCTCAGTGGTTGAGCGTCTGCCTTTAGCTCAGGTCATGATCCCAGGGTCCTGGGATCGAGTCCCACATCAGGCTCCCTGCAGGGAGCCTGCTTCTCCTACTGCCTATGTCTCTGCCTTTCTCTGTGTCTCTCTCATGAATAAATAAACAAAACCTTTAAAAAAAGAACAAGGGGACATGGATGTTGGAAAGTTATCTGACAAAAACTTTCATATAACAACTATAAAACACTCCAACAAGTAAGGATAAGCACTTTGGAAAACAGAAATATGAAATGTCTTAGCAAAGAAAATGAAGATATAAAAAGGGGGGAAAAGGAAATTTTATTTATTTATTTTTTAAAAAAAGGAAATTTTAGAATGAAAACACAATCAATGGAAGAAATACCTCACTGTATGAGATTGAAACTAATACAGAGATGACAGATATCAATAAAAAATTACAGGGTCTGAACAACAAGATTGGAGAAAGAAATGAAGAGAGACTTGTGAGACGAAATGAAGTGATCTGACATTCATATTATCAGAGTCCCAGATGGATAAAGGGAAAGAAATAATAGCCAAGAGGTGCATGGCTGGCTTGCAGCAGAGCATGCAACTCCTGATCTTGGCGTCATGAGTTCAAGTCACACTTTAAAAAAAAGAAAGAGGGCAGCCCCGGTGGCGCAGCGGTTTAGCGCCGCCTGCAGCCCGGGGTGTGATCCTGGAGACCCAGGATCGAGTCCCACATTGGGCTCCCTGCGTGGAGCCTGCTTCTCCCTCTGCCTGTGTCTCTGCCTCTCTCTCTCTGTGTCTATGAATAAATAAATAAAATCTTAAAAAATAAAATAAAACCTTTAAAAAAAAAAGAAAGAAAAAAAAATAATAGTTACGCCCTTCCAAAATGAGGCAAAAAAACACAAAGCCACAAAATAAAGACACTCAATGAATCCCTAAAAAGATAAAGAAATCGAGTTTAACCACACATATACTAATCAAATTGCTGAAAAAAAACTAAAGACAAAGTCACAAAGATTGTTAAGGCAATCAGAGAAAAAATATTTATGGAGGAAAAACCATTTTTATAGCTGCAGATTTCTTATTAAAAAATAATGGAGATCAGAAGGGTGGAAAACAAAATATTAAAGTTCTCAAAGAAACAAACTATCAAGCCAGACTTCTATACCCAGCCAGTGAAAGCATCCTTACCAGATGAGGGATTTTCATTTTCAAAAGAAGGGAAACTAATGGAACTCCCTGTCAGCAGACTTGCAGAAAAATATCTGCTGAAGGAAGCACTTCATACAGAAGGAAATTTGTGCCCGAGACCTTGGATGATCAGGCCTGATGGAAAAGGAACAAAAATGGAATGAACTATTGATAGCTGAAACCACATGGGTATATCATAAAGGTTTATGCAGACTCAGAAGATTAAACCCTTTATGACTCCACGACATGAAATTCTTGAAAAAACAAAATCCAACACATCAGTGGTCACCAAGATTTATGGGTGACCAGAAGCACAGCTATAAAGGGGTACCACAAGCAAGTTTTGGGGCTGCTGAGACCATTCTGAATCCTGATTTTGGTCGTGGTTACCCATCTATGGTTGTGATGCTGAAGGCAACTGAAGATCAAAAGTGATTTTTTTAATAGTGAATAAAATACTGAATGCTCAAAGTGCAGATGTCAAAAGGAAAAAAAAAAAAAGCCCTCATATTTCAACAAATCTGGACTGCATTATTTTATGCAGCCTGCAAATGGCCCAAAGCCACAGATTTGGAACTGATTTTAAGGAGAGTCTGAGCAAGTGTATATAATACTTTTATATACCTGGAGACAATACTTATTTTAAGGACACTCACAGGAACAAGGAAACTCTAGGCATGAGCGTGCCTTAGTTTCCAGAACGCTATTAGCAGAGCTCACAATAAGTAAAAATACAATTACAAAGAATTGTTAATGCCCACATTAAAAATAGAATTGTTCTACAGCTCAGTCAAATTACTCTTTAAAAGAATGCTTTCCAGAGAGAGGCACAATCCAGATTTAGGGATTCTGCTGACCTCAGAACCCCCTGGTTGTTCTAGCAACAGTCCCAAAGCAGAGAGTGCACCATTTTCTCTAAGTGAGAAGGTACAGCCGGAGTGCTGCCCACATCAGCTCCCTCATCAGCTTCCCCGCTGTCCATGAGTCTTACTTTCTCTGCTTACACAATGGGCAGCCCCACCATGTGTAGAGCAGCTTGTATGACACATATACCACTGTGTGTCTGTCTCTACCTTAGACATTGTCTGTGACTCTTACTCTCCCTATCATTCTTCCATTTTGACATTTATTGGCCATGACATATCCAATAGCACCCACTTGATAAATGTTTATTGAATGAATAAATGAATAGGCCTGCAAACTGAAAGAACGTGTTCATGGGCTGTAAAATAGAAATGTAAAATAAAAATAAAAATATTTTTAAAGGGATTTTATATCCAATTTAGATTTTAAAATCTCTGATAGGTTGCATTTTCCAAGATAGGCTGCATCAGTATCTTCTATTATGTTCTTCTACATGGTGACCTTGACACTCTCCACCAAGAACTGGGGTCTATTTGTCAATTTTTCCACCCCCGAGAATCAAAGTGGACCCTCGGATGTCTTTGGCCCACAGAATATAGAAGAAGTGACCCCGTGTCGGTTCTGAATGAAGCCTGTTCCTGGCCAGATTCCTCTTCCTGCCCTTAGGACACTTACTCTCCACAGCATCCTTCTGGAACCCAGCCACCACTCTGTGGGAAGGCCAACCCATGCAGAGAGGCCACATGTGAGTTCTCAGTCAATAAACCCCTGAGTTCCAAGCCAACAATCAGCACCAGCCACCCGTCATGTTCCTGCACCTTCTTGGGCAAATAGCCTGGATGAGCCTTCAGATGAGATGCAGCCCTCATTGGTACCTTACTAGAGCCTCATGAGAGACACAAGAAGGGATCTTGGAACCCAGAGAAGGTTGGTATCAATGATAACAAGCCATCATTCCAGCCTCTAAATAGTGGAGTGTTTTATTTTTTTATTTTTTATTTTTAAAGATTTTATTTATTTATTCATGAGAGACACACAGAGAGAGAGAGGCAGAGACACAGGCAGAGGGAGAGGCAGGCTCCATGCAAGGAGCTGATGTGGGATTTGATCCCGGGTCCCCAGGATCAAGACCCTGGGCTGCAGGCGGCGCTAAACCGCTGCGCCACCGGGGCTTCCCGGTGGAGTGTTTTATTACACGGTAATAGATAATAAGCAAAACAGAGATGAAGGAGAATCACATAAATTCTAAATCTCCATAAATTCTAAATAAAGGTTACAGGATTTCTTCAACCTCATTGTTCTTTCTTTCTTCCTTTTCTTTCTGGGAAAAACAGCCAGTATGAAAGAGGCCCACACACACACACACACTTCTCATCTTTGGTAAGTGAAGCTGAGTCCATGGCGCAAAGAAAGTTTTCCAACCCAGGTCCCTCGTTATAAGTGCATTTGCAGTTACAGGCTCAGGTGGGCAGTTTACTCCTTGATCCATCTTGTCATTTTAATCAGGAATAACTATGTCACCCAAGGGAAGTAGCCACTCTTCCTCAACAGCGTTTAGCCACCCCCAAGACTTTCCACATGTGCAACCAACTCTTCTGCAAGCCCATGCCCGGCCTGGAGGAGGAAGCGGGCACCATTCACACGCAGCGGAATCAATTCTATTTTGGGGTCCATAGATTTTTGGGAGGTCACTACTGTGTTAACTCGCCTTCCACCTTGGTATTTCCCAACTCCTACTCTGGGCTGGCATACTTAGCAGTCAGTGTCTTCAGTGTGGCCCTTGTGCCACTCACCGCTCAAGAGGCAACGCTATCTGCTGCCAACACACAGGGCTTGCATTCTACCGTGGCACCCAGGAGGCTGGGCTGGAAATATAAAAATGTGCAGAATAAGAACTCCTTCAGCAGCTCCTCGGGATAAATGGGGAAGGCGTGGCTCACGGCCAAAGTACCAACACATGCTGGGGGCAGAGAGGGATCTGCACACTGTGGTCCTGTTCACCCTGAGAAAAACCAAAGGCATCTTGGTGTGCTTTGCATCAAACTCAAATACCAGACCCACACAGGGCACAGGCCTAGTGTCCCCTTGGTGTGGCATGAGACTCGAGGTCCTGGCTCTGCAGGAGAGCCTCCGAATTTCTTAAAGTTAATGGAGAGACTCGACTCTTTGATATTACCATTATCATCATACTTTCTCCTGATTCTGACAGCTAGGAGCTAAGGCTTGTCCCCTGTGGTGAGGACTTTCTGGCCTTGTGGTTTGGGTTCCTTCCTCTGGATGAAACAGCATAAAGGCTGGGTTTGCCCCTCCTCCCACCCCCCTCCATCATCTTCCACTCGGGAGAACTGCACATAGGTTAACTCCCTAGCACCTGCATGTCCCCATGTCCCTGCGTCCCTTGTCCACCATCCCGCCCTCTCGCCAGAGTACTAAAATGCCACCAATGGCAACACAGAGTGCAACAGGGCCTCTCTGTTGCAGCCCCAGAGACATCTGAGTGCATCTGAGCCAGGGCAGATGCATGAACCATCTCCAAAGTAGTACAGTGTGCCCAACCCGGCGATAAATACGGCTGCGTTGACAGTACTGTAATTTATCCAGCGCCAAGCAGCTGAATCCCAGAGTCTCCTTCTACACCCAGATTCTTCCATAAAGAGATGCCTTCAGGGAAACTTCACCTCCCCTGAAAATTCAGGCTGTAAATTACCTCTGACAAATTAACCTTCACTTCTCCTTCGAGATAAATTTTAAGAGGAAAGCATCTAACAGAGTCCATTAAAGGCTTTTCCATCTGGTGGTCTGCTGAATTGGCTGGGGGACTTGGACTTCTGCTTAGACCAAGACTTAGACGAGTAACTCAGTGTCTGTCTGTAGAAGATCAAATCAGGACATGGGAAAATGATGACAGCCACCTGGAAGGGCTGACAAAGCCTGGCTCCCAGAAAGGGCTTCCAGGAGCCATCAAATCTGGGCTCATGCTCGGGAAACAGAATATCATTCATTTCCACTCCAACAGTGGGAAACCGAATCTGCATCAGAGCAGGATTATTCCAGCAAAAGTCTCTTCACCAACTTCTACTCAAGCAACTATTCTGGTTATGGGAGGTCCTCATGGCCCCTGAAAATTGCACTGAGCAATCACACTGAGACCACACTGCCCACTTCTGCTCCTCGAAGTGACGCACACACTCCCCAGGACTCAACCACATCGGCGCCCAAACCTGTTCACACCAGTTATACCTATCAGAGTATTAAATTGTATAATTAAATGTTGTCTAAATTCCTAATATTTCTGCAGAAACATGAGGGCAAAAGGAATTCGTTCTAGGAGAACGGAACTGGTTTTGGAGAACACAGTAAAGAAACCGGAGTGTGGGGGATGAAGATATAAAGGATAAGAAGACCTTATACCCTTCAGACCTTGGCCTGTGTCACAAGTTCCTCTTGGTTTTCATTCTGTTTCTAAAGAACCCCGAACTGAAAACTCTGGGTTTAGTTTAGGCAAAAGAGACATCTGGGGACTCCTATCAGGTGACCCTGACTGGAAGACCTTGGCCAACATCCAAAGACTAGCAGATGCATGGTTGTTCATGTGATTTTAAGTTGAATACAATGTTTAATACATGGTTGTGTTGTTTTACTATGTTCTGCTAATTTTAAAAAACAGTTTTTTGGTTAGCCCACCTGATCACAGATCCCCGTGGCAGAGAGTTAGCAGACTTCGCTAACTGCAGCATGCAAGGCTGCCCGTGGAATGCCTAAAGATATGCCCCAAGGCTTTTGTACTTTTGTTGATGGCAATTTTTTAAGTGGACAAGAAGCTGATTCTACCAGAAGTAAGAGACATCTGGCAAAGAGAAGCCTATGCAAAAATCCCAGTAAGGCTCTCAATTCACTTGACAAAGGTGCAGAAATGTAAATGCTTTCAAAAGAATTTCCAAGAGCCCTTAAGAAACTAACTGGTTAATTTTCTTATTTTAAGAGCCAGCATAAAATAAGAAAGGCCTGTTGTGGTGCTTCTCACATTATTATATGCAGCAGGGAAAAACAGCTGGATTGACCACATGCTTTTCTGTTCTTCTTTCTAAATGCCTCACAAAGTAATGGGAATGAAATAAAATAAGATATAAACCCATAATCATGAAGAAAACAAGACAAAGGTGAAAGGAAAAGAGAAAGCCCAGAAATTTATAGAAGAAAGCAAGTCATGTGGTACAACACACAGGAGAACCCATAGCCGTGGAGATCTGTGGAGGATGAACAGAAGGACAAACAGTATAGAGTCTACATGGCTGACACAGGTGAAGAATGATACAGAACTGAGATACCAGGTTCATCACACAGCTGGTAGGGGGTGAAAAATAGTGGTGCAAACATGTGGAAGGACCAGTAGAAACCCAAACCAAGAACTCCCATCACAACCAGGCTACATCCTCTCCCACCCAAGCTCGGGGCAGGCCGGCACTCAGGCCTCTACTTCCACTTCTTTCCCTGCTAACAGCAGCAAGGGACATCCCCTGTTAATCAAAAGTAAAATGAAATGGACCACTCCAGAAACAGACCAGTAGGCCTTGTAATCTGACCAGCCCCAACACTGAACCCAAACTGAGTCCACTTGGGCCTCAATAGATGTATGTGATCATTTCTACTATGAATCAATCAAGAATCACCAGACATTGGAGAGAACCCCATTCTCAAGCCAGAAGACTCATGAATCTAGAGTAAAAAAGCAAGCCAGCACTCAGAAGAAGGAACAAGAAGACACGTACCCCTCATCTAGCATCACAAAATTTCAGAACACCAAGGAGAAGGAAAAGATGCTCAAATCTCTCCAAGCAAAAACATTACCAGAAAAGAAATGAGACTCCAAAAGCAGCAGACCTCTAAGAAAGCAGCACAGGGTGCTAGGCGACAATGGGGTGACGTTTCAGGTAACTTGGCATCAACTGAGAATGATACCCAGCCAAACTATCAGTACATGTACAGAGAACTTACAAGGACTCAAACTTCCCATTGAGCATTTCTTATAAAGTTCTCATCTCTGCTCCCAATGGCCCCTCCACACTCCTTCTGACCTCACTCACCACCATATTCTCAAGGTTTGACCCACACTTCTCAAAAGAAGGAGCTCAGGAAGTCCCAAGGCATATGCCTGCCCCTAAGTCATGAGCCCAGCACTGATTGATGGGAGGCAGAAAGACCCAGAATGAGCCTCCAGAGGACTGAGATTCTAAGACCAGAAAAGGATCAAAAGGGTCACTCAAAGACTATGGTATTCAGGGAAAAGAAAGAGACATCTATAGGTATAAAGGGAAAATTATCATCTTGATGTATCCAAATACCTGGATTTCTAGGAAACCTACTAAGTGCTGCCAGATGACATTCTTACATTCATGTCTTAAGAGTCAATTGCTCAGGGACACCTGGATGGCTCAGTGGTTGAGCATCTGTCTTTGGCTCAGGTCGTGATCCTGGGGTCCTGGGATTGAGTCCCGCATCGGGGACCCCACAGGGAGCCTGCTTCTCCCTCTGCTATGTCTCTGCCTCTCTCTGTGTGTCTCTCATTAGTAAATAAATAAAATCCTCAAAAAAAAAAAAAAAAAGCCAATTGTTCAGTCTTGGATAACTCTGAAGAACCATCACGGATGAAGTGATCAAATCACTTTACAGCTGGAGTGTGCTGTGTACCAGTTTTCCTGTTATGTCTATTGACAGACTAAATTATACTCAGGCAGGTCGCTGCATCTCCCAGATTTAGATTTTATGCTCAAACACTAGAGGAAGGGGGCGAAGAGGTAATAATACTTGACTCCCACCTCAGTGGGAGGTTGTAAGACTCAAAATTAGATTGCATTTGCAAAGAGTTCCAGAGCTCCCCAGGAAGGAGGGCTATAAATAACTCAAGGTATCATTATCCCCAAAGATAATCAATTATTTTCTCATCAAAAGCAGGCTGCAAAAGAAAGATTTTAAGGATGAGGACCCTTTAATTTGTTTAAGCCTCCAGGATTAACAAGATTTTCAGAGCGTTTAGAACTTCACAAGGCCCCAGCACCAACCATGGCTTCCTCCAACAAATGGAATATTTACAATACCTGAGAAATCCCTTTATTGCTAGAAAAATAGACGAGTAGTACTTTGGCCGCATTCATTAAATTCACTTATTCTACAGGCTGGTGGAGGCAGTGGGAGGTGGGAGTCCCAAGAATGAGTGACTCTTGCCTCAGCAGACCATGACAGCCCCCTCCCCTCCCTGGGCCCAAAGTCCTTCTCCTTTTCTACCTGCTGAACATGCAAAACCCGATACACCCAAACTGTGGGACTTTCTATAAAAGTGGGCTGTTTCCTTCCAAGTGCCAAGGCTGCAAAGGTCAAGACCAGGCTGAGGAATGCTCCAGAAGGGAAGAAGCCAAAGAGGCCTACGGCCAAATGCAGCACATGACCCTGGACGGAATACTGCACAGACGGACATCCCTTAGGACCACTTGTGACACTGTCATGGGTGGGGTCTGACAGCAGACACAAGTCAAGGTTCGCATCCTGATTCCAATGGTGGTGGTGTATCAGGATTACGTACAAGAATTTCCTTGTTTGTAGAAAACGCACACAAAATCATTCAGGGACGATGAGGTACCCTGTCAACTACTTACTTTAAAATTAGAGGAAAAAAGTTCGGTGTGCTGTACTTGTAATTTTCCAGTAAGCTCTGAACTTCATGAATATAATTTGGAAAAACTGGAAAATGCAATGTGTCTAAAAACAGTGAGGTGTTTGGTCCGTGACGGAATACCATACTTGACTCGATCATACGTAACCATTAAAAATGGTAGTCACGGAAAAACGGAACAGGCAACGAGAATGAATGTTTATATAATAAAAGCCTGTTAGGTGTTACCATACACATATGATCATGGACATAAATACTCTAGTTTTTTAATATATAGCTGTCTGCAGTAGCATAAGGAGGAACAATTTTTTCTCTTCCTAGTATGTTTTTCCACTGAAGTACTGATGTACATGAGTCAATTTGATAATTAGGTAAAAAAAAAAAATTAGGGGTAGAGAGAGCTTCTCTGAACTGTTCGGTTTCTTTGGGAAAGGCCAGTAGCAGAGAGCAAAACTAAGACCGTGTGGGAACGTTAGCAAGAGCAACATTCCCCCCACTCCCCCCCCGCCCCCGCCCCCGGGGGAGGGCCCGAAGAGCAGATGCCAGAGGCAGACGTGGGGAGAGGTGTTAAGAGATCCCAGTTCTGAAGTGGAGGCTGGGAAGAATGCTAGGTCCAGGGGCCCCAGGGCCACTCGCACGCCGGTGTCCACACGTGTCCACAGGTAGTCGGGCAGCGAGAGCAGGGCTGCCCGTGGAGCCACCTCCCCTTGTCAGCTCCAGGGTAGAGTCTACTAAGCCAACAGCAAGTAGGGTCTCATTCCAGCCCTCTGAACCCTGAAGGAACTAGCCCATTGCCCAGGCAAGCACAGCTCCAAGGGAGCCATGAGGCAGCCTCCAAGTGACCGTGAAGAGCCAGGGGCTGTGCTGAGGGAAGGAAGCCAGCCGCAGAAGCATCCCGAATATGCCTCCACCTGCAAAAAGGCCCACGCAGGCAAATCCAAGCAAAATGCTCGTTAGGGATGGGTATGGCTCTAGTGTACGTCTCCAAAATTCTTCGGTGGGCACCCCAGCTCCCCACGTCTCAGAATGCAACCACATTTGGAGAACCACATTTCAAAGAAGTAGTTCAGTTTAAATGACGTCCTTAGGGTGGACCCTAACCGGATGTGACTGGGTGTCATAGGAAGCAATTAGGACACGGACAGGGACAGATTGATGACCATGTGGGGACACGGGCAGAAGACGGTGACTACACACCAAGGAGAGAGAGACCTCAGAGGAAACAGAGCCTGCTGACACCTTGAATTTGGCTTCCAGCCTCCAGACTGTGGGGAAAGGCTCTCTCTCCCCTTGATCAAGTGGCCGGGCCCCTGAGCTTTGTTACGGCCGCCCTAATTCGGGGACATGGGCATGCTAGCAGGTGGCGAGGCTGCCAAGGTAAGCAGGGGGATCACTGACACGAAGCACAGGGTACCTGTTATGCTGGAAGACGATGAAACCCAGAATGCTTCCTAGGAACGGAGAAGGAAGCTCAGTTTCTCTCTTTTTTTTTTTTAATTTTATTTATTTATTTGAGACAGAGAGAGAGAGAGAGCACGCCCGAGTGAGCATGAGCAGGGGGCAGAGGCAGAGGGGGAAGCTGACTTTCCGCCAAGCAGGGTGCCCGACACAGGACTCGATCCCAGGACCCTGAGATCATGACCGGGGCCAAAGGCAGATGCTTCCACAGCCCCCTGCACGGTGGCCTTGACACTGGAAAAGCTGGACGCTGTGACACCCCCTCCAGCAGAGCCCTCACTGCAGCTGAGACCCCACCACCAAAGGAGATCGTCCCTGGGCCCTCCGCCCCAGCTGCTTCCCAGCACGGGTTCCGGCAGGAGCAAACTCTCGGGGAGGTCACACCCACCAGAGTCTTGCCAGGACACACGCGTGTCTTAGGAAGCGTGTGTTGTGCTCACTGCCAAAGACCCAAGGGCAGAGCCAGAGAGAAAACACACTCACCGCCCTGCCAGCTGCCTGGAACCACTGAGCCCCGCAGGGGAGCTCCGTGTGGGAAGCCCAGGCACTTGACCATGGTACCTTCCTTCCTCCTTCCGCTCAGCCTGTCTATCCATCAGCCGCGCTCCATCGTCCTGCACTCAACACCATCCAATAACACCCACCTCCCATCCACATGCCAGCTTCTGCAGAATCAAACCCACACACACACAGACAGCAGCACACGCACACATGCATGCACACACACACACCCGGCTCCAGGCCCGTCGCACTAGCATGGTGGCTTTCACAAGGCGCTGTTGGCAGGAGGCCCCAGGACATGGTCACCCCTTCCGGTAATCATTTAGGCGACATTTACCTAATTGACCCCCAAAGAGGATCACCTACTCCCTGCTTACCCTTCCTTACTTTGGTTGTTGTGTTTTGTTTTGTTTTTTTTTTTTAATGCAGGTCTTCCACGGAAGAGCCTCCAGTCTGTTTGGTTTTCATATTGTCAGGGTCTGGGTGCTGAGGGCCCCACCTCGGTGATGTGACACATCTGACCTGACCATAGCTGACATACTCCCGGCTCTCCTGGATTTCTGGCTCAAACTGGAGCTGAGGCCTCCCCGGGGCTGCCAGGCACGTCCCACACGGTTCCACCCACTGAACACGCTTCCAGGTCCAGTTTGACAAAACGTTCGAGTCCTTTTTTTTAAAAAGGAATGTCAGGATATAATCTACATTGGCATAAACATGCAGTGAATGAAGTCCCAACAGCCTCTGCACCAACTTTTTTTTTTTTTAAACCATATTTTCTAAATTAAATCATCGGTTTCCTGCCCTGAGAAGGTGATTAATCAGCGGGGGAGCCTGAGTAGGAAGCGTTTTATTGCCCTCACTCAGCATTTTCTGTTTCCAGGCAGAGCACTCACTAAGCCTTGTACTGACAAAGTTAATGCGCCACCAAGCTCAGGGACCCCAAGACCCAGGTGAGAGAGCCAGCATCCCTCCCCACGTTCCACCTAGCCCCACAATGTACCCTGAAAGTCGGGAGGCTCTGTACCCCCCCCCCATCCCACCAGTGAACCAGGCCCAAGGGGACGGCATGGTTTCCAAATGGCAGCATGGCCTGCAGCTGGCCCCAGAAGAACAAAGGCAGGGCGGCAAGGGCAAAGGGCTGCAGAAAAGTTAAAAAAAAAAAAAAAAAAAAATAAGCCTCTGAAGGAGGTGAAAGGGGACTGGGGGTACATAACAGGCCCCGTTCCTGGACCTCTTCAAGGGGAACGAACCAGCCTCCAAGGAGGGTGCTTTTCATAAAGCTAGAGCCCCAACAGGCGCTGGTCTTCCTGGCTTCTGGGTCCCTTTGCCTCCCCAGGGGTGTCAGGGGAAGGGGTTTTGTAGGGGGGCGGCAGGGCCAGAGCACCTCCTGCCCCAGGATGAACACGTACACACCCAGGATCGTTAAAGGACACAGTGCCTGGAAAGCAGAAGGACTTGGGATTTCAGACCCCGAATTCCAGCAGGAGACCTACAGGAGCCCCTCCCCCAGGGTTGAGATTTACATTAATTTAATGCATCTTGGGGCACCTGGGTGGCTCAGCGGTTGAGCATCTGCCTTGGGCTCAGGGCGTGACCCCCGGGTCCTGGGATCGAGTCCCACATCGGGCTCCCTACAGGGAACCTGCTTCTCCCACCGCCTATGTCTCTGTCTCTCTCTCTGTGTCTCTCATGAATAAATAAATAACATCTTAAAAAATTTAACATGTCTTAAGTCCATCAGCCAGTTGCAGCATCTAGGTCTTAGGTCAACCCTGGTTGAACAATTAACAAAATAGAAATCATGAAACACACAGTAAGAAGTGGACCCTGAGTGTGTTATATCGTGAAACCATCTCCACGGTATGAAATGTTATCATGGCCATGGCCAGGCGGTTCCTTGGTGAAGGAGCCCTTATCTTTTCGAGACACCTAGTAACGTTTTCACAAATGCAGTGACGAATCCGGGGACTGGGATGGGGGCAGGAATGGGCAGTTGCTGTTGGAGCCAGGGTGGGGCCCGCGGCGTTGAAGCTACTCCTGCTTCTGGGGGCTCTGCAGCTTCCGCAGGACACCTTCTCATCAATCCCTCTCCGTCCCCATTTCGAGGGGACACGCCGAGCCTGGGCTGGCCTGACAATGTCTATCCCCAAGGGCTCTGTGGACACACAGACTGTCTACACCGCAATGTCCGGGCCGGGGGACGAGGATCCAGAGCTGCTGTCTCCTGGCTCTGAGACAAAGGCCCTCCTCCTCCTCCTCCTCTTCCTCCAGGATGGGATGCCACTCCGGGTGCTACACTAGAAGGAAAGGAAGTCACCCCTGACACCCCGCGCTTCTCTGGAAACACAAACCGAATTCCGTTCCCGGGATGAGGTTTCTTTGCTTTGCCCCTTAAGAAAATCAGGTTTTCCAGCTTGGGGTGGGGGCGGCGGCAAAGGCTGTAATTGTAGGGTTCTGGCGACGACGTGCAGACCCAGGGCAGACCCAGGGCTCCAGGGTGTTTGGCCGGCAGCAGGGAGATTAGCAGATGAAAGGAAAAGATAATATTACCTGCTGGGGTTATCTTTCTTCTCACCAAGGGTCATGAACCCATTACTTACCATTTAAAAGCCTGGCAGGAGAGGGTCCCCTGAGTGTACAAATACAGACCCAGAAGCGGCTCCCCTGCGGGGTCGGCAGGATGGGCCGTCTTTCTTTTATCCAGGACTGCGGGGGCGGGGGGGGGGGTGGGGGGAGCCACGACTCAACTTCTGACATCTCACCAAGCAGGACCCGCAGGTGCGGTTTGGCTTGGGGAGACCGACTCCCACCCTGGGCCCTCGGGGCAAAGTATTTGAAGGTTCCAGGGTCCATCTGCTTTTCAGGTTTGGAAATAATTTAGTATGAAATATTTCAGATGTACCCACCCCCCCCAAAAAGAAAAGTGAATGAGCCACACAAAAGCCAGGTGAAAGCCCCATTATCCATTTCGCAGCGCCCCCTCCAAGGTCCCCTAACTCGAGCGCCCGTACACAGCTGCGCACCTCTCCCGCACATGGATCCATCCCAAAGCCACTCGCAGAAGACGGCTCTGCGGGGATCTGACCTTCACATAAAGAGCATCTGGGCCCTCCTGCTACCAAGGGGCTTCTCCTGCCCGAGCTGAGTGCTGAGCCATCCACTCATCACCATCGGTGTCCAGCGCCCTGTCGGCGGACGCCGGGTTGTCTGCGGTGTGAACACCGGCACTGCGGTTCGGAAGCCCCACGGACGTATCCCCCGCATCCCACCCCGTCCTCGGAGCACATGCAGCCCTCCTCCAGCCCAGCTCCAGACAGGGCCAAGCTGCCCCCAAAACTAGATGCTCCAATCTGCGCTCCCCGTGTCTCGTTCCTCTTGCTTCAGCACGTTCATGTGCACACCTGGAACCATCAAGACTTCCAAACTGTCAGGCGCCCGACGGGGAGAAGCTGTGCCTCCTTGTGATGGAGAAGCCATCCCCAGGCTTCTCCCCAAGGGGGGCTTCCTGTGACGGTTTTGTGTTCCACTGATCTAGATGGAGGGGAATGTGGACGGTCACCCGGGTTCACGGGCATGCACAACGGGCCACAAACTGCGCTGACCCCTGGGAGGACCAGGACCACGTCAGAGGGCGCCGTCGGTAGCAAAACCCCGGGGCAGTAACCTCAGCCTCCCTCTCCCGACACAGACACCCCCTGTGCCAATCGGCTTGTTCAGACTCGTTCTCCAGCTCATGGTTCTCACTCTCAGCACCCCCCTGGGCTCACCCACTCCGTATACGCACTCACGAGTGTGGCAGGCTTGAATGGGGCGAGACACACGAGAACACCACTGCCCTGTGAGCCCACCCTGCGCTCAGAGGCTGGCCGTGGCCAAAGCCACTGCTCAGAAATCACAGAAGGCACAAAGCATGTATGTCAGGGCGCGTAACTGGAGACACGGACACCCAGACTCAGTTGACTCAGAGAAACCAGCAGACACTTCCAGCAGCCACGCCGGGCACAGGGGGCCCCCAGCCGCCAAGTCGGCTCCGCTGTGCTGGGGGACAGCTGGCACTCATCCACACGCCGCGCCCCAAGTGCCCTCATGGGCTTCTCTAAACACTTCCCAACATCTATGGTGGTCTGCTTTTCTTTGCTTTCGAGCTGGGTCTGAGAGCTCCTCGGAAAAGCAAATATCACAGATCAGCTATGTTTGGAAGAGAGGCCATGTAGTAGACAAGACGGTGGGTGCTTCGTGCTCCGACATCCAGCTGGGGCTGCCCTGCACCGGGACTCCTCTCCAGCGACACTGGTGGTGACCTACCGGGCCCAGGCACCAGCACATGGTGCTCAGCAAGCAGCCCCTGCCTGCAGGGCTGAGGCCACCAAGCACGGACTCTAGGGCCCCAGATACACGATTGCTGGCCCGCCAGTGGACACGCCCAAGTTCCAGTGTCAGGTCTATGTCTTGAACGTCAGCCCACAGGGAACGGGCAATGAATGCCCCATCGTGTGGCTGCATGCGGGGGTCTCTGGATCAGGGGGCCTGAGCTCTGCACCTGCTGGCCTTCTGCTTGAGGATCTAGAGCCTCCTTCCTCCTTGGCAAGCCCCCCTTCCACCCCCACACTGACCAGGGCACCAGGTGGACCAGGAGGCATCTGCAGCCCCTCCGACGACAGCAATCAAAAAACGGCTTTCTCAACATTTGAGGGCCAACATGAGACTCAAAATCTCAGCATAGAACGCACTGACACCCTAACACCGAGCCGAGAGACCCAGCTTCAGAAAGGCTGACTTGGAAATTTCTCGGGATCTGAAAACTTTAAAATTGGCACATGTGCACCCTGCCTCTTCAAGGGGCTTGTAGGGTGAAAAGGAAGCACTTCGTGGCCGATTCCCCCAGGAAATCCCCTCACACAGGACAGGCTCCGGAGTCACTCTGGCTAGAGCCCCTGAGCACAGGAGGTGAGCTGGGGCAGGGGTCACGGCCCCTGAGATAAGCCTCCCAGCCAGCCAGCCTTTGCAAAGCAGGACAGGGAGGCCTCGTAGCTCTGCTACTACACGCTGTAGGGCCCCAGGACCTCAGCCCAGTGTGGGTCAGAAATGCTCCCTTCACAGGCTGTTCTCTACTTAGAAAATGCAAACAACCCCTTTTCTCAGTTTCCTGGAAGACAAGTCCCCCAAAAGAATCAGAGGCTGGAGAGCAATTCCCCTCTGGGGACACGGACAGCTGGACAAGGACCCTTCTGTGCACAGAGACTCGCTCCCTGGGAAGCCATGCTCAGCCTCCAGCAGGGAGACGCAAACCTCAGCTTCTAGAAACTTCCTGGGAACCCAGGCAGCCTGTCCTTCAAGACGACGGTGCTTTCTCTCCTCATTGCATGTGTGCATACTCTTCCAGACCTCTCTCTCTGCAACCTTTTGGGAGCCTGCACCCATTTCCTCAATGCCCCCCACACTGATGCTCCAGCTTCCCGAGGTCTGCAGGGGGTCTGCAGGGACTCCTGTGAGTGCACACATACACTGTGCCCACCCCAATTCCAGATCTTTCAGAGAGACTTCATACCTACAACTCACAGAACACAGCTGGGCTTCAAAGGGCTAAGAAGATGTCACAAGAGACGAATGCTGTTTAAAGACCAAGGTTCACACACTCGGAGTCCATTACAATGGGATGGATGCCCAGCTCAGCCAGCAGGAAAAAGATCCCCTCCATCCAAAGAGTCATCTTCCTCGCATGTTTTGGGGTACACTTCTCGATTCTGTGCCTGACACACGAGGGTTTGCAAGGCAGCACAGATACTGGCCATCCCGTGACAGAGCACAGTCACGCTGGGATTTCAGCAGTTCCCAAATAAAGCCACGAATCCCATCCTGTCCACGGCTGGGGTCTCTCCAGCTCAGTCCTCTGCCTCCCAGCCTCCCTTCTCCAGGGCAAGAAAACACTGAATTTCAGAGTGCAAGATTTCTCAAGAAAATGAGAAGATGCACTCACTTCCAGAGAGCGTCACCGAGCAACGTTTTACATCAACAACGTGGGCACCTTCATCCCTGGAGGTATTTTTTTATTTTTATTTTTTAGTATTAATTAACAAATCTTCCCACACTGAGATTATAAACTTGACCTTTTAAATGCACTTCTTTAAACTTTAGCTCAAGTGGGGCTTGGGTAGCTCAGCAAGTTAAGTGTCCAACTCTTGACTGCAGTTCAGGTCATGATCTCAGGGTCCTGGGATCAAGTCCTGCAACAGGCTCCTCACTCAGCAGAGTCTGCTTGGAAATCTCTCTCTCTCTGCCCCTGCTCCTGACAAGCTCACTCTCTAAACAAATAAATCTTGTGTGTGTGTAGGTGTGTGTGTGTGTGTGTGTGTGTGTATATATATGTATATATTATTTATATGTATATTAGCTCAAAATCCCATCCAGAATTTCTTTTTGTAATTAGTGAAGGGAGACCCACTTTTCCCCAGTTGAAAAGTCAATAGCACTAACACCTTTTTATCATAGGACATGTTCACACAAGCAAGGCTCAATGTTGGGACTCCTGTTTTCTTACTTGGTCAGTGTTATTTGTTTTCTGCGGCTGCCACAGCAAAGCACCACAGCCTGGGCAGCATAAGACACAGAAATGTATATCCTCCAGGTCCCAGAGGCTGGACATCCAAGACCACGGTGTGAGCAGGGATTTCTCCTGAGTGTGCACACACACGGCCAGCCATCTCCTCGCTGTGCCCTCATGTGGGTGTTCACCCGTGCATATCCGTGTCCTGATCTCCTTAAGACCACACCAGCTTATACAGTCCATTTGGAGGTAGTGGACCCTAGGACGTCAACACGTGAATCTGGGGGACATGACACAGCCTTGGCAGTTACCTGTTCCCAAGGCCACGCAGTGCAATTCCCGTCAGGAGAGCCACAGACTACACACTGCACTCTCCGTAAAGATCACCTCCCCATTCTTATTGTTAATTTTCAAAACGGCCTTGGTTGTGCTGAGGTTTTTCACTTCTACATGAATTTTAGAAAAACTCGCTGACTTTGATGACAAAGCCTTTTGGGATTCTGGTTAGCAATGCACTGAATTTATAAACTGTCAGATGTTTACAGTTACTGGTCTTGTTCCAACAGGGTCATTCTTGATGCAGCAGAAAACCAGTGGCTTTTCTCTGTTAACTTACATCCGGTCACCTGGCTTAAATGCCCTAATTTTTAATACTTGTCAGTTGATCCTCTTGAATTTTCCAGATTAACATTTATATAACCCACAAATAAAGACAGCTTTCTAATTATTATGTTGTCTGGGACTTCAGGAATGGCACCAGTCAGCAACAGTGATAGCTGACCTCCCTACCTTGTCACTGACTTTTGCATGTCTTACATGAAATGTAATATTCCCTACAGGTTCCAGAAAATTGCTTTTACTAAGTCAGCCAAGCTTTTTATGCTAATTTTTCATTAGCAAAGAATTCTGAAATTTAGCACAAGCACCACTGCATTCGCTGAGACTTTTTTTCCCTGCCAACCTGTTCACGTGGATGTTTTCATGCTGACTCATAACAGAATTTCTAGGATAAATCTTTTTCCTTCCCAATTGTTCTTTTAACACGTTGCCTGGTCTCATCTGCTAAATTCTAGATAGGAATTCTGCATCTGTGTTTTCAAGTTCTCAGTCTCCTGATGCCATGTGACAAATGTCCACAAATTCAGAGGCTCAGAACAACACTTGCTGACAAGTGTACAGTCCTGCAGATGAGAAGTCCGGGCATGGCATGGCAGCTTCTCAGCCCACAGCCTCTGCAAGCTAAAACCAAGCTGTAAAGCATGGCTGGATTCCTTTCCAGTGGCTCTGGGCTCCTTCGGGATGTTCTCTGATTTCTGTTCCTTGTGTCTGCAGAACTGAATCCCTCGTTCCCTCTCTGGCTGTTCCCAGGAGCTGCTCTCAGCTCCTAGAAGCTGCTCACATTCCTCTCCATGTGGCCCCCTCCATCCTCAAAGCAGGCAACACACCTCAAATCCTTCTCACAGTTCGACTCCTGACTTCCTTCTTGGACCTCCAGACTCAGGTGGGTCTCATGCAACAAGGCTGGGGGGCTGGAGAGTCTCTGTTTCTTAGAGTTAATGGTGCCATGTGACACAACCTAATGACAAAGAGGAAGTCCATCCTAATCACAGGCTGGGGGGTAGGAGTAGGACAGGAAGCCAGGGCACCTCTGCACCCTGCCTACCACCTGCAGGAATGCAGAACTACAGCCAGCCAGGTGCCTACAACCGAGCACCATCACCTGCCATTTCTGGCTCTGCTCTTGGGCAGGGTGTTGTGTGTGTGTGTGTGTGTGTGTGTGTGTGTGTGTGTGTGTTTTAACATAAAGCCAGATTACAACATTCTTCTGCTTCTGCTCAAAGCTTTCCAAAAGCTCCCCAGTGCATGCAGAATACAAATCTACATCCCTACTGTGGCTTACAAGGCCCTCCAAGCCTGGCCCTGCTCCACCAGCACCCGATTCCAGCCATATAGACCCCGTGCTGTTCCAGGAACATTCCACCCTTGTTTCAGCCTCAAAGCCTTGGCACTGGCCATTCTGTCTACAGGGAAGGTCTTCCTCAGACCCTCCAGTGTTTCTGTCCCTCAATTCCAACCTGCACTTAACTTCAGGTCACCTGATCCCCACTGACATCACAGGATTTCCCCACTATCCAAAAGTAGAGTGCTTCCATGAAACCTTTCATAAGCCAACACAGCATAAAGCAAAGATGGAATTTCCATCCATTGAAATGGGCAATTTTTTGAGTGTTTTCAGACCCCCAAAAATAATTCTTAGGCTTTTCAGAGATTTGAGGATATATCTTGCTAACGGATGCACAAAATAAATCGAGATAAAGCACAGATGCTCACAGACACTGTCTGAAGCCCTGGAAGCTTGATGGAGAGATACTGCTGAGTGTAGTTCCCAGGGAAGGGGCAGGGTGGTGCCACCCTCGCTGCTCGGGTGCGCGCTACCTCTACCAGGGCTCGCTGCAAAATCAGCACTAACGTTCTTTTCACTTCACACCTTTTGTCATAAAAATGAAAATCCTCTTCGGATTTCCTTTGACTCGTGAAAACAGGTACTAATGTAGGCATTCCATGAAAGCAAAGTGATATAAGGCAAACTTTTAAAAAAGCAGGGGAAACCTGTATATGCATTTGCTAATCGATCAATGCCAACTTTAGATTAGATTACCACTGAACAGACAAACATGGAAGTTCTCATCGAAAACTTGCAGGTGCCCCAAATATGCCCAGGATCCTACCTGGAAACTGTGAATGTCCCTTGGCATTTCCATTGTTATTCCTGGGGAGGTAAGAGAATTTGGGCCTCTCTAGTCCCTTTTAGAATACTCAATTATTCCTTCTCTGAAAACTCTTCCTATCCAGAACACTGGCAACCCCAAATGCTGGTGAGGATGTGGAGCAACATGACCTCTCATTTATTGCTGGTGAGAATAAAAAAATAGTGCAGCCACACTGGAATACATTTGGCAGATTCTTGCAAAACTAAACATATTCGTACCATTCAATCCCATGAGCACTCCTTGGTACCTAACTCAAGGAAATGAAAATTTATGTTCACGCAAAAACATGCACGTGGATGTTTACAGAAGCCTTATTCATAATTGCTAAAATTTGGAAGCAACCAGAATGTCCTCCAGCAAGTGAATAGATAAAGAAACTGTGGTAAAAGCAATTAAACATTTCTCAGCACTAAAAAGAAATGAGCTATTAAACCATGGAAAGACATGGAAGAAACTTAAATGTATGCTAAGTTAAAAAAAAAAAAAAAAAGCCGATCTGAAAAAGCTAATTCTGTAGGATTCCATCTGTATGACATTTGAGGAAATGCAAAACTATGGAGACAATAAAGGGATCAGTGGTTGCCAGGGGATTGGGGTAGGGATAAGCAGGCAGAGAACAATGGATTTTTAGGGCACTGAAACTACTCTGATACTATAAGGGTGGACACGTCTTTGTACATTTGTCCAAAAGTCCAGAGTACACAGCATCAAGAGTAAACCATATAACATAAACTATAGACTTTGGGTGATTATGATGTGTCCATGCAGATTCACTGATTGTAACTCTGGTGGGGGATGTCCATAATGGCAGAGGCTGTGCATATGTGGGGGGTAGGAGGTATATGGGAATTCTTCATATCTTCTGCTCAGTTTTACTGTGAATTTAAAAGTACTCTAAAAAATTAAAGTCTATTAAAAAATTAAAAACCTCTTCCTTCATTTGATGACCTGAGCATTTGGTGATGCAGGGAAGCCAGGGACACGTGTGGAAACTCTGAGGCGAGAGCATCAGTAAGGCATTAACCCAAGTCAAATCACTTAAGAATATTCAACGTTTTATGGGACTCCTGGGTGGCTGGCGTGGCAGATGTGGTTGAGCGTCTTCCTTTGGCTCAGGGCGTGATCCTGGGGTCCAGGGATCAAGACTCACAACGGGCTCAATGCAGGAAGCCTGCTTCTCCCTCTGCCTGTGTCTCTGCCTCTCTCTGTGTGTCTCTCCTGAATAAATAAATAAAATCTTTAAAAAAAAGAATACTTAACGTTTTTGCAAACATTGGAAGTTGAGTGTTGTAAGTGATAATAACAGCCATACAGTCCAACAGAAATTAAGACCTGTTATTGGAAAAGTTTCCCCAAATCTGTTTGTCTACCTCCTTCCAAAGGGGAAAGTCAAGCATTCTATACCCTGGAGTCTATTAAAAAAAAAAAAAAAAAACAGTCAGTCAGTGCTGCTCCACTGGGCATATTCATAGCTGTGGACTTGGTCTCTGACTGAGTCTTCTAGATGCAACCTTAGAATTCCTGCTTCCCCACAGGTCTGTCCCTGTCAAGTTTATCTTTATTTATTTATTTTTTTTATGATAGTCACAGAGAGAGAGAGAGAGGCAGAGACATAGGCAGAGGGAGAAGCAGGCTCCATGCACCGGGAGCCCGATGTGGGATTCGATCCCGGGTCTCCAGGATCGCGCCCTGGGCCAAAGGCAGGCGCCAAACCGCTGCGCCACCCAGGGATCCCAACTTTATCTTTAGAAACAGAACAGACACGCCTCAGAGATGTTGCAGGTTCAGTTCCAGACCAGGCAATACAGCAAGTAATACCTCACTAAAGTGAGTCAGATGAATTTTTTGGTTTCCCGGTGCATAGAAAAGTTACATGTACACTACACTGTAGTCTAGTAAAGGCACCGTAGCATTATGTCTAAAAACAAATGTACTCACATTAATTAAAAAATACTTTATTACTTTAAAATGCTAACCACTCACTTTCAGCAAGTCGAAAGCCCTGAGCACAGATCACTGTAATAACAGAGAAGTGTGAAGTGTTGCAAGAATTACAAAAATGTAACATGGAGGCACAAAGTGAGCAAATGCTGCTGGAAAAATAGTGAGGACAGACTTGCTTAACACAGGGTTGCCACAAATCTTGAATTTGTGGGGCACCTGGGTGGCTCAGTGAGCATCTGCCTTTGGCTCAGAGAGTGATCCTGGGGTCCTGGGATCGAGTCCTGCATCAGGATCCCCAAAGGAAGCCTGCTTCTCCCTCTGCCTGTGTCTCTGCCTCTTTGTGTCTCTCAGGAATAAATAAATAAAACCTAAAAAAAAAAAAATTGAATTTGTAAAAAAAAAACAAACACTGTATCCACAGAGCACAATAAAGCAGCGCATGGTAAGTAGAGCGACACCTGTGCTTTAAAACCAACAGGATTCATTCTCCTCAGATCCTCATTTCTCCTTACAAGCAGATCAAGCTCCGGGCTTCCCTCCTCAGGTTCTGCAAAGATCTGGCCCCACCTGGATTTTGTGCAGCCCACAAAACGGTGAGTCACTAGGTGACATTTCCTGCTCACACGTCTGTCTCACTCACCTCTACTTCTGGATCCCATTACAGAAACAGCCTCATCCAAGGGAGAATGAGACCAGAACCAGGAACAGAGAGACCTGACCGGCCCCTTCCCCTGAAAGTTTAAACCCGTAAAGTAGATGGAAAAATGTTCACGTGTATGTTGTAATCCCTTTTAAAATGACTTCTAAGGGTCCTTTTTTCTTTTTTTTCCTCTTGGACTTAGAACTGATTAAACAAAACAATGTTCTGTCCAAACCTGCGTTTTTCTTATTACTTCCTAATCATTTTACCACCGACATAAAGGCCTGTTCTTTTCCAACACTGGGCTCTGTAATCATTCCTGACGGGCCTGCTTTCCGCTTGGCCAGGCCCCAGCAAACACCGCTGGGCTGCATCGCCCTCCGCAGCTCTCCCCAGACCCTCTCCTGGGGGTAAAAGCTCACTTGGAGAGAGGGGGGTAAGCCGGCAGGAAGAGGGTGGGGAAAGCTCCTCTTCCTCATCTGTTAAATTCAGCCCTGGGAGCTGGGCATACACTGAATGGGCTAGGGGTGCTAGAGGACCCCCATCCAGTCTAGCGAGGTGCTGTGATCTGAATCAACACCCCCAAATTAAGTGGGGGGCTGGGAGTCTGCAAGTCCCATTAAACCTCAGAATCAAGCTAATTATTAACATTAGCAATTAAAACAATACTGCTTAATTTTCAAAGTGCATCCAAATACAGTCTCCGTCTGAGGCCAGAATAATTGCAGATTCACGGCAGGCATTCCTGCCCCATCGGCACCAGGGTCCCCTGGTGCAGTGTCCTTTCAGGGACTGCCAGACGTCAGGGGCTAATAAATGGTATAAATAATCCCATGGCAGGGGCCCCCTAAAAAGTAGCACAAATTTGCATCACCTCAGGATATTTTCACCAGATAAAAGCAGGCACGCATGCTAAGCGGTGTTCAGACCAATGGGCAGGATTCTGAAGGCAGAACAAGGAGGGTATTCTAGTGGTACGGAAGGGCTTGGTCGAAGGTGTGGGGGTAGGATGTGAGCTGAGCCTCAGGAGCCCACAGTGTAGACAACATGCTTCCTGGGGGTGGATATACAGTTGAGTATGTCACTAAGGGGGTCACCAAGGAGGGGCCTGAGGCCAGGGGGTAGCTCACTCTGAAACTCAAAGCTTCTTTTATTTCTTTTTAAGATTTTATTTATTTATTCATGAAGGATACACAGCGAGGGGCAGAGACACAGGCAGAGGGAGAAGCAGGCTCCCTGTGGGGAGCCCAGTGCGGGACTTGACCCCAGGACCCTGGGATCAAGCCCTGAGCCAAAGGCAGATGCTCAACCACTGAGCCACCCAGGGGCCCCTCAAGTGCTTCTTTTGCATGAAGGCATTTGAGATCAAAGGACATCCACTCCAAAGCAGGACACCGGATGTCCTCCCTGAAGCTGGGTCCCCTTCAGAGTGTCCCGAGCCACATTACCAAGTCCACGCACGCATTCACAGCACATCCCTCAGGCCTGGGAGCCACAAGGCACCAGAATGAAGGCGCCGGAGGACAGAGGGAGGGAGACAGACAGGCCACAGGGACCCCCACAGGTTCAGAGCAGACCTCACCACGCTGGGCCCCTGACCCCTGGGGCCTCAGCATGATGGGCACCACCTCCAGAAAGGGAGTCCCGGCGGGCCATGCACGGTCAGTGAGGCATCCTGCGTCCGGCTGCTTCTCTGCAAACAGACCATTTCAATTTCCCTTGGGGGAAAGGTGACCTGTGGCCTACTTAAGGACCCAGGTTGACCGGCAAGGTACTGGTGTGTGGAGAAGACGTGTTTGCTTCCACAGACCCATGATGTTAAACGACCCGCCCAAAAACACACGGGAAGAGCCAGGGTCGGAGCCCCAAGATCACGCTTGGGGTCACAGCGCCTTTACTGAGGTGTGATTTCTGTAGGACACTTGTGCCCATTGGCAGGTACGGCAAATGCACTTGCCCGTGCAGCCGGCACAACACGGGGCCCCCTTCACCGAGGGGTCTGTGCCAGGGCCCTACACATGAAGGGGACCCCCCCACCCAGGTGCCCTCAACTCAGGGATTCTCTCAGCAATGTCCAGGCCCAGTCCTGCTTACAAGCCGAGTTGGTGTCCTGCAGCCCCTGCCTGGGTACCCAGCTGGCCCAGAGCCCCGGCGGACCCCAGTGCAGAGGAAGGGACCCCAGGGGGCACCTGCCCACCTCCACCTGCTCTGCCCGCCCGAGGCCCCAGGGAGGCAGCCAGGGGGCCTTGGAACCCACCCGCCCAGTGCCCGAGGCCCCTCCTGCTGGCCTTGGCCCAGGGCACCCTGTTCTGCTCCAGAAGCAACGGCAGGGGCAGCTCCCCTACAAGGGGAGCGGTGAAGGGCAGCCGGGTCCCACCGTCCATGCCTCCAGGATACATGCCACCAGGAGCGCCCCCCGTGCAATACCCAGAGGCTGCGACCTATTCCAGTCCCTGGCAGGGTCACGGCCGAGTTCAGAAGCGGGGTGATGGAGGCCCCCAGGAAAGCAGAGAGAGCAGGTGATGGCAGGGAAGGAGGGTGTCTGCGAAACTGCTCGGGGCTTAATGAGGCGGAGAAGTGGCTGTGTGTGCTGACAGTTGCAGGGAGGGGACCGCAAGGAGGGAGGGGACCGCAAGGAGGGAGGGGACCGCAGGGAGAGACCGCCTTTTGCTCAGGGCATGACCCCGGGGTCCTGAGATTTAGTCCCACCCCACAGGGAACCTGCTTCTCCCTCTGCCTGTGTCTCTGCCTCTCTCTGTGTCTCTCATGAATGAATAAGTAAAATCTTTACAAAAAAAAAAAAAAAAGAATCCAAGACGGTCCATGCAACACCTTACTATACCCACCTGAAGTGCAGAGGGCAATGTGACAGAGACCGTGTGGTATGAGCAGCACATACAGGGTGAATTACACCAAATCCAGCCCCACCCGCACCCAGTGCAAACTCCGTGCCATCTGCCCGCTTATCTCAGAGACCCTGTGACATGTCATAAAACTCGTAGAACCAGGAGACAGAAACAGTTTATAAGCTACTTTAGATGTAACCAAACCACAATGCTGCTCTCCCCGGTTGATCTATCTGCTCCTCACCCCATATAAAAATAAGTTCTAGGTTTCCCTGCAGGAGAAAAAGCAATTTCAAATGTTAGCTTAGTATCTTACCTCCTTCAGCAGAGGGTGAAAAATTAAAGCACTCTGACTCAGTTTCTCAACATGAGGCTCAGGAGGAGCTAAGTTTCTCCATGCACAGCTCCCGTGCAAACGAGGCCACCTATACCTGAGCCAGGTGCCAGCCAGCATGTGTGACCAGAGCACTGGGCCAAGAGGCTAAAGAACCTTGACAGGGGTCCTCCAAGAGACTTCTCCCTCAGTTGACCCAATGACGCTTTAACCCATTCAAGGGGACTGTCACGCCCATGCTGCAGATGGAGAAAGTGAGGCTTGGAGAGACAAGATGGCTCACAGGGGCTCCAGGCCCCAGCTCCGGGACGTTCTGGAGTTTTCTCCTCCCCAACAAGCCCGAGGCCTGACAGGCAGGGATCTCTCCTCCAGAAAGGGGAGCCGGCCTCCTGGGCACATCTCCAAGTGCTGCTTGGCATCCCAGGAGCTCTGCAAACCCCGAAGAGATTGGGGCTCCCACAAAAAAAGGAGACGAAAGGACAAGACGCGATTGTTTTCAAAGTTTCCCTTGTGTTTGCTTTACCTGATTTCTTCCTCCGTGAGACAATTGGCTTATGTCTAAGCCAAAGCAGCATGTTCAGTCTTCTATCCTTACATATCACAAAATGGAGTAAACCTCCCCCATCCCTCAGGGGCCCTTCCCTCCGGCTCTCGGGCCCTGGGTGGCCGGGCCCACTCCTTGCCACCTCCCCATGCCTCTGCCCCGGGCCTGCGGCTGCCCCGACCGCAAGCAGATCCCCACAAGCAGCACCTGATGGGGGCTCTACCGACGTCCACGCACTGGGCCTCCAGGCTGCTGCGGGTCAGGCCCCGGCGTGTCCAGGACCCAGGTGGGGCCGGCCCTCTCGGACACACCAGCCCACAGGTACCGAGAACACCGCTGAATTCATTCTGATATGAACCTGACTTGGGGCACCTGGGTGGTTCGGTGGGTTGGGCGTCTGCCTTCGGGCTCAGGGTGTGATCCGGGGTCCTAGGATCAACTCTTGTGTCGGGCTCCCCACGGGGAGCCTGCTTCGCCCTCTGCCTCTGCACCCCCCCTCCTCCTCATTCATGTTCTCTCTCTCTCTCTTAAATAAATAAAATCATAAAATAAAATAATAATAATAATAATTAATAATAATAATAATACAAGCCAGTTCATCAGCATGGAGTTAATGTAGGAACTTTTTTTTAAGGTTTTATTTGTTTATTTGACAGGAGAGAGTGAGCAAGAGAGCACGAGTAGGGGGAGCGGCAGAGGCAGAGGGAGAAGCAGGCTCCCCACCAAGCAGGGAGCCCGACGCAGAACTCGATCCCAGGACCCCGGGATCACGCCCTGAGCTGAAGGCAGGCCCTTCACCGACTGAGCCGCCCAGTAGGAACATTTTGTCTGCACTGACAAACGACCATGTAAAAACCATACAATCGAGAAAGAAATCTTGTCACATGGCATGGCCTGGATGAATCTTGAAGACGTCTCACCACGTGAAATGAGCCAGGCACAAAAAGAAAAATACCGTAAAACTCCACTTACATGAGGGGCCTCTAGTCACCAAATCCACGGAGACAGAAAGCAGCACGTGGTTGCCTGGGGCCGGGGAGGGGGGTGGGGGGCTTCGCTTTTGATGGGGGGGACGGAATTTCACTTTGGCAAGATGGAAAGAACTCTGGAGAAGGGGAGGGTGCTTAGTGCCACCAAACCATACCCTGCAAAATGGTTAAAACGGTCGATTTATGGTGTATGCTTTTTAGCACAATAAAAATAATAAAGAAAAAACCCATCCGTTCAAAAATAACAAAATAAAATAAGATAAATACCTTCCCCCCTAAAGTGTGAATTCAAGGGAAAGGAAAGCAGCCCCCTGAAGACAGCAATGGGGGATTTCTGTGCCCCCTCCTGGATGCCCAACTCCAGCCAGCGGCGGATGCAAGGTGAGGGGCTCAGGTGCTCACCAACACGCTTGCCGCGGAAGGCCAGGGAAGCCTGGGAGCTGCGCCCCCTCCCAGGAACGGGTCTCCCCCACATGCTCCACGTTCCAGAAGGCAGCACGCTGGCCCCCCTTCGCCCGGCCAGGTCATCCCGGGCGCAGCGAGAACGCTGGCGGCTCTGCAGACAAAGGGGGCTCACAGCAAATGCAGTCGGTTTCTAGAGCAGGCTCCGTAGGAGCTCGTATAAAAAAATCCCCGAGTCTCAGGTCTGCGATAGAGTCTATGCCAATAAAATGCCCGCGCCTGTTTCACATATACAAGGGCACAAGGTTCACACCAGATCCACTCGATTTCCAAAGACACAAGCAGTTGAGGGCTGAGATATTTGAGAGGGAAAGTGAGTAACCTTCCATGCTCAGAGGAACACAATCGAGGGGAGCCCCCCGCCCCCTCAGGGAATCCCAGGGGTAGTGGCTGCACATCGGGGCAAGCAGGTTCCTGGGATCAGAACCTGGGGGTGCTCCCTTCTTCCTTCTGCTGACCCGGTCCGCCCCGGAGTCACCAGACTGGGTTGGCCCAAGCTGTCTTCCTCCAGGCTGCCTTCCAGGGTTGGGTGGCAGGACCTGGGCCAAAGCCACACACGCCCTCACCTCGGAGAGAAGTCTCGGCCCTCCTGCTTCCCAGCGCGGGGACAGAGGCAGAGGCCTGGCGGGAGTCCGGGCACTGTGCCCGCCGCCTGGGGTGCCCTTAAGACAGCGGGACCAGGCCTCTTGGCTGCATTCTCGAGGGGCCACCTGCCCTGCAGACCAGCACGACGGTGAAGGCCAACCACACACCTTGGTGCCCTTCTGGGCCAACGCCGACCAGTCTCTGAAATCAGATACTCTGGCTCGTCACGATCCCCAGTGGGTCTTAGCAGCTCATTTCTCATGCCACCTAGGGATGCCACCTAGGACTTCGGGGTCCCCGTGGTTCATCCAGGAGGAAAGATAAGACTGCTTGTTACTCACAGCCTCGTCACTCACACAAACTGCCTGGGACTGCACCTCACCCGTGGCCGCGTAATGTGGGCAGGCATGTGAATGCACACGTGCACCTACGTGCGTGCACTTGAGGGGCAAAATGCAAGCTCCAGATAGAGGATCTGGAAATGAGAGCCAATGTGCAGAAATCGGGGAGAAAGTCCAAGAACAAAGAAAGGGAGCCCACCAGCATGCTGGGGTTTGAGGTTTTGGGTTTTTTTTTTTTTCTTTTGGAACTAAGAGTGGAGTCTTTCCTGGGAAATTCTAGATCCCAGCACAAGATTGTATATTAAAGGAAATGCAGAAAATTATAGACTACGTTCAGATGCAACTCCGAATTGCCGGTTTTCAAAGAAACAATTATTAATGAAAAGGGGAAAATGCCGCTCATTTGAAGAGAAGGCTTTAAAAAAAAAATGTAAAAACACCAGTAATAAGTGCTGAGCAGACATACTAAAGTAAAACTCAGGAGGAGGCTTTACAAACCACAGCAAACCAGAGGCGTGGCATTGGTCACTGTCCCAGAGGTGACCTCAGCCCTGGCTGCGGGAGGTGGGGCGGGGGGGGGGGGACGGGGGGGCAGATGGGAGACCAGCATGCACAAAAGGCAGCCTCCTCCAGGGAGCCCTTCAGTCTGCTCTGTGGGGCTGGGGTTGGGGTAGGGGGGCAGGCATGTGTACCCCAGGCCGTAGGCGGCTCTCCCACAGGGAGGGAACAGACTGACGTTTCGGTAGCTTAACCACGGAAGTCAACCTGGCATGTCAATGACAAGCTTCCAATTTAGAAGGAAAATGCTTCCCTGGGACCCCTGGGAGGCTCAGCAGTTGAGCGTCTGCCTTCGGCTCAGGGCCTGATCCTGGAGACCCGGGATCGAGTCCCACATCGGGCTCCCTGCATGGAGCCTGCTTCTCCCTCTACCTCTGTCTCTGCCTCTCTCTCTCTCTCTGTGTGTGTCTCTCATGAATAAATAAATAACATCTTTTTAAAAAAGAAAATCCTTCCCTGATCCACAGAACCAGACCTGTACCCAGCAATCTCTGAGAAGTCTGCATGTTTGGGGAAAAAGAAGCCGTGGGAGATGACTCCACAGCCTGCACGGCTTCCAAACCCCGACCGGCCTTCCCAGGGCCCAGGGTGTCACAACTGTGGCTGGGGGTGCTCCGCCACAGGTACCTGCCTCCCAACAGCCAGAGCAGCTCTTCCAATGCAGCACGGACCGTCCTTCCCCAAGTGAAAGTCCCATCGGCAGGGCGCCTGGGAGCCTGCTTCTCCCTCTGCCTGTGTCTCTGCCTCTCTCTCTCTCTCTCTCTCTCTCTCATGAATAAATAAATAAAACCTTTAAAAAAAAAGAAAAGAAAATCCCATAGGCTTTGTTTATTGGGTTTTAGATTTAAATCATGCTCGCGTGGTCCTGGCATGATGAGATGGATTTTATCCAATTGTGGGTTGTTTTTTGTTTGTTTGTTTGTTTTTAACTGTAGTCAAGGAGCAGCACTGTCTCAGTTGCAGGCGTACAGCACGGTGGCTCCACGCTCACAAACATTACGAAGAGCTCACCCTGGTTCAGTGCCGCCACCATCCATTGCCCTGCAGAGTGATTCCAGTATCATTGACTATACTCCTAAGCTGTACTTTCCATTCCTGCGATTTACGTATTTTATTTATTTTTTATTTGTGTACTCACGAGAGAGAGGCAGAGACACAGGCAGAGGGAGAAGTGGGCTCCCCACAGGGAACTTGATACAGGACTCGATCCCAGGACCCCGGGATCACGCCCTGAGCCGAAGGCAGATGCTCAACCACTGAGCCACCCAGGCGTCCTGCAACTTAGGTATTTTAGAACCATAAGCAAGTATTTCTCTATCCTCTTTATTTAGGTGGCCCATCCCCCCTACCCTTCCACTCTGGGGACCACTGGTTTGTCCTCCATATTTATGAATTTGTTTCTGTTTTGTTTGTTGGTTGGTTTTGTTTCCCAGAGGCCACGTGTCCTTCTCTGATGGTGTCACACCCCCAGCACAAAACCCTCTAGGTCTCCCCAGGTTGGCAGGAATGGCAAGATCTCATCCTTTTCTACGGCTGAGCCGTATTCCTTGTACACACACCATGTCCCTCTATCCATTCATCATCTATCGATGCCTTTCATCGTGATTTAGTTAAAGGACTGGCTTGCGGTGACGGGGCAAGGAAACTAGCTCTTTCCCTGATGGTCGGAGAAGCACAGAGTACCCCCGACAAAACGTCCAGGCTCCAGACTCACAAGGTCTCCACCAAGGGTTGTCAGGCTTTTTGAACTGTGGGGAGCACACCCCGTAAACAGCCGCCATCTCCACCACCTCCCGGAATCCCGTCAGGCGGCACGAGGTCCGTTCACACGGCTGTGCAGCAAGCCCCACGCAGCCCCACGTGGACCCTGCATCGTGCAAAACTGACACCCGTGGAGCTCACCCCCGTGTCAGGTCAAGGGAGCTAACGGGCAAGGGCTGCGTCCAAATGGAATCCCGCACCCGTGAGAAACCTGCTTCACAGTCTTCAAACCCTAGACAGGAAGCCGGGAGGTACAAGCGCCCCAAAGTCTCGGGAGCCAGCATGCTTCCCCCCGACCCCCGGGCAGGTGGGAGTGAGATGACACTGTGCAGGATGGAAAATCAGAGTCGAGGGCTGGGATCGGCGATCTGAGGGGACAGGCAGGACCTGCTGGGCCAGCACACCACGCATCGGCACTCACTTTAATTTAGTCCAAAGGGACCAGCTTTCAGCCCAGTCAGACACAAGTGTCCTCCAAGGACCTGTCAAGGGAGCTCTTCTCTTCTACACGGACGCGATCACAGGGTGAAACGAAAGGTGAGCCTCCCACTGGCACAGCCTCCGCCAGGACACCAAGCAGCCCCACAGCCGCACTCTGGGTGCTCAGGGGCACGGGACACCTCCCCACGCGCCTCCAGTGGGGGCCAGAGGAGGGATCTGGGCCTCCGGGAAACATGTGGCATTGGAGATCGAACTCACCTGTACTGGAAAATAGCTTTCTTGGAGAATGAAAATACCAGAACGCAGGAAACACCACAATGAAAACGAAAAGCAGGATGATGGTAACACACGGATATTCCACTTCGGGCCACTGGCAAGGGTCGAAACTGAAGGAAGCGAAAGCTGAGTCTCAAGGCGATCCGTGCATCCCCATGCTCACAGCAGCATGAGTCCCACTGGTCAGAAGGTCAAAGCGACCCAAGTGCCCATGGATAGAGGAAGGGACAGACAAAACGTGGAATCCGCACACAGCACAACATTCATCCTAAGAAGGAAGGGGATCCTAGCACCTGCCGCAACACAGGTGAACTTTGAGGACATCGGTCCAAGTGCAATAAGCGCGGCACGAGAGGACAAATCCTTTGTGACTCCACTTCCATCAGGTACAGGCAGTGGGCACAGAGACACAAAGTAGCCTGGTGGCTGTAGGGGACTGGGGGAGGGGACAGGGACCAGGGAGGGGACGGGACTGGGGAAAGGATGGGGACTGGGGAAGGGATGAGGACTGGGGAGGGGACGGAGATTGGGGACTGAGGAGAGGATGGGGACTGGGGAGGGGACGGGGACAGGGACAGGGGAGGGGACCGGGAAAGGGGACCTGGGACAGGGGATGCTTTACCACAGTTAAAATTTTTTAAGTTTTTTTTTTTGGGGGGGGGGGTTGTTGGTGGTGATGGTGGTGTTGACCTTAAACAAAGACAAGCTATGACAGGTCTTCTGCATGCCTGGACATTTGGGATACATCGGGGAACGAGGTGCAAGGTCCTGGAAACAGGGACCAATTCATAAACCAGGCATCAAGCAGGCTCGTGACCACAGACGTGTGCCGAGTTATGGACCTAAGACTGCAGATCCTTGATTTGGTGGAGATGCTTCTAAACGTCAACAGTCATAAGGACGGGGGTTGGGGGGGGGGTTCCCAAGGCTGCAGGAAGCAATGCAAGCTCAGAGGAATGTCCATCTGGAAAGGAAGCCAGCCACCCTTCTAGTCTGGGCTGTGACGGAGGGAGGGGACGAGGCCCGCTCCCAGGAGCACAGCCTGGAGGAGACATAGGGCTTCCCTCGCTGCTTCCAGAAGCCCCTTCGGGATTCCTGTAGCAGCATGGGTGTCATCGAGGCCCCTGCAAAAGACACCCCCCAAAGTGCTAGAGGAGGAGCAGCCTCTGCCCCCGGGGTCGGCACAGCTGCGTGGGGCAGGGACAGGTCAGGTAAGAGGGACAAGATAGGGGAGGCGTCTAAAATTAGCCTGGAGCTGAAGCAGACCCAGCTGTGTTATCAACTGTGGGGGACGGGAGCGAGGAGTGGCAGGAGCCCCCAAGCACGTCCTGGCTTTCGTCTTGGTCGCCAGAGGGATGGAGGGGACACTCTCTGTGCCTTGAAGGACAGGCTGAAAGACCTCCAGAGGAGGCTGGATGACAAGCCCGCTTTTAGAAATGCAGCCCCTGCGGCACCCCCATCACCCCCAGCCCTAGACCCAGAGTAGCAAGAGCTCAACAGAAAACATCTCCCACCCATGGGACCACGGTCTATTCTATTCTTATAAACAGAATATTTAGCAAGGGAAAAATATAAGTTTTTAATGAGTTTTTCACAAGGAGTACAAACAGGCTTTATAGACGTAGTCTTAGCAAACACCAATCTAGCACTTTCTGCAAGCCAAGCACAGTCCTAAGGGCTTTATAGCTATTAACTCATTTAAATCCCCAAGACGAGAACCCCCTGAGGGAAGGAGGGAGGTCCTGGTCCTTTGCCTGCAGGAAGGGTGTTTACCCAGGAACCCAGACCACAGACTAGGACTCCAAAGAAAGATGCTTAAAATAAGCTCAACATCCTTCCCCCCTCCTTCAAAGCTGATGATTAATTGATACGAATAACAAACAAAATTAATCTCGTATTTAAAAGATTATCCACATTGAGCTCCACCGAGATTTTAAAACACTCAATGGAGCCAAAAGAAACAGCACTGAGATTGCAAGTGGAAGGTGCCAATTAAGAAAGTGACTGAAGTCCCTAGAAACGCAAACCCTTATAATTTCATTATGAGAATCCATAAAGCTGACACCTTGGACAGTTGGACTCTGCTGACCAGGAGGGAACGTTTCCCTTCCCCTTCCCTTATCCCCAAATTAGCAAACCAATGCCCGACCCGGCTGTTGTCAGGCGTCCAGCCAACGGAAGGAATTTAAGAAGAAACCACAATGCTCCCCAAACCTCTTTAATTTACAGAGCACCAGGGTCCAGGGGGCCTAATGCAACACACTGCTCTGCCAAAAACAACCTATAGAATTTCTTTCGGATGAGAAAACTAAAATGCCTTGCTAATTGCTTTTCCTCTCCAGCGACCTGTCTTGGAATCTGCGGGCCTGGGTGCACCTCTCCCACCATCGCCGGGGGCAGGAGGAGTCCAAGCTGGGCTTCCTCGACCCCTCGGGGGCCACCGTCCATGTGGCCCCTTCCCTGGAGAGGAGCCCCACACAAGTCCACGCAGAGGGCATGTGGGAGGATGGCGAGCCCGATCTGCTGCCCGGGCGGGAAAGCTCCCCTTCTTATGGGAATCAGGAATAACCACTGGATGAGATGAGAACTGGGTGTTACACCATATGTTGGCAAATTGAATTTAAATAAAATATTTTTTAAAAAAGAGAAAAGGAAAAGGAATGACTGCTGAAACCTCGACGGGCCTCCTGGGCCTCCTGGGCCGCTTCTACCACCCCAGACTCACATGATTCACGGCCCCTCCTGTCTGGTTTTTCCTTCCCACTCCAGCTGGGAATTTGGTCCCTTGGGAAACTTTATTTCTTCCAAAGGAACATAAATACAGTGCTTTTTCTTCAAATCATCTGTTTTGTTGGGTTGGGTTTTTTTAAGCTTTATGATTCTTGTTATTTTTGATTTGTGGATTCAGCAGAAAAGAAAGTTAACGAGTAATGCCTGGTGCTGGCGACGGTGTGGGGAAGCTGCAGATGGGCCGAAGGTGTACTAGAGGCCATGGGGTCGGCTCTATCAAACAACCACAGCATCCCCACACATGCTATTATTACTGCTAATAGCTGCCTCCCTCCTGGAACATATTAAGGACCTACCAACATCCTATATGGAAATCTATACTTAAGAAATAGCTTCAAGGGGAGCATGGGTTAAGTCGGTTAAGCATCTGCCTTTGGCTCAGGTCATGATCCCAGGGTCCTGAGGTTGAGACCTGTGTTGGGCTCCCTGCTCACTGGGGAGCCTTGCTTCTCCCTCTGCCTGTGTCTCTCCCCCTGCTTGTGCACATGCATGTTCACTCTCTCTCTCTCTCTCTCTCTCTAATAAATAAATAAAATCTTAAAAGAAAAAAATAGCTTCAAATACAGAGAGAGAATCATAGCCAAATAAATCTGGCTTTCTATTTAATGCCTAAAATATGTAGCATCGTTAATAACACGGAATAACTTAGGAAGCAACTAAAAAGAGAACTAAGGAAAGAATATTTAAAGACACTATTATGCATTCCCTATAAATGATGTTTCTACACAAATATCTGGGACAAAGCAAAAGATCCCATCGCTGTGGTCCCATCAACGCTGTCACGTGCTCCCTTTAAAAATAGGCAAAACTCAGCGTTCTACACACAAGCTCTCTTCAAAAGTAGACATTCCAATTGCTAAGTGTAGACAGGATGATGGAAATCGAGAGCCAACATAATCAGAAGCCACGATAATTATCCCAGTTGTCAAAACCAATGACCAAAAAAAAAAGCATGAAGAGACACAGGATAGTTACCGAGTCTCCAAGTATCTCCCTGAACGATAGGAACTAATCAAGAAAGAAGCCACAGAGATTGTACAGCAAAGAAACCTGGCAGACACCAGCTTCACCGAGTGACCAGGCGAACACCCCAGCACAGGGACGGGGGGTGCCTCGCTCCCGCTGCCTTCCCGCCAAAAGCACATCGTCTGAATCTGAATCCACACGATAGAAAACAGACAAGCCCGAAACGAGGAACATCCCATCCACACAACGGCCAGTGCTCTTCCAAGGGGTTGAGGTCAAGAAAAACAAGGCAATGCTGAAGACATCACAGATCGGGAAACGTGGGATCCTGGATCAGATCCTGGACAGCCAACAGACTAGTGCGAGGACTGGTGGGATTCAAACACGCTCTGCAGTTCCCTTAAGAAGATCACGCCAACGTCCATTTCCTAGTTCTGATAAACGTGTTGTTTCGATGGGTGATGCTAACCCTGGGGAAAGCAGGGTGAAGGGTGGAGGGAATTGTACTCTTTTTGTGACTTTCTATCCATATCAAACTATTTTCGAGTAAAAAAAGAAGAGGGTGCGTGTGAGTACATGTGTATGTCTGTATGTATTGTCCCGCCGAAATGCAATTCTTCTAAGTCTGAGCAAAAGATTTTATATTTGGAAAAAAAATGTGAAGGATAAATATTCCAGTAAAAAAAATATTGAAACCATCAAACATGCAACAGGTGAAAATTTGTTGTAACTATTGTTTAAGAAAGTTTTTAATGTAATATTTCTTTAATATTCTATTTCTCACATTGTATTAAAGTTAATGGAGTCATTAGACCTTTAGGTAACATTATCTTGAGATCAGAAAAAAAAAAAGAAGAAGTACTTGTCCCCCAACAGGCCAGCCAAGAGTATAACGTGGTGAAGCTTTTTACAGAAAAAAATATTGACAATATTCATGAAAACCTAAAATGAAGACAAAAATCTATCATACGGGAATTTCTGATCTCCAGCCTCAAGGACACAGGTAACAGGTCTTCAAGGACCCGCAGCTCATACAGGCTGAGCAGACTTTTATTCTTTGGAATGAATCACACTGAAAAGACTTCATCTCCTTTCTCTCTACAAAAAGGTCCCGGCCCTGCCAGTCCATGATAACAGCGTGGGATTGGACGGTGCACAGCTGGGGGGATTCAGAGCGATTCAGCTGCCTGCCAGGGACTCAACGGACAAAGCCGACCAAGGGGGAAGACGGAACCACCAACAGCTGCCCCCAGGATCCACCATCCGGTAACAATAAGACGCCAACTGAGGCAACAGGCTCATGCTCGTTGGCAACGGGAAGCCGAAAACAGACATCACCCAGAGAAGGTTTTGAGTCACGGAGAGAGGCAAGGATCCCACATAGAATCACTGAATCAGACCAACGCAGGACTCACTTCTCGCTCCTGGAAAATCCACCCCCCACCCCCCTCCACCCCCCACCACCCCCCACCAAGGGCACAAGCTCTGCTTCCCATGATCTACCGAAAACCCCAGATACATTTCTTTTGCAAGCTATCCTCCCAAACCCCCTCTGCTCCAGCGGGTCTAACAGCTTTCAGCATTCGTGAAGTTGAAGAAATCAGACGTTCCCACATCTTTCCCACATCTTTCACATACGAAATACCTGGAGTCGTCCCAAAGACAAAAGGTAGAATAGTGAGCGCCAGGGGCTGGGGAGCAGGTGGGCAGGTAGTGTTTAATGGAGACAGAATTTCACTTTTGCAAGATGTAAAGAACTCTAGAGAAGGATGATTGTGAAGGATGATGGTGACAGTGTGAACATACTTGGTGCCACTGAACAGGACGCTTAAAAATGGCTAAAATGGGAGACCTGGGTGACTCAGTGGTTGAGCATCTGCCTTCAGCTCAGGGCATGATCCCAGGGTCCTGGGATCGAGTCCCACATCCGGCTTCCCACAGGGAGCCTGCTACTCCTTCTGCCTGTGTCTCTCATGAATAAATAAAATCTTTTATTAAAAAATGGCTAAAACCAGTGCACCTGGCTGGCTTAGTTGGTAGAGTGGGTGACCCTTGATCTAGGAGTCTTGAGTCCAAGCCCCATGTTGGGTGTGGAGCCTACTTAGAAAAAAATGGCTAAAATGGTGAGTTGGTATATATGTAACCAGAAATTTTGTTTAATGTTTAAAAAAAAAAAAAAAAAAAAGACCTTCCAGAGAATAAGATTACATACTCCCTCTGTAGCTCCTGGCCAGGAGAAAGGTTTCCTACCAAACTGAAAATACTCAAGCTGCTGCTCACCAAGGCCAACCAACCAGCAGTCCGCCCGCAGCCGGTGCCCAGGGGTCAGCCAGTCGGCTTCCTGGGGCACCCTCCTCGGGGCAGCCCTCCACCACAGCCAGGCCCGAGGAAACAGGGAAGATGTGAGCACAGGTGCTCTGAGCAAATAAGACAACTTCACGTTTACAAGCCAAGAACTGAAGCAGGAACTAGCCTCCTTTTGGCTCATGGGTCAGCTTGCAACTGGATACATTGTATTTTCCCCACTAATGTCTTCACAGAGAGTTTAAGCCTGCAACAAAGTTTTCAGTTTTGCTCATGTGATGCAATTCTATTGGCATTTAGGAGTTAGGATGTTTTGGGGGCTCCAGGGGAAAACAAAAAAATCCTAACCTTAAGAGCCTTTACAGATGATGAGGTCCACGGGGAGGGGTCCAGTGATGTCACAGAGGCTGAAAGTTCCACCTGCCCATCGCATCATGCTTTGCAATGACATTTCACCCTCAAGTTTGGTACCGGAGGGTCTCCATCAAGCTGCAGAGATCACACCAGCCCCAGCAGGAAGGAGGAGCAGGTGGCCAGAGGCTGTCTCCAGCCCTCTTTCCCTCACACCTCATTGGCCAGAACCAGGATAGGGACTGGCCCCCAGCCAATCACCGGCAAAGGAGAAGGTGGTTGCCATGCAGGTCTTAGCCAATCACGACTGGGGCTCACCAGGAAGTGGCTGAGCTCAAAGCCTCACCTGCTCCCGGACACCTGAACGTGGGCCCACAGGCCTCAGGGCAGGTCAGGGCAGGGCTCACACAGGGGGGGATCCTTCGGTTTCTTTTTCTGGTTTCTGGATTAAAAATATGCCACAAGTCTGCTAAACACCACCACTTAAGAGCCAATTTGCCACTTTTTGTAACCAAGGTGGTTCCATCCTCCACAACTGAACATCTCCATCCCCCTAATGTAGCATCTGACAGCAGGGCTGCCTCTACGGTCAGCGACTGGCCGTTCAGACAACGGGACGCCATCCTAAGAGCAGCGGCAGGGACCCGCAGGCTTCCTGCAGCTGGCACTGCTGGGAGCTGAGATCTCCGCGCCAAGCTCAGCATTGATGAGGAGATGACGCAGAGGATGGACTCCACCTCCCACAGGGGGATGAAGTGAACTGAGGACCAGGACCCCATGGGCTGCCCCCACAGATGACCCGAACACGCGCCCGGCCTCAGCGGCCCCTGGAACCCATCCCTTCCTCTGGCACCCCTGGGGGAAGAGTCCAATCCGCTTCTGTTCCCGTCGGAGGGAGTGAGGAGGGGAGGCCGAGGGCTGGCTGAGCTTAGGTTCTAGACTGGGTGTTGGGGGATTCGTAACATCGGTGTTCAACGGTATCCTGGGGGTCTGTTCACACGGGCTCTCAGATCTCAGTCTTCAAGAGGACCCCAGGAAACCCAGCAGCTTCTAGAAGGTGTGTGGTCACATCTTGGCTACAACTGGCCCCACTCAGGAGAGCGCCAAGGAGGAAGGAGCCAGTGCTGGCTTGATCGAATCATGGGGATTTGTTTCCTTGGCCACTAATCATTTTGGCGCCTGGAATTCTTCCATGGTCTTGCCAGGAGTCAGTAACTCTGGACGGAAATTAGAAACTCAAAGTCATGAATAAGCTCATGCGGATTTCCAGTCCTGTGAGCTTATTTTGTTCGGGGGAAGCTGCCATGACTTTTCTGTTGGTGGATTCTCTAATCTCGTCAAGCATTTCCCATGTGTAATGCTCTGCCTATCAATGCTTGGGGCAGCAGCCAGCACCCCTGGCCGCCACCTAAGCCCTCTCCTCAAAGCCTCAGTGGGGCACCCCCTCCTGCAGAGAAATCCTGAGGGACCCCGGCCTCCACTGGCTCCCACCCTTCAACCTTTATCCTCACAACCCTCTGCTACCCAATGCCAACATCTGCCAGACTTCAAATCCAAAACTCCTCTTTTAAAAGGTCAGAAAATTCTCAAGTGAAGGCTTCGTACCCACTAGACAGCTGACCCTATCTGTGCCCTCATGGCCACTGTTTTCCTTATGATCACTCAGACCTCCAGCAGAACGCCCAACGGGATGACAATGGCCACATTTGGGGCCCTTCTCCTGGTCCCGACACCAGCTATCTCATATATGTCTTTCCTTGTAACTAAGGTCAGAAACTTAGCAACACTTTTTTGGAATGTGAAGTCTTATTATATAAAGGATCCTGAACTTCTGCTTTCTCCCAAGAAACAGGCAAAGAGGAAGACAACTGTGGCTGGCTGCCACAATGGTAGGATACTGGCTGGCTCAGTCTGTGGAGCAAGTGACTCCTGATCTCAGGGTCGTGTGTTCAAGCCCTATGTTGGGTGTAGAGGTTATTTAAAAACTTAAATTAGTTTTCTCTAAATAAGAAAGATCCTGAAGGGGCACCTAGGTAGCATGACCCATCTCAGTTAAGTATTCGACTCTGCATCTCAGCTCAGGTCTTGATCTCAGAGTCACGGGTTTGAGCCCTGCGATGGGCTCCACGTTGGGCATGGAGCCTACTTAGGGAAAAAATAATAAGTAAATATTTTAAAAATAAAGATCTTTAAAAAGAACAAGGTTCCCCAAGCACCCAAGGGTTTTCTCATCGATGGGTAGAAAACATTCACTGCTTCCGAGTCGATGGGAACAAATGAAACCACAGGACACTGTGCTCTTCCATAATTCTTCAGCTCTCCCCTTCCCAGAGGCTCAAAAATTAATTCCAGTGTTTGCTCAAGTGCTGGTTATCAGCTTCATCACCAGCCGCGGGTGCACAGTCGTTAATCTCCTCCCGCTCCCTTGCACACTGAAGGGCTGCCGCTTGGGCTCAGCGCTCCCGGGCTGGCTGGGGCCTCGAACACCCTCTCAGGGAGGAATCCATCTCCTGCCTCACAGGCTGCCCCTCCCCCACACACACCAGTCTCCAGGTTTTTCGGTCCTAAACTGTGCTGATACTCAAAGCAGATTTTTAGAAAAGAATCCGAAACCCAGAAACTAGGGGGAAGAAGATACCTAGAGAGGAGCTCCCAGGAAAGAGGTATCGTGGGGAAGTTTCCTTGATGTGGCAAAAAAAAAAAGGCATAGAGGCCGCCCCAGATGGGGTGATCTCGTGCCCTCGCTGCCCACGGTGCAGGGGGGCCACACCACCTGCACCGTCACGGAGTCCTCTACCATTCGTTCAGCCTAACAGAATTATTTTCCTTCAGATATGCACAAAAATAGGGGACACCTGGGTGGCTCAGCGGTGGAGCATCTGCCTTTGGCTCAGGGCGTGACCCTAGAGTCCTGGGATGGAGTCCCCAATCGGGGACCCTGCAAGGAGCCTGCTTCTCCCTCTGCCTGTGTCTCTGCCTCTCCCTGTGTCTCTCATGAATAAATACTTTTTTTAAAACGATATGCACAAAAATAAAACCTACGCATGTGCACACGCACATATACCTATACATACACACACACCTGCTTACGAGGTGAGCCCCATCATTTCTTCCAACACAATTGAGAAGCCCAGGGGTCTGTGCCCACCACGGGTGGGATGGGGGTGCACCAGTGAGAAAGGCGGCCATAGTCCTATCTTCTGGGACCTTCAGGTATGGCAGGAGAGCTGGGGCCCCAAGACTGCAGGAGGTCACTCGATCCCGATCCCTGGGACCCCAGGACTGCAGGATCATGACCTGAGCTGAAGGCAGACATTCAACTGCTGAGTCACCCAGGCGTCCCCAGGAAAAGGTCTTTTAAGACAAATGTGTGAAAGCGGGAGCACACGAGACAGCCACTGTTGCAGGCTGACAATAGCCATGGGCCAGCAATGTCCTATCTTGTCAAAGAAGGCACTGGTGATGTCGCGTCCTGCGGGATTCTGCGAATATCCTGAGTTCTTCCCTCCAAAGAGGAGAGTTTATGTGTACTCTATGGCAGTAATTTTGTTGTGAAAATAAAAGGGGCAGGAAGCACGTGCACATGAGCCGTGCACACGGTCTGCGGTGGCACCTAAGAGGTTAGCTTCGTGGTAGCCAAAAACGACTTTCATTCCAGATGACTGAAGTTGAAAAAACAAGCAAGACAGAATCAGCGATCGGCCCTCTCTGGCCCCGGTCAGGCCCGTGACACACACTGGCCACCACCCCCAGCCAGACCCTCCCCACCCATCAAGCCCTCGGCGATGACTCTACAAAGTCCATATTCCCTGTTGACCTTACATTCCAGGCCACTTCTCGACACAACCACGCAGCCTAAGATTTGACACATTTTTAAACAAATGGCATCCAGCTTCCCACACTGGAAAATCTCTAAGGGACACATAGGTGTCATGAATGAACTTCTTTGCTCAATAGGCACCGAATAAGTGTTCATGATGACTACTCCCAATAAATAGGGTTTTTATACAAGGTCTCCTGCTTCTTTTTTTTTTTTTTCCAGATTCTATTTATGTATTTGTGAGAGACACAGAGAGAGAGAGAGAGGCAGAGACACAGGCAGAGAGACAAGCAGGCTCCATGCAGGGAGCCCGACGTGGAACTCGAACCCAGGACCCCGGGATAACACCCTGAGCCAAAGGCTGATGCTCCAGCGCTGAGCCACCCAGGCTCCCGGCTTCTTTTTTTTTTTTTTTTTTAAGATTTTATTTATTTGAGAGAGAAAGAGCGTGCACACAGGCACAAGCAGAGAGGGGCAGAGGGAGACGAAGAAGCAGACTCCTCACTAAGCAAGAAGCCCAATGCGGGGTTCAATTCCAGGGCCCTGGGATCGTGACCTGAGCTGAAGGCAGACACTTCACCCACTGAGCCCCCCAGATGCCCCCAAGATCTCTTGCTTCTTAAACAGCTGCCTTCTCAGACAACCATAACTCCTCAGCCCAACTGTATAACACGATGTGCTTTGGATTCCTACACGAGCCTCCTTTTTCTTGACTCTGTTCTTTAAATACCAAATTCATCCAGTATAAATTCATATTAAAGCAAAGGCCAGCTTGTAAAAGTACCGGTTCAATACAACTCACAGATGCCTCCCTGTCCCTGAGCACAGGACCGTCTGAACAACTAACCGTGATTTATGACCTTCCAAATATTATTCTTCTACCTCCAGTCTGCTTCCAGTATGAACGTTTTCAAAAAAATCTCAGAGGATCATTTCACGTGTTAACGGCCTTGTTCAATTTTTTTTTTCTTCTTACCAAACGTGTACCTGGGCTCCTACAACACCACGTTAGCCAAGTCTCTGGAGGTACTTGCTCTTGGCAATCTAAATTCTCATTTCAGCTGCTCCCACTAGCACAGTGGGGATTTCAGGCTGCCAGAGGCGGGGTGCAGCGGTGGGAGGTGGGACTCGGGCCTGCGATCTCGCATCCCGCTTGCTCTGACCTTACTGGAAGGTTTCTCTGCACCCCTCAGAGCAGGTATCCACTGTGCACCGCCAGGTGAAATATGAGGGAGCTGTGAACCAAGAGCTCCAACACCTACCAAGCCTGCGTTTTCTCAGACATGTTTGCACAGGCCAGACGGGACAGCTCTGAGCAGCCCTGGCTCCCGACCCTACACCTGCCCCTCTGACGCCACCTGACCCCTGGAGGTCTGCAAGTCCAGCCTCTGGACAGCCAATTCAACTCCTGACATTAGGGGCACACTATGTGAAATGGAAGCTTTGAGAGCTATTTTCCCATCCTCTTTTGAGTAACCGGTAAGAAGCTGGAAAAGGTAACCCTCATCGAATGACCTAGAAGACTCCACAGTGTTATCACTGGGACCTGAATATTGATAGAGCACACACTGCTGATTCGAAATCTCTGGAACTATGATGCTAATTTCTTCTTTAACTTCACACACTTGTTTTTATTTAAGAATAAATACCAGGGCAGCCCCGGTGGCGCAGCGGTTTGGCGCCGCCTGCGGCCTGGGGTGTGATCCTGGAGACCAGGGATCGAGTCCCGCATCAGGCTCCCTGCATGGAGCCTGCTTCTCCCTCTGTCTGTGTCTCTGCCCCTCTCTCTCTGTGTCTATGAATAAATAGATAAAATCTTAAAAAAAAAAAAAAAGAATAAATACCATGCTTGACCCTCCCGCCTGAGGGAGGGGGGAGAGGACAGAGGGCAGTGGGCCAAGGCCAGCATTTATCAAAAAGGAAGGCCAACTCGGGGAGCCTGGGTAGCTCATTCAGTTAAGCATGGGACTCCTGATCTCCAGGCATGAGTTCAAGCCCCGGGTTGGGCTCCAGCTGGGCATGGAACCTACTTAAAAATAAATAAATAAATATAAATAGTAAATGAATAAATAAAAGAAGGCCACCGCCAAGTACTGCAGAGGATGTGAGGAGCCAGATCCCTCACACCCTGCCTGGTGAGGATGTGGGCCCCTGCGACAAACAGACTGGCTGTGCCTCAAACACTACACACAGTCACCCTGTGACCCCAAAACCGCATTCCTAGATGTACCTGGTCTGTGTAACGGAAACTCACACCAATCTCACCTGCCCCCCCCCCCCATCCTTACAATGCAATGAGAAACAGTTTACATAGTGGCAATTAGATGTGCATACTAACTGTTGCATGTTCTGCAGACTTGAAGAACTTTTTTTTTTGAAGAATTATTTATTCATGAGAGACACAGAGAGAGAGGCAGAGACATAGGCAGAGGGAGAAGCAGGCTCCCTGTGAGGAGCCCGATGCAGGACCCAATCCCAGGACCTTGGGATCATGACCTGAGCCAAAGGCAGATGCTCAACCGCTGAGCCACCCGGATGCCCCTTGAAGAGTCTTTATAAGCATTACATGAGAACCTTTTCCAAAGCACCAACTCCTGGGTTTTAGCATCTCCTCTCCTGTCAAGCTCTGCAGATGGGCCCTGTGGGTGGGTCCTGCAGCCTGTCCGGCCTTTGTCCTCGGTACACAGCACGAAGCATATCCAAGCACCATCCCCCATAGGCCCACACGTTGGGGCTCTGCTGGACATGGCCTCCCCCAGCTCCATCAAGCAAATCCTGCCCAAAGACACCTCAACCTCCACATAAAGCTACTCCCTCGGTGGCTGGGTGGCTCAGTCCTTTAAGTGTCTAACTCTTGGTTTCCATTCAGGTCATGATCTCAGGGTCGTGAGATTGAGCCCCACATCAGGCTCCATGCTCAGTGTGGAGTCTGCTCTAGATTCTCTCTCTCCCTTTCCTTCCGTGTTTGTGTGTGCGCACACACACACACACACACACACACACATGCACTCTCTCTTTCTCTCTAAAATAAATAAAATCTTTAGAAAAAAAACACTCCCACACGCCAAAGACTTCTTGAAGTTATAATTAACAATTAAGAGAACGTGAAGCATGTGTTGTCATCAGCTCTGAGGATTTCAGTGTGCACTTTGCAACAGAGAGGCTCCCTGTATGCTGCTGAATAAACCAACAAATGGGCAGCCCCTGGGTGTACAGCAGGTAGCGCTCTGGCTAGCTGAAATGATGCGTCCCGGGCAGCATTCAGAGCTGCAATGCCAGCGTCCAGAAACCGCGTGCCAGAAACATCCAAGACAAGAAAACCTGCCACTGGCTACTTCAGGACGTGGGAAGGAAAATGGGTCTGGAGACCACGGGCTGAGGAAATGAACACACACCTGGACGCATGCTTTCTTCCTAAAATTTGTACAGAAAGCATTAAAGACGGTGCCTCAAGGACCACAATTAATCTCCCTGAGCAATCACTGCCTTAGAATCACTCAGGTTGACAGAACTGATCAATACTTTAACACTGATCTGAGATTTTTACCAATGTGCTTATAAATTCGTGGCCTGTTGCAAATAATGTCCGCACAAAGGAGCCCATTTTCTGGACTGCGCACCTGCCCACCTGCTCACTATCCTCCTGATTAAGGCGAGCAGGGTCCCCGGGCACACAGGGCTGGGGGGACACCAGGGTTGTCAGAGGAACAGCCCCACTGGTACCTCTGTGACATCCCTGAGCCCAGGGCCCTCTGCCGGGCTCAGTTCTTGGGCCAGAAGAACTTGCATTTTTTAAAATTATATTTATTTATTTGAGAGAAAAAGCGAGAGCACAAGCAGGTGGAGTGGCAGGCAGAGGGAGAAGGAGATGCTTGGCTGAGCAAGGAGTTCGATGCAGGACTCGATCCCAGGACCTTGAGATCATGTGAGCCAAAGGAGGGCATTTAGCCCCTGAGCCACCGAGGTGCCCCAAGAACTTGCATTTCTAACAAGTTCTCGCCCAGGTGTTGCTGGCCCAGGGACCACACTAAGATGATCATGGCCGTGGGGTTCTGGTTCTCTGGAGAAGGACACCCTCCCAGCACCCAGGACCTGTTTGTCTTGCAGACATGAACTCACACAGCTCTCAGGAATGCAATTCCTCAATACGGCCTTCACACAGCCCACTGAGGGGACCCCAGCCCCTCCCGGGCAAGCTCTGCCCTCATCCAGTGCAGGTGGGCTCACCAAGCCAGGCCCCCAGTGATGTCCTTGGCTTCCAGTATGTGTGTGTGCACACTTCTGGTGCCTGGCACAACCACCCACTTTTTCACAAACTTATGACTTGTCTCTGCACAAGCCCCAGTTCTCAATCCCCTCTCCTAATTACTCCCTGAGTCAAAATGCATATGCCCCAAAGCTTCTTGTAGGGCAGCAAGTCTACAGATGGGTTAATCCACCGGAGCTCAAACTCGTGATAACGGAGACCCTCTATTAGGAGAGGTGGTCGGGGGAGAGGAAAGCCGGCCCCCTGCGCCATCCAACAGAAGCGGTGGGGCAGATCCGGGGGCGGACACCATTCTGACCCCACAGTGACGGACTCCTGGACAGAACAGCCAGCTGCCCATATTCCTCTTTGGTGGGGAACGAGTAACTTGCCTTCCGTGGCCCCGGCCTCAGTTGTTTGGGTCTGACTTGCATGTACAATTGACCCTCAAACACCATGGGTTCACACTGAGCAGAACTGTCCACTTACGTAAAAAGTGTTTTGATGAATACATTAGGGTACCGTGAATGTATTCTCTCTTCCTTACGATTTTCTTAATGATATTTTCTTTCCTCTGGCTGACTTTTTGTAAGAATGCAATATGTTACACTCACACACACCCTACAAACCATGCTAATCCATTGCTGATATGTTATTGCTAAGGCTTCCGGTCAACAGGAGAGTGACTGCAGTTACGTTTTGGGAGAGTCGGAAGTTACATGGGGATTTTCATCTGCGCAGGGGGAGTCAGTGCCCCCCAGACCCCACATCGCTCAAGAGTGCACTTAAGAAGACATCTGGCATTTTCCTTTCCAACAGCAATTTAAGGTGGATCCATAGACGGAGGCACATCTTCAAACTTCAAGCCATCGTCATTGCCACCGGTCATCCTTGCTGGGAGAGGCAGAAATCCATCCACCTTTGCAAAAGATCAAGAGTGGTCAGTCTGCAGATAACCTTGTTGTACGAAGTGAAATAAGCCAGCCACGAAAAGACAGTGGAGGAGTCCAGCACATGAGGTCCCTTGAGTGTCAGATTCAGTGAGAGGCAGGGAGGACAGTGGCTGGGGGAGGGCATGGGGACGGGGAGTCTGGGCTTCACGGGGACAGAGCTTCAGTCCTGCAGGAGCAAGAGTCCTGACGACAGATGGCGGGGATGGTTGCACAACGGTGTGAATGGGGTCGATCCCCACCAACTGCACACTTCATGATGATTAAAATGGCAAATCTGATGCGCATTTTACCACAACTTGAAAAAGTGCACAGTAACACATTTTTTGGAGTGGTGTGTCACTGGAGTGGGGGAAATGGACGTTTAGCCCCGTTTCGCAAGCCAGACGCAGCCAAACGGAGCAAAGCAGTCTTGTTCAGACCATAACTATTTCATCAGCGCCAAACTGTGTCCTGGATGGGACTGTCCTCCCACAGCAGGTCAGAGGTCCAGACTCCTCGCCCTGGAGCCGCCCTCCCAGGAGGGAACAAAACACCCCGAGACCCGAGGATCTCAATAGTCACCCGGTGGCCTCTGCCCTCCATCGCATTTGGACGCCTATCCAAATCCCAAACTACCCACAGTGAAGTGTGACCAGCAGGCAGGCCACCCGGAGGAGAAGTCCTCGCCCACCCGCCGGCCGGGGCAGGACGGCTGCTGGGGCCCGTGCCAGGGGCCGCCGCCTGCCACTCCTAACTCTGCGGCTGCCTGACGTTCTACACTTGCCTACTTGGCACCAATTCATCACAGAGCCAACCGTGCTAACTAGATTTGCTTATTTGCTGCTTTCTCAAAGCTCTGGCATCTAGGACCTCAACCTCACAGATGGGGAGAGGCAGCCCCGCCCTGGGCCACCCAATTCTTCCAGGTGCAAAGGGCTCCCGGGCAGGCCTTTCTTGTGCAAACCAACCAGTGCAGCGCCCACACCTCCAAGTGCTCCGGGCCCAGGAACCCAACAAGGGAGAGCCCCCAGGGCCCAGAGCTCGCCAGATTCCAGCTGGCTGAGCCTAAGCTGCTTACTTGGCCTGGCCTCACCTTTCCTGCAAAAGCCCAAGGAAGGCTCTGGCCTCACTGCCCCCCACTCCCACTTCTGCTCCCGATGGACCTAATGCCTCCCTCTGGAGCCCTGCATGGCCTGCGTGTCCCTCTGCCTTGGGACCTGGAACAGAACCTTCCTTCAGTGGAAGCTCCCGTGGGGACAGTCCGTGGTGCACCTACAGCCCACTGCAGTGTGGGGACAGAATAAAGGAAGGTGGCCTGCACTCCAAGGTCAGTGGCCCTGCTGACTCTGGGGTGGGCGAGTGGGACTCAGAGAGCTGGGTCCCCAGGCCCCACCAGCGCAGAGGCATGGCTCTGGGCAGGTCATATCCCTCCCTGCTGCAGCTTCCTCATCCATAACGGGGGTAATAATAACGCCTCCTCTCATGGGCAGATCCAAAGATACGGGACAATCTGTCCAAAGAGCACAAGGCCAATCCCAACCTGAAGCTTCTGCCGAGGGACGACCGTGGCGCCCAGAGGCCTGTCCATATGGTGCGCACCACAGTGGCTGGCTGCCCTGGCCAGCCGGGGGCTGGGTCCCCAGGACCGACTGGGTGCCACCGACGCTTGCGGTCCTCATCACTCTCCAGTAAATACTGACACATCCTCAGGTGCCAACAGTCCTATCCACTTTGTCATAGCATTTTTAAACGTTAGATCATTAAATTTTTTTTAAAGATTTTATTTATTTATTCATGAGAGACACAGAGAGAGAGGCAGAGACACAGGCAGAGGGAGAAGCAGGTTCCCTGTGGGGAGCCCAATGTGGGACTCGATCCCAGGACCCCGAGATCACGCCCTGAGCTGAAGGCAGATGCTCAACCGCTGAGCCACCTGGGCATCCCAATCAAGGTTTCTTCTTAACCTGCTCTCGAATCACAGAAGATACAGAAACTGAGATTACAGACCACCCTGGAAACAACAGTAACAAAAACATTGCACAATACGTGACACAATCTAAAAGGTAAAGCTGAAGCCACACTCAGGAAAACAGACCCTTAAGAACTTGCATTACTGAAGAATAAAACTGCTCCAAGATTCATTCAGAAAGCTAAGTGGGACTAGCTAAAAAAACTCTGGGGAGTGGGGTGGGAGTAAGAGAATGGATTACTGCAGCCGATTGTTAAAACATATAAAGCTGTGGTATCTGAAAGTGGAACAGCCAGTGAACAACCTAAAAATAACGCCAAGCTAACAAGGAATTTTTAATACCCAGAAAAGGCTGCTGTTCCCATCATGGAAAGGAATGCATGATTCAATAAAGGATCTCCAAGCAATTTGTCTGAGGAGAGTAAAGGTGGATCCGAATTCCATGTCAATGAAAGATTCAACCCTAAGAGATGAATCATAAGAACCCCTCCAAAAAGGATAATATTAAAAATAACATTACTGTGGCAAAATTCAAAGTATAGAAAAGCCAGTTTCCTTTGTCCCCATAAAACTTTCTGTATAGAAACAAATACCATCAAGCAAAGACCAAGGACAATCTTGATCACGGGAAAGAAAAAATACTTTCCCGTGATCAACAGTTAAATGTGATCAGGAATAGAGCTAAAGGATGCCTGGGTGGCTCAGTGGTTGAGAATCTGCCTTTGTCTCAGGTCGTGATCCCAGGGTCCCGGGATTGAGTCCCACATCGGGCTCCCTGTGAGAAGCCTGCTTCTCTCTCTGCCTGTCTCTGCCACTCTGTGTCTCTCATGAATAAATAAAAATCTTTAAAAAAAAAAAAAAAAAAAAGAGCAGTCAGGGAAATAACAGAGAACAACTAACAGAAAATTAGTAGAAAAAGTAAACAGTTATTTCCCTGAAAAAAGGAAAACACGGGGATTTAGGAGACACTTGGCCTCACGGTAAAATGTCAATACACAGGATTAACATACCATTTCCACTTTTCAGGCTTAACAAGATGAAAATGCCTGACAATGCCCAGAGTTGGACAGGGCTTGGCTCACACCCCGGGACTGGGAGGATAAAGTGCTGCCTTCTGGAAGAGCAATCCTGTAGAATCTATGAAAGATTTAAACATAAACATGCCAGATTTAAAAAAAAAAAAAATTCACTTCTGGGAACTGACTCTCCAGATACACAAGTGCAAACAAAACAAAACAAAATGTGTATCCAGATGTTCCCTGCAGCACTGAAGTGTATGCATCAGCTCCAACTTCGGATTAGAAGGATCCACCGGTGGGAGGCCAGTGAAATGTGGGCATCCTTGGGCCTCCACCGGCAGATATTAGCAAAGGCCGAGGGGTGGAAATGGTGCCTGGCATGTGCTAATAGGGAAAGATTTCTAAGAGCCAGTGTTGTTCAAAACAGCAGCGCAGTCTGTGTGGTATAATCTCACTGAATATAAAAACAGATCAGGGATGCCACAGCACGGGCTTGGAAACACTTTGCCCAGTGAGGGAAGCCAGATACAAAGGCCACACAGTGTAGGATTCTATTTATGTGAAATTTCCAGAAAAGGCAAATCCAGAGAGACAGAGTCCGTGAGTGTGGCGATGGGAATGTTCTGGAACCAGATGGAGTTGGGAGGGGAGCACAACACTGTCAGTACACTAAACTCCCCTGGGTTGTGCACTTTAAAATGGTTAATTCTGGGCAGCCCCGGTGGCTCAGCGGTTGAGCGTGTGCCTTTGGCTCAGGGCATGATCCTGGAGTCCCAGGATTGAGTCCTGCATCAGGCTACCTGCAGGGAGCCTGCTTCTCCCTCTGCCTGTGTCTCTGCCTCTCTGTATGTGTCTCTCATGAATGAATGAATGAATGAATGAATGAATAAATACATAAATACATAAATACATAGATAAAGGTTAATTCTGGGGTGCCTGGGTGGCTCAGTCGGCTCAGGTCATGATCCCGGGCATACTGGGATGCACAGCAGGGAGTCTGCTTCTCCCTCTGCCCCTCCTCCTGCTCATTCTTTCTCTCTCTCTCTCTCTCTCTCTGAAATAAATAAAATCTTTAAATAAATAAATATAATGGTTAATTTTATGTTAGGCAAATTTTGCCACAATTTAAATAAAAACAAAGGAGATGCACAGGCAAGCACATGTGCCTAGAAAGCATCTGGAATGAAGCACAGAGACTGCCAAGATGGACGGGCCACCATCTATCTGGGGATCTCGGGATTGTGGGGGGGGGGGCATGAGAAGGAGTTGGGGGAGGGGGAGCTTCTCAGTTTACACCCTTCACGGGGTTCTTCCCAAACCATCAGCATGTGTTACTGGGCTTTTCGTGTATGATTGGTGTTTCCTGACTCGTACCTCGTCCTGTAATAAATACGTGAGTTACCCTGATGTAAGACTTAAACATTCCAGAGAGAGCTAAATGAAGCCCCAAAGCCAAGAGGGAGGCCCCTTGGAAGTATCTGTCTATTTTCTGTAAAAAACAGAAAACAGCATAGAATTGTTTTGTGGGGGTTGTCACATAATGATTCTTTAAATAAATACCTGCAACGGTAGATTGATAATTAGGCCCAACAGTAGATTGATAATTGGGCCCAAGCCAAAGCTCCCTCAACATTGTAAAAACCCCCAACCCCACGCCCCACACACCCAGAATACAGGGCAGGCCTCATTCTATAGCCTGGAGGAACAAAACATTATAAAGAACATTTTAAAAACCTTAATCCTGGGCAGCCCCGGTGGCTCAGCAGTTTAGTGCTGCCTTCAGCCCAGGGTGTGATTCTGGAGACCCGGGATCGAGTCCCACATCGGGCTCCCTGCATAGAGCCTGCTTCTCCCTCTGCCTATGTCCCTGCCTCTGTGTGTCTCTCATGAATAAATAAATAAAATCTTTTTAAAAATTAATTAATTAATTAATTAAAAACCTTAATCCTGAGCAAATCCGCTTATACCCACACTTGGTTTTCATTCTTTCTCTTTTGTTTTGCTCTATTCTGTTTTGTTTTGAATCAGCTTGGCTTTTAGAGTCCATGATCTAAAGTGACTTAGTCAAGTAGGAGAAACTGGACTATCTTGGGTTTGGGGGATTTTTTTTTTTAATTATTATTCAAAAAGAAAAGAAATGGGCTCCAAGTTTAGAGTAGCAGAAGAAAACAACAATCAAAGTTAAGTGAATTTTAGTTGAACTCTGGAAACCCTCCACTAATTAGAAGTCATTGTGCCTGAGCTCTGCCTTGAGAAACAACGGGCTGGTTTTCCTTCTCCCAAAATGAAATGACGAGGACATACTGAATTTTGCAAACCATGAAAGAAAACTCATAGAGGTCAAAACAGCCATCTGAATCTTCGCAATGAAATAATCAGGCACTGGACCATTCCTGATGCAACCAGGCCTTGTCTGGGTGACACCTTGCACGTGGCCTCGGCCCCTGCCAACGCCTCCTTGCAATCTGCTGGGGTGCGCGCCGACACCCCTGCCTAGAACTCTCCGCCCTGTGCGGCCCCCTGCGATGCCCACTGTCCAGCACCCAAAGGAGCTGACACCATGTACCACCCTGCTGGTCGCGTGCCCCTGCGGCCTGCCCGGGAGGTCCCCACAAAAGGTCTCTTTCTGCTTGCTGGCAATTCTCCACTGCCCCCAGAGCCACCCGAGCCTTGGAACAGGACAAAAGGGAAGAAAGGAGGAACCCTCCCCACACCAGGAGCCGGGGACCCCACGAGCCAGCCGGGGCCCCTCACCCCTTCCTCTCCATTTGGCGCTTCCATGGCTTCCCCGCGGGGCCAGACTTCAAGGAGTCCAATCGCCTCCCGCTTCAAAGGCTTCCAGGCCCCGATAAATCACCCACGCTGACAAGCAGCGCAATCCTAGCGCCCAGGATGTTTGCTCTCAGCGGGTTTTGTTTTTGCTGTTACCGTGGTTCCCCCGAGAGTCACAAAGGGATGGGCGCCTGGCACCTCGAGGAGGCCTCACCCCGGAGGGGAGCGTGTGCAGGCACCTCACCCGGCTCTGACCTCTGGGGTCAGCCCCCTCCCACCCTGTCCGCCCCCGTCAAAGCCTCACGTCCCCCATCGAGAGCCAGGCAAGAGGCTGGAGGAACGTGGGGGGACAGGCGGGTGGCTGCCCCACGGCCCCCCGACGGCAGCCTGGCGGCTGGCAGCAGCACACAGGGCTGGCCACAGCGCTGTCGAGAGAGCAGCACGGGACAGCGAGCTCTCCAGGAGGACAGCCCTGCCCTCTGTGCCAAGTGGCTCGTCCCCATCGGGTGGCACTGGCCCTGCTGTGTCTGGGACCCAGCTCCAGACCCTAACACTGACCAGTCCCGGGACTCCCGGGCTCATCGACAGAAGGGGTGTCTGGCAGCAGCGTATCGGTCAGCACAGGCCATGGTAACAAACGGCACCAGAACAACAGGCATTCATCATCCCACTGACCTAGAGGCTGAACCCCGAGATCGCAAGATGTGGGCCTGGCTGACTTTGGCATCTTTTCTCCCTGTGTCTTTTCGTCACCTTTGTCACCTTCCCTCCACCACAAGGCTGTTTCTGGGCCCTGGTTTCTCCTTTTTTGTAGGGACGCCAGTCAGACTGCCTTAGGACCCACCGTCATGACCTCATTTTAACTTGATCACATCTGTAAAAATCCTCTCTCCAGCCAACACCATATTCTGAAGTCCTGAGAGTTAGGGCTCCAGCATCCCTTTCTGTGGGGGTCACGTCATCCACCCTGTGCCCATGTGGTGTTGTCTTTACGGAAAGTCATCCAGTGAGAGCAACGGCCCTCCGGCCTCACAACCAGAGAAACACAAAGTTGTTAGTTTTGAAAGGCAGCTCCCACTATAGTTCCATCTTAACATTCTTTCAGATTTCCCGTTTTTTGCTTCGGTTTCAAAATATGCAGAAGACTCTGGTTCTTGTGGCTATTTACATAAGGTCCAAATATCTCAGTGGCTCTGGGGACCGTGGCAGTAAACAGGGGGACTGGCTGCCCCCTGTTGCCTTGCAACAAGCCGCCCAGCAGGTGCAACTCCACGTGGAGGGTTTGGGGACAGCTTCAAAAAGGATCAATATGTGAAGAACGGGATGGGGATGTGACACTTGGAGGTGGAGAGTCTGCAGAACTGGGGAACTGGCTGGCCTAGGGTTCCCACATCCCAGCCTCCTATGTCCTTACCTGTCTGTGAACACCCTAAAAATCAAAACGCTCCCCAACAGGCTTAGGAACTGCCACGGTCTCCTCGACAGGCAGCCTTCCCACGGTTCTCCTTCACCTCCCGCTCTGGCCAGCAAAGGACAAAGCAAGGAGGGAGGTGATGGGAGGCAACAGTGTCTGTGACAACAGCCTCGACTCCTTTATTCAAATGCCAGACACAGTGTCTTCCCTGGCAGCTTAAAGAAAGGACCCAACGAGGTGTCACCGGTGCGGGAGGCACAACGGCACAAAAGATCCTGAGACCCCTCTGCCCTCCTCTCCCCTCCCCCTGGGGAACCGCTGGTGTCATTCTGTGTTTGTAGACTAGACGCCTGATTCTGGAGGCCAGCATCTACACACACACACACACGGAAGGGGGGATGGTGGGGGGATTTTTTACACCAGTCACATGCAACATGCATCCCTCTGTGGCCTGACTTTTGTCCCACCCAGCATCCCGCGCTGAATCACTGCTCTGTTGGTACCCAGGGGTCCCCATTTCCACGTCAGCCCCCAAGGAGACACAGTGCCGGCTATCTGGCTCCCATCGCAAGACACGTCGCTGTTTCCAACTCCTCTCCATTCGAACTGGGGTGGCAGTGAGCAGCGTGCCGCCCGGGCACACATGTCTTGTTCTAGAGCAAGACCAGGACATGCACCCTTGTGAGGGTAAAAGCCAGTGCCGACCGCCCTCCAAGTGGCAGCGTGCACCACCCTCCCCCAGCACCACGCCACCCACATCACCGCTGGCACGGCTCTCGTTACCCACTGGTGACTCCAGCCAAGGTTCAGGGGGAACGCCACTGGCGGGGGGTGACTGTCTTGTAAGCTGCATCATGTTCGAGCCTAACAAGGCCCGACGCCTTCCTAGGGGTTCAGCCCTTTGCATCTGCTGCTCCATGAACTGCTTGCTGTGTGCTGTGTCTCTGCTGCAAGTGGGACGTTGACCTTCTCATCTACCTCGGGGGTCAGGTGCTCTGGATACAAACCCCCTCACCTGCCCTACGGACTGTAAACGGGTCCCCCCAACCCTGGGGGGCTGGACATCACACCCTCTGCACCGAGACACACAAAACGGACCCTTCTGATGCGCTGACGCTGAGAAATGCAGGAAGGGGTCGGAGGGACCCAAGAGGTCCCATATTTCCCCCGCCTTGTGTTCCTTCACCTGGATACCCTTGTGTGACGACACCGAGCCCCGAGAGTGGTGAGGAAGCACCTGCTCCAGGCAGCGCACCGCAGCGCCTTTCTCCCGGAGCACCAGCCCGGGCCCCCACACACCTCTGCACCAGGACCCAGCGGGGTCCTTCCCCCCCAGAGCGCCCACAGCCCCTGCACCACGCGAACACCTCTGCACCTGCCGCCACGCAGCGGCGCAGACCCACTGCAAACCCCAGGTCTGGCTGACGGCCGCTCGGATGGCGAACACCGAGGCTCGGGGTACACCTCGCCTGCACCCCCGCTGCGATCGAGGCAAGTGTCAAAGGCCATCTTCTAGCCGGCTGGGGAAAACAGGGCAGGGCTTGGGTCTCAGATAACGCCTGTCTGTGATAACAGTATTGAGATTATGTGGAGAACAGTCCTTACCATTCATGCTGAAGTATTTACAGGTTAAAAAAAAAAAATTAAGGCTGTCTGGGACCCATTAAGAGGGCCGGGGGAAATGAAACAAAATTAACAGGACGTGTAACTGTGGAGGCTGCAGGAAAAATATAGAGGGGTTCACTGTACTTAGTCTCATTGTGTGTCTGCCTGACGTTTTTTATAATGAAAAAGCAAAGGGGAAATGTGTTAGAAGTCCTGGCAATCTAGAGACGAGACTCACACTTGGCAATTTTCAGCCTCGTTGAAGAAACCTGTGTCGAAAACACGAGCGTCTCTCCCCCCCCCCCCCCCCCCCGCCAGCCTCCCCAGCCCTGTGTGAGGTCTGACACCATTTCCAATAAAACACAACTGTTTGTGTCTTTCTTCTTAGAGACACTGGCTATGGTCACACGTGTGCAATGACCTGTTCAATCCTCTACTTGTAAATCATTTCCTTTTTTTTTTAAGATTTTATTTATTCATTCATGAAAGACACGGAGAGAGAGGCAGAGGGAGAAGCAGGCTCCCTGCAGGGAGCCCCGATGTGGGACTCGATCCCAGCACCCCGGGGATCACATCCGGAGGCGAAGGCAGATGCTCCACTACTTAGCCACCCAGGAGTCCCTGTAAATCAATTCCAATTTACAAAAAAGTTGCAAGATTCATGCAGGAAACTCCCCCCTACACACACACCCATCCTCTTGATCAGACCCACAGATTTTTCACATTTCCCCCATGTGTCCACCATACTGTCTCCGCACACGCCATGCTCTCCCTCCGAAGACTCCGAATAGATTGTAGACATTACGTTATCCATTAATGCACAGTATATACATCCCAAACGTCAGGACATTCTCTTCAACGACCTCCCTATGATTCACAAACTCAGGGAAGTTAACTTGGACAACATTTTTGAGTATTTTACGCCCATATTTCAATTTCATCAAACGTTCCACCGATACCCACATCACGTGTTTTTGCCATAGCACCGACCCATCTGGAATCACACAGTGCATGTGGTCACCCCGTCCCATAGGCCCGTTCCTTGGCCATCTTCGTCGTTCACGACCTTGAGGTTTGCTGCTAAAAGCCAACTGTTTCAGTAAGATGCTTCTCCAGTTGGGCTTGCTGGTGTGTGTCACCGTCAGAGTCAGGTGTCATATCTCCAGCTGGAAAGCAACCCAAGTGACACCCTTCTCAGAAGAACGTGTCCATCGGCCCGCCCGGGTGGCGTGAGCCTTGATCACCGAGTTAGGGCGACGTCCTATGCCTCTCCAGTCTTGTCACTAACTGTCCCCTTGCAAATGAGGGCTGGGGTGGGGGGCAGTGGGAAACACTGTGGGCCAGGAACATTTCCTGCTCCCCACCATGCGTGGCCTCTTCTAATTAGATTCAGCATTCATTGAGGACTCTTGCCCAAATCAATCTCTACAATTACTATCGCTAAATGGGGTTTTTCCTGCTCACTGCACATTTATTAATTGGCATTTTAAATTTTTATTTATTTATTTATTTATTTATTTATTTATTTATTTATTCATGAGAGGCAGAGACATAGAGGGAGAAGCAGACTCTCTGCAGGGAGCCCGATGTGGGACTCGATCCTGGGACCCCGGGATCACGCCCTGAGCCAAAGGCAGACGCTCAACCGCTGAGCCACCCAGAGTCCCCTAATTGGCATTTTGCTATAGGGAAGTGCTCTCTCTTCCCCATCCCTTCTATTTATTTGTGGAACAAAGTGGGTTAAATAGTGTCTCTCAAAATTCATATTCACCCAGAACTTCAAATGTGACCTTATCTAGAAATAGTCTTTGCAGCAGTAACAAGTGAAGGGACCCTGAGACGAAACTGTCCTGGATTTAAAGGGAGCCTAAACACAATGATAGATGTCCTTACAAGAAGAGGAAGGGACCCACACAGACACCAAGGAAGGGCAACTCTGAGAAGGTGAGGGAGAAAGCAAGCTGATGCCGCCACGATACAAGGGACACCACAAGGGACAGTCACCAGGAGCTGGAAGAGGCAAAAAACAAACAAACAAACAAACAAATTCCCTGGAGACTCCCAAGAGTGTGGACCGCTGACACGGGCATTTTCTGCGGACATCCTCTATTTCCTATGTTTGAAGTCCCCTTGTTTGTGCTGCTCCATCAGGCGGCCCCGGGAAACACACACATGTATGCAGTTACTCACTGACTCATCAGCGTTGAACCATTTTGTTCCATGTCGAACCCGTGCTCACCTTTGTTCGACACTTAGCACGTCCCAGATGTGACCTCCAGAGCTCCTGCAATGGGCACCTGCACGTTTGAGACATTCCCATTATCTCTGATCACTTACTTTCTGGCCCAAGAACATGCTCCGGGCTCACCTTGCATCCCTCCCCATGCTGGCCCCACAAGCGGTCTTGCCTCCCCAGGACTCCCAGCTCCTTGACTGGGGAACCCCATCTACCCGCCCAGATGCGGGCAGCGGGAGTGCTCGTTGCTAGTGAGGTGCCGGCGGAACATGACTACATCAGAGATCATTGACAGTTTACAAGTTATGACTTCCTAACGTGAACATTCACGTGTGTGTGTTGTTGTGTCAGCGAATAGATGAAATCATGACTTACGCCACTGTCTCCAATTCCAATCCAGCCCCCTGTGGGTTCTTGCTTTCCTGGATCCCAGATTAGCAACTCCTTCTTTCCACAGTAGGAACTCTGCCTACAACACAATCAACACACTTGGTCCTTGCCCAACCCTACACGCACCTCACACAAAGCAGAATGGAAAGGTGGCCCACGGAATGGGAGTAAATATGTACAATTACACTTATACCTGATAAGGAGTTAATATCCAGGATATATAGAACTCCTACAATGCAACCAAAAAAAAAAAAAAAACATCCAAACAATCTGATTTTTAAAATGAGCAAAGGATTGGAATAGACATTACTCAAAAGAAGATATGCAAGTGGCCGTGAAATACACACAAATGACAGGAAAAGATGCTCAATGTCACTAGTCGTTGGAGACACGCAAATCCAAACTGCAGTGAAATCCCACCTCACATCCACCGTGACCGCAACTATCAGTAACACGGAAAGCAGCAAGTGGCTACGGCAGGGGCAGGATGACGGTTCCTGGGCAGTAAAACGAGAACCACCACGCCGTCCAGCGATTCCACTTGCGAGCATACACCCAAAGCCCCGGAGACACCCCCCACGTACACCCGTGTGCAGGACAGCGTGACTGACCAGCCGCAAAGGGGAAACAACCCGAATGTCCACCAACAGATGGCAAAGCAGAACGCAGGAGACGTGGGGTGTGTGTGGGGGGTGAACGTAACAGAATATTCTTCAGCCTCAGGAAGGAAGTACTGACATATCCTACAAGTGGATGAACTTTGAAAACACTAGGCGAAGTGAAAGAAGCCAGTTACCAAAGGATGAATGCCGAATAAGCCCATCTATTCAAGGTACCTTCGGCGGCCGGCCCAGTCATAGACACAGACAGCAGAACAGTGGGTGCCGGGGGCTGGAGGGAGAGGGAACGGGGGAGCCAGGGATTAATGGGGACAGAATTTCAGTTTGGGGGATGAAGAGTTCTGGAGATGCACGGTGGGGTCACAGGACAGTGTGAACGTGCTTCCTGCCACTGAACTGAAGTGGATCACTAAAAATGTTTTCAGGGGCCCCTGGGTGGCTCAGTCGGTGAAGCACCTGCCTTCAGCTCAGGTCATGATCTCAGGGTCCTGGGATGGAGTCCTGCATCGGGGCTCCCTGCTCAGCAGGGAGTCTGCTTCTCCCTCCCCTTCTGCACTCCCCACCCCTCCCCCATGCTCTCTCTCTCTCACTCTCTCAAATAAATAAATCTTAAAAAAAAAAAAAAAAAAAACTGCAGATGCACAACCAGCCAGGCTCTCCGCTTCTGCACAGCATCCACCTCTCACGTTCATTAGAGGGGGCACCCCCTTGTCCCATCATCTCCTGCAGACGTAGCGTGTCACTCAATGTTTCCCTATCTCAAGTTGCTTTGGAAACAACAGCCGATGTTATATGAAGTCTACTATGTGAAGACTATGATTATGATACGGTGACCTGGGGTTATTTCAACTGTTGGGAAGAAAACTCTCAGTTTCCAAATGTTATTTCCAAATGTTCTCGAGGGGGGTGTTCCACAAGAAAAACACAAAATAAGAACACACTGTAGGGCTATAAGGTAGACCCTGCACCTAGGGGGACCCAGAGGCTGTGCCTGAAAGCTTTTTTGAGCCTGCAGCCCCTCCCCTGTTTCCACATCTGTCCTGCCACCCATTGGTGGGCCACTCACTTTCCAGGTGGGGCTCCCATGTCCACACCAAGTTCCTCACCGTGCCCCAAAGCCCACTCATTCTCTGGTCCAATGCCCACTGCCTGCCAGGAGCCAAAATGCTGAGTGTGACCGTCCTCCAGACCCCTAAGCGAGACATGGACATGTCCCCTGTCGGTTTCCCCCCAGGAAGCTCCTTATCCAGCACCTTTCCTGGAAACTCCCCAGTGAGTCCGACACCAAGCCCCTTGATATTTCATGCACCTCCTGTCTTGGGTACAAACAGGATCCTCTCATCCCAACCACTGCTGCCATTATCTAGAACATGACTGCAGGCCAGTCCCTTGGACCACTCACCCCCTCACGACCTGAACACACCTGTGACCTGACTCCCGAGATCTCCCCTACCCCATGGACTGCCCCGGGCCGCTTCTACTTCCTACTGCTCCCGCTGCTGCGGGCACCTGGCCATCCCCAGGGCGGCTGCTGGCGTCTGGGCTAAGGGAGACCTCCGCGTCCGGGTGCACACATGTCTTCTGCTCTCTAGGAGGGCTGACAAATACTGACGCTGCCAGACTTGACTGAATTTGACACACTCCGTGAGCGTGTCCTCACATGTCACATCCTTTCTCCCTGGCCCGGACCACTACGAGTGGGTCTCCCTGTGGGACCCTGCTTTCTGCACCCCCAGGGTGCCTTGTGGGGGGGCGGCTCACAGGTACGGGGGGGGGGGGCAAGGAGTCCTTGGCCCTTCCCCTGTGCATGTGCTTTGAATCTGCACGGTGCACATTCCTCCAAGACACTATGTTCCTTTCACTTCTTCAAGGTGTCCTGCTGCAAGATCTCAGACTCGGCCTAATTCAAGTCAACAGTCGTCACTAAGATGATTTTTTTCTAAAGATTTCATTTATTTCTTTTACAGAGAGAGAGAGAGAGAGAGAGAGAGAGAGAGAGAGAGCACAAGGCGGGGGCGGGGGGGCAGAGGGAGAAGCAGATTCCCCTGCTGAGCAGGGAGCCCGACATGAAGTTTGATCCCAGGACTCCAATATCATGATCTGGGCCAAAAGGAAGACACCCAGGCACCCCTAAGACCATTTTATACGCTCTTGGGGCAGCCCCGGTGGTTCAGTGGTTTAGCGCCGCCTTCAGCCCAGGGTGTGATCCTGGAGACCTGGGATGAGTCCTGCCTCGGGCTCCCTGCAGGGATCCTGCTTCTCCCTCTGCCTGTGTCTCTGCCTCTCTCTCTCTCTCTATGTCTCTCATGAATAAATAAATAAAATCTTAAAAAAAAAAAAAACATTTGACACGCTCTTAATGGAGCTACGGGGTTGCCCCTCCCAAGCACACGCAGGCACACATGCATGGTGCACACACCTGTCCGCGACATCCCGCCCAGTGCCACGGACTGCACGAGAGGCTCAGGGCCGGGTCCCACACATTAGGGTCAATCCGGTTGGATCCAGTTCTGCCCTCCCATCTCCCACCAGCAACAATCCAAACTCTAGGCAAACCAGATGGAGCCCCTCCTTGCTCTGGACTCTCCAACGTGCTCCTGAAGCTAAGGACAAACACTGAGCCCCAGGACAGAGGGGAGGAACAGCCCCGGGGGGTGGCGACAGAGCTCCCTGCGGTGCCAGGAATGTCCTCTGTGTGCGTGGGCCTGTGAAATGCAGCCAGGGCAGTGAAGGAAGTCAAGCCTTCATTTCAGTTTAATGAATTTTAACCCGAATAGCAAAGTGTGCCCGGCAGCAACTGTCCTCTGTTGCTCCGATCTGCAAAGGGGATTTCTGTAATTTAAGTGCACGCTGGGTTACCGACCCCACCCCCACAGCAGGGCACCGGGCTGTGGAAATCACTGGGCTGGGGACTGGGGGGATTTGGGGCAAACCCTCCCCCACCCATGGAGGACTCAAAGAAGCGACCACATTCTCCCCAGATAACATCTCACAAGTGACAGGGTGCCTACTGGAGCTCATTCCAATGACAATTAAAGACACACACTCCACTTCCCACTGAAACGTGAGACTTTCTAGAGGACAAGCCACTTAGTCTAATGAGGCTAAATTTTTCTGTAATTACTTCCTTCCCTTTGGTTTTTGATTTTTTTTTTTTTTTGGTTCTCTCCAAGATAGAATTTTTAAAAAATCAAATCAAAACAAAAAACCCGAAATCCCAAAAATGGTGCAAACCACCACACCAACACAATTCCTTATTTTTGAAAAGCTTTCAGCAAATTCCCAGCATTGTTCAACAATTCCTCGGCCACTCTGTCACCATGATTTTAAATAGATCACACCCCAGGTAGGTTTCATGACCATTTGTCCATGCAAGCAGAGCTGTCCTGCCCTTTTATTTCCAACGTGGCAAGCTCCTGGACAAAACCAAATACCTACTAGAAAGAGAGAGGCTGGTACCAGCCACCCCCCACCCTCTCCCAGTTGCATCCATACTTAATGGGTCAGAGCTCCTCCTCTGGTTGCTCCATTTTTTTTTATTTCAATACTCAGGAAGTCCTCAGTACTCATCAAACTCCTAACATTTCTGATACCGTGCTGCAGTGAACACAAAACCAAAGGACCCAAAGGGTCACCACGAAGCAATGTTTCCAACATCAGTGCTTTTAACCCCAATTGTCCTTTCATGAAATTGCTATTGGCCATGCAAGACTTCCCCAGCAATGCTTCCTCTCTCTGAAAAAGAAAAGCCCCCTTTGCTTTGAAAGCTTTCATGCACGGTATTCATGGAGTTTGCCTGGCAGTCACCTCAGGGTCCCCAAAGAAGGAAGTATCTTAAGGACAACCTTATCCATCAGGATGGGGTCAGAGCCTTTAAGGAGCCCCCCACCATGGGGCACAGCAGGGCAAACCCAAAGCTCTGCTACCCCGTCCTTCTCCACTCGGTGACCGCAGGACACTCCTGTGGGGGAGGACTTTGGGTCCGCTTTCAGGTTCCCAGGGAATGGACCAAATAAACACCAAAAGGCCTCTGACATCGACGGAACGTTTCCGAAGATGGTCATAAACCCGGGGTGGGGATAACACTTCGCAGCCCACTGTCTTTTCCTTGACGACGACCTGGAATTATATCATTAGAGCTCTCCCAGGGAAAAGAGCTACAGAGTACACAAATTTCCTGTGCTTAATCAGACTGGCCAGGGTTCTGCAGATTAGGGAGGGCCAGCCCTTCACACCCGGGTCCCATTTCAATGATAATAACTTTCCACATCCTGGCCTCCCGTGGAATGCATTTTAAAGGAACGCCACTTCTGCGGCGGAAACCCGCTTCAGAATCCCCCTCTTAGAGGATGCACCCTCCCTACCTGTCAGACAAGCTGCGGCCCCACATTTCTATCCCACTGATCTGGCCCGGGGGTCGGGGGGGGGGTGCGGGGGGGGGGTAGACTGCAAAGGAAAGATCTGGCTCTGCCAGGCTCTGGTGTCTCAGAGGTTAAACCAAGGCTAACCGTTCACCGGTAACAAGTACTTTACTGCAGAGTGACACACAAACGCCTAACAAGGCTGTGCTTTGACCCAACAAGAGGAGAAAGGCTTAACAATAAAAACAGAAATGCGGTTCCCATTTTGCCTCGTCAATCTGCAGATATGGTCCCCAGGAAGCACATTCTCAAACTCATGTTGCACGCAAAACATTAAGCAAAATTCTGGTCATTTTTTTTCCAAACTGGGACTTGCTTTACTAATTGAGAGTTAGGCACCCATGGGCACCCAAGGGTGTTTCTGTGAATCCTTCATACAGCAGCTTGCCACGTGGATGGTGACCCGCAGGGCCAGTGTATCCAGGTCTCAGGATGGCATTCAGCACTGAGTGGACACCAGAGTTAAGCCTGCCCCCGCTGTTAAATGCCGAAACATTTCAAAAGTGTGCTTCTTTGCTGCATACACAGCCATAATGAGAAAAACATGTTGCCTTACAACATACATGAAAACTTTTCTTTTTCCAAAGTCTTATTCAAGATGTTGTCCTGTGCTGGCTTCCAAATGGACCGATAGCATTATTTATTATGACCATCACTCCAAGAATCTGGGCCAGAAATCAACACTCCTGCGCTCTCAAAATGGGAAAAGGGCGAACCCCCAAACCACCACTCCCAGCCTTTCCTACCTGGGCGGGGCACACAGTCCCATTAGGTATTTGTCTCCTCAGGGAACAGAGCTCTCCATAAAAATGCAGAATAAGAATCTACGAATCCTTCTGCAATAACCTTTCCATGTTTTTATATAGTCACATCTTTTGTGTATAAAATACACTCAGATTGCAGGGATTCCTCTTCACAGCAGAAAAGATGCCAAAAGTACCCAAATCTCCTGTAAGCATACAACTGAATTCATATTTTGAATATGAACAAGTTTGAACGTTCAGCTAACGGGAGCATTCCAGAAGTAAGAGGATGACGATGAACACCTTTCCTCCTCCCTCCCTTATGGAGACGATTATTTTACTGGAAAAAAGCAAGTGACCTCCGCTCGGGGTTCCAGAGTTAAGGAGAATGACCCAGGATTGCTTTGTTCCTCGTGAGATTCCTGAAATACGACTGAAAGAGACGGGCAACGTTTCAACTACTCGGTCCGAAACGCGAGCAACTTCCCCGGGCTTGTTCCGATGTCGGTCTGAGCAACAGAGGAGTCGCCTTTCTCGCAGCGCCCCGCTGACAGCCCTCCGCACCCCACGGCACCCCACGGCACCCCACCCTCGTGCAACGCTCGTGCAACGCTCGTGCAACGAAAGCCGCCGCAGCGCGCGCAGCCAGGCAGCCGTGCAGGGCCACCGAGCCCCGCGCACCGCCAGCGCCAGCGCTGCGCCACCGCGCGTCCAGGCCCGGATTTAGGCCCCGTGCGCCCCCCTCTCCCCGCGCAGCGGCAGATTCCCCCGCCCACTCTAACGGGGGGAGGGATCCGTGCGGGGAGGAGGGGTGCAGGGATGTCGTGAGGGTCCCCCGGCCTGACTCGGAATAGGCCAGGTTTGCTCACCATTGCGCAGGGCACCCTGCGCGCTTTTTTACGCGCTGAAGGGACAGCGACAGAAACGCAAGCCCCCTTCCCAAATCAAGTCATCAGCGATGTCTGAAGTAATCAGCATCTGCTTAAACGCGGACGACTCCCCCCAAAAGAAGGCTGGCCGGCCCCCCTGGTGCTGTACACCCGTCCCGGAGCGCGCGGCTGGCAGCAAACCGCGGGAGGCGCGAGGCCCCCGGGGCGGCGGTCCCTGTCCCTCCCTCTCACCTGCCTGCAGGAATACATGGGGGTGGGGGTGCACGGTGCAAGAGGGGGCGACGCCGGGTCCGTCTCTCGTGTGAAGGGGCGGGGGCGACCCTCCTCGGCCTCCCAGCGTCCCCGCCCGCGGCAGCGCCGCCCTCCCCCACCCGGCGGGGTGCCCGGAATGCGGCCGGCGCGGGCCGAGGTGCCCAGGGGTCCGGGCGGCGTGGGCGGGCGCCGCCTCCTCGGGCGCTCCTGCGTGTCCGGGGCGCACGCACACAGCCCGCGCGGGCCCGCCCCCCAGACAGGGCCACCGGGAGCCCCGGGCCGACCCCCGGCCGCGTGTCCCGGCCCGGCCCGGGTCTCGGGGAGCCGCCCGGCAGCCGAAAGGCCCCCGCTCGGCTACCTCCCGGGGGAGGAGGAGGGGGTGGCGGGGCCAACAAAAGGGAAGGCAGCGTCTCCTCGGATCTGGGGGCGGGGGCGGGGGCGGGGGCGGGGGGGCGCGGGAACCCCAGGCTCCGGCGCACGGGGGGGCGCGGGGGCCGGGAGCCCGCGGGAGTAGCCTGGGCGGCAGGGCCCGAGCCCGGGTCCCGAGAGCTGAGGACGCCGCGGCGGGACCGGGCCGCCGGCACACTCGCCGCCCCGCACGGCCCCGCACGCCCCGCACGCCCCGGCCGCGGGCTTCCCCGCCGGCGCCGGCGCCTCCCGCCCGCCCGGGCCCTGCAGGCCGCGGCCGCCCCCAGAGCGCGCCCCCCCGGGAAGCGGCCGGGCCCCCGCGGCGGCGGCGCAGACCCAGAGCGCGGCGCCCGCCTGGGCACCGAGGGGCGGCGGGTCCTACCTGAGGTCCGGGGCGCGCAGAGCAGGAGCGCGGCGGCCACCCAGACGGCCGGGGCGCACAGCAGCGGCGGCGCCGAGCCCCGGGCCATGCCGCGGGCCGTGGGGGCCGCGGGGGCCGCGGGGGCCGGCGGGGCGCGCGGGGCCGGGCGCCACCACCCCTGTGGGCCGCGCGGCCGCTGCCCTTCGTCCCCGGCGCCGCGCGACTGCGTCCCCGCCGCGGAGCTCCTAGTGTTCTCCCGGCCCGGCCCGGCCCGGACGGCCGCTGGGCTGGGGCGCGGCGCGGGCTGGCTGCGAGGCTCCGGGGCGCGGGCTGGGCGTCCCGCCGGCCGCCGGGAGGAGCGCGGGGGGCGGACCGCGGCGCGCAGGAGGCAGGGTCCCGGGCTCGCCCGCCCCGATGGGCAGAGCGAGGCCGGCGCCGGCGCCCCCTGCCGGAGGGACGCGCCCGCGGCGGGCGGGGCGCGCGGGAAGCGGGGGGCCGGGGCCGGGGCCCGGGCCGGGGGCGGGGGCGGCCGCTCGGTCCCCGCACGGGCCTCCCGCGCGCGCCCTCGGGTCGCCGGGCCGCGGGGGTGCGCCCCGGGGGCGTGTGGCCGGACCTCGCGGCGGCCGCGCTGGCCGCAGGGGCGCCCGAGCCGCCGGCATCCACCTCCGGGGGCGGGACGCGCGGGGCCCCGCTCACTGCTCAGTAACCCCGGACCACTCTGCTCCCGGCCGGGCCCACCGGGCCAAATCCGACAGCCCCTCGGCCCCAGAGACCAGCGGTGCGGGAGGGCGCGGAGCCGGGGCGTGGAGAAGCGAGCCGTTCAGGGAAAGAAACCGGCCGGGCCGCGTCCCCGCGGCGCCCTCGGGGGCCCCCTCGCCACGCTGCGCGCTGGGGACGACCGCGTCCCTCCTGCACGCCCGGAAACCGCCGAGAGGACAGCGGCGCAGAGGCAGCGCGATGCTATCTGAAGCCACCGTGGCTTCGGGTTTACTGTTAAAAGCAAATTGTGTAATTTTACCCATTAAAGGCAGAACACTATTTGTTCTCTGCAGAGCCCCAGAACATGCAGAAGTAATTTGCTTCACTTGTAAAAGACATTCTGAATGCAATTCAAATGGCATATTTTCTTGCTTATTCTTGGTTTTGCTTAACACATGCCAGGGTCTGCAATTGGAAAGCCTGACCCTCCTGTTTGTAACTTAGGAATTTTCTTTGTTTTTGCTCTCTTGGAGCAAAGGACTTGGCACCGCCAGCATCTCCGTTGTTTGTTTTGTGAGATTTATCTTCTAACTGATTACCAAGCAGTTTGTTTGGCTTTTTTTTTTCCCCTCAAGCCCCATTTCCTGCGGGTTGCAGTGAATTGGGGAGAGCCCTAGCCTTGGGTGCCAGACCCCCGAGACGGCGGAACTCGCCACCCCACCCCCACCCCCTACCCCCTCACCCCCAGCCCCACCCCACCCCCGGATTGGCCCTCGCTGCCTCACACATGGCAGGAAACCCAAGTTCTCCTGCTGACAGTACGGCTGGGCCGCCCCGCCGCATTACCCCTGTTAAAATGATTTTAGGCCCTTCCGTCTCTGGCCGAATCTGTTTGCAGCCGCATCCCACACACCTCTCTTCCCTAATGCACATTGTAAGGACTGTGCCAGGCACTGGCCAGGGGCCGCCGGAAATCCAGGCAGAAAGGGAAAAGATGGTAAAAGCGTGAGCCAGCTGCGGATGCCGGATGCCCGAGCACAGCCCGTGGTGCTGGCGCTCGTGCCTGTCTCAGCTTCGGGCAGCAATCTCCCCCGCGCATTGTTTGAGGACTGCCAGATCTTTATCTTTGGGTTTTTTCCCTCACTTCTCTTCCCCTGGGGGCCCTCAAGGATGCTTTATGAGTAAATAAAGCTTTAAGGGTTGGTCTTGAAGCACTTAGTTCCAGACTCTTCCATCATGGTTCTGGAGGAAACAGGGAAGGCAGGGAAGGGGCCATCAGCAAAGCCCTGGGTGCTGCATCTGTGCTCCTTGTGCTTTCTGCTGGGCCTGGAGGGCGAGTGGGTCAGAGCTCCGCGCCACTTACTTTTGGTGTGAACTTTGGGGAAATGACCTAATCGTGCACACAGACCCTCATCTGTGTGCAATTTTCACAGGACTGGGGTCCCCAACAAAGCCCACCTGAAAGTTTAAACAGCAACATCTATTTTTGCCATCAGTTCCTGGGATGGAGTCAGAAATGCAGACTGTATCATGCAGGATTCCATCACACAGGGTTTATAGCAATTATCTTTGCAGTGGCACCTGCGGGGAGGCTCACTGGTTGAGCATCTGCCTTCAGCTCAGGCTGTGATCCTGGGGTCCCGGGATCTAATCCCACATCGGGCTCCCCTCAGGGAGCCTGCTTCTCCCTCCGCCTGCGTCTCTGCCTCTCTCTCGGTCTCTCATGAATAAATAAATAAAATCTTTTTTTTTTAATTTTATCTTTGCAGCATTTCTTTCTCCAAAGTTCCCCTACCTATAACTCTGGCTGGTTCCCAGCAACTTCCCCTGCACTCCCTCCTTCCTTCCCTTTCTATGAGTTCAGAACCCACAGGAACCAAAAAAATACAGCACATTTGCCTTCATGCATGGGGAGAGTCACAATAACGTGCTTTCTAAGTAGCAGAATGTGGCTTTGATCCCACGTCAGAACGAAGCTGCTCGTTCCCTCCAGCCTGGACTGCTTACTGATCGCTGCATGACAAATCAGCCCCAAACCTGACAGCATAAAACAGTAAACATTTATTAATCTACGAGTTTCTGAGGGTCAGGAGTTCAGGAGAGGCTTCACTCAAAGTCAGCCAGTGCTGCCTCATCTGAAGGCTTAACAGGCCCCAGGTCTTAACCAGGGGGGAGGCCTCCCTTCCCCCCACGTGGACGTCCCCGCAGGGCTCCCTGAACATCCTCCCAACACGGCAGCCCACTTCCCCCACCCTGAGAGCCTGGTGGGGTTTCCACAGTGTACTGTTGCTTTCATGGGCCTCTTGGTGGAGGAGTGTGCACCAGGAGGCTGACGGCCACCCCACCAGGATGGGACACAGCCACGCTGTCCTCGGGACAGGCAGCTGGCAGGAAGGGAGGAAATGAGCATGGTGGGCCCCCTGGAAGACCAGGAGAAGGGGTCATGCAGGTAACGGAGGAAAACATTGAGGTGCATTGACAGGCCAGTGTGAAGGCTCTGGGGCAGAAGGGTCCCGGCGTATCTGAGCAACAGCCTATTGGCCATTTGTGTACCTTCTTGTATGAAATGTCTGTTTAAATCTTTTGCTCATTTGCTAGCTGGGTCATATATCTTCTTATTTTTGAGTTTTATAGTTTTATGAGTTCTTTCTATGTTCTGTATAGAAGCTCATTTCAGGCAGATCCAGATCTAGATAATGTGTTCTCTCAGCCTCCAGTTTGTCCTTTGGTGTCTTTTTTTTTTTTTTTTTTTTTAAACAGTGTCCTTTCATAAGAAGCACGTTCTTATTTTAATGAAATTTTTTCTTTTACGAGTAATGCTTTTTGAGTATCAGCAATGCTAGATCAGATCAAATGAGGTCTGGGATCTGGGGTATCAGAGCCTAGCAGGCATCACTGCACTGATGGGAAAGGTGAGCGGCTGCTGCCCGGCACAGCCTCTGCCCAGGGGGCTTCTGTGGGGAGTACATGCAAACCAGTGCAGGGTGGTGGTGGTGGTGGTGGGGTCTGGCGTGTTTCTTTCCATTTCAACTGGAAAAATCCTCCCCTGACTTGTATCTTTCTGCTCTACCAGCAGCAAGCAATGCAAACATCCAACCACAAACAGGAGGGCTCCATGTCCCCACTCTCCTGGCCAGTCCAGCTTCGGGCCCCCCGCCCCACCTTGAATCACGCAAACAGCTTGGCCAGGATCAAGGACGCCTTTGTTTCTCTCTTGCTCAGCCCCTCCACAGCATGGTATCCTAGACCATTCCCGCCTGAAAGCACACGTTTCCCCTCGGCTTCCTGACACCAAGGCCCGGCCCCGCCGTGGTTTCTCCGGGTGTCCCTCCTTGTTTTTCCTTGGCCGTTAGGCTGCACTGGGTCTCTTCGCTCTACAACCTCTTCCCAGCCCAAGGTTTCAGCTGCCATCCTGGCGACGCTGGCGTCCGTTTCTCCAACCTGAACCGGGCCCGTGCTCTCAACCTCCGCTTGGGCATCTCCACCTGGCTGTCCCAGGGACACCTCAGACTCCAATTATACAAACTTGATCTCCTGACCTACATTCTTCTCAACCCTGAACCCAGCCCAAAACCTGATCTTTTTCCCAAATTCCCTCCCTCACCGAAAGGTACTGCCATGCATGCTCCACGAGACACACACACACCGACCGCCCCCAACTTGGCTCCTCTTCTCGGCACATCCAGCCCATTGCCCCGTCCGCGGTGCTTCTGCCAACTGTCCTCTGTCCCCAGGGCCATCACCCTAACTCAAGATAATATCCTCTCTTGCCTCATTAAGAGCCTCTGTTCCAGTGTCCCCTCCTCCATCACCCAGCTCCAACGGGCTCTCCACAGCTATGTAATAAGATCCCCTATAAAAATGATTTAGGCCTTTCTTTCTCTCTTTCTTTCTTTCTTTCTTTCTTTCTTTCTTTCTTTCTTTCTGTAGGGTCCACATCCAATGTGGAACCCAACATGGGGTTTGAACTCACAACCCTGAGATCAAGATCGGAGCTGAGGGACACCAGAGTGGCTCAGTGGTTGATCATCTGCCTTCGGCTCAGGGCATGACCTTGGGGTCCTGGGGTCAAGTCCCACATTGGGCTCCCCACGGGGAGACTACTTCTCCCTCTGCCTGTGTCTCTGCCTCTCTCTCCGTGTTTCTCATAAATAAACAAATAAAACCTTTCAGAAAAAAAAAAAAAAAAAAGACCCGAGCTGAGATCAAGAGTCAGATGTTCAACCAAGCCACCCAGGCGCCTCAAAAAGTTCTTTCACACCCAAGTTGAACTGCACCACTCTCCGATGGCATGTCAGCTCTCAGGGTTAAAGCCTGATGCCCTTACCTTGCGCAAAGGACCAATACCCATCCTCATTCTGCTGCACGTGACCCTCCTCCCATATTCCAGCCATATGGCTCTTTCATTCCAAATTACAAAGAGCCCAAGATCCCTTCCATGTGGGGCCTGGTCCAGGCTGCTCCTCCCACCTGGAACATGCTCTTCCTGACTTCCTCCCCTGCTGTGGCTCTCACTCCTCCCTGTGGCTGTCCCTTCCTTGGGGACAGCTCCTTTATCACCGTCACCCCACGACAGGTCAAGGCTCTATGCAGACAGTGTGCCTGGAACCCCAGCTGGAGGCACACCTCACAGGTGTGATGGTGCCCAAGTGGTGCTGGTCCCGTCTGCCTGCTGAGCTGCCACTAACCATGTGTGCCCACCAGCACCCAAGAGGCAGCAGCGGTGGCATACCTGGGAGGGACTGAGGGGGAGGGAGCAGAAAATGCTGTGCTCAACTCTGATTCGGGACAAATACAATACATTCTTTCATTTCCCAGCCCACTGCCTTTCTCTAATGGGGAGCCCATGTTCATGACATGACGCTGGCAGGTTCTCCATTTCATGCTTACACGACTGAGTGAATTCTTTTTAGGCTTATCCTAAAATTACACATCTGCCTGATACTACAGTGGTTTTGTGAAATAAATTTCATCCCAAACCCTATAGGTCCACCTGCCTAATATGCTTTCTTGTTCCCCAACATTCAGATTCAGAGACGAGGAAACCAAGTTCTCTGTTGTCACCAAGAACCGCGAACTTCCTAAGCTTGTGGCAGCTCGAGCATCGTGATTCTAACAAAGAAACTTTATCCTAAATTTCCAGTCTTTAGGTCAGGAAAAGGGAGCAGCGGAAAGACACTGACAGGAAATATCTTTCTTTGTGAGCCAGCATTTTGTGCAAAGATGACTCCTGCCCGGCAGGTGGGCGTCCTGAGAAGGACTGCCGCTAGCAAAGCTTCCATCTTCCCAGAGGTTTTTTGGGAGATGTGTTTTCCTCTCCTGACATCAAGGACATGGTGTCTTTTCCAACACCAATTTTCCAAAGAACACCTGGGGGTTGGTCCCTCAATTTAACTCCATTCTGACACTGACCAACCGCATTTAGCACAGACTCCACGGGCCAAGAGCTCACTCCCACCACACCCCCTCACATCAGATGCCAGTCCAAGCCTGGGTGCCCCTGGCTTTGGCTCCCATTTGGCTCCTCAGTTCTGGAAATCTGCTAGAACGGCTCCCAGAATTCAGAGAAGCACATTATTGACTACCTCCAGTTTATTCTAAGAGATACGATTCAACTCTCAACTTGGGAGGCGCAAGGCAAGGTAGAGGTGGGTGCACCACCCTCCCAGCTCCTCCATGGCTTCACCATCTTGGAAGCTCTCCGAAGCCTTTCATTGAGGACCCTATATGGAGGCTCCATGACATGGGCACAATTGATTAAACCATTGGCCATCGGTGACTGAACTACATCTCTGCCCCTCTTCCATCCCCTCTACCCTCGGCTTGGCCTTTCTGGTGATCAGCCCCCATCCGAAGCGGGTCAGGGTCCCTCCCACAGTCCCCTCATTAGCATGAACTCATGTGTGCTTGAGAGGAGCTCCTTATGAAAAACAAAGGCTACTCATCTCTCAGGAGAGTCTAAGAGGATTAAGAGCTCTGTGCCAGGAACCTGGGACAAAGACCAGATATAAATTTCTCATTGTAGCATACACATGGTCAGAATATTTTCCCTGACAGGGCAGTTAAAAATAATAGTTCATTCTTTTTCGAAAAGGAAAGTCAATAAAACCAACATGTATTTATATCACCATGGTTACAGCAATAGGGTTATGGGAAGAAAGTACTGATATTACAAAGGTTTTTGTTCAACAAGGTTTCATGCCTTAGAACACCTTCCAACATCCTCTTTAAATATAATTTATTTCTCAGTCTTAAAAGCAAATGTAGACTCTCCATCCTCTGTGGACCAACCACCATATCCTTACTGGCTGGCGCTTATCCATCTAACTCCTTACCTATGCAATAGCATCTCTGAGACACCTGGAGGATTGTCCTGTTTCCACTAGTCCAAGCTTCTGGGAGCCTGAGGCCTGCAGTGAGCTGGTTTTCATGTACGTGATGGGTTGCCTTGTGCCCCACAAAAGATGTTGAAGTTCTAACTCACAGTGCCTTATTTGGGAACAGGGTCTTTTCAGGTGATGTCTCCTAAGATGACATCATCAGGGGCCCTAATCCACCTTGCCTGGATCCTTACGAAGAGGCACGGAGACAGCCAGGTAGAGAGGGAAGACCCCCAGGGAAGATGGCAGGGATGCTGCCACCAGCCCAAGACCAGAAGCTAGGAGACAGGCCTGGAACAGGTCCTTGTGTTAGGGGAAGACCTCAGAGTCTTTGCCCCTAGGAGAGAGGGAGAGCTGGCTTAGTGATTACCATGTCCACGTGGACGCTTCTGCTCTCGGGGGGCGGCTGGGCCATTCCACAACTGGATTCACGCTGAGGAGTCTCATCAGAGCAAGATCCAGAGCTTCCAGGAAAGACTTGATCTCCCAACTTTAGGGGAGAAGGACAGAGTACAGCCTCACAGATCCATGTCTTCATACCTAGCAGAGCAAGACTGGAGCTTTCCAAAGCCCCTTTGGATAGCTCATTCTCCAAATTTCCCTTTCAAGCTTTGCCATCAGTCTGTCATTTGCCCCAGCTTCGTACACTTGTGAAGTTGGCCAGTTACCTCTACATGGTCTCAACACATCTCTCTTCTTCCTGGAGGAGCTCAACCTTGAAAGCGGGTCTCCCAGGGAACCCCAGACATGTCCAACAAGGACACTGCTCTGGGAGTGGGGCTGTAGAGAAGCTTCGCCTCCACTGTGCCCTCCCTGGTGGCTGTCAGGCTGCTGGGTTTTCAGACTTTGCAAAGCAGGAGAGAGCAGAAGCTGAGAAAAGGACCAGTTAAAGCTCCACAAAGCTTCTGTTCTATTCAAATGTCTTTCTGCTCTCACTGAGACTTGGCTGCTTGTCTCATGGAAGCGCTTCCTACATTTACGATTGCTACAAGCCTCTGGTTAGCTTCCAGCCTTCTTGGAAAGTTGACTGATAATTTTGCCAGTTTTCTCATTACCTTTACGGAGCAGAGAATGTTCAGATGTCCTTGCTCTACCATTTTCTCTGACCTTGAAATCACTCCTAGCAGGATTTCACCTCTACCTAGCCACAAAGGCTCCCCATGGGAGGGTCTTTTGTGGTTTCCATGGTTGTAATCTCAAGGGTCAATTATAAGTCCTAACCTTCTTTATTAGTAGCCTTGACCACTACCTTTTGGAAAGACTTTCTCAATTGGCTTCCTAAACATACCCTGGTTTTCTTCAGACCATACTGGCCACACCATTTTCACCTCCTTTTCTGTTTCCTCTCCTCTCCCTAACTTCTAAATGTCATTCCCTGGGAGATGGCAGGCAGTCTCGTGTCTGTAAATGCCAACTGTAGACCGACACTTCCAAATGGGCATCTCAGCTGAATCGCTCCCCTAAATACCACTGTCACATGCCCAATAACACACTCAACATTTCCTCTTGAATTTATCAGAGACACATCCAACTGAAACTGTCCCAAACGTGACTGCTTATTTTCCCCTGGGCCTACTCTTCCAGTCTTTCCCATTTCTGCAAACATTACTCAGGCCAAAAACTTCTATGTCATCCTGGACTCCTCATCTTCTCCCACGTCAAATCTATCAGAAGGCATGTTGGCTCCATCTTCAGAATATATGCTTACACAAAGTAATTTGTACGACCTCTACCATGGTCCAGGCCTCCATTAACTCGAAGCTGAGTTAGTGCAATTAGATGGTAGCCAAGGTGACACACTTAGACTCCAACTCATGTCTTCTCTTCCTCATCCACCAACTTCCTCTGTGACTGTTCCCATCTGTAGGAAAAGCAAACATCTGTCCAATGGTTCACAGATTCCACATGATCTGCTCTCCATGGACCTTCTACTCCTGCAATCCTGTCTTTCCTTCCGTCCTGGCTTCCTTAGTCTTCCTCAACCACCTGGGCCCTGCATACCTGCTTCCTGGAAGGGTCTTATTGAGAGGCTGCATGGCATACTTCTTCACCTCCTCAAAGTCTCCTTCTCAGTGGTGCCTTCCCTGAAACCCTGTTCTCAGAGAGGACCATCCCTATCTCCTGTGGCTGCTCTATTTTTTCTCCTGAGCATGTACCACTATCTATACTACCACATGTTTTACTTATTTTTATTAAGTATTTACTCAATACTCAACTCCCCACATGAGCTGACCCAAAAGCTGCTGGTTTTTTGTTTTCTGATTTCATCTCTTCTCTTCCCTAAGACATTGGCTGTGAGTGTGGGTGTGGCTTACTGCATCCTGCCTGGGGGTGGGGGATGGGGAAGGTCCTCAGGTCCTCAAAGAGAGCCCTGCAGCCTCCCAGGTGGGATTGCTAGCTGGACTGGCCCACTCCCTGGTCTCATCTACCTTCCCTGAGAGTCTGTGCTATGGGACTTATACCTCCCCTGGTCTTCACCTCCTGAACCAGGGCTCTGACATTCCACAGATGTGCTCAGAGTTCCTTTGCTGAGAGCATGTGGGAACTCTTTCTACCCTGCTACACAAGAATGCATGATTTATTCATCTCTTCGGGAGTGTAGATTATACAAACAATGCAGAACGCCGCAAATTCCAGCCCTGCTCCTGTCAGTATTTGTTTGAGAGTCTGATGCCATAGTATAAAAACGATATGAACAGTAACAACTACAATTTATCGGGACTAGTTGAAGCAATAAGATTGAGAACTTGTTGAAATAATAAAGCACAAAGTGTTTTTCTTTTTAAGGAGGGAAAGAAATTTAGTATTCACATGGGATGGAAACTGAATCCTTTTTAGTAAATCTTGATCTCACTGACGTAGCAAAGTAATATAACAGGATGCACATCATCCTTAAAATTGATTGCACTCTTGAGTTAAACATTTTCTGAATTGCCATATATAGTAATTCTCACTGCCCTGTTGTAAATGGACTACTTAACAGTGAGGTAAGGTTAAATAAATTAATATACGAATAGCACTCAGAATGGTGCCCAGCATACTGCAAGCACCATATGTGTAAGCAATTATGATTCATTATAGAACGCAAAGCCGTGTGCTACATTATGCATTTTTACTTTCTACATGAAAAAAAAAGTTTATAGTAACATTACCCTGTAAGTCTATCAATTTTATTCCAGCAGCTCTTTGAGAACTTTTTGAGGCTTAAATGAACATGCATTGTTGAAAGCATGAAGAATCTATACTAACATGCAGTTGAATTTCCTGATTGTGTTGCATTTTAGGCAAGCACTGCACATTTAACCAGCATAACCTTTCCCATTTTTAAGATTATAGTTATGTATTTATTTTACAGAGAGAGAGAGAGTACAAGCAGGGGGAACAGCAGAGGAAGAAGCAGGGTCCTTGCTGAGCAGCAGGGAGCCTGACACAGGGCTCTATCTCAGGACCCTGGGATCATGACCTGAGTCAAAGGCAGATGCTTACAGACTGAGCCACCCAGATGTCCCATAACCTTTCCTACTTGCCAAAGTAGGCTTGTCAAAGACTACTTTGAACAGAAATTTTTGTTTGTTTTTGTTTGTTTTCTTCTTGTTGCTTTTTAAAAAGATTTTTAAAATTTATTTATTTAGAGAGCATGTGCAAATGGGAAGATAGGCAGAAAGAGAGAGAGAGAGGGATAGCCTCAGTCAGACTCTGCACTGAGCACAGGACCTGACACGGGGGTCAGTCTTACGGCCCTGAGATCATGACCTGAGCTAAAACCAAGAGTCAGATACTCAACTGACTGAACCATCCAGGCACCTCTGTTTTCTTGTTTTGTTGTTAGCATGTAGATGAAGAGAATGGAATTTGGATCAGACAATCCAGGCTCTAAAAGTATGTGACAGAACAATTTGTGGAGTTTATAACATAAGTAGAAGTAAAATATATGACAACAATTGAATACAAAAATAAACAGAAGAAAGAAGGAAAAATGGATGTATAGTATTATAAGGTTCTCATACTAGAAGTGTAATGTTACTTATAAGTGCATTGTGATGAAATGAAGATGAATACTGTAAACCCCAAAGCAACCACTAACATAACAAAACAAAAAGTTGTGACCATTAGCCAATGAAAGAGATCAAGTAGAATCATAAAAAACAAAACAAAACAAAAAACACACAACCATTCAATAAATCCTAAAGAGGCTGAAAAAAAGACAGAAAAGGGAATAGAAAGCTGATGGGACAAGTAGAAAACAAAGAGCAAGATGCCTGATAATCACAGTAAGTATGGCTAAACACCATGATTAAAAGTCAGAGATCATCAGATTACTTGAAAGATAAAACTACCAAAGCTCATTCTGAAGGAAATAGATAAACCGAATGACCCTCTATTTATTAAAGAAATTGAAATTATAGTTGAAACCTTCCTCCCAAAGAAAATGCCAAATCCAGATGACTTTGTTGGTGAATTCTACAAAATGTCTGAGGAAGAAATAACAGCAATTCTATATCTAGTCTTCCATAAAACTGAAAAGGAGGAGATATTCTCAGCTCAATTTATGAGGCCAGTGTCACCATGATACTAAAACAATACGACGACATTACAAGAAAACAAAACTACAGACCCATACTTCTCAGGAACTCGATGTAAAATATTCTAAGGAATATTCTAGCAGATCAAATCCTATAGACATAAGAAGGCTGATACATCACGTGGCCCACATGGAGTTTATCCCAAGAGTGCAGGTTTTCCTGCAGGTGCCATTGGCTACTCTCTTCTCATAGAAAAGTAAGGTCTTTGACTCAAATCCACTGTCAACTTTTCCTGAGGGTCTGTTACTTTCTCCAGTTACTTATTGTTACATAACGACCCCCCCCCACTGAAACTTAGTGGCTTAAAACAACCATTTTCCTTTAAAAAAAAAAAAAACTTTACTTATTTTTTAAGTAAACTCTGCCATGAGTCTCATGACTCCAAGATCAAAAGTTGCATGCTCTACTGGCTGAGCCAGCCAGGTACCTCCAACCATTTGATTTTAAACCATTTAAAAAACAGCTACGGGTTTTAAAACAGCCATTTGATTTTGCTCATGAATGTGGATCAGGAATTTTGGAAGAGCTCAACTGGTTAGTCAGTCTCTGAGTGAGGTAGGGTCAACAAGGATGCCTGAGGCTTGGCACTTCCTCCCAAATGCCTTCTCTACTCAGCATGTCTCCATCCTCATGGGCTTTTCTTCCCTTTTCTTTTCACCTGATGTCTTCCTCTCTGGGATGTCTTCACACAGTTTGGGTTTCTCATAGTTCGATGGCCTCTGGGGAGTCAGACATGCATGGCAGCTCAGGGCTGCAAGACGGTAAGATAATGTCTACTGGTCTTAAAGGCTATGCCCAGATTTGATGTAGTTTCACACCTGCCACACTCTCAGTGATGGGGTACCAAAGAACACTCTTCTGGAAAAGTATTGAAGAATCTGTGGCCATCTTGAACCCATTGCTACATTAACCCCTCTCCTGGTACTAATTTATATGTATTACTTAGGGCTTATTTTTTGGAAGGAACAGAAAGAAACCCAGGTTTCCTTAAGCAAATAGGAATTTGTATGGAAGAACATCTCCCAGTGCCTCTCAAACTAGCAGTGCCCTGGCCTGTTATACTTTCCGTCTGTCCTTAGGGCCAAAATTCATCCTTTTAGGTCCTCAAATACTGACTCAGGTATCTATTGTAAAAACACAGCATCCCAAAGTGTTTTAATGGCTTAAAGAAGCAATGGTTCATTGCTCATGTTTCTGTGACCAGGGTGGGTAGATTCTGTCCTGGTTTTTCCCGGTTTCACAGGGAGGGTAGCTCCCAGATGACCTCACTCCAACATGCTAGCTACAGGCTGGGGACACTGGGCACAGGCAGCTGGACACAAGGACGTATGATTCACCGGGAACCTTTATCAGTCCCCCACAGATACCAAGAGGGGATCCCACCCTTTTTAGTAAATAATGGAGCTTAGTTGCCTTGACTGAGTCCAGACTTCCAAAACCCGCTGGAAGACAACTACTGAATCACAGTGCAGGGATGCTTCCTCGGAAGATGAGTCTGCTTTATTCAGAAATCTGATGACTCACTTTCTCACCATGAAGATCTTACTACAGGAAGCACACAGAAACTTTTCTCTTTAATTCCACAGTGACAAATAAAAAAAGAAACAAATTTCAAAAAAAGAACCATAAAGACTTTTATTTGGAAATTGGAGCTAGATTCCAAACAAGTGCCATGGGAAAGTCAGATCTATCGTTTGAGTGATTTTGAAATGTAAAAGCAGGGCAAAGAAGGCGCCCACCTTTATCATGAAAATATCAGTGTGTTTAATCAATGCTCATTTTGGGAAATCTGCATAATCCAGAAGAGGGAGCACAAAGTAGAAAATAAAGATCACCTTGGGCAGCCCTGGTGGCTCAGCCATTTAGCGCTGCCTTCAGCTCAAGGCCTGATCCTGGAGACCCAGGATCGAGTCCCACGTTGGGCTCCCTGTATGGAGCCTGCTTCTCCTTCTGTCTCTGTCTCTCTGTGTTTCTCATGAATAAATAAATAAAATCTTAAAAATAAATAAATAAAGATCACCTTTAATCCAGACATCATGCAAAACCAACACCTCTTTCTTTCCAGCATGTGACTTTCCGGAATCTTTTAAATGCTTGCTCTTCATTATGTCAATAAAAAGGAAAATAAATCAGAAAAAACACAGAGGCCTCTGAGGAAAATATACAAGAAGTTAAAATTGAGTTGGAGGGAAATAACTCACTGAAAAAAAACAATTTTTTAAAATAGCTTTCTTAGGATACAGTTCATATCCTCTACAGTTCACTCATTTAAAGTGTACAACTGGGCAGCCTGGGTGGCTCAGCGTTTTAGCGCCGCCTTCGGCCTGGGGTGTGATCCTGGAGACCTGGGATCAGGTCCTCTGTCAGGCTCCCTGCATGGAGCCTGCTTCTCCCTCTGCCTGTGTCTCTGTCCCTCTGTGTGTGTGTGTGTGTGTGTGTGTGTGTATGTGTGTGTGTCTCATGAATAAATAAATAAAATCTTAAAAAAAATAAAGTGTACAACTTGGGGGCACCTGGGGGGCTCAGTCGGGGAAGCATCTGCCTTCTTCTCAGGTCATGATCTTGAGGTCCTGGGACTGAGCCCTGTGTCAGGCTCCCTGCTAGGCAGGGAGCCTATTTCTCCTTCTGCCTCTGCCCCTTGCTCGTGCTCTCTCTCTCTGTCTCTCTCTCAAATAAATAAATAAAATATTTAAAGAAATAAAATTTAAAAAATAATAAAGTATATGAACAGTGTTTTTAGTATATTCACAGAATTATGAATATATTGCCCTTACAATGGAATTTCATTTTATTTATTTATTTTTAAGATTTTATTTATTTATTCATGAGAGACACAGAGAGAGGCAGAGACACAGGCAGAGGGAGAAGCAGGCTCCATGCAGGAAGCCCGATGTGGGACTCGATCCTGGAACTCTGGGACCACGCCCTGAGCCAAAGGCAGACGCCCAACCTCTAAGCCACCCACGTGTCCCATGGAATTTTAAAATATTTGTCTCCCCTAAAAGAAACCTTTCTAGCCTCATTCCCCCCCTCCAAAACTCCATCCTTGGGCAACTGCTAATCTACTTTCTGTGTATAGGGATTGGTCTATCCTAGAATTTCAAATAAATGAGTGAAATCGTATAAAATGTGGTCATTTGCGACCAGCTTCTTTCATTTAGCAGATTGTCTGTGAGGTCCTCCACACTGTAACATGTATCAGCATCCCCCCTTCTTATCACTGTGGACTCATTTCCCCTTCGACAGATACACCACATTTTGTCTACCCATCAGCTGACAAGCATTTGGGTACTCACTGAAATTTGAAAATTAATTCTAAGCTCATTTTTAAATACTTTGACCAGCAAGCTACATATATTCTCAATTATTTTTTAAAAATCTTTCAAAGGTTTTGAATATCACAAAAATAATATGGGCCCATGAGAAACCGAAACACAGCCAGAAGGGCAGGTGGAAGACATTGAAAGCCTCCCTATATCCCCCAAACTCCTTTCCTTCCCAGAAGTTAACCCCCTATTTCTAGTGTTTTTGTCTAAAGCTTTTCCCTCTGCATTTACAAACACATGTGTACACCTAATCCGCGCTATTCATTTGCAAGTCTTTCACATTTGCAAGTCTTTCTAGTAACTAAAATGTACCTGCAACCCCAACCTCCTTACTTGGGACACTTAAAACATCATTTTTGGACATTGGTGCAGCTGCAAAAAACATGTCATCCAACTTGCACTTCCCCAGCCAAGGTCAAACAGGTGTTGCTCTGCCTCCTTGTTCTAGCTCATTCTGGAATATCCTTTATGTGGTCTACTCAGTGCCATGTTTTTCTCATTCTCGTGCATTTGCTGGTGATTTCTCTATTGAAAATCCCCCCAAGTGTGGTGTTGAAGTGCTGGCTTGTACTCCCAAGCCCAGGAAGGCTGTGATGGGTCCCATGGAGAAAACACGTGTGCTGGATAAGCTTCCTTCAGGAGTGAGTGGCGGTCCTGCTGGCTGTGAGTTCAATATTCATGAATCAACGGTATATATTAAATAAGGTGTCTTTAAAAGGAAACACACTTAAACAAGATTATATATTGAGTAGTTGTGACCAGATGCTCCCAGGAACCTAAATCTAAATCTATTTCTCTTAGGAGCATTGGTTCAGTGTTTGATAATTCACTGTTCATGATGGCTTAACAGAACATGATTCTTGTGAGTCATGAGCGTTGACTGCATATGTATGTAAATTTACATACAATTTTTCAAAATTGCATTGTATAATACATTGCTTTCCAACTTCATTTTTTTAATATTTTATTTATTTATTCATAGACACACAGAGAGAGGCAGAGACACAGGCAGAGAGAGAGGGAGAAGCAGGCTCCATGCAGGGAGCCCGATGTGGGACTCCATCCCGGGTCTCCAGGATCACACCCCAGGCTGCAGGCGGCGCCAAATTGCTGCGCCACCAGGGCTGCCCTCCAACTTCATTTTTTAAATTAATGCATCATGGAGGTATTTTCATATCAGTGTATGTAGGTCAAATGAAATCCTTAATGCAAAGGTCAGACAATCTGTAGTCAGATCCAGCCTGCTATTGCTGCCTTTTTTTATTTTTATTTTTTTTTTTTAGTAATCTCTACACCCAACGTGGGGCTGGCACTCATGACCCCGAAATCAAGGGTCATGTACTCTTCAGATGGAGCCAGCCAGGTCCCCTTGGACTATTGCTGCTTCTTTTAATAAAGTTTTATTGAAACACTGCCATGCTCATTCATTTCAGTACTGCCTATTGCTACTTCTGCATTCTTTTTTTTTTAATATTTTATTTAAATTCAGTTTGCCAACAGATAGTACAACACCCTGTGCTCCTGTGCTCATCTCATCATTTGCCCTCCTTAGTGGCCATCACCCAGTCACCCCATCCACCTTTCCATCCACCTCCCCTTCTGCAACCCTTTGTTTGTTTCCCAGAGTCAGAAGTCTCTCATGGTTTGTCTTCCTCTCTAATCTACTTCCACATTCTAATGTCAGAGTTGAGAAGTTGCAAGAGACCATGAGTGTGGCACCCTAAACCTAAAACATTTACTATCTGGCCCTTTACAGAAAAAAAAAAAAAAATCTCACCAAACTCTGCTTAGAGGGCTACAGAAGATTGTGTGCTATGGATACTCAACATTTTATTTGGTTGTTCCTCTGAGGGCATATCAGTCCTTTATCACTGTTTGCTATTTTAAGTCATACTGCATGGCTCATTGTCAATATTTATTTGTGTGAACAGCGCAAATATTTCTGTCGGAAGGTTCCTCAGAAGGGGGATTGCTAGTTGAATGTGTATGTGTGTTTGAACGTTTGAGAGGTCTTGGTAAATCATCTCCCAAACGGTTCATATGTTTATACTTCTACGAGAGTCTATTTCCCCTCGCCTTTACCAAAACGGGATTATCAAAATAAACGTTCGCCAAAATGATGGGGGAAGAAATGGTTTCTCGTTGTTTCACCCTGTTTTTCCCGGAGTGCTAATGAGGAAGAATCTGTTATTTTTTCATATTTGTGATTTCACCACGACCGCTTCGGCAAAGATATATTTCTTATAATTTTGAGAATAAACGTACTTATGTTTACTCTTCCCTTTCAAGACAAACTCAATGGTATGTTTTGTTGTCTTTGAACTATCTTCACTTCCCTTTTTACCTCTTTCTCCTATATTTACTGAAATAATTGGGAGTTGCAGCTCCAGATTCGCTTTTATTTTTAAAAAAACTAACAATGTATGCTTCTACTTTTTCGGGAATTCCTTATTCAACAAGTGAAGTCGTCTTGAGAGCCATCTTATCATGGACATGCCTCTAATGTCATTATGTGTCTTGGCTCATCATCCTTTGATTTATGTGTCATCCTTTTCCTGACTGCTTTTCCTTTTTTTCTTTTTTTTTTTTTTTGAATATGTCCTCAAGGGATTTTTTGAGAAAGGCTGTGAGGATATGCACTGGACATTGCCATTTAGGAATCCAGCCTCCACGTTCCCTTCTTTTTTTTCAAGAAAATCTGTTTTTCTCAGGCATTTACCCCTCATCTGCTTAGAGCACATGACTCAGGGTACGTAACCCCCATTCCCAGTTGGTGGATGAGTCTAAGGCAATTGGCACATGTTACTCTGTGTAGGGCACAAACAGCCTGAGTCAGTCCAATGAGATTGAAAAGAGAAACTAATATCCTGTTGCTGGAAGGAAAGTTTCTCCTCATTCTCCTCTGATGCACGTAAATGAGGAAACTTGACACCCTTGTGGGAGCAAGTCTTAGAAAGAAGCCAATGCTAATGAGGGCAGGATGGAGAGATGGGCAGACAGGTCTCCATGCATCCTTCGGCCCTGAAGCAAGTCCATGTGACAGTCATCCTCTCTCTCTGGGGCTCTCTCTGGGGCTCCGGTTACTTGCAATCAAAAACTTACCTTTGTCTTTATTTTCCCTCACACTGTGTTGATGTTTTGGGTGGGAACAGGAGTCCAGGTTCAAAATAATTTCCCTGAGAAGGAAAGCATTATTTCCCTTTTCTCAAGTGTCAGTATAGCATCAGATATGCCCTCAGTCTAATCCTCATCATTTATGAAACAAACTGATTTTCCCTCTTCAAAAGTTTTGGAGTCTCCTCTTTATCCTTGATATTAGCAGTTTCTCCTAGTTGTACCTTGATGAGCATCTTTTAAACATTTCTGCTTGGCATTTCTGCTTGGTTCTGTGTATCTCAAAACTTGAGTTTATATACATCTCTAGGAAATTTTCTTACATTAATTATTTTTTATTGTATCCTACCTGTCTATTGACTTCATTTTATTCTTCAGAGGACCCAATAGATGCTTGACTTCTCTCTGTACTTTGGACCTCTTAAGTTTTCTCTAATTTGTGAAATCCTAGGTTTTACCTTACAGACCACAGATAATTCCTTTTGCTTGTGTTCAATCAACAATTTCAAACTTCAAAGGAAATTTTCAGTTGTAAAATCATTCATTTTAGATATAACATACACAATTTCAAAAAATTCTAGCAACTTTTGCTTTTATTGCTCCTTTTTCATTGCAGCCCATTCTTACCTTATTGACTCAGTATGCACTTGGATCTAAGGATGGTAATTCCTTTTTTAAAAATGATTTTATTTATTTATTTGAGAGAGAGAGAGAATGAGTAGGGGGAGAGGGGAAGAGGAGAGAGAGGGAGAGGGGAAGGAGGAGGAAAAATCAGGCTCCCTGCTGAGCAGGGAGCCAGACTCTGGGATCATGACCTGAGCTGAAGGCAGATGCTTAACCTACTGAGCTATCCAGGCGCCCCTGGGGATGGTGATTCCAATTCACATTGGTCTCTGTATTAGCTGCCACCCTCTTGTTTGTGATTAGGGACAATATTTCACTTCTCTAATAAGCCCTTTTGCTATTTTTTATCAAGTCCATAGATGTGTCATTGAAAAAATAAGTTTCTTCTCATTTTAGTGGGATTTATGAGAAAGAAACCCTGTGCTCAGAACTCCATCTTAGACTTACAGCGCCTTGACCAACTCACGGCGTTTTCAAGTCCTTTCTGTGTTTGGCATCCGAAGCCTAACTGGGGAATGTGAGTTTGGGCAAAGGTCAATTGGTTAAAGACTGAACTTTCATTTGAATTTTCTCAGGAAAAATAAGAAAAGATTCTTGTTTATATTTGTTATTGTCTTATCTAGAGAACATCTGGAAAGCATTGTCACTAACTCACTCCATTTGTATTGTTTTTCCAAGGAGTAAAAAAAAATAAAAGGAAATTCCAAATAACAGTGTTTTCTTTTGCAGAGCCAAATATTATTATACTTCTCTCCTTATTATAAACATACTTGGTTCTGTATATAGACATGTATTGATATAGCTTTCAACATCTGGAAAGCCAGGATGGTAGTCGGTGTGCACTTGCAGGTTGTTGAATATAATAATTGCTACCTTTGCTAATAACAAGTGTTCAGTGAGAACCTCCTAGGTAGGCAACATGGTGCCTCAGAATGCAGGAGGTACAGTATTTAAATGTGGCTCCTGCCTGCAAAGAACGTATGGTTCCATTGTGTGTGTGTGGGGGGGTGATATTAATGGTCCTGGTGTAATTTGAGAAATGAAGTATGTGGTTCTGATAATAAGGGATCAGCAGAGACTCGGAGCCTTAGGGGACCAAAGATGCTAAGGTCCTTAGGCTGGACCTTGGAGGCCGATCCACCATCCCTTCACCTGTGCTATGTTCTACCGATTGGAAGAGAGTCCCAGGTCCCAGCCACACTCAAGGGCCACATCTACTGTGCCTGCTACCATGGATCCTGCCTGCGAGAGAAAGACGACCTCTGTATGGAGCACACTACTAACAGAGGTGTGGATGTGTGGGGCCCGAGGAGACACAGCGACAAGCATATTGCTCTCGACAGGGAGAGGAGGCACAAGACTGATGTCCAAGAAGCTTGTCTGGGTGTGGGAGGCCGCACATGGCTTCATGAGGATGAGAGGAATTCATGGGAAATATCCATGTGGATCTCCTACCGTGTCCTTGCTCGAAACATTTTAACTCAAATCTCATCAAACCTTTACACATAACTCTAGTTACAGGAAATATGGGGATAGAGGAGCCACGAAATGACACCAGCAGGAAACAATCTGACAAAAATCTGTAAAGTGAGACACTTTTCATGACAACTGGCCTGGCCTCCCCGACAGGACAATGTCACACAGAAGTAAGAAGACAGGGATAAAAGTAGAATGCAATGCTTGGATCGTGGCTCTAAAAAAAACTACTATAGAAGACGTTTGGGGTGGACAGTGGGGAAATTTGGATATGGATTGGGCATTAGGTTTTATTTGGGAATTACTAAGTATGATCATGATATCATGGCCATAGAAGAGAAAACCCCTATTTCTTGGATGTGTAGGATGGTGTATTCCTTAGTGAATGGCATGAAAACCATAACCTATTTTTTTAATTTTATTTATTTATTCATGAAAGACACAGAGAGAGAGGCAGAGACACAGGCAGAGGGAGAAGCAGATTCCCTGTGGGGAGCCCGATGTGGGACTTGATCCCAGGACCCCAGGATCATGTCCTGAGCCAAAGGCAGATGCTCAACCACTCAGCCACCCAGGTGCCCCACATCTCCTACAATATCTAAATGCATTTCTTTTCTTTCTTTTTTTTTTTTTTAAGATTTTTATTTATTTATTTATTCATGAGAGACACACAGAGAGGGAGAGACACAGGCAGAGGGAGAAGCAGGCTCCATGCAGGGAGCCCAATGTGGGACTCGATCCCAGGACTCCAGGATCATGCCCTGGGCCAAAGGCAGGCACCCAACCACTGAGCCACCCAGGTGTACCCCAAAGTGCATTTCTTTAGCAAGTATTCATACACAATGAAAAGAACACAAAACATTTTTTAAAACTTAATTTGAAAAATGATCGAATTTAGCACGGATGGAGCATTCCTTCCTCCTACTGGCACTGAACAAGCCCCCGATGGCACAGCAAGCATTGGGCCGAAAGGCCAAGAGCCAAAGATGAAGCAGAAATGCTTCCCAGGGTTAGGGAGGCGACGGTACAACAGTGGGGCCAGGCGTGGGAACGAGTAGTGAGGGTGTCCTGTGAAGAAGAGCCTACAAAAGAAACACAAACAGAGATAAACCGGCCGGGAGACCCAGTTGTAGAGAAGACTCGATGCAAGGGAAGGCCTGGTGACCAGGACAGCTTGCTGCCAGGGGCTTGGTGGGGCCATGGTCATGAAAGTCCCCACGTGTTCCTCGAAGAGTTTGCATTTCTCAGCCGGGTGGAGACTGTGCAGGACGTGGGCTCAGGAGTCTATTCGTGCCTCTATTGCCGCTGAGCTGCCCACGATCCAGCCTGACGTTGAACTCGGGGAGCCCGGCGCCTACACCGGCATCTCAGGACGTGTCCCATCCCGCGGGCAGGACCGCATCGCCGACACGGGGGTTGGCAGTGCAGACATCGGCGGGGACCTGGAGTGGGTTCTGCAGGACAAGCCAGACGTAACTCGTGAGGGCACGTGGGCCCAGAGGGCAGGTCAGGGGGTGATGCCCTAGCGCCCCGCGGTCCCGGCAGGTGGAGGCCAGGCTGCCAGCAAACCCGCTTCCCCGAGCCAGCATTTCCTGGGGCTTCCCAGGGACCCCCAGACACCCCGGTCCCCGCACGAGGAGACTCGGAGGCAGGAAATATTCTAATAACTTCGCCTCTGCCAAGTTGGGAGAGAGAGATCGCAGGCTGTCATCACCACTCTCATTAAAAATATTTTTTTTCATAATAGAAATTCTTCACCTCTCCTTTTTTGGTCACTTAAGCTCTTTTGCCGGCGGTTTAAAAAATGTCCTTTATTCCACGACATTGTAAGAAAGGAGCCTTTGGAGCCACAGCGTAGTCATAAATGAGTCCCGCACAACTGTTTTTTATTTCCATTTTGTTTCACTGACGGAGAATGTAAATTGAACTTTAGTGCTATTGTGCTTTGTTCTGCTTCTCTTTGTGGAAATGTGTTCTGAATTAAAGCCCACGAATAAACCAGAGCGGTCCCAAATATTGCCCTTCAGCTCCGGAGTGGCCTGCGAGCCAAGAACAGATAGAGAATGTGGTTTTATGAGCCCCAGATGGCGCGGTGGGTGTCACGGACGTCTTTATGTGCAGAGGTCACGGGTTCAGTCTCCATCTGGAGCCGCCCCAGAGCCGCTCCGGATCTAAGGGAGTCCGGATGCATCCTGGGTGAGGACGCGGCGCCGTGGCCACCTCGGCGGCCCTGGGGTCACCCGCCGCGCCCTGGACGGGGACCCGGCTTGGCTGGGGGGGCTCCCTGCACCCCTGTCGCCCGTTCCTGGAGCAAGCAGGGAGGCCCTGAGGGGGGGCTTTCCGGTCACCCCGTGCTATAGTCCTTGCAGAGGGAACGACTAGAAGTTTCGGAGACTGTTTTCTGCTTCTCTGCAGGGCGGAGTGATGGTGTCTTGTTTTGCTTTTGAAGAACACAGATTTGGCGGAGTCGTGAGGGACTCGCGGCCATGCTATGCAACTCATGGACCTTCTGTCCTTGCGTTTTTAAACGAAAAGTTTTAAGCATTAGGGTAAAATACACAGAGCATCAGGTGTGCCGTCCCCACCCTGGGTAAGCGTGCAGGGCTGGGGCACAGAGCAGGTTCTCGCGCTGTCACACCATCCAACCCCAGGAGCCCCCCATCTCGCAAAACCAACACTCTGTCCCCGTCCCCTCTGCCCCTGGCAGCCTTAACTCACGGACTCCGGCTAGTGCTGCAGGTAGGAGCTGCAGAGAAACCCCTCGCCCGCTGCCCCAGCCTCCGGAGCCTGCCCACCTGCCCAGGCACCTGGAGCCGGGCAAGGGGCCTCCTCTGATGGGTGCCTGGGGGAAGCCAGGGGTGCCCGGCTCGCCCGCGGCTTCTGCACACTTCCAGGTCTGGCGGCCGGGCTCTCCTGCCTTCTCGGGGGGCCAGGCGCTCCGATCTGCCCGCGGGGGGCCGGGGGCTGGACAGAGCATATTCGGAGAAAGCCATGGACAGGACAAAGCCCTTTGTTCCAACCGGCTGTAACACTAGCAGAGTGGGGATCTGCTCTCTGCTGTCCTGGTCGTCCGGTGGCTCAGAACTCAGGAAAAGAGAAGGGGTGTCCCTGGGGGGCCTGCTCTCAACCTCAGCATGAGTCTGGGAATGTTGCAGATTCTGCATATTTCATTTTTTTTTTTTTTTTTTTATTTATTTTTTTTTTATTGGTGTTCAATTTACTAACATACAGAACAATACCCAGTGCCCGTCACCCATTCACTCCCACCCCCCGTCCTCCTCCCCTTCTACCACCCCTAGTTCGTTTCCCAGAGTTAGCAGTCTTTATGTTCTGTCTCCCTTTCTGATATTTCCCACACATTTCTTCTCCCTTCCCTTATTTTCCCTTTCACTATTATTTATATTCCCCAAATGAATGAGAACATATAATGTTTGTCCTTCTCCGATTGACTTACTTCACTCAGCATAATACCCTCCAGTTCCATCCACGTTGAAGCAAATGGTGGGTATTTGTCATTTCTAATAGCTGAGTAATATTCCATTGTATACATAAACCACATCTTCTTTATCCATTCATCTTTCGTTGGACACCGAGGCTCCTTCCACAGTTTGGCTATCGTGGCCATTGCTGCTAGAAACATCGGGGTGCAGGTGTCCCAGCGTTTCATTGCATTTGTATCTTTGGGGTAAATCCCCAACAGTGCAATTGCTGGGTCGTAGGGCAAGTATATTTTTAACTGTTTGAGGAACCTCCACACAGTTTTCCACAGTGGCTGCACCAGTTCACATTCCCACCAACAGTGTAAGAGGGTTCCCTTTTCTCCACATCCTCTCCAACATTTGTTGTTTCCTGCCTTGTTAATTTTTCCCATTCTCACTGGTGTGAGGTGGTATCTCATTGTGGTTTTGATTTGTATTTCCCTGACGGCAAGTGATGCAGAGCATTTTCTCATGTGCATGTTGGCCATGTCTATGTCTTCTTCTGTGAGATTTCTGTTCATGTCTTTTGCCCATTTCATGATTGGATTGTTTGTTTCTTTGGTGTTGAGTTTAATAAGTTCTTTATAGATCTTGGAAACTAGCCCTTTATCTGATATGTCATTTGCAAATATCTTCTCCCATTCTGTAGGTTGTCTTTGAGTTTTGTTGACTGTATCCTTTGCTGTGCAAAAGCTTCTTATCTTGATGAAGTCCCAATAGTTCATTTTTGCTTTTGTTTCTTTTGCCTTCGTGGATGTATCTTGCAAGAAGTTACTATGGCCGAGTTCAAAAAGGGTGTTGCCTGTGTTCTTCTCTAGGATTTTGATGGAATCTTGTCTCACATTTAGATCTTTCATCCATTTTGAGTTTATCTTTGTGTATGGTGAAAGAGAATGGTCTAGTTTCATTCTTCTGCATGTGGATGTCCAATTTTCCCAGCACCATTTATTGAAGAGACTGTCTTTCTTCCAATGGATAGTCTTTCCTCCTTTATCGAATATTAGTTGCCCATAAAGTTCAGGGTCCACTTCTGGATTCTCTATTCTGTTCCACTGATCTATGTGTCTGTTTTTGTGCCAGTACCACACTGTCTTGATGACCACAGCTTTGTAGTACAACCTGAAATCTGGCATTGTGATGCCCCCAGATATGGTTTTCTTTTTTAAAATTCCCCTGGCTATTCGGGGTCTTTTCTGATTCCACACAAATCTTAAAATAATTTGTTCTAACTCTCTGAAGAAAGTCCATGGTATTTTGATAGGGATTGCATTAAACGTGTATATTGCCCTGGGTAACATTGACATTTTCACAATATTAATTCTGCCAATCCATGAGCATGGAATATTTTTCCATCTCTTTGTGTCTTCCTCAATTTCTTTCAGAAGTGTTCTATAGTTTTGAGGGTATAGATCCTTTACATCTTTGGTGAGGTTTATTCCTAGGTATCTTATGCTTTTGGGTGCAATTGTAAATGGGATTGACTCCTTAATTTCTCTTTCTTCAGTCTCATTGTTAGTGTATAGAAATGCCACTGACTTCTGGGCATTGATTTTGTATCCTGCCACGCTACCGAATTGCTGTATGAGTTCTAGCAATCTTGGGGTGGAGACTTTTGGGTTTTCGATGTAGAGTATCATGTCATCGGCGAAGAGGGAGAGTTTGACTTCTTCTTTGCCAATTTGAATGCCTTTAATGTCTTTTTGTTGTCTGATTGCTGAGGCTAGGACTTCCAGTACTATGTTGAATAGCAGTGGTGAGAGTGGACATCCCTGTCTTGTTCCTGATCTTAGGGGAAAGGCTCCCAGTGCTTCCCCATTGAGAATGATATTTGCTGTGGGCTTTTCATAGATGGCTTTTAAGATGTCGAGGAATGTTCCCTCTATCCCTACACTCTGAAGAGTTTTGATCAGGAATGGATGCTGTATTTTGTCAAATGCTTTCTCTGCATCCAATGAGAGGATCATATGGTTCTTGGTTTTTCTCTTGCTGATATGATGAATCACATTGATTGTTTTACGGGTGTTGAACCAGCCTTGTGTCCCAGGGATAAATCCTACTTGGTCATGGTGAATAATTTTCTTAATGTATTGTTGGATCCTATTGGCCAGTATCTTGTTGAGAATTTTTGCATCCATGTTCATCAGGGATATTGGTCTGTAATTCTCCTTTTTGGCGGGGTCTTTGTCTGGCTTTGGAATTAAGGTGATGCTGGCTTCATAGAACGAATTTGGAAGTACTCCATCTCTTTCTATCTTTCCAAACAGCTTTAGGAGAATAGGTATGATTTCTTCTTTAAACGTTTGATAAAATTCTCCTGGGAAGCCATCTGGCCCTGGACTCTTGTGTCTTGGGAGGTTTTTGATGACTGCTTCAATTTCCTCCCTGGTTATTGGCCTGTTCAGGTTTTCTATTTCTTCCTGTTCCAGTTTTGGTAGTTTGTGGCTTTCCAGGAATGCGTCCATTTCTTCTAGATTGCCTAATTTATTGGCGTATAGCTGTTCATAATAGGTTTTTAAAATCGTTTGTATTTCCTTGGTGTTGGTAGTGATCTCTCCTTTCTCATTCATGATTTTATTAATTTGAGTCTTCTCTCTCTTCTTTTTAATAAGGCTGGCTAATGGTTTATCTATCTTATTAATTCTTTCAAAGAACCAACTCCTGGTTCTGTTGATCTGTTCCACAGTTCTTCTGGTCTCGATTTCGTTGAGTTCTGCTCGAATCTTTATTAGCTCCCTTCTTCTCTTGGGTGTAGGATCTATTTGCTGTTTTTTCTCTAGCTCCTTTATGTGTAAGGTTAGCTTTTGTATTTGAGTTCTTTCCAGTTTTTGAATGGATGCTTGTATTGCGATGTATTTCCCCCTTAGGACTGCTTTTGCTGCATCCCAAAGATTTTGAATGGTTGTATCTTCATTCTCATTAGTTTCCATGAATCTTTTTAATTCTTCCTTAATTTCCTGGTTGACCCTTTTATCTTTTAGCAGGATGGTCCTTAACCTCCATGTGTTTGAGGTCCTTCCAAACTTCTTGTTGTGATTTAGTTCTAATTTCAAGGCATTATGGTCCGAGAATATGCAGGGGACAATCCCAATCTTTTGGTATCGGTTCATACCCGATTTGTGACCCAATATGTGGTCTATTCTGGAGAAAGTTCCATGTGCGCTTGAGAAGAATGTGTATTCAGTTGAGTTTGGATGTAAAGTTCTGTAGATATCTGTGAAATCCATCTGGTCCAGTGTATCATTTAAAGCTCTCGTTTCTTTGGAGATGTTTTGCTTAGAAGACCTATCGAGTATAGAAAGAGCTAGATTGAAGTCACCAAGTATAAGTGTATTATTATCTAAGTATTTCTTCACTTTGGTTAATAATTGATTTATATATTTGGCAGCTCCCACATTCGGAGCATATATATTGAGGATTGTTAAGTCCTCTTGTTGAATAGATCCTTTAAGTATGATATAGTGTCCCTCTTCATCTCTCACTACAGTCTTTGGGGTAAATTTTAGTTTATCTGATATAAGGATGGCTACCCCTGCTTTCTTTTGAGGACCATTCGAATGGTAAATGGTTCTCCAACCTTTTATTTTCAGGCTGTAGGTGTCCTTCTGTCTAAAATGAGTCTCCTGTAGACAGCAAATAGATGGGTCCTGCTTTTTTATCCAGTCTGAAACCCTGCGCCTTTTGATGGGGTCATTAAGCCCGTTCACATTCAGAGTTACTATTGAGAGATATGAGTTTAGTGTCATCATGATATCTATTCAGTCTTTGTTTTTGTGGACTGTTCCACTGAACTTCTTCTTAAAGGGGAATTTTAAGAGGCCCCCTTAAAATTTCTTGCAGAGCTGGTTTGGAGGTCACATATTCTTTTAGTTGCTGCCTGTCTTGGAAGCTCTTTATCTCTCCTTCCATTTTGAATGAGAGCCTTGCTGGATAAAGTATTCTTGGTTGCATGTTCTTTTCATTTAGGACCCTGAATATATCCTGCCAGCCCTTTCTGGCCTGCCAGGTCTCTGTGGAGAGGTCTGCTGTTACCCTAATACTCCTCCCCATAAAAGTCAGGGATTTCTTGTCTCTTGCTGCTTTAAGGATCTTCTCCTTATCTTTGGAATTTGCAAGCTTCACAATTAAATGTCGAGGTGTTGAACGGTTTTTATTGATTTTAGGGGGGGATCTCTCTATTTCCTGGATCTGAATGCCTGTTTCCCTTCCCAGATTAGGAAAGTTTTCAGCTAGAATTTGTTCAAATACATATTCTGGCCCTCTGTCCCTTTCGGCGCCCTCGGGAACCCCAATTAAACGTAGGTTTTTCTTCCTCAGGCTGTCGTTTATTTCCCTTAATCTATCTTCATGGTCTTTTAATTGTTTGTCTCTTTTTTCCTCAGTTTCCCTCTTTGCTGTCAACTTGTCTTCTATGTCACTCACTCGTTCTTCCACCTCGTTAACCCTCGTCGTTAGGACTTCTAGTTTGGATTGCATCTCATTCAATTGGTTTTTAATTTCTGCCTGATTAGCTCTAAATTCTGCAGTCATGAAGTCTCTTGAGTCCTTTATACTTTTTTCTAGAGCCACCAGTAGCTGTATAATAGTGCTTCTGAATTGGCTTTCTGACATTGAATTGTAATCCAGATTTTGTAACTCTGTGGGAGAGAGGACTGTTTCTGATTCTTTCTTTTGAGGTGAGGTTTTCCTTCTAGTCATTTTGCTCAGTGCAGAGTGGCCAAAAGCAAGTTGTATTGGGAAAAAGAGAAAAAGAGAGGAGAGAAAGAAGGAAAGAAAAGAGAAAGAGAAAAAAAAAGGGAAGAAAAAGAAAAAAAAACGAGAAAAAAAAAAAAAGAAAAAGAAAGAAAAAGAAAGGAGAAAAAAAAGGGGGTGGGGGAAGGAAACAAATCAAAAAGCAAAACAAAACAAAAACAAAAACAAAAACAAAAACAAACAAACAAAAAAAGAACCACAGGGGAGTATCTTCTGATTCTGTGTACTTTAAGTCCCTTGGCTTCTCCTGGAAGTTGTCAGTCTAGCTGGTGTTCTGGGGGAGGGGCCTGTTGTGCTGATTTTCAGGTGTTAGCAGTTGGGGGAGCTGCTGTGCCCCTGCCTGGTGCAGGGCTCGGTGGGGGTTGTTTACCCCGTGAGGCCGCAGGAGGAACAGCCCCAGTGGCGGGGCAGCTCTGGAAACCTGGATTCAGCTCCGGCAGGAACTCCGTCTGCAGGGCCTGGAGGCTCCGGGCGGGGCCGCTGATGTGCTCAGCTGGGGCAGGAGCGTCCTCGCTGTCCTGGGCCCTCCCGGCCTCTGCCTGTCCCGGGGGAGGCGGGATCCTGGGCTGTGTCCCGGCGCCCTGTGCTCCGGAGCCTGCGCTGGTGGATTCGCGCTCCCGGGCCGCGCAGCCCCCTCCGCGGAGCTGCCGCCCGAGCCCCTCCGAGCTGCTCCTGGAACCGCGCAGCCCCCTCCGCACGGAGCCTCTTCCTCTGCCCGAGCCCCTCCGAGCTGCTCCCGGGGCCCCGCAGCCCCCTCCGCGGAGCCGCCCCCGAGCCCCTTCAGCTGCTCCGGGTCCCGCCGGGTCCTGCCGTGCGTGCGCGCTGCAGCCCTTAGGGAGCTCGGCGCACTCTCCCGGGGCGCAGGTCCCTGTTACTGTCCCCGGGAGCCCGAGGGCCTCCTCGCCCTCCTGGTCCTGCTCCAACTCCCCGCGAGCCCCTTTCCGCCCGGGAAGGTCGGTGCAGCTCCTGCTCCTCCGGGCCGGGGCTCTCCTGTCCTGGGGACACTCGCCCGGCCTCAGCCCGGCTCCTCGCGGGGCCCCTCCCCCTTGGAGGCCTTTGTTCCTTTATTTCTTTTTCCCCGTCTTCCTACCTTGATAGATGCACGAGCTCTTCTCACTGTAGCATTCCAGCTGGTCTCTCTTTGAATCTCAGGCCGAATTCATAGATTTTCAGGATAATTTGAAGGTTTTCTAGGTAGTTTGGTGGAGACAGGTGATTTGGAGACCCTACTCCTCCGCCATCTTGCTCCTCCCTCCCGATTCTGCATATTTCAAATCATCCACACGCTTTTGCCGACTTGCCTGCACAGCCCTGCAGACGTCTCAGTGCAACGCGCTGCCAGGGTCACAGGCCAGTCCCCGGGGAGCTGGAGCCCGCGCTCCTGTAACTGGCTTCTGGAACCTTCCTCCAGCCCTGAGGGTGATTCTCCAGGGCCTGCTGCACCTGCTCCTGGGAGAAGCCCGGGGCCACCGAGCACTCCGCACCTCCCCGGGAAAGCTGGGCTGGGGCGCCAGTGGGAGGAGGCCAGGCGCACTCTCCGTTGCCATCGCTTCTCTTTGCCTCACTGTTTCCTTTGAAACAATGTTAGCCTTACAGAAAGGCCTCGGGACGGGGGGTCCCGCCCGGCTCCTCCCATGCTAGCACCTTCCAAGGCAGCAGGTCCCATTCCAGGAGATTGGCGTTGATAGGATGCGGCTCAACGCGCTACAGGCCTGACGCCCATCTGGCCGGATTTGCCATCAATGTCCTTTCTCTGCTTGGGGTCCCGGGTCCCACTGGCACTGGGCCCGCGGGGCCCCTGAGTCTCCTCCCTGCAGGGGCAGCTCCGGGGGCTGCTTGGTCCCCCCTGGCCTTGGTGCCCTATCTTGACCAGGGTCATCTGATGCTTGTCACCATCACACAGAGGTTACACGTTTTTAGCAAGGACAACCGCATGGTGATGGGATCTCGGGGCCCCGGGTCAGGCTGTCTGACCCTCAGTGAGGATGTCCCGGGGCCCCTGGGTCAGGCTGTGTGTCGGGGTCCCCATGGTGCAGTGTCAGGAGTAGAGGGAGATTATTCTGAGACACTACAAATACTCCATTTTTCCTCAACCCTCCACCCCACCCCTCGGAGGACCTTGCCTCTGACAATTATTGCTTGGCTATCTGCCCAAGGTGGCCGGCTCGCTCTTTCTCCTTCCTTCCTTCCTTCCTTCCTTTCTTTCTTTCTTTCTTTCTCTTTCTTTCTTTCTTTCTTTCTTTCTTTCTTTCTTTCTTTCTTTCTTTCTTTCTCTTTCTTTCTTCTTTCTTTCTTTCTTTTTCTTTCTTCTTTCTTTCTTTTTCTTTCTAAGATTTTATTTATTTAATTGACAGAGAGTAAGGTGGTTTTCTATTTCTCTTGTTCCTTCTGTTTGTGATGTGGGATTCATCTGTGAGGAAAGTTCTATTCCCACTTCCTGCACTTGCTGACCTGTAATTCAAGGCTGTATCTATGTGAGAGTGGACTCACGGATCTTCATTTTATTCTGAGGCTTGGACTCTGTCACTGTTGTGCACTGTGCTGCTCCATTTGCTTCCTGTCCTGTCCTAATATGGGTGTGCTGTCTCCCTCCTGGTGCAGGTGTAACTGATGCACAATGGCTTTAAAACCAGAGGTGGTTTTTGGTTTCCTCTGATGAGCGTCCCATGCAAAAGTCACTAGATCTTTTTCTAATATCTTCCTTCATATAGTATCCTACTCATTTAACTTGATGTGATGATTAAATTTATTCATCATATAAATATGATGTGGTGTTCATGGGAGGCTTTGCCTGGTTTTGGAGGGTATCAAATATAGGCTTGATAGACTGTGAGGGCTCCTGAAACACTAATTGCTATTATTATTGCTGTTCACAGCACTCAGGTGCAATATAATTATAAATAGGACAACGTATAAAGACACAGAAGTTCCGAACAATCAACATCTATATAAAATCAAGATTACTATTATCTTGTTTTTCAGTGTTATATGCACCGTCTTCATATATTTATTCATTTTTAAAAAATATTTTATGCATTCATGTGAGAGAGAAAACGTGCAAGTGAGCACGAGCAGGAAGTGAGGGACAGAGGGAGAAGGAAAAGCAGACTCTGTCGCTGAGCAGGGAGCCTGACACGGGGCTTGATCCCAGGATCCCAGAACCACCAGCCAAAGGCAGATGCCCAACAAACTAAGCCACCCAGGGCCCCAAATACTTCTTTAAAGACTGTCTGGGATACCTGGCTAGCTGGCTCTGTGGGTAGGTGACTCTTGATCTCAGGGTCATGAGTTCAAGCCCCACATTGGGTGTAAAGCTTACTTAAAATAATAATAACAATAATGATGATGATGATGATGATGATAATAATAATAATAATAATAATAATAGACTGCCCCTCTACTCCCTAAACTAACTCTGGCACTAGGTAGGTTACTACTTTCAAATCTTAATAATAATTTGTCCTTTACTTCCTTGCAACAGGGTCAAGGGTGATTTTTGTACCTGAGACTTGCCTGAACTTCAAAGGTTTTTTAGACCACGAATGTGTATTTCGTCTACTATAATAGAATGTGGGCAGCCTGGGTGGCTCAGCGGTTTAGTGCGGCCTTCAGCCCAGGGTGAGATTCCGGGGTCCCGGGATCGAGTCCCACATTGGGCTCCCTGCACGGACCCTGCTTCTTCTCCCTCTGCCTGTGTCTCTGCCTCTCTCACTCGTGTCTTTCATGAATAAATAAATAAAATCTTAAAAAAAAAAAAAAAGAATGTTACTTGAAATATCCCTTAACGCAATCCTTGAACCCTGGTCCAAATGGAATAGAAATCTCACTTTGCCACAGACACAGGTTGCACAGGTTGCCCCTCCACCCATGGTTGCTGCCCTGTGGGCACACACACCTGTTTGTTTACACATTAGAATGGTGTTAGGGAGATTATTCTGTTAGCTTGTAAAATACACGCGATTTTATTCATCGCTCTCCTTTTGAAAAGAGTAGCACCGGGAAAAATGTGATCTGTTAAAATTTCCCCCAAATCGGTAAAGAACTTTAATTTACTTATGTTTTGGCTTTGAGAGAGCAGAACTGCTTGAGCAAACTCCCTGCGGACCTTGGCGCGCTGTGGGCCAGGCACTGGATTAAATTAAGCCCAGGTTCCCCTACCTAAGTGTAACTGTATAGGAGTATTAGCGCTGCCTGAAAACAGCACTTGTTCACCATGCTCTGTTAAAACTTTGAATGGGTTTTTAACCTAAGTGGGTTTAATTCAGAAAACTCTTTTTATAGAAGTAAACTTTGAAAGCATTGCTTTTCAGGAAAGCGTTTAGAATGACACTGCGCAGCCCCAATTCCCGCTGAGAAGGAAGGAGCCTTGTGGCTGTAAACTGTCGTCCTTAGTGGGCTGGGTGAAGCCCACGGGGTGGGGGTAACACTGGGAAGGTCCCCCGCCGGGGGCCCACGTGGATCACAAATTCGGGTCCTGCAGCAAAGCTCATCAAAGTCCCCACAGCTCTGCTCTCCTGTGCAGACCTCCAGGCTGTTAACCTGCGTACTGAGAGGCAGCGGCCCTGCCCTAGGAGGAGGCTGGTAGGATGGGGGTGGAGGGAAGATCATGGGACCCTCCCCACTGAAGGGATCAGGACATGCCACCCTAAATCATGCCACGTGGGCATATTGATTATTTTGAGCTAAAGGGACTTGAGAAACAACAGATGTAGGACAGCCTCTCTGCCTTCCTTTCCACCCAAAAAAGCAGGTCATAAAATGTCTGTGATCAGGTGCCCGCCCGGTACCAACAAGAGAGCATTCTCATCACCTGGGACCCAGAGCCAACACTGATGCGCATCTGCATGCACAGACTTTCCAGGACGGACCTTGTCTCCCATCACTGGTCCCCATATATTTATCTCCCACAATTTGCCACTTTTCTAGAAGCCTAAACTTCTTTCCCTCTGTCTCGTCTCCACTATTGGTTGCTCTTCGTTGAAAATGGCATAGATGTCCTCAGACTTAACCATTTCTTTGGGGTTTTCATTTCATTTCTGTATGGCCTCTCATAGGTATGTAAAATAAACACATTTTGTTTTTTTTGGGATTGGGGGGGCAGTTTAAAATGCAGATCCCTAGACACTGATCTTAAGAGGGCACAGGGAAACATGTTTTTTTTCTCCCCCTATACCACCTATGGATTCTCTTTTATCCACACAAGTAAAGCTCACTCAAGAAGTCCCAGAAGCTAGGGAAACTGAAACTCCCTTTACTGTAGAAGTTAAAAAAAAAAAGTTACATCTGTCAGTTTTTGGGGGGAGCACCAGATTTAGACCAGAGGTATGTTTGGTGAATGGACTTTCTTTGAGATGATGAGCCTCTTTGAGAATCTAATGGAAGCTTTAGAAGAAAGTGGGCAGGTGGCAGCTATGTGTAAGAAGAGTGGGTGGTCCCTCATAAGAGCCTCCAAAGGTGGTTCTTGCAAACCTAGGGGAGAGCATCCAGGAATGCTGCCTGGGGCATTGTGGGGTCGGGAGGACTGTGGCCCACACCTGGGGTCTGGATCTATGGCTCCTCTCATCTTGGTGAGGGTCCCAACTGGGAGTTCTCCAGAAACTTGAGATGACCTTGCAATGGCCGGGGAGTGGTTATCAGCCCTTCTCTCGCCATCAGGCCAGGCTAAGCCTACTGTAAACAACATTCCTTTTTTTTTAAAAAAACTGAACACTTGGGAGTACTCCTCTCAGTAGAGGCAGGAGCGGAAACAGCAGCTTTATCTTGTTTACCCATTCCAAGACATCTTGGGCAAGTGTCCTAGGCTCTTTGTTTCTCTTCATTTTCTCAAACATAAAACTGGGGTAACCATAGTATCTTTTGCATAGAGTTGTTGTGAAGAATAGATGAGCTAATATGTATACAACTGAAAACTGCCCCTGTCCTGGAGAATGCTATCTACATATCGTTGATTCAGTGATCAATGGACTCAGGGATCTCTAAACATCCCCCGCTCTGAGGATCCAGGAGTCGTAATAACATGAAAGCTATCTCTGTATATTAATCGACTACCCTGTTGACATGCTTTATTTCACTTAATGCCCCGAACAATCCTGTGACTCAGACTATCTCACTCCGTTAGAGGGGAGACCAAACTCATGTTACTTGCCTCAGATCACACAGCAGTGGGTTCCATCTCGATAAGAACACAGAATGCAACCCTCACCTGCCCAAACCACAGGGTGTGAGAAGTTATTTGCAACAGAGAACGAGGGAACAGAGAACGAGGGAATTGTATCGGAATACGAAAGAAAGCTTACACATCAGAAAGGGAAGAGACAACAAGGTATAGAAAATGAATGGAAAAAAAAAAAAAAGAAAATGAATGGACGGTTCCTATAAGAAATCCACATGACCACTAAGTCTGGATAAATGCTCAGCTCACTGGTAGCATCAAGAAGTGCAAATTAAAACCACAACAAGACATGACTGAATATCCATCACAAGTCCTGGTGAGGACAGAGGGAAGCGGGGGTTCATTCTACAACAGGTGATTGACAGGTCTTTCTGAGCTCCAAAGATATCCTCTCACTCACTACCTCCTAACTTCCCACACTGCTGCTGAGAAGGCCTATGCTACTGTTATTTCTGATTATTTGCATGTGTATTTTAAGATGCTTTGGGTAGCAAGCAACTGTAGGGGAGAGAAAAACTTTTCATCCACTCTCTTATGTTCTTGGGACTACGGTTTACAGCTTTAATCTACAAAGATGGGTTAATAGGACAAAAGGCACACAGACTTTATTTGATGTTAATCTTAATTTTTATATCTACAGGAGGCTCTTCCTGGAAAAGAAGTAAACACCCAAGGAGGTGGATAGACCTGGAGGCTTATACGTGATCAATTATATATGTGATTTATATGTGATAAATTGCACAGACACAACGAGACAGAGGAAACAGGTTTGGGCTTCGAGTACCAGTAATTTATGGGAAGGTAATGGTACGGAGGAATGTACTAGAAGATAAAGGTTATTATTATTTTTTTATAATTTTTTTCAAGCCATCGGAGTTTATTTATTTATTTTTAATTTATTTATGATAGTCACACAGAGAGAGAGAGAGAGAGAGAGGCAAAGACATAGGCAGAGGGAGAAGCAGGCTCCATGCACCAGGAGCCCAACATGGGATTTGATCCCGGGTCTCCAGGATCGTGCCCTGGGCCAAAGGCAGGCGCTAAATGGCTGCGCCACCCAGGGATCCCAGATAAAGGTTATTTAGTAAGGTCTGTTTATGTAGACTCATGGTGGTGCCAGTTCTACCTCCAGTCATAAATGTTTTTCCTCCCTTGCTGCCACAGTAGGAGGGTCACCTTCACAAAGGCAAATTCATGCCCTATTTTTAGGAAGATAGCGGGAGGATAGAGAGCTTTTCCTACATCTGCAGCTTGTTAATTGCTTTCAGCTTCAAAATAACCCTTATGCATATTTGGGGTGTCACATTCCAATCCTTCCCAGAACATAGTATCTGTCTAAAAATGACATGAGTACCTTGACTGTTCCCTTAGCAGGCGGTCTGGAAGGAAGCAATCCTGAGGTTGGTTTGGCACTTCTCCATGCTCATCTAGGGCCCAGGCGCCTTCCAGCAATCCGCTCTTCCATCGCTGGCACGTCAGCCATGGTGCTCTTCGCTGGGATGAGATGGTTGCATCAGCTCCAAACCTCACAGTCTGAGTCACAAGGAAGGAGCAATAAGATGAAGCCAGCCTCAGCAGATGTGCTCCTCTATTTCCTTGCTCAGCACCTAGCCAAGGGGCCCTGGATGACCGTGCTGGGCCCCGTCATGCCTCCCCCCGCAGGAATAGCCATACCGCAGGCCTCCAATCTGGGTTCTACAAATTCCCCCAGAAAGAGGGGAGGGCTGCTTGGCAGACATCTGCGGCATCTGTTACATTAGCGGATCCGTGGGGTTTTTTTCCCCTCTGTGAAAGCTTAGGATTATCAGTTCTCTCTGGTGTTTAGGGTGGAAGTAGAGAACTCTGAGTCCCATATTCTTTAATTCAGCCTTGGCTAAAACATTCGGCTGAAGCAGAAGCATTTAATGAGAAACACTGAGAAAATGGGGATCTGCTAAAACAGGTACTTTTGAAAAGAACAACCCTGTGCTAGACAGTAGATATTTTTTAGATAGATAAGAAAATAGATGTTTCCCTGGACAAACCTGTTAAATCTACTGTATCTGGGGATCCCTGGGTGGCTCAGTGGTTTAGCACTGCCTTCTGCCCAGGGCGTGATCCTGGAGACTCAGGATCAAGTCCCACGTTGGGCTCCCTGTAGGGAGCCTGCTTCTCCCTCTGCCTGTGTCTGTCTCTGTCTCTCTGTCTCTCTCTCTCTCTGTGTCTGTGATGAATAAATAAATAAAAATCTTTTTTTTAAAAAAAATCTACATGTATCTGAGCAGCATAAAGTTAAGCTCTGGCTAAGTCTTTGTGATGAGAAGTATAAGGAGCTTTCTTGGAATATTTATCGTGTTGTGTTAACAGTTCTATGCACTGTTTTCTTGTAACCTTTCTTGTAACCAGAGTGTGTTTGCCACGAGATAGTCCAAGTTTTCAGGTTAATTTGGTATAGATAATGGTGTTTGTTCACTTTAAGTTCTAAACTACGTTTCTTATTGGAGGCTAACTTTACTCGCAACCGTGGTGACTCAGTTCGATTAACTCAGCCTCTGTAGAACGGTTGTGTGGGTCCTTAAGTTAAAGTCAGAACCATAGCTCAAGGCACAACCTTTTATGAATACTTATTTATTTATAACTTCAACAGATTAACCTTGAAACACAATTCAGAGACTCAACCTGTTATGATATGTGAGGTTTCATGATGATGTGCTTTGCCATAGCTCCGTGAAACTCATTTTCTGAGGTGTTCAATGGGCTTCTTTGATAGGGGAAACTCATGTCTCTGGTTTGGGGAAATGTCTGTATATTCATTTTGGAGGAGTGAGAAGCCTGGGTTATTTATCCATTTATCCATTGATCGCTGCAGAAGGTCCAACATCTAACTAATAGTTAAGCTTTCAGTTTATTTAACAATATGTGTCCAGAGTGCCTGGCTGGCTCAGTGGGTAGAGCATGTGACTCTTGATCTTGGGGTTGTGGGTTCAAGCCCCATGTCGTACGTAGAAATTACTTAAAAATCAAATCTTAAAAAAACCAAAAATACATTTCTGTTCTTTTATTCTATGCCTCCTGTTAATCAGATATTGTGCCTCCTAGAATGATTCTCTACTTTCCTTACATTTTTCTCTGTATTTTCCATGGCTCTATCGCCTTAGCCCAATAGGACCTTAATGTCATCTTTCACTCCACCTTCTGAACTTGTAAAAAATTTAACTTAGGCTATTTTTGGCCTCTGATGATTATTCTCAATTCATGATGCAGAATTTTCTATTTCTGATGGTATCCAACAACAGGGGCATGTGTGGTATTTGGGTGTGCAAGTGTGTGTGTGTGTAATTCTTTACTTGTATGGTCTGTTTTGTGTGCTCAAATGTTTTGGTTTCTCCCACAATGGTAATGCTTGTCTATGTTCACACTGAAGAGTAGGTGCTAAGAAGTGGGCCCACAGGGTGTGTGACGGGAGCTTGGATCTGGTGGGCCCGCTGGAGTGCTTGGCCAAGAGCCAGCACTTTCTCTCCACATGTCAGCACCTGAAGGCCTCTCTTCCAAAGAAGGTCCTAGGAGGGGTGGCACAGGGCCGGAAGAGTCTCCCTGCCAGAAATCTAGAGGCAAATAGGGCAAATATGCTGGGCAGACCTGCCATCTGGTTACTCCGTCCAGGAGGAGCTTGCCACCCTCAGCTGTCAGTTCCTTGGGGGTCTACCTCGGTGGCAGGGAGCCCCTTCCCCATCAGCCCCGTCCAATGCCCAATGGAGGTGAGCACCTGGCGTCTCCGTTTGGGGCTGAACCTGAGCAGCACAGCCAGGCCTGCTCACTGTGCCATGAGTGACCAGTGTCACCTGAGGTATCTGGAAAATGCTGAGTTCTCTTTTGAAAACCTGTCACAGCAGTTGCAGCAGACACTGTTGATGCCACATTTCCCTGGAGCTCATGTTCACAGACCCACGACCCCTCCTGCAAACACCGTGGCCATAGGAGCTTGGGTGGGTGAGGACATGTTGGAGAGCAGCCACCAGCCCCAGAATGAGCAGTAGTGGTGGTAGCTGACCACCCTTCTGACTCACCAAGTGGCAACTGGGAAGTCTCCAGCAGGACCGAGCCCCAGTGGCTCACAGCAGGACACTCTTGTGGATGCCTGCCGTTCCTTGGAGCTAAGTCAGTGCTTTGGCTTTCCCTCCAGACACCTCCTGGGATTGTCTCCCAGATACACTTGTGTCACTTTAATCCTCACTTTAGAGCCTGGATCTGAGGGACTCAGATGCAGCCAGTCAGCACCAGGCCAGACCCTTGCATGCACTCTCTTGATCAGAGCTGGCCATAAGCACTCACTGTGGGCATCCATTCTGATTTGCCATCTTAAGTGGGATGAGCATCCTATCACCTCTGCCCCTGTGGGGTCTTCGCACAGCATGGAGAAGCAGGTGCTTCCACCTCGTTTCACACAAGGGGAAACTGAGGCTCAAAATGTTGCCTCAGGTTATACAGCCAAGAAACTGGGAGGCTGTTACCAGAATCCTCTCTCCCTGACTCTCAAGTCCTGTGTCCTCAATGTGGAAGTGTTTGCTCCGCACAGGAACCAAATGAAAAGTCATTCAGAAACCAGGCCCCAGGAATCTCAGTAATGTTCCCAACACTATAAACACCTATTCGATAACAAATAAATTAGTTTCCCTCCCTTTGTGGTTTAGAGAAAGCATTATTGATGCACGGAAGGGAAAAAACAAATGTCATCGCTTGAACGGGAAAACAATCCCAAATTTAGGAGGAGAATTTGTGAGCACAGGACACAAAGCATGTTGCAGAGTGGGGGTTAGAAGGCACGGGAGATTCAAGCGTCCTTTGGGAAATTATTGGTTTCCCAAGATTCTATCTTTCAGGGCAATTTTTGGTTCATGCTGGAGTGGCTGCGTGATAGACCGGAGGATAGAGCGTGCATAGGGCCCTGGCATCACAAGTGGGTCTGGGTGACACCCCGGCTCTGAGGGTCTGTATGTTTTCTCCTCTGTAAGGACATTTTGTGGGGGTTCCTGGGAGGTGCATCTTTGAAACACAACACCGCAGATGCTAAGATTCTTTACTCCTGGGTGACTTTAAGCTAAGACATGTGGAGAGAAAGAAGTGGACCCATCGGGGTCATCCTGCTGTGTGTGTGTGGGAATGAAGCTCTGCATTTGGATCTTCCTGGTGCAGAATCTCTTCCCCAAACAGTTGTTGTAAAGCTCTTTCCAAACATCAAAACAAGCTGTTCATCTTTGCGGCATGAGTGTCCATGGAGTTTGTTTCGATGAAGCTACCCAAGGAGTGGCTGTGTGACTGTTTCTGAAACATAGAAGAGGGAATACAGATGGTCAGTAAACTCTTCAGATGTGAAATGGATTGTTTTCTTTCTCTTTGCACCAGATTCTGATCCTGAAAAATAAACTTTCAGATATAAACATTCCAGAAATAGGAAAACTGGATATAATAGCTGCTGAAAAGTCGGTTAAAGCCCAATCTTACCCGCTCTTGTTTGAATACAGATGCAGTGGAGGACGGGAGACCGCCTGGTTTTGAACTCCTGGCCACAGGGGCCGCAAAGGCAGCAAAGCCCGTGAGACAAAGCGGGTAGGGAGCTACACAGCTGCCCACAGGCATCCCAGAGCACACTAGCCACATTATTAGTGGTAGGTTATTTTGGACGGTTCTTTTTTTAAAATCCATTTAATAAATATGCACCGAAGAGCCTACTTAGTGTCACTTATGCTTCTGAGGAAGACATTTGATGCAAATAAAGTGCTCCAGGGTTGATTTACCTTTGGCATGAAAGCCATCATCGCTGATGAAGCATAAAGGGTGGCATTCTATAAGCTGATCAAGGCAGCGCTGAAACAACAAAGCCAAGAATTACCGTACACGTTCGCTGCCAGGTATTTGGAGCGCATGCTAATTTCCCGCATCATCTTGGGATGCCAGGTCTGGCTGCAGTAGCAGCTCCATCGAGGGGGGGATGCCAGCACCGCACAACCTAATTTAAAATAATCAAGTCCAGATGCTGGTGCCAAAAAAGAGGTTTGCACCATTCACCACCATGACCTAGATCATATTTCAAAAGTGTCAAATCAAAGCTGTCCCACCAAAGCCTGATTTCTTTTTTTTTTTCAAAGCCTGATTTCTTAATGAATTCCTTATGTATTCATCTCTTGAATACAGAAAGTGGGGTATCCGCTGGGGAGTCAAAGATTTACAAAAACAAAACCTACGGGTGCTATGCTTTGTGAAACACACCCTGTGCAGTGAATATCTCGCTATGGAATTATTTACTGCCTCATTAACATGTTTTCGTTTAAAAAGCCACATCTGAGAGGCATCATAATGTTGATGGAGAAGAGGGAGCATGCGCTGAAGGGAGCTCGTTGAAATCTCAATATTTTAGAGGTTTTAAAAAATGCTGACATTCTATCATGTTAATCCAGTGCTGTTGAGAGTAAAATTTTAAAAATCTTCTCATTTTTCTATGTTAAATGTTGGTCTCCTTTCCTGAAGAAAGACTCTGGCTAAGAGTTGTCTTTTGAGTCCTTATACTAAGTATGTCTGGATCCTGAATAAAGCAAGCTTTTTGCTTTTTTGAAAAGCAAAAAGGCGTATGATCCTCAAGGTTAGATAAATACCTATATACAGACAGAGAGATGGATGGACTGAAGGGTAGATGAACAGAGATATAAGCAGGTAGTATCAGCTTTTGGAGAATAACACTCTCCTACCTTCAGATTAGTGTTCAATGAATGGGTTTCTGCTCAGAAAGGTGCAGCCTACAAACTCCAGGAAGCATTCTTGAGTACTCTTGTCCAAGTACTCCAGAGAATGGGGCTCTGTCTCAAAATGGCTTCAGAATCCTGAAGTTATTATTATTATTTTTTAATAGAGATAATTCTAAAGCATAGTACTTTTTTTAAGATTTTATTTATTTACTCATGAGAGACACACAGAGAGGCAGAGACACAGGCAGAGGGAGAAGCAGGCTCCATGCAGGGAGCCTGACGTGGAACTCGATACCGGGTCTCCAGGATCATGCCCTGGACTGAAGGAGGCACCAAACCGCTGAGCCTCCCGGGCTGCCCAGGATCCTGAAGTTAGATTATGAAAACTCCACTCACTCGTTCATTCAACCAGTAATCACTCGAATGGCTGCTCTGTGCGAGGGCAGTGGCTCTTGTGGCTATGGATTTCAAGTGGTTCATTCCAGTTTCCATTTTGCAAAACCTTAAATGGTACTTCTAGCTTCAGAACAAGAACTCATAGGGACGTCTGGGTGGCTCAGAGGTTGAGCATCTGCCTTTGGCTCAGAGCGTGATCCCACGGTCCGAGGATTGAGTCCCACATCAGGCTCCCTGCATGGAGCCTGCTTCTCCTTCTGCCTATGTCTCTGCCTGCCTCTCTCTCTCTGTGTCTCTCACGAATAAATAAATAAAATCTTTAAAAAAAAAAAAGGAAAAGAAAAGAACAAGAATGCATAAATTCACTTATCCACCTCCTCTCTCCCAAATACAACTAAATAGCCTGGAAATAATCAGACAGAGAATGGCAAAAGGACTCTGAAAGTGGAAAAGAAGAGGGGGACTGGTTGGAGACCTCAGGTCTTCAGGTGTGGTCATGTGCTGAGGGCTTTGAGCTCCTATATGCCCCACATGGGTGCCAAAGAGGCCTGAAACCTGGAACTGCCAATGGCAGAGACAAGTAAATAAGAAAGGCCTGGTGGAAGAACTGGGCAAGGAGGAGCCCAACAGAGCCCAGATGGAGGCTACTAACCAACTTCGGGGACACAGCAGGGAGCCCAATTTGCCTTCAAAGCCCCACTGGGCTGACACAACCCTGACTCTGCACTCAGGAACTGCTCGGGAATGCTGCTGACCCTCCAGGGAGCAGCATCAGCACAGCCCAGCAACTCTGTGCTCAGCACCTGTGGCAGGAGAAGACCCAGGCCCAGAGGCTTAAGCCCTTCCATGGTAGAAGGCGGTCTAGTAACATAGATGGTCCAACCTTTCAGACAGCAACAGCGGGGGTGGAGTGAGAACCCCAGAAGTGCCAGAAGAATGAGGCTGGCCAGCAGCACTGTAAAGCTCTAATACTAACCTGTCACTGAACCACAGCCTACAGAAGTGGGTCAGAACCTAGACAGTAAATGTAAAGGGGACACTTTCACTGCTAAAATATAAGATTTAAGTAGCATTGAGTCCCCTAACACAATAACCAAAATGTCTGGGATACAATAAAAATTCATTCATCATACCAACAATCAGGAAAACTACCCTGTGAGAAAGAAAAATCACTGGATACCAATATTGAAGTGAAAGGATGTTGAAATTATTTGCCAAGGATTTTAAAACAGTGTAATTAAGAATGTTTCAATAAATAATGACAAATTCTCTTGAGAAAAATGGAAAAATAAAAAATCTCTGCAAAGAAATAGAAGTTATAAAAACTCATTGAATGAATTCAATAGTAGAATGGAGAGGACTTTGGATAGAATCCATGAACTTGAAGACAGATCAATGGAGTTTATTCTGTCTGAGTAAAACACAGAAAATAACCTTAAAAAAAAATGAATGGAGTCTCAGGGATCTGTGAAACAGATGTCTAACTAAGTATCCAAAATATCCAACATTTATCATCTGAGTTCCAGAAAAAGAGAAAGAAGGTGTGGCTAGCTGACAACTTCCCAAATTTGGCAAAAGACATAATACTACAGATTTAAGAATCTGGGGGAAATCCAAATTGGATAAACTCAAAGAAATCCAAACAAAGACATGTCATCATTATTAAATTTTTAAAAAACTAAAGACAAAAAAAAATCTTAAAACCAGGGAGAAGTGATGCATTACTTGTACTGGGACACTGAATTAATAACACCAGATTTCTTTCCTGAAACCATCAAGGCCAGAAGTCGGTGGTACATTTTTCTAGACATAAAAGAAAAGATCTGTCAACCATGTATCCTGGCAAAACTATCCTTAAAAAATTAGGGGGAAATAGACTTCTCAGATGAAGGAAATTTAAAGAATTTGGTGCTAGCATACCTACATTTAAAGGTTGGTAAAGGAAAACCCCCAAACACTAAAAAAGAAAAAAAGAAAGTTACCGATTGAATTGTGCCCACTCATTCCTATGTTGAAGCCCAACCTCCAATGAGATGGTTTTTGGAGATAAGAACTTTAAGGAGGTACCTAAGTTAATAAGCAAGGCTCTAAGGATGGGGTCCTCCTCTGATAGGACCAGTGGTCTTAACAAGAAGAGGAAGAGACCCAGGGCATGTGCACATAGAAGCCATTTGAGGACATGGGCGGGGGGGGGGGGTGGCGGGTAGCCTATGAACCAAGGAGAGAGGCCTCAGGAGAAACAACGCCTCCCAATATCTCTCACCTTGGACTTGCAGCCTCCAGAACTGTGAGGGATGCACTTCTGCTCCTTAAGCCCCCAGGCCGTAGGATGTCTAATAGCAGCCTGAGCAGAGTAAAGCAGAGAATGACAACAGACAGATGGTAGGACCTACAGAGGAGAAGACAAGGACAGTGGAATGAGAAGACAGAGGCAGGCAAACCTAACAGACTGTTCTTCCCCTCTTGAGTTTAAGTATACTTTATATTTGAAGCCAAAATTATAACACCATTTGATGTGGTGCTCAGTGCATGCAGGGGAAAACACTTAAGACAATTATATTTAAGAAGTGGGGTGAGTCAAAGATCTAAATGGAGGTAAGGCTTCTACACTCAGGGTAAAACACTGATAGAGCACAGGTGATGGGGTATCACAGTGGTATCGGGTCACAGGGCAACTGGCAGTAAAGTTACACAAAGCGGTATATAAAAAAAATGTTATAAATAAAGAAGAATCTAATGCTGAATAATGGTCAAGTAACTCACAAGAAGGCAAGCAAAACGAAAACAAAGACAAAAAACCCCACAGAGGAATGAAAAAAAGAGGACAAATAGAAAACAAAACACTAAAATGGCAGACTTAAGCTCTAATATAAATGACTATTTTAAATAGTAGTAGGATAAATATACCAGTTAAAAGACAGAGACCAGTTGTTCTTCAGTAAAGCTGGAAAAAATTAAGAATGCAGAAAGGTTGAGATAGCGTGGGTAACACACATGACTCAATCACTTGCAGTCTATGAGAAACATGACTTCACAATAACACCATAGATATGTAGGAAAGAAAAGGATGGCAAAGCTGTATCATGAAAATGTGAATTAGAAAAGAAGCAAGAGCGACTATAGTAACACCAAAGAAAGTAAGCTTCAGAGCAAAAAAAAAAGTTATTTAGGAACAAAAGAGGGCATCACAGAATGATAAAGGCTCAGTCAACCCACTAAGATCCAGCAATCCTAAGTTTAGGTATAGCACACAGCAAAGTTTCAAGTTTTTCCACAGAGCAAAAACTGGTGAAGAAAGAAACAGACACACTCACGGTTGTAGCTGGGGATTTCAAAACCCAGCCTGCAGTGTTTGCTAGAACTATTAGAGATAAAACCAGCAAGGCTGCAACAAACAACGCCACAGCCCACTGGGTTTGCCTGACATTACGGAATACTCCACCCGGTAACAGGAGGATACATACCGTAGGCAAGTCTCAGGGAACACTCACTGTGAAGAAAGGCCATTTCCTTGGTCATACAACAAACCTTAGCCAATCTGAAAGAATTTAAATTGTACAGAGTGTGTTTTCTAACCAGAACAGAATCAAATTAGAAAACAGTAAGTGAAAGACGACAGAACCATCTCCAAATTCTTGGAAATTCAGTAACACTTCTAAATAATTTGTGGGGCAAAACAGAAGTCTCAAAGGAAACTGAAAAATAAATGAATGAAGGTGAATGAACATTGAAATGAAATTGAAAATACAACATCAAAGCTTGTGGGGTTCAGCCAATATGGTGTTTACATTAGAAAATAAATGTTTACATTACATTAGAAAAGAGAAAATATATCAATCAGTAATCTAAATCCCCAGCTCAAGAGGCTGGAAAAAGAAGAGAAAGGAAAAGTACAGCAACTAAAAGCAAGCAGAAAGAATGAATTTTTTTTTAAAGGGCAGAAATTAATGAAAATAAAAGCATGAAAATGAGAGAATTAGTGAAAACAACAAACATATTTGTCAAAAAAGTCAATAAAATTGACAAACCCTAAGCTCAACTGACAAGGATAAAAAGAGAGTAGAGACAAATCACCAGTGTCAAAATGAAGGAAGGGCACCACAAAGGATCCTGCAGACATTATAAATCATACATTTGTCACACGTGTCAGAAATTTGACAACTCAGAAGAAATGGACTAATTCCTTGAAAACCACAAACTACCAAAACCCAACAAGATAAAACAGATACATGACTAATCCTATAACGTCGAAAGAATCGAATCTGTAATTTAAAAGTTCCCGAAGAAAGATATTTCCAGGTTCCAGATGTTTTCATATAGAGAATTTCTCCAGCATTTAAAGAATTAACATCAATTTTACAAAATGTCTGCCAGTGAAGAAAAGAGGGAGGGAACACCTCCCAATTCATTGTATGAGGTCATCGTTACCTTGATACCACGGTACAAACAGGGCGTGCATAAAAATAAAGCTATACATCAACCTCTCTCATGAATTTAAATGTATAAATCCTCAACAAATATTAGCAAAGTGAGTCCAGTGATGTATTAAAACAAGTGTACATCATGACCACGTCATCCCCACCAAGAATGCAAGGCTAGTTCGACATTCGAAAATCAACCAGGGCAATCCATCATACCAAGAGGCCAAATCACTTGCGCGTCTATCTCTGTCTTGATGTCTGCTTCCCAGAGGATCCAAACTCCATTCATTCGCTGAGGGCTATAATACCAAAAATCCCACAGCAACTTAAGTTGAGAAATGTAACACAGACACTTTAGATGGGTTTTCTTTATGATTAATTACAAGGTAGGAATGCCCAGTGCCACTGCCACCATTTAATCTTGTTCTGGAGATCCAGGGCCATGTTGTAACAGAAGGAAAGGAAGTAAGCAGTACGATGAACATCTACCCAGAGAAAAACCAAAAGAACCACCAAACTGCGTTGACCCTTGAACAATAGGAGGATTAGGGACAAAGACACCCATGCAGCAGAAAATCCCCGTGTAACTTCTGACCCCCCCCAAACTTAACTACTTGATAGCCTACTGTTGACCAGAAGCCTTACCGATAACACAGCTGATTAACACATATTTTGTATATTATGTGTGTGATAGACTGCATTTTGACAGTAAAGTAAGCTAGAGAAAAGAAAACGTTATTAAGAAAATTATAGGAAAAATACATTTACAGTATTCTGCTGTATTTACTGGGAAAAAAAATCTACGTAGAAGAGGACCCGCGCACTTCAAATCCATGTTGTTTAAAGGTCAACTGTGTCAGAACACAATGTTCCAGACCAACTTACAAAGGATTCAATGGTCTTGTGCTCGCTTCAGCAGCACACATGCTAAAATTAGAAAAATACGGCGATTAGCCTGGGCCCCCATGCAGGATGACACTCTAGTGAAGTGTTCCATGCTCTTATTAAGGAGGGCCCTTGTGATGAGCTCCGTGTGTTGTACGTTAAGTGTTGAGTCACTAAATTCTACACCTGAGGGCAGCCCGGGTGGCTCAGCGGTTTGGCGCCGCCTTTGGCCTAGGGCGTGATCCTGGAGACCCAGGATTGAGTCCCACGTCAGGCTCCCTGCATGGAGCCTGCTTCTCCCTCTGCCTGTGTCTCTGCCTCTCTCTCTCTCTCTCTCTCTCATAAATAAATAAATAAAATCTTAAAAAAAAATGCAGGCTTCTGTTCAATGAGAGAGCTAAGATACAAATGGTAGATATTTAACAGCACAGCTGCGTGAAACTATATGGGGTTGGTGCCTCACACAAACCAGGAGGTCCTAGAAAAATAAACCAGAGAAAGGAGTGTAAACCACATAGAAAAATGGGGAAAGGATACATACAAAACATTTTCAAAATAGGAGATCCTAATGACGACCTCAGGGTGATAAATGAGGAAATGGGGCCATAACATATATTTAGACAGATGTTTTATTCTCCAGAAGGAACAAAGGGGAAATGCTTTCGGTGGTTGCCTCCTCAGAGTGTGGCTGAGTGTGGGAACTGTTGGGGTGGGAAATCCTTCTATACAGTTTGATTTTTTTTAACCATATACATGTTTTGCTTTGATTTTTTTTAATTTAATTTTTTAAAAGTAGGCTCCACACCCAGCATGGAGCAAAAAGCAGGGCTCTAACTCATGACCCTGACGTAAAGACCTGAGCTGAGATCAATAGTTGGACACTTAACCGACTGGGTCCTCCAGGCACCCCGGACATTTTTAAATTTTAAGAGAAAAGGAGCTAACAGCCAATACCCTTATCCACATCTTTCAGAAAGTTAAGTATTTCACCGAGAATCACCTAGGCCAAAAGAGTTTCATAAGAATGAAAATTTAAGGATATACTTCCCCAAATGATGGCAACCTATTATCATTCTTGGGATTATATATAATCAAGAAACAGAGGTAGCACAATGAAGATGTGATCTCGCATAAGAAGCTGTATGAGGGATCCCTGGGTGGCGCAGCGGTTTAGCGCCTGCCTTTGCCCCAGGGCGCGATCCTAGAGACCCGGGATCGAATCCCACGTCAGGCTCCCAGTGCATGGAGCCTGCTTCTCCCTCTGCCTGTGTCTCTGCCTCTCTCTCTCTCTCTGTGACTATCATAAATAAATAAAACTTAAAAAAAAAATAAAAAAAAAGAAGCTGTATGATTTGGCGGTTTCTTTACTTAGCAGAATGTTTTTGTCTTTGAGATTCATCTATATTGTTTTTTATTTTTTTAAGATTTTATTTATCTATTCATGAGAGACACACAGAGAGAGGCAGAGACACAGGTAGAGGGAGAAGCAGGCTCCCTGTGGAGAGCCCGACATGGGACTCGATCCCAGGACCCCAGGACCATGACCTGGGCCAAAGGCAGTGCTAAACCACTGAGCCACCCGGGCTGCCCGAGATTCATCAGTGTTGTAACACGTGTTAGCTTATTTAATTGCTGACCTGTACTCCGCTGTATGGATATACCATCTTTTCGATGTTCATCAGTTGGCAGTCGTTTGGATGGATTCCAGTTTGGGTCTATATGACTAATGCTGCTATCAACATTCACGTACGAGTGTTTGCATGAGCAGGTGTTTTCATTTCATAGAGAAAAGTTACGCTTCTTAGAAAACTGCCACAGTTTCTCCAAAGTAGTCGCACCATTTTACATTTTCACCAGAAATGTATGAGGTTTTCATTTTTTTCCTCTATCTTGCCAATGGCTGGTATGACCTTTTTTATTATACTCATTCTAGTGGGTGTCAGGGGCTATGTTGGAAGTTTCGATTTGTGTTTTTCTAATGATTAATGATGTTGAATATATTTTCATGAGCTTTTATAGACACTAAATGGCTCCTGGTGGCATCTTTTTCACCATTTTTTAAATCTAGTTTTTAAAAATTATTTTTATATACATGGATACGCATCCTTTATTATATATGATTTGCAATATTTTCTTACAGTCTGTGGCTTGTCTTCATTTCCTTCATTCTGTCCTTTGAAGAGCAAATTTAAAACATTTTAAAGCATTTTCTTGAGAGAGAGAGAGAGAGAGCACGCACAGGGAGTGTATAGAGAGAGAGAGGGAGAGAGAGAAAATTTTAAGCAGGCTCCACACCCAGCACGAGGTTCAATCTCCTATCCCCAAGATCACCACCTGAGCTAAAATCAGGAGTCGGATGCTTAACCAACTGAGCCACCCAGGGGCCCCTGCAAATTCAGAAAAATTTTAATGAAGCTTATCAATGTCTTTCTTTGGCTTATGCTTTTCATGTTGTACATAAGGTATCTTTGCCTAACCAAGGATTTACAAAGATTTTCTCCTAGGCCTTCTCCTAGAAGCTTTATAATGTAGCCCGTTATTTAGGCTTCTGGCCCATTATGAGTTGATTTTTATATATCGTGTGAGGTAAGGGTTTATTTTAAATAAAGGTGTCATAAAGGCAACACTCCATCCATGTCTCTGGGGGGAATCTGTTCCTGGAACAGATTCTGGTGGTTGCTGGGCTTCCTCCACCTGTCTTCATACAGCCTTCTTCTCTGGAGTGATCTCCTCTGCGTCTAAGGGTCATCTCCTTTTGCCTCTATCTTAGGACATGTGTGATGGCCTTTAGGGAGTGCCCCCCATTATAACTCCTGGCAATCACGGGCAGCCCCGGTGGCTCAGCGGTTTGGCGCCGCCTTTGGCCTAGGGCGTGATCCTGGAGACCCGGGATTGAGTCCCATGTCGGGCTCCCTGCATGGAGCCTGCTTCTCCCTCTGCCTCTGCCTCCCTCTCTAATAAATAAATAAAATCTTTTGAAAAAATAATTCCTGGAAACCTCATTTTAAAATCCTTAACTTCATCACAGCTGTACAGATTCCCTTTTCCAGATAAGGTGATATGATACAAGTTCCATGGATCAGAACTCAATTCTTTGGGTGGCCCATTATCTGATCTAATACGATACCCAATTTCTCTCAGCAACATTTTTTTTTTTTTTTTGCAACATTTGTTTTGAAAAGACTATCCTTTTCCCTTTGAATTAGCACTCTGGCATTGTTGAAAATCAACTGACCATAAATGTAAGGGTTTCTTCCCGAACTGTCAAATCTGTTCCATTGATACATCCTTGCATTGGCACTATCTTGTCTTGCTAACTGTAGTATTAGGGTAAATTTTAGAAACTAAGTAGTGTAAATCATTCAACTTGATTCTTCTTTTAAAAAACTGTTTTGCTATTATAGGTCTCTGTTTTCATATCAATTTTAGGATCAGCTTATTGATTTCTGCATAAAGATCTGTGGAAATTTTGTTAAGAACTGTATTGAATCTATAAATCAATGTGGGAAATCTTCCCATCTATGAACATGGAATATCTCTCCACTTTTGAATCTTCCTCTGTTTCTTATGACAGTATTTTATAATTTTTATACTTTTCAGTGTATAAGTCTTACACTTTTTGTTACAATTATTTATTTTAATGCTACCATTCATGGAATTGTTTCCTTAATTTCATTTCAGATTACTTGTTGCTAATAAACAGAATACAATTCATTTTTTTAAAAAGATTTTATTTGAGAGAGAGCACAAACGGGGAGAGGGAGAAGCAGACTCCTTGCTGAGCAGGGAGCCTGATGCAGGGCTCCAGCTCAGGACTCCCAGGATCATGCCCTGAGGTAAAGGCAGATGCTTAATCCACTGAGTCACCTAGGCACCTCCAATTCATTTTTGTGTATTGATTTGATACCTTCTGATCGTGCTAAATGCATTTTTACTATAGTTCTTTAAGAGATGCCTTAAGATTTTTTTTTTCTTTTTTTTTTTTTAAACATTTTATTCATTCATAGAGACGCAGAGAGAGAGAGAGGCAGAGGGAGAAGCAGGCACCATGCAGAGAGCCTGACGTGGGACCAGATCCAGGGTCTCCAGGATCACACCCCGGGCTGCAGGCGGCGCTAAGCCGCTGCGCCACCGGGGCTGCCCAAGATTTTCTATATATAGTGTCATCTGCAAATAAATTTATTTCATTTTTTTCCAATCTAATTCCTTTCCCCCACACTTATTACACAGGCAATAATTTTCTCCCTTAAAATTGTGACTAGGAGTTAGGACTTTCTAAACCCATGTTCAGGAGGGAAATTATATGTAGCTTTTTCTTGTGATTTGTCTGGCTTTGGTATCACAGATACCAAATAGAATGGACAGATGTTCCCATCTCCATTTTTTTCTGAAAGAAATTTGTGAATAATTGGTATTACTTGTTTTTTAAATGTTTGACAGAATTTACTAGTAAAGCCATCTGGATCTGGACATTTTTGTGGGAAGATTTGGAATTATTAAATCAATGTATTTGTTATACTTCCATTCAGATTTTTGTAATTTGTTAACTGTGTCTTCCTTGGAGTTCATTCACATCATTTGTCTAATTTGTTGGTACAAACTTGTAACATTCTCTTACAATCTTTTTAATTTCTGTGGGGATGGTAGCAATGTTACCCCACTATGTCCTGGGTTTGGTAACTTGTGTCTTTTCTGTTACTTCCTTGGCCAGTTCAGCAAGGTTTTGCCAATAGTTTAATTTCCTCTATTTTTGTTTCCTATTTCATTGATTTCCTCTCTATTCCTTCTTTCAGGCTTAGTTTGCTCTCCTTTTTCCAGTTTCTGACAGTGGAAGACTAGGTTATCAATTGGAAACCTTTTTTCTGATATGGCATTTAAAGTTACACATTTCCTTCTAACTCCTGCTTTAGCTTATAATTTTGTCACTCTATTTAACCAGTTCAGAGCATTTAAGAAGCCTCCTTTGTGATTCTTCTTTGATCCATGAGTTATTTAGGGTTTTTCCAGTTTTCTTTTGTGACTCTCTTAGTTGTGTTGTGGAGAACATATACTTTTTATTATTTCAATCTTTTAGAATTTGTGACTTGTTTTACAGCCAGTATATAGTTTACCCTGAAAACTTTCATGGGCAGTTGAGAAGACTATGTTCTGGAGTTTTCGAGTAGAACGTTCTACAAATGTAGGCAGGTTTGATCAAGTTGGTTAACAGTGCTCTTTAGGCCTTCTTTATATACTAATTTTCTTACTGGTTGTTCTATCAGTTATTTAGAGTGGCCTTTTTCAAAGTTCCAACTATTACTCTTAAATTATCTATTTTTTCAATTATGACAGTTTTGCCTTATGTATTTTAAGGAGTCTCTTTTTAGGAGCATATATGTTTATAATTATCATTTTCCCTATGCACTGACAATTTTATTGTTTTGAAATATCTCTATGTCTGTAGTAATCTTTTTCGTCTTAAAAATCCATTATTATTTTTTTTTTTAAAGATTTTTATTTATTTATTCATGAGAGAGAGAGAGAGAGAGAGGCAGAGACACAGGCAGAGGGAGAAGCAGGCTCCATGCAGAGAGCCGGACGTGGGAGTCGATCCCGGGTCTCCAAGATCAGGCCCTGGGCTGAAGGTGGCGCTAAACTGCTGAGCCACTCGGGCTGCCCTTATTTTACAGATTTAAAGATGCACCTTTTCCACACACATTTATATTTCTGATATTGAAAGGTATCCTCCAACTGGCATATTACATTTCCGTAGTACATAAAACAAATGCACACGGTCTCATTAGTGAAATTCTAGATTTGAAACAATGCTCTTTCCTATCCCAACTTGTTCAGAGCCCCACATTTCCTGAGTTGGAAGCTAGCTATAGACGACAGAAGGGGAGCAGTCATTTGGTTCTTCCCACCCCTGTGGGAAACCAGTCCCCAAATGGTTTCCATGCTGCTTGCCCCAGCCAGGTCATGAACAGAGCCTTATAGAACCTTCTCACTGCTTCTCAGAGAAATGTGTGCCCTGCTTCAGATTTGAGAGTTTTCTCTCAGTGTTCTGCCTCAGTTTTATATAACTTTATTGTTCCGAGCATATTGTTTTTGTGGTGTATGTCACTGGATGTTGCTGTGTAGTTTTAATAGAAAGACGTTAGTTTTATTTCGGTCAAAATGCTGATGTGTCCCAAGGGCTCAAGTTGTTTCCACCATCTTTTCCAGAAGCTTCTGTCATTTTTAAAACATAGCAGTGAATATCTAGATGTTGAAATGTTGATTCAGAAAATATTATAAAAATAGCTGAAAAGTTGCTATCACCACCTGCTAATAATGAAAACAACGGCTCAACCATCTGTGTAGTAATAGTGGCCGAGGCCCACGCCAGTAGGAACCCAGGGAATTCCAAATACTATACACTGAAGAAAGGTACTAAGAAATTTAATTATTTCCTAAACACAGACACCAAGATTACTCTTCTATGTATGCAGATAAGTTAAAATCAAGAGACTATTCTGTTGAATAGATTACACATGCAAATAGACTGATTGTCAGGAATGTGGGTTTATTTCATTAAAAAATAAAGCAAAAAGATTCATCCCCCCAAGAGTACTGTACCCTTTAAAGCAGCAGCAATCACAAGGCACATATGTATGAAATACCTCAAGCAAAATAGAAACAAAATGTTAAAAAATATGTTATTTAAAAAGATGTTGGAAGACCATTTGTTAATATGAACATAGACTGTAAAAATGGCATTCTTAAACATATTTTTTAGAAGTTTTATTCCTTCACCTTTACTAAGAGAAGAAACAATGATGTAATATTTACGTACTACCTTGTGGCACAGAGCACAAACGTTTACACCACCTAACCTGGTTTGCTAAAGAAAAAACAGCTAAAGTACAGCTTAAAAACTTTATTTTTAGTGTGTTCACATTTTTAGATATTTGAAATTCATAAGCTAAAAAGTTATTTTCCTTAGCTTAGAAAAAGACTGTAGTTATATGTCCTTAGGCAAACCCAGTCCACAAAAGGAATACATTCAAGATATTTTAAAATATCAAGGACATGATTTCTATTCTAGCTAGGATCATCACAGTAACCCTCTTCCTAAAACAGATTAGAAGTCAACACATAAATGTGAAGGTCAATTATATTAAAATAAAGTAGCATTTGATTTAAATTATTGCTCACTTAGGAAATACAATGACTATTCATTCTCTGGTCATGGCTGTTAAGATTACATATTAAGAAATGGTGTAACATCAATATTTAGTGTATATAAAAATTCTAGGATTCAAATATATTATAATGAAAAGTTCATCATAATCACACAAAAAGTGTTTCCTTAAATATTAGCCACCACTGAGTTGCACGGAACGAAGGCTGAAAAAGATGCGGTTGAATTAACTCCTCGAAAACAGGTTTTGTGTCCTAGATGGCGAAGTGTTCCTCCAAGCTCTAGTGCTGCAGAGACATTATTCTAGGAAACGTTAAGGAGTGCTTACACACTCTTTACTATTAGAGGGAGGAAGATAAACTGAAGCTCCGTTTTTAAACAAAAAAAGAATATAAAATACTAGTATAATAAAACATTTAAATAGTACTAAATCTCACAATTTAAATACTAGTTATATGCTGTCATTAGTTTTCTTCTTTAAAAAATCAGTTCCTGGGCTTTTAGATTTGTTTTCTTTTTAAAAGTAACCAGCATCCTCCTCGTGGTTGGGCACCAAGTCCATACCCATGCTGCCCGGTGGCCACCCCTCCAGGTACCCGCAGGCCTCTCCTAGGTCACAAGGAAGTGACACAGAGGCCTGTGCGTGTGCCTTGTGGCAGCTGCCCACCGGGCGCTAAGACCCAGCCTAAAGCAGCACAGCCTGGGCCACCTCCTTGATCGTGCGCGCGGCTCTCTCCAGTTCTTCATCTGTTTGTTCCACTGTGACCACAACCCTGATGCTGGGAAATAAGGACACAGAAAACCGTCAGAGGGGCGAGTCTATGGCAGCTGTATCTGAAGTCAAGTTCTACTGGAATATGGCCCCACCCATCAGCGGGCCTACTGTCTAAAGCCACTTCCTCGCCGCGCAGCAGAGTTGGATGGTTGTGGCCAGGACCCTCCGTCCCAGAGCCTGGACACTGGCCAGTGACAGACGTCTGCCGCTCCCAGCCCCACTGGTGGGAACCTGGGGGTGGAGCTCTGCCCAGGGGTGCTGGGACCCCCGCCCTCTACATCATCTACTGCTCGGGCAGCACTAGGCCCTAAGCTGCAGTTCAACATTTCTCAAATCAAGGAGTGTGTGTGTGCCTACACTCATACTTACAATTCAGTAAGTCATGTGGAAGTTCTGTACTACTTTGAGGCAAGGCAGAAATTTTTAAGTTTTTAGGAAACTGAAGACAAAAACGATCAGCTTGACAGGGCAGTTCTACCTCTCTTCTCCCAGGCCCCTCTGCAAAAGTCGGTAGCATCCGTTGGACATGTTCACAGAGCTGTGCCAGGTGGCACACAGAGCCCTGCGGGCACAAAGCAAGTGTGGCCCCTGTTCTCCCACAACACAGGATTACACCTTCGCCTGGGTGCGATCAGGAATGCGAGGGCAGGATCTTTAGGGCGTCTCTGAGCCGCTGCCAGTGGTCTGCCGCCAGAATCCCGGCCTGGCCCTCCATGTGTGCATGGTGCTCGGGACCCCAGGGCCTTCCCTGTTCTCCAGGGCCCTCTCGTGCATTCCCTCTAAGCTTGTGCTCTGGCTCCCCAGAGGCAGTTGAGGGTCCCCATCCCACTGCGCAGCCTGCAAGAAGGCGGTATCGACGAGTCTGACATACCTGATCTTTCGGGCTCGCCTTAAGCTTCACCTGCTCTTGGAAGCCTGAGTCCCTTCCAGCCCGGAATGACTTGCGCCCTCCTCCTGGGACTCACCGACCTTGTGCTATGACCCTGAGCACTTCGTGTTCTGGGTGTCTACCCACTTCGACTACACTTTAAGTGCTGATGAACAAGCATCAATTTTCAATCAAGAGTCCAAGTACCCTCCTCCTGTGTATGGCTTCTTGAACCTCTCTAGATTTTCCCCACTGTTGCTGTTTTCCTCTGGATGGTTTGTAAGTGTTTGCCAGATGCGGTACCAAACGGCCTCCAGCCGGCAGTGGGGTAAACACCACCACCCAGATGTGCCCCTCGCACCAGATGGCCGTCGTGGCAGATGTGGCTGGACCGGCGCGTGCACCTCACGGCCTTAGCAAACCTCTGCCGATCAGAACTGCGGCCATCCCAGTTCAGTCCTGGGATCTCAGACACTTCTCTGAGTTAACTGGGAGGGTACAGCGAGTCCTGGTGGGGCTTTAGAGTTAACAATTTTAAAATGGCTGGTTTAAGAGGAAAAAACATGATGCACTAGACTTTAGTACAGTACATACTCTTCCTTATCCTATGATAGTCTTTCAAACGTTTTCAGAACAGAATGTATTTTATACAGAATTCTGAAAGAAGGAAAAACAAAAGTCAGGTCACATTTTAACGTCCACCAACCTTGGAGGAGGGAGGCACTTCTCTTCTTTCTCCAGGTAGCGTGCCTGAGTTAATGCGATGCTTCTGTCCATGCACTGTATGAAGAAGAGGGACACATTTGCAAGCTTGGTGGCAGACACTGTGCTCACTACGACAGGAAGGTAATCTGAAATGCTATCCTTAACGGCAGCATTAATTCATTTTTGCAGTTACAGCTGCGAGAAGGCAATACCGAAGATGGTAATACCAGGACAGTCCCCAGCAGCACCAAGTGGCACAGATGTGCGGCGGCGGCCCTTGCTCTGCACTGCCCAGGGCCACTGCCGCAAACCGTGTGGCTGCCAGGCACCTTGAGACAGGGGTAGTGCCACCGAGACTGAACTTTTAATTTTACTCAATTTAAATAGTCACACATAGCTAGGAGTTTCATTTTAAACAAAGTAGTAGTAAGACACAGGGAAATAGTACCAGCAAAGCCCTGGAAACTAACCAAAAGTTGAACTTAATAGTAACACCAGGATAGACAAAGGGCTCACACTTCAAATGTTAACAATTCCTCTGATTTCCATGGGCTACCTTCGAGCAGGTGCTACCAGGCTAAAAGAGTCTGGTGTCCCCCCATAATTTGCATAGCTTTTCCATACATTAACCATTTGTCAATATTTAAAAAAAAAATTAAAACATCTCTATCAAAATAAAGTATAAAAATCAGATTGAAGTAATGGTTTATCAGGTTTTGTTTGTTTTTTTTTTTTTAGATGATGAAAATGTTTTGGAATGAGGTGGGTGTACTCAAAACTACTCAACTGTATTATCTTAAGAGGGTGAAGTTTTTGGTATATAAATTATATTTACAACAGCATAAGTCAGAGCAAGGGACTCATAAAAGTAAGGAACAAGTATTCCCAGTGCTGGGCAGTGAGGTGTCTGCTTAGAGGGCCCCAACGTCCGTCGCTGGGCTGCGTTCCTGCTGCTAAAAAACAGCACACAGAAAACAACAGCAGGCGACAATGACAGACTTCTACTGATGCTACATCTGGAGTGTACTTGGAGAACCTAACTCCTCCTGAAAACATCTGGACTGGCTCTGTTCCTAGGTCTGGCTAAGAATTGTTATAAACCATCGTTCAGTTTATAAAAACAGTGTCTTGTCAAGCAACAAGAACTTGGCAAGAGCTCTGAGTTCTGCAAAGCTCACACGAGAGTCTCTGCACCGCAACCGTCTCCTCAGATACTGACCAGGGTGTGAAGCAGAGCTGGAGATGAGGACACAAAGACACTGTAAGACTTCTGTTCTTTGCATAAACGCAGTTTCCAGGCTGTATTTTGTCCCTGCCTGGAGCCCCTGCTCCCTGATTCAGCTCTCACAAGGACTTCTTGGAGACGGTCAACCTTGGGCCGGGGCCCAGATCTGGCATCCATGAGCTGTGCAAACTTTCGCCTTCTCTTCTGTTCTGAGGACAATTTGCACAAGTGCGGCCTGCATATCCGATGCTTCTCTAACTTGCCCTCTTCAGTGTCTCTGGTACAAGTAGAAGGAAGACCCTACTGCTGCGATCTCTCGAGGAAAGAGCGGAGGGCGAGGTCATGTGGAATAATCGCCCTGGCAGCCAGGGATGGCCTGGGTCTCGTGGCGTGGAGCAATGCAGGGGGCTGTCTTGAGGGGGGTGGAAGGAGACTGAGGTTGGAGGGCAATGGTGATGGGACTTGCGGCTCCAAGAGGCTGCTCTACAGCAGCTAGTGTCCGGGACCCTAATGGGCAATCTGCTTAGCGCACAAGCTGTGCTGTCACACGAAGCCAGTATGATCGCTCTTTTACTGCTGTGTCCATTTAGCTTGTATTTAATTTATAAACTGTTTTGGTGCCACGTCTGTGTAAGAACCCTAACCACAAGGATGCTGTATTTTCTTTTACGTCTCTACACACTTACGTGACATTATAGTAAAAACACTGAGGTGATAAAAGCGCCGGTGGGGTGTTTCTTCCTTTGAAAGGAGTCTCTTTTTGTGCTTGCAGAGCTGTACCCAAGGGACGTGTGTGGCACCTCTGCACTCAGAAGGTGTCGAGACTCACTCCAGCCAGACTGCCCATGATTCACACATTCACTTAGTGAGGAATCTCAGGGTCTGGGTTTGGTTTTGTTTTATAAGACGACTGACTCCAGAAGGCCACAAGCTGCTTGAAGCTCTCTCTCCACTATCTGTCCCCCCAGGTGATGCAGTTCACACACCGTAGGAGGCAGGATGCTAGAGCAAGCTGTGTAGCAGAGGCCAGTGTTGCCTGGTCTCCTCGTGGAGCAGCCATGTGACTGGGGAGAGCGGCCTAACCCGCTGGCCACAGCTGGACAAAGGCACACGACAGATGACAGCCATCACCCTGATGCCTGGAGCATGGCCTCAGAGCAAGAGCCCCTGGAAGGAGCCATCAGGACAAGCCTCCTTTCATCCTTGTGTGCATGCTAGCATTCTGGAGGAGTCTCGTCAAGGTAGGGCTGCCCCGGCACAGGCTCATCGAGCTGCCACATCCACGCCTCTCTGAGGAGGAGGAGGAGGAGCTGTGTGGAGGCAGGGGAGGGGGGGGGCACTAGGAAACACAGCTCTACCAAGCACAGAGGGGCAAGTGGTCCTCCCCAGGGAGGCATATCTTAGTCAATAGCTAAGGTACAATTAGTAGTAAGATCACTTTCAGGAGATTAGCATGTTTAAATCAACCTCCAAATTAGGCCTGGGAAAGATACGGTCTTTCTTCCTTTCTGGTAATAAGAGTATTGTGACTGGTCTCTGGGCTATGCTGGGGGTTCACCTGGAGAGCTGTCTAGGGCTGTGTGTGATCGTTACTCATAATGTCAACCTGGCCCACACGTATGAAAGCCTGGGTTTGGAAATGCTAAGCGAATGGGTTTTCTGGAAGGCTAAGTATTTAGACATTTCAGCACTGTGTGGATTAAGGGTAGAAGAACTACATACTTACATGATTTACAATCTCCTGAAGTAGTTTAACATCTTTTTCTCGAGACCCAGTGCTGTCTTTTAGCTGCAGGTGAAATGCTGGAGAAAGGGACTCCCCCACCACTTTTAACCCAGAAATGCTGAAAGGAAACACACACACATGCAAGCGTAAGTCCCTTCTAGGCACAATGATATCCCACGTCTAAGTAGTTGTATGAAGTCTGCATTAATGAGTGGAACAGAGGCTTGTGGCTTTTCTGGGCAGAATCATCCAGTGACTCCAGTCCTGACAGAGACAGCAGAAATCCAGCTCTCTGGGTAGGGCTCGCTCATCTAGGATGCACCTGCAAGGCCACTTCTGTGAGTGTGGCTGTGCAGATGCTCCCTGTCCTGGTGGACAGCTCTAGCTCACACTGCACAGAAGATGAGAGTCATCCCCAGGCTCCCACCAGGAGGCCTGCAGGCTGCTCCCTCCCTCCATAGCCCACAGGCCCCCTCCTCAACCGCCTCCTCTCCATCTTCTGCAATGGCCAATAAGCCAGGTCCCAGCCTGAGGACTGCCTCCTGGGGCCTCCCTCCCAAACCATTCCCCTAGAGAAGCATCTACACCATGGTTTCCTATTACTGTTTCCTTCATGACCACTTATTATTGATACTGTTCCCTTGTTCATTATCTCAGTCTTTAGTTATATCTCGCCTTTCATAAATTATGCTCATATTGTATAGTTAGTTCCCTTATTTGGATGTTTACTGTTCAGTTTTACTTGAATTATGATTATTTTCATCTTTCTTAGGATTAACAGAACAGACATCTGCTTCTCAGGGAGGGAAGGGAGACTTCTTTAGGAGTGAAATCCTGTATTTTCAAATGATTTTTATAGATGTCATGAGAATTGCAGGTCAGGTTCATTTAAAGTCCATTTTTATCTGATACGATTAATAGTTTGATTTCTGACTTATCTCCTAGGCTACAAATGGTGACACATGACTTTGAAATTGAGCTAATAAGCACTTTTAAATTTTTTAAACATTTAAAAAAAGATTTTATTTGAGAGAGAGAGAGAACACAAGCTGGGGGGGAGGGGCAGAGAGAGAAGCAGACTCTCTGCAGAGTAGGGAGCCTGACTTGGGGCTCTATTCCAGGACTTTGGGATCATGACCTGAGTTGAAGGCAGACACTTAACTGACTGAGCCACCCAGGCGCCCCTAAGCTAAACATTTTAGATAAACTCTGTTTAGCAAGCTTCACTTAGAAAGATTTGCTTTTCCCTTAGAATAAAATTAGCACAAAAAACACTTCATAGCACATTTGATTCCTTAAGTCATTTAGGATTCAACAAACTTTACTGAAGGACTGTGTCACATCATGCGAGGTGCCAGAAGCCAACTTCACCTGCCTTTCAAACCACCAATGAGCACTATAATTTGTCACTTTTCTTTAAATGTAATGCATCCTACTAGACCTCTCAATAAACTAGGCTGCAAAACAGTGCAGTAAAACATACTATAATAAAAGGGATTTACTCCAGAATGCAAGCATAGTTTAATACCAGAAAATTGTAACAGTGTAATTCAGCATAAGACATATCTATGATTTTTTAAAAAGTCTCCAAATCTAGGAATAATTTGATAAATTCTACCTATAGAAAACTTAAAGTATGATGCTTCATACTTCATGAAGAAATGCTTTCATACTGTGAATGACAGAAGAGGTGTACCACTACTACAATGGAAGAATCACTAATGTGCTAGTGACTTACACCAATGCAGTAAGACAAGAAAAGGACCAAGATGTCTAAGAATCTGGAAGGAAGAGAAAACCATTATTCAGATAACAGGACTTTTATATATGTCATCATAAAGAGAATGAAACGAACCATTAGAATAAACAGGAGTTTGGAAAGACTGCAGGATATCAGATCCTAAGGACAAAATGCAAACACCAGAGAAGACTAGATACAAGGAGAAGCTGCAACTGGCTAGCAGCTGGAAGGGAAGGTGGGGTCCAGGGAAAGAGGTAGTTAGGAGGCTAGAGGATGGAGTGTATTCAATGCTAATCAAATGATTCCAGAAAGCATGACAAGAGGAGAGACAGCCAAAGGCACCAGGTCCTTGAGGAGAAAGGGCTATGATACCTGGAGGAAAGACTGGTTCGGATGGATGGCTCTGTGTGCACAGGTTTGTGAGAGAAAAAATGGGAATCTGTGTGACAGCAGTGAAGCCAGGCTGTCCGGACAGTGGGCGGATGCAGATGGGGAGTGGGGAAGGGATTGAGAGGCAGGGGACTGGGGAAAGGGGAAAGATGGGGAAGAGAAGGAAGGTGGAGGGCTGGGCTTATAAAATGAAGACAGCAATACCACTAGACAGAATGAAGGGCATCTGAGGTTGGTGTTCCTGAATTTATAATGAGTCCAACATGCTGTGCTATATTGGGATATCAATATTTCATAAAACAAAGTAACTGGAACCAACACAAATATCATCTCCTAACCATAAATCATGCAAGAACTTTTGTTACTATCATGTAGACACACCCAGAACTTTAATTATTTCTGCCCTCACTGTATCTGGAACAGCTGTGACCTGCTCATTTACTCACTGCCCTTGTCCATTAGAAGTACTCTTGTGTAGTTAAGACAAAAAAGTGAAAACGCCTAAGGTTCATTTCAATTTCACCTGTTGTTCTTATATTAATTTAAAATAAAACTTAGTATTTTTCTAAAAAATAGGGCCTGTATGAATCCACTGTCACCTAATTCCATAGCGTATAATGATTATCATTTTATCTGTACGGATGTGAAGAGATTCTCCTGTGCTCACCTGAGTTATTTCTGGTGGTAGCATGTTTGGTGGTTATTTTCATCTTTGAAACAAATATATTGCTATAATATTAATGAGCTTTTAACCTTTTTAGAAAAACAAAGTCATGGTTCTTCAATGACAAAATGGGTCCTCTGGCTTCAAGCCCACAGACAAATCTGGCTGAACAGAGTTTCTCATTTCTTAGTTGCAGTTCAGCTGAACTGACCCAAGCCTATGGGTCTGAACTGACCCTGACTCAAAACCAAAGAGGTGACATTTAAAATTGTTCATGAGTTAATTAAATGTGGTATAGACAGACTTTAAGTTGGTTGACAATATATAAAACTTACCCTTGTAAAGCTTTATGAATTCGCTTGCACTTTTCCTTCAACACTGAAAAAATACCTGTACAGAAAAAAATGCACTTGAGAGTATATCTGCAACATCTGATACTACTAAAGATATTTTTAAAGTTCAAGTTCATCAATTTAAAATGCTGCAAAGCCTCCTATAGACTCCTAGCACACAGGAACACTTCCAAAGGCCCAACCCTCAGTCTTCGACATATACCCTAGCACCTCCTCACCCACTTTCAGTAGAATCTAGGATGAGGTTTTCCACAACAAAACAATTGCTATTGTTCTCATCAAGATAATCTGGCTAATAAAGGGTATAAACATGTTACTTATTTCTGGACCCTTAACAATTCGGTAAAAGATACTGTAGGAACGTTCACTATCTTTTCCTTGCTATTTTCACTTTATTCATGGAAAATTAAAAAACTAAAATATCTAAGCAAGAAGCAGGAGTGCTAGGCCTTCGGACAAGCAAGCGTATGAATATGTACCCAGAAACACATTTCCTGATTCTCTGAATTAAAGCCATTAACACTTTACAAATTTAAAAAAAACAGGTAAGGCTTGTTTTTTCATTTCTGTTTTAGGCTTTGTAAGGAGGTACTAACAAAGCCTAAAGGCACATTTGAAATTTAGTCAAACTGGCCCATTAAATAAAGGAGCTTTAATGGTTGGTAAACTGGGTTTGGCTTTTGTATCGACTAATGAATCAAAGGCTGAAGGGAAAAACTGGATAAGCTATAAATTATATGTACTGAGCATCAGCAGCACACTTCAGCTAACTTCTCAAATGACAACCAGCCCAGAGCTGACTCCTCCTCCTGGCATTTCCGCCCATCCTGGGATCCAGTCCCACTTTGGCTTTGGCTCTGCCTCCTGGGCTGGAGAAGCTCTACACTGAATCTCGGGCAGGACAACATCTTCACTGCCATTCTCCATATAAACACCAGGTAATATCATTCACATGCACAGTTCTGTCTGGTAAACACTTTGCCTCTAGCTAATTCCTCCAAAAGCACACCACAACCTGGCTGACATAACTGCGATGTCTGCTGTCCTGGGTTCAGAAGATTATACCTGGATTCTCCTCCATGATGTTGAGAGCCTCGATTGCAGCAGCAGCCAACAGCGGGGGTAGTGAAGCTGAAAAGCAGTATCCCTGGCCAGAAAGTCGCTGAGAAGAAATAAACAAGTTAAAGACATAAATATGCTTCTCATTTTTGTGGGCTAAAAAACCTAAAGGCACCAGATCTGCATCACCTCAGGTGAAGGTGTAAAGATCTATGCATGTATAAAAGTTATACATGTAACACAAATTAGGCTTTTTTAAAAAGAGATAATTTCAAATATAAATATTCTGAGTGATTCTACAAATTGACTTTTAAATAAAAATTGTGATAAATTAAGTCAGAATGAAATTCTGGGATTGGAAGTTATATGCTGAGTAACTTTCAGCATGACCAGTGGAGCAACTAGTTTCAGTTTCTGCTTTTGTTTTTAAAAAGTTTAAGAACCCACCTGGTGGTCAATTACAAAAGATCTGCCACAGCAGAAACCTCCAATAGAAGCCAGGGAATTCTCCATGTTGGCGCTGATAAGATCAATATCATCAATCTGCCAAAAAAAGTGGGACAGTGGTAGTTATTCTTCAATTTAAAGAAAAAATAGGGCAGCCTGGGTGGCTCAGCGGTTTAGCGCCACCTTCAGCCCAGGGTGTGATCCTGGAGACCCGGGATCGAGTCCTACATCGGGCTCCCTCCATGGAGCCTGCTTCTCCCTCAGCCTATGTCTCTGCCTCTCTCTCTCTCTCTCTCTCTCTGTGTCTCATGAATAAATAAATAAAATCTTAAAAAGAAAAAAAAAAAGACCCCTGTCAGGCCTAGAGACAAAATTTCAGCATTGAGCATATCAACACCTTGGTTCAAGCAAATTACCTTCATGCAAATTAAAAGATATATCATACAAAATCTATCGCTACAAGGATGGATGTTTCAAAGTGCACCTCTGAAATGGTCTCACTTTATACTTTTTGGCCACTTCATCATGCATGGACAATTTATTCACAGTGGAAGGAGGAAGAGAAATTAAAAGATGAAATCCAAAACTGCTTAGTATTAAAAATATTCAAAGGTACAAAATAAGATCATTTCCTTAAGTAGTAGTCCAGCTGGCCTTTCCCTAAAAGGTATTTGAGATAAATACTAACAAATCTATCAGAGTTTTGAGCATTTCACCCCTGTATTAAATTTACCTTTCACCTTTTCAAAAATAAAATCAATTACTGTGTGTCTTGTGGGCTTCTGAGTCCCCATGATCTTCTCAACTCCATGCTCTGCTGACCCTCACCTTCTGCTCCAGCACTAGCACCTGGTGCATGCTGGGCACACAGCAGCCATTCTAAAGCACTCACTAATGGTCATGATCACAAATGGTCTGAGCACATCTAAGGGTTTCTAAATGGTCCACAGACCCAACAAGGAAATCTGTGCAGTCTTTTTTTAAAAAAACCTTTTATTATGAAAAATTTCAATCACACGTGCAAGTAGAACTGAGTATAAGTTCATCACCAGATTTAGTAATTACCAGCTCATGGACAATCCTGTATCATGCAGAGCCCCCTGCTGCCCTCATCATTTTTTTGTAGCAAATCCCAGACTTCACATGGTTTCATCTATAAATATTTCATGTACATTTCTAAAGGATACAGACCCCTTTAAAAACATAATCACAAAACTATTTTCACACCTAAAAAATGAATAATTTCTTAATATCGTCAAATATTCAGTGTTCAAATACCTGCCTCACAAAGCTTGTGTTTTGCAGTATTTGCTGAAATCAGGATCTAAATATAGTCCATATATCCTGCACTTTTCCTCAGTGCATTTACTCACCAAACAGCAGTCTGTCTTTGAGGAGTATGCCTCAATCTAACTTCATGTGATATCTGGTCTGCTCTCCAGTTTTCTCTGGACCATATGGGCAGTGGGATGGAGATAATCTAAGGTGATTTTATGTTCTTTAGTTCAACTTTTTAACATAGGTTGTAAAACTTTTATGCATAGGATTTGCAGGCAAGTTCCCCTTCAACTCAACCGGTTACACAATGGTGGGTGAAGACAGATCCTACGGACAGGCTGGCACTGCTCCTCCCTGAGGCTCCAGGGGCATAAACCATTAAGACTGGGAGCAGCTGGGACTCATTTCCAATCAGCAAAAGAACACATGACCAACTCACTCCAGTTGTCTGGGACCTTGAGGCTTTGTGTAATCTGTACCAGCACTGCTTTAGACTCTCTCTCTCTCTCTCTCTCAGTCATAACTAATACCCCATACACAGAAATAAGGGAGAATTCAGAATTATAAATATTAGAAAGAACATTCTTTCACTGCCATAATATTTTCTCAAGAACTACTTAAGGGAATTCTTACTGATTTTCAGAAAAACACAGCAGGCAAATTTACCTGTTTCTAGAGAAGAGATATTGAAAGCTAAGATCAAATACTACCAGGTAAACAGACCACAACTGTATGACTAGCCACTGTGAGTTATAGGTTCTGAGGGAGGACAGGCCTCTGATGTGGCTGAGCTGATCCTCTACAGGCTCAGCAAAGTACCAGATACCATACCGCATGACCCTGCACACTGATGATGACCATCATCTTGTGCCCATGAAATAAATGTATGTAGCAGGACGAACTGCATGTTTTCTATATGAGGAAATGTCCCAGAAAAGGAAAACTTACACTGATTCCAAAATGTTCTGTGACTCCTCGACCATGCTCCCCCAGGACTCCAAACGAAAGGCTTTCCTCCAGAAAGATTCTTGCTTTGTATTTGTATTTTAACTTAACCTAAGCGGTAAACAAAACACAACTTTAAAATACTGATGATTAGCACCCTAGAGGATGTACAAGGAAGAACAAAGTTAAACAAAAAATGAAAACATAGATCCTCAGCACTGGTGGATTTGTACTTGTGCATCTGCTGACTGGCTGAAATTTCTTTGTAATCTATGTGCAAGGCAGAGGGGGAAGTGGCAAAAACTGCATGTTCCCAGCTGAGTGTGACGACTTCTTCAGCTCATACCATGAACAAGTGTCCTTTCCAGGGTGTCTTTATTGCCATGTTTTTTGCATTTTGTACTTTTTGCTAGTGATTTTGTTTTAGGATGGCCCTGCGCACAGCGCTGAAGTGCTGTTTAGTGTTCTTAAGCTCCAGAAGGCTATGATGTGTCTTAGGGAGAAATGGTTGTGTTGGATCAGCTGAGTTCAGGCATGAGTTAGAGTGCTGACCGCCCTAAGTGCAATGTGAATGAACCAATAATATGTGTTAAATAAAGTGTCTTTGAGCAGAAAACACATAAAACAAGGTTATATACCAACTGATGAAAAAGCTGTGATCAGAGGCTTGCAGAGAACAAATGACATTTTTGCAGCCCATTTATAGAACATAACTATGTACGTGCACTTTCTAGAACCTAACTACAGGTGGCCCTGGAACAACACAGGTTTGAACTGCGCAGGTCTGCTGAGATGTGGATTTTTTAAATAAATACCGTCCAGCACTGTATTTTCTCTTCCTTATGATTTTCTTAACATCTTCTCTTCTCTACTTACTTTACTGTAAGGACTACAAAATATGTTTTCATCAGTTATTTATGTGATAGGGCTTCCAGTTAACAGGAGACTACTGGTAGTTAAGTTTTGGGGGGAATCCAGAGTTATGTGGACTTTCAACTGTGTGGAGGTCAGTGCCCCTAGGATCTGCATTGTTCAAGGGTCAACTGTACCACGATGATGAAAACATACTGTACTTTGGATGCTCTAAATTTAACTAACATAGCACAATGCCAATTTTTAAAGAGAGAAATATTAAGATATCTCTTTGAATAAAGACACGTAATCTACCTGTTAAATATTGTTTTGATTATATACAAAAACTCCTGAGGATATGCACATATTCTTCCCTTTGTGGTACTATGTTTTAATTTGAACTTATGGCACTTTTTTTTTAAATCAGAAAAAGCTTTAATATGCTTTACAAATCTATTTTTCTTTTTGATTGTAGGCTTGTAAGAAAGTCTTTTCCCGTCAAAGACTTAGATGTATATTTATCTGTAGATTCTAATTATTTCATGTTACTTTTTTGTTTACACAGTGGAAAGCTGAACATATGCATGTTTGTATATGGTTTTTTCCCTCTAATGTTTTTTTTTAATGTTTATTTATTTATTTATTTATTCATTCATTCATTCATTCATTCATGAATGAGAGATTCATTCATTCATTCATTCATTCATGAATGAGAGACCCAGAGAGAGAGAGAGACGTAGAGACATAGGCAGAGAGAGAAGCAGGCCCCATGCAGGAAGCCTGACATGGGACTCGATCCCAGGGCTCCAGGGTCACACCCTGGGCTGAAGGCAGCGCTAAACTGCTACCACCTGGGCTGCCCTCCCTCTAATGTTTAATTGCTTTATCTCTAAATAATACGAATGTCATCAGTTTCACAACTGAATTAAAATACAGCTATTATTAACCACTAAATTTAGATGAATTTTTACTAACAAAGAATAAGCTAATTTGGGGGAGAATTCTATCTTTTTTTTCAACACTGTTTTCTATTCATTAATATGTATGGAACATTATATGAATATTTTCTAAAATTCATATTTTAGAAAAAATTTTATATCATGACAATAGTGGTACACAATTAGACAAATCAGTGAAACAAACAAGAATCCCAAAGTCAAACCCTAATTTGTATCCTATAACCTTTACAAACTCATTGCTAATATATACTTGACTCGTTCCTTACACTTTACATTTGTTTCATGGTTTGGCTGTATATCTATCCATTGGTACTGCTTTACTATTAATAGTCCTAAATATGCAATGCTGGTATCTTTTGGTCTTCTATCACTCCCATATCCTTCTATCAGTCTTTGACACGAAAAGAACAACAGGAAAATGAATACATCTCTTTTACTGATACTTAAGATACACCTAGATTTCCTCACGAAACAGTGAAAAGCTTTAAAAACAAGATATGAAATCCTTACTCTGAATCCTCATTCAAATGATGGACTTATAGATTCACATTTCAGTGGCTGAATGCAAGGGTTCAACATAGGAAAATTAACTATATTAATAGGATGAAGGAAAATCACATGATCAACTCATCCACCAATGCAGAAAAAGCATTTGACAAAATCCAAATCTCTTATGGTATAAATACTCAACAAATTAGGATGAGGAGGGAACTTTCTCAACCTGATAAAGAGCATTTATAGAAAACCCACAGCTAATATCATACTCCATTGGTGGCAGCCTGAAAAGCTGCTCCCTCTTGCTACTCTTAGTCAACATCGTACGGGAAGTTTTAGCCAGAGCAATCAGACAAGAAAAACAAATAAAAGACAACCAAATTGGAAAGGAAGAAGTAAAACTATCTCTGTTCGTAGATTATAGGAGTTTTATGTATAGGATAAGATCCACAAAAATACTATTTGAGTTATAGTAAGTTCAGCAAAAGTTCCATGATACAAGATCAAAACACAAAATCAGGAGCACATGGCTGGCTCAATCAGTGGAGCATGCAACTCATGATCTCAGGGTTGTGAGTCTGAGTCCCATGTTAGGTGTAGAAATTATATTAAAAGAAAAATCCTTAAAAAAAAAGAAATAAATAAAAATAAAAAATAAAAAAACCCTACAAAATCAGTATTTTTTATTGTATTTCTATAAACTAGCAGTTAACAACCCCTAAAACAGGTCCATTTATAATAGCATCAGAAAGAATAAAATACTTAGGAATAAAACCAAAAAGATAGTAAAAATCACAAAACATTGCTGAAAGAAATGAAAGATCTAAATAAATGGAAATACTTTTGTGTTCATGGATTCAAAGAATTAAGCTGGAAATACTTCCCGAAACAATCTATAGATCCAATCCAATTCTGATTCAACACAATCACTATCAAAATTTCAATGGCATTTTTTTTTCTACAGAAATGGAAAAGCTGATCCTAAACTTCCAATGGAATTTCTAGGGACCCCAAAGAACCAAAACAATCTTATTAAAAAAGAACAAAGTTGGAGAACTCACATGTCTTGATTGCAAAATTTACTATAAAGCTACAGTAATTGAGATGGTGTGATAGTGACATAAGGCTAGACATACAGATGTGGAACAGACTTGAGATAAGCCCATCTCTCTATGGTCAATGGATTTTTGACAAGGGTGCTAATAAGGCCATTCAATGGAAAATAATAGTTTCTTCAACAATTGTACAGGGACAAATGGTAACTACATGCAAAAGAATGAAGCTGGACACATGGCTCATAGCACATACAAAAATTAAGTCAAAATGGATCAGAGACCTAAAATAAAAGCTAAAACTATAAAACTCTTAGAAGAAAACATAAGGGTATATCCTCATGACCCTGGATTTGACAACAAATTTCTTAGGACACCAAATGCACAAGCAACAAAAAACTAGATAAAGTGTACTTCACCAAAATTAAAAAGTTCAGTCCATCAAAGGACACTAATCAAAGATGTGAAAAGATAACCTACAGAATTGGAAAAATATTTACAAATCATATATCTGGTAAGGGTCTAGTTTCTAGAATATATAAGGAACTCATTAACTTAACAGTAAAAAGACAACAATCCATTTTAAAAAGGGCAAAAGACCTCTAAAGATATTTCTCCAAAGATATACAAATGAACAAAAAAAAGAGGTTCAACATCATTAGTCCTTTGGGAAATGCAAATCAAAACCATGTGCTTCACATGGCAAAAACTGAAAACAAACAAACAAACAAACAAACAAAAAAACAACAAATGAGTAATGAGGATGTGGAGAAACTGGAATTCTCCTCCACTGTGGATGCGGATATGTAAAATGTTGCAGCTTCTGGGGACAACAGTCAGGCAGTTCCTCAGTAAGTGAGACACAGAATTACCATTTGACCCAGCAACTGTACTGCCAAGAATATACACAAAAACACTGAAAACAGGGCAGCCCAGGTGGCTCAGTGGTTTAGCACCGCCTTTGGCCCAGGGCATGATCCTGGAGACCCGGGATCGAGTCCCACATCGGGCTCCCTGCATGGAGCCTGCTTTTCCCTGTGCACCCCCCCCCCTTTCTGTGTCTCTCATGAATAAATAAAATTAAAAAAAAAAAAAAACACTGAAAACAGGGATTCAAACAAATACTTGTTCATAGCAAGTGTTCATAGCAGCACTCCTAACAGCCAGAAAGCAGAAACAACCCAAATCTCTGTCCATAGATAGATAATGCAACAGGTCCACATGACAGACTATTATTTGGCATTAAAAGATTCATGAATGAAGGACTGATACATGCTAAAACGGGATGAGCTATGAAAACATGGCAAGTTGAGGAAGCCAGACACAAAAGGTCACATGTTATATGATCCCATTTATCAGAAATATCCAGACTAGGTAAATCCACAGACAGAAAGCAGTTTGGTGGTTGCTAGGGGCCACAGGCAGGGAGAAATGAGGACTGACTGTTTAGTGGGCAGGGGTCTTCTTGGGAGGTAACTAGAGAGTTGATGGTTGTATACTATGGTGCCGATGCTAAATGTTAGAACTGTACTCTCTAAAATGGCTAATTTTATCTTATGTGAATTTCACCTCAATGAAAAAGAAATCTCAATAGTCATGGTTTCTAAAAACAGTATATTGTGGATGGAACTAGAGGATACTATGCTGAGGTGAAATAAGTCAATCAGAGAAAGACAATTATATGACCTCACTCGTATATGAAATTTAAAAAACAAAAAAACAAAACAGAGGATCATAGCAAAAGGAGAAAAAAAATAAAAGACGATGAAATCAGAGAGGGAGATAAAACATGAGATTCTTCATAGGAAGAGGGTTGCTGAAGGGGTGGTGGTGGAGGGATGACGTAACTGGGTGATGGGCATTAAGGAGGGCACGTGATGCAATGAGCATCTTTTTTTTTTTTTTTTAGCACTGGGTGTTATATCAGATTGATGAATCACGGACCGCTACCTCTGAAACCAATAATACATTATATGTTAATTAATTGAATTTAAATAAAATTAAAATAAATAAACAAAACCAGTATATTGCCTTCACTGTTAAAAAAACTGAGTTTTGGGGCACCTGGGTGATTTAGCTGGTTAAGCATCCAACTCTTGGTTTCAGCTCGGATTATATCTAAGGGTCCTTGGTCCTGTCAGGCTCCCTGCTTCTCCCTCTTCCTCTGCCCCTCCCCACCACTTGTGCTTTCTTTTGTTCTCAAATAAAATAAATAATCTTTAAACAAACCAAAAAAACTGTATACTTAAGGTAAATGTATTTGACTATTCTTTATTTTTATTTACTTATTTATTTTTAAAAGATTTTATTTATTTATTCATGAGAGGCATAGAGAGAGAGAGAGGCAGAGACACAGGCAGAGGGAGAAGCAGGCTCCATGCAGGGAGCCTGACGTGGGACTCGATCCCGGGTCTGGTCTCCAGGATCACATCCTGGGCTGAAGGTGGCACTAAACTGTGGAGCCACGGGGGCTCCCCCTGATTATTCTTTAAAGACCAGGGCTGGCAGCACGTGGATGGCTCAGTCAGTTAAGTGTATACCTTTGGCTCAAGTCCTGATCCCAGGGTCCTGGAATAAAGTCCCACATTGGGCTCCCTGCTCCACAGAGGGCCTGCTTCTCCCTCTGCCTCTCATGAATAAATAAATAAAATCTTAAAAAAAAAAATAAAGACAAGGGTTTCCATGTACTGTTAATCTACTTCCCTGGTATGGTCAGAACATACTTATGGTACCTATTGTGCAAAGCAATGAAGATGTTAGATGCTATAAAGGTTCATAAACAAAAAGCATTACTGCCCCACAGTCCAAGTACTAAAATACTGAGTAAACACAGTTGCTTACCAGTTCTGGAAGAGGACAGATAGTTCCGGTATTCATATACAGCCCTTCTGCTACAATGAAACGTCGTGTGACCCGAGCCTTGCGAGGATTCTTTAGAAGAAAAGAAAAAGACACATGAAATTTCAGTAGCTCCAAATGCAGACGCTATTAGATGCTCCCAAGCACTCCACCTGACAAGATCTATCCATCTGAGTAAGTAACAGACAGTCTGGGTAAGTTTCAAGTTCAAGGTTTCATACCCCTGTTATTTTGAGACAAAGAACAGTGCTTTTCTTCTCTTGTGTTTTTCAGTTCTCACAACCAACTAGGTGACCACACACATGCATGCACACACAAGTATAGGCGCTCTGAGTATACTGAAACACAAACAAACCCCTCCATACCCAGAATAACTGAGAAGGGGCCCGAGGGAAATTTCTGGGGAGATAGGCATGTTTTAGGTCACAAAAAGGCCATGAACTGGGGTTATTAATCGATCAAAATGTATGGCTAGGATTTGTTCACTTCAATGTCTTAAAAAGTTTATCTAAAACAGAAAGAACTAAAATGATGATGGCCACCATCACAGAGATGAGGTGGGGAGTTTGGAAGAGGCTCAGACGATACAAGAATGGCAGGACGTTGATAACAAAGCTGGGAGAAGGATACAGGGGCTTCTTGTACTACTGTGCTTCCTTTGAATGCAGCGGAGATTTTCCAGGATAAAAAGTTAAACAGGCAAACCGTGCTCATCTTCATCTACCATATAGCAGATGGTTTTACCTTACTACTGGGTAAAAGTAAAACTCAAATATGACCCTTCCAGGCATGTCTGAGGTGGTGGCAGAGGGGCTATTTCAAACATCCCACTGATGGCAAGTCACTGATAGTAAAGCACTCACACTGGTGAATATGTAGATGCTTCCGGTGTGTGGGGCTGAAAAAATATTGAGATCCACAGCCAGAGTTCACACCATCTTCCTACTCAAAGGTTTCTTGCCTCTAAAGCTTCTAATTGGGGACATTTTAGAATCCACAGCAGTAACACTCAGAAGCCTGTCTGCTGCTGAAGTATGCACAAGTACAGCGGCCATCCTCACTCTGTTCTGAACTTACACTCAAATGCCATAGGTTTGCCAGGGGTCATGGGTGAGAATATGAGGAGAGCTGAGCCTCTCCCTACCTTTCCAAAATCAAGTATTTTTATTATGACTTAAAAAATATTCAATATAGAATTCTTGGGAAATGGGAAAGCGCACAAAATTTTTAACAAAGTAGTTACACCACGCATTGATAACGTTGGTCTTTCTCATGAAGATGTATCTTTATAAATGACTTGGTTCAAATCAGGACTGTGCTGCAATAGTGTTAGGATCTGAGTTTTAAAAAATTATTTTAATTCATATTACTGAAAACATAATTTCAATGGAGATGTACTATTCGACCTATGGATATACTATATAGTAACTATTCCTCCAATGCTAGATGTAGGCCGTTTCCTTCCTTTTGCTTTTTTACATCACGTTGTGAGTATCTTTTATAGTTTTTAACACCACTTCTGATTCTTTTTTCAAGACAGCACCCCAGATACAGGTCCAAGGGTACAGACATTTAAGAATTCTGGAATAGGGCAGCCTGAGTGGCTCAGCGGTTTATGTCGCCTTCAGTTCTGGGCCTGATCCTGGAGACCTGGGATCGAGTCCCACATCGGGCTCCCTGCATGGAGTCTGCTTCTCCCTCTCCCTGTGTCTCTGCCTCTCTCTCTCTCTCTCTCATGATTAAATAAATAAAATCTTTAAAAAAAAAAAAAAAGAATTCTGGAATATCTTTGCCCATTTACCCTCTAGAAAGGCTGTGCCAACTGGCACTCGCCCCAAAGTTATGGGAGGGCCTCTGTTCCTGTACACAGACCAGTGCTGGCACGGGTTATTATTATGAAAAATGTTCCCTAATCAGACAGGTGAAACCTCCTTGCCTAATTTTGTTAATTCTTAGGGAGACACAAGTATTTTTCACTTGTTCACATTTATTTGTATTTCTCCCAAGAACTGTTTCTACCTGTCCCTTTCTAAAAGAAAAATTAATATGGAATAAGAGAATCCTGTATGAAAGAGAATGAAAAAAACATCTGTGAACTATTTAAAAAACTGACACAAAATGCTTGTTCCGAACCTGGATGAAATCACAGTATTTTAATTCACTTTCAAATAAAAGATGAACATCTAAAGTAGAAAATATTTAAAAACTGGGCATTAGTACTAATGTGAAAATGAAATTGAAAAAAAATTCTTTCCAAAAACCAAAATGTAATGTTATTTAGAAATCCTACCCCTGCCAGGAAAATGTGGTATAAATTATTTAGTAAAAAAGATAAAAACTGTAAAATGGAAATAGATTTCAAGAGAATTTTGTCATTCATAAAAAAAAAAAAAAAAGCTCTACAGATGATAAATCTCATAAAACAAATATGCATGGGTACACACACACACACACACACACACACACAACCTATTTTCCAAATCAATACAAACTCCCTTGGGAAAATATACTCCACAGAAGACTGGTTCATTGGTCACATTTTCAAGTCCAAGTTCTCCAATCTGGTAGCATTCTATTACTGAATCAGAATATGGGACATCTTTTTACAATTTGTCAAAAGAAATTAATCAGTGGAACGGTCAGTTCTAAGACTTTCCTGACAGATTTTTCTAAATTACATAACTATGAAACATTCGCCTACAGCATATCTATCATCAAATAGTGAGAGTCTATGCATATTCATCAGGACAAAGTGTGTATTCATCAAGAGCTCCTCTTAGGCCATCACCTAAGTAAAGACAACAGAATCTTAAAGGAATAATGCATGTATCTTATCTGGAAGAATGAAAATTAACGAAATTAAGGAACATGATGTGTATTTTTTATCCATTACTCTGGTAATGAATGAGCTGCCCTGGAAAAGTCCTCTGGAAAGTAGTGTTTGTGATGAAGGATGTGGTGCCCAGGCTGTGTACAGACCCACACAACAGTTCGTGCTGCAGAGCCACAGATCAGAATTGCCTTCTCCAACCGTGTCATCAGGGAAGTGAGTGACAACTCTACCAGTGATGCTCTGGGCACCTCCCCACCGCTGCACTCTGATGGGAACACCAAGGAGCTGGTTCCACCCCCACTGCCTGCCCCTCAGAGGTCTACACCTGTGCATGTGCTTGGGAAGGGGAGGTGCCCACAGGTTGCGCCGTGGACGGAAATCAGGCTGGGGTCACTGTTTCCTGCAGGCAATAGCTGCTCAGAGCTCCCAGGGGAAGGTGTCTGGAGGGAGACAGTCACTTTGTTCATAAACTCATGTATTAGGATCTGCTGTCACTGTTTCTTCCAGTTAATTGATACATGATTTATTCTGTTATAAATAAACTTGTTTTGAATTCACAAGGTACATCTCATCACCACACTAATGCATTCTGGTATTACTTCTGTAGAGTGCAGAGTACACTCCCAATCCCCCAACACACACACTGTTTTTCTCTCTCTTTTAGAAAGCTGCCTACATTACCTCTTCTCAAAGCTGCCATATGTAATTATGGCAACGATGAGGCAATTACAATCAGGCTTGGCTCTCCAACACGGAGTGCGTTTAATAAGCAGGAATGCCCTCACTTCATATCCAAATGTGATCCGCAGGCAAGTTTTCATGACAAATTACCATTTCATATATAATTTAGCTGGTTAGCAAGTACAAAAGAACTGTATAATTTTCTTCAAAAGAATCATACCTTTTGATCTTCCATCTCTTGTTCTTTTAGTAGGCGCTCCAGGTCAGCCATATCATTATGCTTAAATAACTTAATGTCACTACGTGATGCCTGTAATCCTTTCTGAATGGCAAAGCAGGCAGCTCTATCTCTGCAAGGAAGAGAGACACACCAAATTGGGGTTTTAAACGGCCTTGTCAACATTATCAGAAAAGGAATGCATGTTTTTGTAAGTTGACCAACATCCACTTGTTAACCTGAGCATGGCAAATCAATAAAACACGTTTGACCACTTACACACCATTGTTTGCATTTGACTCTGCAAGTGCTTTTCACATAGCTACCATGTTGATTCTACTCGACGAAGCACACCCCTGCTGAATTTAACCCTTTCAGAATTCCGCAAGTATCTGACTATGGATAGCATGTCTGTTCACCCACAGCAATTTTCTCTTTCTGAGAAACACATAAAACACTGGTGATCTCACCCTCGGCAGGGTCACAGATTTGACCAGCACAAACTTGACATGCCTTTGCCAAGAGAAGTAATACTGATTTGACCCTGGGTCTTGGAGATGAAACTTCAGTAAGATCTTCTAAATGGGGTTAATCAGGGAGGGAATTTTTTTTTTTTGAAATTAAGTTGTATTATTTAAAAAATATATTACATATAAAACAAACATAAAAAGACTCTGAAAGTGGTAAGGTGAGATAGGCCAAGGACCTGAGAAATGATGTCTCATGGACTTCCCTTACTTGGAGCTGACAAAGTTGGCCAAATGGAAGTGCCAAGGAGCACAGGCAAAAAAGTTCTCACAGAAGCCTGCTCTCTGTGGCCAAAGGGACAGAAAGGGGGAGGCCCAGCAAGCAGAAAGCACTCGACTGCTGCCAAGCCACAGAAAAACCTGGGCCTACCCCTCCTACACACACCAGCAGAGGCTGAAGGGTACCTAGATTCTGAACCTCACAAAGCTAAGAGGCACCCCAACAATTGCCATGGTTGTATCAGAGAAGGGATCCGGGACTTTTATCCCTGCGAGATGGTACCAAGTGGCCCTCATGGTGGTAGTGAAGAGCACATGGAGAGCCCCAACTTCCACTCCCCTGCACAGAGGGGTACCCTCCTCTTTCTAGCTTGGGCTGTATCAGAGGAGGCTCAGGGCAGAGTAGGACTTTCATTAACACCAGTGGAAGTGAGAACACCCCCACCCTGGGGTCAGTGGAGGCAGAATGGGGACCCTGAACTTGTAACTCTATCTGGTGGTAATGAGGCAGTAGTGCCCCCCTGCCCCTAATGGAACAGTGATAGGGAAAGCCAATTAACGTAAGGTTTCAATAAAGCATAAATTGAATACATAATAAAATGTCCTGATTTCAAATATCACTTGATGTAACAAGAACCTGAGATAACAAACAGGATGAAAGAAAATGATCAACAAATACCAATATTGAGTTGACAGATGTCAGGGTTACCTGATAATGACTTTGGAGCTGTCATGACAAAAAGGTTCCAGTGTGCACTTAGGACCATGCTTGCAACAAGTGAAAAAACAGGAAGTCTCAGCAAAGAAACAGGAGACCAAGAATCACATGGGAAAACTAGAAATGAAAAACACAATGACCAAAAGAAAAAGAAAAAGTATAGTGGCTGAGAGCTGGTAGGCAAGACAGAGGAAAATCCGAGAATGGACAGACATAACAACAGAAACTAGTCAACGTGAGTAAACCAGAGAGAAATAAGCGCCAAAGAACAGAACCTCGGGGACCTGTGGAACTACCACAAAACATGCCACACTGGCCTCAGTGGGGTCCTGGGGACAGACAGAGGAGAGGGTAAGGCTGAACAGGGAGTCAAAAAAATCAGGGCTGACAATGCCTCAGATGTGGAAAGAAGCTGAAACCTATAAAGAAGCTGAACGAAATTCATATAGGTAGACTCAAACAAATAAATGCCAAGATTACAGTAAAGCTTCTGGAAACGAATGACACAGAGAAAATCTTGAAAATAGCTCCCCTAAAATGACACATAATTTGAGCCACCAATTCCTCATCAGAAATCATGGAGATCAGAAAAACATGTCACTCTGTTCCAAATACTTGGAAGAGGAGAACTCTGAACCAAGAATTCTATATAACAAGCAAAAAGATCCTTTAGGAGTAGAAGGGAATCCAAGGTACCCCCTAAAGGAAAACTAAAATGTCCCCAGCAGACATCCTCTAAAGAAATGGCTGAAGGAAGCTCTCTATAGAAAAAAATAAGAAAACAAAAGAATCTTAGATTGTCAGGAAGGAAGAAAGAACACAGTAAGTAAAAAGTATGAACAAATACACTAGGTTTTTCTTACCTTCCTGAGTTTTCTAAATTACTTTGGATGACTTAAGTAAAAATTATAGCACTATCTGATGTGGCTTTCAATGTATGTGAAGTGAAGGAAAAACTTAAAAGGATTATAAACGAGGAGAGCAGAGGAATGTGAAGGAAGGTAAAGGTTTCTCTACCTGAGCTAATAAAATGACAAAACCAACAGAAAAACAAAAAAGAGATAACAAATAAGAAACAAAAAATATAATGTCCTCATATATCCAATAATTACCTCAAATGTAAATGGCCAAAATACACAATTTAGAGACAAAGATTGGCAGAATGAATTAAAACATGGCCCAAAAATATCCTGCCTATAAGAAAATATACAAGAAGATATATAATAACGTAGTAGTGGATGTATATATAATATATACAATAAGTAAAACATGCCAACATTCATCAAGAGAAAGCAGAAGTCCCTATGTTAATATCTGATAAAGTAGACTTTGAAATGAAGAAAATTACCAGAGACAGAGAAAATCACATAGTGATAACCAGGATCAATTAACCAAGAAAATCTGCACCAAACAACAGAGCTACAAAAGATGAGAAACAAAAACTGAAATAAGTGAAAGGAAAAATCGATAAATCACAACTATAGTAACTGCAGAACTACTAGACAGAAAATCAGCAAGGACAGATTTGACCTCAATACCACCATCAACTAAGAAGATCTAATTGTTGGGATGCCTGGGTGGCTCAGCGGTTGAGCATCTGCCTTCGGCTCAGGGTGTGATCCCAGGGTCCTGGGATCGAGTCCCGCATTGGGCTCCCTGCGAGGAGCCTGCTTCTCCCTCTGCCTGTGTCTCTGCCTGTCTCTGTGTCTCTCATGAATAAATAAAATCTTATAAAACAAAAAAAAGACAAAAGAAGATGTAAGTGTCATTTATAAAACAGTCACTGAACAATGGCTGAATATTCTTTTAAGTGACTAGGGAACACATTCTGAAAAAGACCACATCATGGGCCATGACACAAACTGCAACAAATTTAGAATCTCCAAGCACCTGGAACTAAACACACTTCTAAATAATTTGTGGGTCAAAGAGAGTTTAAAGGAAAATAAAATACACTGAAATAAATGAAAATGAAAATAAACACATCAAGGTGTGTGGGACAAGGCTACAGGAGCACTTCCGTAGTACACAGCATTAACACATTAGAAAAAAGTCTCAAATCAACAATCAAAACTTCCAACTAAAGAACCTAGAAAAAAAGAAGCCAAAAAAAAAAAAAAAAAAAAGAGAGAGAGAAAATGGTGGGAAATAATGCCAGAAAGCAAACAGACCTGAAAACAAAAATATAGTGGAGAACAATCAGTGAAACAAAGAGCGGATTCTTTGAAAAGATAAATGAAATTGACCACCAGTAGCAAAACTGACTATAAAGAGCAGACAGATTACCAGATAGGAATGAAATGTGTGATCATTTTCAGGCTCTGCAGACATTAGAAGAATAAGGAAATAGTATAATTAACACTAAATATAGAAGTTTGACAACTGAGAAAAAATGAACCAATTACTTGAAAAACACCAAACATCTTATCAATAGGACATTCATCATTTGACCAGCCTTTAAGAACTAAGGTGATTGAGTTCATAATTAAAATACTTCCAAAAAATAAAGCCCAGCTGGCTTTACTGGAGAAATCTACAAATATTTAATGAATTAACGGTAATTTTATACAATTTCTCTAGCAAATACAAGAGGGAATCCCAATAGATGTTATGGAATAGTCTCCTGATGCCAAGACCAAAGTCCAAAAAAAGTAAACATCCACCACTAGCCATCAGGGAAATATAAATTAAGATCACAGTAAGATATCTCTACACTCCTATCAAAATGGCTAAAATTAAAAAAATGACAACATCAAATGTTTCTGAGGATGTGGAGAAAACGCATCACTTATATATTATTTATGTGAATGTAAAATGGTACAGCTGCTCTGGAAAACAGTTTGGCAATTTCTCAAAAAATTATGCAATACCATATGACCCAGCAACTGAACTCCTTGGCTTACATCCTGCAGAAATGAAACTTATTTTTAGAGAAAACTTGTACATAAGTATTCACAGCAGCTTTGTTATATAGCCCCAGACAGGAAACAGCTCAGATGTCCTTAATAGGTGAATGATTCAACCAACTGTGGTGCCTATGTGCCATGAAATATGATTTAACAATGAAAAGGAATGGGTTCTTGATCCATTCGACATGGATGGATCTCCAGACAACTAAAGCTGAGTGAAAAAAGTGAATCCCCAAATGTTACTTACTGTATGACCGTACTTGTATTAACAATTTTGAAATGACAACATTACAAAAAGGGAAAACAGGTTAGTGGCTGCCAGGGGATAAGCAGTAGGGAGGGAAGGGGGACCCTACATGTGTGGTAACATGAAGGATCTTTGTGGTGACGGAAGTGTTCTGTATCCTGACTTTATCCATGCCAATATCTCAGCCATGAAGTAACCACTGGGGGAGACTGGGTAAAGGGCGCACAGAATCTCTGTATTATTTGTCATAAATGTGTATGAATCTACAATTACCTCAATATAAAATATCCCATTAAAAGAGGGTACATGAAGTAACGTGCACACAGACTTAGCAGTGACAGGGACAAACTTAGCACATGACGATCCACTGTGCTGAGATGCCTGCTGGCACAGCTTTACTACTATTTACAAAGAGGAAAAAATTAAGCCCCGGACATATTGCCTAGGCCTAATAAATTTATCAAATAATTTATCATTACTTCTAGTGTTCCTAGTTCTGAATGAATTCTGGGCAGAATATTTAAAATTAAGTGTAAGAGAATAATTAAGCTGCCTAACTGAGTGGCAACTGAAGTTCTTAGGTATGGCATCTACTTGTGGGGGTGAGCATGGCCTGGGCCTCCCAGCATTTAAAATGGAGAAGACAAGACCTTATTCGTGGTCTGACAAAGGAAGTACACATGTTCAGCTATAACTATACGTTTTAGAGGCTTAAAATTAAAAAAAGATCTGCAAGTGAGGTGCTTGCATTAAATGACACTGAAAGCACTGGTTGTCTGCAATTGTTAACTAGAAAAAACCTAGAGATACAGTTTAAATCAGCAGCTTTAGTTGTGAGGAGTCTTATTTGATTTTTTAACTAACATGTAAAACATTAAGAGAATCCTGCTTTCATGGTCACATGAAATGTTCACTTTGGCCCTGGCCATCTGTCAGTGTTTCCAGGCTGCTGCAGGGCTGGGGAGAAGGAGGGGCTGCATGCACCCCAAAGCCCAGGCAGAACCGGCTTGCTGCACCAGCAGGAGCCCACCAGTGAGACACAGGAGGATGGTTTAGGGGCCACAGGAAGCTGGACCATTGGCCACTCAGACTCTGCTTCTAAGTGCCAATCTCATTTATTCACTGAGCTGGTGCTTACTGAGCACAGCTGAACAGCAAATGCTATCCTAGGCAATAAACTAGTGTAGACTAATGAAAGCACAACAAAAGAAGAGCACGGTGAGTCTGAGGCAAGATGACCAGAGAACACGGAGGTTGTGTGGGTATGTGTGCAGGTGCAGGTACACATGTGCCTATGGGAGTCCTGAGGAGCAGAGGGACTTTGATGGGCAGTATGAGCACCCATTTGATCATAGATTCACAAGAACAGCAAACTCCTCTGGCTGTAAGATTTTCTCCACATGCAGCTGAGGTCTTGGCTTGGTCTGAGAGGTTGGGGAGGGCTTCCCTACAGAGGTGATATATGTGCAGGGTGAGCAGGATGAGCAGGCGTCCAGTAGGCATAGGGACTGTTGTGTGCACAGGCCCTAGAGCGAGAGGAAACTAGCACCCAGGGCCGATGAGGCTAAAGAATGAGCACATGAAGAAAGGGTTACAACATGAGCCTGAAAAAGTAGTCCAGAGTGCAGAAGATGGTAACAAGGACTGGAAACTTTATTTCAGGAACAACAGAAGTTCTTAAGCATGACATAATCAGATAGCATTTTTAAAAAAGATTATTCTGGCTAAGATATTAAAAAGGAAAAGAGGAAACAAAAGTAAATTTGAGACCTCAAATTAAGTCACTTAATAGTCCACTCAAAAGAGGACAGAGGCTTGGGCTGGAGGGGAGGTGCCTGCGGTGGATGTAGCCAGTTGCTCTGCTCCACCCTACTGCTCTCCGCTCTCCATAAAAGTGGCATTGCCAGTGTCCGTGTGCTCGAGTGTGCAGATTTGCTCGTAGCTTCTGTGATCTTACCAAGAGACAAGGACTCGGGGTGGGGCGGTGAGCAGTGGAGGACTTTGCCAGGTAATCTGGGTGACCCTGTGGGAGGGGACCATGGACTCTCAAGGACACGACACTATCACAGAACCAGAGGGAAGAGAGGGCACTGGCCTCACCCAGGGTAAGTCTGGCTTTCCCAATAGCAACAAATGAAACTAATCAGTAAAGAAAAAAAAAATGCTTTAGGCATCTTTCTAGTGACAGTCTTATCAATGCTGCACAATTACTTCACTGCAGTTACTTTGTATTTCTTTAAACAACAGAAAGTCAGCACTACTGAGGGCAGATAAGATCTAAGGAAGGAATTCTCTGGGAAGAGCACCATTCTTTCTAAAGAAACTCTGATTAGAAAGATGGGTAAAGGGATCCCTGGGTGGCGCAGCGGTTTGGCGCCTGCCTTTGGCCCAGGGCGCGATCCTGGAGACCCGGGATCGAATCCCACGTCGGGCTCCCGGTGCATGGAGCCTGCTTCTCCTTCTGCCTATGTCTCTGCCTCTCTCTCTCTCTCGATGTGTGTGACTATCATAAATAAATAAAAATTAAAAAAAAAAAAAAAGAAAGATGGGTAAAGTTACTCACACAAACACAATGTCCCCTCTCTTAGAGTAAGCGGGAATAGCACTGGCTATGGTGGCAAATCCATAGGAGTATATAATGGCTTCTTCTGTCTTCATAAATTTTGCCAGGCGGTCTTCCAAATCCAAGTGAACATCTATAATAAGATGGTTATATTACATGGTTAAAACACCTTCCAATTCTTTTTCTTTAAGTAAAGAATAAAGAAAATAATTCAACCGGTTTAGTTTAGTAATACTGTCACCTCATGGCCAAAATGATACTGTTTTTGAGTTAAAAATTATACATTTGTTTAGGCAATTCTGGGCCAAAACTATTTCTAAAACCTGAGAACAGAATTAGCTACTCATCTGTCCTTACAATGCATTAGTGGGGTGGCTCCAATTCTGGGTTTTGCTTCTATGTCATTCTAGCATGGGATTCAAGGCTGTGACTTTACCTGCTTTAACTTCCCTCACCCAATCACACTGAGGCTCTACCAACATGTGACACATTTTTAAAAAGCCTTTTTGCATTTTAGCAGAAGGCACCATACCAGACATTAAGAAAACTGGTGTCCAGCTTTTAAAAGGAAAAGAGTAAAATAACCCCATATACTCTGCATCAAGACAGTGCTCCCTTTTTATAGCTGCACCAGCATACACCTGTGCACCTGCTATCACTGAGGAGCACTGACTTTTCGGTCTCAATTTTTTCTTAAGTATAATGGGGACTTCAAATGTACAGCACAAAGAGAAATGCAGTATTTTACAGACCCGCTCGAAAAGAATGTTGATGTAATAGCCGGGAAGGACTGTGCTTGTGAAACTGGTACCCCTCTCTCTTCTTGTGATGGTTCTCTACTGCCACTCCCCTTCCCAGGCTCAGCCACGAGGCTGCATGCCCTGGCATAGAGGGCCCAGCAAGGTCTAAATCAACAGTGAACTGACCAGCTTTGAATCTGAAAACTTCAAAGTAGTCCTAAAATGAGGCAATACCCAGCAGAGAAGAGGATTTTTAAAAGTTCCTTTAGCTCTTTTAACTACAGCAGGACCCAATCCTGGACAACAAACCAGAGTCCTGCCACATGCCCTGGCAAGCGTAAGGTAAGCATACACATAAAGTGTGCTTTATTTTATTTTCTGGGTATTGCTGCTAAATTTTTGGATTCCTCATTGTATGTCCCTTGTCATCAATTGGGGTTTAGTTTATGACACCCATGCATCCTGCCATCTTGGGTCCGGTAGCTAGTTCCCCCACCCACACCCTCAGCTTATAATCATGTGCTCTCAGTCTTCAGTCAGCAATCATGGCCCATGTGCTGTACTTCTGAGTGTAGAAAGGATCAACGTGCTTCTGGCCAGGAGGCTGAAGGACAGACTAGGCCTGATAGCTTCCCCTGGGTGTGGAGTTCTACACAGTGGCCACCTTCCTCTCTCTGTGGTGTCACTGTCAGGTGGCACACACACTGTGTTTCTCCTCACCCTGTGCTTATCAGACTACCTGTCTTTATGTGACAGTCACTGCACGTTTGATTATTAAATGAACTGAGATTACTGGACTTCCCTCATCTACTTTTTAGGATAGATTTTATTATTACTTGGTTGGAATAGGATAAACAACTCATTTTCACAATTCCTCTAAGACAAGTAGACATAAAAGACCAAAGACACTTCTTCCTATTTATAAATATATGTCAACTGAGTCTGTTACAAAAAGCAAACGAAGTGTTGTTTGATGTCCATTATCGAAAGGTCACAGTCATTGTACAGAATGCCATCAACATTACATAAGCATGGGATTTTATAGTAACAAAGTTAAGATGACTATATCCCATCTGATCCAAATGGTATCAAAGGGGTGCTTGGGTCTTCAAGCATCAGACCTATGACATCACTGCCACAGAGGACATGACCCTGACTGCCTACCCTCTACATCATGCTGCCAGTGAAAGGTTTCAGAGAAAATTGGATGAGAATGAGGAAGTGGCCACATGTCAGAGAACTGGGCATGTCCCACACTAAGCACAGAGCGCTTCCCTCTTCTTTAGGGTGCTCTGGGCAGCCCACTACAGGCAAGTCTTCGTCACCCCTACTTCTGATCAGAGAATCCCTGTAGCAGGTCCTCAGTAGCAGGTCCTCGTAGGAGGCCTCCTATGAATGACAATGTGGCCTCTAAATCAGGACTATCTATCTCAAATCTCCATAATTTAGCTAGCAGATGGACAACTGGGAGTCCCAGAACTGCTCTTATCCAGTATCTCCATTTCAAAAAGAAAAAGCATGCTATGGACACAAACTATTTTTGCTAACCGCAAAGAACGACTTTAAATCATTCTGTGGACTCTACTTTAAATGACTCATTTTTTTTTTTTTCACTGATTAGCAATGAGAAAGTAAAACCATCTTGGCTCAATTTCAGGGCTTTAGGGTTAGTTACCCAGTTGATGAAAATTGCATGTTAGAAACATTCTCGTTGTTGTACATACACATAACTGTGTTTATATCACTGCCATAAAGTGGTTAAGAAGAATCTACAATAAGTCAACGTCTTACTGATTCTTGCCTTTCCCAAAAGTTTAAAGAAGACTGGCTTTGTTCTCCTCATACCTGAAGACGCTGGGTTTTAGCTGATGGCAGCCTTGCAAAGCAGGTTTTGTGACAAGCAGATACGGAGAGCTGCACAACTTCTTCTGATGTGTGATAGCTACTCTGTGCAATGAAAAACACTCTCAACCCAAGGCAGCAAAGAGGAAAAGTGCCAGGCCATGTTCTCCTACTTCTGATGTCTGTCTTCTGTGCAGATGATCCATTCCACTGACTGGTGCCATAGGTCTGCATGATGTGTAGGTAAAGCACTATGTCCTCTGATTCACTGCTAGGAACAAACATGGTAGGGGAGAGGCCACAGAGGGAGTTGCCCAGAAAGCTTGTGTCCCTCCCAGCACTTGCTGCCCTTTCTTGCACCTCCTCCCTAACTAGAACCTAAGAGAAGGGATTCAGGGCCGGTACAGGATGTCTGGCACCCAGGCGGGGCCTGGTCATGGCTGTCATCACAGGGGGTTCCAGATCTGGCCTCCCTCCTCACTGGGTGTGGACTCAGGGCAGGCCTGAAACTGCTCCATGAGGTCCTTCCTCTGTCAAACAGGTAACAGTTGGACCTGCCTCAAAAGACTGCTTCCAGAACCACGGGTCAATGCCTATGAAACACTCAGAGTAATGCCTGGCATGGAAAAACCAATATACCATTTAAGTGTACAATAGAATTATTTGTAGAATAAAAGGTTTTCTTTTAAAAGGAAAAAAAAAAAAAGCAGTTATGCTATCTTCTAATTAAGTTGTCCAAAGCTTAGATATTTAAGAACTTCATATCACAATCACTTGTTCATTTCAGCTTCCCACTAGATCTCCTCTTATTCTGATAAGAGGTATCCCGGCCTTGGTCGTCCTCCAAAGGAAAGACTTATAAAATAGTCAACTTTAGAACAGTTTAAAAACAACCAACTACAATTTTTTCTTAAGGCTTCTATACTTTTACGTTACATACTGCTTTTTTTAATTCCTCAAGACTCGGACAACTTTTCTTAAAAGTCCAAATAATATCACTTCTGCACTCATCAGAACATAAATACAGGGCTGAATGTTTTCCAAAATCTTTTTACGTGCAGTATCTTATGTGAATCTTGCCAAAATGTTCTAAGATGTGCAAACAAGGATTGTTCCCCTCCTACACTGTAAAAACAATCCCATGACTGGTTAGTACAAAGAAGTGGCAGATCTAGGAACTTTATGACCAAATGTTCTCCCTAATAAAACATGCAATCATGATTCCGTTGACTGCTCTAAAACAAAGATAGAATATATTTTGAAAAATAAACCTAACAATTTGTTTACTAATGGCTGTTGAACACAGATAAACGCCACTACCCCTCACCATGAAATCCTGCCATTCGTTGTATTCTGATTTAGTTTAAGACCTAAGTAAGCATTGTATATGCAAAGTGGATCCGGAGAAACTGTTGACAACCTCAAGCAAAAAAGATCTGAATGTATTCAAAGAAAACACAAGTAGGATAAGAGAAAGTACCAGAGTGCACAAGACTGTTAGCTCTAGAGGAATCTGACAAATCCATTGGCTCTGTTCTCAAACACATATTCAAATAATAAAATGAGAAGGTGGAAAAGCTCCTGATCATACGGCCCTTGTAAGATTATCAGAACTTGTGGAGTTCTACTTGCCAAAGGCAGGAGAACATGTAACCTAAAAAACTAAATGAATTTTAACTCAACCGTTCTTCGATTTTTTTTTCTGTATTAGTCTTTTAATGTCATATATGTTACCATGAAATTAAAAAGAGAACATTTTAATAAGGAAACTTACAAGTGATTTACATTCACTTATGGAAAGTTGAGAAAAGAACTAAACAAGGAAGTATTTTCAGCTTTGAAAATAGATGCCTGAAGTGTTACTTCCAGGATAAAAAAAAAAAAAGATGATATTAAAAATAACATTTTAGGAGGCACCTGGGTGGCTTAGTCAGTTAAGCGTCCAACTCTTGGTTTCAGCTCAGGTCAATACCTCAGGGTCATGAGACTGAGCCCGGCATTGGGCTCTGCACTCAGTGAGGAGTCTGCTTAAGACTCACTCTCCAGATCCAATTTAAATTTCAAACAAACTTACTCTGACAGCAAGGTATAGAACACATGCAGTTTTGTAAGAATAGAGGAAAAATGTATGCATGGAAGTGGTTTGCATTTGCTGACAAAGTTTCTGGAAGAATTGACAAGGAACTGCTGATAGTAGCTGTCTTTTTGGGGGAGTGGAGTAATGGTAGGGGAGGGGAAGACTTTCACTCTCTATAAACCTTCTGAAGTTTATCTCATGGGCTGAATTATTCAACTAACAATATTAACCTAAAACCATTAACTAAAGACTGGGAAAACTGGTTTTGAGGAGTCAAAACCTTTCTTTTTCATGACTTGATTTAGCAATAAATCTGCTATCTGTTTTCTCAAATTAACTCCCAAGCAGCAGCCAAGGCCACAAATGCAAATAAAATCCACTTGAAAGAAAAGCCTTTAAGAAAGTAATTTTTTTAAACCTAGCAAGCAAATCATAGAAAGTCTTGTTGATCAGATTACAACAAACAACCCATAAAAAATGCCTTTTCTAGTTTTCTAATATTATGTATCTAGGAAATAATCCCTTACTAATATAACCAAGCAAACAACCCATGCTTGCACCAGACTGGGGTGAAGAGGGGGACTGACTGGCGCTCTATAAGGTGTTGATCTTGCCATTAAGACTGATGTCAGGATACCTGGTTTCTAGTTATAAGTTTGAAATTAAATGAGCTGTGTGATGTGAGGAAGTCACATAACCTCTCTGAAGTTTCTATGCTGCTTCTGAATGGCTACATTGCTGGAATGCAAGGTATTTCAGATCCTTCTCAGCTTAAAATGCTTGGACACCTATTCTGTTGTCTGTTTCCAACACAAATAATTTAACTGCTAAGCTAGCTAAGGAATATCGAAAGTACTCCCTTAAATAAAAATATCCCAACTGTTTCAACGAAACACACAAAGGTCTAGAAATGGAAAAGGGAACAGAAGACAGAAGAGACTTCCCCACACACTGATGTGTGTAAGCCAAAATGTTATTTCCAATAACATATTCATTTGAACAATTATTCTACATTTTCTCTGAGGACTCTGAGTTAGGGTAGGGACTTTGTAGTATTTGAAACCACACTCATCCTAATATATAGTTGGAAATCAATGACCCTTCCTCTTCATTCCAGAAAGAAAACAGCTACATAATCAATCCTTTGTCCTGCCCCCCCCCCCCCCCCCCCCCCAACTGTTCTCATCTTTCTTCCCATAGGAGGCGGCTGCTCGGCTGGAGTCAGCTCCCAGCCCTTTCACAGACAGGCTTGACCCAGGTTCTGGGCTCACCGCCTAGCTGGACCGTGGGCAGAATAATGTGCAACCCCCCGCCGCCTGCCTCAAGGGGTACTGTGGCCACAAGCTCCTACTCCCCCCATACTTGTCACTTGGCTGCGGTCTCCGACACGGAGTCTCTGGTACAAGGACAGTGCCCTCAGCACTAGAGGAAGGTGATGGGGAAGAACCAGGTTCCTGCATGACTCTGAAGCATGGAGCCACCCGCAACAGGGCCCTTCTCCTTCCAACAATTGTGCATGACAGAAACAAACTGGGTCCCCTTGTACCACTGTCATTGGAGTGCCGGCAACAGCAGCTCAGGCTTCACCCTACCGACACGGTACACCTGAGGGACATTCAGTCCCGGTCCAATGTGTCTCCCGCAAACAGTACTCATGCTCAGCATCACCATTAATCAAGGATGTCTTTTCCAAGGAGTTTTGAAATGAAATTGAATCAATCTTTAAAAGCAGTTAAGTAGTTTGAAAAGTATGGCAGAAACATACCAAACGTGCCATAAAATCCTCTAGGCCCACAAGTCCCCACGCCATACTTCTTTAGAGATGCCAAAGCTGCTGCCTTTGTGGAAGAAAAACCAGGTTTCAATAATATGTCTTTCAGGGTTCAAAACTGACATTTCCAATTCTGTAAGCCACAACTTCCCCCCACCCCTGACTACTTTCCTTCCTTTCTTAGAACTGTGGCAATTTTAACAATAGGATATGAAGAGCAGACACATGTAAAGATTTAAGGGACAGAACTTAGAACATGGAAAAGTTGTATTAGTTTGATTATCAAAATGTGGTTAACTCAAGGCCTTTATAAATTTTGTTTTTTTTTTCCTTTTTTTTTTTGTGTGTGTGTGTGTGTGGCATTTTTGGGCATGTCTTTCCTCAGAACGGTTCATTGGCTCACAATACTTATAGGACATGGAGCAATGTGCACATGTCTGACGATTACCTGGGTCTGGCTCACATGTTCTCTGGACGTTACCACCACTAACCCACATCACTATTGCCCACCCTTTGTCAAAACCCAAGTCACAGCTATGCCAACAAAGAGTAATGGCAAATGCCAGCGGAGAGAGCCTTTTCTGATGATCTGCATGTATCTTATCTCATGCCCAATCTCCTAAGTAGTCATGCTGTCTTCAGCATAGGTGCTACTTACCTTGACCCGAGGGTTATCCAGCAATCCAAGAAAATTAAATGAGGCAAAATTTACACATTTTTTTCCATTCACCACAATGTTGTGGCTGGGAGGGCTGGGGAAAGAGAGGAGAGTGGTATATTCGCATAGACATTCACATTATAGGGCACACGCTATCACATCACCCTGGTGGCACACAAGACAGAAGTGCTATCACTACCCTATTTGTATACCAGTCTCCTAGCTCTTTACCTTAATTAATTATTTTAAAGATTTATTTCCATAGAGAGAAGTGTGAGTGCATGTGCTTGAATAGGAAGAGGAGCAGAGGGAGAGAGAATCTTAAGCAGACTCAGAACTGAGCACTGAGCCCACCATGGGGGTTGATATCATGACCTCAAAACCATGACCTGAGCTGAAATCAAGAGTCAGCCTGCCTAACTGACTGAGCCGCCCAGGTGCCCCTCTTTTTCTTATTTTTAAAATGTAAAATCAGAAAGTGGTGCATTAAAAATCAGCCATTAATTCTATTCTTATTAGGCTACCTTGCAATACTTAAAAAAAAAAAAAAAAAGTGAGCTGTAATTCCAACACAGATCATGGCAAATCTTTGCTCTGATTTTAAAACTCATTAAGAAAAAAGTAGCTAAGTGAAAGAATGAAGTACCTTCGAAAAAAATCTGGAATAAGACAAACAGGAAGGAAATATACAAACATCTAGATCAAAAGCAAGAATAGGCAGAAGAAGTTATGGCTTTACAGTTAGGTAGTTTAAAGCTATGTATTAACCATAGAAAGACACTAAAAAAGTAAGCAGAATATGTTTCCAAGTTCCAAAGTTAGGGTTGGAATACTGATAAAAGAGGAATTCCTTCCCTGTCCCTTGGGGAAAAAAAGAAATAGGGTGGCCAGCAGCACAGGAGCATGGATCTCAGTTGGGCTGGGACAGGAGACGAGTTCTTGAAATGACTTAGTCCTCTGCTGACAACTGTCCCAAAAGCCATGCTTCAAAAACAGGGCCAAACTGCGGGTCAGGAGCTAGTGAGGCCAACTTAGTCATGACCAGCCTCCTATAGTGGAAGGAAGCCGTGGGAACAGAGCGATACAGAGCCCATCAGAGCGCTTGGCATAGCACACAGGGCCTGGAGTTGTGGGATGAACTTGCTTCAGGGCTACAAATGCCCTGCTGTGCACACAGGCTGCTCTGCTAGATGCACTACAGTCAGAAAAGACTGGGAAACCTTGCTCTAGTAACATTTCAACAGAATCAGTTTTCTAGGAGAGAAATAGAAGATGCTGGAGAATCAATCAGGGAAGGAAGAGAATGACCCCCAGAAGCAGGCAGACTCACACAGAAGGCAGAGGACTTAGGGAAAAGAATACAGGGTGCAGTTAGTCAGATGGACTCCACATGCATTATCGCTCCCTGAGGCTTCAGGAGCCCGGGGCAGCTCCCTGACCTCTGTGAGTCTCAGCTTCTTCATCCTTAAGTGGGGGGAATACCTACCTTTCAGGTAATTGCTATAAAAGTGCCTGGTCCATAAGAGGTGCTCTCTAAATATTCCTTCCTTCTTTTCCTTCAACGCACCTGCTCTGACTCTGAATCCACCATGCCATTTAGTTGCCTACTTCTCAAGGCTTCTTAGGCTTCCCAATATTCCTGGTGTGGAGGTGATGACACTCACAAAGAGATGCGAAAACAAAATCCCCATGGAGACAAGTCTGTACTAAAGGTTGCTGCTGGAACAGTCAAGGCCATTCTACAAAAACTAATATGCAGAGAAATCAAACCATCAAGAAAAAGTAGGCCCAAAACTCCTGACCAATTGATAAACTGCCAAGAGGCACTGTGATGTAGATACAGGGATCTTGTTTCCATTGGCACCTGGAGCAGAAGGAAACCAATTTCCAGTAAGAAATGGAAGGCTTACGTCTGTGCTCCACACAGGCTTGCAGGGATGTCACACTGGACACGCAAATGCTGGAGCATAAGACCCTGAAGGGTCTCTCACAGAAGCAAACAGAGCCAATCTAAAAAGACAACTCTAAGATCAAAGCCTCAGGGAACGAGAAGGAGGGAAAATAAACCCCATTCCAATAAAAAAACCACAACCTCACTATTAGTGACAGTCAGTATTGCAAAGTGAACTTAGAAGTAAGGGGGACAGTGCTTTCCCAGGAGACTAGTATTATAAAACCCCATTAATGATGGGTGGGGCACCAATGTGAGAACAGGCACCCAGAGTAATGAAAGACTCTAGAACTCAAGAGAACTAGTGTACATATTAATACCTGGGGAATGACAGCAGTTGCCCCACAACTACGAAATCAAACACATTTCTTTCTCTATGGAGAAAAATAAAGTTGGATAAACATGGACAAAGGTGAATTCTAGACATATTAAAAACCTAGAAAATATTATAGAAGAGATAATAGAAGAAAACATAGAAGACTGTCCTGTGGCACTATGGAGTAGAAATGATTTCTGAACAAGTTCTCCCCACACTCAAAGAGTGAGACTAAATGGATGAATTAGAGTCAAAATTAAGAATTCTGGTTAGGCGCCTGGGTGGTTCAGTTGGTTGAGTGTCCGACTCTTGATCTCAGCTGAGGTCTTGATCTCAGGGTCGTGAGTTCAGGCTCCATGTTAGGCTCCATATTGCCTGTGGAGTCTTACTCCACAAAAAAGAATTTTGCAGTGAAGACACTACAGACAAAACAGACTGGGTGATAGACATTTACTGTATGTCACTGAATCTACGATGCTGTCACTGTTTTTTATGTACCATTAAGAAAGAAAAACAGTGCTGATGAAAATGTAATGATGTTTTCTTATGTGTGCTTATGATTTCTGAGTTGACAATGAGAAGTTCTACTAGGTTTGCATAGACACAGATTTCTGTCACAATGTCTGCACATCTAAAAGGGAAACCGTAAGATAAATCTGTCAACACATCCCTAACCTCTACCCAAGGCCCCAACTGTTTTCTCCCTGCTGCTAATCCATGACACCATGGATTTCATGGTGCTCCTCCGATATGCTCCTTCCTGCTGTTCAGAGTACCTGTCTCATGCAGGAGGATGCTCCCCCATCATCCCTGATAACACCTGACAGGTTAGTGCCCCCATGCTTCAAATTGTGATACTGGAACTTTCCCACTGGACTAAACTCATCATTCCCCTCAATCGAACTGCATTTCTGAAAGTAAGCTGTGATTATCAACAGGCAGCAGAGATTTACAAAGGGACGTTCGAAGCTTGAGTTGCTGCAGCCTGTGTTCACTGGCTCGGAGTCTGGCCCTTTCTCCTGCCATACACTGACTTACCTGCCAGCAACATTCACGACTCAGTTCAAGCGCTGGCAGTAAGTTCATGGATACACAGGCAAGGACACCCTTGCTAACAACAGCTCTCAGCAACCATAAGATGCACCCCCATTTCAGAGATCTTAAAACAGGAAAAACAAGAGTGTGGGTCTTGAAATGAACATAATGGAATACTACATCAAAATCAGACCACAGATTAAAGTCTACCTGGTGTAAGAGGTTCTTGCAAATCAAAAAAGAAGCTAGGAATCCAGGAAAAAAGAGGTAAAAGATATCAGGAGGCATTGACAGAAGCTAGTAAGTATATGATATGATACTCAAAGGTTCAAATAATCAAAAAATAAAAAATAAAACAATGTGGCCAAACAGGGCTGTGGCGAATGTGGATCCCCATACAGTAACTCAGGGGAGCAGAGATGGATGGAGCTCCATGCAGAGAAGCCCTGCAGGGAAACTAGACAGGCACGTTCCAGAGAGACTCAAGCAGCTCCACAAGGGGACAGTGATCCCACCAGATCCTGTGTGGCAGTGGGGAGCACAGGCAGCTTTGGTATCCTGAGGGAAACAGCTAAGTACACCACAGAATCACGTGTAGCAGTCAGGAGGAATGAACACAAAGTATACCAGCCCTCCCACATCTTCTGTTTGCCCTGTTTTGAGATTTTTTCATTATCACTTAACACCAGCTTGCATTCTATTTATTTCACTGTTGGGTTTGTCTGTCCCAGAACTGTGATTTACTGTATGTGCTCAGCATATTCCTGGAACAGAGTAGGCACTGAAATATATGCTCAAAAAACTAAGTGTGAATAAAAAAATCAGAATGAAGTCTGGAGCACAAAATTAAAAATGTACATTCATAAACTGTTAAAATGTGGTTCCAAAAGTAGTATGAAAATTGACACCAGGAAACCGTGCTAAAGTGGACTAGGGATGCTGGCAGATGGCCTGGCCAGGGAGCAAGATGGCTCCATGTCAGTCACAGGAAGAACTGTCCGTTACAGACCCTCAGAGGAGTTAATCTCCAGTTACAGGTGGCAACAGGGAGAGAAAGACACTGCATCTCCTACCAAGGATCCACCACCCCTGCAACTCAGCTAATGAGAAACCCTCACCACCCTGAAATCTTGCTTTTTCTCCAATAAACTTACATTAAAGCAACCCATCTCAAATGTCTCCTCTTCCTCCAGAAAATAATCTTCTTCTCCCTTGTTTGTTGGACTTGCCTATGGTTTAGCTTCCTTGTCCCAAATTGTAATTTTTATTCCCAAATAAACCCATTCCTGTTGATAAAAAGAACTATTTTTAAGGTTAACAATACATGCATAATAAAAATAATAAAATGTATCATTTTAATCGTTTAGAAATATATGCCATCATGTGATGAGTGAAAGTTCAGCACAAGTATTTCCATGGGGTGGCTGAGTGGGTGCAGGTGAGGGGGAGAACAGATGAAAGGAGACAAGGGCTAATGCACCCGAGAGCAGAGTGCTGCCTGGCATGGGTGCCAACCAGCAGGGGAGACAGAGGACAGAGTCAGCACCCGTGTCCACAAGAAGGGCCCCATGGGGAGAAACTAACACAGAGTCCCTGGCAAATCTGAGAATGGGACGCACACGATCACCACCTGCAAGGGACACATGGCCCACAGCTGAGCTCCTCTATACATGTACACGTAAAGAGTGTGTGTATGTGTGTGTGTGTGTGTGTGTGTGTGTGTGTCCCATCTGCCTATCAACTGCTTCAATTGAATTCAGGCCAATACATTCAAAGACATTAAGAAGAAATGGACAATGAGTAAATGACGGTAACCAAACCCTCTCAAGACGGAGACCCGAGGGCAGCCCGGGTGGCTCAGCGGTTTAGCATCGCCTTCAGCCCAGGGCGTGATCCTGGAGTCCCGGGATCGAGTCCCATGTCGGGCTCCTTGCTTGGAGCCTGCTTCTCCCTCTGCCTGTGTCTCTGCCTCTCTCTCTCTCTCTCTGTCTCTTATGAATAAATAAAATATTAAAAAAAAAAAAAAAAGGAGACCTGAGCAGCTAGGAGGACTCACTGAAGACATTAATTCAGGACAAAAGATCTAGGCCCCAGCTTTTATGGAGCACAGGGCATGGTGGTGATGTCACAGGGCAGTTCTTTAAAGTGGGGCCTTCTGTACGCCAGTGGTCCCTACTAGTTCCCCTAAGGTGCCTGATGTACGGAAGGTGAGAACAAGCCTTCTCCCTTTCCGGTCAGTGCAGACGTTAACCTCCGTGGAGCCTGAACACGGAGCCCTGAGAGAGGTCACTGAACAATTATGAAGAAGACAGAGGGCCAACGACGATAGTCCATGTGGTCAGCATGCCTACAATACAGTTGATAAGAAAATGTTAAGACCAACTTTACCAGGCACAATCAGGGCAAAGAAGAAAGAAACAAAACTCCTCTGTCAGCACACAGGTTATTAGCAACATGAACTGGGAATGTATAAAACTAACCAAACAGCCACGGTTAAGTAGACCTTATTCCAGGAAGGTGAGAATTAATAGGAAAACCCATCAGTGACTTCTGGTAAACAAAACAGAATGAAGAGAAAAACCCGTCAGCCTTTGTTCCTTCTAATGGCACGTAAAATGCCTCCAAGGTCTAAATAGCTGATGCTACTAAGACCATGATGCAAGGAGGAGAGATGGACAAGTTGTATTTGAGAAGTCAGAGACCAGAGGGGAAGCTGCAGGTGGGCTGACCATGAGAAGCTCAGCCACAACAGCTGGAGAATGCTCCCACACTATGGGAACATCTCCCTGTGAGCATGCAGATGGTTCGGAAATCTTATAAGAAGCAGCCGTTTGCTCAGATCTCCTTCCTGCTCTGCAGAAAGACAGGAGATTTACTCTCTGGAAAGGCTTGAGCATAAACTCAAAGTCCTAAGGACAGCTGAGAGAATGGGGCCATGGTGAAAACAGCAATCAAATAAATAAATAAATAAATAAATATATATATATATATATATATATATATATATATATATAAAATGCAAATATATTCTGCATCATGAAAAATGGGGACACTGAGCTCTCCTCCTGGAAAACAAAGGAGTAAATCTTAGTAATTTTGGATGAGAGAAGGATTTTAAGATCTAATACAAAAGCACAAGCAAGAAAACAACAAAACAGATAAACTGGACTTCATTAAAATTAGAAACAATTGTGCTTCAAAGTTCACTGTCAGAGAAGTGACAAATCCATAGAATGGTGGAAAATCTTTGAATTTCATATATTTGATAAGGGACTGGTATCAAAATACATAAAGAGCGCTTGTAAGTCAATGATAAAAAAGACAACTCAATTAAAAAATGGCCAAATGGGGATCCCTGGGTGGCGCAGCGGTTTAGCGCCTGCCTTTGGCCCAGGGCGCGATCCTGGAGACCCGGGATCGAGTCCCACGTCGGGCTCCCGGTGCATGGAGCCTGCTTCTTCCTCTGCCTATGTCTCTGCCTCTCTCTCTCTCTCTCTGTGACTATCATAAATAAATAAAAATTTTAAAAAAAAAATTTAAAAAAAATGGCCAAATGAGTTAAGTAGTTATTCTCCAAAGAGAGTAAGTGGCCAATTAGCACATGAAAAAATGCTCAACACTATTAGTCATTAGGGAAATGCAGTAGGATACCACTTCCTACTTGGACAGAATGGGACTCTGGGGTGAGGAAGGGTGGCATGGTGGACTGCAGTCTTTCTCTGAAAAACTTAACTGCTATGCATCATTTAGAAAAACCTATCAGTATAATTTGACATAGTAACTGATTAGAGCTGGGAAGTCATACCATCATCTCAATAGATACGGGAAAACATGGGATAATATTTAACATTCTGATTTTAAAAAATGAATGAAAAAGTTCCCTTAGCAAATGCAGAAGAAATAGGAAGCCTGTAACTTGGTACAGGTTATCTCCCAGAAGCCACCGGGACACTGAGGTCTCTGTCACCACTATCATCCAGCCGCACGGGAGGTGTCCTAGCCAGCGTAGGTAACACAGGAACAGAAGAAAAAGATGCTCCTCATGACAGCATGAACACACCCTGGTTCCTAGAGATGAATGTGTTAAAAGATACACAACATTCATGTCCTGGTTGTTAAGCAGGTGTACGGTGGGTGGACACTAATGAAAGGTACGTGGGATCTCTCTGTATTACTTCTTACAACCGCATGTGAACCTACTATTATGTCAATGTAAAAAGTAGGAAAAAAAAAAAAAGAAAGAAAAAGATAGGCAGTCTTTATGAAGAAAGTTACATAACTTTACTGTAGGACATGAAAGACCTACGTGATACACCATGTACCCAGTGATAAGATTCAGTACCAGAGAAACTCCAATTAATCCAAATCAGTACACTGCTAGTCACAAACCCAAACTCTTTTTCTGGTCAAATAAGATCAGTTAAACCGAAGCTCACAGTGAAAAAGAGAGCCGCAAATAGCCCAAGCCATTCTGAAGGACAAGGAGGTGAAGACTTGCTCTAGTCAAGGCCTATTCCTAAGCTGTGCTATTTATATGAAGTTCTGGCACAAGGAGAGACAAAACACTGAAAGGATAAAAATATAGCCAGAAACAGACCCGACAGAAGGGCACACAGGATACCAATAAAGGGAAATTTCTACTCAGTAGGTAAAAAAAATGGACAATTCTACCGAGAACGCTAGGATAGCTGGCCACCATACAGAAATAGGAAAATCCGACCTCTGGGGTAAGGAAGGACTTCATAACCACCGCATTAATGATGAGTAAGTCTGGGTTCAGAACATGTAAAGATTGTCTGACCAAAGAAATCCATAGAGTGAAGAAGGCAAGCCTCCCTGAGAGTAGACCAGAAGTGGAAGTATATACTCGGGAGAACGTGCTGCATCACACCATCAGACAAAGTACTGAATACTTTCATGGCATCAAGAATACATGTTATAAGTATAAACATAGGGGAGACTGGGGGGCTCAGTTGGTTAAGCATCCTAGTCGATTTTGGTTCCAGTTGTGATCACGGGGTTGTGAGTTCAAGCCCCATGTCAGACTGTGCTGTGTGTAGAGCCTGCTTAGGATTATCTCTCTCCCTCAGCCCCCCTCACTCTTGGGCATGTTCTCTCTCTAAAATAATCTTTTTTTTTTTTTTAATATGAATATAAGTGAAAGAAAGACATCCACCAACTTTGTGATAATGGCTATCCCTTGTGGGAGGTAGGAGTAAGTGGTAGATGGAAACGGGTTTCTTTATATATGTTTGGAATGTTTTATTTAAGATAGATTAGAAACAAAGAAAGCAAAATGGTAATGCCTATTAATTATGGACAAGGGGAATACATGTGTCAGATATTTCCTGTAAATTTTAAAATACTTCTTAAGCAAGTATATACAGTAAAGCAAAGATAAGCAACAGGAGAACTAAACACAAAGACAGATGAGACCCCGGAAGCAGGGAGAGAGGCAGTGCAAGGAAGGCCACGTTTTAGAATTCATACTGAGAGTCAGGTGCTGCTGTCTACAGCTAATCACTAAGATGTGTGAGCACACTATTAATATCTGGTTACAAAGGTTACCTACAACAGACCTAAAATCAGAAACAATCAAGCTAAGAAAAGGGAGGAGTGTTGCTTTTCATTTCAGGTATGTCTCACTATTTGAAATATTATTGGGAACCTGTATTATTTCACAAAAAAAAGTTGTTTTTTTTGTTTTGTTTTTATAAAGGAAGAAAAGGACAAACTGGATGCCCAAATTGGAGACTATAAAAATTGTCCATATAGCCTTAAAAGAGAGTTACATATTGGGCACCAAGGCAGGGAGTTTCTGATCTTCAGAGATTTCTGTCAAAAAAGAAATACTATGTAAACCTCTGCATGCTTTGGCAAGGATACCTACAGGAAACCAAAGATACAAGTCCTTCAAGAAGCAAACCAACTTACCCTGAAACGATGTTGTAGTTGAGAGCAGGATGGTCTTTTGAGATGGGAGGAACAAGAGGTTCTGGCTGCCACTCTTCAATCAGTTCTTCCTTTTCCTACAGGAGAAAAGAAATTAAAATACAGCAGGGTACTAGTCACAGGACAGTGACTTATTTTGTTCCTTTACTTCTGTTATCAACCAACCAATAAATTTCTCATCTGTCCACCTGTGACCATGAAGACAGAGGTTAGAAGCCATTCAAAACCTCTCATACTCAAGAAACTGCAGATCCATAAAACAAAAGGACACTGTATCTAGTTGCCAAAGTTAAGCTTTAAAAACACACGGTTTTGTTTTTCTTCCACGGCTTTTAGGGTAAGATGTCTGTGATTACCAAATCTTGCTAAGCCCCCAGCAGGGCTTTCAGAGGATTACTCTAAAATTATGTCTAGTCATTCTCTTTAAAAAATGTGTAGTATGGATTGATAGCTTTATTTATTTTTTTAAAAAAGATTTTATTTATTTATTCATGGGAGACAGAGAGAGAGAGAGGGAGAGACACAGGCAGAGGGAGAAGCAGGCTCCATGCAGGAAGCCCGATGTGGGACTTGATCCCGGGTCTCCAGGATCACACCCTGGGCTGAAGGCGGCGCTAAACCGCTGAGCCACCCGGGCTGCTGATTGATGGCTTTATAAATAAAAACTCAAACTACTTAAAAAGCTAAGCTAGAAATCGGCTTCATGGCCACCTGATCATTCACAAGGAGTTCTGAAACGCCAAGGGAAACAGCAGAGACCGGACCTCTGTCCTGGACGGCCCAATCTTACTGCAATGATATCAAGAGTATTCTATGGCACACTAATCCCACAAGGCAGTCAGGACAAAATGGTGGGGGAGGGAGGGATCTGTGGTCAAGGTCAGGGCATCTCTCCAAATGGAGGTTCAAATATCCACTGGCCCAGGAAAAGTTACACAAAATCATGCAATAAGACATCCCCTACTCTGCTTCAGCCAGGTTTCCAGAACGTACTGGCCCTAAGAACCGCAGGCTGCATGTCCTGCGGGGGACACTGCCTGACCATCCTCCAGTTATTGGTAATGACGAGGACAGCGGGAGCCCATCAGTGCCAGCAGGGAAGCAACTGCCGCAAGTCTGCGTTGATTCGACACCATCTTGCACTTGTTCTCCTGAGTGCTCCATCTCCATGATCTCCGAGCTGCATTCAGTGCACCCACTTTGTGAACAAAGCTGTAGAGATTTTTGTGGAAAAACCTTTTTCACAGTCACTGGTCTCTCTAAACATTCTGGCCCAAAGCTACAGGGGCTAGACAGGGAGATGATGGCAGTGACAGCAACGACAGTGCAGTCAGAACGTGCTTCCCTCTTGCTCTGGGCACAGTTCCTAGGTGCTCCCACCTGAGCAAAAAGGGTAAGCTTCTCTTTTACCAGCCCCCTCATCCTTCCGGCTAATGGAACCCCATGTGGGCAGTGCCACGGGTCCTCTACACTTCCACTTCCTAAGGTTTGCCTGGCTTGGGCTGGGTCCAGAGAATGCGTCACAATTCAGTTTGGGGTGAGGAGACGAGAGGATTCTTTCCAGCTCCAAATTTCCTTTATGAAGAATACAGGGAAATCCTTCATTTTCCTCATGGTGCTCCTCATGAGCAGCTCATGTAATCCTGCACATTGGCAAGAGATCCTGGAGATCCTGTCCCTGTCCATGCTTCCCTTCTGCCATCTATCCCTAACACTGCTGATTCCCCTTGACAAAGTACAGAGCTCTGTGGCAGGGTGTTCTTCTGGGTGTCTACTTTATTGCTGGCTTCTCCAACTTTGCTTCCCTGATATTTCATTTCCCTTGATTTTTCACACTTGATTCTCTTGATTTTTTTCATTTCAAGTGTGTATTGTTTCACAAAATATTATTATTTCACTACAGAAAACATTTCAACATATATAGGTAAGCTACCACAAATACTCTTTGAAAAGATGTAGCAACTGTAATCATACACTGAGTAATAAATAAAAGAGATTTAATTTCTTACCTTGACTGTAAGATCAGATCGTTCTTGTAATTTGTAAGTTTTAGAGAACAGGAGTCTAATTATCCAGAGAATCAGAATTCCTTCCAAAATAAGATGGTAAGCAGGAGCCTAAGAATGAGTCAAAAACCAAAAAAAGAAACAAAATAAACACTTCCAAAATCTGCACATAAAATGTAATGCACCTGTATATACTGTCTTCCATGACCTTTAACCTATTACTTCTTAAGATTAAAACTTAATCTTTAAGACTCTTTTCATTTCTACTCACTCCTTTCCCCATTTCTAACAGTTGGCAATTTCTCCTTCACATGGAAAATCTTTAATAGTAAATCTTTAACACCTCTATATGAAAGAAATTTAATTCTCAAAATAAAATCTGATGCAGAATCCCAACATGAGGAACAATGTCAACTATCAGATCCTTCAGATAATGTACATTTCTACTGGTAGGAAAGAACAGTAACCAACATTTCACAGCTCCACCAGCCTTCTAGCACCCCAATACACCATGGATGAGTTAGGAGTTATCAGAAAATCAGTTTCCACAATTCTTGGAGTTTTGCACATTTTACTATATTTTCCGAATCCCCGATAAGCCTCTTTAAAACCTTCTTGGATCCTGGATGAGAAAAAAAAAAGCTTTATAAATGCCAAAAGGAATGGCAGGTCTTTTTCCTATAGCAGTTCCCCAAAAGTAGGCAGTTGCAGTGTGTTCCATGTCAACAGGCCTAAAGACACCTTACTAAAATTATCCATGCCAAGTCTTCTTTTCAACTGTGCATTTCCCAGATAAAGGCCGGGCTTTTATGTTTTGCACAACTAGACACTCTAGGTGTGTGTGGAAGATTCCGACCTTTGTAACTGACTAAACCACAGTTATAAAGTGATCCACTCCAACAGGCTGGCACTGGAAAGTCATTTAAAAGAGGTGTTTAGAACATAATTACAAATCATTTTCAAACATTAGACAAAAAGAAAGTGAAGATGATTCCTCATAGTTTAAAAAAACCTAGAATGTGGACAGAAGGAAAGCAGACAAATTCGAATGTAGGTAAATATCTAAGTCAATACACAAATAGTTTTCTAACTACATACATGTCACATACACACACTATTATTTCTCTTTTGGGTACAAGACCCCTCAAACTCTACACACTAACTATATCAAAACTGGAAACAAGAATGGAAATCTCGGGGATCCCTGGATGGCTCAGTGGTTTAGCGCCTGCCTTTGGCCCAGGCTGTGATCCTGGAGTCTGGGGATCGAGTCTCTCATCAGGCTCCCTGCATGGGGCCTGCTTCTCCCTCTGCCTCTCTCTCTCTGTGTCTCTCATGAATAAATAAACAAAATCTTAAAAAAAAAAAAAAAAAAAAAGACTGGAAATCTCTCTTTAAGATGATTTTTAAACATACTGATCCCCCTTGAATACAATTCATTTAAGAATAAGGACTGTGGTCTAAGCATTCTTTCGGTTTTCTCAACAATTGCACTCTAATAGGCAAGCATCTGCCCAAGTCTCTAAGCATCTCGCTCCACAAAGAAATCATCCTAAGAAAAACTGAGATACTGTCTAGTGAATTAAATCAAAATCACAAACGCAGCTTCTTTCCCTGGGAATGTCACATCCAAGAGAACACCTCACTCTTGGTCAGTTAGGTAGCCTTCAAAAAGGAAACAACACAGAAAATTGGTCATTAAAAAAACAAGCAAACAAAAAAAACCCTTCAATTTCAGAGGCTCTTATCTCAGTTACCATAATTAGGTTAAGGTGGGCCATCACTCACACCACATCTGTTGTCAATTCTTTTTTCAGGAAGTCCTGATAAGTCTCGCAGTGGAAGACACCAGGGTCTCCCCTCGCCAGTAAGCAGCTATGTTCAGGTTTTACAGAATTATCAGAAGAAAATCTGAGGCTCGCTTTCAATGAAGAGGGGCTCTGTAATATAGCGCAGGAGTTTTTGCCCTGTTTGATCAGTGCGCTAGCCCCCGCCTCTAGATCCGTAGCCACCCGTCACCACCTAACTGTGTAAAAATATACATCTAAACGAAATCAAATGAAAAATGTAGTCCCTCCGCTTGCACTGGACGCATTTCAAGGGCCAGCAGCCACATGTGGGTAGTGGCTACTACACTGAACGGCTCCTGCACCGGGTAGCGCGGCTCAGCCAGCCTTTCAAAAAACCCTTAATTATCCGGAATAGCCTTTAAAAAAAAAAAAAAATCTCTAAAAAATTGTTGTTTCTTTACAGGACAGAAAAGGGGGCGCAAGTGGAAGAATGGGAAACGATTTCGTATTCCCAGTTCCTGAATCGTTCGGCTTTCGTGACCCCTCGCCCCGACAGAACCGAACTCCAGTGTACAGCGCTGTCCCCTGTCCCCCGCCCCGCAGCCCCCACGGCCTTCCCGGCTGCGATCCTCCGCTCTATTTTCTCCACCCCCACAGGTTTTCAAGCCCAGCCTCGCTCCCGGCCCCCTCCCACCTGCTCCTCTCCTGAGCGCCCCTCACCCCCCGCCCCCTCCGCGAGCCCAAGGCGCCCCTGGGTCCCCGCTCCCGCCGGTGCCTCCCCCGCGAGGCCCTCCGGCCAGAGGAGCCGAGGGTCAGGGCGTGACCCGGCCAACCCCGCGTGGGCCGCAGACCGCCAGTCCGCCAGAGCCGCCCCACGCCTGCGGGGCTGGGTATGGTCGTGGGCCGCTCGGGCCGCCAAGCTCACCTCGTAAAGCGCCTGGACCATCTCCACCAGCACCCACTGCTCCGCGGCGGTCGCCATAGTCAGCCTCTGGCGCTTCCTTCCGGAAGGCGGGTCGCGGGCACGTCAAACAGCGCGCGGCGCAGCCCAGTGACGCAGCAGCGCTTGGGGGCGGGGCTGGAGAGACTGGGCCCCGCCCCTCGGCGCTTGCGCGCTGGAGGAACGCGGGACCCGAGGCCTCAGAGGTGTGGGGCTCACCTGGCGGCCGGGAGGGATGCGAGCCCGGAGGGGCTCCTCCAGCAGGTGTTGTGCCAGGACCCGTGCTGGGCCCTCGGGATGGAGGCATTAATAATAAATGGCCCCTGCCCTGGGCGGGGAGTGTTCTGTAATCATAGATGTGCTCTTTACTTTTAAATGACAGAGGAACCCAGGAATGCATTATCATAAAAAATACAGAAATTATTATATATCATATATATAATAAACATATGTAACCTCTTATAGAGCACTTAGGGTGTGTCTTGCATAGACCAATGCTTGGCGAGAATTAAGCCATGCAGTACTTTGGTGTGGAACCTTCTAGAACCTTCTTTGGCACATGCAAATGTGGTGTGCACACACTTATTTACTTGGCTTGGATGTCTTAAATCTAACTGGGACCCTAGGGATAATAGTGATCTACAATTTGCTTTTTTTTTCTATTTATTTTTTTTCTTGGGGTGTTTTTCCCATTCATCCATAAATCTTGCATTTTTTGTCTTAAAGAAGACTATGTCTTGGAATAACGTGTTATAAATACATATTTCTTGTTCCATTTTACTTACATATTTTCCTGTTAGTGGACACTTAGGTTGTTTTCTACTTCTGCCTCTGTTAGCAATAATGCAGCAGGAAGCATCTATGTGCATGTATCTTCCTGTTCATGTGGGAATATTTTTTTAATGCAATTAGCCAACATGTAGAACATGGTCAGCTTTAGATTAGAGTTAGTGATTCATCAGTTGCATGTAGCACTCAGTGCTCATCCCGTTACATGCCCTCCTTAATGCCCATCACCCAGTTACCCCAACTCCCCACCCCGTCCCCTTCAGCAACCCTCAATTTGTTTCCTGTAGTTAAGAGTCTCTCATGGTTTGTCTCCCTCTCCGATTTTTTCCCATTCAGTTTTCTCTCCCTTCCCTATGATCTTCTGCACTGTTTCTTATATGCCTCATATGAGTGAAACCATATCATAATTGTCTTTCTCTGACCGACTTACTTCACTCAGCATAATACCCTCCAGTTCCATCCATGTCGATGTAAATGCTGGGTATTCATCCTTTCTGCTGGCTGAGTCATATTCCATTGTATATATAGACCACTGCTTCTTTATCTATTCATCTGTCAATGGACATCTCAACTCTTTTCATAGTTTGGCTCTTGTGGACATTGCTGCTGTGAAAACTGGAGTGCAGGTGCCCCTTTGGACACTACATTTGTGTCTTTGGAGTAAATACCCAGTAGTGCAATCGCTGGGTCTTAGGGTAGCTCTATTTTTAGCTGCTTCAGGAACCTCCACACTGTTTTCCAGAGTGGCTGCAACAGCTTGCATTCACGTGGGAGCATTTCTGAAGATCATTCTCAAAGTGGAGTTTTGGCCACAGAGTATGCACAGTGTTAACTTTGGTAAATACCACCATAGTGTTCTCCAGAATGGCTCAAACACTTTAAAATGTTTGAAAGTGTAACCATACTCTAGCTCATTGATGGATGTAATCAATCTTTTAAAAACTTGCCAACTTAATGGAGATTAAATGACACCTCACTGAGTTTTCTTATCATTCTGGTTGTTCATGAGGTGAGCAACTTTTTATTGGCATTTGTAGCCCCTCTGTGAATCGCCAGTTCAGATCCTTTGCTCATTTTTCTTTTGGTGATTTTCCATTTTCTTATGGATTTATAGGAGCTCTTTCTACATTCTGAATATCTTATATTTTTCCTATTTCATCTGGGATGTTTCTGCCTGATTTCTTTCTAGCTGTTTATGTTGTCTTCTGTCTATGTTTTAGATTTTACATCATGTGTCAGCGTGTTCCCTTATTGCCTTTGGATTGAGATCTTGCTTAGAAAGGGTATCTCCAGCACACCTATGCTTTCCTCCATGCCTGCATCAGCTTGTTGTTGTTTACAATTAGCTCTTTAATTACTCTGGAAATTATATTTCTGTAGGATGTATATTCTGTAGGATGAGACATATGGGACTTATCATTATTTTTCCCTAAAGGAACAACTGATTTCCCCAATGCCATTTATTTGAGTAATCTTGACTATCCCCAATACTGTGAAATGGCACAAGTACTACACAACCCTGCTGGAGTGTTGGGGTGCCCCTGTTTCCTGCTGTAATGCAAAATTGAAAGGATGTGGGCACATGTAGTTTCCCAGGAATCCATTCACGGAGTAGATGACTCGAGGCTTCTGGGATAGAAATATTGCAACTTCCTTGTGCCCCATAGCAAGGTGACTCTGAGAGGTCAACTTCACCATCTCGTCTGGGTTGAGTCAGTTGCACTGTCTGCAAACTCTTTGATATGCCCATTAAGAGGCAGAGCCTGTGCTCTCTTCCCTTGAGGCTGGGCATATCTTTGCCATAGCTTCTAGAGTAGAATGCTGCCGCCATGTAGAGAGATCATGTGGGTCCCTGTAGAGGGAGAAAGAAATGGCCAGGAGGCCCCGAGCTTCCCCTGCATCCAGCTGTTTGAATCCTACTAATCCAGGTTCCAGACGTGGGAGGGAAGATACCCTCGGGACAGTCCCAGCTCTAGCCACTCTCTGGTTACAACCCCCGAGAGACCCTGAATGAGTAATGTCTAGCTAAGCCCAGACAAGCCCGAAATATGTGAGCAAAATAAATGGTATTGTTTTAAGCCACTGCTTTGGGATTCTTTTGTTATATGGCAGTTATCTGCTACAGTAGGTAACTGGAACAGGTACTCTGTCAGATTTTGCTGGCTTTTGCACGCTTGCTTCCAAAGATTGCCAAAAAATTATCACAAACTTGGTGGCTTGAAACAGAAATTTATTATCTCACAGTTCTGGAGGTCAGAAGTCCAAAATCAAAGTGTTGGTAGGGCTGCATTCCCTCCAAAGGCTCTGGGGAAGAGCCATTCCTTGTCTCGTCCAGCTTCTGTGGGTCTTCCCTAGCTTGTGGCTGCATAATTACAATCCCTGTCTCTGTCCGCTGTCTGGTCTACTCTTCTCTGTCTGTCCTCTATATGCCTTTTAGCAGGCATGTGTTGTTGAATTAAGGGCCCATCCTAATAATCCAAGGATGATCTCATCTCAAGGGATACATCTGCAAAGAAACTTTTTCTTTTATTTTTTTAAAGATTTTGTTTATTTGACAGAGAGAGTGAGAGCGAGAGACCACAAGCAGGGGGAGGGGCAGAAAGAGAGGGAGAAGCTGAAAACAAGAGTAATTTATTCTGTTATAGTTCCAGAAGTTGGAAGTTCAAAATCCAAGCATCTGCAGGGCTGCTTGGGGGGCTCTTAAGGCTCTAGGGGGGAATCTTCCCTTGTTCCTTCTAGTTCTGGTGGTTCCATGCGCCCTTTGGCTTGTGGCCACTTCGCTCAGGTCTCTGCCTCCACCTTCATGGAACCTCCTCTTTCTCTGTATGTCTCTTCTCCATGTTTCTTCTAAGGACACTTGTCGTCAGAGTTCGGGCCCGTGTGGACAGCCCAGGATGTACTCATCTCGGGATCCTTAATTACACAACCACTTTCTTCTCTTCCTGATTCCACCATTTAGCCAATATTGCATAATATTAAATAATTATTGTATAATTTGATATAGAATATTGATAATATATCATATAACCAATATTACATAACTATACAATATAGGATGCATCTATATACATACTATGATGTGAGTGCCTAGCACTAAGTTTTTGATTGCTGAGACATCCGTTTCAAATAAACATACTCCCCGCTGCATCACACAGCTACTAGCAACACAGCCAGACAAGAAATGAGGCTGTCTCCACTGAATTAGGATTAGGGTTAGGGTTGGAGTTAGGGTTAGGGTTGGGGTTAGCGTTAGGGGCCAGGGTTAGGGTTAGGGGTTAGGGTTGAGGTTGGGGTTAAGGTTAGGGTTTCGCTTTCAGAAAGCCCTGGGTAACCTAGACATCTGACCCCTTGAGTGACCCTGCTTCTCTCTTCCCACCCCCTAATTCCCTAATATTTGCAAACTATATAGCTGATTAGAGATTAATATCCAGAATACATGGAGATTAATGAGTGCAACTCAATAACAAACAACGAAACAATCCAAGTAGAAAATGGGCAAAGGATTCCAACAGACATTTTTTCCAAACAAGTACACAGAGTCCCTAAGCACACTAGGGGTGATTTATGCCACTGAAACGTATTCTTAAAGGTAATTAAGACAGTAAATTTTTTTGTATATGTTTTATCACAGTAAACAAAACCTACTTTTTCTTTATATGTATATACTTATCTTTTATAAATTAACTTTCCCCCCCCAAATTTCTGCCTTTTGTCCTTTCATGCTTCATCTTGCTAAAATTTCTGGTGTTGGTATTCCAGTCCACTAATTTTATCATGCGCCTGTGCAGATCAGTGTTTTCAGCTTGAATTCCAGTGATCCTTTCAAGGAATGTTAATTAGAATTTGCTTCATTTGTTCATCAATAGCTATTTCCTGAGCACTCCCTGGGGCACTGCACCACAGACTAGTGATGTCCCTGACCTCCTGGAGCATATGCTGTTGTGGGGAGTCAAATAATAAACGTATATCACTGAAGATGCAGTTTGAGGTCATGAAATACTATGTGGAGATAAAGAATTACAAAAAATCGGGGCACCTGGGTGGCTCCGCAGTTGAGTGTCTGCCTTTGGCTCAGGGCATGATCCCGGGGTCCCGGGATTGAGTCCCACATCAGGCTTCCCGCAAGAAGCCTGCTTCTCCCTTTGCCTGTATCTCTGCCTCTCTCTATGTCTCTCATGAATAAATAAATAAAATCTTAAAAAAAAAAAAAAAGAATTACAGAGAGTGGACAGGGCAGGCCTCCCTGAAGACACATTTTTTGGACAGAACTCAGTAAAGTGAGGGAAGGAGACCCAGGAGTGCTTTGTGAAGGAGTGATGCAGGCAGAAGGAGATGATGGGGAAATGCTAGGAGGGTTCAAGAAGCCCCAGAGTGTGGTCAGTGTGGGGTGAGTGCAGCTCCTGCTCAGTCCCTGGCGGTGCTCGTGCAGGTGGAGCTGGTGGGATTGGCTGCTGTGGGGTGGGGGAGAGAGGAGACCAGGGACGCCCCAAAGTCATCTGCCCAAGCCACTGTGTGAATGGTGTCACCATCTCTAAAATGGGGAAGATGGAAGGAGAGCAAGTTTGGGGGTGGGCATTGGACATCCATGTGGAGATGTGCCAGGGACAGGTGGATGTTGGCGTCTGCAGTTGGAGGAGAGGTTGGGAACAGAAATGTAAAGCGGAGAGTCTAGTGGCTGGAAGAGATTCTAAAGCCCCAGGGAATGAGTGTAGACACAGGAGAGAAGAGGTTAGTGCCCCTGAGCTACTGAGGTGGGTTTTCTCAAGAAGCTCCTGGGTGATATACAGCTTCCCCAATGGGGGAGCAAATAAGAAAGAAGCCAATGTGGAAAAGCTCATCTGGGAAAGAAAGGGAGGAGATCCCAGAGGGCAGCCAGGTGTGTGTGGGGGGCAGGCCTACCTACCATGTGACTAGGTTACTGGATTAAGAGGAATGGACCTGGGTGGGTCCACCACCATGCAGATTAAGAAAAAGAAGCAAGTAAGCCCAGAAGAAAAACCTTACAGAAATAAAATCATTGTTGGGTTTAGTAGTGAACGACATTTCAAGTCATGGAGTCATGAAAACATGCAGAATGAACTTTAAGAAATGGGCTGAAATGACACTGAGAAGATGGGAGCTGGTGGAGTGTGTGCGAGGGGTGAGGTGAGACCCTGGGATCTTCGCTTTCACCGGTAAGTGAACAGCAAAATGCAAGCATCATGCATGGCAGGATAGCGTGCCCTTTAATCACAGGAGGTTTTCACAAGAGGTAGCTAAAAGAAATGGTTGCCTTTTGGAAGTGAGAACCTGGGGTAGGGTAGGATGGGCTACGAATGATGTTTTTTTGTGATAAGCCTTGTGCTTTTATTTGAGTTCTTAAACTGTAATATAGGTACTACTTGGGGAGAATCAAAATTAAACTGTAGTGCATCGTTCATTGTCCTTTATAATACTTTACCTAACATATTTAGTGCTACCTGTAGGTCACTGTTATTAGTGACTTATGTGTATGAACCAGTGAAGTAATGTGTAGAGATTTCTGTTTAGATCTAAAGTCAAAAAGATTTGTTAGTAAAATAAAATTAATGAAAATCCCCTAATTCTCCCATAACTCTACAGGATGTCAGATGTGTAGTTTTGTGTGTGTGTGTGTGTATATATATATATATATATACATATATATACACACACACTCTTATACTCTGTATATATATATATATGTATATATATATACTCTATACGTATATATATATACACTATATACACTATATGCTCTCTCTCTCTCTCTCTCTCTCTCTCTCTCTATATATATATATATATATATACATATATATATATACACTCTTGAACCCGTTCCCACAACTTTTCCTTAGTGTCATAAGGGCTTTCAACTCGGTACTGTTGTGTCGTGGGATGTGAGCTGAGTCATCCTGGCTGCTAAGTGTGTAGATCACTTGTAGTTCGTCCCTCCACGCATTTCTGCCTTTTTGTACCAGGTTCGCACTTCTACTCCCATCCCTTGTCCTTCTGGACACCTGCTCCAGCGCCTTTGAGTACACCTGTAGCCTTGCAAAATTGATGTAGGGGCATTCTTCACTCACCTCACTTAAAAATGTAAAAAGCGAGGTTCAGGTCGTCCCTGGAGAGCTCCGCTTCTGTGGATCAACAAAGCCACTGGAGACTGGTTCTTCTGAGATCTCTGCTCCACTGCCTAGAGTATTAACTTCTTTTCAAGACCAACTGCAAAAGCACCTCAAGACTAGTACTCCTCATTGGCCGTAAGACCTCAGTCAACAGCAATCAGCTCTGATGGATCCCATTTTTGTGTCTAGATGAAGAGAGAGATGGGTCTCCTGATGGTTTTTCTTAAGAGCAAGGAACCAACTTTCTCAGAGATCTTGAGAGCTCTGCCCACGTCTCCCCAGCCTGCTGTGGTTTGGGTCTGCCCATTCCTGAGTCAGTCAGTGTAGAGAAGGGATGACTCATGGCTACACAAAGGAGGGACAGAACAGATATTGAGAGCTCATCACAATCCTCTAAAGCCAGCTCACTGGTCTCTCCATCTTAGCTTGATCTTGTTTCTCCTCCAGTCTGTCCAACACAGCAACTATCTATGCCACCCATCACTTAAAATACTTTGATGCTATGATAGCTAGTCCTCAAAGATGGCCATTGCATGAAATTACACCTCCTGGTAGTCTCACCTTGAATCTGGCTTTGCTCTGGGATTTTTGTTTTTGTTTTTATTTCTGTTTTTTTCCCGATGCAAACACACGAGGGGTTATTTACAAGCTCGAGCTTGGGTCCAAGTATACCTGACACAGCGGAGCAGGGACTTGGACCTGGGGTTTGTTTTTGACCAATGATTCTGTGTGGCTTCTGGAAGTGGCTCATAAAAGACTTTGCTGTTTTTGCCTGGGTCTCTAGGAATCCCCCCCCCCCTTTTTTTTGAATGCTCACTCTAGGAAACCAGCCACCATACTTGGAGATACTGAAGCCACATAAGAGGCCATGCATGGGCACGATGGTTGACAGCCCCAGCTCAGGTCCCAGCCAGCAGCACCTTAGGCATCCAGCCCAGGTGAGCCCTCAGGCGAGTGCAGCCCCATCCTCCCTATGACTGCAACATCTGCAAAGACCTCAAGCCCTCAAACAAGAACTGCCCAACTGGGCAGTCAATTTACAGAACCATGAGAGATAATAACACACGGGTCTTCATGCCATTAATCTCTGGGGTGGGTTGTGACCTAATGGTGCATCACTGAGATGAATGCTTTCCCATGTAAATCAGTTCAAACTGCATTTGTGAGCAAGAGGGTCCCCGGCCAGCAATGACTTGCCTGAAGGTGCTCAATGACCCCACATACCAGGATGCCTGGGAGAGGCAGTTCCAGGATTTGATCAATGGCTCAGCAAGGTCAAAGACCTAGACGTTTTCTGGTTTCCATTGTGCCATCCTCGGCATGGTGGCTTTGGGGTGTTAGGACTGTCACCGATTCTGGATGACCACCGTGCCATGCAGTCACAGGCAGGTAGGACGACAGAGGCAGGGCAAAAGTCCTCTTCTCTTGAGCTCGGAGGTTTTATCTGAAGACCTGATTTTTCCCAGTAACTTTCCAGCCTTCTTCACTCTATACTTTACTGGCCAGCACTGGCCATGTGCCCACCCCCATGACCAGTTACTAGGAAAAGGGGTTAGACTTAGCCAATCAATTATGATTCATCCTCTGGGTCTGTGGTCTGTCCTCATGGTGATCAAGGGGTCTTTGCCCACTGCCTGGATTAACTGGGGTTCTGTTTTCAGGAAAGGGGTGTGTGGGACTGGATGTGCCAACATGTGTGCCACACCAACAGATCAAGCCCTGTCCTTAGCCAGGCCTGTGTTCTGAGCACCATCCCCACTGGCCTCTGAGTGTCTTGGCACGTGTACCTAGGAGGTATACTCTGTCCCTGGAATGCTCTCTTCTCCAGCCAACATGTGAGATACGCATGCTTCAGATACCAGCTCAAAAACCACCTCCTCGGGGAGCTGCCCACTGAGCGATGTGCTGTCTCAGAACCCTGGATTTCTTGGTTTCATGGAATAAAACTGAGGTCTGTAAGTGTGCATGCATGGATTAAGGCCTGCCTTCTCCACCAAAGATGTGAACTGTGACAGTATCTTTGTCAGTAAAGTCACAAGTACCTAATAGATACTCCATCAATAACTAGTAACTCTCTGGATGGTGCGGTTTGCTCCCTGAAATTCCCCCCACCTCTGTAGGCTGGTGCTGTGAAAACACTGAAGGCATTTAAAAAAAATTATTCAGGACCTTAAATCCTGAAAAACTTCAATGGGGTGACCTTAAACTACTCCTATGGTACGTTTCATTTTGCTTAAACTGGAGTTTATTTTATGCTTGGTGAACTTTTTAACTTTCAGTTTAGGATGCTACAAATAAGCAAGTTATAAGGATATGGAAGCCTGCTCATCCTTCAAGTTTCAGATAACTATGTTACTCATTAAAAAAAAAAAAAAGTCCAAGGGCACCTGGGTGGCTTAGTGGTTGAGCATCTGCCTTTGGCTCAGGATGCAATCCTGGGGTCCTGGGATCAAGTCCCACATCGGGGTCCCCACAGGGGACCTCTCCCTCTGCCTATGTCTCTACCTCTCTCTGTCTCTCATAGATAAATAAATAAAATCTTTAAAAAAAAGTTCAGATTGACATGATTTAAGTGAATTCCCATAAAGAGGACAAAAGTGAGCTCTAGAAACAAATGCATTTTATTAATATCCCCACCCTGCAGTGCTCAGCGCTCAGAATTTATTACAAAGAAGGGGAGACATGGTTCTAAGTTATGGCTTGTGCTTATAGATGTCTCTCATGCATCTCCTGGCTGTGTGGCCTTGGGTGAGTTGCATAACATCTCTGTGCCCCCGTTTCCTCAGTTGTTAGAGAGGGATGCGCCGTTGTGAGAATTAGGCCAGCTGGCACACGCAGAGCGCTGACAGGAGTGGTCAGGCCCTGGCAGGTGCGGTCCCACCGTGGCTGGTATTCCACAGTGCAGCTGTAAGCACTCAGCATACAGTACTGCTCTTGCCAGACAACTCGGCCACTTGCAGCCAGAACCACATTTGAGGTTCAAGCTCAGTCATTTTCCAGAAGAAATGCCTGAGTGCCAGAAGGAGAGGGATAAGGTGACTGTGGAAAGCCTCCCAGCAGGGCCCCAGAACCCGGCTGTGAAAAAGGAGCCTCTCTGTGTTTGGTGATAGATATTTTGTTTCATCATGTTAACCTTGTGCTCTTGCCCAGTGGCCTCTCCTCTTAGGGACTGGACGGTCCTCCCTGAAGTCCTGCTGTTTACCCAGCGAGGCGCAGAGAAGCAGGCAGCTAGTCCCCCTTATGTGTCACTGTCCTTTGGGTGCCCTGTCACAGGTGGCGACTGTCCCCTGGTCCTCTGTGGGGGAGGAGCTGATGGCTGGGGCAGCTCTGGGGGATCCTGGGGCAGAGGCACCCCCAGGGCCAGAAGTCCCAGGTCCTTAGTAAATCTCTCTCTGTTCCTCATTCTGGGCGGAGTCGGAAGGTCCCTTCCAATGGCTGCATTGGTTTTCAGTGAGAATCTTCTTTCAATTGATGACCTGCAATATTGCTATCGTGGTAGACTCTCTGCAAAGGGCCCGAGGGCCCTATCTGGTCAGTACCTGGAATGTGGAGAAAACTCCTGGTGCCTGATGTGTCTTGGAGGTTCACTGAGGCATGTGGCGTCCAAGTGACCCCTGTGTGGCCAGGGAGTGTGCAGGTGATGGCACTAGACAGTGGCAGGGCTGGAGGCCGATGGGGGGCTCACTGGGGTGAGAGGCCTGGGACTCCTCCTGCCCATGACTGCGGCCCAGGGTGCTGCTCCTGCATCAGGCCGGACATGGGCCTGGCACCCGCTCCAGTGGCCCTCTGCCTGCCTTTCTGGGGTGGATGCTGCTCTGTTCTTCCAAAGGGAACAAAATGTAATCAAAGTAGACTTTGATTAGACAACAAAACAATACAGAATCTGATTTCCTTAGCACGTTAAAGATGAGGAGCTCCCCGGAGGTCGGAGGAGTCAGAGAGAGAAATGAATCGGGACCCCCAGGAAGAGTCAGCGTAAGAGAAAGGCCTGTTGGCGACCTGGGTTGGCCCATCCTGGGGCTGCATCCTGGCGCTGGGCTGGGCAGGGAGCTCCAAAACCAGGGGAGCCCCGGGGAGGCTTCAGCCACATGGCCATGCTGGACCTTGGGCCTTGAGAAGGGGACCTCCCGACACCCCAAGTCTGTGCATAGTGTCAGGGAGCAGGGGGCACAGGGTGGTTACATGATCGGAGCCAAGCCCCACATCTCCCTCTCTCACTGTGGGAACTAGGGTGACTTCCCAAACCCTGGTGCCTGGTTTCCCTGTCTGTCAGGGATGACACCACAGTCACCTCCTTGTGTGACTGTGGGGATAAAGGAGCTGCACACACCAAGTGTTCAGGACTGTGCCAGGCACCACCCTGACACCTGCTAGATGCTTACTGTGGTTTATGTCCAGGAAAACCCTGCTGTTTTAAAATGGAAGATTTCTCGAAAAAAAAAAAAATCTTACATTTTTCCCTTTTATTTTGCTTCGTGTTCTGTGTTATTTTCAAACCAAATCCCCCTGGTCGTCATTTCTGAGCAGCCAGCATGGTGCAGATTTGGTGCAGGTTTGGTGTAGGTTTGGTGCGGGGAGCTTTCGGGTCACTGATTCACGCAGCAACTCACAACCACCCCAGCGGGCACGGCGGGGATCAGTGCAGGGCCCAGCAGGGTTTCCCACAATGGAGAAGCAGAATTGTGAGCTTGCTCAGAGCAAACCTCCTGGAAGAGACGTGAGCTGGGCCACGTGAGGAGGCGGTGGACGAAGCGAGAGAGGCTCTCGGTAGAGGGGAGAGCGCGGGTGGGCCCTGTCCTCCGGTCACACGCTGTCAGCGGCGAGGAGCAGTCAGGCTGCTCACATCCCGCCAGGAGATCACGGTCACGGGTGCCCGCTCCCCGGGGTGACGTGGGTCAGTGGCGTGTTTTCATTCAGGAAGCAGCATTTGAGATTGAGCATTTCCATCCGTTTCTGAATGACTCACGCACAATCAAGGAGTGAGTGTGCTGGTCTGAGGAGCACCGGGGGTTGCACGAAGGGCTGAATCACTGGCTCGCACACCTGAAACTAATATGATGCTGGGTGTTAACTAACCAAAATTAGAATAAAAACTCAAAAACCCCCAACAAGCCCCATTAAGGGGCAACTGGAACCCCACCAGTTTGATACATTCGGGTGAAATGGGTACACACCCCTGCAGGTACACACATTCCTCCGTGCATGTGTGCGTGTGTACGGATGTGCTGCCACACACCGCAACAAATACCCGATTTAAAGAGGTTCTGCTCCACTAAATCCCACCCCAATCCTGTCTTCTCCCTCCTTTTCTTGGATGACATTTCCTTGTTAGACAAAGATGCTGAAACAAAGTAACCTGCTAGGAAAGGACACTGAGGCTGGGGTTCCAGCTGTGATAAGAGCATGGCATTTTAAAAAACAACTGAAGTGGGATTCTTGTAGGAGGTAGGAGGGCGGCAGCGGTTCCACATCTGGAGCTGGGATGGAGACAGTGGGGAAGCCCACCTGGGGGGGGAGGTCCAACCTCCAGTCCTGGCTTTTAGGGTCTTGGCAGGTTTTTAAAAAAATCCCTCCGCTGCCTTCCTCTTCTTTTTTTTCCCCCCTCCTTGTCTATACCATGGGAATGGGAATGCCCTCTTGGATTATCAGAAGATAAAATGGTTTCAGATATATGCAGCACCTCGCATAGTAAGAGACAGTAATGATTGGAGGTGGTTGTCAATAGCAAAGTTCTGGTTTCACTGAGGACAGAAGGGCAGAAAGCTTTCCTCCGGTTGTGGGAGGATGTACTCAGAGCCAGTTCAGGGAGAGGCCAGGTGACCTGATGTGACCTCCAGCTAAGGTGCAATCAGACATGCATGCCAGTGACCTCATCTGGGTCATGTAGGATGAAGAAAGCATTCAACCATACTCTGAACAAAAATATGACCAGGACTCTGGGACACGCTTATGGTTTTATCTCGCCTCTTCCTCCCACATCATTGACTGGGGTTTCAAGGAAGGACTCAGACAATTAGCACAGTTCACACTGGCAGAGTGAACAAGTGTGACCCTTGGGCCACTGACCATGCTTTGGTGCGTGGTGCTCGCTCAATCAGTGCCCTCAGGTGAGTCATCCCGCCTTTCTTGACCTTTGCTCCTTACCTGATCCGTACACCAACAGGGTCTGACAGAGCACTTGCTAAGATTCCCTACTGCCCCCTCACCTTGGTGGCCATTGGCGAGGCCTTTGACTCTGTGGGTGAGCCTCGGAATTGGTTGACCTGAATTCAATCTACCTAGGAGGCAGGGTAGACTCAGCCACGTGTGAAATGGGCCAAAGGCAGTGTAAGAGCCCATCATGGGCTGTCATGTTGGCCCAATCTGTAGGTGCTCAGAGAGGAGCCCCAAGAAGTGGCAGGGGAACCAGGGCAATGCTCTGGGGAGCTGGGGGGGGGGCGGCCTCTGAGCTCCTCATCATCCCTATCAGTCCCCTCCCCACTCCCCACATTTTCCTGATTTGGAAAGTCAGCTTGTTTGCCATATTGTATGAAGATCACAAATGCAAGGCCCAGCCCCTTCCAGATGAAGACTTGCAGTCACTCCCTTCATCTCAAATCTGGACTGAGTTGAATTCAATTAACTTTTGAATGTGAAACTCTATTGTACTTTTAATTTTTTTTTTTTTTTTTTTTTTTTACTGTTACAGACTGAAGGAAATTAGTAACCCATCTTTCTTCATTGCAATGTGTGTGTTCAGGTATGTGGCAATGTGGTCTTCAACCCAGAGCACTTCTTGTTTGGGTGGGAAATGGAGAAGGAGCCAAGGAAGGTGGGAGGGTCCTGTGTCTTCCTGAATATCTTGATTAGAATTAAGTGCAGGGTTTGTGGAGTCCAACATTCAGGATCCACGAGGAGCTGGACAAGTTTGACAACATCATGTTCTCCTTTGCTAGATTCCTTCGAGCTGCATTTCTCAATAGCAGGTTTGCACAATAGCATTTAAGACGCCTACAGGGCTGCCTGTTTTAACACTGTGTTCCCTGTTTATTCCTCTGATTAAATGTGGATTTAAATCCTGGAACTGTGTTTTTAGGGAGGGTAGGAGGTTTTCCCAATCTGAACTGTTGTTGACACACGAGTTCTAACACCTTTCAGAATTCCTGAGGAAATGAGAAGGTGGTTAGGAATTTACTGACTAGCATACCTGAAACATTTCCTCCTCACTCCCTATAGGGACAATCAGCAGTGAAATCACCATAAAAATAATTGCAGAACAATGTTACTCATGTCGTCGTTACTCGTGGTTATGTTTTCGTCGACTAATAAAAAAATTTTTTTTTTTTGAGCAGTCTTAGGTTCTTGGCGAATGCTAGAAGAATGTACAGGTATTTCCCATATAGCCCTGCGTTCCCCACTATTAACATCCCCACCAGAAAGGTACACTCGTCACATCTGCTGGACCTACGCTGATACAAGGTGATCACCCGAAGCCCAGAGTTGACCTGGAGTACCATACATCCTGTGGGTTTAGACGAACGTACGATGGCATGTTTTTACCCTTGAGGTACTACGCAGAATAGTTTCATTGCCTTAAAAACTCTCCGTGCTCTGCCTACCCTACTCATGCCCCTGCCCCCTCCAGGCCACCCCTGATCTGTTTACTGTCTCCAGTGTTGCCAGAATGTCCTAGAGTTGGAATCATACGGTATGTAGCCTTTCTCTGATGGGCTTCGCTCACTTAGTGATACGCGTTTAAGTTTCCTGCGTCTTTTCATGCTCGGACGGTCAGGTCTTTTTAGCGTTGAAAAAATTCCATCATCTGCAATGCAACATAGCTCCATTCACCTACCTGGTTGATCCCAAGTTTTGGGAATTATGAATAAAGCTTCTATCAACATCCATATGCAGGTTTTTTGTATGGTCATAAGTTTTCAAATCATTTGAGTAAATATCAAGGAGCATGATTCTTGGGTTGTATGGTAAGAGTATCCCTACTATATGCCCATCCGTAAACATACATAAGTATACATAATCAAATACATTATGGCTGTTTTTATTATTTTTTTAGATTTTATTTATTTATTCATGAGAGACACACAGAGAGAGGCAGAGACACAGGCAAAGGGAGAAGCAGGCTCCCTGCGGGGAGCCCGATGTGGGACTCGATCCCAGGACCCTGGGATTATGACCTGAGCTGAAGGCAGATGCACAACCACTGAGCCACCCAGGTGTCCCAATGGCTGTTATTATTTTGAACAAAGTGTTATCTGTTAGATCACAACAATAAGAAAAATAAAAGGTTTTTTTTTTCCTTCACTTATTCCTTCTTCGGTGCTCTTCCTTTCTTTAGGTAGATCTGAGTTTCTGACCTATTTCATTTTCCTTCTCCCTTAAAAAACTTCTCTGATATTTCTTACTAGGCAGGAGTATTTGCAACAAATTCCCTCAATTTTGGTTTCTTTGAGAAAGACTTTACTTCCTCCTCATTTGTATATCCTTAAATATAGTTTTTTTTTTTTTTTTTTTTTTTTTGACATTTATCCTACCTGTTGTTTTCTGAGCTTCCTGGATCTCTGTTTTGGAGCCTTATGTTAATTTGGGGAGTATTTCAGATATGATTGCCTCAAATTTTGCTCCTGTTCCTTTGTCTCTTTCTTTTCCTTCTGATGTTCCCATTACATGTATGTTACAGCAGTGCAGTTGTTCCATAGTCCTTGGATATTCTTTTATATTTTTTTCCAACCTTTTATTTTTAATTTTCAATTTTGGAGTTGCTATGGTCACATGCCCAACTCAGAGAGAGATTCTTTCCTCAGCCGTGTCCAGTCTACTAATGAGCCCATCAAAAGAATGCCTCAGTCCTATTAAAATGTTTTTGATCTCTGGCTTTTCTTTTTAACCTTTCTCAGAATTTCCATCTCTCTGCTTACAATGCCCATATGTTCTTGCATATTGTCTCCTTTTTCCATTAAAGTCCTTAGCATATTAATCAGAATTGTTTTAAATTCCCCAGTCTGGTAATTCCAACAACCCCTGCCGTATCGGAGTTTGGTTCTGATGCCTGGTCTGTCTCTTCAAATTGTGATTTCTGCCTTTTGGTATGGCTTGTGATTTTTTTTTTTCTAGATAGCCAAGCATGATGCATTTGGTAGAAGAAACTCCCAGAAACAGCCTTTAGTAATGTGGTCCTGAGGTGTGTGTCTTGGCGGGGGGGAAGGTGTTCTCTAGCCCCATGATTAGGTCCCTGTCTTTTGGTGAGCCTGTGTCCCCAGACTATGACTCCCCAGCTTTTATAATTATCCATATGTTTACCTTTATTGAAATCTTTATTTCTCTATGTAGCTTTGAATTACTCTTTGACTTTTCATTGCACCTTGCAGGACTCCCTTGACCTCTTTTTTTTTTTTTTTTTTGCAGGGCAGGTCTAGTCACAAGCTCCCAGTAGCTCCCAGCTACTGTCTACTGTTTCTTTTAGAATGTTTTGATTTCTCCCTCACTCACAAAGAACAGTTTAGATATGGGATTTCTTGGTGACAGTTTTCTTGTTAGCACTTTCCACATATCAGCCCACTGTCTTCTGGCCTTCCAAGTTTCTGATGAGAAATCTGCTTGCAGCCTTCCTGGGGCATCCTTGCCTTGTGTTGGTTCACTTTTCTCTTGCTACTGACAAGACTCTCTCCTTATTGTTATCTCTTGAAAGTTTCATTATAATGTGTCTCATGCGGGTCTCTTTGAGTTCATCTTTCTTGGAGTTCACTGAGCTTCTTCAATGTTCATAGTCATGTCTTTTTTCAAACTTAGAATTTTTCAGCCATTATTTTTTCAAGGAGTCTCTCTGCCCCTTTCTCTGTCTCCTCTGTTTCTGGGACTCTCCTAGGACATGTGCATTGGTCCTTCCAAAGGTGCCCAAGTTGTCCTGGGTTCTGTTTGCTTGTCTTCAATCTTTTCTCCTTTGTTTCTCAGCCTTGATAATGTCCAAGGTTGTCTTCAAGTTCACGGATTCTTTCTCCTGCCTGCCTAACACAGTCTTCCAATGCTTCTCCCACCTTTTCCATTTCAGTTACTGTACTTTTCAGCTCCATTGTTTCTTTTTGGTTTCTTTGTATGTTTTCTGTCTCTTTGTTGATGTTTCCATTTTGTTCACAGGTAGTTTCAACTTCCTCTATGTCTTCTTTTAGCTCTTTGAGCAACCTTAGGAGCATAATTTTTTTTAAGATTTTATTTATTTATCCATTAGAGACACCCAGAGAGAGGCAGAGACACAGGCAGAGGGAGAAGTAGGCTCCCTGCACGGAGTCTGATGCAGGGCTCAATCCCAGGACTCCAGATCACCATCTGAGCCAAAGTCAGATGCTCAACCACTGAGCCATCCAGGCATCCCAAGAGCATTATTTTGAAGTCTTTGTCTACTAGATACCCTGTTAAGTCTTTCCACAGATTCTGTTGACTTACTTTTTTTCCCCCATAGAATGGGCCATACTCTCCTGTTTCTTTGCATGCCTGGGATTTTATTTGTTTGTTTAACACTGGACATTTGAATTTAATAACGTGATAACTCTGGAAATTAGAATCTCCTCCTTCCTCAGGGTTTTAATTAAAACACATTTTTAAAAAATTGTAGCCTCTTTGTGCTGAGGATCAGCTTGAAGGATAAACATAATTTCCTAGGTCTTTTCTAAGTCTTTCCATTTTCTACTTTTCCCTGTATATGCAGTTGTTTTTGAATGCCCTAGCCTTTAATGTCTGGCTCCTGAAGAGGAAAAGGAAAAATATGAAGGGAGAATAAAATGGAACTGGCTCTTGAAATCTCCTGGATGGCTCTTGAACCCTGGGGGAGCAACAATACAGTGGCCATTGCCTCTTTGTCTGCACATCTGTGATCAGAAGCAGCAATCAGTGATGGCAGCACAGTCCCCCAATATTTGGAGGACAGAGTCCTTCCTGCCTGCTCTGTGTCCTCAAGCTGTGTGTGAGCTGCTGCAGGAAACATGCACAGCTGTCTGCCACATGGCTGGGGGTAGGGAAGGGGTAGCTGCTACTGTGTTAAGGGCCAAAATTGCTCAAAATTGAATGCAATTTACCATCCAAACCTTCTCCTGGAAGTTGCAAGCCTTCAATAGACACCAGATTTCCAAAAGAGTTACATCAGGCAGATTCCGCCAGTGCAACTGTCTTCTAGGTGGGGAGACAGACTCCTGGGGCTTCCTACCTCACTGTCTTTCTAGAGGCCTCTCCTTTGTCGACAGCAACTGCTGCCTTATGCATTCCCTCCAGCAGTGTATGAGTGTCTCAATTTCTCCATGTCCTTGACAACACTTGTTATTATCTCTCTTAAAAGGGGGATGGGGAGGAGTGGCAGGGACCAGGGTCTGGAAAGGCTGTAGGACACTAGGGCATGGACAGCGGCACATAAAATAGAAGGGGACAGACAAAAAACAATGGTGGGCTGGGACAAGGCCACAGGAGGAGGAGAGACTGGACAGATGTGGACATCAGGGCCTGTGGGGATGTTGGAGACAGGAGGCCAGAGGCCAGGGCTGTAATTGAGTGTGGCTGCAGCTCCACGGACAATGGCTTGGAATTCTGTTAAGGAAACTCAAGCCAGCCTGGTGTGTAGTGGACACTGGGAAAATACCACTTTGCAGGACATAACTTTTGGGCATTTGTGCTGTGACAATCCTCCCTTCATGATGGAAAAGGTATATCTGATAAGCTGTCACTCAGGGAGACCACAGGGTTGGACTATTCTCTTCCCAGGAGGCAATTTATATGAGTTACAAGGGAAGGAATGAGAGTCTGGTGAAGCCTGAATGTCTGCTTTTTGGCATGAGAACTTGTATGTGCTTCCTACTCGGTGTTTCTCTTAGAGGGGGTTCCCCTCTCTGAGTCCCAAATGAGAGAAGGAGTTAGGATCAGGTGCCATTATTCTCTGTCATCTCAGACATGAATGAGGGAGGCAGGTGCTCAGCTTCCAGATCAGGTCTGTGGACACACATCTGCCTCTTTGTCTCCGAAGTGGTGGGTGGTAGCTCTTTCCATGAAACCACTCAAAGAAAGAAATCTCCCCAGCATAACACACACACACACACACACACACACACACACACACACACACAGAAATCTCCCCAGCAGAATCCTGATTATTACTTAATGTGAGTGGAAAACTGAAAAATCCTTCTGATGGGGCCTGTCCTTTGCTGTTCTATCTTTTCTCTCCTGCCTGCCCTGGAGAAACAAGCCTCCCTGAGGTCAAGTGCGTTCACCTCAGATCTCCTGGCACAGTCAGTCTGCAGCATGAGGCCCTAGGGAAACTGGGCATCGTTGCTGTGTGGCTGGTGCTTCTGTAGATTTGAGATAATTGCTTAAAATATGGTGGGTTAGTGTGTGTCTCCATTCTCCTTTTCCTTTGTCTTTGGTGATCTTTTAGAATAGCTAAAATGGAGGATACTTGGACAGGGCTGAAGGAAACCCCCAAATAAGAATTTCCTCTCCTCTAGGGGCCAAATATGAGATCCTTTCATGGAACCAGAAATGAGTTGGATGGAGAATGATTCCAAGCTTAGCTACAAGTGTAGGTAAAAAGAAGTTTTGAGAATTCAGAGAAGCACCGTACAAGACACACATCAAATGAACAGTCTTTAAAGAATCCTTGTGTTTCTTGGCTACAACTTAATTTGCAGTGTTTAATTTTTATTTCTAAAAATTTTACAAACAAGGGGCGCCTGGGTTAAGTGGGCTCAGTCGGTTAAGTGTCAGACTCTTGATTTCAGATCAGGTCGTGACCTCAGGCTCTTAAGGTCCAGCCTTGCATCAGGCTCCATGCTCAGTGGAGAGTCTGCTTCTCTTCCCTCTTCCTTTGCGCCTCCCCTGCTCATGTTATTTCTCTATTTTTTTAAGATTTTATTTATTTATTCATGAGACACACACACACACACACACACACACACACAGACACACACACACACACAGAGGCAGAAACACAGGCAGAAGGAGAGAAGGAGGCTCCATGCAGGGAGCCCAATGCGGGACTCAATCCCAGGTCTCTAGGATCACACCCTGGGCTGAAGGCAGTGCTAAACTGCTGAGCCACCCGGGCTGCCCTATTTCTCTATTTTTAAAAAAGATCTTATTTATTTATTCATGAGAGACACACAGAGAGAGGCAGAGACACAGGCAGAGGGAGATGCAGGCTCCCCTCAGGGGGCCTGATGCAGGACTTGATCCCAGGACCCCAGGGTCATGACCTGAGCCAGAGGCAGACGCTCAACCACTGAGCCACCCAGGTGACCATGTCTGTCTCTCTAAAATAAGTAAGTATATCTTTAAAAAAATAACAATTTTACAAACATTAAGTCAATTTTCTTTTGGGTATACAGTTGTATGAGTCTTAATACATGTACAGATTACTGAATAAGTGGAATCAGACAGAGGCACCTAGGTGGCTCAGTTGATTGAGTGGTCAACTCCTGATTTTGGCTCAGGTCATGCTCTCAGGGGCCATGAGATCGAGCCCCAGGTGGGCTCTGCACTCAGTGTGGAGCCTGCTTACGATTCTCCTTCTCCCTCTACTTCTGCCTCTTCCCCTGCTCTCTCTCTAAAATAGATAAAATTATTTTTTTAAAAAATAGAATCCTACACTATGTAACACTTTGAAAATGCACTCAGTGTAATGTCCTCAAGCTTTATCAAATTTGTGATTAATGATCACAATGTAATTACGATGATTTATGAAGAGAGCTCCTATAAATGTTTGTGTACAGGTTTCGTGTCACTGCTTTCACTTGCCTAGACTAACACAGAATTGGGATTGACAGGTCAAAAGGTGTGTATGTCCTTAATGTCTTGAATTTGCCAAGCTATTTTCTGGAGTGGTTGTGCCATTTTACATTCCAACAATGTGGGAGAGTTCCAGATACCCTGTATCTTTGCCAGACATGGTACCGACATGTGCAAAGATTTAAGCCACTCCAGTAGATGTGAACTCGTATCTCATTGTCATTTAGTTTGCATTTCCCAAATATTTCAGAGATTTGGCCATGAGTTGCACGTAGTCGTATTTTCTCTTTCTCTTTCCTGTTGTTTCTCATTTGAATATATCATGCTTATAAAAATGCTTCTTACTTTTGACGGGTATCTGGATTGTTTCTAGTTTTTGCCTATTATGAATTTGCTATGAACATTTGTGCTTATGTTTTGCCTCCATACCTAGATATTTATACTGTGTTCCAAGAGGTGGCATTGCTGAATCATAAGCCATGCATATGCTCAGCTCCAGAAGTTTTCTGCTAAAGGGTGCCAGACTAGTTTTATTTACACTCCTACTAGCAATGTGTGAAATTTCCCATTCTTCTGTATCTTCGCCAACTCTCTGCACGTCATGTCTTTTTAGCTTTAGCCATTTTGGTGGTTTTTGTAGTAGTATCACACTGCTTTTAATTTGTATGTCTCTGATGAGCATAAAGTTGATATTGTGTTATGTTTCCTACCTTTTCCATGGACTCTATGCACACACATAATTTGTATTATATATAAAATGCATATGACTGATATAGGCACCTACAGGTCACAGATTGTATTTCACATAGGATATTAGACTTTCAACAGATAGATCAGTTAACTAATCTCTTCTCCTACTCTGAGACTTGCCTCTTCACTCTCTTATTGATGTCTTTGGATGAATAGCAATTCTTAATTTTCACATGGTCCAACTTAGCCATCTTTTTAAAAAGTTGGTATTTTTTTGTGTCTTACTTCGGGAAACATTGCCTACCTCCAGTTCATCATAGTAATTTCATGATTTTCTTTTAAAAGTTTCATTGTTTTACATTTCACATTTGGATTCGTAATCTATATGAATTTTAGAATTTACTGACAGTATGAGGACTTTGAAACCCTAACTCAACACCCCTTTCTGCCATTCCTCTACTGTTATTTATTTTATTTCCACACCAATATTAGTTTTCCTGTTTAACAGTCAGTGTTTTAGGGGGACCAGGGTGGTTCAGTGGTTAAGCGTCTGCTGGGGTCCTGGGATGGAGTTCCGTATCAGGCTTCCCACAGGAAGCCTGCTTCTCCCTCTGCTTATGTCTCTGCCTCTCTGTGTCTCTCATGAATTAATAAATAAAACGTTAAAAATAAATAATATTTACTTAGATTTACTCATATATTATCCTTACTGATTTTCTTCTTTCCTGCTTTAATTACCATATTCCGATCCTTAATTCTTTCCTTTATGACTCAAAACTTCCCTTTAGCATTTCTTTCAGTGGAAAGAAATTTATTTCTATGGAAATAAATTCTTTGATTTTTTTGTTTGTTTGTGTGAAACAGTTTAACCACCTTAAATTTGTTCACAGTTTCATTGGATACACCTGATGGACAGCAACACTGTATGAGTCTAAGGTATATAGCACGATGACTTACATTTTGTGAAACAATGACCAGAGTCAATTTTGTTAATATCTATCACCTCATATGGACTGAAAAATAAGACATTTAATCCTTGTGATGAGAAATCTTTGGATCTGTTGGCCACAGTCATCATGCTATACCCTGAGAACTGCCTCCATATTTGAAGTCTATCCCACACTGGATGTAGTTACCAACCGGCAGTTATTTTCATGAAGTACTTTGAAGACGTTGTTCCATTATTTTCTCAATTCTGTAATTTTTGTGAAAAGTCTTACTGTTATTCCTTTGAAAGCAAAATGTCTTTTTCCCCCCTCTTCACCAGTAATTTAGTTAATGGTGTGTCAATGGTGAATTTCCAGGTTTTCGTCCTGGTACCATGGTTATGCAGGAGGTGTCCTTATTAGTTTTTTTTTTTTTTAAAGATTATTTATTTTAGAGACTGAGAAAGAGCAGTGAGTGAGCAGGAGGGGTGCAGAGAGAGAGGGAGAGAGAATCCTGAAGCAGCCTCCCCACCACTGAGCAGCAAGCCCAACACGGGGATTGATCCCATGACCCTGAGATCATGACCTGAGCTGAAACCAAGAGTTGGCCACCTAACTGACTGAGCCACCCAGGTGCCCCAGAGGTGTCCTTATTTTTAAGTGTTTAGGGTCTGTACCTTATCTTCAAAAGGTTCAGAAAAAAAACATATACATATTACATACATGAAGAGAGAGAAAGAGAGAAAGCAAATAGGGCCAAATGTTTAAAATGGTATATTTGATAAAGAATTTGTAGGAGCTCTGTCTATTCTTATACTTTTCTGCAAGTTTGAAATTATGTCAAAATTAAAGTTTACCAGAAGAAAATCTCAGTAAAACAAAAAAACTTATTAAAAAATTTAGATTCCTATTATCCTATACATAACATATACATGTATATACACACATATTCACATACATACATCTTCATATATATGGACCTCTATCTGGATATATATCTTCATATACGTTCGTATCTGAACATTCATAATTCAAAGGCTGTGTTGAACAGTCCAGTATCACAACGCCATCTCCAGAGTGCCCTCCCCTGATTTCTTGCACCCTACCACCCAGGGAAGGAGGAGCTCCATCTCCCTAGGCTGGACCATTACACTCGGACGCCCGTCCAGTCTGCACCGCCGAGTCATCACAGGTAACTGCCCCTCAGGCGGGAGGTGGCCTCGGAACCCTGGGGCAGGACCCTTCCAGCCCCGGGGAGCAGCAGTTGGCCTGCAGACAGTGGGTCCTTTGGGCTGTTGGAGCGCTAGGAACTAGGCTTTCAGGACTTCCCGCTCTGGCAAGATCTCCAGGAGGGAAACCCTGGGAGTGTTCACATCACTATGAGCAAAGAGAGAACTCCCTCCTTCTGCAGGATGAAAGGTTAGAGGCCCCTGCGGAATGCCTCAGGAAGGTATGTGGGCCCACGTTTGTAGGACTTTCCCTATTAATTCAGCAACTGTAACCCAAGCAGGTGTTCTTGTACTCAGGTAATAAATAGGTAATAAATAGTGTCTGTACTCAGCTGAGTATCAGGGTTTCTGTTTTAAAATGTGTAATTCTCTTTTTAAGATACATTTCTATTTGTTTCTTTTACAAATTGTAATAGGAAATGGTGCTTGGAAATACGGGTATCCTAGGTTTAAAATACATCACAAAATTAATGAATTTGGAAATTAACTGAGTTTATAATTCCTAAATACTCTAAAGTTCACTTTCCTGATTCATCAAGTCTAAGCGTTTTTAAAAATATTTATTTATTCATGAGAAACATAGAGAGGAGCGAGAGAGAGGCAGAGACACAGGCAGAGGGAGAAGCAGGCTCCATGCAGGGAGCCCAACATGGGACTCGATCCCAGGTCTTCAGGATCACGCCCTGGGCTGAAGGAGGCACTAAACCACTGAGCCACGTAGGCTGCCCTTTTTGTTTTGTTTTAATATTTTAATTATTTATTCACGAGAGACACAGAGAGAGAGAGAGAGAGGCAGAGACACAGGTAGAGGGAGAAGCAGGCTCCCTGCAGGGATCCCGATGAGGGACTTGATCCCAGGACCCCAGGATCACGACTTGAGCTGAAGGCAGATACTCAACCACTGAACCACCCAGGCGCCCCAAGTCTAAGCTGTTGACTGAGGCTTAAAATAAAAGTATTACAATTTCTGTAAGCTAATTCTGGTTTTGGTCTGTATTTAATAATACACAGTAAAAGCTATGTGCCTGCAATGTGTGGCCATCAGAAGATCAGAAGACACATATATTCTGTTGCATACACCTACACACACTATATATATGTGTGTGTGTGTGCCCATCATATGTGCATTAATCCCCATTTCATGCTTTCAGCTCGGAGATGTTTTGTAACTTGTCCAGGCTCTAACTCCTTGGGGCTAGACCTAGTTGGTGCCCAGGATCACATGGCCTATTTAATGCCTGTATGATTTTCACTGTTATGCTTCTTCCCTGCACAGATCTTGCTTTGTGTCTGACTTGTCTGACCTCTTTTAATTGGAATTTGTTCATGGGCACTTACTTCCTTCTATTTCCCATAAGAATTTGGTCATTTGTTGTGCCTAGTCTGCTTCTCTGATTATTACTACACAGGAAAGAAATTTTTTTTCTCCTATAAGCCCTTCATATCATGTATCCCATGTAAGTATATTTGAGATGCAGCCTTATATCAGTAAGTCCCAATATAATTACCTGTAATATAAAAGCATTGTAGTTGAGCCCAACAGTCTCCGTAGATTTGATATGAAGAAATAAATTCTCCAAGCACATCAAGTTCAGTTACATGAGACCCTGTGACGTTTCCTTTTGTGGTAAAGATAAAAGACACCCTTGGCCTCATTAGCAATAAACATACTCAAAATCGTGTAACTGGTTTCTACAGGGCACATCCTCTCTCAGTGAGGGCCTCGAGAAATGTGCCTATTTCCTGGTGGGCACTGGCTGGGACACAGAAGCAGTGATCCCTGAGGACTGCTGGCTTCCCAGAAATCTCGTGGCCATGGGAGATGTTGCCAGCAAGCTGTAGTCTGCCTGTGTTTGCTCACGAGCTCTGACAGTTGCACTCCAGTCCTAACGCTGGAATTATCCAGGGCGTCAGATCCAGATAATTGTCCACGGACAGGATATTAGACTTAGCTGTAAGTTACTAGTTAGGCTGCCACTCTTCCTGGGTCCTTTTGTTTTCATTCTTTCCTGAGTTCAGATTTTGTTTTGCACCAGAGAGCGTCCTGGAGGAATTTCAGAAAAGTCTGTGTGTGGTAAAGCTTCTCTCTCTCTTTGCATGTCCAAATGCAGTTTTAGTTTCTTTCACACCCGGATGGATGGTCGTGTGCCAGTCTCAGAACTTGCTGTGGAGTGATGGGACCATCCAGTGATGGGGCTATCCCTCTGAGAGCAGAGGCCTAATGCTGTGACATTACTAAGTGGTGTGCACCGTACACACTGCTCAGCAGTAGACTGTTTCACAGATGGGCGTACTGTAGAATTTCAATGCCTACGCTAATATTTAAGTTAAACTCTAAGAATAAAATGTTTGGAATAGGACCCTTTCTTAATTAGGTCAGTAAAAGTGTCTTTGCCTTGAAAGAAGGGATGGTTTCTCCAACCACATGCACAATCTAAGTCCCGGAAGTAGTCTGCTCTTGCTCGGCATGTTGGCGAGGCCACAGCACTTCCTAGGAGCTTTATCAAAATCCAGGGCTCTACATTAGTATTGGTACCATCTCTAAGTTTTTACTTTTTTTCTCTGCTAGTAAAAAAATTCTTTATGACTCCTTCAATAGTCTTATGTTACAATTTACTGTTATATAGCCTGTTTTCTACCCTTATTTACAATGATTTTCTTTTTCCATGTTGGCATTTCATATCTTTTACTTTCTACATTCTAGCCTCAGGGATTAAAAGGATCCTCAGGGTTTGACCTTAGAAAAAAACCAAAGCAGTGGAGTCTTTAAAAATTTCCCAGTCAGTTATAGGAGCAAGGGTGGGTGTCACTCACAGTCCAGCAAGGCTCACAGGGTGGACAAAACAGAAGTTGGAAGCCATGATGATGAAATTGCTGAACTATGTCAATATATATAGGTCTCAACCTACAAAAAGCCTTTCCCTAAGAAATCTGCTCTGCTCTTTGCTGATGGCAGGTGGGGATGGGGCAGGGGGTGGAAGGACAGTTATCATGGTGATAACTATAAAAACGAGACCGTTCATACGAATCTTTAATACTGTGCCCAAAGTTCATAAAAAGTAATGTATTTTTAACAAGAAATTTTCCTGTTTACTATTCAAAAAAAGTAATAGTCTTGAGCACCTCGAGAATTTTTCTGGATGTGATTTAGAACACGGTAAATCGAAGACAAATGTAAGCCTACTTAACTGATTTTGTAGGAAACACCAGGGTGATGGAGCAATTTGATACACTGGATGTGTCGGCCGTGCTTAATCTGGAGTCAGCTCTGGTCAGAGATGGAGCTTCCAGACAGGTGCTCCCGGCGGCTGTCCCACTCATTCGCGACTGGTAAGCCCGACTATGCCACTCGCAGAACCATGTAGAGTCTGGTTGCAAAGTACTCATGGCGAAGTGACACGTTCAGTTTCTTCTGGTAACATAAAGTTCAGTTTTCAAAAAAAAATCATCTATGAAATGGAAAGTTATGAAACATTTGAAAGCAGTTAGGCACTTGCAACATAGGTTCTTTCAACAGGCTTTCGTTGATTCCGGCATCTTCACAAAATGCTATTAACTGCTACTCAAAACTGATTCATTTTGTGAATGAGGTTTCTGTTGCTTTTTCCTCCTTATTTGTAAAAATGCCTGATTCACAAGCACCCGAATCCTCTTGTAAGCAATACCTTGTATATGTAGAAAGATCCTTTTTAAAATGAAAATAGAATGAGGGAAACTAAACATTGTTGCCTATTTCCAACAGATCTTTAATTTCTAAAGGGTCCACTTCTGTTGGTTTCTGCATTTTTTTTATTATAATGTATAATTTATCTTGTATATAGAATACGTGTATGTTTTAAAAGGTGCCTCTCCTCATTCTGTTTGTTGGTTAGTGGAGAATTTTGTTCCCTTCCTATCACAAAGATAGAGCAAATTAAACTCCAGCAATATGATAATCAAACAAACTGATAAAAATCATAGCTAATCAGTGTAGGTGAGATGGTGTAATAGTGCAGAGTAACAGGGGGGAAAAAAACCCCAAAATTCAAGCCAGTGTAAAAATGTAAATACGACATCTGTTTCTGACATAAACATGCTCCAAAAGAATCACTGAGTGAGGTGGGAATGAATACATGCCTCTGAGGGCCCCCTTTGTGCCTAAAGCCTTATGCACTTGACTGCACTCATCAACTTCTGGATCACTTCAGTGCAGGGAGCTGAATTACTGAAAGCCAAAAGCTTCATATGTTACAACTTATTCAGTTATAAGAAGGCTAGTATCTTTTACTTAAAGGTGAAAAGGAAAAGGCATTTCTCAGTATGGGAATGAGAACTATCAATAATACCTGTTATTGATATTTATTTCAGAATAAACAGAGTATTTCAACTTATGCCCAGGGCATCTCAATTCATATCATTGCTCAAAAGCGTCATGTGAATCAGATGGAAAATTGTATTATATACTTAAAAGAATATGTATTCCTTTATTTGCTCCATTATTTTGGTTCCCTATTAAACGACCCTGATGCAATTGTCAAATCTCCTTTATTTGGAATATTTTAAACACAAAATTGGGCTCAACTGAGGATTCTAATTGAATTAGCCCCACACTGCAGTTACATAGGGTCCAATTATACGTCAGTCTCCAGAAGGTAGTGCCTAATGACATCTTCCCTTCTTTCTGCCTCTTTTAGTAAAATGAAAGCCAAAGAGAAGTACCAATCCGACGTGTGGTTAGAAATTGAACACCTGAATAAGGGTGAGGAGCTCAGATCTAAAAGGGTATGGGGCTAACTGTTGCCTAGGTCAGGATCTCTTGCCCTCTGCTCCCATGGGTCCCAGTGGCCATGTGAGAGCCCACTTCCTGCTCAGGTGGGAGAAGAGCTGCCTAAAAATCTCAGGTTAGTGTGTGTGTGTGTGTGTGTGTGTGTGTGTGTCTGTGCGTGTGCGCGCACGTGCATGTGTCTACTTTTGATAAAATGTTGAAAGAGCCATTTTATTCAGTCTAATTTTATATAATTTAGAGATTCTTTTATCATGGTAAAAGCTTTAAGTGGAACTACCTTTTTTCAGTACCATGAAATAGTTCATAAAAACCTTTTTTAAATCAACACAACTTTTTTATTCTGTGGCAGTCACTTCCTGGTGTTTGTATGCTGCCATGTGTTGCAGCATGAGGCAAACTCCACCCCATCTGGAGGTCCGTGAGGGTTCAGGCTTGGTAGGGTTGGGGTAACAGGTGTCTGGGTGTTCCACGCTCTAGGAGACAGTGTGCAGCTGGGGACTCACCAGGGAGACTCACTCAGCCTTGGATCGAGATTTTGATTCTTGGAGTACCTGCTTTAAGCCATTTCCAACAATTTACTAACCTCTTTTGCTTCCCGTTAAGATTTCCTGGACATTTCCCCCTGAATCAGGAAGCTAAAAACATGTCACACTCTAATACATGAATCCCTTAAATTTTCTTTCACTATGACAGTATTATTGATAGGAGAATTTAATAAAAATAAGAGGTGGATGTTACCTTTGAATGAAGGGATATTCTGTGTTCTTAACGGAGGCCATTTCTTACACAAATTAGTAGAGGACCTTCTGTATGCCTGAGCTCTCCTTTCTGCTCATTGCACGGTTCTGTGGCTCACACTGGACTGGATCAGGGTAGGTTTTCACCAGCTGAGGAGTATTCTGGAGGGCAGGGAGCAGGCTAGTAAGGAACTCAAGACAGGCAAACTCTGGAAAGCAGTGGCTGTTCAATAGATATTTGTGGATTGGCCTTTTTAATGGACAGGAGACAAAACAGTTAAAGAGAACTCAAGTGCCCTTGTGAAGATGAGAACCAGGATAGGTTCAAATTCAAGAGAGATGTAAGGAGGCACTGAGTATAGGATAAGAGATGTGGAGCATCCAGGAGGTGGTGGCCCCTGCCCAAGCAGGGGTGGATGCTCCAGCAAAGGCAAGGACACAGTCTTGCCTGCCACAGAACAGCCCTGGATGGGGTACTTTGGGCACCAAAACATTGATTGGTGGGAGTCCTGATGGGCTTGACATTTTTTAGAAGGAACCCAAAAGAGAAAGGCCATATATTATTATTATGCTTTATGAAGTTAACATTTTAACCTTGGGTTTTATTATTACCATTATTTTGTCTGACTGCTGTAGAGCAACAAAATCCCTGTTCAGAGTTCTGTGACATTTCTGAACACTCTTCCTTATTGGACTATTAAACAATCGTGCTAAGGATTTACAGCTGAAAAACATATTAGCAATGTCAGTTGTTAAAGGTATGTTGTTAGAGAAAGTTTAAATCTGTGCTTTTTCATCTCTGATATTTATTTATTTATTTAAAAAGATTTTATTTATTATTTCATGAGAGACAGAGTGAGAGAGAATGAGAGAGAGTGAGAGAGAGAGAGAGAGAGAGAGGCAGAGACACAGGCAGAGGGAGAAGCAGGCTCCATGCAGGGAGCCCGATGTGGGACTTGATCCCAGGACTCCAGGATCACGTCCTGGGCCAAAGGCAGGCACCAAACCGCTGAGCCACCCAGGGATCCCCTCATATCTGATATTTAAATGGAATTATAATCATACTTCCAGATTTCATTTTGAATACAGTATATTTAAAATTAGTACAATTGGTAGATGATAAAGTATGGAATTTCCTTAAAATTCCCTTGAGGGTTATACTGGAAAGGAGGGGAACTGAGTCGGAAAAATTAGAGAGGGAGACAAACCATGAGAGACTCCTAACTTTGGGAAACAAATAAAGGGTTGTGGAAGGGGAGAGGGGCGGGGAGATGGGGTAACTGGGTGACGGGCACTGAGGAGAGCACTTGATAGGATGAGCACTAGGTGTTATACTATATGTTGGTAAATTGAATTTAAATAAAAACAGATGTAAAAAAATTAATTAAAATAAAATAAAATTTCCTTGAGAAGGGGTGCCTGGCTAGCTCAGTCAGTGATTCTTGAGCTCAGGCTTGTAAGTTTGAGCCCCATTTTGGGCATGGAACCTACTTTATTATTTTTATTTTTTTGGAACCTACTTTAAGAACAAAAGAATCCTTGAGGAAAAACCCCCTCATAGTTGGATACTGTATCCTGTCTAAATATCCTGTCTTGATATCTAAATCAAGATATCAATAATACCTTGATACAATGATAGAAATTTTTAAGTACAACTAATATTTGTTCTATACCTGCCTATGTTCTTACTACAGATAACCTGGGTTAAGAAGTGCACACTAGGTATGTGGGAGGAGTAATGTGAAATTGATTCCTGGAGAGGGGACAAGCTGGCACAGAAAAAGAAGCCATCATTTGCATGACCATATTTCTGAAATCCCCTTGGGTCTTCCAAAAAATGTGTTAAGTTTTATTTAAATGTAATACTTTTGGGAAAAAGAAAGCAAAGATTAAAAAAAAAAAAAAAGAAAGCAAAGATTTGACACACAGCAATTATATGCATGAAAACTTAGATTATTTATTTCTGTACTTTCATCAAAATTTTACCATGAATTTGCTAAAAACATGTTTCATTTGAGATGCAGAATTCTAAGATGTATTAAATGCATTTTATTTATATGAATAAACAAACATTTTGATTTAAATATGTATACATGATAAATCAGGTCAGCTTTGAAAAATACAGTCTGAGAATAATTTTAAATAGATCAGGACCAAAGAAGGTGTGAACATTAGTTTTATTTTTCTAATAAAGCTTTATTAGAAGCTAAGCTAAAACATGTTTGCCTTGTTTTCCAGGGATAGTGCGAGAAGACCCAAGGTCATCCTCTGTGGCACCTTGTGATACAACTACCAGTGCTGTGGCTCAGTGTGAGGTATGTACGAAGCTCCTGGAGTATGTTTTGCAGCCTCTTCAGAAGTAACTGATGTTCTCAAAATCGTACTTTCTCTAAAACCGTTTGTTTTAACATCCTTCCAAATGAAAGGCTCAGAGGCTTGACACAAGCACATGGGAAAGACACAGGTGTGATGGGAAATTAGGCTGCAAGTTTATGTAAGATGTAAAGTCATTTGTATTGGGATTAAAACAATGAACGAAATATTTTACATTGCAAACCATGACACATGTACAGAAAAGTGCATCAAATACCTGTGTCATCTGTGCTCAGGGGCAGATGGAAGCTTGGCTGACACCTTAGGAATGCTTGCTGCTGGGTCGCAAGCCTTCCTTTTCTGCAGGGTCCACCCTGCTGTTCAGGGTACTGACTTCCTCACCTTTTGTATTTGTTCACACTCCACAAAGGATTCTAATTTAGAATGCTTGTAAGTGGAACCATGTGAGTGTCATGCATGTGGAGCATAGTATGTTCAGGTATATTTTTGTGCAGTGACCCATTATATGAACATGATGGAGTCTGCTTCCCCATTCTGTTGTGGAGAAAACTCTGGATATGTGTCTGGCTCCAGTCAGGAAGACAGGAGCTGTATCGGTTATTTTGTTTTATTTTATTTTAAAGATTTATTTTTTTATTTGAGAGAGTGCATGCATGCATGCACAGGCAGTGGGAGGCACAGAGGGAGAGGGAGAGAGAATCTTAAGCAGACTCCTGGAGGCTCCAGTGTGGAGCCCCATGTGGGGCTCGATCTCATGACCCAGAGATTATGACCTGAGCCAAAATCAAGAGTCAGACCCTTAACCAATAGAGCCACCCAGGTGCCCCATGTATCAATTATTTTAATAGAGGCATTTTATTTTATTAATTTATTTTAATAGCTTTATTTAGGTGCAATTGCTGTATAATTGAGGTACATATTTAATGTATACAATCTGACACACAGTGCTGTAAAACCAGTCAAGGTATACCTGTTACCTCCAGAAGCTTCCCTGTTCCTCTTTTTCATTGTTGTATTAAGAACACTAAACAGGAAAGAAACTCTCCTAACAAGTTTTAGGTGCACAATATGGTATCATTAACCACAGGCACAATGCCATGCAGCAAATCTCTAGAGTGTATTCATCCTGTGTAACTGAAACCTTTCGCCCATTGACTGACATCTCCTCATTCCCCCTCCCCACCAACCCCTGGGGACCACTCTCACTCTCCACTTCTATCAATGGGATTATTTTAGATTCCTCATAGAAATGGAATCATGCAGTATATGTCCCTCTGCAGCTGGCTTATTTTACTTAGCATGTCCTCTGGGTCCATTCATGTCGTAAGGACATTTTACAACAGAGAACTGATGGAACAGGCATCAGAGGACTTAAGTCAAAAAAGCAAACAGTGAGGCAACAATGAGGCAGCAACTGCAAGAAGTAGCTATCACCTCTGGAATTTGCAAGACAAACAGAAGGGGTTGGGGCTCCAGAACCTGGAAGCCTGGAACACAGGGTTGGTTCACTAGGTGCAGAAGGAAGTTGCAGACTGGGCCAGCTATGGCTGGGAGGCAGGGCTCTGCAGGTTATTACACAGCTATCATGTACTGGGTGAGAGAAAACACCTGAAGTCAGAGGTTGTCGATGTTCATTCTTGGGAACTGCCATGGTTCCCCCACTATGGTCCACCAGTCAGCATGGAGCTCTAGTACATTGGGTAGCAAACGACATTTTGGCCTGGGACTGTCTCTCAGTGGACCCAGTGGTCCATGCCTCTAACCTGTGGTTAGTTCCCCAGTCACTGAGTATATAATGAGAATAAACAGACTCAAAAACTGGTATGACCCATGCATGATCTCCATGGCCTGGGGAATGAGGGAAGAAAGAGCCAAACAGAAGCCTCCAGCTGTTCCTTGCAGGAGAGTGTCGTAGGCGGAATTCTAAGTGACCCTTAAGATCCCTGCTACCTGGAGTCCAAATGCTGTAAAATCCCCTCCCCTGAGTCTGAGCAGGATGAGTGAGAATGAGATAGATTATCAACTCCCATGGTTAAGTTACTAATCAGTTGACTCTGAGTGAATGAAAAAGGAGATTACCCTCAGTGGACCAGATCTAATCAATCAAGTGAACTCTTCATAAGAAATTTGTGTCAGAGAGACATCCTTCCATTAACCTTGAAGATGGGGCCCCCATGAGTTTTATAGCTGCAAGGAAAAGAATTCTGCTAACAACAATGAGAGCTACAAAGAGGACCCCAAGCCTCAAAAGATACTCCAACCCTTTCCAACACCTTGATTTCAGCTTTAGGAGACCCTCATCAGAGTAGCCAGCTATGCCATGCCTGGACTTCTGGCACACAGAACCATGAGATAATGGATGGGTTTTGTTCTAGGGTGCCAAGTTTTTGGTAATTTGTGACTCAGCAAGAGGAAGCTAAGACAAATAGTATATCGAAGTAAAGCCTTGTCCAGGGGCAGTTGTAGAGTGCAATGCAAAGAACTGAAAACTGCAGGGCTACTTATCTATCAATCCTCCTCCATCATCTGTTTGTTCTGTGCAGAAGTACATAGATCTTGAAGAATGTGATAGTTTATTGAAACTTAATCACATGGTGACTCCAATTGCAACTCCTGTTTCATACCTGCTTTATAGTTATCTATCTGACAAATGCTTTTTTCCCCTTTTATACCAATCTCTAAGTTTCATTTTGTGCACATATTAACGAATTCTATGGCTGCTTTTTGGATGATAGTAATTATAAAACAACATTGGTTTCCATACATATATCTATTTCAGAGATGTTAAAATGCAAAAAAAAAAAAAAAGTGTGCATCTTATAGCTCGTAAAATATGGCCAATGACAAACCTTAAAATAACTGCAGGGAAAAGGCAATAAAATGCGGCATGTCTTACTCAGAAAATAATCAAACAGATCTTCTGGAAATGAAAATTTTATGGATATAATTGGCAGGAAAAATGCACAGAGCAGAAGAGAGAATTATTGAATTGTAAGACAAATCAGAACAGGATGGAGAAAGAAAATTCTAGAAAATACAGGAGAGGATAAACAGTGGGAGTGAGGTGAGAAGTTCTAACCAGCATTTGGTCCAAGATGTGAAAGGTGAGTGGAGAGAACAGAACAATAGTTGAAAATATAACAGTGAGACCTTTTCAGATTCAGGAGTAGTTCACAGATCCAAGAAGCTTAGCAAATCACTGTCGTGATGAATGAGAACAGCTTCACACCTAGACACATAGTGAAGCTGCAGATTTATGTCTTAAGTCGTCCAGAGTAAAAAAAAAAAAAAAAGATTACCTAAATATGATAGCAGATGGAATGATATGCGACTTCTTCAGTATCACCAGAAGCTTGAAGAAAGATATTTATGGGCCGTAAGGAAATCACTGTCGACCTAGAAATACATGCACAGCAGGAGTATCTTTCAAGAATGAGGGTGAATTTCTTTCATTTACAGACAAGTGAGAACTAAGAGAAGAGAATCTGTCAACAGCACACTCTTACTGAAGGAAATTCTCAAGAAGGCACTTTAGCAGGAAGAAATGGGTCACGAAGGATAGGTCTAAGATAAGAGAAGAATAGAGAACAAAGCAAGTGGTAAACGCATAAACAAACGTAAATGAACACTCAGCGAATGAAACAGTGGACATAATGTCTGGAAGGCTGAAAAACAAAACAAGATGGACTTAAACTGGAAACAAAAACATCTCATTCAGGAGAGAGGTAAGCGAATCTACAATAGTCTAAGACCTGGGTGTTGCCCAGGAGGACAACAAAGATTTGATTACATTTAGATTTGTGGAGTTAGCTGGGCATGCTTTAATTCCCAGGGAAAGTACAAACAGAATAGACACAGTATGAAGAAGTTCAAAGGCAGAAACAGCAATCACAGAGTCAGCTAATCTAACAAGACAAGAAAGGGGAGAAATTGTGAGCAGATGGGACAAATGGTGAGCACAAACCAAGATGGTGGCAGGAAATCTCAGTAACTACTAACCAAATTGATTACAAGTAACAAAAACACTCCAGAGACAAAAAAAATACTGTCCGAATAGATGAAATAAAATCTAACATATACTGTTTACTATTCATGGGGGATATCTCTAAACTTAAACTATAGAAAGCCTTAATGTTGGTTAGACATTAACTGAAGGGAGGCCGAGATCTCTATATGAATATCAGATAAAACCCAACACACAAAATAGTATTGGCAGTAAAGAAAGTCACTTAATAGAATAATGAAAGGCTACTTTTACCTAGAAGTCATACTAGTTTTAAATATATATGGATCAAACAGTGCACCTTAAATACATATATAGGATGGGAAATGACAGAAGTACAAGGAGAAATAGACAAATCCTCCATGATAGGAAATTACTCAATAATCGACAGGAAATACTTGAATAAAATGATAACAAAATTGACCTAATGGAAAAATACAGAACAGGGCACATAATCAGTGCTGAAATCAGTTTCTTCTTAAAATCATAGAAAAAAAATTTTTTTAAATGAGTAGACAGACCGCAAACTAAGTTTCAACAAACATCAATGGGTTGGACTCAAGGAAAATATGTTCTCTGACCTTGAAAGAGCTAAGTTAGAAGTACATATTTTAAAAATATATGTTCAGTTCCTATATGTAAATTAAGAAATACATTATTAAGTAAGCCATGAATCAAAGGAGAAATTCTAATGGAAATTAGAGAATAGTTTGGACTGACTAATAACAAAAATGTTATACTTCAGTATTAGTGGAGTGCAGCTAAAGCAGTATTTAAAACATGTACATAACCTTATGTACATAAAATATAAAAGAAGAAAACCTGAATAATTAATCCATTTTTAGAAGTTACAGACAAATACCAATTTAAACTTGAAGAAGGTGGAAGGCAAAAACATATAAACAACTTAGGAGCAAAAATTCATGATATAGAAAAAAGTAACAAAATAGAAAGGAACAGTAAAGCCAATAGTTTCAGCTTCGATAAAAACGATAAAAGTGACAAAAGTATGTGATGGTTCATTGAGAAATAAAAATAGAAATAAAAGGCACATAAGGCCCATATAAAAATTGATAAAAAGAACCTCATATCTGAAGCATATAAAGATAATGTAATACAAAATAACTTTAGACCATTTCAAAATATGAAAAATTTCATATCAATATGTAAGAAAAATTTGGATAAATCATTAGAAAATGTCACTTATTCAAATCAACTCAAAACAATGTGAAAAACTTGAATATTCCTATAATTATTTAAGAAGTTGTTTTTGAAGATTTTATTTATTTATTCATGAGAGAGAGAGAGAGAGAGAGGCAGAGACACAGGCAGAGGGAGAAGCAGGCTCCCTGTGGGGAGCCCAATGTGGGACTTGATACCAGGACCCTGGGATCACGCCCTGAACCGAAGTCTGATGCTCGACCACTGAGCCATCCAGGTGTCCCTAAAGAAGTTGAATCTGTTGTTAAATATCTTCCTACAATAAAACTCTAGGTCCAGATAGCTTCTATCAAACATTCAAGAAGAAACAGTTCCAATCTTATCAAAATCTTCCAAAGAATAGAAAAGGAAGAAATACTTCCTGTGATGGTTAATTTTGTGGGTCAACTTGACTGGGCCACAGGGTGCCCAGACATTTAGTCAAAACATTATGTCTGTGAGGATGTTTTTGGGTGAGATGAACATTTGAATGGACTGAGTAAAGCAGATTGCCCTCTCCAGTGTGGGTGGGCCTCATCCAAACAGTTGAAGGCCTGAATAGATCACATGGGCTGACCCTCTTGTGAATAAGAGGTATCTCCTTCTGCTTGACCGAAAGCACTGGGCATTGGTCTTTCCTTGGACTTGAAGAGAAGCATTGGCTTTTCTTGAGTCTTTTGGACTAGGACTTATACTTGGATAGCTCTCTCAGACCTCCAGCTTGCTGACTGCAGACCTTGGGAATTTGCAGACTCCATAATCATGTGAGCTAATTCCTTCTAATAAATCTTTATATGTATATAAAGTTAAAATGACACATATAAAAATATAAAGATATATAAGCAAATAAGTAAGTACATATATACCTTTATTATGAGGATTTGGCTCACATGGTTATGGTAAAGACCCAGCAAGAGATAGATAGATCGATCTAGATAGATGTACTTCTCCTCATGGTTCTGTTCCTCTGGAGAGTGCTGACTAAGAAGGATTTTGGCACCCGGAAGTAAAGTCCTGCTCCCACAAATTCCTAAAAATGCAGACGTGGCTTTGGAATGGGTGATAGGAAGGCTGGCAGCGGCTTGAGGCACAGCTAGAAAAAGCCCAGATTGCCAGGGAGGGTCTGTGGGCAGATGACAGGTGTTCTGGGTGATTCTGGTGAGAGCCCAGAGGGAGAAGTGGGGAGCTGGGGGGGAACGCCTCCGTTCTCTCGGAGAATACATAAATGATCACGAGCAGAGCCCTGATGGGACATGGTTGTGAAGGGCTGTTCTAGGCAGTTTTCAGATGGAAACAAGTTGGTGCTTACTGGAAGGTGAAGGATGAGAACCCACCTTAACTGTGTTCTCGTGTTTTGGGGAAGGTCAGACTTGCCCTGAATTATTCAGCAGAGACAACTTCTAGGCCAAGGACTGAAGGTCTGGCTTGGGGCCTTGTTACCGCAAGAGTTCGAGAAATGCGTTGGAAGAGGGAATTGTCCAGGAGTAAGGAGCAAGGACACCGTGTGGAGAGGCAGCGACGCCAAGGGAGGGAGAAGCCCGGGAAGATGGACACAGATGTTGGAGCTCAGTCTGCGGGGGGTGGGGGGCCCAGCAGCTGGGACGGCAAGGAGGGATGCTCCTGTGGAAGCCAGAGGGAGCCTGACACTTCTCGCACACTTCTAGCCTCTGGAACCTCTATCGCTGCCTGTGGGTTGTGTCCCCTTTCCCTGTAGGCTTGTCTTAGCTCTGCTATACACAACAGACACTGCTTTCCTTCAACAGGGAAGGACCCTGTCATGGCCTCGTGGAAACCAACACGGTGTCTGCTGAGAAACAGGCGACTCCTGAGAGCAGCTTGCTCTCTGCCCAGGATCCAGGGCAACAGGAATTCATTAAGAAGAGCTGAATGGAGGCCGAAGAAATCTAGTTACGGTCACTTGTCATGGAAAGTAGGATGGTGTTGTTGCTACATGTTCACTTCTGTTTTGATGAATAGACAAAAAAGCCTTTTCTTCTTGATCCATTTCTAACCCTGAATTTAATAGACTATGCTTTTGCAAACTGAAATAAAGTATTTTTTTTTAATAATAAAAAAAGGAACCAGAAATGAGACATTTAGAAAAGTCTCAAGCCTATCCGTACGGCAAAAAAAAGAGAAAGCCTTTTTTCTGAGAACACCAAGGGTATGGCTGAACCACCATTTGATAAGGACATCGTGGCTGGGACTCGCACGTATAACCAGCCCTGTCAGCACAGGCCAGGAGCAGAGAGGGCGTTAAACCAGCAGAGACAATGCCAGTTTGAAGGGGAGGGGACGAAGAAAGCTGACGGAATGAGGCTGGATTCTACAGGGCTGGACCACAGAGCTACGAGGCTATCAGCGTGCACTATTCTTTAGGAAAGGGGAGGATGACCCTGAGGCAATTCAAAGACCATAAGGGCTGGGTGGCTCAGTCGGTGAAGTGTCTGCCTTCAGCTCAGGTCATGATCCCAGGGTCCATTGAGTCCTGCATCAGGTTTCCCACTCAGTGGGGAGTCCGCTTCTGCCTCTGCTCCTCCCCTTTTGCTTGTGCTCTTTTTCTCTCTCTCAAATAAAATCTATAAACAAAGAAGCATACAAACAGAGACCATAAAGGCTGATCCTCTCACCACAAGCTCAGAGGGCAAAACTATATCCTCCTTGGTTTCAGAGAGCAGAGGAGCTACAGAGGATTTGGGAGGACATGTAATCCAACAGGAATATTCTCAAGATTTAGGGCCACCTGGGTGGCTCAGTTGGTGAAGCATCTGCCTTCAGCTCAGGTCATGATCTCAGGGTCCTGGGATGGAGTTCCACATCTGGCTCCCTGCTAGGTGGAGAGTCTGCTTCTCCCTCTCCCCCTTACCACAACTCATTCTCTCTCTCCCTCTCTCTCTCTCAAATAAATACATATAATCTTAAAAAAAAAGACTGACAGTAATTAAAACGGGATGGTATTGGCAAATGCATAGACACACAGACCAACAGAACAGAACAATATCCAGAAAAAAGGTATCTGTGGATACTTGACTTATAAAGCTAGGACTGCAGAGCAATGGGGCAAAGACTATGAAAGCACAAGCCTCAGAGTGGAGAAAGATATTTGCACCACAACAACTAGCAAAGGCTCATATCCAGAATATACAAAGAACCCTGTATCAGTAAGAGAAAATCAGTCAGCTTGGCAGGAGAGGGGCAAGAAGCTTAACAGAGAATTCATAGAAGAGGAAATCCAAAGAGACAATAAATATATTAAAAGTTCTAAACCTCTTGAGATAGCACAACACAGTTACTGCAGTGCTTAAAAGAAAAACACAGCAAAGCAAGCACTGGTGAGTACATGGAGCAATGAGGACCAGAGGTACTGTAAATCCATTCCAAGGGATACACTCTAGGAATCTTGCACACCTATGCCAGAAAATACATATAAGGATGTTCTTGACAGCTCAGACAGGAACAAACCCAAATGTCCATCAAACAGGGGAGTGAATAAAGAAATTCTGGTGTACTAATATAATGAACTACTGCATAGCAATACAGATGAATGAGCCGCAGCTACCCACAATACCACGGGCGAATCTCATCAACACAAGGTTGAGGAATGGGGTAACTGGGTGACGGGGATTAAGGAGGACACGTGATGTCATGAGATGAGCCCTGGGTGATGGATGCAACTGATGAATCACGGACCTCTACCTCTGAAAGTAATGACACATTCTATGTTAATTAATTGAATCTAAATTAAATTAAAAAATTTTAAAAACCCACTATATTGAGTGAAAAAAACCAGGCACGCAGGAGAATAGACAGGGAACAAAATGAAACTCTAGCTGTGTCCCGTCCAGCCTGTCAGCAGGGATGCTCTGTGCTGCACCTGCCTGGGGCACTCAGTGGACCTGCATCACGGGTAGAGAGCCCCGCAGACATTCCCCACAGCCAGTGTTGTGGCTGGACTGACCCTTGTGGTTCTTATTATGATTGCAGGACTCATTTCAGCAATAACCTCCAGAGAGCTCTGAGGAACGAGATTTATCACGGACAGTCCTGGAGAATACTGGGCATGCCCAAGGCCACTTCTCATTGGCAAATTTAGAGCATAAGCGTGGGAAGGAAGAAGCAGGGTCACCGGAGTAATCAAGTGTCTAGGTTACCCAGGGCTTTCTGCAAGAGAAACCCTAACCCGTACCGTAACCCCGTGGGGACAGCCTCATTCCTTATCTGCTTGGTTTGCTAGTAGCTGTGCGATGCAGCTGGCAGTATGTTTACTCGAGATGGATGTCTTTTGAAACGGATGCCTCCACAATCAAAAGCTGACTGTCAAGCATTTAAATTACCATCAGAAGTTTCTGGCAGGCACTTAACACCATAGTAGTGTTTAGGGATGCATACTTAATGTGGTCAATTTCCAAACAAATGCAAAGAGGCTACTGCTGGACCCAAGATGGTTTCTTTTGGGGAGGAGGAAGGTTGTGAATGGGACCCAGAAGGGGCTTCCCGGTGCCGTCAGGGTCCCAGTTTTGGATGTAGGTGGTACTTTGCTGGTGGTGGGCATCACAATAATTAACATTATATGACTTGTGCCCTTTCCCCTGTATTTGCTACATCTCACGCTGCAAAACAAGTTTACTAAATGAAGAAAAGAGAGAGAGAACCAATGTAAAGGGACTAGCTGGCGAGGCAGAGGAGTGTGAACTCATGCGGCTGTGATCAGAGGTCTGAGTGTAGGGACACCAGCGAGGGAGGTGGGAAACTTGAGTTTCTGGTGTGCACTGGGCACTGTGATGACAGCTGGATGGGCACCATGCACAAGCGCTCTACCAGGGAATGCATCTATTAACAATAAGTGACAGGCAGGCGTTACTGAGTTTTGAGTTCCAACCTTCAGCCTTAGGGCTTAACTACTTTGTTGAGAGCCTTGCATCCGCCACGGAGAAAATGGAACTAATTAATGGGAATAAATCCAAAAAAGCAGGATTTTAAATTCTCCCCAAAAAAGAAGCACCAATCAAATATTATGTGAATAGTGTATTGTGTTTCACAACAGTAGTCACATGAGTTAATGGTGAAAGACACGGTCTTTCCAATTTGAGAAAAAAGAAAAAGAAAAACAACAACAGGACATTTGGGGATTTAAGCCACATATCTGATGCTGCCTTGAACTGAACACAAACTTAGGAAGTAACTATCAAAGCAGAGATTTTTGCTTTGCACACCATCAATTATTTCTGCTTCTAATAATTTGGCCTGACTCTCTGAAAAGTTTGTTCTGTTGGCCCAAGAACATACTCAAACAAAGCCTTAGGGTTTTTGTTTTTGTTTTTGTTTTTTCCATCAGTGAAGACTCCAAGACTAAGGGCTGCTCGGGCGGCGTAAGCCTTTCTAACGTCTCCCAGCTACCCCAAACCCCCAAATCCTCAGTTACAGGGACCATCACAACTACAACCACCATCAGCATAATTTAATGTGTATTCTTAAACAGAAATTTAACTGAGTAAATTTAAAGATCTAACAAACAGAAGGGAGCTCTGAGAGTAATACAAATCAGAGGCTTTCCTCAGCACAAACAGGTGCAACAGGGACATTATTAGCAAAAGAAAAGAAAGGGTAGTCTCAAGCAAGGTCACCTTCCCTTAGATGGAAGGGCAGGGGAGTCTTCTCAGGCAGATTGCCTCACTAGTGTGATCAAGAAATTCCAGATTGATTGGTTTACAGTTCCACTGCTGGGAGAGGCTGAAACTACACTCGGTTAGGTGTGCCATCTTGGTGAGGCTTAACATAAGTGACTCCGTTTTGTGTATATTGTTTCTTAATATTTAACAACATTAAAAAGCAAAACACACTTAAAAATATTTTATTTATTTGAGAGAGATAGAGAGAGTGGAGCATGTGGACGGAGCAGAGAAGCAGGCTGAGCAGGGAGCCCAAGACATGCAAGGGGCTCTATCCCAGGACACCGGGATCATGGTCTGAGTCCAAAGCAGATGCTTAACCAATAGAGCCACCCAGGTGCCCCTAAAACAGTTTTTATTCTCTAGTATCATACAGAACACTGTGTGCATGCAACCCCAGGAAGGCTGTCCCCCTTGCCTTCGGACCCATCCTCTCCTATACAGAAATCCTGGAGCTGCTTCTGCATTTTGTTTAAGCCATAACTTTGGAAATCACTAAATTGTGTATTATTTGATCTTACAAACTAAATTTTAAAAATTTCTTAACATAAAGGATGCTGACCCTGAGTGCCAGTTTCTGTGCTGTTAAATAAGCAGGGGATTGTATTTGACCATAAGTCACGAGGTTGATTAGCTTCTTGTACTCTCACTTAATGCCTAATGTGGTATAGGGGAGAAAGAGTTCTTCTCTCCTCTTCCTGGATCTCTGGTTGGGCCTAAGAATGAAACTGACATAAGAGATTAACAAGAGAAAAACATACAAAATTTTAACTGAATTTTGACTTGTATGTGAGAGTCTCTGCAAGAGAAGTGACCAGAGCAGGAAACTCTTTTACCTTTTAGACAAAGAAACAAATCGCATGTGGAGTCTTGACATGATAAAGGGAGTTGGCTCTATGGGCGGTGGATGCTGAAGAAGTAACTAGGAAGATACAGGCTGGGCAAACAAGGTTTGTTTAGACAGCCTTCCTGGCCCCAAATATCCCATCTCTGATGATAAGAATGTCTTCCCTCCTCCTGGTTCAGGGAGGGACCTTCCACAGGGGGGATTTATCACCTGCTTTCACAGGAAGACAGAGGAGGGTCAGTGTGTCCTTCTTGCACTGTTTCTTCAGTAACTGTAATTCAAAATAATCAATAAGCCAAAGTGGCATATCTTCATCAGGCACCCTCACAGACAGAATTCGTCTCTTCAGTTTCAAGTTCATTTCTCTGTTATCCACTCTGGAGGGAATCCACCTTTCTTTTGAAGCCTAGCATTTTTCTTTTCTCTTCTCTTTTCAGATTTTACTTATTTATTTGAGAGAGAGCTAGAGCATGAGCAGGGGGAGGGGCAGAGGGAGATGGAGAAGCAGACTCCCGCTGAGCAGGGAGCCTGATGTAGGGCTGATCCCAGGACCCCAGGACCAGGACCTGAGCTGAAGACAGACTCTTCACCAACTGAGCCACCCAGGTGCCCTGTCTTAGCACTTTCAAATGGAAGAGAAAGATGCATGTGTGTGTGGGGCGAAGTACTCAGGGCTATGGTGGGAGCAGACTACTCACTACTGCAGTGTTAGGGCAGCAGCCTATATGTTGAAATACTTGCGACAAAAATATTAAAATTATAGCTATTGAGAAATATTGTAATGTTCATGACTGAAGAACCATGTATTCTATACAATGATCTGATTTTTTTTTCCTAGACAGATCCAGTTGAGAACATACTTGATCAGAACCTCAAGATCAAGTTTTACATCAGTTCTGGGTCCGCGTCTCCATCCTCACACAGTGGAGATGAAGCCGACCCAGTTAAGGTGCCTCCTTGGGGTAGCTTTGCTCACAAACACTTCATGTGTAACAAAACAAAGGCAGATGATTCAGAAAGAGAGTGGCATTTTTTTCCTAATCACATATGCTACTTGGTTGGCACAGTCCCTTAGAGAGTCTTCAGTTTAACTGGTAACACTGGAAGACTTGAAACTCGGATGAGAACACTACTCTCGAAAGTCAGTAAAAAAATGACAAAGGCTCTTGAAGAACAGGCTTAATGAGGCTTAATGATTATGTCTACTCTGAATATAAGGAGTCAGATATAGCAGGAACATATCATATTGTAACATAAAATCTGGGGTTATGAATAATTAGTAAGGTATCAATTAGTAAGGTATATATTTGTGACTGTGCTTATTAAAATTGGAGATGTTTTATTTTCTATGCAATGGTACATGAAACAACTAACTCTTCATTGGCCCTTCCTTCATGTTGGTCAGGGACTGTCTCTCAGACAAAAGAAACTGTTTCCTCCAGAAGTCAAAGCATTTGGTGTCTTTTAGCTCACACGCTCCCTGTTCAGAAAGGCCTTTCCCCTCCTGCTCTGCATCTCCTTCACCCCCATTAATCCCAGCAGGGATTCTTTGCTGCTGCTGTGGAATCCTGGGGGCTGGGCCACAAGTTGTGAGGTTAGCATGCAGTTTAGTTGGGAAAGAGCTTCAATGTGGCTTGGGGCCAGGCAGGGCATTATTTGCAAATTCTGCTCAGAGCCTCTGAAAATTTTTTTTAAATAATAATTTTTTTTTATTGGTGTTCAATTTGCCAACATACAGAGTAACACCCAGTGCTCATCCCGTCAAGTGCCCCCCTCAGTGCCCGTCACCCATTCATTCCCACCCCCCGCCCTCCTCCCCTTCCACCACCCCTAGTTCTTTTCCCAGAGTTAGGAGTCTTTATGTTCTGTCTCCCTTTCTGATATTTCCTACCCATTTCTTCTCCCTTCCCTTCTTTTCCCTTCCACTATTATTTATATTCTCTGAAATTTTGATAACAATTTTATCTTACTGTTTTAAAATTTTAACAATGAAGTATTTCCATCATAGAGGAATGATCTATTGCAAATCCATATACTTATTACTCACAAATTTTGCAAAACTGGGCCACTTTTGTATCAGATAAAAGAAATTAAGATGAAATTGAAGGCACTTAGATCTACAGAACAGTGCTCCTTTGATGCACATTTGGGTTGATTCCATTTCTCACTAGTACAATTTCTCTATTATAATGAGCCTGCTGGTATCTGCTGCTTCTACAGGTAATCCCCTCCCCACTCCAATCCATGGTTTCAGTTAGCTGCCCTCAACCAGGGTCCAGAAACAGATGATCCTCTTCCTGACATATGCTCAGAGGGTCAGCAGTCCCCTGACACAAGGTCACAGTGCCTGCATCCTTCACCTCACTTCATCTCATCGTGTAGGCATTTTATCAGCTACATCATCACAAGAAGGGTTAGGACAGGACAAAAAGATGCTTTGGGGGAGAATGAGAGAGAGAGAGAGAGAGAGAGACCACATTCACATAATTTTTATTACAGTACATTGTTAAAATTGTTCAAGTTTTCGTTACTTATTGTTGGTAATCTCTCACTGTTCCTAATTTATAAAGTAAACTTTTTCATAGGTATGTATGAATAGGAAAATATATAGTATATATATATATAGGGTTTGGTACTATCTGTGGTTTTAGGCATCCACTGGGGGTCTATATACATATGGGAGAGTTTGTTATTTTCACATATATGCATGTTTTCAATGTAAAATTTTGGCTGCAGAGTGCTTTAATTTTGGGGAAATGTTTACAGATTTTATGGAAACTTTGAGGATACAGTATTAATTTATTTTTCCTAGACTACCAGAGGCTGCCTTCTGATTTTTTATCACCTCGAATACTTCAATGTGTTTCTTACAATTAAGAATATTCTCCTACACATACCATAAGAGACTTTTAATCATAGGAAACAAACTAAGGGTTACTGGAGGGGAGAAGGGTGGGAAGACAGGGTAACTGGGTGACGGGCATGAAGGAGAGCACGTAATGTGATGAGCACTGGGTGTTATATAAGACTGATGAGTCACTCTACCTCTGAAACTAATAATATGCTACATGTTAATTAATTGAATTTAAATAAAAAAAGAATATTCTCCTACATAGATACACACCCACTGTACAACCGTTGTGCCTGATGGTGACGCAGTCCTACCATCTGACACTAAGGCCCCATACAGGTTTCACCAGTTGTAGATGTGGTGCCATCACAGCTAAAGGACCCAGTTCAAAATCCTGCTTTGTTGGTGCTTGTCATCTCTCTTCAGTATCTCCCCATCTGCAACAACTTCTTAGTCTTTGTTTTATTTCATGACCTTGAGACTCAAAAGCCACAGGCCAGTGTAGAGTAGGATGGTCCTCATTAAAAAAAAAAAAAAAAAAAAAAAAAGGTTCCCCGTGCCTTCATGCAGGTTACACATCGTTGGCAAGAATATTCCAGAGGTGATGCTGTGGGATGCATCCCATCATGTGGGATGTTTGCTTTGACCACTGCCCTCAGGTGGAATTTTCCAGACCTCTCCTTTCCTTTGTAATTGCTATTTTGTAGAGAGTATTTTTGAAGAAAGTACCCTATTGCTCACCAAACTTTCAATTTATTTATATCTGTAGGGACCCATGGTTTCTAATTTTATTCAGTGGCTTACAATTGATGAGTGTCACTGTTTATTCTGATGTTCTAATGGTCACAGATGTGGTCTGTGTGAGCCCTTTCTTTGGTACCTTGTCCTTCTGACATGCCTTCATCACTCGTTGAGCACCGTCTCTCTATCTGGCAGAACAAGATGCATCAGCTCATCTGTCTGGTATTCCCCAGCCCTGCATTCAGCCATTTTTCCAAGGAACACTGATGGTGGCTTTCAGTGGAGAACAGTATTTAGAAGTCTAGCTCTGAGTGTTAGGTGTGCCCTCACTATTGCAGTATCACTATTTCAGGCTCTTTTTTTTTTTTAAGATTTTATTTATATATTCATGAAAGACAGAGAGAGGGAGGGAGAGATAAAGACAGAACGAGAAGCTGGCTCCTTGCATGGTGCTTGATGCGGGAGTTGATCTCAGGACTAGGATCACACCCTGAGCCAAAGGCAGATGCTCAACTGCTGAGCTACCTAGGCATCCCTATTCCAGACCCTTTTACGAGAGAAAGTTTGCACATCAGTCTACATGTAGAAATCTTTTTTTTTTTTTTTAAGATTTATTCATTTGAGAGAAAGAGGGAGAGACAGAGAGAGTGCAGTGAGTACAAGCAGGAGGAGGGGCAGAAGGAGAGCAAGAGAGAGAATCACAAGCAGACTCCCTGCTGATCGTGGAGCCTTCTAGGGGGGGTTTGATCTCATTACCCCAAGACTACCACCAGAGCTGAAATCCAGAGTCAGTTGCTTAAATGACTGAACCATCCAGGTGCTCCAAAATCTATCTATCTATCTATCTATCTATCTATCTATCTATCTATCTATCTATCATCATCATCAATCTCATTTATCTATATATCTACATATCAATCATATATCAATCTATCATCTATATCTATCCATCTATCTATGAAAACTGAACTTGTGCACACATAAATAATTCCAATCCAACATCATAGGGTTCATTCTAGTTTTGTCTCTGTCCACATTTCTAACTCCCTTCTGTGACCAGTCTCCCATCTCTGCAGATTGCCCATTCTCACCCCATGTGGGCTCTGCATCCACACTCCAGGTCACCCTGCATGCACACACTCTTCTGCCTGGGGAAGAGAGTTTTTCAGCATCTATTTCTACTCTTACTTAGCAGCACATAAAAATTCTCATTTCCTTAAACCTATGTCAACACTAACTGCTTCTAGGCATTTGAAAATTTGCAATTCTGATGGGTATAAAGTGGTATCTAATTATTGCTTTCATTTTGTCAAGCTGAAGTTTTAAATTTTAACCCAGTAAAATTCATTAGTCCTTTCTTTTATTCCTTGCACTTTTTGTGTGTTTTCTGAGAAATCCATTTCCATCTATCCTTCTATCCCAAAGGTTCCAAAAATATTTAAGGTTTCGCTTTTCACATTTAGGAAATTATATCTTTGCTTGGTAGGAAATACAAATCAGTTTTTGCCATTTTGATAGTTTTCCAATCCCATTCATTGGCTAGTCTATTATTTTCCTAATAATTTGTACAGGTAAATCCTATTTAATTTTGCTTTGCTCTACTGCATTTCACAGATATTGCAATTTTACAAAATAATATCATGGCAACCCCGGGTCAGGCAAGTCTCTCAGTGCCATTTTTACAATAGCATTTGCTCATTTCTTGTCTCTGTGTCACATTCTGATAATTCTTGCAATATTTCAATTTTTCATTATTATAATTGTCATGTGATCTATGATCAGTGACTGTGACTCACTGAAAGCTCAGATGACAGTGCTTTTTAGCAATAAAGTATTTTTATTTATTTTTTGATTAGCTGTATTGCTCCTTATTTTTTATTTTTTATTTTATTGCCAACATATAGTATAACGCCCAGTGCTCATCACATCATGTGCCCTCCTTAATGCCCATCACCCAGTTATGCCATCCTCCACTTGCTTCCTCTTTGGCAACCCTTTATTTCCCAGAGTTAGGGATTTCTCATGGTTTGTCTTCCTCTCAAATTTTTCCCCACTTAGTTTCTCCTTCCCTTCAATAAAGTGTTTTTAAATTAAAGTATGTACATTGCTCTTTTTCTTCTTTCATTATCGAACTATAGTTGACATAAAATGTTATTAGTACTCAATGCTCACCACCATAAATGTAGTTACCACACGTTATTACAAAACTACTAACTATACTCCCTGTGCTGTACTTTTTATCTCCATGAGTTATGTATAACTGGAGGTTTGTACTTCTTGATCCCCTTCACCCATTTCACTCATCCCACCACTCATCTCCCCTCTGGCAACCAACAGTTTGTTTTCTGTATTTATTAGTCCATTTCTGTTTTTTTTTTTTTTTTTTTTTTGTTCATTTGTTTTGTTTTTTAGATTCCACATATAAGTGAAATCATATAGTATCTGTTTTCCACAGTGGCTGTACCAGTTTGCATTCCCACCAACAGTGGATCAGGGTTCCCTTCTCTCAATATCCTTGTCCACACTTACTTCTTGTCTTTTTGATAACAGCCATTCTGATAGGTGTGAGGTGCTATCTTATTGTGGTTTTGACTTGCATTTCCCTGATGATGAGTGAGGTTGAGCATCTTTTCATGTCTGTTGGCCATCTGTGCCTTCTTTGGAAAAATGTCTATTTAGGTCCTCTGCCCATTTAAAAATAAGATTATATATATATATATATATACATATATATATATATATATATATATGGTGTTGAGCTGCATGAGTTCTTTATACATTTTGAATATCAACCCTTATTAGATATAGCATTTACAAATATTGTCTCCCATTCAGTAGGTTGCCTTTTCATTTTGTTGGTTTTCTCTGTTGTGCAAATTTTTCTTTTTTTAAATTTTGGTGTAGTCGCAATAGTTGATGTTTGCTTTTGTTTCCCTTCCCTGAGGAGATATGTCCATGAATATGTTGTAAAGGGTGATGTCAAAGAGATTGCTGCCTATTTTTTTTAGTATTTGTATGGTTTCAGGTCTCACATTTAGGTCTTCAATCCATCTTAGTTTATTTTTGTGGATGGTGTAAGAAAGTGGTCTTGTTTCATTCTTTTGTAGCAGTTCAGTTTTCCCAAGCCCATCTGTACCATCCTTTTCCTACTGAATGGTCTTGGCACCATTGTTGAAAATCACTTGGTTATATAATATATATATATATATATATATATATATATATATATATATATATATATATTATATATATAAGTAAGGTTAATTTCTGGGCATTATATGGTGTATATGACTATCTGGATGGCAGTACCACACTTAGCTTTCTAAGTGTGAAACCCCCAACCATATTCTTTTTTCCAATACTGTTTGGGCTATTTGGATCCCTTGAGAGTCTTTAATGCATTTTGGAATAGATGTTCCTATTTCTGCAAAAATGTCTGAGATTTTGATAGGAATTGCACTGCATCTGTGGATTGTTTTGGGTAATATGGACATCTTAAAAATATCAATTCTTCTAATACATGAACATAGGATGTTTTTCTATTTATTGGTGTCCTTTGGATGTCCTTCACCAATGTTTTGTAGTTTACAGCGTACAAGTCATTTGCCTCCACAATTAAGTTTATTCCTAAGCATTTTTCCCCCTTTCCATGCTATGACAAATGGAGCTGTTTTCTTAATTTCCTTTTCCTATTGTTCATTCTTAGTATATAGAAATATGGCTGATTCTTATGTATCGATTTTGTATCCTGCAACTTTGCTATATTCATTTAACTGATTTTTGGAGAATCATTAGGGTTTTCTTCATGTAAGATCATGTCATCTGTGAATAAATACCCATATATCCTCTTCCCATACAAATTTTAGAATAATATTGTTTGTATCCATAACAAAGCCTTGTAGTCCTATTATTCTGAGAGAAGCGGCGGTAAGCCTTTACTTAATCTAGAGAAAACTGGCATCTTTACTATACTGAATCTTCCAATTCATGAACTCAGGATGCCTCTCCACTTTTTCAGATACTCTTTGACTTCTCTTATCAGCATTTTGTGGTTTTGAGCATACAAGTCTTATATGTGTTTTGTGAAATTTATATCTAAGTCTTTATTTTTTTTTTTAGCAATAGTAGATGGTACTATACTTTAAACTTCAATTTCCATGTATTTGTTGCTAGTTTGTTGAAGTGCAATTGATTTTTTAAAAAGATTTTATTTATTCATGAGAGACACACAGAGAGAGGCAGAGACATAGGCAGAGGGAGAAGCAGGCTCCCTCTTGGGAGCCCAATGTGGAACTCGATCTTGGAACTCTAGGATCATGACCTGAGCCGAAGGCAGATGCTCAACCACTGAGCCACCCAGACATCCCAGTGAAATGATTTTTGTATGTTGATCTTGAAACTTGAGAACTTGCTAAAGCTCATTAATTTCTAGAAGGTTTTTGTTTGTGAGTGTGTATGTAGATTCCTTGGAATTTTCTAAAATCATGTCATCTGAGAATAAGTATAATTTTGTTTCTTCTTTCCTAATCTGTATGGCTTTTACTTCCTTTCCTTGCCCTACTGCCCTGGCTAGAACTTCCACTACTATCTGATAATAACGGACAGCTCTTGTACTCACATTAAGGGAAAACAATTCAGTCTTTCACCATTAATTATGGTGTTGGCTGTAGGATTTTTGTAGATCCTTTTTATCAAGTTGGGGAAATTCATCTTCCTAGTTGGCTGAGAGTTTTTTTTTTTTTTATCACAAATGAATGTTAAGTTTTTCAAAATGCTTTTTTTCTGCATGAATGTATTATATGATGAATTCTTTGTTCTTTAGCCTGTTAATATGATACATTGATTGATTTTCAAATATTGGATCACCTTTCCTTCTCTGAAATAAACACAACACTTATAATGTATATGCTTCATATATATTGCTGAATTCTATTTGCTAATACACTGTTGAGACTTTTGTATCCACATTAATCCAGAATGTTGGTCAGTAGTGTGTGTGTGTGTGTGCTGTGCTTGTCTGATTTTGCCATCAAAGTGATACTGGCTTCATAAAATCTGTTGGGAAGTATTCTCTTTTATTTTCTGTAAAAAAATATAGAGAATTATTGATGATTCTTTTTTAAACATTTGCTATAATTTTCCAATAAAGCTATTCTGGAGGTTTCTTTATGAGAGTTTTAAAATTACAAATTCGATTTCTTTAATAGTTATCAGGCTATTCAAATTATTTATCTCATATTGAGTGAGTGTGGTAATTTGTACTTTTGGAGAAATTGATTCATCTAAGAGATTTCATTATGTATACAAAATTTGCTACTATACTGTGACAACATGTTATTTGATCAAATGAAGTGTGGCAACTTCACCTCCCTTTACATCATTTTACTCTTCCTCATTTGTAATGTAATTGTATTACATATTTCTCTATATGCGCTGAGGGATATTAGACAGTGTTATAATGTTTGTTTCAACCATCTAACACAATTTAGAAAATCTATCAAGACTATACTTTCAGGAATCATTTCTATAGTCTGTTACTAGTGAAGTTTCTCTGAAAGTGTAGAGTAACCGAAACCACAAGGAGATGCAGTGTCCCTTCCTGAGCGTGAAGCTGACTCTGGATGTTTCTCCAGCTGCCCTTTGCATTGATGATCATTCTCCTCCTTTGGGGGAGTAGGAGAGAAGGGACACCCTTTGAGTGGTTAAAAAAAATCTACCCATGTTGTCACTCTTTCCATGTTTTTCCCTCATTTCGAGTCCTTCATTTCTGTGTAGAACTTATTGTAGCTATCTTAGGTAGATTGCAGACAAGTTCTCTTAGACAGTCTTTGAGACTGTCTTGATTTAAAAATCACTTAAAAAATTAATGGGCTTTAGGTGCTCCTGGTTGGCTTTGTCAGTAGAGCATGCAACTCTTGATCTCAGGGTTGTAGGTTTGATACCATGTTGGGTGTAGAGATTTACTTAAAAATAAAATCTTAAAAAAATTAATGGACTTTATTTTGGGGGTAGTTTTACATTCACAGAAAAACTTAGTGGCAAATACGAAGTCTTACTTACCTGTCTCACCACCCCTCCTCTCCCAGTTTCCTTCATTATTAACAACTTATGTTCATGTGGTACATTTTTAGAGTTATGCACCATGATTATTAACTAAAATCTATTGTTAATGTTCACATTTTGTATTATACATTTTACAGATGTACAACTGGATAAATGACAAATGGATAATAACATGTATCTATCATTACAGTATCATTTAAGTGCAGTTTCACGGTCTTAAAAATTCCTGTGATCAATTTATTCTTCCCTTCCTCCCTCTACCTGAAATCCTGGGAACCACCAATCTTTCTACTATCTTTATAGGTTTGCTTTTTCCACTGTGTCATATAGTTGGAATCATGCAGCTTTATCAGATTGGCTTCATTCATTTAGCAATGCGCAGTTAGGGTTCCACTTTAATATGTTGTTTCTCCCTGGTGCTTTTATTATTATTATCTTTTAATTCAGTTAAATTTTTTTGTCTTTAGTTTCCAGAAGTTTTACTACATTGTATCTTGCATTGTATTTCTTTGAGTTTATCCTACTTGGAATTCAGTCAGCTTCTTGAATTTACCGTTTATATCTTTAACCAAACTCAGGAAATTTTCAGACGTTATTTCTTGGGAGTATTTTCTCAGCCTCATTCTTTTTATACTCTCCTTCTGGGACTCTGATGTTAGATCTTTTGTAATAGTCCCACTTTTTCCCGTCTACTTTCTCTATGAAGTTAATATAGAATAATTTATATTGTTCTATCAAGTTCATGAATTCTGTTCTCTGCCCTCTCTATTCTTCTATTGGGCCAGCCACTGAATTTTTAATAGTGATTACTGTATTTTTTCTTTATTTGTCAAATTCTGCTGGTTCTTCTTTATATCTTCTATTTCTTTACTGAAACTTTTACAAGGTTTTTGAAAAGCTTTTGCTATTCTAGTTTCTTTGATTCCGATAAATTTTAGAATCTACTTGTTTATATCTACATAAACTCTTTTTTGAGATTTTGATTCATATTGCATTAAATAAATAATTTAATTTAATGAAAATTAATATACTAACTCTACGGCATCTTCCAATTCCTGAACATGATATGTCATTCTATGTATTTAGGGCTTCTTTAATTTCTTTCGTTTCTTTAATTTCTTTCATCAGTGCTTGGTAGTTGTCAGTCAACAGATCCTGTGCATGTTTTGCTAGGCTTATTTACATGCATATGTAATATATATATATATATATATATATATATATATATATATATATATATATTTAGTTATATATATATTTAAATCTTAGAGGCACTGTAAATAGTACTGAACTAGTAATTAAAAATCAGTTTCCTACAGATTCAATGCAAGCCCAGTCAAAATTCTGGCAAGTTATTTTGCGGATGTTGACAAACTGATTTTATGGTTTATATAGAGAGATAAAAGACCGAGAATAACCAACATAATATTGAAGGGGAAAAACAATGTTGGAGGACTGATACTACCCAATGTCAATACTTACTATAAAGCTTATAAAGCTACAATAATCAAGGCAGTGTGGGTATTGGTAAAAGAAGAAACAAATAGATCAATGCGAGAGAAAGCCCAGAAACAGATCCACATAAATATCATCAAATGATCCTTGACCGAAGAGCAAAAGCAAAAGAGTGGAGCAAAGATAGTCTTTGAACAAATCATGCTGGAACAACAAGACATTCACCAGCAAAAGAATGAATCTAGACGAGATCTTACAGTCTTCACAAAAATAACTCAGAATGGATCACAGATCTAAATATACAATGCAAAACTTATAAAACTCATTGATGATATCATAGGAGAAAATCTAGATGACCTTAAGTTTGACAATTACTTTTTAGATACATTATCAAAAGATAACTGTACTCCCTTAAAATTAAAAACTTGCCTGTAAAAGACAAGGTCAGGAGAATGCAAAGACAATCTACAGACTGAGAGAAAATATTTGCTAAAGACAAATTTAAACTGTTATCCAAAAATATACAAAGAACTCTTAAAACTCAATAAAGAAACCAAATAACTCAATTAAAAATGAGCCAAAGACCTAAATAGGTACTTCAATAAAGAAGATACATGGATTACAAATAAGCATATGAGTCTATGGCCATACCACCCTGAACGTGCCCTATCTCATCTGATCTTGGAAGCTAAGCAGGGTCGGGCCTGGTTAGTACTTGGATGGGAGACAAATAAGCATATGAAAAGATGTTTCCTAACATTGGTCATCAGAGAAGTGCAAATTAAATCGACAATGAGACAATACACACCCATCAGAGTGGCCAAAATCTGGAACAGATTTTGACAACACCAAATGCCGGTGCAGCAACAGCGACTCTGATTGCTGGTGACAGTGCAAAATGGTGCAGCCACTTCACAAGATAGTCTGGCAGTTTCTTACAAATCTAAACATATTCTTACCATACTACCCTGCAACTGTACTCCTTGATATTTACATAAGGAAAACGAGAACTTAACTCCATATCAAATTATGTACATGGATGTTTACAGCAGCTTTATTCATAATCGTTACAACTTGGGAGCAACCAAGATGTCTTTCAGCAGGTGGATGGATAGATGGTCCATCCAGACAATGGAACATGATTCACTACTAGAAAGAAATGATTTATTAAGGTAGGAAAAGACATGAAGAGACCTTAAATTATTAATACGTAAGAGTTAATCTGAAAAGGCTATATATTGTATGATTCCAACCATATGGCATTTGAAAGAGGCAAATTATGGGTATAGTGAAAAGATCAGTGGTTGCCATGGTTTGGGGGAGAAGGGATGAATAGGTGAAGCACAGGATTTTCAAGGCTGTGAAAATACTCTGTATGATACCGTAGGGTGGATACATGCCTATTCATTTGTCTAAATGCACAGAATGTACAACACCAAGAGTGAACCCTAATGCAAACCATGGACTCTGAGTGAATATGATGTGTCAGTGTTTCACTGATCATACTTCTGGTGGGACATGTTGATAATTGGGGAGGCTATGCATGTGTGTGGGCAGGGAATATTTGGGAAATCTCTGTACTTTCCCCTGAATTTTTCTGTGAACCTTAAACTTCTGAAAAATTGTCTTAGTAAAACATAATCAGTTTCCAATTATTTACTGTTGTTATAGAGAAATGTGATTTTGTGTTAACCTTGTGTCATGTGATCTTACCAAACTTAGTAGTTCAAGATTTTTTTCCTTTGACATTCCTTGGAATTATCTAAGCAGACAATCATGTCATCCACAAACAGGGCAGTTTACTTTCTTATTAATATGTATACTTATCCTGTCCAATTCTCTCTGGCACACTGGCTAGGGTTCAGCTTGATGTTGAATAAAAGTGGTGGTGGTGGTCATTCTTGCTTTGTTTTCATTCTTAGGTGAAAGCAATTGGTTTTTCATCCTTAGTGGTAATGCTTGCCTCTGTTTTTTGTAGATGCCTTTTATCAGATTATGGAAGTCCTTTCTATTCCTAGTCTGTTGAGAGTCTTATCATGAATGGATGTTGAATTAGTCAAATCCTTTTGCAACAACTAATATGATGTGGTGTCTCTTCTTTAGCCTGAAGATAGCCTCTTACTAAGCAAAAGAAAACTAAAATAAGGGTAATTCATCAATACATGTATCTAAGATTTTTAAGAGGGAATCTTTGTTATATTCGTTTTTACAAATTCATATGAAAAAGGCTATTTAATGGGATACATAGTAAATAGCACAGTGAAACACGATCAACTTTTTAAAGTATCTTTGTAAATTCGGCAGATGTCCTGAGTCTCCTGCATTTACTACCAAACTTGTATGTTTTCTTCATGGTTATCTGCCAGCCTGAAAGGAGAGACATTCTTCAAGTCTGTAGAGTTACCTGCTTTGCTCAACCATTTAACATCTTCCTTACAACTAAACTGTATTCCCCAGTAACACCCACAAGCATCCAATTCTTCCTGTTTCAAGAAGTGTTTTCTATGAGTTCCCAGGAAAGAAATGTTTATTTGTGAGTACTCACAAAATCCATATTTACACTTATAAAACGGGCATTTCAAAGGTTTTTTTTGAGAATTGTGATCATGTGTCTACTTAATAAAAATCCCTTACAAAGATGATTAGTATTCTTTTAATGTAGTCTACATGCTATGATGTATTGTTTTAAAATAGCCAAACCATAATAAATTATATAAAACATACATATATTTTGTTTGTAGAATGTGAAGCGTATATCTAAATTACTTAATTACTTTTCAACACTGTAAGAATTTGAGTTTTACTATGTTTTTGCCTATTAACAAGTATAATTCTTTTGCCTTAATTGAGGAATTATTTAATTATTTAATTAATTTAATTTATTTAATTCTTATAATTTCGGTGATATCTGTAACTTGCCCTTGTTAATTTTCATTTCCTTGATTCAGATTGTAGATTCTGCTCATCTACCAGTTCACACACCAACAATAAAGAGAAAGGAATATCATAGTAGTATCCTTTTTCCAACTAAGGTACTTGATTTAATTATAAGCTTAGCAGGTTCCTTTCAAAATGAAAATAAATTGGTTTTGCTTTTATTGTCTTGGCATTTACTAAAATTTTTTTGCAGCTACATTCCTCAAACCTCCAACCAGATTTAAAAATTAACATAACAGAAAATTCCACTATAAAAATCTTCTTAAGGTTTGAATATAGCCAAGGCAGGGGTAAAACATTTAGTGACAATTTAAGAGGAATGTTTTTTCTATTAAATGGGCTTTGCTGTGTCTGTCAAGTCTCATTTAGAAATTATAAATGATGGTAAACTCATTAACTGAATTTTGCTCTGAAATTTCCTTAAGGGATCCATATCCTGAATCTCATAACTTACTCTCAGATAAATTCTAAATTCAGCCATAATTTAAATGTAAAACTGAAACCACATAACTACTAGATATGTACTAACGAATCTTATGCTTTTTTTTCGTATATTTTTTTATTGGAGTTCAATTTGCCAACATATTGTATTACCACCCAGCGCTCATCCCGTCAAGTGCCCCCCTCAGTGCCCATCACCCAGTCACCCTGTCTCCCCACCCCATCTTCCCTATCTCCCCTTCTACTACCCCTTGTTCGTTTCCCAGAGTTAGGAGTCTCTCATGAGAATCTTGTAATTTTGGAGGAGAGAAAGCCTTTAACTGTTTTTTGAATCAGATTAATGTACTGCTTGTTTAACAAATAATTTTAAATGACCAAAATATTCAAAGCATTTCTCTTTATTAGCATTAAGTAACCAGAGGCTGTAACAAATAGCAGTAAAAAGAAAATTCATAAATATAGTAAACCTGTTTTCGCAAACCAAACAGCAAATATTATCATAAATGATGAAACACTAAATCTTTTCAATTAAAACCAAGAATGGTATAGAATTATCCCATATCACCATTAGTATTCAGTAATTTCTAGGAAATGCAATAAAAATGAAAATAAAAGGACTGGAATAAACATTAGAACATAATCTTTCATAAGATTGATATGATTGTTTGCTCAGAACACCTAAGGGGCGGTTTTTTTTTTAAACCTACTGAAATTAATAAGGTAATTTGAACACAAGGTAAATATATAAAAATAACACGGGTTATCTCTGTTATATAATGAATACCTAGAAAACAAATAGAAAATATTTATATGCCAAAATCAACAAAAATACACATATGTTATAGAGAACTAAGACTAAAACACGATGCAGTGTTGTGTCAAGATTCATGTATTATTAGGCAGTATCCATTAGAATACCAAAAGTATTTTATTTTCTTCTTTCTTGTTTTCCTTCCTTTTTTTCCCTGGGGACTTGTGGTTAATCACAGTATATTAAAAAATACATACATCCTTGCTTTCTAATGAAAGCCAATAAAAGGAGAAAAAAGAAAAAGCAACTAAGTCAACATAACCTTAGAAGAAGAAAGCCTGGGTGAGGTTAGCAGAGCTGAGAAATGTGCATGTCGAATGATAGGGAGAGCATACCGAGGAGCCACGAGACATCGGTTCCTTGGAAGCCTGGAAGGACTCTGGGATTGGAGGCACCAGGTCTCCCAGGAGGTGAGGGTGATGTGCAGCTCTGCAAACAGAGACCTGATAGGGAATAGGTAGCCCAGTACATACACAGTGCCCACAGCAGGGCCTGCGATTCTCTGGAGAAGCCAGATTTTGTTAGGATTTACATACTGCTAACTTATGATAAAAGTAATTTTGAGGGCAAAGAGGTATAATCAAGAAATGGATAATCCACGGTGGGTTACCGATTTATTGCTAATTCTGTGACAGCAGTTGCAGCTTTCCTTGTTGGGGTTTCAGGTGTGAAATTTCAGGATGCCCTCCATCCCAGCCTGCTTCACTGGACCTTTCCAATTTATGTGTATCATTTTTTTTAAATTGATAGTAGAAAATGAAACACATGATGTATTAGAGAAAATTTTGAAATTATTCTCTTTCCAAAGAAGATATAAAAACCATGTTATTTTTTGCTTACCCCTCCCCATTAAAAGTATGTAAACAAAGGCAATTCTCACTCCATCCACTGATAAGGATTCATCCAAAGAATCTGTCAGTCAAGAAATCATCTTTCCAAGGTTCAAGATATATTGGGCCCCCCAAAAGCCAGGCTTGATTTATTTGGTTGCAAATGGTATTAATGAATGTGTGATCACCAATGAAATTAATTCTCCTCTTCCTCCTCCTCTTCCTCTTCTTGGTAATTTTTGGTATCTCTTGCTCAACATTTCCTAATTATGAAGTCGTGAGGGGGCAAGAATCCTACATTCTGGTGAGAAAATGCGGGAGCTGCATTTCTTTGTACATAAAATGATACTTCAGGCAAGGATTTGTGCCTAGAATCACCTCTTCAAAGTTATTTCACCTTCAGTACTTTTTTGGTCTCTTTGTTTTGTAGAATAAGAGCCACCAGTTTTTCCTTACGTCCTTCACCGCGCCCACCAAATGTCACCAGTGCACGTCTCTGATGGTGGGTCTGATAAGACAAGGCTGTGCCTGTGATGGTAAGACTCCAGGAACAGAGCTGTGGGGCCAGGACCAGGATCTTTATACTGACATGCCTTAGTTTGCAGGAGTGGCTGCGGCAAAGGATACAGATTGGGTGATTTTTAAACACAGAAGTGTACTTCTCACAGGCTGGAAGTGCAAGATGAGGGTGCCAGTGTGGTCAGGTTCTGGTGAGAGCTCCCTTCAGGGGAGCAGGCTGCTAACTTCGGGTTGTACCCTCACAAGGCCAAGGGGCCAGGGAGCATTAGTCCCACCCATGAGGGCTACACCCTCACGACCTCAGCAATCACCCCCACACACAAACCCCATCTCCTGATACCACCACATTGAGGGGTATGATTTCAACATATGAATTTTGGGGCTGACACAGACATTCAGCCCATTGTAATATGTCACTTGGCAAACATTCTGTTTTCTTTGAATTGTAGAAGCATGTCATGAAGTGATCCTTTTGCTAAAAATCTCTCTGCATCTGTTTCATATTGGAAAGATTGGACCCAAGGCCATTGGGAATGTTTGGGGGACCTTGGCAATGTGTAACTCCAAAGGACCTCACCCCCTTCAAGCCTGTGTGAATGTTGTTCCCAGAAGTCCTGTTGTATAGCCTGCAGGCAGGGCCACATCTATGAAGAAAAACGTAGACATATTTTGTTCTCTGTAGCACTAGTAGAGCATGAGGACCAAATTCACTAGTTTATGTGGCAGGAAAATGGAATGCTATCCATGAGTTGTAATTGCTTTATTCTACTCGGTAAATATTATTGCAAGGGAGCAATATGCTTTTGGAAGTACCAAACGGTGGATCACTGTGCCACAGACACTTCTCATTTAACAGACTCTGCCCTCTGGTCTCCTTAGCGAGTTCTGCTCAGTGCTCACTCTGGGACACAGTGCTGAGGGGTACAACTTTCCCACCCTTAGCACTGCCACAGTCGGAGCCACCTTAACCGTAAATGCAACCTATTGCATGAAACAAAATGGGATTTAAATTGGGGAATTAGGTACTTAAAATATACTTCCAGGGCTGCAGAGGCAGGTTCTGAGCTCTCTGTGCCCAGGAGTGTCTCCTGCTTCCAGCGTGGCCTGGTCTCTGCTGAGCTTGGGGCAGCTGCTATTGGGGTCATAAAGAGATGACAAAATTAGGAAGTGGCCACCAGCTGCTGCAGCTCCCAGAACCTGCTCCTTCTGCCAGGGATCAGGAAGGCCCCAGCGACTGGCCTGCAGGACATCACCCGCAAAATAGAGCAAGCTCCCACAGAATTGGGACACCACCACTGTGCCTGGGACCTCCCACCCTTCCATGCAGTGAAGTGCGTGGTCTGCATCCTGCACCTCTCCCAGCCTGGCTCAACTCTGTCTCACAGAAAGTCATCTTACTAGTGGAACTTCAATCAGGCACCCCCCATCAGTTGCAAGGGAGTATGGGAAATGTAGTTTTTATCATTCTGACCACTATGAGCACAGACAGAATTGAGGCAGAGGGTGATGGAGTAAAACCATCATATCTACTGCTATCATGTCTCTTTATTCCCTTCAAAAAGCATGTGGGTTCTCATGTCACACAACCTGTGTAGAGAAAGCTCCAAGAGCTTGTCCAGTACCTTCCCAGCAGAAGAGAGGCACCCTCTGTGTAGACGTGCAGGAAGGCATGGGAACAGCCTATGAAGGCCATGTCTGGGTAAGTGTCCATATTATGGGTTTAGATGAATTCTTGAAAAGTTGATTACTTACCTCGCACTGTGTGAGCAATTTGTAAAAAATATATATATATATGTATATAATTAAGATAAAATGTATATAAATATAAGTAAAATATAAAAATAAAATAAAATATATTAAAATTTTATATATTTATAACAGATTATAAAATAAATATAATATGCAATTGAATATATTTGTTCTATCCTGAGAAGATAGAGAACAAAATTTAGCTGTCACAAATGGAATATTTTTAAATGTCTCAAAGTATTCTATTTAAACATTACCTTGTGATGAACAAATGCTGAAATCTCCCCTAATGATGTAACTCTGAATCACAGTTAGCAATGACAAATTACATGAGACTAAAAGTGAAATGAACCTTTTGAGAAATATTAAAAATCTGAGTTGAATTTGAGTCATGGTATTATGAGATTTAAATTTAATGCTACCAGAGATGAACAAATTATTTGAATGAATTGCTAGTGTTAATTGAATGATAGCAAGCTTATTTTCACAAGAGATACTCAGTCTTGGAAGGAACTACCTTGTTTTTTAAAATTTCAATTATGTTACACACAGCTCTGTTCCACATCTTAAATAAGTGACATACTTATAACACATGTTTATTATTTCAATTTTATTTGTAATAATTGGATAGCATTATATTTCAGCTTCAATTGTTTTTATTTGCTTTAAAAAAATCAAAACTTAAAGATTCCAAAAAAAGCAGGGGTGAAGAAAGGATGGCAGAGAGCACTGGCTATAGTTTGTGACTTCAAGCTCTTCCTGTATAATATGGAAGAAGAAAAAGGTTCAAAACCCAATGTCGTCGTGAGTCAAGTGATTGACATGAGGTAAGCTTTGAGATAATGTTTTAATAATAAAAATGGGCATAAAAATGGCTTCTGATATTTTATTTAGATAGTGTCATCATTAAGATTTAACTTTATGTTAAAGTTCCTAATTTTCTCCATTGCCACGTAAACTTCATAATAGAAGACATTTTGCCTAAACTTTGCATCACCACCTCCACGGTATGGATTACATAATTCAGTGTGATATTTATAAGAGTCTTTTTGGCCAAAAGTTATTTTCTCTGTGTTTGTGTGTGTGTGTGTGTGTGTGTGTGTGTGTGTGCTGAGAAAAGCATCTCAAAACCAGACACTCTTTAGAGTGAGATGCAAGTCACACACCATTTTATTTTTTATTTATTTATTTTTATAAATTTATTTTTTATTGTTCAATTTGCCAACATATAGAATAACACTCAGTGCTCATTCCATCAAGTGCCCCCCTCAGTGCCTGTCACCTAGTCACTCCCACCCCCCGCCCACCTCCCCTTCCACCACCCCTAGTTCGTTTCCCAGAGTTAGGAGTCTCTCATGTTCTGTCTCCCTTTCTGATATTTCCCACTCATTTTTTCTCCTTTCCCCTTTATTCCCTTTCACTATTTTTTATATTCCCCAAATGAATGAGACCATATAATGTTTGTCCTTATCCGACTGACTTATTTCACTCAACATAATACCCTCCAGTTCCATCCATGTCGAAGCAAATGGTCACACACCATTTTAAATGTGCAATTCACTGGTTTTTAGTATGTTCACAAGGTTGTACAACCATCACCACAATCTAATTTTAGAACATTTTCCTCATGCCAAAAAGAAACCATATATGCATTAGCAGCCATTCTACATTCTTCCTCGCCCCAAGCCCCTGGCAACCACGAATCTATTTCTGTCTCTGTGGATTTGCCTACTCTGGTTATTTCATATAAATGGAATCATATGTGAAGTTTGTGATTGGCTTCCCTCACTGAGCATACTGTTTTCAAGCTTCCTCCATGTTGCTTGTATCCATATTTAATTACTTTCTATGGCTTATGTCCTTTATCAGGTTGAGGGAATTCCCTTCTATTTCTAGTTTGTTGAATGTTTTTATCTGGAAATGGTGTTGGATTCTGACAAGTGCTTTTGTGGTGTCTATTGCAGGAATCATATGATTTTTTCCCCTTTATTAACACGGTGTATTATTACACTGATTGATTTTTTTAAACATAGAGCCTACCTTACATTCTTGGGACAAATCCCCCTTGGCTTTAGTGTGAGAAAAATAGGAATACCCTTTTTTACATGCTGCTGGATTAGATTTGCTGGAATTTATTGAGGGATTTTTCCATCTGCATTAATATAGAATATTGGTCTATAGTTTTCTTTTATTAGATATTTTTGTCTGGTTTTGGCGTTAGAGTAAAAATGGCCTCAGAATGAGTTGGAAAGTATTCTTTCCCTTCTTATTTTTTTGGAAGAGTTTATGAAGGACTGGTATTAAATATGTTTGGTAGAATTCACTAATGAAACCATCTGGTCTTCAACTTTTATTTATGGTAAGTTTTTAAATTACTAACTCAATCTTCTATTTTTTTTATTGGAATTCAATTTGCTGATATATAGCAATAACACTCAGTGCTCATCCCTTCAAGTGCCCCCCTCAGTGCCTGTCACCCAGACACCCCAAGCCCCCAACCCGCCTCCCATTCCACCACCCCTTGTTTGTTTCCCAGAGTTAGGAGTCTCTCATGTGCTGTCACCCTCTCTGATATTTCCCACTCATTTTCTCATGTGCTTGTTGGCCATGTCTATGTCTTCTTTGGTGAAATTTCTGTTCATGTCTTTTGCCCATTTCATGATTGGATTGTTTCTTTGCTGTTGAGTTTAATAAGTTCTTTATAGATCTTGGATACTAGCCCTTTATCTGATACGTCGTTTGCAAATATCTTCTCCCATTCTGTAGGTTGTCTTTTAGTTTTGCTGACTGTTTCTTTTGTTGTGCAGAAGCTTTTTTAAGTCCCGATAATTCATTTTTGCTTTGGTTTCCCTTGCCTTCATGGATGTATCTTGCAAGAAGTTACTGTGGCCAAGTTCAAAAGGGTGTTGCCTGTGTTCTCCTCTAGGATTTTGATGGATTCTTGTTTCACATTTAGATCTTTCATCCATTTTGAGTTTATCTTTGTGTATGGTGTAAGGGAATGGTCTAGTTTCATTCTTCTGCACGTGGCTGTCCAATTTTCCCAGCACCATTTATTGAAGAGACTGTCCTTCTTCCAGTGGATAGTCTTTCCTGCTTTGTTGAGTATTAATTGACCATAGAGTTGAGGGCCCATTTCTGGGTTCTCTATTCTGTCCCATTGATCTATGTGTCTGTTTTTGTGACAGTACCACATGGTCTTGATGATCACAGCTTTGTAGTACAACCTGAAATCTGGCATTGTGATGCCCCCAGCTCTGGTTTTCTCTTTTAATATTCCCCTGGCTATTTGGGGTACTATCTCAATATTTTCTAGCTATAAGTCCATTCAGATTTTCTATGTCCTCCTGAGTTATCTTTAATACTTTGTGTTTTCTAGGAATTTTTCTCTTCTTTTAGATTTTCTAATTTTTTTGGCATGTGATTGTTCATAGTATTACCTTATACTTCTTTTAATATCTGAAAGGTCAGCTAGTTATCTTGCCTGTCTCATTTCTGATATTAGTAATTTGAATCTTCTCTCATTTCTTTCTTGGTGTAGGTAAAGGCTTGTCAATTTTGTTAGTATTTTTAAAGAACCGACTTTTGCTTTTCTTTGTCTTACTTTTCTATATTCTTTTTTATTAATTTCTACTCTATTCTTTGTTATTTCCTTTCTTCTGTTTATTCTGGGCTTAGTTTGCTCTTTGTTTTCTAGTTTACTTAGGTGGAAAGTTAGGTTATTGAGTTGAGATCTTCACCCAATTATTCCTTCTGCCCCCTTTCGTCTCTCCTCTTACTTTGGGATTCCCATGATGTGTATCTTATTACTTATGGTCTCCTACAGGTCTCTCAGGCTCTTTTCATTTTTCTTCATTCTTTCTTCTTTCTTTTCCTCAGATTGGATAATATTAATTAACCTGTCTTCAAGTTCAGTGATTTTGTCTTCTGCCTACCCAAATTTGTTTTTAAGCCCGGCTAGTGAATTTTTCATTTCAGTTATTTTATTCTTCAACTTCAGAATTTCTATTTGGTTCTTTTTTTAAAAAATAATTTCAAATTACTTATTGATATTTTCTACTTGGAGAGATATCATCATCCTCATTTCTTCAGTTCTTTAGACATGGTTCCCTTTAGGTCTTCAAACATATTTCAAATAAATTTTTGTCTAATAAATTAAACATCTGGATTTCCCGGGGAACAGTTTCTACTGGTCACACTTTCCCCACATATTGGTCACTTATATGTTTCTTTGCATATCTTATAATTTTTTTCTTAAAAATTGTACATTTCAAATAATGAAATTGGCAACTCTGGTCATCAGATTGCACTTCCTCTCCAGGACTTGTTGTTGCTTGTAATTGTTGTTTGTTTCTTTGGTGACTTTTCTGAACTGATCTGTAAAGTCTTTATTCTTTTTTATGTGTTGTCACTGAAGTCTCTACTTTGTTAGCTTAATGGTCAGTAATGACTGTGCAGAGATTTTTTTTAAGCATCTGGATCCAATGTATCTCCCTGTCTTTGTGTGCAAATTGGGGCACTCCTTTGGTACTCAGCCAGGCAGTTGACAACATTGTCGTAGCCTTTACTTTCTACTTGCGCAAGTCATCAAGAATAATGGAAGAAATAATAGCTGAAAACTTCCCAAATTTGATGTAAAACAATCTACACACCCAAGTCAGCAAGAAGACCTTATGGCCCTCTCAGGTCTTTCCTGAATATCGCATAGACCCAGGAATGTTCATAGCCCTACAGATGTGCATTGACATCTAGATTACTAGCAATATATATTTCAGAGCTTTTTCAAGACTCTATGGACATCTTAGTCCCTATGTTATCTTTTTAAGATTTTTGATTAATCTCGTTTTTTGTTTTTTTTTTCCCCCAATTGTTAAACACTGCCTAGGCAGCTGTGTAGTTAAGAGCTTTGTAGTTGTTTCTTCTAAGTGCCCCTTGGGGATGGATTTTCAAACTTGGAGAGCTCTAAGTTAAGTCAAATATACCAGTTTCTTCCTCATACCTCCTCCTCTTTCTGCCCCCCACCCCCCATGTCCACTGGCTTCTAGGATGCACTGTAAATGCAGGCTGCCATTTTTCAAGGCTACTGAGGAGCATGTGACAAGGGCAAGTTAAATTACCACAAAGCTCACGATCCCTACCAAGAGTTAGCTATTTTTCTTGAATAAATCCTCTTCAGATTGCCACAAATTTTGGTTATAGAGTTCTGAAAAAGTTGATTCTGATGAATGTTACCAGTTTTCTCTTTCTTTCTTTTTTTTTTTTTTTTTTTTTTATGAAGGAGAGAAACTTCAGAGACCCGTACTCTGCCATTTTTACAGATGTCTCTTTAAGTGTTTATTACTAAATAATACTGAATCAGTGAACTCGTAGCAAGTACATCTTGTTGAAAGAAATGTGTTGAAAATAATGTGTTCTCTCCTTCCCCCTGCCTGTTCTGAATCTTTTAAGCCCCTTTCCACATTCCTCTTAGCGTATCTGGGTATCTGTCCTTGGCCATTTGCTCTTCTTCCTCTGCACATACTCTAGGGGATCCCATCATTTCCTGTGGCTCCAGGAATCACCTACACCATGATGACATGTTCTGCCTGAACAATTTATCACAGATTATGTGGGTCTCCATATTCATCCTATCTTATTTTGATTCCTTACTCACAAACTCTGTTCTATATTCTTCACACTAGTTAATGTCACCCTTGTCAGAAATTTGATAGTACCTTGAATAACGGGCAACAGGAAACCAGATTATCTTGAAGGCGACTTTGAAAGATTAGTCTGGCAGTAGATTTTTTTTTTTTATAGGATACTGTGTGTGTTTGGTGTTAGGGATAGGAAATGAAAGCAGTGCTGGAGTCAAATTCAGCTTGCAATCGTCCATTCTTCAGATTGAGTGAGTGTCTGCACTAAGGTGATGGCTGTAGGAATTACAAAAGAAGAGATGAGTACAAGAAATACTACTAAGGTGATCTCACAGGACATGATGAGTGGGAGAAAAAGGAAAATGAAGAAAAGAATAACAATAATAGAGGGTACTGAGGTTTTAAGTCATCAAGAATAAGAAATGGGAAAAAAAGAATAAGAAATGGTAACAGCAGTAAAGTTATAATGGAGAATGATCATATTGGGAGAAAGATATAAATTAGTTTTAGATGTTGAAGAAATAGAAAATTATCAAGTGAGCCAGATCAAACAAATTTCTACTCTCAACCCAAATGGAGAAACAGGGGCTCAGGCTGCTGGGCTGGCTCAGTCAGAAGAGCCATGCGACTTGATCTCGGGGTTGTGAGTTTGAACTCCATACTGGGTGTAGAGATTATCAAAAATAATTTTTTTAAATGCAGTAATAGGGACTATATTTAACTGTACCTCTGAAACAGCCAAGAAACTTACTTAAAGTGCTGGACATCAAATAAGAAAAGGCAATGATCCCTGAAAAGTGGAAACAAATGAGGTGCTCTCTATATTTGCCTCAAGTTACTGCCTTGTGAGAGCTTCTAGTACATAAAACAGGAAGTGGAATACCAGGCGGAGCCAGGTAGACTCCTTGAGTTGAAGACATGGAGCTGAGAGAGAGAGAAAAATCTCCAGGGACCTACAGACTATCTCATTCAGAGAGTCAGTAGATTACTGATCAGTACATGCACATAAAGAAACTACCAGAGGCCAGTGAAAGAACCACCTGAAGGATGAGAAAGAAGAGTGCTTGCTTGTTCCAACCAGCTAGACTGGGAACCTCAAGATAATTGAATAATTCTATTATCTATTAAGTAACTGAATTTTAATTAAATATTATCCCACAAAGAGAATTCCAAGTCCAAACAGTTTCACCGAGGTATTTCTTTTTAGTTGAAAATCTAAGGAACACACAATACCAATTCTACATAAATTTTCCAGGAAATTGAGGAGCAGTTTCCTAACTCATACTATGGGACCTGCATTACCTTGATATGAAAGCCAGACAACACATTGCAGGAAAAATATAAACCTTTCTTCTCAAACTAATCCAGAAAATACAAGAGGAAGGAAAATTTCCAAATTCAATCTCTGAGGCCAGTAGCACCCTGATACCAAACCCAGATAAAGAGACACCCCCAAAAAAGAATTAGAGGCCAATATCTCTTATGAATATAGATGCAAAACTCTTCAACAAAATATTAGCAAACCAAATTCAATAATACATCAAAAAAATCATACACCACACATCAAGTAGGCTTTATGTCTGGGACACAATGGTGGTTCAGTATTCACAAAACAATCAAGAGGACATGTCACATCACTAACAGGATAAAAGCCATATGATCATTTCCATAGATGCAGAAAAAGCATTTGACAAAGTACAATGTCCATTCATGTTAAAAACACTCTGCAAAATAGGTCTAGAGGGAATATAGCTCAATTTAATAAAGGCCTTATATGGAAAACCCACAACCAACATTATACTCAAAAGTGAAAAACTGAGAGCTCCCCCAGGTTCAGGAACAAGACAAGGATGTCCACTCTCACCACTTTTGTTCCACACAGTACTGGAAGTCCTAGCCACAGCATTTAGACAACATAAAGAAATAAAAATTAATTGGTAAGGAAGAAGTGAAACTCTTGCTATTTGCACAAGACATGATATGGTATATAGAAAGCACTAAAGAGTCCACCAAAAAAACTGGTAGAATTGATAAATGAATTTGGTTAAGTCACAGGATACAAAATCAATGTACAGAAATCTGTTGCATAATAATGAAGCAGTTCATAATAATGAAGCAGTAGAAAGTGAAATTAAAAAATAATCCCATTTACAATTGCACCAAAGACAATAAAGTATCTAGGAATAAACTTAACCAAAGTAAAAGACCTATACCCTTAGAAAACACTGATGAAAGAAATTCAAGACAACGTGAAGAAATGGAAGGATATTCCATGCTTTTCGATCAAAGAAAAATATTGTTAAAATGCCTATACTCCCCAAAGCAATCTACAGATTTAATGCAATCCCTATCAAAATGCCAACAGCATTTTTCACAGAACTAGGACAATCTTACAATTTGTATGGAACCACAAAAGATCTTGAATAGCCAAAGCAATCTTGAAAAAGAAAAAAATTGGAATTATCACAATTCTAGATTTCAAGTTATATAAAAAAGTAATTAAAATAGTATGATACTCACATAAAAATAGGCACATAGATCAATAGAATAGAACAGAAATAAACCCATAATTATATACCCAACTTATCTTCAACAAAGAAGGAAAGAATATACAACAGGAAAAAGACAGTCTCTTCAACAAGTGGTGTTGAGAAAACTGGATAGCCACGTGCAAAAGAATGAAACTGGGCCACTTTCTTTCATCATCTGCAAAAATAAAATGTATTAAAGACTTCAATGAAAAAAAAAAAGACTTCAATGTTAGACCTGAAGCCATAAAAATCCTTGAAGAGACAATAATTTCTCTGACATCGGCTGTATTAACTCTTTTCTAGATACGTCTCCTGAGGCAAGGGAAATAAAAGCAAAAATAAACTGTTGGGATTACATCAAAAAAAGTTTCTGGATGGCAAAGGAAACAATCAACAAAACTAAAAGGCAATCTACTGAATAGAAGATATTTGCAAAGGGCACATCTGATAAAGGGTTGATATACATCAAATATATAAAGAACTGATACAAGTCAAAATAATCAAAATCAAATAATCCAATCAAAAGTGAGGAGAAGACATGAAAAGCCATTTCTCCAAAAACATACAGATGGCAAACAGTTATATGAAGAGATGCTCAGCATCCCTCATCATCAGGGAACTGCAAATCAAAACCACAATGAGGTATCACCTCACACCTGTCAGAATGGCTAAAATAAACAACACAAGAAACCACAAGTGTTGGTGAGGATATAGAGAAAAAGGAACTATCCTACATTGTTGGTGGGAGTGCTAACTGGTATAGGCACTGTGGAAAACAGAATGAAGCTTCCTCAAAAAGTTAAAAATAGAATTACCCTACAATCCAGTAATTGCACTACTGGGTATTTACCCCAAAACACTTATTCAAAGGGATACATGCACCCCTATGTTTACTGCAGTTTTAGTTACAATCACCAAACTATGGAAGCAGCCCAAGTGTCTATCGATAGGTGAATGGGTGAAGAAGATGTGGTACACACACACACACACACACACACACAATAGAATATTATTCAGCTATAAAAAAGAATGAAATCTTGCCATTTGCAACAACATGGATAGACTAGTGTATAACGTGATGCAAAATAAGTCAGAGAAAGACAAATACCATATAATTTCACTTATATGTGAAACGTATAAACAAAACAAATGAGCAAAGGAAAAGAGAGAGAAAGACAAATCAAGAAAAATACCCTTAACTATAGAGAACAAACTGATGGTTACCAGAGGGGAGATGGGTAGAAGGATGGGGGAACTAGGGGATGGGGATTAAAGAGTACACTTAATCACGATGAAATAAAATAAAATAACAAAAAAGCACAAACCAATATTCTTTGTGAACTTACTTGCAACAGTCTTTACAAAATGTTAGTAAATTGAATCCAATGTTATGAAAAATTATATTGCATGATGAACAAGTATGGTATTTCAGGAAACTTGGGTTAACAAAATTAATTTACTATGTTAACATATGAAAAAGATCATGTCAATAGATACAGTACACACATTTGACAAAATCAAATTTATTCTTGAACTCTTAGAAGGGAGCTTCCTCATCCTGATAAAGGGCATCTATGAAAATCCTGTTAATTCATAATTAGTGCAAAAAAAGAATGCTTTCTCTCTAAGATCAGAAGCAAGACAAGGATATTTGCTTTCACCTCACCCTGATTTATTTAACATTGTATTGAAAATCCTAGCCAGGGAAGAAAAAGAAATAAAATACATCCAGGTTGAAAAAAGGAAGTAGTGTTATTCTTAGACAAAAATGAACATCTATGAAGAAAATTCAAGGGGATCCCTGGGTGGCACAGCGGTTTAGTGCCTGCCTTTGGCCCAGGGCGTGATCCTGCAGACCCAGGATCGAATCCCACGTCAGGCTCCCGGTGCATGGAGCCTGCTTCTCCCTCTGCCTGTGTCTCTGCCTCTCTCTCTCTCTCTCTGTGTGACTATCATAAATAAATAAAAATTAAAAAAAATTCTATAAAAAAAAGAAAATTCAATGCAATCTACCATCTACCAAAAATCTATTATAACTAATATATGAATGTAGCCAGCTTGCAGGATATATAATCAATATGTAAAGATGAATTGCACTTCTTTACACTAGCGACAAGTAATCAGAAATTGAAATTAAGTAAGCAATATCATTTGTACTAGCATCAAAACGTATTAAAAGCTAGGCATCAATCTGACAAAAGATGTGCAAGACTTGTGCACTGAAACTATAAAATATTGATTAAAAAATTAACAAAGACCTAAGTAAATTGAGAGTGACTGGGTTCATGCACTGGAAAAGTCAGTATTTAAAAAATGTGAGTATTCCCAAAATTGATCTATGTTTTCAACACAATCTTAGTCAAAATCCCAGCAAGCTTCTTCATTGTTTACAGAAATTGACAAGTTAATTTAAAAATTCATAGGGAAATGAAAAAGAGAAGACACAAAACAACTTTGAAAAAAGAACAAATCCATAAATACATACACAAATATATACATATATATAAAATATTTATAATATACATACAAAATATATTTGCAAATATACAAAAATATACTTACACATATATATATATATATACACACACATAATATATTTGTATATATATTTCTGGATTTTCTATTCCACTAACAGACAGTTGATCCCAAACAACACAGGTTTGAACTGTGCAGGTCCACTTATATGCAAATTTTTTTGATAAATACACTGTACTATGTGTTTTCCTTTCCTTATGATTTTAATTACACTTTCCTTTCTCTAGCTTATTTTATTAAATAATATAGTATGTAATATATATAAAATAGAAAATATGTGTTAATCTACTTTTTTATGTTATCAGTAAAACTTCCAATCAACAGCAGGCTACTAGCAATTAAGCTCTTGGGGAGTTCAAAGTTATACATGGGAATGCATGGGTGGCTCAGTGGTTGAGCATCTACCTTCAGCTCAGGTAATGATCCTGGGGTCCTGGGATCAAGACCCACATCAGGCTCCTTGCAGGGAACCTGCCTCTCCTTCTGCCTATATCTCTGCTTATCTCTCTCTCATGAATAAATAAAATCTTTAAAAAAAGTTATATATGGATTTCTGACTGCATAGGCATGGTCAGTGCCCCTAGTCCCTACATTGTTCAAGGGTCAACCATATACAGTATTTTATACAAGTTATAAAGGCTATCAACAAATGGTACTGCAGTTTTAGATATACAAAAAAGATCAACTTTGATCCATACTTTTTTACCATATACAAAAATTAACTCAAAATAGATTATAAAAAAATAGAACCAAATGTAAAACCTAAAACTATAAAGTACTCAGAACTAAACACAGGAGAAATCCCTTCTGATCTTGGATAAGACAAAGAATTATCTTAAGTATAACATCAAAGCACAACACATACAAAAAAATTGATAAATTGGACAGTATAGAAATTTAAAACTTTAGCTCCTTAAAATGCACTGTTAAGAGAAGTAACGAGCTGCAAAGTGGGGAAAATCAAACTCCTCACAAAGACTTATATTCAAAATGTAGAATGAACTCTTAAAACTCAATGATAGAATAAATAGCTCAATTTCCAAAAACTGGGCAAAAATTTGAAAAGATACTTCAAGAAAGGAGATATGCATATGGCAAGTAAGCACATGAACACATGCTCAATATCATTATTAGGAAAATTCAAATAAACAACCATGTGATACCACTACACACCCATAAGAAAAGCTAAAATTGAAAAGATTGACCATTTCCAGTGTTGGGAGGATGTGAGGACTTACAGCATTCTTCCACTGCTTTGTAAATCCAGTAACCACTTTGGAAAAGAGTTTGGCAGTTCCTTGAAACATTAAATGCACACCTACTGTGTCATCCAGTCTCTCTGCTCCCAGGTATTTTCCCAAGAGAAATATGTCCATGAAAGATATACAGGAATATTCACAGTAGCTTTGTTTAAAATAGCCCCAAACTCGAAACAACCTAAATGTTCATTATTGGGTGAATGGATACAATGTGACAAATTCATACAATGGAATATTACTCACCAGTGAAAAGAAAATGAAGTATTATTCATCTATGCAACAACATGAATGAATCTCAATTATGCTGAGCAAAAGCAGCCAGACAGAAAAAAATGCGTATTGTATGTTTCCATTTATATAAAATGCTAGAAAATTCAAACTAATCTCAAGTGGCAGGAAGCAGATCAGTGGTTGACCGGGGAAGAGGAGGAATTACAAAGCCATTCGAGGAAACTCCTGTGGGTGACAGACAGGTTAATTATGTTCATTCTGTGGTGATGGTCACAAGTGTATACATAAATCAAAACTTTTCTAATTGTCCACTTTATAAATATGTGCAGTTATATGTCAAGTACACCTCAGTAACATTTAAAAAATCTATCAGATCAGCCTATCTGAGGGCACAAACTCCTTATTCTTGGCAGTGGCTTTGGGGTCAGTTAGGTGCTTCTATTCAAGTCTATGAGGACTGTCTGGGGTCAGCCTGGAGTTTACTTGGGTTTTATTTTCTTTTTTTAAGATGTATTTATTTGAGAAAGAGAGAGTGCATGAATGGGAGAGAGGCAGAGCAAAAGGGACAGGAGGAGCAGACTCCCCACTGAATGAGAAGCCTGCTGTGGGGTTCCATCTCACAACCCTGAGATCACAAATCTGAGCCAAAACCAAAAGACGCTCAACCATCTGAGCCACCCAGGTGCCCCTACTTGGGTTTTCTGATAATATGCTGCTGGCCAAGCACTGCTGGTACAACTTGTTGATTACTATCAGTTACTACAGAAAAGAATGTTAAAAAAAAATCAATGAAGTTAAAATTGATGATTATGTTTATATATTGTTTTACTCACTTTCAGGTGATTATACTCACTTTCAGTGTCTTGATTTTTCTCCAGGGATGGAGCATTTTCTGTGAGTTCTGTCTGGCCCTCTGACTTCATTCCTGTAAGGAGAAAGGAAATGTCCCGTATGTTTAAAGTAAGCATGCATACTGCTATTGGATCGCTTGATGATACATTTTGTTTCATCCCTTTCTTGGCTACCTACAGAGGGTCAAAATGCTTTGTGCTGCTGAAGGTCACTGGAGGTTGAGATTTCAGAATGCTGGGCGATCATGTTCCCCTTCCTACCTCCCACTTGCCACAATAAATCTATCCCCCTGTTTCTATTTGGGAATAATGTAAAGAGCTTTTTACACGAGCCACAGTCTTTTCTTCCCACAGTTAAATCTAAGCCTTAAAATGCAAATGTTCCTGAGGAGGTCTGTTCCTTCTACACTAAAGTAATAGGAGGACAGATGTCAGGTCTATAGCAGAAAAGAAGCTTACAAAGCAGAGTCGTATTGGGAGTATGAAGGAAGAGGGGAAAAACTGACAGAGAAAGAGTGATGACCTCCTTCAAGGCCATCATGACTGACGGTTCATTGTGGACATGCAGCATGAGTGTGCGGCTTCTGAACTAGAGGCACTCTGTAAAATTGTTTCCTTTGAGGCAATCTTTTGAAGTCAATTCAAATTCAAACCAAGAGAAAAAATCAAGGAAGGATATACTTTTGCAATCTCTCTTTATCTTTTTAAAGGATTTGTTTTATTTATTTTAGAAAGGGCGAGTGAGTGCACAGAGGGAGGGGTAGAGAGAGAGAGGAGAGAGAAACACAAACAGATGCTGTCCTGAGCATGGAGCCTGACATGGGGCTTGATCTCACAACCCTGGGATCATGACCTCAGCCAAAACCAAGAGTCACATGCTTAACTGATTGTGCCACCCAGGCACCTCTGTGATCTCTTAAAAAAAGAAACACTCTGCTCTTTAAAATTAATATAGAAAATTAAAGTGATTCTTTATAAAGTGACAGAGAAAACAAAGGACTGTGGTCCCCTTGTGACCCAGGTGGTCACAGTTAACCCATGACTCCTGTATTTAACAAAGGCTGCACACAGGTGTTCCTAGTATAGACTCCACCCAACCACCAGGAAACCGTAGAGAGACCTGGGGCCATTGCTACTGACCTAGGAAGCAGGAATTTATTATGCTACTGCTGCTTGATTGAGGTTACAAAAGAAAGTTTTACATATAAATTTAGAGCGCTGCTAGGCTAAGTATGTATTTTTAAATTTACATTTTATTTGCCAGTCACTAGTAATGATGTAAGTTATAGGCACGTAGCAGCTAGGAAAGCATAAGTACATCTAAGTATTTGTGACTTAACAACAAAGGGCCCCTGAATGTTGCATAATATCAAAATTGATTATGATGACTGCAATCAAGACATATTGCCTGATTGCAATTAAGACACATCAAAAAGATGCAAAGCTGTGTCTAGAATTGAAGACAGAGAGGCTCAGAGTGGGGGTTCTGGCATCAGACTGCCAGCAATTTTCCCCACTGTGCCTGCCTTCTCATCTGCAAAATGGACAGAATGATGGTGTCTACCTGCTGAGTTTTCCATGGGTATTAAATCAATTAACCTATGTACTTTTATTGGAGCAGTTCCTGGTACAGAGTCAACACTCAATAAATTGTAAACATTTTCATTGATGGAGTTCAATATTACTTAGAATACCCAGCATTTTTATGAGGATCAAAATAGAAGTAATTCTGACATTTTGCTTTTGGCCTGGGTTCTGATGCTTATGTCATTCATTCTACTACCCAGGAAGAGTGTAATAGTATTAGAAGTGTCATCTACCAATGATGATTTTGATGAAAAATGCTAAACAGGCAGGCTTAAAGAGCTCTGCTTTCTTATAACTGAGATACTCCTTAAATCATTGCAGGTTACGGCTTCTCAGCTCTCGGCGCCTAGCAATAGGTACTCAGTACCAATCCTTGCAGACAGCGAGAATGACAAGTGTGAGTGGGTGGGAGTGCTGAGTGACTTGCACAGGATGCTGAGAAAAAGTCACTCCAGAGACCGCTCAGTCTATGTTCTAAAAGAGGCTTATGATAGTAGTCTGCCCCTGATCAAAACCACCCAGACAGCTGCAATCATAGGTATGAATTTACAGCATTTATGCCCTAGATTCGTGTGCCTCATCCCAGTATCCAGATCGAGATCTGAAAACCACAACTTTATTCACAATTCACATGTCAGCCAGACCTTCCCCGCAGCCTGCCTGCCCATTACCACTCTGCAAAATATTAATATATTGATTCTATGATGGTTCCCCAGGCCCTGTGTAAAATGATGTCTCTTTAATATATAGTAATACCTTTCTTGAGTCTGAATAATTCTGAGTTCCCAAACCCATCTGGTTCCAATGCACCAGTAGTGTGACCCTGTGTAGTCATTGTGAGCTACCGACCTTGGGGGCAGAGACCATACAGATATGAATATCTGTATTCCCAATACCCATAACTCAATAAATAAATGAACAATAAGTGAGCAAAGGAATGAATTGTTAAGATCAATATTCAATAAACAAGAATATTTTCATTTCCCAAATATCATTTCTTACATTAAAGCCACTTTGCTACTTATTGCTATGTAACATGGAATCTGTTACTACTGTGCTCATGTGTTAAGAACGGATAATTCCTGCTTTCCAGTTATGAAGAGGATTAAGTGAGCTAATATATGTATAGTTCTGTGCTTTGTATTCAAAGCATTTGCTCAATAAAGTACCATCTTTGCACTCTTAAGTTTTAGTTCTCAGTGTGTTTTTACATACACTCAGTGCTGTTACAGTTCAGGCCAGGAGCACTGATAAATTAATGACACTTTTTTTTTTTTTCACTTAGGAGATAGTTACTTATTCATATCGAATTTAAAAATATACTATTACTTAAATTTCTTTTCAAGTATTTGTAAAGATTATATGATCTCTCTAAGGAGAAAAGTCATGTTTTATTTTTACTTCTCTAATCTGAAAGAAAAATAATAGCACAAATTTATTATTGTTTTTCATTTTTATATATGCTAAATATGTATCTAATTTGACTTTTAAACTTTTTTCATATTGAAAAATTTGTCCAGTTTATTTTAATAGCTTTACTTAATGTTTGCAAAAAAAAAAAACCCTTGACGTTTATATTTATGTGTCAAATATAGATCACAAAAGAATTGCTCTGGGAAATGAAGAGGGGTTATTTGTTGTGCACGTTACCATAGATGGTAAGATGAGTCTTTACTGTTCTGCTATAACTCTAAAAATAACAGTATCAGATTTGTTCCTTTTTTTCTGTAAAAGAAATCTTCTAGATCTGGTTTGATGTGTTTTTAAGTCAAATGTTGACTTTTCTAATATCCAGAGATCCATAATCCCCAGAGTCTAAATGTCTTCATAGGTGATTTTATACAATAAATCCACCATAAGAACTCAGCTGTCGGGATCCCTGGGTGGCACAGTGGTTTCGCGCCTGCCTTTGGCCCAGGGCACGATCCTGGAGACCCGGGATCGAATCCCACGTCAGGCTCCCGCTGCATGGAGCCTGCTTCTCCCTCTGCCTATGTCTCTCTCTCTCTCTGTGTGACTATCATAAATAAATAAACAATTTAAAAAAAAAGAACTCAGCTGTCTCCAAGTTGGCACCTGAAAGAACACACAGTTCTGTTTTCCCCTCCCCCCATAACATCGGCCCCACAATGATTAACAACATATAAATGAATAGTTCCTAGAGAATAGCAGAATTCTTTGTTTTTGTCTGGGTGCTCACAGTTGCTTGAGGGAGAAATGGGGGACTAGATGAAATCAGAGCCATTCAATACCATTGTCCTCTTGAATGTCTGGCACCTGAACCATGGCTGAGCTTAAGGAGAACCTGCATTTGAAGGTGACTAGCTGTGTTCTGCATTGAAGGCCTCCTGTGCTATGTGGGTGACTCAGTGCCACTGGGGAGGCCCATGAAAAGTCCACCAGGTGTCCAGCATGAGAGCAGGAGCTGGTCTCTTGTTGTTTGACACCACACGCCATGCACTTAAACAGTGCCTAGCATACAGTAGCCATTCATTACACTTATTGTATAATAAAGGATTAGTGCCAGAAAAAAGGACATTTTTACTTTTTTTTAAAAGATTTTATTTATTCATTCATGAGAGACACACAGAGAGAGAGGCAGAGAGAAAAGCAGGCTCCATGCAGGGAGCCCAACGTGGGACTCAATCCCAGGACCCCAGGATCATGCCCTGAGCCAAAGGCAGACACTCAACCGCTGAGCCACCCAGGGATCCCAACATTTTTTACTCTTATAAAAAAGTAGTATGTTTCCATTTGTTGGACATTGAATGGTGTTTGGCCTGCTGCCTAGAATCTCAGGGCTTAAGTTTATTATGCTAATTTACTTAATAAGTTAAATAAAGAAATAAATATTTATTATGGTATTATGTTAATTTTATTGTTAAGATAATTGTTATTTCTGGAATAATTACTTTTATTTTTAACTTATATGATTTTTGGTCTCTTTTCCCTTCCTATCCTTTTCTATCCCTCCCAGATCTACCCTGAGATTATGTCTTTGATTTTCTTAGAACCTGACTTAGACCCACTGGAGTAATAAATAGGAGAGAATTTAAAAATAAGAAAACATTCTTACAGTAAAGGAAACCATTTTTCAAATGGCTTCATTTTCAAGAAAATGAGAAAGGCAATGTACTGAATATGAGAATATATCTGCAAAATCGTATCTGAAAGGGTATATATCTAAAATATATAAAGAAATCATATAACTCAATAACAAAAAAATCTCCAAACTGATTTAAAAATAGTCAAAGGAAAGGATTTGTATAGACATTTTTGTCCCCAAGAAAGACATATAGATGGCCAATAGGGACAATGAAGAGGCACTTAACATCTTAATCATCAGGAAAATGAAAATCAAAACTACAATATTATTCTTAACTGTTAGAACGGCAATTATCAGAAAGATAAGGAATAACAAGTACTGGCAAGGATGTGGAAAAAAGGGAACTCATATACTACTGGTGGGGATGTAATTTGGTTCAGCCATTGTGGAAAACAGTATGGAAGTTCTTAAAAAAAAATAGAATTACTAAATGACCTACCAATTCTAGTTCTGGTGATTTATCCAAAGAAAACAAAAACACTAACTGGAAAAGATATCGGCATCCCTTTGCTCACTCACTGAAGAGTTATTTTTAATAACCATGATATGAAACAACCTTAGTGTCCATCAATTGATGGATAGATAAAAAAACGTGGTATTCTATACAATGGAATATTATCCTGCCATAAAAAGAACATCTTTCTATCTCTGACAACATGGATGGATCTTGAGGGTATTATGCTAAGTAAAATAAGACAAATATCATATGATGGTTCTTTTATGTGGAATCTAAACAAACAAAAAACCAAACAATCACCTGGAAACACACGCAAACACACACACACACACACACAAAATGGGTTCATAGATAACAGAGAACAGATTAGTGGTTGCTAGAGGTGGGTGGGGGGAAAAATGGATAAATGGGCTTAAAGGTACAAACTTCCAGTTATAAAATAAATAAGTCTTGGAGGTATGATGTACAACATGGTGACTATAGTTAATAATACTATATTGTATATTTGAAAGTCGCTGAGAGAGTAGATTTTAGAAATTCTCATATGAACAAAAACTTTGTTAAATGCATATGATGCTGGATGTTAATTAGGCTTATTGTGATCATTTTGCAGTATATACAAATATTGAATCATTCTGTTGTACTCCTGAAATTAATATAATGGTATACTTCAATTATACCTCATTAAAATTTTTTAAAATAAGACATTGATAATGTGAAGGTGACTTGCCATTTTATTTGTAAAAAATTTATTCATATTAATAACATTGAGAAGACTTATGAGATCATCTTTGCCTTTTTCAACTGCTTTTCTGTAAAATTGAAGAGTACATTCAAGATAAAGAGATTATTCTAAATTTGAAAATGACATAAAATTATGTTTATTTGTGTAGAAATTATTCAGGTTGGTGACATGAAGAAGATTTATCAGATTGAGCTTATTCCCCATGGCCAGATGGTTGCAGTGATCTCTGGGCGAAGTCATCATGTGCAACTGTTCCCCATGTTGGCTTTGGATGGACGGAAGACTGACATTCACAAGCTGGCAGAAACAAAAGGGTGTCACACAATGACTTCTGGAACAGTGTGCCAAGGGGCTCACACATGCCTTTGTGTGGCCAGGAAAAGCCAAGTCTTTTGTTATGAGCTGTTTCAGAGCAAGAAAATTTCTCACAGAAAATTTAAAGAGCTCCAAATCCCAGCCAATGTCCAGTGGATGGCCATCTTCAGTGAACAGCTTTGTGTAGGATTCCAGTCAGGATTCCTGAGATACCCCTTGAGGAGAGAAGGAAGTCCATACAGGATGCTCCACTCACATGACCCTACACTGTCATTTATCGTGCATCAACCAGTGGATGCTCTCTGTGCAATTGAGATCTCCAGTATTGAGTACCTGTTATGTTTTAAGAGCATCGGAATTTACACGGACAGCAGGGGCCTCCGATCTAGGCCAACTGAACTGATGTGGCCAGCAACGCCAACTTATTGCTGTAAGGCTATCTTACAATTTGTTCCCTTGTCTTTCTGTATCTCTCTTCCCTTTTTAAAAATTTTATTTCTATTTCCTCTATTGTTAATGACAGATTTGATTTTTGAAAACATCACTGAAGATAACTTCCTGATTTTTCTCTTTTTAAATAGAATAATGAAGTTATAGCTAAGTCATACATGTGATAAGTTAACCTTTTTACTATATTCACAGGAAAATTTACCCTAAATATATCCTTAATTCAAATTGCTTCTTGTAAGCTCCTAAATAGATTATCTTTAGGGTCATTGAAAATCACATGCACATTCATAAACCGTAAGAAATAGTTACCAAAGTATTTTTTGGCTTTTAGGTTTAGTTTATGTAAAGTATACATGTAATGTTCTTAAATAGTTTTAGCTCATTTCACATTTTATTGAAGCAGGCCATCATTTTATAAATTAAATACAGCCTTTTTAAAATCTACTTGGAGAATAGTATTGGGCACTTAATATGAGCAACTTAACTCTGGCAAGGGTTAAGAGCATAATATTAAACATAAGATAGACTAGTCTGTGTCTGTGTGGAGATTATAATCATGAGATGAGACCCATAATTAAACAAGTGCTGTGATAGGAGAACAGAGAATTCTACAGGGGCCCAAAGAAGGTATGCTTAATCTAAAACAGTGAGTCAGGGAAGGCCAGCTAAAGAAAGAGAAGTATTTTTGTCTTTCAATACTTTAAAACACATTCCACTCTTTTCTGACTTCCATTATTTCTGATGAGAAATCAATAATTTTCATTGTTGTTCCCTTTGTTTTTTTCTGTTTAGCTGCTTTAAAATTTTTTCTCATTATCTTTAGTTTTCAGTAATTTGATGTGCTTACATGCAGCTTTGTTTTTTTTGTATATATTCTGCTTGGGATGTTCAGAACTTTTTGGGATCTGAAGATTGATATCCTTCATTAAGTTTGGAAAATTTTTAGGCATTTTATTTTCGCAAATTTTTCTAACCTATTTTTTCTGGGGATCAAATTACACATTTATCAGACCTCATGTTTAAAATATATTTGTTTATTCAAGAGAGTATGCCCACGCATGAGTGGATGGAGTGGCGGAGGAGGGGAGAGCAGAGGGAGAAGCAGACTCCTCACTGAGCAGAGAGCCTGACTGGGCTGGATCCCAGAACCCTGAGATCATGACCTGAGCTAAAGCCAGATGCTTAACTGACTGAGCCACCCAGGCCCCTCCAGACCTCCTGATTTTGTTTCATAGGTCATTGAGGTTTTTTTTTTTAATCCTTTTTTCTCTGCTTCAGTTTGAATAATTTCTATTGGTTACATCTTCAATTTCTCTGATCTTTTCCCCCTGGCTTATCCAGGAATTAAGCATTTCAGATATTGTATTTTGTGTTTATAATCTAAAGTTTTTTGAAATTTCCACTTAGTGATATTGTCCTATCTTCTAATATATTAATATTTTTTACAAAGTCCTGAACTACTTACAATAATTACTTATAACTATTCCAACATATGGCTCATCCGTGGGTCTGTTTCTATTAAATTCCACTCCCCCCTGGTCAAGGATATTTTCCTTTTTTATATCTTATTATTTTTTTATCCTTTGCTGAATGTTATGAATGTTATGACATAAGGACTTTAGACTGTATTATGTATTTCTCTAGAGAGTATTGTATGTTTTGTTCTGATAGGCAATTAATCTGACGAACTAGCCACCTTGGTTTTGCTGATACTTGGCTTTAGACTTTGTTAGAATGGGTCTATTTTGGTTTTTCTTTTAGTCCTTACTCCTAAAGAATGGCCTTTCTGGGGCCTCAAATAAATGCCCAGGTTTTTTGCCAATGTTTCTCCATCCACTCTGTCTAGGTCAGAAATCTAATGTCTTTCCAGCACTGTACTATCTATGATATTTTTGTTCATCCCTCAATGCTCTGAGCAGGTCTCATGGAATTTTGCTCTGTTCATGAGCAGCTTTGGATTTGGCCAGGGACTTTGAGGGAACTGGTATGTAGATGTCTGGGACAACCTTTGTCTTGGCTCTTTCCTCTGTGTACTCTACCTTGCAAATTCCAGACACATTAGAATCTGTTTCCTCTGCCCAGCAAAACTTCTACTCTCTTCTTGGGCTCCATTTTTTCTGCATAACAGTTTGGAGATTTTCCCTAGCAGAAAGCTAGGGGAATATAGGATCTCCCTTATGTCTTTCCCCTTTTTTTAGGAATGGCAGTCCTGTGCTGTATACTAATACCTAAAAAGTTTTTTCATATACATTTTTTTCCAGTTTTATTATTATTGATGGTGGCAGGGTATGTTCAATATCATCTGCTCTGTCATAACTGGAACAGGCCATCCACACTGCACTTTGTGAGCAACTATAATAAGTTCACTGTTTCAGGCATGGGGTTCAAGATGACAGTTCAAGAGATGGGGCTGGAGGAAGTCTCATGAGCCATAGTACAGGTGTTTTGCAGGCACATGGTTAGATTTGCATTTCAGAAAAATCCCCAGGTTCCAATGGTTAGATTAAAGATGATGCAAAGTGAGGCTGGAGGCCCAGAGACCAACTTGGAGGTCACTGTAGAAATTGTGGATTAAGGTAGAGGCAGTTAGGGTGGAGAGGAGAGAATTTGAGGGATATTGAAGAGATCTAACTGACAAAACTTTACACTTGATTCGAAGTTGAAGCTAAGGGACAGGACAATTAGTAATGATTCTTGGATGTCAAAATTTGCAAATGAGTGGATACCACTGATATTTACTAATAAAATACAAGGAAAGGTGGACTCAGATGGACAGGGGACAAAGGTTGTGACCATTTAACTTATTTTTTTGTTGTGTTGTTGAAACACTTCAAATAAAATCCCAGAAGTTATCATTCCACTTCTATACATTTTACATTACATCTCTAAAACTCTGGACATTTTTTCATAAAACCACATTGCTATCATTACCCTTGAAGAAATTATCAGTGGTTCTCATTGACATCAAATACATAGTCCATAATCAAATATTCCTTGATTATCAAAAAGATGTCTCTTTTGATAATGTATTTCTTGCAGTCAAAATCTGAAGAAGGTGCACACATTGCATGTTATTGTTAGACCTTAAATAGCGTCTCATCTTGAGTACTCTTCCATGTCACTGATTCCTTGTCCTGTAGGATGTTCCACAATCTGAATGTTTCCTCATTGTGTGTTTTTTTCTTCTTTTATATCCTAAATTTCCTGTAACTGAAAGTGAACTCTAACTTTTTAGTAAGAATACTTCATTAATAGTGTTGTGTATGCCACACTGAAGCACATTGGGGCACATGATGTCTGTTCATCTAGTTGTGGCAATGCTAAAATAAATTACAAGTTTCTTATGTTGTCAGCCTGATTCCCTGGACACAGGGAGGCAGCACAGGTCAGAGAACCAAGAAATGCAAATGTTAGAGTGATGGTCAGGGGCAAGAAGCCACAAAAAAGAATTCTGGGAGGCAAGTATCACTGAGCAGTCAAGCAAGACAGATTGAAACATGTCAATTGGCTTCAGCAATAATTGGTGGTTGATGACTTGCTGTTTTAATGGAGGAACTAGGGCACAAGTCAGACTGCTTGGATGAAGGTGTGAGTAGGGCTGAGAAGTCGGGGAAGAAAGATAGAGGGCACTCTTAAGAGCTTGACTATAAGAAAAGAAGGATGGCACCACCAGAGCCTTGCTGCTGTTTTAATGGAGAGATATTCATGTTGAGAGGTGAGAATTTTGTAGTCATAAATTATTAGTGGTAATGTAGAAAGTTCCAAAAATGTTAGTGGCTCCAAGTTTTCACTGCTTTGTTCATTAACTTCACTCTCCACACATACTTTTCTAATCTTACACTATATTCTTGCTGTGAGCTGAATTAGTTTAGGAGCTGCAGGTTTTGGAATGTTATACAATTACTCAATAAAACTGCTCTTAGATGAAAATGTTAGAAAGCTTTTTGTCAGATTTTCACTGTTTGTGTCAAACTCTAAAATGTAACCCATGTACCTCATTTGTTTTTATTTATTTTAACCATATTAAAATATTTGAGACAGCAAATGGACTATTAATGGACATTAATTATAATTAATATTCTATAATTAGATTATAATGAGATTCTCTCAGGTTTTCAATCTGAAGTTTTTTTTTCTGGAGTTTTTTTTTTTAATGTATTAGGACTTAGCAAATACAATTCATCATGAATGCTGTGTGATTACATTCATACCACAATTTTGAAATGATGAAATTTTAGAAATGGAGGACAGATTATTGATTCCCATGAGTTAGGGAAAGAGGGGGATGTAGGTGGGATTATAAAAACCCTGAGAGATCCCTGCGGTGGTATAAATATTATCTTGATTGTGGTGGTGGATATAAGAATCTACATAGGTGATAACATTGTTTAGACCAACACATGCACACACACACATACACACACACACACACACGTAAACTGGTGATATCTACCTAGGATGGGTTGATTGATTTGGTCAATGTCAAGGATCCTAGTTTTGCAAAATCTTGCATTGGGTGATACTAGGCACAGTGTGCAAGAGATCTTTCTGTATTATTTCTTAAAATTGCATGTGAATTTATATTTATTTTAATAAAAAAATTCAGTTAAAAAATGAATCCTGAAGCCCACACTCGCTGTCACCTCCTCCCCATCTCCCAGGTTACAATGCCCCATATCTCTCCGTGTACAGTGAAAATGCAGTGGACATCTTTGATGTGAACTCCATGGAATGGATCCAGACTGTCCCCCTCAAGAAGGTGATTTGACATTGAGATCATGTGACTTATGAATTACTGACTAAAAATGGAAACAGGAATATTCATTTGTGTATTTACTAATTTGGAAGCTGAACTGAAAGTAGAAAATCCACACAGAAACCCAAATTGGTTAATTTTATTACTAGTATAAAAGCTATTTTGTGATACATACTTGCATTATATGAAGTAGATTGTCATGATATAAATAGTATTTATTATGTATTTATTTATATCATACACTGTAGATACTATATCCCACATTCAGTTGTTACTTTTATTTGTTACTAATTTTCACTTAGTATAATTTTGCATCTTAAGAAGGAAAATTCTATATGCTAAGAAAAAAAAAAAAAAGAAAAATACATAACCAAAGCTGTGTTTCAGATTCTCAATTAGGATTTTACAAATTTACAATAAAAAATTATCTCTACTACACAAATAAACACAAATAAAAATGTAAAAGATTGCCATTCTGTAAGGAAAGATTACTGAAGATTTAAGAAAAATTAAATTTTGGGATAATTATACAAAGCATGAGCTATGTATCAAAAAAAGTTTATATAGGAATAAGATGAAGAAAGTAGTCACAATTATGTGGGATTTTGCCTTACTTTTTTTAAAACAATTTTAAAAAAATTTTTATTTATGATAGTCACACACAGAAAGAGAGAGAGGCAGAGACATAGGCAGAGGGAGAAGCAGGCTCCATGCACCGGGAGCCTGACGTGGGATTCGATCCCGGGTCTCCAGGATCGCACCCTGGGCCAAAGGCAGGCGCTAAATCGCTACGCCACCCAGGGATCCTGATTTTGCCTTACTTTAAACAATATCAGCTGTGGGAAAAGCTTTTGCAAGGACTGTCCAAGTACATAATATGTGAAAAATTTCTAGCATTCCAAATGTGAATCACTCATCTTAACTGTTTGGTAAAGTGAATTTGAGGCAGATGAATCTTCTGAAGATAACCTTTTATGACGTGATAGCCTTTAAAAAGTCACTAATAACTTTTAAAAAGTTACGTTAAAAATTAAATGTAGGGATCCCTGGGTGGTGCAGCAGTTTGGCGCCTGCCTTTGGCCCAGGGCGTGATCCTGGAGACCCGGGATTGAATCCCACGTCAGGCTCCCTATATGGAGCCTGCTTCTCCCTCTGCCTGTCTCTGACTCTCTCTCTCTCTCTCTCTGTGTGACTATCATGAATAAATAAATCTTAAAAAAAAAATTAAATGTATTTCTATTTGTTGTCAACTTTCAGATTTCTTTAACCTATGATATTCATGTTTCTGAAATTTTATCCATGACTTTATAACAACATCCAACCCCTTTGATTGGTATTTTCTTTTTTTTTTTTTTAAAAAGATATTTATAACTTTAAAATACATACCTACAACTTAATTTTGAAAAGTATTTGTTGAGATAGTAATCTTGCTTTTTATTATTTTAGGTTCGACCCCTGAATAGTGAAGGATCCCTAAATATTTTACTTTCGGAGACAATTAGATTAATATATTTCACAAATAAGATGACATGTAAGAAACAACTTCTTCTTAGTAGAACTACTTCTAAGAGACCATATCTCTACCTGACTTCCCAAGGTCACAGAGCAAGTGAGCAGAGATCTGACATTGATCCAATGCCCTAGTGGCAAAGAGTGATTCTCCATCATTGCATATCCATGGAGATAAAACATTCATTTCTGGCACACCACTTATTTTCCAGCAGGACCTATCTAGGCATGGTTGGACATAAGCACCTGTAAACAACATAATCACTATTTACAATGTCCACTGTGAAGACTTCACCCACTTTCTAACAAGCTGAGTGCACCAAGCTGCAGTGCATGTGCTGCTAAGAAGATGCAGGTCCCTAGTCCTACTTCAATTGTCTCCATCTATATTTTCAGATTCTAGGAGATTTGTGGTATGAAAAAAGCCACATGGATTCATTTCTTTTTTTCTCCCTTAATGCACACATAGTGTAGCTAACTATTAGTTTGCTAGGGCTGCCATGACAAAGTACCACTGACCAGGGGGCTTACACCACAGAAATGTACTGGCTTAGTCCTGGAGGCTACAAGTTCAAGATCAGGGTGTCAGAAGGGTTTGCTCCCTTTGAAGGCCGAGAGAGACAACCTGCTCCAGGTTGGTCACCACAATGACTTCAACTTAACTTGACCATTTGCAAATATCCTATTTCCAAATAAGTTCACATTCACAGGTACTGAAGGTTAGGACATCAGTACATTTTGAGGGAGACTCAATTTAACTTGTTACAAGCTTATTTTCTTTTTGAAGTCTAAGACAGTTTTTAAGGTTTCAGGGTGACAGTTCTTATTTACTGCTTGACATTAAGAACTAAAATAGAGTGGGCTCTGGACTTCTAGGGGTCTAAAGAAGATTGCATCCTTCCCCAAGATCAGAAGAGGCAGAGAGTAGAGGCTGATTCTTCCATTCTGTAGAAGGGAATTGGTGGGGAGGGGAGCCACTTTACCCCATCTTTGTACCTCTTCCTCCTATTGTGGGCCTCAGAAATACTAGTTTTGTTACAGTAATTGTTTTTATCTATAGAAAGAGTCACCCTTTACATTTTATCCTGCAGCACAACAGAATATTCTAATGCCCTTATACCACAAAATTCTGGTAGGAGGAATACAGCACAGACACATGAGGGCCAATCAAAGTGGAAGAACACCAATGCAACTGCTCTCTTCTTAAAGAAGTGGTTTTGGTTTATAGATATACGTTAGTGCATATTTATTTTTCAAGTATTGTTTAAATTGAAAGTTATATTCTGTTCATGAGTGCTCCCTTCATATTCTTGATAACGGATGCCATAAGCATCCAGTTTTAACTTTTAAAAATAAGAGCAGTATATTTGTGCAGTTCCTTGTGAGAGTAATGTGAAATTAATGGATGGAGAGGCATTTTAACAGTTTAAAGGACGCTAATGTTTTATATTTAAAAATATGTGTAGATGGAGATGAGCTGGTATTTCCCGAAACATCAGATAGTCATCAGAAGCAAATGGTCCGACACCTCCACAGCAAGCGACGATATTCCTTCAGAGTTCCCAGAGGGAAGGAGAGGCTGCCCATAGGGCTGTGATCACCATCCTTCACATGTGGGCCAGAAGGACGACTCCAGAACCACATGTTATTTGATGTTATTTGGAAGAAAAATAAATAAATTTCTGAAACTTGGGCAGAAATCTCTGTTCACATCAGTGTTATGTTTATTTCTCTGTGAAACTTCAAAGGAAACCTTTATGTAGTTAAATATAAATGGAAGTGTAACGTCAATTTGTTTTTCCATGAGTGTGGAATAACTGAAATTCGGTATGTAAGCCTCCATATAACATAAATATAGAACAAATGTGGATACACATTGTAACATATGCCCCCAAATCATTTTGTGAACAAATAAACAGTACTGTGTATCCATACAGATTGATTACTCTCTGACTCTGGATGTGTTTTGCTTTGACTTTAGGATAACCTTTGTTAATAAGCCATTATTTGGCAATAATCTCTGTAACTGAAGAGGCAAAAAAAAAAAAAAAGTTGACCTTCTTTGGATGACAAAAACATTCCTAAAGTGGTGCAAATTCTTTTAAAAGAGCCATAATCATATTAAAAAATACATAACATGGCAGAGCTTCTTTGATGTCTGTAGCTGTTTAAGGCAATATTTCTACCAAAAACTTTGTAGTTTTTCAAGCTTCAAATTTTCAAGTCTTTTTGAAATAAATCTTTGAAAATCTTCAATCATAATTGTGGATTTCTTTGTTTTTTCATTTAACAGCCAACAATTCTGGCTTCATATACTTTTGAAGCATTTTTTTGGATTCTCATGCAGTTAGGTTATGTTAGATAAGATAATTGATCTCATCATTATAAAAATTTCATCTTTCTCTTTAGAAGCATTCCTTATCAAGGAGTCTCCTTCATCCAATATTCATTTAGCCACTTTACCATGTCATGTTATTTTAGAATCTGTACTGTATATCTTTTTTTCCAACTTTCACTCAACCTATATGTGTCTTTAGATTTAAAATGCATTTCTTACATATAACTTATGGCTAGGTCTTCCTTTTCATTAAGTTTCATAATGTTTATGCTTTAATTGGGAGTATTTAGAACACTTTAATAAAAATATACTGACATGTTTGGTTTTTGATATGTCATCCTATTTGTCCTATCTTCTTTTTCTTTCTTCTGTGTTCCCGTATTCTTTTGAATTGTATATTTTACTATCCAATTTTTCTCTAATTATTATTTGTACTTTTTTTTTTTTTTTTTTTGGTGGTTGCTCTACAATTTAGATTATAATTCTGATACCAATTAAGATGCATGAGTTTTCCAACACCACCAAAAAATTCTCTGACACCAGCTGGGCATCCTACAATTAAACTCAATTTTCACATTATCTACCCAGACATAGTGTCAGATCCCACTGGTTAAGAGCTCTGTCCCACAAGGCTGCTTACTCCCCTCCACTTTAGACATGAGTCTCAAGCCCAGGTTGTCACCTGTGCTTCTCATGTATAGGATATACATCAGAGGCTCCAACAACTCCCTCCTTGGGTTCAATTAACTTGTTAGAGTGGCTCAGAGAACTCAGAGAAACATTTTACTTATTACTGGTTTATTATAAAAGGAACTCAGGAACAGCCAAATGAGAGAAACTGGACAAGTTATATGAAAAGGGCACAGAGTTTGCAGGCTGTCTCCAAATCCACCATCTCCCTGAACCTGTATGTATTCACCAACCCTGAAGTTCTCTCAACCTTGTCTTTCTGGGTCTCTATGGAGGCTTCCTGACATTGACATCATTGATTATACTGATTGGTCATTGGTAATGAATTTAACCTCCAGCCCTTCTCCCTCCCAGAGACTGAGAGTGGATCTGTAAATTCTAACCTTCTAATTACATTTTAAGCAGGTGGCTGAGTTCCCTAAAGCACCTAAATCAGGTGCTTTCTAAAGTCACCTGATTTAACATAACAAAAGACACCTTGATCACTCTCATCACTTACGAAATTCCAAGGGTTTTAGAAGCTCTGTGCCAGAAATGGGACAGAGAAATATAAATTTCTTATTATAAATCACAGTATCACAAGTCTGCATCTTTAACTTACCACTATCTACCCTGAAATGATACCAATTCACTTATGTTGTAAAAACCTCTAACAACCTATCTCATCTCCCTCTCCAACCTTCTGTGCTTTTGTAATACATTTTGTTTCTATATATGCTGTATTTTTTTATTGTATCATCATACTTAGGTATTACTTTTGCTTAAATAGCAAGCTACCAAGAATTTATTTTAGAAAAAGGTAATTTAATATTTATCCACATATTTACCATTTTTGGCAGTCTTCACTTTAAATTTTTAATGATTTGTTCTATCTGGTAAGTAACATTGATTTTTGAAGAGATAAGATCAGTTATTTGCAAAATGACCCACTTTGTGAATTTGTTTTATTTTTATTGTCATTCCTTCACCTATTCTCAAATTGGGATTGTCTATCAGACATCTATTCAACATAGGCAAAACTGAAAGCATTTGTAAATGCATATATCAGTTGATTGCAAGTGTAGACTATTTTTCAGGGAACATTTGGTAAAAGCTGAAGGTTTTGCTTTTTTGTTTTGTCAAAACCAGGTGGGGTGGGTCGGCTACTGGCATCTAGTGGGCAGAGGTCGAGTATGCTCCTTAACATTCTCCAATGCACAGGTCAGTCGGCTACAACAAAGAACCATTTGGCCCAAGATGTAAGTACTGTGGAGGTTGAGAAATACTGATGGTGATGCATGAAGCACTATGGCTAGTACTGAAAACTCAAGTAATTTTGTGTGGTTGGAATGAAGTGTGCAGTATTGGTGAGAGTCCAATCCCAGGAAAAATGGAGGACAAGAGGTCAAATAGACCAGGGCCCTAAGTATATTCCATAAGGTTTGGATTTCAGAAAACATTGTTTGGTTTGGACAGAAAACATTGAATTATTAACAGAGAAATGAACATTAATAACACTCCAGTTTGAAAAGACTGCCCGGGTGGTAATACAGACGGACTGCAGAGCAATGGGGGCAGTTGCAGTAATTGAGGTTAAGAAATGTAGAGGGCTTTAAAGATAAATGACTTAAGAACTTTCCGGACATGAGGATGATGACTTGAAGCATGACCACTAGCGTTTCGGGCCTGACATGTGGGTGAACGTTATCATCCTGTGAGGTCAGGAACACAGGACAGGGGATCAACCATGCGGTGGAAGGTGCTGGGTCTGAGATCACGGGAGAGCTTGCGAGGGGGCACATTCAGGAAGCAGGTGGCCTGGTGCTCAGGAGGGACGTGTGTCCTCAAGCAACTGAGGTATTCAGGTGATGCGGAAGTACTAGTTGAAGCAACTTGGGGTACAGGACCACCACGGAAGGTCTGAAAAGGAATCACCACTACGTGATGGACACGAATGCCAGGAAGAGGTTTCAACAAGCGGGCTCTGAAACGCTGCTTCAGAAGGGGATTAACTTAAGTGACGACCTGAAACCTGTCCCCTAAAGTGCTCAGAAACCTTAGCAGGACCACAGGGCTTGAGTGCCTAAGACCCGCCCTCCCAGAGAGCAAAGCTAACCACCTGCAGTGTTGAGATCTCCGCGGTTCCGCTCGCACCTTTACTAGCCATGCTGCATTTACTTTCCATCCAATCCCCCTTCGCATAGTTACTCTCCATCGGATAAGCTGGACCCCGTCAGACAGAGTTACTCTCCATCCAGGTAACCTGCCCCCCCTCCACCTTGCAGTTACTCTCCATCCAGGTAACCTGCCCCCACTCCGCCCCCGCAGTTACTCTCCATCCAGGTAACCCGGCCCCCTCGCACAGTTACTCTCCATCCAGGCAACCCGGCCCCCTCGCACACTGTCCCTCCGAATGTCCCCGCCCGCCGCCCCCTCACAGAGCTCGCCGTGCTGGACGCACCTCCCCGCCGCCGTCACCCCCATCACAGCAATCCCTAACCTACCTGCTCTGCAGGGTTTGGAAGGCGCCGGTCCCGCACCCACAGCGAGCGGCAGTGTCCAGGGGAGCGGCCGGGGCTGGGCGGGCTGCAGCGGGGGCAGGGCCGAGCCCACCGCCCACAACCCCGCGGGAACCTGCGGCAACACACAGCGACCCCACGTGTCCCCTCCGCGGGGTCCAGGCGGCCGCGCAGGGCCTCACGGGAGTCCGCCGCACAGCACCCTGGGAGCGGCCCCGTGGTGGTGGTTTGTGCGCAGGCGCAGCCCCGCCCCCGGAAGCCCATTGTGTGGTGAGGACGCAGAACGCGTGGGCGTGGAGGGGGGCGCAGGGGGTGTAGGGGGAAGGGAGGGCGCGTGGGGATGGGGATGAGGATGGCGGGCCATGGAGGGGGTATGGAGGCCGTGGAGGGCGTGTGGGGTTGGAGGGGGCACGGAGGGTAAGGGGGGAACGGAGGGCGTGTGGGGATGGGGGTGAGGATGGCGGGCCATGGAGGGGGTATGGGGGCCATGGAGGGCGCGTGGGGTTGGGGGTGAGGATGGCGGGCCATGGAGGGGGTATGGAGGCCGTGGAGGGCGTGTGGGGTTGGAGGGGGCACGGAGGGTAAGGGGGGAACGGAGGGCGTGTGGGGATGGGGGTGAGGATGGCGGGCCATGGAGGGGGTATGGGGGGAACGGAGGGCGCGTGGGGATGGGGGTGAGGATGGCGGGCCATCGAGGGGGTATGGGGGCCATGGAGGGCGTGTGGGGTTGGAGGGGGCACGGAGGGTAAGGGGGGAACGGAGGGCAGGTGGGGATGGGGGTGAAGGTTGGTGTGCCATGGAGGGCGTGGTGATGGAGGATACAGGGGAATGATGGAGGGTATGGGGGGAATGGAGGGCGCTGGGAGATAGAAGCTGCGGGCTATCTGGGCCTGGCCTGGGGTCAGCCAGGTGGGGTAGGGACGGAGCCTGTGTCCATCCAGCCCGGGGTCAGGTCCCTGCAGGGCCAGGAAAGCGGGGGCAGTGGGTCTGCAGGGAAGGCTGCGGGGAGCCAGCGGGCCCAGGGCAAACTCTAGCTGCCCCCGAGGAAGGAAGGGCAAGGGGAGATGTTGCTGATACTCAGTGTGCTGATATTCAGTGTGGCAAGATGGTACCTGTGAAAGATGAGCCAGATGCCACATGGCAAGCATTCGTTAAGTGTAAGCTTATGTATGTATGTACGTATGTGTTTATTTTTTAAAGATTTATTTATTCATTCATTCATTCATTCATTCATTTATGAGAGAGAGAGAGAGAGAGAGAGAGAGGCAGAGACACAGGCAGAGGGAGCAGCAGGCTCCATGCAGGGAGCACTTGATCTTGGGACTCCAGGATCAGGCCCTGGGGGAAGGCGGCACTAAACCACTGAGCCACCCAGGCTGCCTAAACTTATGTATTTAGAAGACAAAGCACTCTTATTTGATGTAATCATATCTTTTTGTTTTTGAAGATTTATTTATTCATGAGAGACACACAGAGGCAGAGACGCAGGCAGAGGGAGAAGCAGACTCCCTGTGGGGAGCCAGATGTGGGACTCAGTCCTAGGTTCCCGGGATCACGCCCTGAGCCAAAGGCAGATGCTTAACCACTGAGCCACCCAGGTGCTCCTTTTTTAAAATAACATAAAACAGGTGCAGAGAGGTGATGGGATCTACTGAGCATCACAAGTTTTTGGGTGAAGGAGTTCAAGCTTCAGAGCCTCCTCAGCTTGTGACTTTTCACCAGAGCCTCAAAGCAGAGGTGGAAGCACAGGGACAGGGTTCTCGATTTGAATTCTTGATCCTCCTGACCAGAGCTGGCCACTTGCTGGGGGTGTTGCCACATGGAGAAGCCATCTCAGACTGTAACAAGAACTCCTACAACTCAAGAGCAAAAACCACCAGCAATTTCTATTAAACAGTGAACAGAAGATCTAGAGACATTTCTCTGGAGACATTTCTCCAGAGAAGACACACAGATGGCCACCAGGTAGATGAAAAAATGCTCAGCATCACTCATCGTCAGAGAAATGCAGTCAGAACCACAATGAGATGTCACCTCATACCTGTCAGACTGGGTTGAATCAAAAAGACATGAAATAATAAACGTTGGCAAGGATGTGGAGTGAATGCAAAAAGGGAGTTGGAGGGAGTGCAAACTGATGCAGCCACTATATTCCATTATAGGACATGTGAAAAAGCCACTATGGAGGTTCCTCAAAATACAAAAAAATAGAACTACTGTATGATCCAGCAATTTCACTTCTGGATATTTACGTGAAGAAAGCAAAAGCAAAAGCACTAACTAGAAAAGGTATCTGCACCCCTATGTTTGTTGCATCATTATTATTATTTTTTAAGATTTTTATTTATTGATTCATGAGAGATACAGAGAGATTGGCAGGCTCCCTGTGCAGAGCTCGATGTGGGACTTGATCCCAGGGCTGAAGGCAGACGCTCATTTGCTGAACCATCCAGGCATCCCTGCATCATTATTTTTAATAGTCAAGACATGGAAACAACCTAAGTGTCTGTCAATAGATGAACAAATAAGGGAATGTGAGATATATGTGTATGTATATGCACATACAGACACAATGAAATATTAAAATATTATTCAGCCATAAAAAAGAAGGAGCCCTTGCCATCTGTGACAACGTGGATGGAGCTAGAGGGTATTATGCTGAGTGAAATAAGTCAGTGAAAGACAAATACCATGTGATTGCACTTATGTGTAGAATCTAACCCCTCCGTGAACCCCTCCAAAGAACCACCATGACCAAGAACATTTTTTAGCAGAGAACAACTTGGGTGGGTGGTTGCCAGAGGCAAGGGTGGAGGGGTGAGAGAAATGGGTGAACTGCCTTTTTCGTTTTGTTTTGTTTAAATAAAAGCCAGCATCCTTGCTGGGCTCTAGGAGGTCACACATGGCCTGGCCCCCTGCCTCCCAACGCGATGCCCACCCTCCTGCCCCCACACAGCCCGCGGACTCCAGGCGAACTTCCTGTTCCTGGAAACCCTCCTCTGAGTGTTTATCCCTGTCCTGACCTCTCTCTGGTACATCCTTTCCCCTGACAACCATTTCACTCTTTTCCTTCCTTGCTTAGTATTTTTGCCCAAATGTCTGCTTTTCAGCAACCTTTGCTGACCGTTCTATTTTGACTCCCAGTGCCCACTCTGTATCCACTGGCACTGCCTCCACCCCGGTTTGTTGTCTCTGCGGGACTTAGCACCAACGTGGGATGTGCTTTACTTACTCCTTTACTTTCCTGTTTCTGTGCTGGAAAGAATTTTGTGCTCAGCAGAGGTTTGTATGGTCACATTGTAGTATAGGTGGGACATCTCCCTCTGCTCTCTTTCCAGCCCAGCCAAGTGTTCAAAAGATTGCTCTTTGGGGCCCTGGGTGGCTCAGTCAGTAAAGCATCTGCCTTCAGCTCAAGTCATGATCTCAGGGTCATGGAATTGAGTCCTGCATTGGGCTCCCTGCTCAGCAGAGAGTCTGCTTCTCCTTCTCCCTCTGCCTCTTCCCTCTGCTTAAGCTCGCTCTCAGTCTCAAATAAATAAAAAAAATAAAATCTTAAAAAAAAAAAAAGATTGCTATTCATGTGCTCTTCAACATGAGGATGTGTTTGCTTAGTCGGCCTGTGGCCAGACCCTGAGATTTCCATACCTGAAATCATTTCCACAACCATTGTGAACTTCCTGGGGACCTCATGCACCATTTTTGAGGGTTGGTCTCCAGTTGACTAGGTAATAATTGTAAACGCGGCTTTTTGAAATGCTAAGGCATTTGAAGAGTACTAGCAGTCCCTGCCTGCCAAGGCGCATAAGGCAGTGACCATTGTAGGTCTAATAATATTGGCCATAATATTTTAGCTTTTAAGATCAGTTCTTAGATACTATTTTTTGAGCGTTACTCATTTTTTTTTTTCTTGTACTTGAAGGAATAGCAGTTGTGGCTGCTCTGGCTCTCTTTAAATTTGTGGGACCCAGCCACATCGCATGAATATGAAAACAGTAAAGCCCGAATAGGCATGAATTCACTGTGTGCTCAGCAAAGTTAAATCTGGAATGGCTAAAGATGTGCAGGGTAATTGCTCTGCTTCACAGCAGTGTAGACACACAAATGGCAAGAAGACCATCAATCACTAAGTAATACTACTTTGCACAGATAAACCAGGAGTTTACATTTCTTTCCCTTTTAGCTTTAATATATGTCAATGTTGTTTTTATCCCTGATGGCTCGAGGTTAATTTTAAAAAATTATTTTTTAAAGGTTTTATGTATTTATTCATGAGAGACACAGAGACATAGGCAGAGGGAGAAGCAGGTCTGATATGGAGACTTGATCCCAGGACCCCAGGATCACACCATGAGCCAAAGGCGGTGCTCATCCCTGAGCCACCCAGGCCTCCCTTGAAGTTAATTATCACAGTCACCTTAGGGAGGACAGCTGGAGATCCCAAGCTGCCTGAGGACAGGGATTGTCCCATTCCTGTTAGTCCTGGATACAGTGCCCGTGCCCGTGTTTGGCTGGAACTCGGCAAGTATTTGTTGAAGGAGTGAACGAATCCCATCTGGCTTCTTGCTAGCTCTGGTTTAGGTGGTAAGAGCTATTTCATGCCTTTCTGTGTAACTTCATGTTCTTTCAAAAATCTGTTGGAATTTAACCTCGGGAAAAGGACCATTTTAGATCATTCCAGAATGTAAAGAGTCTCACATCACAAAATGTTAAAATGTATTTGCTGTGTGCTACACACATAAATATCCCCCCCCCCCCCCCCCCCCCCGTTCTGCTTCTTTGCTTATGGGTTGTATATGTTGCTTTAACAGTTGTTACAATTTATAGCTTTTATTTTTTTAAAATAGGCTCCTCAGAGCTTGAACTCATGACCCTGAGATCAAGGCCACAGCTGAGATCAAGGGTCAGACCCCTAACCAACCAAACCAGCCAGGTGCTGCAATGGTTGTTAAGATTTCAAGAAACTTTGGTCTTGAAGGTGGTGAACTTCATTTTGGGCTGCTGTGTAATGAAGCCATGTGGCCACTAGGTGGAGGTGTTGTACAGTGTAGAGCACACCCATTCTGTGGAGACCTTATTTTTTAATATTTTATTTTTTTAAGTAATTTCTACCCACAATGTAGGGCTTGAACTCGCAACCCTGAGATCACATGCTCTTCTGAATCAGCCAGGCAGCCCAAGGCTTTTACTGTTTAATACAGAAAATCAAATGGACGTTCCATGCAAGTGGGTACTTTGGAACATGACAGTGTTAAAGTTTCAAAGCAGTAAATATGTCCAAAACATTCAAGACCAAATTTTAAAGATAAATTATCCCGATAGTGTTATTATTCATTTTTCTCTTTTTAAAGGATTTATTCACTGTTCTTTTGTATATCAATACTTGCTATTTTCAGTTTCAAATTCCATGTATAGTATATAAAATGAAAATGCAGAGCTATCTAAAAAAAAGTGCATACACACATATGCACAGACACATAAATACATAATTTTTATTGTATTTATAGAGGAAAACAATGACCTTTTTTGTCATAAAAGAATGTTTGATTTTCTTCCATATATATTTCTCTCTCTTTCCCAGCAACTAGAAAAGTAGCAATAAAGTCTATTTTAATTTTTTTTTTTTATTTCTAGACAATGGCTGATTACAAAATTGACAACTTAGACTGTCAGGAAAGATAAAATTACACATCGAAATGGCTTTTGAAGGTTCTGGCTTGTTTATATTGTTCTGCTGTGCTACAAAACTCAAAAGGCTTTTGCTCTGAATGGATTTTATTTGTCACTGTTTATTCCTACTTTTATTTTTAACAACCCACCCAAAAAATCAAACACATTTTTTTGTGTTTATTATTTTTTTTTTAAAGAAAGCATTGCTGTCTGTAAATATGTCCGTGGGAATTCAATGCAGTTATTTTACTTTATATCATATTAAGATAGTCAACCAAAATTGGATTCTGAGGTGCTCTTTCCTTGAACAGAGAATGAACTTCGGGTGCGGTGCTCCCTGGCTAGGGGACCACTAGGGTCTTTGCTTTGGCACCTGTCTGGGGCCAGCTCAGAAAGCTGAAACAATTGCACGGGGAAGGAGCGTTTTCCAAACCCGGTCATTCACACTCGGTCAGTGGGTCTGTGGAGGAAGATGGGGTAAGAATTGTTCTCTTCAGGTACCCAGGAAGCACAGACCTCCAGGGAGCAAGCCCTTCCTCACCATCCCACGTCTGCAATGATGCTATCAGTGCATTTTATCTACACAGCTACTAACACCTTGCACACAAAAACTGCCTTTCTCCTACTTCCATTTTTAATGCCTCAGATAATATTGTGGAGCTTCTAGGTCACAGGCTCTTAATGATGAAAGTGGTGTGAGAGGAACTGCTTTCTTCATTCGTCCCTGTGGACACAAAACGCCAGATCTTCAAAGCATTTTGTATCTGTCTTCAATTCTGCGTTCCTGTGTTTCTGGTTTATTATATTTTCGATTGTTAACTCTGAGATTCCCAACCCCACAAGCTTCGGGGTGAGAGCAGAAGTCGCCACCACCACAGCCCTCGCTGTTACTGGGTATCTTTGCTTCTCTTCCACAGCAGTGCACATTTATTTATTTTATTTCCCTTGAAATGATTATACTTTTCCCTTCAAGGGAAATAACGATCTTATGGCTCACTGTCCACGTCTAAATCATCTGGTGGATACAGGTTGTGAATTTAGTGCTGAATTTCAGTAGATGAGGTTTCTATCCAGGCTTTAAATTTTAGTCTTTTTTTTTCCCCACTAATTTTTGGAAGGCTGTGTTGGCAAAATCCTTACTGAATTAAGTCAAAGAGAAGACCAGGATGAAAAAGGGAGTACTGGGGTTTTGCCTTCAAGAAGCCAGTGTGCTGGACCTACTGACCACATGGCAGAAGGAAAGGGGATGTCCTGACACTGCTGTGAACCCCCACCTGATTTGGCCAACGCATCACCTACCGTTTGTACCCTAACCCCAGATGCATTTGTTTATTTATTTAAGTTATAAAGTTCATAAAAAGGATGAGCTTTCTAGGTCACAGAGGAAGGGCTGTGAGCACCATGGATGTGAAATTATGGTGAACTTTCCTTCCTTCTTCCAAGAGGTAAGAATTCTCAATATTTTTCATTCAATGTTGCTACAAATGCTTTTCTGCCCCCCAGAAGAGGTAGGAGCACAGTGGAATTAGAACATTGTAGTAAATACTTTCATTGCTTTGGTTCTGTTTTCCCTTTTTTTCCTCTTCCTGAAGGTGGCTATTTCTGTTACTTAATCCTGTGTCAGCCTGGGTGGGTACAAAGGAAGACAATGTCTCAAACTGGGCCTGCCACATCCTGTCCGCAAAACTTGGGGACTGGGACTGAGAGATGCTGCTCTGAGCTCACATATCACTTTAACTTAGAATATGGAAGTTTGGGACTTCTGGTGCTGCTGTGTTTACCAAATGCTCAGCAACACAGATAGAATAGTCTGGAAAAGGAAAAGTGAAGCAAAGAGGCGTGAGAAGGTCACAGGGCCTGCGGAGAGACTCAGAGTGCCTGGATCTGATCTGGAGCTCTTCTGGAAGCTTCCACACCGTTAGAATAATCTCTCTGGATTTGGGTTACATTGCTCTGGGTGGATGTCTCTCACTGTAAAACAAAATGGCCCTGAGTAGGCCAGTAGTGTGGTCAGAACATTCCACCAAATAGAACACGAATCAAGAGATACCACTGTGCAGAGATGCTTTTGTCTGTTAGGGTAACTTCCATAGCTGCACTATAAAGTTTTACCTCATAATGAAGAGCAACCAGCTATTTCAAAGTAAAGCGCAGGCTGGTTATGGCTTATTAAATAATGTGTTTAAAAGGACCAGAAATTAGATCTTGAAAGACATCAAGGCAAGATTAGGTGAGATCATAGACTTAGTGCTAAATGGTCCATGTCGTCACTGAACACAAATCCCTCTGGAGCACCTCCCAACCTTGTGCGCCTTCATCCATGTGGGGTGAACCCCATACAGTATTCTCACTCTCCACCCCATGCTCCTTCATCCACGTGGGTGAGCCCCGTGCAATGTCCCCAAGCAGTGCTCTCGGAATGGGAGGGGGGCAGGTAGTTCCTTTGCCCATTAGGAACAGGGGAAACCCATATATCTCTGTGCCTTACCTAAGGGGTGAGCCTGCTGCTTCACAGGACAGGTCTCCACTTGTGGCTCCCTGTGGGGCAGCTGGCATGGAGCACTGAAGCCACAGTGTTACCCTGGGCTGGTACAGTGGTGAACGCAGAAGTCTGGCTCTGACCCAAAGCCTCGGGTGTGCTATCACATCAGGGCTCAGTTAATCAAGATGTATAAGGAAACTCGCTATGCACATTCTGAAATCTGGGACCTGCTCTTTCTAGTTTCTGGCCTTGAGAGTCTGAAGCTGGGGGTAGCTCAGACCCTGGGGAGGGGGTGACACCACTCTGCCCCTTTCCAGAGTTTGTTTTCTCAGCTGACACCAAAGCGATGCACATAGCAGGTGCAAAACCAAAGCTCTCCCCAGTAAAGCATCTGAAGAGCTGCCCCAAAGGCATAGATTTAAGGACCCTTTTCACAGAAGGCACTTGCAGGTTTAAAGGCAGTGGGAGGTGGGCAGTGCTTTGTGTGGCTGAACTCACAGACCCCTCTGCCTTTTATTCGTGTCTACCTGAAGAAGAAAGAAAAAGAAAGAAGGAAAGAGAAAGAGAAAGAAAAAAATAAAGGAAAGAAAGAAAGAAAGTAAGAAAGAAAAAGAAGAAAGAAAGATGAGGATAGTAAATCCTGGAGGTAGAATTAGATGCCTCTCATGATATCCTAGGGAGTTTTATTTCATTTGCTCTGTGTCTCAGACAAGGAAGAGTCAATCAGCTGTGAGCCACTGTGCAGAAGCAGCTTCTCATCATCTTTGAACCTGGTCACCGGTGAACACACACGTGTGGTCCTGAACGCTATGACTCCCCCAGAGTGATGCAGGCGGCATTGGGGAGGCTCGCTGTGTGCAAGCAGACGGCTGGCCCTTATATCTGGTTCCATCCTCTGGTGGGGGGAGGGGGGGCTCCTGTCCTTGAGGATTTCTGATTATCAGAGTGTCACCATTGGCCTCTCACACCCAGGCATAGAATCCTTGTTAGCTCTAAAATCGGGTTGACTTGGTGACATCAGATGAGACTTCAAGTCAGAAGGCAAAATTCTCATAATTACTTGCAATGTAAGTAATTACTTCTCTAGTTTCTACAGATTCCTTCAATCCTGCCTCCATAGCAAACCATCTTTGGATTTGCTAAAGTGGTTTTGAAAACCCTACTTTTCTTTACTGAAGCTCCTTATGCCCTTCTCAAATATGCATATGGAGAATATAAAAATTCTAAACTGGCATGCTTCACACATTTATGATGCTGTCAACTTTTTCCAGCAAACAAACTTGCAGATTTTTATCTTTTTATTTAAAAAAATTTTTTAAATTTATTCATGAGAGACACACACAGAGAGAGAGGTAGAGACACAGGCCCAGGCTCCCTGTGGGGAGCCTGATGTGGGATTTGATCCCAGGACCCCGGGATCACAACCTGAGCCAAATGCAGACACTCAACCACTGAGCCACCCAGGCACCCCTGCAGACTTTTAAATTGGAGTTTTAAAATTCAGAAACATTTTAAATTTTTAACTGAGGCAGAGATGAAAACAAATTGTCATAGATGTAATAAAAATAATTTTGCCATCTACTATCGTTTTTAGCTTGAACTCTTCAGTGGTGACACTAATAATTATACATTGATATAGCTGGTTCTTTTATTAGAAAAATCAAAAGATGCTTCAGAGAAAGGATACGTTAGAGTCTTTGGAGGAAAATCTGAAACAAATTGAACCTTTGAGTGACATCAGAGTGGGATTACCTGTCACTGCTGCTGGAGGACTGTATAAACCACCTGGATCTGTGGAGGTCCCGGGATTTGGCAAACATAGGCCATCATATAAGTCCTGTAGTAGAATACTGCTACTCCTTCGATTTGACAAATTCCACTATTCATCCAGAGGGGATTTCTTCAGACTCGTGTCCTGCTGTGGGCTGAATTGTGTGTCCCCCTCTAAATTTGTATGTTGGAATCCTGACCCCCAGTAACTCAGATTGTGACCATATTTAGAGTCTGTTTTTTTTTTTTTTTTTAAGATTTTATTTATTCATGAGTGACAGAGAGAGGCAGAGACACAGGCAGAGGGAAAAGCAGGCTCCCTGCGGGAAGCCTGATGTAGGACTTGATCCCAGGACCCAGGGATCACGACGTGAGCCAAAGGCCGACCTTCAACCACTGAGCCACCCAGGTGTCCTAGAGAGGGTCTTGACACAAGTAATCAGGTTATGTTGAGTCATTAGGCTGGGCTGTCATCTGATATGACTGGTGTCCTTAGGAAAGGGAGAAATTTGGACACAGATGCATAGAAGACAATGTAAAGACACAGAGGGGAGACAGCCATCTACAAGCCTCTTGAGAGAAGACTGGAACAGATTCTCCCCTCACGGCCCCCAGAAGGAATCAAATCTGCATCCCCTGGATTTTGGATTTCTGACCTCCAGAACCAGGAGACAGCAAAGTTTGCTATTTAAACCTCCAGGTCTGTGTTGCTTTTTTAGAGCAGCCAGAGCAGATCGAGGTACGTCTTCTTGTAATAGAGCAGAGGAGCCTGGCTGACAGAGCTTCGAGGGTCCTTGTAATTTAAAATTTCCTTGTAGTTGTATTTAAAAAAAAAAAAAAAAAAAAAAAGAGGAGCACCTGGGTGGCTCAGTGGTTGAGCATCTGCCTTCGGCTCAGGTCATGATCCCGAGGTCCTGGGATCGAGCCCATGGGGAGCCTGCTTCTCCCTCTCCTCTCAGCTTGTGCTCAATGTTTCAAATAAATTCAAATATTTTTTTCTTAAATTAAAAAAAGAAAAAAGCAGGTGTAATTAATTTTAATAATATATTGTATTTAATTCAATATATCCAAGTATCATTTCAGTGAGGTATTTTGAATACAGAGATATTTTATCTTCTCTTTGTGGTCCTGATCTTTACAATGTGGTGTATGTATTTTACACTGACAGGGCATCGAAATAGTCAATAAAAGTTAGGAATATTTTGACCAGTGAAAGTTATTTTGGGAGGGCACCTGAGGAAGACACAGTGTATTGTTGTATGATTCTTGCTTCTCTTCTGTGATTACAACATTTGCCGTGGAATCATCTGGTCCCTTTGATGAAAGAAAAGATATTAGGGTTCGAAGCTGATGGTCAAGAAAGAATTCTTGAGATCCCTTTGGTGCAAAAAGGTGGTTTTATTAAAGTCCAGGGACAGGACCTGTGGGCAGAAAGAGCTGCCCTGGGGTCACGAGGAGTGGCTGGTTATATACTTTCAAGTTGAGAGGGGATTAGGGGGAGTGTAAGTCTCTAAGGAATTTGGAAGCAAGGTCTCCAGGATCCTGAGGGGACCAGCTATTGTTGGGAAACATCACTTTTAATCATCTAATAAAACCCGAGTCAGGAGACTCTTTGGATGTACATCTGTGGGCCATGTGCTTGAGGGACGATCGCCAACGCATATCTTGGGGGGTTTAGAGATAAAGGAAATTTCTAAAGGAATTTTTATGTTAGAGCAGACTAACAGGGTCCTAGGGGTCGGGCTAAGGTTGCCTTTGCCCTCAGCAGAGTGTCTGCATGGAGGCAGCTGAGTCCCTGGAGGAGGGTCCCCCTGCCTGCATCTAGGACGGTCAGTGGGAAGTAGGGGAGGAAGGGAATCTAATAATCCCTCTTCTTCTGCCTTTGTTTCCCACATCAATTTTTGCTCTGATATGTCATCTTGGTAAGTCTAATCCTTCCTGACAAAGATGTGATATTGGGGAGGACACGTTACTAGATATTCAGAAGCATGTGGTGGGCTATGTCTTGATTTTCTGTGTATGGTAATGTCAGGAAGTCGTCAGACCTCAGCATTTGCCCCAGTGAGGACCCCAGCCCCGCTCCATTCCCCCTGCCCCAGCCCCTTTCTATCTGGTTCAGTTGGATTCTTTGCAGGGCACCCCCACCCCCACAGAGGCATGGTGGGGGCTGCAGAGCAAGCAGCAGAGGGAAGGGAGTAGGTGCTGAGAAGCCTCTGCTTTCTGCTGTGTCTCTGAGCCTTAATAAAAGGGGTGGAGCAAGCAGCATCCTTGTTTTTCTGACACTTTGCCCTGATCTGAGGATCTGACATCCCCCCCCACACACACACACACCGCCCCCCAGTATCACTGCAGTGGTTGAAAACTGACCTGGCCTTTAAGGCTTTAAGGGTTCTTGGGCAGTGAGGAAACATTGCTTTTCCTTCATTACCATATTCAAATGACACAGATCTGTTGATAGTCAGTCCTGCCATGATTTGCTCACCTTTGAGCAAGACTTTAGTGATTGTTTGCTAAAGGTCACACTACGGAATTGTAATTTGTTTCTTTTCCCCTGGGAATCTTTACCTGTGGTGTTATTCCTTTTAAATCTGCCTGTTTTTAGAGAGACGTGTTCTGGCAAAATGAGTTTTGGCAATCAGTGAGTGGCATGGAAAACACTAATTTCCTAACATGGGTTGGATCTGAATTTACTCTCTGCTTCCTTCAAAAAAGAGATTCACCGTGGTGGTTTTTGAAAATCACATTTTTTCTGTCAGTAAGAAGGAAAGCAAGACTGTTTCATCGCCACAGTCTCACAACTCAAACCATTTGGATGGCTCCTTTTAAAAACTCTGACATCTTGTGATTAATGCTGAATTTTATCCTCATGAGGTGAATAAGGTGAAAACAGGATGCATAATTTTACCTTCATAAAAATTCATTAATAACTCAAAGTTACTCAGTTGGTCAACAAGCATTTGTTAAAGACTTTGTGTTGACTGGGAATTGGACCAGTGATGGAAGGTTGAGGCCAATGGAGCCCCTGCCCCAATGCTTCTGGATTTCCCTTCTCTGGCAGGTGGGCTGGCTTGACTATTCATGAATAATGAATAAAGAGCCTGCAGATCCACCTTAGGTATGTGCTGTCATGCTAGATATTTCATCTTACAAAATTAAAAATGGAAAACACAAACTCATTTGGACGGAGATGGTCACACCATTCAACTTTCACAAAATGGGATTAAATACTCTCCACAAATTAATTTAGAGTAATATGAGCTGGGCAGGATGAGATGATACCAAACAAGTGATGTCGGATTTTGTAATTATTCTATGGCTTTCTTCCTGCATTGGATGCTGCGAGAATTGCCCCCAAGAATCCTACATCGGGGAAAGGGTTTTAAAAGCCTCTTTTTGGGGGCACCTGGATGGCTCAGTGGTTGAGCATCTGCCTTTGGCTCAGGGCGTGATCCCGGGGCCCTGGGATCGGGTCCCACATCCGGCATCCTGCATGGAGCCTGCTTCTCCCTCTGCCTATGTCTCTGTCTCTCATGAAAAAATAAATAACATCTTTAAAAAAAAAAAAGCCTTTTCTTTCTCTTCTTTGCATGAGTCATGGGTTCACATTCAGGGATCTGTGAGTTGAAAGGGCACAGTCAAGAGATAAATATGCCTCTGGTTGAGAAGCCTTTCCATGGCTTCTTCTGCCCTTTCCCTCACATTGACCGACACAAATGCAGAATATCCTAGCACTGGCGTGGATGTAAGTCACGGTTCCTGGGCTGTTGGGAGAACGAGCGCCGCAGGAGATGTTCACTTGGATTCAGTCTCCAGTGGATTGTCTGGGGCCTGGCGCCTAGCCGGTTATCTCCAATGGGCGATGGAAACTCTCCCTCCTCTTAGGAATCAAAGCTGTCATCTTCTTACCTTTACAAGCCTGTGCGTCTGATTGCTGCCGTAGCAAGTCACCACACACGTAGTTACTTGAATCAACACCAAGCTTCTACAGCCTGGAGGTCAGGATTTCTCAAATCCTGGAAGGGCTTCAGGATACTCTGTTTCTGAGCCTTTTGCAGCTTCCAGAGCCCATCTGTACTATGCTCCCCTTCCCATCTTCAAAGTAGCATCTTGAAACCCTGTCCCTCTGCCTTTCTCACGTTGCCATCTCTGTCTGCAGCCAGACCCCTCCTGTCTCTCTCTTGCAAAGATCCTGATGATCACACTGAACCCACCCAGCTACTTCAGGATAACCTCCCTACAAGATCCTCAACTTACATCTGCAAAGTCTTTCTGGCTGCCTAATGTGGTATAGTCCCAGGTTCCAGGGATTAGGACATCTTTGGGATTGCCATTCAGCCTTACAAATGCCAAGGCCTGTGCACTCCGACGGACTTGGATTTCACCAAGACCTGATGTGGGCATCACCCCCCACTTGCCTGCTCCGAACAGAGCCAGCACTTTGGCCTGTGTGAACCCATGTGAGGACTGGCCCTTTGCTGTCTGTCTCCTTGGCTTCTACACGGACAGCAAGAAAACATGGGTATGGGGCTGCATGTTTTGGGCTGAAGCTTAATAGCATGATGGCAATTAGAAACGTTAATTAAAAAAAAATTTTTTTTTCTCTTGTTGGGATAGTAATGGAAAACTCTGAACCTCCATGGAGAGAAGGATACGGTGGAAGGAACCCGTCTGCACTCCAGACACATAGGCTCCTGTTTCATGGAATTTTCCTCTTGGAGGAGTAAGCAGTCATTTCCAACTATATCAGAACCAGGACCGCCACACAGTTAACACTTACACCTATTTGATTTCTGTTACCATGTGCTCAGCCCTTGCAGAGCGAAATGGCAGCTGGACGGTACATTGTCCAGAAGAGGGGGCCAAAGACTTTCAGAAATGCCAGGAGCCCTGTCATAATTCCAGCCCATGAAAGGAAGAGGCCTGCCCCAGTGATACAAGCGTGCTGACTCCCCCAATTCTCAATTGCTCCCATGCTGGGCACTCCGCTGGTCTCCATGTACCTCGTTGGAAATCAATCATGCAGAACTTGGGTGTCTTGGGACCTCTCACTTCCCCATTTAAGGACCTGCAGTCCCTCCAGGGTCAAAGAAGTTAAGAATACCTGCTTTGTGTATTTTCTGTTTTGTTTTTGGTTTTGGTCAGTCATAAAAGGACTTTGAGAATTCACAACAGAAATTAGTGTCAAAAGCTCAAAATCTCCTTCTCTCTCTCTCTGGATAGAAATACTACTGCCAGTTAACTTAATAGACTTTTAAACATCACATATTTGCATTCTTTCCTTGAATGACTCCCATTCTCCGTTTGTTGGAACTCACAACCTGCAATGATGCACTCAGAGTAGTCTCTGTGTGCCACCATGACCACGTGTTGGGTTTTCCCGTGGATGTGATTGACTAGGGACCTTGGCTGTGAGATGTGGAAAATTAGGAAGGAGACCTGGACCCAGAGACTGATGGGACAGAGAAGAAAAGAAATGAATCCCAGTTCTTGTCCCCCCAAAACAAAGCAAGTGACGACGGAACACTGGCTTCTAAAGAACCCTTGTGACCAAAACACCAGCAGCATTGTGGGTAGAGGGTGGGCAAAGCCCCCTGCCCTTCTTCAAGGGCACACATGACCTCACGTTGACTTTCTAGCTTTAAAGGGAGCTCTTGCCTGTGTCACCAGACAACTGTGTCTACGGTAAAAATAACCAGACTGGTGAGTAGCATTTGAGGGCACCTCCATAGGGGCTAGGCTGTAACAAGAACCAGAGCACTGCCACTGCTCGTGTACCTGTTAGGGGCTGAGTTGTGGGCACTTCCCCAGAATTCATATGTTCAAATCCCAATCCCTAGTACCTCGGGATGCTACTGCATTTGGAGATGAGGTCATTACAAAGGTGATTAAGTTAAATGAGGCCATGAAGGTGGCTCTGATGTCATCTGACTGGTGTCCTTGTAAGAAGGAGAAATAAGGGCACAGATATGCACTGAGAGGACCATGTGAGGACCCAGGGAAGGGACAGCTGCCAACATGCCCAGGAGAGAGGCCTTGGGACACCAGCCCTGCCCACACCTTGATCTTGGACTTCAGCCTCCAGATGGTGAGTTAATGAGTATATGCTGTTGAAGCTGCGCATCTGTGGTGTTTCGTGCTGGCCGCCTTGCCGACTGGACCAGCACCTGTTTCCAGGAACCCCGTCCCTGTTCTAAAAGGTGTCTTCTCTGTATAATTTTGTGCAGTGCTGGGCATGCCCCAGCAGAGGATGCTAGCAGCTTCTGCTGAAAGAGGAGACTGTGCAGCTCTCCAGATCTCACCTGCCCTGGGAGGTCAGCGGGGAAGGTGGTGTTGGGATGCCCCAGCCCCAGTCCAGCATCTCTGTCTCCAGCTCAGGGTGACGGGAGGTGTCTAGTTTCTGCAACCTCTGACTTCTGAATCCCAAGGTGTTGGGGGCCAGCAGTGTCCGTGGTCCCCTCATCCAGCCAAAGAACAGAAGGACCTGGCATGTGTGGCCAGAAAAGCACAGACTGCCTCTCGGTTCCTGTGGGTGTTAATCAGCTCATGTCACAGGCCACACGTCACACGTCAGCGCTCGGAGATTCCGTTGACTGAGTGTGCCTCCTGCAGTGAGAACTACGGTGGGTGCATCCTGGCTGCCCCCTTGCCACCCGCCTTCCAGCAGCTAGGGCTTCAGACAACTCTGCGCTCAGCCCAACAGAGCCTTGACCCCTGGCCGAGCAGGGCGCCAGCTGCACAGACGCCAATCCTGGCTTCGTGTCCTGCTGACTCTGCCTGTACGCGGGTTGGTGTTTGGTTCTGAGTGTCAGGCTGTGATCTGAGTCCAGTGTCCATAACTGATGGGTTTGTGGCTGAGAAGCTTGACAGGCGGGGTTTGTGCTGTTGCACCAGTGCCAAGAGGAGGGGAGCCTCTGGGGGCCCCTGCTGCTGTCTGTCCTCCTCTGTCTCCCTGGGACTCAGTTTCCATGTAAACAAGGGTTTGCTGTTAACTTTTTATGCTTCTCCTTGGCTCTCGGGTTGCTTCCCTGATACTCACTTGTTTTTAGGTTAATACGAACAACACATTTTGAATAATTTTAATTTAAAAATGAGTACTGGCTCGGTGTGTGTTGCAAAAGCACAATGACTAAGAGTCCTCTGTCTGGAAATTGCTTGTTGCAACTCAGACCAGCCTTGAACACTGTTCTTTGCACATTGCAGCGTCTCCTTTTCAGCAGCCCTCTCCTTCTGGCAAACTCCTGCTCATGCCTTGCATCTCTGCACAAATGCCACCTGCCCCGGGAAGCCCACCCTGTTTTCACCCAGGCTCAATTTGATTGGCACATCATTGACATCATTTCTGTAATCCTTTCCCCATTGCTGTGAGATTTTCTTCCTAATCTTCATAAACTTTGTGAGAAGGGTTTGGTAATTGCTTTAAAAAGTAAACTCTCTGCTACTGCATTCTCCACCATTTGCTCTCAGGTATTTACCCTGGACACATGATAGCATGCATGCACACAGAGACTTGTGCATGATGTTTATAGCAGCTTTAAGTGTATTAGTCAAAAAACAAGAGACAGTGCAGGACCCCTGGTGGCTCAGCGGTTGAGCGGTTGAGCATGTGATCCTGGGGTCCTGGGGTCGAGTCCCTACATTGGGCTCCCCACAGGGAGCCTGCTTTTCCCTCTGCCTGTGTCTCCACCTCTCTCTGTGAGTCTCTCATGAATAAATAATAAAAACAAAGCAAAAACCCCACCCCAAAACCAAGAGGCAATGCAACTGTCCACCAGCAGGTGAGTGGGTGTGAAGTGTGGTCTCCCCACACAGTGACAGGCTCCTCAGCAACAAAAGGGACAAAGTGATGTGTGTGGAACCACAGAGCTTTCTCAGACACATTTTGATGAGCAAAAGAAACCAGACACAAGAGAATATATACTGTGATCCCATTTATATGAAATTCTAGAAAAGATACATCTGAATTACATCACAGAAAGCAGAGCAGTGGTTGGCTGGGGCTGGGGGAGTGGTGGTGGTAGGCAAGTTAGCCGCTGGGATGGGGTGGGCTCAGTGGCACATCCTCAGAGGTGGCTTCAAAGAGGGCAGGCTCGGGTCCATATCACCGTCCCTGCCAGCGTCAGGGAGGCAGGACTGGATGTGGGTTGGTTTTGCAACCCAAGGAGGCTGCTTCACAGGGAACAGGACCTCCCGGCAGTGGAAAGACTGCTAGAACACGGGGGGCACAGGGTCCTCTGAGGCAGTGGCTGCTGTTACAGGCACAGGAGGGGGAGCTGGCTCCCCCAGTTCCTGGGACAGGAGGCAAATGAATGGGGGAAGGTGAAGGGAATTGGTTCCCTAAGCAGAAGTCATAGAAAGACCAGGGACCTGAAACTCAAGCCTGCTCCTCCTGCTGAAACCAGCCGGGTGCCAGTGGTGGGCAGGCTCTGGAGTGTGGGGCACAGGGGGGCTGCCCTGCACGGAGGCTCACAGGCAGGCCACTGGCCGGTCACACGGGTACGTCCCCACTCAGTTTGGCCTGGCTCAGGGTTTGGGTGGGGAGCGCCCTCCCGGCCTCCAGGACGCACAAGAGGTTGGCAGAGCAGGATGGCACATGGCAGGCAGAGTCCCTGCCCACCTCAGCGTCCCACTGCAGTTCCCAGACCCTTTGGCCAGCCCGGGAGGGAGGAAAATGGGCTTTCCCAGCCTCTTTTTCCTTGTCACCAGGTAGGTAGATCTGCCAAATGACTCAGAGGCAGAAGAGCAAGATCAAAGTGGAGAGAGAAGCAGGGGTGTGAGGGGACTCTGGCACGAGGGGGCACGGACACCCCAAGTACAGAAAGCCACACCAACGTGGGAGCAGGTTGCGTCTCCAGGAAGCTGTGTGTCTTCAAGGGTCCTTTGCACACGTCTCACGGAATCTGTTTCATTTGAAAACCTCTGCGTATGTAGGCAGTGACTGAAGTGGGACTGAAGTGGGAAACATTTGTTGAAAATAGGACAAGCCAGGGACTCCCGGGGGGCTCAGTGGTTGAGCATCAGCCTTTGACTCAGGGCGTGATCCCGGGGTCATGGGATTGAGTCCCGCATTGGGTTCCCCGCAGGGAGCCTGCTTCTCCCTCTGTCTGTGTCTCTGCCTCTCTCTGTGTGTCTCTCATGAATAAATAAATACAATCTTAAAAAGAAAAAAAGAAATGACAATAGGACAGCAGGTGCATCAGAGCTAACGAGAGTCCTCCCTGTGACGACACCATTTCGGGGACCGCTGCTGGCCACCGCCGAGGACTTGCTGCCTTTTGTGTGCAGGTGGTGACACGGGCTCAGACACAGGAAGAAGGTTTAAACTATTTTTCACATCCACCCTATTACTAACAACTCACTGCATTTTAAAAACAAAACTGACCAGAGCATGTTAATAACCGTTTATTACAAACAGCTACTTCCCAGATCAAGTTAAAGGGTTTGGTTTGGTTTGTCCCTAAACACCACCATTTAAATTTGTTGAACAATCAAGCCTTATCTCCTGTTTCTTCCAGCCTTTTCCCTGGTGGCCTTTCCCTCCCTTTGATGGGAAAGAAGTCCTGCCAAAATGTCTTTATGAGACAAACTTTACCCCCCTGAGGATTGGGTCACGGTCAGCCAAGCAGAGGTGTGCCTGAAGATGGAACATTCCCAGGTGTACGCACGCTGACCTGGGTAGCCACTCCTCCTTCTCTTTCTCTTTCTCCTTCTCCTTCTCTTTTTCCTTCTCTTTCTTCTCCTCCTCCTCCTCCTTCTTCTCCTCTTTAATTTTTTAAGTTTTTAAAAAGATTTTATTTATTTATTCATGAGAGACAGAGACAGAGAGAGAGAGAGAGAGGCAGAGACACAGGCAGAGGGAGAAGCAGGCTCCATGCAGGGAGCTCGATGTGGGACTCAATCCTGGGACTCCAGGACCACGCCCTGGGCCCAAGGCAGGCACTAAACCTCTGAGCCATCCAGGGATCCCCTAATTTTTTTAAAAAATTTCTCAAAAAAAGTATTTATTTATTTATTTATTTATTTATCTATTTATTTATAGAGCAAGAGAGAGCATGAGCAGGGAGGAGAGGGAGGAGCAGGCTTGCTGCCAAGCAGGGAGCCCCACATGGGTCTGGGTCCCAGGATCCTGGGACCATGACCTGAGCTGAAGGCAGATGCTTCACCGGCTTAGACACCCAGGTGCCCTGGGTAGCCAGTTCTTAGTCTGAACAGATGATGTTTCTGAGCCACGTTGCCGGTGGTGGGCTTTTCTCCTCCTAGGGTCATGGTGCTATGAGACCTAACAGTGAACCTCAGTTTCATTTGCAGCCTTGATATAGGGTTAAATCGGGAGGGGCTCAGATGGCTTAACCACATGCTCCCCCCATCTTCACCCCCACAGGTAGGGTCACCCCCCCAGCACCCCTGCGGGTCACAGGGGCCGGGTGCAATCCTCCTCCCCACTGTGAGTGTATGTGGCTAATGAGCTGCTGTCAGTCTCATCTGTCCTGTGTGGGGTGCTGTGTGTTCGGCCCTCCCTGGAAAGCGACGTGGGACTCCCTCTTTCAGCAGGATGAATGGGGGCATTTGAAGAGTCACATATGAAGCACATGTCTGCATGACTTCTTGTGCCCTTTAGGCATGATGAGTCACCAGCTCTGGGGCAGTGACTGTGCAGCCTGCGCGGGGCACCATTCCACCTGCCTCTGGTTCCTCTCATGAAAACTCCTCTTCTGAGGGCTGGCACCTGCCCCTCCCCCTCACTGTTGCTTAGGAACACCTCTCTGCTTCCTTCTCCCGTGACAAGCCCTCTCCCCAGAGCTCCCTCATTTTTCTGGGTTGGCTGGTATTCTGTTCCCTGTGGGTTAATCCATCTAAATCTCCAATGAAGCTCCCGTTTCAGATCCCCAGCTGACTCTGGGATGCATCTGTATTAATGGTCAGGCATCTCTGGTGGTTTCTAGAGCGAACTTGAGAGGCAACATGTATCTGACTGCCTATGGACGTCATGCACTCCCTCCCCCCCCCGCCCCCGGGAGTGAATTGGGTGCCTTTCCTCATTGTGAAGCTTCAGAATTACTGTGGGCAGATGTGAGCATCCGAGCGGCACTTTCTCTGTTGCTCTAGGGGCAGCATGTGAGGAACGGGAAGCTGGTTGGGTCAGTGAAGTCCAAACAGTGCAATGGTTTGGCTCCTTGTTTTCAACTTCTCTCTAAGGGATGGCCTAGGTAGGACTCATGACGTCAGAGCCCGGTTGTCATTTGTGTGAGCCTTCGGACTCATGCAGTTGTGCGTTACCTAAGTGTAGGTGGGTGGGGCACCCGATGACAGACATAGCATCCAGGACCTCCTGGCCACTGCAGCGGCTTGTTGAGCAGCTCTAGACTCAGATACTGACACTAGTTCTGCTGTGTGGTTTCCCTACCATACCACCAAGCGATTAGCTCCATTCTGACAGTATCTACCTGGAGACAGCATCAGATCGCACAGGTTAAGGACTCAAATCCTGCAAAACTGGCCCCCACCCTGCATCAGATATTAATCACTTATGCTACTGATTGGTTCTGGCTGTAGGTTGGTTCTCATGAGCCATTCTCCCAACCCCGTCCTGGGTTTGATGAATTTGCTGGAATGGCTCACAGACCTAAGAGAAACATTTTACTTACTGGAGAATGGGTTTATTATAAAAGGATAAAACTCAGGAACAGACAGATGGAAGAGATGCATAGAGCCAGGTATAGGGAGGGGCACAGAACTTCCAGGCTCCCTTCAGGGGCCAGGTCTCCAAACTTCCCACCCACACTCCCCCAGTCCTTTGGGGTTTAATTGTTTTTTTGTTTTTGTTTTGTTTGCTATCGCTGCCATTCCCTGAAATAACTCTTCTCAAAGTAACTTGCAAAAACCACTCATAACCATCATAAATAGATGTGTTTTTAACACTTATCTTAATGCATCACAGAATGTCAAATGCATCTCTTCACATAAAAAAATATTGTTTACTTCATACTAAGTGGTGAGTACTTTTTAAATATTGTTATTCCAAGTGTTTATAAACACTTCTCCAAATGCATTACAGATGATTTATCACATCCATTCCCTGTGAAAACACTCTTCTGGGTTTTTATGTAGGCTTCATTACTAGGTAAAATTGATTAAATCATTGGCCATGGGTGACTGATTCAACGTCTAGCCTCTCCCCCCTCCTCAGGGTTGGGGGGCTGGGGCTGAAAGGTCTAAGTACTCTCTGTGGCAACCAGCACCTACCCCTCTGTGCTTTCTGAAAGTCACCACGTTAACATAAACTCATGGTTGAGAGGGATCTGTTATCAATACCAAGACACCTTTACTGCTCTTATCATCTAGGGAATTCCAAGATTTTAGGAGCTCCATGCCAGAACTGGAGATGAAGACCAGATGGATGTTTCTCATTATAAATCACAATATCATGCGGGTTCTTCTTCCAGGGGTCTATTGCGAGTTGCTCCTTTGGAGATGGAATTTACCTTGCTAGCTCTCTAGTAAGACTTTCTTTAGCGGAATGCATGCTGACCTCAGAGGTCTCATGCGATGGGGTCCCTACCACTGACCCCCTTAGAGACCCGCATCTCTTGACCCCACCTCTGGTCCTGTGAGTCTCCTTGGTCAGGATGCTCTTCCCACCTTCCAGTCCAGGCTGTAACCAACCCCTTGACAATTCTTCCTGGAGTCTCCAGTTTATGAGCTTGTATCTATCTTTCTTTCCTCTGGATTATTATTTGTTAAAATTTTATTTATTTATTCATGAGAGATACAGAGAGAGAGAGGGAGAGAGGCAGAGACACAGGCAGAGGGAGAAGCAGGTTCCCTGGGGGGAGCCCAATCCAGGACTGGATCCCAAGACCCCAGGATCATGAGCCACCCAGGTATCCCCCCTCTGGATCCTTTACCCAAGGACTCAGCCTTGCCTGGGTGGCATGGCCATGGCCTCCAGCAAGGTCACAGTGACCTACATTCTAAGGCAATAAAAGGCTTGCTGTGCAGTTTCAGCATGCAACAAACAACTCACTGACATTTTAAATTGACTAGAGTCTTTTCAGTTTGTGCTTTTGTTCTTTGTCTAGTATCAGCCATCCCATCAGGGAATAGATGGCATGTCTGGTGCCATCTTAAGTACTGTTTCAGTGGTAGGTGTCCCGAATTCCCTTTCTTTTACGGCTTCTGCACTTTGTTTCCATGAATGTATTTCTCAGACACAGGTTCCTTTCTGAAGTGATACCTTCATTCTGGTGCAAAGGAGTTCCCTGTCAGCTCAACAGAGTATTCTTGTTCCTTTTCTAAAATCCTACTCTTGTACCAAGGCTCCATTGATTATCACAAAAGCAGTACAAAAGGTCCTGGTTGAGCACCTGTCACTTAATCTCTTTCAGAAACTAATGAAGAGAAACCAAACCATGTGGTAAGATGAGTCAGGTTTAGTTCTGAACAAATTGGCAGTTGCTTTAAAAAATGATTTGGGCTTGAACAGGGAGTGTGAGAGAAATGCACTCGGATTTTCATTTTTTTCCTGCCTCGGTGGGATAGAGTCTTGGTCTCTGAGGTGATGTTGGGTATTTTGGTTCACAATCAAATGATTAATGGTAACTTTATAATATGTATATTTTTAAAATGCAAAATATATTTTTCTCCAAGTGGCTTTTGAAACAGGAGCCCATGCAGCCATGACCTGCATATGAAGACAGAGAGCCAGAGAGGTGAAGGTGGAATTTGCAGCACTGACAACTCCATTCACACACAGCTGTCTACTTATCAGACCCCATGAGCCCAAGGTACTCTGTTCTCTTACTGGCTCTGGAAAACGTAAGGCTCAGTGATTTGTAAATGTACATCAACTCTCTGAGAGAGGTAGACTCAAAGCTAATTTTAGAATACGAAGAAAACCACTGTGTGCTTTCTCTTAGATTTCTAGATGGCATGGTTGACTTAATTTTACACACAAACAAGTTATTCACATTTCGGAGAATATTATCAACTCAGTTCAGTTCAGCGCAGTACTTGTTTGTTGAGCTGCTGAATCTGGGGGAAGTGGAGTTCAGATTCCTCCTTTGCTACACAGAGAAGTAGAATTATTGGGTCCAAGGAGACAACCATTCCTAGGACTCTTGAAGTCTGTGTTCCAATTCCTTTCCAGTAGAGTTTAATTTTTCACCTACCTTTCATTCTTTTCCTGTGGGGACTGTGGATGTCCACATTCTGAGAGCAGCATTTCTCCTGCAAGACATTGGTTCCCCCCTCCTTCAGAGTGAGAGCCACTGTTCTGCACAGCTGAGACCAGGCTTGGGCACCTGCATGACAGCTACATGGAGCCAGGCTTTTCCTGAGTGCCACCTGCATGCCACCTAGGGCTATGTGTGACACCCAGCACACGCTGGTACAGCCTAGGAGGAGGGGACCCCCATGATAGTTGCGGAATGAGTGAATGCATGAGTCTTCTTAAGCTCACACCCTCTCCTCTTCCTTGTCGTCTCCAGCAGGCCTGACGCTGACCCCTCCCTTGCCACAGTCATGACTGCTCATATCACTGGTTTGGCTACTTGTGTTCAACTTGCTTATCACATTGTTCACATATCATTTTGAAAAGATCTGAAACAGCTTGCGCCTAGACATATAACATGTGTTATGGTGCCTTGGTGCATTTGTAACACTCCCGTGGAGAGGAGTACCAGAAATTCACCAGGGAAATGCTATTTTTCTGTCTTGGTCTCTGACCTTGTCCTATCTAAAATAAAGCCCTCCCTCCCAGTGTTAAATTGCATTTCTTCTGTTTGCTTGTCATCTTGTGTCTTTGTGGTATTTTCTATCAGGTCCAGTGTCCCTCTCCTGGAGTTTGGGGAAAGACAGAGTGACAAGAGGGTGCAATGGATCATGTGACCAACAAGCCATGTTTTTAGTTGGGGAATATGTTGACATTGGTGCATTTTGCAGAATCTGGGGCTTGAAGCTGTGATTTTGGTAGGTGGGTAGACACAGGCTTCCTGCGTGCACCTTGTGGGCAGTCAGCGCTCGGGTTGTCCATGGGGCAGGGCTCTAGCTAACAGGCAACTGCCCCTTGAACAGCATCCCCTCCTACTAAAGCACACTGAAAAAGGTGTGGTCAGAATTCTCTACCACTCACCTCATGTCTCAAGTGGACCAATGAATACATGGATGCTTTTCATGCATTAGTCTGATTTGCCTCCTAAGAGATTTTTAAAAGTAATTTTCATGTAGATCTATCTTCTTCTCACCCTGAGGTAACAAAGACTGATTTTCCTCTTCCCCTCCAACTCCAGTGAGGCTATGTATCCTCCGGCATTTAGCAAGGCAATCCCACAGGCTGGGGGTGTGTGAATTGCATTATGAAAATAACATATGGCAGACATGATAGTGGGGACGTATATCCTTGTTAAACCTCTGTACTTCAGAGGAGGAATCAGTGTGGACATTCAGGGTGTGAGGTCACTATCTATGGAACCCAATGGGGCTGAAATGTTGGGATGTTTAGCCATAGGTGTGGAATTACAAGAGGAAAATGTTTCCTCGGCGTGTGGTCCAGACTGGTTTTGAGGAAGGGAAGAGCATGGAATGAGCTCGGATCACCTGGCCATCCTAGATGAAAAGACTCATGTGCTCAGATCTCTCCTGAAAACACTATGGAAGCTCTTAGAGGTTGTGACCTTGTCCCTCTACAGTATAGATAGGCAGGTGCTGTGGACTGGATGTTGGTGTCCTGTCCCCCATCCCCTATTCATATGTTGAACCCCTAAGCCCCAATGCAGTGATATTCTTTGGGAGGTCATTAGGGTTAGATTAGTCATAAGGGTGGGCCCCTCATGACTGGATTAATGGCTTCACAAAAGACAGACAGGAGCCCTCTCTTCCCCATGGAAGGATACGGTGAGAAGACAGTGATCTATGAACTGGGCAGTGGGCTCTCACCAGATACCACACCTGTTGGCACCTTGACCTTGGACTTACAGCTACCAGGAATATGATAGGTGAGAGCTTGTAGTTTAAGCCACCAGTCTGTGGTATTTTGTTGTAGCAGCCTGAACTAAGACAGCCGGTATTTTCGTGTCCACTTAGATATTTTGCCATCTTGATTTCATACATTGCCTCTGGACAAATGATGGTCAATTATTAAGTCCTTGCAAACCTGACAGCCAGCCTCTTGGGGCTTGCTGAGATCACCCCAGCTCCAATTCAACAGTCCTTCTCAAAAATGTGAACAACGCCTCTCTACTAAAATATAAAATGTAATATGTTGTGGTCTTATTAATAATGAGCTTTTCTTTTCCTTCACAGCATCTACACAACACTGTTGGCAGAGGACAGAACCCTGCACTCAATCCTCAGGGAACCTGCCCCAAAGCTGCTGTCTTCCTCCTCCTGGCAGATCATGTTCCTACTTAAAAAGAAACCAAAAAACTGTCAAGTTCCACATATCCAGTAAGTAGGGAAGGGTACCAGAAAAAGGAGCGTGAAACGAAAGTAAAATTCACTGGAGATGCATCTCATGATAAGATGAAAGGGCTAGGGGTTCTTTTTCAATTATTTAGAACTCTTGTGAATAAATGCCACTTGCAGCATTTGGATGTAGGTGCTCTTCATATTTTCCCATCCTTACTTTTAAGGACAGCAAACTTAGAGTCACTTAAAACATCCTGAAGGAGGCAGAGGACTTCTGTTATGGCAACAACCCTTTGTTGTTTTAACTCTTCCAAATTCCGTGCTGAACCTCGTGGTGTGATCTAAAACAGACATGCTTTTAATGCTCTATCAACTGACATTTGGTGAACATAAAAGAATTGTGGGAGGGTGTGATACCCCTTCACTAGAGTCATAAACTTTTATGATTTCTGGGAAGCTCACCAAGTGACAGTAAATCACACCTTCTTCTCTTTCTCGCATCCATTTCTTGATAACCCAATACACTCAGAATTAGACATATGATAGATTACAATCCACTCTATGTATTAACAGAATATGACACGAATGGTACATCCTGGGGGAAGCAGGGACCTCCTCCTAGTTCCATCACGAAAAGTCCCACCTCAATGGAACCATAACATGGCATTAAGAAAAAAAAAACCAACTACTCATTTTAGAAACAGATTTGGACATTTCTGGAGAAAATTATTTAAGCACTACATGGATTTCACCAAAAGAAAATGTGCTGTGTTTTTCAAGTTCAGAGAGCACCGATGCTAATGACCTGTCATAATATCCAGCATGGCAACAATATGTCGTTGCTGTTTTACAAAGAACAAACATGTATGGAAAGGACTATAACCCAGTATTTGATTGAATAACCAGAAGAAAACAAACAGACCAGCAGACTGCCTGGCTGGGGCTGGCGGACACAGCTTCACCACCAGAAAGCTATTGTCACCCCCATGGTATTTCCACTCAAAATTTAATAGACACTAATATTTCCAATGAACCTTAAGATTGCTCACAACCAAAGTGGACAAAGAAACAAAACTAAAATGTGCCAAAATCTCTATTTATTTTTTTATAAAAATATTTTATTTAAATTCAATTTGCCAACATATAGTATAACACCCAGGGCTCATCCCATCAAGTGCCCTCCTCAGTGCCTGTCACCCAGTCACCCCATCTCCCTACCCATCTCCCCTTCTGCAACCCTTTGTTTGTTTCCCAGAGTCAGGAATCTCTCATGGTTTGTCTCTCTCTCTCTCTGATTTTAACATCCTGAATTATTAATTCTTTACTAGCAGAGCCTTTTCTTTTTTCTTGCTTTTAGCAACCTCTGGGCCCGCAGAAACCCACTCCACCCAGCTCAGCACTATCCACTCAGGACCGGGGTGGGGTGTTGGGCCATGGAGGCTTACCTGGGGCTTTCTGGATAGTTGGATATTCAAATGTTTACCCACAGGGGCACCTGTGCTCACAGAATTCTCCCAGGCAACATTTTTTTTTTCACTTGCTTACTTATGTGTGTTTCCTTTTAAGGGTCTCAAAGGAGCCCAGAGTGTTGGGAGCCCTTGTGATATTTTGAATGCTTTCTGGAGTATTCAATCATCCTACAAAGAGTGGTAATCATGTAGTAATGCTCAATAACAGGAAACCATTTACAATAATTATACTTTGTTTTTGGTTTTTAGTGGTCTTTTCTAAACTTTTATTTATTTTTTTAAAGATTTTATTTATTTATTCATGAGACACATGAGAGAGAGAGGCAGAGATATAGGCAGAGGGAGAAGCAGGCTCCCTGCGGGGAGCCCGATGCAGGACTTGATCCTAAGATCCTGGGCCAAAGGCAGACGCTCCACCGCTGAGCCACCCAGGAGCCCCATTTCTAAACTTTTAGAAGCCTATTCAGAAAACTAATTTCTCATGAGAATGCATGACTCTGAGTTGGAAGTAAGTACAATTTCAAAAGGAAAGACATTTTAGTAGCAGGAAAGAAAACACCTAGAAACATCTATAAACTATACAGAACGGGGCCACATTTAGAGGATTGGATTCCTTGTTGGCTGTATTATACAAGAGATACTGGGTATTTCAAGGATGACATGACACAGTGGACTGTCTAGAAATGAAGTCACAGGATCATTAAAAGACAGAAAAAAGTATAAGACTACCTTGTGCCAGAAAAGAAAATTAAATTCGATTTTGAAAGCTAAAATTTATCGGGAACAAATGTCATCGTAGTATTTCTTATTTTTTAATCACCGAATCCGTCAAAAGGTGAGATAATGTATTTTCTATTATTAGATGGACTTAAATGAAAGATCTGTTCTCGGTGGGCAGGATTTATGCTTCAGGTGTAAAGTTAAAAGTGTATTTCCCAGGTTTCTCCTCAATGCAGGCATTCTGTGCTTCGAACATGGGTCTGGGAAGTAGAGTAAAGCCCCAGAACCTTGAACATGGTGACATAACCCACTGTGATCATTCTGTATGGCATAGTTAATCTGAAAACAGGGAGATTATGTGGGTGGGCCTGATCCACCCATAGGACCCCTTGAAAGTAGAGAACTTTCTTGGTGGGGTTGCAGAAGACAAAGGGAAAAGGACAAGTCAGAGAGTCCAAGCACTGGAAGGATTTGACCCAGTGTTGCCGGCCATGAACGTGGGTGATGCCCGGTGACAGCGAGTATGGGTGGCTTCTAGAGAGCACAGTGTGAGCTCTAGGGGACACCCAGTCAGGTACCAGGGTCCTCAGGCCTGTAACCACAGGAACTAGATTCTACCAATGATCTGAATAAGCTCAGAAGGTCCTCATTTCCCAGAATCTCTGAGTAAGTACTTTCCTACCAACACCTGATTTCAGCCCCTAAGACCCAGAGCGGAGCCCCGTCAAGCCCTCCTCAACACCTGACCTACGAAACTGAGATAATGCCTTGTTTGAGCCACTGAAATTGTGTGTGGTACTTGCTAGTTGTACATACAGTTGGCCTGTGACATTTATTGAATTCCTTTTTTTTTAAAGATTTTATTTATTTATTCATGAGAGACTGAGAGAGAGAGAGAGAGAGAGAGAGAGAGAGAGAGGCAGAGACATAGGCAGAGGGAGAAGCAGGCTCCATGCAGGGAGCCTGATATGGGACTCGATCCCGGGAGTCCAGGATCATGCCCTGGGCCAAAGACTGGCGCTAAACCACTGAGTCACCCAGGGATCCCCCATTTATTGAATTCCTAAGTGAATTAATGCCATTTGAGTGAACCCTCAGCCCCGAAACAGGGACTACTTATCCGTGGAGTGTATTCTCACGTGTATTGTTTACACATTCTATGTTTTTGCCTTCTTTTCATCCTAAAGCAAACCCATATACACATATTTTTAAAGACGTAGAACCAGGCAATCATGGTGACTGGATTTGTTTTTCTCTAAGTTTTTAAGAATTTGGGTATTTTATTTTAATAGTATTTTCACCACTAGCAAAACAAAAACAGAAACACAGGGGTACACAATCCTCTGAGGTTGAGTGAATCCTCTCTAGAATGACAAAGGACTGCTGTTTCTTTGTATAAAGTTTGAGCATATTCAAACATGCTGAAATCATAGTTAACATCATGAAATTCATGTTCATTTCATTTTGGACATTTGGGGTTGGAACAGGTTATCATGATTTCATGCCTTCAGCTCACTGACTCTCCACGTGTTCATGAACATATGCTGGTTGTGAGGTGACTCTGTCGTGCGTACTACATCCTTCTAAAAAAATCAAACTCATTTTAAGATTTATACTCCCCCCTTTGTAAAACAGTTTTTACGATGTTCTTGCAAAGTTCCAGCTCAGGTTGTGCTGTAAAGGCTGACTCTCAGGACCATCAGAGAGGTACTAGTAAGTGACAGACACAGTAGTGCTGCCCTGGGCGGAGGACCAGAAGCACTGCTCAGGCCTTTTGATGAAATTCAGAGCCACACCAAGATGCAAAAAGCAGCGAGTTTACCTCTTCACTGTGATAGAAGAGATGGGAAAGAGATATTTGGATTGAGCACAAGTGTACAATCTTAGGAGTGAGCCATGATATCATTTGTGCCTGTTCCGTTTCTTATTACTTCATTTCGTGCATTTAATGAGTGTCTCCTCTTGCCTGACCCATGTCAGGTGCTGAGGGATGAGAGGTGATAACAGAGGGTGGGTGTCAGGAACAGACCATGTGCCAAGGGCTGTCACAGAGTTGCCCGTGATGCTCTAAGGGTCCTAGAGTAGGCCACTTGCCCCAAAAGGAGCTGGAGAGGGCACCTGGAGGGGCACATTTGAACGTGGTCATGAGAGATGCAGTGGGAGAGCCGAGGTGGAGAAGGGGCATTTTGGGAAAAAAGGCACAAGTCACAGAGAAGTGAGTGAGCAAGCAAAGCAGGACACTGGGCAATTAGTCTGTCCGGAGACACTTCCTGGGATCATGTGTAGGATTTATGGGAACAATGGTTGGCAAGGGGTCCAGAGAGACAGGGGCCTGATTTCAAGATTTTTTTTTTATTTATTTTTTATTGGTGTTCAATTTACTAACATACAGAATAACCCCCAGTGCCCGTCACCCATTCACTCCCACCCCCCGCCCTCCTCCCCTTCTACCACCCCTAGTTCGTTTCCCAGAGTTAGGAGTCTTTACGTTCTGTCTCCCTTTCTGATATTTCCCACACATTTCTTCTCCTTTCCCTTATATTCCCTTTCACTGTTATTTATATTCCCCAAATGAATGAGAACATATAATGTTTGTCCTTCTCCGACTGATTTCGAGATTTTGATGACATTTTAAGAAATGTGGACAAGAAGGAGTCACTAAAAGATCTGAAACAGTAATAAAAATCAAAATACGATGGATAGCACAGCTATATTCTAAGAAGTTTTAGAAGCCATGCTCCTTCCTGCTCCATAATTCATGAAGAAAGTGTTAATGATAGTAAGAGTAAAATGTAATGGTCAGAGTCAACAGAGGGTCTCTGGACAGGAGGTGAAGTGTAGAGGCCTCGTGTCCAGCGACATTCCACCTCTCTTTTCAGTTTCCTTCCTCCTTTTCCTCCCACCGGATGATCAGCATCCTTATTTTCTCCTTGATTTGGCTCTCCTGGAAACATCCAGCAAAATTAATTGAAGCCAGGGCTTAGAAGCCTGTGGAAGGGCAATGCCAACCAAGAACAGGGACGCGACATAAAAGTTACAAAAATCTGAGTCGTAGGGAACTAGGCAAAATGCCACGGTTGAGAAATAGCCTCCACCTGCGCAGACTGTATTGGTGGCCACAGCTGTTGAGTGGATGGCCTGGAGACCACCCCGGGGCACTTCCGTTGTGCTGGGAGAGGCTTGGACATGTGAGCTGTGGCCTCCTTCAGGGAACACCTCTGTCTGGCAGCGTGTCTTCACAGCAACAGTGATGCCATGATGTTGAGCTCAAATTCTGTCTCCTCCATGAACACTCTCTTACCTAAGCTCCAGGAGCATCTATTGCTGCTTTAAATTTCTGGAGTCCTTTCTGGCTGTTTTGTTTTTCTGTAAACAACATGATTTCGTGTTTATGGTACAAATAATTTCTTAGCTTGGGAGTGATAATAGCTGTATCTACTACTCCATGTTTCTCCTATTTCTGTTACTGCCGAGTGGCAAACCTAAAAAGAGAATGCATTTGGTTAAAGCATCAAAATATTATCAGAGTGGGTTAGTAGAGACAGGAAATGTCTTTCAATGATTCCAGGACACGTGCAGGTCAGGGGTGGAAGTCCTAGGTCCTAACTTTTTGGCCACCAAAACAAAAAAATTCTGTCCTTGGGCAGAAGCTTCTTCCTTGTAATTCTGATTTTCTACAGCATCCTCCTGACCTGCATGTCGTCTTTGGTCGTACCGATTTGTCATGATCTATCCTTACCAAGTAACCTGGATAATTTTTCCTTCTAAGCAGTGCTTCCCACTCGACAATTATTTGGGAGACAATGGAACCGATTACTTCACTTCAAATTGTTTAAAATAATCAGTAATTTTAGACAGCAAATTAGACAGCATTTTCTCAAAGGAAGAATTCATGATTGAACTGTAACTTTTCATTTCATTGGGAAAAATCCATTATTTCAGATTTTGTTCTTTTTAAACTACGCCACAGGTTTAAACTTTCTGAAAATGAGAGACTCTGGAAAAGAAGCCATTTGCTTCCCTTAGGTAGTCACCCCATGGCCATGTATTTTGGGCAGGGATGGAAAATTGTCCTCATTCCTTTTATGAAATCTGATGGGTTGATTGTGGCTGCCTGGAGCCTCATCTTCACTCAGAGGAGAAATATGCGGCGATCAATTAGTCGTGTCTGCCAGGAATGGTATTGGGGTGAATACATAAGAATTTTGAACAGTGGGTCTGAAAATGTGCCTGCAATCTGTTTATTTTATGACCCTCAGGGCTAAGACAGATTTAGAATATCCTAATACCTAGTGAGGGAAAAAAAAAAAAGAAAAGAAGTGACATGAATTCAAATCTCATTTTTTTTTTTAAAATGGAGATAACCTGTATAGTAACATTTGGCTAAATACAAAAACAGCAATAGCCACTAATGTCTACTGAGTGGCCATCACATGCCAGGAATGGCTCTAGATGTGTTCTTGTGTCTAGCCGTGTGTTATGTATACTCAAAGATACTGTCTTAAGGATTTTTCTAAAACATGAACGACAGAAAAGGTTCAAGGGAGGTTCTTGCAAAATAAAAACAGAGAAGCCCTTTTATATCGTTATATGAAGTGTTGTTTTTATATTCAAAACAACTCCTTGAGAACTTTTAAGGAAGGTAATAACTGTAATCATATATTTTTTAGAAAGTTTCAAGGGAATTCCAATAAAAATGAATCAGTAGATTAACACGCAGATGAATCCTCTCTGCTCCAAATATGCAACTCTGTTGGATAAAGCACATGAGAGTAAAGCAAAGATAAATGGGCTTGCTCTTGAACAAAATCCACAGTGCCAGGGACAGGGAGGCAGGAAAGGCAGAGAGAGAAACTGAAGTCATGAAGCCAGTGCTGCCAGATTGTGTTCATCAGTTTACCCACGCAGGCAACAGGGACCATGTGTTGTATGGGACAGGGGTCTGCACTTGATACCAGGGCTTAAGGTAAGACTTTTCACCCCTGAAGTGAGGCAGAGGGGCCAGCTGGCAATGACGTTTGGGCCTAGGACTCGCATGGAACAACAGATGTGAGCAGCAGGGAGGGATGCAAAGACGGGCTCATGACCAGAGCTGAAGCAAGCCCATGCTGGTCTGTATGTCCCCAGCCTCACCAGGGGCAGGTGCTCTGAGCCACTGCAACACCTGGTTCTGACCTTTGTGGCTGGGAGTCGGGGGGTAACAGACCCCCCCCAAAACCCAGCATATGTATGCATATGTGTGCACATGTGCATACATACTACACCATACACGCCACACACACATGCCATATCACCACATCACACACATATACACACACATACCTCATATTGCCACCGCATACACACACACTATCACCACATGACACACACACCACAACACACAAACTCATATACACACCATTATCATCGTATCATACTGCACACAGACACACTGTATCAGCACACACACACCACACACCACACACATACTACACACAGTTTACAGGTGGAAGATCCATCTGCTCATAGGAGCCTATGAGTTAAATTTACTAAACTCATAAAGAAATCTCATGCTAAAAATACACAGCAAAATTAATATCAGGGAATTAGCTGAGGGCACAGGGAGTTGAATTTACAGAAGAGTTTGACAAAGATTTTAGCGTTAGAAGGTATAGGAGCCTCAAGAAGATAAATAAAATTTATCTAAATACAATATTTATTTACAATTGTAAATAAAATTTACAATTACATCCATTAAAATTGTAAAAATGTGACACGTAAACAGACAGATGTGAAATAAGAACAGGCTGACATAGAAAGTACCAGTTGGGAGATGGCTACCCTGCCAGAGATACTGGAAGAAGGCAACCCTTTATGAAGGGACTTTTTTTTTTTTTTAATAAAAAAATCCATTTGGTAGATAACAACTGGATGTGTGCTCTTTAAATTGTCTCCTTAATCAATTGACTAGTGATCCACTGTGTGGAATGCTGTGGAGGACGAACCTTCCCAGGCCTCTCTATGAGTTTTACTGTTTTTAGCTGTAAGAAAGAGAGAACCCAGTTAGAAATAACATTAAACAATAGGGAACTTGAGATCACATAGCAAGAAGTCCAGAGTTGCACAGCTCCAGACTTGGTTCATTCAGTGGCTCAGCAATGTCATCAAGGATCAGCTTGCTTCCATTTTTCTGCTCTCCCATCCTCAGTGTGTCCTGCCCAGACTAACCCTCCTCATGGTCCCAGCATAGCTGCCACAGCTCCAGGCATTCACAGGCTGGCGTCAACAAGCATACAATACAGGACACCCGGAGGAATGGGATCATTTCTTCCAGATCTGTTTCTTGTCTAGACTATTTGTGGTTTATGCAGTGGAGCTGGATGTGGGGCCCAAGCCCCTCTGAAGACATGGAAGGTGAGCATCAGGAAGTAAGACACAGCATCAAATATTAGCACAGGGATGCTTGTTAGTATTTCCTGAATCAATCTTAGATGCCACAGGTCCTTAGTGCAAGATCCTGGTAACCAAGGCATCGTGGACTGATATCTCCTCACACTCTCACCACAATAGCCAGAAAAGACCAGAAAGCTGGAATATTCCAGCAAGAGCCTTGGGTATGAGGTTTCTACAGATGCCCCATAAAGGGACAATTGGGGACACTCCACCTCCTCATATCCAGCAGCCCATCTCCTGGGTGACGGTTACCTTTATGAAATGCTCTTCATCTTGTGACTGGGTTTTATCCTGAATATAAATGTACTTTGTTTTATCTTTGTTATCGTTTTCATTTGGTTCTGTATTTGTTTTCTACTTGTCTCCATTTCCCCTCCACTGGTTATACCAGCTTCCGTCCTTTCATCTTTGACCTCCTCCAACTCATATAGTCTTTAGAGTTTCATTCAGGCATCGCTGGGTTTTGCTTTGTGATCTCTTGTGAGGAAGTTTTCTCATAAGAGGCGAATTTATCCTGTTTTCGTCTACTAATATAACAGATATATTTATTTGCATCCCTGTGATCTGTTGAAAGTCTTTCTTTGTTTCCTGTATATTTCCATGTTGTTCTCTCTTCTTTGTTTTTGTAATTTATTCTAATAATTTTAAGGCTCAGTAAACATATGCTTGGTTATTCTGGTGGTTAACTTTTATGATGTTAAATAAAGTATAGATATTTTAAGTATATATGGTAGAATTTGGACATAAAACTTTATTTCCTGCTTTTAAAAGCTCTTCCTTTTGGTTCAGAACAAAAAGATGGCATTTAAGACAGGGTCTTTAAAAAGAAAAATAAAGACAGGGTCTCTGGCTGAGAACTATGGAAACTAACAGATTGTGCAGAAAAAAATGTCTTTGAGGTAGACAGACCTTTCTGGCAGAGCTGATGGCAGGTTGCCATCTTTCTGTAGGTATATACTGGTGCCAGTCAAGCTAATTTCTATGGTTACCTTTTAAAACATGGATCATTTGACTTTCCTGATAATTTTCATTTCTGCAGAATATACTTAAAATTCGATGAATTAACCATTTTTGGGAGGTAAATTAATAGAGGCTTTTATAAAGCTCAGTGAAGACCTGATAGCCTGAAGGAAAACAACTCATACAAAAAAGGATGTTTTCTATTCCTCTAGTAAAGAACTATTCTCTGGTTCTAAGCAAGAAAAGTGCAAAGGCCTGTTTGAATTTAGGAGCCACTAGGGTGCCGTTTAATGCAACAGCAATTGTGCACGAAATACTATAAACATGAATGTAGCAGAGAACAGAAGTGCAGTAAAACAGTATAACAAGCAGCTTTGGAGACAGCATAGGGAGGGTATTAAAAGGATAACTTCTTCAGGCGCCTGGGGGGCTCAGTTAGTTGAATGTCTGACTCTTGATTTCGGCTCAGGTCATGATCTCAGGGTGGTCAGACTGAACCCTGCATTGGGCTCCATGCTCAGCATGGAGTCTGCTTTAGATTCTCTCTCTCCTTCTCCCTCTACCCCTCCTTCTCCTTCCCTCCTCTCTAAAAAAAATATAGCTTATCAAAGATGCTTAGCTACTCTCCATGATAAAAAGAATTAAGAAATCATATGCAAACATGTAACTGAGTGTTAAGTTCTAACATAGGACACTTGATAACTTAGACTCAGTCAAACACACTCTCAGAGGAAGATCTTTATTATAAATGAAAAACAGTGATAAAAAAGGAACAAAATATTTATTTACTAAAGATTTTATTTATTTATTCATGAGAGACACACACACACACAGAGAGAGAGAGAGAGAGATGGAAAGAGAGAGAGAGAGAGAGAGGCAGAGACACAGGTAGAGGGAGAAGCAGGCTCCATGCAGGGAGCCTGACACAGGACTCGATCCCGGGACTCCAGGATTGTGCCCTGGGCCAAAGGCAGGCACTGAGCCGCTGAGCCACCCGGGCTGCCCAGGAACAAAATATTTAGATAATGAAGAGCTATTTAATCAACCCAAGCAATTGGGCCCCCATCAAATGTAGAGAGGGAAACTTCTTGAATTTCAAAAAAAGGTATTATTTCCAAATTTTGGGAGGAAGCACTTCTTTTTCTTCTATTTAATCACATTCTGAAGGGTGCAGAATAATCGGTGTATATACAGTGAATAGTTTTTTATAACATGGAAAAAATGTGTTTTGTGTTCCTTATAATTTAATGAAGAGGACAAACCTACAAAGTGATGATGTGCTTTTGTGCTGCTATTTAGTTCTTGGGAAGACCACTACACTTCAGGTGTGTTGGTTTTTGGTGGCAGGAGTTAAAAATTGCAGCTGATGATGAAGCATTGCTTGCATGAGGTTTACATGTCTTGTGTTTACTCATTATTTTCGAACTCACCTCTGAGAACTTTTCCCTTGGCCATAAGCTTCTCTGTCTTCTGGGCATGGTTTTTATTCTGCACACTTTGCCATGAGCACAAAGATAAGTACAGGCTAATTTTTTGTCCTTATCCTACAAAAATGGGTAGGCTAGATAAAACAAACACCAAAGTAATTGTAAATAGTAGGTGGAATGTCCTATGAGCCATGAGTGTGGTATTACTATGATGTCAAATGGCAACACCCTCAAAGATATTCACATGCTGATCATTGGAACCTGTAGATTTGTTATCATATGTAGCAATGGGATTGCAGCTTTGGTTAAGAATTTTTAGAGGAGATGATTATACTAGACTGTTTGGGTGGGCCCAATATAATCACAAAGGCCATTATGAGTGAAAAGGAGAGGAAGGATGGTCAAGTATCAGAGTCAGAGAGATACTGTGCTGTGTCTTTGGAGGCAGGCCACAAGCCAAGACAGGCAAACACTCTATATGAGTTATAAGAGGCAAGGAAACAGGCTTTTCTCTAGAGCCTCTAGAATGAACATGGCCCTGCCAACATTTTGATTGTAGTCTAGTAAGACCTATTTGGATTTCTGACCAAAGAGATTCATTTTGTATTGTTTTAATCCAGTGTTTGTAATAATTTGTGACAGCAGCAAATAGGAAACACATACACCAAGGAAATGCAAAGAAGGAATTGTATTTTCAGCTGGAGTGATAGAGGAAAGTTTACTGAAGGAAGAAGCATTTGTTGACCTTGGATGGGACTGTCACATTCAAGGGAGAGAGAGAATGCCACACACCAAAGGGCAGAGCAGGCACCATGAGGTGTGTGTGGAGGTTCTTAGGGATGATTCAGTTGGCCAACCTGGAGAAGAGAAGCTTGGATAAAGGGCTGGGCAGGGACAGTAAGACCTGAAAGTTGGAGCCTGGGCTCCAGGTAGAGTGACCTTGGGAGATTCCAAGCTTAGGAGTGACCTAGTGTGTTCTGGGAAACTCATCTGCAATGATGTCTAGTGGGAGGAAGAAGGGGGAGAGCAGTCAAGAGGAGAATGAGAAGTGGACATGGGAATTGAAAGATGGGATGATGCACAAGCAGGAAGCTGGATGTTTTGTAATTGTTCATTAATTCATTATAGAGAAATCTGTATGAAGTATTTTCTAAAAGCATCTCTTTGATACCTAACCATCCCTCCTCTCGCTCTTTCCTTTTTTTTTTTTTTTTAAAGATTTTAAATTTATTTATCTGACAAGGAAAGAGAGTATGCACACAAGTAGGGGGAGCAGCAGAGGTAGAGGGAGAAGCAGGTCCCTGCTGAGCAGGGAGCCTGATGCAGGACTCAATTCCAGGACCCTGGGCAGATGCTTCACTGACTGAGCCACCCAGGTGCCCCCCTCCTCTCCTTTCAACTGGTAATGACTCTTGTGTAGATTCAGACGCTGGGCACCTAGCAGAAGCTGACATGTTAGAGCATGGGGAGAGGGGAGAGAGCTGAATACCCCCTCTATGCAAATCCTTCCCTTAAAATTTAATTCAAGGAAAAATCTTACCTTATGGTGGTTTTTTGGGGGGGGGTTTCATTTCTAAAATAATAATTTTTAACTTTTTTCTGTCTATACATTTTAAGGAGGATAAAGAATGGAGGATTTTATGATAAAGCATAGTTACTCTTTTAGGCACATTTTCTTCCTTCTATAGAATACTTGAATTTTGGCTTCATTAAACTCACTGTGTTCATGTTCTGTTCTGGCTGTTAATGGGGTGCTTGCATCAACTGAAACTTATATTCTTTAGCTCCCTGGTCACTTGGTGTTGACATCACACTCTGGTCTGTGACGAGATGACCTACACTCCAGTGTTCTCACTGTGCCAGCTGTAAAATAGCTTCTGGGTGGACATCATTCATGAGACAAGACCTTAGCTATGTTCTGGTGGCTCTCATTGGTTGTCAAAGAAATGAAGGTCTTCTGGAAATAATCAGTTTGGAAGAAGTTCTTTCAGAGCTGACCTCCACAGATGAAAAGGAATAGGTGAATCTGCTTTCCAGGGGATTGATGAGAAGATTGGACTAGAAAACAACTGTCTTTACCATTTTGAATTAAGCACTCCAAGGAATGGACTCTTTTGTGGGAAATCCCCTAGAAAATGGTTAAACTCCTGGAGGAATGAACATGTGTGAATGAACATGATTTCTGTGGATTACGGGATTTGCTGGAGCCCACAAGCATAAGAGCGCTGTGCCCCCACAAGGAGTGAGGAATGACATTGTGCATCAGCAGAGACATTTATGGAGCAAAAAAAAAAAAAGCTTCCTAAAAACCACATGTTTGAGAGAAAACAAAGTTGTGTCTGGAAATTAGGGCTCCCAGGATGAGGCTGGTGACCCTTGGGAACACTAGCTTCCGCAGACACAAGAGTCCCATCATGGGTTTCGGGGGGTTTCAGAGGAGTCCAGCCACCTGTCAGCTATGTGGTTCATCTGTTCCTGGGCTTCAGGTACTTCAGCTATCAAATTAGGTTGTCAGATGAGCTTTTGCTGAAGTCGCCTCCAGCCATGCTTCCTCTCTCCTGCATCTCCATCTACTTCCCCCTGCATTAGACGATCCTGTGCACAGTGTTCCCCCAGCAGTCACTCTGACCTGCAGAGAGGGACTCATGGGAGCCTGTGTGCATGGAAGAGTCAAAGCCCACTCTTTGCAACACTGGCCCTTTGTTCTGGACCAGTGTCTCTGAGCAATGTTGGTTTCTCTCCCATAAGATACCCAGGTCTCCTATTTCTACTTCATCATCCTGATCAGAGGACATGGATTTCAGACTCCTCTCTCTCCTGTTTACTTTTCTCTGGAGCTACCTGTTATCACCAATGTCCTTCTAAAAATACAGAGCCTACTCTGATTATGGAGCTACTAAAATGTCCAATTACTGTTTGGTATGTTGAGCCTATTACCATATTTCTTCAACGGCGAGACATGTGTCTTACATTATTTCCTCAAGTCATTGTGAGTGTTAACATTAAGGGGTATACTCTAATGCTTCTTTCCTCTCCCTCAACCCTGTTATGAAATCGATTGTCTTCAAATTGATAGCTTCTTGTAATTAAAGACATAGAGTACATTCCTCTGGTATTTTCCTCTATATTTTTCTGGGGTGCAGGAAACATTGGAAGCATGACACTTTGTCCAGGGTTGGTTCTAACAAATCTGTGTCTCTTCTGCAAAGTCTTCCAATGTGGAAAAAATGGAAAACAGCAGTGACGATCATCCAGCCTCTAAAGCAGAATGGCATCCCACTGGTAAGGGGTCATGGGGTGCTTGAGGATTACTGCACTGGAAGAAAAATGGATCCATCTGAGAGATGCCGTCGTGGTGAATCCCTCAAGCCCAACCAAGCTCTGGGGTAGGGGAGGAGGACATGCCTGTGTGATGGTATAATCTCTCTGCTCCCTGGCAACTTCTGCTTCCTCTGCAGGGCCTGCTCATCCACAAGCACAGGGCTGTGGCCACCGGAATTCAGGAAGAGGAAGCCATTCTGCTGGAAGCCCAGGGTGAGGACTGGAATGCGATCTTGAGTGTGATGCTTAATTTTATGTGTCAACCTGAAGGGTGTTTTTGAATGAGACAAACTTTGAATCGGTGAAATTTGGGTAAAACAGATTGTTCTCTATGTTGTTGGGTTTAATTCAATCAGTTGAAGGTCTGAGTCAAAACAAAAAGGCTGGCTTCTCCAAACAAGAGAGAGAATCCTCCAGCAGCTGCCTTCAGATTTATCTGCATGTTTGGCTCTCTTGGGCTTCTAGCAGATGGCCTTTCGATTGGAACTGGAACATCGACTTTCCTGGATCTCAGGCTTATTGGCCAACACTGCAGATTTTGGACTCATTAGCCTCCATGATTACATGAGCCAATTCCTTATAATAAATCTCTCCATAGACGCACATCCTATTGGTTTTGTTCCTCTGGAGAACTCTGACTAAGGCACTGGGTCTGACAAGATGGTTTCTGTCTGGAGCTCTGGGTGTCAGAGACACGGTGAAGGTACCACCTGGCCAAAGAATTGTCAGTGCTGCACCCCTGCCTCAGACATGACCATTGGAGACCACTGCCAGGATCAGAAAGGCAGAGTGGAGCAGCTACTAGGGCAGCAGCTACTGGGACCAGCATGGGTTCAGACTGTCTGGGAGCTGGAAGAAGGAAAAACACCAGGAAGGATAGGCCACTTCGGGAACCATCAGCCATCCTCTATTTGTGTACTATGTAACTCTTTGTGGATTGCTGTCATGTTGGGTGAGCCAGCCCGACATCTTGTCAGCTGCTAGACCTTGTTGGCAGTGGTACTGCCTGGCGAGGGTTACTTCTGTCCTTTTCCTCCTCGGCATCTCTCTCACCTGCCCCATCATCAGGATCCTTCCTGACATTCCGCCCTCCAAACTGTCTACATCAGGTCACTCCTGCTGTGAATTCTCACTATACTTGGTGCTTCTCCTGTCTCACAATGAGTCCTGTTTGTGGCTGTGTCCTCGAATGGCTGTCGGATTCCTCTCCACCTCCTTCACTAGGCTGAGTCCTTTGAAGGGGAAAAGGGATGGGAGGCTGGTTGTGCTAGCCCTTGTGGTCCCAGCGTTTAACATGCTATGCTGCCTTGCACAAAGTAATCATTCAGTAAAGAATTGAGTGAGTAGTAGGTAGTTTGTGATGCCATTGAGAGAGGGTCTATGGGAGGGAAATTATCAATGAAATAAGATATAAGAGTGGAGAGGACTAGAGGAAGCTCCTTCTTGCCATCTCATCCATAGTGAGGGAAGCCGGGGTTGTGGCCACACCCACACGGAAGACTGACCACCCCACAGACCCAGCAAAGACAGACAAAGTGGCCACATCTCCCCACCTTCCCCCAAATCCTCATCTGACTTCAATGAGCATTGAACACAGAGGCTTTTCTGGTTGTAGAATTTTGAAACTCAAAGGTCAGAAACTAAAGTTAGAAGGTTCAAAGCATGGTAACTGTCATTTCGTTTGAAGTGAAAATTTCTTTTTACCACAAAAGTAGTAAGTATGAAACCATAGTTACAACCAGAAGTTGCCATATCTACTGATTTTCACTTGTAAATGAGTAAATGAGAACACAAGAAGGATAGCCAAAACTGGGAAAGAAGGGAAGAAGAGACCATATGCAATTTAATAAGACACATAAGACAAATTCTGATATTTGGAAGCTCCCCAGGAAGCGAATGAATTGGCATGACAGTATGCCCTAAGCTTGGGAAAGAGGTTTCTTTGTATGTGTTACATATGTGTGTATGTGTATTTATTTTTTAAAATTTATTTACATTCAATTAATTAACATAGAGTATATTATTAGTTTCAGAGGTGAGGTCAGTGATTCATTGGTCTCATATAACACCCAGTGTTTATGACATCACGTGCCCTCTTCAATGCCCATCACCCAGTTACCCTGGACCCCAGCCCCTTCCCCTCCAGCGACCCTCAGTTTGTTCCCTACGATTAAAAGTCTCTTATGGTTTGTCTTCCTCTCTGATTTCATCTTGTTTTATTTTCTCTCCTTTCCCCTGTGGTCCTCTGTTTTGTTTCTTAAATTCTACATATGAATAAAATCATGTGGTAATTGTGTTTCTCTGATTAACTTATTTTGCTTAGCATACCACCTTCTAGTTCCATCCATATTGTTGTAAATGGCAAGATTTCATTCTTTCTGATGGCTGAGTAGTATTCCATTGTGTATATATACCACATCGTCTTTATCCAGTCATCTGTCAATGGACATCTGGGCCCTTTCCATAGTTTGGCTATTGTGGACATTGCTGCTATAAACATTGGGGTACAGATGCCCCTTTGAGTCATTACATTTGTATGTATGCAGACCATCACAATGGAATCTTTGCAAGTAAGGACTTGTTGGTATTTTAATTATCCAATCACAATGATTTCTTGGACCTAGAGAGCACTTATATGTAAGTATAAAAGCAACATTTTGAAGCCTTTAAAAAAATTGGCTTAGATATTGCACAAGTATCTAAAGAAGTGGGACATTGTTTCTCTTGGTAGCTGATTCATGTGGTTATTTGGATAAATAGTTTGCTGACACGAGGCTAGTGGACAATTTTGGGTGACCTTGTGTAATCAGTCTCAGTGCACTGTGGCTGATGGTTCTCGGTATCTGCCATTATGCCTCTCTCCATGCCCCCTCATTGTCCACATACACACTGGAAAGCTTTGATAAGGGAATTAAATGTAGTTCAAGGTTCCAACTCAGAGCCTCCTTATTATAGAGGAATAATAACGAAAATAATAATAGTAGGTGTTTAGGGATCCTCCTTGTTCTCTTTGAAATAAGGCCCAATGCAGTGTTGAGGGGAAAAAAAGTATCAAGTTCCTTTTTTGGTGATTTCATGGGTTGAGTTTTCCTAAGGACCTAATTAATAGAAGGGGGTTCTTGTGGCTGTAAGCCCTCCCTTTGTAATGGACACATACCTACGTGGACAGGAATGAGGACCCATATATTTCCTCCCTGTCACAACTGCTATGAAACGCCCAAATACACAGTAGAAGATAACTGTGTGAGAACTAAGATCCCCTTTGCCAACATAACTTTACATTTGCCAGGAAAGTTCCTGCCCAGAGATATACAATTCCAAACCAATCTCCAGTTTTCTTCAGGAAAATTTTGCTGAGCAGCTTATCTGGACAAATAAATCTTGCTTTAGGGCCAGAGCTTTCTTGTTCCACAGACTGCTTTCTTATCAGAAAAGGGCTTCTTTCGGAAGCCTCATTTCAAAATCTTCACCTCACTATTTCCACCAGTCCTACATCTCCATGAGTACACTGCCTTGACAAAGATCCTGTGAGCTACTCAGCTCTAGACACTAAACCCATAAAGTCCTTCTGAGGTGCTAGTAAGACGTCAAGGTGGTATGCTTCCTCACTGCCATTGACTTTCTTGGTGTATGGGCTTTTTTTCTTTTCTTTCTTTTTTTTTTTTTTTGCTGTCATGTGGTGGGCAAGAGTGGGCAGATTACATAACATCATAAAATGTTTTGGTGAAGCTTTTGTTGTCGATGTGGTTCACAAGAAAGATGCTTTCTGTAAACTCCACATATAGCAAACCCACCCTAAACACGCCAATAATATCCTAAACGAGGTCTCTGTGGCAATAATGAGAGAGCAGAACAAGTTATCTGTTGAGGCCTCGCTACTTGATCAAAGGAACAAGAGGAAGTCATTGCATCTAAAGATATATTAAAAGGGAGAGAGAAGTGAGATAGGAAAAAAGGGAAAATTGAACTCAGGTCGTGGCACATTTTCTCCAGTTAAGAGGCTGTAGCAGTCAGTTCTCTCCTCGTCCTTGTCTCTTATTCTCCCTTCTGAGTTCCAGCCCCACCAATGGAGGCATGGGAAGAAGACAGCAGGTGTTGAGCATACAGAGGAGACAAGAGTGGACATGTTTGAACAGGGGTCTGGATAGAGCTGGAAAAACAGAAATTTGCGGTGCAGATAGCATGTGAAAATCCAGCAGCCCCCACAGACATAAATGAGGCCATTTTGGGGAGTGTCTAGCTGAATCTGACCCTAAGTCCACCCGCCAGTGGTGGTGTGTCCTTGTTGTCTTTCCACAATTCTTGGTCTTGATCTTGGTCTCTCTCCCACATTTGTCCTCCTCTGTCCTCATGTCATCTGCCTGTCTGCCCTGTCACTTGGAAGACCTCCCCAGTTGTCACCCAACCCTGCCCCCACCTATTGTGAAAATCCGCCTTGTCTTTCTTCTTCGATCGTCCTTTCCCATTTCTGTACTGCTACCCGAGCCACCTTAAAAAATGAAACCTTCCTCAATACTTATAATAGTTATGCTAAAGTACGTCTAATTAATACACTGAGAGAAGTTCTTTTTCTCCTCCTGATAATTAAGAATGAGAGTCTATTAATGCTGATTATTTCTGTAACTTCAATTTATTACTTTTCTTGAAAAATCAAATAAAAATTCATCATATGAAATAACTATTCCTTTTCTTGTAACAAAGATCCATTTTTCTTACTAATTAGTGTCTTAATTCTTTCCAGACTGCAAGGAACATATTTGACTATCTTTTTAAGAAAATCTTGCCAGTACAAATTTTACTACAGAAAGCATATGTATAAGTAAGAAATGGGTAAACAAAACTCATTTTAAAGTCCAAGTCGGCAGTAGTGGGAAAAGTATATGAGAGGGCTCATTCCCTGTTTGTACTCCACAGCACTTTTCATTTCTTGACCTCTTTTTCTAGTCCCTTTGAATGCTGTATGGCTGCTCCTAACCATGCAAACCAACTTTAGACTCTCACATTTTATTAGAGTCTGCCACAAAATATGGAATTCCATACCAAATGTGTTTGTATATGTTTCTGTCTTTTTTTACATAACTATTTAGAACAGCTTTATTGCTAATTGTGAAAAATTGGAAAAAAAACCCCAAATGTCTTTCAGTGGGTAAATGGACAAACTATAGTACATCCTCACAAGGGAAGACTACTTAGCCCATGAAAAGGAACAGACTGGCTTCACACAAGCAACATGGTTGAGCCTCAAAAGTATTTACTAAGCCTAAGAAGCCACATCAAAGGACTACATATTATAGAAATCCACTTGTAGACATTCTGGAAAACTTACAGTCGGGAACTTGGTGATTCATGAGGGTTGGGAGTGGAAGAGTAGTTTACCGTGAAGGGCAACAGGTGGAAATTTTAGGGGGTGATGGAACCGTTCTCTATGATAATCTTGTTGGTGGATACACAACTCAATGTACTCATCCAAACGCTTAGAACGCAACACCACAAAGAGTAAATTATGTTTTCTGCTCCTTCATGTTTTTTTTCCTGTTTTCTTTGCTTTCTCTCTTTGCTATCAGGCCGGATGGCGACATTCTTGGCCAGCAACATTAACAGCAAGGCAGCATGATTCTTTGGGTGGAAATGCCTTACAATACCTCCCAGGCGTTAAACACTCTATTTGTTGCAGTAATATGAAGGCACTTTTTTGAGAAAGGTATACAAGCATATTGTTATGTCTCACATGAGAAAAATAGTTTTTCTGGAGTAGATACTTGGAAATGCAATACTTGTAGAGTAAGATATGCACATTTTCCATGTCAATGGGCATTGTTCAATTGATTCCAAAGGGGTCAGTGTATGAGAGTTTCTGTTTCTCTATGATCAAAGCATACCTGGTATTACCAGACTTTAAAAATCATGCTCACTTTCTAAATAAAACATAATAACATGTGGTTTTAGTTTGAATTTTCCTGGTTGTTGTAAAATAGAACATATTCATCATATAAGAATTGACATCATTTTCTATTTTACCTATTGCTATTTGTTCTTCCCCCCTCATGACACCTTATAGTTTTACATATATTCTGGTTATTGTCCCCAGTTTAGCAGATGAAGAAAATAAAACTAAGTGTGGTTTTAATGATCATGCCCAAAGTTACATGACTAATGATTTCCAAGACACTGTTTGCAGCCAAATGTTTCTGCACTTAAGGGTTTTAGTATAACAGAGCTCATCTCCTTGAGTAGCTCTATTAAAACCAATGTCAGCTTCCTTCATTTTACGCACTATCAATATGATTACATTATAGGATGATCATCTTACTTTTTCCCTTTCAAGCTTTTTCATGGCAATCATGCATTTTTATGTTATACTAATGCCAACAAACCATGTGTTATCTGATTGAGTATATTCCACTGTGAAAACACTTTAAAGTCTGCCCAGAATTTGAATACAAAGTTTTAATCAGCAAGTATTTTTATCAGTGCCAAATTATTCGTATGCTTGTAAAGGAAAAAAGAAGTGTTACACTAATAAAAATAATATACACATAGTAATCCCAATAACCAACAGCATGCGCTTGGAAACAGAATCTTCTTTCAAAACTATCAGGTTGACACTTTGTTCAAGTTTCTGGGAGTAGTTTCTGTCTTGACAAGTTGTTCATACATGGGCTTGCATTATGGCCCATGTTGACCACTGAAGAGGCTGCTTTCACCAATAACTTGACTAATGATCCAAAACCTCTCTCCTGGATGACTTACAGCCTCAGCCCCATAGTCCTGCAATGGCTGAAAACATACTTCAGGTCTCCCAATGTTTCAGTGGCCAATGAGAGGTATTTGGCCTGCGAGCTCTGACTGTTTTTCAGTAAAGAGAGTATATTTGTTTGCTAAGAGCTGCTGTAACAAAATAGTGTAGAAATTCAGTGTCTCCCAGTTCTGGAGCCTGGAAGTCTGAGATCAGGGTGTCTGACTACACGGTTGGTTCCTTCTGAGGCTCCAGCCTCGGTCTCTCTTCCTGGTGGTTTGCTGGTTGTCTTCGTCATCCCTGGCCTACAGAAGCTTCACTCCGATCTCTACCTTCAGCTTCACAGTATGTTCCCCCGGGTGTGCGTCCATCTCTTGCCCAAACTTCCTCTTTTTTACAAGGACAGTCATATGGGATTAGGGCTCACCTTAATGACCTCGCTTAACTAGATCATTTGCAAAGACCCAATTTCCAAATGAGGTCACATTCATGGGCACTAAATTCAAGTTTTAACATCTTTTGTGGGGGAGATCCACAGTCCTGATGTTTAATTTTGTCCAATATCATAGAGCCCTTCCTTGCTAATTGTTCCAGTTACTAGATCCATTGCCTTTGTTAATAAGAATCTGTTTTCTGGGGCACCTGGGTGGCTCAGTTGGTGAAGCATCTGAATTTGGCTCAGGTCATGATCCCAGGGTCCTGGGATAGAGTCCCACATTGGGCTCTCTGCTCAGTGGGGAGTCTGGTTCTCCTTCCTTCTCTATCCCTTCCCTCACTTGTGTTCTCTTTCTCTCTCTCAAATAAATAAATGAAATCTTAAAAAAAGAATCTGTTTTCTCATCTTCTTCCTTCTTGTTTTTTTGTTTTTGTTAATTCTCATTAATGACTTCACTAAAAAGCAATTCTCCATCTTTACCTTCTTAATCTGCCAGACAATCTGCTCCTTTTGACGCATAATTTTCTTGCTTCTTTTTATGACGTTTCATTTTCATAAACTCTGGATGTCTCCACATCAGCTGCCACTTCTCGTCCTTGGTATTTCGTTTTGCTTTATTCCATTTCATCATGCTGAGTTGCAACCATCATCAGAGCTTAGTAATGCTCTCAACACAGAAAGGCACTAGAAATGCAGGAAAATTGCAAGGCATTGTGTTAAGGAGAGGCGACACAGCAGAGCTGTTGAGTGGCGTATATACGGCAGTTTCTACAGTTCAATGGGAACTGTTTTAAAGTCCCCAGAGGAAAATAAATAAATAAATAAAGTCCCCAGACGATCAATGTCCAAACACGTGCGACATTCAGCTGTCTGTGATATTTCTCCAGGGAAGTCTTGACTGGCCACTCTCTGTGCTGTGCTCCCTGGCCACCCCACCTCCTTTCCCACCCATTCCCACTATGGGGGTGCTGGCCTCCCTGGAGTTTCACTGGCCCCTGTGCCCCCTGGTCAACATCCAGCATCAGTTATGGGAAGTGCTTGGGATCAGGAAGGCAGGAGCAGAGAACCAGGGCATTTGCTCCCTGCCTTCTAGTGCCTTCCTATATGTAGCCAGTGGCTGGATTGTAGGGCCACAGCTACAGAGGGGCAGGGGCTCTTCCACCAGAACACATCTCCTCTCCATCCCCTTCAGACCTGGAGGTGAGCCATCTTCTTGTTGGTGCTGGTCCCCAGACCCTGAGTGTCCACAACCTTCAGGGTCCCCTTCACCCCTGAGAGTAGTTTCCACCCCAGTTAGCACTCTGTACACACTGTCTGTTAAAATTTGAATATCGTTCTCCTTTATTTGTGAACCTTGGAAAGACAACAGGTAACAGGCTCTGAGAACATGCTGGTCTTTGAGACATAGACTGTTGTACACTTTTTGAGAACTTTTAAGTTTAATTGTGAACTTTTATCGATACCAGTGGAGTGAGGGAGGCTGGGGATGAACATTTTTATTATATTTCCCAATTCAATTACATTCATGATAATATTTCCATTTCAGAACAATTTTATCTTTATCAATTATAAAAATGCCTCTAGGATTCACTTACTTGATGTATTGATGCAATTTCCTCCGACTGTAAGAAAATGAAATTGCTATTCTTTGCAGCGCTATTCACCACCCGCATTAATTATGTCCCCAGTGGGAGGGTCTTTCCACAAAGATGTCCATTTTGCAGAATTGTACACGATGTGCAAAGATACAAAGTAAGTTATGCTGTTGAATATGTCATTGCTCTGTTGTTGTTTATCTTGATGCATTCAGATGATTATGGATAATTCGACTCTCTATCCAGGGCAGCCCCAAAAGAAATTTCAAAAAAAAGCCCAGTCTTACTCTAATTATTTTAAAGGAGTTTCCAAAGAGTGAATGCAAGATTTGTCACTTTGATGACTCTGACATGTTACTGTGGACCTCATGGTCCATTTTGGATCTGGTTCACTTCAAGAAGATTTAAAGAAGTTATGATTGAATATCCAGAAGAGAATGCTGTAATAAGAAATAAAGAGCATAGAGCGGGTACACAGTGGTGCTCAACCAGTGGTAACTCCTCCCATAGCTGGAACTATTGCCCTGGCCACTACCGGTGCCTCTCGTCCAATATACCACCTGTAGCCCCCTTGGTGATTCCAGGTCTTTTGTGTCCACACTTTCCAAGTGAAGGTTTGATCACCCCCAGGGTCTTCTACTTCTCAGTCAGCTGTCAAATGCCTTCTGAAGACCCTAGCAAGGCACCTCGGAGAAGACTATGAGGGACAGGACTCAGGACACACTCCTAGCCAGCTCCTGGCCATGCTGGCTGTGTCCTGTTGACCCAGTGGCTCCCGGATGCCAACCCCCAGAGCAGCCTGCATCCAGGTCCTTGGGGAGATAAGAACATGAGTGATGAGGTGATAGGTTTCTCACAAAACCAAAGTTGTTGAAGTAACACGGCCTGTCCTCATTAATTCTGAGATAATGCCTTTAAACTTTGCATGAAAATTCAGCTTTTTTTTTTTTAAAGAAGAAGCTATTCATTTTTTTTTAAAGATTTTACTTATTTATTTGAGAGAGAGAGAGAGAGAACACAAGCAGAGGGAGGGTCAGAGGGAGAAGAAGGCTCCCTGCTAAGCAAGGACCCTGGAATCATGACCTAAGCCAAAGGCAGATGCTTAACCAACTGAGCCATCCAGTAATTTTCTTTTAAGAAAAATTGATCATTTTATGATCAAAGTCATAGATGGCTCAGTTGGTTGAGTGTCCAACTCTTGATTTTGGCTCAGGTCATGATCTTAGAGTCATGGGATTGAGCCCCACGTCAGGATCTGTGCTCAGTGGAGAGTCTGCTTGAGATTCTCTCTCCCTCTGCCCCTCCTTCTCCTCTCTCTCTTTCTTTCAAATGAATACATCTTTAAAAAAAGGAAATCAAGGGGTACCCGGGTAGCTCAGTGGTTGAGCATCTGCCTCCGGCTCAGGTTGTGATCCTGGGGTCTTGGGATGAGTCCCATATCGGGCTCCCTGCATGGAGCCTCCTCCTCCCTCTGCCTATGTGTCTGCCTCTCTCTGCATCTCTCATGAATAAATACATAAAATCCTTTAAAAAATAAGTTATCAAAGTCACAAAGGAAGATTAATATTTTATACTGTGCTTTTATTTTAAAGTCTTTTATGTCTTTATTTGGCCAAAAATAAAAAAAAGGAAGGAAGGAAGGAAGGAAGGATGGAAGGAAGGAAGGAAGGAAAGAAGGAAGGAAGGTTGGAAGGAAAGAAAAGAAAAAAAATGCCACCACTTACTTTTGGAGCCCTTGGTGGACTAGCCTCTCAGGATTCCCAGGGACAGAGGGACAGGCAGCGGGGCCTTCTCTGATTGACATCCAGTGTGTGGTGACCGGGCTCGGGTGCCCTGTCCTGCATGTACAGCTGACATTGTCTGGTCTTAACCATGGGGTTCACATGGAATAGACAAGGGGCCTGTGGTTCCCACCAGGGCCCAGGGGGCTGAGGAGACCGCTAACACAAGCAGGGGATCAGGTGCAAGGAGGGTATGGCCGTGCCCGCGACGGCCAGGCCATCACTGCTCCTGCAGGAGGGCTCCATCTGTGGCACAGCTGCTAAGGTCAGGGGCCAGTGAAGAGTGCCAGGACCCGGACACTGCCGGAGAGACCCGTGAAACACGAGCTGACATACGTTCTGGCAACAACGAGCCGTGGTCCTAGGGCCTGTGGCTCACTGGGGGACATGGGCAGAACGGTGAACAAGGGGTCTTTTTTTTTTTCTTTTAAAGATTTATTTATTTACTCATGAGAGTCACAGAGAGAGGCAGAGACACAGGCAGAGGGAGAAGCAGGCTCCCTGTGGGGAGCCCTATGCGGAACTCGATCCCAGGACCCCGGGATCATGACCTGAGTGAGCCAAAGGCAGACGCTCAACCTTGAGCCACCCAGGCGTCCCAACAGCAGGTCTTCTTGACCTGTATCGAGTATTTGGCATTTCTCTCCATATGTCGTACCATGGTTTATGGGAGGATAGCTTTTGTTTCCAATGAGGGCTGATAATTAATTACAGTTTCACAGCTCCACTCCTGAGAGTAAGGCCTGCAGACCCACTGGCTGCTGTGGTTCTGAGAAAGCCTGGCCCTGCCGAATTGAGGCACCACCCCAGTGCCGGGGGGATGTTACGGTGCCTGGCCCCCCACCTACCTTTGCGAGCGCCCCTGGGAACCCTTCCTTTTCCATGGGCCTTCGCTGTGGTCATAAAGGCTTCACTGTATGTGGGGACTGGGGGGCACCCCTGAGACCATCACACATGGGGCCCACATTCTGAAATCCAGTGCTTTTTTACTTGAACACACCTGGGCGTTCTCGCTGTCCCGACTGGTGACAGTAATTCACTGAGTGCGAGCCCCGGGCTGAGGCAATGGGAAGCGAACACCTTTACTAAAGCCAGATGCTGTCCTGAGCCTTGTACCTGGATCAAGTGAATAACCAAGTCCACAGGCCACAGGTGTGCCACAGGTGTGTCAGAGAAGTTGGGTGGGTGACTTGCCCTGAGTCACTCAGCTGTGGAGCCACAGAATTCAAATCTGTATGGCGCTAAGGCTCCAGACCCTCTCTTGATTCTCACACTGGGCTGTCACAGGCCCAGTTCCCCTGGGCACACACGAGCAGCCCCCAGCAGACTCTTCAAATGCCCAGTGAGGTTCAGCCTGCTTCGTCCTACACAGCAGAGCCCATGTGTCACTGACAGGTGGCGTCTTGGCCTTTCTGCAGAAGCTGCCCAGGTGCCCACTCAGGGTGTGGGGGGGCAGACTTGTCGCCTATCCCAAGGCTCTGTCCAGACAATGCCAAGTTCTCTGTGGAGTGCCTAGGCTCCGTTTTGGGGGGATGGGGGAGCACTGAGGCTCCAAAGCTCCACCGATTTTGTGGAGCTTCCTTTGGTGCACCGATTCCTGCGCCAAAGGAAGAGGTGCAATCTTCCTTCTGCAAAACAAGCAATCTCCATTGTAGTTGTCAAAGGTATTGATAAGCAAAGAGAAATAGGAGATGGCTTTTCAAGAGCCAGGATACCCAAGAGCGCTCTTTGACCACCTGATCTTAATGCCATCAATGAGAAGTCCCTGGGCACAAGTAGAAGTGGGGGATGACTCCCAGGCGTCCCAGGGAGAGCCATGAACAGCATCCACCAGCGCCCACTCCATGCGGCTGCTCTGGGTGTCTTCAATGATGGGGGGTTTGCATAGAGGGACTCCTCTGTCACTGGGGGCAAGTCTGCAATGTTCCTTCTTGGAAAGAAAAGAGAACACTTCTCAATAAACCTGAAATCTGAGGCTCCACTGAGGAAGAGGGGGCAGGGTGCAGAGCACTCATCTCTCAAATGTGTTTCCTAAAAATCGCAGGTCAAAACCAGTTTCTATGGGTGTGCTCCAGTGATGATAGGGTTGGCTTTACCTGGTTGTCAAGTTAGGGGTGTCTTTCCTCCGTTGGTTTGTTTTCATTATCTTTTAAACTATTTTAAGCAGGAGGATCCAGACCTTAGTTCAATAATCTTCCTCTGCTTTTTTCTCTCTCTTTCCCTTTATTACACCTGTACCTCTCTATTTCTCGGACCAAAATTGGGACTGATTTCTGATTTGCTAGCAATAACATTTTGTGCCTTAAATTGTTTAATACATCTCATGACCTCCCTTGAAAAAGCCCGAGACACAGGTAAGTCTAGGAAGTCTTTGGAATTTTTATTTGCAAAATGAAGAAGTAAGGCAAAATGTATCATGTGTTATATGTATATCATATATTTATATATATCTTGGAGAGAGGAGTTGTTATCTCACACACTTTTGTTTCTGTTGTTTATTTTATTTTTTGAAGTGTAGTTTTAGCTAACAGCCAATTTTTGTCACTAGAGAAACATGGAACAGATTATATTTTTAAAAAGCAGCTTCTATGTTATTGTCATTTAAAATAATAAGCATATAAAAGAGAATTAGAAGATGATTCAGATAAATTCAAAAAGTTAGATTCTACACAGACATTATGGACCATGAGGTCTACAACCAACTATTAAAGGATAGCATATTTTCACATTTAACGACAATAGATTTATTTTAACTTTTGACTGTCAGCTTTAAATATTCAACTGATCTTTATAATTAGAAAATATGTCTTGAGTATATCTGAATAGATTAGCTGTTTGTAGAAAATACTAAGAATATCTTCTCCATTACATACATAAAGGTCGTAATGGATTATTAGTGTTCAAATAAAATAAGATGGAGGGGTGTCTGGGTGGCTTAATCATTTAAGTGTCTGACTCTTGGTTTCAGCTCAGGTCATGATCTTGGGGTCCTGGGATTGAGCCCCGCATTGGGCTCCATGCTCAACGCAGGAGTCTGCTTGTCTTTCTCCCTCTCCTCCTCCCCCTGCTCGCATACTCTCTTTCTCTCTCAACCAAATAAAAATAAAATCTAAAAAAATAAGATAAAATAAGATGGAGGCCAGCTTTGAGGATCCCCCGGGAGACACAATCATTTAAGCCACCTAAGCAAAACAAGTCTAGCTTATTTCCTGAACACAAGCAAAACTTAAATTAGGTTATTTCTTATAAATGTCTCTGAAAATCATAAAAAAAAACTTAAGTCATTGTCCTAGAAATGGATAAGACAATCCCTTTTAACCAATTCCCCTCTGTCTAGAAACTCTCACTGTAGTAACCAACCACTTGTAAAGGGTAAGCAGCTCCCCCGTTTTTACTTTATAAGCCATCCCAAACTGTCATGCCCCTGAGCTTTTTAAAAGTTTTGAATTTGAAAACTCCCAGTCTGAATGTGAATGGTTCTTTTTTTTTTTTTTAATGGTTCTTATACACACAATAAACTCTTACAAAATGCTATTTTACTGATCTGCTTTTAATTTTTACTGTTTCTGGATCTTTGACATTAGTAATTTTATAGATAATATTTGGCAAATATACAGAATCAGTTGGAGCTGAGGGTGGTAAATGTCCATTGACATTTACAAGAAAATTATAAAGCAGATCAAAATGTTTGCATTTTTAATATTTGCATTTTCATTTTATTCGTGATTTTTTCGTAATGTCGACAAGAGAAAGATATCAGAATTTTTACTTCGCTCATACTCATGGCTACTACCACAGTTCAGTAATTTAATAAACAGTATTAATTCAATTCTATTAAAAACATAAAAATTTAATGAATATAATTGTGATTACTAATGATACCACACTTGATATGATATTTTCTAAGGCTGTTAAAGATGTCTTTAATTAGTTGAGTTTTTTTTTTTTCCCATTCAAGTCAGTTCCTGACTGATTACCTAAACTTGGTTATAATTGTTAATAATTCCATGAAAATTCTCTTTACCTTCTTTCATAGTAGAAATAACTGAGGAGGAAATAATAGGTATGATATTTATTTCAGACATTAAATATAAAGCTGTTCTACATGTCTTTGGATTATTAAAGAAAAAAACAACATAGGCCCCATATGTGTTACTTACACTGAGTTTGTAGACTTCTATTTAAAACATAATCTAACTTCAATTTCAACCTCCCCCAGGAGTGTTGTCTTGACCGACCAGTCAGGAACTTTCTAGTGAGCCTGCCACATGTACCCTCTCTGTGCCCCAAAGAAAGATGAGGTCATCTCCTGATAAGATCCCTTGCTTCCCCCCCCCCCCGCCCCCCTGCTAGAAAGCAACCTTGCCTGGAGCAATGATTTTCTTTTGCTAGCAACTTTCTTGCCCCCCACCCTCTGTCTATAAAGACGTTTCATTTTCTACAACTCCTTGGAGTGCCTCTCTACTTACTAGATAGGGTGCTGCTGATTCACAAATCATTTCATCAAGCCAATCAGATCTTCAAATTTGCTTGGTTGAATTTTATTATTTAACAGGGTGTTTATAATTACAAATCATAGATGTTAAACAGTGCATATGGCTTGGTTGCTAAAAAAAAACAAAGGACTAACTTGCAGAATAGAAATCTATTCATGTGAAAGGTATACTCAATAGGTAAAGCAGTTGGCCTGATTTTTAATATTTATTTACTTATTCATTAATATTTATTTATTTATTTATTTATTTATTTATTTATTTAATTTATTTTAGAGAGGAAGAGGGCATGAGTGAGTGAAGAAGCTTGGGGAGGGTGGAGGGAGGTGGGGAGAGAAGGTCTAGCAGATTCCGTGCTGAGAGCAAAACCCCATGCAGGGCTCCATCACCCGAGATCATGTCCGGAGCTGAAATCAAGAGTTAGATACTTAACCAACTGTGCCACCCAGGTGCCCCTGGCTTGATTTTTTTAAAAGTATCTACCGAGTTATTCTATTTCACAGCTAACCTTACTGTCCACTGCCTTCATTGTATACGGTTCCTTTGCTTTGAAAGTCAGCATATGTTGTGCTATAACTTTGAAGTTCTTTCCTCAGAGGATACTTCTGGTAGTGGGGAAGTATATAGGAAACACACGTTTAATAGAGCACAGATTGCAGATTTAATGGTAGTGTGTTGTGCTGATCTATTTGAGGCCTCTGATATACAATCCAGGCAAGAGTCTTTGACTGGAGGCCTCTGCTACTGGGGCCAAGGTGCTCCTTCCTAAGACACCTGGCCCAACAGGGCACTGAGGCTGGCCCAGCAGGACTGTCAGTGCATTGGCTATCCACTCAGGACACACAGGGGTAGATGTCATTGACTGTGACCCAGGAGCCAAGGACAGAGTCTGGGAGGACACTGAGGACATGATGGAAAAAATTCTTGGAACAGGCCAGCACTTCTCTAGAGAAATGTTAACAAGAGTCCTTGAGGGTGAATCTTTTTTTTTTTTAAGATTTTATTTATTTATTCATGAGAGCACAGAGAGAGAGAGAGAGAGAGAGAGGCAGAGACACAGGCAGAGGGAGAAGCAGGCCCCATGCAGGGAGCCCAACGTGGGACTCGATTTCGGATCTCCGGGATCACACCCTGAGATGAAGGCGGCACTAAACCGCTGAGCCACCCAGGCTGCCCAAGGGGGTGAATCTTTGAAGCTACTGGGTTTCTGTAAAAAGTAATTGGCAACCGAAGTATGGTGTAAAATGGTAAAAGTAAATAGGATAAAGACTCTACTGACTGGCGTTATATTGCAGGAATGTATCAAAAACTCTGAAAAGAGGCAACTGGGTGGCTCAGTGGGTTAAGCATCTGCCTTCAGTTCAGGTCATGATCCCGGGGTCCTGGGATGGAGCCCTGCATTGGGCTCCCTGCTCAGCGGGGAGTCTGCTTCTCCCTCTCCCTGCTTCCTGCTTGTGCTCTTTCTTGCTCTCTCTCTCTCTAAAACAAACAAACAAACAAACAAACAAACAAACAAACAAACAAAGAAAATCTTTTAAAAAACAAAAACCTCCAAGAAACCAAAAACTCTGTGGAGTCCAGGAAGAAAAAAACTGACAAAACCAAAGTCTCCCATAACAAAAGTTGCTACCATGCTGCCAGGTGGGAACAAGGCCACCAGAGTGTACCCCCTCCTGGGGCTGGCCTGCATCCCTGAGTGGCCAACTCCCCGGCCCCCTCGAATTCCATGTAAAAGAAGAACAGGGTCTGTAACAGCCGCATGCCCACAGACTCATCCTTAAGACTGAGTTGTCTGGGGGACATGGAGGGAAAGCCAGGCACCCTGAGGTGCCAAGAAAAAATTATTCCTGACATTTGTCAGGCTAATTGCAGGCAGAGGGGCTTTACTGCAATGGGGTTTTATCATGGGGAGGGCAGATTGGGCTCAAATCCCAACACAACAAGGAATTGCGGGATTTATAGCCAAGGGGGGCTGGAGGGCAAGTAAAATGGAAAAATAACTAAGAGGGGGCACCTGGCTGGCTCAGAGGTAGAGCATCTGCCTTTGGCTCACGGTGTGATCCTGGGGTCCTGGGATCGAGTTCCACATCCAACTCCCCGCAGGGAACCTGCTTCTTCCTCTGCCTGTGTCTCTGCCCCTCTCTCTGTGTCTCTCATGAATAAATAAATAAAATCTTACAAAAAAAAACAAAAAGAAAATCACTAAGAGGAAAGGTCAGGGGTAAGGGAGGTTCTGACAAATCTGTCCTACCAGGATTCTTGCTGAGGGCAGCTAGAGAGAGCAGACATCTCCTGGGGGATGGTGGAGGATACAGAACCTAATCAGATACCAGGGGCCAAGGCCAGACTGACAGGAGGATTCTTGTCAGAACTGGACTCTACAAGGGAGGACCCAGGAGGCCAAGGTGGGGCCCAGTGAAAGAGATTGCTTTGGAGCACCTGAGCACCGTTTGGTCAAGGAGAGAATCTTTGCCAGTGGGTCTGCCATCCCCTTCACTGAGCCTGGCTATACCCAGTCCTGGGGCATGCAGGGAGGAGCAAGGTTGCACTGGGTCCCTGAGCATGGCACTTCCTGGATGTTCAAGATCCCAGAGCAAAGGCAAATAAGACTGCATGCTACGGGGAATGTGTATAAGGCTTCTGGGGTGACCTGGGCTCTAGCCAGACCCCAGTCCTGCCCAAGGCTCCCTGCCCCCAGCCTATCCCACCTGCTTACCCATGCCTCAGGTGCTTGGCCAGCCAGCCACTCCCTGCTGTGCATGGATAGCCAGCAGCCAGATATGCCTCTGTCCAGAGGCCAGGGGCCCCACAGCTCCTCTGGGCTGTGCCATGTCTTTCCTACAACATATGGTCCTAGCAACCTCCAAGGACCCAGACATGGGAAAAAGTGGATGAAGACAGGGGAAGGTCCATGGGTGGTGGGGTGTCAGCCCAGAGCAGGTGGGCTTCATGAGGAAGGTCCTATGATGATCAAATAAATACTGTATCTTATATTGTGTTAGGCAGGGATGTGATCTAACAGGGACAGCAGAGATCTTTTAGAAGCCGTTTTGGATGGGTACTCCAGGGACCCCACTGAGATGGGCGATGGCTGTGTGTGCTGTGGGTGGGAAGAATATTCCAGAGTGCAGAGTTTCAAGGCAGGGGGTATCCAGAGCATCAGAGTGAAAGCACAGGGCCCAGCATGGCTATCATGCAAGGAGCGAGGGAAGGAGGTGAGTGTGAGCCCAAGGGGGCCAGGGCCAATTCAAACCTGACTCCAAGGTAGAAGCGAGAACTTGGGATTTATTATAATCAGACAGGAGACCACTGAACAATTTGAGGAGGGGCGGCATAGTTAGGCTTTCTTTTTGGAAGGGTTACCGGCAGCTCTGCGAGCAGGCCAGGGGGAAGGGGGTGGACACAGGGCGATTGACCAGGAGGCCTTTGCAGCTGCTGGACAAAGAAACTGCAAGCAGAGGGTCTGGGTGGGCTCTGTCTCCCACTTCTGTTCTTGATATTCCAACTGTGCACTTTTGCATGTGTGACACTGAACAAGTTCCTCCATCCCACCCATGGATTACAACTTGCTCTGAGACCAGTCACACTTTCTGAGAGTGGACAGAGTGCAGATTCACATGTCAGGGCAGGCGGTCTGACAACAGTTTTGCTTAACTCAATGGTCATGGTCTGTGGTTGTGGTTGCAGTTTTATGATTGTGACGTTATTTGTTTTGTGTCTGCTTTTTACCCCGGACTATATGCTTCATGAAAGCAGAAAATTGTGTTTTAAATCACTACTGTATCTGTGGTTTTAACACAGTGCCCGACATATAGCAGCTCCTCAGGTTGTGGTGTGTTCATGTTTGGGTATTACTGGCTGAGAATGACAACACAGCAATGAGAAAGAGACTGGACAGGTATTCTGTCAGTGGGAAATTTTTTCTGTGTTCTTTCCTACTTTAGACTTTGAGTACCCTAATTTCTCCTCTTTATTTTCTCTGTAATGATCTTTTCCTTACAACCATAAAGAATGAGAAGACTTCTCTGGGAAAAATTTAAATGTTTCACCATCAATTCTAACTGATGAATGTAATATTGAATTCATACTTTAGTATACAGTTAGTAAATATTTTTCCTATGTTTTCTATATTTAAAAAATGTCAGCATTTATTACTATGAAAAACAGACGCTAAATAAAATTCATTTTCTGAAGCTTTGGGACTGTAAATTATAAGGCCCAGAAACCACATTTTTGTGGTTCTATTTCTCAAGCATCCAGCCCAATGGTGTAGTGATAGGATAACAGTGACCATGGGGACATATTGCTGCTGACATAGGGACTCAGCTTCCCACCAACCTGTTTGACTTATTCCATAGAAAGTGAGTTTTTTTTTTCTGAAGACATTTTAGTATTTTTAAATAACAATTTACTAGAAAAGTCAATTGCTTTCCTATATATCAGCAATGTGAAATGTGAAATTAGAAACTCAATGCTATTTATCTTAGCCCCAGAACAAATGAAATACATAGGTATAAACCTAACAAAATATGTATAAGATCTATATAAGGTAAACTACCAACCTCTGATGAATGAAATCAAAGAAGAATTATATAAATGGAAACATAGTCCATGTTCATGGATAAGAAGACTCAATATTATCAAGATGTAATTTCTTCCCAACTTGATCTATGGATTCAACACAATCCTGATCAAAATCCCAAGTTATTTTATGAATATTGACAAACTGGTTCTGAAGTATATATGGAGAGGCAAGAGACTCAGAATAGTTAACACAATATTGAAGGAGAAGAACAAAGTTGGACAACTGATGCTGTCTTACTTCAAGATTTACTACGAAGATACAGTAACCAAGACAGTGAGGTATTGGTAAAAGAATACACAAATATATGAAAGGGACAGAACGGAGAATCCAGAATAGACACACAGAAATATAATCGGCAGATCTTTGGCAAAGGAGCAGAGGAAACACAATGGAACAAAGATGGTCTTTTCAACAAATGGTGCTGGAGCAACCAGACCTCCACATGCAAAAACAAAACAGTAAGGAATTTTGTTTTCTTGGGGTAAACCTAACTCATACATGGAAACTATCATTTCGTATACTGTTGGATGAAGTAATTTTGTTCAGGATTACATCTTCATAAAGAAGTTAGTCAACTAATCTTTGACCAAGCAGGAAAGAATATCCAAAGGAAAAAAGACAGTCTCTTCAATAAGTGGTGTTTGGAAAATCAGGCAGCCTCATGCATAAGAATGAAATCAGACCACTTTCATACATCATTCTCAAAGATCAATTCAAAATGGATGAAAGACATAAAGGTGAGATAGGAACCCATCAAAATCCTGGAGAACATAGGAAGCAAACTTTTTGACCTTGGCCACAACAACCTCTTGCAAGACACGTCTCTAAAGGCAAGGGAAACAAGCAAAAATGAACTGTTGGGACTTCATCAAGATAAGAAGCTTCTATGCAGCAAAGAAAACAGTCAACAAAACTAAAAGGCAACCTACATAATAGAAGAATATATTTGCAAATGGCATAACAGATAAAGGGCAGGTGTCCAAGATATATAAAGAACTTATCAAACTCAACACCCCAAAACAAAAAATCTAATGAATAATGAGCAGAAGATATGAATGGACATTTCTCCAAAGAAGACCTACAAAAGGCCAACAGGCATGTGAAAAAAGCTCCACATCAACTGCTGTCAGGAAATACAAATCAAAACCACAATGAGATACCCCCTCACACCAGTGAGAATGGCTAAAATTAAAAGACAGGAAACAACAGATGTTGGCAAGGATCTGGACAAGGGGGAACATTTTTGCACTGTTGGTGGGAATGCAAGCTGGTATAGCCACTCTGGAAAAGGGTATGGAGGTTCCTCAAAGAGTTAAAAATAGAACTACCCTATGATCCAACAATTGCACTACTAGGTGTTTACCTGAAAGATACAGATGCAGTGAAACGCCGGGACACCTACAGCCCGATGTTCACAGCAGCAGTGTCCACAGCAGCCAAACTGTGGGAGGACCCATGATGTCCTTGGACAGACGGATGAATAAAGAATATGTGATATATATATATAAATGTAACTCAGCTATCAAAAAGAATGAAATCTTGCCATTTGCAATAACATAGATAGAACTAGAGGGTATTATGTTAATTGAAATAAGTCAGTCAGGAAAGTAAATTACCATATGGTTTCACTCCTATGTGGAATTATAGAAGCAAAACAGATGGACATCTGGCAAACGAAGGAAAAGTAAAGAAGATGAAAACAGAGAGGGAGGAAAAAGAGACTCAATCATAGGAAACAAACTGAGGGTCACAGGAGGGGAGAGGGTTGGGGAAATAGGTCACTGGGGGATGGGCATGAAGGAGGGCACGTGGTGTCATGAGCACTGGGTGTTACATACAACACCTCTTGAATTCTACCTCTGAAACTAATAATACACTATATGTTAATTAATTGGATTTAAAATAAATTTTTCACAAAACATCAAAAAACAAAAACAAAACAAAAAACATGCAAAACATACAAAAAAAAAAACATGTCCACATGTAGAAACAAAACAAAAGAAAAAACAAAATGGATCACAGACCCAAATGTAACACTATAAAACTCCTAGAAAAACTTAAGAAAAAACCTTAACCACCTTGGATATGGCACCGACTTTTAGATACCACCTCAAAAGGCGCAATCCACAAAAGAAACAATTGGTAAGCTGGAAATCATAAAAATTAAAAGCTTTTGCTCTGCAAAAGAAAATGTCAAGATAATGAGAAGACAAGACAGACTGGTAGAAACATCTGCAACAGACACATCTGATAAAGTATCGTTATCCAGAATACACAGAGAACCCTTAGAACCAACAATATGACAACGAGCAGTTTGATTTAGAGTTGGGCAGAAGATCTGAACAGACATTGCACAGAGAAGTTACATGGGTGGCCAGCGAGCATATGAAAAGATCCTCACAATTATACATTGTTAGAAAATTGCAAATTAAAACAACGATGGGACACCACTAGACACTTAAGAGAATGGCCAAAATCCAGAACACTGGAAACACCAAGTACTGACGAAGATGTGGAGCAACAGGGATTTGCATCCATGGTTGGTGGGAAAGCAAAATGCTGCAGCCACCTTGGGAGACAGATTGGAGGTTTCTTTTTTCTTTTTTTTTCTTTTTTCTTTTTTTTTTTTTAGATTGGTGGTTTCTTATGGAATCGAACATACTCTGACCCCACAATCCAGCACTCTCACTGGAGACTCCTTTTTACTCAAAGGAGTTGAAAACTTACATCTGCACAAAAAACTGGGCACATGTTTTTAGCAGCTTTTTCCATAATTGCCCAAACTTGGAAGCAACTGGTCTATCCTCCTGCAAATAAATGTATACATAAAGTTTGGTCCATCCAGACAATGGAATATTATTCAGTCCTAAAAAAAAGAAAGAGCTATCAAGCTGTGGAAAGACATGAAGGAAGCGTTAATGCATAAGACTGAGGGAAAGAAGCCAACTGGAAACAGAATGAGACTTGGTGGCTATAACGCCGAGACCACTATCATGGGAAAAATTTCCCTGCATGTTGTCACTCCAGTCGGATGATTTAAACATGGGTTATCCATGTTTCCCCTGCGATTGTAAAAGAAGGCTGTGATACACAGGACTAGAGTGTATGAACTGTGCCTGAGGAAACGGAGCCGGTTCATGAACAGCTCGCAGCTGTGGGTGATGCCGTGTGTCCATCTGGCCAGCGAGGGACAGGAGGGGACAGGAGGGCCTGCCTTCAGACAAGCCGCCCCCGGATCACCCTGAGCCTGCGGATCAGGATGGCAGTAGCCACACGAGGCCTGGGGGCCCCGACAAAGTCACCAAGGAGGAATGTTCTAGGCAGGCCCACAGGCCCCGTTTCCTCCACTCGCTGCTCTTTTGTGAAAAATTCTTCCACACAAATATGCATTTTTGTCCCTCAATAAAAATAGCACTGGAGGCTTTCTCTACTAGAAAGTTAGGAATGTTCGTCTTCCTTAGTCTCTCTGTTGGATGAACTTTCATTGTTGTAAAATCACTCAGAAGAATGTTCATCCTGCTAATACGTCCCCTGGACCAGTGTCCCTGCAACATGGCATCCGACCCACGACATCGAGGAACTCACCAGCGGGCAAGAGGTGCTCCAATGTGATTTTGGTTACTTGGGTAATGAAATGTGATCATATTCATTAACCAAAGGCAAACCTGGCCAAGCACAGCATGGATAACAGTTCCTGGGAGCTCTCTCTGCTTCTTTTCTGTGGTCTCCCTGTGAAATGTGGTCACCTCTCAGCAGTAAAGCATCAACCTGAGAAGCCCTGGGAGGAGGCCCCGTGTCTGTTCCTGGGACACCCTGTTCTCCTGCTGGTTCCTCTGAAGTTCCCAGAAGCTGTGCTCTTCACACAGGCCCTGATCCCACTTACCGGCAGTGCAGGAGGGCATCATGAACATGTCAGGTTGCTCTTCGTTTTAAGGGTTTGGCTTTTAATCCTCAATTTGTTTCTGTTCCTAAGCTTTTAGAGCTTTTTGTCAACTTATGGGAAACATCTTGAAAATGTCAAGTGACCTTCAAATCTAAATGCTTCCACCTAGTATGTCCTTAAGAATGATTCCCCCACCCCCTGCCCCAAAGCTTAATAGTTGCTTTCTCAGAATTGAGATTTTAACATAAAAATACACAAGTGAAAAACCTCCCAAATATTGGCATTTTCACAGCTAATTCCCTTTTAAAAAAAAGATTTATTTCTTTATTATTTTAAATATGTGGGGAGGGGCAGAAGGTGAGGGAGAGAGAATCTTAAGCAGGCTCTGTGCTGAGTGCAGAACCTGACGGGGGGCTCGATCTCATGACCCAGAGATCACGACCTGAGCTGAAACCAAGAATCAGACACTTAACTGACTGCATCCATCACCCAGGCGCCCCCACAGCTCACACCTAACATATTTTCTGACTTTTGTAAAGAAGGAAGAAAAATCAACAAGAATTTTTTAGGCAAGCCGCAATATTATGAAAATAAAATATTACATGGTATTATATAATAAAATATTTTATAGTATTTCAATGTTATACAAATAAGTGAACATAAATACATTTCCAAATAATATGAAATTTTATAAGGTTATATCTTAATTGTTTTTACTAAGAATAAGAAAAGCTCTTTCCAACGGGCTGGTCAAAGGTGGAAACAAGGTTATTTAAAAATGCAAAGAAAAGTTATAAATTCAGATTAAGGCTGTGACATAACGCTAGACACAATCCCTAGAGGTGAGGGCTCCCGGATGAGAAAGCGGATCCCTAGCCTGTGCCAGCAGCACCTGGAGAGAAGGGGTGTCGAATATGCACCACTACCTATTCTCCAGAGAGAGTTTTCAGGGTCAGGACTGTACCCTTACTTCTGTCCCAACAGGGAGCATCCAGGAACCAGCTCTGGGACCCTGTTCGAGTCCCCCTGGCATTGGGGACTCAGGGCATGACTAAACATCTCGAGACATCTGGGGCCAGGGATGGCTTTTGGAAGTAGGTGCCGCCCAGGGTCAGGGTGGAGGGTCATCCAGAGGAACCACTGTGGTCCCCCGTGGGCGAGAGCTGCCCTGAGAGGGGAGGCCAGGGGAAGAGCAGGACCTCTGCCCTGTGATGGGGGCCCCGGGGGGACCGGCTGGCCGAGGTGCTGGTCCTTGCTTCAAGGAGCTGCATGTGTGCGATGCCTGGAAATGGTACCAAATGGCCAGGAGAGGAGTCGGCTCCGAACCCTGCCGAGGCCTGGGTCACTGTTGGGCTGGTGGCAGCGCGGTGCTGGCCACACAGCCCGGCCCCTGTGGGCAATGAGTAGTCAGAACTGGATTGGTGAGGCAGGCCAGCAGGTGAGGGTGGCGGGCACACCTGGGAAGCCCGCGCGGCAGGACGTGCAACGGAGAGGTCCCGGCAATCCTGGGGGGCAGCAGCTGCGCGTCGAGATGCGACTTGGCATTTGGACTCCTGTCTGGGCAATTTAAGTCCTGAAACCAGACCTCCTCCCGTTATTAGAGATAACCAGAGAGCCCCGACTTTACCCAAGGGCTGCGGGGAACAGCACCAAGGAGCAGGTAGGAGTAGACGGGTGGAGACAACAGGGCTGGTTTTGAAAGTAGCACACGGAGTCCAGCTTGTTCAAGGCTGAAGAAGTAACAGCTTTAGGATCACAGGGTCCTGTACCACTAGACTCAATCAGGAAAGACCTGCTGAACGCCGTCGCCCAAAAGGACTCCAAGGTGACTTGGAAGAGTACTGCTTATTTTCCCAGAGAGGATTTTTTATTTTATTTTATTTTTTTATTTTTTTAAATTTTTTATTTATTTATGATAGTCACACAGAGAGAGAGAGAGAGAGAGGCAGAGACATAGGCAGAGGGAGAAGCAGGCTCCATGCACCGGGAGCCCGACGTGGGATTCGATCCCGGGTCTCCAGGATTGCGCCCTGGGCCAAAGGCAGGAGCCAAACCGCTGCGCCACCCAGGGATCCCAGATTTTTTATTTTTAATCCATCTAACAATACTAGCATTTTTGTGTGAGGAAATTTAACTCTGTAAAAAAATAACTAATTGTGTGTACTTTATTTTACAAATAAAAATGACTTGATAATAATATGAAAGAAAAAAATCAGCAATAATAGAAAAATCACTCAATACTTGCTAAGGAAATTGTATTACTATTTGAACTCCTTTCCCCCTTGCAACAATGCTATTAACTTTGATCCCCATTTTCCGGGTCAAGGAAATGAAGTCTGGAGGCACTGGGTGACTTGCCCAAGGGGAAAGTTTAGCTCACCCCGGGGAATACGCAGTGCAGTGTAAATGTACACACTCTACAGACTATTTACTGACACTGGAAATAGGCCCAGAAGCGTCACCGGCTTGAAGGTATGGCAGGTGTAAGAGGGAAGGTCAGTGGTCTGGCCTCTGAGGTTTAAGGACAGTGTGCGAGCTCAGAGAAGCCTGGCTGGCTACAGGGGTCGTTGCAGGCAAGTGGCACAGATCGTGAGGCCACAGGGAGCAGGTGGGAGTGCGTGCAGCTTCTGGACTCAGGAGCAAGGCCGAGCTGCAGACATCCTTAGGGGTGGGTGCAGGGGGACAGCACAAACATGCTTCCAGCCAGAGAGCTGTGCCCCCCACGCCTGCGGGCGGAGGTGTTCCCTGTTCTGTATCCTCATCTACCCTGCCTGCTGAGCACTGTTTTATACCATCTGGAAGTAACTTTCACCTGTGTTACAGTGTGGCTGTGGAGAGCATGAGTGTGAGGAATGGGCTCTTCTGGTTATCATAGCACAGGACGCCAGGGGGCCCAGGCTGAGGCGGGGAGGGCTCCCCAGCATACCCCAGTAATGGAGACATGCCTCTGTGTGGGGAAAGCAGCTATCCGCATGGCCAGGGGCATTTATTTTAAAATTCAATTGGCCAACATATAGTATAATACCCAGTTCCGATCCCATCATGTGCCCTCCTTAGTCCCATCACCCAGTTACCCCATCCCCACACCCTCAACTCCTTCTGCAACCCTTGGTATCCCAGAATTAAGAGTCTCTCATGGTTTGTCTTCCTCTCTAATTTTTCTCTACTCAGTTTTCCCCTTTCCCTTATGGTCCCTTTAACTACTTCTTATATTCTGCATATGAGTGAGACCATATGATAATTGTCCTCCGATTGACTTACTTCACTCAGCATCATACCGTCCAGTTCCATCCACGTAGATATAAATGGTGAGTATTTGTCCTTTCTGATGGCTGAGTAATATTCCATTGTATATATAGACCACGTCTTCTTTATCCATTCATCTGTCAATGGATATCTTGGCTCCTTCCACAGTTTGGCTCTTGTGGACATCGCTGCTGTGAACATTAGGCACAATTCTAAAGACCAATCCTGTTCCTGGAAATGGTGAATCTGACCAACCTCAGAGAGGTAGTGGCAGTTGGGAAACCATCTGGATCATGTTACCTACTGTGTTCTTGCTGTGAGCACCACAGAAAGTGTAGCTGTGTGTATGTGGGAACATTTCCAGAAGTTTCCGTAACTTAAAAAAGTAAAAGTGCATGAAACAGAAAAATATTGTGACCAATCAAGGGAACCACTCTTAAGGATGAGCACTGTAGCCTGAATTTTTTTTTTTTCTTTTCGGGAAAAGATTTTTACCCTGTGGAACACCAAAAAGTTATCACATAATTGCCACCCTCCACATTTTGTTCTTCTCAAGTACATGATTTATTGAAATCAGTGTGAGGCCTGTTTTAAATATAAATTGTTTTCAAAACCAAGCTTGTAATATATCCTGAATATCATGTAGAGAGCCACGTAGATTAAACATCACTTCATTTTCAGCAAAATGGAGATCTAAGTTTGTTATTTCCTCCACTATGTTTGCTTTTGATTTCCATATCTGCTTGGTATATATAAATGGCGAAACATTCGTAAGATTTATGGGAGGTGAATCTTGTTAAAAATAAAATGCAGGTAGCCATAAAGTCTGGAAATATTGACAGTATTTTTCTAATAGATTGAACCCCTTTGACTCTTCTAGGGTGAAGGTACAAGTTTATGTGAGAGAAATTGCACCCACAAATCATCAGAGGCTTCATAGGATAGATGTGCATGATAGGTGATAGGTGGGAATGTTGTTTTAACACACATTAGTTCTTTGAAATTGTACACAGTTTAGTGAACTATGAATTGCTAGTGAGGGACAACACATTCACATGTCATAGGGAGAAGCTGTTATGGATGTCTGTCTACGTTTGCAGGCTGCATGGCCACCCTAAATGACTTACTCAAAGATTGAATAATCATCACTGTGTTAAAACTGATTAAGGGTCAACTAGTCAAGGAAATACTGCTCTTTGTAAAGCATTTCCTGTATGAAAATTTTCCTAATTGGCCTCATTTTGTTCTGCATTAGTTGCATTAAAAAAAATACTATCCAATACTGTAAGACACCTGAGACCATATTGTATCATTTTGTGATTCAACGACATAAGGGAGTAAGGTAGAAAAATAGTTATGTTTGTCAACTCTGGCAAATAGAAGGGTATTTCTTGTTGAAATAAATAGGCCAAAGAGCCTTCATGTAAGTTCTGCTTCTCTTAATGAAGACTGGCACTGTCGTTCCCATGGATAATCTGAGAGACTTAACCAGGGACACATGCTTGGCAGCTGTCATTAAAATAGATTTTAACAGGGCAAGAAAAATGAGTTGCTTATGAGCAACAAGAAACACATATACACTGTCATGAAAATGCACCCTTTGGAAAGTGTTAGGAATATAATGTGGGCATTTTGATGGCTAATGTACACTTGATGTGTACATTAACATACATTTTGATTATTAATGTACACTTTCTTCAATTCAGGTATTAAGATGTTCCTTCTACTAATTAGGTCATGTGTATATCTCGTAGATGAAATGATATATTTTGTAAGATTTCTAACTATTTGAAACAATGTGTCCTTTCTTTTTAGCCCTATAATGAGTATAAAATGGAGCCTGATTGCCTGAGACTTGCAAAATGTTTATTTTTAGAAAATTATTTTAAATAATCCTAAATAGGATCTCGGTGTAAACTATGTTAGCAGAACATTAGGACTTTGTCACATCTGGAAATATGTATAAAATACCATTTGAGGGCATTGTCACATCTTAAGGAAAAAAAATAAAAAGTATGATTTTATCATACTTTATCAGAGGATAAAATGGAAATATTTGTAGGTGTCTGACTCATTTGTAAAAATCCTCACATAACTGTTAGCCTGTTTCATTTAAAAATAAGCAAAACTCATAAACCTGACACAGCTATTATGCACAACATAACATGCCAAGGCCCAGCCCCCTGGGAGGTGAGAGTCCAGATGCCTTTTTGCTGGTTTATTTTATTCCAACCTTTTGCTGCCAACCTTTACCATGTTTCCAAAGTAAGGAAGTCAGGCATCTTGAATTCAGATCTTGTCTCCAGTGAAATAAAAAATGTGACACAGATATCCTTTGACTAGACATAAGTAAAACTGGGCAAATAAGATATTTTTTCTCATTGGGAGTTGGCAGCATTTTGCTTGTGGTTTCGTTTTTGTAAACTGTGGTCAGAGCTTAAGCAATGAAAACCTGCAGAGGGGAGAGTTTGCAGACCTACAGGTGGAACCTGTGATTCTTTTGTTCGGAGGCAATGACCTAACGAAGAGATAAACCTCCTTGAGCATTTCCCTCAAGTGGAGAGCCCCGTGTGGGAAAGCGCTGACAGTGTCCGAGAGGTTCTCAGGTGGGCACAGCCCTGACGCTCCTTCTGCACTGCCAGTTTGCTAAGCGGTTCCAGATCCATGATGCAGGACCTGTCACTGCGTGGCTGCTCGGCTCCTAAAGAATGCCTGTGAGGTCTCTGGGCAAGCTCCGTGCAGGACCTCTCAGAGAGGAGACTCTGTATGGGATTTCCCAGGGTTCATGTCTGTGGGTGGTCTCCCAGTGTGGGGTCCCTGGATGGGAGGTCTTTCTGTGGGTCTCTGTGGGAGGTCTCTATGTGGGTCTCTGTGTGGTCTCTGTGGGTCTCAGTCAGAGGTCTCTGGGTCTCTAAGCAAGCTTATCACCTTGAGCCGAAGGGACCCTTCCCCCCTGCAGGCCTCAGTGCCTCCGGGTGCCAGGCCCTCGGTGTGGGAGGTGCGGCGGCTTCTCTTTACCTAGGCCCCTTCTCTTGCACCTAGGCTGCTGATCCCGGCAGCGGGAGAGGGGTGGGGACCCTGGGGTGACAGCCCCACGGCCCGTCCCATTGTCTCCCGTCCTCTGGGCCTGCGGGTGGCAGGGGGGCTCCCGGGGGCCCCCAGGGCCTTGGTCACCACCCCACCTGTGGCCACATGGTGCGGCCTGTCCCCACCTCCCTGGCACCTGCCCCTGCTCCACTTCCCGGGAGGGGCGCCCCAGGGAGCAGGGGACTGACTGGTCAGGGTGGCCTCTGCGCTCCCCACCCGCTCACACCTCAGAGCCGGGGGTGTCCTCGCCCTGTGCTGCCCCAGGGGACGAGGGGGTGCTGCCACTGAGTTGCGAGGGCCCCCGGCGTCAGCGGGGACAGGAGAGTCCCCTGCAGAGCCACCCTCTACCCCCGTCAGGCCCGGGGGGCATGGTTCCCCCACTCTGCACTCAGGGCCAGCCTCGCCTGCAGACCCCATGCCCCCCTCTGACACGGGGAACTGTCTGCCACCCGCCTGGAGCCCAGGGAGGGGAGGGGGAGGGGGCTTCTGTCTCTGCAAACCCTCCCTACGGCCCTCCCTACGGCCCAGGGTAGGGGCACCGCAGGACAGGATGGGCCCAGCTGGATCCTGGGGTGGGGGCCTTCCAGGCCTTGTTCCTCTTTTGTGTGTGGTCATAAGGACGGTGCTATGGAAACGGAAGGGGCATGAGGGGGCATGGGGAGCAGGCCGTGGGTTCACCCCCTCCAGGGCCCCATCCCTTCTGGAAGCCAAAGCAGGCACTGGGGAGAGCAGACTCCATCCCTCTCTTCCCCAGCAGGGCCCACACAGAGGGCAGCACCTCTCATGAGAAAAAAAAAAACATATATTTTGGGAAGCAATACAAATCGTGGTTCAAAGAAGCCATTAGCCCATGGAGGATGTGCTAACATGAGAAAAATAAGTTTTTCTCTGTACCGTATGCACAGTCCTACCAGGAAAGGCATGAAAGGCACACACTGACTGGCCAGACGAGACGTATCTTTGGAAGAGGCAGTGCCTTGGGCAGTGGGGGTGGGGAGGGTGGCCTGAGGCTCCTGGTACCATGGGCCTGTGCTGGCACGCTCTGCCTGGGCACCCCGCCACCCTGGACGGGAAGGCCCACCTGTTGTCCCTGCCTAGGATCCACTCGGCCCTGTTGGGACAGCTGTGGCCCTTGGGGATGGCTTGCTGATTGGAGGCCGTCTCTCTCATCACTCTCCTCTGCTCTTGGTAGGAAAGAACCCTGTGGTAGCAGACGTTGGGACCTGCTGCAGCCTGCTGATCCCTTTTGTAGCAGTTGCACTCCGGGGCCCGCAGTCCCTGGTGAGGCACCATTTTCTCCTCCAGGATCTGTCCCACGGCTGTCACGAGCACCTGAGCCTCAGCAGGCCCCCTGCCCACAGCCAACCTGCCTGATGCTCGGTTCCGGGCAGATGTTGGCGAAGGCTTGCCTTTTGGGCCGGGATCTTTCTGTCCTTTGCCTTTACCGGGAAAAATCCACTGCAGAAAGTGCCTCACCTTTCTTCTGAATTGGCTTTCTGGAGGAACCTCCTCCTTCTTCAGCAAGACGGGACAGAACTTGCTTCTTGAGGGCTCTGGGGATGCCTTGTCCAGGGAACGATGGTTCATCTCACTGATTTGGAAGACCTTTAGTTCTTCTACCTCTTCCTCATGCTCTCCTGCGTTGGGCCTCCTGTAGTACTCTCTCTCTTGAGCGGGGATAGACAACTTGCTCTGGCTCCTAGAGGGGGCCTGCAGGACCAGGGTCTCTGGCTGCCACTGGCTGTCCTGCCCACTCGATACGAGGCCAAGCAGCATCTGGGAAGTTGATGCGTCTTCACTGGACAAACTCTGGAAGTCAGACAGAGATCCCTGAGAAGCCAACATGTCTGCAGCAAGGAACATATTGGACTGACATTCTTGAAGAAGACTGTTGGTGGCACAATCTTGAAGAATCACCCCAGTTTCACAGTCTTCAAGAAGCACATTGGAGACGGGGGCTTGAGGCTGGTTCTCTGACTCTGCCAATCTCTGGACTGCAGACTCTCTAAGCTGTTCATCAAGGCATGGCTCTTCTGGGTCTTGGGAAACCAACTTTACAGATGCTGAGGGGCCATTACTGCCCCCAGAAGACCCCGATCTTCTCAGATCCACATGGATGGTTTGGTCATTAGGAAGCACACTGGGTTCTAAGGTGTCACCCCAAGCAGGGGCCTCCTCACTCTCTGCTGCCTCCCTGGACTCTTTGGCACTCAAAGACTGGGACTCTAAGTTGAGCTCTAGCACTGTTACGTTGCAGCAGGAGTCTCGTGAGGTCCAACCCCCCGTCTCCCTCCTTGGCTCACTGGTGGCCGTTGCTGGACTTGGACTTGACTCCAAGCTGCTATACTCAAAAGCCCCCAAGACAGTTTCACTGTGCCAGATTCTGCCCACAAAGCTGTATGTGAGGGTCTGAGAAGGTGGTCTGGCCTCCTGTCCAGCCACAGGGGCCTCTGGGGGCCCATGGCCCTCACCAAGTGAGATCCCTTCCAGGGTCTGTGGGATCTCCTCACATGTAGGCTGAGGGGCAGGGAGGGGGTTCTCTGAGGGGGGAACTGCTTCTTTTGTTATTTCCTTCTCCCCTCGATGGGGCTGAGGAGGTTTGCCCAAGAACTTGGCTTTTGAGCAGGCCTTAGATATGCTGGTGGCTGGGTGGGGAGTGGAGGACCAGGGAAAGATTGAGCCTTTTTTCAACTTAAAGAGATTTATGGGCTTGAGAACCTTGAGGGGTAGGCTCCATCTGTGCTTTACCCGGAACCTTATAATATGTGCTTCTAGCATCCGTTGAGTGTACGGGCTGAGGATGGAAAAATCGTGGGAAGTGGTCATGCAGGGTTTCCAACCCTTGGAAGTTGCTGGCTTTCCAGTTTTCCTGTGGATGCTTGGCTTGCCGGGAAGATCTGAGGCATGGTTGACAGCAAGCCTAGAGCGATGAATATCCACAGGGATCTGCCCCTCTCTGATCTGCCCCAACTTCCTGCCCAAATGGGTTCTCAGGATCTTTTCTGGATGCTTCTTGTCCTGGCTGCTTGTCGAGCGCTTCATCATATCTGGGTCTGACTCCTCAGAACCTTTTCCTGGCTCCTTCCACGGAGAAGTTGATGAGCCCCTGCATAGATCTTTCTGAATCTTCCGCACACTAGACCTTGTATCCTTGCCCAGCTTTTTTCCTGGCATGGTCCTTGCTGGGTTCCTGGACCCGGTCTTCTGCACAGCCTGGCAGCTTCGGTCTCTGGATGCAGAGGGCCACATGGGTCTGCGCTGACTGTGTGCCTGTGTCACCTTCAGGGCCTCGTCTTGAGGTTGGATCAGCTTCACAGACAGCTGGATTTTGTGGGGCAGGCCACTCTGGTGCCTCATGAACCTCTTCCAAAGGTGCCACTCCAGTTGCTCCCGGAGCTCAGGGCTGATCAAATCCTCGGGAAGAACAGAGATGGACTCATGGGCCTCAGGGTCCTGGTCATCTTGCAGAAAGTTGGGAGAGACTTGGTTAAAGACTTCCTGAGATCTTTTTACCACAGCAGGTAATGTCCTGTCCCTTTCTAATTGCTTCTTTAAAAAGTGACATTCCAGGTTTTGAATTGCAGTTGAGATGAAAGATGGTGTATTCTTCTCGGATGCAGGGCAAGGTATCCCCATCTTGGGTGGAGAAGGAGGCAATTCGATTGGAACAGAGGGTGCGAAGTGGGCCTGGGGCTGGGGCAGAGCCAGAGGCAGGGGCGGGGACTGGGACAAGATTGGGGTCAAGGGTTGGGGCTGGACCATAGCGTCAGGTAAGGACTGGGCTGGTGAAAGTTGTGAAGCTACGTTGGCCTGCATTGGGAGGGGCAAGGTCTGAGAGAGTTCATTGAATATGACAGACGGGAGCTCCAGTGGGGAACCAGCCATGCTGACAGTGGCCACCAGGGACTCACTGTGCAGAAAGGGGAGACCCCAGAAGAGCTGGCTGCATTTCTGCTGTAGATTGTCTCCCGAAGTCCCGTGATATGGAGGCTCTTCAGGACTGAGCAGCCGTTCTTGTATGCCTCTCATGCTCCAGAAGGATTGGCAACCCAGGGTGTCCTGCTTGTCACCTGGGGACTTGCACCTACTCCCCAAAGAGTTTAGGTGGTCATCTGGCCCTTCCTTCTTCCAAATCTTCAGTTCTATTCTCTTAGTGATTAGTATCTCCAGAAGCTTCTGGATATCGGGGTTGATGAAAGAGGGGATATTAGCCTCTACCTGTCTGTTGGTGGAGTCTCCCCAGAGCAAGACCTCTGGTGGCTGGTGGGACAGAGGCTCTTGCTGGGACTCTAAGTGTGTTGAAGTGGAGAAGCTCCAGGCTTTGGCAGTTGCCTGCCAGCAGGACAGGGCTGAAATAGGACAGCTTGAGTAGCCTAGGCCTGAGATGACTGGAACAGGAGAAGCTAACCAAGGAGTGCGTGGAGATGAACTCTGTGGGATGGTGCCCAGTGGGGGTGCCATTGAGTCACACAGAGGGAGAGTCAGAGTAGAGTCTGGCCATGCTGGGGCAGAGGAGTCTGTCAGAGCGGGAGTACAGGCCTCTGAAGAAGGGAGACTTGGCAGGGAAGGAGAAAGAGCAAGTGACTGGTGTGAAAAGCCATCCAGGGGAAGGAAAGACTCTGGTGGCCAAGAAGCACTCAGGGAGAAGTGTGAAAGAAGAGAAATTGAGGAGGTCGTTGGGCTTGGTGACAGAGTGGAGGCCAGAGGTAGAGGGCATCCAGTCAGAGGAGCGGGGGAAGGTGATGGGACCAAGATGGGAGCAGCATCTTCCCCAGGCTCGCTGCATGGCTGGTGGGCTCCAGCAGACGCTGCTTTGGACACCTCCTCAGGGGCTTCTTGATATAGGAGCTGATGAAAGGCCTCCTGGTCAGGGAACCTCCCCAGGTGGCTGCAGGAGGCAGGGGGCACCAGCTACAGCCAGGAGCAGACGTGGCCAGGAGGGTGGGTCCCACGGCCCTTCGCACCCCCACACCCACTTCACAGTGCTCCTGCAGTTCCTCACCCCAGGGCTTTAGCCACACTCTGTCTCCATGGCTCCCCTTTGCCCTCTCCCCCACCCCCAGGACAGCCCTAGGGTCCCTGCAGTGCTGGGCTCACACCATAGACTCTGGGAGGAGGACCCAGCAGAGAAGGGATAAAGATTCTTTACCTTTGGAGAAGGGAAATCAGTTCCCGAACCTCCTCCAGTTCTTGCAGGCAATCTCTGCAAGCTTGAAACAGGAGACTGGGTCATAGACGTGAAGGCAGGGGCCCAAGGGAGGAGGCTGGGTACAGTGTCCCTTTAGGGGAGACCTTTGTGGTTTAGACTCGGGAGTCCCAAACTTCAGTGTCCAGGGCCACATGCCACACAGTGACATCAAAGCTCATGATGGGGATCGCCTTGTCCTATACAGAGTACATCCCCATTCATGACCTTGTTGGGGGAGACAGGACTGGGTCACCTCACAGAGGACTCTGAGCAAAGTTGGACAACTTGTCCACAGTTGGAGCTAGAGGTTGACCAGGCCCTGCAGCCCCTGCTGGGCAACACCATGTCTGGCCCCTTGGGGCTTCGTTCTGGCCCAGAATCGAGGAAGCGTCAGGGTTCTGCTCTGCTTCCCAGGAGCCCCCACCAGGGCTCTGTTTCCCAAGGAACAGACTCGGGCCCCAGGATCCTGGAGACGGTGGGGCTGGGCCCTCGGAGCAGGAGGGATGGTGTACCTGGGGTGCGCAGGGCTCGGGGGCAGAGGCTCACCTTTCAGAGTCTTCAGAGTCTGGGCTTTCTTCTGGCTCCTGCTGCTCCTTCTCTGAGGCTCCACTCGATGCTGAGATGAGAGAACATGGGGAGACTGGGACCCCCTCCCTGCCCTCTGGAGCGAGCTGCAGATGCTCAGTGCTCATGAACAATGTGACTTCCTACATTTAACTAAGAGGGGAGGGGGCATGGGTTTCTTTCTTTTACTCATTTTCAAAGTAGATAAATACGTTTTCAGTTTTTCTTCTTTGAAGAATGTACAGAAGGATTTTCTACGTGAGAAATTCCTCTGTCACTGATCCTCTGCTCAAGAAACACACACATTCTCAGACCTGCAGCATCTGCGTTTCTTCAGGTAAGACCCTGCTCCCCGAGGTCAGAGCCCCACTCCAGCTGCTTCCTGGGGCCTCCTGAGCCCAGCGCTGCCCTTGATCAGCCCCGACAGAGCAACATTCACCTGAGACACCTGCCCCAGGAAGGTGGCTGGTAAACGGGTTCTCAGGGGCCTGATCTGTGCTAGAGATGGAGCCCTCAGCCATCCCGTCCTCGGCCACTGGTGGTGTGTGTTGAGGATGTTGTCCTGGGGCCCTCCACCACACCTGCACTCCTGGCCTGAGATCATCAGGTAGAGATCCTCGTGCCCCTCTAACCTCTTCCTGGTCTGGCCTGTCCCTGGACAGATGGTGTTCTGCTCTCTTCCTGGCAATGCATGTGCTGCTCTTTCCTACCTCAGGAGTCTCTCCAGTGATTCAGAAAAGTAGAAATACTAATAGAAAAGTGGATGGGATCATGCTCTACTGGGTCTGGGCTAAGGGTTCCTTACCTTCCTGCTGTTTCTGTGTTTCTCGTGTGGTGGTAAGGATGCATCATTCCGGAAGTAGGAGAATAACAGGAAGAAGAGTCCTAGTCCACACAGGAAGGTGAAGATGATATTAATTGCCCATGAAGTGGGACCGGAGCTCAGCCAACTAGCAATAATGTATTTCTGAGGGAAGAGGTAATTCTCCATCTCTTTTTTCTGAAATGCATTAGTGCCAGGTTGCACGGCTGCCTGCAGGCCACTAAACCCTGGGAGTGGACTTGGGGACAAGAGCCCCAGGCCCACATCACAGAGCTGTGGTCTGGTCACAAAGGGCTCCTGAGGGCAGTGAGGGGACAGAAGTAGTAGGACTGCAGCCCCTCCCTGCCACCTGGCTCTGCAGCTTCATCTCTCCACACTCCCCGGCCTGCCACTCCTCTTCTCTCCCCTTTGTCCATTTGCTCTTTGTCCCTCCCGGAACTCAAGTAATACCTGCTTCCCTTGAGATCTCTACTTGGGCTCCATCAATTTCATAGCTTCTAAAAATCTGGAGTCGTCCCTGAATTTTGGTTAATTCCCAGGAACTTTTGCTCTTTGGGTGCTATCTGTCTGCATCTCCAACGTCCCCACATACTATGTTTTTGCCTTGCATCACACCCTTAGCTGTGTGAGTTTTGGAAACATTTTAAAATGTTTTATTTCAATTCTCACTATCTTCAGCTAGAGGGACTTAGAAAATGAATAGTTACTCAAAATTTACAAAGCTAAATAAGTATAAAGCAGATTGAAATAGTTAAATCTTCAAAGTACTTTTTTTTTGTAAGTTTCTAGCATTTTTGCTTCTGAGATCAGTAGAGAGTGAATGGCAGAAACACTCTTAGAACATTCTCTGTAGACACACATACACACACTCACACACATTCTTTAACAAATCTGGCATTTTCAAATCTAAGAATCAAGTTCTTCTTTTGTTTTACTGTTTTATTTTTCAATTCCAAGGTTTCCCTTAGTAATTCTTGTAAGTTTGTATACCTTGAATATCTTCATTTTGCCTTCATTTTTGAAGGACAGATTTACTAGATATGGAATTTTGGGTTGACAATTTTTTAAAAAGATTCATTTATTTATCTTAGAGAGAGAACAAGTGGAGGGGGAAGAGCAGAGGGGGAGGGAGAAGCAGACCCCTCTCTGAGCAGAGAGCCAGACGTGAGGCTCGATCCCAGGACCCTGAGATCACGACCTGAGCTGAAACCAAGAGTCTGATACTGAACCGACAGGGCCACATAGGTGCCTCAACAATTTTTTTTTTCTTTCAACTTGTTGACTATTGTCATTTCAAGGCCATCCCTCATTGGTTCTGATGGGAAGTCAGTGGTTATTCTAACTGTGGTCCTCTGGAGTATGAAGAGAAGTTCTTGTCTTGCTTCAAAATTTCCACTTTGTTTTTCCACTGTGTTGTTTACATCACTGTTTGTGACGTATTTAAGAGCAGATCTGCTTCTTTTTATTTTATTGTAGGTAAACACTGAATCCATCAAATTCAGTGAGTTTTCAGCCATTATTTCTACAAATATTTTGTCTCCCTCCTCCTTTCTCCTTTCTTTCTGAGAGCACTCCCTTAAGTAGATAAGAATATCCAAATGATTCTGCATTTCTCACAGGTTTGCAGCAAAACACTACCCGAGACCCTGAATTTCTCAACATTCACGTTAGTATCTAGAAAGCAGCTTAGGTTCTGAGAATGTCTTTGATACGGAGTGTTTTGCTGGCATCGCTGAAAGCTGCCTGTGTGACGATGTGCTCGTGCACATCTATTCTGACTATAGTGGGGCTGTGAGTTAGGGCCATTGCTTTGGAAAACGCTTTATCATGACCTGGTACAGGCTGAAGAGAGTGGGCCTTTGACAGAGCGATTCCAAGGCTAGAGCTGGAGAAACTCCCCCATTTTACAAAAGCAAAAAATGGGGAACAACCCAGTCTAATCGAGTGGGAAGTCCGTGCTCTGCAATATGCCAGAGTATCATGCTCAAGTCAAAGGACATGAACTATAGCTAAACATTGTAAAAGCAAGTTATGTAGACACACTACTGAGGAAGAAATAAAACACAAGCGACTTGCAGAAAATTTATGCAGGATGATTCCATTTGTTCTAGTTTCACAACTATACGATACAAAATAACGTGTTATTTAGCAATGCATTTACTTTAGTAAAATTATAAAGAAAATACTGAGAGTGATGAACAGGATTGAGGAACGGGGTGGGGAGGGAAGTACAGACACCTCCAAAGATGTGGACAATACCGCAATTCTTAGGTTGGGATGTCTATGGGTTTTCTTTTCATTATCCCTTACATCTTCTATAATAATTTATAAATGTTAACATAACTTTTAAATGTCAAGACACTTCATGGTAATGTAAACAACCCCACTGGAAATAAAACTGAACATAGCAAAAATAAAATGCCCGACAGCCTCATAAGGAAGGGAGCAGAAAAAACGATTATAGGGATGCTTTGTGCTCTAGAGCAGTCTTTGTTCTCAACACCTTGAAGACCCCAGCATGACTTTGAGTGTTGAAGCCGTGCATTGCCCATTTCCCCACTGCCCTGTTTACAATAAGCTGGATTCAAATAAGATCACCTTCTGATAGTTTCCAAACCTGAAATAGTAAAACGCAGATCTGTGACTCTTAGTGGATGGCACTTGCTTCCTCTTGGCTAGAGATTTTCAGCAGTAAATGAAGGTATTGAGCTGTGGCTGTCACCCTGGCTGTGCTCTGATTATGCCAGGCAGCGGGACCTGGATCTGGCTGGCACACCATCCAGGCTCTTGGAGCAAGGTGACCGTGACTTGACAAAAAACAGATCAGACCAGACCTCACGCTTGTGGTGAGCTTTTATTAAAGCAAAGAGGAGGAGGTGCGAACGTATCTGAATTTAGGCCAGGGACTCTGAGGCGAACAAGCCCTGAGCTTGCCAGGTGACCCACAGAAAAGTACTTCTCATAAATAAAACATGGAGAAAAGTAAAAATGTGAGATATATAGCTGCCTTTGAAGAAATTTAGATATGCTTTTCATGTTTGGAGCATTTTTCTTGTTTATTTATAAATACTGATCTTAATATTTATGTATAATACGTATCTTTTTAGAAGAAAAACACCATTTCTACATATTTACGCTGGGTAGACATTGAGCTGTGCCTTTTTGGAGCTGGCATGATGTCCTTCATGACAACACTGATGCTCACGGAGACAGACTGCATCCCTGATTCCCTCTTCCTTGGCGCTTCATCTGATACATCATAAGTTCTGTGCCGATGGAACACTTGGTGTACCATCTTACTTTTTCTGTGATGAACGCCAGGATTTGATAAATGCTTTACCTGGGAGTGCTCATTCAATAGCGCAGGTTATAACATTCAGTTCTTTAGTGCCCTGTGTGTCATCTATTCAAATTCACGTGGGTAAATTGAGGGCCTGCCCAAGCTCTGGGCCCACATTATAGGATATTCCCTGAAAGAGACAAGAACATCCAGATAATTCTGCATTTCTCCCAGGCTTGCAGTGAAATGCTGTCCAAGAAACTAAATTTCTTAATACTCATGTTAGTACCTCATGTTAGAAAGTAGTTCAAGTTCCAACATAAACATTTTTGTGAATAAAGCCAGCTCAATGAGACCTGCAGGATCTTTTATTGTCCTTTTCACAATACAGAGGATGCTTTTGCCGCATATGATCTATATCCTTTCAATTTGCCGCTTTGCCTCACTACCTAAGACCTCCATCGACAGAGCAAAGTGCACACTCTGGAGGATATGGTAATGTGTTTTCAGTCTTCAGATTCGCTAAACTAAAACATGATGCTGGAAAAAGAGCAGGATAACAGGTGCTCTCATTTATGCTGGTGAGGTGTGAGTGGTTGTCATCTACTCCAGAATATTCCAAGAAGAGATCTTGAATTTTAAAAATAGGCTTGTGTGTATGTTTTTAGAACACTGAAAAAGTATGGAGCCCAGAAAAGCAATCCTCAACAAGACGAAAAGACAATCTATCAATGGGTCCCAGGAAGGCCAATCAAATGACTCTCAGGATCAAAAGAAGATATGTGACAAAAGGTCAACGATTTGGGTTATTTTAGTCTTTAAGCAACAAAGTAAAGAAGTGACCATCCCTCTCTATATATATTGGGAGATTTTTATGAAAATGGCACTAATTGGCTTCTTGCATCCTCAGAAGCCCAAGGAAGTTGAAGTGGACCTGAAGGAGGTTTTACTAAGACATTGGAACATACTAAATATCAAGTTTGATAAGACCTGTTCTATTAAATCAAAGAACTTAAAGATTCTGATTCTGACTTTTGAGAGAAAGGGAACAATGCATGGATCTTCCTTGACAGTGAGATATTTACTTGTATTTTGGGGGCCTGGGCTCTGATGCTTCCAGTATGATGTTTATGCTCCATTTCAGCAAGTTTCCTTTAAAATGCATCTCTCTGGGCAGACTTGACTCAGAACAGCTCAGCTGGCTCCAGTGATCCCAGCTACAGTCACCAAGCTGACTGGTTGGCCACATGTGTTTCTACCTGTGCAGTTGATTGTATGAGGACGTATGTGAATTTTGTGTGGTCATGTTTTATATGATAATAATGATGTTTGTCCTTTTCTGGAGAACATAGAAGGTGGAGCATGAGTTTTCAGAGGTCTGAAGCAGAAATTGATAAATCAATGCTATTGCTACATTCTCTCTACCCCTTTTTAAAAATGGGCAGTGTGGGGCACCTGGGTGGCTCAGTGAGCATTTGCCTTTGGCTCAGGTTGTGATCCCGGATCCTGGGATTGAGTCCTACTTCTCCTTCTGCCCATGTCTCTGCCTCTTTCTCTCTCTCTCTGTGTCTTTCATGAATAAATGAATTTTAAAAATCTTAAAAAAATAAAATGGCTCAATGTGATCCAGAAACGGACTGAGACTAATTCCTAACCCTATTTAAATTAAAAAAATTATTTTGAGGGGTGCCTGGGTGACTCGGTTGGTGAAGCATCTGCCTTCAGCTCAGATCATGATCCTGGGGTTCTGGGATCGAGCCCCTGGTTGGGCTTCCCACTCAGCCAGGAGTCTGCTTCTCCTTCTCCCTCTGCCCCCCCTCCCTGCTCTCTCTCACTCATTCACTCTCTCTCTCTCAAATAAATAAAATCTTAAAAAAATTATTCCGAGCAAACCCTGTGCTTCTCTGAAACTCCTAGAAGTTCATGCAATTTATTCAACAGTAGACACCCATGGACCACTCCTAGGTGTCCCACTGGTGCTAAGAGCCGACCATCCCTTCAAGTGGTACATAACATCAGAAATGCAAAATAATATTTAAACTCTTCAAAGAAAGCTCTTTTGGATTATTGCTTTAATAAAAATGTACAATTTACTTAACCATTCTGAGCCCTGGCCATCTCCCTAAACAGACAAGGGAAGGTCAGCTGTAGTCAGTGATTTTGTCCCCTTAGCTGTGTCCATAAGTAGACAACACCCCACAGACACCATCATGGTCACAGCCAGATTGACATCCAGCCCTGATGCCAAGAAATCCTGCAGCACCAGACATTGCCTCAGCAACACATTCTGATGCTGGGTTGATTGCTCCTGCCCGTTTTCATATTCATGCTCTACGTAAAGGCATTCATTATATACCCGTGCCATAAATATTCAGAAGAAATCCAATGAGTGGGTAAGAGAAGATGTCCTTGAAAATACTTTCCAAGGGAACACTTTTTAAAGGGGACAGATTCCCCCCCCCCCCTTTTTGGCATGTATAGGAGGATGGGTTGTTCTCTACTTTCTTCATTATCATTTTGAAAATTCAGATGTCATGATGACTCACTGGCATTTCATTTTGCTTAATTGTGCAGCCTTTCTTATCATTCTTTTTTTTCCTTAAAGATTTATTTATTTGAAGGAGTGAGAGAGAGCAAGAAAGCACGAGCAAGGAGGGGGCAGAGGGAGAGAGAGGATCTCCAACAGACTCCCTGCTTAGCTCAGAGCCTGACTCCAGGCTCGATCTCATGACCCTGAGATCCTGACCTGAGCTGAAATCAAGAGTCAGGCACTTAACTGACTGAGCCACCCAGGTGCCCCATCATTGTTTCTTTTACGAGTCAGCCAGCCATGAGTATATACACTTATTTCTTCGTTGTGCATCTCCACCCTGCTCAATCTGACCCACTCATTACCCTGATAAGGGTGGTAATCAGAGCTCCCAATCCATCCCATGAACAGCTGAACCTGGAGCCACGTGCCCTGTACCTGGTGGGAATTCCAGCGTGAGTTGCCTTGCTTCTGAGCTTCTTGACCAGGCTCATCTCTGTGAGATAATACCATGCTAGCTTGGGGATGAGAGTCATTCTTAATAATCACCATTTTGGTTGACACTGCTATTCTTTATGCTCTGGCTTACTCTAAGTGTGTGATGGATAGTCTATCAACAATTCCCCAAGGGAAAGAAAACCACCAGATGAGCTCTTTAGCTGGTAGCTCTGTGCAGGAGAATCAAATCCAGACTGGCTTGCTCAGAGTTTGGAGAAAACTGACAACCTGGTTCCACCGCCTCCAGGAGAAGCAAATCACATTCTCATATTTTGTTGATGTATGATTACATATCCCTTCTTAGATGCAGTAGTATATGTTTTTTACTTGATTAATTTTATTCTTTATTATCACTTTTCATACTTTTTCATGTAGTTACTGGATTTTCACTTTGCTTTTTTTCCCCTAGGTTTTAGTTTATAGCCTAGTCCTTTTCTATACTTTCTTTAAAGGTGCATTATTGTGAATTTACTAGAGACTTTTGTTAGAGATTTTATAATTAACAACCAAGGCACATGCCAGTAATTTTGAATAAATATGATGCCCACCTTCCATACTTTATTCATTCTTTTTTTTTCTTAATTATAAATGTTAAGTACTTTCTGTGTTGGGGTTCTAAGATGTGTGTGTGTGTGTGTTGAGAGAGAAAGAGAGAGATAGAGACAGAGATGGACACAGAAAGAGATTTATTTTAAAACATTAACTCATTGTGAAAGCTGGCAGGTTTGAATTCTGCAGGTTGGTGGCAGGGAAGACCTGATGTGGCAGCTTGAGTCTAAACTCTGGAGGCAGAATCCCTTCCTCTCTGGAGGATCTTAGTCTTTTCTCTTAAGGCCTTCAACTGATTAGTTGAGGCTCATCCACATTACAGAGAGCAATCTGCTTTTCTCAAAGTTTACTAATTTAAATGAAAATCACATATAAAAATATTTTCACAGCAACATCCAGAGAGGTATTTGGTCAACTCTCTGGGTACTCTGGCCCACACAAGTTGTCACATATAAGTAACCATCACAATGAACCCCTGTTGATTTAGCACCCACACATCTCTTTGAGTCATGCTTAATCTCCAAATAAAGACACTAACAAGGTTATACTTCTGTCTAACGTGATACAATTATCCCACGTACAACTTAAAATGCACTAATACATTCTTTAGTGGAGGATACAAAGTCCTTGGAGATGTCCCCTCTTCTCCCTATAACTTCAATAGGATGGTGTAAAATCCATATATCTATGTTCTCTGATAAGAGACTGAAAGAAGGAAGAAAACAAAGATACAGATAGACTCACACAGAAATATTCATAACAAAATAAGAAAGAAATACTCATAAGAATTAGAGTCCCGGAATACCTGGGTGGCTCTGTCAGTTAAGCATCCGACTCTTGGTTTTGGCCCAGGTCTTGATCTCAGGGTTGTGAGATCGAGCCCCTGGTTGGGCTTCATGCTCAGTGGGGGGGTCTGCTTGAGATTCTCTCTCTCCTTCTTCTCTGCCCCTCCCCCTGCATGCACTCTCTCTTTAAATAAATAAAATCTTGAAAAAAAAAAAGAATTAGAGTTCTTATGTCTGTAACTGGTCACAAGGTCAAGACTGGTCTTAGAACTACTACTGCTGCTCATTTTGTATTATGTTTGCTGTCAGCAAGCACCTCAGCCAGTCATAGTTTTTTATCTGGTGGTGACCCAATCCTTTATTCCTGTCCATTGTCTGGACAATTAATAGTCCTGACTGGATTGGATTGGTGTAGTTTTTCACTGACTTTAATTACAGTGCTTAGTGGTACTGAGAGATGCCTCTGGAATCTCCAGTACTGCACACATACCCTTCTTTTCCTCCACGGTGGATTAACAGTCTCATTTTTCTGTGTAGTCAGGATCATTAAACACCTTAAGTCTCATCCTTTATGTGTTTTTTTCAAAGGCCTGAGGAGCCCAAGGTGGCCAAGAAGCAGTCTTAACTGTTTAATGGAATCATGGTCATGTCTCCTGGCGGTAGCATTCTATTTGAGCTACAGCCTCAAGATCCACAGATCATGAGGTCACAGAAACAAGAAGCAAAGATTTCCTAGTGACATCACTAGAGTAATACAGATGCCACTCTCATTTCTAGCTCTATCTTTCTTGACCCATGAATCCTGACTGTGGGAGAAACAGCATCATATATTGATGCATTATTTAGAGCATACCCAGTCCAGGAGAACCTTGCCCTGGGACTAGTTTGCTCAAGTTATTGCCATCCAGCCAGCACTGTAACTGAGTCTTCAAAAAGTCATTTCACTGTTCTAGCAAGCCAGTTGCTTCAGGATGGTGGAAAACATGGTAAGACCATGAATTCCACCATCAAGGACCCATTGTTGCACTTCCTCGTATATGAAATACATTCCTTGCTCAGGAGCAATGCAGTATAGGATACCATGCCAATGGGTTAGGCATTCCATAAGACCAAGGACAGTAGACTTAGCAGAAGCACAATTTGCAGGGAAGGCAAATACATATCTAGAGCAAGTGCCGATTACAGGAAGAACAAAACAAACATTTCCTCTTCCATGATGAACGTAACATGGTCCAGTGTAATCAACCTGCCACCAGGTAGTTGGCTGATCACCCTGGGGAATGGTGCCATATTGGACTCTGCCACCATCAGATTGGGCATGCAGCAGTGGTTCATAGCCTCATTGGACCTGGTAAGTGGAAATAAGTGTTGCTGAGCCCATACGTAATCTCTTCCACTGTGGCCACTTTGTTCATGAGCCCTTTGAACAATGACGAGGGCGGTTGGAGAAAAAGGAAATAGTAGCCACGGAACAAGTCATCCTATGGACTCTATTAAAAGCTTTTGTGCTGTCACCCTTTGCTGAGCATTGACATGAGATATAAATATATTCACATTTTGTAGCCACTCAGAGAAGTCCATCCATAGACCTTTTCCCCAATTTTCCATCACCAATTTTCCAGTCATGTTCAAGTCTTTGACCATCCAGCCAAACCATTGGCTGCAGCCCCTGAATTGATATAAAATTGCAGCTGTCTACTTGTAGCTCATACCTACATATATGCCAGAACTACCTATGATCCAGGTACAACTCTTCTCTTCTTCTGTCAACTGATTATAAGTAACTCTCTATGAGGAGGCCATAGATGCATAATGGAAGAGGAGGCAGCGTGCCAGGAGTGGGGACCATGAACATTTGGGCAACATCTTTGTGTAACTTACCCACCCAGGTCTGCCTGGGCCCAACCATGTATATGTCAGTCCCATTGGATGATGGAATGCTGTTTTAAATGTTCACTTTGTGACATCATGGGTCGAGTGACATCCACCCACTTGATGGGTGGGTGTCACAATGGGGGTCAAGTTGAGGTCACATGGTAACTGGGTGGCCCAAGGTTAAGTATCTCTACTAAGCTCTTCTAACAGATTATAAGCTATTTCTCAAAAGAAGAGTAATTATCCAAAGAGGATGGCAGGGCTTTGTCCCCAAATCCTAAGGTCCTCTATTGAAAATCGCCTATAAGAACTTGCCAAAGTTCCAAATGGCAACCCTATCTACCACTGCCACTTCAAGCACCATTGGAACTACTGGATCATGTGGACTGAGTGGCAGAGCAGCTCGTACAGCAGCCTGAACCTGTTGCAGAGCCTTCTGTTGTTCTGGGTCTTACTGAAAACTAGTAGCTTTTTGGGTCGTTCAGTAAATGGACTGGAGTAACACATCTAAATGAGGACTACTTTGCCTCCAAAAGTCAAAGAGGATCACCAGGCATCACATCTCTTTCATGGTTGTAGGACAGGTCAGATACAACAAGTTATCCAAGTTAGAAGGGACATCTTATTGTGCCCCACACCACCAGGCCCTAGAAATTTCACTGAGGTAAAAGGCTTCTGAAATTCGTCTGATCCATTTCCCACCCTCTGACACACTAATGTCTTACCAGTAAGTCTACAGTAGTTGCTACTTCTTGCTCACGATGTCCAATCAGCATAACATCATCAGTGTAATGGGCCAGTGTGACAGCTTATGTGGAAGGGAAAGGCTGTCAAAATCCCTGTGAAGTAAATTATAACATAGAGTTGGAGAGTTGATGTGCCTCTGAGGTAGGACAGGGGAGGTGTATTGTTGGCCTGGCCAGCTGAAAGGAAACTACTCGTGGTTTTTACTAACAGGTTGGAGGAGAAAGCATTTTTCAGGTCAATAGTTGTATATTCGATTGCAGGGGATGTGTTGATTTTTCCAAGCAATGAAACTACATCTGCTGCAGGAGCACAGAGTCACCATCTGATTAAACTTATGAGAATCCATAGTCATTATTCCGGGATCCATCTGTTTTCTGCACAGATTTAATAGGTGAGCTGAAGAGGGGAGGGATTGGCTGTCACCACCTCTGCACCCCTCAAGTCCTTGATGGTGGTGCTAATCTCTGCAATCCCTCCAGGAACATACCAGTACTTATGGTTTTCTACTTTCCTACAGTACAAGCAGTTCTAGTAGCTTTCACTTGGCTTTCTCACCATAATAGTACTTACTCAATAGGCCATGGAATCAATGCTGGGATTCCGGCAGTTGCTGAGAATGTCTTTCCAGTTATGCATTCCAGACTTGGGAAAATAACCACAAAATAAATTCAGAGATCCACTGGACCAACTCTGAGATCAGCCTGAGATAAATTCCATTGACTCTCTGATTTCCATAAGCTTCTACTCTGATTGGTGGACGACAGGAATGTTTTGAATCTCCTGAAATTAATGAGAATTCAGAGCCAGTGTCCATAGTCTCTGAAAAATCTGATTATTTTCTTTTTTGCAATGCATAGTAACCCCATAGGGAAATCTGGGTGAAGGATTAACAGTAAAGTTTTCGCAGTGTAGCAGAGTCACCCCTCCTGGCTTTCCATCTGTTCAAGGGGTATTGGATCTGTAAACTGGGTTGAGTCTGGGAATTGACAGAGAAGCCATGCCTCTGTTTTTATGATTCAGGTTAAGATTTGTTCACTTGACCTAGGATTCTTCTGCTCATACAGATCAAGTATCAGACTTCGCATTTCTTTCATTTCTAGGAAGGCAATGGCCAAGCGGCCAATGCCATGGGTCTCTGTGTCTCTGTTCTGATTGCTGAGTTGACTTTGCTGCCTACTATGGCCATCACTGCTTTAGCTATAGAGTGCTGCCACTTGGCCCATGCCACCTTGAATCCAATTGATTCTTTTGCATTTAGGTTTTCCAATTATAACTACAATTCCCACCTAGGATCTGGCCTACAGCAAAGAGCAATACAGAACACTTCAAGGATTTGGGGCTCCATTTGCTAATAATTTTTTTCTCATAGTCCTGGTGAAAGGTATGTCTCTGGTTCCTCTCAGGGTGGGTTAGGATACCTCCAATGACAAGTACACTCTCACTTTCCCAGCCTCTGCAACAGACTGAATCTGATGTCCTCTAAAGTCTATATGCTGAAATTCCAATCGCCAGTGTGATTGTCTTGGGAGGAGGTCCTTGGGGAGCCCTCATGAATGGAATTAGGGCCTTTAGGGAAGAAATTCCAGAGACGTCCCTTCCTCCTTCTGTCAAAGGAGAAATTGACAATGTGCAACCCAGAAGCCAGCCCTTGCCAGAAGCTGACCACACTGACCACACTGGCATCCTGATCTCAGACTTGTAGACTCCAGAACTGTGAGAAATAAATGACTTTATTTAGTGTCAGCCACTTTTTGGGTTATGTTTCAGCCAATCAACCAATTGAACAAACTGTTAGGACCTGTTCCAACCCAAAGCTGCAACATTAGATGCAGACTCTCTGCTTACCGGGTCTGTATTGACAAGTCTGTTCTGATCTGTTTCATATTCCTTCTACCTTCAACCCATGCTCTTAATATTCATTTCTACACACCTTCTTTTTTTTAATGTGTGCATGTACTGGAGAAATCACATATCCTTCCAGAAGCTCATTGCCCCTGCTCAGAGGTCATACTTTGTACCTTCTGGGGTCTGCTGGTAATTCAGTGTAGTTGTAGGTTGGGAAGCGAAGAGGAGTGATGGGGTTGAGCCTTGAAAAGAATCAGCAATGTCTTGCAAGTTAACTCCCTACTTCAGGGAGGCCATTATAGCTTTTTAGGGATAAAGCAGGATCAATCTTCCCAGATGAGGGTGGAGCAGATCCATCTATGGGCAGAGCAGACTTATCAGAATTTGGGAGTTCAGGTGGTTCCAGATTCATGAATATCTTCCCAACTGTCCCCACATCAATTCTCAGGATTTTCCTTCCATAGCAGACACTGTGCAAGACAAATTCTGTTGGTGTTGTAATTCACTCCCTTACAGGACAAGATTCTGGGTTTTGCCAAGTAATATAATGCTGTACAGCAGTGGTCTTAATGCCCATGAAGCTATGACATGGGAAAATATGGCAGGATGGCTGCTGGTCTCCTGGGCTCTGGCCTGAGGACAGCCTTTCCCCTAAACCATGCCAGAAGATGATAGCTTTTGTTTCTTCTGGTGTGACTTTGCTATAGAGTGTCGAAATCCTTTTATACTCAGCCCTCTTTTAGGATGTGGCAACTTCCATGCCAGCTTGGTACACACTGGAAGCTCCTGTGAAGTTTTAAAACTCATTTTCCTGGCAGAGAGTCAGCCTCATTGGTCTGGGGTGAGCTGGGTATCAGGACTTCTCCAAGCTCTGCTGGTAATTCCAGCCTAGTGATTCACACTATACTACAAAGATGAGGAGGTGCTGACCTTCCACAGGTTGGTGAATTCCAGTTCATAATATCATTATGTTTGTCATTATGTTTGATTAGGTTTCACCGTATTTCGTACCCTGGTGGTCCTGGTCAGATTCCGGATGTGACCTCTGGGCTCATGTCTGCTGCCTGTGTTCCTGCCTCCTCGGCCTGAGGTCCTGAACGGCTCCCCTGGAGGGAGTCCTCAGCCCAGATCACAAGTCCTGACCCAGAGAAGCGATTTTTGGATTCAGAGAACCCAAGCAGAGTCATGAAAGTACTGAAATTCTTCTTCAGTTGCAACGCATCATCTCATACTCCCATGATTCCTCTGAGATCAGACGGTCCCTAAGACGTGTCTGCAGGATGAATGAGCTGAGACTCTGGGGCCAGGGTGCCCACTTAACAACAGATTCAGCCTCTGGCATGTCATGCTCATGCCGTGAAAATTGACTCCCTCTTCCCCTGAAACCATGTGAAAGAAAATGAACAGGGATCCCTGGGTGGCGCAGCGGTTTAGCGCCTGCCTTTGGCCCAGGGCGCGATCCTGGAGACCCGGGATCGAATCCCACATCGGGCTCCCGGTGCATGGAGCCTGCTTCTCCCTCTGCCTGTGTCTCTGCCTCTCTCTCTCTCTCTGTGATTATCATAAATAAAAAAAAAAAAAAAAAAAAGAAAATGAACAAATCAACATGTAGCCACATAGATTATCCCAAACCAGTCTGGGGTGGGAATACATCTCATTTGGGCTGGGTTTGGACTGCACCTGCTTTGCAAGTCTGTTGTCATTTCATTATACAGTTGGAATGTCACCCCTGTCCTTGGGTGAGTGACATTCATCTCTCCTCCCAGGCCCTTTTGTCTCTCCTCCCTTCTAGCTTTCCATGATCTGACTTGTTTTATGGTTACTGGTTTATGTGAACTAAATCATGCATTTTATAAGAGCTGACATGTTTGTCTAACTCAACTTTGTCCCTCACCTTCAGTTTTCTTTTATGCATAGGTCCTGTGGATGCTGCTGGTCAACAAATGGTTGTGGAATTGAGCTGCAGTGACTGGAAGTCCCGATAAGGCCAGAATCATAGGGGAGAGTGAGGCTCCCCTGCTGGCACATACACGCATGTACGTGCTGGACCCAGTATCAGGGATTTCCAGAGGGCCCCCCCCTCAACGTTCGACGATTTACCAGGACTCCTGGGACTCAGCATATAGAGCATATAGTTTGACTCACAGCTGTCATCTAAAGTCTACAAAGCTAAACCAGTAAAGGGAAAAAGTCTGGAGGAAAGTTCCAAGAGTCCTCCCCCATTGGACTCCCATGGCATAACTCGATTCCTCCAGCAGGGAGTTATGAGTTGTAACATGTGTCCTGTTACCAACCATGGAAGCTAGTTTGAGTCTATGCGTCCAAGGTTTTCATCAGAGGTTGGTCCTGTCGGCACCTTCTGCCCACCCCGTACTGAGATTCCAGACTCCCAGAAGGAAAGCAGGTGCTCAGCGTAACCACATTGTCTGTCCCAACAGTTTAGGCAGCGTGAGCCGCTACCCTCAGCACAATAGCAGGAGCTCTGGCCAAATCCAAGTTCCCGGACCGCAGATGGGAATCGACCTGCTAAGAGCATGTCTAAGGGCAGCAGCCAGGCCTGCTGTGTCCGCTCTTCTCTGCTCATCTGTCAATCACATTTGAGTCTACAGTATCTCGCACATTCATTCACGTGTCCACCTATTTTCATATGATCTCCTCCACTGTGTTGGGTGTGGGAGACAAAAATGTGAACAAACAAACAAACTCTTTTTATCAAAGAGGTCACTGTCCCTTACAGGAGATTGACAAAGAAAGGAACAAATATAATACCACATGGTCAGTGCCGACACGATTAACGCATCTGAGAATGCCTGGCTGGATGTATACTGCAAGTCGGAACCTAATTACTGCTGCTTATCAAATTTACAGTATGAAGTGTGCACATAAAATTTGACAGTTTGACAAATGTCTAGGAAATTAATTTACACCTTTATGTGTTTTTTGATGTGCGCAGAGGAAGAAGAATGCTCTCTGAAAGTTCACAAGCCCTAAGGAGTTGGAAAGCAAGGCATTGTGGGATTTCCTTCTACAGGGTCTAACTTTGGGACTAAGAGTTGGCTTTCTGTAAAGTTACTTTTTAATGAGACTTAACACAGGAAATGATCTACATCAGATAAATCCCAACTGACAGACTACAAAATACCTGACCAGTACTCCTTAAAAAATGTTAATATCATCAAAATCAAAGCAAGTCTGAGAAACTATCACAATGTAGAGGAGACCTAATGACTAAGTGTAATGTGGTATCCTAAATGGAGTACTGAGACAGAAAAGGGACTTTACAAGGAAACATGAGGAAATCTAAATAAAGTCTATCAATTTTAATTAATAGTAATGTAGCAATATTGGATCACTGATTGTGACAAATGTATCACACTAATGTAGGATGTTAATAATGAGGTGACTGGATGTGGAGTATATGGGAATGCTCTGTACTCTCTTCACAAGGTTTTTGGAAATCTAAAACTATTATACAATAAAAAGTTCACTAAAAAAAAGGGGGAATTGATCTACAGATTCAGCCTGGTTCAGAAAAGCCTAGGCCATTTGCCAGTGAGATTGGTACTTGTTATACATCACTAATTAGAATATGCCAAAAGGCTTGGGGCACCTGGGTGGCTCAGTGATTGAGTACCTGCTTTCGGCTCACGTCGTGATCCCAGGGTCTTGGGATCAAGTCTCACATCAGGCTCCCTGTGGGCGACCTGGCTTCTCCCTCTGCCTATGTGTCTACCTCTCTCTGTGTGTTTCTTAGGAATAAATAAATACAATCTTAAAAAAAAAAAAAAAGAATATGCCAAAAGACCTGAATAGGTTGGGTGATATTCAAATACAACTTTGAGTTTGGTCTAAATGTTAATATTTATCCTCCTGTAACTCAAATATTGGTGTCAAACTTTCAATTCACCTATGCTTAAAATTATTAACTAGAAATGGATGCCGGTTTCACTTTAGAATCCAATAATCCATCTCTTCCATGGCTCTCGCTTTGCTTGACACCTATGAGCAGAGCAATTGTTACAGACCCAGCCTCCACTTGCATGTATCGATTACCTGTCAGCCACGTTAGGAATCATCAAACACACCCCAATCCCAGCACATTTGGAAATGAACCAGGATCTCACGGCTGGCATTACTGTCTGATCGGTGGTCAGGCCAGCCAGAATCCCGATGTCATCCCTGACATCATGTCTCTCAAGATCCAGTCATTTTGGTCTTCTCCTAAGGGCAGTTCAAATTCAGCCATGAAAGTCTTTCTCCTGTGACGTTAGCCAAATCCAAGTTGTCTGTGGTCTTTGAACTCCGTGGAAGACTTCTCATGACCCACCTGCACCCATGTTTGACCGCTGCCATCTATTCTCCACATGCAGCCAGAGTAGTCTTTTCAAAATGTTGATCTAATTTGTCCATCCTCTTCTTGATACGTCTCATTGGCTATCCATTGTTCAAAGAGAGAGACCCTTTGTGAAACTACTCTAAGTCTTCAAGAGAAGATAATCAAACTTCACTTCGGGCCTCATTCCTTAACCTATATGTTTGTGTGTGTGTGTGTCTCTCTATATATATATACACACACACAAATATAATGATGCATAATTACATAATTATAATACATGTTATGCATAATGTATAATGTATATAATTACATATTAGTTATTGTATAAATTACATAATTATTATATATGTTATAAACATATATAATTAATTATATAATTATAATTTTACATTATATGTGTAATAATATGTATAACATAATTATATAAATATATATGATCATAATTTTATAATTCTGTAATATATAAATATATTTAATGTATTATGCATAATAACCACATATATCTAGCCCACAAAAAAGCATTAAGTGTTATTAATTATTAACATAATAATGCATAGTCTAAAACATAATTAAAATCCATTATTTGCTTCCTGGTTAAAGCATGGAGTATAAAAACTTGTGAGATACATTCTGGTTCTTCTGCTCTAAATGATCACTCTGAGAGATGTGCTTCCCCCAGTTTCCAGGGCTGAGACTAATTATTTAGGGATTTATGACAAGGTTATGTCCCTTCAGAGAGGAGTTATCTGCTCCTCTCCGTGATAACTGTGAAGATTATATTTTTATTGAAGTAAAGCTCAGGTAACATATCATTTACTATTTTAAAGTCTACAATTTACTGGAGTTTCGTTCAGTCCCCATTCTAGGCAACTGTTACCTTTGTGTAGATCCAAGACCTTTTTACTGCCCTCAAAGGAGATCCCAAACCCCTAGAAAGTTGCTCACTTTTCTCCACTCCTCCCACCCACCACCGCCACTGACTTGGCAACCAAGAACCTTCTTTCTGTCTCTAAGGATTCACCTGTTTGTAAAATTTCATGTAAGTGGAAGTGCATCCTGCGTGACCTTTTACCTTTTGCATCTGCCTTCCTGTGCTGATCATGACCGATGTGAGGTTCATCCTCACCATAGCGGTGCTGCATTGCTTTTGATGGCCGAATAACAGTCCCTTGTGTGGCTAGGTTGCATGTTGTTTATCCATATCCTGGATATGGATATCATTGGGTCTGTGGGTTTCTTTCTTTTTTTTTTTTTCAAGATTTTGTTTATTTATATACTCATGAGAGATACAGAGAGAGAGCCCAATCCTGGACTCGATCTCAGGACGCTGGGATCACGACCTGAGCCAAAGGCAGATGCTCAACTGCTAAGCCACCCAGGTGTCCCCTGTTTGTGGAGTTTCTTTTTATTGTACTGTATTGTATTGTATTGTATTTTTTATTTAATGTATCTCTTCTTTTTCTTATTTATTTATGTATGTATGTATGTATGTATGTATTTTTTATTGGAGTTCGATTTGCCAAAATTTAGTATAACACCCAGTGCTCATTCTGTCAAGTGTCCCCCTCAGTGCCCATCACCCAGTCACCCCATCCCCCCACCCACCTCCCTTTCCACCACCCCTTGTTTGTTTCCCAGAGTTAGGAGTCTCTCATGTTTTGTCACCCTCTCTGATATTTCCCACTCATTTTTTCTCCTTTCCCCTTTATTCCCTGTCACTATTTTTTATATTCCCCAAATGAATGAGACCATATAATGTTTGTTCTTCTATGATTGACTTATTTCACTCAGCATAATACCCCCCAGTCCCATCCATGTCGAAGCAAATGGTGGGCATTTGTTATTTCTAATGGCTGAGTAATATTCCATTGTATACATAAACCACATCTTCTTTATCCATTCATCTTTCGATGGACACCGAGGCTCCTTCCACAGTTTGGCTATTGTGGCCATTGCTGCTATAAACATCAGGGTGCAGGTGTCCCGGCGTTTCACTGCATCTGAATCTTTGGGGTAAATCCCCAGCAGTGCAATTGCTGGGTTGTAGGGCAGATCTATTTTTAACTCTTTGAGGAACCTCCACACAGTTTTCCAGAGTGGCTGCATCAGTTCACATTCCCACCAACAGGGCAAGAGGGTTTCCCTTCCTCCATATCCTCTCCAACATTTGTTGTTTCCTGCCTTGTTAATTTTCCTCATTCTCACTGGTGTGAGCTGGTATCTCCTTGTGGTTTTTATTTGTATTTCCCTGATGGCAAGGGATGTGGAGCATATTCTCATGTGCTTGTTGGCCATGTCTATGTCTTCCTCTGAAATTTCTGTTCATGTCTTTTGCCCACTTCATGATTGGATTGTTTGTTTCTTTGCTGTTGAGTTTAGTAAGTTCTTTATGGATCTTGGATACTAGCCCTTTATCTGATATGTCATTTGCAAATATCTTCTCCCATTCTGTAGGTTGTCTTTTAGTTTTGTTGACTGTTTCTTTTGCTGTGCAGAAGCTTTAAATCTTGATGAAGTCCCAATAATTCAGTTTTGCTTTTGTTTCCCTTGCCTTCATAGATGTATCTTGCAAGAAGTTGCTGTGGCCAAGTTCAAAAAGGGTGTTGCCTGTGCTCTCCTCTGGAATTTTGATGGATTCTTGTCTCACATTTAGATCTTTCATCCATTTTGAGTTTATCTTTGTGTATGGTGTAAGAGAATGGTTTAGTTTCATTCTTCTGCATGTGGCTGTCCAATTTTCCCAGCACCATTTATTGAAGAGACTGTCCTTTTTCCAGTGGATAGTCTTTCCTGCTTTGTTGAATATTAGTTGACCATAGAGTCGAGGGCCCATTTCTGGCTTCTCTATTCTGTTCCATTGATCTATGTGTCTGTTTTTGTGCCAGTACCACACTGTCTTGATGACCACAGCTTTGTAGTACAACCTGAAATCTGGCATTGTGATGCCTCCAGTCTGGTTTTCTTTTTTAATATTCCCCTGGCTATTCAGGGTCTTTTCTGATTCCATATAAATCCTAAGATGATTTGTTACAACTCCCTGAAGAAAGTCCATGGTATTTTGCTAGGGATTGCATTAAATGTGTAAATTGCCCTGGGTAGCATTGACATTTTCACAATATTCTTCCAATCCATGAGCATGGAATATCTTTCCATCTCTTTGTGTCTTCCTCAATTTCTTTCAGAAGTGTTCTGTAGTTTTTAGAGTATAGATCCTTTACTTCTTTGGTTAGGTTTATTCTTCAGTATCTTATGCTTTTGGGTGCAATTGTAAATGGGATTGACTCCTCTAATGTGGGAGCTGCCAAGTATATCAATCAATTAATAACCAAAGTTAAGACATACTTGCTTAATAATACACTAAAACTAGAATCTTTAACATGGTACTTTCTGTAAATGACAGATCTTCTAAGCACAACATCTCCAAAGAAACAAGAGCTTTAAATGATACACCGGACCAGATGGATTTCACAGATATTTACAGAACTCTGCATCCAAATACAACTGAATACACATTCTTCTCAAGTGCACATGGAACTTTCTCCAGAATAGACCACATGATTGAGACAAATCATGTCTCAACCGATACCAAAAGAGTGGGATTGTCCCCTGCATATTTTCAGATCATAATGCTTTGAAACTAGAACTCAATCACAAGAAGAAATTTGGAAGGAATTCAAACACATGGAGGTTAAAGACCATCTTGCTAAAAGATGAAAGGGTCAACCATTGTAAATTAGAGAAGATTAAAAAGATTCATGGAAACTAATGAGAATGAAGATACAACAGTTCAAAATCTTTGGGGTACAGCAAAAGCAGTCCTGAGAGGGAAATACATTGCAATACAAGCATCCCTCAAAAAACTGGAAAGAACTCAAATACAAAAGCTAACCTTGCACCTAAAGGAACTGGAGAAAGAACAGCAAATAAAACCTACACCCAGCAGAAGAAGAGAATTAATAAAGATTTGAGCAGAACTCAATGAAATAGAGAGCAGAAGAACTGTGGAACAGATCAACAAAACCAGGAGTTGGTTCTTTGAAAGAATTAATAAGATAGATAAGCCATTAGCCAGCCTTATTAAAAAGAAAAAAATCAAATTAATAAAATCATGAATTAAAGAGGAGAGATCACAACCAATACCAAGGAAATACAAAAGATTTTAAAAACGTATTATGAGCAGCTATATGCCAACAAATTAGGCAATCTAGGAGAAATGGATGAGTTTCTGGAAAACCACTAATTACCAAAACTGGAACCAGAAGAAATAGAAAACCTGAACAGGCCAATAACCAGGGAGGAAATTCAAGCAGTCATCAAAAACCTCCCAAGACACAAGAGTCCAGGGCCAGATGGCTTCCCAGGGGAATTCTATCAAATGTTTAAAGAAGAAAGAATACTTATTCTACTAAAGCTGTTCTAAAAGATAGAAAAGGATGGAGTACTTCCAAACTCGTTTTATGAGGCCAGCATCACCTTAATTCCAAAACCAGACAAAGACTCCACCAAAAAGGAGAATTATAGACCAATATCCCTGATGAACACAGGTGCAAAAATTCTCAACAAGATACTAGCCAATAGGATCCAACAGTACATTAAGAAGATTATTCATCATGACAGAGTGAGATTTATCCCCGGGATGCAAGGCTGGTTCAACACTTGTAAAACAATCCACGTGATAGAGGATATCAACAAGAGAAAAAACAAGAACCATATGATCCTCTCAATAGATGCAGAGAAAGCATTTGACAAAATATAGCATCCATTTCTGATCAAAACTCTTCAGAGTGTAGGGGTAGGGGGAACATTCCTCAGCATCTTAAAAGCCATCTACAAAAAGCCCGCAGCAAATATCCTTCTCAAAGGAGAAAAAGTGAGAGCCTTTCCCTTAAGATCAGGAACATGACAGGGATGTCCACTCTCACCACTGCTGCTATTCAACATAGTACTGGAAGTCCTAGCCTCAGCAATCAGGCAACAAAAAGAAATAAAAGGCATTCGAATTGGCAGAGAAGAAGCCAAACTCTCCCTCTTTGCAGATGACATGATACTGTACATAGAAAACCCAAAAGACTCCACCCCAAGATTGCTAGAACTCATATAGCATTTCGGCAGTGTGGCAGGGTACAAAATCAATGCCCAGAAATCAGTGGCATTTCTACACTAACAATGGGATTTTTCACCTCCTTCCCCTTAGGCACCAGTGTCTTCTGAGCTATAGGGCATTTGCAAATTACTGCTTCCTAACTTAAAAAAAAAAAAAAAGTCAATTACTTACAATAAGTTAGCCACCTTCCTCTGTAGTGATTAAGATCTCCACGGGTTCACATACACCCTTCCCACAGTATTTCCCACCCTCATCCTCACGTGTCTGTTTCCTTCTCCACAAAAGCACTCCTCCCAATGTTGGTGGGTGTCCTTAAAGACATTGCCTGGTAAAACATGCAGTGGCTTTGAACCTGTGCTTTTTCCTCTGTGTGGATACCGATGTGTTGGAAATCTCTTCTGTGTCTTACCCTTTTCCTGGTGCATTCGATATCTACCAGCACTGCTCTGCGTACTTCTTCAGACTTTGGGGTTTTTCCTTGTCATGCAGTATTCGGGAGCATGCACCAGCTCTATTTTTCTCATCTAGTCACCTAATAATATAAAACAAATTGTTTCTAATTCCCTGCCACGACACACCAACCTTTCTGTGTCTCCTAATGGATGAATTAAAGAGTATCTCTTAGATATACGCCCAGGAACGAGGTAGCTGTTCACAGGACACTCTATTACTTTATGTCTTTGAATGTTTCCCAAAGTCTTTTCCAGAATGTTCCATGATTTACACTCACACAGAAAGGCTTGAAAGATCATTTCCTCACATCTTGGCCGACACATATTATTATTACCTACCTTATTAGTCACTTTGATGGATGTGACACATATCTCGTTGTTTCAACATATGTTTGCTGGCTTACTAGTAAATTGAGCATCTCTTCTCCAAATGGATGTTTAGGGTCCTTTTCTGGAAATTGCCCATCCATATCTCTCTTGGATTTTTAAAAATAGGAACCCCCTTAGCTCTGTGGTTGCTGTCTTGGTAGCTCATTAGTAAGGGTTTTTGGATATGCTAGACTTTTTTTTTTTTTTTTTAAGATTTATCTATTCATGAAAGATACAGAGAGAGAGGCAGAGACACAGGCAGAGGGAGAGACAGACTCCTTGCGGGGAGCCTGATGTGGGACTCAATCCCAGGACCCTGGATCACGACTTGAGCCAAAGGCAGATGCTCAACCTCTGAGCCACCCAGGCATCCCGGATAAGCTAGACTTTTAGACGTGTTTCAGAAATATCCAGTTTACTCTATACAGGTTGTATCCTGGAGGTTACAGTCTCTCTTAACACTCTGTGGGTGTTTATTGTTGATTAGAAATGCCTAATTGTCTTTAATGTTTTGCTGTGTTTATAATGTTTTCCCTATCCCTGGGTTAGCTTTATATTCTCATCTTTCTTCTTTTGATGTTTAATCTATTTGGAGTCCAACTCTGTATCTGAATTAGTAAATAAACATGGGAGAAAGAGCGAATCGCCCTTACAGAAAAATTCCAATTAATGAATGCAGACAGAACGAGGGAAATAGAAAATCACCATTAGAACATCACAGGAATATTGCTGCAGGCACTATTCATGGATGAATGCCAACTATTTATTAATTAGTATGATGGTTTTAACATATGTCCACAAATTATTTGATATTTCTCTTTCCAGGAGGTGAAGCTTAATTTCCCTTCTCTTGTGTGTGGGCTAGAATTAATGACTCATTTCTAATAAAGAGTGGATAGAAAGGGAAAAATAGTAATTCTACAGTGGAGAAACCAGGCAGGCACCAAAGTGATGAAGGTTAATGTCACCAGTAATAAGTCATGTTGACATCACACATTCCCCGATCTAATGTAATAGGACAGGCACATCACCTGCGTGGTATCCTCCTAAAAATCTATTCCTCCCCAAATCTTCCCAGAAATCCCTTCTTATCATGAGAAAACACTAGGAAAACCCAAACTGAAGGGTGTTTTATGAAATGCCTGACCAGGGCTCTCTAAAGGCATCATAACCAACAGGGACAGATTGATAAACTGTCTCATCAGAGAAAATCTAAGGAAGCAGTGACTAATTGCAATTGGCATCTTGGGACACCAGTGGAGAAACTAGTTAAATTCCAGTCAAGTCTGCAGTTTGGTTGATAATAATGCATCAATGTTAATTTCTTAGTATTGGTAAATGTAGGATGATTATGTTAGAGAACATTAGGGGAAAATGAGTGGAGGCTAAATGAGAACTCTGTGCTCCTTGCAACTTTTCTGCAAAACTAAACAAAAATTAAGTAAAATTCATTTCAAAATAAAAACAAAGCACAACACCTTACAAATAGTATAAAAAACAGGAGGGAATAATTTTTCATAGCAATGTGATGTGGAATGTATTTTTATGACTGACAGATTGGACTATGTGATAGTCTTTCAATATAAACAGCAGGGTGAAAAACATACTGTGATTAAAACTAATAGTTAAAGAACAAACTGGGAGGGATACCATGCACATAGAAAGGGGTCCTGGTTGTACAGCATCCTGAACAGGCACACCCATAGGTGGAGAGGGGCCTTTGGTGATCTTCAAACAATTTATTCTAAAGTCTGCAGTAAGTGTATCTCTGCTTTATGCTTTTCCTGGGTGCTGGGTGGGGTGCTCCTGGGTGCTGGGTAGGGTGTCTGTGGGTGCTGGGTGGGTGGGGTGCTGGGTGGGATATCCCTGGGTGATGGTGGGTCGAGTTCTGGGTTGGATATCCCTGAGTGCTGCGTGGGTGGGGTGCTAAGTGGGTAGGGAGCTAAGTGGGGTATTCCTGGGTGCTGCGTGGGTGGGGTGCTAAGTGGGGTATTCCTGGGTGCTGGGTGGGTGGGGTGCTGGGTGCGGTATCCCTGGGTGCTGGGTGGGTGGGGTGTAAGCCAAAAGTCTCAGTCATCATCTAGGTGTTGCCTTAAGTCCTTGATTCCAAGACTGTGGTCATGAGAGGCTGAATCAATGGCATAGTGATGCGTGAGTTTTTAGAATTTGGAGTGTTGACTGTCTCCACCTGCCGCCTGTGGCCTTGTGTGTTTCCCTCCCTGGCAGCTGGGGCAGCCAGAGCGAAGCAAACAGACACTGGAGGACAAAGTACCAGAGGAGCGTCTCTCTGGGCCTGCCCTGGTTCTAAAGACCTGGCGATTTTCTGAGAGGGACGGGGAACCGGCGAGGTGCTGCTCTGATGGGTGCGGGGTGCAGGGCAGGCGGTGATGGGTTCTCCAACCCCATGTCCAGGCCTTCCCGGCCCCTCCTCCCATCACCAAGGTCCTTGTGACTGTCCAGGGGTGAAGGACCCGATGCGCTTTGGTCCTTAGCAAAACAGAAGGAAAATCCGACCCAGGGCCTCTCCGCCAGACCATGTTCTGCCCTTTCTCAGTCTCCGTAGCGTGAAATCCACCTCTTCTGCACTCCTGCGGCCTCTGTCCACATTCTTTGATTCGAAGACTCTTAAGGTAACCTATTAATTCATCTCATTATTGTTAGCTTCTTCAGTCCATCCTAAGCGTTGCTACACAAACAAACAAAAATAACCTTTTGCCCTAAAATGTGGCTTGATCAGCTTATTCCCTTGGTCCAGGCACAGCAGCGTTCCCTGCTGTGGATGACACTGTCCTAACTGCCTGCAGCCTATGTCCAGCCTGGTTTGCAAAGCCACCTAAGGGACCCCCAGTAGGTTCGAGGGGGGCCATACTTATCTCAACCTCGTATGCAATTCTTAAAAACTCTCTTCTTTCTTTTTAAAAATTCCTCAAGAAGGTTTGAAAGGATTTTCTAAGGGGGCCAGGTCCAAAAGAATCTAAGGCTCCCCTGGCTGAGTTCACCCATCACTCCCATTAAAACTTGCCTGTTAGGGATCCCTGGGTGGCTCAGTGGTTTAGTGCCTGCCTTCAGCCCAGGGCCTGATCCTGGAGTCCTGGGATCAAGTCCCACATCGGGTTCCCTGCGTGGAGCCTGCTTCTCCCTCTGCCTGTGTCTCTGCCTCTCTCTCTCTGTGTCTCTCATGAATAAATAAATAAAATCTTAAAAAAAAAAAAAAACTTGCCTGTTAGGTACTACTTTGAACAGTGCAAAGCATAGGTGCCAGAGGGCAAGTAAGGGCACCAGCCCAGGCTGGTGAGCCGCAGCTTGAATGTGCACACGTGGCTTGTGAAGCTACACGCGGCCAGGAGGGCGTCCCAGGAATAGGATGTCAGTGGGCGGGTGAAGTCAGAACCGTCAGCAAAGAATGGGAGCGTGCAAGGCCTCTTATACAACGCCCAGGACTGTGGACCTTCCCTGGGCACGGGGAGGGTCACACAAGGACAGTCACCCCACCAGGGGCAGGGCGGTGTGTGCCGTGAAGCGCAGGGAATCCTGTGACCTGGGTTTATGTAAGGCAGTGACACGGTCTATCCACACGTGTAAAAGGCCACTGTGGTGACTGTGCGCAGAACAGGTTTCACCTTCCCCTTCCTCTATTTTCTCATTGCTCTACGTTTCCCCTAGGTCAGTGGGAAATTTCAGATTGAATCCCACAGCCCCTGGGTCCTTGCAGTTTTCCTCGGTGAGGTGTGGTGGCCGTGGAGGTGGACGAGTGAAGGCTTGAGGAGAACCCCAAGATTTCCTCGGTCATTCAATTAGAGAAACTCCCATTCATCCCTTGCTGTAGTGAGCTCTGCTGGGAACTGCGTCCCAAAAACAGATGGAGTTGCCTGCCCAGGACGGCCCCACCTCTGTTCTCCTACTACACAGATGTGTGCTGATCCTGAGGGCTGAAAGTACATAGCCTGCTGTCTGGAGAGTTTTCTGATCCTTCTCTGGAAATGATTTCATTTAGGAATGAGACAAAGGTACAAAGCTGGAAGCGAGGGGTGAATTAAATGATTCTAAGTGGGGTCTTTCCCAACTTTCTGAGTCTGCAGCTTGGTAGTGTCTTTGTGCTGATTTGCTTTCCCTGCCCAAAAGTGAGTTCTTAATTCCCAGGAATGGGGCTCCCCAGGCTAGAAGGTCATGACCTCAGTCTTCAAAGGAGCCAGCATGAGGACAGTTTTCGCTGGCAGCAGAGGAAGGCTCCTTTGCCAAAGTGTGTGGTCCGTTTTGGTTGCACCCACATCCCGGTTGGTTTTCCCAGTCAGCATGCGTCAGCTAAAAGTTAATTAACATTAGTTAACTGCACACTTTATGGTGTACGGATGGCTTTCTGGGTGTTGACAAAGATGTATGGTCACATATCGGCTGGCAAAGCCACGACACACGATTGTCCCTTTGTCACAAAACTTCCATCATGCTTTGCTTCTGTCATTGGGCCCTCTCGGCACCTGCAACCCCTGACCGTAACTCATCTGTGCTCCATCCCCGTTTGTTTTTCCCTTTACAGAATGTATATGAGTGGGATCATAGAATAGAGAGCCTTTGGGGCCTGGATTTTTTGCACAGTGAAATGCGGTTCAGATTCACCCACATTGTTGCATGAATCAGTAATTCCTCTTGTTAACGAGCAGTGTTCCACTGTATGGACATACCACAGTTTGTGAAGTCATTCCCCTCTTGAAGGACTTTGGGACTGCTTCTACTTTTTTATGATTATGAAAAGCTGGATTTATAACCTTGGACACTGGTAACCATCATTACCTCACAAAATGAAACCAGTGAAGGAGTTAATTTATTCAATCCCCAAGCACCCTGCTTTCCCAGCTGGCCTCCCTGGTCACCAACGGTCTTTGAAAGAGGGGAGATGAAGGGAAATGTGATTACTTGACCCTATTTGTTTTCTCACCCTGAGGGAAAGAGCAAACGGTTCTGGAAAGCAAGAGGGAGAGAGAGAGAGAGAGAGAGAAGCAAAATCCCTCCTTGCTCTTGCCAGAGAGCCATAGCAAAATGTGAAGGTTCAATGCTCCTTCATGAAGGGAAGAAAAGTGCTCAGAGTGTAGAGACACATAGAAAATTCAGACCTCTAGGCGATGGAATGAATCTGCTGGGCTTCGCTGGGCTTCTCTCTTCTGGAACACCTGCCATCAAATAATGCTCCCCCCGTCCTCAAATTGTCACAAGCTGTCCCACAAGCTAGGTCTGGTTAGATTTTCTTGAGTCAAGTGTAGATAGGAGGCAATGCGAAATACAATGTTAAAGAAATAACATAAGTGAAAAAGCAATAATGTAAGACAACAGAGGATAATTGCATATGGAACTTTGAACTGGGAAAGTAATCTAAGTTCTTAACTCATTTATTCTGGTGTAATTTAATAAAGGGATGAGAAGTCTTCAGAAAGTTATAGTGAACCGAGATACTGCAAATTAAATATAAATTGGACATGTTAGCACATTTATCCACAGGATATTCTACATTAAATGAGTAAACCCTGAGAGTGGATGTTTGATTTTGAAAATTAAAAAGACTGTTAGCTACCTAAACGGGACACTTGGCCTTCAGAAACATAGGCACTGCTCCATGTCCTGAATGTGGCATCCACGCACTGAGATCGGTGTGACCCAAACGAAAGGTTCCCCACATCTCTGCCTCCTCCGACGCCCCTGGTGCTGGAGGATCCCAGATCCCCGCATTTAATTTCAGGTATCACCCCTGCCCTCTGTCCTCTGGCAGTCCTGCCTTCTGACTCTCACATCCATCCCGCCTCCTACGGGTTCCTACCCCACCTGGCTGGGAGCCGAGCGAGCCGTGCTTCCATCATGTCTGTTTATTTTGAACCCCCCACCGCCTTGATGGGATGAGCACTGGGTGTTATATTATATGTTGGCAAATCAAACTTCAATGGAAACAAATAGAAATAACAAAATAAATAAATAAAAAATGAAAACCCCCTCTGCCTCCCTGTGACCTAGCAGATGACGCTGCACACCTCCGACATGCAAGGCCCCTGCACCAACTGCAACCCCATGCACACCCTGAAAGCACATGGGCCCCGCATTCCAGGCAAATCTCATCATCAACATGCATCAGAAGTTGCCAGAAGTCGCTGCCAGCCGCACTGTCTCCTGCCACCCTTTCTGCAAGCAGTCATACCCTCTGCTTACAATGACTTTTCCCGTGGGCGTGTCCATGCCCTCCATATCCCTCACACCCTCTGTCTACTTTGGTCTCAAGGTCCTCACTGTAGAGTTCCGGAAGGTTGAGTGGCACAGGTGCTTGGTCCTCACTGTAGAGTTCTGGAAGGAAGGTTGAGTGATGCAGATGGAAGCACCTGTGCCACCTGGGACCCATGCCTGTGGGGATGCAGAGAGTGTGTATCTGTCTCCCTAAGGGACTCTGGGGGGTCACCCCCAGGTCCCCCAGCCCTGCAGGACCACACCTCCGTTTGGAAGGCGGCGGGTTAAAAACCAGGGGACACAGAGAGCAGGTGTGTCGATATTTACCTGAAATCTTACTCATAGATGGAGATTGACCCCATCAATCAGACAGCAGGGGTGCAGACAGTAGGGGCACGGGCCCCTCCAAGTCCTTATGTAATAATACGGATCTCATCGAGATGGTGTCCAGCGAGGGCTGGCAGCGTTGCACACTCAGCTGCCCAGGCCTACTTGCCAGCTCTTCTCTCCCTCGTGTCCTCACTCTCCGTGAGGCTTTCTCATCACTCTCCTCACACCTGCCCGCCCCCCCCCACTGGCCCAGAGGAGCCTCCGCAGGTCCACCTGTGTGAGAGGAAGCACCCACCGAGAGGTGTTCAAAGACAACGGGCCCGGCAGCGGGTGGGCTGCCATCCTGCCCTCCTCCCATCCTGCTCAGATGACTGCGTCCCCTTGGACTAGCCTCCCAGCTGCCACCCTCCTTCTAGAACCCAGTCTCTGATTCTATGACACCGGCTGGGTGTTGAGCGATTCAGATCACTTCTGATGGAACTAACTGGGAGTTAGGGCAGGGCCCCCAGTCCCACCAGGCCATCACAACCTCAGACACTAGTCACCAAGTCCCAGGCCACTCATACTTCTGCTGGACCAGCTATAGATTAGGGATTCTGCGACCCGCTCCTCAGGTTTGGTAATTTGCTAGAATCGCTCACAGAACTCGGGAAAGTGCTTTACTTAATATTATCAATTTAGTAGAGGGCACATGGCTCTGGAATAGCCAGATGGACGAGAGGCATAGGGCAGCCATGTGGGGGAGAGACAGGGTGCCCCCATGCTCTCCTGGGGTGCAGCACCCTAGCAGGACCTCCACATGTTCATCAACTGAAAGGTCTCTGAAGCCCCTTCAATTAGGGCTTTTATAAAAAAAGATTTTATTTATTTATTTATTCACGAGAGACATGGAGAGAGAGGCAGAGACACAGACAGAAGGAGGAGAGGCTCCAATGCGGAACTCGATCCCGGGACCCCAGGGTCATGACCTGAGCCAAAGGCAGAGCTCAACTGCTGAGCCACCCAGGTATCCCCAGTTAGGGATTTTTATGGAGGTTTCATTACACAGGCATGATTGATTAATTCATTGGACTGGTGATTGACTCCCCCTCTGGCCCCTCTGCCCTCCCCTCAACCGCTGAGACACCCAGGCATCCCAGTGGACGTGGCTTTAAAAGGCTTTCCCGAGTCAGTGGTCGTCTCTTGACCCAAATATGTTTTATTTATCGCTGGGAACAGACTGAACAGAAGTGCTGGTGATGAGGCTTCGCTGTCCCCACAGCGTGCAGGTACCACGGCCACGGGCGTTGCTGAGCGCGGAACAGCTGCCGGGCAGGTGGGGCGGCTGTTCCAGGAGGGATGCAAAGGTGTGAGGGAATTACCCTGTAGGGATCGCACGGTGGGGAGACACAGCCCGCCTTGCTGGTTGGAATCTCCTTGGTGCTGCCGTGGCCGAAATTCGATTCCAGTGCATTAGTGCCCTGCTGCTGGCTCGATGTGTTCCAGCCGGGGAGCCAGTCCAGCGCCTCGCAGGCGGGGCTCCCCCCTGCTGCAGTTTTTAATAATGAACACACCAAAGACTTCATTTTTCCTGTTTGCTAAAGATTTTGTGGCCTTTCTTATAGTGCATATAAAGACTCCTAATTTTTTTTTTATACCTCAAAGCATAAGAATATGTCTTTATGGAATAGACAACAAGATATTGGTATTATCGATCTCAATTTCTGTTATTTATGATATTTGCTTTTCAGCCGAGCAGTAGTTTACTAACCAATGTCTATGATATATGAAGCACATAAACTATTTTTGGGCTCTATAATTTTTGCCAGCACTTTAATAGAGATGGTTGGAGTTGTGAGTGTCTCATATTTTGCTGTTAACATCCTGCTTTCTCTCCCTTAGATACTCTGATTTCTGATAGTCCAGCATTTTGGAGAATGTCTGTCATCTTCCAAATCCATCTATAAGTGGCTACTAATCACTTTCTCCACCAACGAGGATTCTGAACAGTTCCTGGTCAGTGGCTGTCAGAGTGCTTCATTTAGGAGTGATCAATATTTGTTCTATCAGTGAACAAATCAATAAATAAATAAAATCAAAAGGAGACTGCTTCACCCTAAAGTGGCGTCTGACTTATCCAAGATTTATTTTCTTCATACCGCAGTGTGTGTATGACTTGTTCTTTGTTGAATCTGTCTATATCATTATAACTTGATAACCAAATGTTAAATTTTCCCAGCCATTATATGCCCATGCATTGAACGTGCACTCTGTAAAGTGAGAATATAAACCTAACAAGCCAGATAAATTAAGGAGTTGTTATTCACATAAAATCATTCTTCTCTTTTGCTATGCAAAGAAAGGCAATCCTGCTTTGAGGGCTGAGTGGCTGAGTTGACTAGGCATCAGACTCTTGGTTTCAGCTCAGGTCATGATCTCAGGATCATGAGATCAAGCCCCACATCAGGCTCCGTGCTCAGTGGGGAATCTGCTTGAGATTCTCTCTCCTCCTCTCCCTCTACTCCTTCCCCTACTTGCTCTCTGTCTCTCTTTCTTTAAAATAAGTAAATAGGATATTTTTTAAAAAGAAATTCTGCTTTCCTCACATCTCATCGAAACATATTAACGTTTACAAACAATGACTTTTTTTTTTTTTTTTTTTTTTCCGAAACCAGTAACATCTCAGACAGAAAAGCTGAGAGGAAGCCAATCTGGGTAGATAGACTGGTGCAATGATGTCTCTGTGCCTGGCATGGAGGTGCTGTCTTTTGAGAAAAATATCAGAAGTAAAGAAAGTGAAACAAAACAGAAAGACATGTGAGCACTTAAAAAAAATGATAGGATGTTAGTATAATCTGTGCTTTTGAAGAATTGGTTGCATCAAACTATGAAGAGATGTGGATCATATATTTATTTATTTTAATAAGAAAACAGGCGGTTTTGTCCCAGAAGTGAAGCCTCAGAAAGTGATGGGGGGACACTTCTGCCTTCCAGCACATCCCATAGGCATGGCACTGTCCTCCCCTACAACAAAGGCATACACCACAGAGATTGTATTTTGAATGGTGGTAGAGGGCCATGGGAGCCATGAGGGCTGAGTGATGTGCCATTCCTAAGAGGGGAACCAGGCACCTTGAGAGCCAGCTGTCTTCATCCCCAGGGGCGTTGCCAGCTCTGGGCACTTGCGGAGGAATAGGAGTTGGCCAAGGCCGACAACCACCTGTGGGGACAAAATAATCCAGCAAAGGTCTGGTAGTCATGCAGAGTCAGGCAGTGGGAATCTTCCGAGCATTAGACACAGGGTGGTTTTTCTCAGAAGATGTTTGCTGAATTTTGCGTGGAAGGTAAAAACATGATACTAAAGCTTCTGAAAAGTAGAGTAAGGTCTCCTGTAGCCTCAGAGTCTTTGGGAAACAAAGACCTGCAGCAGTAGGTGCCTGAGATGGGACCTCTGAGTGAAGCAGTGAGTTAACACTGAAGGTCTACTCTTGCATCTGGCCTGAGGGCCTCTACTGAATTTGGTGGAAGACCTCTGCTGGGGTCATTTACATGAGACTAGAGTAACAGTGTTACAGACTTGGGGGCCAACTGAAGCGTGCAGTGGACTCTTCACTCAAGACATTTATGAGATTTTGAAGCTGTTGTCTTGTTGGCTCAGGAGGAAGTGGAAAAAAGGAAGTAGATCTTCTGCAACCCACTACATCCACTCTAGATTCTCAATTGAAAGGACTAGAGGTGAACTAAGGTAGACCGAATCTCACTAAAACTTACCCACACTGCCACCCAGTTCTGACTGAGTATAACTCTGACTGGTGTAAGGCTAAATACCTACCTGAAAAGAAAAAGGAAACTTAAAAGTTTCCCTGGTGCATAAGCGAAGGAGAACTCTGCCCTTCTAATGTCTCTGTATCATTTTGTTTCAGAAATTTGAAGTTGTAAGTGCTCTCTCAGCCTCTAAGAGATGTAGATAAATCTGTGTAAAAGCTAAATCAGACTCTTTGTAGCCTGGGAATGTCTTTCATGGAGATCTTGGAGATACCTCTTTGAAATACAAACACCTAGGAGTGTGAGACTGTCTTTCTGTCTTAGGGGTTCAATTTTAGACACTTAGCTCCAAGTAGTAACTTCCTGCTTATGAAAAAGACACCGCAAATTCAAATTTTCTTTTTTGAGAGAGAAAGACAATTCACAAGAATGCAACAGTTGTGTATGCCCAGCTATAGAAAAGGGTGGGCTTCCGTTCTGTCTTCGCAACCTCTTTAGTGGTTTGTCTATGGTTATACAGTGCTAAATTAATGCTTATTCAATAAGAACACTATTTTCTTCTTGGTTTTTTTTTTTTTTTTTTAATCTTTGTGGAAATGTTTTCTGGGTTGGCAGCAGGCTTTATTTTTAAGGGTTTCCCTAATACTGGATGTGGGGAATCAGTGCCTACACATCATCTAACAGAGAAAAAAAACCTCTCAGTAGTGTGAGATGTTATCACATCCTCTATGGATGTGCCTAGTACACTCTCAGAGTGCAGCCATGCAAAGAGACAAGGTGACAAAGCTGGTAACCAAGAGAGACAAGAGATGATAGAAATAGAATCACAGATGACCTAGCTATTGACTGTGGTAGACTGGGGCTTTAAAATAACTGACTGATGTATTTAAGAAATAGATGAAGAAGATAAAAAAATGGAGGGTTTTATCAGAGAATTGGAATGTATGAAAATCCAATGAGCATTCTAGAAAGAAACAATATAGTATCTTAAATTATGACATCAGTGGACAAATGTGAGAGCATATTGGACAGGATTGTTGAACTAGAAGAAAAATCAATAGAAATAGGAAAGACTATAAGCATGGGGGTAAATACAATCTTAAGAGACATGTAGAACACACTCAACATTTCTAAGAGATGTGTAATTGGAGTCTCAGGAGAAGAAACAGAATAAATTAGAAGCAAAATTCAGTGTTTAAAATAAACAAAAACCAAGAGGTTTTTGGTGAGCCAAAACAAAACAAAATAAAATACCAGACCTTGGTCCTTTTTAGTAAAACTATCAAAAATCAATGACAAAATGGGACACCTGGCTGGCTCAGTCAGAAGACAATATAACTCTTGATCTCAGGGTCATGAGTTCAAGACCTACACTGAGCACAGAGATTACTTAAATAAATAAATAAACTAAAAAAAAAAAACGATCAAGAGAAATCTTTAAGGCTGCTAGGAAAGAGAGAACATTGAAGTATTCCTTCCATTTCTAATTACTTCATCAAACTATTTAAAATATGAACACAAAAGGAACTGCCACACTAAAGATCTCTCAATACTTTATTTGAAGGTCATAAATACATATTTTTAAAACACTGCTCCTGATGAGTAAGATTTTTAAAATTAAATTTGTGAGTTTATTTTATTCCTATGAATATGATTCTGAAAGCAGGACCTAAAACAAAAGTGGTTCCTTTGAACAAGAAGGTAAAATCATAAAGCAAGATACTCTCAGACAGAAAATCATAAATATAAACCTCTAAGAGGAAATGCTCAGCAGGGAAATAAATCTGATGCAAAAACAGAAGTAGAGGAAGAAACTGAGACTCCAGACAAATCAGAGAGTTATGTCGGTAAATACACTTTCAAGGAAACGTGTGTTGTGTGGCAAGGAAGGATGTGACATGCTTGCCTGTCATCTGGATTTATGCAAATACAAATATCCTGAAGTTCATTGACTAATCTCCTTGCCACATTACCCAGATTAAACAATACCACGATGTTTCACCTCCTTTTTAGTCCTTTTGTAATTTGGCATTGATATATATATGAAACTCCACTGCATTAAAATTGGTTCAGAAAAAAAATGATTTGCTATGAATCAACTAAAATCACTTTTAGGAGTCATATATATCCTCGATAAGTCAGTCTGCTATACACTTAAAAAAATCAATAGGGTCTTCCAATTTAGCTAAAACAATATGAGCACTTGAGTCCTTTTGGTCAAACTCTGACCTTCCTGATAAAAACTGACCAAAAGGGATGAATACCCCAGGCTATTTCTCTTCTATCACAGAAGATAGGCAACCTTGCAACTTTCCTGGATTTGCCTACTTTCCCTGATAACTTTGGAATTTCTTTCTGTAAAAATCTCATTTTCAGTAATTATGATGATGGGAAAAAAAGCTCATTTTCTCTGATGCTGGGTATGTGGGAATTGGCAAGAATAACACGACATGCAAGTTGAGTGAAGTGTTTGGATTCTGCCGAGCTAAGCCTGCAGTTTGTAGATCGTGTAAGAGAAACACTGAATTTAAAAGCAATACATAGAATTAATAAAAGTATCTATAATGGATGCAAATGGTATTTCTTACCATAGGTGATCTTTGAATGGTAATTGTAATAATCATTTCACTTGACTATGAAGATGTGATTTTTATGTCCGTGGTAACCTGGCTCAGTAGAAAGAACATAGAATCAGATGGGAATTCAAAACTCAGCCCAATTCTTCCTGGGTATGTTGTCTGTGGAAAAATGTTCAAGTCTTCCAAGAATTAATTTCTTGATAAGTAAAATTAAATGAGTAATCTTTAAAAAAATGCTCTGAGAATTGAGAGAGAAATAATAAAAATCTTTTAGCACAGTACCTGACACAAATGTCAGTCTCTTGTGCCCCCATCCTGCCTCAATCCTACAGACAGATATACATAAAAAGAGAATTAAATCACCCATTGGAGAAAGGTAGCAGTAAGTAAACGACCATATTTATGTTGCTAATTGACTAAAGGGTAAAGCTCCCCTTCAGCATGCATTTTATTCCTAAATCTCGTCATCTTGTCAGAAGACCTACTATGTATACAATGGAATATTACTCAGCTATTAGAAACGACAAATACCCACCATTTGCTTCAAAATGGATGGAACTGGAGGGTATTATGCTGAGTGAAGTAAGTCAGTCAGAGAAGGATAAACATTATAGGGTCTCATTCATTTGGGTAATATAAAAAATAGTGAAAGGGAATAAAGGGGAAAGGAGAAAAAATAAGTGGGAAATATCAGAAAGGGAGACAGAACATGGAAGACTCCGAACCCTGGGAAACGAACTAGGGGTGGTGGAAGGGGAGGAGGGCGGGGGGTGGAGGTGACTGGGTGGCGGGCACTGAGGTGGGCACTTGACGGGATGAGCACTGGGTGTTATTCTGTACATTGGCAAATTGAATACCAATAAAAAATAAATTTATTAAATAAAAAAAAAAGGCTTACTTGGATTTAGGGAACAGTAAAAAAGAAAAATAACTAGAAAAAATTAATGCAGGGTTGGGCTTTCACCTTCAAAAATAAGCTTTCGGGACCCCTGGGTGGCGCAGCGGTTTGGCGCCTGCCTTTGGCCCAGGGCGTGATCCTGGAGACCCGGGATCGAGTCCTACATCGGGCTCCCGGTGCATGGAGCCTGCTTCTCCCTCTGCCTGTGTCTCTGCCTCTCTCTCTCTCTGTGTGACTATCATAAATAAATAAAAATTAAAAAAACAAAAAAAAAACAAAAAAAAAACAAAAATAAGCTTTCTTCATTATGAGAAACAAAAACAAAAAGCCAAGTCCTTATTGGCTACCATGTACTGACTATTTATTATATTTCTGTAACTATGAGTTTAAATAATTCAGTCTCCACATAATTCTGAGAAATGAGTATTGTTCGCTTCTCTTTACAGTGGAGAAACTGAAGCCAGATGTGTGTAGATAAATGTGTCACAGTCAGGTATCTATCTACTCAATGGTAGAAGCAGCATTCAACCCCAATTTTTTGGATTACAAAGCTTGTATCCTTTATTTGTTATAGTGATTCTCTGACAGACTACACCAATATACCAATGTTTCTTCAGTGGTTTTATAGTAAAAATTTATAGTTATGGGGACACTTAAGAAAAGAAAGTAGGAAAGAAAGAGAAAGAAAGAAAGAAAGAAAGAAAGAAAGAAAGAAAGAAAGAAAGAAAGAAAGAAAGAAAGAAAGAAAGAAAGAAAGAAAGAAAGAAAAGAAAGAGAGAAAGAAAAGAAGGGAGGGAGGAGGAAGAAGAAGAAGAAGAAGAAGAAGAAGAAGAAGAAGAAGAAGAAGAAGGAGGAGGAGGAGGAGGAGGAGGAGGAGGAGAAGAAGAAGAAGAAGAAGAAGAAGAAGAAGAAGAAGAAGAAGAAGAAGAAGGAGAAGAAACGAAGGAAGGAAGGAAGGAAGGAAGGAAGGAAGGAAGGAAGGAAGGAAGATTAATGTGCTCTCAGGGGCTTAGAATTTTTTTGTTTTCGATTTAATGATCTCCAATTTATAGACACTTCTTAGATTCTTGAAAATATAGCACAAGGACTTCAATGAAATCCAAGACAAAATCAATATTATACTTACTTAACTGAACAATCAGTCTTGCACGGCAGTTCAAACAAAGCTGGAGTCTTGTCATTACTGCCAAGTAGATGACATCTGTTCTGCTCCAAGGGGAAGAGGCCCTTTGCTGGAAGATCCTACCAGCAAGAGCAGCAGTCCCAGGACGTCAGCCCCCTGTCCGGCTTGCACATACTGGGCCTGCCAAAAAAGACACGACTCACACAGGCACTGGATGGAACAGTGCTTTACTTGCATGGTGAAGGGACGGGGTAAGATCGGCTTCAGTAGTGAGCATTGGTCTCCATGGGCAGCGGGTCTAACCCCTCGGCCTGTGCACCACGATGGTCTTCATGCATCCATCTCAGCAGGGGAAGTGCCTCATTTCCTCCCTGGTGGGAATAGGTAGGGCTGTGGGCTTGGCCAGGTGCCACATGGCACATACACACATTGAAGCAGAAGAAAGAATTGCATGTCAAGTCTGGAACAGGGGAATTTATTCCCAGACGAGGTGATAAGCCAGCACAGGCTACAAGGACTCCTATTTCCATGGAAGGGAATTCTCCAAGTCTGAGGCTACTCTCTTGATCAAGAGTTAATAGAAGCATGATCATCTTTTCCCACAATTACTATTTCATGAAATTAGAGTTCTATTTTGCTGCTTTTAGGTCTAGAAAGATTTTTCTCTCACCTGAATAGAATATGTGGGGTAACCTTTTATCAGGCCAAATAATCATTTATGAACAGGTAGGAAAATATGTCATAAAACATGATGGCCATCACACCTAAAATTCACCAATTCATAATAATTTGTGCCGGTAGGAGAATTTGAGAAAAAACTAGAATTGATGCTATTAATTGGTTGCAGTAAAAATACTACTAGGTCACACAATTTGATAATATTTTAAATGGCGATAATAAACATGCACAGTTTTATAATTGGTGGAAATAATTGACCTGAAGTAATATTGACAAGAGATAAAACTGCAAGTGGTAAAATAGTTCACTGGGTAAAAATTGACGAATCTTAAGCCTATAAGACTTTGGATAATTGTTAATTGATTGAGCAAAGTAATGACCATACACCAAAAAAGGCATCATGACAAAAACGAGACTTAGTAAAATATAATATGATACTGCACAGGGCAGGATTGATAGATCTATCCTTTCTGTAAAATTAAGACAGAAAAGAACTGAAATTAGTGGAATATAAATAACGGCCTAAAAATTTCAAAGTATTTTATCTGTGCTGCAAAGACTTTGATCAAAGAATTAGTAGGCTATAAATGACAATTTTAATAGAAAAGAATCAATTGAGGTCATGACAATTGCACATTTTATTTACAGTGTCCTCAGGGTGGAAATGACAAGGTCAAAGCCTGAATCGTATGAAACTGGCAGGACAAGGCAGAAAACAAGGCGACTTGGAACAGCGGGTTTCCTTCTATTTTAGAGGCTTTCATCTCTCTTGGATAAAGTAAACCAATTTCAAAGGGACCAGAGCCCTTGACTTTTCTGTAATGACATGGAGATCTCTTTTGTTCCTACCAAACCCAACACTTTACAATTTCTTCTCTCCTTAGATGCATTTTCAATTTTGGAATCTTTTTAAGGATTTTCTCCACATTCAGCTTGATACTGAGAATTTTGGCTTCAATTCCCAACTCCTGTTTTTCAAAAATATTTGCAGAAACCTAAACGTATAATCTTGGATTTTGTAACGGCAGTGATGAGTCAGACTTGACTGATATCTGGCCAAATGACTTACTTACTATGCGACTTTAAGAAATTACTTACATTTCTCAAACCTCAATTTCTAAATCTCTAATAAGGAGATAGCAACTCTCAATTTATGTGTTCGTGGTGACGATTAAATAAAAGTCTTTACAAAATCCTTTACAGGTGATTAATATTCAATAAAGTGAGTGTTTGTCTGCCTTCCCATTAGGTGAATTGTGAAGCAGATTTTATTAATTCTTTCCTTAAACGTACCTTCATTCATCTTTGCACTCCTAATGGCATGTTCAGGTTTCATTCTTTCAACTCACACATCCCATTGTTAAATTCATGGAATCATATATTGTGAAAAGTCTCATTATTTCATTTATTGTAAAAACTTTTTTATTCATGGGAGACACAGAGAGAGGCAGAGACAGAGGCAGAGGGAGGAGCCTCTGCCTCCCCCACAGGGAGCCCCATGTGGGACTTGATCCCAGGACCCGGGATCATGACCTGAGCCAAAGGCAAATGCTCAACCTCTGAGCCGCCCAGGTGCCCCAAGTCTCATTATTTCAATGGGTATTTGAGGTGGAGACATGTTTGTATCTTAATACTAAGGTCAACAGATCAAAAGATGACTTCCATTGAAAAGAGAGTTTATTGTACTTGCAGGTCCTCACAGGAGGGAGTCTGCACCATGGAGTGCCACATGGGAGTCACATGGAGAAGTGGAGAGGCAGAGGGAGTTGGGGGGGAAATGTGGCCAAGGACCTTTATTGTGGTTTTTTTGAAAAGGAACAGGGGAGACAGGCTTAGGGTTGGCTAATTTGAACCATTTTAGTACGCTGTAAGGCAGAGGCACTGTCCCGAGCTGCCTGGTACCTGGCCCTGGGGCAGGGGCTAGTGGGCTGGTGTGTGAAAGCCCACCACCCAGGCCAAGTGGCTGGGTGTGGAGTTAACCAGTTGCTCAAGAGGAGGAACTGACTGGCTTCAAGTTGGAGCCTCAAAACTGGGTCAAGACATGACAAAAAACCTATCCCAGTGTGTGGATGAGGAAGAAAAGATTCTTGCCATGGGGAGTATAGTTCATCCCCTTGGAGGCTGATTCTTAAATCAGGGAACTCAGGAAACCCAACGTAGGTGGAGGCCTGGGGCCATCTCCTCGTCATCCCTTAGCTGGGGGAGTGTGCTACCTTCAATAGTCACAAAGTCATATAATAAACTGTCAGACTCCTCGCTCATGCCGTGTGCTAGCAATTTGGAGAAGGTAAAATTTAATTCCAGAGGAAAATTTAATTTCCTCCTGGATCTTGGCATAATCCAGAATGTGTAGAAGAGCGTGGGAGGTGGGAAAATTAAAACACCTCTCTGGAAAAGTGTTTTCTGGTGAGGAAAGACCTCTGTGGGTGTGATGACTATCTTTCCTGGGTGGGTGGCTGCTGGATTTTGTTTAAGGACAGCCTCAACGACAGCGGGCATCAGCCAAAACATTGCATTACCAAGTACATTCTTAATCAAGTTGAAGAAAGCCATTCCTGATAGCACATCCCAAAGCACCCTGAAATACAGCACAGTTCAGTCTGAAATCCCAAGCCAGACCTAAGAAATTTAGTGTAAAGAGGAAGAAAATGGAAGTCCAAAGACTCAAGTTGCAGTTTTTAGCTTTTTCATCTGGTCCATGAGGTACAGCAGGCTGACAAAACGGCTTAACTTTAACATCTTCTAAAATTATGAGGAAAAATGAATATAATAATAATGAGTATATCTTAAAAAATGAGGCTGGATTACACTTGTCTTTATACTACTACAGTCATGTGATGTAACTTTCAATATTTTATAATGGAGGAAAGAGTCCATAATGCAAATGTGTCCATTATGTGGGTGAGAATAATGCCCTTGGAAGATGCCCATGCCCTAATCCCTAGAACCTGTGTCTATGTGACCCCCACATGGGCCCAAAGGACTTTGCACATTAGGGACTTTGTGATGGTCCTAGATTCCCCAGTATGATCACTAGGGTCCTCAGAGGACAGAGCATATGTCAGAGAGAGAGAAGGAGGAGATGGGACCACAGAAGCAGGAGTTGGAGTGATGTGCTTACAAGGTGAAGGATGTGGCCACCAGCCAAGTGATGTGGGCGTCCACCAGAAGCTGGGAAAGGAAGAGTGTAGCTTCTCTCCTGGAGCCTCCTGAAGGAAAGCAGCCCTGCTGACTCCTGACTTCACTTCAGGAGACTCATTTCAGATGTCTGACCTCAAAACTGTACGATAAAAGATTCCAGTTGCTTTAAAGCACTAGGTTTATGGGGTTTGTTAACAGCCTTTCTAAGAAACTAATACACCCATGAAAGTTGCAAAGCGGTCCCACCGCCTTAGGCAAATCTCTTACATGCTCTGGCTTTAGTTTCTTTTTCTGTCATACAAGGGGATTGAAGCATGTCTCATTTGCACACTCAGATGATTTCAAAGGTGAAACAGGTAGCATAAACTGGTGACTCTAGACCCATGTTAGGAGAAGGAAGGGGTCTGTGGTATCCTGGAGCTGGCCCAGCCAGACAAAATACACTCACAGGAATGTGTGGGAGAGGATTACACGGACTCCCTCTCAAAGTTCTTACAGACTTTTTCTTTTTTTCTTAAGATTTTATTTATTTATTCATGAGAGACACAGAGACAGAGGCAGAGACACAGGGAGAAGGAGAAACAGGCTCCCTGGGGGAAGCCCGATGCAGGACTTGATCCCAGGACCCCAAGGTCATGAACTGAGCCTAAGACAGACACTCAACCACTGAGCCACCCAGGTACCCTGGACATTTTTTTAAAAAGATTTTATTTATTTATTTGAGAGATTGAGAGCATAAGCAGGGTGGGAGGCTGAGCATTAGGGGGTGGGTAGAGGGTTGGCTCAGAGGGAGAGGGAGAAGCAGACTTCCCACTGAGCGGGGAGCCTGACATGGGGCTCCATCCCAGGACCCCGGGATCGTGACCTGAACCGAAGGCAGATGCTTCACCGACAGAGCCACCCAGGTGCCCCATCCTTACAGACTTCTAAAGGAGACAGGTCAAACTCTTGAAACTGTAAATAAATTTGGAAAAATGTCACATCATATTAACTAGTAACATAAACCAGCTCAAGATTTTACAGTTTCATTGTAGAAAATGGGTTCTGAGACTTGGCAGAGAGTATTTGGCATAAAATGTGGCTTCCTGAATGGCCTGGCTGTGAAAAGAGAAACACGTCTTTAGATGAAAGGTCCTGAATTATCGCAAAATCAGACCTTTCCCACAAACACGGTAAGCCTATAGAGTTTGGTTTCGTAAACAACAAATGTTTGCTTACTTGCTTTTTACACATGTTTGGAATCAACACATTTATCCCCCTTTAGGGAGGAAAAAAGGATTCACTCAGCTCAATTTCCTCTCTATTCTCCCTTCCTTCCTGGAATCAAGATTGCATCTAAGTTTTTATGTCTTGATGGGACCAAAATGACTCCGTCAGGATCTGCAAGCTGTGCCTCCTGCCCGACAAGCAGTCTGCACTGCAGATAGATGTCACTGCTGTGTTGCTCATCAGAGTGCAGGACATTTTGATGAGAAATTCCAACATCGCTTCATACCAGGAAAACCTATAAAATGTATAATTGTTGCCTAACAGTGAACAATCCCCAAAGTCAAAGTAATTCTGAATTGTGTTCTTAACTGTTGTAGAAAAAACTTGATAATTTTTCATTGTAAGGATTTTCTCTCTTTAGAAAAATAAAATAATAAATTGGATCCAGAGCGAGGAGACAGTTGATACAAGTGGCTTACTAAGTATTTGCAAAATATTTTCCCATTAATTAAATTGTGTAATATGTCTAATGTTACATCCATATTCTCCTAACCTATTTGCAATTAAATTTTATTAATAGGAATAATAGATATTTTAGGCCAATGTGATTTCTCCAAGGCCTATAAAAAGCCAATTATTAGTATAGATTAGCAGACAAAATTAAATAGATGATGATAAGATGATATTTTGTTCAGAGCAATAACATAATTAACTCAGAAAATATCTTCTTAAATTTTAAAATTTCAATTACAGTTTGTTTTTCATTGACTTGGAAGATTTTTTTCAAGTTTTTATTTTAAATCCAGTTAGTTAATGTACAGTATTAAATTAGTTTCGAGTGTACAATCCAGTCACTCAAATGTACAATCCAGTCATAAAAAAATTCAAGAAATTTTTTTATTAAGACTGTCAGAATTGGGACTTTTTTTCAGAATCAGAAAAAACTGGAAAAAGATATTACTAGTGGTTAGTATCAAAATATCTTCAGGAAAAATGTAGTTCTGACTCTACCAAATTTATTTCAATGTCATTCAAAACTCAGGAACTGATGAGTGGAAAACCAAAAGAGTCTAACATATAATGTTGAACTTTCACTTAAATATCATTACTGAATACACATCCTAGGGGATCAGTTTGCAGAAAATAAATAACATCGTATAACAAGTATTACTGTAAACCATAAATATGTTGATATTATAGGTCATACAATAGTGGGCCTACATTGCTGTAAAAATTGACAGATGCAGATTATTAATTAATCAGTAATTAAGCCAAAGTTCCATAGTTAAATAGATATTAAGCAAGGGTTCTGTGAACCAAAACACAAGGAATTCAGTAGTGAACAAAAAATTAGAGTTCCTGTCCCCATATGATTATCAACTACTGGGTAAGACAGCTTAGGAAAGCACATTTAAAAAAAAAAAAACCAAAATACACAAACTGGTTATTTTAAATCACAAAACAATTTGAAGGTAAGAAACAGCATTTGAGAGAAAATTAGAGAATCACATTTGCATAAGAAAAGGCAATATTGGAGCTCAGTGCTGAATGCCAGTTGGAGCCAGTCAAGCCAGGCTGAGAAAGCACAGGCTGAAGGAATAAAAACTGCCTGCAAAGAGCCAGGCTTGTTCTAGAAATTGGACAAGCCCCACTGTGAATGTGGCAAGTCAGTGAGGGCATAGAAAGCAGGATAGGTGAGTGGAAACTAGGTTATGGAAGTTTATGAACACAGATCAGCCCACTCATATAAGAGCATTTCCCAAGGCAGGAGAAAGAACTGCCTCAAAGTATCAGAAGGGGGGCACTTGGGTGGCTCAGTCCGTAGAGCATCTGACTCTTGGTTTCGGCTCAGGTCATGATCTCAGGGTCATGAGATGAAGTTCTGTGTAGGGCTCTATGCTCAGCATGGAGTCTGCTTGGATTTCTATCTCCCTCTCCCTCTGCCTCTCCTCCTGCTCACACATACTCAAATGTGTGCACATGCGCACATGCTCCCTCTCTGTCTACTAAATTAAAAAAAAAAAAGCAAAAGATGGAACAAATCCCTGGCTCCTCACAGAGGGCCTAGAAAAATACCTGGTCTCTAGTCAGAATGGGAAATCCTCCATACATGAGTATTTAGAATAATACTCAGTCCTGAAAAGTGGGGAAGATGTTAACAATCCATTGGTTGGACCCCAGCTAAAAAAGCTTAAAAGCAAGACCCCAAATGGACAAAATTATTTTCAAGTAATTTCACTACATCCCAGAACCAGAGTCAAGAGCATTGATAGAAATACTAAAATATTCAGCACCAAAAAAATAAAAATTACGACTAGCATCCATTAGAAATTATTAGGCACAATCGAACCACATTGAGAAGGAAAAATAACCATCCATTAAGACTGATCCAGGGGGATCCCTGGGTGGCTCAGCGGTTTGGCACCTGCCTTTGGCCCCAGGTGTGATCCTGGAGTCCCAGGATCGAGTTCTGCCTTGGGCTCCCTGCATGGAGCCTGCTTCTCCCTCTGCCTGTGTCTCTGCCTCTCTCTCTCTGTCTCTCATGAATAAATAAATAAAATCTTTAAAAAAAAGTCTGATCCAGAAAAAAAAAAAAGACTGATCCCGAAATGGAGAGGTGAAAACATTAGTAGACAAGGAAATTGAAACAGATATTATAACTACATTCCACATTTTCAAGAAGCTCCATGAAGGAATGGACATGTGAAGTAGAGACAAGGAAGGTATAAAAAAGATGCAAATCAAATTTGTAGGGATTAAAATTAAAACAGCTCAGATAAAAAATACACTGGATGAGATTAACTGCAGATTACATATTGCAGAAAAAATTAGCTAACTTGAACAAAAAGCAAGAGATATTATCCCAAAGAAACACACAAATAAAAATGTTAGAAACTTAGAAAAGAAATGAATATCAAGAGAATGATAAGACAGGCCATGGATAGGGAGAAAATATTTGTAAAACACAAATCTTATAAAAGACTCCTATACAAATATACAAAGAACTCTCAAGGTTCAGCACTAAAAAAATTGAACAACCTGATTTAAAAATGGGCAAAAAAAGAACTTAGTAAATGTAACAAAGAAGATATAAACATGTCCGATAAACACATGCCAAGATATTCAGTATTATACATCATTAGGGAATTACAAATCCAAACAACAATAAAATACCTGTTAAGATGGCCAAAATCCAGAACGGCAACAACAACAAACGTTGGTGAGGATATGGTGCCACAGGAATTCTAATTCCTGCTGGAGGCAATTCGAAATGGTGTAGCCACTTTGAAAGAGAGTTTGGCAGTTTTTTAAAAATATTTTTTAAAATTTTTATTTATTTATGATAGTCACAGAGAGAGAGAGAGAGAGAGAGAGAGAGAGAGGCAGAGACGTAGGTAGAGGGAGAAGCAGGCTCCATGCACCGGGAGCCCGACGTGGGATTCGATCCCGGGTCTCCAGGATCGCTCCCTGGGCCAAAGGCAGGCACCAAACCACTGCGCCACCCAAGGATCCCAATTTGGCAGTTTCTTAAAAAAACTAAATATACTCTATATATGCGATCTGTCAATCAAACTTCGTGGTATATACTCAAATGAGTTGAAAACCTATACACATACAAAAGCCTACACTAAAAAACTGTGCTATCGATACTCATGTAATGAAAGATCACTTAGCGATAAAAAGAAATGACATATCCGGCCATGAAAAGGCATGGAAGGACCTTAAATGCACGTTCCTAAGTGAAAGAAGACAATCTAAAAGGGCCATGTACTGCGTGATTCCAACTCTATGACGCTTTGGAAGACAAAACTATAGTAAAAAGATCAGCGGTTGTCCGAGGATTGGGTGGAGAGAGGGATGGGCAGATGGAGCACAGGAGATTTTGGAACAGAAACTATTTGCATAATATCATGATGGTGGATACCTGTTGTATTAATCAGCGTTCTCCAAAGAAAAAGAACTTGCACGTGGTGTGTGTGTGTGTGTAGCATGTGTAGTGCTTTGTGTGTTTTGTGCATGTGTATTTATAATGGAGAATTGGCTCACACAATAACTGAGGCTGAGAAGTCCCATGATCTACTGTCTGCAAGCTGTAGACCCAAGAGAGCTGATGTAACTCAGTCCCATTCCAAAGGCCTGGGAACCAGGGAAACCAGTGATGTAGATGCTAGTCTGAGGACAGGAGAAGAGGAGATGAGATGTCCCAGTGCAACAATGAAGAGCAGGGGCAAATTCTTCCTTCCTCCGCCTCCTATTCTAGTCAGGCCCTCAACAGTTTAGGTGATGCCCACCCACATGGGGAAAGCAATCTGCTTTCCTGAGTCCAACAATTTCAATATGAATTTCACCTGGAGTACCCTCACAGATACATCCAGAACTAATGTTTATTCTGGGTGCTGCGCGGCCAAATTGACACATAAAATTAGCCATCACAAATAAACCCTGCGTCAACATGACACTCATATGAATCTCCTTATACCATACTTAACCTCTGATAAAGACAATAAGAAAGTCATAATTCTACCTGATTTTAACATGATACAACAGTCTTACATTCAACAAAAAATGCACTAAACCCCATCCTGAGAACCTCAGTTACTCAAAGTAAAGTCCTTGAGTAACACAACTTAATATGAAATCAATAATGCTTATGTACTAGGATATAAAATCAATACATCCTAATATTACATGATAATAAGAGAGTAAAAAAGCCATAATCACACACACATATATTCAAAACAAAAGAAAGGAGTAAATACTCCAGACAATTATACTCCTCATTTCTGTAAGTGGTCACGTGATTATAGCTGGTACTTGTATCTTCTTTCCCAATTCATCCTGTATCCCCTTTATCTTTAGCAGGCACTTCAGCTGGTCGAGGTTCTTCTCCTGGTGGGGTGACCCACACCTGCATTCCTGAATGGTCTTGGTTATTGGTAGTCCTGCCTGGATTGGGTTGTTATAAATTTTCTGTTGAACCTAATCCCAGAGTCTAGGCCTCACAAGAGTTGCTTTAAGGAATCCCCTGTATTCCAGGTCCACCCTTCCTCACCTTCACTGTGGAATTGGTTGTCTGCAAGTAGTCCCATTGGTAGTCAGGATGGATAAAACTTACCATTCTTCTTTGCCTGTTGGTTCAGAGGCGTGAGGAGCCGATGGTGGCCAAATGGCAGCAGTCTTAACTCACATTTAAATGGAATTCTTGTGTCTCCTTGTTAGAAGCATTCATCCCTTTGGAGCTAAGACCAGCAGAGCATAAGGTCATGAGAACAAGAAGCAAAACTTTTCTTTTTTTTTTTTAAGATTTTATTTATTTGTTCATGAGAGACACACACAGAGAGAGAGGCAGAGACACAGGCAGAGGGAGGAGCAGGCTCAATGCAGGGAGTCTGACGTGGGACTTGATCCCGGGTCTCCAGGATCACGCTCTGGGCTGAAGGCAGCACTAAACCGCTGAGCCACCCAGGCTGCCCAAAGCAAAACTTTTCTAAAGGTTCATTTGGGGTAACAATGCTACTACTTCCATTTTGACCTCTTGATTCCTGCCCCTGTGAACCCTGGCTATGGGAGAAATAGCACCACGTATCAGGTACTGATTAAGATCACATATGACCCCCTAGAGAATCTTGCCACCCAAGCAACACTGTTACTGGGTTTTCAATGTTCATCGTTCTGTTAAGCAGTTGCTTCAGGATGGTGAGGAACATGGTAAGACCACAAATTCCATAACCGTAGGCCCATCACAACACTTTGTCTGTTTATGATATGTGCTTCTTAATGAGGAGAAATGCTGTGTGGAATACCATGGCAATGGATAAGGCATTCTGTAAGTCCAGAGATAATAGTTTTGGCAAAAGTACTGCATGCAGGGAAGACAAATCTGTATCCTGAACAAGTGTCTATTTCAGTAAGCACACAATGTAGTCCCCTCCAGGATGGAAGCTATCCATTGTTATCAATCTGCTACCAACTAGCTGGCTTATCACCCTGGGGACTGGGCCATATTGGAGACAGTGCTGGACTCTGCTGCTGGCAGGCTGGCACTCAGTGGTGAGCAGAGCCAGGTTGGCCTTGGTAAATGGAAGTTCATGTTGCTGAGCACATGCATAACCTCCATCATGCTACCATGAGCACTCTGTTGATAAGCTCATTGGGCAATGACAAGGGTGGCTGGGGAAAGAGGCTGACTCGTATCCACAGAACAAGTCATTTTATGTACTTGATTATTGTACTCACCTCTGCTGAGGTGATCCTTTGGTGAAAATTCACATGAAAAACAAATATCTTCAATTTTTGACCCATTCAGGGTAGTTTATCCATATACCAATTTTCCAATCATGTGCTTGAAATTTTCCATTTCAAGTCCCTGATCATCCAGCCAAACCATTGGCCACAGCCCATGATTCAGTATAGAATCACATGTCTAGATATCTCTCCTTCCAAGAATTTATCCTTCACCCGGGTAAACTGCCTCAAGTTCTGCCCACTGGGGGAAGTTTTCTTCATCAAAATCCTGCAAGGATGTCCCCAGAGAGTGTGGCACTCCACTTTTGGGTAGGGCCAGTATAGTAAGCAGAGCCATCCTGTAATCAGGACTGGGTCTTTTCTTTCTTTGTCAACTAATCTTAGGGAACTCCTTGAGAGGCCCTATGTGCACGCTGAGAGAGAAATAGCAGTCTAGCAGGGGTGGAGCCATGGGTATTTGGGTCACATCTCCATGTCACTTCTTTGTGCCTTTAGGACCTGCTCTGTACTGATCATATGTGTGTGTGTGTGTGTGTGTGTGTGTGTGTGTATAGCACCCCCATTTGATGATGGGGTGCTGCTGTGCAAGCCCAACTTTATGGGTAGGGTAGTACTCCATTAATGACGAACAGGTTAGGTCACATGGTAACTTAGTGTCATGAGTAAGTGTTCAGTCTCTTGGCCCAGTTGCAGGCTAAGAGCTGTTTCTCAAAATGAGAGTAGTTATCTATGGATGATAGAAGAGCCTTGCTCCCAAACCCTTAAGGCCTGTTCTTTGATTTACATGTAAGGGCCTGCAAAAGACTCCAAACAATAGGGACACCTGAGTGGCTCAGTGGTTGAGCATCTGTCTTCAGCTCAGTGTGTGATCCCGGAGTCCCGGGAACGAGTCCCACATTGGGTTCCCCAAGCAGAGCCTGCTTCTCCCTCTATTTCTCTCCCTCTATGCCTCTCTCTCTCTGTGTGTTTCTCATGAATAAATAAATAAATAAAATCTCTCTCTAAAAAACAAAAAAGACTCCAAACAGCAACCCTATTTGCCACTGGTACTTCAAGTACCATATGGTCCCAGTGGTGCATCATATGGCCCAAGCGGCAGAGCAGCTTGTATAGCAGCACGGACCTATTCCAGAGCCTTCTCCTGTTCTGGGTCTCACTCAAAACTAGCAGCTTTTTGAGTCGCTTGACAAAAAGGCTGGAGTAACACACTCACATGAGGAACACGTACCCTCCGGAATCCAAAGAGGGCCACTAGGCATCATGCCTCCTTCATGGTTCCTTCATGGTTGCAGGAAGGGTCAGATACAACAACTTAGCCTTCAGCTTAGAAGGAATCTCTCATCATGCTCCACACCACTGGACCTCTACAAATCTCACTGAGGTAAAAGGCCTCTGCATTTTGTCTGATTTATTTCCCACCTCTGACACACCAGTGTCTTGCATAAATCTAGAGTAGAAAGCCATTACTTCTTTCTCACTAGGTTCAGTCAACGTAATGTCATCAACATAATGAACAGCTGTGCTATCCTGTGGAAGGGAAAGCCTATCAAGGCCCCTGAGAACTAGATTAGGCTGGAGAGTTGATATGCCCCTGAGGTAGGAGAGTGAAGACACATTGCTGTCCTTGCCAGCTGAGAAAGAACTGCATTGCATCTGGTGTAGGCCTGATGGGCATGTATGGAGAAAAAGACATTTGCCAGATCAATAGCTGCTTGCTAGATACTGGAGGATGTGTTAAATTGCTCAAGCAAGGAAGCCACATCTGGCACAGCAGCTGCCCTTGGAGTCACTGCCTGGTTAAGCGTACCATAATTCACTGCCACTCTCTAAGCCACATAGAATGCGGTGGAACCACTTCCTCCTGCATCTTTCAAGTCCTGCACTGACCCCTGTTGTCCCTCTGGGAATGTGGTGGTACTCTTGCTTTTCTATTTTCCTAGGTAGATACAATGGCTCTAGTGGCTCCCACTTGGCCTCTTCCACAGGTGTAGTCATCACTCCACAGGTCAGGGGACAAACGTAGGGATTCTGCTAGTTGCTGAGTTATGTCTATTCCAAAATACATTCTGGAAGTGGGGAAATAACCACAGGACTTGTTTGGGGACCTGCTAGGCCCACTGTGAGATGGTAAAAGTCCATTGATCATTTGACCTCCATAAGCCTTTATTCTGATTTTTGGGCTTCTATGATGTTTTGGGTCACTTGAAATAGAATCACTTAAGAGCCAGTGTCCAGTAGTGCTTTAAAGTTCTGCTCATATCCTTTTCCCCAAGTCATGATTACTCCGGTAAAAGGTCATGAGTCTCTTTAGGGAAGGCTGGGACAAAGATTAACAATATTAAATTCATTATTAAATTGGAGACCCAGCCTTCCCTTCATTCAAGAGCTTCTGCTCATGTCTGGGAATCGATTGAGGAGCTGTGACTTTCCTTTTTATGAGTTAGTTTAGACTTTTATTCACTTGATCTAAAACTCTTCTACTTATACAGCTCACATAAGAACTTAGTAGGCTTTATATCCAATTCATTTCTAGAAACACTGTGATCAATTAGCCAATGCCATAGGTTTGCCTGGGTCAGACTTTTCTGATTTTTGCTTTGACTCTGCTGTCCATTAGAGTAGTCATACTTTGCCTTTGGTGGTTGAATGCTGCCACTTGGTCCCTTCCATCCCAGGAGCCAATTATTCTATTGCATTTAGGTTTCCCAATCCAGTGACTATAATTCCCACTATGAGGGCAGGCCTTCAGAGAAAGTAATCACAGAACTCTTCAAGGATGCTAGAGCTCCCCTCACAAATGTATTCCTCATTTGGTGGAAAGTATGCTTCCTGGATCCCTCTGGTGGGGTGAGTAGGTTTTACATGACAAAGTCACTCTAACAACCAATCTCTCTAAGACTTGAATTTCTCCCTTTACACGAAACCAAGGTATGTCCAGAACTTCCAATGCACTCATGGTGGGTCCATGTTTCAGTCAACCAACCAATCAGTTATAGCCCTTTCTAATTCCCTGAGCTGCAGCATTAAATGCAGAAACTCTACTTAGGGTTTTGCCCATAAGTTCAGATCCAACCTTAATAATGAGTTCCTTCTTCCAATATGTCATATCCTTTGTATCCACTTCCACACATGTTCCTCCAGATTTTGTCTGTATAAATTATGAGACTAAAGTAGTTATTTTGGAGTATAGCACGCTTCCTTATGAGTCACATATTGTAGAGACCACTTGTGCTGGGCATGAGGAGGACAATACTGACGGTAAAAGAGCCTCACCATAGTTTAGAGGTGAATGCTCCTCGCTTCATCTCGATCTTCCTACAAGTCCCCATCCCAATTTAGAGGATTCCATTGTTTCCTGATCAATGCCCTCACTTTAACAGTAGACTGACTACCCTTCAAGGCTGACAGTTCAACTTGCATTGTAATTCAACCAGTTGCATGATGAGGTTCTTTGCTTGATTGTCAGCCCTGTAGCAGCAGGAGGTAATGGTCTCCTTTAGGACACACATAGATACTCTTAGGTCATTTATGTGGCACTTGACTTGGGAATTCAAATCCGTAAGCTCATTCTTTTCTTTTAACATCTTGTTCAATGACATTAAGAGCAATCAACCAAAATCATATACATTCATTTTCCAAAAATGTTTAGAAGTATTATATATAGAGTCATTTAGCTCTTTATAATATTTAGAGTATCCAGTACAGATATTTTGCGTATCTCCATAAATATTTCACACCATGGACTATCAGTGCTCCCTTTACTACTAGAAATAGATACAGTCACACCTCAAAATCTGATCGGATTAGAGAACCAATTCCAGAAACTCTAGAAACAATTCAGAAAACTTTTTCTTTTTTTTTTTTAAGGTTTTAATTTTCACGAGAGAGAGAGAGAGAGAGAGAGGCAGAGACACAAGCAGAGACACAAGCTCCCTCTCTCCGTGCAGGGAGCCTGATGTGGGACTCAATCCCGGGTCTCCAGGATCATGCCCTAGGCTGAAGGCAGGCACTAAACTGCTGAGCCACCCGTGCTAATAAAACTTATTCTTTTAAATGCATTTTTCTAGAACCACTGTCAACACCAAAATCCATATTAATCAAATTTCTCCAGAGAAATAAAACCAATAGGGGATATATATATATATTTAAATTCACATTTATACATATGAAAGGAAATTTATTATGAGTGATTGGCTGACATTATTCTGGAGGCTGTGAAGTTCCACAGTCTGTCATCTGCAAGCTGGAGACCCAGGAAAGCTGGTGATGTAATTCAGTTCAAGTCCAAAGGCCTTAGAACAAGGGGAGATGCTGGTATAAGTCCCAGTCTGAGGGCAGGAGAAAATGAAATGAGATGTCCCAGCTTAAGCAATGAGACAAGAAAAAAAAGACAAATTTCTGGAGAAATTCCTCCATATCTTGTTCTACTTCAAGCCCTCACAGAGACAGACATTATATAATAACAAAAGGGTCAATTCTACTAAAAAATACATAACAGTCCTAAATGTATATGCACCAAACAACAGAGCCAAAACGGATAGAACTGAAAGGAGAAATATACAAATCAACAGTTATAGTTGAAATCCTCAACATCCCTCTTTCAACAGTTGATATAAAAACTATACAGAAAATCAGTCAGGATACAGAATAACTCAACAGCATCATGAATCAACAGGATTTGATTGATTCTATAGACTACTCTGCTGGTCAAGAGCAGAAAACACATTCTTTTTTTAGTGAAAGGGAATAAAGGGGAAAGGAGAGAAAATAAGTGGGAAATATCAGAGAGAGAGAGAACATGAGAGACTCCTAACTCTAGGAAACAAACAAGGGGTGGTGGAAAGGGAGGTGGGCTGGGGTGGGAGTGACTGGGTGACGGGCACTGAGGGGGGCACTTGATGGGATGAGCACTGGGTGTTATGCTCTATGTTGGCAAATTAAACTCCAATTAAAAAAATTTAAAAAACACATTCTTTTTTTTCTTCTTTTTAAAAAAGATTTGTATCTATTTATTCATGAGAGACACAGAGAGAGAAAGAGAGAGGCAGAGGGAGAAGCAGGCTCCATGCAGGGAGCCTGACATGGGACTTGATCCTGGGTCTCCAGGATCACGCCCTGGGCCGAAGGCAGTGCTAAACCCCTGAGCCACCCGGGCTGCCCCCATTCTTTTTTTTTTTTTTTTTTAAGATTTTATTTATTTATTCATGAGACACCACACACACACACACACACACACAGAGAAAGAGAGAGAGAGAGAGAGAGAGGCAGAGGGAGAAGCAGGCTCCATGCAGGGAGCCTGATGTGGGACTTGATTCTGGAACTTCAGGATCACGCCCTGGGCCAAAGGCAGGCGCTAAACCACTGAGCCACCCAGGGATCCCCCCAAGAAAACACATTCTTGTCAGAACATAAACAAAATAGACCATATCCTAGGTGATAAAATTAACCTTGACAAATTTAAAATAATTTACATCATGTAGAATATATTCTTCAATTAAACTGGAATCAAGCTGGAAATACAAAATAAAGATAAAAGGAAATTTTCCACTTAGAAGGAATTTCAAGGGAAATGATAAAATTCAGTAAACTATACAAAAATAAAAATATAACATATCAAACTTTGTGGAACAGAGGTAAAGCCTTTGTTGAGAAAGAAATTTATTTTATAAAATGCTAATTAGAAAAGAAGAAAAGTCTGAAATAAAAAAAAAATCTAAGGTAGCATATCAAGGAACTAAAAGAATCGTTACAAAATAAAACCAAAGGAAGCAGAAGGAAGGGAATAATAAGAGTGGAAATGAATAAAATAGAAAAAAGAATAATAGAGGAAAGCAATGGAAATAAGCTGATTCTTTGTAAAGATCAGAAAATTAACGATCTTCTAGTAACTGGCAAAGAGAGAGAGAGAGAGAGAGAGAGAGCAGAGAGAGATTGAGATCTCAAATTACCCATATCTGGACTATGGGACATCACTACAGACCCTGAAGACATGACAATGGTAATAAAACACTTGGAACAATTCCACTTGCATACATTTGATAATTTAGAGAAAATGGATCAATTTATGATTAAACCCCCACATAAACCAGAAATTACCACAACTCACTCAATATGGAACACATCATTTGAATAGTCCATAATCTATTAAGGATATTTAATTTAACATTTAGAAAACCTCCAAAAACAAAATCTCTAGGCCCAGATGTTTTCACTGCAGAATTCTACCAAATGTTTGAAGAATTAGCACTGATCTACAAAATCCCTTCCAGAAAGTTGAAAAAATAGGAATAGTTCTCAATTCATCTTATAAAGCTAGTATTACCTTGTTATGATAACCAGACTTTTTTTTTTTTTTTGGTATATTTTTTATTGGAGTTCAGTTTGCCAACATATAGCATAACACCCAGTGCTCATCCTGTCAAGTGCCCCCCTCAGTGCCTGTCACCCAGTCACCCCATCCCCCCTCCCACCTCCCTTTCCACCACCCCTTGTTTGTTTCCCAGAATTAGGAGTCTCTCATGTTTTGTCACCCTCTCTGATATTTCCCACTCATTTTCTCTCCTTTCCCCTTTATTCCCTTTCATATGTTTTATATTCTCCAAATGAATGAGACCATATAATGTTTGTCCTTCTCCGATTGACTTATTTCACTCAGCATTGACTTATTTCACTGGAACCCTCCAGTTCCATCCATGTTGAAGCAAATGGTGGCATTCGTTATTTCTAATGGCTGAGTAATATTCCACTGTATACATAAACCACATCTTCTTTATCCATTCATCTTTCGATGGACACCGAGGCTCCTTTCACAGTTTGGCTATTGTGGCCATTGCTGCTATAAACATCTTGGTGCAGGTGTCCCGGTGTTTCACTGCATCTGTATATTTGGGTAAATCCCCAGCAGTGCAATTGCTGGGTTGTAGGGCAGGTCTATTTTTAACTCTTTGAGGAACCTCCACACAGTTCTCCAGAGTGGCTGCACCAGTTCACATTCCCACCAACAGTGCAAGAGGGTTTCCCTTCCTCCATATCCTCTCCAACATTTGTTGTTTCCTGTCTTGTTAATTTTCCCCATTCTCACTGGTGTGAGGTGGTATCTCTTTGTGGTTTTGATTTGTATTTCCCTGATGGCAAGGGATGCGGAGCATTTTCTCATGTGCTTATTGGCCATGTCTATGTCTTCCTCTGTCAAATTTCTGTCCATGTCTTTTGCCCACTTCATGATTGGATTGTTTGTTTCTTTGCTGTTGAGTTTAGTAAGTTCTTTATGGATCTTGGATACTAGCCCTTTATCTGATATGTCATTTGCAAATATCTTCTCCCATTCTGTAGGTTGTCTTTTAGTTTTGTTGACTGTTTCTTTTGCTGTGCAGAAGCTTTAAATCTTGATGAAGTCCCAATAATTCAGTTTTGCTTTTGTTTCCCTTGCCTTCATAGATGTATCTTGCAAGAAGTTGCTGTGGCCAAGTTCAAAAAGGGTGTTGCCTGTGTTCTCCTCTAGGATTTTGATGGATTCTTGTCTCACATTTAGATCTTTCATCCATTTTGAGTTTATCTTTGTGTCTGGTGTAAGAGAATGGTTTAGTTTCATTCTTCTGCATGTGGCTGTCCAATTTCCCCAGCACCATTTATTGAAGAGACTGTCCTTTTTCCAGTGGATAGCCTTTCCTGCTTTGTTGAATATTAGTTGACCGTAGAGTTGAGGGCCCATTTCTGGCTTCTCTATTCTGTTCCATTGATCTATGTGTCTGTTTTTGTGCCAGTACCGTACTGTCTTGGTGATCACAGCTTTGCAGTACAACTTGAAATTCATCATTGTGATGCTCCCAGCTCTGAATTTCTTTTTCAATATTCCCCTGGCTATTCAGGGTCTTTTCTGATTCCACACAAATCTTAAGATGATTTGTTACAACTCCCTGAAGAAAGTCCATGGTATTTTGATAGGGATTGCATTAAGTGTGTAAATTGCCCTGGGTAGCATTGACATTTTCACAATATTAATTCTTCCAATCCATGAGCATGGAATATTTTTCCATCTCTTTGTGTCTTCCTCAATTTCTTTCAGAAGTGTTCTGTGGTTTTTAGGGTATAGATCCTTTACCTCTTTGGTTAGGTTTATTCCTCAGTATCTTATGCTTTTGGGTGCAATTGTAAATAGGATTGACTCCTTAATTTCTCTTTCTTCAGTCTCATTGTTAGTGTATAGAAATGCCACTGATTTCTGGGCATTGATTTTGTATCCTGCCACACTGCCAAATTGCTGCATGACTTCTAGCAATCTTGGGGTGGAGTCTTTTGGGTTTTCTATGTACAGTATCATGTCATCTGCAAAGAGGGAGAGTTTGGCTTCTTCTTTGCCAATTAGAATGTTTTTTATTTCTTTTTGTTGCCTGATTGCTGAGGCTAGGACTTTTAATAGTATGTTGATTAGCAGTAGTGAGAGTGGACATCCCTGCCATGTTCCTGATCCTAGGGGAAAGGCTCCCATTTTTTCCCCATTGGGAATGATATTTGCTGCGGGCTTTTCGTAGATGGCTTTCTAAGATGCTGAGGAATGTTCCCTCTATCCCTACACTCTGAAGAGTTTTGATCAGGAATGGATGCTGTATTTTGTCAAATGTTTTCTCTGCATCTATTGAGAGGATCATATGGTTCTTGTTTTTTCTCTTGTGATAACCAGACTCTTCACTCTAGAGAAGACACTGATGGTCACCAGTGGGATATGGGGAAAACAGGGGATGGGGATGGCAGAGTGCCCTTGTGTTGAGCACTAGGTCATGTATGGAAGTGTTGAATCACTATATTGTACATCTGAAACTAATAACACTGCATCTTGACTGATTGGAATTTAAATAAAATCTTATAAAACCCAGACTGTACAAAAAAAGGAAGATGATAGATCAATAGCCCCTATAAACATAGATGTACAAGTCCTTAACAAAACATTAGCAAATAGAATTTGACAATATATTAAAAGAATTATACACTGTGTCCAAGTGGCGTTTATTCTAGGGATGGCACTTCTAGGCTTCTGTCCAAGTGAAATTAAAACTTAAGTCCATGCAAATATCTGCACGTGGTTGTTTATAACCGCTTTATTTGTAATAGCCATAAGCTGGAATCAACCAAATTTTCTAGAATAAGTGAATGGTTAAGCAAACTATTGTATATCAATCCTGTGGACTACTATGCTACAATCAAATGGACCCACTGTTGATACGTGTGAGTATTCGGATGGATCTCAAAGACATTATGCTGAATTAAAGAAAGCTAATCTTTAAGTTGACTATTGAAGGGCACATATTGTATGAATACGTTTATATAGCATTCTTGAAATGACAATGTGATAAAAAAAGGAAACAGGTAAGTGGTGGCCAGGGTGTAGGGAGGTGGACAGGGCTAAGCCGGGGAGGTGTGTGTAACTGTAAAGGGAGGTAGGAGGAGATCTTGGTGGTGATGGAGCAGTTTGTATCCAGATTATGAGGGTAGCTATACATTTAACAAAATGACACACATATATTGTATAGATGCCAGTTTCCTTGTTTTGATAAGTATTCTATTGTTACATAAGATGTAACCATTTGGGAAAACTGGATAAAGATTACATGGAACCTCTTTGCTCTATTTTTGCAACTTTCGGGCAATCTCTAATTATTTCAAAACAAAACATTTAAAACAGAAATGTGCTAAAATAAGAAAAAATCTATATAGAAGTTTTTTGTTTGTTTTTTTTGAGAATGTTCACCTGTTCAAGACAATGCCGACTTTGAGGCAGTCATTTTATCATTGGTAACATAATAAGAGAAGCACAATTTTTAGAAGGAGACTCTATTTCAGGGAGAATTTAATGTAACTTTTGACACACTGTATTAATATTACTATGCTGAATAACATTAGCCCACTTTTGAGATAGGTTAACCATGTGCAGATAAATCTAGTAATCAATGAATAACGTTAGGACAGAAAGGCAGTCTCCTCAGATACACGATATCATGCTATATGGTATTTTTCATTAATTGAAGCAATTCTGTAGAGCTCTGATGTCAAGATAAGTGACAAGTCCAATGCTCCTGAGATTTAATGAAGAATATAAAAAGTTTACATAGTAAATTGCAGCAAATGGATTCAGTGATGAAAACCGAGTGGCAGAGCTGGTGGAGAAAGTAGCCTTCATGGTGAGACATTTTCTGAGAGATTCTGGAGAGATTTGGTGACATTGCCAGGTTCGCCCAGGGCTGGGGACTGGGCCAAACCCAAGATTTTTGGGCCCCTGACTCATGATTTTCCCTGAGAGTCACCTCTGTTCCTCCCCGCATGTCCCCCTGTGTCCTCACATCAGCTTTACACCTGTGGGGTTTCAGGGCCTCGGACAGGCTGCCCCACCAGTACCCACACCCCCCCATGCCTGGCTGCAGGCTGGCTCCGTGCTGTCTCAAGAAGCAGCCCTCGATGAGTCCCATTACAGCTAACGAGCTCCTCTGCAGCTTAAAATACTTTAGTCAGAAGAAAGAAAAATATTTTAGAAAGTGTCTAATTGGAGCTATCCCAATCACAGAGTTTTCATCATCAGCCTTTGTATCTCAAGCTTTTGTAAGCCCAGTTATTCTGAGATACATTTTCATGGAGAAAGGAGAAAGGAGAGGGTTGGGATTTGGGTTTTTTTTTTTCCTCCTTTCATTGTCCCCCTTCGGTCCTCATAGTTGATAGTACTGAGTGTACAGCACCAAAAATGTTCACATGTTCATATCTACAGTTGGGAAAATTTCTTTTAAAATGCCATTTTAATGCATTCTTACTAATAAAGTCATGAGACTACCTTCTGCAGTAGAGCAGCAAACATGACTGTTATGTCTCTGTAAAATCAAATGTGATGCTGGCCGAGTGTGGGCCTTCGATCGGTGTGGGCCTCAGGCCATGCCTGGGTACCAGGTCAGGATGAGCCCCGGGGCAGCCCGGCTCCTAGCCTGGTCCCTTCATCTGTGTCATTACCAGCTTGGCCTGGACCCCATTCAGCTTACAGATGCTATGATTCTGCGCCGCTAGTTCTTAGGGTGATAAAAATGACTTTAAAAAGTAGCTTAAGAAGAAAACTTGGCCTAACCTATTACAGGCGGGAGGTTTACTCTTCCCTAATTTTTTTTTTTATTTTAAATTTCTCTTGCCTATTTTGAATACTAACCCTAAAATACCTACCAGTGGTTGTGTGGCTATTAAAGTGCTTTCATGAGCGCACACCCGCTCTGTCACTGAGCTAGCTGCTGGCAGGGGAGACGCAGTGTGCTGCTCCCATATGCTTTTCCTATGCCAACTGTCATAGAAGAAAAACCTGCCGCGGTTCTGCTTTTGCAACATGACCCGAATAACCAGAATGTGTGGGATTCACATGTTCTCAAGGTGCGATCTTAATTCCAGTTCTGCCAGGAATTAACCACGTGAGCCCCTTGGAGTCTGCTTCACCAGCACTAAAAAGAAAATTGAGAGCACATGGCCAGAAGCTCTCAGGGGTCCCTCCTTGCTTCTGTAAACTCTTTGGGACTCAAGAATGAGCATGTCAACTGCAGAATCAGCTGTTATATCCTGGACTCATGACCACAGGCTGCTCATGGATGAAGGGGGAGGATGCCCAGCCTGCTCAGAGGCATCAGCCTTGGACTCAGGCAATGCAATCCTCCAACCCAAGACACAAGCAGGAACAAGTAGGGCGAAGGTAAAGGAGCAGCTGGATTCTGCCGTGGCGATGGCAGCTGTTCTCCAGGGGCGGTGGCCTGTCCAGCTGACTGACGGGCCTCCAGGGCTGCATCTTGGCTGATTCCCCAGCGTACCGGTTTACAGGACCTGGCTCCAGTCATAACCATAAAAGTGAAAAAAGCAGTTGCTTTCACTTTCACTTATAAACGGAATGACCTGCTCACAAGCATTTTTCTTCTTGCCACTCAGTCAGGGACCCTGGATGTAGAAATTGCCCGCCCCATGGGAGGGCTGCTTCCATCAGCAGGCACAATGGTGGTTCCATTGAGTAGAGGCTGAGATTGCCTCCTGGTATCTCAGTCTCTGCAAATCTCTGGGTAAGTTGGGGGTGGGGGTGGTGTTTAGAGTTAGGGGATGGGCAGAAGAAACCCATCCCAATTAGCAAGGGATCCTCTGTCTTGCCTCCCCACATTCTATAGCCTATCAAAATTAATGAAGCAGCAGCAATAACACACTGGCTGGACCAGGAAGATCTCAAGATCCTCAGAAATGAAGGTGTGCGTTGGGTCACCCAGTAAGGAAGGCAACAAACTAAGGGCTCCTGAGGGCATGGTGAGCATGGAGTGGCTGAAGGGTGTCGTGGGGCCAACACTGTTGCAGAAGCACATGCTGACTCATATTTCCTTGCTTGTTCCAGAACTAACTTCCTTGTTCCTCCCCTTGTTTGTAAAACCATCTATATGGTCTTCTCTAGGGACAGTTAAATTCACTGTTATCAGTGGGTTTCAGATGATGGAGATGTGCCCGTGACCATGGTGAAGGAGAGAATTGGGTGGTGCCCAGTAAGCCTAGGACGGGGGCAGGGAGCAGACACTGGAGACTCTGCCTTTGTGAGTCAGGGCTGCAATCTTCACTGTCTGAACGATGTTTCTGGGATTCTGGGTGTGTCGAAGAATGTATATGGATTTTGGGAAGCCCTGCTTGTTATATTTTGACTGTCCAGTTCCCGCCTGTCTCCTGGCTCTGAGGAAACGCCCCAGATGTCATCCCCGAGTGAGAGACAACCTGCTGCCTACCACTCTGCGCACTGTTTCTCTCTCCCTGCAGGTGTTGGGGGGGGGGGTGGTCCACATTCCGTGCTAGACGGGGCTTGTTTTGTTTTTTATTCCTTTCACCCTCTTTAGTTATTATTATTGTGTTGTGATAAGAACACTTAACATAAGATCTATCCTCTTAGCAATTTTTTAAAAAAATATTATTTATTTATTCATGAGAGACACAGAGAGAGAGAGAGAGAGGCAGAGACACAGGCAGAGGGAGAAGCAGGCTCCCTTTGGGGTCCCTGATATGGGACTCAATCCCAGGACCCCGGGATCACGCCTGGAGCCGAAGGCAGACGCTCAACTACTAAGCCATGCAGGTACCCCTCTTAGCAAATTTTTAAATGCACAATACAATATTTTTCATTATAGGCAGGTCTCTAGACTTAATTCATCCTGCATAACTGAACTTTGTGCCCTTGACCGCATCCTCCTCATTTTCCCTCCCGTAGTCTCTGGCAATCACCATTCCACTCTCTGCTTTGATCTGTTGGACCGCTTTAGATTTCCTCATGCAAGTGAGATCATGCAGCATTTGTCCTCCTCTGTGTGGCTTATTTCACTTGGCCGGATGTCCTCCAGGGTCACCCATGTCACAAATGGCAGGATATCCTTCCTATGAAGGCAGAATAAAGTCCCGTGATATGCACACCCCACATCTTTATCCATCCCTTTCATGGATGGGCCTTTACGTCGTTTCCAACTCCTCCCTGCTGTCAATAGTGCCGCAGTCAATGTGGGGGTGCAGAGGTCTTCACGAGACCCTGATGTCAATTCCTTTGGGTGTGCACTGAGAAATAGGGGAGACTCCTCAAAAAATTAAAAATAGCTCCGGGTCGGGCAAAGATAAAAGGAGCAGCAGGGTCCCACTAAAAGGCAAATGTAATCCTGCCCCCTACCCACTCCAGCCCTGAATCCGGCGATGTCTGGTTTCTACTAATCTCCCAGACAAAGTCCTCCAGCCGCCCCACTGATTCTGTGAGCTCACTGTATCCTTTAATCAATCCTCCTTGAATTAAGAAAAATTGTCAAATTATGTTGTTCGCAGCTAAGAACCCTTACTGCCACGAGGGGTTTTGGCATTTGTAGTCTGGGGTTTATTGTGGTTGGGATGTGGGGCAGAGCTCGCAGTTTCATTATTAGGGAAATCAAGGTGCATGCCCCTAAAGATCTGGGACTTAAAATAGAAGTTGAGGCAGAGAACGATGGGCAACCAAGAGGAGCTCTGTGGCTCTGGGGTTTTGATAAACACCTCAAGAACCAGAAGGACATCAGAGTGCTTCAAAGAATTTCAGTAACACCCCAAGAACATTTTCATACATGGCATTCCCTATTCTCAATTGGGAAATTTGTGATGCCATTGTATTATTCACTTTCAGGAACATTCTGATCCTGCAACTCCCCTCTCTAGGGAGTTTCAGCGTCTCCATGGAACAAAAGTAACTCTGGTATTGAAAACTGTGTGGGTGGGATCCTGAGATCCTGCTCCAGCAGATGCCTTTGTTGAGTTGGATCTCTTCTGTCTGTCCATCACTGGAGTAGGCTACTGATGTTGGCGATGAGGCTAGAACGCCCGTGAGTTGAGGCAGGTGAGGATTTGGGGCAAAGATGAGTCCTTACACTCTTCCCAGCACAGGGACTACCTCCTAGGGTGTGAAATAGGTAGTTGTGCCACAAGGTATGCATGTCCATATGTTTATAAATTCTAGCAAAACATAGGTTTAGGAGGAGCCATGAAATGGAAGCAGGGGCTGAGGGCTGTAGATGACTTTCTGAGCTAGGAAGATACATGTGTTCATCCAGCTGTATATTCATTCAGACTCCATTCCAAAGATGCTTATGATTCAGACTTTGAAGGTGTTTTGAGTGTTTTCAATCAAACCCTCAGGGAAACAAGAATTCCGCATTCTCTTAAGGAGGATGAGAAGAAGATGTGTAGGTGCTTTCCAAATTTTAAAAATTTTAGCTGCAACTAAATGTGAGCACATATTTTATGCTTCCCTCCACACAGACTACATTTAATTGAGAGAAGGAACTGGAAGCCTGTTCCAAAGAGAGATGGGGGCTATTTAGAAGAATCAAGAGGGTCTCTGCTGAGGGCTGGGGGTGGGGACGTTGACAATAATTGTGGGTCGTGGGAAGCACCTGCTGTGGCCAGACGTCCTGAGTCTTTGACATACCAACTCCTTGAATTCTCCAGCATCCCTATGAGTTCTATACATTATCATTCCCATTTTACAGATGAGAAGCTGACATACAGAGAGGTTAAACAACTTGTCCAAAGTCATGCACCTGCTGTGGAAAGTTAATTGCGAAGCAAACATTCTAGTGCCATTTGACTTTTTAAACTACGTGCCTGTATTATTTTATGACTAAAATCTAATGAAATTCCAGTTGCATAGAGATGTATTTGCTTCCTTTATATTTCACTGGGCCTAAAAGTTACAATATTATGCTTGCAAAAGTTGATGCAAAATTAAATCCAAAGATATCATGCAATATTTTAAATTGGTGTTTAAAATGTCGGGTACAAGCTTTTAGAAGTGACCTTCTTGTTAGCCAGAGCTCCATGAATTAAATTCTATTCAGGAATCTCAGCCTATTGTCTCAATGCATCTTTAAATTACCAGACTGGCTGGGCACACCTGTACTTGAAACATTATTTGTCTAATTGCTTCTACTTAATTAAGCAGTACATATTACAACAGATTTCAAATTGATTTCAAATTAAGTAAGATCTAGTAAAACAAGGAGTAACATAAACTGGATTAATTTGTGCCTTTTTGTTTTGCTTTGTTTCCTTTTTTTTCCTTCAAGGAGTTTCTTATCTATTTTTTTTTTAAAGAAACCAGGATACTATATTCACATTAAATAAAGTTCTATCCATATCATAAGATCTGGACTTCAGATGAAAAAGGATTTATATATAATCTGTTTTTAATATTTGAATAATAATTCAGGTCATTTCTTTTGGCCAATTAGATCATCTAGGTAAAAAATTTCCAATTTTTAGTATTAATTTAGTACTTATGGGATATTATATAATATCCATATTGCATTGCAATGCAATCCAATTTATGGGATGAAACATGAATCAAATAATTGAATACGGTTTATAATGCACTTGTATTTCTTCTACACAGATATGCATTCATTTTAAGAGTTGAGCCTTACTGACTTTACATAGATGTATCTTTTTGGAAGAGGAGTACTGAGTGTGATGAATAGAATAAAGGTTTAGAAATGGGTTTTGGCTAGCAAATACACTTACATATCTACATATATTATTAAAATAATTTTATTTTATTCCCTAAAACATTATGTACATGTCTTTTCCTTGGAAATACTTCCTGTGTGAGTCAGCATTCTTAAAATATATGCTAATAGATAATGTTCAATGTGTTACATGCATAATTTTTAGTGTTCTTTGAGTTTACCTGCCAGTTACCTCATTTCAATTTTTATAGATTATAAGATATAAAGCATATGAAACTTTGCATTTTGCCTTGTGTGGACTTTCCATGCACGGGCACTATCCATTTTTAGCCAACAATGCTTTTTCCAATGTGTCCAAGAAAAAAAAAGTTATGCACTTATATGCAGAAATTTCCCCATCCCTTCCAGAAAGTAAATAATCGATCTATATGCATATATAATAAGCTTTTTAAAGTGTGTCTTGGAAATTCCGTTGTCTATACAAATGTTTTTAGAGTAATAAGTTTGATGAATACAACTAGAGTTTATGATACCAGAGCTTTTTATTGTCAGGTGGTTGAATGCCTTCCTCATAACATCATGGTAAAGTCGCACCAGCAAAATGTGCGTGCGAAAGGGTGAGAGGTGTCAAGAATGGATGTCCTTTCCTGGTGACATTACTGCCAGTGGCTATTTTCATCTCTTAAATTCAAACAGGTAATTGATTGATGCTCCCAAACCATCTATGTGTGACTCTTCAAGTTTAGAGAAAGTCCCCCAGGACCTAAGGTTTAATCCCAACACGAGGATGGGGTGTCCTCTAGAGCTGAAGAGTACGCTGAAATGTGTTTTCACTTGATGTTATGGAGATGAACTGGGAACTGCAGAAGAAAGCATACAGATCACTTCGAAATACCAGCTGTCTAATCATCCCTATTAAAGGTTAGATTCCCATGTGATATTTAAAAATCATCAGCAAGAAGTCATTATCAGTTTTGGCTCTTAAACTCTTTTATAAGATGGTTTCCATTTACAAAAATCACACTAATGCAATTTCACTCATGTAAGAGTGAATTGCATGCAACATGGTGCAGATCATCAGATACATACCACAAAATTAACCAACCAGATAAAATAATTGGAAGAATCCTTTTTCCAAACCTTCTTCCTCTCTGTTGCTCTCACAGTTCTTCTTTCCAACATCTAATTTCTTTTCTCTGCAAGCCCTCTAAGTAAGACAAAGCTTACTTTGTGAATCCCTGTAATCCGAACATTCATCTCCTCTTTCATTCTTCCCATTACTTCTGATGACAAAACCACTTCTGTTACTGAGCTGATGGCAAAAGTGGGTATTTGTACTGTATTCCCTTCTTTGAAGTGGCATTCAGTTGCACTGGTAGCTTCACGAAGGAGGATGTGCTTTTATGCCTTGTGTTTGGGTGAGGACGGGTGGCGGGGGGGATGCTGTAATTGTTTTTGTTAAAAAATAAATGCTCAAAACTTTAGCACAGATCAACGTTGTACACAGTTTCCATGTCATTAGTAATGACATTTGAAAATCTCGTTGGAATAGTCCGTGGTCTGGAAGGAAAATGTCTTAAGGGCTCTTGGCTCTTGCACCTGTGATTCTCCACTGAAGTCTGTAAAACATTGATGTTCACTCTGGAGTTTTATACTTTTAAACATTATTGACTTTCTGGTAAGAAGTCAGTTGTTAAGACCTTTGAGCATGCACTCTGGCAAGAGACAAACTATTAAATGCTATTGGTTTAACCTTATAATTCAGATGTAGGCCCTTCGATTTATTTCACCAGCTTTATTGATATATAATTCACATATCACACAGTATACCCACTGTAAGTGCACAATTAGGTAGTTTCTAGTATATTCACAGAGAATTCAATCATTTCCACAGTTAATTTCAGGACATTTTCATCACCTCAAAAAGGAATCCCATACCTTTGGGTGATGACCCACACCTCCCCAAGCCCCAGAGCCTAAGCCACCACTAATTCACTTTGTTCAAGTCTCTGAAACCTTCATGAGTCAGCACTTTCGTATAAATCTCCAGCACTCTCTGCCACTATTATTTGAATTTAAGAACTTTATTTTGGGCCAGTTTTGGGTTTATAGAAACGTTGAGCAGAATGTACAGAGTTGCCATACACTCCCTTCACCCTTACAACGCCCCATCCCTTTTTCCCTATTATTACTATGTTATACTAATATTTGTTACAGTTGATGAGCCAATACTGAAACACTATTGTTATTAAAATTTACATTAGGGTTCAGTCTTTGTGTTGTACATTTTAGGGGTTTTGACAAAGGTATATAATGTCATGTATCCACCATCATAGTCTCCTATAGAGTTTCACTGTCCTAAAAATCCCTGCAGTCCACCTATGCATCACCCCTTCCCTTGCCCTTAGCTCCTGGCAACCACTGATCTTTTCACTATCTTTATAGTTTTGCTTTATCTACAATGCCATATGGTTGGAATAATATAGTCTATAGCCTTTTCAGACGGCTTCTTACACTTAGCAAAACGCTTCGAGGGTTCCTCTATGTCTATTGCTTTTGTTTTTGTTTTTGTTTTGTTTTGCTCAATAGTTCTTTTTTCTTAATTGTGGAATAATATTCTGCTGTCTGGGTATATCACTTTGGTTTATCAATTCACCTACTGAAGATATATACAAAAGACTGTGATTAAAAGTCTGTGATTAAGAAACTGCTGGATCATATAATCAGAGTATGTTTAATTTTTTTTTAAATTTTTATTTATTTATGATAGTCACAGAGAGAGAGAAAGAGAGAGAGAGGCAGAGACATAGGCAGAGGGAGAAGCAAGCTCCATGCTCCTGGGTCTCCAGGATCGCGCCCTGGGCCAAAGGCAGGCGCTAAACCGCTGCGCCACCCAGGGATCCCAGAGTATGTTTAATTTTGTAAGAAATTGCCAAACTGTCTTCCCAAGTGGCTGTACCATTTTGCATTCCCACCAGTCTGTGATTTTCTAGCAGTTTTTAATTTAGTGAAATCCAAATTATCAATTTTTCCATTCAAGAATTGTGCTTTTAGCATCATGTCTAAAAAGTCATTGCCCAACCCTGGGTGACCTAGATTTTTCTCCTCTGTTAAATAGCTTTGTGTTTTACATCTAGATCTGTGATCCTTTTTGAGTTAATTTTTCTGAAAGGCAGCATTGCCTCTGCTCCTTTGTCAAAGATCAGTTGACTGTATTTGTATGGTCCTATTTCTGGGCTCTCTATTCAGTTCCATTGATCTATTTGTCTACTCTTTTGCCAATACCACAATGGTCTTAATTACTGTAATTTTATAGTAAGTGTTGATGTTGGGTGGTGGCAGTTCTCCAACTTTGTTCTTCTCCTTCAGTATTGTGTTGGCTATTCTGCTGTTTTTTTTTTGTTTGTTTGTTTGTTTTTTTATGAACTTTGGAATACATTTACCAATATCCAGAAAATAACTTGCTGGGTTTTTTATTTGGATTCATTGAATCTACAGATCAAGTTGGGGAGAACTGACATCTTAACAGTTTTTGATTTTCCTATAAAAGGGAAATGAAATATCTCTTCATTTATTTAAATATCTTTTTATTTTATCAGAAGTGTGTGGCTTTTCATCATTATATCTTGTATCTATTTTGTTAGATTTATATCTAAGTATTTCATTCTTTTGTTGCTAATGTAAATGATATTGTGTTTTTAACTTAAAAAGTTACACTACTGTACATTACTGTTACATAGGAAAGCAATCAACTTTTATATGTGAAAATATACCCTGCAATCTTGCCATAATTGTTTTTTGGTTACTGGAATTTTTTGTTGATTCTATAAGATTTTCTGCATAGATGATCATGTCATCTGGGGAAATTTTATTCTTCCTTTCCAATCTGTATCCTTTTTTTTTTTTAAAGATTTTATTCATTTATTTGAATGAAAGAATGAGCGAGAGAGAGCACAAGCAGTGGGGAGGGGGTGAGAGGGAGGGAGAAGCAGATGAGTAGGGAGCCTGCTGAGTAGGGAGCCTGACGTGAGGGCTCTATCCCAGGACCCAGGGATCATGACCTGAGCTGAAGGCAGATGCTTAACCCACTGAGCCATGCAGGTGCTCCTTCATGTACTTTTAAAAATCTAGTTGTATTAACTGTGGCTTCTAGGACAAGGTTGTATAGGAGTGGTGAGAGGGGACATCTTTGCCTTGCTCCTGATCATAGTTTGTTACCAGTGTTATGTTTGCTGTAGGCTTTTGATAAATGCTCGCTAACAACTTGAAATAGTTCCCTCTATTCCAACTTTGCTGAAAGTTTCTGTCATGAATACATGAAGGATTTTGTCATATGTTCTTTTGGCATCTATTGATGTGATCATATAGTTTTTCTTGTTTAGCTTGTTGAAATGGTGAATTTCACTAATTGATTTTCTAACATTGAGCCAGTCTTGCATACTTGGAATAAATCCCTCTTGGTCTTGGTATATAATTCTTATAATATATTGCTGGATTTGGTTTGTTAACATTTTATTGAGGACTTTGGTATCTATATCCATGAAAGATATTGTCTGAATGTTTCCTTTTTTATAATATTTTATGTTTTTGATATTTGGATAATGCTGACCTCATAGAATATATTTAGAAGTATTCATTTTGGTTCCATTTTTTGGAAAAGATTTTAGAGAATAAGTATGATTTTATCTCCTAAAATGTTTGGTAAAACTCATCAATGAACCCATCTGCCCCTCATGTTCTCTGTTTGGCAGATTATTAATTATTAATTAAGATTATTTAACAAAAAAAGATTATTTAACAGATATAGGCCTATTCAGATTGTTTCTTTCTCTTTGTGTGAGTTTTGGTGCTGGAACACATGCATGCATATCTATACACACCAGAAAATTAGACAAAGACTTTGCATGCATACCTATACACACCAGAAAATTAGACAAAGACTTTTTTCACATACAGTAACTCAAAATAGATCATAGAATTCAATATAAAATGCAATGGAACTTTATTAAAATTAAGCACTTCTGCTCTGAGAAAAGCACTGTTAACAAAATGGAAAGTCAAGCCATTGTCTGGAAAAAATATTTGCAAAAACACATATCTGATAAAGGATTGGTATCCAAAATATACAAAGGACTCTTAACACGATTAAAAAAGGGCAAACAAATCTGAAGAGCACCTCACTAAAGACAATATATAGATGACAAATAAGTATATGAAAAGATGCTTCACATCACATGTCATTAAGGAATTGTAAATTAAATTAATTGTGAGATATCACTAAACACCTATTAGAGTTATGTAAAGTCCAGAACACTGGCAAACACCAAATGCTGGTGAGGAAGTGAAGCAACAGGAATTCTCATTTATTCCTGGTGGGAATGCAAAATAGTGCAGCCACTTTGGAAGACAGTTTGGCAGTTTCTTACAAAATACACATACTTTTACCATATCATCCAGCAATTGTACTCCTTTGTATAGGCCCAAATGTGTTGAAAGCTTGTGTTGCACAAAAATCTGCAACATTCATATAAACATGAATGTTTATAACAGATTTATTTATGATTGCCAAAATCGGAAGCAATCAAGATTCCCTCAAAAGGTAAATAGACAAATAAACCATGTTACATCCAGACAGTGGAATGTTCTTCATCAGCAAAAAGAAATAAGCTATGAAGCCACAAAAAGGCATGGAGGAACCTTAAAAGCATATCGCAATCTATAAGAAACAATCTGACAAGGCTACCCGTTGGATGATTTCAACCAGATGACATTCTGGAAAAGGCAAAAACTATGGAGCTGGTAAAAGAATTGTGGTTGCCAGGAGTTAGCACAAGAGAGGGGTGAATGTGGGAGGCAGAGGGGACTGGAAGGCACTGGCACTCTCCCGTACATATAGTGGTGGATGTATGTCATGATACTTTGGTCAAACCTACAGAATGTTCAACACAAAGAATGAACCCCTAAGGTGACTTTTGGTAATAATAATGTATATATATAATAATAATGTATTAATACAGGTTCATCAATATCAATAAATACCTTCCATATATATTTATAGACATAGTATTTCTTGTGTATGTATTTTCTTTATAGAAAAACATAAGGAAAACAAGCTAGGAACTTTTTTTAAGGAAGCAAATGGTGGCAAGAAGAGCTACAAAGTATCTTGCTGCCTTTCTCATTGTGTTAACTGCCCAAAATGGTAAAATCTTAGATCAATGGAACTTCATTTGATTCTTGGAATTTTGGAGTATCACCATATTTCTGAAAAATAAAAAAATATATAATTACAACTATATTATGTAATAATTATAGAAATATATAACAAACTGGTATTTAGAATTACATTTTTGAATGTGATATAAAAAGCTATTCTTTGTTTTCACATGAAGCAGAGCATGTTTTGTTTAATTAAAACTATGTAGTTTGAAAATATTATTTTAGTATTATTGAAGGGCAACCAATTCTATAGTAACTTTTATTAATTTCAATAATAATGATTCCTAATATAATACTTACAGAGGCATGACCCATTCATCTTTTATAAAAAATATTTTATTTATCTGTTTGAGAAAGAGAGAGAGAGAGCAGAGGAAGGGGCAGAAGGAGAGGGAGAAGCAGACTCTATGCTGAGCACAGAGCCTGATGTGAGGCTTGATCCCATGACCCTGAGGGCATGACTTGAACTGAAACCAAGAGTCAGGTCCTTAACCAACTGAGCCACCCAGGTGCTCAACCCATTCACATTTTCAAATATGAACAGGACTTTCCTTGGGAAGAACCCCTGGTGATCACAGACTTTGTCACTGGATCTTAATCAACAGAATGATTCTTATTCATAAATAGTCTATGATTAACTGCTATACTCTAGATACTGAAATTATCATCAATAAATTTGGCTTTGGAAGGAAGAATAGTTTGAAAATAATGAAAAAATCTATAAATCTATATTCTAATCTTCAATATGATTCACTAGACAAATTTGAGGGTATAACCTCTAAAATCTCACCCTCTTACTCTGACATACAGCTCACTTCTACAGAGCTTACACTCACATCTAGTAATGCAGGATTTCTTTGTAAGAAACCTGACATTGAATTAAAACTGTTCTTTTTTATTGTTATCCTTCTTTGGTTCTGAGAAGTCTGTTATGACACAGTAACAGCTTTTTCATTTATGTACTCTCTTGATTTTTGTGTTGCTTTGTATGTTTTATGAGCGTGAAATAATGGAATAAGGACAAGCTGCAAACTTTTGAAAAGGTAGATGTTACCTTCATTGTCAGCAAGTGTGGGCGGGAGAAGGCATGAAGCTGCGCTGCCATGTGGCACTGAGAGGAGGGAGTCCCGGGAGGTTCCTGCTGCTCTCACAGGCTTATCTTATTTGGGGCCGTCGAAAGCACATCACTCAAAGACAAAGACTTTTGCAGTTCACCTAACCTTTCAGGATATGAAGGTCACAGGTAAAAGGGCACAGACACTTTATGCTATATTTTTCTTTGTCTCAGAAGAAAGAATACTTAATTGAGAGTCTTCCAGGTTCTGGATTCCTAAATCCACTCAGCACTAACAGAGGGGCCTGTCTCTGAGCAAAGGAAAGGCCATGCAAACTAAGGTTTAACAGAGGACACCTACAAAGCTAGAGAATTTATATTGGTTTTCTTCACTTTAACTTCACAAGAGCCATATAAAATAGGTATTTTTAGAAAAGATTTTACTTATTTGAGAGAGAGAGAGAGAGAGAGAGAAAGAACATGAGTGGGGTGAGGAGGGGCAGAGAGAGAGAGAGAAAGAGCATGTCAACCAGACTCCACACTGAGCATGGACCCCCTATAAGGGGCTCAATCTCATGACCCTGAGATTATGACCTGAGCTGAAATCAAGAGTTGATGTGTAACCAACTGAACTACCCAAGTTGCCCTACAGCATTCATTGTTTTCAACAATCTGGAGATAAGATGGATTTCCACTCAAAGTTTGGTTTGGTTGTCAAAAATGATGATACCACACACACACACACCCCCCAAGAGAGTTTGAAAAGGTTTATACTTATATATGAGACTTTCTGGGGAAAGCAAGGAAGGCTTCCCAAGTTGGTCTAAAAATGGCTTGGAGTTTTTATGGTGTTTAAGGCTTGGGCGTGGGGTTGAGAAGAAGATCTTGGCATGTGACCTGAATGTCTCACCTGTACAAGAGAGGGGCCACTGGCATTTCTTATTCATTTGTCCAGATAGGGGCACAAAAGGAAGAAAGAAGAGGGGCTTGAAAGCCTCAAACATTAAACAAGGGGGTCAGACTCTATTATACCCTAGATTCTAACAATTCATAGGTATGCAAGAAAAAGGAAGATATATAAAAGAGTGTAATAAAAAAATAAGTGATACTAAATAAAAAATAATAAAACAATAATAAATAATAAATAAATAAATTTAAAAAGTGAGATAGGCAATAATAAAAATAAGTGAGATAACCCAAATGCCATGAATGAGAACATGGATCCCCAAATTGTAGACATCCTCATGAAGGAGTATAACACAGCTGTGAAAAGAAATGTACTATGATTCTACAGGACAAAGCGGAGAGATCTTCATAAAGTATTTTGAGTGAAAAAAGTCAGATGATGTTCATCATAATATCCTTTTTAGAATGTTCAAGAACAAGCAAAATCAGGAAATGAGTGTTGGGGAACATCATTGAAGAGATGTGCCTGCTTGGGGCACCTGAGTGGCTCAGTCCATTAAGCCTCTGCCTTGGGCTCAGGTCATGATCTTAGGGTTCTAGGATTGAGTCCTGCATTAGGCTCTCTGCTTGGGGAGTTTGCTTCTCCCTCTGCCTTTCCCTCCTGCTCATGCTTTCTGTCTCTCACTCTCTCTCTGTCAAATAAGTAAATAAAGTCTTAAGAAAAGAAAAGAAAGAAAAGAAAAGAAAAGAAAAGAAAGAAAAGAAAAGAAAAGAAAAGAAAAGAAAAGAAAAGGAAAGGAAAGGAAAGGAAAGGAAAGGAAAGGAAAGGAAAGGAAAGGAATGGAATGGAAAGGAAAAGAAAGAAAAGAAAAGAAAAGAAAAGAAAAGAAAAGAAAAGAAAAGAAAAGAAAAGAAAAGAAAAGAAAAGAAAAGAAAAGAAAAGATGTGCCTGCTGATTGACCCATGAGCTGGACCCAGACAACTGGATTCACCCCCTCTCTGTCCTTGGAATGTGGGTCCCACTTGCCTTTCCCACTCCCAGAGGCTGCTCCAAGGACATGACCTTGAGATAGCAGTGTGGCATGGAGACCATCTGGATGGTCTACGTGACTAAACCCAGTTAGGGCCTCCTTGTAAACATTTAAGATTTGGCAGGCAGATTAGGGACCCATTCATCCTTCTGCTGCCCAAGACAAGCCTCATATATGAGTTCCCTTTACTTATTACAACCATCGTCTACCAACCTGGAGTGCCCTGCCTCTTTCTTTAATCTATTCCTGGCCTCCATATAGGGGCCAGTTTCAGATCATACCAGCTCCCAGAGAATTACCCACCTAACAATAAGTTATTTATTTCACTTTTTAATATTTATTTAAGTAGGTGCCACATCCAGCATGGGGTCCAATGTGAGACTCAAACTCATGACCCTGAGACCAAGACCTGAGTTGAGATCAAGAATCAGACACTTAACCCACTGAGCCACCCAGGCACCCCCAAGACAGGTGCCCATATTGAACAAAGGAGGACATTGTGAGGGAAAAACACATTGGCAACTACGTTACTTTTCGGGTTCTGATTAGCTTGCAAGGCTGTGATTTGCTTTATTTTTACATGAATGTTTTAATATTCATTAAAATATGATTTGTTAACAAATCCATTCAAATAAACAAAATTAAGTTAAAGTCAGGCCAACACATGAACCGGTGATTGCTGGAATGAGAGGTGGACATAAACTATCCATTCAGATGAAGGAAAATCGAGATTGTTCTCGCTATCTTAAGACTCTTTTAATAAAAGGGAGGCTAAGTTTCCACAAGCTTCATTTAGGGGCCCTGAGCGGCACAGATGCAACTGTGCCACTGGACGGGAGTCTGTAGGGCTCAGGCTCTGCGTGACCTTCCCTGCTCCAGGGACCCTGCCCCAGGTGGCACCCATTATCTCCCCTGCAAAGCCCTTTCCAATCTTGCACCATATGTATGCATTTTACCATGTGTGCTTTTATCTCGGAGGATAGTGTGCATAGTTTATAATCTCCTGGCTGTAATCCATTTACCTGTCATGATCCTGGGACTGTGACGCATGCGGTGGATTCTCCAGGAGGCCCCTGTCGGCTGTCAGGATCCCCCAAACTGCTCCTGGAGGGAGGACAGAGGTGCCACTCAGACCCAACCATGAAGGAACATTCTTGCAGAGGTGCGATCCACGTTGGAGTACTGGCAGCATGCTTTTTTTATTTACCGTTTCAGTGTAATTCTTTATAAAGGACAGAGAATAATGATTTAACCCCAGGAATCCATGAAGATGGGGACAGGGAGAGTTGGGACACCTCCTGAGAATTAAATTGCCTTTTGGTTCTAGGTTCTGTGGATTTTTATTTGGTCCAATATAAACAACACCACGAGAATAGCTTTTGTTTTTTTGTAATTACAATGCTGCAGCCTGCCCCACTTTGGGGGGGGGGGCGGGCTTCCTTAGATTGAGTGGGTTATGTCGTAATTACCTCTACATCCTGAAGCGGCATACAAGCTTAAAATAAATCACATTTCATTTTTGTTTGCTTCTGTTAAGATGTCAGTAGGAAAGAAAATTACTCTCTAATGACTTTTGAACTAAAAGTAATGAATAAATAAAATAAATAATAATATTTGATTATGTAGCCATTGTGTGCGCAGATTTTTTTTGGTACAGGCATCTGAAAAGTCATAATGAGACTTAAAACGCTCTCATTCGCTTATTTCAACAGATGTCAATTTACATTTTGGAATACGCTCACCATGCTCAGAATATGGCAGATATAATCACAAACACCAAGAATAATTCTGGAATCTTCCCAGAATAATTTATGGAAACATTAAATCGTGCTCCTTCTACCCACACCCTCCCCTCCTCTCTCGTTTTATTCTGGTAAAACCCAGCTTTGTCAATCCTTGCCTGGGGCTCCCCACTGGACTTTGTGCACCAGAAGCCCAAGGAAGGTCAGTCTCCGGGAGTAATTTCTGGTTTATCCGAGGGCGAGGGAGACAGTGGAGCAGTAGGGGCAGGGGACAGCAGCACCCAGGGAGGTCGTGAGAGTTCAGTAGGATGGTGGTGTGTGTACCTGCAGAGGGGCACCAGGGTTGGGGCCCCTGGAACTCAGCACTGGGCAGCGGGAGCCTCGGTGTCACTCTGGAAGCTGAGGGGGTGGGCACTGCAGCCTGGAATCTCACCCAAGTGGGTTTATAGAAAAAACAAACAAACAACAAACAACCCAACATAAAACACTGTAACATTTCCTGCAGCCCACGTGTTGGAAGTTGAGGCCGACACCTGTTACCCGACCTGCGTGGCTCTGAACAGCCGCATGTCTGCAGGTGGCCCTCCTTCTGTGTCACCCTCGGAGCTGGGATCACCAGTGGACCGGGCACCGTTCCCAACAGCTCCTGACTCCATATTCCAAATTGCAACCACATCCTCTGTCCTTCCAGCTCAACTGCTTCAGCGTCCCTGCCTCAAGTGTGTCTATGTCCCCAGAAAGCTGAACCCAGAGCTTCGGGACTGGTTTTGGGCCATAACGTTGCCTCGATTTTCCTCCTGGTTCAGGTGAGGCTCCCCCCGGGCGGCACCCACTAGCTATCTCCCTGGTGCGAGCCCTCTGCGGTTTGGAGCCTGGGTGCCCCCAGGTACCTGCCTGCCCCCTAGACGGGACCCCACTGAACCCGCATGGACACCGGCCTGTAACAAGGCAGCAGGAACAGCTCCAGTTCCTGGGCTCCCCAGACCCTCCCTAAGCTTTGGCGGGTCCTCAGCAGGCAGGACACTCACCTGTGCTTGCAACCCTAGCACCCTTCCCGCAGGCTGCTTGCTCAGTGCCTGTGACAGCTCTCCACCCACGAGCTGGTGGTTTTGCCTCCCACTTAATTAAGAAAATAGGAGCATTTGTAGTAGTCCTGCAAGTCCTCCAGGGACTGGCCACCGCAGGCATCCTCTTCCATCCTTTCAAGGATACAGTTCCCTCCTCCTGCCCAAGACAAACCTTTCCCCCCTGTCCTGGGTCCCTTGGCCACCCACAGCTTCATGAACTCCTCCCGTTTTCCATTAGTTGTGCTCTTCTTCCTGGCATCGCTGGAAGTCCTCTCTAAACTGGATGATTCCCAATGCAACACAGGCATGTGCCAGCATCTTTTTAAAAAATCCGTGGTAAAACCACCCATCCCCACTCTTCTACTGTCCAAATTCTCTTTCGCCTCCTCAGGAAAATTTTTATGCAACAACCATCCACGTTTGCTATGTCAACTTTCTCCACCCTCTCTTAATTCCACCCCCCCACCCCCCCTGCTCGGCTCTGGCATGTGTCCCAGCCCTCCTGTGAAGTGACGTGGCCACCGATGATGGGCCTCCACATTGCCCAGCACAGGGGACACATGTCCCCCTCATTGGACTCAGCCCATCTGCTGTGACGCACCCAGTGAAACACTCTTGCCTTCTGAAAACATTCGCCCATCGCACTGGGAAACAAATGAACACCCACCAAATGAGGACAAGCTATTTATTCAAGCTCGCTGGAGCGAGAAGACTCAGCCACCGCGCCTTGGGTCTGGCAGAGACTCAAAGGCAGAGGGGCATGCGGGAGAACTTGGTAGAGGAGATCTAGGAAGGTTCAGGTGTGCCCGGAGCAGCAGCAGTGTTGTGCGGGTGGGGGAATCTGGAGGCAGCTAAGCAGCAGGTGCACATCCTGGGGGATGGATGTTAGGGGAGCATATGTGGTTTTCTCTGGCCGGTCCTAAGTTGGAAGTGGGGGGAAAAAGAGGAAAGCTGCCACTTTTTAGTTAAGTCCTAGCCATTTTGGCCTCACTGTTATGGGAATTATTGTTGGGCTTCCTGTATTGTTTACAGACTTACAAGTCTGACTTGTAGCAGGCTGCCTCCCTGGGCCAGTTATAGAGAAGGGGTTGGCTTCCTTGGTAGATCACTGGGGTTTTGAGTCAGAGTTTTATTTTTATACCTGGTCTGGCCATCCATGGCCTGTTCAGATATTTGGTCTCTCAGTGTCTCCCAGAATCCTGTATTCTGCTGACTGCCATCCCCAGCTGTCCTTCTCAATGGACTTTCTGGCGCCCGCCCTTCCGTAAGTAGTGAAATATCTTGTGGATGAGTCCTGCATCCCGAGTGGTCTCCTTTTTTCTCTTTACATACCCCTTTCTTGGTGACCTCCTATAATCCTGCACCTTTTAATTGAGTTTAGTAGGTTGACTTCCTGTAAGCCTGTGTTTTCCGAGAGCACCCAGTTTATTTCTGCAGTTCCCCCTGGAGCTCCTGATCTGGATGCGCACCTGCCTGCTTCACTTGCCTGAACTTTCCCATTTCACCCACGAAACGCCCAAGGTTACTGAATCAGTTGTCAAACTCGGACTCCAAGCTACTTCTTTTGGTTTTCTATCCTCAACGTTCTCAGTGGCCTTTTGAATGTTCATTATTTATGAACGATTAGTGATTTGGGAAGCAACTTGAGAAGATGAGAGGGAATGCCAAATATGCCACGTGTGTCTTTGAAAGGTGAGAGAGCTGCACACACCAATCTGCTTCCCCTCGGTGTCTCCTTGGGGATGCACAGCTGTGGCTCCTGTTCGGGCCCTGGTGGCCCCTGGGTGCTCCTGGGTGATGTTTCTCAGGTGGCAGTGGGTGTGGGAAGAGACTGGGAGGGGAGATAAGTTGCCTTGAAGTCAGGGAAATCATTGTTTTTGTTCTGTATCTTTAAACAGGTGCACATTGGAAATGTTCCTTTTAATCAAAATCAAAAAAGTGATACCATTTTTGAGGGAATCTCATTTAAATATAGCTTCTTCAGACTACTCTAATTTTTTTTTAGTAAAAATAAGTCTTTTGAGTCATATCACATCTTAGTAATGACTGTCACTGAAGGTTACACTTTTAGGGGCAAGGAAAAGAAACAGACTCTTCATTCTTTGACATGCTGTTCCCTCACCTGGATATCCTTTCTCCTCACTCTGATTTTGACTTCCCTAATTTTATTTTATTTACTTATTTTTAAGAATATTTTGTTTTTTCATGAGAGACACAGAGAGAGAGGCAGAGACACAGGCAGAGGGAGAACCAGGCTCCCGGTAGGGAGCCTGATGTGGGGACTTGATCCCGGGATCCCAGGGTCATGCCCTGAGCCAAAGGCAGGCACTCAACCACTGAGCCACCGGGCGTCCCTGACTTCTTCCATTTTAATTGATTGCTGAAAGCCCAGTTAAAATTTCACATCCCTTGAAAGCCTTTCTAGATCCTTTAAGTCACGTGCTCCTCCCTAATTATGCCCTCATTTCAGTATTTATGAACCGTCACTTCTATGTTCTGTATAGATGTCTGTCAACTCCATTGGACTGTGACCTTGAGGACTGGTGGGATGCCTTATTCATCTTTGGACCAAGTTCAACACTTGTCCTGGTTCAAAATACCAAGTAGAATGCATCCATTGACTTGAATTACACCAAATCTTTGTTCATTTAAAATTCACTTTCTTAGGTCTACAGGTCCTAAGTGGCATAGGGACACAATATCATTTATAAGTAAAAAATTCGTGAATACATTTACGAAATCCATTTCCTCTCAGCTTTCCTTCACTCAAAACGGAAGAATTGATACCTATCTGCCAGGTCAGATATTTGATTAATTCTTTTTAGTAGTAGGATGGTGCCAATATCCACCAAGCAGAGCAATTGCAATGAAATTGCTTGCTGGGAAAATAACCTCTTTAAGGAAGGATGGTGGGACTTGGTGGAGAGGCAGCTGCGGGGTTGGGGGAGGAGAAGCAGAGGTGCATGAGCAGCCTCTCCAGGAAAAGAGGGAGGACCAGATGGAAAGAAGAGTGGTTCTCTTCTTTCCAGCCAGGGCAAGGAGGTGGTGTTGAATGAGGATGTCCCAGCACTCAGGAAGCATGAAGCTGTAGGTTCTAACTTTCTAGAACACATCTCAGCCTCAGATGAGAGCCTGTTATCAGCCCCATGCACAAAGGACTAGGCATTAACTATCCTAAGAGAAATGATGTAGTCCAAAATCACAATGGTATAAACAAATAGGGGCCTAATTAATTTTAACCGAGAAACATGACATATATACTAGATATTGTAAAATCCTACTAACCTCTTACAAAGCCTAACAAAAGTAGGGAAAAGATTGCAGAGATACAGTCTGAAAGTCCCGAGTTTTCCCATGTGTATATATCGTGGTGGGGTGACCCTGACTTCACGCCCTCATGGTTTACCGGAGCATGCAGTACAACTCACGTTTGCTCTTTGTGAAAGCCCAATTTTCAAAAATTAAACCCATGACTCTCATGCAAATATAAAATGAGTATATGTCATAGATTTAATTAGCTCATTAATAAGAGAGTCAGTATGATGGGAATGCTGGTTCGAGAGAACTGGATGGAGTAGAAGCCTTTATAGTAGCTGGAAGAGAGAATTCTTATGTAAGATCACTAATTTCAGGTAAAAAACCAGCTAATGTTCTGTAGGGAAAACCAGCTCAAATTCTCGACTTTGGGGGTTATCTTTTCTCTCAGACAGGAATCATTTGTACCCACGCTGGACAAAGTTCTTCTGTATCACTGTCAGACAAGAATCTTTTTTCTAAAGTTAGCATCAACCATTTTAGAGCTATAGCACACCATTACTAATATTAAATAGCGAGTCACACAAAGAAACAAAAGGACATGCCTGGAGACTCAGATAATCCTCAGGCAGACCTGATAAGCCCTAGCCTGACCCCAAAAGAGTAAGCTAAAATCCTTTAGGTTTTTTCCTAGTTTGGGGGGTAATTTTTCTTAACACCAATTTACAAGAGTTTTTCTCTTTCTCATCTGACCAATAAATTTCTAGGAGACTACATATTACCGGGGAGGGTATTCCCAGATACATTATCAAGCTGCCCCATTGAAACAATGAATCTTGGAACTGTTCACAGGACTTAAAAAAAAAAAAAAAAGGGCTAGACTATGAGAGGTATAAATCTGAGGGAGAAGCAGAAACTGCTCTTAGAAAGCAAAGTATTGGTGCAATCTTACAGGCTCCAGGAGCTACATCATGGGAAAGAATGAAGCACCTAAAGATGTATTTTACTCATGCTTGGCCAAATGAGGGAGTACAGCACTTTCTGCTTTTTGACACAATCCTGAGGCCAATATTTATACCATACCTGTGATCGTACACATATGGCACTTTCTCAAGGGTCTGCCATGTGTGCTGAGCTGTCATCATGCTTAGGACATGAATGAACTGGCTTTACCTTGAACATGTTTAGAGGGAAGTATGGAAATAGTTTCTAAAATAACATCCGTATGCAGAACCCACACTGCAGAAAGCATATAAGGTTCCTGGATGCCGCAACTCTCCCAGATGTCATAAAATGCAGAGGCAGGGGGCAGCCCTGGGTGGCTGAGAGGTTTAGCACCACCTTCAGCCCAGGGCCTGATCCTAGAGATCCGGGATCGTGTCCCATGTCTGGCTCCCTGCATGGAGCCTGCTTCTCCCTCTGCCTGTGTCTCTGCCTCTCTCTCTCTGTGTCTCTCATGAATAAATAAATAAAATCTTTTAAAAAATGGCAGATTGGAGAAGACGTGGAGAAAGGGGAACTGTTGCACTGTTGGTGGGAATGTGAACTGGTATAGTCACTCTGGAAAATGGTGTGGAGGTTCCTCAAAGAGTTAAAAATAGATCTGCCCTACGACCCAGCAATTGCACTGTTGGGGATTTACCCCAAAGATACAGATGCAGTGAAACACGGGGACACCTGCACCCCAATGTTTATAGCAGCAATGTCCACAAGAGCCAAAGTATGGAAGGAGCCAAGATGTCCATCGAAAGATGAATGGATAAAGAAGCTGTGGTCTATATACACAATGGAATATTACTCAGCCATTAGAAACGACCATCCACCATTTGCTTCAATGTGGATGGAACTGGAGGGTATTATGCTGAGTGAAGTAAGTCAATCGGAGAAGGACAAACATATGGTCTCATTCATTTGGGGAACATAAAAATTAGTGAAAGGGAATAAAGAGAAAGGAGAAATAATGAGTGAAAATATCAGTGAGGGTGTTTGTCACCCATGAGAGGCTCCTAACTCTGAGAAACGAACAAGGGGTGGTAGAAAGGGAGGTGGGTGGGGGGTTGGGGTGACTGGGTGATGGGCACTGAGGGGGGCACTTGGTGGGATGAGCACTGGGTGTTATGCTATATGTTGGCAAATTGAACTCCAATAAAAATTTTTTTAAAAATTAAAAAAAAAATGGCAGAGGCAGGAGAAAGATACAAGGGAGGGGTGGGTGCTTGGGACAGAAGCCCCATGCCACTGATGTGATGATTTGGTCAACTCCAAAGTTCATTCATATCTCAGCTCTAAAGCACGTTTATGTCCTTTATCACTAATGTTAAGAGAAGAAAAATCTTTTCCTCTTCCCTCTTAGACTTTGTCCCCTGGGGGTGTGCAAATTAAACTAACCAAATGCAGATTAATGGGAGAAAAGACATAGAATTTTTATTAATCTCTTATTATGTATGAGAGTCCACAGAAAGGAAGTGAAACTCAGAGTGCCACTTAGACACTGGGGCTGATGCTCTATTTTTTAACAAAGGAAAGTGGGTTGGGGCTTTGAGGGATGATATATCATAGGAAAGTGACTAGGAAATGGATGAGGGGAAGTAATGGGGAGTAAGTGTTGGTTTGGTAAGGGTTGTTTAGGTGGACACATCTCAGTGCTGACCCTATTTCTGGGGATGGGGTGCTCTCTTCTGTCTGGTGTGGGTCTGCGAGCCGGTGCGACTTCACAAGGGAAGTCAGTGCTCCGATTTTAGGCAGGAAAGGGGAGGGAAGAGTTCTTGTCGATTTTTAACTGCCTTCATCTCAAAGCAATTTTGATGCATATTTTTGGGGTGGCATATCCTGATCCCCTTCACTCATCTTTCAGCTCCTTTAAGGGCAGGAACTATCAATTTTGTCCTTGCTTTCAGGAATCTTTCTTGAGTGTTTATTAGTGAAGTTGAATTATATTCTTTAATTTCACCGCTTGCCTGTGAAGAGGACAGCTTCCTGGCTGTTGCCCTGGTCTTTCTCAACAGGTTTAACTCCCATGAGCTTCTTGCTTTCCTTTTGCTGCTCAAATTCTGCAAGCTTTTCCCATAGTATGGTGTTTGGTTTTTCCAAGTGTAAAACCCGCTTTCCACAGCAGCTCTTCCATTAGTGCACTGGGCTGGGTTGTTTAGGTGGCATGGGAGAGGCTGGGCATTCTTTAGGCTGTTGTTGGACTGCAGGTCTTTTCTCTCCTTTTGTTAGGTAGGTGTGTGTGTGTGTGTGTGTGTGTGTGCGCACGCATGTGTGGTGGGGTAGCATGTGACCCAAAGAATAAGTGGAGTGTGTTATCTGATCCCTTGAAATGTGTCTTAGGAGTTTTTTTTTTTTTCTTTTATACCAAAGAGGACACCTTGGAATGTTTCACTGAAAAGGTTACCATTTAACAAAGTGCCTTTGGTGGGGAGTGCCTGGGTGGCTCAGCGGTTCAGCACTGCCTTCAGCCCAGGGCATGATCCTGGGGTCCTGGGATCGAGTCCCACATCGGGTTCCCTGCATGGAACCTGCTTCTCCCTGTCTGTGCCTCTCGTGGATAAATAAATAAATCTTTTTAAAAAGTCTGTACCACACAAAATGAACACAGTTTTTTCTTGTGATGAGAACTTTTAAGATTTACTTTTTAAATATTTATTTATTTATGTATTTATTTATCAGAGGTGGGGGTGCAGAGAGAGAAAGGGAGATAGAGAATCTCAAGCAGACTCTCTACTAATCATGGAGCTCTAGGTGGAGCTGAATGCAGAGCTCAATCCCACTACCCATGAGATCATGACCTGAGCCAAAATCCTGAGTCGGGTGTCCAACCAACTAAGCCACCCAGGTGTCCCTTAAGATGTTAAGGTGTCCCTTAAGGTGTTAACTTTCAAGTATGCAATATAGTATTATTAATTATAATCACCATGCTGTACATTACATGCCCAGGACTTACTTATTTTATAACTGGAAGTTGTATATCTTGACCCTTTCACCTATTTTGCCTCCTCCTGACCCCTCAATTCCTCACCTCTGGCAGCCACCAATCCGTTCCCTGCATCTATGAACTCATTTTTGTTTGTTTGTTTTGTTTTCCCACATTTAAGTGAGATCATTTGGTATTTGTGTTTTTCGGTCTGATTTATTTTATGTTAGCATGGTGTTTTCAAAGTTCATTCCTCTTGTCACAAAGGCAGGATTTGATTCTCTGTTATAGTTGAGTAATACTCCAGTGTGTGTGTTTATCTCTCTCTGTCTCTCTTTCTCTCTCTCACCCACAAACACATATTCTTTGTCCACTCATTCATGGATTGACACTTAGATTGTCCCTGTATCATGGTTATTGTAAATAATGCTGCAGTGAACACAGGGGTGCATATACTTTTTTGAATTAGTATTTTTGTTTTCTTTGGATCAATACCCAGAAGTAGGTTGCTGGATCATATGGTAGTTTGATTTTTAATTTTTTGAGGCACTTCCATAGTATTTTCCATAGTGTTTGCACTGATGTACATTTCTACAAATAGTACATAAGGCTTACCTTTGCTCCACATTCTCATCAACACTTGCTATTTCTTGTCTTTCTGATAATAGCCAGTTTGATAGGTATGAGGTGATACCTTATTGTAGTTTTGATTTGCACTTTGCTGATGATGAGTGTTGCTGAGCATCTTTTTGTGAACCTGCTGGCCATGTGTATGTCTTCTTTGCAAAAATGTCTATTCAGATCCATCCATTTTTAAATTGAATTGTTTGGGTTTTTGCTATTAAATTGTAGAATTCTTTATATATTTTGGATATTAATCTCTTTTCAGATATATGATTTGCAAATATTTTCTCCCATTCCATATGTTGCCTTTTCATTTGTTGATGGTTCCCTTTGCTGCACAGAAGCTTTTTAGTTTGATGTACTCCCACTTATTTATTTTTGCTTTTATTGCTTTTGTTTTTGGTATCAGACCCCAAACATCTTTGCTGAGAATGATGCCAAGGAGCTTACCATCCATGTTTTCTTCTAGAACTTTTATGGTTTTAAGTCTTTCTTTAGAATTTAATCCTTTTTGAGTTAGTTTTTGTGTATTGTATAAGATCATGGTCCAGTGTCATTCTTTTGTATGTGGATGTTTTCCCAACAGCATTTATTGAAGAGACTTCTTTTTCCCATTGTGCATTCTTGACTCTTCATCATAAATTAATTGACAGCATTATGTGTGGATTTATTTCTGAAATCTCTGCTCTGTTCCATTGACCTATGTGTCTTTTTTTATGCCAGTCACAAAGTGTTTTGGCTACTCTGGATCTGTAGTATAGTTTTAAGTCAGGGAGCATGATGCATCCAGCTTTGGTCTTTTTCAAGATTGCTTTGTCTGTTCAGGGTCTCTTGTTGCATATGAATCTTAGGATTTTTCTGGTTTTATTTCTGTGAAAAATGCCATTGGAATTTTGATAGGGATTGCATTGAAACTATAGATCAATTTGAGTAGTTGGACATTTTAATAATATTAATTCTTCCAGTGAGTGAACATAGAAGAACTTTTTGTTTATTAGTTGTATCCTCTTCAGTTGCTTTCAGTCATGTTTTATGTTTTTTTTGGGTATAGGTCTTTTACCTCCTTGGCTAAATTTATTCTTAGTTATTTTATTATTTTTGATGGAATTATAACTGGAATTGTTTTCCTAATTTCTTTTTCTGCTAGTTTGTTATTAGTGTAAAAAACACAATAGATTTTTGTATATCAATTTTGTTTCTTGAAGCTTTACTAAATTCATTTATTAGCTCAAACATGTTTTTGGTGGAGTCCTTAGACTTTTTTAAAAATATAATATTATATCATCTGCAAATAGTGACAATTTTACTTCTTCCTTTCCAATTTGGATGCTTTTTATTTCTTTTTCTTGCCTAATTGCTGTGGCTAGGGTTTCCAATACTATGTTGAATAAAAGTGAGAAAGGGCATCCTTGTCTGGTTCCTAATCTTAGAGGAAAAGCTGTCAGGTTTTCACCATTAAGTACAATTGGGGCTTGTGATATATAGCCATTATTATGTTGAGGTACATTCCTTCTATACCTACTTTGTTGTGAATGTTTATCATGAATGGATGTTGAACTCTGTAAAATGTTTTTTTCTATATCTATTGGATGATTGGATGATTTTTACCCATCATTTTGTTAATGTGACATATGACATGGATTGGTTTGCAGACGCTGACCATCTTTGCATCCCTGGAATAAATTCCACTTGTCATGGTGTATGATTCTTTTAATGTATTGGTCAATACAGTTTGTTAATATTTTGTTGAGAATTTTCGTGTCTATATTCATCAGTATTGACCTCTAAATTTTTTGTTATATCCTTGTCTGGTTTTGGTATCAGGGAACTTTATTTTTTTGTAAAATAAGTTGAGAAGTGTTACTTCCTTTTCTAACTTTTAAAAAGATTTTATTTATTTATTTGAGAGAGAGAGACAGCGAAAGAGAGCGAGAGAGCGAGACAGAGAGCGTGCACAAGTGGGAGGAGGGGCAGAGGGAGAAGCAGATTCCCCACCAGGCAGGGAATTTGACTCAAGTCTTGATCCCAGGACCCTGAGATCATGACTGGAGCTGAAGACACCAGCTTAACCAACTGAGCCACCCAGGTGCTCCCCCTCCTTTTCTATTTTTTGAAGAGATTGAGGATTGGTATTAATTCTTCTTTGAATGTTTGGTATAATTCATCAGTGAAGCTGTCTGGTCCTGGACTTTTTTTTATTGTTGCTGAGAGGTATTTGATTACCAATTTAATCTCCTTACCAAAAATTGGTCTATTCAGATTTTTATTATTGAGTTTCAAGAGTTATTTATACATACAGATTTTTAAAATCAAATCTGTTATTTATAAGTATTTTTGACCAGTTCATGATTTCTGTTTCTATTTTCTTTTTGTTGTTGTTGTTGTTGTTTGGAGATCAGTTAAATTTTATTAAGCATGAAATACTTCTAAGAAATAAGTGGAAATTCAAGCCACTGATTTTGTTCTTTTCTGACACTATTCCCTCTATAGGGATATATAGCTCTATCTTCACATGTAGGTATAGACATATGTAGGTACCCACACGACTTAGCTGTAACAGGAGTTTAAAAATGAAGTAAAAAATGTTGTTAGTCATGTTTTCCAATTTGTGGGTTGTATAATGTTGGCTTTAGATGTTAATTTCTTAACAGATGCTATAGGTTGCATACATTATATCAAGTCTGTTTCTATTTTCTTAACTGTGAATGCTTCTTTCAAAGAGCAGACGTTTTCACCTCGATGAAATCTATTGATTTTTTTTATATATTGTGATTTTGGTGTCATAGCAAATAAATATATGCCTAATCCAAGGTCACAAAGATTCTTTTCCTATGTTGTCTTCTATAAGTTTTATTGTAAATTTTAGGTTTTATATATAGTCTATGATCCTTTTGGGGCTAAGTTTTGTATAAAGTATGAAGTATAAATCAAATTTTGTTTTTAAAAGTTTTACATAAGAATCAAATTGCTCCAGCACTATTTCTTGAAAGTTCTATCCTTTCTCTATTGAATTGCCTTTATGCTTTATAATGAGCCTCCAAGTCATTACTCTTCTGTCATAAGGTTTTCCCAAACCCAACCAGATTCCCACCTTGAAAAATCGACCTTACACCATTTGAGTTGAGGTACCTTCCTTGCATGTGACTATGGCTAAGATTCTGTCAAGATGGTCTTCTTGTTTGCTTCTGGAGGTTTAATTAACTTAGGTGTGCTTCACTGAGGAATTGCCAACTGACAAATTCCAATCCTTTCTGATAATTTTCCTATTCCATACTGAAGTAATTATTTAGGAATGTGTTTGGATGGGCGACATTATGTTTAATTAGAACCTTTTTTTGTCAGGTGTGATTTCCACAAGGAATTTTTCTATCACAACTTAAAATTTTGTGTTGTGAAAAACCAATAGCAGCTTTTGAAAAGCACATGAGTCAAATTTTCACTTATAATTCTAATTCTTTCCCTTTTAAATAAGAATTTCTCACAAAGTTAGTATTTCATATGCATTTCATAGGACTGTTTCTCACTTTAATTGTTTATTCATACAAAAAGTACTCTTGCGAAAGATCTGTTTGTAACACTGCAATAAGAAACTACAGGATGATAGGACCAAAAACACTCACATTTTATCCCAGCATGCCCTGGCAAACATAAGATAGACTATAGTTTAGAGACTATGGTAGAATAAATTAAATCCTTAGAATAGAAATGGTGACCCAAAATGTATTAAGTTATGAAATATGTTCTTATGAGATTCTTATCATTATTTCTATTACTAATAATATGTGTTTATTGAATTATCATTATATTACTGGCCCTGGCCATATTCCATGAAGCATTTTTACAATATATAGGTGATTTTATTTTCATATTAGAAGTGTAGAGACTGAGGTTTATAGCACTCTGGTGAGGGGCAGAGCACCAAGGCATCTTGTCTCGGCTTTTTGGACTCTGTACCATCTTTATCTACAGAGCCTCTGGGACCTTATGTCTACTGAATCTGATTTGGTCCTCTCTCTTCAATGCCAACCAGCTGGTTTCTTTATTTCTTCTCTGTTCTCATACACTATCTAGGTCACAGCCTGGAAGATTTGTATGCAGGGTTATTTACCATACACATCAGGAAATCCCTTCACATGTGTTCTTCAGCATCTGGCCATGGTGTTGGCAGTGGTCGGAGTTCACTCCTTCACTATCACTCCTCAGCTGCTGAGTTGGAGAATCCTGGCAGCTGATGCATTGTCAGGCATAAGAGTATAGGCTTGCTTCTCCTTTGGACACTTCATAATCTGAAAATTAAATGCATACATTTTACAGGTAGATTAGAAATGGAATTTTTCTTCTCTGCACTTTCTATTTGCAAACTAGGTTTTCAAACCTTGAGTGGCTATGTGGACTTTATCTTGTTTCTGCCTGCCATCTGCATCAGCGGTAGGAGGTGACTTTGGTCCCAGACCTCTCTCATGTTATCCACCCACCAAGTGGCTTCAAACATGTGTTGGTTCTGAGGAATAAAATCCGACTTTCATGCTTCCTTCCAGCCACTCATTGGTGCATTACAGACTTTGTAAGCCCCACTTTTCTTCTTACTGCTTGGAGATTAATTCTACAATTTCCGCATTCTTCCAGAACCATAGTTATCCACATGAGAATTAAACAATTGCTTCTTTAAGCCACTTTGAATCACACTGGGGAAGAAATGTTGTCCTGAAGATTGGAAGATCTAGCTGGTGGGTGGATTTCATTTCCCAGGACCTTCCATAGTATTCTCTGCTTCATTGTGCTGAGAAATAAGCGTTCCATGAGGCTCTCTGGAGTTCTGAAACACAAATGTTGACATGTATAAAAATTTCTGAAGGCTCTTTTTATTTTTCTTGAAGTAACATTGTTGTCTTATGTTTAATTCCAACGAGTAGAATAATATCACTTATTTAATGTCCTAGTTATTTTCAGCTTTAAAATGATGGGCATGCTTATGGAAAGAAGTATTTCATCAGAGATGAGATGGCAAGTATTTAGGATGGCAATTGTCATTTCAGGAATTTAGCTGAGATGAAAGTGTGGTTAATCTTTTCTGTAAAGTGTCAGATAGCAAATATTTTAGGCTCTATGGGACATATGATATATGTTGCAACTACTGAACTCTTCTATTGTGGAGTGAGAGCAGCCCTATACTGTACCCAATAACTGGGTGTGACTGTGTCTTAGTAAAACATTATTTTTTTTAAAGAGATTTTATCTATTTATTTAGAGAGAGATAGAACATGTGAGCAGGGGGAGGAGCAGAGGCAGGAGAGAGAGAAAATCACAGATTCCCCACTGAGTGTAGAGCTCAATGCAGGGCTCGATCTCAGGACCTTGAGATCATGACCTGACCTGAAATCAAGAGACCGAAGCCCAACTGACTGAGCCATCCAGGCTCCCCTCAGTAAAACATCAAAACATGGGCAAACCAGATTTGGCCTTTGGGCCAGAGTTCCCTGGTTCTTACCCTCGATAGAATTGTGAAGTACTATGTTCATTTTTGATGCCCTCTATGACCTCTTCTTTTTATCATTCCCCCATCTCCACAGAGCATCCTAACACAGAGTTGCCAGATTTGTGTTTAGTGTATGTATATCCCTCAAACTAAGTGTTCCTCTGAAATTCAAATTTATGTAGCTGTGCTATATTTTATCTTACAACCCTATTCCAGTGATCTTTTCTTGGCAGATGTTACCCTTTCTAGGGGCTTGACATCCTTCCCCAGATCAAAGCCGAAGGTCTGAGGAGGGAGCATTGAAGGCAACATTGCCTGTATTACAATGGCCTTCATTCCATGTTCGAAACAATAAGTAGGAAAAGGAAACAAGGCTTTTGTCTTATGCTAAACATTAGCAAGTCTGTACTTACACCAGAGAGATTTGGTGGGGTCACAAGTTCATTTCCATTGACTGAAAACCTGCCCTCGTCGCAGGGACCTATTATTTCTATACTAGGTTAATCCTGATGGAGTCTCCATGGAGGATGATCTTTCAAGAAGAGAGGTCACAAAGGACATATGTGGGATGCTTTAAACCTGAGTGGTGGCTGCATCACCTTGCACTACGGGTAAGAGATAAGAGAACCTACACAGCACAGGTACCTGCTGTAGCATGCTGCCCATTATGGTTCGAGCCTTTAACACACCAATTACCTTTGCTAATTCGGTATAAAAAAAAATTCAAAGACAGGCTCTACTCGGCTACTCTATATTTGCTCGAGTAGGAAATAAGCCGTTGTTGGAGATTACATTTGGGAGAATGTGTAAGACAGGTTGCTGATTTCACAAGATTAAGGGATTTCATAACTCATCAGAAAGGACGTTTGGCTTTGTACATTGAGTTCAAATGCCATCCCAGGCTGGCTCTGAAAGGGATGGAATTGTTTTCCAGAAACTGCTGGCAAAAGTTCTGCTCGGCCGTGAGAAGTCGGGTCTCATGTTCTCTGGCGTGTGAGAGAACACTCTGTCTTCCCCCATAAACACTGAGGGAAGGCAAATAGGCTCGGGGGGCTTCCTGCCACCGAAGGTAATGAAAGGCGCCTTCATACCTCTCCTGTTCAGGACCATTAACCTTCCCGGTAATTGAAACACAGGAACGGGGGAGGGAAGTGAGAGGCAGAGCCGGGGCCTATTTCCTGGCAGGTACAATTACTTAAGCCTCCAAATAAAGGAGTGGCTTTACATTCCTACTTCCAGCCGCCACTTTCAAATCACTCCTTACAAAATCCACTGCAGCCACCACTTTCTTTAAAAAAAACAAAAACAAAAACAAAAAAACACCACCACCACCACCACCACCCAAACCCAGCTCTAATGATATAATCATTTCTTTCCTCTGATTCTTGCCTGCGGAAAAAAGTATACCCAACACTGTACAGGTGGGCCTGTGTTACATAATTCATGTAACTGGTACAGTCCTTCATGCAGAAAATGTAACAACAAAAAAGAAAGTCTTCCAGGCAGACCCTGGGAGGCCTAAATTAGGATTCAGAGTCGTTTTAGACTGACAGGCAAAAAGAGGATTTCATTTTCCACATGCGAAGCCACTCTCTGGAAAGAAAACGTGCAAACCCAGAACAAGATGCTGAACGAACCTAGTCCTATAAATGAACATGAAGAAAGAGTTATCATCCGTTCTATCAATGACATAGCACTTTTTATCCACAGGCAAGAGTAGTGGGAGCATGCGTGTGTGTGTTTAGGGCGTTGTTTGTAACATTTTCCTATGCCAATTATACTTGTGCATATAGGCATGCATTTCGGTGATAAGAGAAGAATGTTTAGAAAAGCACTTTAAAAAGTAGTTATCTTTGTAAAAGCTAAAATTTCCTATAATTAAAAAGCAAGCTGTCAAGCTGGGCTTTCCGTAGTTTTGCCGAAAGCATCTTTGCCACGAGCAATTTTTGCAGCAAACACTTTCGCCACGTTACTAATTGGCCATAAGGCAATTTTGTCATAAAAGATAAAATCACAAATATCGAAAGAGAGACCTACATTAAAAAGGACACAATGGAACATGAGAATCAATAGCAAAATTAAAAAGGCTTTATTGTGAAGTACAAAATATTTGAATTTAAAAGGTGTGTAGGTTCATGGCAACACTGTGCCAATAACTGATTTTATTTTCTGGATTGTACCTAAACATTTGTCTTTAAAGTCTTCATTCTATAGGTTTTTTTTTTTTTTTTTTTTTTGCCTGCCCTGCTGAGTTGTCTCCTCCTTTGGCATCACACTTTTTTTCCCCACTAAAATTCCTTCCTTCTTTAAGAGGGGTATTAGCTTTCAAATACTAGGATGCATATTTGTAACTGAATTTTATAGCATGTTGTGAAAACCTTCCACACCGTTGTTTGTTTTTAGCATATTGTCAACGTGTCCATTGCAAGACGTTCCAAAGTTCTACGGGAAATGTAGGTTCAGAATCGTGCCAAAGTATGGAGCACTGTGAGGGCTGAGATTTATATGCCATAAAAATGAGAGGAGCATGTTAATGGAGAAATGAAGCCAAACTGTCAAACCAAACTGTCAACTGGTTAGTTTTTAATCTTTTAAAAATTTTTATGGCAAAATTGTTTCACCACTAGTTATGCAGCAAAAATGCTTGCGGTGAACATACTTGCAGCAAAGATGTCTGCTACAAAGATGCTTTACTAGAACAACAACAACAAAAAATTCTGGAGAAGATATCAGACACAGTCAAGGCTCACATCACAAATAGCATCGTCCAGTGGTATTTATGTTAAAATTTGCTGTTACAAAATAGATTCGATTTGCTTTCAAATAAATCTACCTGAATTACGCAGTCATTATTCAAGCTGAATTATAAAAATGTTAAATGTTGCTATTATTCAAATCAAGATTAAATGGAAATAGAGCAAGATGTCTCAAGGTTCCTGATACAATTGTAAGAAGAAATGAGAAGATAAGGGTGAAGCAGAGTCTGCTCTCTTGACCCTTGATTCTGATTAAGGCCATGAGATTTGCTTTGGTCAGTGGAATGCTGGCCAACGTGATACATGAAGAGGCTTGGAACTGCCTTGCTTTTTTTTTTTTTTTCCCCTACTTCTCTTGCTTCTGCATCACCATTATAAAAGGAATCTGGGCTTGTTGGCTGCATGGTGAGATAAGAGTTAAGTCATCTCAGAAGGGGCCATCTGGGTCAGCATCCCCAAGACAGGTGAGGTGGGGTGAGAGCACCTGCCACTGAGGTCTGAGGTGGTTTGACAGTGTAATGATGGCAGTAAATAACTGATAGAGCTGCTTATGGTTTTGAACTCTCATTTGTGTTAACTTTCTATTTGGAATAGCTGTGGTTAAGTAGATATGAATGGGTTCAATGTATTTCAAGAGTTCCTGTATTCTTTTTTTAAAATAGCTTTCAGATACCTACTATCCAATTCACCTCTTTAAAGTGTCCAATTCAACGGTTTTTAAATATATTCACAGGGTTGTACATTCATCTCCACAATCCACTTTAGACTATTTTTACTCTTTCCCAAAGAAACCTTTCCCCCCTTGGTGGATAATCTTCCATTCTTCTATCCCTCCCAACACCAGCCCTAAGCAATAGCTAGTCTACTTTCTGTCTCTCTAAATTTCTTTTTCCAGGAAATCATATCAATGGGCTCATATAATACATGGTCCTTATGGTTGGCTTTCACTTAGCATGTTTCCAAGTTTCCTCCATGTTGGAGTGTGCATCAAGACTTCCTTAGTATTTTTTCCCCAGTCAACACTTTAATAACTAAAATCAATTCAAATTAAGTTCTGTAAATCTTACTAAAACTACAACCTTTGTATCTACAAAGGTATTTTTCATATTTTTAAATTGAGATATAATACACATCACCTAAAATTCACCATTTTAATCTTTTTTGGGCATACAATTCAGGGGCATTACATTCACAATGCTGAGCAACCCTCACCACTATGCCTTCCAGAACTTTTTCATCTTCTGCAACTGAAACTTGGTATGCATTAAGCCTTATCTCCTCATCCTCCCTCCCCCAAACCTCTGGGGATTACTAACCTACTTTCTGTCTCTTCATTTGTCTCTGAAAGTTCCCTTATGGAAGGGGACGGGTCTTGTCATGTTTTGTCTTTTGAGATTGACTTATTTCACTCACTGTGATGTCTTCAAGGTTCTCCCATATTGTAACATATATCAGAATTTCCTTCCTTTTCAAGGCGGAATAGTATTTAATTGCATGAATAGACCATATTTTGCTTATCCACTCATGTGTTGATGGACATCTAGGTTGTTTTCACCTTTTGGCTGTTGTGAATAATGCTGCAATAAACAAGTTTTTGTTAGGGGTATGTTTTCATTTCTCTTGCATACGTACCCGGAGTGGAACTGGTAGGTACTATGGTGAATCCACGTTTAACCATTTGAAGAACCCCCAGAGGTTATTCCAAACCAGCTGCACCATTTTACATCCCCACCAGGGGTGTACAAAGGCTTGTACTTCCTTACATCCTCACCAATATTTATTACTATCTGTCTTTTTAAATTATTATTATTGCCTTCCTTGTGGGTGTGATTCCTTTTTGATAAGTTTGGGTATCCTTAATCCTACACAATTTGGAGCATGTGCTCTATTGTTAAAGTAACATTCCAATACAAATGTATCAAAAAAGTAAAATTTCTTCACCAGTGATTACTGCAACACAAATTGCAATTATGAGCATCATTTCCTATAGGACTTTGAGCCCTTTAACCAAAAAAAGGAGAATGATAAAATTAATACAATTTCTTATCCGAGTGTTAATCTAAAAGGAGAAAAATGCAACAATTTTCATGCTTCCTGTCTTTCTGAAGCACAAACTTTATGCTTCTTGACTGCAGCATACAAAATATGGTGTCTATTCACTATCATTGCCTTCTGGAAGATTTCACATTGAGACTAGAGCCAATTTTATTCTCAACCAAATTTAGAAAATATGTTTCATACCTGGAATTGGATGCTCAAGATGATATCATTACTTGTCATGCCCTGTAATAACACCAAGACTTCATACTGACCACATTTTCTTTTCTCTTCTTTTTTTACTTTTTTTTTTCATTTTCTTAACTTATTTGAGGTGGCCACTATTTAAAGATTAAGTATATACTCCTGAAAAAGAGTTGCTTAGCTTTTCACCATTAAGCCTAACAATTTCAACAGCTAAACTCATAAGTTTTTTTAAACTCCCTTTCGGTTTCTACTTAAACCACAGTATATGAACTGGCATTTTGTTTTTGTCCTAAAAGCTCCATTTGGTAAATGAGATCTCTCAATCCAAATGGATTCATTTTTTAATTTATTTTTGCTTTCCATATTGGAAGAGGTACAATTTAGATTCTGACTGTATACAGAATCATATTTCAAGATTGTGCCCCTTCATGCAGGACTCTTAAAATCCTTGCGTCAAGATCAGATGTTGATTTTAATTTTAAGTGAAACAAACAAACAAACAAAAAAACCTTTTTACCTACACTCTGCCCTGCCTCCTTGCTCCTATCCCCAAAGAAGTGAGGAAAAAAAAACCCAGAGGTACTTTTTATGCTTTCAATAGAATTAGAAATTTGATTCAAAAGGTACAAATATATCTCCATAATTTTTTTCTTTTTTCATAATTTTTTAAAAAGATGTTGTTTATTTATTCATGAGAGACACACAGAGAGAGGCAGAAACATAGGCAGGGGGAGAAGCAGGCTCCCTGCGGGGAGCCTGATGTGGGACCCTGGGGTTACCACCTGAGCTGAAGGCAGATGCTCAACCACTGAGCCACCCAGTTGCCCCATATATCCATAATTTTTTAAAAAGAAGAAGAAGAGAGGTATCTGTGGAAATGCATGTCATTAGTCCTGTTGACTGTATCTGCCTGTGGGATGTGATTAGAGGAAATCCTAGCATCTCTCCTCTCTCCTCAAGGGTGTATCTGGGCTGTTGCCCTCTGTGGGCCCACACAAGGATTGGCACTGGAGAGGGTAGTGTTTGGATTGGGTGGAGTGCTGGCCAGCTCCCTCTGAGCTCAGTCTCAATTTTAAGCTTCTCTGATCCTACCCAAGTGAGAACGTCAGGGAACGTGTGTGTTATTATCTGGAGTAATCATGTGCAATGTTTGGGAAATACCACACAGCAGTGTTTTTACACTTCCTGTTCTTGTTTGTGGCTTATTTTAGGTTTTCTTAGCTACCAGAGGTCGTCACAAAAAGTCCTCCCGGGTCGAAGTGGGCTGAATTTGTAAGAAATAGGAGGTTGACTATTCTGGTAACTGAGATTTATGTAATCAGATGCATAATCCTTTGGCTGTTAAAATCCCGGCTTTCCAAGGACTAATTATAGGGAACACAGCTCATCAGAGGGAACCTGGAAAGACGCTCTGCAGTGTGTCCTATATCACACATGTGACATTTATTCTCGCTGGAGTCTGTCTCTCGATAATTGTTCTTCAGGATTTGTTGCTCAGGGGCTTATGGGAAAAATTACTCCTAATAGAAATACTATTATATTTTATTCACAGTATTCTAACTTCCAGAGGATTTAATGACAAATCTGTTCCTATTACGAGAGTAAAGTTAAATGTATTTCTAGATTTAAATAAAACATGCAGGAATAAGAATTTATAGGGGGAAAATTGCTGAATGAAGAGAGGAATTAATGGAATGGTGTTTCAATCTGGGGAGAGCCTTCAGAAGGGTCTTCACTCCGGTCAGGCAAATTGGTCCTTCCTCTGCTCAGGGATGTTGTGGACCGAAGGGTGCAGGGATGACAGAGGACGTTGGTCAGGAAGTGCTACAGGCTCAGTTTCACCCAGAATACTTCTGCAGGCACCCTGTCTGCAATTACATGCATGAGTGTCCACACACATCTGAATATCAGCAGTGCATTTCTTGTCTTTCGTTTGTGACTCATGCTGATACTAAGTTCTCTTTTGTGTTTTGTATAAACTCTGGCTGCAGCCGCACACGCATGGGCACACAATTTGTGGGTGTGAATCATCAGTTATAGAATTGTGCAAGATTACATCTCCCCGTGTTTTTTTTTTTTTTTTCCCATCTTCCCTGCTTAAAATAGCAAAGAGCTCTGGAGAAGGGTCAGGGAATGCAGGGAATGGAGTGAGTTAGCTCCCGGTGGTTGGCAGTACCTGGGCTGGCATCCTATCTCCTCTGGGCCCAGAGCTCCAGCATCACGCCCACCAGATCCAGTGCCCTCTCGACAGGCATGACAATAAGCACTCAACGTGCATTTTCTCCTTTAATGCTTGGATCGGTCGTCTGTGGAGAAACTCTGATTACCTTATCAAACAGACGAGGAAGCTGAGGCTCCCAGGTGTTGAGCAGCTGGCAGGGTCTCACGGCTGTTGCCAGTTCCCAAGGCAGCTCTGCAGCTGGTACGCTCAGCAGTCTCCAGCCTTCTGCAGGGGTTTTCAAACCTATAATTTCATAATGGCTCCAGGACTGGCTGTGCTCCCCATTATACAAACAAACAAAAAAAAAAACCTGAAAAGCAAGCTACTAGGTCTCCTACTAAAGGAGGCAGCTGAGAGAGATGTATGGACGAACCCTGTGGGCCACCTGCTAGCAGGTCTCTGCTTTGGGCACTGACCCTCCTCACCTGGGGCTCCCTTGTCTTGAGAGGTCATGCCATGACCCCAGTGTTGATGTCCCATCCAGTGTTTTTTTATTTTTTAAAAAGGTTTTATTTATTTATTTGACAGAGAGAGAAAGAGAGAGAGAGAGAGAGAGCACAAACAGGGGGAGCGGCAGAGGGAGAGGGAGAAGCAGACTCCCCACCGGGCAGGGAGTCTGATGCGGGACTGAATCCCAGGACCCTGAGATCATGACCTGAGCTGAAGGCAGATGCTTTGCCCACTGAGCCACCCGAGCACCCTGGCCCAGCATCCTTTGCAAAAGAAAACCCCAAGCCCCCAAATGGAGTCACTTATGCCAGATCAAGCCACCAAACTGGGGCTTACTACCTAAGCCAATTAAAGTTTCAGCCTTTACTGATCAGTCAGGACTTTTCCAGCCAGCATCAATAAGCTAATAAGGTAATCTGTCACATGGGCCCTCTCCAACCCCTAAGAGAAGATGAAGTAATCCACCTAAAAAGACTACTTTTCCCTAAAGGAAGATGACCTCACCCCAAATAATCTTTTTTTTTTTTTTTTTCTGTTTATGACTCCCTTGTCCTTTCTTTAAAAACCTTTCCCTTTCTAGAGCCTTTTAGAATTCCCCTCCGCTTGCTAGATGGGATGTTACTGGATTCCTGAATCAATTAATAAAGTCAAATAGACCTTAAAGTTTACTCAGTTGAATTTTTTCTTAACAGCTCAATGCTGTGCACTGCAGGGGGCAAGGCCACCCAGGGGTCTCACTCCCTTCTGCTGCTGGGTCTCATCTGACCTGTAAAAATCCATCCTAATGCCTGCTCAAGTGATTTACCATCACTGTCCTTTTTCATTTTATTGGCATCAATTATTGAGGTGCTTACTAATGCATTCTAAATGGGTTTCCTGTGAACCACTGAATACAGTTTTCACAGGGTGACAATTCCTCCGTTGCAGAGACACTATCTCTGGGAGAAGGTGGGAGAAGGAGTTTTCAGACCTCAGTTAACCTGGCTTCCAATCCTGGCTTGCTGTGTGACTCTGGACACATCTCTACCCTCTCTGAGGTCCAGCCTATCTGTTAAATGGGCGTAGTATTTACTTGTGACCATTTATTTAGACTAGGAATACACACATACACACACACGCACACACAAATACTTGGTCTATAGGTGGTTTTAAAAATATATTAGACCCTTAATGTAAATCATTAATTCATATTTGCTTTACAAAATTAGAAATAAAATGTTCCAGTCCCAGAACTCCTGGCGGGTCCCAGAAAAGTGTCTGATGATGAATGAATGAAGGTCATTGCAATGCCTGTGGCTTTTTGCAAGGTTCCAAATACACCTCCGGACAAGTTTTGCTGTCAGTGTTTCCCCACCACTGCCTTTTGCTGAGGTGGGAGGGAAGTGTTCCTAATTCCCAGAGGCCCAAGAGGGGGTGGAGAAAGCAGAATGTCTATATTTTGGTCTAATTCTCAGCACTTCTGGCTGTTAATTCTATGACTTTGTCAAAACTATTTAAAATTCCCATTTCTTGAATAAAGAAGATGTAGTCTATATATACAATGGACTATCACTCAGCCATCAGAAAGGATGAATACCTACCATTTGCTTCCATGTTGATGGAACTGGAGGGTATTATGCTGAGTGAAAATAAGTCAATTGGAGAAAGACAATTAGCACATGGTCCCACTCATATGTAGAATATAAGAAGTGGTGAAAAGGGCTAAAAGGGAAGGAGGGAAGGCAAGAGAGGACTAAAAATCAGAGAGGAAGACAAACCATGAGAGACTCTTGACTCTGGGAAACAAACAAAGGGTTGCAGAAGGGGAGTTGGGTGGGGGGATGAGGTAACTGGGTGAAGGGCGCTAAGGAGGGCAGGTGATGAGAGGAGCCCTGGGTGTCATACTATGTGCTGGCAAATTGAATTCAAATAAAACAAAAAATGAAATAAAAGGAAGAAAATAAATAAAAAATAAAATTTCCATTTCTGGCATCGCTCCCCCCACCCCCTCACCAAGGCAAAATAAGAAGACTAAAAATACTTTTTCTGCTTGCTTTGTTGTCAGGCACGTGGGGCTCTGCTAAAGGTGAAAGTTCCTTTCCTATTCTTATCACTTTGGAAAGTACAAGAATGCCTGGAGCCTGTTCCCCAACCTCAGCACATTTGTCACGAGTCTGATCACAGTTTTAGGAGAGTATCGATCTGAGACGCTATGCTTACCACTGCTGGATTTACATCTGCTGGTGGTCCTTTCGGGGAGGGGAGGCGGCCACGGAGCCTGGTCTTCTCTCTCTGTGAGCCACCTGGCTTTTCTCTTTATGCAGCGCAGCCTCCCCTCCACCCTTTTCTGATATGCTTTTCCTTTAATATTCCATCATTTAAAAATATATATGTCCCTTTTGGGAACGGTTGTGAAAGAGCCTGAGTGGAAAGCAATACACATACGGTAGATACAAGTGGATCCCAAACCCTTCATTCTTCAATTAAATCTATTCAATTCACCTATTTGGCGTGAGGTCACTTCTGTGAGGTATTTGGAACAACATTCCCCTGTCAGGGTGCCAGTTTACGGTTTTCTCTATCTGCTGGTCGCAGCCCTCAAATCTCCAAGCAGGAATATATGTAATAAAATGCTGACACCATACCCCAAGTGGGGTAGGGCTTAAAATTAAATAGATCTCAGCATCTATTTATCTATCCAACTAACTATATAATTTTTTCCCCATCCTTATTGAGCTGTAAGCGGACATACATCTCGGCGAAAGTTTGGCGTTCGACGTGATGATTTGATGCGTGAATAATGTATGGAGTTCATCAGGGTGTTTTGTTTTGTTTTTTTTTTTTTACTACGAATCATTAAATGAGCTCAGAAAGCAGAGTCCTCTCTGCCATCGCTTTCAGTGCATGCGAATGCTTTTCCCCAACCCGACTGGCCATTTCTCTCCCAACTTCACCTTTTCCACGGATAACCCAAACCCCAGGCGACGGGAGACACTTTCCGGAGCTCGGCGCTGACGCTCAGCGTCTCGCGGGTCCTCCAGCAGCATCCCGCGGGCGACGCTCGCGTCCCGGGCCCGCAGCAGGTGGAGCCGCGCGCGGTCGGGAGCCGGGACCCGCGGAGGCGCGGCGACCCCCGGGCACCCCCGCCCCCAGCTCCCCGCGCCGCGCAGGGGGCCGGCCGGCCGCGGTCCGAGCGCACTTCCGCCCGCCGCCGCCAGGGGCGCCCGGGGCCGCGCGAGCCCGCAGCGCGGGCGCGGGCGCGGGCGCGGGCGCGGGCGCGGGCGCGGGGCGGGCGGGGGCGGGGTGGGTGTGGCTGCAGGTGCGGCTCCCGCCCGCCGGCCGCGCGGGGCCGCAGAGCGCCGCGGAGGCAGCGCGACCCGGGCCGGGAGGGAGCGGGAGGCCAGGCCCGCGCGGAGCCGCTGCCCGACGCCTCGGGTCCTGGGGCGGGGGGACCATGGACCCAGCCGCGGGCGCCTTCCTCGGGATGCTCTTCCTTTTGTCTGCTCGGCCCTGGAGCCCCGTAGTGGCCGGGAATCCTTGTGAGTACGGCGCATCTCGTGCAACTTGCATTGGCAACTTAGGAATTCGTGTTTTGATCGGTAGCGAGTATGTGCAGGTGGGATCGCTGGCGGGGGCTTTTTGTCGGTTTGTTTTGTTTTGTTTTGTTGCTTTGAGAGGGAGACGTTTAAAAAGCATCTCCAAGTACCAGCGCCAAGCTGGGGTGGTGTGGTCGATGCTCTTTCCTCCTGCCAAGTCCGAAATTCAGCAAGACCTGTATTCGACTTTTTTGTCTGGGAGCTGAATCTTCGTTGAGAAAGCTCAAGTTCTAGTAAAAGCTGAAACCCGGCGGGAGCATCCCGAGACGCGGAGAGTCCGGCGAGAGAAGAGCCTCCGATCGGGGCAGGCCAGCAGGCCGGCGTGGGCATTTATCTCCTTGCGGTGCGGATGCGTGCTGTAGGGAGCGTGTCAGTGGGAAGCGGCGGGTCCTGCAGTAGCGCACGCGTTTGCAGCGGGCGCTCTGCGCCATCCGGGGCCGGGGTCCGGGCGCGCCCGGGGGTGGGTGGGGTGGGGTGGGGGGAGCTCCGCTGCGCAGCCCCCTGCCCTGGACGGAGCCCGCGACTCGGTGCCCGCACCTCGGGGGAAGCCGGAGGGAGGACAGCCTGCCTTCCCGGCTCTTGACGACTGTCCCTGCCCGCATGTTGTGGTGCGTGCGCTCCTGGTGCTGTAGGTTCACCGAGGCCCCGTGCATTAGGCTCCGGTCCTGGGCTAGTAGCGGCGCGTCTGCCCTAGGGAAGCTGCTGGACGCAGGGACTCAGCCCACCTCGAGGTATTTGACTCTGAAAAATCCGAAAAAGTTCTAAGAGTGCTGTTCGGACTGAAGTCTCCATCCTGGGGCTTTTCTTTCCTTGAGGGCTTTTTAAAAAAAGTCCCTCCTGTCCTCCTTCCCTGCCCCATCTCCTTCAAGAAAAAGAATTAAAGCGCGCGCGCGCACACACACACACACACACACACACACACACACACACACACACAGAAAGCAGGTGTAGGGCTTAGGACAAGCTAGTGTGCGTTTCCAGAAAGTAGGTAGCAGGCTTGCTCAGAAACTAACCCTGCTGCTGGGGATCCAGATTGAGCTCTTGGGGTCCCCACTCTGCCCTCCCTGGGAAGTTTGCTAAAGTGTAAAATTGTTACACCTAAAGTCACTCTCCTACTCATTCATCCATGGATGCCGCAGGACTGTGATGATTTTTGTGGTGTCATCATCTACTATCAGCTCATTTAATGCCATATTGGCATGAGTCACTCCTAAAAAAATGAGCCTTAATCTCCTTGGAGCAAATACTGCCCTGTGTTTCAGACGCATTTTTAATTTAGCTTGGTGTTGCAACTGCTCTGAATTCATTAAAACAGGGGGCATTTACATAAAATCAAACCCTTAGATCCTGCCATAGAGCCCTTGTCCTTTTGCTAAGAAATTAAAAACAACCACCACTAGATGATTTGCTGACATTAATAAATTGTAGAATGATTCAACGGGCTACTCTGAGGTACCATGAAAAAGTCACTGGAGGTCACTCGTACTTAAAGGAAACGTGGCTTCAAAAATCCTTCCCATGGGAGAAAGCAGAGTGCCGTGCTGCCTTTCTCATCTCCTTAGTTGTGATTACAGCATGTTGGCAACATCAGTCGTTTTGGTATTTATTTTCAGTTAGTATTTTACTGTCTGAAATGCACGGGGGGTGGGGAGGGTATCAGGTTCTTTCACACTGAGCATCCTTCTCAGGAGTCACATGCTCCGGGGTGCTGGGCGGCTGAATATCCGCGCAGATGCCCCTGTGGGAACCGGCTGTGTCTCCACGCTCAGTCCCTCTGGGGCTCTGGCTGATTCCCCAGATACTGTTGCTAGTTTTTGCTTTTCAGCCTCTATTTATTTGGGTGTATTTAGTCCTCTTATGAAAAAGTTCGATAAATTAAAAACCAATTTGCCTTGCTAAGGACGTTTTAGATACTAACGTTAAAGTCCTTGACCAGATCACCAGAAAGATGACACTCTTCAAGTGTCGATCGAGTACATATTTAAATGACATGGCAGATTTAAAGATTCATGAAGACCACACAAAATTGCCTTGGATAATTTTTCGGTAATTGCATCTGGCCGCCTCATTTGTAGCAGAAGCAGTAAATGGTGAAGGAGTCTCATGTCTACACGAGCTAGTTGGACCTGCTCAGTTTTTCTTTAACTCCTGCATATTTGGGAAGTGTGAGTTTTGTGTGCATACAAGCAAAGTACACCAACGTGTATTTACAATCTGTTATTACTAAGTCAAGGTGGGCAGGGTGTTTCTTGCTCTGCCCCATCATTTGAGAAATTCTAGAAGAGTTGGCCAGGAGTGTGGGATTTAAGCTACAAGCAAGAAATCACGAACATCAATATTGCTCAAGTGTTTTGTTGGCTGTTCTCCCCCAGACACCCCCGCTTAGAGTTTTCAAAACTCAAATAATCCTTTCAGACAGAACTTTAAAATGAACAAAAATGAAATATTCTTGAGGACTAATAAGAAATTAATAAGAATTGTATATGAGTTAAAAAAAAGACAAAGATCTTCTCCCCAAATGGACCCAAAGACATAGTCACCTCTTTACAAGCAGGTTCTCAGTAGTAAATGGGTCAGCCAGGGGTCAGCCCAGGGGAGCGGGTGAGTTCCAGCCAAAGAAGTCCTGTCAAGGAATGTGACTTGCCTGAAAGATTTGACATCTCAGAGATTGCACATGTGTGATATGAATCTTTTTAATCCGTGGGAAATTTTATAACAGGAAGATGATACACAGGAGGGAAAATGTGTCTAAATGGCCATGACCACAGGCTTGTTTTGTTGCTCTGTATTCTCTGTCTTTTTGAAGATAAAACAAGTTGCATTATCTAATATACAGCTTAGTATCTGATAAATATATATATATATATTTTTTTTTTCCCTTAAAAAAATGTGAACATTCACCTGGTCTGCCTTCTAGAACTCTCTGTCCTGAGTAAGATGAGAGTGTTCTAATATGGATCTGTCCTCTTAAATAACTTAAGAAAGAAGTTGGAATATAGATTCCAAGTGAGAGCCCTGCTTTCTGGAAGTTGTTATGTAGGCTGTCGTTGGCTCCTTTACTTCCTAGCAAGAGCCACAAATGGAAGAAGGTGATAGCGCTTTGCTTTTAGAATTATTCTTGTGAATCCACGATTCCTTTGTGAATTCCAAGACCCTTTGGGAGGAAAAAGGGATGTAATCTAAGTATGAAAATGTCAACATTTTGATTGTGTATTTAGCGTCATAAACCTGTTTTCTGGATTGTGCATCGCTCTGAGGAGTTATGGGTACCCCCTCCCCACTTGGGAACAACACAACTGAAAGTTAATTCACAGCTGAATTATTTTCCCCATCCATGTAAGTAAAGTATAAGCTAGAAGTGAGAGCTGCTGCCCTCCTCCCATCTCTGCTGAAAAAGGACAGAAGCCTATGTTAGAAATTTCAGTCATTGATGGTGATTGTTTGATATAAAGGATGACATTTTTGCAGATCCAGGGATTTAGTTTAGTGAGTATGACTGACTTGTTCTCACTTTGTTAAGTCTCAATACTTGTAATTTTCTCTAGATGTTTCCTTATGATTCCTTCCCCTATCAAAAGTGCCCTTCTTGTTGCAAGAAAGAAAGAGATATTTCTGGCCCACTACAGGTGGGGCATACACTTTGAATTGCTGTTCTAGGAGTGATAATCTGAATTTGTTTTTATGCATTGACACCTGTTCTCTTCCCCCCTTAAATCCTACATCCATAAGAGAGATGTCTGACCATGACTTGGGGGTGTCGTTCAAGCCCATGTGCTGGCCATCATGGGAAACCAACCTATGGTCTTCATGTACTATGTAGTGCTTGACATAGGCAATAAACACGCTTACACTTCAATTTGAAAATTTGTACCAGAGTTGAACCCTCCCTTCATTGGAGCCTTGGCTTCTTTATGTGCTAAAGCCTTATTGCAACTTCTTTGATGAAAGTGCATTAATATAATTCTGTAATAGAAAGTATCATGCATCTCTCTCTGTGTCTTTCATGAATAAATAAATAAAATATCTTTTTAAAAATGAAAAAAAAAAAAAAGAAAGTATCATGCAGTATTATCCTTTTAAAATGTAAGTAACATACATTGTTTGATATAATAGTGAGACACTTGTAGTGTATGAATTATCCTAACCTGGTGACATGATTAGCCTTAATAATTTGGAATAAAAAATATGCATGCATGCAGAACTTAGTAACTGGTTATAGTGCTATAATTGCTAAGAAGGATAAAATCACAAGAATTTGTTTATTTTTTTAGAGAGGCACACGTGTGGGAGGGGCAGGGGGTGATGCAGAGAATCTTAAGCAGGCTCCCTGCTTAACACAAAGCCCCGTGTGGGGCTTGATTCCATCACCCTGAGATCATGTGTGGCCTCAGCCAAAATCAAGAGTTGGACGCTTACCCAACTGAGCCACCCAGGCCGCCCATGAGCATTTATTTAAGTAAATGTGTTTGTCATATGTCTCTTCTTGAGGGTTTTGTTTTTTAGGAGTCTTGTTCTTTCAGTAGATATGGATTCTTGTAGTTATTTGCTAAGTGTCATCAAAATTCTTTATTGCTATTGAGTACTGAACGTACTCAATCTCCAGTCATGTCATGAGTGCTAAGAGGCTCCATATAGTCTGTAAAGGAATTTTGCCTTGATGAATATGGACTAACATCCTTCCAGGGTTTTAACTGGTTCAGGCTTTTCTTTGCCTCCATAGCCGCTTTGTGTTTATCTAAAGTGAGTCCAGTCTTCTGAGTTAATCATCCTGGAGTATGAAGGGAGCCTGTCAGAGGGTATGCCTGTGAGCAGGTGGATGGGGAGTCCATTATTGATGTAGTAAAACATGTTAGGGAAAATGAGTGCAGGATATATGGGTACACGTTTTAGCAAGCACTGGAGCTCAGACTTTTTGGAAAGAACCTTCAACAAACCAGTAAACAAACCGTTATTTATAGTATTTGAATGCACCTCCCAGAAATACAGAGGTGGTGAGGAAACTTTTGGAAACAGGGAAAAAACAAAAACACATTCCCTCCAAAAAACTTATAAAGTCCATGGTGACTCTCAACACAAAGTGACAGGCGAGAACAAATTCTGTTCAAGCATACGATTTTGGGAGACTGTTTAAGCAAAAGCAAATAAAATGAGCCAAGGATATGTCATTAGTGACCCTCCCAGGCCTGGAAGGGGGTATTTTGGGGTGGGGACTGGAGGTCATGAAAATCTGCTTTGAGTTGATTTGGGAAAAAAAAAACACTCAAATCATGCAAAAGTACTTCATAAAGGACATAATCACTAACAGAAACATCTCAATTAACTGAGCAAATTTTAAGTTGAATCTTCTCCCTTAAGTCAAAATTAGACTTTGAATATAATAGTATAAAGTAGCTCAGACAATTTGGAAATGATAGATCCAAGAGTCTCTCCCCACTTACTTTTTAGAGGCTTGAAAGGCTTGGCTTCCACATACAAAATTCTTCAGAGTGACCTCTGCAAGGTGCCCACTCTACCTGCCACCTGTGGCCCACCGTGTGTGCCGATTGCTTTAGGCATTGGGTGCTTTGTGCTGAATAACCTCTAAAAACTGAACTATTTATGTCAGCATATTTCTGAAAGGCATTAGACCAAAGGTAATATGTTCCTTCAAAATAGATATGCTTGTTATTCCTTGTTTGAGCTCTATGGCGTGGGATTACATGCTTTAGAATTGTCTTTTATCCAGTGTTAAGAAAAATTACACACAACTTGTAAATATTGCAAAAAGGAGTATGACAATGTGACCTATTACCATTACACAAAGCATTGTTCAAGAGGCCCACATGATTGTTTAATTATTCAGAATAACGCCCCCATGGCTGACTTGGTCATTTACTGTTGATCACGGCTTAGACACTAAGATGTTACAGGTTGAAATGATGTTTTTTTTTTCAGGTACAAATGGTAACAACGGAGCTTTTATTGCCTGATAGCACAGTCGTAGGAGAAAAACTGGTGTAATGTGTCTCTTCTGGGCAGTACCCTGGATAAGATACTCACGGTGGGTGTGTTAGTTATAGCTAACTCAGGGAGAGGAACATGGAAAAGTTTGCTACTTGAACTGGAAAGTGGAATTTTTCTTGGATGTGCCCTTCAGGGAATATGATAACCAGTGTGTCAGATACTGAAATTTATGTCAGCCCGAGTTTTATTGAGATGTGGCCCTTAGGGACCCTATCACTTGTGGTTCCATCAGCTAATTTAGTGATTGTCGCTCATGGAGAAGGGATTTCTGTGCCACATGTTCATTGGGCCACTGGAGATGGGGCTGGCGCATCTTGTTTGCAACCTGTGGTGGGTCGGTAACCTCGGGCAGCCCCTGGACGCTGTGGCTGAGACCTTGTGCCGCATCTGCTCCTGTCAGTGGCATCCCATTGCTTGGGGTGTTCAAGGCCCAGCAGAAGATTTCTCTGGAGCTTGTGAGCCAGCGGGGCAATTACAAGCTTGGATGACAGCAGGAGTGCCTGGCTGCCTCGAGACATTAAATTAGGCACTGCCGGCAGGACTCACGGTTCTAATTAGTTTTTTATTTTAACATCTATGCATCCCCAGGCAACCAGAGAGCTTGATAAAGTTGAGCTAAGTGTGCTGTTTCTGGGAGTGGTGAATTGACAGCAGGGGTGGCACAGTGACCTCTGTGTGCTGGGACGTGTGCTTGCATGTCCTCAGGATGTGGATGGGGAGAGAGCTCATGGGGTTAGGAGCACCGTCAGTCATTACAAACCCAGGCTCACGGTGGCTGAGGTGACAATCCAGTTATGTGGAATCGAGTCATTTGTCATCAACTATTGTACAAAATGGATATGCTCCAGTTTGGATTTCTGAGCATATGAGCAGTCAGGAAATCTGATATCCATCCTGTCCCAGTTGACACCGTTGCCTTCTCAAGCCTGAGGTGCTGTGTTCCCTGTCCTGGTATACAGCTGATCTGAACCCGCAGCCCCTACCCTATCCTGGTCCCTGGGAATAGTGTCCTAAAGATGGCGGGTAGAGTTTTCATCTAAAGGCCAGCAGATACAGGAGAAAGACCCCAATTAGCTTTAAAAAATAATGCAATAATTTGATTCAGCTCAAAGAAAGTCACTTTAATCACAACTTCTATTAAGGAAGAAAATATTTAAAGAACCAGGATCTATTTTAAGGTCTCAGATTTGGCAGATTTAAGGAAAATAATACATGTCAAAAAAAAAAAAAGAAAATAATACATGTCTATAGACATCTGTTCAAATGGTTGGAGATTATCAAGATTAAGGATTTAGCTTTACATGTGTTGTGTTTTTGATGTCTAAAACTTGCAAATAGGAGCCTGGCGACAGTAACAGTATTACAACATGAAAAGAAAAATGAGTAGCTGTGTACTGTCACCAAGCGAGCCTGCTGCTGTGTGTCTGTGATTCTGGGGCTTCTTTGCAACGTTGCGTTGATTAGTGGAAGTTCTGATAAGAAACCCCGTGAGCTTTGACATTCCAAAGCATATCCTTTTGTATGATGTAGGACGTGCAGGCATTGGTAAGAGTTTAAAAAACTGGAGGACTCAAGGAGGGTGAGTCACAGAGTTTAAGGTGTATTTTAGAGAGTTTAAGGGAGCAAACACCAAATTACTCTGTGCTTTCTTTTCTTTTTAAAAAATATTTATTTATTTGACAGAGAGAGAAAGAGCCAGAGGGCATGCGAGGGGAGGGACAGAGCGAATCTGAAGCAGACCCCACGCTCAGCATGGAACGTGACACGAGGCTTGATCCTACAACCTTGAGATAAATGACCTGAGTCGAAACCAAGAGTCCATTGCTCAACTGATTGAGCCACCCAGCTGCCCCTATTCTAGGCTTTCTTAAAGTATAAGGATAATTTCTGAAAAAAGTTTTTGCAGATGTGGAACATAGAGTTGGCAGATATCAGAGTAAATTCCTTGTTAGGGAAAGTCAAAGGATCTATTCTGAATTATAGCGCAAGGCGAAGAAAACAGTGTTGGTTTTCTAGATCGTAATAATAAAATTGCGATAGTAAGAATTTACAATTCTTTGTCATGATGAACTCCTGCTCTACTTTAGCGAGCCTGAAAACCTGATCTTTGGGAAATTTACATCACTACCGATGTTTGATTTTTACACGTTCTAAGTTCTGTAAGTGGTGGGATTCACTTGCTGGAGGACAGGTTGCATATATACCTAGAAGAAAAAAGGGCCTTTCCCTTGTGAGTATTGTTGCAAGGTGAGGCAAGAGGGAGTGGGAGGCTAGAGTGCGCTTTAACATGAAAAAGACACCTAGGTCATTGATTGTGGCCCTGTTCTCCAGGGATGAGGCTGGACATTCCCCTGCATCCATCGTACCCTCATTCCCAGAGCCTCTATGAGCATCTTCCTCTTCCATCGTCTAGAAATGACTGACTGGGTTGACTTGCATGGATTGGGTTGGCCAGAAAGTTATCCCTCCTCCTTCACTGCTGCTGGTGGGCTCAGGACTGAGTGGGAGGGTGGCAGTGAGAAAGAGACAGTAGCACTGCCCACAGGAACGCTTCTCGGAACTCAGTGGTTGCTTGATTTTGTATGTAGACTAATAAGAAATGGCAATGTAAGGATTAGGCTACTGGCAAGCCCCTTCCAGCTCCAAGTGATAGAAAACCCAATCGAATGGACTTCCACCAAAAAGGGAATTGTCAGCGCACATATCATTTCATTTCAGGCAAGGATGGAGATGCTGTGCCGTGAGGGTTGGCCTCTCTTCCTCCTTCAGCTCTGGCTTCCCGCGTTGACCTGATGCTCTGGCAGTGTCCTGTCTGGCAGCCCCATGACTGAGGTCAAGCTGCCCAGCAATACTGCTGGAGAGGATGCTTTCCCCTCCCTGGACTTTGGCCCTTATCACTTTGAAGCAGGGAGCTCTGACTTATTTGCTCATTCCCTTATTCCAAGCTCCAAGAAAGCAGGGACTCCTTGAGGGGACAGGGGTGGTTCTGAGAGATAGTGGGCTGTTGACTAAGTAAAGAGGTGAATGATTCTCATTCCCCACACATCCAGCCAGATCTGCACATCTGACTTGCCTTGTCTCTGCTGTGTTGTGTGACTCTTCTTACCCAGGGTCTGTGACAGGAGGGGGTGGCCCTCTGGCTGACCAGGGGTGGAGCCAGCAAGTGACTGGACTTGGTCCTTGACCAGGTGCCTTGGCTGCATCATCTTGACAAGAGAGTGAAATGCGCCATCCACTTAGGTAATTAGTTTAACATCTATTATGAAAGCACTGGCTTTCATTCTCTTATCTGCTTCATGTAACAGATGGTTGGTTACGTGTATCCCTCCTTCATTAGATTTTAAAGTTCCTGAAAACAGAATCACATTTATTTGTCCCTACAGCTCTGCTGTTGGCACTCAGTGAGTATTTACCAAGAAAAGAAGAAATTAATATATGGAAAACATGCTATTTTGAAAGTATATGGAAGACATGGGGAATCCTCATGTGTGTTTTATGATCATTGTGCAGGTAGCCTAATAAAAAATTAATTTTTATGTGAGTATCCCTGAGCTCACCGTTTGTCCATGGAAAGATCCACTGGCTGATTTTGATTGTTTCCTTTTCTTTTCGTAGCAAAATGCATGACATAATTTCTGGCCTGAGGCTTTGATAGGAAGCATGGAGTATGTTGCAAAAGCTGCTGGGAGCCCCTGAGGGTGCGCTGAAAAGGCCAGGTGTCAGAGGCATGACCCAGGACCAATGAGCAGAGAAGAGAAGGCCTCTAGGCAGGGGCCATTACCACAGGATGTCTGTGTCTAGGGAGATCTTTGATCAAGTCTGAGCCAGGCTCCATATTCAGGGTCTGAATTAGAGGTGCCTGGGAGCATTGTGTAACTGGAGTTCTCCAGAATCCTGGTTCATCAACTAGAGGCTTGAAGCAGCGTGATCCAAGTGGGGAAGGCTGGCTACACAACAAGGCAGAGGTCAGGCAGGCAGACAGATGGCCATTGCACCTCAGTGTGGATGTCTAGGCCTGGACAGCCAGGAGGCTGAACTCATTTGAGTCACAGCTGTCTCTGGTGTGGCGGCCGTGGACTCTGTTTTGTAACTTGTTACGCCAAGAGGAAGCTCCCATTGTGGTCTTAGACCTTGACACCCTTGGTCTGGGCTGGGGGATTTCTGAGAACAAAACCAGTTCTTGTTACTGAAAATTTTTATGACGGGCTGGTTCAAGGGCATGATGAGATCTAAAGAATATCTCTGTTTTCTTTCTTTCTTTCTTTCTTTCTTTCTTTCTTTCTTTCTTTCTTTCTTTCTTTCTTTTCTTTCTTTCTTTCTTCTTTCTATCTCTGTTTTCAAATGAAAATGGTTTCTAATTTTATTTTCAGAATTATATAGTGGGGCACTGTGGATGAGGACGATTCCAGCAGCATTCTTTCAAATAAGTAGCATAAAACTACAAAATTCAACAAATGTGGTGAAGTCATGGAACACACTTCCAGATAGGTGAGAGGGGGAGGTTAATTGCAGTATAGTTGGCATACAATGTGATGTTAGTTTCAGGTGTACAAAGCAGTGATTGGACAACTCTCCACTTTATGCTATGCTTACTAGACACATGGCTACCATCTGTCACCATACAACCCAGTTACAATACCAATGGCCATTCCCTAGGCTGTGCCTTGCAGCCCATGACTTCTCATTCTGTAACTGGAAGCCTGTACCTCCCACCGCCCTCCACCCATTTTGCCCATCCCCTCTGGCAACCACCAGTTTGTTCTTTGTATTCATGGGTCTCTTCCTGCTTTTGTTTTATTTTTTAGATTCTACCTATAAATGAAATATGGTATTTGTCTTTTCTGTCTGCCTTATTTCACATAGCATAATACTTCTAGGTTCATCCATGTTGTCACAAATGGCAAGATTTCATTCTTTTTTATGGTTGAGTAGTAGTCCATTATATATATATAATGTATATATAATAATGTAGTATATATAATATATAATAATGTAATATATATAATGTAATATATTATATATATATAATGTACCACATCTTCTTTGTGCCTTCTTTATCCATTCCTCTATTGATGGACAGTAAGGTTATGTCCATATCTTGGCGATTGTGGATAATGCTACAATAAACATGGAGGGTACATATATCTTTTTGAATTAGTTTTTAAATTTTCTTTGAGTAAATATCCAGTAATAGAATTACTAGATCATACAGTTTTTCTATTTTTAATTTTTAAAAGACGATTTATTTATTTATTTATTTGAGGGAGAGAGAGAGAACATAAACTGGGGAGGGGCAGAGGAAGAGAATCTCAAGAAGACTCTCCACTGAACGTGAAGCCCAACACAGGGCTCCATCTCACAAAGGAGATTATGACCTGAGCCAAAGCCAAGAGTCAAACACTCAACCAACTCAGCCACCAACTCAGCCACCAACTCAGCCACCAACTCAGCCATTTTTTTTTTTTTTTTTTTTTGAGAAACCTCCATACTGTTTCCATAGTGGATGCACCAATTTACATTCCCACCAACAATGCATGAGGGTTCTTTTTTCTCCACATCCTCACCAACACATGTTATTTCTTGTCTTTTTGAGTTTAACCATTCTGATAGGTGTGAGGTGATATTTCATTGTGGTTTTGATTTGCATTTCACTGATGATGAGTGATGTTGAGCATCACTTCATGTGTCTGTTGGCCATCAGTATGTCTTCTTCAGAAAAATGTCTATTCAGGTCTTCTGCCCATTTTTAATCTGATTATTTATTTATTTATAAGTTCTTTATATATTTTGGAACTTAAGCCCTTATCCGGTACTTGAAAATATTCTCTTACATTTAGTAGGTTGCCTTTTCATTTTATTGATGGTTTCCTTCATTGTGCAGAAGTTTTTTATTTGGTGTAATCTGGACTGTTTTATTTTTGCTTTTATTTCCCTTGACTCAAGAGATATATCTAGAAAAATGTTGCTAGGTTCGATGTCCAAGATTACTGCCCATGTTTTCTTCTAGGTGTTTCATGGTTTCAGCTCTCACATTTAGGTCTTTAATTAACTTAGAGTTTATTTTTGTGTATGGTGTAAGAAAGTGGCCTAGTTTCATTCTTTGCATGTAGCTGTCCAGGTTTCCCAACACCATTTATTGAAGAGACTCTTTTCCCATTGTATATTCTTTCTTGCCTTGTTTGTGGTAGATTGATTGACTATAATCATGGGTTTATTTCTGGGCTTTCTATTCTCTTCTATTGACTTATGTGTCTGTTTTTGTGCCAGTACCATACTGTTTGGTTATTATAGCTTTGCAGTGTATCTTGAAATGGATTGTGATACCTCCAGCTTTCTTCCTCTCTTTCAAGATTATCTTGGTTATTTAGTGTTTTGAAGTGCCATATAAATTTTGTAATTATTTGCTGTAGTTTTGTGAAAAATACTATTGGCATTTTTATTAGGATTGCATAAATTGGTAGATTTCTTTGAGTATATAACATTTTAACAATATGATTTTTTCCAATCCATGAGCATGAGATATTTTTTTGTGTCATCTTCAATTTGATTTATCAATGTTTTCTAGGTTTCAGAGTACAGGTCTTTAACCACTTATGTTAAGCTTATTTCTAGGTATTTTATTCTTTTTGGTACATTTGAAAATGGAATTATTTTCTTAATTTCTCTTTCTTCTACTTTGTTATTTGTGTATAGAAGTGCAACAGATTTTTGATTATGAATTTTGTATCCTGTAACTTTATTGAATCAATTTATTAGTTGGAATAGTTTTTTAATGGAATCTTTAGGGTTTTCTATCTATTGTATCATGTCATCTGCAAATAGTGACAGTTTTACTTTTTCCTTGCCAATTTGGATACCTTTTATTTTTTTCCTTTTCTGATTGCTATGGCTAGCACCTCTAGTACTATGTTGAATAATAGTGGCAAGAGTGGACATCCTTGTTTTGTTTCTAATCTTAGTGGAAAACCTCAGTTTTCCACAATTAAGTATGATGCTAACTGTGGGTTTTTCATGTATGGCCTTATTATGTTCAGGTATGTTCTCTTTAAACCCACTTTGTTGAAAGTTTTTGTTATAAACAGGTGTTGAATTTTGTCCAGTGCTTTTTCTACATCTGTTGAGATGATCATATAATTAGGGGTGAGGTAGTTTTGATGGGAATGCCTGGATGGGAATTCTGCTAGTCCATTGTGTGACCTTAAGTAATTTACTTATTCTTGCTGTGTCTCAGTTTATTCATCTCTAAAAAATACAAGTATAATAGTGACCTATCTCACAGAGCTGCTGAAAAGATTACATTAATTAATGTATGTAAATATTGCCCAAAACATCAAATCCTTAGTAAAATTTAGCCATTATGCTCCTGTTGATCTCAAGTATAAAATCAGAAATGTGACTTAGTCCATGATCCTGGGAGAATAATGAGATAGTCAATATTTTAAGGAAAAACATTTGTACTGTGCATTTTCATTATCCAAAATATTATCACTATAATGGAAGGTTAAGATAGTATTACATAATAAGAATATTAAAAAGAAGACTATAGTACAGTCTCAGAAACTTGTATAGTACATTGGTATGTTTTGGCTCTCTGTAATGTATCTCTGTAAATAATAAAGTTCCTTAGATTTAGCTCTTTGGATTAACTTGTCATTAACAAGTTTAATCTTAAACTTCTTTCAATTTTTTAATATATTTTTTCCATTAGCCAAGAAGGAGTCCCCAGATCAAGATAACATGCTCTTGCAACTGATATTACTTGTTATCTAGCTATTTTTTGGAAGTTTTCTAGGATATGTAGCATCTGGTCATCAACACAGATTGTTCATCTTTTATGATTGTTAAGTAAGTGTTAGTCTCCAAGCCAAACATATTTGCGTGTACTATGGGATGCAGTCTCAATTAGAATGGATATGAAGACACTAGTGTGGATCCTTAGAGAGGGGGCATTACTGCTTGATGCTGAAAGATTATGTTTAGTTAACTCTCTTCAATTTGTCTCTGTTCCCTTTTCTTCAATAATTCCAGCATTGACTTATTCAAATCCTCCATATCTCTGGGACTTTATAAGCTATATTTGTCTCCATGGTTTCCCTGTCACCAGCTTATCTCCCTCTAATCCATTTTATCCTACAGCCAAAGTAATTTTTCTTTTTTGTTTTTTTAAAAGATTTTATGTATTTATCATGAGAGACAGAGAGAGAGAAAGAGAAAGAGAGAGGCAGAGACACAGGCTGAGGGAGAACCAGGCTCCCTGCAAGGAGCTTGATGTGGGACTCGATCCCAGATCCCAGGATCACACTGTGGGCCAAAGGCTCAAACACTGAGCTACCCAGGTGTCCCCAGAGTAATCTTTCTAAAGATGATATTACTTTCTGTGGTAAAGCTTTCATATATTTTCTCACATCTCTGATTCTCTGTCTCTGTTTGTCTCTCTCTTACACATACACACACACACACACACACACACACTCCTTGAAAGGTCCCTTCTCTTCACTCACTGCTTTCATCCCCTCCTTTAACTGACCCTGGACTACAGCCACCTCATTGCACTGGAATTCTTCCACCAGGGCTTTCACACCTCCTTCATCTTCCTCCAGTTCTGTCTCCTCATGTCTTGTCTTCCTGTTGAATGTGTTTTGCTTCTGAAATCATCTAGGCTCATGGATTCATGCCCAGGAAATACATGCTTACAATAAAAATAAACATAAAACATATAGGAGAGACAAAAACCATGAGGGAAAATCAGAAGAAATAGGAAACTGTACAATCAGATAAAAATAAATGTAGAAATTGAAATCAATTTAGAATGTACAATTTATTGCATATGTGTAAGGAAATAAAAAATGAGAATAAGTAAAGAATAACATGATCAAAATGGTCAAGCAGAATTGAAAAAGAACAGTGTTGAGAAGTGAAATTTGTTATCACTGGGGTAGAGAATTCAGTGGCTGCTGACATGGCAGATTAGACACAGGTGGAGAGAGGCTTAGCAAATTAGAAGACAGTCATGGAATAAATAACCAGTATGTTCCATAGAGAGACAGAGAGGCAGGAAATATGAAAGCCAGACTCAGGGGCAGGATGAAGAATGCAACAAGATCTCTGTATCTGAAGGAGTTCTGTAAGGAGAAGATATGGAAAGAAACACTTAAGAGAATCTATAGAAATTGCCCAGAATTGAAAAGTCACCAATATTTAGATTCAGGAAGACTCTCAAATCCATAGTAAATACAAATAAAAGGAAATTTCCACCCACAATAACACTTTATGTTGGAACTGTCAAACAGCAGAGTCAAGAGAAGCTGATAAGAACAGCCTGAGACAGGAATAACAAGCAATAAAAACAAAGACATGAACTGTTAAGTTTGTGAGACTGAATACTTGCCAACCAAGAATTATAGACTTGTTGACTTTATGGTTCAAGAATGAAGGTGAGGTAAAGTCATCATAGAAAAAATCAAAACCAAGAGTGTTAAAGACTAACAAACCTTCACTAAAGGTGTGTTAATGGATAAGTTTCACAAGAAAGGAAATGATTATAGAGGGCAGTATGAGAGGTGAGAATCTAGTAGTGTGCATATGCATATGATCTGTATGTATTCATTTGAGAGAGAGAGAGAGAGAGAGAGAAAGCATGAGCTGAAGGAGGAACAGAGGGAGAGCGAGAAGCAGGCTCCCCACTGAGCAGGGAGCCTGATGTGGGGCTCCATTCCAGGACCCTGAGATCATGACCTGAGCCAAAGGCAGACACTTAACCACCTGAGCCACCCAGATGCCCCACTAGTGTGCATATATGATTACACATTTAAGCAACTTTAAAGCTGTATGTATAACATTGGTGTGTAGTTGGTGGAATGGAGAAAGAGGACAAGATAAATCTATATGAACAACTGAAAATACATGGGAAGGGGTGATCAGACATAAAGCATTCTACAATTTTTGCATTATTTTGTGGAGGGAATTAAAATCTGTTTAATTGTAGGCTTTGTTAAATTGTTAACCAAAATGCAGTGTAAAATTTTAAGGAGGCCCACAAGAAGAATATGTAAGAAGATATGTAATAGGAAGTTTACATTCCAAACCAGTAGAATAAAAAAAAAAAATGGAATAGGTGAGGGGCAGATTTCAATCTGTTCAAAAGAAAACAGAAAAAGAGAGGAGAAGAAAAGAAAGCTTTGGGTAAAATAGACAAATAAAATATAATGAAGTGATAAGGATATAGCAATTTGTTTTTTTTTTTTTTAATTTATTTTTTATTGGTGTTCAATTTACTAACATACAGAATAACACCCAGTGCCCGTCACCCATTCACTCCCACCCCCCGCCCTCCTCCCCTTCTACCACCCCTAGTTCGTTTCCCAGAGTTAGCAGTCTTTACGTTCTGTCTCCCTTTCTGGTATTTCCCACACATTTCTTCTCCCTTCCCTTATATTCCCTTTCACTATTATTTATATTCCCCAAATGAATGAGAACATATAATGTTTGTCCTTCTCCGACTGACTTACTTCACTCAGCATAATACCCTCCAGTTCCATCCACGTTGAAGCAAATGGTGGGTATTTGTCATTTCTAATAGCTGAGTAATATTCCATTGTATACATAAACCACATCTTCTTTATCCATTCATCTTTTGTTGGACACCGAGGCTCCTTCCACAGTTTGGCTATCGTGGCCATTGCTGTTATAAACATCGGGGTGCGGGTGTCCCGGCGTTTCATTGCATTTGTATCTTTGGGGTAAATCCCCAACAGTGCAATTGCTGGGTCGTAGGGCAGGTCTATTTTTAACTGTTTGAGGAACCTCCACACAGTTTTCCAGAGTGGCTGCACCAGTTCACATTCCCACCAACAGTGTAAGAGGGTTCCCTTTTCTCCGCATCCTCTCCAACATTTGTTGTTTCCTGCCTTGTTAATTTTCCCCATTCTCACTGGTGTGAGGTGGTATCTCATTGTAGTTTTGATTTGTATTTCCCTGATGGCAAGTGATGCAGAACATTTTCTCATATGCGTGTTGGCCATGTCTATGTCTTCCTCTGTGAGATTTCTGTTCATGTCTTTTGCCCATTTCATGATTGGATTGTTTGTTTCTTTGGTGTTGAGTTTAATAAGTTCTTTATAGATCTTGGAAACTAGCCCTTTATCTGATATGTCATTTGCAAATATCTTCTCCCATTCTGTAGGTTGTCTTTGAGTTTTGTTGACTGTATCCTTTGCTGTGCAAAAGCTTCTTATCTTGATGAAGTCCCAATAGTTCATTTTTGCTTTTGTTTCTTTTGCCTTCGTGGATGTATCTTGCAAGAAGTTACTATGGCCGAGTTCAAAAAGGGTGTTGCCTGTGTTCTTCTCTAGGATTTTGATGGAATCTTGTCTCACATTTAGATCTTTCATCCATTTTGAGTTTATCTTTGTGTATGGTGAAAGAGAGTGGTCTAGTTTCATTCTTCTGCATGTGGATGTCCAATTTTCCCAGCACCATTTATTGAAGAGACTGTCTTTCTTCCAATGGATAGTCTTTCCTCCTTTATCGAATATTAGTTGCCCATAAAGTTCAGGGTCCACTTCTGGATTCTCTATTCTGTTCCACTGATCTATGTGTCTGTTTTTGTGCCAGTACCACACTGTCTTGATGACCACAGCTTTGTAGTACAACCTGAAATCTGGCATTGTGATGCCCCCAGATATGGTTTTCTTTTTTAAAATTCCCCTGGCTATTCGGGGTCTTTTCTGATTCCACACAAATCTTAAAATAATTTGTTCTAACTCTCTGAAGAAAGTCCATGGTATTTTGATAGGGATTGCATTAAACGTGTATATTGCCCTGGGTAACATTGACATTTTCACAATATTAATTCTGCCAATCCATGAGCATGGAATATTTTTCCATCTCTTTGTGTCTTCCTCAATTTCTTTCAGAAGTGTTCTATAGTTTTGAGGGTATAGATCCTTTACATCTTTGGTTAGGTTTATTCCTAGGTATCTTATGCTTTTGGGTGCAATTGTAAATGGGATTGACTCCTTAATTTCTCTTTCTTCAGTCTCATTGTTAGTGTATAGAAATGCCACTGACTTCTGGGCATTGATTTTGTATCCTGCCACGCTACCAAAATGCTGTATGAGTTCTAGCAATCTTGGGGTGGAGACTTTTGGGTTTTCTATGTAGAGTATCATGTCATCGGCGAAGAGGGAGAGTTTGACTTCTTCTTTGCCAATTTGAATGCCTTTAATGTCTTTTTGTTGTCTGATTGCCGAGGCTAGGACTTCCAGTACTATGTTGAACAGCAGTGGTGAGAGTGGACATCCCTGTCTTGTTCCTGATCTTAGGGGAAAGGCTCCTAGTGCTTCCCCATTGAGAATGATATTTGCTGTGGGCTTTTCATAGATGGCTTTTAAGATGTCGAGGAATGTTCCCTCTATCCCTACACTCTGAAGAGTTTTGATCAGGAATGGATGCTGTATTTTGTCAAATGCTTTCTCTGCATCCAATGAGAGGATCATATGGTTCTTGGTTTTTCTCTTGCTGATATGATGAATCACATTGATTGTTTTACGGGTGTTGAACCAGCCTTGTGTCCCAGGGATAAATCCTACTTGGTCATGGTGAATAATTTTCTTAATGTACTGTTGGATCCTATTGGCCAGTATCTTGTTGAGAATTTTTGCATCCATGTTCATCAGGGATATTGGTCTGTAATTCTCCTTTTTGGCGGGGTCTTTGTCTGGCTTTGGAATTAAGGTGATGCTGGCTTCATAGAACGAATTTGGAAGTACTCCATCTCTTTCTATCTTTCCAAACAGCTTTAGGAGAATAGGTATGATTTCTTCTTTAAACGTTTGATAAAATTCCCCTGGGAAGCCATCTGGCCCTGGACTCTTGTGTCTTGGGAGGTTTTTGATGACTGCTTCAATTTCCTCCCTGGTTATTGGCCTGTTCAGGTTTTCTATTTCTTCCTGTTCCAGTTTTGGTAGTTTGTGGCTTTCCAGGAATGCGTCCATTTCTTCTAGATTGCCTAATTTATTGGCGTATAGCTGTTCATAATATGTTTTTAAAATCGTTTGTATTTCCTTGGTGTTGGTAGTGATCTCTCCTTTCTCATTCATGATTTTATTAATTTGAGTCTTCTCTCTCTTCTTTTTAATAAGGCTGGCTAATGGTTTATCTATCTTATTAATTCTTTCAAAGAACCAACTCCTGGTTCTGTTGATCTGTTCCACAGTTCTTCTGGTCTCGATTTCGTTGAGTTCTGCTCGAATCTTTATTAACTCCCTTCTTCTCTTGGGTGTAGGATCTATTTGCTGTTTTTTCTCTAGCTCCTTTATGTGTAAGGTTAGCTTTTGTATTTGAGTTCTTTCCAGTTTTTGAATGGATGCTTGTATTGCGATGTATTTCCCCCTTAGGACTGCTTTTGCTGCATCCCAAAGATTTTGAACGGTTGTATCTTCATTCTCATTAGTTTCCATGAATCTTTTTAATTCTTCCTTAATTTCCTGGTTGACCCTTTTATCTTTTAGCAGGATGGTCCTTAACCTCCACGTGTTTGAGGTCCTTCCAAACTTCTTGTTGTGATTTAGTTCTAATTTCAAGGCATTATGGTCCGAGAATATGCAGGGGACAATCCCATTCTTTTGGTATCGGTTCAGACCCGATTTGTGACCCAATATGTGGTCTATTCTGGAGAAAGTTCCATGTGCGCTTGAGAAGAATGTGTATTCAGTTGAGTTTGGATGTAAAGTTCTGTAGATATCTGTGAAATCCATCTGGTCCAGTGTATCATTTAAAGCTCTCGTTTCTTTGGAGATGTTGTGCTTAGAAGACCTATCGAGTATAGAAAGAGCTAGATTGAAGTCACCAAGTATAAGTGTATTATTATCTAAGTATTTCTTCACTTTGGTTAATAATTGATTTATATATTTGGCAGCTCCCACATTCGGAGCATATATATTGAGGATTGTTAAGTCCTCTTGTTGAATAGATCCTTTAAGTATGATATAGTGTCCCTCTTCATCTCTCACTACAGTCTTTGGGGTAAATTTTAGTTTATCTGATATAAGGATGGCTACCCCTGCTTTCTTTTGAGGACCATTCGAATGGTAAATGGTTCTCCAACCTTTTATTTTCAGGCTGTAGGTGTCCTTCTGTCTAAAATGAGTCTCTTGTAGACAGCAAATAGATGGGTCCTGCTTTTTTATCCAGTCTGAAACCCTGCGCCTTTTGATGGGGTCATTAAGCCCGTTTACATTCAGAGTTACTATTGAGAGATATGAGTTTAGTGTCATCATGATATCTATTCAGTCTCTGTTTTTGTGGACTGTTCCACTGAATTTCTTCTTAAAGGGGAATTTTAAGAGTCCCCCTTAAAATTTCTTGCAGAGCTGGTTTGGAGGTCACATATTCTTTTAGTTGCTGCCTGTCTTGGAAGCTCTTTATCTCTCCTTCCATTTTGAATGAGAGCCTTGCTGGATAAAGTATTCTTGGTTGCATGTTCTTCTCATTTAGGACCCTGAATATATCCTGCCAGCCCTTTCTGGCCTGCCAGGTCTCTGTGGAGAGGTCTGCTGTTACCCTAATACTCCTCCCCATAAAAGTCAGGGATTTCTTGTCTCTTGCTGCTTTAAGGATCTTCTCCTTATCTTTGGAATTTGCAAGCTTCACAATTAAATGTCGAGGTGTTGAACGGTTTTTATTGATTTTAGGGGGGGATCTCTCTATTTCCTGGATCTGAATGCCTGTTTCCCTTCCCAGATTAGGAAAGTTTTCAGCTAGAATTTGTTCAAATACATATTCTGTCCCTCTGTCCCTTTCGGCGCCCTCGGGAACCCCAATTAAATGTAGGTTTTTCTTCCTCAGGCTGTCGTTTATTTCCCTTAATCTATCTTCATGGTCTTTTAATTGTTTGTCTCTTTTTTCCTCAGTTTCCCTCTTTGCTATCAACTTGTCTTCTATGTCACTCACTCGTTCTTCCACCTCGTTAACCCTCGTCGTTAGGACTTCTAGTTTGGATTGCATCTCATTCAATTGATTTTTAATTTCTGCCTGATTAGCTCTAAATTCTGCAGTCATGAAGTCTCTTGAGTCCTTTATACTTTTTTCTAGAGCCACCAGTAGCTGTATAATAGTGCTTCTGAATTGGCTTTCTGACATTGAATTGTAATCCAGATTTTGTAACTCTGTGGGAGAGAGGACTGTTTCTGATTCTTTCTTTTGAGGTGAGGTTTTCCTTCTAGTCATTTTGCTCAGTGCAGAGTGGCCAAAAGCAAGTTGTATTGGGAAAAAGAGAAAAAGAGAGGAGAGAAAGAAGGAAAGAAAAGAGAAAGAGAAAAAAAAGGGAAGAGAAAAAAAAAAGAAAAAAAAGAAGAAAAAGAAAAAGAAAGGAGAAAAAAAAAGGGGGGGTGGGGGAAGGAAACAAATCAAAAAGCAAAACAAAACAAACAAAAAAAAACAAAAAAAAAACCAAAAACAAAAAAAACAAAAAAAAGAACCACAGGGGAGTATCTTCTGATTCTGTGTTCTTTAAGTCCCTTGGCTTCTCCTGGAAGTTGTCCGTCTAGCTGGTGTTCTGGGGGAGGGGCCTGCTGTGCTGATTTTCAGGTGTTAGCAGTTGGGGGAGCTGCTCTGCCCCTGCCTGGTGCAGGGCTCAGTGGGGGTTGTTTACCCCGTGAGGCCGCAGGAGGAACAGCCCCAGTGGCGGGGCAGCTCTGGAAACCTGGATTCAGCTCCGGCAGGAACTCCGTCTGCAGGGCCTGGAGGCCCCGGGGCGGGGCCGCTGATCTGCTCAGCTCGGGGCAGGAGCGTCCTCGCTGTCCTGGGCCCTCCCGGTCTCTGCCTGTCCCGGGGGAGGCCGGATCCTGGGCTGTGTCCCGGTGCCCTGTGCTCCGGAGCCTGCGCTGTTGGATTCGCGCTCCCGGGCCGCGCAGCCCCCTCCGCGGAGCCGCCGCCCGAGCCCCTCCGAGCTGCTCCTGGAACCGCGCAGGCCCCTCTGCACGGAGCCTCCTCCTCTGCCCGAGCCCCTCCGAGCTGCTCCCGGGGCCGCGCAGCCCCCTCCGCGGAGCCGCCACCCGAGCCCCTCCGAGCTGCTCCTGGAACCGCGCAGGCCCCTCCGCACGGAGCCTCTTCCTCTGCCCGAGCCCCCCCGAGCTGCTCCCGCCCCGCAGCCCCCTCCGCGGAGGCGCCCCCGAGCCCCCCGAGCTGCTCCGGGTCCCGCCGTGCGCGCTGCAGCCCTTAGGGAGCTCGGCGCACTCTCCTGGGCGCGCAGTTGCTGTTACTGTCCCGGGGAGCCCGAGGGCATCCCCTCCCTCCTGGGTCCTGCTCCAACTCCCCGCGAGCCCCTTTCCGCCCGGGAAGGTCGGTGCAGCTCCTGCTCCTCCGGGACGGGGCTCTCCTGTCCTGGGGACACTCGCCCCGGCCTCAGCCCGGCTCCTCGCGGGGCCCCTCCCCCTTGGAGGCCTTTGTTCCTTTATTTCTTTTTCCTCGTCTTCCTACCTTGAGAGAAGCGCGAACTCTTCTCACTGTAGCATTCCAGCTGGTCTCTCTTTAAATCTCAGGCCGAATTCATAGATTTTCAGGATAATTTGAAGGTTTTCTAGGTAGTTTGGTGGAGACAGGTGATTTGGGGACCCTGCTCTTCCGCCATCTTGCTCCTCCCCCCCGGATATAGCAATTTGAATAAATTATTTCCAGCTTCTATTTTATGGGGATGTATTACATTGGACAGTAATATTCAGGCTTTCAAATACATATAGAATATTTACATTTTTACTTGACTAAAAAAACCCAGTTCCAATGAATTTCAAAGAATTATTAACATAAAAATAAATTTCCTAAAATTGAAAAAGAATAATGTGTTTCAATTACAGAAGCTCATGTTGTTCTGAGTTAAATAAATGGAGCACAATAATGGAAATTGTCAAGTGAAAATTGTGGAAATAGGGGGCCCCCCTGGGTGGCTCAGTCAATTAAGCATCTGCCTTTGGCTCAGGTCATGATCCCAGGATCCTTGGATCGAGACCTGTGTTGTCGGGTTCCCTGCTCAGCAGGGAGTCTGCTTCTCCCTCTCCCTCTGTTGCTCCCCCTGCTTGCATGTGCTCTCTGTCTGTCAAACACATAAATAAGATTTTTTAAAAAATTGTGGAAATGGGAAAAACAGGGAAACACAGTCCCGGTTTTGGTCACCAAAGATAATGATGTAAGCTGATTTGCTATAATGGAATAAGAGCTTATTTGACTTCTTCACAGCTGTAAGATCAGAAACAAAAGGAAAAGCAGAAATAAATACACGTTATGAGGGAAAATAACTTTTTCACTAGAAATTTACAGTCATGAGTAGGGAGGATGACAAGGGAGAGTAAGCTCTTGCTAATATTCTTTGGGAAATAAGTAAAATTTCGCCTTAGGCATTGTTCAAAAAGTAGGATTAAGCATTGTGTTAAAAATAGAAGGATAATCAGTGGAAAAGGAATTAAATATGATATTTTGCATGCTGTTCAAAATCGTGCAATTTCCTCCTCTAGGAAAAAGTCATGTTTTTCTGTTTCATGTTTTAATATGATCATACGTTTATTCATTCATCTCTGATATGGAGAGTATTCATGGTAAAACAAAGGAAATATGTTTATATTTGAGAACAGGTGAATGGGATCCTTTAAGTGTGTAGGAATTTTCATCTAATCTCCTTTTCTTATGGACTGCTGTTAGAGTTACAGCAATAACTCTAAGTATGACATTTGGCATCATGGGTGGATTTGGGTGGCACAATTTAATTTGTGCTCGTAACACTTTACTAGTATACTTATGAAGTTATTAAGTTTCAGCAATTATTGCTGATAAATTACGGAGACCTTTTTTCTATGGCTGTCTGAAATCTTGAGCTATTTCCCGTATTTTAAAATAGAATAAGACATCGGATTTTCTCATGCGTTTTTCTGTTAAAATCTAGAGTTCCCCGAGGTTAGCGGATTTGTATCTTTTATAAACTAATTTTAAGTTCTGTGGTCTTATATAATGCTTTTGCGGTGCAGATATAGAGTCAGGTTTATAAAAGAAAAGGCAGTATCTATACATGGTATCATTCAGCACATGCTGTGAATTTTAAATTTCTACTTGCTGCTGAACATTTATACATTTCCCCTTCTTTTTGACATGAGTGCAATATATCAGCATGGCTCGGAAGGTTAGTAGAGGAGTAGGAAAAACCCACCCTCTGCGGGTAAATTTTTTAAAGAAATGTTTAGTTACACCCTATGAAAATTACAACAAATAGATATGTTATCTTTATAGATGTGTCTAATGAGATATCTGAAAATGTACTACTTTATTCAATGGTAATCTAAGTTTGCATTTACTTGATATACGTTTACGCACACACACACACATGCATACACACGCTTCCTAAAAATGATTGGATTTTCCACTTGTGTAACAGCAGTGGCCTCTAGTTTTGAATAAGCATGAACAATTAAACAAAATGATTGTTCTATGGAAATTTTTTTGGCAGAGACCCAAGTTTTCAGTGAACTGTTACCATTTAAATTTAAATAATTTTTAGGTAAACATTACATTAAACAGCAATGCTGCAGCGTACTGGCACCTCAGCGGGTTCTACCAGAAAATACTACACTGTGAGTGAATGGTTGAAACTTTAAGTATCATCAAAATTCCGGAAGATAACAAATTCCATAATATAAAAACCCTCCTTTGTTCCCTCCTTGTATTTGTATTCCTCCTTGGAACTCTACAGAGAAATTACTGCCCTGTGTTTTTCTCCCTTCAACAAAATGGAAAAAACCCCAGCATTTTGTGGAAGGGTCATGAACAAATAAATACTTGTGCTTGGAATGGATTGATTGTACATGCTGCCACCAACTACGCACCTGTTTTGAACAACTATCCCTTGTTGACTCTCAGAAGAAAGAAGGGAGGCAGAGAGGAAGAAAGGAAGGAGAGGATGGGAGGGAGAGGGGAGAGAAAACAAAAGGCAAGTGAATCCAAATTACAAAACAAAGCTTGTGGCCAGACTTTCATCTGCAGTCCCAAAAGCTTTTTGAAACCTCCAGTTGATTATTTAAAGCACAAAATACACATTTCTTTGCAATGGCATGTATTCTATTTCTCATTCCTATAAAGCAGTGAGTCTTTAGCTTGGGAATATGTTAGTTATTTTGTTTTTATCAATTTTAAATTCTTTCCACTGAAAATGCCCAAAGATCAGATATTCTTTCCAAGATAGAGTAAAAAGTTCTCATGTCACCTAAGTCTTGTCCTAAAAATTCAACTATTTGTTACAATATTTATGGATCAAATAAGATAGTACACTGTTAGGATTGTTTTTTGTTTTGTTTTGTTTTGTTTTTTGTTCTGTTAAATTTTTGTAAGTTCTTTAAGAAAGTCATCTGGACTTTCAGGAGAAACATTCTTCAAAATATAAATGACCATCTAATTCCTTTTGTGTTTCATCATCAGTCTTTAAAAACGTTGCACTGTGGTTTTCAATCATTTTACAATCATATAGTAGAGAGGGAATTAAATAATTTTCTTTCTAAACTTTTGGTGGAGAAAATTGAGAAACTTAAAAAATTTGCGGTTTCAAAATAAATTATTTATTCCCTCAAGAAATATTTATTAGGTATTGCTCCACAAAGCAGCTTATGTAGAAGCAACATTTATAGACTGAAGCTCTGTGGTTTTATGGCAATTACTGTATTTTGGTAATTCATGTGAACAATGTATGAACAGAAAAATTAAAAGCGGGCACACTTGATTGCCTTGTGACCATTTTAACAATATGAGCATAGCTTGTGGGATATTAGACTTTGCCCCTTGAAATGGACATCTCATATTTACGTGCAAGCAAGGCAGTTCTTCAACCAATGAGCTATGGATAGTTAAAATATTTTTAAACTAAATGTTTAGGGCAAAGTCAATACTCATGTGAGTCAATAGCTGACTTCCCAAGTGTGTCCTTCTGGGTCAAGTTTGATAGGGTTTCAGATTTTTTTTAAAGATTTTATTTATTTATTCATGAGAGACACACCAAGAGAGGCAGAGACACAGGCAGAGGAGAAGCAGGCTCCCTGCAGGGAGCCCAATGCGGGACTTGATCCCAGGACCCCAGGATCATGCCCTGAGCCAAAAGCAGAAGCTCAACCACGGAGCCACCCAGGTGCCCCAGGGTTTCAGATTTTTGGAATTGTGTCCCTTACACTGCCAAGTCACCCCTACTGGTTTAAACGCTAAGCACAGAACACCATGGGGATGCCCGGGCTGCTCACGGGAAGACAGGTGGCTACCGTTGAGCCACTCTGCCGTGCCCTGCAGGTATGGTGTGCGCTTCCTCCCCTGAAGAGCAGAGGGTGTCTGCCTTGAGTGCGGGAGTATCCTCCATTGTATCTGAAATACCTGGTTTGGTGGGGCTCAAGGTAAAACACCCCTGTTAAATCAGAATTGCAGGGGTGGGGAGAATGCTAATTTTTAAAATGCCCCCGCTGCTTTTCCTGGCGTTCAGTTTGGTGACAGATGCTCAGTGATGTAAGGGATCAGCGGGTCCTGTCTGGGGCCTCGGAAAGTCCTTGGCAGACAGCTTCAGGACCCCTGCCACCCCGCCCCATAAACCATGAAACTTCATATAGGAAGGTAGGTCTCTTGGGCATCAGTGTCCAAGAAACTATTGCTATGCTTGTTTGCCCCTGAACTCTATTGCACAGAATTGTGCAAACCTTGACACATCTGGAGATGTTCCTTTCTTGGAATGCAGAGATGTTCTGTTCTTTCCATTTGTGAGTTCTTCCTGAGAAGTATCTGAGTGTGGTGGGCCCCTGGCTGTTACTGATGTTTTAAAGCAGGAACAAGAATGTCACCTGAAACGAATGCTTCCTGCACAGTTCCCTTGTGCTGGTGCGGCCCTCTCTTCTCCACCCTTGTTAACCTGTGTCCCACTGTCACCTGCCTCAGCCTGGAAATGAAGACTGCGTGCTTTTCCTATCAGGATGAGTTGGGCTGTTTCCATGTTGTTAGCTCAATACATGTCACGGATGAAATATAACTTAGATATGGAGATTGAAGAAAGTTCTTCTCCAACTTGTGGCCAATTTAATTCAGCACACATTTATCAGATGCCTACCATGTGCCAGGCACTGCACTAGAAGCTGAGGAAATAAAGATAAATATTGTTTTTTTTTTTTTTTTTTTTTTTTATGAAAACTGCTGATCCTAAATGAGAGGCAGGATGATTCATTAAAATGGCACCAGTTGTAATGCTGGAATCACAGTCACCATTGGGTATCTGTGGTTTTTGCTGAATATAAGTTTTCAGGGACCTTGGTGGATAATAATTGGGATTATTAAAATGTTGCCTTTCAAACAAGTCCAAATCCTTGGCTCCTGTGGAAGGAGGCTGTGGAAGGAGGGAAACCTGTGAGAAAACTGAAACAGTTCTCCTTCCAGAGCTCTGAATCTTCTGAGGTTTGGAAGTCATGCAGTTTTGCATTATTTTAAAACCAGGAAGGAGTAGACTTTTTTTTTTTTTTTTTTTCATTTGCCAGGCCAAGTGCTAGAGCTAAATTTCACAAAGAGGCTTCTTAACATATAGCTGGAATAGAATCAATGTGAAGATTAAGTGTTTATGTCTTTTCTTAAGGTAGTTATTTGAATCATGGCCTGTATTCTTTTTTTTTCACAGACTTTATTCTTAAGTAAATCCTCAGTTGTTGATAAAAAGAAAGTTGTTTTTAGTGCGCATTATTTTTAGAGCAGTTTTAAGTTCACAACAGAATTAAGCAGAAAGTACAGGGATTTCCTATTCCCCCCCTTTCCGCATACATGTGCAGCCTCACCTATCATCAACAGCCACTCTCAGAGCGCTTCATTTGTTCAAACTGATGAACCTATCTTGACATGTCATTATTACTCAGAGTTCATGATTTATATCAGGGATCACACTTGGTGTTGTATAGTCTATGGGATTTGCCAAATGTATAAAGACATGTATTTACCATCCCAGTGTCTCACAGAGTGGCTTCCCTACCCTAAAAATGCCCTGTGTTCCACCTATTGATTCCTGTCTACCTCTTAAACACTGACAACTACTGATCTTTTTTACTGTCTCTGTAATTTTGCTTTTTGCCAAAATGTCATATAGTTGGAATCAAACGGTATGTAGCCTCTTCAGATTGGCTTCTTTCACTTAGTAACATGCATTTAAGGTTCCTCCATGTTTTTTCATGGCTTGATAGCTCATTTCTTTTTAGTGTTGAAAATACTCCATTGTCTGGTTGTGCTACAGTTTCTTTATCCATTCACCTACTAAAGGACACTCTGTTTGAGCCCACGTTTTGGCAATTCATGAGTAAAGCTGTTATAAACAGTGTGCACATGTTTCTGTGTGGACATAAGTTTTCAACTCCTTTGGGTAAATACCAAGGAGTGTAATTGTTGGAATGCATGGTAGGAGTATATTTAGTTTTTTAAGAACCTGCCAAATTGTCTTCCAAGAAGATCGTACCATTTTGTGTTCCCACCAGCGATGAGTGAGAGTTCCTGTTGCTCTACATCCCTGCCAGATTTTTATGTTGGCAGTGTTTCAGGGCTTGGCCATTCTAATAGGTGTGTGGTGGCATCTCATTGTTTTATTTATTTATTTATTTATTTATTTATTTATTTATTTATTTAGTAAAAAAAGATTTTATTTATTTATTCATGAGAGAGAGAGAGAGAGAGAGAGAGAAAAGCAGAGACACAGGGAGAGGGAGAAGCAGGCTCCATGCAGGGAGCCCGACGTGGGACTCAACCCCGGGTCTCCAGGATCACGCCCTGGGCAGAAGGCAGCGCTCAACCGCTGAGCCACCCAGGCTTCCTGGTATCTCATTGTTTTAATTTCCATTTCCCTGATGACCTATTATGTGGAACCTCTTGTTACATGCTTATCTGACATCTGCACATCTTCTTTATTGAAGTCCCTGGAAGTCTTTGGACCAATTTTTAAATGGAGTTGGGTTTTTTTTAATTGTTGAGCTTAAAAGTTATTTTTATATTTTGGAGAATGGTTCTTTGTCAAATGTATCTTTTGCAAATATTGTCTCCCATTTTTTTTGACAGTGTCTTTTGCAGAGCAGAAAATTTTAACTTTCATGAAGGCCAGTTTATCAATTCTTTCTTTCATAGATTGTACCTTTTGTGTTTTAATCTAAAAAAGTCATTGCCCAATACAGAGCATCTGGATTTTCTCCTGTGCCATCTTTTTGGGTATTTTATCGTTTTGTACTTTACTGTTAGATCTATGATCTGTTTGAGACATTTTGTGAAAGGTGAAAAATCTGTGTGTAGATTCATGACTCTACATGTGGACGTCCAGTTGTTCCAGCACCATTTGTTGAAAAGACCATCTTTGCTCCATTGTATTGCTTTTGCTCCTTTGTCCGAGGCCAGTTGATTATATTGTGTGGGCCCACTTCTGGGCTTTATTCTATTCTATTTGTCAGTTCGTTTTCCCAAACCATATTGTCTTGACTCCTGTGTCTTTATAGTAGGTCTTGAAGCCAGGTGGTGTCTGTCCTCCACCCCTAATACTGTGTTGGCTAATCTTGGTTGTTTATTTCTCTCCACATAAACTTTAGAATTGGTTTCTTGATATCCACAAAATACCTTGCAGGGATTTCTTTCTTTTTTTTTTTTTTTAAAGATTTTATTTATTTATGATAGTCACAGAGAGAGAGAGAGGGGCAGAAACACAGGCAGAGGGAGGAGCAGGCTCCATGCACCTGGAGCCTGACGTGGGATTCGATCCCGCGTCTCCAGGATCGCGCCCTGGGCCAAAGGCAGGCGCCAAACCGCTGCGCCACCCAGGGATCCCGGATTTCGATTGCAATTGCCATGAATCTATAGACCAAATTGGAAGAACTGACATCTTGACAATATTGAATCTTCCTTGCATATGGACTCTCTATTTATTTAGGCCTTTGATTTTATGCATCCGTGTTTTGTATTGATAGTGTACATATTTTTTAGATGTATGCCCAAGTGTTTCGTATTTTTGGATGCTAATGTAAGTGGTATTGTGTGTGTATGTATGTATGTATGTATGTATTTAATTTTGGTGTTGTGTTTTTAATTTCAACTTCAACCTGTTCATTACTGATATATAAAGAAAGCAATCAACTTTTGTTTATTAGCCTTATATCCTGCCAACTTGCCATATCTCTTATTAGTTTCAGGTTTCTGTTTTTAATTTTTGTTTTAGCTAATTCTTTTGGATTTTCTACATAGATGATCATGACATTTGCGAACAGAGATTTCTTCCTTCTCAATCTGTATCCCTTTTATTTCCTCTTCTAGTCTAATTGCATTAATTAAAGACTTCTAGTAGGATGTTGAAAAGGAATGAGGAGAGGGAACATCCTTTTCTTGTTCCTGATCTTAGTGGGGAAACTTCAAGTTTCTCACCATTAAGTACGATTTAACTATAAATTTTCAGTAGGTATTCTTCTTCAAGATGGAGAAATTCTCCTCTATTTCTAGTTTAAGAGTTTTGACCACAAATAGGTGTTGGACTTTGTCAAATACTTTTTCTGCATCTATTTATGTGATCATGTGATTTTTCTTCTTTAGCCCATTGATGCGGTAGATTACATTAATTGCTTTCTGAATGTTGAGTCAGCCTTGCATACCTGGGATAAATTACACTTGTTCATGGTGTATAATTCTCTTTATGCATTGTTGGATTCAATTTGCTAATATTTTGTTGAGGGTTTTACATCTATGTTTATGAGAAGTATTGGTCTATAGGTTTCTTTTCTTGTAATATCTATGACTGGTTTTGGTATTAGGATAATTCAGTTGTCATAAAATGAATTGGAATGTATTCCCTATGCTTCTATCTTCTGAAAGAATTTGTAGAGAATTTGGAAAATTTCTTCCTTAATGTTGGGTAGAATTTACCACTGAAGCCATCTGGACCTGGTGTTTTCTGTTTTGGAAGGTTACTAATTATAGATTCAAATTCTTTAATAGATGTAGGCCTATATAGATTGTTTTCCTTCTTGTGTGAATTTGGCAGATTGTATCTTTTAGTCCATATAACCTAGATTATTAAATGTGTGGACATAGAGTTGTCCATATTATTTCTTTATTTTCATGTCATGTCCATGGGATCTGTAGTGATGCTGTTTCTTTCATTTCTGATATTAATAATTTGTGACCTTTCCTTTCTTTTTTTTTTTTTTTAAGCTAACCTGGCTAGAACCTTTTACTGATCTTTTCAAAGAGCCAGCTTTTGGCTTTTTTGATTTTCTGCACTGATTTCTTATTTTCAATTTTATTGACTTGTGCTCTAACAAGAAGACTTTTTCAAAAGTGATTTCATGTATTTAAGTTGCACATTTTCTGGAAGTTCAAAGACAAGTCATTAGGCAGGAAGCTCTTTTTATTAACAAATATTTGCCCATTTACATCTTCTCTACCATTTGGATTCAGCATTTGGAATATACTATTTTGTAATTTAAAATTTGCTCAAAAATCTGTGAAACATTTTATAAATGCTTTGATCTAAGAAAAGGAAATATTACCAGTATGAATTCACTCAACTGGAGGGCCTACACCAGGTCCAGATAGCTTCAGTGGTAAATGAATTTACCTGAAAATATATATATATAATTTTGAGAAAAAGAAGCTGATATATTGTTTTATAATCTCAGTCTAAGGCTGTTCTTTTGGTAAGATGTATAATAGGCTTTTGATTAAAATGGCATTGTAATAGGTACAACTAGTGAGACAAGGTTTGAGTATTTCATAAATATGAATTATATCAGAATGCACGCAAAGGTGTCCCTGGCACTTTGATCTGAGTCATATATAAATCATGAACAATTGTGGTGTATTTTTTTTTCTCCAAACACATGACAACGGACCATCACTTTGCCTTTAGAATTCTTAAGCTGTTTTGAGAACCTCACTTTGAGTACATTTGAACCACTGAAGGATCAGTGCTTTTCAAAATTAAGATTATTCCATAGAATCACTCTCATTAATATGAGTGGTTATTAGGAAGGGGAATAAAGTTGCTTTAGCTTATTTAGCTGTAATAGTCTCTGTCTATCTTCATAAGTTAATTCTCATAAGCTTATTATTTGTACTCAACTTGCTTTTCCCTCTAAGTGATAAATAGTGGTTCTTTAAAATTATTTTGCCATCTCACTTGCTAAAAACCACAATTTGTGAATAATTCTTGTGTCTTTGAAACATTTCAGGAATCATCTTTTTTTTGGATAGAAATAATATTTATTAGATTATTCATAAGAATGGTATTCACTTAGTGGGATTCAAAAGTTTTATAATGATGCCAAAAAAGAAAATTAAATTGGGTCTTGACAATTTTTGCTTCAGGAATCTTAGCAGAAAATATAGACATTTCAGATTGAAAACAATAGTTAATGGAAGTTCAGGATGACTCCTGAGCCTTCACCTTACATGCATTAAATTTAGTTAGAAACACACTGAATGCCTAGAAAACACTGTCAAAATCCAGAACCACTCCTCTCCAGATGCCTTATAGAATGTGACCACCTTGTTTTTGACCACACATATCCTCAACTTTTACAATGTTGGAATAAATTGGAACACAGGCTTTAAAGCCTCTAAGTTAGGGTTAGATAGAAAATTGTCATTCTAGATATTTATTTATTTACTTATTTATTTGCTTATTTGAGAGAGAGAGAGAGAGAGAGTATATGAGAGAAAGAGAGAGAGAACACAAGCAGGAGAAGGGGCAGAGGCAGAAGCAGACTCCCCACTGAATAGGGAGCCAGATGTGAGGCTCCATCCCAGGACCCTGAGATCACAACCTGAGCTGAAGGCAGATGCTTCACTGACTGAGCCACCCAGGTGCCTGAAAATTATCATTTTAAAATAAATTTTATAAATTGTTCTTCCAAAGAAAGATTACAACACAAAGATTACTACTACTACTACTACTACTACTACTACTACTACTACTTTTTAAAGACTAAGCTTCATATGCCTTCTTTGAGGAAAGAATAAAAAATGACAATATGGTTTAGAACTTTAAATCCTTCCTTTTCCATCTTTGTAGGGGGAAAATGTCTTTATAAGATATTTTGAAGGAACTTAGTGTTGCCTTGTATTACCATAGTGAGAATAATAAAAGCAAATACTTGTAATCCTTAGCAATCCTCTTAGTGTATGAATCCCATTGTACAGTGATATGACTCCTTGCCATACTGCTGTGTGACTCCCATTGCCTAGTTGTGTAACTCCCCACTGTGCAGTTGTGGGAGTTGGCTCCCCATTGTATAATTAGACAATACCACCATAGTACAGTTGTGTGATTCTCCACTGTCCAGTTGTGTGTCTCTTCATTGTACAATTGTGAGAATCCCCACCGTCCAGTTGTGTATCTCTTCACTGTCCAGTTGCGTGATTTCCCATTGAAAATAGACCTGCCCTACGACCCACCAATTGCACTGTTGGGGATTTACCCCAAAGATACAGATGCAATGAAACGCCAGGACACCTGCACCCCGATGTTTATAGCAGCAATGGCCACAATAGCCAAACTGTGGAAGAAGCCTCGGTGTCCATCGAAAGATGAGTGGATAAAGAAGATGTGGTCTATGTATACAATGGAATATTACTCAGCTATTAGAAATGACAAATACCCACCATGGATGGAACTGGAGGGTATTATGCTGAGTGAAGTCAGTCGGAGAAGGACAAACATTATATGTTCTCATTCATTTGGGGAATATAAATAATAGTGAAAGGGAATATAAGGGAAGGGAGAAGAAATGTGTGGGAAATATCAGAAAGGGAGACAGAACATAAAGACTGCTAACTCTGGGAAATGAACTAGGGGTGGTAGAAAGGGAGGAGGGCGGGGGGTGGGAGTGAATGGGTGACAGGCACTGGGGGTTATTCTGTATGTTGGTAAATTGAACACCAATAAAAAATAAAAAATAAAAATCTTAAAAAAAAAAAAGAAATCTCATCAGAGAGAACCGAGGCTTAGGGAAGGGTGAGTGACACCCCAAGAGCAGGCAAGCTGTCAAATGCCAACCACACCCAAGTTCAGCTCCAAAATCTGTGCTAGGTCCTCATCAGTTTCCAACTTAAGAGGAGACCATAAGTGGTGAGAGGACAACAACCGTGTGAGCAACAGAGACGAGGGGGCAGCGTGGGGACAGACCCCTAAAGGAAATTTTGTGGGGCCAGGGCTGGGAAGAGAGCAGGCTTCCAAAGACACACAGTTAATGGGAATAATCTTCTCTTGCTCTCAGTCTTCTGTGTGACTTCAAGTTGGCGGTGAGGTCTGCATTCATGGTCTGCTCAACATGCTGGCACTCCTGAGAGATTTCTAACCTAACACTCAAGTTTGCTCAGTTGACCATGAACTGTAGACAACATCCTCCTCTGGAGTGTCCTGAAGTACTAATAATAGCCCAATATGAACTCAACACCTTGGTGCTTCAGTGCATGACCCCCATCACAGGGGCTTCCTGGGCCTTCCTTGTGCCAAAGCCTGTGTCCCCTTCTCAGAGCAATGGTTGCGAATGCATTACATATTTGTATATGTATATGCCAATTACAGTGATGTGCTGATATCAATAAATTAGAAATTGTTATATAATGTCTCCTTAGCTATTAAGTACATTAAATAACAAAATCTAGTAGTGAGTTGAATAAATGCTATTATTTTGAAATAACGAGGAGCATCAACTGTATTTCTAGATATCCATGACAATGATTGCTATGAGAATACCTCTAACTTATGATGGTAACAAATCAAATGCATGGGCACTACTCAAAATGCTGTGGTCTGTTGCTGCTCATGATTAAAGAAAATACTGAATTTTTGCTAAAGGTTTGATGAACATAAAGATGTGGTTTTTCTGTTAGTCTTCCCAGGCTCCTTAAATCGTGTCTCTACCCCATGTTATGAATTTCCAAGTCATGGTTTCCCCGATTCAATTTCCTTGAAAAATTCTCTTGGGCTTTTGATTGGACTTCTAAATGAATCTTTAGATCAAACTGGGGGTGGCTGAGATGTTAAACATGCTGTCTGTGATTACTGGAGGCTGTATTTTATGTAGTTTTGCTTTAATGTCTTTCAATATAGTTTTTATAATAATCCCCATTATGTTTTTTTCCATTATTATGTTTTGCACAGTTTCCTAAGATTCATTCTTAGATACTTTATGTGTTTTGTTATTATTTGCTATTCTATTTAATTTATCGTCTAACCCCAGCTAGAGTTTAAAGTGAAATCAGTTTTTGGGATATGGAGCTATTAAGCCAGTCAATTAGCTACTTTTGGATTTTTTACCTCTACAGTCGTATCATCTGAAAGTGATGACATTTGCTTTTTTTTTTTTCAATTCTATGCTTTTAATTTGTAAATGTTCTCTTATATCCTGATTGGACTTTGAGAGCAGCATTCAACAGAAGCAGTGATGCCTATTAAAGTCTTCTTCCTGATTTCAAAGGAAATTCTTCTGATAGTTCTTCCATTGAGGGGCAGTGGGCTGCAACCAACTTTTAACAGTTGGCAAGAGCCAATCGTTAACTTTTCATGAATTGTGTAAGCCAGTTGTTAAAATACAGCCATTATTAAAGATTAAATTGTAGAAAGTTACAGTGAAATAAATCATGTTAAAAACAAAGGTAAGTTCTCCAAACTCACCACTCATTACTCTATTTCATGGCATCTTGCTATTATCTGTGCTCTTGAGTTTATTTCAGTGTCTTGGATCTGTAGGCTGGAAATACTGTCTAATGGTGTGAACATGTGTGAGTCTCTTTTCAGTCCCATGCTTGGTGATATCTCACTGACAGCTTGTAATTGGCCACGATGGGAGTACGTACACCATAGAAGATGGCAAATGCTACCAGTCAGGGCTTTTATTTTCTTTAAGAGCCTGTTGTTAGCATTTACTAACACACCTCTGACCAAGACTGATGGTTGCCACAGGTTCTAGCATTTTCTTAGCCTGTTAACTAAAAAGGGAGGGAAAGAAGGAAGGAGAGGAGGAAGAGGAGGAAGGAAGTAGGAAGGGAGGGGGAGAAGAAGACAAGCCTTGAGCAGGGAGTTAACCGGAACTTGGTATTTTCTGCACAGATAACTGTGATGCTGCGCTGGCATCCACCTTGCCGCGAGAAGCCTTCAGCAGCTCTTCGGAGCTGTCCAGCAGCCACGGCCCGGGCTTTGCAAGTCTTAATCGCAGAGATGGTGAGTCCGATACCGTATTGTCCTTGATCCATCATGATTCTTTCTCAGGGAGAATAATTATCATTCTTACTTAATATTCATTCTTACGGTTCACAAAGTAATTATATTGCAGTTTAATGAAAATGAAGAAGCAGGGATCCCTGGGTGGCGCAGCGGTTTGGTGCCTGCCTTTGGCCCGGGGCGCGATCCTGGAGACCCGGGATCGAATCCCACGTCGGGCTCCCAGTGCATGGAGCCTGCTTCTCCCTCTGCCTGAGTCTCTGCCTCTCTCTCTCTCTCTGTGTGACTATCATAAATAAAAACAAAAACAAAAACAAAAAAAACCTGCCTTTCCAATTTATATCTCTATATGGTAGGAATAGAAGGAAAAAATTAAAAAAAAAAAAAAGAAAATGAAGAAGCAGTTCAACATTTTGTTTCTTCCCTTCCTTCTTCTTTAATCTTTTTTGTTTGTTTTGACATCTCCCTTCCCTGTTGATGGACAGCAAATGATCATCAATGAGATTCAAATCAGAAGGAGATTATTGGACGCTCTAGATTATTTCCTAATTTATCACCCTTTTTTAGCTTTAGGGCACCCTATGGACGAGTGACTAGTCAAGAATAGGTATCATGAGTAGCTAAACCAACAAATGGATGGGCCAATGTCACGGGTGCTGAGGGACACCCAACAAGTCACTGGCATCAGTGAGATGGGAAGCTGCCTTAGGAGAGTGATGGGGAAACAGCTTCATCCCAGGAGCTGGCCTGGGAGGAGCCCGAGGGAAGGCATCTGTTAAAAATAGATTCCCTTTGTATGTGTAGGAAGGGCAATAATGGATTACTTTTTGAAGAGATATTTACTCATTCTTGCTCCTTGAATGTCATTGACTCAGTTACTTTTTCTTTTGCACAAATAATAGTTCAATGGATTGAATAAGCTAATACATACAAACTCAAATGTTTTACTACCTTTTTAAAGGGATAGGTTAACTTTTTTTGGTGAATTATTAATTCAGAAAGTGAAATTTTATCTATTTATTTATTTTTAAAGATTTTATTTATTTATTCATGAGAGACACAGAGATAGAGAGAGGCAGAGACACAGGCAGAGGGAGAAGCAGGCTCCCTGCAGGGAGCCCAATGCAGGACTCGATCCCAGGATCCCCGGGATCACTCCCTGAGCTAAAGGCAGATGTTCAACCACTGAGACACCGAGGTGCCCCAGAAAGTGAAATTTTAAATTAACTGTGACCCATGTAAATGTAAAACTTGAAGCTAGGACTATGGAATTGAGCATTTCCTCCCTTTATCTGGTATTTCTAAGATCATAGTTTAAGTATAGCTTGAATTTTATTGTATCCTTAAAAATCAAATGCAGGAACCCTGCAAGTGACCAAATAGACTGGTAGGGCACATTAAGGACACAGTGAAGGATTTTGGCAAGTTTAGAGGGGAGAGCATACCCACTGATGACCACCTTCATGGTCCTTTATGAAGAAGCAGCATTTCTGGCCAGATAATTTATTCCTCCAGATATTTATGAAGCATCAGGCATGATAACTTTCAGTTCTCCAATGAAAATATCTTCTCATTGAAACCAGATTTCCATTAATAATTAAATGATCAAATTTACTATTTTTGGTCTGGTGGTTACTCTAATACCAGCTTAACATCTAAACTTTCCAGTGGTTGCCCAAAGACTATAAAACCTAAATAAGCACCATACTTAATTAGTTTAAAGAATCCCGAGGGGCCTGTGTATTGTGTTTTTGATTTGCATATACAGAATATCTTTATGATTCAGGCCTCCCGTCCTGTCAGTGCGGTGGCACTGGGAAGTTTATAAGCATTTAGAGAGAAAATCCCGATGTTTAAGATGAATTTATTTCCATTACATTTAATTTAAAAATTAATAACTTAGAATATGATAAGCAGCCATTATAAAATGGTAAGTATAAAACCTATTTGCTATGTTCAGATCACTCTCTTTGCAAATTTAAATTAATTTTTTTAAGAGCGTGGCAATCAACTGATGAGGTTTTTTTTTTCTTATGATTGTTGTTACTCTGATTGTATACAATCCCCATTTCACGAAATATTCCTTCATTTTACCATCTGATTTCATACCCATTGCTAAAGCTAGATTCATCTAGCACAGTTTATTGATATTCCTTCTGGAGGATTATCTATGTATATTTTCTTTTAAAAGCCATCATATCAGATTAGCCAGCATATCCTTACCAGCTGGAGAACAGATTAGCTCACTTCAGTTAAGGATATTATGATGTAAAACGTGGATTGTGTAAAATATGGATGATTATAATAATGACAACGATGATTCTTCATATATAGTACTTTTGGCTTTTTTGAAAATTCTGTGCATGATCTGGTGATGGAAATCATGTTAGACTACTTGTTATATGATTAGAATTTCCTTGGTGTATGTTATGGTACTTGGAGGTTTTATTTTTTTGTATTTGTTATTTATTTTATATTTAAAGATTTATTTATTTACTTGAGAGAAGGAGGGAGGGAGAGAGAGAGAGGGAGAGAGAGAGAGGGAGCGAGCCATGGAAGGGCAGAGGGAGAGAGAGAGAATCTTAAGCAGATTCCCCACTGAGCAAGGAGCCTGATGCTTGATCTCAAAACCTGGGAGATCAAGGACCTGAGCCAAAATCAAGAGTCGGGCACTTAACCCACTGACACACCCAGGAGCTCCATGGTACTTGGAAGTATTAAAAAAAGATGGTCTGTTTTACCTCCCTATTTTCTTATTTTTCCCAGGAGTCTTTGAGCTTTCAAATGTTTTTCTGAAAAATTAGAAATATCTGAAATATCATGGCTTCTGCTAGGGATTTTATGTGGAGCTGATCACTGCATCTACTTGATGCATGGGGTCGTAAGACTAGGCGGGACATTATTTTTTTAAATTTTATTTTATATTATTATTATTAAGGATTTTACTTATTTACTTATTTTAGAGAGAAAAAATGCATGATGTGGAGGGGGAAGGGAGGGTAGAGGGACAAGCAGACTCCATCCTGAGCTTGGAGCCTAACTTAAGGCTTGATCTCATGACCCCAAGATCAGTACCCAAGTGGAGATCAAGAGTCAGACACTTAACTGACTGAGCCACCCAGGCATCCCATAATTTTAGATTGGAATCTATCTATCTATCTATCTATCTATCTATCTATCTATCTATCTATCTGCCAAAGGGGAGAGGTGGGTCCATGGGGTTCAGGAAACCATGACTCCTGTGTAACCATGTGTTTTTCAGTGTTTTCTGTGAGTCCCCTAATGGAAGTGCTAGTTACTGTGGAGATCATACTTTTATTTATTTATTTATTTATTTATTTATTTATTTATTTATTTATTTATGATAGTCACAGAGAGAGAGAGAGGCAGAGACACAGGCAGAGGGAGAAGCAGGCTCCATGCACCGGGAGCCCGACGTGGGATTCGATCCCGGGTCTCCAGGATCGCGCCCTGGGCCAAAGGCAGGCGCTAAACCGCTGCGCCACCCAGGGATCCCTGTGGAGATCATACTTAGTATCATCACTCAATTTAAGACTAAGAGCTCCTGAAGTTTACTTTTGGAATCTCTATTCTGGTTCCTCTAAAGTTTCTGTAATGATGTCCAAAGTTGGGTTCTTGATAATACATTAAACAAAATGCCCATGTTGATGTGATACATACTACTTTTTTATACAAAGGAACATAAATTGCTGCAAGTTAACATCCCCAAATGCCTGAATGTGTAATTTTTCTAAACTGATAGATTTTAAGAAGTAAATCATAGACAAATACATTTATTCATGTACCTGCTCCAGAAAATTGATGCCATTAGATAAAAATGCAAAGTCCTTGAAAATTGGGCTTGATTGTTCATATTGGCTGATTTTGTTTCCATCAATATTAAATTGAGTATTTCCTAAAATTGCAAGTTACCTAATATTTCTTAGGCAAAATCCAGATTGCTGAAATCTGACCTTATAAATAAGAACATGCTTGACTTCATATTTTTCTTCTCAAATGTCTTCTAAAGAGTCTTCGTACTCCAAGTTTATCCAGGTGAAAGTTTATTAACAAAAACAACAATCCCCTCCTCCCCGGGGGGAACATCTGAGTGGCTTAGCCTGTGAGGCATTTGCCTTCAGTTCAGGTCATGATCCTGGAGTCCTCAGATCGAGCCCTGTATTGGGCTCCCTTGCTCCATGGAGTGCCTGCTTCTCCCTCTCTCTCTCCACCTGCTGGTCCCCATGCTTGTGCTCTCTCTCTCTCTCTCAAATAAATAAATAAAATCTTAAACAAGCTGGCTTAGTAGCACTGCAGAGACTGTGTTCCAGTTCTGGACACCATGCTCTCCCCAACCATCTGATCTGTAAGCGCAGTCATGGTCATGAGGTGCGTGGCCTTGCCAGAAGATATTTGAAATTGACTCAGGAAGACACATACACATGGTCTTCCTTGTTTATCTCCCCAAAATGCTTGCATGAACACTTAACTTCCAGAGGGTGGGCCTGCTCTGTTCCTGACTCAGGTGCTGAAAATCATGGCTTTTAATGCAGCAAGTCACCTCACTGGTGGCAGTGCAATGAGGCTGCATGAAATTTAACTTTATCAAAAAATGACATTTCAGAATGCTACATTGGTTATTGCACACAGAAAGTAGATGGGGACAAATTGAGCTGACTAGATGTTTTCTTTTCTCTTCGTATTTGCCACCTTTCCCGTATTGAAACATTGAGCACGCAGAGCACAGATTGTGTTACCTGTGGATGGAGCCAGGACAGATTTTGTCTGATGATGCCGATACAATTAATGGCTGAGTATTTAATTTAATTTAATTTAATTTTTTAAAGATTTTATTCATGAGAGAGAGAGAGAGAGAGAGAGAGAGAGTCAGAGACACAGGCAGAGGGAGAAGCAGGCTCCACGCAGGGAGCCTGACGCGGGACTCGATCCCAGGACTCCAGGATCACACCCTGGTCTGAAGGCAGGTGCCAAACCGCTGAGCCACCCAGGGATCCCCAATGGCTGAGTATTTTAGAAACTACTCTTAGCATTAAGATATTTTTTCCTTAATAGTGAAGTACAGTTATAGTACAAGTCTATACTAGAGGTTTTAGCAAGATAAATAAGTAAAGAAAAAATGATTAGATTAGGGAAAATGCTTAGATATGGCTATTGGATACCAGTTTCTTATAACATTGAACTCTGATTATTTGAACTCTGCAATATCCCAAATAGGGCATGATGAAAAATTCACTGCTTTTTAACAAAGAAATGTTTTTAAAAATTGAAAGTGTAAATAATTTAAATATGTAAAATTGTGTCAACAGCTGACATACATCAGAACATTGCATCAAAAATGTTTGATGCAAATCTTATAATAGTAAAGTTTTCTGTTATATTTTTTTCATAAAATTGCAGTTCCTATAAATTCCCATCTTTTATTCATAGGCCAGGAAGCTAATGGAGCTGGCCAGCATTCCCAGTTAATAGAATGAGCAATTTAAGTTGCAATAAAGGGTCTTGAACACCAGATTTTTATAAGGGCATATCGATGTACTAGGAAGGTTTTGCCTCTGGACATCAGATTCTGAATTCTGTTTATCTGGCTTCCTTAAAAGTTTTTAGACTTATTAGGGTTAATGCACAGTCTCTTTGTAAACCACCATTTATTTTTCTATCTTTCCTTTCCTTCCAAATGACTTTGTAGATACTGGGTAGAGGGGGCAGGCCAAGCATAATAGCATCAGTGTAAAATATGCCCATGTACTAAAGCACAGAGCACTGTCTTGGTAGCCATGGAGTTTTATTAAATCACAGCTTGTCTAAAATGCAAGATGAAGATAAAATAAAATAAGATAAAATAAAATAAAATAAAATAAAATAAAATAAAATAAAATAAATAAAATGCAAGATGGTGGCATGTGGGAAGAGAAGCCCCAAACACCAGGGTGTGTGCAGACATCACACAGACCACACACACAACTGCTCTGATCCTCCCCATAGCCCTCCACAAGCTCTGGACTCTCCAGGTTCCTACCATAGAGCCTGAGGTACTAGATGAGACAATCCAGAACAAACCCAGTGTTTTCAGAGTTGCCAGAGACCTTCACGGAGGCAGCGTTGGGGGTCAGTTTCTCTTCCAAGCAGCCCAAGTTATAGAATTACCCCAGGGGAAGACAATTCTCCCTCTCTTCCAGATTCAGTAGTCTTTTTTTGGGTAGGAGAATGTCTCCTGGAGATGCTCCGATTTCTCTGTGTGTTTCCTGCTCTTTTCAAGACCGTTTGGATTTGCAGGCTGGGCTCATGCCCTCGTGGAGCTGGATGATGGGTGGGACTCCTCCTGCTGTTTGCTGAGGGAGTTTGTTGGCTCTTAACACTGGGGGTTAGTTGGCACCCACTCCCGAAGCCTGTGGTAGTTTTACTTTACTGGTGCTTTTTTGGCAAGGCCACCACTTGCTAGGTCACCTGCCCCTTGAGGGATAGGTCTCATGTCACTTCCTGTCTCCCTGAAATCTGACCATGAGTCTTACCTGGTTTCGAGCCTGAGCAATCAGGCCACAGTCTTCCATTACAAGTTTAATCTGTTCTTGCCAAGTTGACCTTCTGTTCAGATCCAGTTGGATTCTCATTTAGCTTCTGTGTCTGCTTTGGATGGCCAGTAGTGGATTCTGGGTCACCATGCCAAGGGGAAAAGAGCAATGGACGTCTTGTCCTGGCAACTCGGCCCAGAAATGACCTATCAAGTCCACTCACAGCTTTTTGGCCAGAGCCAGTCATGTAGCCTCACCCGACTGCAAGGGGGCTGGGAGTGCTGTCCTCCACGTGCCTAGAAGGCAGAAAGCAGGCAAGATTTGGCAAGGATGTTCTGACTGCACAGCCCCTACAGGCTGGTCTCCCAGAGTTCCAATGGAAGCCACGCCAGAGCCTGACCTCTGCTTTTCACTGATTACTCTCACCTTTCTTATGCCCTGGGGCTTCATTCCCCATCAAGGTGTCTGACTCATCCTTTCATCACCCTGACTTGTCTTCCACTTCATCTCCTTCCAAGTCCCCAGGGTCTCTGCCTGCTCTTCCAGAACCACGTCCTCGCACATTGTGATTCCCATTTCCTGAGTTGCCCTTCGCCCTCCTGGATTCTCTGGGGCTCAGTGGCATCATGATCACCAGCTACCAGGATTTGCTGGAGAAAAGGAGAAAAAAACATAGTTTAGCTTTTCAGAATTATTTCATTGCTTATAATCTGCATGGTAAGTGCCTCGTGGTGGCCACAGTTTTGCCATGAAATTTCCATTTCTCCAAGAGTTAGTCATGCTGTGACATACTTGGCAACTGCCCTCGTGGGATTTGGGAGCCCTTCTAAGGGCCATCACGTTCTTAAATAGTTGTCTAGCAAATTCTAGTCTGTTCCTTTTCAAAATGATTCACTTTTTATATCACTCATAATACACAGAGAGGTTCATAGAAGTTATGCATTTAACAGTATGTACCTTTGACACATATCAGGATGGCTTTATTCACTTTTTAATAAGTGTCATTCCTGTAGACATGTATTTTTGTCCCATCCTCCCTGCCCCCTGTCTACTTGCAGGGTTTTCCATCCAGCCACATTCAATTGCATTGCCCCTTCTAGGGATTTCTTTTTTCTTTTCTTTTTTTTTTTCTGCCCAGGACCCCTGGCTAAAGATGCACCAGCTAAGGTGACCCGCATTTCTGCCAAAGTGGTAAGGTCCAGTTAGCAATCTTTAGTGAGGCACCTGGCATCCCTAATGGTGCATAGGTTGGGTGTCCTGAGCTACATGTTTAACTTGTGCCCCAGGAAGACCATAGGCAGTGACCAAAGCTGCTGGGACATGCCCGTAGGCCCTGTGGGCAGCTGCCTTGCTGCCTTTAACGTGGATGGAGACCTGCCTGGACTAGGGGCCGCCTGTGAGATGGTGATCCAGGGCTCACTGTTCTCTCTTTCCTGTGATCCTTGCAACTCGACTCTTGTTTTGTTGCCCTGTTTCCTCTAAGGGAATCACGTGGAGAAGGCTTTGCTCTGACACAGTCAAGTACCATCCTTCGAAGGCCCCCGCCCGAAGTGCTTCTTGTCAGCAGCACCCACGCTTGCTTCGTGACGCTCAGGCCTCATCCTTTTTGCATTCATTAAGACACTCTATTTTGTAGAGCAGGTAATCTGTGCATGACTCTTTTCATCAGAGCACTCACAGTGAGCTTACGGATTGTTATGAATTAAGCTCTACGGCAGCCTTAAAGAAAATGCAAGGTTGAGCCTCAATGGAATTCTTTTCCAGAGGCGTTTGGCTCACTGAGCAGTCACAAATGGGGGGATCGTTTAGTTGTCATGGTTTTATTTCCGAGCATCTCCCCCTTGCACTTCCTGACACAATCCTCCACCATGTTTAATTTTTTTTAAAAAAGGACACATTGCCTTGAGAGCAGCAGTGGGGTGTCCATGGGAAGCGGGGGAGGGGGACGGTGAGGACCGTGGCGGCCCAGCCTCCCCCGGTTCTGCAGCTGTGCAGCTTGGCCTGAGGATGCTCGGATACCCTGTCTGTTCTGCAAACTCAGGGGGCTATGAAAGTGATGCTTTCATAGAACGAGGACACATCCCAGAGCTGCTCTCCTTGGGAATGTGGAGATTTCATGGGACAGGAATAAGCTCAGCCACACAGTCTATGCGGTCGTAAATGAGGGGTTTACTGCTTGTTCGGATTGTGATAGGCTTGCGGGGCAAGTCTTGTTCTGCTTCTAAGGTGAGAAATGAGCGCATCGTCTTATCCACGCTGTCCACACAGAACTTCAAACGGGAGCTGAAGAGTCTCAGATCGACTCCGATCTGTGCGATTCTCTACTATCTGTTCCCTTAAAACTCGGTCAGGAATACATGTGAGAACAGCAAAGCAGAACACACAGTGTTGACAGATTTTTGCTTGTTTTATGCAGAAAGAGCTGCAGTAATGAATGCTCGTGCCAAAGGGTGTAGAAAGTCGTCCCTGGGGAGGCTGTAGACAGCTTCGGGGAGCATTTGCACACCTGAGTGCTTCCAGGATGTTTCCTTTTCCTCAGGATCGCTGGCATTTAATACAAATCTCAGATTGGCTGGCGTACACAATTTTTATTTACCTTTTGAATTGTCTGTTTACAAAGCCATTTTAAAATGGCTTGCACATAGAAATCTGGTTTACAACTAGGCAGCTGCGTCTGACTTTGGCCTTCTGGATGCACTTTTTGGGAAATGTCCCGTTCTCCCTGGCTCAGGCTGCTGGCACAGTGAAGGAGGCCCAGCGGGAAGGGAATCAGAGCCCAGGTAGGGAGGCCCAGAGGCAGGCTCTCTGGACCTGCTCCAGCATGATAGCCAGAAATGCTACCTGTAGATAGCTGGAATCGCTTCCTAGGGAATCAGAGCTGCAGCAAAATGCTTCATCCCCTCAGCAGCATTGACAGGGTTATGACACAGCCTTCAGCGTGTCGAGCCCAAGGATCCAGGAGTGGGGAGGTCAGGGGGCATCCACGGAGACCGTCTGCCTGCCGACCCCTCTTTCCTGGGGACACCTGTCATCTCCTGGGGGTAAGTAGGAATGGGCTCTTGCCTCTCTCCTGCTCTTCCTTCTCATGCTGGGCCCTGCCTGGAACTTGGGATAAAGCACCTGTGGATTGAGAAGTGTGTAAATGAGGGAAGAGGACACATGTAGCTGGCTGAGATCCCATTTGAGACAATGGAGTAATGATCCTTAATGGTAGTGGTGACGGGGGGGCGGGGACTTCCCTTGACAACAGTTGCAGCTTAGCCGTTTATCTGCTTGGCATATAGACGCCTTGAAGTTGGGTGGGTCTGTTCACTTCACATTAACCCACTTGACTTTTGCTCTCATGGTCATCTTTTTTTTTTTTTTAATTCAAATTCAAGTTAGTTAACATATAGTGTATCATTAGTGACAGAGACAGAATTCAGTGATACATCAGTTGCATAACTAACCCAGTGCTCATGACCTCATGTGCCCTCTTAATGCCCATCCCCAAAGTGACCCCATCCCCTCAAGCCCTCCCCTCCAGCCACCCTCAGTTTGTTTCCTATAACAAAGAGTCTCTATGGTTTGTTGCTCTCATACTTGTTGAGGCTGAAAGAAGGCATATGCTTTGGCTTTTCTGCCCCGGGCAATGTTCTTCTCTGCGTAAAGCCAACGGTTTATAAGGGCGCATGCCCTGTGGTCACCGAGAGCCGTGGTCACTGTCATCGTGATCAGTGGACAGAGTAATTAAGGCCCCGCTGAGAGTTTCCTAGTCAACCTTTCTTGTCTCTGAGGAACTGACCCTGCCTGAGTCTGAGCCAACCAGGGGTGGGGGAAGCAGTCACACAGGAATAACTAGACACAGGCGCCTTCCCACGGATCAATATAAAATACAGTGTGGTGAGTGGTAAGGAAACACTACTAAATAGCTGATAAACCACAGGGAGATGTTCTGAGGCAGGGTAGAGAATGACAGGGGGCCAAGCTTTCATAAAACATCCTTACAGGAACCTGAAATGATTGTGTTGTCCTCATCTACAGAGCAGAGACTGTAAGGCCAGTCCCGCTTGCTGGGTGTGCAGGGCCGGGGGGGCGGGGGAGGTTGGGGTCACATGTGGGACCTTGGGCAAGGTCCTTAGCACATCATGCATGCACAACAAGGTTTGTCTTTCTTCATGTTCTTGCCTTTATCTGATATGAAGTGGCCGGCAGGACACCATTCAGTAATAAGGTGACCGGGAAAGCTCGATGGCCATGCTGTGGCCCCTTGTTCACCTGGAAGCCTCGGCAGTGATACCTGTTACATCTGTGACTGTCTTCCAGTGCTAGGCAACTGATGGGAGGATAGGGGGAGCACTGGGTGCTTAATGCATCTTCCCGCCAAATCGTCCTTACAGCATGAGCACACACCTAGCACGCCTTCCCTGGGAGTAAGAAGGATGCTTTGTGTTGGGCGACCTCACACGGGCACTGCAACCTTGTTCTGTGCAAGCAGGGCCCTCTGGCTAGGTTTTCCTTTGTACATGCTGTGATGCTTTATTCAGGAAGGGGCAGAGGTGGGAGGGAGGTGGGTGGTGATGGGAAAACACAGTCCATGTTGACACCCAATGGCCCCCATTGGCATCCAGTGGCCCCCAGCAGCCCCCAGCGGCCCCCAGTGGCCCTCATCGGCACCCAGTTTCCCCCATCAGCACCCAGTGGCTTCCATCAGCACCCAGCGGCTTCCATCAGCACCCAGCAGCCTCCATCGGCACCCAGCAGCCCCCATCGGCACCCAGTGGCCCCCATGAGCACCCAGCAGCCTCCATCAGCACCCAGCAGTGATCTGGGGGTTCCCAGGGTCCGTGTTATCCTGACAAAGCCAATTGCCCCCTGGCCTTTGTGGGTTCTGAAATTCCATCCCTTTATCAGAATACCCAGTTAATCGAATTGCTTAATTTGCATATCAGTAGTCTCTGGTCACCACAGGTAAAGAACAGGAGATGCTCAGGGGCCATTGCCTACAGGTGTTGAGGGCTGGTTGACAGATAGGTAGCTGCACCTGTGTGAGAGCTGGTCCCGGGCGACAAGCTGGAGATATCACGACATGTTTACTGAATTGTGCTTCTCCACAAGGGTGATGCCATGCTACTCTTTCCATGAGAGATGAAAATTGCCGGGGAAAGATGGTGAAATGTAAGAAGAGGTATCATCAGTATCCTCTCTAGGACTTTAATACCAACTAGGATGAGCCAAAATAACAGGGCATTTATGTACTTTCTTGAAGATTTAAACCGATCTATATAAACTTTCAAATGTGGACTCTCCACAATACGACGATCAGTCGAATGCCATCGCCTAATTTTTAAGTTTATTTTTGTGAGGATCATAAAATCGCACCTAATCATAGAGTAAGTAATGTTCCTTTGGACCGTTAGCTAGCTCTCAGCTTAGAATCCAGAAGGACTTCCATTTATTGACCAGTAGTGGGACCCTCGGACCAAACAGTAAAACTAATCTTGTCATTAGAGACAAGGAAAGACTGTGAAACTGTCACAGGCTGGAGGACACAGAGGAGACACAGTGTCTCCACCGGATCCTGATGTGGAGAAACGGAGTTAGTGGGAAACACTGGAAAAGTCAAAATAAAGTTTGTCATTTCATTAGTCTCTGAGCCTTGATAAAAGTACTGTGGTGATGTCAGATATTAGCTTTGGTGGACCCTGGGTAAAAAGTAGACAGGAATCTCCTATGCTATGTTTGCAGCTCTTCTGACAATTGGAAGTTATTTCAGAATAAAAAGTTTAAAAATGTGTTCCAGAACAACCAAAACTGCAGTGTACTTAAGGATTCTGGGTCAGAGGAGAAGGCATTGTGCTTATGGCACATTAATAGGAAAATTTGGAATACTTCAACAAAGATTCACTGTCGGAAATCTGGGTAGAAAGAAATTAGAAAGGCTCTGGGTTCTAAAGAACTTGTAACTTTAGACTTTACGAAAGGTGGTACATGGGCAAGTTGTGCTGCTAAAGGAGGACGTGGTGAAGAAACGTACATGCCTGCCTCCTGTTGATGCCTCTGAACCCTGATGCAAATGCCCCTCATCCCCTCCCCTCCGAGCTGCCCTGTGACCCTGTCACACCCCTCCCGACACACACTCAGCCCTACTGGCTTTAGCAAACCAAGTGTGGATGTCAGCGAGAGCTCCTAACAAGAAGATGGTAAGTGTTGTCTGATGCTTTAGGCCTCATTATGAAAACCTTGAGGTAGGTGTCAGCACAGTGAGGGGAATTTTTTTTTTTTTAAACCGCCTTTGTCGTATTAGGGATTATTTATGTGACTCGTGTTTTCTAGACATGGATAATTAGGAAAATATCAATTCCAGAATGTGTATCAAGCTTATTTTCCCATTTTTTTATTGCTTATTAATTTAAAATCAGAAAATTCAACATGAGAGCTAAATCCAAATCCAAAACTCATGTTTCTGTTAAACTGGAAGAATGAAATATATCAACAAGACATCCTTGGGTTGCTCTAACTTTTCTGTTTCTCATCTATTTCTCTATGGACAAAACAAAGCATCCATCATGATTTCTGCTCCACAGCTATTGTCTCGAATACCTGAAAATGTCCTTGTTATTCACTCGCTCTGGATTCTCCCTTAAACTCCCTGCTGCCTCTCAGAGGTGTCTCTCACTGTGCAGAAAAACCTTCACCTCTGCCCCTGACATACTGCACTTCAAATCGTTCTTTGAAATGTGTTTCTCGCATGAATCTGTAAGCATATCGAGTGTAGGGCTGTGCCATCCATCACCACCTTTCTCATCTCAGCATTCAGTACTGTACTTCCTCAGGTTCGGATTTGAGAATTAAGCTTTTCTAGTTCTACCATGGTCTGAATGTTTTCCTTTAGATCAGCCAAGAGTAAGTCCCACGTAAAGGCCAGTAAAGACACTAGCTTCAATCATGGATGCAGCGGCATGGTGTTTGCTTGTTCACCTGCTGCGTTAGGCACTTTCACTTAGTGGGACCCCTGGACATTAGAGAGTCAGGGGTTATGAGCTCAAAACCAAAGCAATTAACAATTAATTAATGTAGGAGTCATCTATTTACCTACTGTGGTTTTGAGTGCATGTGTGTGTGTGTGTGTGTGTGTGTGTGTGTAATTATGAGGGGGTTAAATGTTCCAGGATTTGAAACTCTGATTTTCATCTGTTTTATGTGTGTTCCCATCCTTACAGAACCATATAGATCTTAAAGGTTTCTTTCTCTTTACCATGTTTCTCCTGTTTCTGTTTCCATTACAAGGGGCTGGTGGCTGGTCTCCACTTGTGTCAGATCAATACCAGTGGCTGCAGATTGACCTTGGGGAGAGAATGGAGGTCACGGCTGTGGCCACCCAGGGGGGATACGGGAGCTCCGACTGGGTTACCAGCTACATCCTCATGTTCAGCGATGGCGGGAGGAATTGGAAGCAGTATCGGCATGAAGAAAGCATCTCGGTACGTTCCTTCGGTGGAAGCAGTCTGTCAGAGCATGAATTACGCCAATTACTACGTGTTGCTGCAAATCTGTCAGATCAAGTCTAGAAATGGAGCCTCCTAAATTACTTGAAAATGTTTTCAAGGGAATGTAAGACACATGTGGCATTTTAAAATCTGCTGCCCATGTATAATTTATGAAATAAGTAAAACAATTTTGTAATGTAGTGAAATATGGAAAATGTCTTCCCATTATTCCTTAACATGGTGTGAAATCTACAGACTAAAGTCACATGCCACCTACTCTATTTGTTTTTTGTTTTGTTTTGTTTTGCTTTGTTCCATAATCCAGGAGCTGGTATTGCCTTGGTGTTGTTCAATTAAGTAAACCCATTCTTCAGAGTCCTCTGATTAAGTGAGATTTCTGAAGGACTCCAAACATTTAAAAATACATGTAATGACAGTCTCCCCGTGGACAGCATGTTGAGGGACGCAGGTCTGGCTCCGACAGAAACGTGGGTGCTGGTGTGGCCCCTTCTAATTCATGGGAGGTAGATCTCCAGGATTCTTTGGAACTATAACTAGTTTACATTATTTTACACCAGTGACATAGTTTCTACTTCTGATTACGTACCCGTGCTTCTTTTAGGAGAATTATATTTTGCTTGCCTGACTTTTCATATATTAAAATGTATGAAATTTATTACATAGCTGGCATTTTGAGTCTTCAAACAGTAGTCTGCCCAGAACGAGGAGCTCTGAAAGTAGACTGTGGTGAACATCTGCAGCATTTGCACGTCGCTGGTGGGGCAATGGATGGAGGGGTGCGGCCTGCAGATTTCTCAGGTGGAGAAGGAATTACTTTTTCCTTTTTTTCCCCTTCTTTTATAAGATGTTTGTTTGTTTGTTTGTTTATTTATTTGAGAGAGAGAGAGAGAGAACAAGCAGGGGGAGCAGCAGAAGGAGAGGGAGAAGCAGACTCCCTGCTGAGCAGGGAGCCTGACATGGGGCTGGATCCCAGGACCCCAGGATCATGACTTGAGCCTAAGCCAGAGGCTTAACCTACTGAGCCACCCAGATGCTCCTACTTTTTTTCTTCTTATTTAAAGTATCCTTGAGGCGCCTGGGTGACCCAATTGGCTGAGCTCCTGACTCTTGATTTTGGCTCAGGTCATGATCTTAGGATCCTGGGATCGAGCCCTGCATTGGGTTCCATGTTCAGCAAGGAGTCTGCTTTAGATTCTCTCTCTTTCTCTGTGCCCACTCCCCCTCTCTCATGAATAAATAAATCTTTAAAAAAATACCCTTTAGATGGTTGCCAGGTACTAGGGGAAGGGAGGAATGAGAATTACTATTTAATGGGGACAGAGTTTCAATTTAGAAGATGAATAAGTTCTGGAGATGCATGGGGGTGGTGGTTGCACAACAGTGTGAGTGTTAACGCCATAGAACTGCACACTTAAAAGTGACTAAAGTGGTAAATTTTATATTATGATGATTTACCCACAATAAAAAATATAGTTTGGCTTCTATTTAATTTAGGCTAAGGACATCATGTAACTCTTAAAAATTTTTCTTGTCACAGTAAGAAAAAAAGTATCAGGGAGTAAGCTGTTACTTGTTATCATGTGGCTTATCTATAACACTAACAAGCAACAAAATGATACTATTCATTGGTAACAAATTGGCCTCATTTGAACTTCCTTAGGACTGTTACTTAGCATATAAATTCATAGATTATGGTCTATTTAATTTCTTGTCTCTGGACCTCTTTATAGTTCATCAATAAATGCTGGTTTCAGTTGAATTAAGGGGGTACCTGGGTGGTTCAGTCAGTGAAGCATCTGCCTTCGACTCGGTCATGATCCCAGGGTCCTGGGGTCAAGCCCTGCCTTGGGCTCCTTGCTCCCTCCGCCCCTCCCACTGCTTGTCCTCTCTGGTTCTCTCTTTCTGTCAAATAAATAAAGAAAATATTTTAAAAAATTGAATTAAGAAGAGCTAACCAGTTGTCTGACATGAGGTAAAAAAAAAAGGTAAAAGGTAAAAGTTGTCTGACATGAGGTAAAATCTCTCCTAAAATATAGGAGAGATTTTTGTGTTTTGGGGGCTGGCTGACTTAAATATCCCAAACAAGCAGTTGCCAAGTGTGTGCTTAGAAGTAGATATTGATGTTGAGCTAATTCTAAGAACACCAGGTCTAAACCAGGGTGAAGATCAACAGTAATTAAGAACAAAGAACAGTTAAAGCTTAACAAAGCATCCACTTAGAGAACTTTTGTTCAAAATTAAGTCTTGTTTTTTGAAATCAGCTGATAGTTAATGCATGCTTATTCTCAGCCGTATTAATCAAGGTTCACATTTTTACCCTCACCCCACCCCAATATATGGTTGAGAAATTGGGACAATTCCTGTTTTTCAGCTGAGCAGCTTGGGAGAAACCATATGTAAGTATTTACCATCTGGTACTTTGTTTAGAGGGGCTCAGAGGAAATAAGGTCAGGAATTAGTAGCATTGTTGATCCTAGACCAAGCAGGTGAGGGCAGATGCTTGGACCCTCCAGGCCCACCTGTCATCCTACAGTCAAGACTGGTGTGGTGGCCTCCCTCCACCCGGGGAGGGGGCTTATGGAGACCTGCCTTCCCCTTCTGCATCCCCAGCACATCACTGTGCCAGGTACTGAGCAGAAAATTGGTAAATCTTTGCTAGATGGATGCATGAGTGGCATCTACCTTCTGACAGGATAGGATGCTTTTCTTGAGGTCCCTGCTCTGCAAGCCTTCAAAACCCTTTGTCTCAGCTCAGGGGTGCTTGAAGCTCCAGGGCAAGCATTCCTTCTGCATTTTCATCTTCTTTAGGACGGGGGCTCATCTTTGTGTTTTCTCCAGCCATCACCACAGCTTAAGTGAATTAATCTCTTTGTACACAGTTGACTGACCACAGTGAGTCACACTTGTTGATAGTCATGAGATTATCAGGTTCTTGAAAAACCGTCAGGCTGACTTGGCTGCTCTCTGGCCCCCTCACACGGTCAGCTGCTCTTACTCATAAAGCACATATTATACCAGAGGCTGTACCCATTCTTCAGCTGGTGGGTTTATGGATAGACTCTTTCTATTAATTTGAGAGTGGATTTAAGATCCAAAAAAAAAAAAAAAAAAAAAAAAACTGCCTTGAAGTATTTACACTCTTATTAGGAAAAGTAATATTGTCCTTTCCTTAGTTTTGTACTGCTGTTGTATTAGGCCACTATGCACTTGGTGGCTTAATGCAAGACAGAGCTATTACATCACAGTTTCTGTAGGTCTGCAGTCCGGTACACCTGGCTGGGTCCTCTGTGTAAGGTATTGGCAGAGCTGCAGTTTTCCTCCTCCAAGGTGTCTGGTGATCCCCAGGACCCTCCTCAGGTTCTGTGATTCACTGGGGGGACTCACAGGACCAGTGTATAGTCATAAAACTATGATTTATAAAGGATATAAAGCAAAATGAGTAAAGGAAAAAGGTGCATGGGATGAAGTCCAGAGGAAACCAGACATAAGCTTCCACAAGTCCTCTCCAAATAGAGATGTATAGAACATAATTCCCCCCCAAAACAATTTATAGCAATCGGTGTAAGTGTTAACCATGGAAGCTCATTAAAGACTCAGCAGCCAGGGTATTTATTGGGAGGTGGTCACATAGGCACCCTCCTTGCAAGACCCCTACAAGGAAGACAGGAATTGAATATAAACTGCCCTGTTTGCATAAACATTAGGCCTAGTGAGCCACTCTTATCATTAGGGTCTTGGTAAGAGGCCAGTCTTGCAATTTGGATCAGTCTAGGTGATTTGAGAGTCCAACTACATGGTGAAGAGGATGATTCAGGTGGTCTCTGGCTCTGCTGTACCCAAGAGGTAGCCATGCCCACCCCACCTTCCATGAGTTACCTGCTGGCATTTATTTACCTGTACAGAAGGATGGGTTTAAAAGTCTGGGGGAAGCACTTTGACTCCCTGGCTCCAGCTGATGAGCCATCTGAGAACTCATATCTGTGGTCAATGGAAGAACCCATGTCAGCAGGTGGCCCCATCCACCCCACACTAGGCACCAAAGCTCCTGGGCTGTGGGTGGAGCCATGTAAGGACCTAGAGGCCACCTGAATGGGGCTGGCATGGACTAAGAAGGGAAGAATCCTGGGATGGCCATATTTTCAAATTTCCCATTCTTCATCTCTCTTTATGATCCTTTGCTTTCTCTTATATTTCTCTGCTTTCCTTTCCTGATACATCACATCTTTCTATTCCTATCCTCTGCTTCTCTATGGGAGAATCTGGATTATCGTGGTCTCTACAGCTCAACATGTGGCCCACAGTCGATCAGCATCACCTGGGTTCTTGACAGAAATGTAGAATTTCAGCCCTTTTCCTGGTTTGCTGGATCCAAATGTTCATTTTAACAAGATTCCCAGAAGATCCCAGAAGTGTGGACCAACATGATGCAAGTCCCATCTGTGGGAGAGATTGTTCTGCTCCTTAACTATCCTTACCTGCCTGGATCATGGGAGATCACACCCCTGCTGGAAGATAGAGCTTGTCCCACACACATGTTCGCCTGAGCACATGATCCTCCCTGTAATTGGACCTTAGGAACCTCTCTCCACTATCCTGTGGCTGCAAAGACCCTCTTCCTCCCCATTAGTCACCAATCTAGTGGAACGAAGCCCAGAGTATCTTCTGCTTGTTTTTATCAATAAATAACAACCAAGTGCTTGAAGTTAGTACCATCCTTGAGAACTATGTTATTTCATGAATCTGTACATTTTGCATTAATTAGGGCTTATTCTTTCCATTATAAACTCATCAGAACTCAAACTCAAAGATTATATCCCTTAGGAATTCAAGATTGGGCTGTTACTCAGAATGCAATGGCTACTTAGAATTTAAGTGAATTTTTCTTCCTATGCAGGATGTTTGTGTGAGAAAGGCCTTCTTCTAAGACCAGACTGGTAAAATGTATTTGGAAAAAAAAATAAGAGAAATTATTTGAAACAAACATAGGCTCTAATATAAATAATTCTATTTAATAGATTTCTTTTGCCTTGAAAAAAATGTGTATCAGTAGGTCCTAGGGTGAACACAAAAGAGAAATAACAAACCATTTGAAACTTCATTCTACTTTGGATAATTTACAACCTAAACCAAGTAGAAAATGTAGACTAATTAGCGAGGCTAATTAATATTGTATTGAAAGACACAGCAACCTTCTAGTGCTCCACAAGAGGACAAAGGTGATTTTGTAGGGTAAAAAGATTTAGGGTAGAAGAAGTGACAGGAAAATACTGGAAGCAAGACAGATGGGATGGGGGGGTGGTGTTCGTTATGTCTGCAGTGGTTTATTTTTTAAGAGAAGGGTCTGATGCACACAGAGCTAGTCACCTTGTTAAATCCAGATCACAGGTACATGTGTGTCTGTTTTTTGGGGGGATGTGTCTGAAATATTGCATAACTGAAAAAAAAACCAAACCCCAAAATACTGAATTCAGGTTTAAAAGAACAATGGTTACTTGGTAAAAATAGAGAAATCATGTGACCCATGTGTGATTTCAAAGTAAAGAGGGATAAAAACCTTGTCCAATCATAATGAGAACAACCTGAATCAGAAATAAGAAAGAGTGTTTGTGTGCAAAGAAGTAGACACTCTGCTAAGTGGAAGCTTTGCTGGGAGCCGAAGTGGAAATTCACCTGACAGAGGTCCATATTAGTTTAGTCATTTAAATACATGTTGGCTTATTTCAGGTCCAGGTTCAGACATTTATTAGTGAGTTGATGACCCAACAAGGCCAGGCCCCACATTGCATCTGAGGTTGCAGAAAGGGTCTGCAGGGTTGGTAAGGTCAGACATGAGGTTCATGCCAACACCAGTCTCACCAGTCCCAAGCTTGGCTCTGAGACTGATTAGTGTTTAGCAGAATGGAGCAACACTTCGATGATTCTGTCATCGATCACTTCTATGTACTCAGCCTTGTTGGGGACATGGTTGTCTCCTTCTTAACCATCCAGCTCATCACGGAAGCATATCGATCAGCATGGCAGTGACTTTGTACCATACTTTGTTGATTGTGCTTACCACCGTGGACCGCAATTGGATTTTCTATACACGTCTTCCCTTCCTGGGCTCTGAGAACCATTATGTCAGGGATTGAAGCCCCCAGAGGCCCAGGACTATTACGCTTTCTCAGTAAAGGGCTATTGTATTGAATTAAGGAAAAGTTGCTGTTCTCAAATAGACCTCAACCAGATGGGTAGTTAAGGATATAGAAACCTTAGCCAACCATGGGAGGCTGCTTATGCAGTGGGAGGCGTTGGGTGGCAAATCTGAGCATGAGAAGACGTTTAACTCTGCTTCCCCACAAGGCTGTACAAGGATGGTGCCCTATTGAGCCTAAGGGGGTTGCATGTACCCTTAACTGTGGGTCACAGCAACAATAGAGATGGATGCTGGATTCCATCCATGAAAAACTCTCACAGCAGCTGAAAAGGTTGAGGCAATGAAGTGCATGAGCCATCCGAGCTGCAACTCCATAGTAACCAGTGGCTTCCTGAGAGGCAGGGTGTCCTGTAACACTGCCTTTGTCAGGGCTCTGCTTTAGGTGCAGAACTAACTAACTTCCTTCCTTTCTTCTTCCTTCCTTCCTTCCATCCCGCCCTCTCTCCCCTCTCTTTGTCAATGACAGCCCTCTCCAACCCAAAAAGCTTCACTCTGTACCGAAATTGCTTAGACACCCCCCTTCTTTCTCTTCTTTCTCATTTTTTAGACATTAGTCTCTTTTACCCCATTCATTCATCTCGTGCCTATGTCACATCGGTTCTGGAGTCAGGGGCTCTGGCCTGTGTATCCCTCTATCCTTTGTCACTGCTTCATAGAAGTCATAATTTGGCTCGTTTGAATTGCCATGTTATCAGGCCAGGAGGGAGGGATATGGTGGGCAAGCCGAATCTTAAATATGTTAAAAAAAGAAGTGGGAAATCTTGAGACATATTACAAATTATGTTACTTTTCATATTGACCAAGCAGTTGCAGAAGTGCTGTTTTTTTTTTTTTAAAAGACACATTTATTCAGTGTCATGATCATACTATTACATTTAGCAATCAACAGCATGGGTGCAAAAAAAAAAAATCTACATTAAAACCCTTTGTTGGAATGCTTTACACTTTCCACAGAACAGAAACTAAAATAACCTGTTACACGTTTAGTCACAAATACAGTCTTTGAGTTTTTTGCCCATACACATGAGTATTGTCTAAAACATGTCTTCTTTGTAGCAGCTAGGCCCTGCCACCACTGTGCTTGGCTGAGTTCACAAATCTATTGTAACCTTAGCTTCCCTGTCACTTCTCTGGCTCTCCTCTCCTGCTAAGCTTTGTTTCCTGGCAGTAATTAAAACCTTCTGCCACTGCCATAGCTGCTGCTGCTGCTGGAACTGCCATAGCCACCTTGGTTTTGTGGTTTGGCAAAGTATTGGCCTCCACCACCATAGGGGCCAGAGCTTCTGCCTCCAAAATTTCCTCCTTTCATGGGTCCAAAATTTGAGGATTGATTGTTGTAATTGCCAAAATTGTTACAGCTTCTGCCACCTCCAAAGTTGCTTCCACTAGCACCGCCATAGCCGCCTCCACCTCCTCCGTTGTTATAGCTGTCATAGCTGCCACTCCCACAATAGCCACTACCCTGGTTTCCAAAACCCTGTCCACCACTCCCACAGCCTCTGCTTCCTCCAGAGTAACCAGGGCCACCTCCTCCATAACCACCATCATTACCAAATCCGTTATAGCCATCCCCACTGCCACCATATCCACCACCATCTCAAATACCACCGAAGCCACCTCTGACCACTGAATTTCCCTCCACAACCAAAGTTTTCATTCCCACTAAAACCACCTCCACAACCACCACCAAAGTTTCCATAACAACTTTGGCCTCTTTGGCTGGATGAAGCACTAGCCATCTCTTGCTTCAATAGGGCTTTCCTTACTTCACAGTTGTGGCCATTCACAGTATAGTATTTCTGAATGACAGTCTTGCTACAGAGTCATGGTCATCAAATGTCACAAAAGCAAAACCTCTCTTTTTTGCCACTGCCTTGGTCAGTCATGATCTCAATCACTTCAATTTTCCTGTACTGTTCAAAATAATCTCTTAGATGATGTTCTTCAGTGTCTTCTTAAATGCCACCAACAAAAATCTTTTTCACATTTAAGTGGGCACCAGGTCTTTGAGACAACCCTCGACCATGAGACAGCCCTCTTTGGTTCCACAACTCTTCCATCCACCTTGTGTGGCCTTGCATTCATGGCTGCATCCACCTCCTCCACGGTGGCATACATGATGAACTCAAAGCCTCTGGAACATTTGGTGTTTGGGTCTCTCATTACCACACAGTCCATAAGCGTTCCCCATTGCTCAAAATGTTTTGAAGCTCAAACCTCTGATGGAGAGCGCTCACAGCTGCTCAGGCTCTTTGGGAGACTCTGACTTAGACATGACAGCAGTGGGAGGGGAGACTTTAATGATGCTTACTCAGCGGCATCCAGGGGCAGAACCAGAAGTGGTGTTTTTAGCAATACCTGGAAATTAGGACATATTTTATGAAAAAAGTGTATTGTAAACTGTAATATGAATGGAATATGGCAGAGTCATGAGGGAGATAGCTTTAAAAGTAGGATTTTTGTTTTTCATTCGCTGAAAGAGCACAAAAATAAAAGCTCTCTTTGTGTCAAGCAAGAAAAGCGAATGATGAAAAAATTAAAATCTTACAAAATTTTTCTCCAGCAGCACAGTCATTGAAAGGAAATGCCACTTAGCCAAGTCTCAAGGAGGGGGGAAGCAGGGCAGCTGAGGGAGGCCCTCCAGCAGGATCTCATGGAAATTCTTCCTAGCCTGTTGCAACTTGGGCAGCTCAGCTTCAGAAGATGTTGTACTAATAGTTGGTCTCAGATGGAATGATAGTTAATTCTACAAGTTCTCCAGCTTGCACACATACTGTAAACATGCAGAATGCATAAGTATGGTGTGTACTTTGGCCTATCTGTGGAGGATTTCCTGGGCCTATAATTTTGACATAAGAGCTTCAAAAGTGGCTTAGTGCCAGATGATTGAGGTCTCCAGGAAGTGGCCCATCGGGAAGGGAGAGCGGTGGAGAACCCCTGTGTTCACAGCTCCTGATAACACCTTTGGTTTTATGCCCTGTGCACTACCATGCCACCTGTAGTTAGAACAGTTTTATGCTTCTGATACAGAGCACATTTTATAAATTTATATAGACAAAGGCAGCAGTGAAATACATAATATTTTGCAGAAGAGGATGACAGGCTTTGGGTTTTTAAAAAATGTTAATGTTGCTAGAAACACAGAGATGATGAGAATTTCTGATTAGCGATCCTCAAACTTTCTGAGGAGTAAGGTCGGGGCATCAGGTGAGAAGCTGGATGTCATCTAAATATGTTTAAAGGTCTCAGACTGAGAGAATATTGGTGTAGACCAGGGGTCTGCCAACTTTTTCTGTAAAAGGACAGATAATGAATATTTTCAGTAGACTATACAGTCTCTGTTGTGATTACTTAACTCTTCCATTGTGTGAAAGAAGCTGTGGGTGTTATGTAAATGAACAAGTGTGGCTGTGTTGTAATAAAACTTTATTTCAAACATCTGCAGCCAGCTGCATTTGGCTCTGGGCTACAGGTTGCTTGATCCCTGGTTTAGTCCATTTTGGATCTATCTAAGCCGTGAGGTAGGGATCGAGCTTCATTTCTTTTTTCCAGGTGGTTACCTACGTGTTCTAGTATCATTTATTGAACAGTATTAAAGAGAGAACAGCATTAACACTGATGTAAAATAAATGCCTGTTCACCAATCTCAAATAAATTAGTGCTTCTCAACATGTTTGTCATGAGGATCCTCCGGGTGAGTTGTCTTTGTAATTTATGAAGGTAAATTTACTCAGGTAAAAAGTAGTATTTTCTGTTATTGTTTGTTCATCTCTGGATAAAGTTTTAAACTTCTACTTCTGCCTTATTTCAGAACTTGTCTCAGAGAGAATCAATTTGGGGTTTCCCTTACTTTTGAGACTATAGAGGACTTTTAAAAAACACTTACTTGGGACGCCTGGGTGGCTCAATGGTTGAGCATCTGCCTTCAGCTCAGGGCGTGATCCTGGGGTCCCAGGATCGAGTCCCACATCGGGCTCCCTGCATGGAGCCTGCTTCTCCCTCTGCCTGTGTCTCTGCCTCTCTCTCTGTGTGTCTCTCATGAACAAATAAATAAAATCACTTACTCCATGTGACCTTAAAAGATGAATGTGTTAAGCCCTCCTTTCTGTCTCTATCCTTACATTCTCAAGTTATTAGGTGCATTCAGATAGAGAAGGAAAGGATACAAGAGGCATAAAAATTAGAAATGAAGATAAATTATCATTATATGCTTTTTAAGAACATAAGAAAGTCTCCTGAGAAATAATTTTAAAAAATAAAATAACTCATCAATGTACCTCCTTTTGAAAGTAATTTCCAAAATTAATTACTCTTCATACCTATAAGTAATTAGCTAAAAGGAATCACAGACCTCATTTACAACAGAATCACAAACAATAAAATTGACAAGAAATGCTCCAAAAAATATTTAAAACACCATTAAGTGGCATCGAAGAAAAGTGAGATTAATCCTTGTCCTTGGGTTATCAAGACTTGATAGTGTAGTGATGTATTTTCATCCTAAACAAACCTGAAATAAAATGAGATCTTTCTAAATTGCATTTTAAAATGTTTGCATGAAGGAATAGCCACAGCAATTGGCAAAAAGAATAGTATTAAAGGGAATAATACCTTTTAAGTTTGGAAAATGCCTTATAAAGGATAAATCAAGCTGTTTAAATTAATATTGTTTATATTAGCATATTAATGCCAAGATTGGTGAAGAAACATAATAGGGTTCATTAACAAATATATTTACAGAATTAGCCTAAAATAAATGTGACATTTCAAGTCAGTGACAAAAAATTGATTATTCAGTAAATGATACTGGGACAACCTGGAAAAAAGGAATATAGCTGGATCCCTACTGTATATCTTAAATATTAAGATATATAATAAATAAATAAATAAATAAATAAATAAATAAATAAGTCAGCCACAGAGAAAGGACTGGATGCACTTAGGAAATGTTTTGTATGGATTACTGGGGAGAGCATGCTAAGCAAGATGGGATACCTAGATGTTACAAAAGAAAAGATTGATAAATCATAATAATTTAAAAATGATGAGTGAAGAAAAAATGCTATCAGAAGACACCAAACATAAATTGGGGAAATTTTAAATATATATATGACAAAGAACAAATTATCTTCATTTGTAAAGCATTCTAATAAATAAATAAGATTTTAAAAACCATTTAAAAATGGGTAAAGATATACAGAGGTGGTAAACAATGAAACAGAGAGGTTTATAAATGCGTGAAAAGGTGTTCACTCTCACAAACCTTGGAGGGTAGTTTCCTCCAAGGTTCAATTCCTCCAAATTAAATAAAAGTATCTGAAGCACTGGCTCTTTGAGCTCTGAACTTAACAGTCCAAAAGGAGTGGGACTTTAAGTCCCCTCAATATATGGCCTACACTGTGAAGAAACTCCACCTCTGGGAATGAATCCCACAGGGACACTGAGGTACATAGAAGGTGCCTGTGAGAACAGTGCTCGCATCAATATAGTTACGATCTGTTCTCTGCCAGTAAATGAGCACATAGGTAAATTATGATACCTCCATTTTATGGAATAATGCAGTATTACATAGAACACATTTCTTTGAAAAGAGTGAGGTAACTGTATTGGTTGATAATGAGCTTTAAGAAACATTACTTTAATGCAAGGAAGAGTGATACATACACTATGCTCCTATTTGAAGTTCCCAAGATGAACATATACGTACATATGTATGCAAACATACAGAATAATTCTGCAAAGATCTACACAACAAATTAGCAATAGAATTTCTCACTTGGAGAAAGGGCTAGAAGCTAAAAATACACAGCAAGTGTGATTTTTAAACTACCTGTATGTATTGCTGTTCAATTAAATAGTAGGTGTTGAAAGGATTAAAAAAATACAAAATAGTTTTTTTTCAAAATAGTTTTTTATTGTGTTAAAAAGCACAATAACATTAAATTTACTATCTGAACTGTTTTTAGGTGTTCATTAGTGTTAAATATATTCATATTGTTGTGCAATGTATCTCTAGAAGTTTCTTGTAAAAATAGAAGGTCTGAACACATGGCACACAAATTTCCCCTTTCTCCTCCCCTCAACTCTTGGAAACCACCTTTTTACTATCTGTTTCTATGATTTTGACAGCCTTAGATGCTTCCTGTAAGTGGAATCATATAGTACATGCCCTTTTGTGATGGGCTTATTTCATGTAGCTTAATGTCCTTGAGATTCACCCATGTTGTAGCATGTGACAGGATCTCCTTCCTTTTAATGGCTGCATAATATTCCATAGTATCGATACACCACATTTGGTTCATCTGTTGCTATGGTGTGAATGTTTGTGTCCCACCAAAATTCACCTGCTATAACCCAAACCCTCCATGGTGATGATAGTATTAGGAGGTGGGACCTCAGGAGGTGCTTAAGTCATGAAAGTAGAACCCTCTTGAAAGGTCTTTTATAGGGCCTTAAATAAGAGGCTCCCAAAGATCCCTACCCCCTTCTGCCCATTGAGGACACAGTGAGTGAAAGTGTGTAGCTCAGAAGAGGGTTTTCATCCGACCACACTGACACACCAATCTCAGACTTCTAGCCTCCACAACTGTGAACAGTGAATTTCTATTGGTTTTAAGGTCCCCAGTCTATGGTATTTGGTTTTACTATCCTGAACAGACCAAGATATCAATTCATCCATCAATGGCCACTGGAGTTGCTTCTACCTCTTGGCTATTGTGAAAAATACTGCATTGAATATGGGTGTGCACCTATCTCTTGGAGATCCTGCTCTGAATTTTTTTTTTTTTTGGACATATACCCAGAAGTATAATGGAGATGGTGATTCTATTTAAAGTTTTTAAGGAATCTCCAAACTGTTTTCCACAGTGGTTGCACCATTTTGCATTTCCACAAACAGTGCACAAGGGTTCTAATTTCTCCATGTCCTCCATGTCTCCATGTCCTCCATGTTTACATAGTGTGTTTATGTGGTTCTCTTACCGTTGAGATTTAAAGGAAAGGCAATGCCCCAAGGACCCTGAGTGGCCCTACATGTTCTTGTGGGGTATGCCAAGAGTGCAAGGCCCTGGCCTTATGCAGACCATTCTCAGGGTGTATTACAATAGCAATTCTTGAGATGAGGGGCTGCCTTCCCCAGATAAGTCCAGGTTTGCTTCCACTGTAAGTGGATCCCCGTCAAGCTCCATACTCTTGTCCTCTAAAGCAGCAGACCCTTTGCATCTCTGTGGTACTCAGGGCGGCACGATGAGCTGACCCAGTATTCATGAAGCCACGACTTCTCTGTCAAGTGATTGGTTTCCAATATGGTGTCATTTCCCAGCTGTTTTTCTGGATGACCACAACTTACATGATACCCAATCTTCTCCCTGTTGGCATTTGGAAGCTCTCAGTTACTGACCTTTCTCTTTCATGGGGCTTCTATGCTGGTCTTTCTCCCCAGATTATACCCTTGTTATAAAATGTGTCAAATCTAGGCTCCATAGGCTAATGGCTAAAAGGACATATCATTCATGCTGTCTTTTTATTAAACATAAAAAATATATATTCATTACCTGAGATTGTCAGCTGAAATGAGGATTTAGGCTTGGGTGTCCTTCATGTAAATGGAATTTTAAGTCATCTCCACTGCGAATATAATCCTAATGTAGGTTTTTTGATGATGCAAATAAGAATAAAGACTATTCCAGTTTAAGGAAAACGTTTTTTAGGTGACTTTCTTCTTGCATATAAAAGGGCAAGCTGCCTCTGGAATTACGGGACAGAGGTTTGTGTGCATGGAGATGAGCCCATCTGTCTGCTGTGTGTCTACCAGGTGAGCAACATACCTGAAACACACGATCCCCTGCCAGTCATATTCCCAGTTACTCCGTGCTGTGCTCAAAACTCTGTTTCCTTCCTATTGGCATAACCTTCTTTTCCTTATGCCCTTGAGGAGAAATCGGTTAAAACTATCAAAGAACCCAGTTTTGAAAGAGTCCGAGGTCAGAGCCCTTTTCCAGAAGGAGCTGTGAACAAGAAAAGAGAAAGGCAGGCAGTGGAAGTACCAGAACTTCTCCTCGCATTACGTCTGTGACCAAGAGAGAGAAATTTAAAATAAATCACATTTGATGTGCGTTAGGCAAATGCACTTTATTTGGATTGAAGTCCCATCTTCTATTGTGTATTTCTTAATGGTCTTAATCATTCAAACCTGAGTGGCTTATCTTCCTTTCAGAGCTTTGAACATTTTAACGATTCAATAGCCTTCTTTTTTAAAAGAGAGAAGAGAAAATTTTCAGGAGCAGTAGAAGAGACCCCCGGGGAGCTTGCATGTATGCTGCAGCAAAAGCTTTATTAGCTGAAGTTCCCACTGAGGGAAGATTCAGGCACAGGAAAAGCTCCTATTTCCTGTAAGAAAATGTGAGGGTTAGCAGTAAAGTGTCCCAAAAATGGAACGTGAAATTCCTGCGGCAATACTTTTTCCTCTGAATATCCCCCAAATAATAATAAGTGAAATGCCCAATGCATTCATTGTATTGCCAATAGATTTTCTTTACTCTTAAATTAAATAAACACATGAATTGATTATTTAAAGAAGCACACAGTGATCTCCTGGCTCTCTTGGAAAACCTGCCTCTCAGACATTCCCAGGCACCTTTAGGTGGAAAGGGATTAAGTCTATCCCTGTAAGATTTTCCTAGGGCTGCTATTACTCAGTACCTAGGGCTTAAAACAACAGAAATTCATTCCTGCACAATTCTGGAGGCCAGAAGTCTGAACTCAATCTGTTGGCAGGTCCATGCTCCCCACAAAGGGTGTAGGAGAGAATCTTCCATGTCCTTCTCATAGCTTATGATGTTGTCGTCAATTCTTGGTCTCCTGGCTTGTCAATGCATCACTCTGATGTCTGCCTGTCATCACATGGCATCTTCTCGTGTGTCTTTGTGTCACCTCCCCTCTGCTCTTGTCTCTTCTCTTCTTATAAAGACCCCAGTCACATTTGATTAGGGTCCAACCTCATGACCTCATTTTAACTTGACAATTGGAAAGACCAGATTTCCAAATGAGGTCACATTCATAGGTTCTGGAGTTAGGATTCCAACATATCACAATATGGTGATGGCCAGGAAGGACAAAGGTGGCCGTAGTCAAACGATATTTATTAGACAGGAGGAGAGATACCTTCTCATTTTGTCTGTTGTGACCATGTTTTGTAAGGGAGGAAGAGCAATAATCTGGAATTGGCAGGAAATTGAAAAAAAAATGCTTTTGGACTTCCTGGCAAATAAGCCAACAGCACCCCCCAAGTAATACATAGAGTGGCATCCAGAAAGAGAAGCTGGTGTGGAGTCAAGGTGAAGCACGGTGGCTGCATCTAACATTTACTGAGTGTTTATTGTGAGCCAGGTATGGTTTCAATCATTCTAGGTGCATTATATCATTTCATCATTTTCAGCGAGCGTCTTCATTTTACAGAACAAGAAACTAAATTTCAGAGTTACAAAATCGGTTCAATGCTGGAACACTGGAATATGGTTAGATACGATCAACATAGTCCTTTATTTTCTTTTTCATTATTCTTATTGTTATCACCTGCTTTGAACTAGTCTCCCAGTGCACGCAGAAAGCCTTAGAGAACAAGAGGGAGGAGGCATGAGAGGATGGCCATGCTGTTGGTGAGGTCGAGGCAAATCTGAGTATACCTTCACCTGCTAAACCCAAGCCTTGGGTGACCCAGATCTGGGGACTTGCTGACCTCAGGATCCTCAGTGGCATTCTGGAATGACGTGGTTTTGCTACCGTCTCAGCCCAGGCTGTGCCTCTGTTCCTAGAGCTCTGCCTTCTATGTTCAGGTTCCCACATGGTCCCTCTGTCGATTCTTTCTCTTCGGTGGGAGTGAAATGTAGACCAGACCCAGCTATTCCCTCTAGATTTGGGACCCAGCAAAGTGAGTGGCTCAGCATTGGTAAGACACAGTGCCTACTTTGTCTAGGGTTGTGGACTCGCTCAGCAGCTTGGGGCATCTTGGTTTGGGTAAGTGGAAGACAGTGAAGACAGCCATACTAGGCTTGGCTCTGGTTTTCTGTGGCCCTTGTGTGGGCACAGCACCTCTGAGCTCAGTTCTCCCTCTGCCTCTCTGGCTTCCATGGGTCCTTTCTGTCATAGGAGACCCTCCTCTCCAGCCCTTACACATCTTGTCCTCTAAATCACTCCAAACCTGGAGCCTGGTCCTAAAGAACCACCGTGGGCTAAGAATGAACCAGAAGGAGGGAGAAAGCAGGAAAGGGGATGCAGGTGAGAGGCAGTGGGGCTCCATCCCCATTTGCAGAGCCTCAGATTGCTGACTTGACTGTGCCTAGGCTTGGGGGCTGGACACTGCCCCAGATCCAGTGCTCTCCATCCATCAGTCCTGTGTCATCTTCAAATCTCATTTTACATTTCCTTTCTCATTCACATTTTGTGGTTGAACAATGCTTGGTTTTTGCTTTCTGTTTTTTTTTTCCTCCTGATTTTAGAATTAGGACTTCCAAGGTAGACTTTTTTCCCCCCATTTGCTGCTTTCCTCTCAGACATTTTACCTTGTTTGCCAAAGGCTGATTGTGTTACCTTAGTCCTGGTTAGCCTATTTGGCAGCTCTTGAGATGAGCCCTCTCCTAGTCGGCGTTCCTCAGGAAGTGGAGTGGGGCAGGCTCGTGGACAAGCTTCTGGAAGAGGCTGCCACTTGTTCTCAGGGTGGGGCAGTTTCACTCAGGTCTGGCTCCTCAGCCACACACCCTATAACCATGCAAATCCTATGGGGGTGGAAGGTGGAGCCTCTGCTTTTATCGTGTATGAATCATGGGGTTGTAACTTCCTGTGTCTCAGTGCTTCATTTGGATCAATGATTCAGAGTTCATTAACCTGAAGATTAAAAAAAAAAGTGTTAGTGCTGGCAATATCTAAATAAAATAATGGGCATTTTGAGAACTTCACTGTGTGAGGTTGATGATGGGTGTATTCCCACTGTGTGAGCGCAGGTGAGAAATTGTGCCACAAACCCTGACACTTGGGGACTCCATATGAGGCCTGGTGGCAGGTGAGTCCCATGTCACTGATGTGAAGCTGGGGATGGGCGTGGTGGCAGAGGCACGGAGTGACCAGGAGAGCTGCACTGGGGTGCTGGGGTGGGTGGGGTTACCCATCACCACCGGGACTTTATATGCAGGAATTAGGTTTCTCACTGGATCTCAAAGCAGGCTGCGTCTCATCGGGAACCCCCACATGAAGGCAAGTGCACCTCTTATTTAATTTTTTTTTATGGTGTGGTAAAATACACATACCATAAAAGTTACCGTTGTAATTATTTTTAAGTATACGGGTCAACGGCATTGAGAGCATTCATATCGCGTGTCACTGTCACCACCATCTATCTTTGGAATCTTTTCCATCTTCCCAAACCGAAACACACTGCCCATTACCTAATAATCCATTGCCCCCGTTCTCCAGACCCTGACATCCACTTTTCCACCTTCTGTTCCTGCGAACTGGACCAACCTAGGTACCTCATCTAAGTGGAATCATACAATTTTTGTCCTTTCTTGACCGCCTTATCTCACACAGCATAATGTCCTCAAGGTTCATCCATGTTGTGACGTGTGTCGAATTTCCTTCCTATTAAGGCTGAAGAATATCCATACCACACGTATATGCCAGTTTGTTTCTCCTCTTGTCTCTTGATAGGTACTTGAATTGTTTCTACCTTTGGGCTCTGGTGAATACTGTTCCTGTGAATTTGGGTGACCAGATATCTATCTCTTTGAGGCTCTGCTTTCAATTCTTTTGGGTAGATACCAAGGAGTAGAATTGTTGGATCGTATGGTAATTCTTTTTTTAATTTTTTGAAAAACTGTCTGCTTTGCTGCACTGTGGTGCATTCCCACCAGTGCACTAGGGCTCCAACTCATCCCCATCAACACATTATTTCCCATTAAAAATAATAGCCAAAGGGTGTGAAGTGGTATCTCACTGTAGCTTAGATTTGCATTTCCCTGATGACCACTGATGTTGAGCGTCTTTTCATGTGCTTATTGGACATCTGTATATCTTCTTTGGTTAAATGTCTATTGAAGCACTTTGTGCATTTTAAAATGAGTTGTTTGATTTTTTTTTGTTGTTGTTGTTGTTGGGATATATTCTGGATATGAACTAGTCAGATATATGATTTGCAAATATTTCCCGTCATTCATGGGTTGCCTTTTCACTGTGTTGATAGTGTTCTTTGATGCACAAAAGTTTTAAATTTTGATGTGTTTGAATTTATCTATTTTATCTCATGTTTCCTGTGCTTTCAGTGTCATACCCAAGAAATCATCGCCAAATCGAATGGGATAAAGCTTTTGTTCTGTGTTTTCCCCTGAGGAATTTTTAGAGCCTTAGGTCTTATCTTAAGGACTTTAATTCATTTTGAGTTAATTTTTGTATATGGTATAAAGGTTCAATTTTATTCCTTTGCATAATACCCAAGCTTCTTAGCATCATTTGTTGGAAAAACTGTCCTTTCCCTGTTGAATAGTCCTGGCACCCATGTTGAAAATTATTTGTCAATCACTTTGCAAAGTATTGGCATCTTAAAAATACTAAGTTTTTAAAAACATGAACATGGTATGGCTTTCCATTTATACGTGTCTTCTCTAATTTCCTTCAGCAACATTTTATAGTTTCCAGGGCACAACTCCACTGCCTCTTGGCTAAGAATATTCCAGTGTATTTTATTCTTTTTGATGCTGGTGTAAATGGAATTGTTTTGTTAGTTTCCTTTTTAAATTATTCATTGCTAGTGTATTGAATTGCAGCAGATTTTTGTATGTTGATTTTGATCAACTGCTATTGCTTAGTTCTAAAAGTGTTGTTTTTGTGGTGGTGGTGGTGGTGGTTTTCCTGGAATCTTTCTACATATAAGACTATGCCATCTGCTAACAGAGATAATTTGATTTATTTCTTTCTAATTTGGATGTCTTTCATGCTTAATGGTTCTGGCTCATACTTCAGTTTTGTGCTTGGTAGAAGTGACAAAATCTGGCATCCCTGTCTTGTTCTTGATCTTAGAGGAAAAGCTTTCAACCTTTCACTATGGAGTATGATGTTCTCTGTGGGTTTTTCATATATGGCTTTTATTATGTTGAGGTAGTTTCTTCTATTCCCAGTCTGTTGAGTGCTTTTATCACGAGAATGTGCTGAATGTTGTCAAATACTTTTTCTGCATCAATTGAGATGATCATGTGACTTTCCCTTCCTTTGGTAATGTGGCATATGATATTGATTGTTTCCTGTCTATTGAATCATTCTTCAATTCTGGGAATTAATCCCACGTAGTAATGATGCAAAATTTTTTACATATGCTGCCAAATTCAATTTGCTAGTATTTTGTTGAGGATTCTTGCACTGGTCTTAATAAGGGATTATTGGTCGGTAGTTGTCCTTTCTTGTAGTATCTCTCTGGATTTGTATCAGGGTAATGCTGGCCTCATTGATTGAGTCAGGGAGTTCTCTCTCCTCTTCATATTTTTGGAAAAGTTTGAGAGGATTCATGTTAATTCTTTATTTGGTAGAATTCACCAGTGAAGCCATCAAGTCCAATGTTTTTCTTTGTAAGGAGACTTGATGTCTGATTCAGTAGCCTTACTTGTTATGGGCCTGTTCATAGTTTTTATTTCTTTTGGTTTAGTTTTGCTGAAGTTTGGTTTCTAGGAATTTATCCATTTCATCTCAGTTATTCAATTTGTTACTGTACAGTGTTCAGAATACTCTCTTATAACCCTCCATGTCTGTAATATCTGTAGTGATGACCTACTTGCATCTCCTCCTTTAGCTATTTGAGTTCTCTCTCTCTTTTTTTATCAGTCCGTTAGCTAATGCTTTGTCAATTTTGTTGATTTTTGAAGAACCAACTCTGGGTTTTCTCTATGTTTCTATTCTCTATTTTGCTTATCTCTGCTTAAATCCTTATGATTTTCTTCTGCTAGCTTTTGATTTAATTTGTTTTTCTTTTTCTAGTTGCTTACTGTGTAAAGTTTGGTTACTGATTTTGAGGTAATTCTTCTTTTTCAATGTGGCATTAATAGTTGTAAATTTTCCTATTAGCACTTCTTTTGCTGCATCCCATAAGTTTTGGTAGGTTGTGGTTTCATTTTCATTTGTCTTGATACATTTTCACATTTCCTTTATGATTTATCCCTTGACTCATTTGTTGTTTATGGTCATGTTGTTCCATTTCCACATATTTGTAGATTTTCCAATTCTCTTTCCGATACTGATTTCTGGTTTCATTTCATTTTGATCAGAAGAGATACTTCACATGAGTCCCATCCTAAATTTTTTAACCTTGTTTTATGGGCTAACATCTGGTGTACACTGGAGAATGTTCTATGCCTTTCTACTGTTGTTGTATGGAATGGTTTGTAGATCTCCATTGTGACCACTTGGCTTATAGAATTGTTCAAGTCCCCTAATTCTTTATTGATCTTATGTCTGATTGTTCTATCTGTTATTGAAATTGTGGTATTGAAGCCTCTATTATTCTAGATCAATCCATTTCTCCTTTCAGTTCTGTCAGTGGTTTGCTTTATATATGTAGGTGCTCTGATGTTGCTTGCATGTGTATTTATAATTGTTATATCTTTTTGCTGAATTGACCTTTTATCATTCTATAACGTTCTTCTTTGTTGCTTGAAACGCTTTGCCTTAGTTTGTTTTGTCCAATGTTAGGATACCCATCCCTGCCCTTTTGGTTACTAATTGTATGGAATATATTTTTTTCTCCTTTTTTATTTCCAATCTATGCTTGAGTCCTTATATCTAAAGTGAATATCTTATAGATAGCATAAAGTTGGATCCTGGGTTTTTTGGGGGGGGGGGGCAGAATCATTCTGCCAATTTATGTCTTTTAATTGGAGGGTTTAATCCATTTACATTTGAAGTGTTTATTGGTAGGGATGACCTACTATTGCCATTTTGTTATTTGTTATCTTTATGTCTTAAGTGTTTTGTTTTTCCATTAATGTCTCCTTTTGTATTTAGTTAATTTTTTTACTTATTTTGATTTATACATTTGATTTAACTTTCATTTCCTTTTCTGTAAATTCTTAGATATTTTGTTTGTGATTTCTATGAGGATTACATATAATATCCTAAAGTTATAATGATCTATTTTAAACCAATACTTAACTTTATTGCATACAAAACGCCTTTTTTATAGCTCTTCCATCCACAGTTTGTTATTGATGTCACAAACTACATATTTATGTATTATGTACTTATTAATGTAGATTTATAATTATTTTATGCTATTTCTTGTAAATATTGTAGAAGAATAAAAAGTGAAGTTACAGTGTATGTCAGTAATCTCCCAATAAAACTGGAAAAGAGTAACAAACCAAAATTATGATAATACTGTACTAGTTTTTATATCTTTCCATGTATCTGGAGAATTTGATATTTTCATATGGCTTTGAGTTGCCATTTAATATCCTTTCATTCCAATTTTTTTACACTCTCTTTAGCATTTCTTGTAGGGCAGGTCTAGTGGTAATGGACACTCTCTGTTTATCTGAGAATGTTTGTGTTTTTTTAAAGATTTTATTTATTTATTTGAGAGAGAGTGAGAGACAAAGAGAGAGAGAGCATAAACTGGGTGAGGAGGGGCAGAGGGAGAGGGAGAAGCAGATTCCCCACTGAGCAAAGAACCCCTCTAGGGTCTCAATCCCAGGACCCTGAGATCATGACCTGCACCAAAGACAAATGCTTAACTGACTGAACCACTCCGATACCCCTGGAAATGTCTTTATTTCCTCATTTTTGCAGGATATTTGCCTAATATAAAATTACCTCTAGCCTACATTTTGCCTGAGGAATCCACTATAATCTTATAGAGACTCCCTTGTATGTGATGAGTCACTCTTCTCTTGGTGTGGATCTCTTTATGTTTATCCTACTTGCTATTTGTTAAGCTTATATTTCTATACCCATGTCTTTCCTCAAATTTATGCAATGTTTGGCCATTATTTCTTTCTGTAACTTCTCTGCATTTTCCCCCATCTTTCCCCCTCTACATCTCCCATAATGTCCATATTGGTTGTCTTGATTTTCTCTCATCATGAATTTCTCAGGCTCTGTTCACTGTTCTTCCTTCTTTTTCATTTTGTTCTTCAGTCTCAATAATTCCAAATGACTTGTCTTCAAGTTTACTGATTCTTTTTCTGTCTGCTACTGAACCCCTCACATGATTTTTTTTCAATTCAGTTTTGTATTTTTCATCTCCAGAATTTCCATTTGATTGTTTCTAATAATTCCAAATTCTTTGTAGATATTCTCATTTTGTTCATATATTTTCTTGATTTCCTTTTGTTCTTTTGTCCATGTTTTCCTATATCCTTTAGAGCATATTTAAAGCAGTTGTTTTAGTCTTTCTCTAGTAAGTCCAAAGCCAGTGTTTCTTCAGGGATGGTGTCTGGAGATGTATTTTGTTCCTTTGAATGAGCCATGTTTTATTGATTTTTTCTGTGCCTTATGATCTTTTGTTGAAAATTGGGCATTTCATTTTTTAATTTTTTAATGGTAATTTTTTTAATTTAAATTCAACTTGCCAACATATAGTATAACACCCAGTGCTCATCCCATCAAGTGCCCTCCATAGTGCTCACGCAGTCACTTCATCTCCCCATCCGCCACCCCTTCTGCAACCTTTTGTTTGTTTCTCAGAGTTAGGAGTCTCTCATGGTTTGTCTTCCTCCCTAATTTTTCCCACTTAGTTCCCCTCCTTTCTCTTATGGTCCTTTTTTACTATTTCTTATATCCCACATATGAGTGAAACCATATGATGATTGTCTTACTCTGACTGACTTATTTCATTCAGTATAATACCCTCTAGTTCCATCCATGTCGAAGCAAATGGTAGATATTCGTCCTTTCTGGTGGCTGAGTAATATTCCATTGTATATGTATCCCACATCTTCTTTATCCATTCATCTGTTGAAGGACATTGTGGCTCCTTCCACAATTTGGCTGTTGTAAACACTGCTGCTGTGAACATTGGGATGCAGGTGTCCCATTGTTTCACTGTATCTTTGGGGTAAATACCCAGTAGTGCAATCGCTGAGTCATAGGGTAGCACTATTTTTAACATCTTGAGGAACCTCCACACAGTTTTCCAGAGTGCCTGCACCAGTTCACATTCCCACCCACAGTGCAAGAGGGTTCCCCTTTTTCCACATTCACCAACATTCAGTTTCCTGTCTTGTTAATTTTAGCCTCACACCACAGGTGTGAGGTGGTATCTCATTGTGGTTTTGATTTGTATTTCCCTGATGGCAAGTGATGTGGAGCATTTTTTCATGTGCTTGTTGGCCATGTGCAGGTCTTCTTTGGAGAAATGTCTGTTCATGTCTTCTGCCAATTTCTTGACTAGATTGTTTCTTGGGTGTTGAGCTTGAGAAATCCTTTATAAGTCTTGGATACTAGTGAACATTGGGCATTTTAAGAAACAGCCCTCACTCTCAGTCTTTGCATGTGGCTTCATGCAGCAGAAGACCCTGACTAATCAGTCCTAATATAGTCTGTAGGCCCTTCTCAGGTCTGTGCTGTCCCTAGATTTGTGCATGTTTTCTTCCCAGTTCTCTCATTAATATGTTTGCTTTTAAATCTCTTAATTTCTGTAAGGGTCATACCCTTGCTCATTCAGGGGCCTTAGCTGTTCTCTTATATTCCTCAATCAGTAATACAGTTTGTGACTGTAATTACCTTTAGAATATTTTTCACAGGTTGTACCTGCTGTTTCCAGTGACTTCCCCTATACTAAGATGTGAGCCACTTTTGGTTGTTTGATCTCTGAATTGGGCGTCACAAGACCAATCCCTCAGGCTCCCTCAGGCATCCCCCTAGACAGGTTAGAAATTAGAAGGTTATAAATCAGTCCACTCTGTTGTCTCTGGTTTGCAAAGGGGACTAGCACATAGCAGCCACTTTGCTTAAGCTGTGCTGCCCTGCAAGGTCATGAAATTTCCTACCTGTTCTTGGTTGGGTGTTCACATGGTTGCTGTAGATCTCTGACCATTTCCATAGTCTCCATAATGTTATTTTAGCTAGTCTCTAGCTGTTTATTCAATGTTTCTGTGGGGGAACGGGCTTGGAGTTTTCTTGTCTGGCATCTTGCTAACATCACTCTGCTTCATTTTTGAAATAAGTTTTTAAAATATCTAATCTATTTCAAAATGTGCTGATGCATATATATTAGTGTTCTGTAATTTTTATGCCTTTTCCCATATTCTTAAAATGAAAGCAAAAATGCGAATAGATTCCAGTCACTGCTGGAAGAAGAGGGTCTTTACTCTGCCAATCTGATATGTGTGATGGCTAAGAGGACCTTTTGTACTTCACAGGAATACTGTCACTTTTAAAGAGAACCAAGTGACCATGTATAATTAGAGATGCTCCTCCTTAAACACAAATCTGCTTTCTCACTGAGGGGTGGTATTAATCTCTCCAGATGCTGCTGGAAACAACACCATGTGCCTGGACACCCACAAGAATTAAAGGGCAGTGACCATGCTCCCCCGTTCCAATGACCAGGCCTATTTGGGCCCAAGAAGTGACAGCAGTATTGTAATGTGAAAACATGCCACTTACTAAAGCAGCCTTCACTCCTCAGGGAAAGTTTGTGGCCAGGGTATGACATTGACAGAAAATTGGAATCACAGCTAAGATGCAGCACTCAGAGGATGGTCCTTCACTTCACATGTCCCTGTTGACCTCCAGGCCATGTCCTATGTGCTTCTGTTGCTGGCTCTGCAAATCCCCTAAACCCTTCCCTCCTCTAGCACCTCATCCTAAAGGCCCATTTTTAGTGACCCATATTTCTCATTTCCTATTGGATGTTTCCTGAGGGCCACATGTGACCCTCACCCAGGCCCAGCAGTGCCATCTGGAGGACTCACTAAATGATCACTTCTCTGAGGCACAGCCTCACAGCCCAGTGACCCTAACAAGTATCAGTGCACAGGCTGTTGGCAAAAAGAAGGGACAAGTTCTCAGGGCTGCCTCTCAGGGCCCCACCCCAGAGGAAGGAAGGAGGGACTACCCACCTCTCTGACCTCAGGCTGGGGAGGGTGGAGGACTCAGAATCCATGGAAGTCTCTCAGGGTGCCAGCCCTCCTCCCAGGGAGCCCTGGATGAGCCGTGTCCACACAAGGAGGTGGGGACCCTGCTTCCTACACCCCCACCTGTGCAGAGTTAGTTACTGGAACTCTGCCCTGACCCTGATTTACTGCAGCTGGTTAGAAAAGAAGGGAAACCTAATAACAACAAAAGCAAGCCTGATTGTGCCCTAGACAATAAACCAGCTTGCAACCTCCCAAAAACTGTTGTAATTCCAAGTGAGAAGGCCTCTATTTTCACTCACTCCTGATCACTAATTAGCCTAATTTCAGATACAGTCTGTACAGATAGATTCCCAGTCCAGGTTCTGAGGCAATTCCTCTCCCCTCCTCCGGGCCCTGTGAGGTCGTTTTCACCGGTCAGGTGGGCATCTGTGCCCCAAAGCCTCCCTGGACACCCCTTGCCTGGGGACCACAGTCGCCCTTCCTGGTTTGGACACCAAGGGCCCCTCACAGTGCATCCTGTCCTGGCTTCCAGGCTTGTCCCCTCACCAACCCATTTCCTAAACATCCCCACTCCCCAACCCACAGCTCCTTGCAGCTTAGTGCCTTTACCTCTGGGTGCCCTCTGCCTCACACTCCGCTCCTCTTTTGGCCTCTGTCTAAGCTCTCTTCTGTGGAAGCCTCGCATCCACTGCCTCCTCCACCAGGCATTGCCTGACTTCCCAAGAATGCACCTGTTGCATTTCCCTGTCGACTTGGAGGCAGCTCCTGAACCACATGATGCTGGTTCCCGGCCCCCATCACCAGCCTACATGGCCCTGAGAGCCGGAGTCCAGCCTTTTGTGTTCCATGCCCAATGTGTTTTCTCACCCATCAGTCACTAGAATGTTGTAAAGGAAGTATTTAGTGCATTTCCAGGTGTAAGCAGCTGTCATCTCATAGAAAATAGCTTTTAAAGGTGATTCATTGTGTATAGAGCATATTGTGGTTTAATTATCGGTGAGTCGGCACCACTGTTAAAAATATATATTTTACATTATTCCTAGGGCCAAGCACCAGAGTGATGTTGAACAGCAAGGACTGCTATGGCAACTTTTGCAGAATAATTTTTAATTCACAAAACCCATTCAAAGACTGAAAAGTTGTATGTGACATAAGCATATGGTGAATACATCCACAAGCACATTGTTATGGTCCCTGAGGGCCTCATGATGCACTTAGATCCTCTCCAAGTGGGTTAGCATTTACGCTGCATTGATGACTTCTGAATTGCTGATACTGTGATATCCCATAGCTTTATGGTTCATCTAATTTAGTAAAATGAGACTTAAAAATCACACTCGAATAAATATTGAGCAAAGGTCAAACTAACTCTTTTCATAATAATAAAGAGATAATATTGGGAAGCATCATTGTCCTTTTCATAAAATGTTCCAGAATTACATAAGATAAATTACATTTACTTAGCACAAAATGTCTTTTTAAAATAAATTGTAAATCGTGAATAATCTGAGGGATGCATCTACAATTGTAGTTCATATCCACCTGTGCTTGATGATGTCCTTGAAATCTCCTTTCTTTTTTTTTAACATTTTATTTATTTATTTGATATATATATAGAGAGAGCACAAGCAGAGGGGAGGGGCAGAGGGAGAGAGAGAAGCAGACTCCCCACTGAGCAGGGAGCCCCTTGTGGAGTTTGATCCCAGGACCATGATCCTCAGATCATGACCTGAGCCCAAGGCAGAAGCTTAACCGACTGAGCCACCAGGCACCCCTGTCCCTGACACCTCCTAAATTCATGTTTTAAAAAGTTACTTAGTGTTTTAAAGGATATTGCAGAAGTAGGACTTCTGCCTAAAATCACTTATTGTGCAAGGTCCTCATTCTTATGCATTTTACACAAAAAGAATTTACTAGTCATAAGCCATGGCTGATGGTCATGAGAACAAGGTTAATTGTGAACAGAGAAACAAGGATGGGGGGGCAGAGAGAAACTGAGCTATTGTGATTCACTTTCCAGGAAATGAGCTCTCTGAGTTTATTAGGCATCTAGGAGGCAGTGAGACCTTCTAGAAGTCTGGCTTAGCAGATCACTTAGTGCCTGCTTTCCCAAACCGCATATATTTATAATTAAAATTCTGTTTTCTGCCAGTATCCTTGTGTTGTGAATGGGGAAGTGAAGTCCCCCTGATGGGGGAATTTAAGGAGCATTCTAACGTGGTTGTGGAAGTTACACACAGGAAAGCTAAGAAATGACAGGATTTGATACACTCACAGGTCCTAGGGCGGGAGGCATAGCCAGCACAACTTGGTAGTGGCTGCATGGCCCAGGAGCACCCAGGAGGTGGCCCTACCCAGCAGGTGCAAAGCTATGCCAGTGGGAACCCCTGGGCACATACCCATATTGGGGTCAGGATGGAACACAAAGCCTTGAAGGGATTTCACTGGTGTGTTTGGATGTCCCGGGGTCACAGGGCAGGCAGGGGAGCTTGTAACAGGAGCCAGCCTGACCACCCTGGTCCACCTGGGTGGGAGCTCACAGCCTCTGTGTAGGAATGTTGAGTCATCTGGGAAAGAAGAAGTGTTAACAATTTACAATCCAGTCATCTTCACTCTTTATTCTCATTTTCAACCTTACTTTCCTTTCCCCAGGTAAGAGAACCAAGACGCTGACATTGCCCAGTACAATTCCAAAATCTCTAAACTGTCTTTAATCACCTGAAACTGACAGAGAGGAATCGTGTTCTATTAATTAATGCTGATGTGGAACTGAGACATGTGACATTCTGCTCAGGTGTCCGTGCTGTCCCTGGGCTCTGGACCCCCGCTCCTGGCATTTTTCAGATTCCTCTGTACATTCATTATTGTCTGAAAGAAAAGAACCTCATCTTTCTGTTTTTGTTTCTTCTTTTACTTCTTTCTTCCTACCTAGCCTCATTCCACAAATCATTGGCCATGGGATTCTGGTGCTTTCAGTCTATAAATCACTACCACCTCTTCCCTCCATGGTGGAGAGTACAGAGCAATCACTGTCGCCTCAATTTTTGCATAGAAAGAATGGAAATTCAAGAAGATTAAAAGATTTACCAGACTCCACACAACAGGGAACTCTGAATTAGATCTTGTACTTAACAAACATTATTTTCTTCACAAACCCATCACCGCCTCACTAAGTTTATATGGATGTCAAATGTGGGCAGAAGGCTGTTAGAACTCTAGTTGCAGGGCATCCACCCCCATGTCCTGGGAGTGGGTGGCCAGGAGCTGAGGTGGGGTGGTGCCCTGGGAGAGGGAGTCTAGGGGCAGTAGTGCTGAGCATTCTCACATCCCTTTATCTCCACCATTACTCTCCTGGGCCATGGCAGATCATATGGTCTCCAGGGCTCTCCCAGTGGGTCCAGCTTAGGCGCCAGGAATCCCAGAACACAGACCCCAGTGGACCTGTCAACTGTTGGTGGTACAGAGTAGGGCAGGCAGGTTCAGGATAAGCAGGCAGAGGATGTCAGCCACTCCTCTGTGTTTAATGGAACCTTCGAGAAACAGGCATGGAATGGAAAATCCCATCCTTGTATCAGGACACCTACCACATTTTTGTCACTTTCGGTGCATAGCATCCTCAAAAACACAAACTTAAAAGCTTCAAGGCATGTGAATGGGAGAATTATATCTTTTAATATTTCTACTGTATTTGAAGTGGGTATTTAAAGTGAAAAAAGTAGTCAAAGTATTTTTTCTAAATCACTGCTTAAGCAGCTGTAAACATTTTTTAAGAAAAATAGCCCAGGACAGAAATATAATAGAGATTGCATACATTCATGAATCTATCTGACTCCTAACAAGCCAAACTTGGGAAGCATGGAGCATTTTCTATGTTAGAAGCATAATTATAAATCGTTAAAATACCCACTTGATCACACTACAGATCATTTTTATTGCCTTACTTGAATGCTCACTTAAGAATTTTCTCTGAAATGTACTCAGAGCAAAGACAGTTAAACAATAAAAGTGAGGTATTGTGAGACCATAATACTATCTTAGAAATAGTGTAGAAACCACTTACCCTGGCACAGCCTTTCGACATGTTTTGTTTGCGTGTGTACTGTTTTTCCCGATGGTAAGTCTTGAATGAAGGAAGGATGGTATTTGGATCCTTACAGGAAGAAGTACCAGAATTCTCTCCCGTCCTTTCCACGTGCAGCAGGCCTGTGAGGGGCTCACCTGGACCTTTCACCCCACGTGTCCGTGGCTTCTTCTGATGCAGAATCTTGGCTCTCACTGTTGTCCTTTAAACTCTTGGGAACTGGTAAAATCTTGTCATGGGTCTTTCTTTCAACCAAAGTTGGTGGGGCTTCGGAGCCCATCTGTCCAATCCCTGAGCGCGCTGACAGTCGGGTTGGAGGCATGAGACGTATGAGGGATTGATTTAAGACAAACAGTAACTCAGCATCATACTCTCAATGTTTCTTTCTTAGAGTTTTTTTCCTGAGAATTCCTACTTACTGTTTCAATCACTCAACAGTCTTAGTTGGTAGGAAAATCTAGAAGCATGTGTAGATAAAATCTCTATTCAGTGAGTAGATTCCTCCCACTTGTACCCTAGTGTGGTGCACATTATTCCGAAAAGCTCATGCCTTCAGTCTCAGAGGCAGGCATCCTGGGGGCTGATCCCTTGCTCCACGGTTTGCTATATAGTTTGGCGAAGAAACTTTCCATATCTGAGCCTCTGTTTTTCTTTCTGTCCATAAAAAAACAGCATGATTAACCCTCACACATAGGGTCATGGTATGGACTTATGGAGATCTTGCCTATGAAAAAAAATCACAATTAGCGTCCTGGACATAGTCGGATCTTAGTACGGGTGAGCCTCTTTTCTTCAGATGGGTGTCTGACTGGTTCAAGCTAGCAAAGGGGCTGATATGTGGTCCTCCTCCAGGCTCCATGACAACCCTGGATGGGAAGTTGCTGTGGGGCCGAGGACAGTGACCATGAGCACCAGGGCAGAGGCAGTGGTGCCCTGGCTGGAGGTCCAATACCTGCACATTAGGTATTTTCCCCTATGTTTTATGTTCTGTCCACAGAACGAGCCTGAGGCAAAACTGTAAGGCAGGCAAAGAAAGTGTTTTGTCATTTCCCTCCTACCTGCTCATAGATGAGCATTTCCTCCTCCACTCTGTGTGCTCGCTATCAGGTAGAAAGAAGCTCTTCTAGAAAGCAGCACGGCTGCTTCTGTTCCTGTAGAGCCTGACAGAGAGCCTGCCTGCAACTGGGGTTGGCTAAATACTGTTGAATAAATAAATGAGCGAGAACTTAACCTAGAGGAATGTTACAAAGGGGTATTTCCACTTCAGGAGGAGACTTCTCCAGATTGAAAAGCTTTTAAGACTCACAGCAAATCAAAAGTTCAATGCCATGGTGGCTCCTCAGACTCCATGGGAAAGAAGAAGAGGGATATTTTGAAAGACAGTGATCACCTCTGGCATTTTTCAAATCATACATCATAGTTTGCCCAGTGGTTACAAAGTGAATGTTGCTTATGTGTATTGTCCTTTCCTGTAGCTTATCTGCTGTAGGTCCCCGCTCATCTGGCTAAGCCTGTTGTCATTCAGGCGTTAGGCTTAAATCATTAATTCTGCTCTCTTGCTTTTTTTTTTTTAGCACTTACATGAATGAATGAGATAAATCTTTGCTTTCACTTATTTATAGAAAAGATTACATATTATGTTAGTATTTCTGAAATGTTGGTAGCCAAGGTCAGTGATAAAACATGGGAAGGTCCAGTCTCCTACACAATGGGGGATTTTCTTCTGAAACTTTGTCTCAGGTCCGTGAAATAATCCAAAAGAGAGGTAATAATAAGTGATTTTGCTTTACGAACCAGACAACAGCAACAAACGCTTGCTTGCACTTCATCCGGTTGGACTGATTGATTCATGTGTAGGCGGGCGTGGTTAAGTTGTCGTGACAAGTAAGTGAGGTGATCTAAGCGAAGTTCTTGGCTCAGGGCTTCATCCATAGGAAGCACACCACAAACATGGAATGTCACCATCGTTACCAACTTGTGAATAATTTGGTAATATATTTTCTCCTCTCCTGGATTCTCCTCTCCTGTATACTTCTAAAGCTGGTTCAAAAATGTCAGTCGGGGCACCTGCCTGGCTCAGTAGGTTAGGTGACCAACTCTTGGTTTTGGCTCAGGTCATGATCTCAGGGTCCTGGGAACGATTCTGTCGTCCAGCTCCACATTCAGTGGGAACTCCGCTTGTCCTTCTCCCTCCTCCCTTTGCTCCTCCATTCCTGCTCCTCCCCTGCACACTCTCTCTCTTAAATAAATAAATAAATAAATAAATAAATAAATAAATAAACAAATAAAAAAAATAAAGTCTAGGGCAGCCCAGGTGGCTCAGCAGTTTAGTGCCACCTTCGGCCCGCGGCCTGATCCTGGGGACCTGGGATCGAGTCCCACATCAGGCTCCCTACATGGAGCCTGCTTCTCCCTCTGCCTGTGTCTCTGACTCTCTTTCTCTATGTGTCTCTCATGAGTAAATAAATAAAATCTTTAAAATAAATAAATAAAGTCTAAAACCCAAAATTTCAGTTAATGTAAATTTCATGAAATTTTGGAAACCAATGGTCTTTTGCTGCCTAGTGGCAAAATATCGTAGAAATTGATTTGGGATGATGCAATACAAAAGCTCCTCTCTATAGAGGGAAAAAGTGATCATGCTGTAGTGTGCACAAACTTGAGGTAGAAATATTATTTGTAGGATTCTGTGTTCAGAATTCCTCAAATCAGGGCACTCTCCCCACTCCCCCAGATGCACCAAGGCATTCATGGTCACTGCAGCATGGTTTGTAACAGTCAAGCATCAACAGCTACCTAGATGTCTATCAGTGTGAGATGGGTAAATCATGTAAAGTCAATACTTAGTTCTCAAATATTTTATGAGAATGCCTTGATATCTAATAAGCAAATGATAATAAGTAAATGATAAAATGATAAGCAGATACCTAGAACTTCCCAAGTGCTGGGCACTGTTCCCCACAGTAAGCTTCTGAAGTGGGTACTATTATCATTTTACAGGCACAAATGGGCTAAGGGAATTGTCCAGGATCTCACAATAAGTGGTTGATGGTGAGGTAAACACATTTACTAAATAACACAAGGAGAATTGGGGTCTAGATGTGCTCTGAGATCTCTCAGATGACCATATCTCACAGGGTTAAGAGCCCAGGCTTTGGGGTCAGACAGCTCTGAGTAAGAACCTGGCTGTGCCACGGGCCAGCTGTCCCCTGGGCCAGATGATTGAGTACCTCTGAACCAGTTTTCAGATCTATGTAAAGAGCAGGCCCAGTTTCATGGGGTCTCATGGGGTTACGGGTGAAGGGAGCCAATGGTGGAGATGCAGGAGGGGAGGTCCTAGTGGGGGGACCCACTCTAAACCCGAGTTGGTGTGGAGATTATTTGAAAGTGAAGGCGTTTGGGAATGAACAGCTGCAGGAGGAAGCCTTCATGCAGCTAATCTGACAAAGCATCGGGTGCTGAGAGGTGAGGCTGCCTGGAGCCCCCTCCGCAGGCAGGCCCGCGCCCGGGAGAGAGACTGAAATAAACTTGCCCCGCATCCCAACTCCGTGGAGTTCCGTGGCACAGAAAAGGAAAGAGCACTCTCACCTGCATAAATAAATATTATCCCAGACTTCCCCATCTCTGATTCATTCTCCCTAAAATCCATTTGTCTTTCCTAAAGGAACTTTTTTGTTCTTTCCTTAGAAGCACTGTCTCCTCCCTCTGTCCTGGCTAAAGGAAGTCTATAAGCCTCCAGGTCAGGAGCTGGCTTCTTGTCTCGTTAACTCCTGTTTATATGAACATGCTTTTTCTCCTGTTAATCTCCCTGGCATCTGCTCATTCCAAGGCCCTTAGTCATTTCATCTGAGAGAGGCAGGGAGTCTTTCCTCCCTGACACTAGCAGGTGCTCAGTGCGTAACATCATCTTCTCCCATGACTCTGAAATCTCAGGATTCTAGTTTCGTCTGCATATTTTAAAAAGTCCAAAATGTACCCTGAGATTATAAATGAGATCATCAAGCATACTGAAATACAGAGGTAAACATTTTGAAATGGAAGCAATCTGGATTATACACAGAACATAATGTAGATTTCTTCCAATTCTGTAAAATTTTCTGTAGGTGGAAATTTGACTGCAGAGACAAACTGTGGAGACAAATTACATGAGTAGGCTATAGCGGAGGAAAACTTATAATCGAGCAAATGTGATATATGGTTAATGAGATGCATGCTTTTTATTATGCCACATGTTGATTAAAAATGAATGGTAAGCAGTACACAAAAAATGACTTGAGTTGATCCTGCTTCTAAGTGATTAAAATGAACATGAGCTCCTGATCTGCCTTCCCAAAGATTGGGGCCAGAATGGACCTTTCCTCCCTGCTTCCCTTTTGGAGGAGAAGCGTGGAGGGGTGCCTCCAGATGACAGGGACTGGGGTCTTGTGGATCCAACATGCTTCCCTGTTGAGGGGAGGGATGAGGAAGGATGAGGCAGTATTTGCTAACATTTTCCCCAGTTCCTGGGACATAGGCTGGAGCTTCTCTAGAAGGCCATTAATGATAGGAAGGATTTTATGACAGAGGGGTGGCAGCTGCTGTACCTAAGTCGGGGACCTCATGTCTGCCCTGTCTCTAATCATGGGGATCCCTACTAAAAAATCTGAAGACAAATGACTGGTGGGAAGCAGTAAATGCAGAAGACAATCATAATAAACCATACAGAATGGCTAAATGTTGGCTGGGAGAAAGAGTGGCTTCAGCATAGTAAGCTTTTTTGTATTATTTGACTTCTCTAGCTAAAGCCATCTATATTTATTTCATAAATCTGTATTTATTTTCCATGTCAACAAGGTTTTCTTGCTAGTGAGAACACAGACTACAGTTTGCTTTTTCTTGTCATTTTTTAAATTAAGAAACAATGTAACATGCAGCATTTAAAAATAAAAAATAATTTGTAATCATGCATTAATAAAAGCAAATGAGAGCACAACCTAAAATAACACATCAGTATATTAGGATATATAAATGTTTGCATAGCGGCTTGACTTAAGCAGATTATTTAGTCCTACAGCTTTTCCTACATATTCTCTATGAAGTCTTCAGGGGGATGAACTTTATACTTTCCATGCAGAACTGTGTGAAGCGTCTGAGCTTTAGCTCTATTTTCAACGTTAGCCTGCCTGTTTCTTGGATGCTGGGAGAAGGCAGGAGAGTCCTGCGTCAGGATGGGGCAGTGTGTGGCTGATTTGGTTATTCAGAAAGTCAAACAGGCAGCACATCCTGGCCTTGGTTCTCTGTGACCCTGTGTCACACATGGGCCATGTTGATAGGCCCAGATGGATGCCTGCACACGCCAGGGGTTATGTTATAAGGGCTTAGGAAACCTGAATCTTTTGTGCAGAATCATGCCTCTGCTTCACCTGGAAGAAAAAAAGATTATCTTACAAAGCAGCTTTCTGTATAAATGTCCTTGAAAAACAGGTCAGAATAAAAGATAGTCAGGGCTTCTCTTTGTAAGAGGTGCAGAAATGTGAGAAACCCATGAAGAATTGTCTTACCTCTGCTCTGGCCCCCATGGCCTTTTATCATCCCTAGGAAACAGTGAGGATATGTGGCGAAGGGGCTTACTTTTTATTTATTTCAACTTCCTTTTCAGATATGTATTTCTTTTATCCTATTGTACGCATAGTTCTTGTGTCAGAGTTCATTTTGAACTTGTAGTGACCATAATCATTTTGGTTTAACAGTATTGCTAACTCAAATTTTAAAATGCTAAGGAAAGAACTTTTTTTTTTTTGTTTTGGTTACTGAAACCACCAAAACTTTAGATAGACAATAGAAAAACAGCTATTTAATCTTGATAGAATTTTTAAAAAATATTTTACTTATTTATTCATGAGAGACACACACACACAGAGAGGCAGAGACATAGGCAGAGGGAGAAGCAGGCTCCATGCAGGGATCCCGATATGGGACTCAATCCCGGGACTCCAGGACCATGCCCTAGGCCGAAGGCAGGAACTAAACCGCTGAGCCATCCAGGGATCCCTGATCTTGATACAGTTTTAGACTTATTTGGCTAAATCCTATATAAGTTAACATTTCCTTTGAAAGCAGAATTGTGGCTACCACTCAGAAACGACTCTTAATTTTTGTATAAGTGACAGCTAAATCTTGTGATGGTAAGTATGTTTCCCTTATAAACAAAGTGGGGCTAATATCAAAATATCTGATTTGAGAAGAAAATTTTGAATGGAAAAAATTTTCATTCTGCTGCTGCAGGATTGTTTGCTTGTTCCCCTATGTTAAAATGGGCAGTTTTCCTCTTCCTTAAAAGCATTTATTTATTTAAAGTTTATTTATTTATTTATTTATTTATTTATTTATTTATTTATTTATTTAAATGATCTCTCCACCCCACATGGGGCTCAAACTTGTGAATGTGACATCAAGAATCATACATCCCTCTGAGCCAGCCAGGGGCCCTGGTGGTTAGCATCTTGAAAGAAATTAAAATCCACAGAGAATGGTTTAGAGTATTTATTTAGTAGTTCAGTGGTATTCACTCTTCCTCAGAAATTATTTAAAAATGGAGTTTTTGTTCAAGATGTCTAAAACTAGTCTGAGGTTTTTTTCCCCCATCCCTGTATTGTGCTGTAATTGACACATACCATTTCCCTGGGCCCTCACATGGTCTTTGCTCTGTGTGCACACTACCCCGGGTCCTCTCTGGGAGTCCAGATTTCCTCTTGTAACAACCCAGTCACACTGGATTAGGACTCACCCTAATGGCCTCATTTTACCTTAATCACCCCTTTATAGACCCTGTCTCCAAGCACAGTCATGTTTTGAAGTATTAGGGGTTCAGGATTCCACCTAGGAATTTGGGAGGGGGACACAATTCAGCCCATCATAGTAAGTGAAATGAATTCTCTACCTTATGAGATACTTTCATGTTGAATTAAATACATCCTGGCATCAGTTCGAATCACTGGAACTTCTCGATGAGAAATCTTCTGAAATTTTGTACAAATAACCTGTTTGACATTTCATTATTTTGAACATATACAGGAAACTAACAGGAAAGTGCTATTCTACCAATAATCTGAATTGTTAAAGAATGTCATCAAAACTATGCCTAGAGTCAAGTTTAAATGTTATATTTAATTCTTTTCATTCAGTTGACTTCTTTAATTCCTTCAAGTTGCTCATAGGATAGGCACACTATTAAACACTCATTTAAGGCATTTCTTCTAACACTAGCAATACTTCATTTTATTCTTTTGTGTCACTCTTCAAGTACCAAAAGCTAATTCATTTTTCAAAAAATAAGCTTGTGCCATGTATCAAATCACACATGCTTTTTGTGATGTTCTGGTATTGTTTTCAATAACCATACGCTTTTTAAAATATGATCTTGTTGTTATTGGAAATACTGTTTTTCTGGCTTTTTCTCCACTTTCAACCTCTTTGCCAACATAAATTTGCCTTCCAGATATCTTATAAAATGTATTTCTCCCAATCACTTAGAAAGACTGGAAAGGGAGGAGTATTGAGAAACCCAAACTAGTTTTTCTGCAGAGTCAAGGAAACCTGTCTTCTCTCTTGGGTTCATATTTCAAGAAGATAAAAGCCTACAATGTAATGATGTGTTTTAAAGATCCTTTCTTTCAACAAGATTTTAGTAATGTTTACATTGCTCTTCTTTATACGGCGCATATAACAAAAGCATGTCAATTAGAGCAGCATTTGGGACCCTGTTTCCTCCAGCTGCATTGGCCCTGGGATGTGGGTGATTCCAGGGCCAGGCCTATGGGTTTCTGGATGGTGTAGCTGTGCTTCGAAGTAGGGGAAGGTGGTGGGACACAGAGAGGTGATCGTCTCTTTTTGCTCAGCCACTGGTTTGACTTTGTGACTTGCTTCCACTAAGACCCCATAAGAAAAACCAGGAAATACTGCCTAAGTGCATGCTTTTTCCAACATATTGAGATTTTCATGTCAGAATATATTACATACATACTTATACATATTATGTGCATTAATACATATACACCCAAGAAAATCTTTTCAGTGCACTTCAGGTACATGTTGGCTTGTTTTAGGCAAGAAGAGAGATTATTCACTCACTTCCTAGAACATTGTTGAAGTAAACTTACCTGCACAGGCTAAAACTCTAGTGTTCACCCAGCACAAAGCACCCGGTTAACTGAGGTCTCAAGGGGTGATCCTTCCAGATCATACATTGGACATCCCAATCCATGTTACTGCATGTCCAATTCACTCAATAAAACTAAAGTAGAAAGGGCATACTTCCCTTGTTTTATTTATGTGTAAACGGGACAGTACTTTCTAGCTCCATAAAACATTAAAAATAATTTATAACAAGAGCATTGACTTTAAAGCAACTGAGTACAACTTTTACATGGCCTAACTATAGGAAATCATTTTAGTACATCCTTTCATGGTCTGTGAGCCTCTGGAAATAATAGGGACGGAATATTACTTTGAATAATAACAATAATTATTATTATTCCCCCAGTATTCATGAAGAAGCCAAGACGTGGGGAGATTGAAGCATCTTGTCCAAGATCATCATGGCCCCGTAATTAGCATGGTCAGAATGAGAGCTTGGGGATAGCTGCCCACTCTCTTAATCCCAGCAACATCTTCCCTTCTACCTCAGAGGTCTTAAAATAAAACGAATAGCATGAGTGAATAATGAAGCTCAGATTTCCTAGGGGCTCAGAGTAGAGGCTTAATATTTATTTATTTTTAAAGTCACTGAGACCTGTTTCTATAAGTGGCATCACTCATATTTTGAAATAAGACATTGATATAAAAGTCTTTCTTAGGACACAGATATTTTAGATCTAAAATGACAAATATGTAAGAGGCATCTTGAAAGATCATCTGTTGACTTTAACACAGAATTGCGGTGACTCACGTTACACTAGGGACCATGGCTCTGAGTGAACCTCCCAAGGATCCTTTCTCATGATTTAGATCCTTACTGGTGTGACTGCTAACTAAACTCAATGCAAGGTTGACAGCTTTTCAGAAATGTCACCTGTTCCTAAAACAAACTATTTTAGAAACATGTATATTGCACATGAGTGGGTCCCAAGCCATAAACTCGACTTACCTTCAGCGCAGCTACCGTGGAAACAGAAAACTTCATCAGACATCGTTTGTTCCTAATAGTGGATGAAACTTTCAATTGTGATGCCATTAAGGTGATTGAAGATTGAGTCCACGTCCAACTGAAGTGTTCCTGATGATTAGCAGGGAGGGTTTTTGTTGGTTTGCTTCTTAGTGTTAGGTGAGCCAACAGGCATGCCAGAAAGACAAGCCCGTGAAACTCCTCACACTAACTCATCAAAATTGTAAGACAGTTTTCTCTTGTTCTTAACTTTATGCACAAAAATGCTGGTTTCCCCACGTGCCAGAGAAATGGGGAAAGAATTTGGATGGAGCCGATTTTGTCCAGGTCCAAGTGGAGGGGAACTCTGTCTGAACGTGGGCAGGGAAGTGCTGAGAAATTGCCAAGGCCTGTGTGCAGTCCCCAGGAAAGCTCCTTCCTGCTCCCATGGGGTCTTCATCCTGTCACTTGTTAGAATAGGGCAAGAGTGGGCCTTTGTTCCTGCCAGTCTGTGTTTGGCCTCTATATCCAAGTCTGTTCTAGAAACACCAAAGGAAATGTAGATGAGGCAAACAATAGATTATACCACCTCTTAAGAGATAGACATTAGCTTAGCAAAAATATATGGGATCATTTCGGTAATGAGCCCCAAAAGTGTGAATGACATACTAGTAGAGAGCTCTCCTATGCCAAAGTCATTTCACTTAATTTCTGTATCTTTAAAGAAATGTATTTTTGATTCATATCCAAAGAGACAATTGATCATTCTACAAAAGACAAAAATACTGTAATTCCTTAAAATGAGAATGAATTAAAATAATCGCACAGGTGTACCCACATACATACATACATTCCAAGTATTTGTATATAATTAAGATCATATGTGATGAATGTTTTGTTTTGTTTTGTTTTGTATGCAGATTCTCAGAAGTTGTAAAGAGTGCTTTCCAAATCTCTTCTTTTCATAGGCTGTTAAGACATTATTGCCACTTGAAATATTTCTTAAATAGTATTCTGTCTAAATTCCATTAAAACAGAAATAGAAATTCCTTTTGCTATATGGCATTGTCATCACACAATCTGAAGTACAGTGTTCAGAATTTATATTCAATAAACAAAGTGCTTCAGAAGGAAGTAATGTTATCTGAGGAAAATAAAACAATTTGTTAAAATATCCTTCCTGGGAAATGATTTCGTTACACGGTTTATACGGAGGTTTAAAATTGTTGTCAGTTACACTCAAATAAATATTGACTTCAGTTCTTAAGTTGAATTATAATTTTGGCATCACTGTGACTGTAGGAGCTGATATCCCTCCCTTGATTATTGATCTGCACGTCTTGGATAATGACCCTGAGATAGAAGGCAAGTAACACGATGCAGAGCTTGACAGATGAGCTGCCTCTGCCAAATGCACCCACAATAGTCAAAATGGCGGCCCAGGCTATGGCCACAGTGGCCAACACTCATGGACCACCTACCTCCAGGCAGGTGTGGGAACATGACTTTTCAGATCCTATGTCACTGAATAGCAGCTCAACCTTTGGAGTTAGGTTTGACCAAGCTGGTCTTGTAGATGAAGGAAGTGTGGCTTGCAGGAAGCCAAATAACTGTTAAGACCATGTGCCAGAGAGTAGTGCAGCTGATACACCAGGCAGCTCCTGCTCATGCCAGCCTGTGGTTCCTGCAGGAAGGTAGGGATGGAGAGAGCACATGCCCCACATCCTATCTGGCACATAGAAACAGTGGAAAGGGTTGACCCTTGGCATAACAGTTGCTAAACCTTGGAAAAAAGCTGATGTCAGGCAACGATTACACTTTCACTGAGCAAGAGAGAGATGAGTGAGGGCCTCCTGGTTGATGTTTCATTCCCTAGCCAAGAGAAAGTATGTGACTGTCTGAGACTGGCACTGCCGTCGCATTTGAGTTTTCTGTATTCTCCGTTCCATCTCTTCATCCCTGCTTGTCATGGCTTACAACCCGGAGTCGTGATTGGCCTTGGTTTGGTCTGGTCTGGTTGTTAAGCCAGATCTGGTGTTTCATGAAGCAGAACAACCAGGCAGGCATCCTTCTTGGCTGAGCTGAGAGCTTTGCTCCTGGGCTGTATGGTACTAACTACAGGTGGATAGGGGAGTCTGTCCTTCCAGGGCAGGTGAGCATAAGAAAAGGTCGACTCTTTGGTTCCCTGATTTTATTAGTGTTATATGAAGGAGTATTATGAGAACATCTTTGACAGTCTGGATGATAAAACTTGGAGAGATCAAAGGGCACAGAACTTGGAGTTTTGACTGTGGGTTCCAGAGAAGTGCTAGCTAGAACTTAGGTCGATTTAGCATTTGACATTAGAGACACATCACAGCTTAGCACCCCTACTGTTTGCTTTCAGAGCATAAACCAATAAGGTTCTTGGGGTTCCAGCAAGGAACCTTATGGGGGCAGCATTTCCTATTAAGATGCTGTGTTGATGGAAAGACTTAGGTTGCTATGGCTTCCCTATAGCATTGGCCATTGGGGAAAATTGATGAGGCATCTGATGAAGAGTCCATGGAATCAATTTTAAGATGGGATTTGAAACTTCAGGAGCAGACTCTAGAATGCTCAGAGCAGAAAGAGCTCTGGTTGAAATCCTGGTCCAGAGGAGGCAGGAGCAGGTTCTGGGGCTCAGGTGACAGGACAGTAAAGCCCAGCCTTCCCGTGGACTTCGGAGGTGCAGAGAAATTGTTTCCATAGGAGTTGTGATCTCTACAGCCTCCTGAATATTGATGAGCGGGCGTTAATGCAAGACCTCAGGGGTGCGGGGAGTAGATCTGCTGATAGGAGACAACTAAACTCATTTCATCTGAAACCCACCCATCCTTTTTTTTTTTTTTTTTTTCTGCATAAAAGTGCACAACAGGTTAGTAAACGCAGTCGAAGAGAAACTGCCAGGACAGGGAGGAGAGGGTGCGTGGAAATGCACTTCCTGTGTGTTGGAGTCTGTGCTTTCTTGTAGTTTTTCTTGTATGTGTGCATTACCCTTCAAAACATCCATTAAATCATTTGTAACATATCAATGATTAATATGTATATATACAGAAGCATCACCCTTTTTAAAAAAAAAGATTGTATGTATTTGTTCATGAGAGACACACTGAGAGAGACAGAGACACAGGCAGAGGGAGAAGCAGGCTCCCTGTGGGGAGACTGAGGCGGAACTCCATCCCAGGACTGTGGGGTAATGACCTGAGCCGAAGACAGGCATCCCGAATCACCCATCTTTAGGTTTTCCTATATGCCGGTGGTTATATTCAAAACAACACCATGAGAAATGAGTCACATATTCCTTATAACAACCTCCTTTGATTTCATGCTGGCCTTTCTAGCATGAGGCCAGGTGCCTGTGGCTGAGCAAGTGCACCCCTCTGTCCTGTGGTCTCCCGGGTGCTCCTGAAGTGCTGCTACCCTGGGGCACCCTGACCACACACAGTGGCCACTGGGATTGAAATCCGAAGCCTCAGAATCTGGTCCTGGCCATGCTGGATAATAGCTATCCTACCTCTGCAGAGTCTTCTGGCTTTTTTAGACTTTGATTTTGCATTTGTACATGAAGGGTTTTGAATGAAAGAACACTGTCTAGGGCCCTTCCAGCTCTCAAATCCCAGAGTCTAGGATTCTTACTGCTCGGGCTGCAAGTTATCACTGTGCTTGATTGCCTTGGGTGTGGGGTTGCGTGTGAGCATCTTAACTGCTTAATGATTAGGGAAATGGTTTAGGGGAAGAGCAACTTTCCAAAAGTCAGCCTTCGAGGGTAGCAGGTTTATAGCCAGCTTAATGGTACCGCTGAAATTTAAATCACCCTGCAAATAAGGAAAACTTAGAACAATGGTGACTAATCCAGGCCCTGAAGAAAGGTTGTCCCATCCCCCTGAGATGCTGGCAGCATTTCTACAAAGCAGGCAGCCGCTTGCATATTAACAAAGTGGAGCATCCGTCCCTGGCTGGCGTGAGAAGTGACGACGTGAACTCCGTGTTCTGCGGTCACATTGATCCCTGTCTCCGTTCTCTCCCAGGGTTTTCCAGGAAACACAAACGCAGACAGTGTGGTGCATTACAGACTCCAGCCTCCCTTCGAAGCCAGGTTCCTGCGCTTCCTCCCCTTGGCCTGGAACCCCAAGGGCAGGATCGGGATGCGGATAGAAGTGTACGGATGTGCATACCGTAAGTGGTGTTACTCCCCCACCGAGGTCCATGACAGAGGGACATGCTCCGAAGGCCACGCTGAAATCTCAGCTTGGCTTTTTTCCAGCCTTTTAAACATCTCTGTATATGAAACTGTTTTTGTTGTTTTGTTTTTAGTTTTTTATTTTTATTTTTTATGGAAAGCCTGGTGTCTTTTATAGTTGAATGTAGAGGTGCACCTGCACTGAGCCTCAGAGTTGTAGATTCCCAGAGGAGAGCAGGGTCCCTGTTTTAGAGTGGGCACTTTGTGACATTAACGACGTCCAAATCCAGAACCGTAATTCACGGTGACAGATGCTACTCTTGTCTGACACTGAGGTGACCCTGAGTTGGGGACGCATGTGACAGCAGGTGCTTTTGTTTTCCCCGTACTTCCACGATGACTCCGTGCTTCTCCCATAATCACTGCTTGTGCCCCTACTTCCCTCTGCGTGAACCTTCTTTTGAACATCATTAATGTGTTGTGTCCCCCCTCTTTCCCCCACTGATGAGGAGGGTGACAAGAACCGCAGCCAATGTGAGCATGAACGCAAGCATGAGCGCATTCAACGAAATGTGTGGGGGAATGGACTCTACAGTTGCCATTTTGATGATCCAGAATATACTGGAATTTCTTCCATTAGTACAGAGAGAAAAAAAATTACTTAAAAAAAAAGTCTTCCGGAAAACAGGAGAATGAACCAGAGAGTATGGTGGATGGGAATGTCTTGGGAGGTTGGGTCTTTGGGTCACACTTCATTTCATACCTGCTCAGAGCGTTAGCTTTGCAGAAGACGGCACCATACACAGAGTACTTAATGCGTCAGACCTGAGGCCTACAGACGTTTTCTCATCCCCCTCTCGCACCAGCCACGGCCCCTTATGGTAGTAAGCTCAGCATGTCAGGGGAGGGAGAATCTTCTCCTTGGAGAAATGTAGATGTTTGCCAGAGCTATTACATACTGGATCTAGGATTTAAAAACTGGGTCTTCTTTTTTTGCCGTATTTGGCTCTTGTAACTACTATATTATCCAGGCTTCCATTTCTTTATGCCCTCCCGTGCCCTATAAGAATTTATCTGACACCTGGTATTTGCAAAGAACGGTGTTAGGGATTGGATGTGGGGGACCCTGCTTAAAATGATTCACTTTCTTTGTCAGGATTTTATGAGAAGTCATAAAATGGTACAAAACAAACGTAAAATATTGGAACACGACCCTGGGGCATAGGGAGTAGAGCGGTCAGACGGTTTTCCAAGTGAAAGGCCTGGGACGTGAGCCGGGGGGAGTGGGGGGCTTCTGGGAGGGAAGCAGGGACACACACACAGTGGCCACAGGGACTCCCCGCTTCTGTGGGCTTGGGGATCATGAGGGGTGTGGGCACTGTGGGGCGCAGGGAGAGCTCGCATAGCAACGGTACCATCACCCCTTTGCTAACCCCACAGACGGTGAGACTTCTGGAGGTGAGGCCCATGGTCCCAGAAGCAACCCCATCCAGCTTCGAGGGTCACTTTCGGCCTTGGCTCCATCCGTACTGTTGAGGAGGGGCTCTACCTTCCCTTGGTTTCCAGACCCTGCCTCTGTGCTGGTGTTTCTGTACAGAATACAGCAGAGCTGGTGTTGCAGTGTGGGCCCCCACCCCCACCCCTTTCCATTGGTCATCTCCTTCCATCCTATTGTTTCTGAGGTGCATCAATGTGCACGACTGCCAGGGGCTGGGACATCTGATATTCACTTTCTCTTTGATCCCATAAAATGAGCTTCTCCATTCTCCCATTACTCTGGAAACAACTTCAGGTTTACCGACTTCAAAGCAGAACCTGCCCTTTGATGGAGATTTGCCATTAGCTTGATGTTCTTTGTGAGGAGATATTACTGCAGATCCTTCAGGTAGAGGTCAGACCCAGGGAGACCGAAGCTGTGAGCCTGATGCCTGGAAGGGCCGGTGGGCTGTCCTGCTGTCGTGGGGCCAGTGTGCATCCTAAATCCAGCAAACATGAGCTTTCGGGGACAAGGGGCCCCTAGCATAAAAACATTAGACTGATGATAATCATTGCTACTTGTAAAACTACACAGAGTAATCGTAGGGCCTCTGTATTGTCTTCATTTTTATTATTAATAGGAGTAATTGTTCAAGCGTAGAGCTTTGCACTTTTTAGTTTTGCCAGTAATTGAGTATGATATGGTTTATAGCCCAAAGTGCTAATTATTGTCTTCTTTCTCCCCATTTCTATTTTCACTGCTCTGTTGATATTGAGAAACTGCCCAGATTGCTTATCTTGGCAGATAATGTCTCTTAGATGCAAGTTGTCTTTTTGGTTTCATTTCTTTAAACTCCAATTACAATGACATTCGCTATTGCTATAATCACCATGCATTTTCCCGGCCTGGAGCACACGCGTTCTCTACCTGAAAATCTCTCCCACCCTCAACTTTAAGAGTGGATGTGGAGTGTGTGGGGTCTTCTCAGTCCTTCCTCCCGCCAGCAGCCCCACCTGTCCAGCACCCATCTTCTCAATGGACTTGTTCTAGACTTTGTATTCCACTCTTAAGAGATCTCTGTTTGGGTGTCCTTCACTTTCTCAAATGTTCAATAACTTTTACACACCGTTTGATCAATCCCAAACTGGTATCCTCGACGCAGGTCTCTGAAGCCACAGATACCGATACCAGTCCCAGGTCCACCTTCTTTCCTTTCCCAATTGTTATTCATCGTTTGGGCATCTTCTCTTCCTTCTTCTCTGCCTTCTAGTTTGTCTCCCCATGTTCATGGTCAGTGTCTCCTCAAGTGCTCTCTTGAGCTTGTACCATCATGTGGTCTGTGCTCTCATAATGTAATCTTATGCTTATTAGTGTGTTGATTGTTTGAATAAGAGAAGGGAGAAAGAAGGAGGGCAGGACAGAGGGGAGAAAAGGGGAAGGAAAGGAGTGCATGAATCCTTAGGAATATGGAATATGTAGGCCCAGAATGACCAACACCGTGGGGATCTATCTCCCAGTCATGTACGTAGCACTCTGGTTCTGTGTCAAATCCAGCATTGAAAATAAAATCAGTAAGCAGGGAAGAGGAGAAGGGAATAAAACATGTAATTGGCTGTTTAAAATATTGTGTTTATTTGGGGCACCTGGGTGACTCAGTCAGTTAAGCTCTTGATCTCAGCTCAGGTCTCTATCTCAGGGTCATGAGTTCAAATCCTATGTTGGGCTCTGTGCTGGGCATGGAACTTACTTTAAAAAATTTAAATATTGTGTTTATTTAAAATATATATTGACTATTGCAGCAAAAATTTAGAGGTTTTATTTAGCAACCTCAACACGTGCCTATATTTATATCCCTGCTGTTAACATTCTATTTTATATATAATATATAGTTTGTATGTTTTGGGTTTTTTTTTTTAAAGATTTTATTTATTTGCAAAAGACAGTGCACAAGGAGAGGGGAGAGGCAGACGGAGAGGGAGATGCAGACTCCCCACTGAGCAGGGAGGCCGATTTGGGGCTCAATCCCAGGACCCTGAGATCATGACCTGAGCCAAAGGCAGATGCTTAACCGACTGAGCCACCCAGGCGCCCCTATAGTTTATGTTTATACATAATGAGATATACATATTCATTGATCCATGTAGATTTTGATATTCTTCCTTCCTTTGTATCAGTCCATATTTTCACGTATCATTTTCCTTCCCCCTCTAAGACTTCATTTAATATTTTTTTGCAGCATAGATCTGTGGGTGAGGAATCTTTCACTTTTTGTAGGTCCGAAGAGAGTTGGTATTTTGCCCTCACTTTTGAAAGTTATTTTCAGTCAGTATAGAATTCTAGGGTAACCTTTCTTTGTTCATCACTTTCAAGATGATGCTCTTCTGTTTCCTCACTTGCATCCTCTCCACTGAGAAATCTGCTGCCATCTGTAATTATATTTCTCTGAATGTGACATGCCTTTTTTTCTCCAGCTGCTTTTAAGATTTTGAATAATTTGTTTCTGGTTTGATTTGGTTTTGTTTTATTCTGTTTCTTGTGTTTGGAGCTCATTGGGCTATTTGGATTTGTGGGCTTATAGTTTTCATTGGCTTTGGAAAGTTGCAGCCATTGTTTCTTCAACTATTTTTTTTCTCAATTTTCCCCTCTTTTCTTTCAGGGAATGACCCAATTATCATTAGAGAAAACATGCATTAAGCTGTTTGATTTTGTTTTGTCACACGACTTCACTGATGTCCTGTTTATTTTCTTAAATTATTTTTTTTCCTCTTTGTTTCATTTAAAAATATTGCTATTGTTGTGTCTTCAAGTTCACTGGCCAATTTTTCTGCAATGTTTAATCTGCCAGTAATCCCATTCAGTGTATTTTTCAACTCAGACATTGTAATTTTCACTTTTTTAAAAGTATCTTTTGTGTATCTACTTGACTTTTTGAACATATGGATGGCAGGTATAACAACTACCTTAATGTCTCTCCTTGCTAATTATATCTGTGTCCGTTCTGTTTTGATTGATTGTTTTCATTGTGCATCATACTTTCCAGCTTCCTTGTATGCCTGGAAATTTTTGAGTAGATGCCAGACATTTTGATTTTACCTTGTTGGATGCTGGACATTTTTACTTTCCCATAGCTTGAGCTTTCATCAAGGATACATTGAATTGAAGGCATTTGATCCTTTTAGGTTTTACTTTTAAAATTTGTTAGCTCATACCAGAGCAGTGTTTGGTCTAGGGTAATTATTCCCACCTCTGCAATTCCCACCAATGGCAGAGACTGGTGAGGTTTCCAGTCTGGATAATACAGTAGGCACTGTTGCCGTGTGCATGCCAGCACTCTTTCCCATTCATCCTTTTAGATGGTTCATTTCCTGGTTTTGATGGGCTTCATCACTCACACACATTGATCAGTACTTTGCTGAATGCTGATCACCAGTGTTCTCATTATTTATCCTTCTTTGCAACATGCTTTGCCTGTGGACTCCAGGTGTTCTGTTCCTACCAGACCTCTGACTGTCTCTTCTTCTCAGGGCATCTGCTGGGCTCTGCCCCAGTTGCTCCTTCCTACTCTGTACCTGGAAATTGTCTCAAGGCAGTGGCCCAAGTGGTGTTCCAGGGATCATCTTGTTTGTCTTTCATCTCTTGGGCATCATGTTGCTTTATGTGCCTCTCCCTTCCACTATTTTTTCTGGCTTCAAGTGAGAGAAAAATCTGGTTATTCTTATCTTGTTCAGGAGCAGAGGTTGTAAATGCAGCTTCCACTCATGGCACTGCCTTTTCTTTGCCCAGTGCTCTAACATAATAGTGTAGCCAACACCCATATTTCAGGTACTGTTGTACACACTGTCTAGATGTTGAGTTATTTAATACTCCATATCAATGCTTCATCGGAAAGGCCTCTTCATCCTCTACAGATGAGGAAATGGGTACAGACAGGTTAAGGTTTTCTGCAATAGAATCAGGATTTGGACTCTCACAGGGCAACTCCAGCCTTTTCTCTGAGCTACTGCTCTGTGTTGTTCTGAAAGGCTGTTTGTGGGACCAGACCCAGAGGCTATTAGTCTATCAGCAGAAATTTAGTTTCGCTACTGGTAAAAATGGATTTCCTTCCCTAAATGGCTAGTATGTGTGGGCCCTTTTTTTAATAATAATGTTAGTGATAGTCGTCAAAATATAACCTCAGTTAATAAAACTAATAATTATAAGTTAAAATCATGTGATTTTGGAAAAACACTTCCTATTTTCAATTAAGTATCACGTTTTCTATTTTGGAATGTAAGTTATGTTCTCTTAAGATAGGGAAAACTATTGCTTCACATTTTAATTCATAATAAGTGACCTCTACTTCAAGTACCCCAATTATTTAATTAATTGAATTACATACAAAGACCTTTGTCATGAAGCCTTCTTGTAAAAGTTAAGTGTGCTACTAAGTGGTAATTTAATGCATTATTTTGGTGTTTTTATTCAAATAAATATTAGATTGGATTATTTGTATTAATTAGGGACATTTAAAATTATATTATATTTATATACAAATATATAAAATTATGTTTAATTAATATTTATATATATTATATACACATATATAATACATATATACAATAAAGATTTAACCTTAATGGACTGATAACAAGGCCACCTTAGCACCACCAGTGAACTCTAAGACTTGGAAAGTTGGCTTCTCTAGATGGGTCTGTAACCAGTGGCATGAAGGTCAGGGGAGCCTCTACGTAGTGGAAATTGCACTCCAGGGGACCTATCGGGGTGGGGTTGCGCCCATCCACACACACTTGGAGAGTTAGCTCCTGCTAACTCACTGAGCTAAGTATCGTCTGTCCCACAATATGATGTTTTGATGTTTTGGTTTAATTTAGAAAAACCTATTGCCTCTAAAAATTGTGTTTGAGTGATATATGTTTAAAATGGTATTTTATATTTACTGACTTGTCAGTTTGTTTTCAAATATTCAGATTGATTTATGAATGTTTGTAAGTAAACAACATTTTATAGAATGGATTCTCTTTGATGAGGTCTATAATTGAGTTTCTAATCTAATTCTTCCTGTTGTAAATCATCTTTGTGATAATGTGTGCTCTTACGTATCATGTGGGCTTCACAGAGAGACTTCTTGATCAAAAGTATAGCCTATTGTTCGAACCATCTTGGCCACTTTATGGTGCCTATCTGTAAATCGCATGTGACAAGTACTCTGTGATTGGTAAGGTCTTAAATCCTTTCTTTCCAGATCCTTCCCAGAGAAGAACCCCCTTGCTCTTATTTCCTCCATCCTGACTGTGAGCTTCCTTGTTGCTAGTCTAGTTTCCTTAGCAACTCACAGTAGGACTAGGATATTCCTGGTGAAATGCATCCTTTCATGAGAGCAGAAGTGAGAAAGTGAGAGTAATCACGTCAGCTCTGGATGGGCCAGGCCATGTCTATCCTCTTGGGTTTCATCTCAGCATCAGCATGGCATGTGGCACCTAGTAGGTACTACGTCCGTATTAAATGAAAATGGAGCTATACTTGGGGAAGGAATGGAAATTAAGGGGGGAGAGAAAATCAGGCGCAAATGGTCTTTTTTTAAAGATTTTATTTATTCATGAGAGACACAGAGAGAGTCAGAGACACAGACAGGGAAAAACAGACTCCCTGTGGGGAACCCAACATGGGACTCAATCCCAGGACCCTGGGATCACGACCTGAGCCGAAGGCAGATGCCCAACCACTGAGCCATCCAGGTGCCCCAGAAATGGTCCTTTGATAACAAAACTGTATTTGCCAAAGCAAAATCCCTGCCAAAGTGGAATCTAAAGCTACGGAAGACTATCAATATAAAACCAATCTTTTTGGTGTCCATCCGAAGATGAATGGATAAAGAAGATGTGGTCTATGTATACAATGGAATATTCCTCAGCCATTAGAAACGACAAATACCCACCATTTCCTTCGACGTGGATGGAACTGGAGGGTATTATGCTGAGTGAAATAAGTCAATCGGAGAAGGACAAACATTATATGGTCTCATTCATTTGGGGAATATAAGAATTAGTGAAAGGGAATAAAGGGAGAGAAAAATGAGTGAAAATATCAGTGAGGGTGACAAAACATGAGAGACACCTAACTCTGGGAAACGAACAAGGGGTAGTGGAAAGGGAGGTGGGTGGGGGGTTAGGGTGACTGAGTGATGGGCATTGAGGGGTGTACTTGGCAAGATGAGCACTGGGTGTTATGCTATATGTTGGCAAATTGAACTCCAATAAAAAAATTTAAAAAAAAACAATCTTTTCTATTACTACACAGGAGCCAAAATATTTACCTATTATTTTTACCTCATAAACATATATTCCAGAATAGCCACAAATGAAGTGTATTGAATTATGCAACAGGTGACCAATGAAAATAATTAAATTTGGGATTTCCCATCTAAAATAGGGTTTTTAATTTTTAAATCAAAGAAGTATCACAACGTGTCCAGCCGTGAGCTGGTTCTTATCCCTGCTACCTGTAAGCAGTCAGGAATCCCGCACAGAGAGCATCACTGGTTGATTCTACAGAGTGCAGGATGACACATGTCTGTAAAGGACCAGGTAGCACACATCTTAGGATTTGTGGGCACCTGTGCTCACTGCCACTATTGTTTTTTTGTTTTGTTTTGTTTTTTTGTTTTTTTATGAACCTTTAAAAATGAGCTCGTGGGGCTAGACAGGCTACAGAGTGGGTCATTTCAGAGGAAGAGGAGGTATAGCCTCATATTCCAGACTTCTAAAAGCAATTCCTGAATTTTATCTATGTTGTTTTTACCCTCTACACCGAGTTTAAGTTTGTTATCATTTAAGGTTTTAATGAAACTATGAAAAAAAAAAAAGAAACTATGAAGACCATTACAAGATGTATTGTTTGAAGTGGTTTTATTTTACTCAGCTGACTACATATCTAGATTATAATTCAGTCCCCTTATAGGCTTAGAGAACCTGTCAAAATGCATGTTAAATGTGCCTCATAAGGATATAATGTGATGATGAACATGTGGTTGATTATTCTAGGTACAAGTGTTAGTGATCTCACCAGAGAGAAAACAAAAACATTAGAACAAAAGGGTTTTAAGGCCATTCTTTTGTGTTTTCTATAAATCCAATAAATTTTTCGCTACTCCATTTTGCCTGAGGGAAATGTTCCAGGAAATATAATTGAAGTTCTTTAGAGCAGTGGTTCTCATGTATAGCCACCAGACCAGCAGCGTCAACATCACTAGCAGATATGTTAGAAATGCACATTGTCTGGTCCCAGCCCAGGCCAGCAGTCATGGCTCTAGGATGGGGCCCAGGAATCTGTGTTTAAGCCACATGCCAGGACATCCTCATCCCTAAGAAGACCATTATTACTCTTACAAAGCCATAGTGGCAAGAGGGAAGATGAGGACAAATAATATCTGATCAAAAGAAGCCTGACAAAATAATTCATGGAGCAAACATTTCTTGTTTGCTAACTGAAGAAATGAGCCTTACTTATTACCATCACCTTGCAGTGATGTGCCAACAGATAAATGTCTACTGGTAAAATGTGAAAGCATTTAAATCCTTCATTATCAAATTTTCATTACTTTATTGTTATCTGACACGCTAAAGGACATCATTTGAATTTGACAAAGGGTTATGTTTTTATCAGGCACATTTATTTAACTAAGCAATGAAGAATAATTGCTTGCTTCCATGACTTTTAGACACACTGTGGTATTTATATATTTTCTACTATGTATGTGAATCAAAATCAAACTCCTGAATTTTCAAAAGGTGGCTGCATGAAATATATGATTCCTTAGAGGATTTACTATAAATACTTCAGTTTGTCTGAATGAAATACAGGTCCCAGTGTACATTAGCTACACTTTTGTGAAGTTAAATAAACAACATCGTATCATTGGCTCGAAAGACATGTTTCCTGTTTCACTGACTTTCTCTTGCACCTACATTTTTTTACACATACGCATTTATTTAAAATTTTCTTTTTAAAAATGTATTTGAGAGTAGTGTACACACAATGTTACATTAGTGTCAGGTGTATGACGTACTGATTTGATGACTTTATAGGTTCTATGAGACTCACCATGAGTGTAGCTGCTGCATGTCCCCATAGAACTCAATTACAATATTGTTGACTATATTTCCTATGCTGTACTTTTCATACCATGACTTATTCATTCATTCTATAACTGGAAGCCCATGCCTGCCACTCCCCTTGACCTGGTTTACTCATCCCTCTACCCCCTTCCCTTTGATAACTGCCAGTTTGTTATCTGAATTTGTAGGTCTGATTCTGCATTTTGTTTGTGTATTCATTTCTTTTGTTTTTAGATTCCACATATGAGTAACATGGTATTGTCTTTTTAATCACATATATGGTATGTCTTTTTAATCACAAGAACATCTCATCCTTTTATGTGTGAAATATGAAAAATACAAGAGTTTTTTCTGGGTAGCAGGAATTCCTTTGTGTACCTCTTGTTCTGTCTTCAATTGGTTTGACCAATGTTCTTTTTATGTTAATAATGAAAGTTTTTCAATAAACAGAATGCAAGTGATTTTGATAGTCGGAAAAATAAGACTATCAAAGTGGAGGGACCACTCTTCGTAGCGGTAATGTGCTACAGTGGGGAGTGATTTCAACTTCTTTATGATCTTCATTTTTAACAGGATAAGAAGTGGCCAATACAAAGGCAGAAGCAATTGGACTTAGTCAACAGAAGTATTTCTAGATGGCACATTTTAGAGAAAATGTCAGAAAAGGCAAAGATGGAGTTTAGGGATCTCAACTACTGGTATCATGGGAAGATTGGCAGCACCATTTCTCCATGCCTGCATGTGTTTGTGTCAACTTACTCATTTCAATGCATGAGTAAAGGTTATACTGAGATTACTTTTTTATGTCTCCCGTTGTAGGATCTGAGATGGTTAATTTTGATGGAAAAAGCTCCTTGCTATACACATTTAATCAGAAATCCATGAGTCCAACAAAAGATGTTATTTCTTTGAAATTTAAAACCAGGCAGACTGATGGGATTCTACTCCACAGAGAAGGACAAAATGGCAAATACATCACCCTGGAGTTAGTTAAAGGAAAACTCATCTTATCCCTTAATTCAGGTAAAAAAAAACAAACCAAACAAAACAAAACTACAACTTGGTGTTTTAAAAAAGATGCTTATTTAGATGAAAGTACCTTTTTGTACTTAATTTTTTATAGTTAAGTAGTTAATTTATCCTGAAAACAGAAAACAGAAACTTTTGAGAAAGAAAGAAGACCCTATAAATTATTATTCTGGAGCAATAGTGTAAACCAGAACGGTCTAGGCAAATGGAACCATGGTCACCCCACAGTTGAGGTGTGCTACAGACAACATGTATACATCTTGAATATACCTTCCTGTAAAAAGTTTTATAGCTTGGTAATTGTATAAGACCATTTGTGCATGTTCAATAAATAACCTAGTAATATCATAAACACAAGAGTGGATCATTGAATTTTTGTGATAGTGCTGAACATGAGGTCCTAGGAAGAAGCTACTTTCAAGAAATATTAAAATGCAATAATGAATAATGAAAACAAGAAACAGAAGAAATTATGAGAGAAGAGTCTATATAAGACTAAGATAAAAGCAGCTGACCAGTTCTTGGGATAGAAGGATGTAAGGAAAGTAGTCAGAAGAAATGCCGACCTCCACATGATGGTCATGGCATTGAGTTGGTTGGAGTGATTCGTTTGCTTTGTCTGTCCTTCTAGGCCATGCTAACCTGCCCTCCCCTGATGCCCGTGTGACCCTCACCCTGGGCAGCCTGCTGGATGACCACCACTGGCATTCTGTCCGCATTGACCTCTTGAACACACAAGTCAACTTCACCGTGGACAGGCACACTCAGCATTTCCAGGCAAAGGGCAAGTCCAGCTATTTGGATCTTGATTATGAGGTGTGAAAATGACTTTTTAAGTATCACAGATTTTAGTATTTAAATGCAACAGAACTTTGTGGGAAAATACCACTATACTGAGAAAAATTCCCTTTGCTAGTAATTTGGAATTCTGATGAAACATTTCCCACGGGTGACGTCGGCAGGGTGGGAGAGACATACATGCGCTGTTGAGGTGTTTTATCACTCATAGATGTTAGCTTTCACATGAGAGGAATTAGTCATTAAATTTGGGAAATGTGTAGATGAAGAGCAATCAGTTCGACGGGCAGCACTTTAAAATGCATTTGTTCGGACAGTTCTTCTGTGTTGCATCTGGTGTTGGCTGTGAACAGTTCCCTTGGAGATTTCTCTGTGTTTTAGGGCAATCCTAAACCGAATTAGCAGTCTAGGGTACTTTGGAGAAGTAATCAACATATATTCCAACCTGCTCTTTTGAGGAACAAGAGAGCCAAATGCACACGATTCCACATACTGTTTCTCAGGGGTATTTAGAGGTTTAACATATTTGCAGCGTGTTACCGACACATATCTAACCTACACTGAAGTGCACCTTTTGTTCTGCTAGTTCTGCTCAGCACATCTATCAGAGCAAATGGGGTGATTTCAACATTCATTTAGTATAAGTGGCCTCAACAGAGCAGGCCAGCTGGAGAGCCTGGTCTTGAATAAGATTATCAATGGCTGTATTATTCTAACCTATCAGCAGCATCATGGCAAACACCAGGACCCTGAAGTCTGGGTTCTAGAAAGGTTTGTAAAGTAGAATGTCATCACAGTCAGCTTCATTGTCACAGATCAAGAGTGACCATGGAAATGAATGTACAATATTCCCCATTGTCTAAAGTGACATAGCCATTTGAGTACCAAATTGCCAGGAGGGTATTTAACCACTTATCTCAATATAATAAAGAAAGCATTGGTAAAGCTAATGCTTGATAGTCAGAAAAATAAGACTATCAGAAAGTGGAGGGACCACTCTTCGTAGCGGTGATGCTAATGCTCTAAAACTTCACTTAAAATTCACATATAACATAACTCATCATAATGTAAACTATAATGTCATAATGTAAAATAATGCCAGGTAGATTTGAGACAATTATCCTATACCTGCTAATCATTAACTGGTTTAGGCAGATAAACAGAAAATCATTAAACAATATTATTTATGTCATTTTTTTCTTTCTAAGATCAGCTTTGGAGGGATTCCTGGACACAGAAAAGCAGTGGCATTCCCACATAAAAACTTTGATGGCTGCTTCGAAAATCTCTACTACAATGGAGTGGATATCATTGATTTGTCCAAGAAACACAAACCACAGATCCTCATCATGGTAAGAAAGTCTGTATATGCAAGGTCAAGAGGAAAGGAAACTGCAACTTGTCTGATTGATTCAGTCTTAGAATATACCTCTTCTGAAGGCAGGGAAAGTACCAATCATATATACCTTTCAGTTCATATTTGACTTAACTAATTGCAATTTTAAATTTAATTTTTGAACATTTTAGTTCCAGTTCATTAACATGCAGTGTTTAATATTAGTTTCAGGTGTACAATACAGTGACTCAGCACTTCCATACAACGTCCAGTGGTGCTCGTCACAAGTGCCCTTCTTCATCCCCATCACGTGTTTCCTAATTTTTACATTTGTATGACAACAGATGCATGCTTTTGCAAATATGTGCCAGCACATTCCAATAGAGACTCTTTAACGGGGTCTTTGTGACTGATTTCCTCTTGCTTCCTTCTCCTGTTACTGAACTCCAAGTTCAGCTGCCTGTCATTCACTCGAAAGGCCAATACCCAAGAGATGAATTTTGATTGGAAAGGAATTTGAGCTTAATTTAGTTTGAGGTCGGCAACCTGCGGAGAAGGTGGACTCTTGTCCAAAAGAAGCCAGCTCCAAGGTTTCTGCCTGGCTCAGGGGTTTTTAGAGGAGCTTAGGACAGTTTGGTCAATAAAGAGGGTGCAGCAGCCTGCAGCATTTCTTGATTACATGCACACTGCCCTGTGCCAACTACAAACCTGATCTTAGCACTCAGGGGCTGCGCGTGGGGTCCCGTTCTGGTTTTGTGATGTGCAGGACTCCTCGGCTGTTTCTGCAAAGGGAGGCAAGGCCCACAGATACACAAATGGGAGTTGGTAAAATCATTTGTGTGACCCGATAAAGAAAAACATTTTGCCAGAAAAGTTGCTTGGCTATTCAGAAGGCGGACATGGCTTCACACAGGCTGGCTGGGAAAGTTCCTTTTCTCTTCAAGGCCAGCAGTCAGCCTGCTATGGATCCGGGGACTTAGGCCAGCAAGTCTGGAGTGTGTTATCTTGAAGCAGGTGAACCCCTAAGGTGGGTTGGAGTGTTATCACACTTCTGTCTCTCCACGGGCTGCAGGCCTTCCACCCAGGCTGGCAAGTTACAAAGCTAACATCTGTCCTTCCGTGTTTGGTCCATTAAACCCGAATCCACGACAGATTAGAACACACAGACTCACACACATATTTGTGAATATAGATGCCTCCATATCTAGCATTGTCTACAGAAATGGGATCCTTTTAGGTGAGCTTTTCTCCAACCCAGTTTTCCAACTCAGCTTAACCTTCTGGAAATTCTTTTTTTTTTTTTTTTTTCTTTAAGACCTGTTTATTTGAGAGAGCAAGCATGCTGGGGGGTGGGAGGGATAGAGAGACAACCCTTGAGCAGACTCCCCGCTGAGCGCAGAGCCCCACATGGGGCTCCATCCCATGACCTGAGCCGAAATCGAGAGTCAGATGCTCAACAGACTGAGCCTCCTGGGCACCCCTAAACCTTGTAGAAATTCTTTTCAGCCATCAGCTGCAGCTCCATGTTGTAATGGCTGCTCACTTTCCATTAGGGCAGTCATTTCCCAATCAAGACGTTTGCTTTATTTCTGTTTCTATTTTACCATAAGCAAGCAATTGCACCTCTGTTTTCAGGTACTGGGCCTTTTATTTTGATGGAAAATATTTCAGGCATAGAATTTCTTGGTCGAAAGCTTTATTCAGCTTTCATTTTTAATAAATGTTGTTGGGTGGTTTTCCAAAAAGAACTGCAATGTGGCATTTGTCACCAGCAATGTACGACAGAGCCCTCCCATCACATCTCAGGGAGCCACACATTGTTAGACATCTCTCAGGCTCTTTCCAGTGCAATGGACATGGACTAATACCTGACTGTTCCTTCATGCTTATCTGACTACTGGTGAATGAAATCATCTTTTGTCCATTTGGATTTACTTTTCTGATCATTGTTGATTCTTATTCTTTTGCCATTTTTAATTTGATTACAAAAAGTTTTTTCTGGTCAATTTATGAGAGCTTTTTAAATTTTTTTAAGATTTTATTCTTTTTTTAGAGAGAGCACACAAGTCGGGGAGGAGTAGAGGGAGACGGAGAGAGACAAGCAGACTCCTCGCTGAGTGTGGAGCCTGATGTGGGGCTCGATCTCACGACCTGAGATCATGACCTGAGCCGAAATCAAGAGTCAGTTACTCAACTGACTGAGCCCCCCAGGTGCCCCAATTTATAAGAGAGCTTTATGCTTGATAGATTACCCTTTGTCATTTATGATCCAAATATTTTTCAAATTAATCAATTTTATATTAAATATGAGTATTTATAATATGATTATATATTGTATTTTTATATTGAATGTTTTATGCTATGTTGAGTATATAAATGTTTTTATTTGTATGTGGTCAATATGTCTATGTATTTTTTTATACCTTTATAGTATTTGGTCTTGCTTTAGAATGCTTCTAAAATCCTAGACTCTAGATAGAGTCTCATGGATTTTCCCATAAAATGTTCTAAGTTGGTTTTGTTTATTTATTTTAAAATTGAAAAAAAATTCTTTGATCATCCAGAATTTATTCTTTATGCAGATCTGTTGTTATTTTATGCCTTATGGGTACCTGTTTGTGCCTGCCCTATTTAGTAACTAGGCCCAACCTTTTGTGCACATGGTTGAATCATACCTTTCATTGCAAACTGGTTGTACATATATTCTCAGACCTTCCTGTGGGTTAGTTATTAGGCTCTGCTGCTACAGTTATTCTTACGCCAATATCATATTGGCTTGATTATCGTGCCTTTATGGTACATATGCTTTGGTGCCTGCTAAGTCAAATTAAGCCCAACTCACTCTATTTCTTTGCATAATATATTTTGGAGAGGAAGGACAGTGTTTGGGTATGTAGTTCTCTGGAATTTATGAAAATTTATCCGACCCCTTTACAAAATTCTTGTAAAGATCTTTTATTTTTAAGGTTTTATTTATTTATTTAAGAGAGAGAGAGAGTGTGTGTGTGTGTGTAAGTGGAGGGAAGGGCAAAGGGAGAGGGAAAGGCAGACTGTTGGCTGAGCAGGGAGCCCGATGTGAGGATTCGACCCCAGGACCCTCAGATCATGACCCGAGTAAAGGCAGACACTTCACTAACTGAGCCATGCAGGTGGCCTCCCTCCTCCCACCTTATAGAGATGGGTGGTAACTGGAATTCTTTAAGAACTTGCAATTCCTTCTTTCTTTTTTTTTTGTTTTAAGATTTTATTTATTTATTCATGGGAGACACAGAGAGGGAGAGTCAGAGACATAGGCAGAGGGAGAAGCAGGCTCCAGGTAGGGAGCCCAATGTGGGACTCAATTCTAGGACCCCGGGATCACGCCCTAAGCTGAAGGCAGGCACTTTACTGCTGAGCCACCCAGGCATCCCAAATTCCTTCTTTCTAAATTATATGATTAAAAAAATAAATAAGTTTGCCCCTGGAGCAATAGACATAACCTAAAGATAAAAGGTGTGGGTGTTTTTTTTTTTGTTGTTGTTGTTGTTGTTTGTTTTTTGTTTTTTTTACAAAATAGAATGAAATAAAAATAACAACAGCCTGCCAGGCAGGTCAGAGGTTGGGCTGGGTGAAGGGGCTGGGAGAGACCTGGCCATGCGAGCTTCTGAGAGCCAGCTTGCCTGCCTGCCTGCCTCCGGGCTGGCCAGGCTGGCCACGTCCTTTCTTCCAGAAGTGTGGGAGCACGCGGTCCACCTGAGGCAGATGTACGCACCCCCCCAGTGACAGCCCCGTAGGCACCAGGGAGCGCAGGAACGTGCCTGGAGGGTGTGGTCCTTGGTGCTGGGCTTCGAACTGGGCATAGGTGTCAGCACCTGGAGGGAAGGAATCGTCTGTGCTGTTGCACCCCGCGCCCAGCCCGGGGCCTGGGGCTCCTGAGATTCCTTTGCCGAGGCCCAGAACTGGAGGCGACAAAGGTCCCTAAACGACTCAGAACTCCGCTTGCCCAGCGAGGGCTGCGCAGTGCTTTGAGGGGCCTGTCGGGGGAAGCCGGGTTGGATGGGGAAGCCTCGCCCTTAACGTCCTCGCTTGCTAGAGGTGGTAGGACACTGCAGATCTTGGAGAACCCCTCGTTAATGAAACAGCCCCCCCCCCAGCCCTCCTAAATCCTGTTCTTCTGTATTCACAGGGAAACGTGTCCTTCTCGTGCTCACACCCTCAAATTGTGCCCGTGACTTTTCTGAGCTCCAGGAGCTACTTGGCTCTGCCAGGTGTCGCCGGAGAGGACAAAGTGTCCGTCGCTTTCCAGTTTCGAACGTGGAACAGAGCAGGGCTGTTACTGACCACTCAGCTTCGACACGGGCCCGGGGCTCTCACCCTCGTCCTCGATGACGGGAAACTCAAGCTGAGCCTCTCCCAGCCCGGACATCCAGCGAGGGACGTCACAGCAGGTGACAGGCGTGCGCCCTGACTGCACCGTCCTTACCTATAAACCCACGGTTGGTCATCGCTACAACCACTGAGCGATTGAGTCCCTAGGACATTCATAATCCTTCTAGAAGGAACTAGATTTCTTTTACCTTTGAAATAGGGATCTCTAGGTTGTTGGCGTGTGAGTCAGTGTGACACAAAGTTAGCTACGTGAAACCTACTTATGGGAGCATTTTGAAAACAACTTATTAACAAGTTGATAGTAATTGGCAGTCAACTTGAAATACTAGGAAGCATTGGCCTCATCCTGGGTCCTCTTGAGAAAATAGATTCCTTATAACTGTCTTTTGAGCTTTTATACTCACTGGGCTTCATAATATTTGAAGTTGTGATTTTTCTCTTAGCTGTCAGAGCTTCTGCTTCCTTTGGGAATCCCTGCTTTGGATGAGGCTTCTGATGACTATGGGCAGCTACCCTGCTGGCCTTCTGAGAAGGACCCGCGTTGCTAAACTCACGTCCAGAGTCATGTTACCTTTGAACTCTGGGGACTGTTTTGCATTCGAGTGCTGATAAAAATTTAAACCCAGGCAGATCCAGTGGCTTGTCGTTCCACAGATGTTGAAATGGAAGGAACAGGCTTATGAGTTTGGGATGGAAAGCCGGGAATGGAACTTAAGTTTTTGTTTCTCTTTATAAAAACAAAACAAAACAAAACAAAACAAAACAAAAAAACCCCCACTTGCGTATGGCATTTCCTTGTGGACCTCAGCAAATGAATAGAGCCAAGAGTGTCAAGTCAGATTTAGTAAATTGCTTCAATCTTGGTTTGTGTAGATTTACAAGCCACATGTCATATTAACTAAAAGAGATAGTGTTCAACCGTCATGTCACGTGAGCACATACCGCTCTTCCTTCCAATACACACACACAAATTATTTAACTTTTTTTGAAGGCTGGCACTGAAACATTACCCAAATGTTTTATTGCATCAATTTTTAAGCCTTTACAGTGCAGTGCATTAATTTTTTGGAAGCAAACCAAAGGTGAATTTTTCTTGCTACTTGTTTTAGAAGCATTTGAGGGATGATTTTTTTTTTTTTTTTGAATTGGAAATACAGGCATGCCTCAGAGATATTCAGGATTGGTTCCAGACCACCACAATAAAGCAAATATTGCAATAAAGCGAATTAAATGAATATTTCGGTTTCCCTGTGCATATGAACGTTACGCCTACAGTAGACTATAGATGTTTAAATGCGCAGTCACCTAATGTCTAGAAAAACAATGTATGTACCTTAATTAAAAAATACTTTATTGCTAAAAAATGCTCTTATCTGAGCTTTTAGTGAGTCGTAACCACTGATCACAGATCACCATCACCAATGTCATAATAATGAAAAAGTCTGAAATATTCGTGACTCGGAGACACAGAGTGAGCAAATGCTGTTGGGAAAATGTCACTGAGAGACGTGCTCCAGGCAGGGTTGCCGCAAACCTTCAGTTTGTAAAAGGTGCGCTATCTGCGAAGCACAAAAAGCGAAACACAATAAAACGAGGTGCACCTGCAGGTGGAACATGAGACAGATCTCAGTTGGTTTTTTATTTTTAACATTGCATGAAGTAAGAAAGCACGTATCAAACCGAGAACCAAATTTTTTCTTTTTAAAAGATTATTTATTTATTTATTCATAGAGACACAGAAAGGGGGGGGGGGGCAGAGACACAGGCAGAGGGAGAAGCAGGCTCCCTGCAGGGAGCCCTGGGCCGAAGGCAGGCTCTAAACCACTGAGCCACCCAGGTATCCCGAGAAACAAATTTTAAAGGATGAGTTAACATAAATCGCATTAAATGCCAAAGAGGACACCCAGTCATCTTTCATCCTGTTTCCAGCTTTTAGATCATTTTTCCTAATAGTTACCTCAATATGTTTCCGAAGGGATCTAGAAAGGTCCAAACGTGTATAATCTAGTGTTCATGTGTTTATGGAACTGGGCCAGCAGAGCGTGGTTATGGAGCTGTTCCCCTTCTGGGTACAGAAGGACAGTGGAGGAGGGAGGGAGAGTGCGTTCCCCTTATGTAGGAAAAGACACAGTTTCTACCCTTTGCCAAAAGGCCTCTAGTCCCACAGGCCTTATTCTCTGTTATCAGGATAGATTTGACACAAGCTAGTGGGAAGGGTGAGTAAGAGGACTTGCCTCCCAGGCTTGTTTCCAGACCTGCCTCTGCGCTGCTATAGCTCATGGGCTCCATAAACGACACCTTTGTTCTCCCCAAAGCTTGGGTCGCTGTCTTTGTAGTGACACAGTGTGATTCTGGGTAGAAGCAGTGACACCGTCCGTCCACACCAGCAGGACAGAGCCTGCTAGTCAGCAAGCACTCCTCAGCATTTAGTTGTCATTATTCCAAAACAAGTCTTTTTTTTTTTTTAATTTATTTTTTATTGGTGTTCAATTTACTAACATACAGAATAACCCCCAGTGCCCGTCACCCATTCACTCCCACCCCCCGCCCTCCTCCCCTTCTACCACCCCTAGTTCGTTTCCCAGAGTTAGCAGTCTTTACGTTATGTCTCCCTTTCTGATATTTCCCACACATTTCTTCCCCCTTCCCTTATATTCCCTTTCACTATTATTTATATTCCCCAAATGAATGAGAACATATAATGTTTGTCCTTCTCCGACTGGCTTACTTCACTCAGCATAATACCCTCCAGTTCCATCCACGTTGAAGCAAATGGTGGGTATTTGTCATTTCTAATAGCTGAGTAATATTCCATTGTATACATAAACCACATCTTCTTTATCCATTCATCTTTCGTTGGACACCGAGGCTCCTTCCACAGTTTGGCTATCGTGGCCATTGCTGCTATAAACATCGGGGTGCAGGTGTCCCGGCGTTTCATTGCATTTGTATCTTTGGGGTAAATCCCCAACAGTGCAATTGCTGGGTCGTAGGGCAGGTCTATTTTTTACTCTTTGAGGAACCTCCACACAGTTTTCCAGAGTGGCTGCACCAGTTCACATTCCCACCAACAGTGTATGAGGGTTCCCTTTTCTCCGCATCCTCTCCAACATTTGTTGTTTCCTGCCTTGTTAATTTTCCCCATTCTCACTGGTGTGAGGTGGTATCTCATTGTGGTTTTGATTTGTATTTCCCTGACGGCAAGTGATGCAGAGCATTTTCTCATGTGCATGTTGGCCATGTCTATGTCTTCCTCTGTGAGATTTCTGTTCATGTCTTTTGCCCATTTCATGATTGGATTGTTTGTTTCTTTGGTGTTGAGTTTGATAAGTTCTTTATAGATCTTGGAAACTAGCCCTTTATCTGATATGTCATTTGCAAATATCTTCTCCCATTCTGTAGGTTGTCTTTGAGTTTTGTTGACTGTATCCTTTGCTGTGCAAAAGCTTCTTATCTTGATGAAGTCCCAATAGTTCATTTTTGCTTTTGTTTCTTTTGCCTTCGTGGATGTATCTTGCAAGAAGTTACTGTGGCCGAGTTCAAAAAGGGTGTTGCCTGTGTTCTTCTCTAGGATTTTGATGGAATCTTGTCTCACATTTAGATCTTTCATCCATTTTGAGTTTATCTTTGTGTATGGTGAAAGAGAGTGGTCTAGTTTCATTCTTCTGCATGTGGATGTCCAATTTTCCCAGCACCATTTATTGAAGAGACTGTCTTTCTTCCAATGGATAGTCTTTCCTCCTTTATCGAATATTAGTTGCCCATAAAGTTCAGGGTCCACTTCTGGATTCTCTATTCTGTTCCACTGATCTATGTGTCTGTTTTTGTGCCAGTCCAAAACAAGTCTTGTAACCGTCACCGCCACCCCCACCCCACCCAGACTGAAGCCTTTTCGGAGCTGGGGAAGGGTAGAGGAATTGGCCTCATCTTCACAGTAGCACAGATCAAAAACACCAGCTACTCTCTCCCCACTCACCCTTTGACTCTAGTGCTGCCTGGGAAACTGGCATCCTTCCATCAGAGGTGGGGACGGTAGAGCACACACAAAAGAAACACAAAGGGTGAGAATTATAATGGGTAGAAATAGAGAATGAACATAAGTGCAGGCATTTCACTTTTAAATGAGAATGTTGAATTTTATTTAAAACAGTCTTTTATTATGGAGGCAAATGGCATCTATTACCAATTCGAGGAGGTATTCTGGAGTGTTTTCTGCAAGTGCTCTCATGAAATAACTATGTCCTAGACAGGTGGGTAGACGGGGCGGGGAGGGGGGGGTGGTAAAAGGGAGTATTTTAAATTGCACCAAATTAAATACTGGGTTTTAATATCAGATTTAAATGGATATGGTTACCATACTGACAGGTATGCTATGTAAGCTTTAAAATCAATACTGAATGACAAGACTGGAAGGAACATTCACAGATTCTTGTTTGTGTATTTTGTTTAGTTCCTGGGCTGGAGGCCTTCCTTCAGGGTCAGTGTCATAATGTCATTTTAACTATCTAACCAAAATCCTCCGTATTCATGAGCCTCACCAGCTCTTGCTTCACAAATATGACACAGAAAGTGAGAGTCTGGCATTTTTATTATCCTGGATGTGTGTACATGGCAAAGAACTGAAGTGACCTTAAGGACTTTAAAATTGTCCCCTCCCTGAAATTGTGTGCTGGGAAGTACCATAACTCATATTTCACAGTCTGAGAAGAACAAGGTTATAACTATTTTTATAGTAGGGTCTGTGACCTGCTGGGTCAGGTCAGAAACATTTCCCACACACGGGGATCTCGAGTCCATGTCCAACATCACTGATGAGAGATCAAGCAAAACCAAAAAAACTGTATTTTATTTTATTTTTTTTACAGATTTTATTTGAGAGAGAGAGAGAGATTGAGAGAGAGAGAGAACAAGCAGTGGGGAGGGACAGAGGGAAAGGGAGAAGCAGATTCTCCACTGAGCAGGGAGCCCCACATGGGACTCAATCTCAGTACCCTGGGATCATGACCTGAGCCCAAGGTAGATGCTTAACCAACTGACCCAAAAAGCTGTATTTTAATTTTAATTTTTAATTAAACTGTAGTTGACATAGTGAAGAGCATTGGAGAGACATGGATTTACATGGTTGATTGAGTTAATCAAGCCAAAATCTGTTATTAAATTAAATATTACTGGTTAACTTTCTACCAGAAACATGGTCATATTTTCTTTGGGACTAATCTCCCTGTGGGTGGGCTATAAAATAACTTCTGATTCTTTCAGCTTGACTTCCAAACTTATAGGGTCACACACAGTCTGTAAGTTTATCATTTGTAAGAGATATAGGCTAATATATTGGGATAATTCCTTAAGATGATCATCAGATGAGAATCAAGCAGCCTCATGAGCATGCTTAGGCATGACGTTAAAAAACAAAAACCAAAAACCAAACGATTATCATTTTGTTTTTAAATGAGTTAAAGTGTTTCTTTATGACCACCTTCCCTGTTGGCCAAGACAATTTCTAGAGATTCCAATTATTCACTATGCTCCTTAAAAGCAACATGTGTCTCTGTCGGTGTGAAAGTGGCCGTGATCCCTGCAGAGAGGAGGAATCCCTTACCTTTGGCCGAATGACTTGCCTTAGCTGATGGATTGCGGGCAGAAGTGACATCCACCACATCTGAGCAGAAACCATTGCAAGATTCTGCCAAGAACTGTTTCTTTTCAACCATGAGGCAGAAATGGGGCCATTTAGTAGCATCATTCCTCTGCGAATAGACAGTGAGGACACAGAGGAAGGAGACCCGACTGACCTAGGTCCAGAGGAAGAACCAAACCCTTAATTGATACTCACTGAAACTTAGGGATTATTTGCTTTGACAAGATAATTTAGTAGCTGCTAACTAACAAGCTTTGGCACACCTACTGTTTACTGATTTGTCTTCTGCATGACACAGTATTGGATTTCCATTCAGTGTAAGCCCTGGCCAGTAAGTTTGTCAGAGACACTAAAGTCACACACAGTTGGTTGCTGGGCAATGGTCCAACCACGTGTTCATTCCTAACTCCATCACTTTAAGAAAAAAAATAGATATTTTGTCTTATGGATTGAAGAGACTGGCTGCTTTATGGGGATAGGGGGCTAATAATAGTTTTTCAGAATAATAACCTAACAGTAGCTGGAGTGTGCTCTATCAAATTTGGGAAAACAGAAAATGGAAAAAGAACATAAAATGAAAGCAAATGCATTCCCTTATCCAAAAGTTAATGTTAATATTTAAGAATATCTCCTACCAGTTTTTGTCTATTTTTATACAGTGATTTTGTGTAGTGATTGTGTATGCACATACTGTAATGTGTTGCTTTTTAATTTTACGTTTTTGATGAATTTTCATGTTTTATTAATATTTAAATTGCTAATATATTTTCTAAAGAGTTATATTGATACATGATATATTTTTTCTAAATAGTCTACCAAGATTATCATAGATAATTATAATACACAAAGTACAAACAAACTTTCATTTTTATAATTTACAATTTTGCACAGTCCCCAAATATTGACAAACTAGAAAAGGGTAAAGTATGCCCTATGCCATATAGTATTTTATTCTATAAAATAGAATATTTTATCATTTCAAGATTGTTTAGGATCAGTTGTGTTATTCTATTAAGGCCCTAGGACTAGAAGAAACTAAGACTACCTTGTCCAAGGCAGAATGTTTGGAATGTCCATTCTCGATTCTTCTTTACCACTTTGATTCTGATTTTTTTTCTTTCCCTTCTTTTCTCCCTGTGCTTTTGACTTAACTGAGTGATGAGAAAGTGAAATACATCTATTGCAGCATCTGCACATAGGCCATAACATTCCCAACAGACCACACAATTTTTGTTAAAACATTATTTTTGTTAGAACCAGACTGGCCCATCCACGACTTTGGGAGGACAGATGCAAGACCTTCTGCAACCACACTTCTACTCAATGAGCCTCACTGCAAGGCTCACCGCTTCCTCCTAGATAAACATGACCAGGATACCATATGATCTCATTGCCTCTTTAGAACCCCCCAGTCAAGCCCACATCTATCCCAAGCTTCTCCCTGTCTCTCTGAGAGGTCCCAACTGTCCTCTGCCAGCTAAATCACCTGGTGGGTTTCAGGTGAGTTCATGGTGGTCTTTGGCAGGTGATCCAAGATCTTCATCATATTGTTTTCAAGTACTGGCTTTGTTTTGAGGCATCTATAGAGTTTTTAGGAATCTCTTTTACCCCATTCTGTTTACCTCCAGGTGCTGCATTAAGTGATGGGCAGTGGCATTTGGTGTCCTTATCGTTGAAAGGAAATCACCTGAGTGTGATGGTGGATGGTGAGGCAGCCTCTGTGGCTCATTCCCTGCGTGGGAAGATTGATTCAGGGGACACCTATTATTTGGGAGGTAAGTGAAAGGAACTGGCTTTGTTGGCAATCAAACCATCTTTTTCCTGCTCCTGCCTTCTAAGGCAACCGACAGTTTTAAATGAAGATTAATACTGAAGAACGACCTTTCTCTTTGAGTTATAGTCAATGAAAATGTTGAGCAGACAAAGACAATTTTTAAAAAGATTTATTTATTTATTTTGGAGAGCGAGAGCATGAGTGGGAGGGACAGAGAGAGTGAGAATCCCAAGCAGACTCCCCACTGAGCTCAGAGCCTGACATAGGCCTTGACATGGGGCTTGATCTCTCTACCCCGAGGTCATGATCTGAGCTGAAACCAAGAGTAGGATGCTTAACCTACTGCACCATGCAGACACCCCAGACAAAGACAATAAATTATGGCCTAAAATGCAAGTCTACTTGTGGCCTTGTTTAAATGTGCGTTTGCTAAAACTGGTTTTAGATCTGGTTCTTGTTTTCACTTCAGTCACCTGGAAAGTTTCAAAAATGCTAGTGCCTGTCTCCATACCCGGAGGTCCTGATTTATCTGGTTCCAAAGCCTGGGCAATGTGTTTCTTAATGCTCTCCAGGTGATTCAATGGGCAGGCAGCTTGGAGGGTCCTTGTTCTCCTTTTCTTACTTTTAGCACTTTGCTATATTTTCCTAATGCCAAGTGACCCTTATAACCTTTTCTTCAGGTTTTGATGTGACAATTTTATTGTTGCACATGGTGTCAGCTGCTCTCCTCTTGAGGATCCCAGGCCCTCAGGTGTGGCCCAGGAACCAGCAGCGGCAGCATCACCTGCAAGTTTGTCACAGATGCACATGCAGCACCCTTGACTTCCTGAACGTGAATCTGCCTTTCACCGAGATCCCCCGGTGGCCTGTTGCCCTAAAGTTTAGGTAGTGTTTTGTTGCCCGCTGTCTATACAGAAGGGCACCGTTATATACACCAGAGCAAGAGATGAATGTAGCGGCTATTAATCTTCACTCACTACTTCGTGATGAACTTTTACCAAGACAGCAAACACCAGGCCATCACCCCAGACTGTAACTTACCTGTTCAGTAGAGCTTGGACTGAGTCTGTCCAGGATCCGTTCGGCCAGGGAGGGGTAGCTTCTGCTGGTAATGAATCTCCATTCCTGAAGCACTCAAGTGAAAAATCATGAGCCACCTGAAGCTTAGACCTGTCAATTGTAAGACTTATTTCTAATCTTGGCTTGAAGCCATCCTTGATATTATTCCTGTTTTGCATTTTATAGTTGTTTCTTTCCAAAATAAGTTTGGAGTCATGGTGGAGATAACTTGATAGCCCAACAAGAAAGTATAAAATCCTCCCTAAGAATTGACAATAAGCACACAAACCATGAATCAGGGTATTTAATCTTTCAAGTCCCCTAAAGCAACCACCACTGTGAACATAAGTAGTGCCAGCAGCATTAAAAGATCGGATTGCTTGCTTTCCTTGCCTGCTAAATATGGTGCATTTCTGACCCAGATAGTTTTTTAAACCTTTATGCTTATGATGGATTTTATAGCTCTGCAGAACAGATTCCTCCAAAACTAAATAAAGAATTTATCCAGGAGCTATAACTTAAAAGGTAAAAGATTTTGAAGCACTAAAAGGGATTGGAAGTAAAAATCCTTGCTATGTTGTTTAATGACGCAAAATAGAATACTTGGTATTTTGTATTAAAAAGTGGAAATGTACTTTCCAAAACCACAGAATCTTCTCTCATAGTTGAACACTCTACATGTTCTGAATGTACAACACAGCTACCTGAGAATAGGTACTTTCCATAAATATTTACATGTTGATGTGATATGAATCAGTTGTTACTATGTCATATATGTTTATATTTTAAAATACAACTAATGTTTCTTGAAAGAATATTTATGGGCTCACCCACCAGTGTACACAATGAAACACTACAATGCTTTTAAAGTTTCCTGGCTCCTCTAGATCCTCATTCCCCCAGATAAGTATTACCCTGCCCCCCTTTTAACCAATCTTTGTATTGTCCTTTTATTTTTTAATTCAGATATAATAAAAAATAAAATAAATAAAATAATTCAGATATAATCAACATGTAATATCATGTCAGTTGCAGATATACAGCATCATGACTCAATGTTTGTATATATTAGGAAATGACCCCACAGTAAGTCTAGTTAACATATATCACCATACATAGTGACAATTTTTGCCTTGGGATGAAAACTTTTAAGATCTACTCTCCTAGTAACCTTTGAATATATAATATAGTATTATTAACTGTAGGCACCATGCTGTACATTACACCCCAGGACTTACTTATTTTGCAACCAAAAGTTTGTAATTATTAATGTATTGCTTTCCATTATAACCTATTATATATGTAGGTAACTTTAAACAATAGTGTTTTGTGTTGCCTTGCTTTTAACTTTACAAACAGTGTACTACTGTATGCATTCTTCTGTGTTTTTTTATTATTGCCATCATTGTTGTTCTATATTAGTTTTCAAGATCCAACCTTGTGAATATTTATAGGTAAACTTAATTAATTTTTACTGCCCTGTGGTTTTGATGTATATTATACAATGTTTTACTTATTAAATCCACCATTCCATTTTACTGTTGAGCACCAATTTGATCATGCTCATTTTTTTTGCTATTATAAAAAATGCTATAAATATTCTTCTACAGCTGCCAAGAATCATCTTGCCAGCGATTTTAAAATTTTCCTTATGCACAAACTATCAAGCTTCCCTAATATGCATAGTCAATTTAATGAAACAACCTTTGGTTGTTTCCAGCCTTTGGTCTACGAAAGGACTCTAGAGATTTGGAGGCAGTGTGTTGAAAAAAAAGCATAATAGGCTTTGCTTATGTATTTTCATAAAATTGTGTTGATGTGCAGAAAAACTGTCTCGTTAGTAGAGTTTCCAACAACAAATAGTGTCCCTAAGATGAGCAGAATTACAAAGTTTAAACATCCCATGAGAGAGTATAATGACTGTTCTTCATTACCACTTTCCTATTTTTTGGTTGTAATTATACTTTGGCACTGAGTGGCAAAAATAATGTAAGATCTTGCAATCACAGCACATTATCTGCAACTAATGTATAAATTCAGAATGACCTCTACATACTTAGCTGTAAATACCCAGTTGATTCCTACAGAACAATTCCAGGCACTGATTCAAACTGACTTAGTCAACTTTACATTTTATACCAACATAACAGCATCTTTTTTTCCCAGAAAAAGAATGTGTACCATCTAAAAAACTCAAGTAATGCCCTCACCAGGCTAAAACAAACACACAAAACCAAAACACACCAATTTACTTATATTACATAAAAAGATGAATATTATTTGTAGTCAAGGAAAATCAGGAGAGGCAGGTCTAGGACCAGTGATATGGAGTCTTGGTTCTCAATAGATGCACTATATTCACAAGTTTTACGCCCAGGTAAAGACTCCCGTGTTCAGAGCCCCTTGTCTCTATGCTCCATTGGACTTTTCAGCTCTGTTCTGGGTAAAGGAGTGGGGGGTGGCAGAAGGTCAGTTTCAAATTGAGTGGAAACATTGAAACCCATAGATGTCAATGTTAAAGTTATTCCATCCAATCCCAAGAGTTGTTTATGCCAGTGTCTATTTATTTAATTATCTCCTTAGTGAATGTCCATCAGAACCAGAATATGCATCACATCAACAAGGAGATTCACTTTATCCAGGTCATGCTTTTTAGCAATATTTGGTATTCATGGGAATCAATACCCCATGTTCTGAGACACTCCCTAACCAGTTCTCCTTCCTCTTTCTGTGTCTCCTAATAGAGGTTCAGTTGCAAGTTCCCACTTACCATGTGGTCAGTAATATTTTGTTGCAATGTTTTCCCATAAAGACAGATTAGTATGTCTTCCTGCTACAGTTAGGATGGCCATATAAAGTATTGTCCAAACCAGGACACTTTAGCAAATGAAGAATATGATCTCAATAATGATGACAGGTCAGCAGGTGTAATCCAGGGCTCTGTGGCTTTCTTTCCACGACAAAGGGTCCTCTTACGAATTAGCAGCCCTTTTTATATGTCCGATCAACACTGTGTGTTGCAGGTTTCCTTTTTTCCTTTTCTATTTCTTCTCAGTCTAAACTTTGTTTGTAAATTGTTCTTCTAACAACGGTTTCACTCTACTATATTGCACACAGAGTTTTGGTGCCTGCCAGTGAGGGTAGTGGAAAGCTTTTTTGGATTCCTTTTGTGGAATCTTTGTACTCTTCAATAGCACACCTGCACCATGGAGTTGGGAAATATTAAGTTATGTTCATCTCTTGAGTGTCCTTGTGTGAGATACTAGCAGGCCAGAGAACCAATGATGGCTGTAATGAGGCCTCACCTCATGACCCATTCTGGTGTTGTGACATAAAGTGACAATTTCTCTGTCATCCTCAGAGGTGCTTAAATTTCTTACTCCTTCAGTAGTGATGGATGTGTTCCATTAATTTAGCATTATTCCCTGTCCACTTTCACTGACCATCCCGAATCAGGTCATTGAAGAATGACCCTCTGCCATTTTATCATCGGGGCTTCAGGCAATCTTCTGCATGGATGAATGGACATCTCCCAGTCTGGGCTCATCTTGGGCAATGACACCCCTTGCTTCTTGACCTCTCTCTCATGACTGGAGCATTGAAGCACTTAGCAGTTCGACCTTTCCTTCTTAAAGTTCCACTTTGAGAAAGTTTTCCTTTTGATCACTAGATTCAGTTTACTTTTGTCTTTTACAGGAATACTTAGGTATTGCATTGTATTTATTAAATTTTTATTTTTTATTTTTTTAAGAGAAGGAGAGCATGCATGAGCGGGAGTGGGTGGGGAAGAACAGAGAAAGAGAATCTTAAGCAGGCTCCACGCCCAGTGCGAAGCCTGATACGGGGCTCGATCTCATGACTCTGAGATCATGACCCGAGTGGAAATTGAGAGTCAGATGCTCAACTGACTGATCCCCCCAGGCACCTTCAGATACTGCATTGTATTTTAATGAATTTGAGGGGTGTGATCTGGAGAGAGGGAAGGTAGGAGGAAAAGGGTAAGAGTGCTTCCACCCAACTGTTTATTAACTTAATGTTTTTGATCCTTTATCCTAATCTCCTCAGTTCCTAAGCACTGTCAGTAGAAGTCACCTATCAAGATACAAAGATATACCAGGTTTCTTCCAAATATATCCAACCTTTCAGAAATTCTTTTACGAACTGAAATGTGCCTATTTTCATATAAAACAAGGAAAAGGTAAATGGAAACTGTAGAACTAAGCGGTTCTTTATGACGTAACACTACATTTGAAGTGTCAGAGTCTCTGTGAAGCTAATTTATGAGGTTCCATTGCACCTGACAGTGGGTTTGGCCTGATTTGGATTAATTCAGGCCTTGGCTGGTTTTAGATTATATTTGTGTGGAATACAAAGCATCAAAGCCTCGGTCACTGAAAGAAGAGGAAAGATAGACTATGTGCATTTTGTGGAAATTCTTAGGCAGCAAGCTAGCAGCTGTTGGGCAGAACAAGAAGAGGCTCTGTCTTTACTCTTCTCCCTTTGAAAGTACACCAGTGACCTTCATGACAAGTTAAAAGAGAGAGGGGTGAAAAACATGAATATGATGAGTAAAATGTTGAGATTATGGGTACCTGGGGGCTTTGGTCAGTTAAGTGTCTGACTCTTGATTTTGGCTCAGGTCATGATCTCAGGGTCATGGGATCAAGTCCCAAGTGGGGTTCCATGCTTGAGTTTCCTTCTGGCCCTCCTTTGCCTTGTTCTCTCTCTCTCTCTCTCTCTCTCTCTCTCTCTCTCATATAAATAATAAATCTTAAAAAAATACTGATTCCATTTCATTTAAAAAAATAAGAGCCCTGTAAAACAATCTCAAACCGCAGGCTTAAATATTGACAAAAAATTCCTTAACATTTAAATGATTGAACAATGATCTTTTAAATGATTTTTTAAAAGAGAGGAATAATTACAACTTTGTACCTAACAAATTAAAAGAAAACATTCTCCTGGAAGTGATGTAAATGAGACCTAATTGTATCAGGCAAAGAAATAAAATAGGTAAGTTTCACAGGAAGCATAAAATTTACTTCACAATATTTTCAAATTAAAGCAATATAAATTATTAAATTATTTTTTAAAAATGTCATGCTTCTTTCATGTTTGCATGTAAAGATAAAGTATTCAGTTAAATGAATGCTTCGTGATTTTATCCCACGTTGCTACAGATGCGTTCCCCCAGGAAGCTGCCTCTGTGCTTGGGAGGTTTGTGTACTGTGGTTTAGTGAGGTTAGTTCTCGAAAACAACTCCCGAAGGGGGGCGGTGAGAGAGCAGCTAGGATGAACGGAGACAAATTAGGGCAGGATGCAGTTGCAGCAGAAGCCTCAGAAGATCCCACGGAAGCTTTGAGGCATCTTTGCCCTTTAGGGACATCCCAGTTGAGCAATGGCTGTAGGTCACTGACCACTCCAGTGCATCTGTGGGCACTGGCCATCCCTGGGGAAGGGATACCATCCTGAGACACTCCATTCCCTGCAACCAGGGCAGTTCCTGGGAAGAACTTCAGCCTCAATCCTAAAAAATGAGAGGTGTGCATATGTAATGGGGACTAGGCCATGTGTACAGATTTCCCCCAATGGTGGCTTGTTACAAAAGCATTTATAGTGACTGTGTTCTCTTCCTGGAGCTTTTATTCTCCTCCTGGGCAGTGGGAATCTTGCAAGGCACAAATCTAAGAACCTCTGATTCCTTTAGAGGGCAGCCCAACAGAGGATGGGAGAGCCCTCGACATGCTGCTGGATCCACACCTGGGGAAGGAGGCGGTTCTGAACTCCTATCTGCTCTGATTTTGATTTCAAAGCTGTGTCCTTGCTCATCGTTGTTATAAAAGCATTGTCTTCTTGGGAAACCCAGGGGAATAAAAGAAAGCCACTGTATTATGAACCACTGAATCGTGGTTTGTAATGGTAAAAGATAACCTGCGGCATATTACAATTTTTCAGGGTATATTTGAGCAAAAATTGATTCGCATCACGCAACACCAAACCAGAAGTGGTTAGGGGTGCTCCGTAGACAAGAGCCAGAGGAAAGGCTTATACAGAGAAGGTGTGGAAGCAGAGAGGGGAAATTATTGTTGGCTACAGATTAAAGCCTGCTTGGCTGTCTGGGATTGGCTGTTCCAATTTCAGAACCTTTATAGACTCAGAATCTGGTTTGCTTTCCTTGGCCACTAATGCTTTTGGTGAGCCACCACGGTCTGATTGGCCTCCTTACTTTAATTAATTTAACAGTAATTTACAGCAAGCCAGTTAGTGAATGCAGCAGAACTTGTAAAATGTAACTCTTATTATTGAAAACAATCAAAGCCCATTTCTTTTTGCATGGAACAGCCCGGGATGCTAATTTTTCTCCATTATTTTCGGTGCCATATTATTGAGATACTTGATAATTTCGTGTGTGTTAATGTTAAAAGGTATTTGACTAAAATGCCTAATTCAGAAACAATTAGAAATGTAAGTATAAACTGTTCTTAGATCTCTTTAACCAATTATCATCAAACATTGTTTTAACTATGCCCGTGCATGCACACACACGCGCACACGCATGGACAGAGTGGAAATTTCACATCCGTAATTGCTTTTCAGGCATTTTAAATTTAGCAAGTCCTATTAGGCCTGCGATTTTTTTTTCTGATTCTGTTATCACACGGTCTTTAGTTCATAGAGTTTAATGTCATGCTAAAAGGAATGATTTCTTCTTTGTGCTTTCAAAAGAGAAATCAAATTCTGCTTGATTTTTTTAAAAAGATTTTATGACATATTAGAGAGAAAGTGAGCAAGACAGAGCACATGCGCAAGCAGGGGGAGAGGGAGGGGGATGGAGAAGCAGACACCCCACTGAGCAGAGAGCCCTACTCTGGGGCTCCATCCCAGGACCCTGGGATCATGACCTGAGCCGAAGGCAGACGCGTACCCGATGGAGCCACCCAGGTGCCCCTAGATTCTCCTTAAATTAAATGTGCCTTGACTCTACTGGTAGGATTTTACATCCTACCTTCAGCTCATCTGTCCATAAGCCTGGCTCTAGTTGTTATTATTTCTGTGCTTTACCAAAACCAACAATGTCTATCCTCAGGCATCCATTGCCCCATCCACGAGGAGTGTGACCCTTCTAACCCATGGGGGAAGCAGGATCCTCAGGCATCTGCAAACAGGAGGAGACATTATACTTACATGTATGAAATGCTGCGCACTCTTTTGATCACGACTGTTGACCTTCTCCTTTCTGTGTCTCCATGTCCATCCAGGCTGCCCGGACAGCAGCTCTGGCCCTGGATGTGGAGGTGCCCTGGCCGGGTTTCAGGGCTGCCTGAGGCTCATCTCTATTGGTGACCAGGAGGTAGATCCCATCACAGTACAGCAGGGAACACTGGGGAGGTTTCGTGACCTCCAGATCGACTCGTGCGGCCTCATGGACAGGTAAGGCCATCCCAGGTCACTCTAGCATTCATGATTTCAATTTTTTGATAATAGGTTAAAAACAAACCGCTGAGAGAGTGCACCTCTTTCTAGCGCCTTCTCTCTTCCTGATAGCCAATCCAGCATGGGAAAGTTATAATTAATTGAAAACAAGAAAATGACAATCATTAATTTTATAATTGCTCTTTTCAAATGGTATTTTCTTAGAAGACGCACTGTCATGAATTTTCCTTGTCTATGTCCCCAGGCTACTTAGTTTTTACAGACTACTGTTAATGGTGCCATAATTATTGATGAGTGTAAATACTGATGAGTTTAATACTTTAAAAAATTCTTCCACTGCACAAAACAGATGGAATATTCTAAAGAGATCATGAATCACTGAGGACCAGTAAGTCAAAAGTTGCCTGTGGTCAGCTGGGTTCACCCCGCACTCTCTTCTCTATGTGGAAAATGAAAAGTAACTCTTCCTCTTGGAAAGGTTGAACCTTCTGGGATTTCTAGTCATGTAAACACGAGAAAGAATGGAAAGAACCCAGTTACCTCACACTGAGCATAGTGCCAATTCATTGAAGAAGGTAATGAGTGAACGGGTGAAGGGAGATAAAAGGCACAAACTTCCAGTTATAAGATAAGTAGATCATGGGGATGTAATATGCAGCATAATGACTATAGTTGATACTGTTTTGCATATTTGAAAGTTGCTAAGAGAGTCGATCTTGAAAATCCTCATCACAGGAAAAAACTGTATGTGTGGTGATGGATGTTAACTAGACTTATTGTGGTGATTGTGTCACAATATATACAAATACTGAATCATTATGTTGTACACCTGAGACTAATACAGTGTTAGAAGTCAATTATACCTCAATAAAAAAAGAAAAGCTTTGAAACAGCAGCGTGTTGAAATCACCAAGCATTGCAACTTTATTCAAATTGTCTTGTTTGTCGTGCTACCTGACTTTCAGTTTTTCTGGCTAAAAGGGATGGCTTAGCTATAACACATTAATATTTTTTTCGGTGCCTTGTATGTTTGACCTTCCTGCAGTAGGAGTGCCTTACATTGCTGTTGAATAAACGAACATACTCCAGACACCCTCATGTGTCCGTACGTGGCCAACCTCTTCAAAGTTCACGCTCTGTGAAGTGCTTTGTGTGGTAAATCTATTCCAAATTTAACACTAATTGGTATTCCATGTCATGTGCAATAAACTACAAGTTGCATTGCAATTTGGCAGCGTGTTAGAACACCATAAATTCCAGGACGTGAAATATTAACTCATAAAAACTTGATTTCTTTAATGCAGATGTTCATGTGCTTAGTTCACATCCCATTCATTTGCAGGGGGACAAAAAGACTCAAAGAATGCAGCGAAAAACTCTGAATCTCAATTTTCAGATTATGAAATTTATTCTGGCGTAGGAACTGGCTTCAATCTGTAAGTCATAACTTCAGCCAGCTTTGGAATCCTGAATCGTGGTATTGGTAGGGGGTTCAGAAATATGTGCTTGGAAGTTGGGTACAATCTTCACCCATGGGAATGGCCATTGGTGCCTTAGGAGAGTCAGGGGTCAGTGGTTGGGTTGACATTTCAGTTGTGAACTTATTGTAGTGTCCGGGGAATTCCCTCACAAAGTACGGCGTAATCACAATATTTCTTGTACATAAGAAATGCATGTTGCCCCTTTGTGCATAAAGGTCTTTTAGCCAAAACAACAAGGACAACAAAGTATGCATGGTGTGTGTGTGTGTGTGTGTGTGTGTGTATCTATGTCACTGAAATGGATTTTCCAGATCACACCTAAAAATGATTTTTATTTTATTTTTTATTTTTTAAAGATTTTATTGATTTATTCATGAGAGACACACAGAGAGAGGCAGAGATGCTCATCCTCTGAGCCACCAGGTACCTCTAAAAATTATCTTTAGAAATGTGTACCAACAATGGATGGAGACTTCTAGAATCTGGGATGTTAAGCTACTTTCTCTGCTGAAAGCAGACATTGAGGTTCATGGCAACTCTGTAAATGCGTATGAAAAGAGCTGTCGGCACTTTGGCTGATACAGTCAATAATTATATTTTTTTATGGTTTTTATGGTTTTTATGGTTTAACATCTAGAAAGTGTCCTTATTCACCACTACGAAAAAGGTTCATTCTTTCTTAGTGCTTCAGGCCTTACCTACCAGCTCCATGTTCACTGCATCATGAAATAGATTCCTGTAAGAACAGGACAAACATCCATGCCCGCGCTCTTGCCAGGTGCTCTGTGCTGAGCCTGGCCATCCACCAGCCCACACCCTGCCTGTCAGAGCACGTCATGGTGTGCTCAGGTGAAACTGAGATTTATTATTAGAATGCAGGTGATTTTGTAACTCTCATCCATCAGGCATAGGAGTTAATAATTCATGATGCATAACAGCATTCCGGGCCCAGCAGTATAACAGGTTATGAAAAGATATTTGAAATTGGATGGGGACATAGGAAGCCTTCCTGAGCCACACAAGGACTCATGCACATGGTGCTCTGTCCTCCCTCCCAAGGCTCCCATGACACAGGGAAAGTGGTAGGTTCTTGGGAATGAGGTTTCGGGGACGAGGTAGCCGTGAGGAGGGATCGTGTCTTACCCCAATTGTGTTTTGGGCATTAGGATTTCATGTCATATAACTCAGGTTACATGGTTCTGTACAGGTTTCTTTTAGGGTCACAGAAATGCCACCTTGAACACCTCGAGGTATGGACTGTACTAATGGGGCCACTTTTTCCACCTCTGTGGAATTTAGCCAGCTTTAATCTTCTAGATGTTGAATACAACAACATGCACTCTATGTGTTGTTTTTTAGAGAAGATAAATAGGCCGAAGTGGAAGTTTTAGGGGGTTTTGGAGACATGTGGGAAGGGCACCTAATTTGTGCTGGGATGAGGCAGGGCTGTCAGAGAAGAGAGAGACACCTACTCTGGGGTAGAAGGGGAGTAAGTTAAGTGAATGAGGCTGGACATCCAGCAAAGGTACAGCCACATACCCAAGCCCAAAGTGCAGCCTTAAGTCTGCCTGTTTGAGCATGACTGCTGTAGAAATTAGGGGTCTCAGGAGGAGGAGCAGGGGATGGTGAGAGATGGAGCTGTCTGGCTGGGCAGGAGTTACACCACAGAGGTCTGACTTGAAATCTGGACGTTGATCTAAGGTTCCCTGGGAAATCACTGAGGGCTTCACGCTAGGAAGCCACTTGTGCAGTTAAGCAATACTGCACACAAGAGGCAAGATGATTTGGGTGTGGGCCACAGAGAGTGGATGTGTGACTGGGAGACCAGGTAGGGGATTGCCTACCCATATGAGAAGGGATGATGGCCTGAAGTAGGGAGGAGAAGAATGTGGGTGAGTTACATGGTGTTTGATGGGCAGAATCACAAACTGGTGTGCTGCTTGACTGTGAGGTGATGGAGAGGGACATGGCAGGATGACCCTTAGATTCTGGCTTGGACAGCTGGGTAAAGGGTGGTATCACCACTCAATGGAATAGTGATGGAGGAGAAGCATGATTTTTGGAGGGTCAGAGTCAAGAAGTTTAGTTATTAGATCTTAAGATATTTTGGGAATCATAGAAGTACAAAATCCTAAAGCTGAGAAGAATTGTAACATGACATCTCCTCAAGCCTCCATCTCAAAGCAAGGATCTCTTTTTCACTCAATGTAGAGAAGAAGATCCTGTTTCTATTCCATCTTTCAGGAATGAGACCCTAGCCCATTCACCAAATGCTTCATAGTATCCTTTGTCCCACCCAGATTTTTACCATAAATCCTCAACTTTCCTGCTCTAAGTCCAGGCACTCTTTACCCACCATGGTCTTGCAAGTACCCAATGGGTTCCCTGAATTGGCTCTATCCTCTCTGCTAAAGTCTATTCTCATAACAATTTTTTAGAGGTCAGGGTGTTAAGCACTGTCCCAATCCTGATTGCTCTCCTCTGTATCAATTCTAGCCAACATCTTGCCTAAATTTGGGAGGGAGCTGGCCCATGCACGATGTGTAGGATTCGTAACCTCCCTTCCCAAAGAAACTGGTATAGACTGAGCTCACCTCATCTGCATGTAATCATAGCCAGCATGTTGGAGTGTGGTTCCCACCAATCCCAGGTCTGTGGCAGTGGAGCAGTATTCAAGTCAGGTTAAGATTCACACTGGTGTGTCTGCACATTCACACACGTGGGGGTGTGCTGCCATTTTTAGTTTTCTTACTATTGCTGGTGCCTCCATGTGCATTCTGGGTCCTGCCAGGAAGGCAGGAGTTTGGGGGTGAGGAAACTGACCTCAGGTGTGTAGAGTCAAGGAAGCTGCCCTAAATGAGCCAAGGACATTGGACAACAGTCACTAAGGGAATGGCTTGGATGCAGACTGACCTGCCCTCTAATCCTTGGAGGTGAAGAGACATCATTCTATTCTTCCAAGAAGCTCACCTTCTAGTTCTTGGCAAATAATCAGGTGTCTTCCACTCAAATGCCAGAAGACACAGCAGGAGAGTGTTTATATGTGTCTGTTGAAAGAAATTGGGCTTATTTCCAGCATTTTTCTCCCAAATATAAAAAGAATGCTGTGCATAGAGTAGAAGTAACCCAAAGTTACCCATTCCTTTGACTCCTTGAAAGAAATAGGCATTGAGATCCAGAGGATAATGAATAGTTACACAGATCCTGCAAATGTATGAGGCTTTCGAGGGACTATATTGAGAGCTTTCGCTATATAAACAAGAGAGGCAATGTGACTTGTCAGGACCCAAGTAACGTACCTTGAAGTTGATGTGGATCTTCTTTTCTACATTAATAACAAAGCTGTGATGAATAATATTTCTTTGAAAGAATATAATACCTTTGTTTTATCCATTCCTCATTTGATGGACATTTAGGTTGTTTCTACTTTGTGACTCTTATGAATAATGCTGATATGAACACTCATGTACAGGTTTTTGTGTGGACCTATGTCTTCAGTTCTCCTGGGCATGTACCTAGGAGCAGAATTGCTAGGTCCGTGGTGACTCTGTGTTTAACTGTTCGAAGAACTTCCAGATTGATTTCCAAAGCACCATTTTACTTCCCAATGATGATGTAGAAGGGTCCACTCCTTGTGAGCATCTGTTACTATGTCTTTTTGATTATAGCCACTCTGGGGGTATGAAGTGGCATGTCATTGTGGTTTTGATTGGTACTTTCCTAATGACTAATAATATTGAGCATGTGTTCATATGTGTATTTGCCATCTTGTTAATCTTCTTTTATAAGTCATCTGTTCACATCTTTGACCCAGTTTTTAATTGGTTGTTCATTGCCCTTATTGTTGAATCTTGAAAGAATTTTACCTATATTGTGGATATCAATCCTGCGTCAGATGTGTGTTTTGCAAAGACCATCTCCTAGTCTGTGGTTTGAATTCTCATTCCCTTAACAGTGTCATAATGGAGAAGTTTTGAATTTTAATGAAGTCCAAATTTCCAGTTTTTCTTTCATAGACCATATCGGAAAAGTCATCGCCAAGCCCAAGGTCAGCTAGATTTTCTCCTGTGTTATATTCTGGGAGTTTAAGAGTTTGGTATTTTATATTTAGGTCTATGATCTAACTTTAGTTAACTTCTTTCAAAAAGATTTTATTTATTTGAGAGACAGAGAGAGAGAGAGCATGAGCAGAGATGAGAGGTAGAAGCAGGCTCTCCACGAGTGAGCCTGACATAGGGCTCGATCCCAGGACCCCAGGGTCATGACCTAAGCTGAAGGCAGATGCTTAACTGACTACAGTTAAGGTGCCCCTTGAGTTAACTTTTTAAATTCTTTTATTTTTTAATTGAAATACAGTTGACATATTTTATTAGTTTTAGGTGTACAAGATAGTGAGTCAGCCATTACATACATTATAAAGCGCTCACCCTAAAAAGTATAGTTACCATGTGTCACCACACTAACTTATTGCAGTACTATTGACTCTATTTTCTATGTTGTATTCTTCATCCTTGTCACTTATTTAATAAATGGAAGTTTGTACCTCTTAATCTCCTCCACATATTTTGTCCTTCTCCTCTCCCCATCATCTGGCAACCACTGGTTTGCTCTCCTATTAGTGATCCTCTTTCTCTTTTGTATTGTTTTTTGCTTATTCATTTTTTTTTTTTAGATTCAACATACAACTGAAATCTTATGGTACTTGTCTTTCTCCATCGGACTTATTTCACTTAGTATAATACCTCTTAGATCCATCCATGTTGTATCAAATAACAAAATTTCGTTTTTTTTTTTATGCCTGAGTGATGTACCATTGTGTATATATATCACATCTTCCTTATCCATTTATCTATTGATGAGTCCTTAGGTTGCTTCCATGTTTGGGCTATTGTAAATAATGCTTATAATAAACATAGGGGTGCATATATCCTTTTGAATTCATGTTTTGGTTTCCTTGGATAACTGCTCAGAAGTGGAATTACTGGATCATATATTTCTGTTTTCACTGTTTTGAGGAAGTTTCACACTGTTTCCACAGTTGAAGCACCAATTAACATTCCCACCAACAGTGCAAAAGGGTTCCCTTTCACCACATTCTCTCTAATACTAGCTTTTTCTTGTCTTTTTGATACTCATCATTCTGACTGGAGTGAGGTGATATCTCATCATGGTTTTGACCTGTGTTTCCCTGATGATGAGTGATATTGAGCATCTTTTCATGTGTCTGTTGGCCATCCATATGTCTTCTTTAGGAAAACATCTGTTCAGATTCAGTGCTTATTTTTTAATTTGTTCTTTGTTTTGTTTGGGGTTTTTTTTTGGTGTGGAACTGTATCAATTCTTTATATATTTTGTTTATTAAGCTCTTATTGGATATATCATTTGCAAATACCCTCTCTCATTCAAAAGGTTGCCTTTTCGTTTTGTTGATGGTTTCCTTCAAGGTGCAAAAGTTTCTTTGTTTGATGTAGTCCCAATAGTTTATTTTTGCTTTTGTTTCCTTTGCCTGAGGAGACATCTAGGAAAAATATTGCTAAGGCTGACGTGCAAGGGTTTACTGCCTATGTTTGCTTCTAGGAGTTTTATGGTTTCAAGTCTCACATTTAGATCTTTAATCCATTTTGAGTTTATTTTGTGTATGGTGTAAGAAAGTGGTCCAGTTCTATTCTCTTGCATGTGGCTGTCCAGTTTTTCCAATATTTATTGAAGAGACTATCTTTTAACCATTTTATATGCTTACCTCCTTTGCCATACATTAATTGGCCATATAATAATGGATTTATTTCTGTACTTTCATTTCTATTCCATTGATCTCTGTCTCTGTTTTTGTGCCAGTACTATCCTATTTTAATTACTATAGCTCTGTTGTATAGTTTGAAATCTAGACTCCTGCCTCCAGCTTTGTTCTTCTTTCTCAAGATTGTTTTGACCATTCAGAGTTTTTTGTAGTTCCATACAAATTTTAGGATTTTTTTGGGGGGGTTCTAATTCTGTGAAAAGTACTATTGGGATTTTGATAGGTTCTGCATTCAATAGATAGATTGCTTTGGGTAGTATGGACATTGTAACAATATTAATTCTTCCAACCCATGAGCATAGCATGTCTTTCTTTTGGTTTGTGTCATCTCCGGTTTCTCTCATCAATATGTTACAGTTTTCTGGATACAGGTCTTTTGCCTCCTAGACACTTTTCTAGCCTCTGAAATATCAGTTTGCTAACGCTCCATTTGTCAGAGCAGGTCCTAAGACCAAAACAGATTGAAGTAGGCTGTCCCTCTCTGTGAAAGAATCTGCAGGTCTCACTGCAAGGAACATGAAAGCAGGGAGGGAAACAAGTGAAGTAAGTGCCTGTGGCCATTGCTAGCAGTTTGTCTCTGATCATGGATGGAACTGATCTTGCCTTATTTGTGAAAAAGAAAGAGATTTTTTTTGGGTACAATGTGATATGTAGAAAATTTATCTGCTGTCAGTACATGACAACTGGTAACATTTAGTGTGTTTCTTTGTCTATAGTGGGTATTGCATTAGGAACCCCCTTCTTGACAGACCCAACAAGTTTTGTTCATGGTATCATTTTTCTCTTCAAGCCATCAGTACCATCTTTCACTGTTACAGGTTAATGTTAAGATACACACTTTCTCCTGACCGAATGTGGGAAATAGCAGTTGTATCTGTTTTATTGCAGGTGTTTGCCCAGCTACTGTGAACACGGGGGCGAATGTTCCCAGTCCTGGGACACCTTCTCCTGTGACTGCGCACACACTGGCTACACAGGCGCCACTTGCCATTCCTGTAAGCCTCACCCCTCACTGTTTACCTTTCTGTTCTGATTTCTGTGCAGGTGTTTTCCTTTTCATGATTTGGTGTATATGTGTCTGTACCTGTGCAACCATGTGCTAAAAAGCAACCACAAAAACCAGGAAGTATTTTAGAGATGAATTGTTGTCATATTTATTTAGTTATTTAGTTATTTTAGAGAGTGAGGGGAGGGGCAGGGGGAGAGGGAGAGAGAGAATCCCAAGCAGACTCCATACTGGGATCTATCTCATGACCCTGAGATCATGACCTGAGCTGAAATCCGGAGTCAGATGCTCAACCGACTTAGCCACCCAGGTGGCCCTGGCTGGTTTATTTTTCATTCATTTTATTCCCTAGTGATGTTAAGGCAGCTTATGGAAGTATGTAGTATCAAATAGGTCAGGAAAAAAAGAAAGGAGCAGGCAAAGGAAAATAAGTATGAGAAATAAGTAGTAAAACAAAAACAACCCCCCCCCAAAAAAAAACCCAAAATACAAAAAAACAATCTAGATGGCATGATAGTGTTACTTTTTCTGTTCATTGAGTTGGACCCAATTTTAGTTCTCAAAGTACAGAGGATGAGTTACTGATTGCTAGTATTTATGAAATCAATTGAGGAGAGTCTTCTGAGGAGCACAGGATGGGAACATTTAGATCCCTTGCAGTCTTGTTGGAGGTGGTTAACACACTGGGAGCCTACCACGTGCCTGTGGGATCCTAGTTCTCTCTTGTTCTCTGCATGTTTCAACTCCTTTAATCCTCAAAACTGCCCTAGAAGGTAAGTGTTTTATTTTCCACACTGCACACTGGAGAAAAAGGAGAGGCCAGGTGCCAGCCAGGACTCTTGACCACCTCTCCATCCCATTTCTTCCATCTCGAACACCAGTCTCTTTCCTGAAGAATTACTCTCTCAATTTCACAGCTAACCAAACTTTGTGAACTCCTAATTTCATTACCGACTAGAAGCTTACAATGGAGCCCTGGGATCCTTATTGCTTTCTAATTATTGGCTTTTGTTGTTTATGTTTTTATTCTACTCTTTCCTTTTTTTTGTGTATTGCTGCTGACATTTCTCATTTTTAATTTAAATTAAATTAATTAACATATAGTGTATTATTATAGTTTCAGAGGTAGAGGTCAGTGAGTCATCAGTTGCATATAATACCCAGTGTTCATGACATCAAGTGCTCTCCTTAATGCCCATCCCCCAGTTACCCCATCCCCCCACCCCCTCCTCTCCAGCAATCCTCTGTTTGTTTCCTATGATTAAGAGTCTCTTATGGTTTGTCTCCCCCTCTGAGTTCATCTTGTTTTATTTTTCCCTCCCTTCCCCTATGCTCTTCTGTTTTGTTTCTTCAATTCCACATATGAGTGAGATCATATGATATTTGTCTTTCTTTGGTTGATTTATTTCACTTATCATAATACTCTCTAGTTCCATCAATGTTGTAATTGGCAAGATTTCATTTTTTTAATGGTTGAGTAATATTCCATTGTATATACCACCTCTTTATCCATTCATCTGTTGATGGACATCTGGGCTCTTTCCATGGTTTGGCTATTGTGGACATTAATACCATAAACATTGAGGTGCAAGTGCCCCTCCAGATCACTACATTTGTGTCTTTGGGGTAAATACCCAGTAGTGCAATTGCTGGGTTATAGGGTAGCTCTAGTTTCAACTTTTGAGGAACCTCCCTACTGTTTTCCGGATTTCTGAGTCCCTTCTTTTGTAGCTCATTTCCCCCTCTCTGGGTCTTTAGAGAACCAGCATGACATGAAAATTCACCCAGGCAGAGCATAGATTGTCATGTATCCAACCTATGTGAACTGAACCCCAGGGAAACAGGCATTCATGTTGGGATGAGAAGCCCTGGTCTGCAGCCCATGGGGTTCCACAAAGGAACTAGGAGGCTCTTGAAGACAAAGGGAGGTGACTTAGCCCCCTAAAAATCCCATAAGTTCAACCAGAGCAATTCTACTTGCATCTACCTATTCACTAGTAGGTGTCACGTAGAACTTGTAGAACTACTTCCAAATAAAGACACCTCTTTATTTGGAAGGAGCTAGACATCTGGGAATTCTGCAGCTGAGTATTTGTCCAGAGTTGCAGCCTGGAATGGGGGTGGCCTCTTACAGTGCCTCTCCATCACACCTGGCAAGATAGAGCAGATACCTACTGAATATTAACACAAAGCAGATACCTACTGAATATTAACAACTAAGGGATGATTGCTACAGTGTTATCAGCAACTTTGATTTAAACATCATTCCAAACAACTCTGATTTAAAAATTCACAGGTGTTAATAAAGGCTCTTTAACTTGGGCCTGAATAATTCAGTTTTGGTCTAATAATGACAGTGACTTAATTATGATTCTCTAACTGTATACCCAAGTGAAGGTGAGATATTTCCAAACCCACAGTAAGGGATCAGAGGCCACTAGTGTTTGGTGTAAGTGCACAATTAATGTGTGTGCATTCACATTTAGAATAGGTGTCTTTCTAGTGTTTCTTCCTCTACCCTCGAGGGACCAACCCAAATGTAACCACTGTTATCACTTGGTGTCTGTCCCTCTGGACACTATTCTAGGCAGTTAGGAGCATGTTTATGTATTTGTAGAAATTTAAACATGAGTGGACAAAGTGGCAGCATGTCTGGGAAAGCAATCCATATTGTCCTTGTGGCCATCAGAATAGATGGTCCCAGGTGAGCTATTGACTGGGGCCAATCTAATTTGACACACTTGACACTTGGCCATATTTTATAAAAGAATGTTTTATTTTGCAAAATCCCTGAACACACAAACATTTGATCTTCTTCTGTGAGAAGGGAGAAAAACAATCTCTCTGCTCCACCCCTCCCCTTCTCCAGGATTTTCTTCATTCTTTGAAATAGGCAGAGTTTTAAATTTTTATTTATTTATGATAGTCACACAGAGAGAGAGAGAGAGAGAGGCAGAGACACAGGCAGAGGGAGAAGCAGGCTCCATGCACCGGGAGCCCGACATGGGACTCAATCCCGGGTCGACAGCATCACACCCTGGGCCAAAGGCAGGTGCTAAACCGCTGCACCACCCAGGGATCCCAATAGGCAGAGTTTTAAAATGTGGATAACTCAGTGTAGAATAGCATCAATTCTTAGCCCCCACTCTGCACCCTTTGTCCCTACTAGGATCACTCTACTTCATGGCTTTGTGGCCCTGACCCAGCCACTTCCTGGATCTGCGTTCATGGATCCCAGGCCTCATTCTTAGGGTGACTTAGAGGTCCAGTCCACACTATGCCAGAACCAGTACTATACTTCTTTCTTGGCTGCCATTAGCAACTTTTTAGGTTTTCAAAGGGTCTTTCCTGTCAAGGAAATGAGTGATGCACATGGGAGGTATTACTCAGTTGATTAGTCATTTAAACATATTCTGAACATTAATTAAGTCCATCATCTGCAGATGTTAATCACTTGCCTCGTGATAGCAAAACATTTATTTCACATATTAAAAAATTCAACTAAGAATCAGGATACATTGAAATTGCAAAGAGACATTTTATATATATATATATATATATATATATATATATATATATATATATATATATATTTGACTTTCAGTTTTCTTGAATAATCATTTGCAAAGCATTTAAGGAAATTTATTTTTAAAACACACCTTAAAATTTGAATGAAGAAGAGTTGCTGATTTATAAAACTCACCTGGAAAACAATGCATTGCACGTGTAGATTGTTTTAAGTAAACAGAGGATATAATTACTGAGTACTTTAATACATCAACGTGGTTATTACATAATAACAGATCACTCAGGGAGACAAAGCCAGTGCACTTCAGTTCCTTAGATATTATACGGCAGAGTAGAAGTAGACATGAGTCCAATTATCATGATTTTGGAAAGAATCTTGTTTCTAGACAAAGCAGGGTTCAGATCCACATAGTGATACCTCTTAACATCTTTCACTGCAAGCTTCAGAGTCTTCATGCTGCCTGACTGAAACAGGGGACACTCCCCTAGAGAAAACATCCCCAAGAACAAGAGAGAATGAGTGTCACTGGGGAAAGTTTTCCATCATTAATGACATGCTGGGATTCATACAATTGCAGCCCCTGTCTGAGATCCCTGTCCTTTGCAGCTTTGTACGAGCAGTCCTGTGAAGCCCACAAGCACAGAGGAAACTCCTCAGGGCTCTACTATATTGATTCAGATGGAAGTGGCCCGCTGGGACCTGCTCTTGTGTATTGCAACATGACAGGTACGCTAATAAGCTTTATTGTGACAGTTAAGCTCATGTAATTGGTTGCTATGTGCAAAACCAAGAGGTTTTACCTCATAGAGTCATGTGTATAAGTAATATTTCATTTCCCCCAGAAACCCAGTTGTATGTGGTGGCCAGATACAGGAATGTCATAAACTGGTTCTGCAGAGGATCAGTGCCTCCACCGTAGCGAATGACAGCTGCCCTAATAGAATTGATGCTGATTCTAATGCTTCTTTTACACCTGTGTCTATGGTGTGTGTCAATAGTCACATTTTCTCCTCATGGCTTTGTGGCCCTGACCCAGCCACTTCCTGGATCTGCGTTCATGGACCCCAGGTCTCATCCTTAGGGTGACTTAGAGGTCCAGTCCACACTATGCCAGAACCAGTACTATACTTCTTTCTTGGCTGCCATTAACAACTTTTTAGGGTTTCAAAGGGTCTTTCCTGTCAAGGAAATGAATGTACTCACATAACATTTCACTGACAGAAAGGAAACAACCTGCCTTCATGAAACTTTCCGTGCTACTCCAGTGGTGTGGACATAACAGGTACTTGGACAACTGCAGAATTTGGCCCTGCAAACTCTGAGACACTGGCCAGAAAAGAGTCAGCTGTCTGTAGTTCTAAGGTAACCATGAGTAGGTTATAATTTTCTTTCTTTGCTCTGACTTCATGTCATCCTGATTGGGATGGAATTTCTACAAGGAAGGAGTTATTTATGGGTGAATTTATGATGATGGTTTGTGACTAGCTGAAAGTCTGAATGCAGGTTTTATATCTACGGCCGTTTCATACATGACACAGAATCTGAGCATTTTGGCAGTGGTTAATCGAATGATTTTATCTGAATTGTCAATTATACCTTCCAGCCCAAAAATTACCCTCAAAGTTTATATAGAAAATGGGAAGGTCCTCCAAGCATTGTACTGGATGCACATGTATGGCTGTTGGGGGTTTTGGGACAAACATTTTATCATAGATACTGACCAAAACATAAATATATTGACTCACCTGTACTGAAAGATGTGTGATAAGTAAAGTTATGTGAGGAAATGGCCCAAGGGATCTTTTTAAATATTCTGGGCACCAGTGGTTATAACAGGCCTTTAACTTTTTCAATTTCTGCCTTGTTTTCCTGGCATTATCATGGCTCAATTGAATGCCAGGAACAAAAAAAAGCTAAATAAAGATGCTGGCATCCCAATAATATTTTCTACTTTTATCAACCACGTGCTTAATTATCACGGAAGTCTAGGACATATTAAAGATTTTCATATATTTTGTCCTATAAGCAAAGTTCCTTATACGTTGAAAAAATTTCAAGATCCATAGAAAAGTGAAAATGATCCCAGCTGGCACATTGAGAGATGAGTAAGGTTTCAATGACTGAAGCTGCTTTCTTGATAATTAACTGTTGGCAGGGTTGGTAAGGCTGAGGTCACGTTTATAAAAAAAAAAGACATTTGCTGCCAAGAGGAATAACAGACAGCTAATTGCCTGATTGTCTGCAGTGTATGGTTATAATAAAAGAAAAATATTTTAATCATCACAAGTGGACACGTGGTCTTGGCTTCACCAGGAGGCTTTCGTTCAGCATAATTATAAAGCCCCTTTGGAATGTACCGTTGGTTCAAAGACATTTGTTTTAAGACTAATTTCATGACATAACTGATGTGTTTTGATTGCCTGTCATTGCTGCTACCTTTTCAGAATGAACCCACAACCAGAGGGAAGAGTAGTTATCGTCAAAGTACAAAAAGAAAGTAAGAGCAGATGCTCAGCTGTTTTGGTTAATACAGGAAGCCCTCTGATGATATATAAGCTAGGATTTTTTTTTTTTTTTTAATCTTTGAGGCAAAAAGGAGCCTCTACATATAGGACGGAAGAGGTGAAATCTCTTGGTTAACCCTCCTGGTCAATTTATATAGAAGATGAAGGTCTTGCAAACTGTCTGCTGAGGATGTGAATCATTCTCCTCCCCCGGGTGACTCAAAGAAATGTCCAGGTAAAGGCACAAAACTGAAGAGCTGAAAAAAGTTTCTAACAACATTGAACACCTATGTCCTCAGAATCTACTCTGTGCTGGGAACAGCCGTAACCGCAGCAGGGAATAGAGTAGAACATTCCCTCCCCTGGTATGGTGTGCATGTATGCGAGAAGACCCTACCTCGAAGAGCAGCTGATGGAGTTTGTGGCATGTTGAAAGGCAGCAGGTGCTGTGAAGCTGAATACAGGAGGGGACAGGGGCATCGACCATGGAAGTGGGTGGTCACAATTTTAAATAGAGGAATCAGAAAAGCACTCAGTTTGCAAGTTATGTTTGAGCCAACCTGCTCAGAAGAAGCAGTTTGAGAAAACCTGAGCAGGCCTTAAAGCAGAGGGAGTGTGCCACAGGGAGTCTGGTGTGCTGAACAAATAGGGGTGGAAGGACCAGATGGTGCCTTCATCCAAGTCACAAAGCTGGAAAGTCCTGGAAAGTCCAGGTCTCACACTAGTGGGGCAGTTTGGGTCTTTAACCACCATGCTGTGCCAGGAGGGAGCAAGGAGACCAGTTAGCGGGTTGCTCCAGTAGTTGAGCCAAGATGGTGGGGCTGCAGGGCAGGTGGGAGCAGAGGAGAGGAAATCAGAGTCCGAACCAGTGGATGGGATGTGGCTGGAAGAAGACAGGCATCTAGAAAACCTTCCATGTTGGATATAAAGAATCCAAATGGGGATCCCTGGGTGGCGCAGCGGTTTGGCGCCTGCCTTTGGTGCCTTTGGCCCAGGGAGCGATCCTGGAGACCCGGGATCGAATCCCACGTCGGGCTCCCGGTGCATGGAGCCTGCTTCTCCCTCTGCCTATGTATCTGCCTCTCGCTCTCTCTCTGTGACTATCATAAATAAATAAAAATTTAAAAAAAAAAGCCTGTTTTAAAAAAAAAAAAAAGAATCCAAACGAATTGGATTCCAAAGAATCCAATCCTTCTTTCTTTGGAAAGAAGGTGCAGATTTTATCAGCAGGGAGGAAGCATGACTGAAACGGAATACTGGCATTCCTGTAGTGAATACATGAAGTTTGGGTTGCCTGCTGTTTGTCTAGTTAGTGAGGACCTGTTTGTTAGTCATAAAATCAAGTGTAATGTGTCATCCAAAAGCCCACTGGGTGGTTACGACATCCTTGGCAATACAAACTTCTAAAAATATATTTGGAGAGTGACTTTACAAATTAATTTAAAAGACCAGCAGGCTCTCATTTGCTTTACTGTCACCAGTGGACACTGTCCAGGATCCCATTGCAACAGAGGGCACCTCGGGGTCCCCACACACTTGTCCATTAATGGGAAGCTCTGCTCTCTCTAGACCCAGATTCTGGGGCAGCATCCCAGGAAAAGCTGTGGTTTTATTAAGCTTCCTAAGAAATTCTAATGTATGCACAGATTTAGAAACCACCCCCACGAAGCCGAGGCTCTTCGGTTTGACTGTGCACAGGCTGCTCTGTCTCTACAATAATTAAAATGGAAAGGGAGCAAAGGGCATCACAGAATGGAGAAATAAAACCAACGCAGATGTAAAATTTTGGTGCCACTGTTCATTTTTCTGTTCTGGCAATTGTCCTGTTTTTCCCATTTGTATGGGTGGCTGTGGGTGAAATTTAATAATCCACTACTACACCCACAAAATCAATAAGAATTGTTTGCATACATTAAGATAATATCTAAGGCATTGATTCTGTGAGTTAAATATATTCTAAACTCTCTAATTTAATTTTGGAAAGTCTTAAGAGCTGTAAAGTGCACATTGTGCACATGTATGTATGTGAGTAGGAATTCATGAAAATTATGGGTAATAATTTAATGATTGATATTGCTGTATGTTTTTATTTTTAGATAGTAGTTGATGTGAAGTATCCAATAACTATGTATGTCTTCGTATTGCTTTGCAAATGACCAAGCATTAAGTACAGATCATTGTATCACAGGATCTTTTGGGTGATTAGGTTTTTTTTTTTAGAGAAGTTTATAGTTGCCTCTCATTAAAGAAAACTTCTGAAGTCAGTATATTCTTACTTGATGTGATGAGATAAATGCCCTAAAGTTCCATGAATTAAGATTGAGATGGAACAGAGCACACACACACACACGCACACACACACAGCAGAATGAGGAGCAAGACTTAAAAATACTATAGAGAGGATTTCCAAATACTGTTAAATACCAAGTGTTTTTACGAAACACAAAGCCATAAGAAAAGCAATGTGCTAAAGACAGAGAAATGCAGAGGCCATCCAAAGACAACAAATATTTCCAGCAGCTACACTGCAAAGTATTTAATCAAAAGTTTAAAAAAATCCAGAGTGATCCTGGGGAACTACAGACAGGAATGAACCAGAATTACATCTAAATGGTCCTTACTGATCAGGGTCACATGAGGTGCCTTCTAACAAACCTTGTTATTGACAGCGGAAGAACTAAGATCTTGGTCTTCTTCCCCAAGCCTAGAAATATCTCTGGTGTGAAGTTCTCCTTCTCCATGATGCTACAATGACTGTGGACAATGAAGTATTCTTTAACTGCTATAAACAAATTCTAACACTTGGAGAAACATACAAAAAGAAATTCTAAACCAATGGCTAAGATTATAGCCTTAGCTTTCAAAAATCTAGGGCCAGGATATACTCTGCATAAAGTTTAGTACTTTTAGTATAGAAACAACCAAAACAAAACAAAAAAGTAAGCTATTTTTGAATGGACTCTTTGTGCCATTTGTTGGCAGATCGATCCATTTCTAAGCAGAAGTGGAACATAATTTCTTTAGTGGTGGAATGAGAGATGTGAACTCCATGGCTCTACCCACTGGGAGAGGAGGGCTGTGTGTGCCCACCTGAAACACTGTGCAGTTGTCCTTTTCTATGTTTATAGTTGTTCGGCTCCAGAAACTGGTTCCCAGACTTGGCACCATGGGAACAATTGTTGCGAGGAGGAGATGGGATTGAGTCAGAGCAGTGGCTCCACATCAGGTTCAAACGAATCAACAGGGGGCTTGATGAACAAGCTGAGGACTGGGTCTGTTGTGCACCTGCCCGCTTCCCACTCAGATTCTGATTCATTGACTCAGTATGTCAATAACTCAGCACTTCTTACTCATTGTGACCACATACTCAGTCACGGCTATGCAAACCAAGCCACTGTGTTCCTAAAACAGCCCTCTTCCTGTGATAGAAATTGCAGCTGGCCTCCAACGAGCATCATGGTCTAACAGAAGACAGCACAGTTGCATTACGTATAGCTCACATTAATTAAAAAAAAAAAAAAACCACTCTATGGAATAGGCAACAGTAAAGCCATCCTGGTATGCTTTTTATGTTTGTATATTCCTATAGATTTTCTGTTTCTTTCACTTCTGTCTTCCTACAGCAGTTCCTGTCTCAGCACAACCAAATAGCTCCCTTTCTGGTCGACCATTCAATGCATGCATTCATTCACTCAACTCCCCCACTTGACCGCTATGCTGTGGGCTTCCAAGTGCCACATGGCCTTTGAGTAAGAAGACGGAATGAACTTCTCTCATAGACTTTCAGGCTAGTGAGGGAGAGAGATGTAATTCAGCTAATTAAACATATTGTGAATATTGTAAGTTTGCATTTGCTATTTTAAATACAAGCATACCTCATTTTATTGCACTTTGCTTTATTGCACTTGGCAGATACTGTTTTTTTTTTTTTTTTTTTAATTGAAGGTTTGTGGTAACCCTGGGTGGAGAAAGTCTATCAACACCATTTCCCAACAGCATCTGCTCGCTTCATGTCTCTGTGTCACATTTTGGTGGTTCTCACTACATTTCTAACTTTTTGTTATGATTATATTTGTTATGGTGATCTGTGATCAGTGATCTTTGATGTTGCTATTGTGATTGTTTTCAGGCACTATGAGCTATGTGCATCTAAGATCGTGAACTTCACTGATAGATGTTGTGTGTGTTCTGACCACTTTACCAAGTAGCCATTTCCTCATCTCTGTTCCTTTCTGTCCTTGGGCTCCCTAGTCCTAAGACACAACACTATTGAAATTAGGCCAATGAATAACAACACAGTAGTCTCTATGTGTTCAACTGAATGGAAGTGCTGCATGCCTCTCACTTTCAATCAAAAGCTAGAAATGATTAAAGTTTAGTGAGGAAGGCATTTGGAAAGCTGAGGCCTCTTGTGCTAAATGGTTCGACAAGTTGTGAATGCAAAGGGAAAGTTCTTGAAGGACACTGACAGTCCTGCTCCAGTGAATACATGAATAGTAATAACATCCTTATTGCTGACATAGAGGAATTTTAGTGGTCTAGCTAGAAGATCAAACCAGCCACAACATTCCCTTCAGCCAGAGCCTCACCAAGAGCAAGGTACTGACTCTCTTCAATCCCATGAAGACTGAGAGAGGGGAAGAAGCTGGTCTGAAGCCAGTAGAAACTGGTTCATGAGGTCTAAGGAAGGAAGCCGTATCCATGGCATGAAGGTACCAGGCGATGCAGCAAGTGCTGGTGTAGGAGCTGCAGCAAGTGATCCAGAAGATCTAGCTGAGATCATTAATGAAGGCAGCTACGCTGACCAACCGATTGCTAGTGTGGGTGAAAGAGCCTGTCATGGGAAGAAGATGTCATCTAGGACTTGTGTGGTTAGAGAGGAGAAGTCAGTGCCTGTTCAGAGCTTTCGAGGACAATCTGATTGTGTTGTGGGGGCTAATGCAGTTGGGCACTTTTAACTTGTAGCAGGTGCTTATTGATCATTTCTCAAATCCTAGGGCCCTTAGGAATTCTGGTAAATCTACTCTGTGTGTGCTCTATAAATGGAACAGCAGAGCCCAGAGGATAGCACATCTGTTTACACCATGGTTTACTGAATGTTTTAAGCCCACTGTTGAAACCCACTAAGAAAGAAAAAGATTCTTTTCATATTATCTTCACTTACTGACTATATACCTGATTGTATAAGAGTTCTGATGTAGTTGGGCAGTGAGATTTATGCTGTTTTCCTGCCTGCTAATGTAGCATCCATTCTGCAGCCCATGGATCAAGGAGTCATTTCAACTTGCAAGGCTTCTTTTCTAAGAAATACATTTCTTAAGGTTATATAGCTGTAATAGATAGTGAGTCCTTTGATGGATCTGGGAAATGTCACTTGAAAACCTTCTGGGAAGGATTCACCATCTTAGATGCCATGAAGAACACTCATGATTCATGGAGAGAGATCAAACTATCAACATTATTAGGTTTTGGAAGAAATTTATTCCAATTTTCATGGATGACTTAGAGGGATTCAAGATTTCAGAGGAAGAAGTCACTGCAGAGGTGGTGGAAACAGCAAGAGAACCAGAATTAGAAGTGGAGCCTGAAGATGGGATGGAACGACTGCAATCTCAGGATGCGACTTGAACAGAAGAAGAGTCACTGCTGCTGAATGAGCAAAGACAGTGGTTTCTTGAGTTGGGATCCAAGGGGGTGTGGATGGTTGAAATAACAAAGAATTTAGAATATTACATCAACTTAGTTGATAGTTTGAAAGAAGCTCTACTGTGGGTAAGATACTATCAAATAGCATTACATGCTACAGAAAAATCATTCATGAAAGGAAGAGTCAATCAATGGAGCAAACTTCAGTGTTGCCTTATTTTAAGAAGTGGACACAGCCACCTTGGCCTTCAGCAACCACCACCCTGATCAGTCAGCAGCCATCAACATCAAGGCAAGACCTTTCACTAACAAAGAAGATTACAACTTACTGGGAGCTCAGATGACAGTTAGCATTTTTTTTAGCAGTAAAGTATTTTTAATTAAGGTATGTACATTTCTTCAGACATAATGCTATTATGCAACTGCACACTTAATAGACTTCAGTATGGGGGGATCCCTGGGTGGCTCAGCGGTTTAGCGCCTGCCTTTGGCCCAGGGTATGATCCTGGAGTCCCGGGATCGAGTCCCACGTCGGTCTCCCGGTGCATGGAGCCTGCTTCTCCCTCTGCCTGTGTCTCTGCCTCTCTCTCTCTCTCTCTCTCTCTGTGTGTGTGTGTGTCTTTCATGAATAAATAAATAAAATCTTTAAAAAAATAGACTTCAGTATGGTGGAAACATAACTTTTATAGGGATGGAAACCCAAAAATTCATCTGACTCACTGTCTTGCAGTATGTGCTTTATTGTGGTGGTCTGGAACTGGACCTGTGATTTCTCTGAGGTATGCCTGAATATATGAACACTTGTTGGAAATTTGGTTTAAAAAATAGGAAAGAAAGAAAAAAGAGTCTTTGAGTGTGGGGTTGGAGAGTTTCTTTCATGAGTACATGCACAGCTGCTGCAGTATTTATTTTTCTTTGCTTGGGAAGAGCTGTGATTTCATTGTTCACTTCTTTGCTCTTGAAAACTGAGGTTGGCAGTAAGCATGGCATCATTGGACGTCATGTGTGGCAAGTTTTGTTTGAAAATAGTATCTCTTACAGGAAATTATATAATGTTGAAATGTCAGAATTGAGAGAGAGAGAGAGAGAGAGAGAAGAGCTGCTCTTTGATGATTGCCATACACCATAACCCTGTGTCACTTTTATATTGGCTTTCGCCTGGAAAGAATCCTTTCTGCTCCCACTGAGGGGTCATCATTCTGGCTGATTTCCTGCAGCTTTCCTGTAGCCCCCAAAATAGGCATGCCCAGCATGCGTGGTGACGCAAAGCTTCTAGAGCCGGTCCCGTCACTGCTCTCAAAGGGGAGAAAACACCCGTGTTTCAGAAAAGTTCATTTTCCTGCTCTCATCAGCCACACAGCACATCCCTGCCTGTGTGGATGAACCAGGCACATAGTCTTGACGAACAATAAAAATATAAAACTCAGATTGCAACGTGGCCAGTCTCATGCTTGGTTAACTGCCTTGGCATTTGAAGATGGCCAGAACAATAGTTTTCTTTTTTTTAAAAGATTTTATTTATTTATTCATGAGACACACACACACACACACACAGAGAGGCAGAGGCAGAGGCAGAGACACAGGCAGAGAGAGCAGCAGGCTCCATGCAGGGAGCCTGACGTGGGACTCGATCCTGTGTCTCCAGGATCACACCCTGGGCTGAAGGTGGCGCTAAACTGCTGAGCCACCCGGGCTGCCCAATAGTTTTCAATCTTGATGTTCCCTGGTTCACTTTCCCCCTTTACCAACTATGGATTTGAAGGCTCAGAGAGTTTTTTTGACTTTTCCAAGAACACAAATTATAACCCATATTCTCTCATTGACCATGACATTGTTCTCTGTCCATATCTAATTTTCTAAGCATATACACGGTTTCCACTCTGAGGGAATTATTTTGCTATCTTGCTGTGTGGTGGGCTGCAATGCAAGGGGAGACACTAATGACATTTCACGGTAATTGAGCTCTTGGGAGGTGCCAGGCGCAGGGCCAACCACATGTATCTGTTGCCTCAAGAGACTGTAAGTCGTGTTCAGTAAGTGTCCTTACATGTTAAATAGCAGATGCCTGCACTAATGACTGAGCAGACACTTAAAACTGCATTTAGTGTGACCTATTAAGTGAAAAGATCATCCTCTGAAATCCCAAGAGAAGGAGGCCGTGAAGCAGCTACACCCTCTTGGGGAGTATCTAGTTATGTCTTAGAGCATTTGTTTGTGTGGCAAATATTGAAGTAAATCATGAAAAGCTCATGGCATCAGAACTATGGCCAGAACGACAGCCCTTATAAGGGCCCCAGTGCAAATATTGATGAGAAGGGACCCAAAGGTGTGAGGCTGAGAAGGTCGCACCTCTGGGCCTCCTCTAAGCAGGACCTGGAGGCTGCCTGCTTAGAGGAGTCATCCCTCCCCTTGGTGAAACACAGACATCAAGTCATCGTTGGCTCTGGCAGACAGACAACATGGCAGGGCCAGTGCCTCCAAGATCCCGGGCAGGGGCAGATAAGAGCCACCCATTGTCTTCCTCGGGGCAGCCACTGGACATTCACGGCAGCCACTTGGCTATCACCAGCCCCGTGTGCACACATGATCTAGTTCTATCGCCCCCCCTGGAGTGTTTTCATTTGAAATACAGGAGAACGCTCAGGTGCATGAGGCACTCCAGGAAGATCATGGACCTCAGCGGTCTTGGAGAACTTGACCTACTCAGAAAGCCCAGTGGCTCCCACTGGGTTGCTCAGAAATGTGTGGTGAATTTATATGGTTTCCTGAAGTTGGCCACGTGAGTTTTGCTAGGCTTTCCTTTTCTGTGTAGCAGGACGATTGGGCCGAATAGCAGATGGCAGCCACCCGCTGTAGGGTTTCTCTCTGGATAGTAACACAGTGGAGTTCTGAGAAGGCTTGGGGTTGTCCCTTTCAGAGGTACAGTGTGGTGGTCACATCATCTTCGTGGCACCAGGGATGCCTGCTATTGTTTCCATCACCCTGCCCACGTGTGCCCCTGGGAGTGTACCTCCTCCACCAGTTCCTCACCTGCAGGCGGGATGTGATGGGTCCAATCATCTGGCATGCTGCCTTCCTCCTCTTCTATGAACCTGAGCACTCCTTTTCCATTGGAAGAGATGCAGGCAGCTGGCTTCATTTCCAAAGAGGTGGTGTTTGGACCCAACTGGGACTTCATTTCAAAAGACATCTGTGAGGAAAGGGATTTTTGCCTTCCCTTCCCGCGAGATCAATTTCCAGCTCATGAATGACGGACCCACCAAGTAGATGGGCATCAAGTTTTTTGTGAAGAAGCCTTTTTTTCTTCTTTTCTCTCAGGGAGATGAAAATGAGCATAGCAGAAATGCTTTGGATTCACGTTTACTTGAATGTGTAAAATACAGATCTGTTTCTTTTTCTATTCAACCACCTGTTTTCCCCTAAAAGACTCCTTGTTATGGTTCAGAGGTGTGTTCTACAGTGTAGGAAGTGTTGCAAATTGCAAAGTGGATATTATTTGGCAAAATGAAGAAAAGCTAGGATGTCATATGATATGGTGAATCAGTGTTATTTTTTTACATCCTGCCTACCCAACCAAACCATCAAATTAATTTGATTTGCCTAAGCGAATGGCAGGCCAGGAGCCACTCACAGCCTCCCTACTTGTGTACAAATGAAAGGCTCCACTGAGCTGGATGAACATGATATGATGTGGTCTAATTCAACAGTTCAAAAATCCTGTTTAAAATTTTCCCTCATTACAATTAATTTCCTCAGATCTCATTTGTGCTTCAAACTACAGCAAAAAACCGTAGAGTATTTTTCCATCGTGCTGGTCACTTACATTCTGTGGTCCTTCTCCTCATGCTTGAGAGCTAAGGTTACTTTGCATCTCAAAGGTGCCTTCCCAGTTACACTTCAGAAAATCTATGAACATTATACATCGTGGAACATCAGGGAAACATAATGTGCCCTTGTTGGGGTCCTGGAAATAGTATTTCTAGAAAGGGCAATTTAAATTTCTCTCTTTTTTTTTTTTTTCAAAAGGCAGCTTTGAGATTCTACTCATGTTTTTCCTTCTCTCCACTTGAAAAGGATTTCTCTTATTACATTTTAACCATGCAAGACCATGAATCCATCATAGTGACCACTAGCGTATATGAGCCACTCAGGCACATCATTTTTCTTTGTGCCATAAAGCGTGAAAATAAATGACACCCCAGCATTGTAATTGATGAACTCCCCAGCTGAGCACATGGCTTCTCCATGGCTCCTCTTACCCCGTTTCATCTGATGGAAGAAACCCTGACCATGAATGTGAGTAGGTAATTGCAAAAAATAACACCAGGTCCTTTTAAGTAATTTTCCAGGAAAATGTTGAAATATAAAATGTCTGGTGAAAACATGATTAAAGGGGGGAAAAAACCTGTGGGATTCAAGTTGCTATAGGAACACTCATAGCCCCTTCAATGAGCAGAGAGAGGGGATGATGTATTAAAGCCTTTTTTCCTAACTGACCATACTGCTGCCTTAGTCATGCTGACTTGAAGTCTGTTTCTGTTCCTGCTAGATTTTGCATATTTGGCGATGTTTTTCATAGGCTTTGAGCCAGAGTTCTTCCTATGGCCCTTGGGGTTCTCTTCCTTGGATCTCTGGATGTAGTTGATGCATTTGGAGTCTGTGGGCACCAGTGTGACTATTAAATTTTTCCCCCAGGGCAAACCAGGTCAAGGGCCAGTAGTGACTCCTTAGAAGGTTCCTAGTAGCATTATTTTGATTTTTTTAACCTTGCTTATATATTAGGCGTTAAAAATAATAAGGATGAACCTCACACGACTGTTTCCAGCCCGTAGAATTTGGAAATATGTAGAATGATCATGTATATACCAGATGGATGTTAATGAAGAAGTTATGTGACTTGATGAGTTAGGACAACTTGAAGCCAGCCTTTTAGCCACTGACCCATGGGCCTTTTATGCTGTGGGAGGAGCTATATTTGGTGGAAGGTAAAAGAAGTCAAGATGTTTCTCTTCTGTTTTAAACATTGTGGAATAGCTTATTCATTGTTTTTAAATTTCTTTTAAAAATATAGGTAATCACCATAACAGAAATATGTCAGAATTTGCCAGCAGATATTGGTGTAGCTATGGTTACTGCCAGGAATAGTTATACTAGCTACTCCAAGGCGCTGGATTATATAGTGCTGGCCACTGAATGAGTTGCTGACAGATCAGTCAGCTTTTGTCAAAAATATTTATTTCCTATAATTTTGCATGATCACACGAGCTGTTTATTCCTCCAATGTGTCTTGTACATATTTCTTTGACTACCGGAGAAAAAGATGTTCGATCAGATGAGGAATATGCTTATTTTATATATATATATATATATATATATATACACACACACACATATATAAACACAATAAAAATTTAGCTTTCTTTTTATGGTAATGGAAAGAAATAAATTAAGGTATGAAAAGTTTAATTTATAACTTTGAGTATTTTTTAAAGATTTTTTAAAATTTATTTATTCATCATAAACATGAGAGAGAGAGAGAGAGGCAGAGACACAGGCAAAGGGAGAAGCAGGCTCCATGCAGGGAACCCGACATGGGACTTGATCTGGGGACTGACTCCAGGATCGTGCCCTGGGCCAAAGGCAGGCGCCAAACCACTGAGCCACCCAGGGATCCCCAAACTTTGAGTATTTTAACACAGAATTTTAAGAATTGGTCCCCTGACAATGTTGACTACATCCAGGGTAAAACAAATTTAAATAGAGTCCTTACCATTAATAGTTTAACAACGTCACTTATGTTGATCCCAATGTCAAAGAGATCTGATAGCTACAAATGTAAAAACGTCAATTCAGATGAAAGAGGCTTTCCACTTCCACATTCATTTTTAATTACTCCAACCTAGTCACAGTCTCTTTCTCCCTCCCAACCCCATTTCTGCCCAGAAGACACCACCTGGACCTCAGTGCAGCACAATGGCTCCCACTTGGCCAGGATCAAAAGCTCGAATGGAGAAGGCCCCCGCCCTGTGTTTTTCAAGTACACAGCCAGCATGGAGCAGCTCCAAGCCATAATTGACCGTGCGGACCACTGCCAACAGGAGCTGGCCTTCCACTGCAAGAGGTCAAGGCTTTCTACTCGCCACGGTGAGTAATCGGAGTAATCAGCCCTTGTGGGCTGCCGTGCCCACAGGTGTCAGGTGCCTGTCACGGATGCATGAGGACTTGTGGCCCTAATGCCCATGTCACGATCTGGAAGTCACAGAGGTGCTTTTCCTTGGAGCAAAGAGCAAGGTCAATATGTGTTGACTTCAATACCTGAGGTCTCTTCCCAGACTCAAGTGGGCAACTGATCCATTAAAGCCTCATTAGGAGGCCCTTGGAATGCTCAGTGCTCATCCACCGTGAAGGGCAGGAACACTTCGATTCTGTTTGACCTCAGAAAGGATGGCTGACATCACACATAGCTTAGTTATCTGGAGGTGATTATTGTGTGATATTCTTTTTCATAGACTGAATGTCATTAGTGCCTTGGGTAACCATCCATTATAGACCAATGTTGCTATCGTGCCGCTCCTTTCACACAACATACCTGCTAATGGCTCATTTCCCTTATCTGTTCTATTCTTGAGAATTCTATTTTTGGTTTTGTATTTTTTTCCCCTTGAAATGTCTCATTTTTGTCAGAATGTGCTGCCCCACAGCCCTTGTGAGACTCCTTAGTTTTCAGGAGGCTGATGGGTCATCTGGGGAGTGGAGTGAGCAGAGGGCAGTAGTCAGGGTCCCCTGAGTTCAGGTTCTGAGCCTGTTGCTTGGCGGCCCTGGGACTCTGGACACCATTTCATCCCTCAGAGTCCTCAGCACTCAGATGCTAACCTCGCAGGACTTAATTGCACAACTTCTTGCATGTAGCAAATGCTACTTATTTGCATCTCTCCAATGTATTGAATTTATAGTTAGCGCTGGAGGGTTTAGTGTTTACTGTGAGTTGATTCCTGCTAAATAGATGACTGAGCTAATCTGGTAGGTTCCCAGAGGAAGGGGAAAGCAACCTCCAGGGGAGGAACAATGCAGGTTGGGCTGTCTGACCAGGGAAAGGAGGCAAAGGCAGAGCAGTGCTGATGCCAGCTGCTAGCAGAGTCAGAAAGCAAAATGCCCCAGTGAATCCGGGAGCACACTGGTGCATGCTGGCATATGGCCTGTCCCATGATCTGTTCTGCAGCCTGGACACTAGTGGGTCAGTAAAGAATTCCCACACGGGGGACCGGTGTCTACCTAATTGATTTGCAGGTGATTTGTTAACTGTCCTCCTTTCTGGTTTATATATATATAAAGCAGCAACAGTAGCAACAAAACCAAGTCCTTAACTGGGGTTAGGGTAAAGATGGAACAAGAAAAGTCTCTTAAACTCGTTAAATACCCACTAAAAAAACAAAATGGGGGACTTCATTGTCTATATACACTTGAGGCAGCTGCCTTTCTTATATGCTGCTCCCGGAAAATTCGTAGCACAAACCTAATTCAGACAGATTCTGGAAGCTCTTAATTAGGGTACCGGTGAGATAGGCCTGACATAGCATAGCCTAAGCCACCTTAAACTATGGCACTAATCCTTAGGGCATCATCGATAGGCACAAATAGGCGTGCGCAGGTGATGCAGGGCAGGGGTGGCACCCACCAGCCCCCCAACCCCCCAGAGCCTCCTGCAGAATGTTGCCGTGTGGAACCTGCAGCATGTGGAGCAGGGAGCAGACAAGTGTCACGGAGTGGCCTGTGGAATGGGAATGTCAGTCGAAATCCACTTTTTTCCCCAGGAATTTCCTTCTGGGTTCAAATTCTCAGATGTTATCAGGAACCCGGGGTTAATCGTGAGAGGAGGCCTGCCTCAGTGTCACCGGCCCCGTGTCTGTCTCATGGTGTCCTAGGCAGGCTGCTGGGGAGCAGCTGGGCCTCCACCCTCATTAGGGTCCCACAGCGGTTTGGCCTCTGTGCTTAGGTGGTTTCAGGGGGTGTGATTATGGGTGGGAAATAGGGAGCCTGAGGATGGTACGTGTTGACTCCAGGGGAGTGTTTAGTCTCTGTACTGTGAACGCCAGGGTCCCTGAGGACTGCCCTTGTGGCCGGAGCGAGGGACAGCCACCCCGGAGCTGAGGCAGTGGAGGCCCAGGAGGCCTGTGCCTTTTCCGTTCAGCCTCTTATTCTCTTAATCATTTCCTTATGCAAATTCTCTAGATTTCGCAAAGAAATCCTGAATGGAGCCAAGTGCACTCTGTACCTTTAACAACACCTGACAGTGCTTTCTCCGTAGAGAAAATGAAAAATTCGGATGTAAACAAACAATTGTGCCTCTGCGAGCAATGATTTCCTTGGCTCCTCCATCTATGAAAAGAATGAGTGTTGAATAATCATGTTTTTAAAATGGTGTTTTGAAAAATATCTGTTAAGTTGAAAAGATCTTCCACCCCCTAGAGATAAGTTTTCAACACACTGGGGAAAAAAAAAAAAAAGATTGCAGACATCTATTTCTTTGGCGCACATCTCCCCCAGCGGGCCTGCGGTGGGCAGTAATGAACTCGGCCCGGGCGTTCACAGGCGATGGTTCGGCAGAAGGTGAAGGCTCATCGCACAGGGAGCCGTAATGAGCCGTGGCGGTTGTAAGTTAGGGGGAAGGTGGGATGTGTTCCAGATCCCCAGTGGGGACAACCTGAGAGCTTGAGAGAGAGCGAGCATGCTCAAATGGACAGGCACCTTTGCAAGGCCGCCTGATGGATGTCAGTCCCATTGCTGCTCCTGCTCTGACTCTCTGTTGATGAGGTACCGTTTCCCTCCACCCTCCTGAGGGCCCTTCTCCTTCATCATCCTCATGCAGGGGGCCTGCCGTTATGCTCTTGGGCCTCAGGGGACGCAGCCCTGCAGAGTGCAGGTGGCCCCCAGTTCATTGTGGGTTGTCCTGAGGAGGGGGTGGTGCTGACGCTCTGAGCTGTGTTGGCCTCAGTTGTCCTGAGCCTAGGACCCGCCTCAGGCATGAAGCCAGGTCTGTGGCTTCCAAATATAAAGCCGACCCTTCAGTACAAGAAAAAGTGCATGTCTCTATGAGACTTTTAAGATGTGACAGGAAGTACCAGTGTTTTCAGCTAATAAATAAGAAATCCACGTTTTGCATAATCACATTACATTCTTTCAATGGCATTTGAGGATCTGGAACAGATTTTTAGATTCCTTATTCCTTTATTCCTGTATAAATTACTCTGGTTTTCTTTCTTTCTTTCTTTCTTTCTTTCTTTCTTTCTTTCTTTCTTTCTTTCTTTCTTTCTCTTGTTTTTCTTTTTTGACCATTCTTCTTTGAATGTTATGTCCAAATAAAGTATGTAATCGGAGTCCTCGAAAGAAATATGTAAATATCATGCCTGAATGAGTTAGGGACTACTTGCTCATTTTCTAATAAAAGTAAAACATATGGTGAGAGCATAAGTCTTGATATGGAAATATTTTTTAAGCAGTTGGAAGTCCTCATAGAAATGATCCTGTTGTGGAGTTAACATCTGCTCACGTCTAAAAAAAGTCTCTGTGTTTTCAATAGAGGGGAGTAAAGAACTATACTGGGGAGGCAGGCAGTGGGGGGCAAAGTAGGTGTCACCTTTCTCATACTTGTCTTTCAGATGGAACCCCAGTGAGCTGGTGGGTTGGAAGAACCAATGAAACACACACTTACTGGGGAGGTTCTCTGCCTGATGCTCAAAAATGTGCTTGTGGATTACAGGGGAACTGCCTTGATTCTCAATATCACTGCAACTGTGATGCTGACCGGAATGAATGGTGATTTCCATTAATTTCCCTGTGCAAACTGTAATTGTGTATTGCTTTAAACTATGTCACTTAGGCAGACATTGGCCAAGACAGTTCTATAAAGAGAACAGATTAAAGTATTCCCTAGCAAGATCAAGGTATAAGCTTTGATGTGTACGATGTAATTAATCTGAAGCCTAACGTGTTAAGGTAGCTATTTCCGTTTACCTGTGAATAACTAATCATGTCCGTTTTATTTTTTTCCTAATAAGACAAAATAGGAATACCAGGTCAATGTTTCCCATTCACTGAAAGTACAGTATCAGACTTCCTAAAGTTAGTTTAACCCAAACAATCAGGTGACTGCCCCCCTGGAAGGGGGAAGAGGTGGAAGAGGACAAATCTTCCAGCTAGCGCTCTGGGTAGCAAGAAATAACTCCCTGAAAACTCGTGTCTACAGACCCAACCTCACACAGATTTGGAATTCAAATTCAAATCCACAAGTTAGCGTGGCCACAGGTTGGCAGCATTGATGGCTCATCACAGAATTTCATGACATTCGTACTGGAGGTCTGCCCTCCCCAAGGATTCCCGCAGATTAAGGGCCACCAGACGTTAGCTCATAATCAGCGCCACGCAGCCCCCCGGAGGGACAGACATGGGAGGCAGAAGAAACCACAGAGTATATGGATGCCTGAAAATGCCAGATCACGGCTACATTAAGAACATAAGATAAAATAAATAGGTGAGCTGCTTGAAAAATAAGCCCTGGAATTGAAACACGAGAAAGCAATCAGATACTATTGACAAAGGAGTTCGTGGTTTGCAATAGAACCACATGAATGTTTAGAAATGAAAATACTATCATTGAAATGTAAGACTTGTCGGATCAGATATTAGACACAAGTGATCAGAAAATTGGTGAAATGGAAAATGGGTGTAAATAAGTGGCACGGACACACGATGGCAGAAAGGAAAGCAGGGACGTGGAAGGTTGGTGTGGAAAAGGCTGAACAGGTGTCTGAGATGACCTTCAAAGAAGAGATTGGGGATAATTCAGGGCGATAATCAAATAGGTCAGACATGTCCAGGTTTGAGAAAATACTAGGATACCGAACAAAATATATAAAAGTAAACCCTTCTGTAGACACATCATGCTGAAACCAAAGAAAATTAAAGAGAATGGTAAAGAGAGCAGAGGTGACCGGAAGACTCCAGAGTGAGGACATGTAGATGGCCGAACCCCTCTGTGGCACCAGCGTGGCCCGAGGGCTTGGGAACTCCCCTCACTGTGCAGAGTGTAGTAACCCTCCGATTCCAAGTGTGTCCCCAAGCTGAGATACAGTGAACACCCAGACAGACAGACAAACAGACACGGAACAAATACACCACCAGTGGATTCCACAAGATGAAGTTTCAAGAACAATTTTCAGAATGAAAGTAAGTGATCTTGCAGGTTGAGTCTCAGATACAAGAAGAAATATTGAGGAAAGAAATGTGTAAACTCAGAAATTAACAAAAAAAAATAAGAGGCAAATACTAGACACTAGTCACATATCATGGCATGTATGGAATTGAAACAGGAGGAGGCAATCCGATCCTACCAACAAAATGATTGGGATTGACAGAGTAACTAAAGCAGTCTTCAGAAATAAAAATATAATTGAACCTTAAAACTTGTTTCATAGATATTTATTAAATTGCTTATAGTGCATATATTAAAATTTTAAGCGAAACCACTGAAGAGTAGAAACAATGCAATATTCAAATCAATAGAGGGAAGAAAGAAAAAATGGAATTTTAAAAACTTTGTTAATTCAAAAGAAGGTAGGAAATGAAATTTAAGAAAGTAGAGGAAACAATGAGCAACAAAATAACATAAAACTGTATGACTAATCACAATAAAGATGACAAAAATAGTCATTTAAATCCAGAGAGATCATTTTGTATTAAAAATAAGTATATCTCGTTTGTACACCTAGAAGTGTTGAAAGCATAAATGCTAAAAACAACTTACTGAGCAAATATGCATGGGAGTAACAAATTTTATTTTATTTATTTTTTTAAAGACTTTATTTATTCATGAGACAGAGACAGAGAGAGGCAGAGACACAGGCAGAGGGAGAAGCAGGGTCCATGCAGGGAGCCCAATGTGGGACGCCGTCCCTGGACCCCAGGATCACAACCTGAGCCAAAGGCAGACGCTCAACCACTGAGCCACCCAGGCATCCCTGGAAGTAACAAATTTTAAAGCCATTTTTGGGGGCAACGATTTTATTTATTTGACAGGGAGAGAACACATGTGCACATGAGTCGGGGGTGGGGAGGGAGAGGCCGACTCCCCGCTGAGCAGGGAGCCCAGTGATGGGGTTCAATCCCAGAACCCTGGGATCGTGACCTGAGCCAAAGTCAGACGCTTCACTGACTGAGCCAGGCAGGTGCCCCAAAATATTAAAGTCTTAATATGGGCAACGATTACTACCACTATGTCATGATGCTTTTTAATTTCACCAAAAAACCATAATAATTCTAAACCTGTATGTTTCTAATAAAAATGACTCAAAATGTGTATAGAAAATAATCGGCTGAACTGAAATAAGGAGTATACAAATCAACCATTATAAGAAGAGGTTAAACATACATCTGTTAGCAATTGGTAGATCATGCGGACAAAAATTATCAAGGGTGCAGAATATTTTTAAGTGAAATAACAACCTGATTAGGTAGGCACCTAAAATTATAGAATAGATAATTTTCTCAAGCACACATTTTGCAAACTGATTTTCCTAATATTCAATAAAGCAAAGCTCCCCAAGCTTTACAGTAGTTGTTACCATATGGACAATTTCTCTGATTACAGTGCCGTTAGGTTAGAAATGAATAGTAGAGGGACAAAAAATGTAGGAGGCAATACAAAGCCATAAGTTTAGAAACCAGGAAATGAGGATGACATTACTCATAGAAAATATGGTTGTCTCCCAGGAAAACCCAAGAGAACATACAGAAATATTATTGAAATTAGTGAGAATTTAGTAGGGCTACTTATTGAATCTTAGAATAACTGGATTCCTATGAAGAGCGTGTTACTGTAAGAAAATATTATGAAAACCACTTGCAAAATCAACACCAAGAGTATAGTACCTTAGAATAACAAACATATGCAAAACTTTTATGGAAAAGACATCAGAAAGCTTTATCATGAGATTATAAGAAGACGTATCTAAATGGAGACTGCTGGGAGTCGGAAAAATAAGTATTTTCTTGATTCCGTTTAATTCCAACGCCAAACATTCGCTTAGCGCTTGGGACAGTGACAAGCTGGTAAGATGTACGTGGAAAAGCAATGATAAATAACAGTTCTGAAGGTGGAAACAAGGAGAGGAGCCTGGGCTTCCTGGACTTAGAGTGTCACGGGGCTGCAGGAGTTAAACAGAAGGGGTTGGTTTGCCAAAGCAGCGAGCAAATCCAACAGCAAAACCCAAGAGAGAGCCTGGGAGCTTGCAAAATCTAGAACTCCAGGTGCTGGGCCCTAGGTGGTCCTCAGTCTCTCTTTCTCCCCAACAATTATGAAATGTGAAAGCTGACCTGGTATTTGTCCCCTGTAGCTTTTTCCCACAACTCAAAGTCGTGATAGCTCTGTTATCAAAAAACATCCCCTGCGACACAACCAGTGGTAAGAGACCTCTCTAGGGCCTTCACAGCCGAAAACCAGAAGGAAGTGGCTTTGGAAGTCCTCTCACTGAACGTTTGAAACCTACTGTGAGGAATCATCATGCCTAGATAAGCAGCTCTCCCAACTTTTGGGAAAAAAAAGAAAGAGAGAGAGAGAGAGAAGAAAAAAAATATAAACTGAAATTGAATGAAATGAGGCAATTTCGAATGAGTCTGGTGACCATGGCAATGAATAACATCCTGCATAAAGCGTGAACATTTGGAAAATGACCCGTGCTGATAAAGAATTTTAAAATCTGAGTTGTTTAAAATTTCCTCAGATTCAGGAAGTTACTTTATAAACACCAGAATGAAAAAAGAACTTATTATAATATCTGCCTTAATACACACAATTACCCATTATGATGTTCCCTAGGTTTTTGTTTTTTTTTTCTCACAAGGCTCTGTGCTTTGTCATTGCTAAAAACAATTAAAGTGTAGCTTTTCACTACATTATAAATGTAGCTTTTAAATGGTTCTTTAAATTCAGGGATACTCAGTGAATACATTTTTCCTCTGGGATGTTCTACCAAAATAATGACGACAGGAATTAAAACGCTTATTTGTAACATTTACTGATACTTAACACAAGGAATTAATTTGATGTGTTCCCCACATTTATCACAAATGTCTTTTTAGACTGACTACCTTGTAGCTTGTGACCACCCCTTCCCAACAAAGCCAGGTGTGAGGTGTTTTGGACAACCTGCCTTTGTGTCCATCCAAAGAAATCACAGAGCCTTACCCAGATAAAGCCATGTGGTTTTATTTAGTCTGATTTTTGGAAGCGATCTGATTTTTTGTAAAAAATTGTTTCTGAACTTTAAGGATATTTAGTTCACATTTTTCATATCTTCCCAATATGCACTGGTGGTCACTTTGTCACATTTTTTAAGCAAAATAAAAATGTTAATACTTTTAAACTTCCTACCTCAAAAGAATATTTTTGATGCCTGAACAGAATTGGAATGATTCACTATTAAGTTATGCAGATTTTTTTTTGAGGCAAAGCCATTAGGCTGAACCATTCAAAACTGCTGATTGTTTTGACTTGCAAAAGTGTCAGTTTTAAATGCTTCCATCTGTATATATAAGAGTGAATGGTGGCTTTGTAATTGTTAGAAATTAAAGCTTCTTAGGTTCTACACAGATACAGGGCATCAGAATGATACATTAGACAAACTATTATTTGTTCCTAAATCCAAAGTGCATATGTAATTGAAGTATATAATAAAAATAGGAACAACTTACAAGGGGCAGAAGAATCTTCTTTCTTTGCCCAGACTGGTGGTTTGTGTACAGCCTGCTTACTACCCAGGACCTTTGGCTCCTATTCTAGTTTTTGTTGTATTGGAACCATAGACGTCAACGCTGTCCTAAATATTCACTTACATGACTTTATTATATTACAATTCTATTTTTGTTATTATTTATAATCTCCACTAGATTTCTTGGGGACATTGATGGTGGGTTTTATGTCCACGTCCCCAACACGCAGGGCCTGGCAAGTAGAAGCTGCACAATAAATGTTGGTTGAATGAATGGATGGTCATGGACAAAGCATTTCCCATGCATTATCTCACTTATTAATTTTAAGAGTGCATTGTATCATACTTTTAATTTGGTTTTGAATCAGTATTTTCTTGTCTTGTGTTTTGTTTTTAAACCAATGGCATCAATTAAGTAAGGAAATGCCTAGTAACCACCATAGGAATTTTGGAAAATTTAGTAAAAAAAAAAAAAAAAAAAAAAATCTGGGAATTGAAAACTTGTATCTTGTCAGTCAGTTCTTGTTGTTGTTATTTTTTAAAGATTTTATTTATTCATGAGAGACACAGAGAGAGATAGAGAGAGGCAGAGACACAGGCAGAGGGAGAAGCAGGCTCCACGCAGGGAGCCCGATGTGGGATTCAGATCCTGGGACTCTAGGATCACGCCCTAGGCGGGAGGCAGGTGTAAACCGCTGAGCCACCCAGGGATCCCTGTTGTATTTTTAATGAAGCCAGAGATCTTGCATCATATGTAAGTTCTGAATTTAAATTTTACATGGTGGCTAGATTGTAAAGAGCAGTGAACTGCTTCATTGCAGTGAAAATGTCATCTTACGCCCGCACTGATATATAGGATTTTGGACCTGCCCTCTTTCTTCTCTGTGGTCACATAGATGGACAAGGATCTCTGATCCTCAGATGATCTTATTAAATATGTTACTATGTAAGAGTTCAGATGAGCTGTTTGATTTTCCTACTGTTATGTATGTACGCATTTAGTTTAATACCTCTTGAACTGCAGTAAGAGACTATTACTTATCTGGATGTCATTCCAAATAATGTTAAAGTGGTTGCATTTGTTTTGTAGGACCAGCGACACAGTAGTCCTTTCCCATAAGGAGCACCTGCCAGTCACTCAGGTTGCGATGAGAGACACAGGCCAACCACATTCAGAAGCGGCTTATGCACTGGGGCCTCTGCTCTGCCAGGGAGACAGTAAGTAGTGGCCAAGAGGAACTGTCTTGACCCCTTGAAAATCCATGTCAATGTGTTAGGAGAAATTTCACTGCCTGAGTTCATAAAAACACTGTCTATCCTAATAATCTATATTTCATTAGGCATATGTTCACTTATAGAAGTGTATGTTGGCATTGTACTTGAGAAAAAAAAAATGAGAAAAATTCTATTACCTTTTGAGTATGTGTCCTTTACATAGTATTTAAATCAGACTATTGCTGTGAATGCTCATGGAATGATCTGAAATATTGTACCACCTGGTCAGCAAACATCTAATATTAGCCTACTAAGTATAAGTATTGGCTGGGTGCTGAGATCCCTAAAAGTGGTAAGATAATGAGAAATAAGGTGACCAAACCAATCCAGTGGACCTGTTCATACCTTGTGGCTGTTCTGCAAACCTCAGTGGTCTTCACTCTGCTTATCCCTCCAATTGCATCTGGATTTCTTTTGTATCCCACCCTCTTGCAGACTAACTGAAATGAAACAGATCAGTTCTACCTTTAATTTACCTCTTTCTAACTCCCTTTCTGATCCATCACTCCCAAGAAACAGTTCTTTCTAGCTCATCGATGAGACCTCGATATTACTAAAGCCAAATTTTATTCTCAGGTGTCCTCTAGTTGACCTGTCAGCCACTTTGGTCTCCTTTCTTGATTTCACTCTTTGATTCACGTCTTTACTTGGCTACCAGCTTACCACATAATTCTGGGTTTTCCTTCTTTTTCTTACCCCTTGCCAGTGGCATCATGTTGGGGTGGCCCAAACTTGAATTCTTAGCCCTCCTTCTCTCTGCTCTCCAGTGGTGAGCTGTTCCCAACAGGCTTGTGGCTTTAAATACCACATTGATGTCAATGATTCCACCACCTCAAGCCCAGTCTCCCTGAACTCCCAACTCCAGCCTCCAGCTGGTTATTTTGTATCTCTGCTTGTCTTTCAGCAGGCATTTCAAAATCAGTTTATCAAAAATAAGGGGAAAAAAATGTTTCTACCACAGCCCTCCCCAACTCAGAGCATGGCAACTCCATTCTTCCTTTTGCTTAGACTGAGAACATGACAATCATTCGTAACTTCTTTCCTCTTTTCATACACATATAATTCATCCACAAATCCTATTGCTTCTAACTTCAAAAACAAACCCAGAATCCACCTCCATGACCACTAGCACCTGATTTGTTGCTGTGGCTTAACTGGCCTGCCTGCTGTTGCCTCTGCCCATTAAGCTGATACTTCACGTAACAGCCAGAGGGATAAGTCATGTCATGTCAGTCCTCTGCCCCAAACTCTGCAGGGGCACTGGTATCAGAGGAGAGGCCAAAGTGCAATATCCACCGAGGCTACGGTGGCCATGCTGCCCTCTGAGCCCATAGAGCAGCAACCTACAGGAGATCCTGCCATGTGAAGAAACCCTGGCATTCCTGAACCTTGCTATTGAGAAAAAGTAAGAGTTTCCTACTTCAGATAACAAAAATATTGAGATGTGGATAGTCAAAATGTAAAGAACATATTAACATGCCTTGACTGAGGATAGTATGAGGTGTTGATTTTTCCCCCTCATGACATTAAACTGTAGACCACGGCTCTGTTTCTGGATAAGATGAAGTGAGCATGCCCTCCTCATCTCTCCTACTGAGTCCACTTATAAAACCTGGATGGAATGCCTGAAGGGGTTATGTCAGGACTCTGGAAAGCAAATAGTAGTGAGGAAGAAAAATGAGAATACACCATTTACTTTATCCTCCAGTATCTGTTGGCCAACAGAGATGTGGGCACTGGATCACAGACAGAGAGGTTCCAGGAGAAGCCCTCTAGCCCTGGCTGAGAGAGAGAGAACAGAGAAATACTAACCTTCAGTGAATGCAGGATCCCATTTCCTTCTCTTTTTTATGTTTTCTGAGCCCCAGGCCCCAGGCAGACCCATGGCAATAGCAGCAGAAGCTGTCCTGGGAGCTCAAAAGAGCCAAAACCTCGGAAGGGGCCTTTGGCTCTAAATAGGGCAGCAGTGACTCAGAGATGGTGGAAAGACTCCTCCTAGTTTTGTTTTCTTTTTCCAGTTACCCATTGCTTGACAATGGACTTGGTATAGTTGCCCAAGTGCATAGGAGAGCACAAGAGAACAGTCTAAATAGAGCCTGTTTTCTGGTTCTGTGATTAAAAAGGGAGACCAGGGGACCAGGGGAGGCAACTGTTCAGGAAAGCATGCTATATGTTGCTTATGAAGTCCTGGGCTCACCTCAGAGCAACATGTGCATGGAATCTGATCCTAATTGTAGACCCAAGACGTTGAGAATGGAGCCAGGAGGCTACCACCAAGTCTGGCCACTGGGTGGTGCATGAGTGAGGCCAGTCTGAGTAGTACTGCAAAGACTTTGAAAACTGGACTGCAGGTTGCAATGCATGGCAGGATCCTAACCAGGCCAACTGCCTGAAAAATAAAAAAAAATAAAAATAAATAAAAATCTAAATAAATAAAAAACAAAAAATAAAATTTGTGTGTGTGTATATATATATATATATATATATATATAAATCAACATTGCTCCACAAAATTTAAAATAAAGCCCAGAGTTTATTAATATAATATTTAATATATCTAGGAAATAATCAAAAATTAGTGCAAAGAACTTAGAAAAATCTAAGCTGGCTGAGGAAAATATAATCAACAGATACTAATACAAATATCACACAGAGGTTAGAATCAACCGATAAAGAGTTTAAAACAGTGATTACATAAGAACTCTAACAAGTAATCATAAACACTTTGGTAGCAAATAGAAAAAGAACATTTCACCAAAGAAATAGGATATATAAAGAGCTAAATGAAAACTTTAGAACTGAAAAATACAGGACTAAAATAAAAGATGCCTTGGGTGGGCCAAATAGCAGATCTGAGATGAGACAGTCAATGGCCTTAAAGATAGGAATGACTCAATCTGATCAAAAGAAAAAAAAAAATCTAAAAATGAACAAGGCCTCAGGGAACCGGAATCAACAACAAAAGATCTAACATTCATGTTATTGAACATCCAGAAGTAGACAGAATAGTGTGGTGCTGAAAAAAAGTATTTGAAAAAAATAATGGCTGAAAAATGTCCAAGTTTGGCAAAAGACAGACTTGAGATGTTGAATGAACTTGAAACAGGATAAACTCAAAGAAATTCATATCCAGACACATCATAATCAAACTGAAAACAAAGACAATGAGAGATGTTTTGAAATCAGCCAGAGAGAAGAATGGTGCATCATCTCCAGGTGAATACCTACTCAAATGGCAGTGACTTTCTCATTAGAAATATGGAAGTCAGAAGGAAGTGGCAAAACATTTCTCACGCGTTAAAAGTAAAGAATTGTCAGTCCAGAATTCTACATTCAACAAAAAATCTCCTTCAGGGATGAAAGTAAAAATAAATAAATTCGCAGATGAAGGAAAGCTAAAAGCATTCATTACCAGAAGACACTCTAAAAGGCTTTCTAAAGGAAGATTCAGACAGCAGGGAAATGATATCAGAAGGAAATTTGGGACATCGGTGATAGCAAATCAGCTTTAGAAATGGTAAATATTGGGGTACATGTAATAGACTATTCTCCTTTGAGTTATTTTAAATATATCTGTGGGTTGAAAGGAAAAAATACAACAGAATTTCATAGGGTTTTTAATTTGTATAAACGTAATACATTTGGCGACAATAAATAAAGGGGACTGGGTAAAATGCCAGAATTATTAGTGAGATTTTGACATATAAGACGAAGTGGTTAAAATGTAGATCCTGCGCAGATGTGAAAAGGTAGGTATATATAGTCATTCCTAAAAATAACTGATCAAGGAACTACTATAGACAAATAAAAATAGAATACTAATGAATGTTTAAATAACCCAAAAGGAGATAGAGAAGGAGAAACAGAAGAACAAAAAGAATTAACAAACAAGAAAAAATAATAAAATGATAGAACTAAATTCAACTTGTCAACATTTGTATTCAATGATTGGTCTAAACACACCAATTAAAGGACAGATTGTTATGACTCAACTATGTACCATGTACAAGAAACTCACTTCAAATATAATGATATCATAAGTTTAAAAAGAGGTGCAGGAAAAGATACACTACACAAACACTAATTAAAAGAAAGCTGGAGTTTCTGTATTAAACTCTTTGCTTGAAAGCATAGAAAATGAATAGATAAAAAGGTGATTAGGAAGACATGAGGATCTTAAATGTGTTTGCTAATAACTGAGTTTCAAAATACATAAAGCAACAACTAACAGAATGGAAAGGGAAAGTAGATAACTTCATAAGTAGAGAATCCTCTTCTCTCATTAACCTTTGGAAATAATAGAGGGAAAACAAGCAAAGTCTGTACAGAAAACTTGAATGTCACCACCAGTCAACAGAATCTAATTGACATTTACTGAACATCCTACCAACAGCAAAATACACATTCTATTTAAATGCACATGGATACACCATATTCTGTGTCATAAAGCAAACTTTAGCACATATCAAATAAATCATACAAAATACATTCTCTAAAAGAGTGAAAATATCAGTGAGGGTGACAAAACATGAGAGACACCTAACTCTGGGAAATGAACAAGGGGTAGTGGAAGGGGAGGTGGGTGGGGGGTTGGGGTGACTGGGTGATGGGCACTGAGGGGGGCACTTGGTGAGATGAGCACTAGGTGTTATGCTATATGTTGGAAAATTGAACTCCAATAAAAAATAAAATACTTAAAAGGGTACATTTTATTGTATGTAAATCTATAGTATCTAAAAACTACTCTAATAAAATAGATTTTCAAAAATTAAAAAAAAAAACAAAATACATTTTCTGACATAAATGAATCAAACTAGAAACAAATAACAAAGAGAGTGAGAAAGTTTCCAAATACTTAGAAATTAAACACCAAACTGTTAAATAATAAGAGTCAAGGAGGTCTCAACAGACATTATAAAATATATTGACCAACATATTGAAAATGGTGGGAGACAGTTATGGCCATGCTTAGAGGGGTATTAATAGCATTAAGTGCTTGTATTCTGAAAGAAAAATATCTCAATGCACAATCTCTTTCAGAAGAGGAAATTCTTCCCAACATTTTATGAGGGCCAACATTGTCCTGATCCCCAAACTAGACAAAGAAAATGCAAAAAAAAAAAAAAAAAAAAAAAGAAAAGAGAGAACTATGGACAATATCATCATGGACATATATGCAAAAATCCTCAACAACAACAACAACAAAAACTCATTAGCAAAATATTTTTAAAAATATTTAAAAGAATAATACAACATTACCAACTGGGGTTTATCCCAGGATGCAAGGCTGATTCAGTGTAGTAGACCCTGGAACAGTGCAGGTCCACTTATGGGCAGATTTTTTTTTTTCAATAAATACAGCACAGGCCCATAAATGCATTTTCTCTTCCCTGTGACTTTCTTAATAACACTTTGTTTTCATCAGCTCACTTTACTAAAAGAATACGGTGTATAATACATATGACATACAAAGTGTGTGTTAATCAAGTGTTAATGTTATCAGTAAGGCTTTCAGTCAACAGTAGGCTATTAGTAGTTAAGGTTTTGGAGGGTTAGACGTGACACATGGGTTTTCAACTGTGCAAAGGTCTGCCTCTAACCCCTTTGTTGTTCAAGTGTTGACTATATTTGAAATCAGTCAATGTCATTGATCGTATTAACAGTTTAAAGAAGAAAAATCACACCAGATGTTTTTTCTGCATCAGTTGATATGAACATGATCATTTGAATTATCATAACTATATTATGAATTAACAGGATAATAAATTTAGATCAGATAGCATTCACAATAAAATTCTTAGCAAACTATGAATAAAAGGGAACTTCTTCATCCTAACAAAGGGTGCCTATATACAGAAGAGCTAGCATCATAATTCTTGATGAAAAACTGAATTCTTTCCCCCTAAGACTGGGAACAAGATAAAGATATTCAATCTTGCTACTTCTGTTATACAACTTCAATCATGCTAGAAGTCCTAGCCAGTAATGTAAGGAAGGAAATAAGTGCATCCAGTTTGGAAAGCAAGAAAGAAAACTATTCACAAATACAGGTGTGATAGGCACAAATATTTATAAGCAGCTCTGTTTGTAAATGACCAAATCTGGAAATGACATTGACATTCTCAGATGTGGATGAAGAAATGTCGGCCCCATCCATATGATGGAATACTACAGAGCAGCAATAACTTGTGACAACCTGAATGAATCTCAGAGGCTTTACCTTGAGTGAAAGAAGCCAATCTCAAAAGGTTACATCCTGCATGGCTCCATTTATATGACACCTGGAAAAGGCACAGCTATAGATCATGGTTGGCAGGGCCTGGGGCAGAAGGGCGATGTGACTATAAGGGAATTGCAAGAGGGAGTTTTGGGGGAGATAGAATTGTCCTTTATCCTGATTTTGGTGACAGTTATACAAATCCATGCATGTATTACAATTCATGTAACCATACATCCCCCCAAAGTCAATTTTATTCTACAACAATCATTAAATAATATTGTTTTCTAAAAAACACAGGGCATGTCCAATGATTATCTCTCCACTCAGTTGCAGCCTTGTCCAGAATCTTAATCCTTCAAAGAGTCAGTATCTGAATATTCACATTGTGGCTGTATGTTTGGAAGAACCCCCAAATGAAGGCTTGCCATGAATGCACTTAATAGTTTAAAAAAATGCTAGAAATACAAAATACAATTGTTACTCCGTTTCATAGTTATTGTCACTGTCTTTTTTTTTTTTCCTTTTTGGAAACAGATTCATTTTGGAATTCCGCTTCTTTCAATACCGAGACTTCATACCTTCATTTCCCTACGTTCCGTGGAGAGCTCAGTGCTGATGTGTCTTTCTTTTTTAAGACGACAGCTCCTTCTGGGGTGTTTGTTGAGAACCTGGGGATTACAGACTTCATCAGGCTAGAGCTGCAGGGTGAGTCGCCCCCTGCACAAAGCCAGCAGGTGTTCAGTGCTTAACAAGAACCCTTTTGGGAACCAAACTCTCAAAGTGCTGCCATGCTTTCTTTGTCACTTGTGTTTCTCTAGTAAATACTAAAGTTCTTTTTTTAAACATTTATTTATTTGATATAGAAAGAGAGCATGCAGGATAAGAGGGAGGAGGAAGGGGCAGAGGAAGAGGGAAAGAAAGAGTCTTAAGCAGACTTCGGCACTGAGCATGGACCCTGATGCGGGGCTTGATCTCATGACCCTGAGGTCACAAGGTGAGCCCATACCAAGAGTGGAACGCCTAACCGGCTGCACCACCCAGGCACCCCTAAAGTTCTATTATTTTGAATCATTATTTAAATAAAGAGTAAAACAGTGATTCATGAAACACAGCAGTCTGCCCAATTTTGTGCTGTGCTAACTCTGTGTGCAGTCGGGACACTCTAAACCAAACTGGTCCAATAACTTGCTCACTAAATTGCGGAATCATTTCATTTAATTGCCTAGTCCCATTGCTTGTGCACGTATGAAAGGCTCAATTCCTTACTTCAAAATTTCATGGATGTCTTTTAAAATAAAGTATACGAAGATTTAAACCACCTTTAAATAAAATCTCACATATACACGAAACCAGATCACATGTCGGTTTTCTTCCCTTAGGGAATGATCTCTACTGCTTAGAGTTGAGCAAGATGAAGAGTAAGCTCTGAGGAGGAATATGTTAAAATGGCTATGTTTTTCTTCCTCCAGGCTACAGATTTATTTTGCCCTCCCAGCCAGCTCAGAGTGACATTCGTCTGCATCGATGTCACGGTGGACTTTACTAAGGAGCCTGTCACTTCCCTCCTGCCTACCAAGGCTGACTTTCCTCCCCTGTGCACGAACCGAGCTACTCTCCTATCTGTACTTGCAGCTCCTGCAGAAGTGACCTTCTCCTTTGATGTGGGGAATGGACGTTGTGAGGTCACAGTGCGGTCTCCCACTCCCTTTAACGACGATCGGTGGCACCACGTGAGGGCAGAGAGGAACGTGAAGGAAGCATCGCTTCAAGTGGATCAGCTGCCCACCAGGACCCAGCCCGCGCCCGCTGACGGGCACGCCCGCCTGCAGCTCAACAGCCAGCTCTTCGTGGGTGAGTGCGCGTGGTTTCCCGCTGAGCTGCGCGGCTGGCGACGGGCCCAGAGCAGATGCTGGTGACAGGTGTGCGCTGCCTCGGTCCGCACCGTGTACCGCAGGCTCCCTCGACCCTTGGCCTCCCTTGCCAGAGATGGTTGGGAATACGGTTTCCATAGAATATTGCTGCTGATTCTTGTTTCTGTAGATTTCCCAGTTCACAGACCAGGTCATGGAGGTTCAGAGAGATCAAGTGACTTAGTCTAGAAACTCAAATAGAAGAGAAATCCGATTCCTGATGGGCTGATTCCCAGGCTTGCACTCAATAGCATCGATGACCTGCGTTTGTTTTAATTACTTCTTATCAATACCACTTATAAAGCAATTAGCAATTTTCACCTAGTTCTCCCGCTTCACCTCTCAGTGAAGTTGGAGAACCTGCCACGTAACTGTGACAGATTTCTCCAGTGTCCCCTCAAACACAGACCCTAGGAGATGCGTGTGGCTGTGCCCCTCGGGACCAGTGCCAGCTGCACCTGCTCAGTGCCTCCCTCCTCTGTGGTTCAGTCCTTGCAAAAGCTGGGTTCAGAACCCAGCTGGCTCTTTATTCTCGCTGCCTGTTCTTTAAAGATTAAAGCTCTGGGTAGTGGAAGCCTTCCTTTCCATTTACTTGCTTCTTTTTTAAAAAAAAAATAATTTTGTCTTTTTCTCAAAAAGAAAGATAAGTTTTGCTACATTACTTTTCAGACAACTCTATTCTAATTTGGAAACCAAGCAGATCAATGAAGGAGCTCTTAGGTGGTCATTTCTCATGTATTTTCAGGTAAATAAAGATGCAGTCCAATTAAAACCTGAAATAAATCACAGATTAGCATGCAGTCTGCTTTTGCAGGGGGTACCTACAGCATCTGGTGGCTAGTGCTATGCAGGGAGTGTGTGTGTGTGTTATAACCCATGGCACCATAAAACTCTGCTTCAAGCGCAGTTCTTATGAGTAGGCTTCACATTAAGTCTTGAAACTGTAAATCAGATTAAACAATTTTATTTTTTGCTTTGTAATCCTGAGGATTAATTAATGGAATTTCTAGGAACACAGTTTTCATGAACATCTACCTAGAATTAATATCTTCACTGAAATGGTATTTCCAGAGTCTGGGAAGCTAGAGGAAAGTTCTGATCTAGGGTACATACCCCAGGCCCACTGAGTCAGAATCTCTGGGAATGAACCTCAACTCTGTTTTCAGCAGACCCTTACACTCCCAGATTTGAGAATAGGCTGGTGTGAGACAGGATAGAAATACAGAGAGCTTACCCAGTGCTCAGTTACTATTGCCCTATGTGACCTCAGAGCGGGCAGGCTGGAGCGAGGCTGGCCTGAGGACCTAGGTTTTCATATCATCCCTCTCCCTGCTCTTTCTTTGCCAACTTCTCAATTCCTTTCCTCAGTGGTGTTATGGGAAGCATGTCTAAGAAAGGCTAGTATTACATATACAATTTGTTATATATATATAACAAATGTGTAACAAAATATATATAACACATACATATAGAAACTATAATGAATATTATATATTAAATATATAATATATATATACATTTGTATATTATGTGATATATATTATATTGCAAAGATTTTCAACTATGTAACTTTACTGTGTGCATCACAGTTTATATACTTTAAAAAGGTGAGATGGTCTTTCTTGCATGTGAAGCAATCGATGTAAAAACGTAGGAGTCTTTCTAAATATAACTTAAAGAAGTATTTTCAGAATAAATATTTACCAAGGTCAACTTCAAAAGTGGCTTTGTGAATGATTTACTCACTATTGTCCACTGATGCTTTCTGTGATAGCAGCCTATGTTTTCAAACTTGTATTTGTTCATAAAACTTTAAACGGGTCACTTTTTTGACATCGGTGTGGCCTCAGTTGGACTTTGGGGTTGAAGACTCCCAGGAGCACATTTGCGATTGCAGTGTTTCCCTTGTAGGCGGGACGGCCACCAGACAGAGAGGCTTCCTGGGGTGCATTCGGTCACTGCGGTTGAATGGGCTGGCCTTGGATCTGGAAGAAAGGGCCACGATGACGCCAGGTGTGGAGCCGGGGTGCCCAGGACACTGCAGCAGCTACGAACACCTGTGTCGCAATGGAGGGAGATGTAGAGAGAGGCCCAGGGGTGTGGCTTGCGACTGTGCCTTCTCTGCATATGAGGGGCCCTTCTGCGAGAGCGGTGAGTGTGTCCTCCATGAGCAGGATGGAGAGAGGAAGGCACATCATTTTGCGGGGTGCCTTGTGTTTTTGGTGTTTGACCCCGTAAAGAAAGGCTAAGGCGGTTCTCTGTGATTAGCTAGAGTTGTTTCTGTCCCAAATTTGACCATTTATCTTGGAAAGAGGTATGATTCTCTTCTTGAGAAGCTCTTGACTACTTATGTTGGAGCTGGTATCATCGAAGTAACATTGGGAAGAACTATAACTCGAAGCATACGTTTACACTTGGCATTGAATGCTGTGTAAATCTGAGATGAAGCATTTTGCGGGCAATAATAAAATATTGTTAGTCCTATGTTATAGGAATATGCATGGGGATAAGTTATCTTTTTAATCCATGCTTTATTATTTCTTTAATCTGAAATATTTTTAAATTGTAAACAACCTAGAAAAACATGACATCATTGTTTTCTCTCTTGAGATATTTAAGGGTTGGAGATATTATATAAATACACATAGAGAAGAGCCTTGCGTTGACATAGCGCTAATATGACAAAAATGAGTGTCATTCCAGAGATTTCTGCGTATTTTGGAACTGGCTCGTCAGTTATCTACAACTTTCAAGAACATTCTAATTACACCTTCAATAAGAACTCCAGCTCCTTTGCAGCTCTGTTTCATGAGGATCTGACACTGGCCGGCGAAATAGCCACACTGAGCTTCCGGACTACAGGGACGCCCAGCTTACTCCTCTACGTGAGCTCCTTCTATGAGGAGTACCTGTCTGTTATCCTTGCCCCCAATGGTGAGTGTTGGGACCCTGAAAACAAAGATACTGAATTAGAAAATCAAGACCATAATGAGATGGGCCCTTTAGGTGTTAAACTACAAAAAGGAAACACAATTTCAAGGCTTGCCATTCTCGTTCTCTTAGGAGTGGTTTATTTTTCATGATAACCTCAAGTGTTTATCACTAAAGTTAACATTTCAGTGATTACATTTAAGATACATTTCTCCCATGAAAGTTTGATCATTTTATGTATTTGATGTGCAGCTATGCTTCTTGCTATTCTGGGAGGTCTTTCCTTCTGTACATGAATAAATTAGTTTTGCAATTCACTTTGAAACAAGATATCTCATTTTGTCCATGGAAAATATTTCCTCCTTCTTCTCAGTAAAGTAAAGAAGTATATTAAACTGTATAAACTCCAACATTCATAAGCATCAGTTGACTATAATTGTTCTTTACCCATCAGTGGTTGAGAAGTCATTCATGTCATATGTACATACAAAGACAAGTGGGATGAAAGGCACACATCCCATGGCCACCAGGGGTTTTCCAGGACTGTTCCAGATGGAAAACCAAGACCGAGTTATAACCCTGCTTCGCAGAGAGGAAGGGCAGAAACTTAACCTCTGGAAGATCTATCACAGGCAGTATGGGAGTGATGGGATAGGGGGCACATTTGTGAAGGACACCAGGAGATTTAGATATTGTAGCAAATCATTTGTCTGTCCTCTGTCTCTTGATTATGGCAGAAACATTAGGAAAAAAAAATTCTGGTTGTGTGAAAAAAATTCATTATGCAAATGTCAGCAATACATTAAAATGCATTAAAATAAGTCACATTAAAAGAAGTGATGCTTATAGAAACCGAATGTTAATGCAATATTGCTTGAGGTTTTACCATTTAATACTATGAATACCACATGAATAATTAACTTCGAGCCTAGCTCAGAGTTCTCATATGCTTCACTTAGACTCTTTCCTTGAGTTCAGGAAAATGGAAGAGCTTGGAAAAAAACGATTTGGTCTTGACTTTTTAAAGAGCATAATTGGATTCTGCATTCGGCCCCGGAATAGCACATGAATGAATGGTCACCCTTCCAGGGAAAGGGACTAACTGGTGTCCTTAAGCAAATGCTCAACAAATTCAAATTATATTAAATAAACAAAAAACAAAATGTGCTTTACAACCTGCATTGACCGTTTTTTTATAAAATTCCACCTTAGTTAAAAAAAGTCATTTTTGTCTTTCTTAGGAAGTTTGCAGATCAGGTATAAATTGGACAAGCACCATGAACCTGATGTTTTTAACTTTGGTTTTAAAAACCTTGCTGATGGGCAGCTTCACCAGGTGAAGATTCACCGAGAAGCCGCGGTGGTCTCTGTAGAGGTAAGAGGGTAGATCCACAACAGCAACAGTAAACAATCCTGTGGCCCTCAGTGTGTGACCTCCAGCAAAACTTGGATCATAAATCCTAGAAAGAGACCTAGGAAATGGGATACCCAGTCAACACAGGCTTCCTATAGAGTCTCGGGGACAGATAATGTCACAGTGTTTTGTTTCGCAATGTCCCTTTTGTTTGTCTGTTTGTGTAGCAAGAGGTTGACAAAGTTATGATTAATATTTGACCACTTAAAATGCCAAGCTGTCCTCATCGGTAGGGGAATGCTGTCTGGCTTCTCACGGTAATTATTGGAGCTATTCTGATGGGAACCTATTCCCATCCGACTACAAAATAAGTGAAGGTTACAGAAATGTAAACACAAGGGAAAAAGCAAGATTTTGCTTAAAGTGGGAATACTTTTTTTAAAAAGCATCAGTGTTTAAATTATTCATTGTCACTGGGTTTTGAAGAATAACCTTTATATATTGAATCCGTGCGAATAATACCTTTTTCTGCTCGTGTTACTAATTTCTATTTGGAATAGGTAAAAGCTTGAAGGTTTGAAATAGCTTATTGCATCTCTTTGTGGATCGTACCAATTATAGACTCTTAAACCATGAAGACAAGTAGAGGGAAAAGAATAGGCAATGGGGTGGTGTGAAATCTGAGGCATTATAGGAATTCTTATAAAACAGTTTTCTCCTTTAACCTTTGTGATAGCTTGAATATGTGGCTCATTTTTACCATTGTTCTTGGTCTCCCTTTGATTCCCATTCTCTTATCATCAAAATTGCTCACCATTTTGATGTTTGCTTCTCGTGAAACATTTAATAGGTTAACCAGAATGCAAGGAGACAAGTCATCCTGTCGTCAGGGACAGAATTCAATGCTGTCAAATCCCTTATGTTGGGGACAATTTTAGGTAAGTGGCAGAAAGGGCACCCCTACCCCACCACCCCACTACTCCATGACATGGATCAGAAGTATTAGGTTGCAAACACAGGAAGCGTTCATCATACTGAAGCAAGCTCCTTGTCATATTCATGGTTTCCCAGTGAGTGACAATCAAGGTAGAAGCTGTTCTTTTGTCTGAGTGCACCTGTAATCATGAGTAAGGGCCATCTGCGTGAGCAAGGGTGATCCCCGAGAAGTGCCTCCACACTTACCCTCTCACTTGGCAATCAAGCAGAATGCAACTTGGTATTTTTCTAACAATTGAGGGAAGGTAAAATCAAAGCAGGTATCATGTTCACAAATTATATATTAATCAGGGATCAAATGCAGAAATCATTTAATGATAAATATAGATTTACATTTGCAAGAAGAGAAAAGACTTAATTTTCTCTTAGCAAGTGATGTGTTCAATGCTCCCAGCTACTCCTGGAAAGTCACAGCCTGAAGATCCCACATACACTCTTTATGACTCTGAGTTATTCTCCATAAAAGTACCGGAGTAACAGCATACTATACTAGTTAGGCATCAAATTATTCAGGCCTGTATATTTCTCCTTGTTACCAAGAATTAAATTGAAATAAAAAAAATTTTGAAAGGTATCTTTTCTTTTTGATCATTTATATATATAAACTGTACGTGTTACCAATATTTAAAGTCATTTGGAAGAAATCCTCTTATGAGGATTTTTATGTTTATTATTCCTGCTCTGGTATGTGACACCCATCTGGCTCTGTTTAGTCCTAGATTAATCCATGGAGTCTTTATTACCTTTTCAGCCAATTATACAATGATTCTTTGATCATTTCCTCCACTCCACACATATATAACATCCCAAACTTCGGAGATTTAGGGGCAGCACATGAATGGATATTCAAAATATGGTAAGAAGCACAGTAACTATTAAAACTATTGCGTTTTTTTTAAAAGATGATGGGCAATACAATTTTGAGTTCTTATTTTTCAGAGGAAATGTCACAAATCCCTAGTAAATGGTAAAAACAAGTGCCTAACGTTAAATGGTGCAGTGTAACCAAAAGCTCCATGTTGGTCATGCAAAGTTACAGATACAGATTAAGCTGGTTAAGGAGGGTACCCGATTTCTTTGCTGTGAAAATACAGTTTTAGCATCACATAATGAACAGCAACTTCAGGCTGAAGTGGTGGTCCTGCTTTCTAATCATGCCTTAAATGGGAATAAAGAATTGGCCTCAACGGTGTGTTGTCAGAAAGGCAGTTGCATTGTACATGATTTCATGTGGCTCACTGTTCCAGTGTCCTGGGAACATGCAGAATAGTCACTGAGCAGTTAACACAGAAAGAAAAATGAGAACAATTGTTTCCCCTTGTGCGCTGGGAGATGTTTCTAGCTCTCGTAGCCCATTGGAGAAGGGACTATCTCAGGCTCTGCTGTGGGACTGTGGATATGTTTTCTAGGCATTTTTGGACATCCATGTTTTCAGGACATTAGTGGATTTTCTATTCTACTTTTTTTCATGTTTTTATTTAAATTCTAGTTGGCTAATGTACAGTGTAATATTAATTTCGGGTGGAGAATTTACTGATTCATCTCTTATATACAACGCCCAGTAGATTTTTTTTAAATTCTATTTAGAACAGTAGCATAGGATAGAAAACCACAAGAACTGGAAACACTGGAAAGAAATAAGCTCCTCCTTTGGCTTTCACCCATGAGAATAACAGTATACATTTAGCCAGAGGGAGTAATAAAATTCCTAAAAATTCAAAGCTCACATTGAGTTTCACAGAACAGTGGGATGAAACCCCATCCTTGGCTGTCATCTGAACAGTATCATAATTGTTTTTAACATCCAAGCAGAAAAGAATTTTCTCCCTTTTTATCTGGTACTGAGCTCCACTTTCTGGCCCTATGGATAGTTGCTATCCTTGGTTTGAACAGAGTAATTGATCGTCTTTGGGGTGTGCAAGTCCGAAGGCTCCACTTCCATACAGTCCTGTAGTCTGTGAATGGAGTGATGGCTCTGTTTGCCCCCAGAAGTCTCTCATCCCTCCTTCCTGGCTGGAGTGGTGTCTGTGTGCATCCTTTTCCAGCCATAGGACAGATAGGGTCAAGGAACAAAACGAACACACCACATATAACTTCCTGCCCTCAGTGACTCCAGCTTCTGATAGAACAGATGAAGCATGTTCAGAAGTGCACATGACACCAGGGAGAAAGTTCCCATCAGGAAGTGTGATGTTGACAGGAATATTTTAAAAAATAATTTAGCTTTCAATTTATCATCTGAAAAAAATAAGCCATAGATTATGGACACTGATTTAATAACTAAACTGCATTATATAAAGGGAATCATTTTCATAAAAGAAGAGAATAATACATTTTATCATATACATTTTTATTTTCCTACAAGTTAATACATAAAGGGCAATAGCACGGAATCGAAGATGTTAACGTTTCTATTCAAGAATGGTATATTCAAAAGCATCTCTCTCAGGCTATAAAAATTAAAGTTGAAACTCAGCAATGAAGTTTATCGCCTGAAGCAATTGAGTCTAATAAAATTATAAATATTCATTTCATCTGTACCTAGAGGTACGCATCTTGATCAAAGGCTAATAAAACTTTTCATGTTTTAGATAACTTTATTTCAGGGTGGGTGGCTTCTGTTCCGATTTTGCTGCCATTTTCAGACCAGTTAATAACTATGAGAAGACTACCGTCTTGTGTTCAGATTTGGGGAATATAAGCTGAGCTTCCTTTCATAAACATTGTAAAATAGACTAACAGATTGGCTAAAAGGAGCCATTAATTTTCCAAAGAAAGTTGTCCCAAACTATGGCAAGCTATCCAGTACTTATTTTTTGTTAGCTACTTTGACTCACTGAGCTATCCACTCAGTAAAAAAGCTTTGGCTCTAATGTGCACTTGTACTTCACTGGACAATTTGAATGCCTAGCAACAAAACACACTGTACCTGCCCTCAAAGCACTCACAATATAATAGGGAATATAAACAATAAAAGAATGTTCATGACTAATTGAATTTATCATTATTATAATTTATCCTAAGTGCTTTGGAAAAAATGGTTCAGGATCAGCTTCTAAATTAACTCTTCTAAATTAGCTCTTGGTCTTCCCATTCTTCAGTGGTCTTAGTAATGATGACCAATCAGGTTAAGTATTCCCAGTTACTATAAAATAATTTTAGTAAAATCCTAGTTTAAATGCAAATTGTTAGGTTTCTAATTTCCTATCTAGTCTTGACTTGAATTTGGCCTATAATCAATCCTAAAGTATGAGAGCTTTAAAATACAACAACCCACTAAGGTGCCCTAGCATTTTTACTAAATTTTATTTCTCTAATGACTTTTGTATAAATAGGATTCTGTTGATTTTGTCTTTTATGCATTAAAAAACAACAGCAAAAATTCCCCAAATATCAAAATGTAAATCTGTTTTAAAGTGTGCAGAATAAAGATGTGCCTTTATTTTAAAAAATAATTTAGCTTTCAATTTATTTCAAGTTCCTCCTGAGAAAGAATACAATAGGTTGAATGTAATTCAAATCAATATAGTCATGCAGATAAATGTTAGTGGGTCAATTTTCTACGTGGGGAAAGGAAATCCACTGAAGGATCATATGTTGAAATGGAGCTCCATCTATGAGAATTGGATAATAAACAATTTGTGGAAATTACCTACTGCATGGTAATACCTGCATGGACAGACCACAGTTTAGATATTAAAAAAAATCCATTGACTTATGTGACATATGTTGTCTTTGCTATGCTCTGCCTAAGAATTTATCACATTCAGGAGGAAAGTCATGGAGTAGAAGACACAAAATAGTTTATAAAATTTCAGCAATATGAATATAAATGCAAAGATCCTCAAAAAATGTTAGCAAATCTAATCCAGTAACAAATAAAAACTGTCATACACTATGACCAAGTAAGATTTATCCTAGGAAGTTAAGGTTGGTTCAACAGATAAAAAGCAATCAATGCAATAAGCCATATCAATTAAATAAAGGACAAAAACCACATGGTTACCTCAATAGACACAGGAAAAGCATTTGAAAAAAAAATTCACACTGGTTTCATAATAAAAATACAAACTAGGAATAGAAAGAAACTTCCTCACATGAAAAAAGACATCTACAAAAACCCCACAGGTAACATTATACTTAATGGTAAAATAATGGAAGTCTTGAAAAAAATGGAAGTCTTTCCCTAGGATCAGGAATAAGATACAGATGTCCACTTTCACCACTTTTGTTCAAGACTGTAGTACAGGTTTGACTGAGGGTTATTAGGCAAGAATAAAAGAGTAAAAAGTTACCAGAATAAAAAAGAAGTAAAACTATCTCTTTTTGTAGAGAATATGATCTTGTAAGGAATCCATGAGAAAAGCTATTAGAGCTACTACACAGTTTGGTCAGGGATCTTACATCAATATACAGAAATTTATTGTGTTTCTCTATGCTAGCAATGAACCATACAAAAATGAAATAAAGACCGAAATGTAAATTCCATTTAAAATAGCACCAAAAAATAAATAAATAAAATACTCTGGAATAACTTGAATAATACAGGTATAAGACACATACACTGGTAACTGTGAAACGTTGTTGGAAGGAATTATGAAAGACTTACATAAATAGAAAGACATCCATATCCATGTTCATGGATTAGAAGTTTTAATATTGCTAAGATGGCAGCGCTCCCCAAATTGATCTACAGATTCAACACAATTCCAATCAAAATCCAAATGACCTTTTTGTGGAAATTAGCCAGTTGATCCCAAAATGCATTATGGAAATGCAAGGGACTCCAAATAGCCAAAACACTCTTGAAAAAGAAGAAGGAAGTTGGAGATCTTATCCTTAATTTTAAAACTTGGTACAAGGCTGTGATAATCAAAACCATGTGGTATTGGCAAAGGGCAGACATACTGACCAATGGAATAGATTGAGTGTCAAGAAGTAAAACTATTTATCATGTTTGACATTGCTGCCAGGTCCATTCAAAGGAAGAACAGTCTCTCTCTCTCTCTCTCTCTCTCTCTCTCTCTCTCTTTTTTTAAAGATTCCATTTATTCATTCATGACAGACGCACACAGAGAGAGAGAGAGAGGCAGAGACACAGGCAGAGGGAGAAGCACGCTCCATGCAGGGAGCCCGACGTGGGACCCTATCCCGGGTCCCCAGGATCACACCCCAGGCCGAAGGTGGCACCAAACTGCTGAGCCATCGGGGCTGCCCGGAAGAACAGTCTCTTAAACAAATGGTACTGAGCTTACTGGATCTTACAAGTTAAAAAAGCAATGTTGACCTCTACCTCACATCATTTACAAAAATTAACTCAAAATGGATGATACCCCTAAACGTGGGGGCTAAAACTATAAAAATCTTAGATCGAACTATACTTGTGCATTTTTGTGACCTTGGGCTAGGCAATGGTTTCTTAATTAAGGCTTCTCAAAAGCCTTGGGCTAGATCATGGTTTCTCAAAAGCACAAGCAAGAAAAGGAAAATAGATAAGTCAGCCTTCATCAAAATTAAAACTGCTGTAATTCAAAACATATTACCAAGAAGGTAAAAAGACAATCCACAGAACGAGGAAAAACATTTGCAAGTCATGCATCTCATAAGGAACGTTTGTACAGAGTATATAAAGATCTCCTACAACTAAACAAAAAGACAACTCAATTTTAAAATGGTCAAAAGACCTGGTCAAAGATCAAAATCAAACACATTTCTTCAAAGAAGATATATACCAATGACCAATATGAAAAGATGCTCAAAATCATTAGCCATCAAGGAAATGCAAGTCAAAACCACAAGATATCATTTCACCCCCAGTAGGATGGCTGTGATCAAAAAGACAGTAACAGGGGTGGCCTGAGTGACTCAATCAGTTAAGCATCTGCCTTAGGCTTAGGTCATGATCCCAGGGTCCTGGGATCGAGTCCTGTATTGGGCATCTGCTTCTCTCTCTCTCTCTCTCTCCCTCTGCTCCTCCCTATAGCTCACTCTCTCTCACTCTCAAATAAATCTTTAAAAAGAGAGAGAGAGAGAGAATAACAAGTGTTGTGGAGGATGTGGTGAAATTTGAACTCTTGTGCATTGGTGATGGGAATGTAAAATGGTGCAGCCACGTGGAAAAAATAGTTTGACAGTTTGCTTGAAAGTTAAATGCTACATAAGAAATGTTTGTAAGAAAGTTAAATGTAGTTACTATATGATCACTCCACTTAGGTATATACCTAAGAGGATTAAAAACTTATGTCTAGACACAAAAGGTGTATACAAACCAGCATAGTAGAATTGTCCACTAGTAACACAAAGTGGGAATAAACCCAGTGACCATTGATTAAGGAATAGGTAAACAGAAGTGGTATATATACAAGGAAATATTGGCCATAAAAACTAATGAAGTACCAACACATGATACAATATTCATGAATCTTAAAAACGTTACGCTAAGTGAAAGAAGATAAACACAAAAAGGCACATGGTGTATTATTTTGTATGAAATGTCCAGAATAGGCAAATCTATAGAAACAGAAAGTAGTTTAGGTTTGCCCAGGGCTGGAGATGGGTAGGAATGGGATGTGATGCCTTAATGTGTACTGGGTTGCTTTTGGAGTGATAGATTCTGCAAGTGTATACTGGTAATGGTTTTATAATTTTGTAAATATACAACCCCCCACCCCGAATTGTATACTTTAAAATGGTGAGTTCTAAGGTGTATGAATTGTATCTCAATAATAAGAAAAAAAATCAATTAGAGATTTATGTCTTTTGCCAATGCCTCTTCTGTACACACAGCGGGGAGAGGTGAGTGATGAGCCATAATTGACTGTTTATTCTGAAGTGAGAATGAGTTTATTCAAGAACAAGTTGTGATGGGAGATTGGGGGTAGAGAACTGGAGGGGCCCAGGGTTCAGGGTTGCTGAGACAGAGCAAGGCCACATCGGGGAGAGAGAGGCTCCTGCACAATTTTGAAAGGACAAAGAAGCTAAGAGCAGCAATTATGTAGAGTTCTGATGGTAGCCCCTTGTTGGGGTGAAAGGGTGGCAGAGACCGCTCACATGTCATCACACCAAGAGTTGATGTTATTTACTGAAGACTACTTTTCCAGTTGGGTACCTACTGGCAGTGCTTGTTCAAAGGGCTTAGGGTCCCAAATTACTAGCCCTGATTTCTTCTCAGGCATTAGTTGCAAGAGCGGGGATATTTAATGTGTGGTGGGCATGTATTTTGGGGAAGAGGGAATAACTAATTCATTTCTTTCTGACTCTGAAAATCAGGTCCCTCCAGCTCTGAATTGTTTGAAAGACAGACTGGAAAAGTTGGTCTACTACTTGTTTTCCAATTAGTCGTTTATCTAGAATTTTAAGAAGCTCACTCTGCTGTTTTAGCAATTCCAAAATAAATAGCAGGTCGATTCGATTGAGCTGCTTTCATTCACCAGGTGTTTTTAAACCTTGATTCCTGCTGTCGCATGTACAGAGAAGTTCATTCATTGTCTTTGCTGTGTAGTCCCTTATGGCTTGAGTATGTATTTGTTTATTCTCACGTTGATGGGCTGCAGGATTGTCTTGGAGGCTACTAATCTCCTAAAGCAACTTTATAGTTATACCTCCTTCTATTATTATCAGTTACTTTTAGGATTAGATTATGTATCCTTGATTTACCACACAATGACACATTTGTTGTCACGTACTATACTTTTGAACATTATTTTTTTTTTGGAAGACGTCATTATTGCTGTTGCTTAAAACAGTCAGTGTTCACTTCATTTTATCCATGTTTACACTTTCTGATGTTCTGCACTGCTTCCTGCAATTCCATGCACCACTCACTTTGTTTCCTGATTTTTCTTGCTGATGAGAGCCTCTGGCAGTGCTCCTTCTACTGTTCCAGTGTTTACTGTCCTTGCCTTCCAGAAGCACTGGCATTGTAGATAGCAGAGAGCTCTCCACACTCATTTTAATTGTTTAGTTCTTCCTTTCTCTTGTGGATTTTTTGTTAAAATGCTTGTTATTCACAAAAGCGGAAATCATCCCACGTATTGGAATGTACAACCCTGGTGATGTGTCTTAAGGGCGGTACTACCCAATGTCTGAGACAGTTGAGAATGTTTATGTCCTGAATTGCCATAAATTTGATTGTGCTTTCAAGATTTCCTACCATGGATATTTTTTAAGTGAAAAAAAAAAAAGATTGAATCTGTTTTTACTGAAAGTGATTTAGAGTTCTACTCATAATTACAAAGCAAGTGAACTTTATCCTCAACCCTTAGCCCATTTTTTTTTTCTTACATGTTACTTTGCATCATGGCCATAGTCAAATCACATTCTCATCCCCTCCTTACCTAGTATTAAACTGCACTTGTACTCTTACTTCCTGTTAATATATCTGTGTTGTTGAGCCAGGAGCTGATCAAACATATTCACCTCAATATTAAATTTCTAATAATACATAGCTATTTTCTTAAGGTTTCCCTCACTTTTTCTTTACATTTTCTTTATTTTTAAAAAAAGGTTTTATTTATTTATTTGAGAGAGAGAGAGAGCCAGAGGAGGGGGCAGAGGGAGAAGCAGACGCCCCACTGAGCAGGGAGCCTGACGTGGGCTCCATCCCAGGACCCTGGAATCATGACCTGAGCCAAAGGCAGATGCTTAACTGACTGAGCCACCCAGGCGCCCCTTTCTTTACATTTTAAAGGAAAAAAAATTTTGATCCATAAGGAAGGAACCTTAAGAATGGAATTTCAGGAGTCAGGTCCATAGGGAAGATAGATTTGCATTCATCATCTTTTCTAAACACAGTTCTATTAATTCTGCTGCTAACATTGTACAGACTTGGTTCTGAGAAATGACAGCTTGTACCATAACACTTGCTTCCACCCCCAATTCATTGTGCTTGTGCCTTGAGAAGAGGTACTGGAGGCCAGCCCAGCTGACAGAAGGGGCAGGAAGGTGTGAATGAGAGGGATGGGATGGGGATTTGCCCTGGCGGCAGGAGTACAGCAGAGTCCCAGGGTGGGAGTGAGAAGCCTGGATCCTCAGGAAAGCCTGGCTTGCAAAGAATTCATCCAAAGGGAAGATTGGAATCAGTGTGGTTGTGTCCATCTTCAGTACCCCTCATGGAGTGGAGGATGGGCTGGATGATTGCACCATATTCTTTCTACAGTGGTGAGGGTGAGGGAAAGAGACTTCTTCCTACACTTTGTTTGAGGTTAGAGGGTCAGCCTACAGGTCCACTTCTGGGGTGCAGTGGTGGAGGCGGACAGAAAAAGCTGTAACCTTCACCTTTCGAGGACCTGAATATCATATAAGATCCCCAACCGTGGAGTCCTCATTGGCAGATCAATAAATAAACAAGTAATAAAAAAAATAATGTCACCCCCAAGGAGATGGGGAGGAGGATTAAAACAACAAATAAAACTCTCACATCAAAATAGAGCTGTTAAAGAAGACAGAAGACAGCTAGGATAGAACTGGCACTCAAGGAAATTTGAAAAAAGTCACATAGGCACACACAAACTCTGGGAGTTAAAGTAACATGATTTTTCAAGATTTCACTGGGTCATCTGAAAGAAGGAATCATCACTGGTTATCTTTAAACACTAGCCCAGAATATTATAGAGATGGACTGTCTTAAACCACAGAGCAAAAGGATTAAGAGAGAGAAATTAGGAGGGAAAATAAAAGAAAACCTAACATGAATAATTAGAGATGCAGAAACAGAATTAGAAGCAAAGACAAAAATTATGCATTAAAAAAAATAATTCTCTGAGCTAAAGGAAAACCCGAGTTGCAGATTGAAAGAATGCATCCATTCTGATGAGAAAAGTCTTACAGCTGGGAACATTTCTGAATTGCAAAACCCACAGAGAAAATCTCCCAAACTTTCTAGGCAGAAGTTACTACAATGAAAAAACAATGATTATGGCATCGTCATCCAACTTCTCATTTGTTACAGTGGGATAAAAAAAAAATGATGTGGATTATCGTTAACACTGCTGAAAAATGAGCTACAACACAAGCATCTAAAATATAATGTATTTGACACGATTACAAAAACGTATTTTGGGTAACAAGGTAGGATTGAGATTAAATAATTGACCATGCATCCCATCTGAGGAAAATACCAAAGAATTATTCCAGTCAAAAAATGAATCATGACCATGACCTCAGGATAAAAAATATGAAGGCAACGGAAAACAGTGAACAGTAAACCTCTCAATGTATATTGACACCCAACAAGCATACATAGTCACGGCTACAACTGCATGATTAATAATAGGCTATGTGGGCACATAAATCCACCCACACATGTCCTTACCCACAATCTACAAATATGTATAAGTGTCAAGTACAAATTCTTGAAATACACGAAAATATACTGCAATATCATGTTCTACTGATGTTTCTTTCTTGAGTAATAGCACTGCCTACAGACATTTTAAATTTATCTTTATAAAATAAATTCTACAAAATTAGTCTAATTAATTCAGATAAATGTCTGCCCAAGGTTTGTTCTGTTACCCTAGCCTGGTAGCGCTAGTGTCAGACTTTGACAGGGAAAGGAAGTGCTGTCCAGATCCTCTTTTTTGCTCAGCAGCTGAGACTTTTCATTGGCCAGTAGTGTTTTTTGTTTTTGTTGTTGTTGTTGTTGTTTTGTTTTTTTGTTTTTTTAGTATTTTAGTGTTGCAGAAGTCCTATGTTGCTATCGTAGTGTTTTCCCATGTCAGTTCTTCTTGACATTCTCTCAAGTATATTCAAGCAAGGATGCCTTTCTTTAGGGAAAATACATTGTCTGAATGCAAAAAAAAAAAAAAATCATCTTTAAACAACTCTTTTATTTTTTATTATTTTTTAAAGATTGTATTCATTTATATGAGAGAGAGTGAGCACAAGCTGTAGTGGGGGGTGGGGCACGGAGGGTAGAGGAAGAGGGAGAAGCAGACTCCCTCCTGAGCAGGGAACCAAATGGACTCAATCCCAAGACCCCAATATCATGAGCTGAGCCTAAGGTAGATGCTTAACCCACTGAGCCACTGAGGAGCCCCAAAAGAACTCTTTTAATTTAAAACAATCATTTAATGGACTTGTCTCAAGCTCTCTATACCTCACTATAAGAATCTACCTGAAATCCACCATATATAAAGCTCCTTGATGCCTCATATAATCAAACTGACCAGATAGCTATCTATTTCAGAGAGTTGTTTATTTTGATTATAACAATGTAAACGTGCCTCTAATTTTAGTTGCTTTTAGAGGTCTTTTACATTACAATTACTTTTGCAATTTTAACATTACTGAACAGAATTTTGTAAGGCTATGCAGCTCCCAGTGCATTTATTAGAAGTCTCAAAGTTAGACCATTTTTCTTAAAAACATGGCTCTTTTCCAAACCAGAAGGAGCAAGGATACAAAAGATTTGGCTTTCAAGGATACAAAAGATTTGGCTTTCAAGATTGACAGACTGAAATAGTGAGATGAAGTTTAATAGGAAAAAGGGTGAGACATGTAATAAGATTGAAGAAATCCACCCCATGCATTTATCTGGAGGTGAAACTTTCCATCTCCCCTCTTAGAGTCTATGGCCAGGCCGAAACATTAAATTGATCTAAGATAGATTAACAAGGGGAAAGAAAGCATATAGATTTTTAAATGTACATGGAGCTCCATAGGAAAACGAAGACCCGAAAAGCAGATAGGGTGTATATGCTAGATGGAACACAGGGCAGTAATTGTGCCGAGTAATTAAAGGTACCAGGAAGCTAAGGGGTTGAAGAGTTACATTAACAAGGTTTTAAGTACAGGTTTCTCCAGCTTAACCCTTCTTCTCTGATGACGAGAAAGTTTCTTTCCTCCTGGTACAGAGTGGGTAGCTTTGCCACAGGCGTTTATCTCCTGCTTTTGGGAAGAAAAAAGGGGAAGTCAGAGTGCCCTTCTTGCACCTGTGTTTTTTTTTTTTTTCTTTTCTTTTTTTGAACATTTTATTTATTTATTCATGAGAGACACAGAGAGTCAGAGACACAGGCAGAGAGAGAAGCAGACTCCCTTTGGGGAGCTCGATGGGGGACTTGGTCCCAGGACCCTGGGATCATGCCCTGAGCCAAAGGCAGATGCTCAAGCCACCCAGGTACCTTGCACCTGTGGTTTTTCAAGTACTGTTAGCCCCCAAAAATCCTTTTGCCAAAGTAGCCTGTTTTGGGGTGTCATATGTTGTCACCCTTCAAGTAGAAGCTTCAGGGTGTGTTGCTTAATGTTAGTGACAATGAGGAGGTCTTTAATTACCATGACGTTCAATATAACTCAGTGGCATAATACGGCAGCCAGCCATGGAAGTGCCTTTTAGCTTGGGCCAAGGCAAGTAGTCTCTTTTAACAAGCTGGGACCTCTGTCTTCCTCAGCCCACTTCTCAAGAGGGCCACTTTTTAAAAAGTTTCAACAGCCAAAGTACTCAGAGAAGGGCAGTAATAGGACCAAGTTGATTCTTTGATTATAAAACATATACCACCTGTGTCCTGTGTAACAGACCCTGAGCTAGGTGAGGGCGAGGGGGTTGGCAAGAATAAGGAACCTGCCGCCTGTTACGTGAAAGCAACAGAGGGTCTACAGAGAATGACCTATAACTGATGGCCCAGGTGAGGCTGGCTGACTGTATGGTTATGCACGCTGGCTTCAGAGTTCAAATGCTCTCATCTGAAAGCCTGCACCACCTGCTTACTGGCAGGAAGTGAGGGACAAGCCATTAAATCTTGCGCTAAGCCCTGGCTCTTCTTTATATGTATAAGAAAAAAAATAGCTCTTTTTCACGGCGTCTAGCATATATGTCTTAGATTATCCATATCCAATCAAAACTATTTCTAGTTACTTATATTATCAGGAAATGGAAGCCAAAAGAGCAGTACCCCTCAAAAATTCCAACTCAAAGGAAAATAAAGATTATCCTCAAAGACTTTAAGTATAGAATGAAGAGAGACTGAATCACAGCTGAGATTCTCAGGGCGAACTTAAGGATCAGCAATTACACCAACCAAAAACCCCACTTCTAGAGTCTATACATATTGTTCAGAGGAAGGTATGTGTATTCGTTAAAGTAGAAAGAAGAGAGTGATGACCCCCATTTCCCTGTCCCTTCCTGTGAGCAATTATGGACACGTGCATAAGATAATACCCTATTGAAAAGGGGGTTTCTCCAAGCAGCCTGGATCCAGATCACCCCACGTGGGAGACCTTGGTTTACTAAAATCTAACATCACTAACTTCCAGAGGGAAGTGAAAGCGCTCACGGTGTCACGCTGTGAGCATTAGATTCTCACCTGGGCAAAGCACTTCACACGACGCCCAGCGTGTGGAAGCTGCTGGGTAAATCCTCCGCTGCGGTTTGGGGTTGGTAGGAAAAGATGTGGACAGGCTAGTCTAGGCACTGAAGCAGGGGCGAGTGTGGGGGCCGAGGCCGAGCGTCCCCACTTCGGGGTGGCCTCCTCTGCGGGGGACACGGATGCCTCCCTGAGACCTCTGAAGCCCGCGCTGCGCTCGCCCTGGGCGGACGCGGTGCCCGGGGGCAAGGGCACTGCAGGCGCTAAGCGTCGTCCAAGGGAGGGAGTTGACGTTGTGCCCTCCTTGGCCGCTGCTCTCCGGCTGACCGGCCTGGGTCAGGTGCGAGCGAGGGCAGGGCCAGCGCCGACGTCTGGAAAGGGAGCGCAGGCCACCACCACCTCCACCACCGCCGCGAAGGCCAAAGCCGCTGGGGTGGGCTTCCCCGACGCCGGCACCTGCCCTGGGGAGGGGCCTCGCGCTGTGCGGCCGCGGAGCGCAGGGCCCAGACCCCAGTGTAAACCGCAGAGCAGAAGTGCGGCAGAGGGGTTCCCTGGTGTCCCCAAGCTCAGGCGACATTTCACTGCAAGCCCCTAGATCGTGGGCCGCAAACCCTGTTCCCAGGTAGGGCACTGACCATTCGCAGAGCGCAGCGGCAGGAGATTTCATCCCTTCGTGCAGGGGGGGGGCAGGGGGGGCAGGGGAGCTGCCTCCTGGGAGGCGCGGGTTTGCCCACGCGCGGGGAGGGCGCACCTGCCCGGCTCTGGCGCAGGCCGCGGGACGGAGGGCGGAGGGCTCGGGGGGCCCGGGGGCCCGGGGGGGCCGGCGCCCTAACGTGTGCCCGCTTCTCTGCCCGCAGAGCCCCCCGGCGCGGACCCGGACACGCTGCGGGCCGGCGCGCGCGGCTTCACCGGCTGCCTGTCCGCCGTGCGCTTCGGCCCCGCCGCCCCGCTCAAGGCTGCGCTGCGCCCCGGCGGCCCCGCCCCGGTCATGGTCACGGTGCGCGGACCCGTGGCCGCCGCCACCCGCTGCGCCGAGGGGGCGGGGCCCGGAGCCCCGGCGCGGGAGGCCATCGGCCCGCTGGCAGGTGGCGCAGGTGCGTGCCCCCGGCCCGCGCTCCTCCGCTGCTCCGCCCGTGCTCCAGCTCTCCGAAGCCCTGTGCGCCGCGCCTCGCCGTGCCCTGGCCGCGGTCGCATGCTCATGCCCGTCCCGTGTGTGTGTGATGTCTCCAGAGTCCTCCTTCCGCTGGCCTCTGTCATTCTCCCTTTCTCTACTGCAGGTGGTTCTGGACCAACAGATGGGGGACAGCCCTTAGTTAATGCTGACAGAAGTGACTCTGCTGTCATCGGAGGTAACAGGGCTGGGAATGACCTGGTCCTTGGCGTGGTTGTCACTGTTGGCATGAGCCAAGAAGTGTCCGGGAATCCGCGCCGATGGGCGAGGGCAGTGGCGGGCCGCATTCACCGGGGGATGCTCTGGATGGGGCTGAACCAAGTCGGCATCTGCGGGCGCTTGGTGGAAGACCCCGTGGTTCCACGGAGACGCTTTTTAAGAGGATAGTTACCAAATGACACAATAATAAGAAGGTTTTTCATTTGAAAATGCCCATTCATATTTTTCAGGATATATAGGATATATATATATATATATATCCTATTCACCTTTACTCCCTTGATTCAAATTAGCCATGGACGTCTGAGTCCATTAGCCCAAAACTTTAAAAAAATGATATTAAAAAGTCAGACATATATTGAAAGAAGCACCTAAACCATGCAAATTGTCATTTTCGTAAACATAGAGATATAAAACTTAAAGGTTCTTCTGAACATAAATACATAAAACTATTTCTGGTGTCCTCCTTATCTTAGATTTACATATATTTATATTTATAAATATAATTATTCATATATATTTGTATAATCTATATATTTTTAGTGTCACATGTATTCTACATGTGTGACATTAAAACTGGATATAATATAGCTTTTTAAAGCAAAGTCTGATAGCTAAACTATAAATATATATATTCAAATATATATTCACATATATAATATATCTTTATATTTTCTACGTAGTTACATGTATCCGAAGAGGTAAAAGTAATTGCATCTTAAATATCTCCCAGTGTATTCTCTGAAACAGAATTTATTTACGTCCACCTTAAAGAATGAATATTCAAATTTCCTCCTTATGATTCAGAGAACGTGTACACTTATTTACGTAGATTATTGAAATGTGTCAGTTGCAAACTCTGCTTGGTATGGAGGAAGTGAACTGCTCTCCATCCCATTGCTATTCCAAATAAGGGAATTTGTGCTTAAGTTGGGGGATACAATTGGATGTCCAGTCTTCAGGCAGGCTGTGCACCAGATCACACTGGATCTGTTCATTTCTGTTCACCAAGATGCCGATTTTCTCCAGACCACTAGGAAAATATTCAGACATTTTCGAGTGCTGACCAAACCTATGTAAGAGTGTGAACATGTCCATTCCCATCTCAACTACTTCTGTTTTCGTAGTGAGTGAGGTATATGATACCCTGATTTCACAAGCCCAAGAACAAACAAAAAACGTGTATGCTATTTATAATCTATATCTAAAATGAGTACTTTTATGTTAAAATATAAGTCAAATCTTAATCCTAAACCATTCTCATTTATTTTTCAATGAGATTTCACTATAAAAGCTGATTTAAAATAAATTGACTTAAGTGTGATTAATATTTTCAAAATAGGAATCAAAGTCTAAAAATGCAAAATATCATTAGAGAGAGAGAGAAAGAACAATGATGATAGTCAAGATGATGATAGAACAGATGTAGTCTTCGGAGCTTTATTGCATTTGGTTAACTATCATTGGCAAGATGTGCAAAGCAAATAAGCAGCATCGATATTATTCCCCTGAGAAATCCTACCTGGTTCTTGATAGACGGGATAGAGAATCAAAGCACACAAGGTGGTAGGGTGATAACAACTCAGGTTACTGGCCCCTGCAATTCGCTTGGATCTGCTTTCAGTCTGCGTGGTGGCTGTTTGCTGCATGGTTTGTCAGCTGCCAAGTATATTGACCTATGGTGTAGAATTCTGGGTAGAATTCTCAGCCCTAAGTCAAACTGATCACAGACTGCACCCCCAAGTAAAGTATTTGACCTGTTTAAGGGATTACTCCAATAGGTGGATTTCTCTACGTTTTCTACTGTGCTTTATCACCTTCTTCTCTTGCAAGGCAAGGGAACAATAGAGGAAAGGAGAATTAACCTAAATAACATTCACATCCAGTAAAATCACAGAGATCACAGTGGGTTTCTTGCCAAGGAATCTGTCCTGTAAATGGACAGAGAGAGAAAGAGACAGAGGTGTAGATAGATGGAGAGGCAGGCGGGCATGAGCACTTGTCACAAACACATTTACACTGGAATTGCTGAAACGAAGGTTATGGAAGGCATCTGATGCATTATTCAAATTATCTCAATCTCTTCAGATAGCAGATGAAGACAGAGGTTATTCTAGGACTCTACCAAACCTCACAAAACAAACAAGCTAGTAATCAATTATGTACATAATAACATCCTGGATGTTTGAGGATAATGGTGACAGTAATTGTATAATCAAGTGGCCTGATCACTGTTATTGAGTTACTGTCCCTGATACTAAAATTAAATATGATGTAGCTCTTCAAAGCAAAGTCCTATAACTAAACAAGAAAGTAATTATAGCAACTCTACTGTTTGTTCTCAAGTGAGATGCAAAATATACTGAAAATGATTATTATTCTACCCATTAATATTTAAGAATCCTCAAAAAGACTCTTGAACACATGCTCAGGAATTTCTGTGACCAAAGACACCCAACCACGCTTTGAGTTGGTTGGACTCCATTATACTTCTTTCTGTCCGCCCCAGAGTATAGTGAAGAATCTTCATTTTACAATACAAATTTTGATTCACATAACTAAACAGTAAAGGATTTCATAACATTTGCTAATTGGAATTTTAAGGTCTGTGTCAATCATCTTAAAAGTATAATGACTAGTGAATGCTTTTTTTTTGTACCTTCTTGTTTTGGTATAGATGGTATAGATAGCCTAAACACTTGTAGGACTCATTTGACCGTTCCAACCCTGGCAGTGCTTCAAATCATTTTTTGAGGAACTTTTAGAAAAAGAGTGATATTCAAGTCTCCCACCCAAAGATTCTGAGTTCTTGTCTGCTGTGCAGCCAAAGCTGAGAACCACTGACATAGCTCATGTTTCAGTACTGAAAGCATTTCTAACAGGAGATGTCAAATAATTTACTTTCCCTACAGCTGAATGTTATCTATATTTCTACAAATTTTTAATACAATGGCATATTGGTTATCTATTGCTGCATGACAAATTATCACCCACTTATAGCTTAACCCAACCCACTTCTATTATTTTGCAGTTTCTGTGGGTCAGGAGTCTGGGCACAGCTTAGCTGGGTTCTCTGCTCAGGATCTCACAAGGCTGTAATCAGGGTGTCAGCCAAGACTGGGGGCGCATCTGGAGATTCCCCTGGGGAAAGATCCACTTCCTCACCTGCATTATTGTTGGCAGCATTCACTGTCTTGTAGCCATAGGACTGTGAGCTTCTGGATTTTTGCTGGCTGCTGGCTAGAGCCTGCCCTTAGCACCTAGAGGCTGCCTGCAGTTCTCTGCTATGTAGGGTTTTCCACCATGACTGCTTACCACCTTACAGCCAGCCAAGAAGAGGGATGCTCCCATAGACCGGTGCTACAGCTCTATGTAACATAATCACATAATCAGGTACAGCTTATCACCTTTGCTGTATTTTGTTGGTTAAAAACAAGTCATAGGCCCCACCCACAAACCACTGAAGGGGATCACACAAAGGCATGCCCCTCCATCCCCCAGCAACAGAGATTACTTAAGACTCTTTTAGGCTCATAAAAGCAAGTGGCCTACACACCACAGAACTGTAATTCACCAGAATATCAGCACCAAATTTTTGTTAAAATACATAGCATTTAATAACACTCTACAACAGGTCTGATCACTCTATCCTTTTAAATAATGAAAACTCATTAGCATGAAGTGTGAGCATGACCTAAGAGGTCACATTGCGGTTCTGAACTTAACTAAAGGGCTGTAACTAAAAGCCGAGCTGAAAGATCTTTAGCATAAAGGCATAAAACTACTGTATCTAAAGGATGTATAGACTTAGAAGTACACTCAGTGTTATAATGCCACTTGGTTTCCAACTTTCTGATGATGTATATATGATGTAAACGAAGCTTTAGGTTATCTATATTATATATATATTATGAAGTTGAATATAGAATATATATATTCTGATGATATTTTTTCTTTCTCTTCTCTCACTAGGTGTGATAGCGGTTGTGATATTTATCTTGCTCTGCATCACTGCCATAGCTATACGCATTTATCAACAGAGATGGTTATACCAAAAAAATGAGTCAAATATTCCGCAAACTGGAGACAACGCTGAAACTGCTCTGAAAAGTGAGGTCAACGTGCAAAATATAGTTAGTGAAAGCCAGAAAGAGTATTTCTTCTGATGGGCAGCAGTGGTTTACTTATGGCTCTGGTGATGTCACTTAGTCACTAAGCCAGGCTCCCAGCAGATGAAGCCCCCTCTTGTCCTCCTGGGCAGGTGGTAGCTCTGTAGCGCCATCAGCTTGCTCTCCTGTGGTCCTGGGAGGCTCTGCTCAGTGCTGCTTCATGATCTATTTATGTAGAAGTGACTTCGGTGTGCTCATTAATCACTGTGTGGCGGTTTCTGACTGTTCTGGCCCGATCTTTGAAAGTTCAAATGCATTTTGCATAACGACTTTGGGTTTTAAGTGAGAACAAGGATTTGAGCTGTGGCCCTACTCTCTTAAAAATGAGACACAGAAGTTTATAAAAGTCAAAGTTGGACTCTAGTGTTTTGTGTTGTGTGGAAGTCTGTGTTTGCTTTCTTTATCAATCTCCTGCTGACATTTGTAAGCTGGGAAATGCTTCTCAGATGGTCTTGGAGTGCATTTCCATCTGCCTGTGAACCAGAACCCAGTGGCCAAAAATGCATTAGAAACCTGGAAAAAAAAAAAAAAAAAAAAAGGTTTTTCTGCCAATCGTTTTTATTATTTGTCTCTTTTAAATCAATTTGCATACATTTTAGTGATGAAATGAGTATTGAATGTTGGCTATGAAATTGTATTCTGTTATTTAAGGAACAGAAAAATTCATAGGTAGCAAAGCGTGTAAAGCGTCCCAATCTGCAACACTTTGCTTATTTTTCTTTGTAATTGGTCATTTCCCTCTTTGTAAATTATGATAAAGATCATCTAATGATTTCCCCAAAGTGTATATTTTATAACCAAACCTGTGCCCAGGTATAAACTCTATACTTAATACTGCAAATGTATCCTTCATCCATTTCACTGGATTGAAATATAATCCTAAATTTATTTCCTTCAAAAGTGGGGTGATTAGATCACTATTCTTCGTAGTCCTGTGGTTCTCTTGTTCTGAAGGTTATCACAATTTGATTTCCTATGATTGTCTTTTCATTTACTTGGGAAAAGTCATATTTTGAACTAAAGCTCTCCATTTAGTTTTCTAAATGTTGAGCTGATCTAGGCAGGGCATCCCCGGAATTACCATCTGAGTCTAGTTACTATTTGGAATATCAGTGGAAGGATGCTTATGCTAAGGGAACATGCAGGTTGTATGATCTGAACTAAATCTGTCATTCTAGTCAAGAACCTAGGATCTCGGAATCAGCTTCCATCAGAGAATCCAAAATCAATTAGTTCATTTCATATTAGGGGATATTTGCATACAAGGTGAGCAAAGAATTTGTACTGACCATGGGAATTGTTCCAGTAACTACTTTTGTGGTAGGGGTCATAAAATAATTGCATGGAGCCCACCATTTGCACTCATTAGTCAGTTATAAATAAAATGTGCTGCATTCTTCATATGCCACTTGCCATGTGCCTGCCAGGAATTAGACTGCTTACTTTGACCACAACAGGACCACCTGAAACTCTATACACTTAGCCTTGCTATTACCTTTGGGTGTATGACTACTTTTCTCTGATTTTTTTAAACAATGGAAAAAGATATCCTCTATACTAAGTCTTTTCTCAAAAAAAAAAAAAAAGCAAACCTTTTTTCTTATGGTTTCATATTAGTTTTCTATAAGGTTTAACAAATTGCCACAATTTAGTGGCTTAATGCAACACATATTTATTATCTCACAGTTTCTGTGGATCAGGAGCTGGGCACGGATGTACTGTGTTTTCTGCAAGGCTGCAGTTAAGTATCAGCCCAGGCTGTGTTCTCATCTGGAGACTCAGCTGGAGAGTCCTCACTCTTATGGTTATTGGAAGCATTCGGTTCCTTACTGCTGGAAGATTCATGGAAGCCTGCTTTTGTTCAAGGCTAACAAGAGAGAGAGAGAGAGAGAGAGAGAGAGAGAGACTCTAAAACAAGTCTGCTAATAAGAGGGAGTTTTATATAATGTAATGTGGTGATAGGAGTGACAGCTTGTCCCCTTTGCCAAATTCTGTTGGTTAGAAGCAAGTCATAGGTCCTGCGTACACTCAAGAGGAGAGGATTACATAAGGACTTGAACCAGCAGGCTGAGATCATGGGGGGTCACTTTAAAGTTAATCTACCACAGTACTATATCTTTATTGAAGTTTCTTCAAGTGAAAAATGAAGGATTTTCAGGGTCTTAATATAGTAATATAGGAAGAACCTACCATGATGAATGATACACATATTCTTTTCCCAAAAAACACCTATGCAGAGTGAGGAAGGATTCAACACAAATATGATAGGTTCTACTTAATGTACTGCTGAATATTAACACCCTGAAATCATTGCAACTTTAACAAATGATCGTATTAAGTTCTGAAAATGTTAATCACTTTGGTAGCTGGCATTTTACAGATTTATAGATAGTGAAATTCATTGTATTCTGCTCTCTTTTTAAAAGAGGAAACAAAATATTTGTACCAAATTGCAGTGCTATACCACCCACTTTCTTTTACTGATTTGTAAATTTTACCTGCTTATTTGTTAATAAAATAAAATTTTTGAATTAAATTAGGAAAATATTTTTAAGAGAAATTGAATGAAATTTGAATTATGAAATTATACTGTTTCCCCCTAAAATATTAAAAAATGTGCAAATGTATATATTCTGTTGTGTGTGTACTACTTTATCTCTACTATATATAGAGAGAATACTATGCTCTGTTAATATTATCTGTGATGGTATTTAAATTGCCAAACACAAAGTAAAACACAAAGTGAATAACACATACTGATTAGCACAAGTTAAAATGCCTATGAATGTAGATATTTGAACCTTTGCCAGAGAACAATAATTTAATAATCAGTAAGTTATTTGTTGAATGTTTACTATCTACTCAAAAGTGGTTGCACGATTTTCCCCCAGAGTTGGGTTTCTAGAGCACTATAAGTATATAAATTCCAGTTGCAAATAACATCCATCTATGAAATAAATGTTAAAAGATAATAATTCTCCAAGTTTTATTTCCAAATAGAAAAGGAAAGTAGTACAAAATTAACACTGATTATTGGGACTAGATCTTCAGAATTTCTCTTTATTATGAAGAGAATTGCCCCTTCACTACCTCCCCAGTATTATGTAGCCATGAAGAAAAACATATTGGGGCATTCTGTGTGTCTAGAATAGCCAATACTTCTGGAATCTTTTCATTTTCTTTAATGAAAAATCTTTAATTTTCATTTTCTTTCATACAGAACATCAGATAGATAATTGTTTTCAGTGGATTTTTAAAAAATAAGAGTTTATGATTCTTGCTTTGAAGAAAGACAAATATGATTGAAGCGTTTTCTGCATGGAGTATAAAGGAGCTCTGACAATGCAGCTGGATTGTTGAAATAGTCTTCCAACAAGGGGGGAACGCAGTGGACCCATAGTAAATGAAAACATATTTACTGGGTTGTTTAATCTATTATTTTGCAATCATGCAGCTAATATGTTTAAGGATTCCCTGGGTGCCTTCAATGGATCCTGGCTGTCTACTTTTTCCCCATTCTGGCTCATAATGGCTGGCAACACAAGAGAAAGAATTAGAAAGATAGGGATAAACATGAAGTGGTTTTCGCTCCAAGTGATGGGGAAATGCATTTTGTCTGTCTGTGTGCCCATGGCTACTCTGGACCCCACAGACACATTTTCCAGCTCCAAGACATTAACAGATCCAGTGCACGTTGAGAATACTTGCTACAGCTGAATAAAAATGTTCTTAGTGATAGATCTTTGGGCTACTTAAACCTGCATACGAGTATTAAGACTTTTTTGGAAGACAAGAGTATTCATAAAGACTGGTTTTGCAAATTTAAGTTCAGAGGAAGTATTGAATTTTTATTTAAAAAACCCAATTCTTCTTATTATTCTCAGGATCATAGAAATTTCTTGTTAGCAGGCGCAGTAACTACCTTGCCATGCAATAGTCGTTTCCCCTCTACACAGCCCCTCAAAACAAGTCAAAGTTGCTTTTTCCAAGGAAACACTGTTTATTAGGAGTGAAGTCAGGTTGCAAAAGCCTTGTTTTTCTCTACAGGTTCTCCTGGGTGTAGATCCTGCTGTAGTTACTTGCCGAGTATTTTGTTGGAACATCAACCATAATATGTGGTATAATTTCAGTATAAATACGGGGTGTGTTTTAGGAAGATAGGCCTGTGTCCCTGGCATGTGTGGCAGGATTCATCAAACATAAAGCAAATGGCTAGAAAAGTAAGTTCAAGGGCTACTTCCTATTAAACCTTCTGCTTCAAAATTCCTAATAATGTGATACATTTGCCATCCTTTGATTGTGACCAAAAAAACAATATATATTCATTTTATTGATCATTCTTGGCTTTAAAAGGATGAGAGCCCAGACTCAGTTTATCACGTTCTGTGTGAATATACATGCCCCTGTCTCAAGTCTACACTTGCCTTTAGATCTGAAAAATAAGATTTTATAATGTACTTAACATTTAAGACATTTCTTAAGATAGAATCTTTATAGTTGCCTGTAGTGCTTTGTGTCACTAACCTCTCACTTTAAAACAAAGCAATGAGGTTAGACGTATAGAATTATCCCCTTTTTATAGATCAGAAGACTGTGACACAAAAGGCCTTCGTTGCTTAGATCAGTATCATACAGACAATAACTCACAATGAGTGAAATGCAGGTCCTGATGCTTCTATACCTCTAACAGTGGAAGAGCTTCCATTTTCTGGATAATTCACGACTGCATTCCTTTTTGGTTTCAATCTTTGAGAATATGAAATCATATCTTTATGTTGAAAATATTCCATGCTGAAAAAATATAGAATTGAAGCTTTTTTTTAAGATTTTATTTATTTAATAGAGAGAGAGTGCAAGAGAGCATGAGCGGGGCGAAGGGCAGAGGGAGAGGAGAAGCAGACTTCCCACTGAGCAGGGAGTCTGATGTAGGACTCTATCCCAGGACCCTGGGATCATGACCTGATCCTAAGTCAGATGCTTAACTGATTGAGCCATGCAGGTGCCCCAGAATGAAAACTTTTGTCTAGATACACACAGAGACAGAGACACAGCCATCCTGACACACATGCACAAACACACACACACATGACTTTCTACTTACTGGTGCCAGATTTATGCTTTGAATGTTTCTTAGGATGTTGATTGTGTATAGAGAAATACTCTACTTGTACTTTCTTTAATGCTCAATATTTTAAGCATATATACATACACATATACACACACTTATGTAAATACTTATATAGGAGTATATATATATAATAGATTATATAATAGAATTTATCTAAACATTTAAGTACTCCCACAATACAAAAATTAGCTTATAAATATTAGCTTTATAAATATAATTACTTTTAAAAATTAGCTCTCTCAATAAAATCTATTCAGGCCAACTGAAACCATCCTCAAGTTACCTTAAACATTTTATAAGTTAGAATGTTTAATAGGCTAGAGTCTCTGAAATTTTAAATTGAACTTAAAACCAAAAGAACACACTCAAATTATGATAGTGGTCACAAAAACTCTTGTGACATTTATTATATCCAAGCTATTATAAAACTATTTATGATGTGGTTCAGATCCAATTGTATTATTTATAATATCTCTGTTGTGCTGGGGTCATAGCAATGATCACACTCATGCCTTCACTGCAAAAAAAGAGCGTTAAAGTCTGCAAGCTTTCAGCTCGGATTGTCAGTCAGGACACATACACTGGTGGCATCTTCCAGGGATACAGGCTGTGCTTTCAGGGCTGAGCTCCTGCTACTGTCCCATGTTTGTTGGCCATTCCATGCTCAAACTCCTTCTTGAAGCTTCTCCTTCCCTGTGACATCCTGGTCAGTGGCCATCCCACCTGTGTGAGTAGCCATCAAGTGGGATTGCATCCTGGTGACATCAGGTTACATTTTCTCATGAGTTACCCTTTTGGGACATTGGGAGTATTCCTCATTTTGCCATGTTGTTTGATCTGCTATCTACTTGGTTATTTTCTGTGATTCTCAGAACCGACCTAACCTTCCTATCTGGGGGGGGGGGGGGGGGCAGAACTTACTTTGTCTAAAACTCATCACAATTCCATTTATCCAGCTTTTCCTACTTTTACACATAAATCTGTAGTACCTCCTTAGGTACAGAGATGAACTAAATTATTTAAGCAGAAAATCCATTTATTGGCAATCTAATGCTAATTAAAATTACTCCTAAAATAAGTTTGAATAACAGCCACCTTTATCTCCTTTATATCAAGTTTTTACTTTATGCTTCTTCACAGTTTCAACTTGTTCCAAATACCTATAATTATCATGATAATTAGCATTCGCTCTTGTCTCTCAAATTGGTACCACCTGACTCCCATCATTCTTCCAGGATTATTCCAGACATTTAAAAAAAAAACAAAAAAACAGGGCAGCCCGGGTGACCCAGCGGTTTAGCGCTGCCTTCAGCCCAGGGTGTGATCCTGGAGACCTGGAATTGAGTCCCACGTCAGGCTCCCAGCATGGAGCCTGCTTCTCCCTCTGCCTGTGTCTCTGCCTCTGTGTGTGTGTGTGTGTGTGTGTGTGTGTCTCATGAATAAATAAATAAAATCTTTAAAAAAGAAAAAAAAAAGACAACATTGCTTTCTGTCAGCAGCAATATGATGTTCCATAACATCTTGCATTTCTCTGCCCTGAGATATGGAATTAGTTGCCCTCAAGGAGTGCTCTTTCCATCTATTAAAAATTAGGAGCAGCAGAGTGCATATAAGAATGTTTCCTATGCATCCTGTTAGAAGGGAGAACTGTGTCATTGCTGGGCCACTTTAAAGACAAGGTTGGAAACAATATTTTAAGATAACGAACTCAAGATAATATTTCCTGTTTAAGGCTAATTATGTCCATTTATTTTCCTAATAAAAAGCAAACTAACCCATGGGATGGGCTTAGCATAGTCCCCACAGTGAATGCTATTTTAATTTACTGCTTTGGAGATCTCATATATATAAAGTAAACTGAAATGGAAAATAAAATTATTATTTGGCTATTTTTTTCAATATAACAGTTGATTCAGATATTTCAGGCCCCATGAGAAAAATTCATTAACTGGAAGTAACTAGTTAATTGCCATTTCATATCCATGCTAAAGACATCCGAGCCACTTTATCCATGGTTATAGGGAAGTAACAGAAGCAGCAGATGTGGTTCTGATGTGGACGACCACATTGGGGGAAACTCACAGTTACAGGAGCAGGAACAAGTGGGGCCAGGGCTCAATTTCCTGCCTCATTTTGGGGCTGCACACAGGTATCAGATTTAAGGAGAAGGATCCTGACCTTGGGTTTTTAAACTAAATGATTGCAGAAGCACCGCCCTTCCCTTGTTATATGCAAATATAGGCATTCAACCCAGAATCCTATACTCACGAGATTTGTGAAAAGGGAGTGCAAAGTGAAGATACTTTGGATACAAAAAGTAGGCCTGCCCCATAAAGACCTTCATTAATGAAATCTTAAAGCAATTTAGCTCAGTAGAAATTTCTAGGAGGATAGAATAGTAGCCATCAGGCCCATGTGGTTATTAAGCATGTGAAATGTGGCTACTGACTGAGGAACTGAATTTTAATGTTAATGTTAATTACCTTAAATTTAAATAACCACATGTGGCTAAAGGCTACCACACCATACACCAACACTGGTCAAAGGATGTGTAATGAACACACAAAAGGCACTTCTAGGAACTGCAGAGTTAAATATGTGGATAAACCCAAATAAAAATCTGCTATACAAAATAATAATACTGATGTCCTTGTAGGAATTTTTTTAAAAAGATTTAATCATTTATTCATGAGAGACACAGAGAGAGAGGCAGAGACATAGGCAGATGGGGAAGCAGGTTCCATACGGGGAACCCAAGGCAGGACTTGATCCCAGGACCCTAGGATCATGACCTGAGCCAAAGGCAGACAGACACTAACCATTGAGTCACCCAGGTGTCCCTCCTCAGAGGATTTTAAAAAAGAATTAGTAACATGTCAATAAGATGGTGAATCTATTCAGATGAGCTATTAATAACATGATAATTATATGTGGTTCAACTTAATTTGTTCTAGGTTCTTACATTGGGAGCAAGAGTCAGGGTAAGGGCATGACTGAAAAAGAGTGACTCAACTTTAGAAGACCAGTAGTGAACCAAAAGGGTATGGCAGGGAGAAAATTATTCTGGACAGAGGTAAAAGGTATTCTGGGCTGAGCCCTTTGTATGGTGGTGCAGACACCTGGCTATTGACAACTTTAATGACACAGCAGCCATTTCTTCTATAGGATTAAAGAGCTCAGGAAACAGAAAGTCACATGGAACATTCATTCAAAGGCTATCCTTTTCGCCTGTTTCTTCCTCACAATCTGAGCCGTGGAGGGTACTGGACTGGTGGTCATTTCCTCTTTAGGTGAAATGTCCAAGACAAAAAAGGACCCCAGATAACAGTAGTCAAAAAATCTTCTCACAAAGTCCATGTCCTGGTGGACTCAAGTTCTATCCCTATTCAAGAAGTAAGTACTTCTGATATAATACCAAATATTTAGGGTTAAAAAGCATATTCTTGATGATAAAGCCAGACAAAAATAACGAAAAAAGACAAGTTTCAAAGGTTGCTGGTGGAAGGCTGTACATCAAGAATGGGTGTTGAATCTTGTCAAATGCCTTGTCTGCACCAACTGGGGTGATCATATGGTTTTGTCCTTCATTCTGTTAATGTGGTGTATTACGCTGATTGATTTTTATATGTTGAATCATCTTTGTATTCCAGGAATAAACCTTCTTGGTTACGATGTATAATCCTTTTAATATGCTGTTGAATTCAGTTCACTTATTTTGTTGAAGGCTCTTGCACCAATATTTATCAGGCTGTAATTTTCTTTTCTTGTATTTATTTTATCTGGTTTTGGTATCAAGGTAATAGACATCCATAGAATGAGCTTGAAAGTCTTCTCTCATTTTCAATGTTTTTAGAAGAGTTTCAAGGCAATTGGTGTTAATTCTTCTTTACTTGTTAGAATTCCCCAGTGAAGCCATCTGGTTCTGGGCTTCTCTTTGTTGAGAGGTTTTTGATCATAGAGTCAATCTTATTACCAGTTATTGGTCTGTCCAGATTTTCCATTTCATGATTCAGTCCTGGTAGATTGTGAGTTTCCAGGAATTCTTCCATTTCTTTTCATTATCCAGTTTGTTGGTGTGCAATTTTTCATAGTATGCTCTTATAATCCCTTTTATTTCTGTAGCATTGGTTATAGTGTCCCCTCTTTCTTTTTCTTTTCTGATTTTATTTATTTGAGTGTTTTCTGTTTAATCTCGGTAAAAATTTGTCAAATTTGTTGATTTTTTTCAAAAAGCAGCTCTTAGTTTTGTTGAAAAATCCCATCATATGGTGCAACACAAATGCACTTTGAGGACATTACACTAAGTGATATAAGCCAGTCACAAAAAAGTAGCAATACTGTGTGATTCCATTTATATGAGGAACCTAGAGTAATCAAATTCATAGAAAGACATACTAGGAATTGTGCTTACCTTTGAAGGGGTGGGAAAGGGGAATTATTTCAGTTTGCAAGATGGAAAAGTTCTAGAGATCTGTTTCATTACAAGGTGGATATACTTAACACTACCAAATCTAAATGGTACTCTTAAAAGTGGTAACAATAGAAGATGTTTATGTTGTATGTATGTGTTTTTTTTTTTTAATCACGGTTAAAACACACACACACACACACACACACACTCCAATGAAAGTCTGCTCTCGTTCTAGCCAAAAGTTCTGGGGAAGGCAGCTTAGTAGGAAAGAAAACTTTTAGGATAACTGTTCTACTCTTGATAACACCACAGAAAAACCTGTACTCCCACTCTCAACATGCCAACCAAGGTCAAGCGCTGGCCTTAGCCTCATGAGGCTATACCAAATTATCCCAATGCATACTCTTTACCTGGGTAGTGTTAAAAAAGGCCAACTAAGCAGTCAGGACTTCCATTCCCCAAGTACTGCTGCAGAAAGCAAATGGGAGGCTGGATTTCCTCCCCCATCCTGCAGTAGCAAGGTGCCCCCATAGGGGTGCTGGTGGAGGAGGCCTGGTGGGTGGTCAAGATTTCCCCTAGCTGCCTATGATAATAATGCCAACCCTCCTCCCAGCCATGTTGTTAGAAGCCACAGTTGTAGCAGTCACAAGACACTACTACCTCTCCCAGTCAGGGAGGTATCATACAGGTGCCAGTGTGGAGTCAAACTGCTGCCCCTGCCTCAAAGTAATGAAGACCCCCTCATGGGATGGGGACTAATAGGAGCCGAATAGGGATCCTATACTTCTACCCTCATCTGGCAGAGCTAAGCTGGCATTCCCTACTTTCTCTACTGACTAGTGTCAAAATAAGCTAGCTGAAACAGAAGGTTTAAATAAGATCCAGATCCTTATAATGTAATGCCCAGAATGTTCAGGTTTCAGAAGAAAATTATTCATCATGCTGAGAACCAGGGGAGATCTCCAAATGAGGAAAGATGATTGATGGATTGATGTCAAGACCACAGTGACAGGGAATGTTAGAATTATCCAACAGAGATGTTAAGTCAGCTATTATTACCATAAAAGAACTTCAATACACAATTATGAGCATCCTTAAAACGAAAGAGAAAATAATAAGTCTCATAGTAAGTCTCTGCAAAGAATAGATCATATATAGAAGAACCAAATGAAACACTTAGAAGTGAAAAATATAACAACCAAAATAAGAAACTCAGTGGGCAAGCACAGTAACAGAGGAGAGACTGAATGAATAGAAAGATAGAATGATAGCAAAAATGAAATGAGCCAGTTTGAACAATAGACTGATAGTAGTCTGAAAAAAATGTACAGAGCCTCAGGGAACTGTGGGACTGTAATAAAAGCTCTAACACGTATGCAGAGAGTCTCAAGATGAGAGGACATCGGGCTGAAAAAATATTCAAAGAATGCTGGCCTCATGACAACATGGATGGACCTGGAGGATATTATGCCAAGTAATACAGTAAGTTAGACAGAGAAAGACAAATGCCATATGATTTCATTTATATGTGAAATCTAAAAAACAAAACAAATGAATAAACAAACAAAAAGCAGAATCAGTCCTATAAATACAGAAAACTGATGGTTGCCGGGGTGGTGGGGGGTTTGGGAGGTATGGGCAAAATAGATGAAGGGGGTTATGAGGAACACACGTCCAGTTAGAAAGGAAAGAATTCAGGGGGTGAAAAGTAGATCATAGGGAATATAGTCAATAATTTTGTAACAACTTTGTGTGGGACAGATGGTGACTGCACTTTGTAATGTATACAATTGTCAAATCACTATGTTGTACACCTGAAACTAATATAATATTATGTGTCAACTGTACCTTGACAAGAAAAAAGAATATTGGCTTGTAGAAAACTTCCCAAATTTGGCAAAAGACATAAATTTGTAGATATAAGATTGCCAGCAAAACCCAAAAAATTCCAAACCAGCACACATTATAGTCAATCTTCTAAAAACAGAGGACAAAACTCCTGGGAAGCAGTAAGAGGAAACCAATACTTCACCTGCAGAGCAAAACCACTTCAAATGCCTGGGAATTTCTTATCAGAAACCATGAGGTCCAGAAGGAAGTCACATAATATTGCTTAGCTACTGAAAGAAAAGACTTGTCAATTCAACATCCTATATCCAGCCAAAACATCCTTCAAGAGTGAAGGAGAAATCAAGACATTCTCAGATAGAGAAAAAGCAGGACTGCCTGTTAGCTGCAGAACTACCCTAATGGAAGGGTGGAAGAAAGTTCTCTACACAGAAAGAAAATGAAAAAAAAAAAAAAAAAAAAAGAAAAGAAAAAAAAGAAATCCTGAAACACCAGAAAGGAAGAAAAGACACAATAGATATAAATATGGTCAGATACAGGGGATTTTAATTCTCCCCTTGAACTGTTTAAATCATGTTTGATGGTGAAAGTAAAAATTGCAACACAGTGTGATGAATTGTTGAATGCATGAATAGGATATGTCTGGGACAACTATAAATGGGAAGGGTAAAAGGACTTTGTTTTAACAACAGACCGTGGTCTTTTATGTATAGATAATGTAACACCTAGAGCAACCACTAAAAAGCTATGCAAGGTGACACCCTCAAAAATGCTATAGATAAATTAAAATTGAATTTTAAAAAAAATGTTCAAGAAACCCACAGGATGGCAGGGGATGGATAAAAAAAACCCTGAAATTAGGGAGAAGAAAGAGGACACAAAAATTAAATGACAGACCTAAGTCCTAACAAAAAGGACTATTTTTATATAACTGGTCAAAATAAACCAATGAAAATACAGATGCCAATGAGACTAGCAGAATGGAATAAAAATCTTGACTCAACCACATGTTGTCAACAAGATATTCATCTTTACTATCATAATATGGGCAGGTTAAAAGTAAAAGGATGAAGAAAGTTGCATCAACCACATATTAATCAAAAGAAAGCAAGAGTAGCTATATTATTATCGGCTAAAATAGATTCAGGGCCTGAATCTATATTTTATAAAAATATAAAAATATATTTAACACATGTATATAAATATGCACACATATCTAGGTATATATGTATATGTATATACACATATACATGTGTAGGAGATTCTCTTTATTCCTGGTACTTATGTTCTATAAAGTCACAGTGAACATTAAATTAGTGAATAGTGAATCATTTTTCCTAGAAGAAATTGCACACACACACACACACACACACACACCTCACAAAGATTAAAATCTTGCATCCTAAAAGCAATCTCTTAGGTTTCTTTATTTTACAAAAGAGAAAGAAAGGTTCAGAAGTATTACTGAGTTGCCTGTGGCCACATCACTAGCAGGTACCAGGATGGAAGCTTCTTGCTTTACACCGGGCTTTCCCTGCTGTCTGCATCTTCTGTCCATCTCTATATGAAAGCCAGGACAAGAAAGCCCACTACCGCCCCACTGGAACTCAACTGGGAACATGTGTAACTGGGTGACAAATTTTTCACCACCCTGTGCATGTGCATGAATGCCTGTGAATGCATTGACTTTGAGGGACAAATAAATTTTAGTGATAAGTAAATTTTAAATATGGAATCTATGAATTACATGTTTTTTCATATAGAGATATAATTCAAGTGCCATCAACTTCACCTGTTTCAAGGATATAATTCTTTAGTTTTCAGTGTATACACAAAGTTGTGTGCCCATCACCACTACCTAAATCCAGATCATTCCATCACCTCTCCCTAACATAGAAACCATGTATACATTAGTAGTCACTCTCCATATTCCCCCTTCCCCTCAGTCCCTGGTAATGACTAATTTACTGTCTTTCTCTATGGGTTTGCCTTTTCTGGACATTTCATATAAGTGCAGTCCTACAAGATGTGGCTTTTGACACCTGGCTTCTTTCACTTAGCATCATGCTTTCAAGGTTTAATCTATCTGCTGGATTTAGCTAACAGATAACTCCTGCTAGGGCTGACAGTCTTAAGGGAAGGAGCTGGTTACTTCAATAAGACCAGCCACCTAATGAGCCAGGTGATATCAGCCTGACCTATGGGAATGAACTGCGGAAGAATGAGGTCCTTCACATGGGCAATGACTCAATCAATCACATCTAAATAACAAAGCCTCAGTCAACACTCTGGACAGCAAAGCTTGAATGAGTTTCCTATAGGCAATACTCCATGTGTGTATTGCCCGCACTGATGCCTGGAGGGTAACGCATCTCAGAGGATGCAGAAGCTTCACACTTGGAACCCTCCCTGTTCCGGATCTTATCCTATATGTTTCTTCCTTTGGCTGCTTCTGATTTGTATCCTTTTGCTATAATAAAGCTGTAAATAGAGCACTTTCATGAGTTCTGTGAATCATTCCAGCACAGTAATCAAACCTGAATGAGTCCGTAGGGACACTGGAGTTTGTAGCCAGCTGGTCTGAAGTGAAGATGGTCATGGAGATTTCTAAACTTGGGCTGGTGTCTGCAGTCTTGGGCAGAACGGGCAAGTCTAGAGGACTGTGTCCTTAAAGTCCAGTTTTTTTGACTCAGTATGCTGAATGAGATCCCATTGTATGGATATGGCACTTTGTTTATCCATGTACCCATTGATAAACATTTAGGTGTTTCCACTCTTTGGCTATTGGGCTATGAACATTGGCGTACAGACTTTTGCATGGACATACGTTTTCCATTGCCTGGGGTATACATCTAGGAGTGCAATTGTGGGGTTACATGCTAAGCCTAGATTTAACTTTCTAAGAAACAGTCAAATCATTGCCTAAGCCAAGTTCATGAATGTTTCTATGTTTCTTCCAGGAATGTTCTAGTTTTAGTTCTTACATATAAATCTGTGAACCACTTTTAGTTCATTTTTGCGCATGGTGTGAAGTGAGGTCCAACAGCAATCTTCTGCATGAGAATATTCAGTTCTCCCAGCACCATTTGTTAAGAAAACTATTCTTTCCTCATTAAATGGTTGTGAAACTCTTTTCAAAAATCAATTAATATATGTGAGGGTTTATTTCTGAATTCTCAACTCTGTTCCCTTGGTCTTTGTGTCTATCCTTATGTCAGGGCTACATTGTCTTAGTCCTTGTACTTTTGAGCTAGTTTTGAGATCAGGAAATATGAAACCTTTAAATTTGTCTTTTTTTTTTTTCAAGATTAGTTCTTATGTTTTGGGTCCTTTGCATTTTCATGTGAATTTAAGGATCGTCTTTGTCTATTTATGCACAAAAGGCAGCTGGGATTTTGATAGGGTGTGCAATGAACCTGTGGATCCATTTGGGGGATTGCCACCTTAGTAATACTGTCTTCCAATCTAAGAATAAGGGGTGTCTTTCCATTCATTTATATCTTCTTTAATTTCTTTCAACAATGTTTTGTAGTTTGTGGTATACAAATTTTGCACTTCTTTTGTTAAAATTATTCCTCGGTATTTTATCCTCATTGATACTATTTTAAAATATAATTGTTTCTTAATTTCATTTTGGATTGTTTGTTGGAAATGTATTTTGCCAAATGCTTTTTATGCATTTATTGAGATTATTGTGTTTCTTGTCTTTTTTTCTATTAATCTGGTGTACTACAATAATTGATGTTCAATATTAGGCCAACCTTGTTAAAATGTTTACATGTTAAGCCAACTTTGCATTGTGCCACTGAGTGAGGGTGTGGGATAGAGGGGGTGTGCAAAGAGGAGAGAGTTAAACATTCCAAATCCCATTATCTTACAGAGGTTTAGAAGCTTCTGTTGGATGGATGGTCGTTGGTTTGTTCTATGACTGGGTTAATTTCCAGAATTCAAAATTAGTTACTTTGAATTATTTGGCTGGCATTTTGTTGTTGTTGTTTTTCATGGAAGAGCAGTTTGCTAAGGTCCTCACTCTGCCATTTCAGAAACATGCATTTCAGCATGGTTTGGGGTCAGACTAGATTAATGACCCTCCTATGATGTCTCACAGATTGCCGTGGTTCTCTTGGTTTCTAACTTTTTGTGATCTCGACAGAAGTGCTCTGCTACTAACATCCAGAAGACTGGCATTTTCCTAATTAATAGGAAAAATGCATTTCCTCTCTTAGGTTTAATTTCGTTATACTTCTGGCACCTGCTATTTAATATCTGATTCAGCACAAATTTTATATTAAGTTACTCCAGATTTACTCTATCGACCACTCGGGTGCTCTTCAAAGAATATTTTTGGAGGTGGGTGAGCTGACCCTGTGCAATAGAATTCATTATTTTATACCCTCAAGCACATATCTTAATAATTTGTATTTAGGGAAAGTTTAATTCATGAGGAACTATACATAGAAACAGAAATAAGCAATTATAATTCATGCTAGTTGGCAGAATAAGCAGATTTTTATGGCCTGAGCAAAGTATATAGACAATGTGCAGTGGGGCATTGCTTAGCATTCAAGGTATCACAGCAGGCATGGCTTTAAAAAAATAATAATTCTGTGCATTTATAAACATGTTGGCCCTGGAGAGTGGCTGTAAAGACTTCAGGGAGCTGAAACATTCCTGACATATCCAATGTGGGTGTGGAGGGCACGATTGGTGGGATTCCTGTACTCACCCGGTGCCTGAGAATCCACTAAAGAGACTGGCGACCCCCTAAAATGATGGCAAATGTAGTACAGCAGGATGGACGGACGTGTGGAGAAAAAAAACAGAAAACAGACCAAGAAGAAACCTGAGAACCTGCAGTGATAATTTCCATCTTTGTTCATTTACTTGCTTCCAAATACCTGCCATCTTTTTCTTACTATCAACCATCCTGCACTGGCCTTCAGAATCATTATAATGTTGATGATTCTGAAAGTCCACACCCCACTGAAAGAGAGGGTGCCCCTTCCAAAGCCAGGAAATCTCTAAGGTCTATCTGCCCATTTTCAGGAAAGGAGACACAAAGCAGGGCAGGTACTTGGTAATACAAAGCTGCCTATCTGTGGTACAAAAAGGTTTTTTGCCCCTTCCTTTCCAAAGTGTGCAAATTCATTGAGCTTTCAGGGGAAAGCTGCTCCATTTCCCTTCCTTTCAGCTCAGTGTTTCTCAAGCATTGTTAGGGAATTTGCATTTTACATTTGTCTGTAAAATATGGTTCATAATAACCACTTTCTCTCACAAATCAAATTGTATCCAGGTGGCCATGACCCCAACCACAATCAAAGGAATGGCTACTACATTTCTAGACCTCAATATTATTGTTGACTTTGCCTTATTTACATAATGGGTTTCACACCATTTAAACATGGGTTTGTGTAATCAGTTTCCTGGTCACACAGTACTGCTTATTTAGAACAAAGCTTCTCTGTTGGAAGGCTTCCTGAAAATTTTCTAGTCATCAACTGAATATATAATTTTGTTTTCTTTTAAAAACACAGTAGGTATCCAGGCAAAGACACACTCTACTGTGTCTCCTCTATTTCTGAGTTTTAACAGGTGCAGAATGATTAGCAAATCAGAACCAAAAAGAGCAAAGCAGGATTTAACACTATTACCCTGAACCCCTGACTCCTGGAACATATATGTTAATTATTCTCATGTCAAAAAAAAAAAAAATCTTACAATATGCCTTCTGAACATGTGACCTAGGAGTCAGCAATAATCCTTTGGGGAATGAGAGAGCTCACTGTCAGGCCAACATGTGGTACTTCACATCCCATCTTCTGCAGAGTCCATAGCTACTTTGTGCATGCTTAAGAGTACAAAGCTGCTAACATCCTCTGCACACTTAAATCCTTTCTGTCGTGTCTTATTCCACATGAAGATGTTATGTTGGGAGGAATGGTGTGGTGCCTCCTCTCAAGAGATTGCTATCTAAAGGAGTTAGAATTTTCTTCCATAACAGTGACCAGTCCTACAAGCAGAAGCTCTTCTGATGTGCCATCTGGAATTCTAGAAAAACATCTGCCATCTAAGGGACCCCAGGAGCTCCCAGAAGATTTGGGAAAGTCTCTATGGAAGGTGTCATACTCTGCAGGCACCAGGCTGTCATATTTAACTCATGGTGGGCAGGCAGACAAGACTCTCAAAATTGCACCTGCTCACTGCTGTATTGGTCACCTTCTGATACCTCAGCCAAGGGTTGCAGGGCAAGAAGCAGACAGAGGGTAGCAGATTCCATGTGGCACCCTGATTAGGTTTCTCATGAGCCTTCCTATGATGTGGGCTGTGTAGAAAAAACATGCACCTCAATGAGAAGTGTATATTTGCTGCATAGCAAACTTTTCTGGGTAATCAGATGCTGAATCTGTAGGAGCTATTTTACAACACTGAAAGTTGTAGGTAATGAACAGAAATGCAGAATAATTCTTATCTATAGATACACAGGTGAATTCTGTCCAGAGGGAGAGACACTCCCTTGGGAAATAACAACAACAACAACAACAACAAAAAAAAAAAAACCCCAAAAAACTGTATTGCTTTCATGTGTACATTATGCTTGGTTATTCCATTTAATGAATGAGGTAAGTAAAATCTTTAACACATTTGTTTTATATGTTTATGAGAGTGATGATTTTCTCCTTTCCTTGAAAATTATTTTTAATAACTGCCAGGAGAGTGATGTCACTCATATAAGAACATATGTTATGCCTGACGTTGCTCTCCTTCATAAGAACAACTAACAAGTATTTATGAACAATACACCACTGAGAAAATCCTAGAACATGGGAGTGAGGTTGAAGCATCCTCTGTATCACAGAGACCAATACAGGTTGCATTAGAAGGCCAAGAGAAGCAGCCATACATTGACCTCATTGCCCCTCCTCTAGGCCAGGGAGCACCACATGGAAAGGTCTCCCCTGGGCCTATGGTTCTGACAGGGGGAAAAGAGAATGAAGATGCCTTCCCCAGCATTGTGGTCACTTTGTGGGAGTCCTTACTCTGATTTCACATCACAGGGACTGCAAGAGAAACTGTGGGGCTTGGCCCCTGAGAATCTATGATGAGGAAGGAAGCTAATTTATACCCTCACTTACTACTGAGTTTAGTTCCCAGTGTTGACCATCTAGTAAGCCTGATCAAATAATCCAGGCAAGGCAATCCATTCTGCAGCCCCACTGGTGTAGGGAACCAAGCTAGAAGTCCTATACAACTATCTTCAACCAGTGGCACACACCCTCCCATCCTTGACCTCACAGTTCAAATAGTTGCCTTGCCCAATAGTAGACCATAGTAGTAGGCCCCACTAGCCCAAGGATGTTACCAGGAGATATGCCTCAAAACCCAAACTGAGCTGGCTGGTAAAGATCTCTCTCTGCCAAAGCAAACTTATAAAGTCTGGAAAAAGAGCCCGATTACTCAAATGTGCAGACACAAATCAAAGGAATCATAGATAACAAAAAAACAAAATGAAACAAAACAAAACAAAAACAAAACAGGTAAATGTGACACCATGTAAGGAAGCTAATAAAGATCTAATAGCTAACTATAAAGAAATGAGGATCTATAAACTGTCAGACGAAGAATTTAGAATAATATTTTTAAGTAAGTTTAGGTTTAGTGAAGACGAAAGTATACTGATACCAAAAGAAATCAAAACAAGAAACAAGGAACAATGGATGTAGAGAACAAGCAGGAAACAATTAACAAAATGGCAATACAATAGTAAAGACTTACCTATCAATAATTACTTTAAGTGTACATGCATTAAATTATCAGTCAAAAGACATAGAATGTCTTTAAATTAAATTAAAATGGATTAAAAACAAACAAACCCCAATATTCAATGATACTGCCTATGCGAGATTCACTTTAGCTTTAAGACACACAAAGATAGTTCAAGGAAATGGTAACAACAATAACAAAAAAAGTAGGAGTAGCTATACTTGTATTAAATTAAATGTACTTTAAGCTAAAAATTATAAAAAGAGACAGAGAAAGTCATTATATAATAATAAATGGGTCAGTTCATCAGAAGATATAATAATTTATGGGCCATCTGGGTTGCCCACTAAGCATCTGCCTTCAGCTCAGGTCATGATCCCAGGGTCTTGGGATCAAGTCCCATGTCAGACTTCCTGCTCAGCGGGGAGCTTGCTTCTCCCTCTCCCTCTGCTCTTCCACCCCCACCCCCCACTGTGTGCACACACTCTCTCTCTTGCTCTCTCTCTCTTTCAAATTTATAAGTAAAATCTTTAAAAAAAAAAACCAAAGATGTAACAATTTTAAATATTTATGCATCCAACATCAAAATACCTATATACATAAAGCAAAAGCTAACAGAACAAAAAGGAGAAATAAACAGCAATACAATAATAGTTGGACACTTTAATACTTCATTTTAAACCATGGATAGATTATCTAAATAGAAAATAAATAAGGAAACAGAAGAACTGAGCAACGCTGCAGATGAAATGGACTTAATAGACATACACAGAATATTTTATACTGTAATAGTAGAGTAAAAATTCTTCTCAAACACACATGGAACATTTTCTAGGATATATTATATGTTAGGCCACAAAACAAGTGTTAGCAAACTCAAAAAGATTGAAATCATACCAAGTGTATTCTCTGACTATGATAATGTAAAACCAGAAATTAATAACAACAGGAAAGCTGGAAAATTCACTAATATGTGAAAATTAACCAACACTCTCCTGAGCAATCAATAGATCAAAGAAGAAAATTTTTTTTAAAAATTTCCTAAGACAAAAGAAACTTGAACACACATCATACTAGAACTTGTGGGATGCAGCAAAAGCAGTTATAAGAGGGAAGTTCATAGCAAAGAATGCCTATATTAAGAAACAAAAAAGAACTTAAACACCTAATTCTACACCTTAAGGAAGTAGAAAAAGAACAAACTAAGCCCAAAGCTAGTAGGAGGAAGGAAATGATAAATGTTGGAGCAGAAATAAATGAAATAGAGAACAGAAGAACAGTAGAAAAGACTAACCAAACCAAAATCTGTTCTTTGAAAAGATAAAGTTGACAAATCCTTAACTAGACTAACCAAGGAGAGGAACCAAATCAACAAAATTATAGATGAAAGAAGAGATACTATAACTGATACCACAGAAATGTAAAGGATCATAAGAGGCTACTAGGAACAACTATATGCCAACAAACTGAACAATATAGAAAAATGGAAAAATTCTTATATGCATGCAATCTACCAAGACTGAATCAGGAAGAAATAGAAAATGTGAAGGACCAATTACTAATAAGGAGATTAAATCAGTAATCAAACATTTCCCAATGAGGAAAATCCCAGGAACAGGTGGTTTCACTGGTGAATTTTATGAAACATTAAAAAAAGAATTAACATCTGTCTTTCTGAAGTTCTTCCAAAAAATTGAAGAGGAAGGACTGGAACATTCCCAAACTCATTTTATGAGGACTGAGGACAGCATTATCCTGATACCAATGCCAGATAAGACATTACTGGAAAAGCAAACCTTAAGGCAGTCTCCTTGATGAATATATATGAAAAAATTCCCAATAAATACCAGTAAGCCAAATTCAGAAGTACATTAAAATATCACTCACTATGTTCAAGTGTGACTTATCCTTGCAAGGGATGCAAGGATGAAATCTGCAAATAAATCCATGGAATGTATCACATTAATAGAATGAAAAAAAAAACAATTATACAATCATCTCAATAGATGCAAGAACAACATTTGAGGAAATTCAACATCCACTCATGGTAAAAACACTTAACAAACTAGGCATAGAAGGAACATATCTCAATGTAGTAAGACTATATACATAACAAGTCCACAGCTAATATTATACACAATAGTAAAAGCTTGAAAGTTTTTCCTCTAAGATCAGGAACAAGACAGGGTGCCCATTCTCACCACTCCTATTCAACATAATCCTGGAAGTCATAGCCAGGGCAATCAAGCACAAAAGGAAATAAATCCATCATAATTGGAAAGGAAGAGGTAAAAGTATCTCCATTTGCAGATAACATTTCATACATAGAAATCCCTAAAAACTCAACCAAAAATTGTTAGATTTAATCAACAAATTCAGTTGGGATATAAAATTAACATACAGAAACTATAGTATTTCTATTCACTAACAACAAATTTCTAGGGGGGGGATTGATCCTATTTACAATGTTACCCCCAAAAAATAAATATTTAGGAATAAATTTAACCAAGGAGGTGAAAGATCTCCACTCTGAAAACCTCAAGACATTAATGAAAGACATCAAAGAAGACACAAACAAATGGAAAGGAATCCTGTGTTCATGGATTAGAAGAATTAATATGCTTAAAATGCAATTATTATCCCAAAGCCCAAAGCCTTTCATAAGGCCAAAGCAATCCCTATCAATATTTTCAATGGCAATTTTTCCAGAAATAGAGAAATCACCTAAAATTTATATGGAGCCATAAAAGACCCTGAATAGACAAAGACACCTTGAGAAAGAAGAACAAAGCAGGGAAACATCAGGCTTCTGATTACCGACTAAAGCATAAAGCTATAACTATTAAAACAGTGTGGTACTGGCATAAAAACAGATAAATAGACCAACTGACCAGAATTGAGAGTCCATAAATAGGGATGCCTGGGTAGCTCAGTGGTCGAGCATCTGCCTTTGGCTCAGGGCATGATCCTGGTCTGGGGATCAAGTCCTGCATCGGGCTCCCTGCAAGGAGCCTGCTTCTCCTTCTGTCTTTGTCTCTGCCTCTCTCTGTGTCTTTCATGAATAAATAAATAAAATCTTAAAATAGAATTACTCAATTATATGCAATCACCTAATATTTGATATGGGAAACAATTTTTTCAATAAACAGTGCTTGAGGGTACCTGGGTGGCTCAGTCAGTTGAGCATCTGCCTTCGACTCAGGTCATGATCCTAGGATCCTGGGATTGAGCCCTGCATTGGGCTCCCTGCTCAGCAGGGAGTCTACTTCTCCCTCTGCCCTGCTTGGGTGCTCTTTCTCTTTCTCCCTCTCTCTCTCTCTCTATTTCTCATAAATAAATAAAATTTTTAAAAAAATAGTTCTTGGAAAATTGGATATTCACCCATGAAGAAATGAAACTTGACCCTGTCTTATACTATTCACAAAAATTAACTCAAAATGGATTAAAGACTTAAATTTAAGACCCCAAACCATAAAACTCTCACAAAGAAATGTTGATAAAAAATTCCTTTGTATAAGTCTTGGTAATGATTTTTTTTTAAATCACACCTAAAGTAAAAGCAACAAAATAAAAAGTAAACAGGTGGAACTACTTCAAACTAAAAACTCTATCAAACTATATCGATTTCTTCTGTACAGCAATGGAAATATCAACAAAGTGAAAAGACAATCTACAAAAGAGGAGGAAATATTTGTAAACCATATATCTAATAAAGAGTTAATATTCCAAATATATAAAGAACTCATAAAACTCAAAAGCAAAAAAAAAAAAAAAATCCAATTAAACAATGAACAAGGGACCAGAATAGACATTTTTCCAATGAAGACATATAGGTGGATAAGACTTACATTGAAAGATGCTCAACATCACTAGTCACTAGGGAAATGAGAATTAAAACCACATATCACCTCCTGCCCATGACAGTGTCCATCATCACAAAGACAAGAGATGTACATGCTGGTGTGGTTGCAGAGACCAGGGAGCCCTTGTACACTGGAATTGTGAATTGCTACAGCCACTACTGAAATCAGTACAGCCTGCATAGAGTTTCCTCAAAAAATTAAAAATAAAGCTGTCATATGATCCAGCAATTCCACTTGGGATAATATATCCAAAAGAAATGAAACACTAGCTTGAAAAGATATCTGTACACTTATGTTCACTGCAGCATTATTTATAATGGCCAAGACATGGGAATAGCCTAAGTTTCCATCAGCGAACGAATAGATAAAGAAGTTCACACACACACACACACACACACACACACACACACCTTAGAGTATTATTCAGCCATAAAAAGGAGGAAATCTTACCATTTGCAACAACATGAGTGGAACTTGGAAGCATTATGCTAAGTAAAATGAGTCAGAGAAAATGAATACCATATGATTTTACTTGTATGTGAAACCTAAAGAAGAAATACAAACTATAACAGCAAAACCTCCAAACTCACACTGAAGAAGGTCAAATTTGTGGTTACTAGGAGCAGGGGTTTGGAGAGGGAGACCTGAGGGAAGGTGGCTAAAAGGTACAAACAAAAAGTAATAAGGTAAATCAGAACTAGGGATACGATGTACACATGATGACTATAGTTAGCACTGCTGTGTGACATACATAAAAGTTAAGACAATAGATCTTAAGTGTTTTTATCACAGAGAGAACTTCTGTATTTTTTTTTATTGCACCCATAAGAGATGATAGATGTTAACTAAACCTATTGTGGTGATCATTTTAGAATATATGTAAATCTAACCATCATACTGTGTACCTTAAACATATATAGTGATTGTATGTCAATTATTTGTCAATAAAACAGGAAAAAAATAACTATCAGGAGATATTGCTAAGTCTGTTGTAGACTTGGTTATTCCCTCAAATATTTATTTATGTACTTATTTACTTACTTTGTTATTTATTATAACATATATTACCTTAAATCATTCATTTTGATAGACAATATGGCCTAAATTCAGCGGATATAACCAAACCTCTGAGACACTTTGTGTTACAGAGAGTTTATGTCCAAATGCATGAAATTGAGTAGTCTAATCATTTCCATTCTAGACCAAAACCCAAAATCGGCCATTCATTTTTGTATGACACAAAAGTTAGGTCAAATTAAATATAAAATTGTGTACAATTTGACATACCAGATACTTTATGATTATATCTTTTTGATGCAGTCTTTTTTTTTAAAGATTGTATTTATTTGACAGAAAGAGAGATAATGAGAGAGCAGAAGCAGGGGGAGAGGAAGAAGCAGGCTCCCCACTGAGCAAGGAGGCCAGTGCAGGGCTTGATCCCAGGACCCTGAGATTGTGACCTGAGCCCAAGACAGATGTCTAACCAACTGAGCCATCCAGGTGCCCCAGAATGTCTCTTTTGTTGCAATAAAATAAATACAATTTTTTTGTTGACATGCTCACTCTCAATGTAGATATAACAAAACAATGTATTTCCATATTAGTCGGGCTTCTAGAAGTCTCGGAATTTATGAATTAACAAGCAGACTATTTACAGTGTCCATTTAGTGCTACTTCTCTACTTACATGGCACTATAAATTTTGTGTTATTTAGGTCAGGCAAAACAGTGTCTAAACAACAAACTCTGATTTAGAAGTAAAGATATCACGTACATTCCTACAGAGCATGACTGGCCTCTTTAGCTACTGAACTGGGTCATGAGTTATGGAAGGCATTCACTTGCCTGTGTTAATTACAGCTTGGCCTACTTTACTTTTTTTTATGAATGGTTTGTATTCTATCATCTTAGATGCTTTCTCTATTCCAGTAAAGGACTGTGATTTCTAATTAAACTCCCAAATCTTAACCATTCACGTAAATTATTTATAATATGCCTGTTAGATGCAATATGGATTAATGAGATTTTTGGAACACTCTTGAGGTTCTTGAATAGCATTCTTGCTACTCAACTGAAATCTGGGTTAGGACAACAGAGATGCTAACTCTAAGTGATGATTCTCACATTATCTGGACTCAGCAAATCCAGAATAACTTGCTCACTGGATTCTGGGTTTTATTCTAGACCAGCTGCTCATTCTAAAGTCCCTTTACTGAATCCCCTTCACCTAACTGCTGGCTGCCAGAGGCTCTCAGCAACCACTTCGGATCTTCTCCTATAGCTACATTTTTTCCATGAGTAGCTTATCTAGTGCATTACTTCTCAATAAAGTCAGCTTAACCTTCTTCAGACAAGTATGCTCATTTGTATGTCAAATAGACATCTTGAAACATATAAGTATCAGTATCAAACTCTCAGTTTCCTCCTCCTCTGGAATGTCCTACATCAGTCAACAGTACCGCCATCTGCAGAGTCACTGCAGTCCAAAGCTGGCATCACCCTTCTCTTGCCCCAAGCATCTGGCTGGCTGCTGACCTCAGGTCCTACAAGGTACATGGTCCTTGGGACATTCTCAACCCTTCGTCCCTACAGCAGTGGATGAGACAGAGTTGCCTGAGAAAATGGGAGAGTTGAGGGCCTTACACTCCACAGTGGGACTGCTCTTTGATCTGAGATGGGATGTTCCTTTTTATGATAAAAGTCAGAAAAAGGAAGAAGGTAAGGACACAAATAGATATGTTATTGTACCACTGGAAAGATAACAAAGATTCTGATAGTTTTTTTCAGTGAAGTGTGGCCCTCGGTAAGCATGACTTTGGACTGGGACAGTTGAAAACATTTGACAATATGTCACTGTGCCTTCTTTGCTGATAGGAGACAGAGCTTACTACAGCAACCTAGTAGGATTGCTGCCACTTGTAGGCGGCCATTTGATATGGTTGTGAATTAATTACAGCAGCATCACTCAGCTCTTGTGACCTCATCCAGTAAAATTCAGCTACTTGCAGCCAGCATAAGGTAGATAGCTGAGTTTGTTTTGGTAGAAACTTGCAGAGTGAGTTTGAGGGAAGAATGAGGGGTGAGGAGCAAATTTGTCTATTGTTGACTTTAAGGCTGACAAGTCAGTCTTATCAGTTTTGAGTCTGTATTTTTACTCATTACAATTGTGCCTCACATGTCTTTATTTTACCCTCCAAAGTGCTAAGTCTTCATAAATGCCTATGATCAAAAGACATAACCAGTCCATCAGAATATATAGCCACAGAATATTTGATAATAATTGATTAGGGGTCATATCAGAGTTCATGCTGATCATTAGGACTTTAGCACTGAATCCTATTACCCTGGTTTGCACTTGGCAGCTGATTGTTTTCCTGCTTAGGCATAGATATTACAATAAGGAGATATGCATGTTAAGGAGTACTAGTCAGCTTTCCTGCTGTGATGAACTGTTCACAAACATCGAGGGCTTACAACAATAAACATTTTATTTTTATTTCTCACTCACTGTACTTGGCAATGGCTGTGGGTCTGCTCTGCAGTTCTTCTTCATGTATATTTTCCCTCTGATTCACCAATTCTTCCGCTTCTGGGTGTTGGCCAGGAGGCAGATTTAGACCAGCCTCTCTCCATCCCCATGATAACTTAGGTCACACTAACGTGCATTCCTAAGGAAGGGGCACTGTGGCAATACACAAGAATCTTGTAGTCCTTGGGAGCAGTGCTAAGTTGACATTCAGTGAGGCAGCACCACATCATCCGTGGATGTTTCCCTTCACCTCACCAGGGCTCTCTGCTGCATTTGAAAATTAGATGGCTATTCCTTTCTCAACACCTTTCTTTTATGGCACAGCTTTCTATAACAGCACTTAGCACTCAGATTCCCTCTTCTTCCCTGGCCCTTCCTTTTCAGGAGTCTTCCAGACTTCTTTCTCCTCTGTCTTCAGCCTTCACAGACATTCTGAGTGGCCAGATATATGGTGAATTTTCAACCACCATGTCTTTGCTGATAATAATGAAATTCTCTATGTATATGTGTGTCTATATCTACTATTTAGCTATCATCTCCAAAGACTCAAATCTCTTTCCTCAGCTCCAAAGCCACATCCATTATTCTTTCATTCAATAGGTCATTTTGAAATGATAACCGCTAGAAACTGTCCTGAGCATCAGAGATAGAGCTGAGAGCCAAACCAAACCTCTCCTACATCATAAAGCTTACATTCCACCATGAGGAATCATGTAAATTTAAACAAACAAACAAACCAATAAAATGTCAAGTGGTTGTAAATGCTTTGGGGAAACATTAATCAGGATAAGGTGGGAGCTAGATGAAGTAGGAAATGAGGCTTGCTAGCTGATCTTGGGTGGTCAGAGGGATCTAATCCCTTGTGGAGGGAGACAGAGCTTACTACCATCATATGATGGTAGGAAGGACCTTAAGAATTAGGACTGTCCTTGCTTTTGCTGGGCAGTTCAGAATCCTGGATCTTGAGTGTGACAGTTTTATGACAATGAGGTAAATAAAATCACAAAATGTCAAAAACTCATTCTGTAGTTAGTGCGAGTGGTGGTCCTTTGCTTAGATACTTACGGAATCATCATTTTATCATGAAATGGTAACTGCAGTAGACTAGCATTGACATGTACACCAAAGTTGAATAAACATAAGGGCATACAGAATATTGTCCAATGCTGTGTTGAGCAAGGGCCCTGCAATTATTTAATGAATGAGTTGTACCTATCACCCAGCGAGTCCCAAAAGCATGACAAGTGATATTTTTTATTCTGAACTAGGCTGCTGTATCTGTCAGATGAACAACAGGAAACAGATGGCACCCACCAGGGGGGATCCTTCAAGGAGTATTTACTTATTAAAGGGCCTAAATTATATAGTGTGGGCAGGTTTCAGGGAAGCCACAAAGGACAGGGCAGGGACCCAGGGCCAACAGCAGTAAAGCTGTAACCACCCCCAGGTTAGAAGGCACACAGAGAGAGATTACCAGAATTTGGAAGGAGGAGGAATCTGTAGAGAAGGCCACCTTGAGAGCAACAGTGACCTTTTGTCTTGGGACATAGCCTCGGATGACCACACTGAGAGGAAACTAGGAAAATAAGATTTCTCTCTCCCTGTCTCTGTTCTCCTGACAGAGTTCCCCGCTGGCCAGTGGGCACAGGAACTCACTGCTGTCATCCACACAGGTCAGCCTCCAGACAGGGGGCAGGACACAAAAAGCAGAAGAGGGACGCAGAGGTCACAGAGCCCTCAAGGATGAGTCAATGAGACAGACCTGCATAAAAGTTGTGGGATCACTTGTTAATATATAGGCTTTGGAAAGTGTGAACTTTATGCCTAGAAAAATACTAACTGGTATCTTCAAATATAAACGTAAATTTATCTTTTTAAAGTTCAAGTAAAATCTAGCTTATGGAAAATTTGCAAACTCTGGAGCCATCACTGAACTATTTGGTGGAAAAAGGCAGAGCAAGCACATATGTAGGTCTTCCCCTCTGTGTGAACCTATTTCCACGACAGACAAGACATTCAAAAGGAAGTTAACTTTTTACAGTGACAATTGTATGATGGGCTTGTCAGCTGCTGAGATTCCCTGGAGTTTCTAGCAGCATGGAGATGGGTGGGACCTGGCCAGGATGCTACCACCCAGAATTTGCAGCATAGCAGTAATGGAGATGATGCTTGCCCCTGAAAGGTCAAGAGGTCATTCAGGAAGTTCTTGGAATGAACAAGAGTTTGCTGCTCCTTTGATCTTTCTGGTTGAGTTTTTTGGAACTATGTTGATGAAGACAGAGGAAGAGTGAAGTCGTGTTGATGTGGACTGTCAGCTGGGCTGAGTGGGTGATTTTGGTTTCCAGAGGTAGGGCTTCCAAAGAAGTGGTACCTCAGTCACAGAAGTTAAAGCAAAACCCTATTGCTATGCCAAGTCCTGGTCGACAGGTAGATAGGGTTTCCAGGCAGACTGCTAACTTGAGGGGAGAATTCTTGAGAAACATTTTTTCCTTTGGCCCAGCCATCCAAGCTGCCTCCCTTAAAATGGCTCAGTGGCAATTCTGGGGTGGAGATCTTAGGGACCACATTGCCCCATTATGGACATCAGCCCCTCTCCCTGTCCCATTTCAATCTTATAATATGCTGGGCAAATGTAACCTCAACACCTCTCTTTTCATTTTAATCGCTAATCCTTGATTTTTAAAAATAAATGTGCAACCAGAGATCACCAAATCTGTGCAGAAAAGATGGAGGGAAACTAAAAAAAAAAAAAAAAAAAACTGATCCCCTAAGGAGAGATCAATAATTCAGGCAACAGAAATAATTGTTTTATTAAAAATTTTAATTAGCATCCTCAAAGTGATTTCAAGAAAATGTTACATATATAAAATTTCTTCCCAAGAAAAGATAATAAGAAAATGAAAAAAAATTAGGAAATTGAAATTACACTTGGGAAATATTTTAAAATATGAATTCAATAGTTGAGCTTCAAGATAAAGTTGAATCAATTGTTCAGGTTCTCTCATGGTCAGCAAAAACAGTAAAAGATCAAACCTGGAAAATATGAGATCAATTTAAGAGGTGACAATGTTGAATTTATCTAAGCCCTGTACTCCTAAATACCAGTTATCATTGAGGAATCCCCAGGCTTCTTGTATTCTGACAATTGGACAACCACAAAGGACTGCTCTACCTTTCCCTAACTGCCTCTGAGAGGAATGAACGAAAAAACCATGTCTTGTGTTGAAATCTCAATGTCCTCAGAAGATTTCAAAACAGCAAAGCTACTTTAAGATTGGGTGGGCCCCGGTAAAGGTCATCTTTAAAAACTAAGTGAATAATACACAATAAAAAAGAGGATTGAGGGGCTGGATGATTTTGACGATGTGTTGAAGACACAAGAATCTTTGTCAACAAGAGAAAACTATTAAGTTATTAGAAATCCCAGAACAAAATCTAAAAGAGAAAATCGTGGTCCAAATGTGATGCAAAGTAAAATGAAGCATAATTTTAGCTGGGTAATGGAAAGTGTGAAAACCTCATTTACCTTAGTGCTAGAAAGCATTTTTCCCTGAGTGGCCCAGAGCTCATGACCCGGGATCAGCTTAGAAGTATTTGATGAGGCTCTACAGCAAAGAGCATTTACATGTGATCATAATACTGATAAAGTAGTTTGGATCAAACAAAAAATAATAATGACCCTGTACTTAAAAAATAGATTTTAAAGAGTCTCAACTTTGTGTAAAAACTAAGGTATTACTGAAAGAAGTTGAAACGTGTGGGGAGAGAAAAGTAGAAAAGGATCATAGGGCACTGGTGTTCTCTCTCATCTCACGTTCTGGGATTTCAGCAGACTAGTGATGAGAAAACCAGATACAATTTATCACTTAAAGTTATAAAAGCAAACAGGACAAATGTGTAGTAAGGACTGTCCTCTCTTAAAAGAGAGATCTGACTTTTGTTCCCAGGTATGTTCTAAAATCTAATAACTGAGTGATGGGAGTGTTTTTGCCATTCAGTAGTGGACGCCAGAAGCCACATCTGATACGTGTGGCAAACAAAGTGATTTGAGGTGATGAGCCTGACTTCCAGGGAGGGGAAAGGAGCTGGAGGTTTAGTTCAATCATGTAGGCAATGAATCAATGGGTCATGCCTAAGTAATGAAGCCTCGATAAAAGCTCTGGGCTCCGAGTTTGAGAGACTTTCCCTGGCTGGTGATACTCATTGTGGCTGCGAGGAGGTGTTGCCATCCACAACCCCATAGAGAGTTAAAGAGTCATGGCATTGTGGAAGGCTCTTCAGTGGAACTTCTCTTAGACTCTGCCCTGTGCATCTTTTCCCTTGGATGATTTTAATTTGAATCTATTTACTACAATAAAACTTTATTTTAAGAATGGTGCTTTCCTAAGTTCTATGAGTCATTCTAATGGATTGTCAAACCTGGAGTTGGTCATGGGGACTCTCAAATTTGTAACCATCTGGCCTGAGGTGAAGATAGTCCTGGGGACACCCAAGCTTCCTCTGGTATCTAAGGTTTGGGCAGTCTGAACGATTTTGTCCTTAATCTTGAGTTTGGCTACCTCTGAGTATAACTAAATGAAAATAAAAGTCTCAGAAATTAGGAGAGAAGACTCCAAATTTTTGAAAGAAAAAAAAATTCAAGAAATAGTGAAAGGAATAATTTAAACCTGCATATGTAATAGACATATGTAAGCAAAATATGGTCTAAAAATGGTTTTAAAGGATAATTAAACAAACCCAAACAAATAAGGAAGAAGGGTAAAATCCTATATCTAGTAGAGAGATAAACTAGATATGTGTCAAAGATTTTATTGAGCTCATTATTAATAAGCGAAGTAGGCAGATGTTGCAACTGGTTCAAAGGAGAATCGAGAAATAGACACATTCATATATCAAGAATATTGGAAGGCATTTTCTAATGGAGACAATACTGGCTTTTACATGGTAGGGAAGGAAAAAATAATTTTTCTCTCCATTTCTACGTTCTTGACTGAGACATCTCAGGCCCCCTCAATAAAACACAGAGGAGAAAAAAAAAAAAAAAACCAGGAGGGAAAAAAAGCAGAAGTTTAATAACAGGTGTACCTGCTATATGCATGGAAGAGACCCAGGGAAACTGAGCAACTTCCCGAAATGACCCAAGCTACCAACTTCAATGCCATCTTTAGTGAAAGACAAAAGAAAGATTCTGGGTAGAGGGGAGGCTGGTTATAGGAGGTTATCAGGGTTAGTGCTGTAAAGGAAGGCCAGGTTGTTGTGCAGACATAAGATAGTCCCTTCTCCATTGAAAAGAGTTTCTAGGGATTTTGTTGACTGTATCCTTTGCTGTGCAAAAGCTTCTTATCTTGATGAAGTCCCAATAGTTCATTTTTGCTTTTGTTTCTTTTGCCTTCGTGGATGTATCTTGCAAGAAGTTACTATGGCCGAGTTCAAAAAGGGTGTTGCCTGTGTTCTTCTCTAGGATTTTGATGGAATCTTGTCTCACATTTAGATCTTTCATCCATTTTGAGTTTATCTTTGTGTATGGTGAAAGAGAGTGGTCTAGTTTCATTCTTCTGCATGTGGATGTCCAATTTTCCCAGCACCATTTATTGAAGAGACTGTCTTTCTTCCAATGGATAGTCTTTCCTCCTTTATCGAATATTAGTTGCCCATAAAGTTCAGGGTCCACTTCTGGATTCTCTATTCTGTTCCACTGATCTATGTGTCTGTTTTTGTGCCAGTACCACACTGTCTTGATGACCACAGCTTTGTAGTACAACCTGAAATCTGGCATTGTGATGCCCCCAGATATGGTTTTCTTTTTTAAAATTCCCCTGGCTATTCGGGGTCTTTTCTGATTCCACACAAATCTTAAAATAATTTGTTCTAACTCTCTGAAGAAAGTCCATGGTATTTTGATAGGGATTGCATTAAACGTGTATATTGCCCTGGGTAACATTGACATTTTCACAATATTAATTCTGCCAATCCATGAGCATGGAATATTTTTCCATCTCTTTGTGTCCTCCTCAATTTCTTTCAGAAGTGTTCTATAGTTTTGAGGGTATAGATCCTTTACATCTTTGGTTAGGTTTATTCCTAGGTATCTTATGCTTTTGGGTGCAATTGTAAATGGGATTGACTCCTTAATTTCTCTTTCTTCAGTCTCATTGTTAGTGTATAGAAATGCCACTGACTTCTGGGTATTGATTTTGTATCCTGCCACGCTACCGAATTGCTGTATGAGTTCTAGCAATCTTGGGGTGGAGACTTTTGGGTTTTCTATGTAGAGTATCATGTCATTGGCGAAGAGGGAGAGTTTGACTTCTTCTTTGCCAATTTGAATGCCTTTAATGTCTTTTTGTTGTCTGATTGCTGAGGCTAGGACTTCCAGTACTATGTTGAACAGCAGTGGTGAGAGTGGACATCCCTGTCTTGTTCCTGATCTTAGGGGAAAGGCTCCCAGTGCTTCCCCATTGAGAATGATATTTGCTTTGGGCTTTTCATAGATGGCTTTTAAGATGTCGAGGAATGTTCCCTCTATCCCTACACTCTGAAGAGTTTTGATCAGGAATGGATGCTGTATTTTGTCAAATGCTTTCTCTGCATCCAATGAGAGGATCATATGGTTCTTGGTTTTTCTCTTGCTGATATGATGAATCACATTGATTGTTTTACGGGTGTTGAACCAGCCTTGTGTCCCAGGGATAAATCCTACTTGGTCATGGTGCATAATTTTCTTAATGTACTGTTGGATCCTATTGGCCAGTATCTTGTTGAGAATTTTTGCATCCATGTTCATCAGGGATATTGGTCTGTAATTCTCCTTTTTGGTGGGGTCTTTGTCTGGCTTTGGATGGAACTGGAGGGTATTATGCTGAGTGAAGTAAGCCAGTCGGAGAAGGACAAACATTATATGTTCTCATTCATTTGGGGAATATAAATAATAGTGAAAGGGAATATAAGGGAAGGGAGAAGAAATGTGTGGGAAATATCAGAAAGGGAGACAGAACGTAAAGACTGCTAACTCTGGGAAACGAACTAGGGGTGGTAGAAGGGGAGGAGGGCGGGCCTGGGAACGAATGGGTGACGGGCACTGGGTGTTATTCTGTATGTTAGTAAATTGAACACCAATAAAAAATAAATTAAAAAAAAAATTAAAAAAAAAAAAAAAAGAGTTTCTAGGGATTTAGTCCTCCTCCCCTTCTTGGTACAGAGAGGAGACATCCTTACAAATGGAGATTTCCCTTGTAAATATAAGAACCTTTCACTCTGTTATTCAGAGCTTCTTCTGTGTCTGGAATGTCTTAAGAATAATCATTCAAGATAAACCTTATGCCAAAGGAGCATATTTTGGGGTAGCATATTTTGCTCCCCTTCACCAGAATGAGGGAGGCAGTTGAATCCCCACCTGAAAGAATTTATTTGCATGTGTATAGATAAGAATTGTTTAGCATTGCTTTATTTCTCCGTAAAACTTTCTCAGTTGCTAAATAGCTCCAGGGCAATGAAGGGCTCAGAGCAAACCCAGCCTGGGAGTCAGATAACCTGGAAGGGTGTGCTCTATGTAAACAAGGTGGAATTTCCAGGGAAGCACACATATTTGCAACCACAGGTACATCTGGCTGGATGAACTCAGAGCAGGGACTTAGGAGCTTGGAGCCTTGGCTCTTCATTATAAGCTGATCAGTTCTATTTTATTTTTTTACACGTCATTCTGAAAAGACTTGATGTAAAAAGGCTTAATGTCAAAAATATGATAGAATGGAAACCTTATCTTAGTCTTTGCAGCTAAAAGGTCTGGGGTAGGAACAGCTCAACTTAATTCCCACAAGCCCCCTTGATTGTATTTTTCATATCTATTCCTTAGCAATTAAGAATATAGATAAAACCCCAAGTGAAACAATGGCATTTTTAGAATATCTCCTTCTTGGGTATCCTGGCTTTATGTGCATCTCCTTATTATACTGAAGAATTGTGTTTGTGAACTTAGTACCTAAGTAATTAAACAACTCAGTTGACACAAAGGAAAACAAACATCTCCCAAAGCAGTGAAACTTTGCAGCTGAGCTCTAGAATTGTTATTAACACAGGGAAGAAGCACGGAAAAGCCCAGCTAGAACAATTGCAAGTTAGGAATTGGGATTTACAGGAGCTTAATTTAATTTCCCAATGCCTAAGATTCCTCCCTAGGCTACAGATGAATATTCCGTGTTTGAGATAACACAAGGACACTTCTGAATATTGCCTGCAAGACATTTCGTAAACTATACCGTTAGCAGTCTAGGTTTAAAAAAAAAAAAAAAAAAGTGCTATGAGACTTTAACTCTAAATATAGCATCACAGAAGGAGTTAAGTGACTCTGGGAGCTGTTTGTCACCCTCGGATCAGGGTATGGCTCCTCCCCTTACGCCCTAGGATATTTTCAGCAGGGTCCCAGGTTTACTTGCAGCATTCTGCTAAAAATAAGACAACAAGCCCAAGATGGATGGCTTATTCTAAACCATCTATCACCAAACAGAGACTTAAATAGAGTTTTGTCTTTCCCAGAAATGGAATCTCAGACCAGCTCATCAGGAATCACCTGATCAGCATTAGTCAGGTCATCGGCCTGGGAGACCCCCGTCATCCCCTAAAGGAACACCAATTTGCAACAACCAATCTGCCTTTCTGACTAGCCCTGTTCCCTTCTGTCTATAAAAGTCTTTCAGTTTGTACAGCTCCTCTAAGCTCCTTTCTGACTGCTGCACTGCATGCTTTCTGATTCAAATTGATTGCTGATCAAAGAAACTCTTACTAGTTTTAATATGCCTCCTTTTAAAAAAAAATTATTTATTTATTCATGAGAGACAGAGAGAGAGGCAGAGACCTAGGCAAAGGGAGAAGCAGGCTCCCTGGGGGGAGCCTGATGTGGGACTGGATCTCAGGATCCCGGGATCACGCCCCGAGCCGAAGGCAGATGCTCAACGGCTGAGCCACCCAGGTGTCCCTATGCCTCCCTTTAACGTCTAACAATGCCTACCATCAGAGCTATGTCAGATACAGGGACATTTAGTTTCACAAACCTCACCTTTGTCATCAACAGTTCTCCGGACAAATTCACCTGGAAGCTAAGGAGGTTTGAGCTTGAGGCACCCACTTGCACCAGCCTCTTCCAAGTCTTGTACCTAAGTCTTTATTATTTGCCTTATGGAGGGCCCTGAGGTGCTTAAGCTTCTGGACCCACCTCACCTATAGCCCAGCTAGCAAGTCATAGTTATATTAACCGCTCCCTCCCATCCATTCCATCCCCAGAACTGATCTTTTACTTCTCTGCTTTTTTTCTTCCTTTTCTCTTCTTTTCACCTCAATTGGGTAGAACAGGCCAATTGTCCCCTGAGCCCTAGCTCAGGAACTAAAGAACTTGAAAATGGAGAGATCTGGACTTTCAGTGATGTACTGTCTCTCAGCGAATTGTATTTTGTGGTGACTTGGCATGGGTTAAGCGTTAGCAATGCCAAGGTAAATTGCCCCCAGGTATGAAGGGGCAAGCCATCTGGCAAAGAGGAACAGACATCAATAAATTCATCCATCACCCAATAAGAATAACCAACAACTATTCAGCCTTGTTAAAGCAAGGTCACCCACCATCGTTTGTGCTTGGTAGACACTCAAAGGAGGTGGGGGAATGGGGAAAAGTTTGTAGTGGAAACAAGGCAGGTTCTAGGTAAGCTGTAATTGGAGGTTGTTAACAGGGAGAAGCTAGAGGCAGCCTAAGTAGAAGGAGGCATCTTACGTGGATGGTTTGGAAAGCGTATTAAGGATAGAAGGAGGGCATGTGGTACAGAGTTGTGGGTCAGCGTCCTATATGGTCTGGTCATTGATGGTTTGTATATTCAGTCTCTCAGTTGAGGGCAATAGTAATAATGATGACAATAACAATACTTATGTGATTAATGTCAAGGCCTTTGCAGGCCTTTGTTTAGGAGAAAAAAATATTCATCCTTTGAGATTCTAGAGCTGGTTTTATAACCCAAGTAACATAGGACAGATTGACAGGAGGAAAATTAACTTAATTACGTATGAGTGGGGACCTCACAAGGACAGTGAGACCCAAGGACACCTGGACAATTGAGGATGATGTGCCTCAATTGAGGATGATCTTGAGCTAAGAAATGGGAGGGAGCCTGGTGCTTCACAAGGGAGGAAGATGATTCACAGGACGATAAGAAGACCAGATTTTAGTAATTAGATGTTCACCCTGCCATACAGATAGGTCTTTCAGATAGAAAATTTATCTCCTAGTCATGATTCTCTTTCTGGGCCAGGTCCCCTCTCTAAATTCTTTTAGGTAGTTTAAGGGAGAGGTAAATGTTCTTGAATCTGCTGAGTCTTGATTGCCTTCCAGACTAAGTAATTCACATGCTGAAGTAGCATATTTTAGGGATGCTTGCTCTAAACTCCTTCACCTTTTAATATGGGTTATCTCATTTAACGGCACAGCAATCCATGAGGATTAGTCCTATAATCAACTCCATTTTAAATGTGAGTTAGTGGGGGCTCAGATATATTAATCAACCCCACAGCTTTGGAGAACCTGCAGGTAAGACTCCACCTTCACATTACAGACCTCACAGTTAAAAGGATTTTCAGAGCTTGGCAAGATGTATCACATTAAAGGTAACTGGATGAGGAGATGGGTCATTAAATTCAGTTCATGGCAAACCTAGAGGGTCATTTAAGATCCACAATGGAAACAGGTCTATGAGATTGTTTGCATCAGCAATACAGATAGTTCTCTGTAATGGACAGTCATCTAGTCACTGATAAAAAAAAATGCAGGTATATTTCAATGTATATGATTTAACATGACCTAATCAAATCAGAAAAGTGATATTTATTTGTATACTATCTGTAACTTCCCTGAAAATATATTAGTGTAAACTATCTATGTTTGGACTAGAAAATTAATAATGTAAAATATTTTTCCTTTGCCTCACCATTTTGCCTCAGGATAAGATTCATTATTTGGGGGTTACTTTTACATCTAACAGTAATTTTTACTTGCAAGAAATTGTTAATGAAAGAGAATGCAATTGTTAAAGATACAAACATTACATTTGTAAGATTTATTGAGGATGTTTTTCTTTAACAGATCAGTTTATATTTGAATTTCTGACAGGGGTCTTAAACATATACATATTTGCTATGTATCACACATTTTTTTAGTGATATTTACCTTAGGAGTTAAATCCCCACTTTACACAGCCAAACAATGTAATTTGTTTATGCTTACATGATAACTAATTGTTACAAGAGCAAAGTGTCAGGAAAAATTATAAATGACTTTGAACCGAGTGCCCTGAGTGTACCTCCTTGAGAGCTACCTCCTCCTTTCAATGTTTTTGAGCTACTCCACACTCTGTGAATTGTAGATAACCACAGAGCAATGCAAATGATCCTGTTCACAGGCAGGCAAAGGAGTTGTCAGGTGGAAACACAACTGATCTTCCTCCCACTGTGTGAACAGCCAGCTTTACATCTCTTAAGCAAATTCCTTTCAGCATTCTTTTTTTTTTTTGCTCTTAATAATTATTTAATGTATATTAAGTATAGAAATCAAGTTTAACATGACATATGTAATATGATCCATTTTATTTATTTATTTTTTAAAAGATTTTATTTATTTATTCATGAGAGAGAGAAAGAGACACAGGCAGAGGGAGAAGCAGGCTCCATGCAGGGAGCCTGACATGGGACTCAGTCCAGGGTCTCCAGGATCATGCCCTGGGCCGAAGGCGGCGCTAAACCACTGAGCCACCAGGGCTGTCCGAACTATACCTTTTTAAAAAAAAAAAAAAAAAAAAAAAAACTTCAACAAAGGGAATATCTTGAAAAAGGAGATAAAGTGCTTCCTTTTAGATGGAATTCTTTTTTGTAAAATATTTTATTTATTTATTTGAGAGAAAGAGCACAAGCAGAGGGAGAGACAGAGGGAGAGGGAGGAGCAGGTTCACCTCTGAGCCAGGATCCCAGGCAGGGATGGATTCCAGGACCCTGAGATCCTGACCTGGGCCGAAGGCAAATGCTTAACCAACTGAGCCACCCAGACACCCCAGAATTCCTTTCTAAGTTGGTGCATTCTAATAGTGTAAACACTGGACATGAGTCTTCATAGTTACAAGTAAGTGAAAATAGCTATATTCATCTACCATGGGGTTAACAGACAAAAAGGTTTAAGGCAAGAAGATAAAAAGCCTTCCTTTCATAGCCATGCACACTCTGTAGTGAATGAATGGGAAACACCAGTAGAAAATGCACACATATGTGTTCATACCAACGGCCTTTGAGACATGAACAAACATCAAACATCATCTATTTTCTGTTTATGGCACATTCGTTTCATTGAATAGGTTCAGATTGAGCTTCAGGATATACCTCAAGCTCCTAATATTGTTTTTAAAACTTCAAAACTTAAGGAAATAATTTTTTTAGTACCAGCCATATATCTAGAGAGGTTTTTATTTTGATTTGAAGTGACTTATTTTAAACAGACATCATGTGCATGTGGCTGTATATTGCTTTATACAATCAGTGTAAATATTGATGCGTACTCTTAAGTTATAGGATAACGAGGAAAGAATAGTTTGAGCTTTTTGGTCAGAAACTTATTAGTAACCACTTTTTCAAGAGATAATATAGAAATATTTATTCCTTTTAGATGCTTTTCTATGTAGGCTATTTCATGCTGTATAACATTTGAGAATTTATGTTTCTTAAAAATAACATGGCAATTATTGGACATCAATGTGATAAAGTTTTAGAATGTAGGTGGAGTCCGGAGCTGACAACCAAGAAAGAATTCTTGAGACATCTTTGGTGCAAAGTGGTGGTTTTATTAAAGCACAGGGACAGGATCCGTGGGCCGGAAGAGTGGTTGCCCCCTGGCCTGTGAGGGGAGGCTGATTATATACCTGGGAGTTGGGAGGGGTTTGGGGATAGCATGGTCTCTAAGGAATTTTGGAGGCAAGGTTTCCAGAACCTTGAGGGGGCCAGCTATTGTTGGGAAAAGGTCACTTATTACTGTCTAATAAAACCTGAGTCAGGAGACCCTTCAGATGTATATCAATGGGCCATGTTCATGAGGGATGATCGCCAACATGTAACTTGGGGGTTTAGAGATAAACGGAAATATCAAAGGGAATTTTAATATGTTAAAGTAGACTTACAGGTTCCTGGGGGTTGGGCTAAGATTGCCTTCTGCCCTTAGCAAAGTATGAATATCGAGGCAGTTGAGTCCCTAGAGGAATGTCCCTTTCCTTGTTTCAAGGACTTGTCAATGTGCTGTCCCAGGCTCTTGCCTTGTCCTCAGCTAGCCCCTATGTTCCCTCATCAAACACATATAAGAATGAATGTCAAACCAACCTCCCTCGGCTTGATTTAGACTCTACGAGTTCTGACTTAACCAGGACTTGATTAACTATATCCTTAAATAAAAAAGAAGAGGCCATGCAAAAGACTGAAAACTTACTACTAGTTGATTTGACCAGAGACAGATACACATGGAATCAGTCCTGTCCCCATAGATTACCTGCCATTTTCATTACTGCCATATAAACTATATTTTGCAACTATGGAACCAGTTTGCAGTGAGGATGATAATGTTAATATACAATTATACTCTCCAAGAAAGCACTGATTTTGGCATTAGCCACTAATTGCTCAACAGTTGTGTGAAAATGTGCACATTTTCTCATAGAGCTGACATGGTGATAGTGTGTAGAGACATGCAGTGTGGGGTGCATGGGATCCACTTAATTATTTCTATGTTTTTTATATATTTTTCAAAGCATCTTTGCAATTTAATTATATCACATAAATATAAATAACACTTCTTGAAAACTTCTTTCTGCCTCAAATTCCAAGAAGCATCTTGGCAAAGAAAACCAACAAGAAGGGAAATATCATGCTCAATAATTTAAAAAATACATCTCTCCCTATTGAGGACTACCTGTGGGATAGAAAAGACAGTTTTACCTTCCAACTCAGCAGATAATCTGCATGAAAATAATCTAATATGATTAAATCATCTCAAATTCATTTAAATGTTTATTGCCTGGACATGGAAGGAAACAGGGCAGTTGTAAAATGTAGTAATGGAAACTCCATGAAAAGTAGTAATTCATATTCTGCTTTTAGAAACTTCTCTCCTATTTATAGGAATATGTGGCATTGTGCTGGCATCAGAAGGGTTTCAAGATGAACTTATGGAGTTGACTCACTGAGTGAACTCATTGCTCTATTTATCTGCTACTGATTTGCACCTTAGCCTCCACCAGTGAGGTTGGCAGCAAACCCAAGAGTTAGCAACTTTGAACAGTCCAACCAAAAAAGCCAGTAGCCAAATGGTCAAAGTTGGAGCTGAAGGGCCAAAGCAACCGTCTCTGGTCTGTTCTCCTGATGACAGACCACCGTAGGCAGTGCAGTAATGTTTGCACTCAAGGCACTGTCTCTCCCTTTTCTCATCTGGGTGTTTGAGACAGGAAAGTGGATCTTCCCTACATTACTGGGGTTGTGGATGTGGGGTAAGGCCTCCAGTGTCCCTGTGTCCGGGAATGTCCCCTGGACATGACCTGGTCACTGGATGCCTTGGTGGTCAGGGGCTTCACTGTGGTCTGTGGTCTGCACATGGACTCCTCTGAGACTTAACCATTTCTCCATCTGGCCAACTGTCCCCAGTCTCTACTTTGGGGTCATCCATCCCAGCCAAGGCAGGTCCTGTGGCAACAGGTCCTGTATGCTCATAACCTGTCCGATAGACAAAACCAGTTCACGGTGGGGTCAATCTGCTGAATGGCTCATTGGCAGAATGTGCTTTTTTTCACTATTTGGGATTGACTTCTCTTCAGGTTTTCTTCATAAGAGCACATCAAAGAATGTCCAATTTATTTGTAGCAGCTCCCTACTGCCAGAAAAGGGGCAAGCTGATGGGACATAAGAGAAATGCATTCATATGAATGTGTTTGAGAATGAGATTATTTCTTCTTAATAGAGTTTTCCCATGAATATATTCTTCTCACTGATGATTGCTTATTATGGGCCCCTTCACAGATAATGTATACACTACGAATGTACTCTCCAAGAACATTTTCTTTTACATGTATATGTATTCTTGAGTATGTTCTTGAATAGGAAGAACATCACATGAATGCATTCTGATGAAAAAGCAGGTCTTAATAAAAAGACAGTCTTCAGCGTTCACAGTATTCAATAATCTTGTGAATATATTTCTGTGCTCTGGCTCTTTCTTTCTATTCTTAAGTCTTCAGGATCAGAGTCAGGGAGGCAGTGACAAATCAAATGTTCCTTAAAATGCTGTTAAGAAAGAAAACTGGAATCTGGTCAGTTAAAACTATAGGAGAAAGAGTTTAGCAAAATTCGGGACAGTGCTTGTTTGACGAGCTGCCTCCATGGCTCTGCTGAGGAGCTCAGCCCTCCAGGTCCCCAGGAAGGAGGTGATGGGAAATTCCCTTGGGCCTCTTCCTTTGTATTCCAAGAAGCAGGAGCTGGATGTTTCCCTAATCTCTCTCTTTCCTCCCTCTGCTGTCATTCCTGGTGCTCTTGCACTTCCTCCAAGAAAACTGAGACCCCAGACCCACTGGGTCAACTTCCATGGTAGGCAGATAGATAGGTAATGGTAGATGACAGATAGATAGATCTACCTATCATCTCTCCATCTACCTACCTATCCTTGTCTATTATCTATCTATCTACCATCTATCATCTATCATCTATTGATCATCTATCTCTATCAATCATTTGTCTCTATTGTCCATCTCTATCATCTACCTCTCTATTTATCTAATCAATCTGCAGAAATTTCAATAATTGCATAAGAAGCAACTTAGAAAAAGCAAAAGAGAAAAACATTTGTTACGGGTAAAAGCATTTTTATTGGGTTCTGGGTTGATTTTTCTGAAAATAAATCCATAACTCATAATTGATTTTTTCTAATCTAGGTTATATACATCTGAATTAAAAAATAATTTCATATATAAGGAACTTAGTTCAAGAAAAATAAAAATATGGAAAATTCAGTAACATAAAATGCCAACTTGCTAATATAGTTTCCTTAAATGTATATTCCTATGTCAGGAAATAGTTGTGAAATAAAGTCAATTCCCTATGACAACATATACAATACATTTAATGTTAGGCTCTGATACTAAACTTAAACCCTCAGCTGCTTTTCATTCAAAGTGCTTTTCATTCATCAAAGTGCTGGATAAACAGACAACTATTGTGTGCAATTTTAGATAAACATCTTTAGTGGCCTATAACATACATTTTTGTAACAAGCATTTCAACTTTGTTAAAAACAAATAGTTTTAGAAAGCCATTACCGTGATGTGTTCAGTGCCCCTGGAGGGCGCGCTCTGATTTTTGAGCCTGGCAGTGACGTCTAAAGGAATGCATTAACAAGGCCCGGGCTGGCTGCCTAGGAGAAAAAAGACTCAGACATGCTGTGAAAAATGGACTTTGCGTGATGAATTTTCTGGTTTGATAAGCCAAGCATTATGAGTATATCAGTCTAATATAAAACTTAGTGATTTAATGTAAGGCAAACATACCACCTAATTTACCAGTGTAATAACACATGCATTGTGTACACAGATATCAGAATGCTGGCTGGCATCCTGGTACCTGATGGTCAGGATTTAGAATATATATATACAGTTTCTTTCTTCTATTTAGCAAAACCCTAGCTTTCTCAGATTTCCTCTTTTTTATGTCTGGTGGCGAGCGCTCAGCTCAGGTAAACTCTTACTGGTTAGGAATACGTAAACATGCCCTAACGCAGAGGCAGCTCACGAGCTGTGGCTGGCCAAAGAAACCCTGGTTTGATTATGCCCCAGGGTCAGGTTTGGTGCCTCTCCAGACCCCTGATTTGGCCTCCAGGTCTCACAGGCCACCTTCCATCTTCAGCTGCTCCCTGCTCCCTCCCCCTACAAGGACCATGCTCTGCTGCTTCTTCTGTTTAAGATTTTCCACCCGATGCCCTCCATTCACTCTTTTATGCTGATTAAAGCCTCTTTGCCTTTGAGTTCTTCTCTCAATAGTCAAAGCTCAGAGTCAAGTCTCTTCAAACACTTCTATCCTGCTCATTTATGAAGCCATCCTGTAGACGTGTGATTTTTCCATCAGAATGAGGGGCTCAGATACCTGGGATGAAATGTGACTTCAGTCAACCTGTGTAAAAGACAATGCATGAATCAATGGACAAATAGATTCTCAAGATTTCTTTAAGCATGTAAGAGAAGTGTACAGGCCAACAGTAAGGTTTCTAGTTTGGGGATAGGTATAGTCATAAATAATAATAAATCTAAGATATGTTGCTTAAAATATCTTAGGTGATGTTCTAAGCATATTAATATTTGGATTCACTTAACTCATAACAACTCTATGAGATGGAGTATTATTATTATTATTATTATTATTATTATTTTATGTAAATAAGGAACCTGAGGCCAGAGAGGTTAAATTAGCTGTCTGAGGTCAGTCATTTTTAGGTTGGTGCTGTATATTATTTGGTATGGTCAGACTTTTCACTTGGAAAGTATTTTATTTGTTATTATAGATAATTGTGCCTGACATGATAGTGGATGTCTTGGTCTTTGGCTCAGAATAAACTAGTGAGAACAGATAATAAGATGGCACAGCAATGGGGAACTTGGCTGGCCAGGGCTCTCCATCTAATCTAGTCAGGAAGGGTGAGGACAGGCCTTGGGGATGGAGTCATGTGTTGGGCAGCAGCCGAGGACAGATGCCTTTGGGGAGAAATGGCCATGACCTTTAGAAGGATAAAAATTTAGGGGAGGAATCTCGTGTTTCCATCTCTCTATTCTTACCCACACCCTACTTTTTCTAACTGGTCTGTTCTTTTGATGTGAGTCTTTCTGTTTGATCCTTCCAAGTGTTTACTACACTGGCCAATAGGAGAAGATTGCATATGGTTACCCGATGTAGAAGAATTGTGGATATTGCTTTGAGATTTCATCCCTATGTTTTTTGTTCGGTTATGAATTAAATAGTCCTGCTAAAAAGATTGTGCCTTTTCAAATCAACTGTGCTATCCCATTTTTGTCATAGTTCATATTCATACAGTCACAGCGTTGTGCCATTATAGGTTCTGATCCTATTACTTTGAGATGAGAAGATCTGGATCCAGAGGGGATGGTGACTAAATAAAGACCCTGAGTCAGACAGCTCTGGAGACTCAGAGCCCTGGGTTGCAGGTAAACAGGGCTCATGCCTGGGGAGGGGAAGGGGGTGGCAGGAAGACTAGGGGTGGTTCACAGTGGTGGGCATTGGAAAATGAACATGGGAAAGCCGAAGTCTGTCCAGAGCCATGTTGCGTTGGCCTACCTCAGAAGCTTTTAAAAACCAGTGCTTTTGCCTGGTTTCTCTTGCCTATTTAGATATCTGCAGACTTTGCCTAAAGACGCATCACCTGTCTTTCCTGAGTATACACTGATCTCAAAACACTGAATAGAATGCACCCCCACCTTGGCTCAGCTCTTTGCTCAAAGGTTATCTTATCATGAAGGACTTCCCAGCTGTCTTAGGCAAAGACAGCAAGCTCACTCCCCTAGCCCTCATGGGGTACCTATAGCACTAAACTGGCCATTTCCTTGTGCTTGCTCACTGCCTGTCTTTCTTCACTGGAAGGTCACCTCCAAGATAGTAATTCTGTTTTGATCAGTGTTTTCCCAACGTTTAGAAAGCAACTGACTTACACTATTCACTTGGTAAATATTTATTTGATGAATAAGTGAATATTCCCCCAAAGCAAACAATTTACTGCTGCTGAAAGTGTTTCCACCTCTGTGCGGAAAATAGACTATCCTGTCTACCACGGCTCCTATCCATCCTGCCCTGTTTCCAAAACCAAGGGCAAGTAGATCCTAATGCCAAGTTATTTCTTTCTTAATTTTTCATATGTTCTGAAAACCCTACCCAAGGTAGTGACAGTTTAGTAAGCAGGGCTTAATTCTCCATTATGGTGCCGTGGGAAATACAATGAAATTATATACACTCAATTCGACCTAGGTATCTGTGTCTTGAAGAAAGACACACACGGGCTAAATTTTAGATGAGGGGTTTGTTGTTGTTTTTAAACCGAAGGCCCCTGATGGCTTCAGCGGGGTCTCTACACAGGCACAAATCTGTGTCTTTGAAACCTGTCTTTAAACAAATACATATTATAGAATCGAAGTTTTGTTTTGCCCAGGACTAAAGAAGTGTTGCCACTGGGTCTGTGTACAATGTCAGGAACTCAACACACAAGACAGCTGGAATAGCACTGCACCAAGCGCTCGGACAACCGTGGGCACCAGGAGGACGGTGTGGCCGCGCGGGACACCTGGTCCACTGGGCAGGCCCGAGCGCACACAGTCACCTGTAACCACACTGTCGGGTCCCCTGCACGGTCACCGTATCCACGTACACTGTCGCCAGCTCCTGGAGAGCTCCCTCGTGGTCCCCTCAGCCACGCCGGATTTCCTCCAAATGTTTCAGTTTCTCAAGTGAGACAAGAAACTTGCCATCTCATTCTTGCTGTAACGTGCATTTCTCTCCTTACTAGAGTCTGGGACTTTAAACATATTGGTATTTGAAGTTTCCAATCTCTTACACTGTGCTTTTGCCTGGTTTCTTTTCCTTTCATTTCCTTCTTTTTGTCCTTTCTCCCTCTCTTCTTCCTTCCTTCCTTCCTTCCTTCCTTCCTTCCTTCCTTCCTTCCTTCCTTCCTTCTTTCCTTCCTTCCTTCCCTCCCTCTCCTACCTCCCCTTTTCTTTTTTCTTTCTGTCCTTTCCTCTTTTTAAAATTCTCAAAAAAAAAAATAAAATAAAATAAAATAAAATTCTCATTAAACTAGGGGTCTGTATTTCGGACCTCAATATTTTTTGCATTTTGCTGCAAATATTTTTTTTACCATTTGTTTTTTATTTTGCTCTTTATTTTGCAATAGTTACAAAAATCACAAGCGTTGCAAAAAAAAAAAAAAAGGGAAAGAAAAGAGGTAAAAAAAGGATGTGGAAGCCTCGTGTACCCTTCCCCCAGTTTCTCTAGTGGGAATATCTAGTGACACTCTAGTGCACTAGTGCAGCCTGGGCGTTGACCGTCTACCATCCAAAGTGCTTGTTCCTATTCTGCCAATTTTACTGGTGCTCATTTGTGTGTCTGTGTGTTTAGGCTTATTATCAGTTGTTTAAAAATTGTATTCTCAGCTTCTTACATTGTACCACTTCTTATGTATGTTCCTTTATGATTTGTGATGTGGTGGGGGGCTTGCTAATAAAAAAATTTGGTTTTATCTTAAGGCCAAGAGATTACCTTTTTATCTTTAATAGTCCTAAAGTTTTGTTGTTAATGTTTATTTATGTTATCTACCTGAAATTTATTGTTTATAAGGATGTGTGAAGTTGAGGTTCAGTTTTATTTTTTCCAATATAGAAAACCAGCTGCTGTGGTGTCATGGGCCATGAAGCCCACCCATCTTTTCCCCTTTGATTTTCTACATAACCTGCATCCTATGTCAATTACCATATATAAATGTAATTGCTTCTCAATTCTGTAGCTTGTTCCATTGGTATATTCAAACACACACACATATATAATACACACCAATGGAAAAAACATATATATATATCCTACTAGGCTAAGGTCAGACTCCTTTGATAGAACCTTATAATAAATATGCATGTTTTATATATATATATACACATATATATATAAATGTATATATACACTTCCTGTTCATCTATCAGAATTTTCCAAGTTTTGCTAATACTTTGTTAAATAAATACTTGAAATTTTGTTTGGATGATAGTAGATTTCTATATTAATTTGAAGTTACTTTGTGTCTTTATAACTTTGAATCTTCTTTCAGCATGTTATTTCATTCCACTTAACTCCATTTTTTTTTTTTTTCAGACTCTTTCCTAGTTTGCTGCTTATACCCTGGTCACATCACACAAATGTGGTTTCTGCTTTGAAAAGATCCTTTCTCTTTTGCTGTGACTGGTTCCAATAATACTATGGATATCTGTCAAACTTGGAGAATTCTTTTTTTTTTAATTTATTTTTTATTGGTGTTCAATTTACTAACATACAGAATAACCCCCAGTGCCCGTCACCCATTCACTCCCACCCCCCGCCCTCCTCCCCTTCTACCACCCCTAGTTCGTTTCCTAGAGTTAGCAGTCTTTACGTTCTGTCTCCCTTTCTAATATTTCCCACACATTTCTTCTCCCTTCCCTTATATTCCCTTTCACTATTATTTATATTCCCCAAATGAATGAGAACATATAATGTTTGTCCTTCTCCGACTGACTTACTTCACTCAGCATAATACCCTCCAGAATTCTTATATTATAAAATCTTGATTCCTTGGAGTCTCTATGTAAATAAATCATGTAGTCTATAAACTACATGAACTTTAACAATTCCTTTTGAAACTTTTATCATCTTATTTTGGGGGTAAGGGGTCTCATGTATAAGTTCTTGTAGAATGCTGAAGAGCATTTTGTCATGTTCTGAGTCCGAGGTTTAAAGTACAGTTTGGCGGATACCCTTCATCAATGTAGTACTTACTCAGCAACTTTCATTGTCATTACTGCTATGGCTTGTGTTTTTTTACTATGAGTTAATACAAGCTATATAAAATAATTTTTATATGTGTATTTTCATGTCATTTTTTTTAATCTGATAATGTTATTAGGTTTCCTAATTTGGAAAAATCATGACATGCTTGGGCTAAAACCTATTTAGTCGCAATTTATTACTCTTTAATATACTGTTGACTCAAATTTTCCAATATCTTATTTAGAATTTTTGTATCCATATCTATAAAATGTGAGAATGCTTAAATTTTATTTTTTGCACCATTCTTTTCCAGATTTGGTATCAGATAAAAGGAGAAAAGTACCTATAAATCTAATTAGAAATTTATTCACTGATTCACTATTGAACAATTTATGGAACACTATAGAAGGATATCCTTTTATTATATAATGTACATACTGATAATACTATTTTATTCAAATGAATTGCCCTAAATCTTGGAACACTTAGTGTTCCATAAATCATATATATATATATATATATATATATATATGCACACACATATAGTATATATACATATACACATTGTGTGTATATATAAATATATGTATGCTGTATAATAATACATACAGTAAAATCCAGCTTCGAAAAACCATCCATTTTAACCTTGATCATTCCAGTATAGGTTTATCAATGTAAATAAGTTTGTTTCTATACTATATCCTTTTAAATCCTATTTGCTGGCTTTACTCATTGTTAGAAATTGATTTATTAACAGGATCTATTACCATCTAACTAAATGGTTAATTCAAATCAGATTACTTAATATTCACCCTGTAGTCTACTCTAGTGATTATTTATCATCGGTTTAAGTAGATGAGAGTTTATGCAGGGCCACGAATAGTCCTATATATATTCTGATTTTAGGCAAACATAAGCTTAGAAACTATTCTAAGGCTAACAACACGAATCATGAGCTAGTGTTAGGTTTCTCTAATATATTTTTTTCTAGATGTTTTGTATGTGATAGAATGAGGAACTTATTAAAAATATCTGATTCTTCAAATCCAATTGTCAAAAAAGTGACATTATACATTAGCCTTTTCCCTGATAACAGAGCTTCTTTGCTAATATTTTCTTTTTAAATTATCTTTCAAGCAATTTCCTTCTTATACTTTGCTTTACAGTCAATTATGAGGTATGTCAAGGCAAGTGAATATTTGAGAGATAAATATTCATTGTGGATTTTTTTAAAAGACTGCATTATAATTCTGATCCTTTACATTGGTATTCATTGAACAATAACCCCTTTATCTTGCTGAATATAGCCCATCACAAACTTCATGCAAGTTATGGAAAATAGCTTGGTTTATTTAGGAGGAGTCTTGACAATATGTTGGACTGAGTCTGTGTGTGGGTCTGCTGAGTGCATGCATAGCTAGGATTATCTCGTGTATTAGAATTGCCATTTCATCTAGAATTCCCACATGACCCATTTGAAAGTGAAGGGACAGCACTGATACAATGCAGATACTTTCTGAGGAGGAAAACATTAAGCTATTAGTAACACTGACTTATTAATTCAGTTTATTTCATGCCATTAGCACATTAATTATCTTACGGTGCTGGAAGAAAATGGGACACAGGGATTTTGAGATGAGAAGGAATGGCTCCTGTGACCAGAAGCAGGTGGGACCTCAGGCTTCAGTGACCTATGACATTGACCATTGGCCATGTAGGTAGGTTAAATATACTGAATATATTAAAAAGTGGAGAGAATAAAAGAAAGAGAGAGAGGGGATCTCCAAATAATTTCCATGTTTATACTTGCTAACATTTGTGGTGTGTCTTACACATAAATATGACAATCACACATCACCTTGGGCAACTGGGAAAATGTCTGCTTAGTGGTAGGAACTGTGTTAAAACACATCCTTCTGCTACACTTGGGTTTGAAACAGTAAGTATTAAGTACATGACATAATCAGAGGATGTGAAGTTGACCTAGGAAATTCCTCCATAGCAAACTCATGGGAGTCAATGGTGTGATAAACTTCTCCAGTGGACACAAGCCCATTGTTGCACTTGGCAGTAGGGTGTGGAGCCCTGTCTACTCAGCACTGGTCATAACTCACTGGGGGATCTGTAGATCAGTGAGGATATGTGACCAAAATGGAGGAGGTCTCTCTCTCTTTTATTTTTTTTTAATTTTTAAATAAAAACAATCCCACAGGTTTTATTGTCCTCTGGAAATAACGTGAAGGTAATGAAAACAATATGGAGTTTTAGAACTATACTCACAACAAAGGACATCTGAAAAAACAAACTACATGGCTTTCACAAGAATTTCTCACCTCATTGATCATTTCTAGTTAGAGACACTTTGGAGCAGGGTAATATTATCTCCTTTTAGCATGATCTGACCCAGTTGTTTTCTCGATTTTGTTTTAGAATGAGTCTCTTCAGCGTGAGGTTCATGTACTCATCAAACATGAGTTCATGTACTCATCGAAATCAATGATACAGCCCTCTATCCACATGTTTACTGCTCATAAAGCCACACCTGAATCTGAGATCTATTTTGCAAGTCTCAAATGGAGTCAGATGAAGAAAGTCAAAAAGTGAGAGAGAAAGGACAGAGGAATGGAGGCAATAATCTCTAGATCTGAATGGAAAAAACTGGCCATGACCAAAATGGACAGAACTCATTTACATTAGCTTCAGATGATGTACTAAAAGTGCAAATTTCTCTATGATTAAAATGTTACTGTGTTGCTTCCTTTTTGATTTTAAGCCACTTTCTCCCACATAGTCACAAAAAATGAAAATGATACCATCATCTAAAATCATAAGGGTAAAAATATTTTTTTTGTGTGCAATGTGGTGGGTTGAATAGTGTCTATCCATTATTCATGTCCACCTAGAACCCCAGAATGAGACCTTATTTGGGTATAGGGTCTTTGTTAATGTAATTATGGCAAAGATGGAGATGAAATCATGTGGGGTTAAGTGGGGATCTGAATCCAATGAGGGTGTCCTTATAAAAGACGGAAAACGACACACAAAGATAGGAAGAAAGGCCATGTGAAAACGAGGCAGAGGTCAGGATGCTGCTGCCGGTAATCAAAGAGTCGCCAAGGAGTCAGCAGGAGCCACCAGGAGCAAAGAGAGGGAAAGCAGGACCCTCCCCTAGAGCTTTTGGAGGGAGTGGAGAGTTACATCACCCTGATTGTGGACTTCTGGTATCTAGAAAAATGCAAATAAGTTTCTGTTGTTTTAAGCCACCAATTTTTGTACTAAGTTTTTGCAACAGCCCTAAGTATCTGATAGAGGTAACTTCTATGGAAAACTGGCAGATAAACAGATATGTGTGGAAAAGAAAAGTAATCTGGACTTAATGACAGAAGTCTTTAAGTCACTATAATCACAAAATATAAATTTTAGTATTTTTTTGTTTCCACAAAAGCAGAAGTTCCTAGGGACTACAGAAGTCACAATGAGGCCCTGAAGACATCCAGGATAAAAGCCACCTATACACCAGAAACTGATAGACATTCCTATGAATTACTCCAAGTGTTAGCTAATGGTATTTGATTTTATTCCCTCCTCCCATTGTTTTTTGCCTTCTGGCAACTGAGCTTCTTTAAACTAGGCCACATCAAACTATTTACTTTTTCCATAAGATGTAACTCCAGTACCTACTATCTTTTACCATTGAATATTTTCCTCTGACAGATTTTAGCAGACAGATCGAGGATGCTGATAAAGCTAAGCAGCAGTCCTAAGACTTTTGATATCCTTGGTCCTTTACTAGGGTTGTTCAAGTCTTTTTGAGTGCTACACTCCTGTTCATTTTTGCTTTAAAATCTGGCTTCATGAGGCATGCCAATCTAATAGAGGGAAGGACACATCTAACTGCAGGGCAGATTTATCATATTGGAGGGCATGCAGATCTAATGGAAGGGCCAACATATATAATTAGAGGACAGATAATTCTAATTGGGGAGCTTGCATTTCTAATAGAAAGCCGTGCTGGTCTGGTGGGAGGACATGCATATTTAATAAGTAGATACAGGTATCTAACTGGAGGTCACATATATCTGTTTGGAGGGCATGCTTATCTAATTGATTGGCATACATATCTAATTGGAGGCCATAGGTATCTAATAGGATTGCAAGCATTTCTAATTGGAAAATAGCGGATTAAAAAAAAAAAAAACAACCCTGGGTATTGAGTATGGAAGTTTCTATGGAAATGAGGATGATATAGTTTTTATTATGTGGGATAGAGAGAAGCACAGATAAAATGTTTATCCTCAAGAGCTTTCTCCTCACCTAGGATAACATGATAATTAAAGCTATAAAAATCAGCAAATTCATATACAGTGATCTACTCTTGCTCAATATATTTATTATTTTGTTATCATATGTTATACAGAATAAACATTTCATTTAACTATTAAGTTTTGGGGGGGCTTATAATAATTTCCCTAATCAATGTTCTTATAAGTAAAATTATTTTGACTTGAGTACATTAATTGAGCATTTCATCAGTTAATCAATAGAAGCAATAAAGAGCTATAGGATCCTTCATGATCAAGGTTTTTCTGATCTTTTAATTACATAGGCCTGCATTTATATTCTGGAATGGCTTTTCCCTATATCTCAAAATTATTTCTCAATTCATACAAAAATTAAAAAAATCCCAAGATGGAAAGAAACATTTAGAAATAACTGAACCGAGAATATACTTTGGGATATTTTTGGTAATCACAGCAATGTGAACAATTGAACTGTAATAGGCTTTTTGAGATTCTCAATAATCATATAAATGAAGTTAGTGACCCTATGGTGAAGTTTGAAAACTTGGACATTCATTGAATTCATGAGATGCTCAAGCTTGAGAAATCGACTCTCTTTAGGTGCTACTTTGGTTTTGTTTATTTCTTTGCTTGTTTTTACTTGGTTTTGTTTTTGCTCATTTAAAACAAGGACAACATTAGAAATAAAGCTTAGCTGTCCCATAGGAGTCTTCCCGTTTGGGTAAGGCCAAGCAGCCTTAAAAATACCCTAGAAGGTGTTATCCCATGCACTGGGAAGTGCATGTCTGGCAAGCTGAAAAGAATGCAAGCAAAGATAACTGCTTTATTCTATTTGGTCAGTTCCTATCCTACTTGTATATGGAAAAGTTTGAGTTTAAAGAAAATATTTAATTATCACTAGAATGCACATTTTGTTTTCTGATGTGTCCCAGACATCTGCAGTAGAGCTTGGCATATGGTAGACCTTACATAAATATTTTTTTGTAGGAGTGGAGGGAAGGCTCAGATCATGATCCCGGAGTCTGGGATCAAGTCCCACATTGGGCTCCTTGCAGTGAGCCTGCTTCTCCCTCTGCCTACGACCTCTCTGTGTCTCTCATGAGTAAATAAATAAAATCTTTAAAAATATATGCTTGTAATACTGACATAAAATCAGGAGAATTGAACTTTATTTGAAATTGTGACATTATGGAATTTATAATCATTCTACCCATTTGTGTTACCAATGCACAGCTGGTAGTGTTTCATTATTTTAAAAACATATTTTTCAAATTTATTTTCATTATTTTAGATGTTTCTATATTACATATTTAAACTGGATAGAAAATTTCATTCTGAATTATATTTCAGAAAACAACTGGATAGATAGTTATAAAACAAGACATAAAATATAAAGAATCTTTATAGTTTGTGAAAACCAATGTCATCTATCAAGAGCCATAAACAAAAGGACTAATGTCAAAGTCACTCTAGACCACTGCTTCCCCATAGAATTTTCTGTGATGATGGAAATTTTTTTCATTTCTGCTGTTGAATATGTTAACCACTAATCCCATGTGGCTATTGAGCCTTTTAACTGTGACTAGTGTGATCAGATAACTAGTGAGTTTCTAATTCCAATTACTTTAAACTTAAATTTAGATATTAACATGTGGCCAGTGGCTGCAATATTGGACAGAAAAGCTCTAGATTTTGGCCAATGCAACTTTAGGTGATTGATGTGCCTTCATAATTATTGTATTTATCCTTAAAGAAAAATACTCTTAGCTGTGGCAGATAGATTCTAAAGCTGTGTCTTATTATCCCCCCATTCTCCCCTCCTGGTGTATGTGTCCTTCTGTGAGTCCCTGCCCACTTCCCTGAGGTTGGGACCTGTGACTTGCTAATAATCAACAGTATATGGCAAAGGTGATAGGACCGTGTGATTCCCCAATGTCATATCCATACATAGGATTGTAACTTGTCTCATTAAGAGACTCATGTTCCTTTTGCTGTTGGTTTTGATGAAGCAGGCAGCTCTATTAAGGAGCCCATAGAGCAAAGAACCAGCCATGGACTTGAGGAATTGAGGCAAGTTGTAGCCATCAGCCTGCAGGGGCTTCTGCTTACAGCCACCAAGAAAATGGTGCATTCCTACAACTGCAAGGAAATGAATACCACCAGCAAACTGAGTGAGCTTGGACATAGAGCCTTCCTCAATCCAGAGTCCTGGGGAGACAGCAAACCTCAGTGGCATCTTAGCTACAGCCTTGCAGAGAGCCTGCTAAGCTCTGTTTGGACTCCTGCCCCACAGAAACTGGCATAATAAATACATGCTGCTGTAAGCCCGTGAGTTTGTGGCAATTTGTTGCAGGACAGGAGATAACTAATACAAACGTTCTTCAATATATTAATCCATGAGACAAGGGTTCTTTAGCTGAACGAGTCCTGCAATGATTATTGCTATGGCTTTTCTAACATGCATGATGAATTGTTTTTAGGTATATCTCCTATACCTTTATTAGCTTTGTGGATCTTTCCATTTGTGTTTTTGCCTGTGCTTTGGGAAAGGGGGCAGTTTGTAAACCCTCATCCTAATGTCTCAGCTTTTGACAGAGCAGCTGTCAGCCTCTGCTCGGCTGAGGCCAAAGGGGCACACCAGTCACACTCCTCCAGAGCTCTTGTCATGCCACGGGCTCCATGCGTGTTCACCTGAAGCAATTTCAAAACCCATTTGAAAGATTTCAAGTCATTGGAGCTTTTACAATGAAAACTGTAGCTGAAATAAAAGGAATGAGGACGTTTTCTCCTAAACACTATCTAAACTATTTATGATTTCATCAATCGTAAGCCAGTCTGTCAGAAAAACTTCCTATTACCATTCAAGAGATTGCTTGATACATATACTTTCCTATGTATTTATAGACTTTCCTACTTATTTTAATTATCATTATGAAAATATTTTCCTACTTATTTTATCAAATGGAAAATCTGTTTTTTAAATCTGCAAAGCAACCCATTAATCTTTTTTTTAAATTATTTTTAAAAAATTCATCTTTTGAAAAAAATTATTTGTATCAACAACTTGGGTTCTTGTCACCAAAACCAAACTGGACTGATTGAATTCAACATCCTTAAACCAAACTGTCAAGGTAGTAGGGGTGCAAGAGTCCTGTCTCACGCTGGAGCTGGCAGGGAAAGTGTCAGAGGTCTCGCTCACATGGGCACCTTACTCCTTTCCTACGTAATGACAGTGCATGACAGGGGATCAGAAGGATCAAACATTTCTGGGTCCTCGCATCAAAGGGAGCTCCTCAGACTTTTCCTGAGTGGTCCAAAGCCAGTTACCCTTTGATCCCTTTACATTTCATCTAGCATCAGTTTACAGCTTCCAATTTCTTTCTTTTAAAAAAAAATTTTGTATTAAATTTTTTGGAACGAAGAGATAGGACTTACTTTGCAGAAGTGATGTGAGGACAATTCAAGAGTCAAATGAGCCGGAGATATTTTAAAGAAGTACGCAGCCAGTCAGCTGTAAACAGAGGGAGTTATAAGAAGCCTTCAATGTGTTCATAAACCAGAGAATTACTTAGAGATTACTAGGAAGGAGTAATGTAGTTTCAAAATCCTCTACAATGCAGTTTTAGAAATCCATTAAGTCTCGACTACCTGGTCATGAAACACTTTATCTTCAGTTCTTATTAATTATTAATAAGTCTTCAGTTATTAATTAAAAGCATGTTTGAAATGATGATTCTGGAAACATCTAGCAGCTCACTCCTTAGTGAGGGCAAACAGTCAGGAATTTAGGATGAATGAAGCTACAACTGCTTGCTTGTAAAATACACATGGCTCCTGCTCTGAGAAGAAGGAAGTAGCAGGATTTCAGAGATGACTAAATAGTTGTGCTTCTACAAAAATGAGTATTTATCTCAATCTGGACTTGCCCTCTCGTGTTGTGGAACTCCAGAGGACTCTTCACATCCAAGACTTTGCCCATGATCTCCATTTTCAAGAAATGCACTTCTCTGACTCTTTGCCTAGATAACATCTGATTCATCTTCAGGGAAAATCTCTTGAGTATTGGAGTTTTGTTTCTTGACAGCATTTGCCATAACTTGTAAACACGTATCTATTTGTGTAATTAAGTTTTTAAAATTAAAACTTAAATTTTTTCAGAGCACTTTTGGGTTTACAGCAAAATTGGGAGGTGGGTACCAGTAGTTTCCCATACACTGCCAGCCCCCACAACCCCACAGCCTCCCCATTATCAACATTCCCCGCCCCACAGCCTCCCCATTATCAACATTCCCCGCGGGAATGGTGCATGTGTTACAATGTGTAAACCTATATGACACAATTACCCCAAGTCCATAGTTTGTAGTAGGATTTGGTTTCCATGTGGTACCAGATTTTCTCCTATGCAATCTAGGAGTTTTATAGTTTCATATTTTACATTCAGGTCTATGATTCATTTAGAGTTAAGGTTTGTGAAGGGTGAAAGGTCTGTGTTCAGATTCATTTATTGCATGTGGACGTCCAGTAGTTCTAGCACCATTTGTGGAAGATCTTTATTCCGTTGGGTTTCATCTTTGCTCCTTTGTCAAAGGTCAGTTGACTACATTTATGAAGATATCTTTCTGGGCTCTGTTCTCTTGCATTGATCTATTTGCCTATTCTTTTCCCAGTATGACACCGTCCATTTATAGTATGCTTAAAGTTAGGTAGCATCAGTCCTCCAACTGTGTTCTTCTTCAATATTGTGTTGCTCATTCTGGGCCCTTTTTTTTAAATATTTTATTTATTTATTCATGAAAGACACACACACACAGAGAGAGAGAGAGAGAGAGAGAGGCAGAGACACAGGCAGAGGGAGAAGCAGGCTCCACTCAGGGAGCCTGACATGGAACTCGATTCTGGGTCTCCAGGATCAGGCCCTGGGCTGAAGGCGGAGCTAAACCGCTGAGCCACCCAGGCTGCCCCTCCTTTGACCTTTCATATAAATTTTAGAATCAGTTTGTAAAGATCTACAGAATAACTTGCTGAAATTTTGGTTGGGATTGCATTAAATCTATAGATTCAGTTGGGAAGAATTGACACCTTGACAATATCTAGCTCTATGCTTGTTAGTAGGATGGAGGGATGACTTCCAAGCTCCTTAGATGCAGAATCAGTGTCATTTCCTTTTAATATCTGAATTATATATGCTCCAGGAGAATAGGGAGTGAGTCTGTTTTCACCCTAGTATCTGTAATATTTTGTACATAATTGGTGTTTGATAAATATTTGTTAAACAACCAGCTACTAAGCAAATATTCTGGTCAACTGAGAAAAGTCACCATGAACTACAGTTAAAGTCAAAGCAATGAAGTTAGTTGATGTTGCTTAGAACTTAGAAAACAGAATATTTCTTCTTCTGTAATTTATTACTGATTTTTAAATATTAGATAATTTTAAATGCCAAAAGTTTTCAATCTAAAATAAATGTGAATACTATCAGAATGCCTCAGTGATACTTATTGACTCCAGCACAAAGGATCTAAACACCTTCCTCATTGAATTTTGAGAATAAAAGAACAGTCTAATATGTAGAAATAATTCTGGTACACACAGTTCTAAACACATGAAATTTCAATCAAATCACAAAATATTACAATTATTTTGATCTATGAACAAAGCCATAAACTAGTCAGAAATGTTATGGTCTTTCTATGAACTTAAATTCTACAGGTGATTTAATGGAACAAAGATTAGCTTCTGACAGTTTCATTGAGGTTTAATTGAAGTATAATAATAAACTGTGCATTACACTGATCAGTGTTGACATGTGCATACACCCCTGAAATCACAATGACAGTTAAGATAGGTCTTGAATTCATATTGGTAATAATTGCTTTCTTTTTTAACCCAAACTCCTCCCATATTCTAATAAAGATACAGTTTTACTGTATTATGGTGTGTAGCCCAATTTCCAAGAGGTTTGGTCCAGCCCCTTTTAATGGGGCAGGGGGCTTTCCTGTGATGCCCCATTATCTTACATAGTGGGCCAACATAGTCTCTGCTCTCTAAGAGCACAGGTATCCATCACCACCATCCCATCCTGGGTTGTGTATAAGTAAATGTGACAGTGAGAGGACACTGGCAAATCTCCAGGGCACTCTAAATGTCACTTAGAACTGGAAGCACGTTAGCTGATGGACTGGTGGTTACTTTGAATGGCAGCAGGGAGGAGGCTTTGGATGCTGTATCAGATGTCCACTCATTCCAGGGACTGTCCACAGAAGGATCTTGCCCAAAGCTTTGTACCCCCAGGTGGCCCTTGTCAAACCTTCCCCATGGGGGTCCTTGCTCTCCAGGACCCTTCAGGATCCCATCTCATGATTACCTGCTGTCTCTCACTTTGAGAACCAAAATCTAGCACTATGATTTTTTGTTGTTGTCTTTTAAATTTTATTTATTTATTTTTATGTAGCTCTCACATTAAAGGCAATACTCAGCACAGAGCAAGTATCCAATAACTGTTTGATAAAAGAATGAATAAGTGAGTGAATTTTTAAAATATTCAAACCTCTAAAACTACAACGAAAATGTTCTTTCAGAGTTCTTCACAGTCAGACCTTTGCTGATGCTTTATGTGGTAGCATGAAAACAGACAACTGTAAACAATGAGTAGTGATGAATCTGTCTCTTAGAGTCTGCTTTGTCTCTAGCACATGAGAGAGATTTCTTCATCTGATTTATCTTCATGGTAGCTCAGTGAGAAGGTATGATGACAATTGCCAGGGGGCGGAGGTTAAGTGACTTGCCAGGGTCATACATCTAGTAAGCCTGAGAGTAAAAACCAATTTCAAACTCAGGCAGTCCAAGGTTGCAGAGGAAACTTTTAGGTTCTGTGTTATAAAACCTCTTTTTAACTTGCACACTTTTAAGACTGCAAATAATGTTTTCCCTTGGTAAATATCAAATACTCTTCAACAGAAGAACAAAAGTTGTCATGTTTTGGTATGTAAATATTGCCCTTTAGGACTTTTGACTGATTGGTGTATAAAAATATTGAGTTTCTGTAAATGCTCACATCTAACATAGGAAAGCACTCAAATTGGCCAAAAACAATATTAACAGCCAAAGAAGAGAAAATACTTTCTAGGGCACCTGAGTGGCTCATTTGGTTGAGCCTCTGACTCAGTTTCGGCTCAGGTCATGATCTCAGGGTCCTGGGATGGAGTCCAGAGTTGGACTCTGCACTCAGCCTGGAGTTTGCTTGAGATTCTCTCTCCCTCTCCTGTTGCCCCTCCCCACTGCTTACTCTCTGTAACAATAAATAAATAAATCTCTAAAAAAAAAAACTTCCTGGGATGGCAGAAACAGACAGGCAAAAAATGATACGATGAGGTCTCATCGTTTAAGGCAAAGAGCATACTTGCGTAGAGACACTCAGAGAGCAGTAAGCAAGTGCCCAGCTGTGGTGCCTAGCCTGATCTCCACCACGTCCCTCAAGGGCTTTCATCTCTGTAATTAGGCCTGGTCCCAGAGTCCCTATCCAGTCACCGTGAACAGAAATGGAGACAAAGAGTTGGTCCTATCACTTCCAGAATCCAGGAACAAAGTCATTATAAGCTCAATGATAACAAAACAAGCGTTGACTTTCAACACCCTGTGAACAGTACAGTGGGCAAAGCACTGAGCCTTCATGGTTCAGTTGTCAGCATGCACACCCTGAGCCTGCCTATGGGGGGGATCAGGGCACCAGTGACTGGAACTGCATGGGGATGACAGAGGGTCCCACCATGTTCTCCTGGGTGGGAGTCAGGAGATGACTCAGGTCTCATTGACCTGAGATGATTAGAAAACAAAATAATGCATATCACTTCTTCTGTCACTTATTTTTTTTGGACATGTGAATCTAGTATTTACTGAAAACTATTTTAAATTACTATTAATTTAATATTTAAATTCAATGTTTACTGGAAATTATTTTTATTGAAAGTTTTATTGAAAGTGATTCCAAGTTATATAAATCTGGAAGGTCAGATATAAAAATGGCCCACCTGGAAACTGTAAAATTTTTTCAAATAACACAGATTGCAGTTTCTCCAATACAGTTTGGATGATTGTCATGTTGCAAGGCTTATCATACCAATAGTGGTGACATTTCACTGGGTACTCTTCATGTACATGATCTGGGTTGCTTGTATCGGTTTCTTCCTTTCTATGTTTAGTAAAGGGAAGCCAGTGAATTCATGTTTGGAGGAATCTCAGACTCAGAGTTGTTTGGGTTCATAAAATCTGGAGAGATTTGTGGCCCTACGACATGGGCATCCTTTTCTCTAGAATAGCAACTCTGAATTCACAAGTTATCACAGTCCTTTTGAGAGAAGTAACTCTTTATACTCAGTAGTTTATGTTTGTGCCTATGAACTAAATGGCTAGGTTTCATTAGAGGACTCAATAGATTTTTTTTTAAACTGTCAAATATTGTTAAACTGTTAGATATTGTTTAGCTGTTTTGTTTTAGCTTCTGGGGATGAAGGGCTGGCTATCACAGACACAATCCATGTCTTGATGGAGCTGATTATGCATGGACAACATAGCAATTTTGGGAAGCCAATATCCTATAGATAAGCCACAGTTACCCTACGGTCTCATTTTACTTGAGCCATAGATGAATCTAACATCTGTTGTGTGGCAAAACGGGGAGGGAGAAAGCAGGGAGTGGTATGGAGCGGCCTCCATGAAATAGGCAATTGTTGTCTCTCTCACTCTGTGAGGAGTGGCAAATCTATGTTATTCACTTCCAAACTACAACCAAAAATATCAGACTTCATGTTTTCAAAATATTCAAATGTAGGCCTATCACTAAATTCAACTTCTCAATTTGAGCTTCTACCAAGATGAAAACAATTCATTAAATAAAAATGTTAGTAAGTTTCTGAGTTTATGGATGGCTGTTAATTTTATCCAAACATGGTAGGCAACAGGAATTTTTCTAATTATTTTAATAAAATGAAGCTTTATTGAGAATAAAATCTTTTTATGAAATGGTTTAAATTGAAATAAACCATGAAAGCCTGTCATTATGTAATCATAAACCCAAAGAATTCCATTAAACATAAGTTTTGTGAAATCCTTGCACAAAATGGCAAGTAGGCTATAGGCATCTAACTTACCTTCCCCAGGGCTTACCATGTTCTAAGGAAAGTGACAAAAAGAGGGATGCCCAGGTGGCTCAGTGGTTGAGCGTCTGCCTTCAGCTCAGGTCGTGATCCCGGGGTCCTGGATCACATCCTGCATCCAGCTCCCCTGCAGGGAGCCTGCTTCTCCCTATGCCTATATCTCTGCCTCTTGGTGTCTCTCATGAACAAATAAATAAAATCTTTAAAAAAAAAAAAAAGTGACAAAAAGAATATCCAAATATGGATAAACTTCATCCTTAGAGAATTGAGAAAAATACAGTGTCACAAACTGATATTTTCCATCTTAAAAACTCCTCCATTTCTACTATTATGTCTGTTCTATATTTTATATCTGTGGGTGTACTTTTCATGTTGAAATTGTTGTGATCATAAACATAAGAGGAATGTGTTTGTGTCTAATGGCCTTCTCTTGCTTTATTTGGCCAGAAACTTTGGCAACACTTTGATTCTCCTGTGTGTGCCTGGTCTTTCTGTTTCCCTGTGTTTGTGTGGGTTTTATGATCCCCGAAATCCAGAGGCTGATGTAGGCAATGATTACATGCATTTAATTTTGGATAAGCCAGAAAGTTTCATTGCTTCCATAAAGCTTTACGGAAAAAAAACCCTCATAACTACACACTTGTTCGCCCACACTCCTATGTGTCTCGGCGGACTGGCACTAGTGGCTATGCCTAGTGACACACGGCTTGTAATTCCACGGCTTGTAATTCTGCTCTGATGTGACTATCCCTGCAGTTCCCAGGGGGCTGCCCATACACAGATCTGAGCCTTTCCCAGGTGCTCACCTCTCATAAGAGAACCTGGTCCTTCCTGAGGTTGACAACCTGATGAGTCATCTGGTCACCTCCCCCACTGTAGGACAGCACACCAGCATGCCACTTTCTTGCCAGGGCACTTGACTGTGGATTCTTGTTGACTCTTGTTGTTTTTGAACAAAATGAAAGTTGATTGAAAAGAATAATTATTCGGGTGGTCTAGAGGATGTAAAAATTCAGCTATTTCCTGCATCTGCTAATTTGTTTTCCATTAAGCAGGGTAAAGGGCAAGCTTAAATGGGAACCACGTTATTTTGGCCCTGCAGAGATCTGCTTTTTCTGGAATGTAATTTTGCATTATTGCCAACACCTGACTTTGAGGGATGTTTTAAGAAACAACCTCATGAAAATAGAACAGATTCATCCAACGACAAAAGGAAAGAAAAGAACCCCGTGAATATACATCATTGTTTAAAATGTTGCTCAGTATCTTACTCAGGGTCCATTTTGTGAGGTCCTCACGAACAGCATTTCTTTGAGAGCCTGGTACCACATCTGAGGACCTGGTCACATCCCAGTTTAGCTATGTGGTTGAGACTCCTCTTTGCACTCAATTCTGGAAGACTGAAAGGCAAATGGATTGGCCATTTCTGTACCTGATGCAGACCAGACACCATCTTCCATTTTATACGCCCGCCTTACTTTTGTCAGATTTTCATCACTTACATGGGGTTTGTTGTTGTTTAAATACAAGACAGGATATAAATAAGACTTTTAAAAGACGCCATGGTGCCCTATGGGCATATGTTACCCAGAAAAGCAGGAGATATAAATGCTGAGATAGGGAGAAAGCCTCTCGCTGCACAGCCAAAGTGAAGTAGAGACAGGTTTTGAAGGAGCTGAATGCATAAAAATTACATATTTTCAATATAGGAAATAAGAAATTTTTGTTACAAAATAATAATATTAGAGGGGAATAGGGGAATTTTACTATAATATCTTTTCTGCTTCTACTCCTGTAGTTTAGCTGGTAAATAGAAACTTTATTGAAGGACATCATTGTTTTTGAAATGTATTTAATGGACTCGTATTCAGGAAGGTAGTTTTAAAGGCCCCTTCCTGATGTCTCCCGCAGAACTTCCACCTTGCCTGGGCTCCAGGCAGCAGAGCCTAAAGAACATCAGTGTTTTGGAAGTAAGTTCACTGTGTGTCTTGGGTCCCTGGGTCCTTGGGACAAAGGATTCCTAGATTGGAAAGACAAATCAGGAAGGCCACCTGTTCCTCAGTGCACTAGGACACAGAATTCTCTCCTGGGAAGTGATTTATTTCCTAAAATAAACTTGGACCTTGGAGTCATGAAAAGTCCCACTGTGGACAAGTGCTGTTCGGGGAGGCAGTGCCCTGGGAAACACCTGCTTTCCCTGTCACTCTGACCGATGCCACCAACAGGACGTGAGCCTTTCAGGCCAGGACTCTCCAAACACGCAAATTCTTAAAAGGGTAATTGCTTCATTTTTCCTTATTTTTCCCAGCAAATCAAGAACTGAAGAGCTACTCTTACATCTTATAATGTAAATTGGTATTCCACAGTGATGCGGTAGAAATATTTTTGAGTTGTACTCTAATTAGCTTCGAAGAAGACTGACTGTATTTTGCCTTTACTGCAACTGACAGCAAGGACAGATCAAATGAATTGAATTATTCTACTGTGGCTGGATGCACGGGGCTGTCCTCTACATTTAGCTCCTATAAGATATTTAATATAAAATACAGAAATAAATATGTGCAATTTGAATAGATTTAATAAAGCCTTACAAAGCTTGGGCTCTATATTAGGAAAAGTGTCAGTCAGGAAAGATTAAGAAATCTTATGGCCAAGGGAAACATTACAATTTATGAAAAACTTGGCTTGAGCCATAAACTTGGGTCCCCAAATGTAAATGTCAAGACAGTTTAAACTTAATTAATGTGAGTTAGAGAAAGAAAAATTTAGAACATGTACTTGTGCCCAGTTCTTGGCTACCTAATGTGAATAAAATGCAATGCTTACAGCGGTTGTCACACTGAAAGATTTGATCCTTAAATCAAGAATTGCTTTTTTTTTCTTTTTGAGCAGAGTTGTTATAAGAAAAGTTGGTAACTTGGGCATAAAATAAATGCTACAGATGAAAAATTCATTTGAGATCAAATACCCATTGATGTTATTTTTAACAATCTGGCATTAGCCCGTTGTCAATAGGCTTTAAAGCAAACTGAGCTGAATTTTTCATATGTGTCTGTTTATTTCGGCGGAGTCTATTTGCTAGTTGTGTCTCCTTTGAATGCCCTTGGGTGCTGTAATACCAACATCAGCCCTTCCCAAACTCGGAACACAGTGTGCTCAACCCCACACATCTTGGATTTTCTAGAAAGTCAAATAGGGTTATTCTGAGAGGCCTGGCTATGTTGCTCAGGCCTCTAGGATCACTGAGTTCACTGAAGTTATGTTGGCTCCATAAATTCACAAATTCTGTGTAAATTAGCTATTGCCACAACAACAAACCACCCCAAACTCAATGGCTTGAAACCATCCCTTAGTGTGTTCTGAGCCAAGGCTGAGGATTAGCTCATCTCATCTGGGCTTGGCTCATTTCTGTAGGGCTTGCTCAGGAATCTGTAGGTTGGCTTGCTTTCTGGTTTTAACCTCTTATAAACACCTATAAACACCCTGGCATAAATGACAACACTGTTGTTGAAGGAAGTGAAGGCAATGCCACAGCAGATCTAAAACCAGCCTTTTAACACTGCCATGGCTCCTTCCCTTCCCCATGAGCACAATCCACCCCCTCTTGCTCAAGCATGGGATGTGTATTGGGGTCCAGGGAGATGGGGTCCTCTCCTTTGTCAACGATGTCCTTCATACTTTCTGGCTACAATTTCCAGGGTGTACTAGGAATTCCTCAATACCTCAAATGTCAGCACAGTTACAGATTTGACCCCTCTCTCCATCATCTCTGTCATTTCAGTAGGAAATTAGTAGGAAAATGAGAAAAAAAAAAAAACCCACATGTACACATATGTCTTTAATTCACCATTTTGAATTAGGAAGCCAAGATTGAATTTCCAGAAGAAGTTCACTGTTGGATTTAATTAAGTTTTAAATTATGACAATCAGTATTTTTGTACCCAAGCTTTTAAGCAATGTTTTTATTAGGTCACATCTGTTATTTATGTTTTCATAGTAAGTTTATCAAAAATGGATTTTAAATTATTTAAAAGATGTAGTCACTACATTCTTTGCTTGATCAAATGAGGTACTGAATAAACTTCTCATTCCAAGGCTTTCCACTAAAAAAGATTTTATGTATGCAAAATGATACAGAGGATAAACTGAATTAAAAAAAAAAAAAAAGAATTTGCCATTCATGAAAACACACTAGGGAAGGTGGATCCCTATGTAGTATTTAAAGCATTGCCTCCATGCTTTTACCTTTGTAATATCTTCTTAAGCCCACTTGGAATCTTACCAAGGCTTAATGTGACTGTAACTGTTGCCAAGGTAATATCCTCTCAATCAAACCTCAAAGTCTATTTCAGCATCTCCTTATATAATTAATAATTCCTTTCAGTTATCCAAAATACTTAGCCCAATTTTAGAAAGTGGTTTGGGTGTGCTCACATACCACACACACTAAATACACTCATTCATGCACGCATGTTTCTTAAATGAGTAATACATGACATTATTCAGCAATTTGCTAATGTCATTTAAAATAGAGTCTACAGCTATCTTTATGAAAATAATGGCTCTACTGGACATCTATGGTGTTTTGCAATTCTTAATAAAACAATGGTTGCTATGAACATAAAGTAAATTTCTAGTAGAAGATTGATGGCTCTGTGTAATAGTTTAATGTTAATTCTGCATTTCAGTACTCGTTTCACAAGCTCATCCTCTATTTCTTACTTTTTACAGTATTAACTGCTATTAGCTGCTTCCAATAGTCATATTCTAGAAATTTGTAGTTGTTATTGAATTGTAATCATTTATTTTTTTAAAGATTTTAGTTTTTATTTATTCACGAGAGACACACAGAGAGAGGCAGAGACACAGACAGAAGAAGAAACAGGCTCCTGGGGAAAGCCTGATGCGGGACTCGATCCCAGGACCCCAGGATCATGCCCTGAGCCAAAGGCAGACGGTCAACCACTGAGCCACCCAGGGGTCCCATAATCATTTATCTTTGTATGCATGAGTCTAATACAGAAATGTGGTGTATTGAAGACAATCTTGGGATCAGATATCACCACTAGGGGGACGTTGAGTTTGGTGAATGCCTTTTGCTCCCAAGGACCAGAGTGGAAAGCATGAGCACATCCACCTGCCCTCCCAGGTGGGGAGACTGGCAGTTGTGAGTTCAGAGGTTGTAAGCAAGCTTTTTGCTAAATATTCATCACACACTGTGTCATTTGTTTCTCATGACGACACCCTAGGGATATCCACCTCTCAGTGGATAATGGGAAAATCTGGAGAGGGAAAGCCATTTATCTAAGGTACATAGCTAGAATGGGCTGAAGTGGCTTTAAAAGCCATGACTGTGTGATCCAAATGTGAGCATCTTCTAAAAGCAAAACTTTCCAAAGCAAATTTTCTAAGTCTACATATCATTTCTCACTTTCTTTGTGAGTATCATTCTCATAGGTCCAATCAGATATCTTTTCTTGATACTCCTTCCTGATCTTCAAGAGAACTATAAATGCCCAACGTACATGAATACACAGATGTACACACGGCCTCCTCTCTTCCTTCGGATTACTGGGAAGGGATGGAATAGGAATCTGAGCCCAGAGATTGGGGTAATCTGCATCCTGGATCCTTATGGCGACTTGAGATTAGAAAATATTTTATAGATGCTTTCTTCTCTTCTAAGTGTGCGATTAACTTATAATAATCCAGCTATGCTGGGCATGTAGGGTGGGTGAAGTTTCTTTATCACTGTTCCGATGCCTGCCTGGGAGTAACTCAGAAAAAGGCATCCGTTGCTGAGGTGAGCTGAACTGAGCTTGCAGGACAGAAAATCACAGAGTTTGGGAGGCATCGTTTCAGTAGATTGTGGTGGAGTGGGAGATCTAGGAGCCTCAGCCGGACCCCACTACTGGCTCCCCAGTTTCTCCCTGATCCAGGATGTTGGCAAGGATCTTATTCTGGCACTAACCTGAAGCAGATAATAAGGAAAGTCTGTGGGTTTGCTATCGTAACCTCCTCCCAGTCACCTGGCATATGTTTCCCACACCTGCCACTGTCTCACTCCAAGGTGAGCAACTGTCAACAATGATCTCTCAACCTCCCCTTCCTACTGCCAGATTTATGTGCTAAATGACTTGCAAGGATATCAATCAATACTTGTTATTTGAAAGGAAAGTGCAACTGGGCTCTTAAGTCTTGGGGTTACTTCTCAACTCCAGTTGCTTCTCAACTCCAGTTGCAACAATTTCTTCTTACTGAGCATCTCCCCAATATTCACTGACTGATGGGATGAGCCTCTCTGTGATGTCACCGCATTTGCCTTCTGCCCAGACTGAGTCCTGAAACCATGTTTATCAGATAAAACTGAATGGTGTCTGGTAAAATTCTTGAGGGGAATATACTGAAACTTGTACCATCCATCTTTCCATTTCAAAACGGCCGGCAGTGTAGGGACCAAGTACCAGAATCCACTCAGGACAATGTGGGTTAAGCTCTGAGAAGAGAGGAAAATGTTTGAAGAAAAATGTTGCACTGGACAATTGCTTGGAGAGGCTGATGTGGTCCTGGCGTTCTCTGGAGGCTTGGGCCAGCAGCAGGCAGAGTGCATGGTGCGTGTTGACTTCTATGATGGGGCTGGGTGCTGTGCCTCCTGGAACGGAGGCTTTGGGAGGAAGAGGCAGGTGGGCAACAGAAGAGCTCTGGAGACAGTGAAGCTGTTCACGGTGCCCAGGAGAGGTCTTTGATCGACAGATGAAAAGAACATAAGTTGCAGAAATCATGCTTCATGCCGAATCCCTTGTTCACAAAAAGCTGGAGGATCTAGAGAGCCAGATCAGCAACCAATGATTCTAGGGCCATTCTTGCAAGTTTAGACAGAAAGCTCAGATCCAGATTGCAAATAACATTAATAGAGTGAAATATAAATATTATGAATGTTATGCACACATAAATCACCTTTTTCTGGAGAACTTGGCAAAATGATGGCAGATCTAGTACTTTATAAAATCACATATGTACTATTCAAATGTTTAGACATATAAAACAATCTGAGATAATCATAAAGTATAATTTACTTTTCGGGAAATTTAGAGATGAGACGACAAACCACATTGGCCCAGAGAAGGGATATAATTGAATTTTAGATGAACGAGGGCATGTATTATATATGACTAAGATGAAAGCTTGAGCAACTTTCAATGGTTATTAGTGTACACTGTGAAAAATTAAAAGAACAGGGAAGAGATAGCAAAGGTCATAGGGTACAAGGCACCATGGGCTCAATTGGTTGGTGCTATTTGTGTTGAATTAACAAGTATTGTCATCTGACTTTATTTCCTTTTTAAAGATATATTTATTTATTTTAGAGAGAGAGCATGTGTGCACAGCAAGGAGGGGCAGAGGGAGAGAGAGAAACTCAAGCAGGCTCTCCACTGAGCTCAGTACGGGGCTGGATCTCACGACCCTGAGATCAGGATCTATGCCAAAATCAAGTCTGATGCTTCACAGACTGAGCCACCCAGGGATCCTCATCTGATTTTAAAGATAGATAAATTTTTACTGTAAAAACTAACATCAAGCATGACAAAATTCACAGGTTCTCATCCACAGGATTCTCAGGATTCTGAGGGCTGATGGCACAGAGTTGATTTGGTTGACCTTAAACCACCTGAGTGAGCCCAAAGAAGGAGTGTTTTGAGATGAGTCACAGAGGTGCTGGAACTCATGTCTTGTGCAGGCTGCTGTGATATGGTTTGCCCTGACCTGTGTTCACGGCCATGTAATGCCAGACCACACCCAGATAAAACGGCCAGAGGACACACATGCAACATGGATGCTCACATGCACTTGAACACCAGGAATGAAAATGCGGCAAAATCTTCCCACTGGTTCTTTGCCTGAGTTTGTTCCATCTGGAGCTTCATGATTGACATGAGTGATCATCTATATTCAAGCCTAGTCGGGACACGCTGAATACTTAGAGTTGAACATCGTACATATGCCATGCTCTCTTGCATCTTTAATTTATTTCATATTTTATCTGAGATTTTGAAGGATAAATATTTTATTGGCATTAGAGCCTAAAATTTGCTCACTAACTTTAAAGTATCTTATACTGGGAATACACTAATATGAATTTCTTTAATCATGCCAAATGTCTGATGTGCAGGAATAGGGTTATTATCCTGTAAATGTCTTTCAACTCTATTCTTTAGTAAATGTTTCTAGCATCTCACGGAAATCCAGCCATATGTGTTAGAGGAGCTTAGATTCACAGGCCTTATCAGCCATGGAAAGCCCTTTGGTATATGTCATGGTTTTTCCTTCCTTACAAAGCTTGTCACACTCCAGCTGCAGAGACTATGAGCTGGTTTGGGATTTTGTGTGTGTGGTGCATGTGTGTGTGTGAGAGAGAGAAGGTAGAGGCAGCTGGCCTGAGTTTTCTTTCCCAGCAGTTTTCACAGTGGCTTGAAATCTTTAATCTATTATCTCCAAATCTCCTGGCTGTGAGAAAGTGACTCTGTTTGGGTATTATTTATGTTTTACCAAAAAGTAAAAATCAAAGGAAAAGAAGAAAAAGTCAAGGCATAAAATCTGTAGGAGAGAATCCAATTAACAGCTTTGTCCACCCTTCACTAATTCCCCTTCCTTTATACACCTTCTTCCTCCTCACCCCACCAGTTTTATGAGTCCTTTCCATCTTTAGAATATTGATTTCAAATGTGTGAATGAGGCCACCAGCTCAGAGATTGCTAAGGTGGTCTTTAGGTGTCTGCCAGTGTCATTTGGTGAAACACTTGAAGAGCCTCACGGATGAGCACAGCCACCATCCTGGTCGGTCGGCAGGTGTCCGCTGCCACAGTGAGGACAGATGCAATTTTGCATCGGGTTGATTTGTCATCCAGCAGCCATGCCATTCAGAGAGCTGTGTCTTGCTTTCCTGGTAGGCATCTTCCTCGAATACCATTTCCTGCATCCTGATACAGGCTGCAAGGAAGCCAGGGGGTCTTAAAATACACAGATGACCCAGAACCTCTGTGCTCCCCACTGGGGGATTCCCTATATGCAAGGAGGCCCAGGCTGTCTCCACCTTGTAGCTCAGCATTATGAATATGACCCGGAGTGGTCACCCAGGCTGTCAGGTAAGCACAGACAAGAAGTGGGTGGCTGGGAAGCAGGGTTTGTTCTATTTCTTCTTAATCTTGCTGCTGAGTGTGATGATGGCACAACTACCTCCTAGGTGATTCCCCAAGTGAGGTGCCTCTGGAAGAACAGGGTTCAGCCCACCTCCGGGGCTGCTTGCCTTCTCCTAAGGGTCTGTAATTGCCAAAGCCAGCAGGAGTGTGAGCAGCCAAGTCACATCCCACAACACCACTGTGTCCTGACCGGTAGACAACTGCCTTCCAGCCCTATCAGAACATTTCCAAGCATGCAGCACTTGTAGAAGAATTCATTACCTGCCGCTTTGATTCTACCATTAACATTACTAACTTGGCTTCATCTTATCCATATCTTCATTTCCCTTGCTATTCATCAGTGAGCCTTTTTTTCTAATGCCGTTTAAGGAAAATTGCAAATCTATATACTTCTTCCTAAAAACTCCCATGTGCATATAATACTCCCATGTGCATATAGATTTCAGGTAACATTTGCTCATAATATTTATTTTTGTGAAAAATCTAGATGTGTCCTCAATCACCGTATCTGTGTCTGCATGGTCTTCGGAGAAGAGGCACCAGGATGGGATCAAACATGTAAGAGGTTTGCTGGGTGAAGTTCTGTGAAGGGAAAAAAAGGAGACAGCTACCAAACCCCAGTGCAGTCCGACCCCAGGAAAGGTAGAGGGTGGAGAAAGAAGGCTGGGATAGAAAGAGCCTCAGGGGAGTGCAGGGCTAGGGCATTTTGACCAGCCCAACAGGGAGTCTGGAAGCCAAAGCTGCACTGTAGGAGGTCCACATTGGGTAGGAATGGGCCTGCACTGGTGCCTCACTGCTGATCCTGGGCTGTGAGCAGCGGGGAAACACAGCCTTGCTGTCATCATGGTGGTGGACCCATAGGGCGACAACAAACCATTTCTTAGCTCTGTTCCCCACAGCAGATCTGAATAGCTGGCACATCCCTGACCCCCTCCCCAGCAGCAGCCAGTGTCCTGACCTTACTTCCCACCACAGATGAGATTTGCTGGTTTTAGAACTTTGTAGACATGAACTTATCCAGGATGAATTTATCTGTAAATTTCCTTTTACTCAAGGTAATATTTTTGAGACTCATCCATGTGGTGCTTAGTGTAAGTGTGGGCTTCAATTTTTGATTTCAAGTTTAATTAAAGTGACCTTATCTGGTGCACAAGCTTTCCGGACAAAACAAACACCAGGCTTCACTGGCAAGTGGCACCAATGACAATAGAGTGAGTTGCCTGAAACTATCCAGTCTGGTTGGAAAGGTTCTGCCCACTTGTGTGAAGTCTTCTCATTTTGTGCCTTGTTGACAGAGATAAAGCCCAAAGGCCTTTAAGAAGGCAAAAATTATGCAGTTCAGAGAGCAGGACAAACAATAAGAAAGGAATTAAGCTGTATTTGGGGACCAAGTCATACACGACTCCGTCAGAAGCAGATAAAAAGGAACTATTTTGAAGCTCTTGCAAATGTGACTCCCTGACTACCTCCTAACTGTTTCTAGGAAAACCATTCAAGTGCTGCCAAACTGTCGAGTCCGGATATCTTCTCTTTGTAAGAAAAATCTACTTGTTCTTGTCCTGGACTGTCTCTCCTCTCGTCTGTGCTCATGGGTTTGGGTCAATGTTCACATCTTTATTTTTTTCTTTGTTTTACTTATGAATCAAATGGAATTGTCCCTAAGCATCAACTAGGTTGTTCATCACATTTTAAGTATTCGTTTGCCAGCAATGGTTATGTATACTCTTTCCACTTTTCCTCTGTATATATTTATAATAGATATTTACTACTTGCATGAATGTCTCAAATAATGTTCAATCATAGCCTGCATTTTCCCTTCCTTCCACCTTCGCATTGAAAGTGGCTGGCACTCACTGGATTGCTGTCACTCCATGGCTAAAATGGAAGTTCCATGTGGGCGGGACCATTTCTTTCTGGTTTATTATCACATCCGCATGACCAAGCACAAGGCCAGCTATAGAGTAGGAGGTCTCACATATTTGAGTTAGTGAATGAAATCAAACAGTAATTTATTTCTTACCAAGGAGACTAAACAGATCACCGACTTAGAGAGCAGAGCAATGCAATGACTTTTGGTCAGCCCCATGTATGGAGAAGTTTCTAAGCAAAGTATTGAATCAATGGAGCATGAAGGAACAATAGATAAATAAATCACCTGTTCTGTAACTGTTGGCCAAAGACCAACCATGGTGGCTGTTCATGGGGTGAATAGATTATTACAGGGCTTTCTGTGGATGCACATCAAGAATTGGGAATCAGACACACGTGGGTCAGTTCTTGCCTCTTCTACTGACCGTGACATGACCTGCGTGCTTGGATTAGCTCATCTGTCAAGTAGGAAGGACTCTGGTAGTTCCCCATGGCACAGAGTATAGGAAGAATCAAGGTGGCGATGTGCATAAAGAGAAACATAGCGATTGTGAACCAGGCTTACCATTATGGTTGGAAGATGATTTCAGAGATGCTGAAGAGCTGATGTGTCTCAGGGGAGGAGACTGAACTCTTGCAATCACAGGTAGAAGTCAGAATGTGACACGGGAAGCACCAAGTCTCTGCGGACACTTGATTCTACCAGTTGCCTAGCTTTTTTTCTAAACAGTTCCAAAAACTTTTATTTTTTTCCATAAAAACCTAAAACAAATGATTTAAATAAATAGTCTTGACTTAAATTTCAGTAGACTCTCCCAGTGGACCAACTGCTCCTTAGAAACAAATTTTAACTTGAAGCCACTCAGCCCTTTGGGTCACTAAAGTGTTCTTTCTTGTACTCTGGCAATAATTTATCAAATTGCTCTCAAGTGCCTTAAAGAACCTTGCTGCCTAAGGTTTCTGTATGTTAGATTTATGCATTTCATTCTAGATTTCCACCCGTCTCCCCTCACACACACTTTTGACTCTGCACATTAATATTATGTGTCAAATTGTAATGGTTATTTTGGACACTGCACAGTTGATAACAAAGTGCATGTGAGACAGAAAAAAAAATAGGATATAAAAGAACAGCATTGATATTTAAATCAATAATAAACTCTATTAGCTCTTATAGTTAATAAGAGCTAACTTATTAAATTAAATTTAATAAAATTTAATAATAATAAATTATTAAATTAAATTTAATAAAATTTCAGGTGCTTCTGAGTTGACAAGAACATGAAAGGAAGCAGCCTCACCATCACAATGCAAGGATTTGGTACCCGTTTCAGTTCTACAGGCATAAGAGCTTCCTCAAAAATAATGGATTTTAGATTCTTTCACTCACTATAACTTCAGTGCAAGAGAATTCATTTTGTTTTACTTTGTTCTGTTTATTTTATTTCCAGAATAACAACTAAGTTCAGCTGTGCGTACCAGGCATGCATGTTCTAGCTGTATCTTGATTTCGAACCTCTGTATTTTTTCCCTATGGCTTCTGTGTGTCCTTTACAGTTTTGTCTGCATTGCTGGGGCTCATGCACTGGTTTTAATTTTCTCCTTCCTTGAAGACTAAAATTTTAGTCTTCAGCAAAGATACTCATCGAGACCTGTTTCCACCATGGCTGAGTGCCCTAACGTTTCTCAAGTCCATGCCTAGGGAGAGCTGCTAATTGTGTCGGAATTTCTCTATTATTAGTTCTTTATTGCTGTATCATAAATTACCCCAAAATGTAGCAGCTTAAAATAACAAGCACGTATGATGTTACAGTTCTGTGGGTTGGGAATCCAGGTGTGGCTTTGCCAAAGGTCTCTGGATCCCGGTCTCCAGGGGGCTGCAGTCAAGCTGGTGGCCCTGACACAATCATCTGTCTCAGGCTTGGCTGGACTGAAGCATGTGTGTCCACTAGTCTCACATGTGGCCATAGCAGGCCTCAGAAGGTCTGCTTCCAAGCTCACTCTGTGGGCCTCTCCCCAGGGCCACTTGACAGCCTGGCCGTGGGCCTCCCCCACGACCAGCAGCCCAGCAGAGAGTGAGAGAAGCCCCACAGTCAGAAGGGACACTTCATCACTTCTGCTGCATTCTGAGCTGTGGAGGTGAGGCTGTCCAGCTCATGCTTAGGGGAAGAGATTCCACAAGAGCGGGGGGGGGGGGGGCAGTGCTGGGGAGTGGGGAAGATTGGGGGCCATCTCTGAGCCTGCTCGCTACAATTCCCATTCATTTTTTCCCAATTGATGTTTACATTTTATTGCAAATCTGACACTGGGTGTCCAATTTTTCAATGTCTCTTAGGTATTGTGGGGCTCCATAGAAGGATCGCTGGCTAACTTAGAGACACAAAATTTCCAAGAGGTAGACAAATTTGCAGGGTAATAAAATTGATGAGGGTGGCTACAATAGAAATAGAATAAAAACTCTGTTATGCCCATTATTTGTGTGTGTGTTTTGTTTTTGTGTTATTGTTTTCTTTTCTTTTGTTTTTTGTTTTTTTTTTCCCAGAAGGAGCTTGATTCTATCAACATCTATATCCTCACTAGCTAGGAAATAATACATTCTATTTTTTAATTTGTTCTATTAGATGCTTAAACTGATATAGTTGAGGCTAAAAGACAATGTGGAAAGTTGAACTTCTATGGATTCTTTTTATTTAAGTATAGGAAATTGATAATATACTTTAAAGAGAGAGCAAAATAAATCTTTTTTTAAATTTTTTTTAGGATTTTATTTATTTATTCATGAGAGACACAGAGAGAGAGATAAACCCTGATAAAAAGTTTTCTGGCCACTACCATTTCTTGTTCAAGCAAATTCAGAGAAAAATGTGAGGTTTAAAGTTGGTAGACCCAAATCTATATCTCCATTCTGAGGCTCCATAGTTATGTGACCCTGACAAGACATTTTCAAATCTGCAAAATCAGGATTCATTTGTTACGATGCACGTCCAGGGCTTAAAACGCGAAATGAGTCAAGCAACCAACCGTGGCTGACCCAATGGATGAAGTCACCCTCACCACAGACTAGTTCTGCAAACATCAGGCTTCTTGACTATGAACAATGGAAACGGTCTCCAGAGCAACACAAGAAATCAATTGGAATAGTATTCAACAACTCACAGACCAATGAGGAGGCTGGGGCTCAGCCAACGTCCTCCCCCTTCCACGGGCAACTTGTTTGTGCAGTGCTCCAGGCAGGGGTGCGGCAGGGGACACAGCACCCAGTACCCAGGCCCCGTCCTGCCCCCAGCATGAATTCTGACTACTCTGTGATCCTCTTGCTTCAGAAGCATCCAACTGACAGAGGTTCACTTCCAGAGATCAGGGGTGGGGGGCAGGCGGGGACCCCATACCTTCCTTTTGGCTCCGGGGATCCACAAGCAAAGGGTGATAGTTTACATACTGCACAGCCACAGAAAACAAAATTCCACCCCATCATCCCAGGGAAAAAGAGGACAAAGCAGAGAGGAACATTTTTAATTAAATCCTGGTAAGTTCTAAAAGGAGCATAGTCTAATTAGTGGTCTTCATACGCCTGAAGACAAAATGTGTAAACAGAGACACCTAGTTGGAAGAGGAACCAAAATAAGAGGCCAAGAACTAGGGACTCACAGTTTCTCCAGCTCTGTCCTGGCAGGGGGGGGGGCCTGGGGGAGTGGAGGGGGGCAGGTCTTAGCCCTAGAACACATCTGGCCAGTTCCTCCAAGGGAGGAGCTTAGAGACCACAGGTCAGACCACCATTCACCATCCCCTCAAGTGTGTCCAAGCCATAAGCAAGCTTGTAGGGACCACACTGTCTGGGTCAGAGCTGCTGACCAGGAGGCGAGGCTGGTGGTGGAGCAGGAGGGCCTGGAGGCCCTTGTCTTATGCTTGTCATCACCTTGGATGCAGTTAATTAAAAGGGCTGCCTGCATCTGCCTGAACCCAGGCACTACATTTAGGACTCATCAGAAATACCAGCAGTGACACCAGAGCAACTGGAATGATTTGTATTGGAGAAAACACTGCAGAGAAGAGATGATATGCTTATTCTATAATATCTACCCAAAATGTCACAAATTGGCTTGAAATAAAAATCTGAGCTCTGTGTCATGCAAATTCAGTAAATGCCAACTATCCAAATCACAAGCCTGTCCTCTGGTCCCACCTTCAGTCCCACACTACACATACCCACACCACAGACACAGACCCATACATACATGGTATATACCACATATACCACACATATACATACACACCACTCACAGCACACATACCCCACATACCCCACATCCACCATACACACCACACACATAATACCATACACACCATGCACACACACAACACACACCCATACATATGATACACATATCACATATACACACACACACACACACACCATTCATCTCATCCTCAACTGAACACACCAGACATACTGACAGAGTGAATTGGTTTGACCTTTCTGCACTGACCCTCAGACTCCTTGTGTATACACTGTCGGCTGTGTTTCCTTTTCTCTAGAAGGAATCCCATCAGCATCGACCTCCTCAGGAGAGAGAGGCATGTGGGGTGATGGGGCATGTGGTGTCCACACCTCCACACACCCCAACTGTGGGTGCCCCACAGTTCCTGGCCCACTGGAGGCATCAGTAGGGATGTGTCTGGTGAGCAAGGGAGGCGTGTGCCTGCGTGGGCAGCCGTGGCTCCCGGAGCTGATTTCCTCTCTGAGAAAGAAGCAGCAGTCATTCTCCGGGTGACACAGCCTCCCTGGGTCCAAGCAGATGACAGGAGCCTCTCTGCTGCCCATGCTGCTCCCACCTTCCGAACGTGACCACACAGATAGCTTTTCCCTGGAAAGTCCCTTTAGGCAACGACTAGTATTAACAACAAGGACACTCATCATCAGCGCCCAGGATTCTCTCTCTTTCTTTCTTTCTGTTGGAAAAATCTAGACAGATAGAAGCAGGTGAACGGGGCTGCTAACCTCCATTCCCACCTCCCACTGCACCTGCTCATCCCGAGGCAGGTAGAATGTCGCACAGCAGATGGGCCAGGGGACCAAACGGAAGGTGGGGGATGAAGGAAGATCAGTGGCAGCAGGAGAGACAGAAAGTCGGGCAACTCCTTAACCAGAGATGTGGCTGCAAAACGAGAACTTGGCATTACCAGGTGACCAAGACTGAAGTCATCACCGAGTTAGGCTGGTATATAATTTGGTCTGTTAGAAAAATATTCAAACTTCACCATTAGAGCCCACAGAGATTATTTTTCCCTCTAAACATACTACAGCGTGTTTGCAGCAGCACAGAGTTTACGAGACAGAGACATTTTACATTGGAATGGACGTATTTGTCCTCGTCTGTGCTGTCGAAGAGAAATTACAACTCTGGTATTTCTTAGTACAGCGTTTTCTTAGTGTGTGCATGCATTGGAAAGCCCGAACCTCACATTCTTCACTTTATAAGAAGATGTTTCCCATTCATCATTACTTTTAAAATATCAATGAATGTGATTTAAGTGAAATTAATAAGAAACTCATTATGCTCTACAACATAAAGGAAAACATTTCCTCTTACAACTTCAAATGGTTGGGTTTTAAAGACTATTAGCAAAAAAGCTTAGCGAAGTTGGCTCGTATGGGGTTATATAATATTTAGTTCAAAATTGTTTTCAAAATGTTAGGCACTAAATTGGATAAAATTCTATCAGCTGAAAGTTCTAGGCAACCATTGGATGATTTTCAACACTTATAAATTCTGAAATAGATATTATAGAACTAATTAAATCAGATATTCATTCCCCAGATACCATGAGAAAGCTGAGTGTAATTTATATCCACTTTTAGGTATGTCATATATAATATCCTATGAGTTAGCTTCTAACCATTATTTGCATAAAATTTCATGACTATCTAGATATTTAACATGCTCAAAATTGGTACATTGGAAAACTAATTCTATCTCTCTACACACGGTTGGAAGCAAAATATATTTGACTACTTTTAATTAATATTTCATAAATATGAAGAAAGCTGCTGTGCTGGACTTTCCCAGTGAAACCACAGTCTTACATGACACATATTGACTAAAGACTCATTGCTTCTCAGACTAAATCAGAATGAAATAGATCATCTTAAATCAAAATTAATACAACCACTGTTTGTCTTTGCAGAGTAAATGCAGTGCAAATCAGCAAAACTTAAGAATTGTTTTTAAAGACGACTGTAGAACAATCTATACTGCTACTATAATTGATTTGCATATACTTGAGGCATGTGGCATCTTCATTTTGTAATTGTACTCTAAGAGTGCTTTACTTTGAAGAAACAGATATAAGGAAATAAGATTTAAAAAGACAGGAAGGCAGGGAGGAAGGAGCAAAAAAAAACCCCAAAAAACAAAAAAGGAAAATGAGAAAAAAGAAGCCAGCTTTTTTGAAGCCTTTCATTATAGTGAAAAATTATCTTATTTACTCTCTGGTTGTTATGCTGCACAGACATAGGTCACAATTCACTTTGGTATTGTACGTATGCTAACTCGGCCAAACACTGTGCCTGAAGTGTGCTGGTGAGGTTTGAAGAATGCACCAGTCACGGCCTAGAAGCCCTGCCCACGTGCCTCAAGAGCAGGAGGATGGAGATCTTCTTTTGCATATTATAGATTTATCAGATGCCATTTTTGGTAACCAATAACCACTTCTTGTGTCTGGTAAAGATGATGAATCATGAGCTCCTTAAACTTTTCCCACTATATATATGAAACAATTAAGATTTACTTGACCTTAAACCAGTGATCCATAAAGAAACAGATGGGCATAGTGCGCCTTCTGAGGTGGTATACGATCAGGAAGCATCACTTTTGGTTGTTACTCCCAAAATACATCACGTTTTGACAATTACAAGGCAACACCTGACAGTCACTACAGGAGGGACACTCCGCACAACGACTGGCCTGTGATCTTTACAAATGTCAAGGTCAAGAAAGACAAAGGCTGAGGAGCTCTTGTGAATCAAAGGAAAGTAAACAAATAATGACAGCTTGTGATGCCGTGTTGGTGCAGGAACAGGAAAATAAATACTTCAGAAGGACACTGTTGGTACAATTGACAACGTGTGCAGGACTGTGCATTAGTTAACAGTATTGTATCGCGTTAAATATTCTGATTTTGATCATGATACAGTGTGAGGCAAGAGAATGTCTGTGCTCTTTGGAAATACCGAATAAAGTGCTTAAGGGAAATGGGGCAAATAAAACAGTAGAATCCAGAAAAGGAAGAATAGCAGTAACAATATGAGGAGGGGGCAATTTTTCATCTTATTCTCAAAACTCTTTCCTAAGTTTGAAATTAAATTAAAATGAAAGGTGACCAGAACACTGTGCCTGAGTTGCCTTTGCCCAAGAGGGCCTTTCTGTCAACTTGTCATGACCATCTAAACCACACCCTGGAAGGTCAAGGACATGCTCAGTGCGGAGAGCACAGCTGTGTGAGCTCCGAGCCCAGCACTCACCCAGGGCACCGACAGGAGCAGAGGACACTTGACATGGACAGTCACTGTGGAGGGACAACTGTGCCTGGGCTGGTGAATCTGAGTTAGCTGTTTCTTTGAACTATTCATGAGGTGACACCAAGTGATGGCTTCCATTTTAGACACTACACTAATGTGGCTTGACAAGACAGTTGTTATCACTTCCTGAGAGCCAAGTTCATCCTCCCACATGCCTTACTGACTTTAATTCTTAGATACTCATTTTTCAGGACCAGAACTAATTTTGACATATGTAGAACAGCAAAGAGAATCCAGTTTTCTGATTAATTGCAGGTTACTGTTTCCTCATGTAAATTTAAATTATATCCGGGGATGCTGGGTGGTGCGGCGTGCTAAGTGACCAACTCTTTTTTTTTTTTTTCTTTCCTTCTTCTTCTTTTTTTTTTTTTTTTTATAGTGACCAACTCTTGATCTTGGTTCAGGTCATGATCTCAGGGTCTCAGGGTTGTGGGATGGAGCCCCAAGTCAAGTTCCAGCTGGGTGTGGAGCCTGCTTGAGGTTCTCTCTCTCCATCTCCCTTTGCCCCTCCTTCCACTCTCTACATAAATAAATAAATACATAACCGGGTCATTGTGTCTTGTGATTTTAATTATCAAAGGCAATGTTTTAATAGTTGTGTCAAATGTTACTTTTTTTTTTTTTTACAAAGAAAAGGGTAAATCCTGACTTTTGTATAAACAGAAAATAAACATGTGTCAAATATTTTATTTAGCACAAGGGAAACCAGTACAATTTCACAAGCAGTTAAAAAGAGAATTCAAAACACGCACATATTTACAAGTCATCAGGAATGCTAAAATAAATGTATGATATAGATGCAAAGCTGCTCAACGTCCACATGATAATATTCAATTGCATTTCTAGGGACAAATTTGCATTTCTAAGGATAGGATCACTTGCATTACTATAAAAATTCTACAACTTGATGTGTTATAAAATAGCTCAATCAAAGACAGAGGTAACCGAAAATGTGTTAGACATGACACCCAATAATCTTTTTTTTACTCACTTCAAAGTCTTTCTTAATTTTTCCTGACAGTTGCTTTTGGGAACTACGAGCATTCTGGAGTAATTATTCCAAGAACCATCCAGTGCTTGGCTTCATCATTTAGGGGTATTGGCTCAAAAGAAGTAAAATCAATTTTTGGAATCAAAGCTCATCACTCTGGAAATCTATTAACCTCAACAGGCAAAGATGGTCTTGCTAATGTTGATCTATTTATTTTTATTTATAGCATTTTTAAAGGTTGAATTACTGGTTTATTACTGAAGACACTGTAAAAATTTCATTTCACTTTGATTCACTGGAGTCAAAGCTTGCAGTACATTTTGGTAAATCACTTAACTACATCAAAATGAAGCAGTAAGATTAAATAATAGAGACAAGAATTTTGGTAAAATGTAACTCTGAAGACAATGTCATTTTTTCAGTTTCACAGGGTAGGAGTTGGAGCCCTGGCCCTAGAGCCTAACTCTTCCCAGTTACTCATAGCTTGGGGTGATTGTGGTCAAGTCAGTCTCCTGCCTTGCCAGGACTTAGCTTCCCTACCTACAAGGTGGGCATAAGAGCAGGACTACTTCATAAAGGGGCTATGAGCATGAAAATAGTCAATATGCAAGGGTGGCAATAGATCTAAAGTTAGAATTATTAAGTGATATGTGAAGTTGGCAGGGCCTTGGACAGCCTGACCTCAGCTCCTTTCTGCATTCTGCACCTGTGGGTTAGCCACCCCCCCACCCCCCGGCAAACAACCTTCCTCATCCAGCAGACCAGGTGAGGTGGCTGCTTCAGCCCAAGTAGCAGGTTCTGTCTCCCTGCCAACTGCAGGATCATTCGAACAAGCCCTCTTCATCCTCCCATGGGATCTGGGGGTACTTCACCCTCTTGTCACCACAAAGCTGTCTCCCACAACCTGCTGGCTCCCTTTGCTTCCAAGTGCACACCCCATATGGCCCTGCATGGTGTGTGCACTGACCCCCCCCTCCCCACCAGCCCAGGCTGTGAGTTCGTGTGACTACCCAACTGCTGTCAATTGCATCTGTTTAGTGCCATGTGTGTGGCCATCCCCGTAACCCTAGGGCAGGAATCCCTCCCTCACCGAAGGGGAGGGGGGACAGGAGATGATTAAAACAGCATGGCCCATGACAGGTGCTCAACAAATGATCATTTTTATTGTATCTAGAAATGTCATCGTCCCTGGTGCTGTGCCATGTAGTTTTAGCCTAGTGTGTAGCTCATTAACAGTAAATAAATTCACTTTGAAATAACAGTGGGATGACATTTTAATATTTTAATCTTAGCTCCAGCTGATTGCTGCAAAATACTCTGAGTTTTCCGAGACGCAGGAAGTCCGGATTTCATGGGCAACCTTCTGATATTGAAATTTTGATGGTAAACTTAAAAATGAATATAATCCCCTATGGGGCAAACAAAGCCCGGTTGGGGGCTTTTAAAGCCTGGGAATTTTCTGTTAGTGAAGTAAAATCTCAGATGCTCAGGTGCTGTAAGGCAAATACCAATTTAAAAAAAATTTTTTTTAGCTGTCTTTGGTGCAAAAGAGAGAAGAATTTTCTCCTTCCCTTTTCTGAGAACACGTACTTGAGAAAACTTGTAATTATAAATTCTTGCTCTTCCCTTTTGAGATGCATGTAAATCCTTCTAAAGCCTACACAAGCTTCTTGCTACTTTACAACCCAAAGAAGTTTTTCTCAGTGACCCAGGAGCTGTCTCTAAAATGTAATCATCAGGGAAGATGATGCCCCATCTCCTAGTCTCAGTGGAGACACTCACTCACCAAACTGCTTGGCCCAAAGTGTTAAAACAATCTCTTTTTGTGAAGACTTAAGAAGTTTATTTCCCCTCTGGATAACGGCAACTAGCTAACACAGGTGGCCACCCTGACTGCCAGGTGCGTGTAGGATGAACTGTGTGTGACAAATGGTGCTTCCCAGTCCTCGTCCTTGAGGCCAGCTTGTCATTTACCCTGAGATCATGAATGTCACAGGTCACAGCCGCTTGGCTGTATGAAAGGCTGAGATTTCCTTGGGCCTGGCACTCTCTCCAGCGGGCCGCCCGTGATGTGCAGTTCCGTACTTCTGCAACAAAAAGGATATATATATATATATATATATATATATATATATATATATATATATATTTTTTTTTTGTCTCCTGCTTTGTGAGAGGTTTTCCTGGCTGGCAAGTAGTTTTGTTTCTAATTATTTCGCCCATGGTGCCTCTTTTCCGTCTGGTTCCCAATGATCAGACAAGCAGGGTTGACCAAGTAAGGTAAGACCCTCTTGGTGGTCTTCATGGTTTGACAGCTCACTTTCCTTAGCAATGGCTGCAAAATAAGGCTTCTCCCTGAGGTGTGTGCACCTGTGCCTTTCATATGCTTGTTCCCTTTTTTGGTATCTGGTCTCAGAGCTGTTCTGTAAGCTCAGTGGAACTATGGACAGAGGAGGCAGGAGGACACTTGGCATTCATCTGACCTGAAGGCCGTGGTCACGCCATCCCAGACAGAAACCATCCTTTGCAGCACACTCCTCCTCCTGCAGAACATCTCCTTGTTTCCAATTCCCTTCCTCCGAGAGGCTGTGGAGTCCCTTCCGCCAATCACTTTCTCCTAGACGTGGTGGTTCTCGATCTTCTCCACCTCTCTCCTCTTTGTGACTCTCTCTTCCCTGCCCCTGACGTTTAATCTCCAAAATTTCAAGATCCTCCCCTCTCTGGATGGCTTTAGACCCAAAAGCTCTAAGAACTCTCCTTTTAAATATGTCCATGTGGATCATAAATGGATTCGAGCTAAGGGGTAACTTCGCACAGCCGCACATCCTAATAGTGATCTGTCCTCCACAACGGGGACACCAGAAGCTTTGCAGGGTCCTCCACCTTCTCCCCAACCTCCTCCTCTGGGTAAAACCACTAGGCTTCCTTTCTCCCCCAATCCCTCTCCCCCAATCATCCTTTGTAGATCAAGGATCACATTCACAGACATTGTTTTCTTATTTTTCCCATTCCCCCCCCAAAATAAATGTTTACTTTTTTGAGGCCAAAAAAAGCCCCCTCCCTCCATATTTCCTAGATTCCAAAACAGAATCAAATAGAAGATACAACATAGAATAAATATGTTTTTAGTAAAAATCAGAAAATAAACATCACTACTTTGAAATGCAAGCATTTTTTTGAAAGAAGAATCCTGTTTTCTGAAACACCAAATTATGGGTATGTACTTTTTCATCATGAAACACATTATTTTCGTCTACTCACAAATCAGCAGACAGCAGTCCACGACGTTAGGTATATTGTCTCTCCACTACTTGCAAGGCAGAGAAGAGGCTGTAAAAGGGTTTTTAAATTAGGAATCTCAGAAATCAGAAAAAGAAGATCATAGTCATGTATTTCAAGTAGGGAGGGAAACCATGCCTGCCGGTCCAGTCCTCCCATGATTTCTCTACCACTGTGCCCCGTCCCTCCTAGCTTCTGGCCATTTGGTGGAGGAACACCTCCTCAGTCTACATTGCTCACTACTTCCCAGGCAGTGCAGGTCAGCAGTTTTGAAGTTTTGAGTGAGCTTGTGTGTTGCAGGTAGTGTTGAGTGCATCTAGGGCAGACCTAGGCTGCGAGCTCACCACAGGTGGGACAGGCTGGGGGTGGGGGGTGCAGTGTTGCTGCCTGAGAGCTCCATTTGCCTTTTTCTTCTTCCCATCTGGAGGTGGGACTGCATGCAATTTTCTTCCTTGATTTTTAGAAGCGATGTATTTTCAAAAAAGTGCTAAAAAAAAGTCAATGAGCAGAGCATTAGGTTATTTTTTTTTTTTATACAAATGGGCCTGGCTGGGCTGGCCCTGGTTCCAGTGGCTTCCATAGGACCCTCTGTGTCCTTCCTTCAGGTTAGATTCATACCTGTGCTTACCATTGTCCCCTGTGGTACATACCAAGGCCATTGAGCAAACTGCTGTTGGATTCTCTGTATTTAAGTTACACTGCCCAGGACACCTGGATAGCTCAGTGGTTAAGCATTTGCCTTTTTGACTCAGATGATCCTGGAGACCTGGGATTGAGTCCCTTGTTGGGCTCCCTAAAGGGAGCCTGCTTCTCCCTCTGCCTGTGTCTCTCATGAATAAATAAATAAAATCTTTTAAAAAATGAATAAACTATAGTGCCCCAGTGTAGGGGTGGCTCAGAGGGGACAGGTGTACTCAGGAGCGGAAGGGGCTGTTCTGTGTCTCTGCTGGGGCCCCGCCCTGCCAGCAGGTGCTGACCACACGGTAGCTTCCCATCACTTCCCTCTAATCTCCATCCTATTCTCATCCAGTGTGCTCTTCTCCCTTCTAGAAAGTGCTAAGTCTGCAAGAGAGAAGGTACCATTCTTTTGTCGTGCAGTAATCCTAGCTTCATTCAAAATTCTTTTGTGCATCCATCCATCATTCTGCTGATGAAACAATGATCCCTCTTCATATCCTTTCCTGTTTCTGTTTAATAAATTAGCTGGCTACCTCTAAAGCTTTATGTGGGTTTGGGTGAGTAAGATCTTTCAGAGACGGTGCAATCCCCATGCTGATCTTTAAAACTGAGCATCATTTGTTATAAGAAGTCATTGATTACAATGGTGGAGCCCAAATGACTTGGTTAGCGTCATCTTCTAGCTTTGTAGGGTCTCCAAAGAGGAAAGCAGAAAGCCACAGAAAAAAAATGAAGAAAGGATCAGTCTTCAGCTCTTGTTCAGAGCCTTCCGGGGGGAAGGGCTTCAGGGCCTCAGGCCTGGCAGTTTGCTCAGCTGATCTTGGAACCATATCAGATATGTTGCAAGCCGATGGTCCAGCACACCAGAGGACACCCAGAGTTCAAGTCTGTAGAATGTGTCCCACCCTCTGATCATGGCTAAGCAGTGTAATTAGGATTCTTCCCTAATGTAGGCTTGTAGGTGCACAGCCCCAAACTGTAATATTAAGTAGTAGTTTTCTCTGTGGTTCTCTCAGTTTGTCTCTTCTCAGTTTGTCTCTTCTCAGTTTGTCTCTACCCAAACACATGCATGCGCACATACACACACACAGAGTTTTCTCCATAATCTACTGTTAACTAATCTTGACAGCTGGTTCAAAAAAAGCAAATTCATATTTCTATACTCTAAAAAAAAAAAAAAAAAGTTTGGGACATCTGGGTGGCTCAGCAGTTTAGCGCCTGCCTTTGGCCCAGGGTGTGATCCTGGAGTCCCTGGATCGAGTCCCACGACGGGCTCCCTGTGTGGAGCCGCTTTTCCCTCTGCCTGTGTCTCTGCCCTCCCCCTCTCATGAATAAATAAATAAAATGCTTTTTTAAAAAGTTTGACTTCATTATCATCTACCTGAGAAGAGACTCCTCATGATCTATTTATTACAAATGTTACGTAGAGATATGTGGAGAACTAGATTTTGCTACCTACCCATTTAACCAAAACATTTCTGTGAGGAACATTAAAATTAAATATTATACAAGTGTATTACTTAAAATTTATGAAAGAAATACTAAAAAAATAGGGGATATTATTTAATGTCCTACAGGTAAGATATAGATTATTTGAAAAAATTTTCATGTAATCAGAGTTCTATAATGACTTTTTAAGATGCAGCCAGAATTGGCAGAAATTGCATAATACAGCTGACTTTTAACCCAGAGTGGTTTTTTTTCCTCACAAAAAAGGTTGTTCACTTAAAACAAAACTTCATAAAATTCTCACGGCATAAATTGATCAGGGCAAATAAATAAAAACCAAGTGTACATCTATTTGATCCAAATTAATAGAAGTGACTATGTTAGTACAATATGTTTCCTCAGTTATCTATCTGTATATCTAAAGCCGTGACATAGAGTCATGATGGAAAGTTTCAACTGATACTCGGGAACATAACAGTTGTTTGTAAATAGTGGGTAATATCACAGCAGTAATAATTAACCAACACATAACAAGCAAGGTTATTAATCAACTCATTGTCTTCTGTACAACATGATCTGCCATTATAAGCAAAAATGGCAAATGAAAATAATTGAACGATGTCAACATGTCAAGAGAATTTGAGGCCAAGCAGCATTCGCAAACCTTGAACTTTTATCTATGACTTTCAAAATAGCCGTTCAGGAGTCTGGGAGTCTGAAAGTCAGTCCATTGATCTGAGAGGAAGAAATCAGTCAGGTGAGTAACAACTACCTACATTGTAAGGTTTTCCTAACATCTTCATTTTTTGCATGAATGCATTTTTCTATTATTTTCTCCAGTCTCCATCTCTGACAAAGCTCTGAAAACTGCATTTAACATTTCTCATTTCTAAGGCTGACTTCATTTACTTCTTACCGAAGATGGTCTTTTCTCACATAGACTGTCCCCCAGGAAGGCGATACTGAAGGAGGTGGGTGAGGTTGATCCAAAGCTTCCTGCAACATTCCCTGGGCTGGGGTGTTGCCTTGGGGCTGGTTCACCTGCACTTCCAGGGACAAGGGTGGCCACCAGGTCCCCAGGCTCCAGGGACTTCTGTAGTATGGATTTAGGTGTCCTCAGCTTTCTCTCTACCAGCCTAGGATTGGTTTCTTTGCAATTGAAACCAATTGCCAAGACAACCAATTTGTTGTTGTCTTACTGGCAAAATTATATTGCTGTTATCTTCTCTATTTTACTAGTCTTGTGGGTGTATCTTTTTTAAAATCCATTACTGTCCTTTTAAAAAAATTTGGTGAGAGAGTAGAAAACATTACAATCCATCAAATCGACTAGAAGCCCTCGATATTTCTTCCTTTCCTCTTGTTCCCCCGTTGAAGAACTTGGACATACACCTACTAGAAACACAAGCCAAATACAGACACTATTCACTAGGACTCTGTTGGGGAAGCAAAATCTCAAAGTAATATATTTCTAGATTTTTCATTGAATTTTACCACATTCCTTATGCCTATGATATCTGTTAAATTCCGCATTTCAGAAGACGCTACTTCTGACCTTATCCATGTTTTCTGTGTCCTGGATTTTTCTTTATTCAGCTGAGTTCTTTTAAGATGTGATAATCTCTTGGGTTTATGGATCAGGCCAAATGCAAGCTTTACTGCTTTTCCACAAAACTTACATTTTCCATAGCTACTTCCAATTTAAAGAAAAAAGTCCTGTGAGCTTCACAGCTTATGAAGTAATTAGATAATCCAACTAAATAGAATGGTCGCTGTTTATCTTATTTGAATGCATTAAGCATCAAAGTCTCTCGAAAACGTACATAGTCATTAGAAGTTCTTCCATAAATTTTACTTTGGTACTTCTAGTATTTTAAATATGATCCAAATTCATGGGGAGTGGGAAAAGCCTGAATAGCATGGGTTTAATTAAGACAAATGTGCTTCCTCTGCACTTCTTCCAAGAGAACAGAGCCCCAGCAAAGATTCCAACAGGGGAAGACCTCATCCCTTTCTGTACAACATTCAATTTCTATACAATGAATTTCCCATCATTTTCCCCATCCATTACCTCATTTTCAGCTGTGATTTTTTTCCAATTATCTGAACACTTTGACACTATTAGGTACTTTCTTCTCCTCGGTGTTTAGAGACCCCCTACCCTGGCTCTTCTCTTTCCCCTGACTCACTGGGTCAATGTCCAAGATGACATAAACCAAATAAAGTCAAGATACAATTGCAATACCGTTCTTAATATTTGTATTTTTAAAATGTATTTTTAATTTTAAAGGTGATTCTTTTCCTCTTATTTCTCCCTAAGTTAAAAGAGCTGGCTTTTTGTTTTCTTACGTAAAATAGGCATGTTATCCTGATTTTGCCTCTATGTTTATTTCTTGTTCATTTCTACTTAATTCCAAAAGAGATCTATGGTAATTTTACAATAAGAGGCACAAATATGAGAAAGCCAATTAAAAATGATTGATGTAAAAAAAATAAAGATAAAAAATAAAAGTTATTGAAGTAATATAAAAAGTCTTTTAATAAAAAAAGAGAAGGCATAAGTATAACTGACATGTTAAGAAAGGAGAGAAAATGAAATCATATTAAATGTTTAAACCACACCATGCAGAAAAAGAGTGGAAGAGAAAACTAGAAGCAAAGAACAAAGAAATGAATAGAAAACAATAGCAAATATGGTGGATATTAATCCAACTATATCAATAACTAAAAGGCACAGACTATCAGTAGATCAAAAAATAAAACCCAGTTGTATGTTGTCTATATGGAACCTACCTTAAATACAAAGACACTTATAGGTTAAAAGTAGAAAGATGAAGATAAATATACCATGCTAGTCCTAATTAAAAGAAAACAGAAATAGCTGTATAAATTTCAGACAGAGCACTTCAGAACAAAGAAAAGTTATCAGGGATAAAGAAAAACATCAGGGCACCTGGCTGGCTCAGTCGGTAGAGCATGCAACTCTTGATTTTGGGGTCATGAGTGTGAGCCCCATGTTGGATGTAAAGGTTATAAATAAATAAACTTAAAAAATAAAGAAAAGCATTACATAATGATAAAGTATGTTTTGCAGCATTTAAATACGTGAGGCAAAAACTGATAGAATCATAAGGAGAATAAATGAGTAGACTTATTACAGTGGAGAGGTCAACACTTGTCAATGAGAAATGGGTCCATCAGTAAGGATGTAGTTAAACTCAGCAATATCATCCACCAACGAGACATAATGGATACCTGTGGACCACTTCATCCAACACCAGCAGAACACACATTCTTCACAAGCTCCCTGGGAAGAGCCACCAAGACAGACCACATTATGAGCCATAAAACACATCTTAACAAGTTTTTGTAAAAAATAGAAATCATACAATGTCTGTTCTCAGACCAAAATTAAATTAGACTAGAAATCAAGATAGCTGGAAAATCCCAAAATACATGAGGATACAACAACACACTTCTAAATAACACATGGGTCAAAGAAGACAGCTCAAGAGAAATTCTAAAAATATTTTGAATGAAGTAAAAATGAATCCACAACTTATCAGAGTCTATGGGGTGCAGCAAAAGCAGTGCTTCAAAGGAAATTTATAGCATTGAGTGAGTGTTCCAGAAAAGAAGAAAGATCTAAGATCTGAAAATCTATATCTAGATGGATCTAATATTTAATATTTAAAAATCAATAAGTTTTCACCTTAATTAACTAGAAAAAGAAGAGTAAATTAAATCCAAAGTAAGGAGGAGGAACAATAAAAAATAGAGCAGAAATCAGTGAAATTGAAAGCAAGAAATCAACAGAGGAAATAAAAAAAAAACCGAAAGCCGATTTTTTTGAAAAGATCAGTAAAATGCACAAGCGTCCAGCCAGGCTAACTAAGAAAATGTAATATAGTCAAAATTCGAAAAAGAAGACTTTCATGAGGAAGTCTATAAACTCAGAATCTCCACCATTAGCTCTATCCAAATATTTAAATATTGAAAATTATGCCTTTTTAAAAAATTATACCTTTCATTCCATTTTACTTTATCTTAATAAATTATGGTTTATTATTGAAAAAAAACATTTGACAGAAGCTTACAATAGGTTGTAAATAGTACATCTAAGAATAAAATGTGGTTCAGAACTTCTTTCTAAAAGAAAAAAATCCTTTGGGACGCTCTCTCTTTTTCTCTGGTAGAGTCATAAGCACTTTGAATCTAAAAAAAAAAATTTAAAAAAAGCTTCCTGTGTTTCATCAGTGACATCAAATTGTGTTCATGTCTCTCCTGATTGTCTAACTCCATAAACCTGAAACCTGTTGTGTTTTCATCATTTATCTTACTCCTACTTCCGTGTTCCACTTTTCAGTGAGTTGTCTCCAGATGAATTTTTAAGGTCGTGAACTTCAAATTTTATGAAGGAAAGTGATTAGAAAGCACTGTAGCATTTTTTTACAGCGTGATACTTCATCACGCATTAAAAACTGGAACAAATCCCAACTAAAAACTGCATTTGCACCCAGAAAGTAATTAGTACTTTGTGAACTTTTCCTTAAACTGTACGTCACTAACTTCCTGGTTTGGGTAGCATTCTTGAAAGAGCGATTTATGATCTGTTCAGTCTGCCAAGTTAAAAGTATTTTACTGTTTTATTTGTCTTGGAATGGCAATCAGAGTTATTTATCACTCTTGCACAAACAAAATAGAAAGTTGGATTTTCTCTTCTTTTTGCTTTTCACATCTCTCTCGCTAGCTTTCCTATCCCTAGGCTTTGCTTCTCTTCGCATGAAAACATATGGTTCAGACGTTAATATTCTCCTGCTCTTCTTCATTATGTCTTGATTTAGCTTCCGGGCATTGGGAGTTTTGTGTGCTGTGTGTATCTGTTAAATTCCTTATAATGACTAACGTGTAATCTGCTTTGATAAGTAACTTTTCAGATTTTTGTTGTTGTTGTTAAGAAATTCAGTCAAATGGTTATCTTTGTCTTCAGGATCCCAAATAAATGTATGGTTCTTTAAATTCAGGGGCATAAGAATCAAACAGGGTGCATGCTTCATATGTAGACTCCTGGGTGCTATCCACTGGAGACTGTCACTGGGAAGGCTAGAGCTGAGGCTGTGGAATCTTCCCTGGAGCTACAGAAGAGAAACCCAGGAGCCTCTTGTAGGTTTGTTATCTCCTAGGGAATGGGCTCCCCCTTTCCTGCTGGATGATAGAGGTCAGTAGCCCCTTGAGGTTGGCCTACAATTTGGGCAAGAAGGGAACCTCCAACCATCCTTGGATGAGCCCTAGGAGTGAGGCTCAACACACTGCCCGGTGTGCTCCCCGAGGCTCTGTCTGCCCTGACCCCTCAGCCTGGCTCTTAGCGTGGCCAAACCACCCAAGGCTTTCCCAGAGCTCAGTGCTTGGTTCCATGGCTCCTTCTAACTGAACCTGGGCTTGGATTTCCCTAGTTCATTGCTCAACCAAACATGAACTAAGTTTAGTTTTTAGCCTCCGTCCACATCCTTTGTAAGCTCTCGGTTTCCTCTAACTTTCTAAAACTTAAACGAAGAGTCTGGCTATGTCTTGTCACCTCTGCATAGAGTTGTCATTCATGCAAGGGGCCTCTCTAATAACCATCTGGCTGTTGGCTGTCAGCACACATCCCTCAGCAGCTGTTAAGTAGAAGATCCGCTTCTGCACATGTCACAGCAGAGCCCATTCATCCTAAGGGAAGAGGCATTAGGAGTGGGAGGAATTTGGTTAAGTTGATGAAAGATGGACTCCATTATGCTGCCATCTGTGTCACAGACCTTGCTGTAATTCTTCTCTGCTCATCTATTGATTTGCAGACATTAATATTGTTTGACAACTGCCTAGCATCTGAAATAAATCATTACCTCCTTTTTTACCTAAGTGTTGTTGCAAACATATTTGTACATTTATCATGCATTTAAAAGGTGACCACTTTCACTCAACATCTGCTTGGAAAACATAGAATCAATGATTGTAAAATAAAATAACTCTTGCCCCTTCAATAAACCCTATCGGTGGAGCCACATGGATGACATATATCCCACAACAGATCCTACAACCCTGCAGGGGCACAGGGGAAAGATCAGCTGCTGAAGCACACAGTGACAGTCAATGGCAATCAGGGTTACCATAGGCACCTCTTTCCAAGCCCTGCGATTACCCAAATATTTGCAGCCAAGATCAAACTGTTAGAAACGACTCCCTAAAGAGCAGCCACCTCACTCCTGAAGAAGTGGTTTCCACAAGAGGAGCCTCTTTAAAAGCTTGTCTGTGACAAGAGAAAAACTACATAGAACCTGTTCAACTTTGGTAGAGGTCCAGATCACACAAATGTAGCTTTACACTGTTTAAATTTCTCAAGCACCCACAGTATCACAGAATCAATCTGCCTTAGGAAGCCAAATCTTTGGCGCGTATCTCAGTTGCGAGTTTGCCACCCAATAGTAGAGGATCTTGGGTAAAATGCCACATTCAGCACGTAACCGTGAATTCCTGAGTCCTCTCTTTCTCAGATCTCATGCTACTTTGTGAGGCCACATCTGCTGCCATCCTCCCAGAGGTTCCCTCCGGCCCCTTCCCATCCAGACAACCTGTGTCCTAATGACTGGATTCCTCACCTCAACTGAATCCTGTTTAATTTTATCCAGCCCCAAAATTTTGTCTGGATGTCAACGCTGATGATGCCACATACATCCACTAAGAGGAAACGAAATGTGTGTGGTTGTCGTAATGATACTTTCTTGAGAGGAAAAGGCGGCTCCCAGACAGGAGTGAAAACTGCTTGAGAAAGCAAGAGAGGAGACTGGCCTGTGGTGCTGATGGTGGTTAGGGCTTGTGGCTTGGGTGGACATGTTCAGATATAGTTTAAAGTTCCCTTTGGCACAAAGGAGCACCAGGCAATTCTTATCAGCTTGTCCAGGTTGTAGGCAGAAGGGGAACAGTGGCAGTGAACTCTAAGAGTTATCAGTAGTCAAACATCAAAAACTGAAGTCGGACTTTATTACATATTTTTCTAGTTTCTTGAGTGGAAGCAGGTGGTGAATGTGAGACCTTTCTTTTTTTTTTTTAATATTAGCATTTATTTGTATATGTTTTTCTCTCAGCCCTGCCGAAGCTGTACCCCACAAATTATAGCATGTCATGTTTTTACCTTCACTCAGTTCAAAATATTTCCCAAATTCTCTTGTTAATGTTTCTGACCCAGTGGTTATTTATGAGTGAATTCTTTAATTTCCACATACATTTCGATCTATCAAATTTCCTTCTGTTGCCAATTTCTGATTCTGTTGCAGCCAGAGAACATTCTGGTATTTGTTTTCTCTATCACTCCTGCCTTTTGAACCTCTGTTTTTCTACTCACTGCTGCTTTTTGTGATAAATTTATTTCACTGCAACATTTTAAAGTCTATGTTGATTCTTAACCATATTTTTGAGTTATTTTTCCCCCAGTGGTTGCTGTAGGGATTACAATATTTCCTAACTTTGACAACCTAGTTCACATTAACAAGAACTTGGTTCTGATAAAACATAGAAACTCTTGGGATGCCTGGGTGGCTTAGCAGTTGAGCATCTGCCTTTAGCTCTGGGCATGATCCTGGGGTCCTGGGATCAACTGTCCCATTGGGCTACCTGCAGGGTAGCCTGGGTCTTCTCCTTCTGCCTGTGTCTCTGCCTCTCTCTCTCACTATGTCTCTCATGAATAAATAAATAAATAAAATATTTTTAAAAACCATAGAAACTTTTCTCTAATATAGATGCATTTGCAAACCTACTTCTGTGCTATTTTTGTCATATATATTCGATTTCCATGGAAGCCCAATTATATAGTGTGATAATTATCACTTACACAATCTCATGCTTTTTAAAGTAGTTAAGAAAAGAAAAAAGAAAAAAATCACTTATAGACTATTTATGTTAACTCACATATTTATCATTTTCGTGGCTTTTAATTTCCTCCTATGATTTCTAATTGCCATCTGATGTAAATTATTTTCCCAGACCAAAAGGTTTCTTTTAGTATTTCTGATATGCCTATTCTGCTAGCAACACTTTTCACTTCGTTTATCTGGAAATGTCTCTATTTCACTTTTGGTTATGAAAGATCATTTTTCTGGAAATAGAATTCTTGGTGGACTATCCCCCTCGAGCCCTAGCACTTTGGATACTGCTGTTCCACTATCTTCTGCCTTACATCGTGTCTGGGCAGAAGTTAGCCATTAATCCTATCCACACTTTCCTGTGTGTGACAAGTCATTTCTTTCTTTCTTTTTTCTTTCTTTCTTTCTTTCTTTCTTTCTTTCTTTCTTTCTTTCTTTCTTTTCTTTTTCTTCTTCTTCTTCTTCTTCTTCTTCTTCTTCTTCTTCTTCTTCTTCTTCTTCTTCACTTACTTCCATGATTTTCCCTTTACCTCTGACTGTATCTTTTGACTATGATATGCCTAGGTGTGGATCTCTTAGTATTTATTTTCTTTGGGCTTTGTTGAGCTTCTTGGTAGGTTGTTGGCCTTAATTCTTGAAACATGTTTTCTACATTTTTTTTCCTCTTGTCTCCTTGGAGGCTTCTATTATAGGTTGGTGCACTCAGTGGTTTCCCACGGGTTTCCCCTTTTTAGATTTATTCTGTATTTTCCTATGTTCTGCAGATAAGGTAATTGCTATTTATCTATATGCTAGTCCCTGTTTTTCCCTTTACCATCTTCATTTGATGTTGAACCCCTTAGGTGATTTTATTTTCATTTTAGTTATGATCCTTATCCAACTGCAGAAATTCCCTTAGATCATTTTTATAAAAAATTCTATCCCTTTTAGACTCTTTATTAGTTTATTCAAGTAGAGATTATCACTGTAATTCCTTAAATCCAGTTTTCCTTACTTGTTTGAACATACTTCTAATAGCTGCTTTGGAGTCTCTCCTAAATTTAACATCTGGGACTATATGGACTAATTTGTTCCCTTTAATTCTGAGCATGGACCATGGCTCCCTTTTTCTTCTCATGTTTCCTAATTTTGGTTAAAAACTGAACTTTTTCCATAATACATCAAAGATAGACTCTGACTTTCCCCTTAGGTTGCTGCTGTCATTTGTTTTGTTCACTTGCTTGTTTGTTTATTATCCTGTCCAGACAAACCCTGTGAGTTCTGTGGCACACAGAAGTGGATGTCTCTGCTAAAAAAATAAATAAATAAATAAATAAATTATATTCTTAGTTTATAATTCTGACTTCCTAGGAGCTACCCCTGGGTCTGCATTGCTCAAGAATAGCCCAAGGCTTGAAGAGAGGTTATGTGCAAACACCCACACTCATGAGGTAATTGCTCTCTGCTCTATATCTATGTGTGGATGGAAGAGCAAGTCCAAACTTCAGACCACTTTCAAGTCTTGCTTACACTTTCTGCTGGGCTCATTCTCCTCTCCTTTGTGTGTCTGAACACAGCTTTGGGATCTGCCATATTTGTGGCTATCCAGGGCCCTTTCTTTCAGCCTGTGAGCCCTGTTTACATGGCAGAGAAGTTGGCAGTTGTCACAGCTCACCCACCGTGTTAGCATGTCTCTACCAAGTGAGCCCCAGGCCAGACTGCCAGTGATTCCACGGTTCTTACCCAAGATTTAGCACTTTTCCAAGAATGAACAGTTCTCAGATTGTCTCAGGACTTTGGTTGACTTCCCAGATGTCTGAAAGAATTGTTTTATGACTTTTGCTCATGTATAACTGCTTTTGTGGGGAGGGAGTGGCAGGCCTTCTTATTCCTTTATAGCCAGAAGTTCTGATAGCATTCAATTTTACAAGTGAAAAAGAAATTCCAAAATGAACTAATTTCAGAAACATAATTTACAATTAAGTTATGTTTCTTTGCTGTAGGAGTTCCAATAGCCTTTAATTTGTGAACCAATTTCCCAATTTGTTTTATTTCATTACAGCCTTTGGCAATATCTTTGTATAGCACAATTTGAGCGACATTGTTTCCTTTTAACTTCTACTAGAAAAGAAATCTAGAAGAAAGGAGAGACATAGTACAGATTCCAAGGAAATGCTCAGGAGATAGAATTGCCAGGTCAAGAACCAAATGAGTTGAAGGAGGGCAGAGCATGTAGTTGTTTCAAAATTAATTGATGCATTGTATTTTGGAATTAGGCAGACAAAATAATGCCCCTTTCTTTGCTATTTTCTACTTTTCAAACTTCAATAACTTTAAATTGATCCATCTCAAGTGACATTTTCAATCTCTCTTAAGCTCTCTTTTATTTAATTTTTTATTTCTTAATATCACTGCACTGTGTTCAGAGTGTGGTCCTTATTCTAGCCATAATACATTAAATCCCATTTCAGAATAAATTGCATTTATTTTTTTAGAATAAATTTTAAAGCTATAAATTCTATTATGGTTGACTAATTCTATTAATTTTCTATTTTGAGCTTTCCTGGGTTTATTTCTTTTCTTTTTTTAGGATTTTATTTATTTATTCATGAGAGACACAGAGAGAGGCAGAGATGCAGACAGAGGGAGAAGCAGGCTCCCTGCAGGAAGCCCAATGTGGGACTCTACAACTCTACTCCCAGGACTCCAGGATCACAGCCTGAGCCAAAAGCAGATGCTCAACTGCTAAGCCACCCAGGCATCCCTGTTTTTTACTTCAATGTCATTTTACATTTCCGAGATGTCCAAATGGCTATTTTCATATTTTGTGGCCCAGTGTTGCAATGACAGTCTTGTTATTTCCTCATTAGCTTGGTTATTAAAATTAAGGAAGGGAATTAGTTTCATTTATGAGTTATATATATATATATATATATATATATATATATATATATATATATGATATAAAGTGATCTATGAAATAAAGAAGCAGAAATTCTCATCCAGGAAGATTATGAGATCTTATGTCACCTGGAAAATTTCATGACTTTGGAGGAAAGTGTTGGGATTCCACAGAGCACAGAATTGAGCATTTCATTAAATTTTATCTAACTCTCAAGAGAATAGGGGAAATCCCTCTAATAGTTCTCTTGTATAGTAATTTTAATTATTATGCCAGTTTTTACTTCTCAGGTGTACATGAAATCCCAATGGGGAAACAAACACTGGGAATCCACAAAAATGCCAATCTTATCAGAATAATATCTTAGTGTTAGGCCTGAAAATAAAAGTCATTTTGTTGATTTTGAACAATGTAAGAGCCACAGGAAGGCTCCACCTGAGGCTCAACCCTGAGGCTCACAAGGCCTGCAAGTGAGGGACTCATATATCATCCACAGCAATGTGATTTCTTGTTGGACAATTGAAGACTCCACCTTGTCAAGCTGCTGCACCTGTAAAGCAAGTACGTTTCAAATTCACACCAACAAGCTTTAAATCCAGCAAGATGTGACAGTGTTTGAGCTTGGGACTTGGTTTCAAAAACTGCCAAGCCTATCTTGAATTCAAAAATAAACCTTTCTAAACCAACTATTATGTCAGTCTTTTGGCAGAAATTATCATTTCTATCAACATTGAGAAATGTACCCCCCTGAGAATCCATTGTCAAAGTCACATATGGAAGGGATTACAGCAGTCACCCCCTTCCCCCTGCAGGCAGATGTGTTTCCATGTGGACCAGTAAAATGAGAGCTCTATAATGATATTGTATTCTGTATGAATACGTGTTTTTTTTTTTCAAGTAAAATAAAGATGTTAATTCTTCGGGCATTGTCCTTGAAAAAGAATTTTTAATGGCAAAATTTCCAGGCTTATCTGTTGACTTTGTTCATTACCAATTTTGAAAGTAATGATTTCATTCATTAAATTTAAGCTGACTTGCAGAAAGCAGAAAGCGGAAAACTAAGGCTCACTTGCTCATGTTTTCAGTTTTAGTTTTGCTGAGTGTAGATATTTAATGAAACTTTCAGGGATGGGTAACACCTTCTATTTTATTTCTATCTTGACCTTTTGTGACAGGCAAGCCAAAACCAAAGACCAAAAATCAATGGCCAAATATTTTGTAGATCAGAAATATTTATTTTATTTTTTAATTTTTTTCTGTCTTGTTGCTGTTGCTGTTGGTAGTGGTGGTGGTCTGGTCTTCTGGTCTATCTGTTCAAGTATAAACAATCTCCAGTATTACTTTATAAAGTTGCTATTCACCTTATTAAACTCTTATCCTTGAATTTCTTTTAGTAATCACTCTATAGAGGTCAAGAGTGCAACGTTAGCAGCAGCTGACCATTAACTATATTCTTTGTTCACTTCAACTGATGAGGCAAGCTCCATGCAATCAGCAGGCTTCTCCAACCTTTCCCTATGATGCTAAAAACTTTGATGTTCTCTACAATTCCAAGCAAAACTAAATGCATTCTGGAGTCCCAGAATACTAACAAGAAAAAAAAAAGATGAACTTGTGAAGTTCAAATAAATCTGTAGGTTAGTTAATACATTGTACCCATGCTAATCTCTTCATTTTGGTTTTGGCAAATACTGGTTAGCTAAGATGACATGAGGAAAATGGTGTGAGGGGCAGATTGGAGTTCTATCTTGACAACTTTCCTGCCAATCTAAAAATCTCCAAAACGAAAAGTTCTTAAAAACAAATTCTATCAGCCATTTATCTACTTACAAAGACCAGTGCCAAGGCCTTTGATGTTTCTTCTCACTTCTCTCCTGTTTTTCTTTTTATAATGAAAACATTGTTGAAAGCACTTGTCATCTGGGTGTAACAACCATAAACATTTTGTCATAATGGTCTCTTCTAATCCTTGTCTTTGAAGAAATATTTTACAGGAAATTACAGACATCATGACACTTTATTTCTAGATATGTCAACTTGCAACTTTAAAACCTAAGACTTTTCCCCCCCAAGATATCTGAAATACCATATCACTTTACCAAAATTAACAATAATTCCTATTACTTTTACCAAGTTGTTGTCCTCCAAGTGTCTTTTTATGACTGTTTTGTTCAAACTGGGGTCAATCAGTTTATTGACTATTTATTAATTATATCCCTTAAGTCACTTTAATATAGAGTATAGCCCTGAAGTTCCCATCCTTGGTGTGCATGTATAGTCCTTTCTCTGTGTATGAGCTGGACCTGTGAATATGATGGGATATCATCCCCAAGATTAAGTGGATTTTTGTGTATATAGCATATTGTCAAAATGTCAGTTCTTCCAACTTTGATTCTGGATTCAATACAATCACAGTCAAAACCCTATCAACTTATTTTGTGAATATTGACAAAATAATTCTAGAGTTTATATGGAAACTCAGAATAACCAATGCAATATAGGAGAACAAAGCTGGAGGATTGACATTACCTGACTTAAAGACTTACTGTGAAGTTGCACTAATCAGGACAGTGGGGCATTGATTTAAAAATAGATCAATAAAACAGAACAAAGAGCACAGAAATAAATACACACAACTATTGACATAGTTGGTTCGTGGGATAGTAGATTCATGGATTGTGGCAAATGTACTACTCTGAGGGCAGGATGTCAATAGTAGGGGAGGCTGTACATTTATGGGGATGGGGATGTATAGTAATTCTCTATACTTTCCATTCAATTTTACTGTGAACCTAAAGCTGCTCTAGAAAGTATATTTTTTAATTATACATTTTTATTTTTTTAATGAGAATGAACACAAAAGAAAACATAACAAATGATAATGAGCTATAGTAATATGTTATAATTAAGACAGTTTAAACCTATGCCAATGAGATATTAAAGTTATTATAATGAACATATTTTAAATAAAATCATTAAATGAACAAGAAAACAATAAGTGACATGTAACCAGAAACAAATCAAAATAAGGTATTAAGACAAATGGTCATGACTCATTTTACCTGATGGGCTTTTGCTACTCTCAGACACTCTCTTCCATGTCCCAGAGTCACACACAGTGCACACGTGGCAGGTGGGACCCAAGGGTCAGCCTCCAGCAGGGTAATTGGCATATGAGGAATCAGCAGCCTATAGACTCTACCTCTGGAGCAACCACAGGAATTGGCTTCATAGCTCTTACATCTATGAAATAGCTTGTCTCATGCATAACCTGAGCATGAAAACACTAAAACACTAATCGGCAAGAACACAGATTACCCTGGAGAGATCAACTTTCTATGTGTAGAGAACTGCCTTGATAAACACATCTTCCATTTGCACAGCATTGTAGGGTCACTGGAAACTTTCGTAGACAACTTACTGATTTCTCATTGGAATTTATTCCTGTCACTGATGGGTTGGTGAGACTCAAGTCCAGGACATGTGCAAGTTCACAGATACAGACTTACACCAGACTGTTAGGCCCTAGCGCCATCCACTATTTTCCCACAAGAAAAAACTCAATCTTTTTTGTCCTTCCACTTGTCTTTGCTTCCCCAGGCCATGCTTTCTTTGTCCTTGATCTGTTATCAGGCTAGGCTCAGTGTGGCGGGAGATGGCCTCCCCTGCTCGCAGAACCCAGCAGCTCTTAGGCTATAGGATGCTGGGCTCACTATCTCTCAGGCCATGGTGACCATGGGAGGTGGAGGTCACCCACAGTTCTCATAATGTACCGTCACATTCTGCAGTACAGGGGTTAGGACTTCAACCCAAGAATTTGAAGAGGTACAATTCAACCCATAACACAGTGGGACCATGCTGCTGGCAGAAGCCTTAAGATTACACAAATTCTATCATCTTTCTGCTTGACTCTCAAGCCTTAATGAAGGTTTCTTCACACAGCTTTCTCGAAAGGCCTTTTTATCCAGTCCATGTGATTTTGACAGAGAAGAGACAATGTCAAGAGTTAAAAAATAATCATCTAGGCAGTTATTAAGAAGCTGAATTCGCAGGGCCTAACAGCCATCTTTCTCTGCCAACTTTCAATGGCACATGGTAGAGACTAGGCTATGGTGTAGGTACAGGCTAATTCACATGACCTAAGGTTCAGGCTAAGTTGTGTTGGGTTAGTAACAAACACCACCATAATCTCTGTAGCTTAACCTAAGAAAGTCCATTTTTTGCTCCCGCAGAGTTCATTGTGATTCTGAGCAAGTCTCCAGGGCAACCAGTCTCCATGTGGCAGCTCAGCGTTGTCAGAGCTTCTCAAGACATTCATTTCACACAAAGCATCAGGCTTCCTCTGACAGAAGGATAACACAGGGAGCCTCTCCAGCTTTTCAGTGCTTTGGTCCAGAAGTGACAGAGGTCACCTCCCATCATAACCTGTTGGCCCGAATTGTTCAGGAGAGTCAATCCATCTGCCTGGTTCTGGGGAGCACTGTCTTTTATGCTTCAGGAAGAAGAGAACTGGAAATATATAGGAGCTCTAGAAATGTCATAATATCACCCAAACATTCTTTACCCAGTTGTGAACAATTTTCTTAAAACTAAATCCGGCTTTCTGCGTCCATCACAGAAAATAACACCACGGTCACACCATAGTTACATGCGTGTGCAAACATGCACTGTCCCTTTTGGGGAAATGTATAAAACACAGAAAAGGACAACATGGCCCAAATACTGCTCTTTCCACCACTTACCCCTAACATTCTGTCATATTGGCAGCTTGTCTTTTAAAATATAAACAAAATGTTATAGAGAGAGCTTGAGTTTCCATTTCAAGCTCCTCCACCCCATGACCACTTGCTCCCCATCTTTGTGAATCGTTGCTAACAGAGTACAACCCTGCACAGTATCTACTGTATTTCAAAAATTCTTTAATGCCATATTTCCCCACAGCTACTGCCTCATTTCTCTACTTCATTCTTAGTGAAAATCTTTTTTTTTTTTTTTTAAGATTTTGTTTATTTATTCATGAGAGACACACACAGAAAGAGGCAGAGACACAGGCAGAGGGAGAAGCAGGCTCCAAGCAGGGAGCCTGATGTGGGACTTGATCCAGGGACTCCAGGATCATGCGCTGAACTGAAGGCAGATGCTTAACCACTGAGCACCCCAGGCGTCCCAATTCTTAGTGAAAATCTTGAAAGAATTTCCAGCAGTTGCCGCTCCCCTCCCCCACCTGACATTCTCTCTGCAAACCTCCTCTACTGGATCCCTGCCACAGATGGCCAATCTCATCTTTCCACATCTCCGCATCACAGTAGACACTCCCTTGAATTCTTTCTCCTCCTGGCTCCTATCATGTACCAAACATCTGACTGTCCTCTTTGCCGCCTGGACATTTATCTCCGTCTCCTTTGATGGCTCCTCTTCTTTTGTCCAATTTGCTCAATGGTTAGGTGTTGGAGAAGGAGCTCTGGGTCCTAGGCCCCTTTAGAAAAATTTCTAAATTTTGACTGTTGTCTGGTGCTATTGTCCACCACTTCATTTCAGTTATCACTGGTGTGCCAGTGACTCTCCCCTTCCTCTTCCCTCTTGTTACCTTGACTACTACATCCAACTCCCACACCTATCTATGCAAGGGAATGTAATAAACATCTCAGACTTAACATACCCTAAGAATTCCTAACTTCCGTGTCCCCAAACCAAACCCAGTTCTCCTGCCATGTCCCCGATCTAGCAAAACGTACTCCCTCACCCAAGCTAGAAACCAAGTTTTTCTTAATTTTTCTCTTTTCAGTGCTTTGGTCTAGAAGTGACAGAGGTCACTTCCAGTCATATCCTGTTGTCCTGAATTGTTCAGGAGAGTCGATCCATCTGCCTGTTTCTTGGGAGCACAGTCCCATCCTCTCTTCATTCAATTTATCTGGCAATCTTACCAAATACCACACCCATCCACATCTCTCTCTGTCCAACCCTGTCCCTCCGGTTCAACCACTTAACCTGCAGTGTAGACTTTGTAATAACCTGCTAACCACTGCCATTTTCTTTTCTTTTCTTTTTTCTTTTTTTCCTTCCTTCCTTTTATAAAGAGTTCTACTTATTTATTTGAGAGAGAGAGCACAAGCAGGGGGAAAGGGCAGACAAGAAGTAGACTCTCCACTGAGCAGAGACCCCAACCTGGGACTCGATTCCAGGACCCTGAGATCATGACCTAAGGCCAAGGCAGATGCTTAACCAACTGAGCCACCAAGACATCCCCACTGTCATTCTAAGTTGTTCTTCAAGCAGCAGCCAGAATGAGTCTTTAAAACATAAATTATGTCCCCTCATTCCTTTGCTTAATAGGTACCCATACTTCATATTGCACTTCAAATGGGAGTCACCTCTTTTTGCTGACTTGGCCCACAAAGTCACTATGACCTGGACCTGTCCTTCTTCTCCCACTTTTCTCACCTCTCCTTATGCTCAATCCAGGCCAACCTGCTACTTGAGCTCCTGGTGCCTGGTCCTCCCTCTGCCTGCAGTGCTCCTCCTCTAGGATTTAAGTGGTTGATGCCCTTCTCAAGCCACCTTCCCAGTCATTCTTCCTAGGTTCCCAGTCTGAAGCAGCCCTGCAGTTCCTCTGAGGTCCTGTCTTATTTCTTCACCATCTGATATTGATCATTGTTCATGAATGCCCATCCATGTCCCCACTGTAATGTACAAGCTCCCTGTGGGCTTTCCTGAATTATATACCCTCTCCCCAAGGTCTCATTAGACAATTATGGAACAAAGGAACTCTTTCCTACCTAAGAGGCAAACCTATCACAAATTTGATGTGTAACCTTTGGTATATTTTGACATTTAGATATATGGATTTCTTTTTAAGTAGGCTCCACACCCAGCATGAAGCCCAATGTGGGGCTAGAACTCACAACCCTATGATTAAGACCTTAGCTGAGATCAAGAGTCAGTCGCTTAACCGACTGAGCCATTCATGCACCCCAATACATGGATATTTATAAACCATAAATAATATTATGTTTATGTTATGGATTTACATAAGTTACATAAAAGAACATCTTTTAAGGAATAAGTGTTGCATTACTAAAATCTATTGGTGTAGGTACATATATGTTTGCATAAACATATACTTATAGATACAAAAACATAAATACAACTAAATATATGTGTAAAAATACATATAAGTACACAAAAAATAAGTATATACGTATAAACAAATATGTACATATAAACAGGTACATAAATATATATACCCATAAAAACAAGTAAGTCTTTTTTAAGTGTTATAATGTGCTCTGTTTTATGACTGTGTCCTCATTTAACCCATCTGTTGCTTCATTAAGGAATGTGTAAGTTGTTATCAGTTGTTCACTGTTACATATGAGGTTGCTATGGATATTTTTTCATGTCTTCTTGTGCTCATGTGAGAGTTTCCTTGGGAAATAACCCCAGAAGCAGAATGACTGCGTCATAGGAAAACATGGAAATTCACACATCAGTTTTAGAAGAATACTGCCAAAATGATAAGATCTTGTTTATGTGAAGGTTTCCCAAGATGACTGTGAGTTCCTGGAGGGAAGTGGTTGATTCACATTTTACTGACACTACTAACATCCAGAGGATTAGCCATGGGCCTGGCAGCAGTTCATTGCTCCATAAAAGTATATGGGATGTGGTTGGATATATGCAAACCAGTGATCAATCAGTCTTAACCAGATGATTGCTTATACTATCCAGAAGTTAACATGCTGTAGCTTCTACTAGTATAAACCATCTGGAAGACTCTCTGCTGCCTCTCTGGTTCCCATTCCTTTTTCCACCTCCTTCTAAAATATTCTTGTTTTGTTTTGTTTTCTAAGCTTAATAAAAGACATGAAGAAAAAAATGGTTTTTATTTTGTTTTCTGCCTGCTTACGTTTTAAGTGATTTTCCCTTTTCAACTTCAGATTATTGAAGTGACTTCTTTGTTGGCATGCATTTAGTCATCAAGCAAAATATTTATAGCTCCAGGTAAAAGTCTTAAATACCAGCCTCAGGGACCTACCAAAATTATATTTTATACTGTGAACATTGTAAATGTTAAAAATTCAGTGTGATTCATTTTCTGATAGCACGATATGAGATTTCCGCCACTCCCATGAGCCAAAGTTCGAGCTTATCATTTAAGTTCTTATACATCGCTTGCCAGAAGTCACTGTAATGCTGGCTGAAATACAGAATAAAAAAAAAAAAAATAGAAAGAAAGTGCTCTCCATAGGAGAGCACTAGATGAAGTCATTATATATTCCTGTTTAACTTAAAAAAAACCACCTCAAGACAATATCATCAACTTTAAAAAATAAGGTACACAAATCAATGAGAAAATATGAAAAATGCTATGATATCTTTAAACCTTAATTATGCCATTTAAAAAAAATAATTTGATCCTTTGGAATGAGGAAGTAAATTTGTTTATAAATCTTATTTTTTAAATGGTGAATTTCAGGTGGTTCTTTTCCCTGGGTAAATACACTTTTATTTTCTCTTCCTTTTCTTATTCCTTATTTTGTCCAGGTTTGTTGAAATGAGATGGATTATTCATACTTTTCATTTATTAAATTAGTGAAATGTCACATCTCCTGTAAGTCTTCACTCATCCCAGCACCAAAAAATAATTTTCCTCTCTTCTGTGAGAAAAATCACTATTTAACTTATAGTGAAATTGTACATGCAATTCTTTATTTCCTATTAATCTATAAAATTGTTGAGAGCACATAAATTGTCCTGTAAACTAGAGGAGTCAGAAGAAATCTCAAGAAATAAAGAAAGTAAGAGGCTAGTTCTAGGAGTTCTGGTGAAGAGGACCTTGACGGAATATTAGGCTTCAATTGTGCTGGTAAGGAAGTGATTATAGAATATAGACTCTCTTTTCCACAAGTCTGTTAATAAATTGAGTGGAAAGCACTACAGTCCAAACAGGTACAGTCCTAAAAAAATTGTCAATTTTGTCAATTTTGTTGTTTTGTTTTGGTTTGTGTTTTCCTTTTTATTTTTTTAATGTAGGTGAAATTCATCTAACATAAAATTAGACCCTAGCTACAGCCAATATATTTTCTGTCTTCATGAATTTAACTATTTGGGATTTTTCGTATAAATAGAATCATACAATGTATAGTCATTTGTGACTGGCTTCTTTTACTTAGCATAATGTTTTTAAGATTTGTCTATCATAACATGTATTTGCAAGTATCCACACTTCATTCTTATAATAGTATCCCATTATACATAGATATCACATTTTGTTTACCTAATCAATTATTGACAGACATTTGGGTTGTTTCCCCATTTTTGATGTTGTGAATAGTGCTGCATAAACATTTGTGAACAAGATTTGTTTGAGTGCTTATTTTCAATTTGAGGGAAATAGAACTAGGAATGGAATTGTTGGGTTGAAAATTCTGCCTAACTTTTTGAGAAATAGTCAAACTTTTTTCCACAGTGGAAGCATCTTCTATATTCCTACCAGCAATGTACAAGGGTTCCAATTTGTCCACATCCTCACCAATACTTATTTTTCATTAAAAAATCTATATTGTTATAACCATCCTAGCAGGTGTGACATGGTATCTCACTGGGCTTTTGATTTGCATTTCCCCAGTTACTACTGATGTTGAGCATCTTTTCATGTGCTTCTGAGCTGTTTATACATCTTTGGAGATATGTCTATTCAAGTCCTTTGCTCATTTTTTAATTGGGTTGTTTATTTTTTTGTTGAATTGTAAGAGTTCTTTGTGTGTTCTGGATAAAAGACTTTCATCAGACATGTTATCTGCAAATATTTTCTCTTATTCTCTGGATTATCTTTTTGCTTACTTGATAATGCCCTTAGATGCAGGAAAGTTTTTAACTTTGATGGAGTCCAATTTACCTATTTTTTTCTTTTGTTGCCCGTGATTTTGGTGTCAGATCTGAAAAACCACCGCCAAATATGTTTGCAAATACTCATTCTTCTGTTTTCTTCTAATAGTTTTATACTTATGGTTTGCATAGTTTAGGCTATTAGCACATTTTTGAGCTAATTTTTAGATATGGTGTGAAGTAAGGCTCTAACTTTATCCTTTTGTTATTCCAGCACCAAGTATTAAACAGTCCATTTTTCAACACTGAATGGTCTTGATACAGTCGTTTAAAATTAATTAGCCAAAGATGTATGGGTTTATTTCTGGACTCCCAAATCTACTCTGTTAGTTTATATATCTATCCTTACATGAATATCACACATTGATTACTGAAGCTTTATAGTAAATGTTGAAAGTAGAAACGTGAGACTTTCAAATTTTCTCTCTCTTTCTCTCCTCCCTCTCTCTTGATAGATAGATAGATAATCAGAAATTGCATTGTATTTGCTTCTTTAGGTCACTTTAAGCAGTATTGCCATCTTAACAATATTTAGTCTTCTAACCCATTGATATGGATGTCTTTCCATTTATTTAGATCCTTTTTCATATCTTTCAACAATCTTTTGGAGTTTTCAGTGTACAGATTTATATCTTCTTGATTATATTTTTCCCTGGGTATTTTATTCCTTTGGATGCTGCTATAAATTGAATAGTTTTTAAATTTCCTTTTTGAGTTGTTCTTTGCCAGCATATAGAAATACAACTGATTTTTATGTGGCCACCTTATATCCTGAAATTTTGCTGGTTTCAGTGGTTAGATCTAAGACATTTGGGGATGCTTTAGGATTTTATATATATAGGATCATGTCATCTCTAAGTAGGGGTAGTTTTACTTCTTCCTTTAAAATCTGAATGCCCTTTATTGCTTTTTCTTGCCTAAGCGCTCCGGTTAGAACTTCCAATGCTACATTGAAAAGAAGTAGCCAAAGTTGACATCTGGTTTTGTTCCTGACCTTAGAGAAAAAGTCTTCAGTCAAACTTTCATTACTGACTATGATGTTAGCTGAGGGTTTTCATATATAAGCTCTGTTATGTTAATGTAGTTTTCTTCTATTTCTACTTAAGTGTTTTTATCATTAAAGGATGTTAGACTTTATCAAATACATTTTCTGCATAAATTCGGGTGATTATGTGTTCTATTTTCCTTTATTAAAGTAGTGTATTTCATTTATTGATTTTCATATGTTCAGCCATCTTTGCTTTCCTGGGATAATCCCAGTTAGCCACGGTGTATAATTTTTAAATTATGTTTTCTAGATCTATTTTGATAGTATTTTATTGAGGATTCTTTCCATTTATACTGGCAAAAGATGCTGGTCTACAGTTTTCTCATCATGTCTTGGTCTGGCTTTGGTTTTAGAGCAAACCTCAGTCAGAATAAGTTAGGGTACGTTCCCTTTTCTCTGATTTTCAGAAGACTCTGAAAAAGATTGATATTAAGTCTTCCCTTTTTCTTTGTTGCTATTTTTGTCTTCCACTCTTTTTTCTGCCTTTTGTGGTTTTAGTTGCGCATAATATGATTTCATGATCTCTTCTAAGCATATTGCTTATGCCTCATTTTAAAAACATTTTTTAGTTCTCCTAGCATTTGCAATATATTTACAAACTAATTCAATTCCAATTTCAAATAACACTACACGACTTCACTAGTACTGCAAACAACAAAAAATGTCTAATTTCTCCCTCCTATACCTTATTGCTGTTATTATTTCATTTATTCAGAGACATATATTACCATATGCTTTTATGGATACAAAGACATAATTAAATACACTTCCTATTATTATTTTAAACAAACTATTATCTGTTAAATCAATTAAGGATAAGAAAAATAAAACTTTTTAAAAAGTTTTTATTTATTTATTCATGAGAGGCACACAGAGAGAGGCAGAGACATAGGCAGAAGGAGAAGCAGGCTCCCTGCGAGGATCCTGATGCAAAACTTGATCCCAAGACCTCGGGACCATGGCCTGAGCCAAAGGCAGATGCTCAACTGCTGAGCCACCCAGGTGCCCCAAAAAATAAAAATTTTAAATTTAATTTGCAATTGTTCATTCTCCAGTGCTCTTTCTTTCTTCATGTAGATCTGAGTTTTAACTCAGATAAATTTCCTTCTGTCTAAAAAACTCTTGGTGGTGAGAACTACCTCCAGCCAACTTCCAGAGAGGAAAAAACTCAGTTCTACAACCAGAAGGAGTGATTTTGACCAACATTGAATTAATAGTAAGCTTAAAGGTTTCTTCTCCTTCAAGTTTGCCAGAACTGGGATGCAGCCCTGCCAACACCTTGATTTCAGCCTGGGCAAACCTAAGCTGAGAACTGTATAACTGTGTTGTGACTCAACATCTGGTCTACAGAAATACGGGATAACAAATGGGTGTTTGTAACTGGAAGCCTCTAAGTGTGTGGTAATAAGCCCTGGTGACAATAGAAAATTGGGCACTGTTGATATTGTAGCAAAGACAAGTCCATCACAATTTAATAGAGCTTGCTAAGACATTAACACCTTTCACAGTTTTTTGGATCATGGTAAAAAAGCCAAGGCAAACAAATTCCCTTTCCAAGTTTTGTCTTTCATTACCCAAAATAACTGATAGTTTCCTTTACGTCTGATATCAGGGCGCCTGTGAGATCAGAATTCATTTCATGGTAATACCAACATGTTCTGAACATAAAATGTGTTCATTGTTGCTATTTGCAAATCAATCAACCAATAAAACCGTTTTTTAAAATTCTCAATTTCAGTTTCCAATATGGTTAAGATTGATAGTTAGAATCCACACAAATAAAAGCTCCTCGGGATCCTTAAAAGGCTAAGAATGTGAAGGAACCTGGAGACAAAAAATAAATAAAAATCCTGAGTACCACTGCTTTAAGATAAAATGACTCTTCTTTAAAAACAGAAGCATGTGTACAGTTATATTTCACTGTTGCTTCTAGGATAGTACCAACCACTTATGTTAATTATCTATTTTAACAAAAGTCATCAACTTCTATTTTACAGAGGAAACTGGAGAGTGGTAAATTGTAAACTGTACATCACACACCACCATTTTAACTGAACCACATGGAAATTTAGCTCAAATCTATGCATTGAAACTTGATCTTTATTACAGAAATGAAGTACTTCCAATAGCCTTCCTGGGCCTTACTGGTCTTTGAGAAAATTAAATGCCAGTGGCATAGGAGCTTATATCTGTGACAGTCTGTATTTTCTGCAATGTATTCCTTCACAGAATGTTTATCTTAAAATCAAGGGTCTTTATACCGGGAGAAGTTTAATGAGGATTACAACTGTCTCAGTAGATGCTTACTTATAGCAGATATTTATGTAAACTGGAAGGTCTAATATTGATTTCAGAGGTGAATGTTCATGAATAACAAACCTTTCGTACAACATAATTCACACTGGGAAAAAATTAAACAGACATGACCTGATGAGAAAAACATTTTTTTTAATTGGGAAATTAATTAAATATGGCTAAGCTGTTTCTTGTATTCGGGGATCATGGTTAGTAATTTAATTCCTCTACACTGCTAAAACAATTTGTAGGTGGGCTGCTTCCCATGATGACTCCCAGTGACGCCCAGCTCAGGCTATTCACACCCTTGTCTGATTAACTCTGTTGAGTGGTCACTGGACTTAGTGACCCATCTCTAACAAAGAGAGTAAGGGAGAAGCAGTGGTGTGGCTTAGAGACTAGGACATAACAGGCAGATGGCTTCTCTTTCTCTTGTTGGCCCCCATGTTGCTCTCCTTGGGGAAGCTAGCTGACGTGCCAGGCAGCCCTCGGAGAGGTGAGGAACCGGAGACTCTTGCCCCCAGCTAACTGACCGACATGGGAAGGGGCTCCTCAAACAAATTTTCAAACTCCCAAAGCCCTGGCCAACATCTTGACTACAACCTCATGGGAGATCCTGAGCCAGAACCAGATTCCCAATCCTCAGGAACTGTGTGAGCCATTATATATTTTTTGTCTTAAGCTGCTATATACCTTTCGAGGTAATTTATTACACAGAGATAGCTAATTAATACATACATGGTGGCAAGAGGCACCCTGACTGGTGGATAATCTGTCCTTTTTAATATTTTAATTTCCCTACAACACTAAAAATATCTACATTTTTATCCCTTTTCTGTTCTTTCATTAAGACCTCTGAGGATTGCCAGTGGAAGTGCTATTACGCTAAACATCATTTAAACCAATTTCTATGGTATAATTCCCTCTTGAAGAAACAAGTGTCTTTTATGGGGAATAGAAAAATGTGATTTCTATTCAGCGAACGCATCACTGAAATGTGCTCCTAACCGGTGATCTGACAAAATAGTTTATCTTTTTTATGAACCAAAACCACTGCACATAAAGAAAATCCAAGCACACATTTGTCATTTCTAAAAGCTTCAACAAGGAAAACAAATAAAATTTTTTCCTCTTTTTTTCACTCTTTTTGTTTGTTTTTAATTAGGTTTTGTTTGTAGCAGCATTTTACAATGTTGAAAAATGTGAAAATGAGGATTTAAAAACAAATAATTTCACATACCTGGAGCACTGCACATGACACAAAGGGAAGATGCACGGATATAGAAAAAAACACCTATTTATTTCCTTCTGTTGTTTACACCATAAGTAATAACTAAGTAAGTGGGAACTATTAATTTTAAATGAGAACTCATATGTCTTGGGCCCCAGAAGAATCCTATAGTTTTTAAATTTTTTCCTCCTTAGTGTGTTTTTGATCTTGACTAAATCTGAAGAAATACCCTAGTTATTTTCTTTCATTTTAATTTCAGCAGTTTTCAATAAAATGAGGAGATGGCCTTCCTTTAATCTTGTCATTGTATTTAAGATAAACGCAGTCATCCATAGTCACATTGGTGATTTTACCAGAAAAAAATAATGTTCCTTTATTCAAATTGGCATTACCTGTGCACAGGAGACTCGAGTTCTAAAACCCTCCACTCATATGCATAGAAGTATTTTACCATATTTTTTTTGTTCCAGAATCAAGTTGTAGCATGATTTAATGGAAGGAGCTCTATTAAGGAAGAAATCTGAGCAAACAAAAATTTATGGAACAATCTTAGTCTGATCCTCTTTTAGTTGCTTATTGAATTTATCACTTTAAATAAGAACAATTTCTCTATAAATTACTTTCTTTAATTATTCAAATGACCCCCTGATTCCCCTCCTATTTTCTTCCAAAAGCTTTATATCGACCAAGGGAAATAGCATTAGATTTGGAAAATGTTAAACAATGTGCAAATTTAAGAATTATCATATTAATTTATTCAGTCTGAGTAAGGGAGAAGTCCTATAGCTTTGGGGAAAGTATTTCTTAATGTAAACTCTACACAACAGTGGAAAAATATTCTGTTGAATTTCAGTATTTTGATATTATTTTTACTTGTTAAAGTAGGGTATCAATTTATCTGAATATTTTATCTTGGCTTATCTAACTTTACGTATGAAAAAAATTACAACTCTCTTTTTTGAGCATATATAAAGTACCCAGCATTGTCTTCAGTATTTTTCCTAAGTTATTTTATTGAGTATTTATTTACTGATGAAATTGATGAATGCAGTGAATGTACACTTTTGTGTCAAGATGCCTCTACAATTTTCCAGGGATAATATTTTATTCCCTAACTTATGCCTTTCAATTAATATGACCTATTTATTCATTGCTCAGTGACAATGATTATTGCAGCTTGGTCCTCTGTCTTCATGTGTCAGCTCCTCTCGATCCCCACCCCTGTTCCGAATTTTTTTGCCTTCAAATAATTTCCTGCAACCATTTCATTACACAATTCCTCTCTGGGCTCAGCTCTGGATAAGTGTGCTCTTTGTGAGGAAGTGTAATCTATACTTCTCCAAAAGCCATTCTCCAAATCCAAAAACAATGCTCTACTCCTTTCTGTGCCTCTACCCACCTAAGTCCTTGGCCATAGGAACCTGGACATAACATGTCAAAGAATGAAGAGTCCCAACTTACAAAAAAATTGAGCATCATTTCTCTCTCTCTCTCCTCATCTCTATTTTGTCTTGGCCCCCTTGTTCTGCCTCCTTGTCACTTTCTTTGTATTGTATAATAGTATACAATGTATAAGTTCTGCCTCCTTTGTATTTGGGTCTCTCCACGTAGCCTTGACCTCCTCACTGGGTCTAACCATTTATTCTCCCTAAGGTCCACCTCACATGAGGCTCATTTTCTGCTAGCTCTCTCTCCCTCCCCCTAAATTCACCTTAAATATGAATCTCCAGGTTACAGTTAAGATCCTTGAAACCAGATAAGGCATGATGGAAGATTTCTCTGGATTGGGTCTTTATTAATGGGCCAAACTTAGCAACTACTAAGAATACATTAAGACAACAGTCTAGGATCAACCAGGGCTCCTGGAACAGCACATCAAATACTTCTCATCATTTAGAAACCCAGTTGGACTTCCCTCTGGGTTTCTAAACGCTGATTTTTTTAATCTGATTTCTTTCTCAGTTTTTCAGACTGTGGAGAGCTAGTTACCTCTCTTGCTACTTCTTTTGTGAGGCCCCATGAGCTGACCCAGCCAGAGAGGGAGGTTGGCCTGCAGGGTACAGAGACATAATTTAAACATTTTGTGTCTTTTGGGCAACCAAAGGAGAATTTCCCCTTAAGTGTCTTCTGCATTTTGGTAGAGAGTTGATTTCTTACAGGAGACCAACATCTTCCTCATAAAGAACCCAATAGATTAAGAATAACCATACTCATTTGCTCAAGACATGTAGGCAAAATTACTGCATTCTTCAAACCCAAAGGTTTGAAATGTGATAGACACTCTATTTCTTTGGCAATCTTGATTCTCCTTTTCTGCACGCTTGATGAATGCCTAGATGTTTAATAAACACCCATGAACCAACTGCTGTGTTCTAATTTCTGACTCTTTTGCCATCTGTAAACACACACCTTGTTTTTCAAACTCTTCCAGACAGTTTATTGATTTCTTAAGAATTTGAAAAATAAAACCTAGACCCAGCCTTCTCTATCAATAATAAGGAAAAATAAGTAGAAGTATGTTTTTAAATTGAACTATGCATGGATTCTTTAGTATCTAAATTTATGCCTTTATTTGTCATTGTTTTTTAGTACTTGGTGCTCATCTATAAAATTAGAAAAACAATTCTAAACTTAAGTCAGTTCAGGTAAAAAAAAATACTAAGTACATATTATGTAAGGACTTTCTGAGCAAAGGAGAAAGTACACATTGGAATCCTATCTGAGCTTAAGTTAACTTCCCTTCTTCTGCTGACTTAGGGTCCTTGGCAGAACTGGCGCTGTCTGTGCTCACATAGCATTTAGTACAGCCTTTTTCCTTTTACAGTTCTACTGGGATAAATTCACATACTATACCATTTACATTTAAAATGTACAACTGAGTGGCTTTCAGTATATTACAGAGGAATGCAAACTCACCAACAACTAAATTTCAAGCCTTTTTGCCATTGCCAAAACAACACCCCTGTGCCCGTCAGCAGCCACTTTCCATTCTGCCTTCCACCCTGAGGCTAACCTCAGGCAGCCATGTATCTACTTGGCATCTCAATGGATTTGAATACTCTGGACATTTCAAATGAAACAAATCATAAAATTGTGGCTTTTTGTGTGTGGCTTCTTTCCCTTTGCATAATATTTTCAAAAGTTAATCCACGTTATAGCATGTCCCAAACACATTCCATTCTATGGAGATGCTTCATTAAAAAAAAATTTCTTCCTCCATTGTTGGTCATTTGGAGTCTTTCCACCTTTGGCTACTATGAATAATACATTTATGTACCAGTGTTTGTGTAGACATATGTTTTTATTTCTTTTGGGAAGCTTACACCCAAGTTGGAAGTGGTGAAAATGCCCTAATCTTGGCAATATAAAATGGCCCAATAAATCAGGTATATAACAGTGCCTCATTATAATTTATAGAAATGTACCTATTCATCAAATCTTACTCCTAAGAATTTACCCTAAGTGTTAATTTAAAAGCAATAAATATATTTTTGAAAATGTTAATGATAGTACTATTTTGTCAAAATAATAAAAAGATACTAAATATCTAATAATGAGAGAATAAAAATAAAAACAATAAAACATGAAGCAATAAACTTAGAAAGTCATGCATTTGTTACCAATGAAGATTCTTTAGAAGCATAAAAATGAGAAATATGTAGAGTAGCATATAAATTATAGTTTTACTATCTTCAGACATGTATACATGGACCAAGCAAAATTAAAAATAGGGGTTTTGTTGGGATAGTAAATTCATCAGTTGTTTTTTTGCCTTTTAAGACATGTATTAATTTCTTGGCTTTATGTGTATAAAGTTTCAGTTGTGCAAGACAAGTAAGTCCCAGGGATGTACTGTACAGCATAGTGCTTGTAGCATCAACACTGTGCTGTGCACTTAAAAATTTGTAGAGGGTAGATCTCATGTTAAGTGTACTTACAAAGATAAAAAAAATAAAATTATTAAAAGTAGGAAAAAGAAAACCCTAACACATTATTCAAATGTTGTAATTGTATAATATTACAGTTTGTGTGTGTGTGTGTGTGTGTGTGTGCACTTTTGTGGACCTCACTGGAGAGGGAGATTCTGATTTAGTAGTTATTAGGTTGAATTGTATCCTCAAAGATAATGTTAAGAGTTCTAATCTCCAGTACCACAGAATGTGATTTTATTTGGAAATAGGGTTGCTGCAGATGTAATTAGTTAGGTTAAGGTGAGGTCACAATGCGGATATGTGGGTGGCTTTGTTGGTTAAGTGACCAACTCCTGGTTTCAGCTCAGCTCATGGTCTCAGGATTGTGTGATTGAGCCCTGTGTGGGGCTCCATACTCAATGCAGAGTCTGCTTGAGAGTCTCCCTCTCTGTCTCCTTCTGTCCCTCCCCCTGCTCACATGCATGCTCATGCTCTCTTCTCTACAATAAATTAATTGATTAATCAATCAACTAATTAAAAGTTAAATTTAAAAAAAGATGAGGTCACACTGGGGTAGGATGGGCTTCTAATCCAATAAGATTGGTGTCCTTATCAGTAGAGGAGAGAGACACATAGAAGAATTGTGGCAATGTGAACTCAGGGGCAGAGATTGGCATGACGCTGCTACAAGCCAGGCAATGCCTGCAACTAACAGAAGCCAGGAAGTGAGGGAGGACCCTTTCCTGGAGGTTGTAGAAGGAGCATGGCCTTGCTAGCACCTTAATTTCAAATTTCTCACTTCCAGAATTATGAGACAATGGATTTCTGTTATTTTAACCTACCTGGTGTTTGGTATTTTGTTATAGCAGAACTGGAAACTGATTTTGTAGCTTTGGGGACTGTTGTAGTACTTATCACATGGACAGCTATTACATATATATGGTGCACCATAGCTGTTGAGAGCGCAAGCATGCCTTATGTAGCAGCTGAGTGTTACAGCTAGGAAGTCAGATTCTGGAATTCAAAGAGCAACTCTTCCACTTTCTCCATGTCTGATCTTTTGTAGGCCATTTAATTTATCTGTGATTTTGTTTATTATCTGTTAAATGCAGAAAAAATAGCCATAAGTAATAATACCTATCTTAGAAGGATATTATGAGGATTCAATGAACACTCAGTACCTGGTTCTAACTCAGTGCTACATAATGCTATTATCATTAACCTCTTGAAGGTTTGGTTCTCATACCTAACATGGGATTATAACAATATCTATCATATGAGGACACATACAGAAGGCTTAGGACAATATTCCATGGATTAATAAATGCTCATACATTAGCTGTTATGATTCTAAAAGTTGCTAACACATAGTAGATGTACTGAAAGTTTGCATTAAACACGTATATAGATAAATTAAGTGTAATGTGCATTATCATTTTACTCATTTCTCATTCCATGAATGACTTTCTTTTTTTGTGCTAATGATTTGTGCATGTGTCACATCTCCTACTGTATCGCATGTTGGAATGGACTTCTCACTTTATTTGGAACTGATGGACACAAATCTCTGCAATTTTTCAGATGTATAACTCTCAGATAAACAATTACTAGACTTTATCTCCCATCTTTATTTCTGCAAAATGAGAATATTGTTCTAAATTATCTCTCAGGTCCTTTCGTATTTCTAGTTTTAATGACCTCAATGTTCTAAAGAGTAGAGTCTGAAACTGATTCCTCTTTGTAGACCCACAGTATTATGTAGTCTACTCAGAAAATACAATAGCTTACATGAAAAAATCACTGTAAGTGCTCAACAAAAGATTTGAGCTCACAGAAGAAAAAATCATCCAGGTTGCCGATAAATCAATAGAAAGTATCCAATGTGAATAATGGAAAGGAAAAAAATAAAGAAAAATAAACAGAGACTCAGAGAAGTGTGGGACACCATTAAGTGTGCAAATGGGAGACCTAGAAGGAAAAGAGAGAGAAAAAGAGCAGAAAAAATATTTGAAGAAAAAATGAACAAGGGGTAGTGGAAGGGGAGGTGGGCGGGGGGATGGGGTGACTGGGTGACAGGCACTGAGGGGGGCACTTGACAGGGTGAGCACTGGGCATACATTGGCAAATAAAACTCCAATAATATATATATATATATATATATATATATATATATATATATGAAGAAAAAAAGTTTGGATATTTCCCAAACTTAATGGAAAGCACTAATCTACAACTCCAAGAAGCTTAACACACTTTAGATTCTCTGCAACATAAAGAAATCTCCATCTACATTCATCATAGTCAAATTGTTGAAAGACAAAGGGGGTTTTTTTGTTAGTTTTTAAAAGATTTTATTTATTTATTCATGAGAGGCACAGAGGGAGGGAGAGAGAGAGAGAGAGAGGCAGAGACATAGGCAGAGGGAGAAGCAGGCTCCATGCAGGGAGCCCGATGCAGGACTCGATCCCAGGTCTCCAGGATCATGCCCTGGGATGAAGGCAGGCGCCAAACCACTGGGCCACCAGGGCTGCCTGAAAGACAAAGTTTTGAAAAGCAGGAGGAAAATAATTTATAATGTACAAGGGAATTTGAATGAGATTAACAGTTGATTTCTTTTTCCTTTTTTAAAATTTTAATATTTTATTTAAATTCAATTTGCTAACTAATAGTATAATACCCAGTGCTCATCCCATCAACTGCCCTCCTTTCACCCAGTTACCCTATCTCCCTACATGCCTCCCCTTCTGCAACCCTTTGTTCATTTCTTAGTTAGGAATCTCATGTTTGTTTTCCTCTCTAATTTTTCCCCTTTCCCTTATAGTCCCTTTCACTATTTCTTATATTCCACATATGAGTGAAACCAATGATAATTGTCTTTCTCCTATTGACTTATTTCACTCAGCATAATACCCTCCAGTTCCATCCATGTGGAAGTAAATGGTAGATATTCATTCATCCTCACTGATGGCTGAGTATCCCATTATGTATGTAACCACATCTTTTTTTATCCATCCATCTGTTGATGAACACTGTGGCTCCTTCCACAGTTTGGCTATTGTGGATGTTGCTGCTATGAAGACTGGGATCCAAGTGTCCCGTCGTTTCACTACATCTGTACCTTTGGGGTAAATACCCATTAGTGCAATTGCTGGGTCTTAGGGTAGCTCTATTTTTAACTTTTTGAGGAACCTGCATACTGTTTTTCAGAGTGGCTGCACCAGCAACATTCTATTCCCACCAACAGTTGATTTCTTATCAGAAATAATGAAACTCTGAAGACTTTGCAATGACATGATAAAAGTGTTAAAAGGAAAAAAAACCCTATCTTACAAAGAATTCTTTCTCTAGCAAAAACCTGTAAAACTGACGAGGAAATAAACATTTCTTAGATAATCAAAGACCTCTAATGAGGTTTTCCAGGTTCTTTCCTCCTGCATTAAACATACTGTGGTTCACATTAACATAATAGGTCTTAATCGAGGTATATGGTCACTTCACTTATATTAAAAAAGGCCTTTTGGGTTGTGAATTATCCCTATTTTATACTTACTTGAATAGGTTATATCACATTTCTCAGGGAACTATGCTTAGTAAGTCCAGAGATCTCAGGGGTTTTTTTTTTTTGGAGGGGTGGCAAAATTCTGAGTTTTTCCAGTGTAACTCTTTTTCAAATTTTTATTTAAATTCTAATTAGTTAACATACAGTGTAATATTGGTTTCAGGAGTAGAATTCAGGTGGGTTTTTTTTAAACCACTAGCAATTTTAAACAACAATGAATATCATGCTAAAAGCAACTGATAGGCATGTTTGTAAGTTGGTAGGATTGTGTCACCTGCCTTCTTTCTTTCCCCAAAACAGGAGAAAATGGCTTGTAGACCTGCTTCTCAATCCCCTACTCCAGATTTGCTGGAATGTTGATGTCAAATTCTTCAGGTTGCTCGTGAAACACTCATCAAAGCCCTTTGGACAGTAAGTGTACATGCTGTAAGTGCATGGAGAAAAAGTGCAGGCCATTAGTGGTGGTAATTGTCCATTTAAATTATTCTCACATCAATGGAAGAATAGATTTCTTAGTACTTGCAGAGTTTAAGTATATTATAGATTTATGCTATGTGAGATTAAATTAAAACATTTCATTTCACTGAAAATTCAAACAATGCAAGGCCTTTGCATAATTAAGTAAAATCCTGGTTCTGTTGGTCACTGCAATTATCTTATTCTGGAACACTATGTGTAATTGAGTTTTGAATTGAAGGCAGTGGAGCAAGTCTGTCAAAATCAATTGAATTGATTTTCACTTATGCAGATGAATTGAGTTATACAGTGGTTGAACTTCTTTTTGGAACAGATTAGATTCCTGATATAGGCCAATTTTTCATATTTCAAATCTTGTACACTTTCTCAAATACTTTTCATAAATATATCACAACCTTTCCTGAACAAACAATATGGCAAACATGCTCACACTATGTTAAGTAATTAGTCCTAAAACTGAAAATCATGAGTTACCTTTTCTGAAATGGAGTAACTAAAAATGTAAAGTACAAATAACTCTAATAGAATTAGACCACAAATATGGAACATTTATGGAACATAAAACGGAGGATAGACCAAAACGTTAAATATCAAGGATTCTGGCCAGGAGTTGCCAAGGATCATTCTGAAACCAAATAAAACAAAATCAAGAGATCCTAAGAGTGAAGGCACCTGATTACTGAATCCCTGAATATCAATGTTCCTGGAGCAAAATCTATCCCTTCTGGAATTCTAAATTAAGTAAACATAAATTCTCTTTTGCCCATAAACTCACTTGAGTTTTGTTTCTGTTGTTTTCAGTCAAAGAATTCTGATATAAAAATAGGATATCTGTGAGAAAATAGAAAACTCTGTGTGTTTTCTGGCTTTGTATATAATAGGCATATGTTACGAATGTTGAACTTCTTAATATCAGTGGAATTTTATATAGTATGACTTATAGTTATATATTATATTTTGCTATGTTTATTTTAATGTAGAAAAGGATAGTCATATTAAATAGTAAACATCATACATTTACATAAAATTTAAGAAGACCAGATCTTATATACATTCTATGATTATGAAATACTAATTTAATACAATAGAATGAGATAGGAATGAATGTTAATAACTATTGGAAAGAAAATATCACATTCTCTGGGCTAAAAGAAATAAGTCAAACAGAGAAAGAAATACCATATGACTTCACATATGTGGAGCCTAAAAAACAAAACAAAACAAATAAACAAATAGAAAAAAACCCATAAATAAAAAGAACAAAGTGGTGGTTGCCAAAGGGGAGGGGGTTAGGGGTGGCAGACAAAATGGGTATGCAGGAGTGGGAGATCCAGGCTCCCAGTTATGGAACGAATAGATCACAGGGATGAAAGGCACAGCATGGGGAGTATAGTCAATGGTGCTGTGATAGTGCTGTGTGAGGAATACAGTGTAATGTATAGACTTGCCAAATCACACAATTTTGTACCCCTGAAACTAATGTACATTATGTATCAACTGTATTTCAATTCTAAAAAAAAAAAATCTTAATTTAGATAAATAATTCATAGATCCAGGAAAAAATTCAAGTCAATCAATAAATGTCTTTCTTAAAACTGAGATGCATTTTACAATCAATAAGTCCATTTAAAGGGATTATTTCTTATTCAGTCCCTTGTTCCTGTTCCTTTACGACTATTATTGACTTTGTTCTGTTCTGGTCATAAACGATGTCTTCAAAATCAAGGAACTTGAAAGCCCTGCAGAAGTGGTGTAGTTTTTACATATTTACGATATATGAATGGCAAGACTGAGAACAAGTGACAAAATATCAACACGAGGACTTTGGGGAAAAAAATAAGCATAAGCAAAGATAGTGAAAGGCAGACTTACTTACATAGACCCTAGCCAGATCTAAGCAGTAAGATCAATATCTTACCTGCAGTGTCTTATTCCCTTTTCTTAATGGCATTATCAGATGAGTGTTATCATTGTTCTTATTAACACCTATTTTACAAATGAATTAAGTGGATCTCAGGGCATCTAAGTGATTTGCAGGAGTTTACAGACCTTGAAGCTGTCAAATTCAAATCCCGATGATCCCAGGATGGGCAGGACTACACTGTGGTCAGATTCTGGTCACCTTGATTTTGCATGGAGGGTCTACTTTGTGACATTGGAGAGGTCACTAACTTCTCTGTCTCTGTTTTATTTATGTGATGGTAATAATAACACAAAGACTAAGAAATTAGTACATGGAAAATCCTTAGAGTGATGCCCAGAACCATCTAACAGTTTTCAAAGGATAAATTATGATTATTATTCTGTGGTAATATGCCTGAAATTTGGCAGGTTTTCAATAAATAGTGGAAACTGTTATTAGTAATGGTAGTATTGTCTAAAAATTCCGATGTAATACAATTGACAGAAGTTACCAAATTTTATTTTTATAAAAATAAAAGTTTTTTTAGAAAAAAAATTTTGAAACTTGTTTTTTCTCTTTTCAAATAAATGCATTTCCAGATAAAATTACTTAGATTTACATTATTCCAATGCATTAGTTTAACATCTTTTAAATTAAACCCCAATAAGCTAACATAAAGTCTTAAACTATCTGGAATGGAATGAAAGCCAATAGAAAGTAATTTTTTTTAAAACACCTTACATTGATTCTAAATAATTTTAAACATTGATAACAAGACATAATGATTTTTATGCACCATTTCATATAGAGTAATTGGAGCATAGTGTTACCTCATTTACTATCACTTACATGACTAAGGGGTTCCATATCTAACTAAGTAGGTATCCAGATTTTTATGATGCTATTTTGCAAACTTTATTGTTGTTTTATTCATAGCCTCAACATGATTGCAATTTGTTTAAACCCAATAACACTTTAAAATAATTGTCTTTAAATCCATTGCTAAATGGGATAATCAACTTTTCATTAGAGTTGCAATCATTTATATTACAGTTGACATTGTAATATTTCATAAACTTACTTTAATTTTTTTAAATTGCTGTTGGTACTTGCCTTGAATATTGGCTTTGGGTGACCCATGCATAAACTCTAACACAGGTCTCCTAAGAGAAAAGACAAAAAGAAAACTATTTTCAGTTAGACAATAATGAGCCACTCTGTGACATTGGCTAAACCACAGAGCTGTTATCAAGTATGTATTGTTCTCCTGTAAGAAAGTGACTCCCTTATTAGGAAGATAAGATTATGCCAACAATAATCATTTTCATAAAATCATGCCACTTTGCTCTTTAAATAAGCTAGAATGATTTCAGTGAAGATATCCACAAAAAACCCTAGAGTCATTTTACATTTCCATATACCAAATAATCTTGAATTAAAACTTTAAGTACAAGGGTGCCTGGGTAGCTCAGTGGTTGAGCATCTGCCCTTGGCTCAGGTCATGAGCCTGCCTCGATCTCAGGTCCTGAGATCAAGTCCCACATCAGGATCCCTGCAGGGAGCCTGCCTTTCCCTCTGCCTATGTCTCTGTGTGTCTCTCATGAGTAAATAAATAAAATCTTAAAAAAGAAAAAAACTTCAGTTACAAATTGCCTTTACTGGAACTGATTTCACATGATTTGGTAAAAGCAGAATGGAATCTCTAATTGCAATATTTGAGGTAGCACCCCTAAAATCTAGTGACCAAAATCACAGAGTTCTACAATATGTATAAAATGCTTCTGAAGTTCAAAATCTGCAAAGGGAAAACAGTTTTAAAGTATTTTCAAATTGTTTATCCCACTCACAGTCATATGAAAGCATATTAAAATTGCTTCTCTACCAGCAATTAATCCACTGGAGTCACTGAAACATAATTTAAAGATCTAGTAAAGCAGGTTCAATGGCCTTATTCTTTATACAGATGAAAGAAGTTGAGTAACTTGCTTAGAATGATAGATCTAGTTCCTAGAATTAGGATTAATGGGCATTAAAAAAACACAAAATAAATCTGAAGTAGAAATAAGAACAAGATCAAGAGGGCAAGGGTGCAGCTTACTGAAGCTAAAATTTCTGCCTGGAATAGTTGTAATGGCTCAAAACAGAAATGTTCCAAAGCAGGTTTCCTGATAGTTTTGGGAATCGAGATCTACACTCAAACACACCATACTCAACATGTTGAAAACCAGACACAGAATATCTTGACAAGAGCAAAGGAAAAACAATCATTATGTCCAAGGGAACTGCAATAAAGTTAACAGGTAACTTCTTATCAAAAATAATAGAAATCAGAAAACAGTGGAATGGTGTATTTGGAAAACTGAAAGAAAAAAAACATATATAAAACCTAAGACAAGAATCTTATATCACATAAAATTATTTTTCAAGAGTGAAGAGGAAATAAAGTCATTTTCTGATAAACAAAAACTGAAAGCACTTGTTACTAGCCAATCTGCTTTACACAAAACTCTGAAGGAAACTCTTCAGGCTGAATGCAAAGAAATGTGATGGTAATTTTAATTCATAGGGGGAAAAAGAGCATTGGTAATGGTAATTATGTAAATAATTATAAAAGACAATATATTTAATCTCCCTTCTGTTAACTGATTTAAAAAATATACATGGGGCACCCAAGTGGCTCAAGTCTGTTGAGCATCTGATTCTTGATATCAGTTCAGGTCATGATTATGGGGTCATGAGATCAAGCCCTGCATTGGGCTTTTTGCACGGGACCCTACTTGAGACTCTCTCTCTCTCTCTCTCCCTCTGCCCCTCACCCTACTCACATGTTTACTCTAAATAAATAAATAAATAAATAAATAAATAAATAGTATACATTATGTATGTATTATTGGGACTATGAAAATATAAACTGTAATACATGCGACAACAGTAAAAAAGAGGCAGATTAGAACAAAGCTGTATTGCAATGTGGAAATAATACTAGATGGTAACTTAGATCCATAGGAAGAAATGAAAAGAAGTAGTAAATAGAAGGTTAATATATCAAACTCTAGAAATATATACTTGCTCTCTCCTCCTCTTAGCTTTATTAAATTTTATAAAATTATAAGCAATAATTATAGAAATATGCCCTTGTATCATAATAGATATTATATGCATAACAACAAGAGCTATATAGGATCAAAATATCTATACCTAAGGCACCTGAGTGGCTCAGTGGTTGAACATCTGCTTTTGGCTCAGGTCTTGATCTCAGGGTGGGATCAAGTCCTGCATCAGGCTCCCCTCTCAGAGCCTGCTTCTCCCTCTGTCTATGTATGTCTCTGCCTTTCTCTCTGTGTCTCTCATGAGTACATAAATAAAATCCTTAAAAAATATATCTATATCTAACTGGAGTTAATTTATTTTAACTTAAAGCCATAGAGTTGAAAATCATTTAAAAAAATTAATATTTTAAAGCAGAAAATATCCTCCCATTGCTAAAGAAGCTAATAAATGAGGAACAGAACAGAAAAGACAATGTAAATTCAACCTTATCAGTAACAGTAAATGTGAATGAATTAAACAACTCAATTGAATGATAGAGATTTTCAGATTGGATTTTAAAAAAAAACAAGATCCAACTATATGCTCTCTGTAGTAGAAATTCTGAAGATTCAATATACAAGTAGATTGAAAATAAAATAATAGGAAAAAGTACACTATCCATATAACGATCCATAAAAGAGCTGCAAAGTCTATTTTAACATCTGACAAAATAGATTTCAAAGCAAGACATTTTATTAGATAAAAAGAGAAACATGTTATTATGAGAAAAGAATAAATCCTTCACAGAGATGTAACAATTATAAATGTATAGGCATGTAGAATCAGAAGCCCAAAACACATGAAGGAAAACTTACAGAATTTAGGGGAGAAGTAGACAGTTCAAAAATAATGAATGGAGATCATCAAAGTCTCACCTTCAGTCATGGGGAAAGAACTAACCAGAAGATCAACAAAGGAATAAACTCACTACAGCTAACACGTATCTATAGAACACTGCACCAGACACCAGCATAATACACATTCTCCTGATGTGCATGCAGAAACACTTTTCAAGATGCATCATTGGATTAGCAAAAAAAAAGTCAAAAAAGTCTAAATAAACTTTTAAAAATTAAAATCATACCGAGTATGCTTTCTGACAGCAATGGAACTAAACTAAAAATCAATAATAATCCAAAGAAACTTGGAAAATTCACGAATATGTGGAAATTAAACAAGATATTCTTGAATAACAAAAGGATCAAATTAAGAGTCATGAGGAAAATCAGGAAATACTTTGAGATGCCTGAAAACAAAAATGCAGCATACCTAAACATATGGGATACAGTGAAAGCAGTGCTTATAGGGAAACTGATAGTTATAAATGCCTAGATTAAAAAAAATCAATAACCTAAATATCTGCCTTGAGAAATGAGAAATATAAATTAAAATCCCAAACTAGAAGATAGGAAAAAACAATGAAGAATAGTATGGAAATAAAATTTAAAAATAGGATAAGAGGCAAAATCAACAAAATTAAAACTGAAATCAAAACAAAAAAATAAAAGTCAAAAGCTTTTTCTCTGTCAGATGAACAAAACTTTAGATCAACCAGTTTGAGAGAAGCCTCAAACCACTGAAATCAGAAATAATAAAGAAGTATCACTACTGACCTTACAGAAACAAAGACTCTCAAGGGAATGCTCAGGACAGCAGTATGCCAACAAAGTAGATAAACTTAGATCAAATGGAAAAACTCCTGGAAATACGCAAACCACCCAAGTTGACTCAAGAAGAAATAAAAAATTGGAATGGACCCGCAACAAATAAAGAACTCAAACAGTAAATAAAACACACCTAGGTCATCTCAACATAAACCCCACACCTGGTGTGGTGACCCACAATTGAGAGGGAATGCAATACCCAGAATTCTCCCTGACGGGTGAAGGGTTCAACCTCACATTGGGCAACCCAACTTTTAAAGACTGGCACCCAGACCATGTGAACAATGGGGCTTGTGCCCTGAGATCTGCAGGGCTGTGGAGGACGGAGAAATGGTCCTACTAGGGTTGCCCACAGACCCACTCTGCCCAGGGCCCAGCACAGAGGTAGCTCTTCAAAAAGCACCCAGGCTCTCTGTGAAAAAGAACACATTTGCTCTTTTTAAAATGTGAACCTGAGGGCCAGACACCTGCTGGGAAACTCTCCAGAGACAGAGGCTAGTAGGCACCATCTTCTGCTCTCCCTCTGCTTTTCTAAAGCCAGTGGGTATCATTTCTTTTCCTTTTCCAAGGGGTGCCATCTTTATGCTCCAGCTGGTGGGTGTAATCTTCTCACCTTGCTAAAGCTTAACAGACAGCATCTTTTTATTTTCTTTTGAAAACACTTTTATTTATCTTTTTCTCACTTCTTTTCCTTTTCTTCTCTCCTTTTTCTTTTTTCAGAGGATGACATGTTTCCATTCCTTCTCGTCTTGCTCCAGCCAGTAGGCACCATCTTTGTGCTCTTCCCTTGCTTTGCAGTATCTTCCAGAAAGAAGCTTTTGCAGACACTGGGTGTCCCAGTTTTTATGTCTGTTGACCCATTCTTTGTGACTGCCACCTAGGAGTCACCCCTAGATCACCTAGTTCTGGAAGCCAAGGAGCTTGTGTTTTTGGGTCCCATGGGACTGTAACAATCAGAGTTCTGGGCAGACTCCCAGTGCACTGCTCAGATAGACAGAACACACCCCAGTCCTTTGGAGAAAGGGGTCTATTTGCTTGTCTACAACCTTTTGCCTCAGGGGCAGGTTTCTGGTTTGTCATACATAGAGAAGTCTAAGGAGGTGCATTCAAGGAATGGAGGGCAGTAGACACCATCTTCGCAATCTTCTCCTGGAGCAAGGCATTTTCTAGAAAACAGTTTAAACCCTTATCTGGTGCCCTGGTTTTTGCAAATGCAACCAGTGGATACTTTGGTGGATAATGCAGTATGTCACTTACATTTTGGCAAAAAGATAAATAAACAGGTGTAACATATAGTTAATGGGAATAACATAGAAGAGAGAGAGAAAGGCACAAAGGAAATGGCTGAATAAGTAATTGTTGAGAATTTCTCATGAAGCCACAGATCTGAGAAGCTCAGAGAACACCAAGAAAGATGAGTACCCAAAACACTGTACCTAGGCACATCAGATTTGAACTGCAGAAAATCAAAGAGAAAGAAAAATCTTTAAAGAAAGAAGAGGGAGAAAAAATGAATTATGTACAGAGGAGCAAGGAAGAGTTGTATTGGAGTTTTCTTTAGAAATTGTGCAAGCAGGAAGAAGAAAGTGAAATATTTAAAGTGTTGAAAGGAAAAACAAAAACAGAAACAAAAAGCCACCAACCTGGGATTTTGTATCCAACAAATCCATGCTTCAAAAATTAAGGAAAAATACTTTCTCCAACAAATGAAAATCAAGGAGATTTGTTAGCAGTGGATCTGACTTATATGAAATATTAAAATTCTTTAGGAAGAAGAAAAATATTGGTCAGAAACTTGGATCTACATAAATAAAGGAGGGGTAGCTAGAGAAGGAAATACATATAAAATAAAAATCTCTTATTCTTTTTTTACTTTTATTTTTTTTAAGATTTTATTTTATTTTATTTTTTGAAAGATTAATTTATTCATGACAGACACAGAGAGAGGCAGAGACATAGGCAGAGGGAGAAGCAGCCTCTCAGAGAGCCTGAAGCAGGACTCAATCCCAGGACCGAGGATCACGCCCTGAGCTGAAGGCAGACACTCAATCACTGAGCCACCCAGGCGTCCCAGCACTTTCTCTTATTCTTAACCTACTAATTAAATAACAGTTTCTTCAAATTATTAATAACAGAATCTAGGAGTAATCAGTAGAAATTCAGGGAGGCTCCTTTCTATAGAAGTCAGGTAAAACAATCTAGGCCAGCCATGCACATGTTTACTCCTCATTTTGCCTAAAATTCTCTCACTTCATGACTAAAACACCGTAAAGATATTCAGGCTTTTCTATAGCAATTCACTTTCCTATTCTTCTATTTATTTAGTAGAATTTAGTAGAATAAAGGAGCAGCACTAGCTCTTGATCTATTTCTATTTGTCCAGAAATAAAATGCTGCTCCTTGAAAAGGGCATGTGTATTGCTCTTATCTGTTCTTTGAGCCTTCAGTAGACTAAAGTATCAAAAAAAAATATCACTTTCAGTTGATATAAAAGATCTTTTTTTTTCCTCTTTCGCTTTCTTCTATGGGAACTTCTCTAACTACAGGGCATCCATGATCGTCTAATTATTATCTGAAAGCAGAGGTAGAAGAAACCCATCCTGGAGAAAATAGCATTTGTTCCTAAGATTGTCTCTGAGGGAGAAATTGACTTCAACTGACCTAAAGATAGAAGAGTTTACCTTAGGAAAACTGAATGCAACCTGTGGAGAGGGGGTGTTATTGTAAATCAGCTTTATCTCATCTTGCCATCTCTAAGTTCTTTTACTGCCATCAAATTGGCCTTTCTCACTCCCTACAGGTATCTTAAGCAGAAGCCCAAGCTGTGTGGTCACTTTCGGGTTCTACAAGTCTGATACACAGCCCACTCGAACACCCCAGCCTCATACCAAGGACCAACCTGTCTACTCCCCTGGGCCAGGGAAGGGCAGTCAGACGTGTGACTCGAACCCCATTTGTGCAGTTGGGCAGTCTGCTCACTCACATCTCTTCCTACTCAAACACTGTGGAGTGTAAGGGCATTAGTCCACTTCTGATATGCTCCTGCCCCATCCATTTCTGAGGCTAACTCCCCTGAAGTAGGAGCACAATAGGGGAAATAGAGGAAAGAAGACTTCCTCATGGAACTGATAACTTCTTGGGATACCACTGGCATGGTTCTGGGCTTTGGTTTTCTCTGTGACAGATCATATGATGGTTTCCATGATTCCCCTGGTGATATTCAGCTCTATCTTGGCCCCTCTGTTACTGGGAGACACTTCCAGACTAGCGGCAGCCTCCCTACATCAGTGCATAGTTTCTTCTGCTATCTTGCTTTGGGTAGGCACTAAAATTGTTGAGATTTTTTTTCTTCACTCTGAAATGGGACAGTCCTCTCATTCTCATTTTTCCCAAGCACATGCACCGGACTATAGGATGTCTCTGCTACAGGAGATGATCTAGTCTCAATCTCCATAAATTTCCCAGAACTAATCTCTCTAGATATCCCTCAGACACTCAGGGACAGAGGACAAGCTCCCTCAAGAATGTCTTCCCACACTTCACTCTACTTGAGGAGCAGCCCAGGCTTCACATGAAGTTCACATTTCAACAACCCATTAAGTTGAGAGTGAGATGTCCATCTCTCTTCTTACAGACATTCCTATCTTTCAAATGTCTCTCAGAGAGCTCCACCCACTCCACACTTGCTGGTGGTTGGAGAGTGAGACAAAGCTTACCACACTAAGCTTCTGACAGTTTTTACTCCTGCTCCCTCTAACAGATCTCCCACCTTAACCAGTGATCTCTGGGCATACAATAAAGGGAGAGATGCAGTGAGGCGACATTGACTGGGGAGAGATTCTTATGTCTATTTGTTGGTGGTGGAAAGTGGCCATACACACACAGATGGCTCTCCGTAGAATACAAGATGCTTAGAACCTACTTGCGTTAGCCATGGGGCCTGACTATTCATTCAGGAGTTTAAAAAGAAGCTCTATACGACATGGTGTTACATAAAATTTATTTTGTTCTCTTCAATCATTAAGGCAATATTTTTATAATGTTGAGTCTTAGGATAAAACAGAAAAGTAATATATAAAAAAACCAATCACGTACACTTACACGATCTATGCACAATATATGCAATTCATATAATGGTACATTACCACATAGTCTGACTCAAAAAACTGTAGAACAATTAAATCTGCCCCTCTTCTAATAAACCAAGCTGTCATGGAAGAAATGTGTAATTTCCTATTCCCATAAAACTAATTTTCATTAAATAGCCAAAGTAACGTAATGGTCAAAATATATAAAAACAAAGCATCACCTACTCTTTCTGTATCACTGAGCCAAATTTGGTTCAGCTCATGGAACACTGACCACCAGTGGAGCTGGCCCTGTGCCTGGTGCTGAGGAATGTGATCAACAACCAGGATAATGCTCCTGACTTCAAGGAGCTCATAACCTAAATGAAGAGACAGAAATGTAAACAGATACTCACAAGAAAATATGCATGGAAACATGATACACTGTCTAGGAGCATGCATGGTGAAGACTCTGCAGAGGGCAAGGAATTCTTCACAGAGAATGTGGTTCCTGGGCAGAATGTGGATGCCTGACTCGTCTTCCAGACTGAGGAGGTGAGGACTTGGAGACAGGAGATGGTAGTTAAGGTAGAGCTCACAGCTCATGCAAATTAGTGGTGTGCACCATAACTCTGGGTTTATGGCCCGACTGGCATTCCCATGGTGTCAGGTTGGGGTTGGGCTGGGAGTGACAGGAGGGGCCCTGGGCAGTGGTCTGTCATGACGCTTTGGAGATCGAATGCCACCTTTTTGGTACTAGAATGACAATGATACAATCAGATGCAGGTTTTTTGAAAGCTGTGGAAGAGCAGATTGAAAGAGGGTAAAGCATAAGACATGAACACCAATTAAGAGACTATCGTAATAAGACAGATTAGTGATGATGCAGCTCAGCATGGCAGGATGATAGTGATGGGGTATAAGATCTGATGCTGTGACAGAGACCAAAACAGCACCAGCTTAAATTAAACAAGGCTTCAGTTTTGGTCTAGGCATTTGTAGGCCACGGCCAGTGTGGACATGCCTAGGTGTGGAGGTCCGGGTTCTTCTACCCTATTGGGGCTGCTCTGCTATCCCTAGTGTGTTTCTCCTCTTCATTTTCCAGGATGGCTCATTACCATGAACACAGGAGTGGTGGTAGAGAAGAGGTAATAAGTGTCTTATGCAAAGAGGTAGCATAAAAGTGCAGAGATGCAAGGATAAGGCAGATGAGGACCAAAGTACCCACCCGAGAGTCTATGACCTGAAGGAGGCAAAAGTTACAAACGGCGACTTTCTGAGCCTCTGTAGAAATTTTTTAAAAAGTTCTCTCAGTCATCAGAAAGGATGAAATCTTACCATTTACATCGACGTGGATTAACCGGAGGGTATTATGCTGAGTGTAATAAGTCAATAAGAGAAAGACAATTATCATATGATCTCAGTCTCACGTGGAATTTAAGAAACAAAACAGAGGATCATAGGGGAAGGAAGGGAAAACTGAGTGGAGAAAAATTAGAAAGGAAGACAAACCATGAGAACTCTAGGAAACAGGGTCGCTGGAGGGGAAGAGAGTAGGGGGAGGGGGTAACTGGGTGTCGGGCACTGGGTGTTATATGCAACTGATGAATTACTGAACACCACACATGAAACTAAGTATGTACTATATGTTGGCTAATTTAATTTAAATAAAAACTTTTTTTAAAGTTCTCTTTGAAATAAAGGACCAGAAGAACACAGAAAGAGATTGCAAGGATTTGAGAAAAACAGTCCACACAGAAATGAATGGCACATTCTATGTAGCAGAAAGGAGACTGGATGCTGTGAACAGAACAGTGAAGGATGCAGAGGGAATGGAATAAGTGAGGAAAAAAAATGCAAATGAAAAACTTGCAAAAGAGTTAATACATTTGGTTAATAAGGTTGCAGCACACATGTGAGCAGACAGAAATGAAACAAGTGCAAATTAATTCAAAAGAAATATATGTCTTGCCTGTCAAATTTTAAAAGATGAAAAATTAATACTGATGCAAGAAAGAGCAAATTTCATAATTTCTGGTAAAAATGTGCTTTTGGCAACATACCACGTCTTAAAAGCAGCATACTCTCCTAGAGAGTAATTTCATTAAAAAAATCACACCTTGAGGAAATTAATTTTAAAATGTGGAAAACTTACTAAACCAGTTTTTCTTCCCTCAGTGACACTTGCAGAAAAAAAAAATTGGGAGAAACTGAAATGTCTGGCAATATGGAATTACTCCATAATTATCTATGTAGTGTGTGTTGCATGCTCAAGGTGAGGACCTAGGTTTTCAGCTTTGCTGGCACTTCTTCAGAGTGAGAAAGCAGGACTGACAGCCCTTGGATACAATGGACACAGGTTGTGGGGCACATGATATTTTTAAGGTCCCATGAGGTATTTTAATTTCTTTTAAAATTAGGAGAAAAATAATTATTATCCTACATTATAACCCAGCCAGTCTGTATACCAATGCAGTTGTGAAATATAATTTTTAAGATGATTTTTGAAGGAAGGAGTCCACAGAGGCAGAGGTGCCTAGAACCCTCAAAGTCACCACAGGGCCACCAGAAGCAGGAGTTCCTGACATTGGCCACCACCCCAAGGCCTCTGCTCTGCTACTCCAGCATCACTACAGAGGAAGAGGAGAAAGGTGATGGAGTCCAGGCTCAAGCCTCTGAAATGCCCTTGGGACAGAGCACTGGGAATCCCAGAGAATTCACCAACTACAGCTGCTCTGGGCCATGATCTGAAGCCACTGAAAGGAAGGTGCACTGGGAGTCTGCTGGATTTGTTGGAAGGTTAATATTTTTAAACATACATATGTGGAAATTTTTCCATTATATGTTACTGGGTATAAGAAGCAAGATGAAAAATGTCAGATGCAATAGGATCCCATTGGTAAATGAAGGAGCATGTCCACTTGTATATGGATAGGAAATGGCTGGGGACCCTCCAAGGTGGGATTGGATATGAGGGAAGATGGATAAAGGAGAAAGAGAAGGATCAAAATCCAGAACGTTGGAGGATTTTTATGGCAGTGAAACTATTCTGTATGCTATTGCATTAATGGATATGTCAGTATACATCTGTCCAAGCCCATAGAAAATGCAACACCAGGAGCAGACCCTGATGTAAAGTATGGACTTTGGGTGATTACAATGTGTAAATGTAGGCTCATTAATTTTAAAGAATGTATCATCCTGCTGGGAGCTGTTGATAATGGGGGGAGGCTATATGTGTGTGTTTGGGTGGGGAATATATGGGAGTATATGGAAAATCTCTGTACTTTCAGCTTCATTTTGCCATGAATCTAAGCTACTCCAGAAAGTAAAGTTCATTAATTAAAAAAAAAAAAAAAAGACTTCCTTATGCTATGATAGTTGGGAGGAAAGATGCTATTTATGAATAACCTGCATCTTGTATGGCCTAAAAGGAAGTTCTGAGGTTATGAAAAACAAACTGAAAATTTCTAACCATGTACAACCAAGCATCCCAACCCCCAACACAAATTCATATGAATTCCAGCAGGCTATTGTTGAAAGTACTCTCCCAATTCTCCGTAATTCAGGGACCTCTTACTTTAAAAAATTCATACATTTCTCTTGAACCAAAACTTTGTAGATAACTGAAAATATTGCCCAAGTCAATCAAATGTTTTCAGGTTGCAGCTTCAGGACAGGCAATCCTACTGGAACAAATTAGAGGAGCATGGACCAAATATCATCATGAGTAAAAGTATATCAGTGACAGACCAACAAATATTTGAGAAGCATGAAAATCCTATGTAAAACTGCACATGTATGCACACACCTTCATATATCCATATATATATGTATATCTCTACACTTGCATGCACATTTATACTGAAATAATACATATGCATAAGGAAAGGTGGTCACAGCCAATGGCTTCCTCAAGCAAGAGCTCAAAAGATTGAATACAAGAATCAATTTTGTTGACTTACTTAAGAATTGTCATGTCTGTGATTTAACTTTTGATTCTATATTCAAAAGGCTTTTGCATCCCCAAGTCCTGTCGTTACCATACATGACATTACCTCTCCTCCTTCATTACCATGTATGCTCCGACTGTTTTTCTGATGAACTCTGCAAAGCTGCAAGGAATCTGCCCCACCCTTGCTCAGTCCCATCGTTGCTCAGGACAAGCACAGATAGGTGGCTGGTCTATATATAGGTGGCTGACCATATGTGGATGGCACAATGATGTGTTATGCATCAGTTCTGTTCTCTCCATAAAAGTAACACACAGTGAGAGTCCTATGTGGAATTGTGATTCTCACCAAATTTGTTGATCTCAGAAAGTGACCTTATTCAAAAATGAGACATGTAGATAGAGTGAAGGTGAGGTCATAGGGGAGTAGCGAGGGCCTCTAATCCAATATGACTGGTGTCCCGATTAAAGAGGGTGAATTTGGATACAGAGACAGATATGCACACAAGGAGAATGTCATGTGAACATGAAGGCAGAGATCAGGTTGACAGGTCTACAAATCAAGAGACACCAAAGATTGCTAGCAAACCATCAGGATCTGAGACACCTGAAACAGATTTCCCCTCAGACTAAGAAGAAACCAACCCGACTGACAACTGGACCTTAGACTTCTAGGCTCCAGAACTCTGAGAAAAATAAATACATTTTATTTTTATTTGCTTCCTTTTTAAAGCAAGATAGTTAGATAACTAGATAGCAAGAGAAGGAACATTGTGTCAGTAAGATCGTGCTGGGGTTTGGATACTTGTGCTGGTTGTATATGGGTGGAAAAGGGCTGGGTTTCTGGCTTACCTCTGAGGGGGATTGTGCGCAAGAAAAGATGGAAAAGGAGACACTTTGGATTTTTCTTTTTTTCTATATTGAGTTCATATTGTCAATATTATATTTCATATTCCATCGTATATTTTAAAAAATATATAGTTATATTTGTGTAATAAAACCTATTGAAAATGGGTGCACAAAAGTAAAATGAGCAAATATATAATTTACCTTCTCCGTGTCCTTATTGATAAGTCTATTTGAAGAATATTATTTCCTCTTATTGAGAGGAATTTTAAGTCATGAAATATTCAAATTATCCTCAGGAAGTAAACAAATTTCCTGACTTAGTGATTTGTCTCAATTTTTCACTTTAGTTGAAGTGCTGAAATTTCCATTGTCAGAAAGCATATATGTTCTAGTTGTTAAAAAGAAAACCACAGGCCCCAAATAATGTCACTTATGTTAAGGACCCATGTCAGTAAATGGAGTCTTACTATCCAACCTAACTAAGTGTCACCACTATGTTCCCTCACCACCCCCACTCCGCCCTGTCCCTGCTGGCCTCATCCCACTGAGATGTAACCTTTAACCAAACAAACTGGAACTCTCTGGTCAACACCAGGAGGTAATCCCCTGATAGACCCCTCCTATTCCCCTTAGGAGGGTGAGCTTGCCTGAAACAATGCTTTCCTCAGTTATAATTTCCTTCTTTGTACCCTCTCTTTGCCTTTAAAAACCTTTCATTTTGTACAGTTCTTTGGAACTCCCCTCTGCTTGCTAGATGGAATGCTGTCCTGTTCAAGAATCATTTAACAAAGCCAATTAGATCTTTACATTTACTCAGTTGAATTTTGTTTATTAACAGTGTTTAGATATTTGTTGATAAATGATCATTCACATTCTTACTTTTAAGAGCCTACAGAGATTTTTTTATGTCAACTCTAAAAGCTTCTTTTGTTGGCTTTTTATCTTATGGTAAAATTTCAAAAATAAAACAAAATAACTCCAGTTACTGAAATAACAAAGTGGTTCTCCTGTATTTAATAATAAAGTGCAGAAACAACACTCTTAAGGACTTCCCACAAACCTAAGACAATTGATTTCAAATGAAAATGAAAAAGAAAAATTAGAATTGCTAATTAAAAACAGGCTTGTTTTGACAGGAATATCATTCATCAGCGTGTGTTCCAGTCAATGCCTTTATATTTTGTTATTTGAAAATAGTCTAAGAAATGCCTGTTTACTAGTTTATAAAAGTTCAGCATTATATGGATGAAAATGTCAATGATATATTCTTTGCTAAGAATTAGAAATTTACCTTTTAACTTTTAAATTTCACTTTTAAAAACATGAATATATATTAATTGAGGAAAGATTCACTGCCTTGTAGGTCAGGTGACATTAATTCCTTTAGATTTGCTTTTTTTAAGCCATATATTCTCTTGGAAAATCCAGTTTTTGATGTTTATCATTGTATGACTACTGCCACTTTAAACCAAAGAATTTTTTATTAAATTAGCAAACAGAATATATAACTTTCTTGCACTTTCAAATATGTGTTCCTGGAACAGCAAGCAATATTTTTGAAATGACAAGTGAACGGATATTATATAGCACTCAGCCATAAACAACTTCACAGTCCAAATAAAATCTACCCTATAAATTTTGTATTAAAATTGAGTGTCTGCTGGAAATTTATATTTTCCCAGAATAACTAAGGGCATTTTCTTCTGCTTTTATGATTGAGAGTTATATTAATTGTACATGGATTATCAATTTTCAGGTTCATATAATAATATTAAAACTCTGTCTAAAAATCTTATTGAAGGTAATGTAATCTAAGGCACTCTATTTTTTGAGGTGGACATAAACTCAGCTGGTAATGGATATCTGTGTTGTGCAAGTGAGTGATTTGTTTTCTAGGCTGAGTAAAAGGAGTCAACAGAGAGAGAGGGATGAGATATATGTGATATCTGGGATAATGAATGGAGCAAATTTTCAGAGCCGACAGGAGGAAACAGGGTGAAGAGAACTGTGTGTGGAAAAGAGTAGGCATCACTGGAGATCTTCCTCTGGAAGAGGACCTATTGCAAAAGGAGACCACAGAGCATTTCTGAAGTTGGAAGAATGGAATTTGAGGAAACACTTTCAGGTCTGTGCTCATCTTAAGAAATCCAGGAGCAAGGAAAGTGGTCATGAATTGGAGGATATGAAGACATGCAGCTGGAATTGCTAGGGAACTAAAAAATAAAATAAAATAACCCATGACATAGATTGACTTTTATATGCTGAGCAAAACTGTGGTAACAGATGATACTAGAAATTATAAATTTGCAGAGGACTAAATGCGCTACAGTTCATAAGTTTTGGTTTATTTGCCAGAACCCTAGAGAGGAGGGACCTGGGGTCCCTCGGGATTGGGGACTGTCCTGATAGAAATATCTGGAAGTCAACAGATAAATGATTGTAGATAAGACAGGCATAGCTACTGTGATCCCGGCTGGAGATCATCGCAGTGGGTGGAAAAGCCCAAGAAAATGGAATGACCTCCAAGGCTCAGGTTGGGAGGGCTGGAGGTAGGTTGACAGAAAAGAACTGGCAGGGGGACAGGAAGCTCCAGCCCAGAGGCGCCATCACGAATGTTGATGAGATTAAGGTGGGTCAAGCCTGAGTTTGAAACGAAGCATAAATTGAGGTTATTGAGTTAAACCCTAATGAGGAATATGCTGCTTTAGCTGAAAGCTCACCTCCAGATGATTTAACCTAGCTGTGTACCTTACCTTGAGTTTTGAAATTTTTCAATAGTTGTCTTGCTCACTTTGTTTGCTTCAGAGCTCGCAGGAAGCGGATGGCTCCTGTGGCAATGTCCCTCAGTCATGCCTAAGCTACTGCTCCGTTCTGGTCATGTCCGATTTGCTAATACTACCCTTTGGGCTGGACATTCTCTCCTGGGAGGACACACTCTTCCACACGTGGTTTGTGTGTAAGTTGCAGAAAGCAAGGCACAAAGCTCTCTCATTCAAGTCGCACTAAAGTGCTTGAGGCTTCATCCATGAGAGGCAAGGGCCATCATCTTTCAGAAGGTTCTATATGTTCATAAGTCTGTCCCTTTACTTTTTTTCCCCCCCCAAATTCATTGCATTTATAAATTAACTGTGGGACTGGAGTGTGCCTCCAGCAGCAGATACCAACCTTTCATTTGTGGTCTTTCTGATGCCTCATGATGTTGACATTTGTGAGAGGAGGGTACAGCTGATTTATTCTGGGAGTTGACTCACTGCCATTTGGATTCTGAGGCTTCTCCTATGTTTATAACATTTGACAAGTCACATTTCAATAAAGAAAAACATTAAGAATGGGCTTTTATTAATAGGATGTTGATTACTGGTGGATGCAAGCAATGACAGCCTGGTCATTTCAGGTGTGTGGTCCTAGGTGACCATCAAAGCTGAAGTCAATGTTAGCTAATCACAAAGGGCTCCTTCATCAGTAGCCATAACTCTTATGTTCCCTTTAACTATTAATACAGTTACTTAAATTGTTCTGGCTCTACCCCATGCCCAAAGGTATAAAACAGTCCATCAGATATTTTCATACCTAATCCTTCATTGATATTCAAAACTCCTGGAAGAACAGAACATGGAGTCCTGCCAGCCCCCACAACCTTGGCATTCAGTGAGGCTGCTCTACATAAAAAATTAAGCAGCCTTTTAAAAATGCAGCAGTGTGCCGCAATGCCTTCCTGAGATGCATTATTTCTCTTTCCCAGGGAGGATTCAAGCAAATTTCCAATAAATCAAAAGTTTGGACAAACCAAATGTATGTAGCACTACTATCATTTCATTTTAATGATCCCAAACATTCAAGGTCTTTCTCTGCTCCAAAGAAGCTCCTTAGACACAAAGAGTGGCTTTGGTACCTGTCTGTGGCCTGAATACCAGAGTGTTCCTTCAGTGGAGTTGGATTAAAGAGGATTGGTACTCTAAATAGAAGCACTCTCTTGGGACGCCTGAGTGGCTCAGTGGTTGGGGGTCTACCTTGGGCTCAGGCCGTGATCCCAGGGTCCTAGGATTGAGTCCAGAATTAGGCTCAGCAAATCATTTTATATGACAGAAGAGCTTAACCACTTCACTTAGATTTTTGCATTTATTTTCATAGAGGTCAAAGTACTATTTGGGGAGATATATATATATATATATATATATATATATATATATATATATATATTCCAATGATAATGTCCTTATCATTTCTTATTTTGTATGTTTGGCCTTATCCCTATTTTCTTAATCAAGTTGGCTGGCAATTTGTCTATTTATAAATATTTCCAAAACCCAGCATTTCTCACTAATTAAGTCTGCTGCTTTATATTCTCCACATCACTAATTGTTCTTATTTTTATTTCCTTCCTCATGCCTTCTTCTGGTTTATTTTGTTGTCTTTGTCTAATTTTTTTTTAAACTGGGAATTTAATTCGTTAACTTTAATTATGTAAATGTTCATGCTGATAGTGTTTAGTACTATTAATTTCCCCCTGATCATTGCTTTCTGGTGTGTGGTGTTCTCATCATTTTAGTTTTAGAAAATTCTGTAACTTCAGCTTTAATTTCCTCTTTCACCCAAGGGTTGTTCAGTGGAAGGTTTATTATTTTCCAGTTGGAAAGGCCTTTGTGTTTTAATTTCTAGTTTTATTGATCAGAACGTATAGATGTCTTCTATATGATCACACACACACATCTCATGCACATGTGAGGTATAAGAGCAACTATAATGCCAGAGTGTAGGATTCTACAAATGTCCATAAGATCTATCATATTGATAATGTTGGTTAGGTTTCTAACCTCCTACAAGTTGTTTGGTCACTTGATCTGCCTTGTTCTGCGAGAAGAATAATAACATCTTTTATTATTAGCATGTCTCTAGCTGTATTTCCTTCCATCTCTTGAATTTGCTGCTTTATAATGTGGTTTGCTATATGACTTGGTTTGTAGACATTCATAATACTATACTTAATGAATTGCAGCTTTTGTATAAGAAAGTATGCTTCTTGATTACATTTCATGCTTTTTGCCCAAAACTTACTTAGTCTGGTGTCAGGGTAACTGCTCTCTTTGAGCTTCCATTCATTTTGTATAACTTTGTCCACTTGGTTTTTAGCCCCTTGGAATAATTTCTTGTAGTTTTGTCTCTTGTACGGAGCATCTAACTGGGTCTTTCTTGATAAGATAGATTGAAAATATCTCTTTTCTTTTTGATAGGTGAGTTAAGTCCATTCACTTTTACTGAGATGACTGACATTTAGTCTTACCTTTGTCAGAATATTTAATAATTGCATGTATCTTGTTATATTTTTTATATTCTTTCTCCACCAAACATAATTGTCTTTTGCTTCCTTTTCTTTTCTGATTTTAATCAACTCTCTTTTCATTACTTCTTCATTTTTGTCCATGTCTGTTTTTTGCTTTTCAATTTTCAATTCAATTTTTTTTCAATGAACTCAGATGTTTGTTTGCATATATTTATTTCCACTGAAATTTTGTCTCTGAGTTTTATTCTGTCCATTATTATTTCTGGGAGGAGGATTTTTTCAGTTGAAGTGTGTTGAATTTTGTTTTCTAAGGCCTGATGATAACACGGTATGGGTCGGTTCATCTTTTCCTTGTTAGTTCTGTACCTTTGGGATATTTTACAAGATTCCTATTTTAAAGGCTTCCTGATCTGTCAGTCTAGCCAAGTCGAGATACTTTAATGGGTTCTTTGTTTTTTTGTTTTTAGTGAGAAAAAAAATTGTGTATCCTTTATTTCTTTGATTTTCTTTTGTTTTGCAGAACTCTAAATATTCCTTTTTTGCTTGGTCTTTTTTCCACTTAATTTGTAAAGCAAGCTTCTTCCTTCCTGTTTGCCTTTTTTCTCCCAAAGTGGCTCTGTGTCTTGAAGAAGCTTCCTCAAAGAGTGTGTACCTGTATGTCTCTTCTCTGGGGCCCACTGATTGATCTACCCAGACACATTTTTAGTACTTTTGCACATAATATGAACCTAGTCTTTCTGGCAATCGTTTTAGATCCCACTGCATCTTCTGATATTTTTCTTTTTCTCTCTTTCTCAAAGTTTATTTTTATTCTCTTGTTGCTCATCAAAAAGCCTTTTAAGTGGCCTTGTTAAATTCAGGAGTAAGGTGAAAACATAAGAAATCACAGACTGAAATTTATTGATTTTTTTCCCTGTTTACTTAAAGATATTTTGAAGTTTAGGCAAGTTATTCTGAGGACATGGTTTTTATGTAGTTTTATTTCCCCTTCTTATTCCACACTGCTTTGGGAGAAAATAGGAAAGACGGGAACACAACGTACTACTATTTTTTTCCAGCTGCCTTGCTATACCTTTTGATATTGTTTCATAAACACTGAAGATCTGCATCTTGCCCTAGAAATCTTTTTTTCTCCCTGCTTCCCAGATCAAATAGTTTCTAACAACTCATTTTTAAATTCATTGTCTCTTTCCTATATCATCTCTATTCCAGTGTTAAGGCCATCAGTTGACAATTTTTAAAGGTATCGTATGTTTATTTAAGAAATTGGAGAATTTGGGTCTCTACTTCCATGACTCCCTAGATTACCACTGCCCTTTTTCTAGCAACTAAGTTTGCCACATATTATTCTCTCTCATACTTAAAGCCAGAGAGACTCAGTATTTTTCATCATAGTTCCCCTGCAAGGGTGACTAGTGGCACCTCTTAAAACAGACACCATGAAAAAAACTGGAGAATTGTCACTCTAATTGTTGACTTCCTGCTTTTGCTTGCTCTCTAATGCCTTCAGATATATATGGTTTTTTTTTTAATTTGTAGTTACATGTCTTAGAATCAGCCCAGTATGAACTAACTTACTCTATTATTACTGAAAATGGAAACTAGCAGTACTTTTTGAAGTAAAGATAATGCAAGTCAAAGGAAAAAAAACTTGTATAAGAGGTTTTTTAAAAATTTTTCCCCTGTGGGAATGACGTTCATAAGATCACCAAAGGAAAAAAAAATAAATAAAATAAGATCACCAAAGTTAGTTACACTAACCCATCTACCGCAATGAGGAAAACATGAAATTATTTTTTTTAAATCCTTGTAATTGCATTTGTATCTTTGAATTCAAAAGCTGGAAGGCAATTCTTGGCAGGAATTTCAGGGGGTATGTACTATAACTGCAAATGGGAATTGGTGAAAGGCTACTGTATGCATCCAAATGGCCATTTATCCTGTGCCTAAGGAAATAAAACAGTGAAGTGTAATGTTGCTAACTGGCTTGTAACTAGAGCCAGAATCAAGTAGTGTATCTCCTGTTTCAGCTCCATGAAGTCTTGCAGCTTAAAGGAAATAGTACTTTCCTACTGCATCAGTGTAATTACTAATATTTTTAAGAGTGACAGGATTTGTGAACTTCAAATAATGTGGTTCTCAGGATAAGCACACTATTACCGCTGCCCAAATAATTTAAACAAGGCCATATAAAATAAAAAATAACTATTACTTTAATTGCATTATTTTTTGCATTTTATTTTAATGATGCATTTTCTCAAACATTTTATACCTCAGAATAACCTAGGTAAAGACATGAACTGAGGCTCAAGTAAAAGAAAAATTTGACTGATAGTTTTGGAATTTGAATTCAGTTTCCCAAATACAAATAATATTCTAGCTCTCTTCCTTTTCCTCTGAGGAAGAAGACCATGCTCAATGACAACTAATATGGAAACTTACTAATTTTTGTAATTTTCCTGCCACTACAATTATAAAATTAAAGTAAATTATACTTAACCACCAGCTTAAACAATATTTGCTTCCTTTGGTTTTTAAATTGGTTTTTGCTTTCTTTTCTTTGGTTTTACCTGGGGGAAGTGGGGGGGAAATCATGTGTCTTGATTTAGCAGCCTGTTTTAATTCCCCTATTTATTTTCCTGTTATTTCCTGTCTACTTATTTTTTTAGTTTGTTTCTGCTGTGGATACTAAAGGGAAACCAGGTTGTTAGACATACTGGTGTCTTGTGCACAATTTGAATGAAAGAATTGGGGAATAGATGTGCACAAGCGAAAGGGACTGGTCATCTAACTAAGGAAGAGATCAGTGCCAGAAATATTTTAATTAAATGAAACTAAGGTATCTACATGTACCTTGGATAAATGTGGTTGTTCGTTTTTGGTGTTGATGGAATAAGATCAACGGTGATACCTTTTTATTGAGTTGTGACTCTACAGTAAGATTAATGATACACATAAAAAGCACAGAAAACTTTCAAAGTAAAGTAGTACTCCTGGTGGATTTATAAAAGTTGAGTGGACCATGCTGTTGATTCGTGATTCAAATAGGACAAATAGAAAACATCCAGCAAAAAGATAATAGAAAAGATCAATAAAACTAAAAGCTGATTTTTTCAAAAAATAAAGAAAATTGACACAATTCAAGCTATCCTCTCTAAGAAAATAAAAAGAAAGATGATACAAATAAAGTTAGAAATGGAAGAGAAGACGTTATTACTGATACATAGAAATCATAAGGATCATAAGCAAATACTATGAATACTATGCTAATGAATTGGACAACCTAAAATAAATGGGCCAATTCTTAAAAATGCACAACCTACCAAATTGACTCATGAAGAAATAGAACATCTAAACCGAGAGATTACTAGTAAGGAGATTGGATCAGTAATCAAAAATCTCCCAACAAACAATAGTCATGAAACAGCTTCCTTGGTGAAGTCTATCAGACATTCAGAGAATTAATACCAATCTTCCTCAAACTTTACCAAAAAAATGGGAGCCGATAAACACTTCCAAATTCATTTTATAAAGTCAGCATGACTCTGATACCAAAACTAGATTAGAATACAAGGAAACAAAATACAGGCCAGTGTCAGTAATGACCATAGATGCAAAAATCAACAAAATATTAGCAAATCCAATTCAACAGTACATTAAAAGGATCATGCACCACGATCAAGTGGGATATATTTTAGGGATGATATGATAGTTCAAATCCACAGATCACTTCATGTGATGAACAACATTCACAAAATGAAGGATAATAATCATATAATCATTTCAGCAGATGCAGAAAAAATCATTTAACAAAATTCAACATCCATACATGATGAAAACTCTCCAAAAAATAGATCTAGAGGGAACATGCCTCAAGATAATAAAGACCATGTTAGCCCACAGCTAACATCATACACAATGGTGAAACCTAAAAGATTTTTCTCTAAGATCAGGAACAAGACAAGGAGGATATACATGCTCACCACTTTTATTCAGTGTAGTATTGGAAGCCGTAGCCAGAACACTTAGGCAGGTAAAAGAAAAAAAATCACCCAAATTAGACAGGAAGATGTAAAACTCACTATTTGCAGATGACATGATACTATATATAAAAAATCCTAAAGTCTCCACTGAAATATTTGTTAGAATAAAAAATTTATTCTAAGAAATTTTAGAATAAAAAATTGAAATTGAAGGATATAAACTTAATATAAAAAAACTTTTCTATACATCAATATTTAACCCTCAGAAATAGAAATTAAGAAAAAAATCCTATTTACAATTACATCAAAAATAATAAAATACCTAGGAATAAATTTAACCAAAAAGGTGAAAGACATGTACACTGAAAACTATAAAACATTGATCAAAGAAATTGAAAAGACACAAATAAATGAAAAGATATTCCATATTTATGGATTGAAAGAATTAATATTGCTAAAATGTCCATACTCTCCAAAGCAATTAACTGATTCAGTGCAATCCCTGATAAAATTGCAATGCCGTGTTTTCACAGAAATAGAACAAACAATCCTAAAATTTGTATGGAACTACAAAGATCTTCAAATAGCCAAAGCAATCTTGAGAAAGGAGAGCAAAGCTGAAGGTATTGTGCTTCTTGATTTCAAAATATTAGAGAGGTACAGTAGTTAAAACAGTATGGTGCTGGCATAAAAACAGACACATAGATAGAACAGAAGAGAAAGCCCAGAAATAAATCCATGCTTATATGATCTATTTACAACAAAGGAACCAGGAATATATAATGGGGGAAAGACAGTCTCTTCAATAAATGGTGTTAGGAGAGAACTCCTACAACTCAATAGGACAAAACGAAAAATCCTTTAAAAAATTGACAGAGGATGGGAATAGAAATGTTTCCAAAGATAAACATATGGCCAATAGCTAGACGAAAAGGTGCTTGACATCACTTATCACCAGGGAAATGCAAATCAAAACCACATGAAATACCACCTTACACCTGCTAAAATGGCTATTAAAAAAAAAAAAAAAGAAAGAAATAGCAAGTGTTGGTGAGGATGTGGAGTATAGGGAACCCTTGTGCATTGTTGGTGGGAAGGTAAATTGGTGCAGCCACTATGGAAAATAGTACAGAGATTCCTCAAAAAACTTAAAAGTAGAACTATCAGGGACATTCAGTAATTTCACATCTGGGTATGTATTCAAAGAAAATGAAAACACTAACTCATAAAGATCTATCCACACCCATGTTTATTGCATTGTTATTTACAATGTTCAAGATACAAAAGAATCTAGATGTTAATCCATAATGAATAGATCAGAAAAATGTGGTATCCACACAAACACACACAATGGAGTAATACCATGTGACTTACTTATATGTGCAATCTAACTCCCACAGACAACCAAGCTCAAGGTTACAGAGAACAGATATGTGGTTGCCAGAGGCAGCGGCATGGAGAGGGGTGAGTAAGATGGGTGAAAGGCGTCAAATAGTACAAATTTCCAGTGTAAAATAATTAAGTCATGGGGATGTAATGTACAGGAGGGTGACTATAATTAACAATAGAGGGGCAGCTCTGGTGGCACAGGGGTTTAGCACTGCCTGCAGCCCGGGGTGTGATCCTGGGGACCCTGGATCGAGTCCCCTGTCAGGCTCCCTGCATGGAGCCTGCTTCTCCCTCTGCCTGTGCCTCTGCCCCGCCCCCGCTGTGTCTCTATGAATAAATAAATAAAATTTTTTAAAAAAATAGAGTACTGTATATTTGAAAGTTACTAAGAGAGTACATTTTATTTTATTTTTTTAAAGATTTTATTTATTTATTCATGAGGGAGAGAGAGAGGCACACAGACAGAGGGAGAAACAGGTTCCATGCAGGGAGCCTGATGTGGGACTCGATCCCAGGACTCCAGGATCATGTCCTGGGCCGAAGGCAGGCACCAAACTGCTGAGCCACCCAGGGATCCCCAGAGAGTACATTTTAAAAGTCATTCCCATGAGGAATTTTTTTTTGTAACTGTGTATGGTGATGGGTGTGAACTAGACCTTTTATGCCAATCAGTTTGCAAAGCAGACAAATATCAGATCACCACGTGGCATTCCTGAAGCTAATATATTGTTATATGTCAACTATATCATAAATAAATAATAAATAAATAAGCATTTAGTAATATGCTTCTTAAAATAAGCTCTACAAAATAGTTTATTAGTGTATTGATTGTATAAGTTTTGACCTCAAAACGAGTGTAATCATAATATGGAATGTGTCAGACTGGTTTGCAAAATGCAGGAGCCTGTGTGTGAAGTTTCCTTATCCTATGTACCAATAATGTAAATAAGTTGGTTTTGTTATGCAGGCACCTAAACTAGCATAATCACTTCTAAATAGCCTTACCATTTATTGTAATGCCAAAGTAATGCTAACATTATTTACAGATTATGAAAAATAAGGCTTGAGTAAACTAGTTGGACTGCAATGAACTTCCTAATCACAGAAATATTTCTTGTGACACATACTACTGTTTCCAATATTGAGCAACTATGATTAAGTTTTAACCGGAGAAAGAACGAGAAAGAATAAGAAGACATGACCAGTTTACTACATGCAGAAAAAAAGTTTTAACAATATTTAACATCTATTCATGATAATATATTTTAAAAAGAACTCTCAGCAGCCCTAGCCTTGTACAGGGAATCTCAACCTAATGAAGGGCATTTACAAAAAACTTGCACCCAGTATCATGTCTAATGGTGAGATATTGAATGCTTTTCCCTAAAAATCAGGAACAAGGTAAGGACACTCACTGTCATTACTTGATTCGGTGACATTGCTGTGCCCAGTGTCCAGCTGCAATGCATCCTGGGGTCAGGCCCAGTACTTGAACTCTGCATACATGAGATGCCTCTTAGGGGCGCTGGCCAAGGATGTGCATGGCACCTTATGTTTTTGTGTTTTTGTGGCAAGACTGATCCCATCAATGCTCTCCCTGAGCAGGGAGAAAGATTTTTAGAGAAGCTTCTCCCATGGAAGGAAGTATGACCTCTCTCTCTCTCCAGGGCTGCCTGGGGTCTCAGCTGATGATCTCGGTTCCTATGTGTATGATATGACTGCAGGAATGGACCAGGGTCTAACTTGGAGGAGAGGCTTCAGGATAACTGAAAAAATTAAGAAAAAAAGCAAAAATGACAGAAAAAACTCTGATAACAGCAGAGATGCACAATACGACTTTAAAGTCAGACATTTCCATCAATGTCTCACCCTTTTCTTCCTGTTAAAGGAAGCATTGGCTTTGTCTTATTGTTCTGACTCTGGAATCAGCAGTGATCTGATTAGGACCAAGAGTGTAGACAGGTGAGGTATGACCTCCTGTCAATTAGCAGTTGAGATCTGATTCATGGAAAATGTGTTGTCTTGTCTCTGAGCATGTCTAGGTGCAGGGTGTAGTCCACATTTTGGATAAAATGTGGCCCAAACTATAGCTCTTCAGATCACCATATCAACACACCATGCCTTTCTTTGGATGCCAGATCAGGAGGTGGGTTCTTTAACTATGTAACTACTAGAAGCTGTATTTTCTTTCACTTGATAAGAATTATTTTTATTTTTTAATATGAATAGTCAGGCAATTGCAGAATGAGGTCTCAGCTACAGCAGGACAGTGCAGTGGACCAGGCCTCAGAGGGATGTTGGGATGGAACCCTGGGTTAAGGGAACTCTCACCAAGGGCCTGCGACCCTGCTCCTCAGGCTCTGTGATGAGGGGCAGGGAGGGGAGGCCAAGACTCTTGACCTCCTCTCCAACCAGAGCAACACCGCCTTATCTGCTTTATTCATCTACCCCCCACCTGGGAAGGATTTGATTCAAATGGTGGTGTGCCCTGCGAACAAGGACAGATCATCATACCAGGCATTAGGTCTTAACTTTTGAAGTCTATGATGCCACATGAATGAGCGTAATTATCCAATAACAGCACAATCGATGCTACTAAATTAAAATTGGGAAGGAGAAATCTTGATGAATGCTTCTAGCAGCTCTCATAACTTTAAAGAAGTTTAGAAGAATTTTCAGTTTTTCTGAATTCTCCAAGGACTGTATCTACCTTCTGATGTTCTCCTCCCCCTGTGGAATGCTACTGGCAGCCTTAAGCTAGTGATGGCAATAGTTCAAAATTCAGGAGGCTTTGGGAAACTGGGAAAGTAGGACCGCCCCACTGCTAATGGACCGCTCAAGGGCACATGACTGTACACAAATACATCCTATCACCCTCTTTATGATTAAAATAAGACCAAACCTTGCAAATAAAACTCCAAAATAAAGTGCTATTATTTGCTATTTGATTTAAGCTTGTTTCTCTCTTAACAGCCCCCTAAAGTTATTTAAAATCCAGTAGAAACCTAGATATGCATGCTAGTAGTTATATGACTTTCCAAAATGATACAATTTATGAGAATATGTCTAAGCAATTGCCAATCTGGCAAAACATGCACACTCCACATGGTTAGAAAGCTCCAGTAATTGTTCAGCAGTGCAATCCATGATCGGGGGACAGAAAACAGAGATGACCAGGCAGCAAGAAGAGAACCAACCCCTAAGGACTCCCTCTAGCTACCTTGCAATTCTATTTGAGATGAGAGAAAAAAAAAAAGCCGAAATAATGTATGTCTTTCTAAAATTTAGAAACCGGTTCTACTTTTCCAAAACTTGATTAGATTTTAGTGGTGTGTGATGTGTAATCTGTCCAGAGTGGATGGGCATGAGTTTATTTCCACATGGACTAGCATTGGGGAAAATGCAAAGGGCCTGCAGAAGTCAGGCACATGGGGTTAGTTCCAACCCCTGATTCAATGGGTCCCCCACTTGAACATCGGGCTTGCAGCTAACATTTTTGGGGGAAGATTTGTGAAAGCTGGGCAAGATCTGTAAAAGGTATGAGTCCATAAAAGACATAGGCCTCCCCGTAATGGAACCAACCGATTACCTGTGAAAGAGAGGTCAGAGGCCTCCTCAGTGAATGGGATTTTATATAAAGTGCCTGTATCCAAAGTTCTGAAATCATTTCCCATGTATTGTTGCATTAATTTCCCAACATCCTTGTTACATGCAAGGACCAATTATTGGCCATTAATAGATCTGTACAGCAGAGTGGCAAGGTGTTGACACCAAGTGTCCTGCATGGTGACTTTCTGGGAAGGGGATTCAGTAAGAGGAATGACGAGTCAGTTCCTCCCTGACCATCCAACACAGAAACATGGTGGAAAGGTTCTCAGTTCCAACTGCAGCCAATTGAGCGGTCTGCTCAGTGACGTATCCTACTACTTCACGTTCTTTTCTTAATGACACCAGTCAACGCGCTTACCTTCAGCTCAACCATGGCTAGTATGCGGGGGTGTCATGGCTCTGGCTTTTGTAATAAAGGGATCTAGGTCTGCGCTTCAAGCTGAAGATGCCAGAGGATTTGTTCCCAGTAAGGAAAAAGAATAAGAGATATGGATTGCATCATTTTCCCCAGAAATCATGCATTGGCTACACCTACATACAAAAGTGGAGCAAAATATCAAATAATTCACTGTTGAATCAGAGCAATGGGGACAGCCCCACCCAGAAGAGTAAGAGGAGGCAGAACCATCCCCAGTGCATGCCACTCACTGTGCTGGGGACTGTACCCTCCACAGCTTCCACCGCGGCAGGTGGCTTCCTTCATTTCCTGAGGCCAGTTAGACTTGAGGAGCAAGGAGATGTATTTACTTCCTTCACCTAGGAAACATTTCCATTGGCTTCTGTGAGTCATTTTGGAGTAACTACAGTTTTCGTCTGAGGGGAGCTACCTCTTCTCGATAGCAGCATGCTCTGTGAATCATGCCAGCACATGCATTTTAATAATTTAATCTTCTTAACAAAAATGACTTAAGCTGTTTTGTTTTTTTTTAATGCTGGAATCTACAAATACTAATGACTGTTGGGAAATATTTACTAAAGAGTTTGACATAGTTTTGAATCATTTTAGGTTTAGCGTAGACACATTATGTCAACCGGAAGGGAGATCTACTCTTGTTAACTAATCTTGTTTAACATTTTCCCCAAGCACGATGTAGTCAAAAAGCACTGCATTTTTCCACGAAAGATGCTTTGAACGCACTGTACATTTTTTTAGCCCAACTCTTGAGTACCAGATAAAATGCTGCTTAGAGTGCAATTGACTTCGGCTCATGGAACCAGAGCGAAGTCTCTAAGGAAGGATGGCAGGTGGAGATGAAATCTCCCAGGGCTCTGAGTTATCTCCAGAGAGGCTGGCAGCATCATGCCTGCCACAGCTTCTGCAAATCAGGCTGAGACCAGCCATCATTACCCAGAGGACAGCACAGTGAGTGGAGACAACAGCCTGGGCTTCTCTTGGCCTCCAGGCAGGAGGTAGGGCCTCTAATCCCGGAGGTAGCAGTGCCAGCGTAGTAAGATTGGAAGAAGCTGTACAGTGAGAACTCCCAGACCTTCCAGGGTGGGCAGGAAATCCAGGGCAGGTGCACGTGTGCAGGTCTGATGGCAGAGGGGCCCAGTGAGGCAAATTAGAAAGCAGAGATTTGCCAGCACGGGGCATGGCAAACGCCGGGATGTCAAGCCTGCTGTGGCTTAAAGTGCTTCGGGCCTTGGCCTGCTGAGATTCAAAGAGCAATACCCTCGTTTGCGCAGCTCTCTGCTCCATAAAGTCACAGACTCAGAATAATTGGGCGGCATGAAAAAGCCACAGACTACTTCTAAAGAAGTTCAGCCTTATTACTTGTGAGAAAATGCAGTAATGAAGGAGCAGGTGACCAATTACTGGGAGAAAAGGTTCTTAGGAGACCAGGCTTCATTACCAGATCGGAGAGATTTTTCTCGGCTCTATCAGCTGCTTGTGTACAAATGTAGGGTTCTCAAGAATTTAGGCATCCTGCACAATTATGTGTTCCTTTGTCATTTCAACACTCTGTCTCACCTCGTGTCTTTTATCAAAGTTATATTCTTAACACCATACCCCCAAATCCTTTTTTATTTTTTAAATCAATCGGAAGGTGGATTTTAGCCAACAATAGCTTCCCTGCCGGTACTTACAGCCTAATTTCCTAAGCGTGGCTTTTATGTCTTTGCACTTCCAGAAGGAATCTCAGTACTGAAGCAGATGAGGGAAATGCGACCCTGCTGGGAGACCCCCAGTGCACACAAAGTGATGGGCGTCTCCGGCCTAATGAAACCTCACTGCGTGTCTTTGGAAAGTGGACTCCCCAGTCACAGGTGTGCAAAGCTGCAGATGGGTTTATATCGAATTTGCCATAGAAGAGCCATCTTTCTTCAATGACATCCCATTTCCAGTTTCTCTGTTGGTCATCAGTTTTCCTCAGAAGTCTGACACAAGTTATGATGTTTGGGCAGAAATTGGGAAACGAGCCTCCCTTATCACAGGCTGTGTTTCCAGCAGTCACAAAGTGTCTTCCCCAGAAGGAAAGTTCTAGGACCATGACAGGGAGGGAGGACCAGAAGTTCACCCACCATAATGGGGATGCTGCCGGGCCTGGGTGTTTCCAAGTCACCTTCCTATGCAACCCAGGGCTGCTGGACGGGTGCAGGCTGCAGCCCGCAGGACTCCTCTGCCCGGGATACAGCCAGCGCCACCCACTGCAGAGCTGTGGGCGCAGAGGAAAATCTGGACCCTCCATCCTTTCCTGCCTTTGTCAAGAACAAAATAATCTACCTCTCCTCCTGCTGTGGGATCTGCAAAAGGTACAAGTGGGTGGCAAGGATGGCCATGGGGAAGTCAGGGGGGCCAGGGAGCCGGCGAGTGTAGAATCCTGCAGAGCATCTGGTACCTGACAAATGCTCTGAGGAACATCAGCTCTTCAAAGCAGACAAAATTAAATCAGACGTAGTGATACCAATTAGCATTAAGTGGAAAATCAAACTAGAAGAAGCTGCGTGGTTTGTAAGGGTCCTGCACACCTGGGGGGTGAGGGGCCGGGGAAGCAGACAGGAGCACCACGCATCTCTGTCCAGCAGCAGTGAACTTCCGCTGCTCTGTTGCTGTGATGTCAACTCTCCAGAGTCATATTTCCTACAGGACAGATCATTTTCCCCTAAGGGGAAAAAAAAATCACCTTTCTTTCAACACCAGGGGCATAAAATTGTCTCCAGAAGGAAAAAATCCAGAAGGATTACCAACCTTCGGGTGGTAATCCTCTCCTTCCAGACACTACATAAAACATGAACCCCCAAACATGCAACTAACCGAGCGAACTGCAACTAGCCCCACAGGGTTTTTCTCATCATAGGCTTTGCTCCAAGTGATCTCTTCACTGAACAGGGAGATTTTTTAATAGGGGATGGTGCTCCAAAATCTCCTTAGTTTGCTGTGCGAGGTCCTCAGGTCAGTGTCCTCTCCACACTGGCCCACCACCTGGACAGCCTCTCTGTGCCTCTCCTTCCCTGTCTCTCATCTTGCTGGTCAGGGCCCCCACCTGGGCTCCTGGCAGCCCATCTCTCCCCACATTCCCCCCAGGAAATCTCAGTAACAAGATCTCCATAAAATGCAAATATGGCCCCAAACAGTAGACTGTTTCCACAAAAGCTGGTCCTGCAAGGTCTTTGTTCCGATGAGCTTTCTTCTGTTTGGGTCATTAATCTGGACGAGATGAGCAGCAAGAGGCCTCCTCTAACTCAGGTTAAACCATAGCCTGTCCGGTGGGGGTGGCTTCGATTGTCCTCCTTCCTCGGAAGGACTCTGCCTGCTCTCCCCAACCCCAGGTGCTGTGGCCAGAAGCAGCCCAAGAAATCAGACAGACAAATGCCTTCTGAGCATCACATGCTGGAGTTGGTTTGCTTTGTTTAGCAGCAAACAGAAATACCTGAGGTCTTAAAGCCTCATCCCCACCCCAGTAACCCCATGAGCTCCAGTTTCCAAGAGCTGCCCACCCAGCCACTCTCTCCTGCTTCTCTGGCTCACGAGGTTTTCTTCTCCACAAAACACAGGAGGCACAGTTGGGTTTAGCAAGAAAATGTTCCAAACCTGATGCCTTGTCTGTGGGTCCCCACATCGTCACCCCCACTGGACCTACTGCTCCTTCCCAGGAACCCCCTGCCCTCAACCCTGGGCCTGTTCCTTCCATTCTCACGAACTCAACTGTGTGTTTTCCACTCCTACTTCCCGGCAACCTGCACTGTGAGCACCCATGTGTGCTTTCTATAGCTTTCTCTGTCACCCATGCATGTGACCCAGTGTCTTCAGTCCAATACCAGCCCCCACTCCTTTCACAGGACACAGCTCCTGCTGGTGTCTGCTGGCCCCTCATCTCCTGGGGAGGCTCAGCGGCTGTGTTATAGGAGCTCCCATCGGGGGCAGAGGACAGGGCTTTATAAGCAGATCGACTACAGTGTATAATGGTTAAGAGCCACATAAGAAAATACATAGTGCTGGGAAGTAAAACCGCAAAAAATAAATAAATAAATAAATAAATAAATAAATAAATAAATAAGGATTGACAGGATTAGGGGAAGGGAGAGAGGACAGAGACAATAGGATAGGCTCTTCAGAGAAGGTGATATTGGATTAAGACCTCAGGACAAGGGAGGGTTGGCCAGGTAGGGGCAAGAGGAGCAGGGCCACCAGGCTGCCCTCAGCTCTTGTCTGCAGTGCAAACCTGACAGGCACCCAGTGGGGCAGATCCACCGGGGGGGCAGAGCTGCTGGTCTGGAGGTCAGGTCTGCCATAGAATGTTCCTAAATTCTGTGCCCTCTCTGATTGTGGGCTCCTGAGGTTCATCCCATCAGCTCCTGCCTCCCACTCTGGTCGTAGTCCAGCTCATCTCTTCAGATGGCACTTGCAGGGGCATAAAGTTACATGTTCCTAACATTACACCTCTCAAGACTCCAAAACAGGCAGGGACACTCAGCTGACATGTCTGTGCCCTCACTTGGTGTCACTGCTCCCAAATCACGCTGTTGTCACTGCTGATGCTGACAGTAGAACATGTATGTAACAGCTGTGTGATCACATAGCCTAAACTGTGATATGAAACATGCCTCAGCAGAAAAGGACGCTAAATCTTCCTCTTTATCTCAATCATATGGCAAACAGTCTTTCTGTGAAAAGAAGTCTGTGAAAGTGGCAAAGTGTTGTGGAGATAAAAAGTGCATCATGAACCGGGATGGATACCTGGGGATTAGCATCCGATGACCAGCTGCGTCCCGTCTCCGCCTGATGGCTGTGTGACCTCATATGAGTCTCCTTGACACAGGCATTTCCTCCATGTGCTCCAGCATTTAACATGAACATAAAACATATAAGTGTTTCACATGTTGAAGAAAATACACATGGTATATGGGTCTGAGTAGCTGCTCCTTAGATGGTGATGAAATTTTACAGGAATGATAGATAGGTGAGTGGCAGATAAAGACGCTGCAGTTAAAACCCACTCCCTATGGGGGATCCTGGGTAGCACAGTTGGTTGAGTGTCTGACTCTTCATTGCAGCTCAGGTCATATCCCAGGATCATGGGATGGAGCCCGCATCAATCTCTTTGCTCAGTGGGGAGTCTGCTTGAGATTCCCTCTCTCGGGGCACTTGGGTGGCTCAGTGGTTGAGCATCTGCCTTTGGCTCAGGGCGTGATCCCAGGGTCCTGGGATCGATCCTGCATCAGGATCCCGGCAGGAAGCCTGCTTCTCCCTCTGCCTACGTCTCTGCCTCTTTCTGTGTCTCTCATGAATAAATAAAATCTTTTTAAAAAAGAGATTCTCCTTCTCTCTCCCTCTCTCTCTCCCTCTCCCCTACTCATGCTCTCTCTCTAAAATAAATTAATTAAAAAATTCACTTCCTATTCGCAAGCCACAATCTTATTATAATATTAATAAACATATTCCAAAAATTAAGACAAAATATGTTCTCTTTGCATAAGTTATAGTCCTTGACATTATAAAATGTTTACCAGACTGAAAACTGAGCAAGTAAAACCATAAAGGTCTGTGAATACAAAACAAATCTTAAGAGTACACAAACAAAGACAGAACAATCCTCAGATTGTAAATGGGTTTTGCAACAATTGGGAATGGAGACATGGATTTGCCTGTTTAGCTATTGCTTGGTAAATCCAGTACCCGGAAGCTGCTGCCCAGATGGTTCTGGAAATGAAAACCATGGAGTCAGTCTGGCAGGGTGGCCTGGGCCAGGGCACCCACAGAGTCAGGAACAGGAAGAAGGAGAAAACAGGCCAACATAAGAGACAGAGAGCAGGAGGCTTCCCTAGGAGTCGGAGAGCTGCCATTGACAGCCCAATATTGGCAAGAATAAATCTCTGGAAGGCTGTCTCTGACACCAGCACTGAGGTGGCTCAGGTGCTGATTCACACCAGGAGGCCAACTGTCCCTGGAGTCATCTCCCAGGCTGGCTCCTCAGAGCTTCCTTGTTCTTATCCTCTGTTCTTATGCTCTTGTTCCCTCCTTATACATACATATTGGAAAGATCCTTCCACTCCTACTTTCAAGGCTAAGAAGCCCAAGAGGTGGGAGGACTTTTCTGCAAAGTCTCTGTATCTAAATGCAGAACCTAAGTGCAGTGAGGGTGAGGACGTTGACCTGAGGACCCTGCACAACAAACTAAGGAGGCTTTGATCTTTGGGAAAATATGGCCCTCTTATGTGAGTTGAAGATTAAATGAACCTCTTCCTACCCAACAGAAAGCGTCCTCAGGCATCTTGAGCATCAAAGAGATTCTAGAAGGCAGCGTGTTGACAAAGAATGGAAAAGGAATACATAATATGTACCTATTCCATATCACTAAAGTGTAGATTTAAGAAATCTATGGAAGTACGAAATTTGGTAAATTATGTTTTATGGCTTAGAAGACATTTAAGTTTTCAAGAAAAAGAAATCTTTAGAGCTTTTATCATTCAAAAATTGCCACGGGGTCCAGCAGTCTTGAAGTGGGAGGGTAACAGATGCACTAAATCGTATAGAGTCAATGGCTCTGCTGAGCAGCATTTCTTATCACAAAATAAAACACTTGGGTATCAGATCAGTCCCACTAGGGAAGAATAAAAGGCCCTTCTGCAGTAGTCAGCCATGACTTCACAGCAAGAACAATATAAATAAGCAACTTGAAGTCCAAAAGGTCAGTTTAGGTGGGTATAAACAAATGTAGTCATGACTCCACATAAAGAAAAAAGCAAGATTAAAGCAGGTGCCAGTATGCTCTTTGAAGAAAAGACCATGTTTGCAACGATCAACCCCAAAGAAGATGCAGTTGAAAAATACCTACTAACAAGTGAATTTATAAAATAAACCAAAACAGAAAGTAGAACATATTTTGAATTGGAATGAATGAGTGACATAAAATGCAATATCAGAATTTGTAGGATGTTGCTAAAGCTGTATATAAAGGAGAATTTATAACATTAGTTACATTAAAAGAGAAGAAAGGTCTCAATGACCTCAGATTACACCTTTAAAAAATAAACAAAAAGCAAATTAAACCCACAGTAAATTTTTTAAAAAAAGGAAATGATAAAGAGCAGAGCAGAAACCAATAGAATAAGTACCATGCAGAAAATCTACAAAATGAAAAGTTGGTTCATTGAAAAGATTAATCATATTGATAAACCTCAGGAAAAAGAGGGAAACTGAAAGTCAATATCAGGAACGAGAAAGGTATCATGACCACAGATGCTACAAAAATGAGAAAGATAATAAATAAATAAATAAATAAATAAATAAATAAATAAATAATATAAACAATTCTCCGTCAATAAATTTGACAACATAAATGAAGTGGACACATTCTTTGAAAGACACCAACAATCAAAGCTCACTGAAGAAGGGAGATAACCTTGGTAGCTCTCAATTTATAAAAGATGCTGCAGTTTCAAAATTTCCCACAGAGAAAACTCCAGGCTCCAATGACATTGCTGGTACACTGTGCCAAGAATTTAAGGAAGAAGTAATACTAAATGTACACAAACTCAGAAAACTGCAAGGAAAGAAATGTTTGCCGTATCCTTCTATGAAGCCAGTATGACACTGATGCCAAACATAAAAACATTACAAGAGAAGAAACGAGATAAAACTATGTGTCAATATTCCTAATGAACACATAATCAGACTATAAGCAAAATTTTAGAACATCTAATATGACAATACATAAAACTCCAAATGGAGTTTGAGGGACTCAAGATTGTTTGCTTATTTGGAAATCAATGTAATTCACCAATATTAATATACTAGAAAGAAATAGTCGAAAAAATCCAACATTTATTCCTGATGAAAATTCTTAACAAACTTGGGATAGAAGGGAACTTTCTCAACCTGAATAAGAACATGTATGAAAAATCTACAATTAGTGTAATATTAAGATGAAAGAGGATAATTGTGTTTCCTCCAAGATTCAGGATCAGAAAAACGATATGGATGTTTACCTTCCTTGCTTCCATTCAAACTGTATATTGCAATCAGGTAAGAAAAAGAAATAAAGGGAACCCAGGCTGGAAATAAAAAATAAAACTTTCTTTCTTTGCAGACTGCATAGTTTTCCTTGAAAAAAAAATTGATAGCATTGTCAGAACATCACTGGGCAGAAGTTAAGGCAACAAGAGCAGAATTTACTCAGGAAATCTTGCAATAGGGAAAGAGATTTTGGCATAGACCTGGGCTTACTTCTGAATACAGTGTGGACAGTGGGAATGTATAGCCATGGAGCAGGGTGGAAATCCACTGGGGGGAGACAGCAGGGGTGAGGGAGGAGTGTGACTAAACTGATGGAACAGGATTCTGGCTAAGGGCAGGCCAGGCTGATCAGGCATCAACTGGGGCATGAGGAATCTGATCAGATATCCAGAGTGAGGTTCCTCTCTAAACCAACACAGCAAGATTCATGCTACCAGGGGCCATAAAAGCCTGACCAGGACAGATGCCAAGACCAAGACCTAGAGGGACCTCCTGGGAGCCTGATTAGAGTTCAGTCAAGGATAGAGTCACATCCATATCCACACACTCATGTACACACATGTACACACATACACACCCATACACAACATGAGCACCACACACACAGCACACAACACACATGTATACACACATAAACAGACACATGTACACCACACATGTGTACATACATGCACACACCACACATACAACATATCACACACACACACAGACCCCACACAACACAGAAACCACACCACACTCACACACACATACAAAGTTACAAGAACTAGTAAGCAAGCTGAGAAAGTTTTCAAGATACAAGATTTATGTACAAAAATCAATTATATTTCTACTTTAAGAGTCAGCAAACTATAGCTCAAATGCCAAAACTGGCCCACAGTCTGCTTCGTACAGACTGTGAGCTAGGAATTGTTTTTGCATTTTTTGAATTATCAATAAAACCATCAGGTTTGTCAATATTAAGACCTATTTTTCATCAAGGTGGTTCACATAATTTTTTGTTTCTACATTTTGAAAGTTCTAAAAAAGAATAATGACCAATTACAACATGTGGCTCACAAAGCCTAAAGTATTTACTAGTGACCTCTGTTCCCCCTTAGAAAAAAAACACAAAAAATAAACCCAGCCACTTTCTATATAAGTGAAACTAACATTCAGAAATTCAAATAAAAAATAATTTACAGCAATATCCAAAAATATGAAATATTTAGGGATAAATCTGACACAAGATGTGGATCTCTTCTTGTACATGGAAAATTAAGTAAAGCATGGCTGTGAGAAATTAGGGAAGACCTAATTAAAAAGAAAGAAATACCTTGTTTGAGAGTCAAAAGATTTAGTATTACTAAGCTGTCAATTATTCTCAAACTGATCTATAGATTCAATAGAATCCCAATCAGAACTTTAGTAGATTTTGTTCTGTTTTTGTAGAAGTTGAAAAACAACTTCTAAAATTCATACAACAGTGGGGCAGGACTTGATACAATAGAAAGAGTTTCAAAAATCAAACGAAAAACCAAAATTGAAGGGCTAATGTATCTTGATTTCAACATTTATTACACAACTATGGTAATTAAGAGAGTGTGGCATTGGCATCAAGATAGACAAACAGACTGCATAGAGTCTAAGAGACCCACACATATACGGAAATTGATTTTTGACAAAACTACAAAGACAAGCCAATGGAGAAAAAAAAACTGTCTTTTAACAAATTGTGCTAGGATGCTTAGATATCGACTAAAAAAAGTATGGCTATAAAAAGTAAACTCTGATCTATCCTTTGAGTCAAACACAATAACTAATTCAAAGTGATCATAGGCCTAAATAAAAAAACTTGAAACCAAACCAAACCAAACCAAAACAAAACAAAACAAAAAACACTTGAAACCACTAATCTTATAGAAGAGAAGTCCCTGTGGTTTGGAGTTGAGCAGGGATTTCTGATATAAATCAAAATGTGTAAACTATATAAAAGATTCCATAAGTTGGACTTCATAAAAATTAAATACTTCTGTCCTTCAATACTGTTAGGAGTTATAAAGAGAAGGTACATACTGAGAAAATATTTGCAAATCATGTAAAAGTTTTCATATCCTGAATATACAAAGAACTCTCAAAACTCAAACAAGCAAACAAACCCTTGGTTAAAAATAAGCCAAAATTTGAGCAGACATTTTACTAAAGAAGATATATAAATGACAAACATATTGAAAAATATCTTTAAATGATTATTAGTCATTAGGTAAATGTAAATGAAAACCACAATGATGTATCACTATACTTGGTAAGAATACCTAAAATAAAAAAGACTGGCCAAGTTTGGGCGTGAATGTGGAGGAACTCTCATATGCTGCAGGCAGAAAGATGAAATGGCACAATCATTGTAAAAAACAGTTTGTAGGGATCCCTGGGTGGCGCAGCGGTTTGGCGCCTGCCTTTGGCCCAGGGCGCGATCCTAGAGACCCAGGATCGATTCCCACGTCGGGCTCCCGGTGCATGGAGCCTGCTTCTCTCTCTGCCTATGTCTCTGCCTCTCTCTCTCTCTGTGACTATCATAAAAAACAAACAAAAAAAAAACAGTTTGTAGTTTCTTAAATATCCTTTTCCTTACTGTATAACAGAGCCTTTCCTCTTAGGCATTTACCCAAGGGAAAAGAGAGCTAAAGTTCATACAAAGATTCATACACAAACGTTCATAACAGCTTATGTGTAAGAGCTCAAACCTGGAAACAACCAAATCCTCATCAACACATGAATGGATAAACAAATTGTGGTATGGCCATCCTATGGAATGCCATGCGGCAGTAAAAATGAACTAATAATGTTATATGTCATATATATGAGCCTCAAAGTACTTAGTTGGGTGAAGGGACTGAAAGATCAGTATGTACACTTTGTACGTTTTTGTATCATAAAAACACACAAACCAAAATCACAGGTGGCCTTCAGTGATAGGGAGACAAGGACACCCACTGACTAAGACTAAGATCCCTATGGTCCTTTAAAAAAAAAAAAAGATTTTATTTATTTATTCATGAGAGACAGAGAGAGACAAAGAGAGAGAGAGAGGCAGAGACACAGACAGATGGAGAAGCAGGCTCCATGCAGGAAGCCCGATGAGGGACTTGATCCCAGGACCCTGGGATCATGCCCTAAGCCAAAGGCAGATGCGCAACTACTGAGCCACCCAGGCATCCCCTTTATGGTTCTTTGATGTGGTTTCTGACAGCAGTGCCCAGAAACACCTTTGGCAATGGTGCTGATTGCAAAGGTCATATTCTCTTCCTTCATTCCTAGCAAGTGACTTCACATCATAGTTCAGAGGTAAATGTTCTCATTCTCTGCTTCTAGGCACCTTCCAAGACTCACAGGACCTGTGCTGAGAAGGGCAAAGCAGTCTGAAGAGGCAGGAGGATGGAGGTGTGCAACATGCCTGCATCCACAGTGAGCATGAAGCTCCAGGATGGAGTGTGTCAATTAAAACCTTTACCCACTACAAATACATATTTCCTAGAAAAAGCCATTGATCTAGGCAGAAGCCTGATGAATACCTGTTGTTTGTTTCTTACTAGTTGAGTGGAATTCCTCTCCAGATCTCTTCACTTACCAGATTTGAGGCCACTTCACTTGGTAGAGGTCATCAGTTTGCTAGGTGGGAGAAAAAGGGCTGGGTAGAAAAAAGGGAACACACTTAAAAAATCTTTTCATTAGTGCTAGGCTGCTGAGATCTACTGAATTTCAGATGCACACCTTCCAGGAGTATGAATCTCCAGCGAAGAATGAAAGACTCAAATCAGGACAGTCATAAGCATATTCCACTAATGTAATACTCAAGAGTTCCTTGTGCAGATGGGGAACTCTGAGTTTATTCTTTGAATCTATTTATTATACTCTTTGAAGCAGAACAGTAACAGTGGAGCTACAAATTAGATGCCTATTTGATATGAGAAATTAAGGAAATAAAATGTGGTTAAACAAAAAAACTTAGGGTGGATTTCTGAGCAAAATTAGATTGTTTTATAACCCATTTCATATGGCTATAGAAATGTACTGTCAAATATCACTTGGAATATATATTAATGAAAAGAATATTTTCTTTGTAGATTAATCTTAACCATGTTCAAATATTAATACCAGGAGGATCAAGGTAGAGAAATCAAAAGATAATAATTATGCAATCTTTTCCTCAATATGCTGACATCCTCTGTATTTGAAAGAATATTCCTAAGAGCACTCATTTTCTGACACTACCAGGGGTCAATACACCTTGTCTGTAAAGAGCCAAATAATAAACATTTAAAGCTTTATGGTCCATTCAGTCCCTGTCAGGATGACTCCACTCTGTCCTTCCAATACAAATGCAGCCACAGACAATGCGTAAATAAATGAGCGTGGCTATGTTACAATATGACTTTCTTTGCAAAACAGGCTATAGGCCACATTGGACCCATGAACCATAAAGTATTGATGCCTCATCTAAAACTATGTCCCCATGTCCCTGCCTTGACTGTTCCCACTCTCTTATATGGAGAAAGAGCTTGGTCCAGTTGCTAAGGGCATGAGCACAGAGCACCCGTTTTGGAGGTGCAGGTTTGGGCAGAAATAGAACTACAACTGTCTTAAGTGTGTCTGCAGGAAGTTTCAAGCTCTGCCAGAAGCACATCAGTTATTATATAGATGAACTTTACCATAAAATCAAAAAACTGGCACCCTTGTTGAAAACCATTTGACCCTGTATGTGAGGGTTTACTTCTGGACTCCCTATTCTATACCAGTGATCTATATGTCTATTTTTATGCCAGGACCACATTGTTTCAATTTCTGTAGTTTTGTAGTAACTTTTGAAATCAGGACCTGTGTCTTCTAACTTTATGCTTCCTTTTCAAGATAGCTTTGGCTATTTGGGGTCCCCTGAGATTCCATATGAATTCAATGAAGAAGAAAAAAAACAGTCTTTTCCACAAATGGTGCTATGGAAACTGGATATCCACATGCAAAATAATTAAGTTGAACCATTATCTAACACCATATGTAAAAATTGTATTGTATCAAAGTGGACCAAAGACCTAAATGTAAGAGCTGAAAGTAAAACATAAACAAATCTCCATGGCATTGAACTGACAATGATTTTTTGGATATGACCTGAAAAGCTCAGACAACAAGGAAAAAATAGATACATTGGATTGCATCAAAATTTTTTTTAAAAAAATTATACACCAAAGGACACTGTCGAACTGAAAAGACAGACACCTAGGGGTGTGGTCAGTTAAGCACATGACTCTTGATTTCAGATCAGGTCTGATCTCAGGGTCATGAGATCAAGCCCTGCCTTGAGCCCCATGTCAGACTCAGCACAGTCTGCTTGAGTTTTCTCTCCCTTTTTCTCTGTCCCTTCCCTCTGTGCTCTCTCTCTACAATAAATTTAAAAATCTTTTTTTTAAAAAAAATAGTATGAAAAGAAAACCCACAGAAAGAAAGAAAATACTTGCAAATCATATATTCAATAAGGAGCTAATATCCACAATATTAAAAAAATAAGGTCAAATGAAGGTCGGTTTCCTTTCATGAAAAAAAGAAACAAGGTTACCTCAGTAGGGCCAATTCAATGCAGTCCTTTTATGGTTCTATAACAATAAGTGGTCGGCCAATTGTAGGTATTTGAACACCTTCTGTGTGCTTATCACTGTGCTTGGCTCAATACCAGCTCTCAGAGGGTTTACTTAATTTAGGAATTAAACAGTCATACTGAACCAAATTGAGACAAATTCGTTCTTAAAGCCCACAGCCCTGAGTGTCAATAAAAGCAGTGAGGACAGGCTTCTTGACTATGTAAATGTCATCCTTGTCACACAGGCTTGGGCAGAACAGCTTATGAGGATACCAGGATCTGCAAAAAGTGCCATGTGATGAGCTTTGAGTAACTTCATTCTTTATTTTTTTTTAATTATTGAAGAATATTTGACATACAATATGTATTAGTTTCTGGTGTACAGAATAGTGGTTCAATATTTGTATACACTACAAATGGGTAACTCTAGCCTATAGGCAGTTAAAGACAAGTTCTTCTTGCACATTGGATTATTGTGTACCTCAATTTCTATAAGGCTTTTTTCTGTCTCATTGAATTTCCTTAACTACCCCATGGAATCTGTTCTATTGTCTCATTCTCAGATGGAAACACAGGTCAGAGATGGATAAGTTACTCTCAAATTCACCCTGCTAATTGGTGATAGAGTCTGGATAAGAATTCCCACGTTCACTCAAACCTCCCAGCACTTGGGAAGCCACACACAGCACCAGCATATGTAGCCCATTGGACAACGAAACTCTTAGCCTTTGATTATTGCCCTAAAATTTCCTTTCTAATGATTAAGAGTTTAAAAGAAAGGCCAAAGTCTACTTTTCACTAAAATGCTGTCTTTTTTTTATAAGCCCAAGGATTTGGGATTCAGTGCAAAGAACAAAGAAAAGATGCTGCTCCATTATGCCGTATCTAAAGTGCTCTGTAGACCAAGATAGAATTAATTATAATGTTATGTTTTAGTCAATTATTTTTTAAGGCTTTCTCTCCCACAAAAAAAAAAAAACCAGCAAATTATTTTTTGACAGGTTATTATGTATTCTAAACTAGTTCTTATATAACAATCACTAACTGAGGAAAAAAATAAGTTCACCACATCCTTCATTAGTGGCCAGTTTAATGATTATTTCTGGAGAACTACTTCAAATTTGTTTCAAAATTTCATGGGATGTTTATTCTCTTATCCTGGTTATAGGGTGAATGCCAAAGGAGCTTACAGAGAAAATTTTGTTTCATTTCTTTTTTGTTTTAAGAACAAAACATAGTAAAACAAGCCTCCAGTCAAACAGATGTGGAAGATAACTGGAAGGAAAACCAACATCTCAGAATTGGTGACAGCACGTTTTACCTGCCAGACTGTTCCCTGAATTTAAATCCAGGGTCACAGTGTGCTTATCTCCTCTTTTGGGGACATCAGTACTGAGAAAGATTTCTCCTCTGGGAAATGCAAGGCTGACCATCAACAGTGACAGACACTGAGGGAAAGAGGGGCCACAAGGCTCTGCAAACCAACAAATGTGTGCCCATCACAAGACTCTCCTGCTCTGGGCCCAGGTATCAGATCAGCCTTCCTTTGTTTAAAGAAATTGTACATCTTAACTGTTCTGCAAAATCATCTCATTCTGAATGTGGGCTCAGTTTTTTTTAAACACTCTTCAGCCAAACAAAACGTATTTGCAGGACACCTACTCTCTTTGCCCCTTGATGGCATCTCTCGCTGTTGAATCATCATTTCGTCCTCCTGCTGCCACTGTGACATGTCTCCACATGCCATTAGTTCTGGTCCCGTTGCCACCACTGTTCCAGGCAGGGCTCTATCCCCTGCTGAGGAAGGCCAGCTACAAGACCAGAGAGCACCACCCTCCCACGGTGGTAACCTCCCCGCAGCTGAGCAGAGCATACAGCCCAGGATGAACTCCAGGGGGCAGCTGAAGAAATACACTTGCAGAGTCATTTTGATGCAAAATTCCTTAACATTTCTGGGCTAAAAATAAGTATAAGGAGGGGGCTTAATACCAACCTGAGAAAATCAAGGTCAATTATCTCTACTTAAGCAAGAGAGAAAACAAGATTTCAAGTAAGCGGTGATAGAAAAAAACAGGCTCATAGAGTAATGGACCTGATTACTTTTCAATTTCCATATTCCTCTAATTTTACTCAATATACATCTAGTGAAATAAAACTGGTGGATATTTATGCTTATGTTTTACATTTACCAAGGCTTTCCATTGAGAGGATGACTATTCTAAAAGCTCTGAGTGAATATTTTTACAATCTTTCGAGCAGTATTAGAGTCCCTTCTGCCTCTGGAGCTACACAGGGCAAACATTATCTATTTGTTATACTAATACGTATTTGTGAAGACCAATGGCAGACTAAGCATTGGCAAGGGAGTGATAACACAGGAATAAGCTAATGGAAATAGCTCTGTCTGGACTTGGAAAAAAGGTTCATATGCCTGGTGGACAAGACAATGAAACTGGATCAAACTTGAGTTCATCCACACAATGGAAGGAACACTATTGGTATGGCATCATCCAGAAGACCAAGCAGATAATGGTCAAAAGCCACTCCAGTGGCTTACAAGTGAGTGTTTTTAAGGGCGAATTTGAGGCAGGGGCCTCATTGCTGACTGGAGGTCCACGGAGTCATGTTGATAGATGTTACTTAGGTGCTTCTGGAGCTGCCCTGTGTGGTCCCACGGAAGTCTGTATTATCTCAGAAAACTTGGGATCTGAAAAACAACTTTGTTCTTTATATTAGATATTTCATTAGTGGTCTCTGGTGCCTATGTGTTCAGGACTGTGGTGGTTAGCTGCCTAGAAGTGCTCTAACTACTTATGTGTGTGTAAGCTACTGGGGTTGTATACCTTCATGCTCCTTTAAATGGTAAGCAAGCATGCCTGTGTCTTGGACCTGGGTCTGCATGTCCCCGGGTGGTCCAGCCATGCCTGGGGATGCAATGACCTACAGTGTTCACTCTTTCATCTAAACCAATAAGACAGATGCCTGCTCCAATGGTCCACAAAGAGTCCTGGAGCAAATCTTCTATGAGGAATGGGGGAGCTAAGTTATGAGGAGGACTGCTTGTATAACACATGACAAAAATGCAACACTCTTGAGCAAAAATTATTAAGGATTTTAAAATGGCAACAGCAGAATATTAAATCAATTTGCAGGCTCTTTTGAGCATGGGGACAGCAGAGGCTACTCTGGATATGGGCATTCCAGATGAAGAAACCAAGCTCATAGATGCAGAGAGCTGGAGGCCAAAGGCATTTTTAGTGAGTAGGAAGAAGGTTGATGAGGCTGAGTGTGGCCTTCTGAGGGAACTCAGAACCTCGAGACCTTGCTGGGACATTTTGTCTTTACTTGATAGACAAGAGAACATTATGGAAAAATCTCAGGAGGTGTATGTGCAGATCAGACCTGCTTTAAGAAATATACACATGCTAACAGTAGGATTGAAGGGACTACAGGGCAGGGACAAGACCAGAGGATGGAAGCAGCTAATGTATGCCCAGGTGGCAGATCACAGAGGCCTGAAGCCTCACCATGGGCAGATGTGTGCTGAGAGAGTCTACACCTGCAGGCCTGGGCTTAGCCTGAGCACTTCTGCTAAAGTACTCAGAAGACTCAAGTTCTGGTCAAGGGCAGCAGGAACGCAGATGTATAATGTTGCTTTGTAACTAGGGGCCCAAGGAGTGGTGGTCAGTGTGGTTTATTGAGAAGAGTGACATTGGTAATTTGTACCTGGTCTTGGCAAGACCCCCAGAGGACTCTGTCTTTGGGCTGGGTATGTAGAAAGAATATGCATGTGTGATCAGCAGAGATAAGAAACTTGAGCTAAGACTCCACTTTGAACTCTGTGGTTTAGTTGGTCTGTGCCCACACAAGCAGGCTGATGGCTGAAGCCTGCGCCCTGGCTTGTGGGCTGCCTCTGGCTGTGATGGACACTGTCATCCAATGCTGTTGCTATCAAGCCTACTGTCCCTGCAATAAGCAGGGGATTTGTAAGCATGGTCATTGCAAGTCCTGTGAGTCTTTTCTTCTAAGAACTCAGAACTCCACGTTCACTTCTTTAGCAACTGAGCCCTGTTCCCCACCTCCCCACCATGAGTGCAAATGACCCCTGGAGTGACTTACCTGGATGTGATTACCTGGGGGAGTGGGAAGGGCTTCAGACAATGATCATCTTGATTGTACTTTGACTCTAGGTGGCAGAGGCAGTGCATGAATAATTTCAGGTAAGATGAAGAAAGAACTTTTTTTTGTGGTGGTGTCTGTAGGACCACAGCCAGTGAGGCATAGCAAACGGTTCCTCATCTGACTTACAATATACATTTCTTTGCTCTTTAAAGCACTCACATGTTTTAAACTCTCACATTTATTGAGACACAAATGACAGACCACACTGTATAAGCCTGAGGGGCACAGCACAATGACTTGACGTACACCTAGTGCAAAGTGATGACTACAGTATGTTTAGTTAGCATTCATTATCTCATAAATATACAAAATTTAAAAAAAAAAAAGAAAAAATGTGTTTTGCTTTGTTTTTTACCTAGTGATGAGAACTTTTAGAATGTAGTCTCAGCAACTTACCACATACTGTGCAGCAGTGTTAGCTGTCGTCATCGTGGTGTACTGACTTCTGTTTCCATCTGTCCTCTATGGGCTTTGGGGCAGCCTGCAAGGAGTTGAGAGTCCTGGAGCAGAACACCATTACCAATGCCTCTCATTTTGCAGCAATTTTCTGAGGGGGGAGTACTTTAGGTCTTAGGCTGCAGAGCCCAGGCAGTTAGCTTAAGTGGGAGAAGCAGGCCTAAGGGGCCTGACAGGAGCCAGAGCGCATATAAAAACATTGATGACCAATTCATAACAATTCAACACAATGCGGTAAGGTCCAGTATATCTGTGGGCTGGCTGCAGCCCTGAGCCAGAGTTTTGTGTCCACTCCAAAATGCAGTATTGACCCTCAAACACAAGGAAGCACACAGGAGGCTCAATATAGCCCGAATTTACACTCAATCACATATCTAAGTGTGCTTGCTATAATCTGCATTGAATCAACTGTGTCCCATTGCCCACGTGGGGTACATGTCTTTCCATCTCTCTAGAAGTATCCTCAGCTACATCTGGTACAGGAATAATGAGGAGGATAATCGTCTTTTCCACAACTGACAGTGTGGCAAGATGAGAAAAGAACATGTCAGGCACCAACCCACTCAACTTGGGAAATATGTGACAAGAAACAGAGCCGAAGAATTTTAAAGGCTTTATCCCAAAGCATAGGTAATATGTGTGCAGAAAATGTGACACTAAAGACTCTAAACCTATAATTTTTAAAAATATCATGCCTTCTCTTTATTATTGCCCAAGGTGTAAACGATAAATTAAAGAACAGAATGAGGTTTTTAGAGATTGAGATTTTTTTTTTTACCTTACATTAAACATCTTCCTGTAGTGGATATATTTTTCCCATCAGGAATGTTCAGTAATGACTTTCCAAATTGCCTCTCAAAATGGGCTAACTCACTTGGAAGCTTACCTTAGTTTTTCAAAAGAGGCATCAAGGAACAGTCCAGAGAGACTTTCCCTGGAAAGACAGCACATGGTCTGCCTCTCACTGATGATTATGAGGTCCCCACTAGTCATTTCACATACTAGATCTGGGTTTTCCAGAAGTTACCTCCAGCTTGAGGGACATCCATAATCCCATTTGGCATGCTTCTTTTTTGTGAAATCAAACCATCTCTTTCTTTATGTGAAAGATGTAGATTCAAGATCTTTCTGTCATGGCCTCTAAGCCTTCAGGAGTTCATGAGCAAGAACATGGCTCTGCCTGCCCACTTCCACAGTGTTCCTGGCCATTGACCTTGTTACATTTTGAGCCCAGGGGTCCTCATTTGTAAAGAGAAGAATGATAGGACTTGACTTGTAGGGTTGTCATAATGGTTGCAGAAGAAGCAAAGATCTGCAGAGCTAGCTGCACAACAAGCCCCCAGTGGATGCCTACAGGATGACCACAGGGCCAGGAGATAGTTGAGCAGATTTAGGAGGAGGGGGAAGGAAGGTGGTGGGCAACTCATGCTATTCCCAGAGCTGATTTTCCATCCTCTCCCACTGCTTCCGCGAGCTAGCAGTTATGGGGAAGTGTGTATGTACATGTGATGTCAGACCTTGAGAGTGGCTCTGGGAAATTCCCAAAGCTTGAGGGCTAACTTAGCAGTGTGAATTTGAAGTTGATCCCTTTCTCCAAATCTAGCACCAGAAGACAGAAAAGCTTTAAATGCCCTCTAGAGATGGAGAAATGGAGTTTGTAAGAGGCTTCTTGTCCTGGGGAAGCTTAGCAGTATTCGCTGATGGTTTAGAGAGTCCACTGGTGAGAGGGTGGGGTGCCTTGCATCAAACCATTCCAATCCAGAGGAGCAAGTGTATGCAAAAGAATCTATCACCTTGTGCCAACGATTTCCTTTCGAGTAGATTTTTTAAAGGTCATCAGATGACTTTTCCTTAAGCTAAAAATTGACTACTAGACTTCTTTTCTGTTTTCACCAGAAACCAAATGGTTGTACTTAAAGGGGTGTCAGCACCTCAGTCAACCCTTAGCAAGGTACCAACTTTTCTGGACAGTTCTTCTCTGCTGCCTTTCCCCAAAGGCCAATGGAATAAGAGAAAATAATTTAATGCCATATTTTTTTTTTAATGAGCAAACCAAAACAAAAATGAAGTCAGATATTTTAAAAACATAGTAAGGAAATAGGCTTTTTCAAAGTAAATATGAATGTGTAAAATTTGGGAAATTTTTTTTTCTAATATACCTTTGGGATCTAATTAACAAGTACCCCTAGATAAGTATTTAATAAAATAAAAATCTGAAAATCATTGAGGATCTCTGCAGTATTTAATTCAAATGTCTTAATTACTGCCTTTGTTGGCAAAGAAAACACAATCCAGAATATCCATTCTAGATAAAGTCAGAGGTGAGTGGGATTGTGGTATGGAGGAAAGCCCACTTTTGCCGAGCTGTTATGTGCCAGCTACTGCACTGGACACCTTCCTGTGTCCTGCATAAAGAAGATCCAAGTCCATCCAGTATAACAGGGTGGTTTCTGCTAGTTTCCAGAGAATCTCAAAATTTTTGTTTCCCTTAAGCTATTAAAAAAAAAAAAAAAAAGCACATGATTTTTCAGGCTTTTTGGTCAAAACACCTAAGAAAATGTCTTATATTCAAATGAACTTTATGTTTGTGTGCAATGGCAGGAAACCATGTGAGCCCCAATTGGACCACAGTTAGAAGTGGCTGTTATGAAATAGGGCCAACTGGGCAGATATAAAGCGCTACCAACATATCAAGTAATAAAGGGCAACACTTAATATGTTATTTACCTCTGTGTTTAACTAAAATACGCCAACAAAATTGTTTTATTGAGATGCAGATAAAAATCTGTTTTATCAGAAACAGACATATTTTTTTCTCTTTGATAATCAGAAAAGTGAACGAGGAGATATTGAACAGTCAGTGGATAATAGGTTCAGAGAGATTAATTGGGTAGTTCTAATTCAGCCTGGAATCTTAGTCTTTCCAAGATCTATGAGGTCACCTGAGCTCCCCGGACTGCCTGCCTCACATTTCCAGTTACCAGCCCCTGTTCTTTCTTTGTTCCTAGTTTTGCAACAGATGTCAATAAAATACATTTTCAAGACTACACAACAATCGATGGAAGAGTTTTGTAGGAAATTATTTAGGATGTTTATGTGGAACAGAACAAGGGAAGTCACCGTGGCGATGCCTGGGAAGGAAAGAAATGTTACAGGTATGAGTCACTTTCCCATGAACTGTTCTTGCTGAGAAAAAACAGAAACATGGTTCATTCATAAACACTTTGGACAAGCATTTCTGTTTGACTGAAGGTCAGTTCTTGGTAAGTGAAGCTTACAAGATTCATTTGATTACATTGATTCAAACTCCCTATGAAGTTTCCACTAGTCTTTGTTTTTGCATTTTCTTCTTCTTTTCTTACAAAATCTTCTTCCCATCTTTCAAGCTATCCAATATTTTCTACATTTAAATCAGAGTTATTCAACCATTTGGAAACAGTCATATTAGAAACAATGTGTCAGAAACAATTTTCATGCAATGGCAGGAAAATTCTACTATGGGAAATCTCCTGTGGTAAAGAGAAAGTCGTTGTGTTTTCTTACTTTGCTTGGTAAATAAAGGACAATTATTAGTCAAATACCAAATTTTACAACGTAAGAAAAAAGCCAATATTTATTCAAGATTTCACAGTTGTCTGAGATACTATGTATCACACTTAAAAAATATTTCATCATATTGTCCCACTTTTCTGCCACAGGGAAATGGAGAGAAACACAGGATAGGCATGGGGTGACGGTACCTGGTGGTGGAGGGTGATGGGTTCGGGTGCATTGCACACCAGGTACTGAGCACTAACTACCCCCTGGGCTCATCATGTGTCCCACGCAGAGAAGGGCTGAATGAATAAATATATCTTCAGATCTAAAAACTCCCACCTTTTTAGGTACCTCTTTCTTATTTAACTTAATGCACATAGTTCAGAAAAGCACAAATTATATATTCTCTAGTATAAGATTGGAATAGTATAAGATTCCAAAATGCTGTTTAGAATTTTATTTTTCAGAAACAACAGTGACCCTCCAGTTTACTTCCTTAATGACTGAGCACTATTCCCACCAAGACAGGAAAGTGCCTGATTTCTCTTCAGGATGTATGCCTCTGTGTGGTTCTCTCTCTGTTTCTCCTCTGACCCCAACATCTGAAAACGTGTATCATTCAGATCCACCACCTTTCTAGCCAATTCCACACTGCTCTGTAACATCCATCTGCCAGTCTTGTCCTTATCCTTCCAAAGTGAAATACCCTGCCTCCTTTCCTCTGCCTGGCCACATCCCTCCTCCTGGACCACAGGGTCTACTGCAAGCCCTTTGTCTTGCTTATTTTACTACTAGTCATGTATCACTTTACACTTTACACTTTACACTTTATCCTAATGCTTTTGAAAAGCAGCTTTATTGAAGTATAATTGACATACAGTATAAAACATATTTTAAGTGTGCAATCTGATGTGCTTTGACACATTTGCACCTGTGAAGCCATCCCCAGAGTCAAGAGAGTAAACATTTCCATCAACCCCACCAAAGCTTCCATGTTCCTTTCTGTTGCCTCCAGTCACTCCCTCCTTCATCCCTGGGCAATCACAGATGTTTTCTATCACTCTAAGATTAGTTTGAATTTTTTAGAATTTTGTATAAATGGAAATATACAGTATAAACCCCCTTGCTCTGGTCTGTTTCAGTCAGTAAAATTATTTTGAGATTCGTGTTGCTGTTGTTTTTGTTGCAGAGGAGTGTTTGTATGGATATTTTATCACTTGTTTATCCTGGCTCCTATTTCCAGTCACTGTGCTGGAGAGAAGGACCCTCTTCAGCACGATTCACGTAAAGAGATAAATGAGGGGTATTAGCTGGCCTTTGGCCCAATGGCATTTACCAGTGTGATGAGCTGCTTTAGCAACGTAAAACCAAAACCCTAGCCAAAAACCAAAAATCAGTACAATTCTGGGTTGCATTAATGGATCCACAGCAAGCACTGTGTCCTCATCTGGGTATCATGTTTTAATGTCTCCATATCATATGGTGGAATCAGTGATGAGAGGCCCAGAATGATGCCACTGTGGACACTGTTTGGAAAATGAGTGTTGTGGCTACATCTTGTAGGGAAAGACACAGCCAATGCCACCTGGGGTGCCCATGAGTAGGTGAGGAATGCTCAGATTTATTCCTTGTTGATCTATTGATCTGGTCATGGGAAGAAGATGATGGATGGCAATGGCAGGCAAGCAGATATTAGTTCAATTCAAGGAATATATACTACTAATAGAGATTTCTAGGATAAATCAAGAATTCCCAGAAGCATCTGAGTGGAGATGCATGCCCATCTATCACAAAGGTTTGGAGGGATTCCTACCCCAGTAGGAACATTGCACCTGGTGATCTTGAAAGCATCTCCACAAAGTCAAATGGAAAAAGTATAACTGAAGAAAGGTGAAGTATTTCCCTCAAGGACCCAATCCTCAACCTTGCCTTTGTCTTGGTGTTTCAGGTCTGTGGTCATTTTGAGGATGGTTCTTACCTGATGCAACCAGCATCCCAGTGACCTCCTACCACCCTCAGATACCCTTTGATCTATGAGTTTCCCTTAGTGTACGCTTCTGTGAGAATGGTGATTTATTAAGGAGATGTGGGTAAAGTTATTTACCAACAAATAACATCTTTGCCTTGGCTGGTTTCCTTCTTTACAGTTTTATACACCCTTCATTCCCTATGCCATGTCACTCTCTCTGGCCAGTGTTTGATTTGAAGCATTGGGCCAATTCTGTCCTGAGTTAGCAAGAGACAGGAAGTGAGTGAGCCTGGGGGGGCATTAAGCCCATGGTAGGATTTGCTGGGGGAAAACAAACAAACAACAACAGAAAAAGAAAATGTAGGCTACTGGGATGAATTTCTTGCAGTAACATAATACAGTCCATATATCCATCTGTGTTTCAGGACCCAGCACAAGACCCACCACATGTGATCAATGAATTCCACACCTCTTCATGTGTCCAGTTGCAAACTAATGAGAATTGTATCGGTGAACGCTGACTGAGCCTGTGATACATTCAAGTCTGGAGCTAGGAGTGTAAAAGGGAAGTCATGAAGGAAACAGGAAGAAGTAGGACTGGTGGGGAGCCATCAGACCATATTACACCCCTGATGAACTGTCTGCCCAACTCAGAGTCAACCCTGGAGCACAGCTGTCTGATTTGAGAGGTTCCCAGCAGTATGGAAATGGCTAGGCCTTGGTGTCCCTGCCTGGCTGATGAAGAGCACACCTGTGACTCCCAGCTCTTTGCTGAGTCAAGAAGAGCATGGCCCCAGCTCAAGAAGCCACCACACTCTTTGGGAGAGTCATTCCTGAGGAGGGGTTCTCAGCAGGGCATCTGCACCTGCCTCCTTGGTAATCATGGTCTTGGTTTCCCCAGGACAGCCCTGGAGCTGAAACCAAAATTCCTGTGTTCTGGGAAGGCCTCAGCCAGGCCATCAGGCTGTTGGTCAGCATGCAGTCATAGTTAAAAACCAAGATAATTGCTTCACATTTATTATCTCACTTGTCTGGAGAGCCACTCCTGACTTAGGAATATGATTCTTGTTTTGCAGATGGTAAGACTGGGCCTTAGAGTGGAGGGTGACTTGCCTGAGTGAGTTGGCATACAAACCAAACCAATGAAGATCCAATGTGATCAGACTTAGCTCCAGGCTGAGCATGATTCAAACCTTTTATAGGCAAGCTTGACAATGTGTCATATATTTTGGCAGGTGCCTGGGATCTAAAGTCCTTTGTAAGTGATAAATTATTTTGCATTTCAGGGCTCCTTAAATTTGTAAGGATGAGGAAAGCTGGGTAAGATTGAGTGCTGGTGGGGCGGCTAAGTCTCAAATATCATGTACTGCTGGTGGGAATGTAGACTCTGTAGCAATTCTGGGAAGCCATCTGAGATGAAACCATGTGTGCCTGTTGGTCCAGAAATGTTGTTTCTGGGAATATATTCTAGAAAATGATTTTCTGAGCAGGGGACACAGGCAGGTATGGTGTGCATGTGGTGGTGTATGTGATGGTGGGGGAAGTGAGAGTCATCTCTTATTCTCACCAGAAGGTTAGGTAAAAACAACATGAAGGATGAGGGCACTTCATGGTTCAGTTGGTTAAGCATCTGCCTTCAGCTCAGGTCATGATCTCAGGGTCCTGGGGTCAAGCCCCACATAGAGCCCTGCATTGGGCTCCCAGCTCAGCAGAAAGTCTGCTTCTCCCTCTGCCCCTCCCCTTTCCCCTGCTCATACTTTCTCTCTCTCTCTCTATCTCAAATAAATAAAATCTTAAAAAAAAAAAAAAAACCATGATGGATGGACGTTACAGAATGCTCTGCAGCAGTTAAAGGCATAATTAGAAATACAGTAATAGGGTAGAGCTTAAAGATACAGTGTTATAAAATGCTGTGTGCGAAGAAGTAAGAAATAGAAGAAAACAAAAAATGCAGGTCATATTTATGAAAATTCGTAACCCTACACACAAAATACGTTATGTATTTAACAGCAGTGAGTTTGTATTCAAGAACATCTATCAAACATGTATTGCTCTGGACAGGATGGATGGGAATGGAGATAAGTAATGGGACAGACTGGCAGACAGGAGACAGACAGATGCCCAGACAGATGATACCTGTGGGCTCTTAAACGACATGCGTGATTAACCAAGACCACACCTGGGTCAAAGGAAGAAGAGAGCACAGAAGAGATGTAATGCTTGAATGAAAATTAGTATTTATGAGTCAAATTAATTCCACTGTCACAGTTTACCAGAAGCAGAGAAGTGAGTGGATTGCTGTATTTGTAAACGGTTATTGTGAAGAGGGGTTGACAGGTAACAAGGCTGGTGCAGAAAGGATAACTTCGAGATACAGAGTTTGTTAAAGAGGAATATGAGCAGATCAGATCTGGCAAAAATTATCTTTATCATGTCCAATTTACCCAAAGAAGTGAGGGACTCACTGAGAATAGAGAAATGAAGCATAAGAGCAGAAAATGTAGATTTTAGCTTATTATGCTTACAAGGAACAAATAGGTATTTGTATATTTCTATTTTGTATAGATACCACATAGAATGTAAAATTTGTGAAGCTTCGGTTTTCTTCCCCCTGAGAATGTTGTCATTTATGCTGTATGTGCATCTTATCAAAGTCAGAGATTATGAGGATCATAATTTCAAATTTCTGATGCCCTAAGTATTCCAAGGATGACATTCATGAATGGAATACATTTCTGGTGGTGTCTTCAAATTTATTTATTTTTTATTTTTTTAAAGATTTTATTTATTCATTTGAGAAAGCAAGAGAGAGAGAGTATGAGCAGGTGGAGGGGGAAAAGGAGAGGGAGAGGGAGAAGTAGCTCCCAGCTGAGCAGGGAGCCCAATGCAAGGCTCGATCCCAGGACCCTGAGATCGTGACCTGAACCCAGGACCCCAGGGTCGTGACCAAAACCGACTGAGCCACCCAGACACCCCTCCAAATTTACTTTTGCATCATGTCCAAATTTTTATATTTTCATATGGCTTATAATTTTTCAGATGTCTCTGCCTTCCTATTACATGCTAAATTAGCGATTATAAAAAACTTGACTCCTAAAAAGTTTTGCTTTATAATTCAATGCTTTGAGTTATTGTGTATTCAAGGTTAAAAAAAATAGTAAATGTGGTACCAAAATTTAATCGGCACCTAGAAAGATTGTTAATTTCTTCTCTAAGTGGGATCCCTGGGTGGCGCAGCGGTTTGGCGCCTGCCTTTGGCCCAGGACGCGATCCTGGAGACCCGGGATCAAATCCCACATCAGGCTCCCGGTGCATGGAGCCTGCTTCTCCCTCTGCCTATGTCTCTGCCTCTCTCTCTCTCTCTCTCTGTGACTATCATAAATAAGTAAAAAAAAAATTAAAAAATAAATAAATAAAACCTTTCTTAAAAAAAAAATTTCTTCTCTAAGTGATCAATTGATGGAGCAATGCCAGCAATTTAAGATTCCAGCCTTAAAAAAAAAAAAAAAAAAAAATAAGATTCCAGCCTTGTGGTGAGTGGGGGGGGGGGGGGGGGGATGCAAAATTACCTATAGTCCTTAAAATGGAAAACATTTAAAGTGAACCAACCCTGACCCACACTGACGGACTGCAGTCTCAGACAGACCCGTTCCCTGAATGGGGTCCGCAGCCCCTCAGTGGAGCAGCTCCCTCTGGAAGCACAAGGAAGCAGGGCAGTGGGAGGCAGTGGGAGAAAGAGTAAATAGAGGCAGAATGGCCTTGTGCATCTTTAACTGTTCCTGAAAATTTATTGGTGCTGCAAAGCTATCCTGGTAAGTTTAGTTTAACACAAGTTTTATTAATTTTCTACCAAAGAATTTGTGAATGTGTCGCAGTCATGTAGAAGAAAGAGCGGAGCTTGGAGTTAAAAGACCAGCCTCACGTCAGAGCTGTGCCACCAGATAGATCTGCATCCTTGGCAAGTGGTGCCATCTCTCCAGTCTCAAGTCTTCAGCTGTAAAATAAATGGATTGACCACACACCCTCTGAGGTATCTACCACTCCTAATACTCCGGGGCACTGGCTCAGGGCTGACGTCACCTTTATATTATGTGCGAAGGGCAACATTGCTGCAGAAGCAATGTCAGCAAGATTGTGGAATAATGTGCATTTTAAGTGAGACAAAGCTCTTGACACATCCTTAGCACATAATTAGCATTACCTATTCAATCTGATAATTGTTCATTAATTTATTAACGCATATTTAATGAAGACCCATAATGCTGATGCTCCCACACACAGGGAGCAAATGAAGCCTCATGCCAGCCCTCACACTTATAAGTGTGATAAACTTATAAGTGCTATAAGCTCTTTAAAAAAAAATGTAGAGACTGGTTAAATCAAGGATAATGGTCTGGGAAGGCTCTGGAAGAAAAGTCCTCCAAGCTCCTTTCTGAATGGCTGAGTGAGGAGGACAATGCAGAGAAGAGAGGTCTCCCTGGAAAGTCTGGCTTTTTCAGGAAGAGTTGTGGAAAGCTTCCTGAGATGATGGTTTGAAACAGCAAGTATGTCATCTTCTTTCATGGTTTCCGTGGGTCAGGAATTTGTGAAGGAATTGGCTCTGTGCTTCTGGTGAGGATCTCTCCTGTGGCTTCAAAAGGAAGCCTGCTGGGCAGGATCCACAGGGGCTGGCTGGGATCCAGCTCACTCTCTACAGGCAGCCTCAAGTATCTCCTCAGAACTCCCTCCATGAGGTCTAATGTGGCTTCCTCACAGCATGGCAGCCACCTGGAGGTTGGACAGCAGGCTTACTTGGTAGCTTAAGCCTTCAATAGGAGTGTTGCAATGAGTGAGATGAGAGTTGTCTTGGAAGTTCTAGCCTTGGGAAGCATGCAGTGCCATGTTCTGTGGTTAGAGCAAAGAAAGACATAGACTTCCAGATTCAAGAGGAGAGTTACCTGGCTTGGGAAGTGGTAGGGTTCTGGAAGAGTATGCGAGATGAGCGACATTATTGAAGTTACCCTTGGAAAGTAGTGATCTTCTATAGTCTGCCCTCTGACCATAGTTGTCATTCCTCGCACAGGAAAAGGACATTCACTTCTAACTAAGATTCTCCAAAAGTCTTATCCCCACATGGCATCTGTCCTAGGATATTACAACTTTAAATCAAGTCCAAGTGCAGCTGAGTTTCCTGAGTGTAGTTCCTCAACTACCACTTCATCTGTAGACTAAAGAGACAAGTTATATATCCCTCACACATCCAGTAGGTTATGATGAGACAGGAGGAGGTTCTTTACAATAAGCACTACTGTTCAAAATGGGGAATAGATGGGGGTGTCTGGGTGGCTCAGTTGGTTTAGCAACTGACTCTTGATTTTGGCTTAAGTCATGGTCTCAGGGTCCTGGTATTGAGCTCTGCATTAGGCTCCACACTCAGCAGGGGGTCTACTTGAGGTTCTCTCTCTCTCTCTCTCCCTCTGTCCCACCCACCCCTTGCTCCTGTGTATGTGTGTGTTGGGGGTGGGGTGTAGTCTTTCTCTCTCTCTCTCTCTGTCTCTCTCTCTCTCTCTCTCTCTCTCTGTGTCAAAATAAGTAAATATTTTTTAGAAATGGGAAGTAGATGGGAAACATACAGCAGTCAGTAGGCAGTTTTGAAATGCATCCGAGAACATCTTGCCAGTTCTTTGATAAAGGCTTAATCTTACTCCCTGGCAGTTATTTTAATGGTTCTCTGCTCTCTAGGAACTAGGTGTTACTCTCTGAGTCATCCCTCCTTTTCCATGGAAAAGGCTCCTGTTTTCAACTGAGTAGCTTGCTCAGGCTGTGTTCTGGTTATAAAAGTTAAGTCCAGAGACTTTTTTTTTTTAAAGATTTTATTTATTTATTCATGAGAGACACAGAGAAAGAGAGAGAGAGAGAGAGGCAGAGACACAGGCAGAGGGAGAAGCAGGCTCCATGTAGGGAGCCCAACATGGGACTTGATCCCCGCTCTCCAGGATCAGGCCCTGGACTGAAGGTGGTGCTAAACCACTGAGCCACCCAGGCTGCCTCAGTCTAGAGACTTTTATTCTTTTTTATTGTCTCTGTCCCTTGGAGAGTGAGCTTGCAGTGCTTTCCCAAAAACAATTTTCTTAAAAACTTCGTGGGTTATCTATGAATCGCATTTGGGTTCACTTCATTAGACAAGCCATAGCATAAATCTCTTAAAGGTAAGTGCTTCCTAATTGAGCTCCCTACTGAGGAACAATGTGTTTAAAATTTTTTAGAAACTTTCTTCATTAATGGATTGAATCTATGCAGTTTATCCTTAAAATTCTTGAAAGCCTTTTGTCTGTCTGAAAGCATCTATGAGTCATTGCCTTCAATCTTTGTGAGATTTCAACAAAGCATTCTATCATCCCATCCCAGATTTGAACATGGGTTTGAGGCCCTTCTCCTATTTTGAAATCTTTCTGATTTCTGAGAAGGAAAAAAAAATGTTCTGAGCCCTTTACATATCTTCTAAATTCCATTAAAAATTGAATAATTGTTTTTAGTATATATCTCTCCTGTCTCATTTTATCCTCAACAGAAAGGAAACAAAGATGATAATCTTTCACAGAGGGAAATAATGGAAAAGATCTCAAGGAGAAAGAAGTTGTGCATTTGGGCTAATCAGGACCCAGCCACTGAACATGAAATTATAAAAGAGGAAATGATCAGTTTGTATGTGTATGTATGTGTGTGTGCCATAAACTAATTTAGGCCTTTTTTATTCCTATATAGTTCTGCGCTTGTCTAAAGTAGAAAATGTCTTCACAGGCAAAAATGTGGAATAATGTATGGAACTATTAAGATACCCTGATTATTGGGGCACATGCTGGCTCAGTTGGTTTAGAGTCCAACTCTTGATTTCGGCTCAGGTCATGATCTCAGGGTGATGAGATTGAGCCCTGTGTCTGGCTCTGCACTCAGCAGAGGGCCTACTTGAGAGTCTCTCTCTCTCTCTCTCTCTGCCCCTCCCCTGCCTCCAAAATAAATAAATCTTTTAGAAAAAAGATACCTCAATTATTGTCAATTGTAGTTAATTTATAACCAAAAAAATTGTTTGATTCTCTTTATTCCTTTTTTTTAAAGATTCTATTTATTTATTCATGAGAGACACAGGCAGAGGGAGAAGCAGGCTCCCTGTGGGGAGCCTGATGCAGAACTCAATCCCAGGACCCCAGGATCATGACCTGAGACAAAGGCAGGTGCTCAACCACTGAGCCACCCAGGTGCCCCAATTTTCCTTATTCTTTATTTCGTTTTTGGTTGTGTGCTGAGTTAGCATATATCAGCAACAGAGCACTGGAAAAACTGTGTTTCTCTTAGGAAACTAGAACCATGGGAGAGTTAATCTATAAACGAAAGTATAAATACAAGCTATCCCTTTCTTTTCCTTTATCTGATGGTTGTAGAAGTTGTAGAAGTAGACATCTTGCTGTAATCTACTCCTCAACTTCTGTTCCAGGACTTGAGGACAGGCCAGAGTATCTCAGAGACCTTGTACTTTTTATAAATAGAGAAAGTTATAAACTGAATTCCGGTGGTGCTGATGAATACACAGCTAAAAATGGATTTGTTCACAGAATGGGACATCTTGCTTTGATTTAATTATGTGCATGTTTCAGAGGGTATTGTTTTTAATTTTTCTATTAGTTTGAAAGGAAGATGTCATAGAACACGAAGAAATGTGAACGTTACAGATCAGTCTGAGTAAATGTAAATATCTTAATCTATTTACATGTGACAAATAGATGAACCATACAATGGCTTCTACTTAAAGTCACTTCTCTATATTTGGCCCATTTAAAAAACAGGCCAGTTTTCTACATAAAATCTTTATAATTACATCATTTTTAAAGCAAAGAAAGTTTTTTGAATTGAAACACTGGAGCTTGGTACAGAGGGCAGAGTTTTAATTATCTATACAACTCCAAATCATTTATTTTTACTGTTGCAATTTTGGGGAAGGCTGTTTTTTGCCAGTGTAGAGCGTGGTACTGTAGAGCGTGCTACTGAATTTTCTGGCCTCCGTTGTATAAATTCTATTCAAAAAATCAAAAGGCTGATATTATCTGTTATGCTTATCTATATTCCAAATGGAAAGTCATACTAAACGTTCAAAATTTGTTTTGCAACAGTGGTATTCAAAACGTAGAATACACTTAGGGCCATCATGAGACACAGACAAAAAAAAAATGCTTTGTTGCCTGCCTTTGATCCATTCCTTTCAAAATGAATGGAGTAAGACTCCCTTTAAAGGCTTCAAGTTTCCATAACAGCCCAGGATTGTAGATTGAAAAGGAATATGCATTTGCTTCAAATAGTAGTAGTTTTATCTCCCAAATTTTAGAATAATCATCCTAATCTTACAATAGGACCATAAAATATGCCCACCGACTGTTATTTGTAAAAGAAGTTCATCAAATGTGCTGTTCACTCTGCTCTGAGCAACAGAGCATTTCAGAATAAATTAACACAGGCTACAACACGTACCCAAAGCCATAACTTGGATTGTTTTCTGTACTGGCACATAAGAGACAAAATATTGGATAAATAACAATGTTTAGCTGCTCAAATTCTAGCCAGTGTTAAGCTTAGTGTGGCAGTTAAAATACAATGAACAAAGCAGGGATCCTAGAAGAATTCTATCCAGCCAGGACATAACCATATTCAAAACATGTTGAGTTTCCAGGACCTAAAGAATAAGTTTGAATCCTTAGCTGGGCTAAGATCTTCAGGATGCTTGTATCCCTGGAGTCCCCACACCTTCTAGCCCTGGGCTCATTGACTCCCATCTGGAAGTCCTTTCCCTTCCAACCCTATTGACCTAAATAGTCTCTAAGCCCAAGAAATGAGGATTTTCGGCCTCCTCCACTGCAGTTCCCAACCTCCTACTCCTATCTCTTCAGGACTCATGGCTCCCTCCACTTACTTCAATGCAGCATCTCTGAGAGTCAGCCTTGCTCTGCTTACTGTAAACTCTACGTCGTAGGGATTCCTTTCATTTTCTTTTTTCTAATCCCCTTTTTTCATCTTTCCATTCCCTAAACACTTAACACTGACTGGAACTCAGTAAGTCTCCAAAAAATTTCTTTTCCAGTTGAATGAAATTCTTTAAAAATGCATGGAGATGGCAAAGATGCATATTTATAATCATAGCTTTAGAAATAATCCGTGGAAACCACACAAGAGAGAGAGTGATGGTTGAGTCCACAGGAAGTGGCAGCTCACCCTGAGAAAAGACATGTGAGCATTCTGACCATACATGTCCGGAGGGTGGGCTGGAGCCTCTCTAGAATTTTTAAGCTAATTTTCTAAAGGTATTCAAAATTTCCTTCTAATCTCAATTTTTTGGTGTGTTTTGTGAAATTTAGGGGAAAATGTGTATTTGAAAGGAATGGTTTAACAATACAGGGTAATTCATGTTTAATAATTACTCATTAAGTAAAAAGTACTGTTTTGTAGATTACATCATCCAAAGAAAGAAAAACAGAATAAAAAAACTGAACCCCATACCTGTGTCTACATAAAAGCAAACACATGTTTTGGCAGTGGGTAAGTTAGTTTATGTGATGCTTCTGAATAGTGAAGATAAATTTGGCTAACGACAATAATCATATATGACTAAAGTGGGTTTGACATTCAAACAAGTAATTGAATACATGGTTAAACCAAGAAGCTTTTTAGAATAATCATGATGCTTTTGTGTAAAATAAAGGATGAGCGTAAGGCAGGGAAACCAGAGGGATCACATGAAAGAAGAACCTGGGTGTTTTTTTTCCTTTGCTTCTTTTCTGCTTCTGTTCTTGCTAGGACCTGCACCCCACCCCACACATGCCTTCCTGTATGTTCCCCCTTGTGAGGGATGAAGAGTTAGTGATATCTTTAGGGTCTTCCAGTACAATAGGTAATATCTAAACAACAGGCTCTAGATGTCTCAATGCCAAGACCCCTGGCTTCAAGGAATAAGTGAGTTATGATAGACACCTGCACCCTGTCCTTGTTCTAACTGGCTCTTGGATGCCTGAAAAGACACACGCACTAGACCACAATCATCAGTAAAAACCCCCAAGACTCTATTTTCCTTTCCAAGTCTCCCAGATGCTCTGAATGTATCTGTTCTCTCTAAATCTTCAGTAAACTCTGCTTTCACCTCCTGCTGGCTCATGTTTAATTTCCATCCTGGGTGAAGCCAAGGACCCTCTTGGCTGGTCCTATGAGAACCCCTCTGGGTCCGTGGAACTGGCCTGCCTGTATCAGGCCTTGCCAAACAAAAACTAGTGCTGAATAGGAAATTATAAAACCAGAGTCGGTGCATCAAAAATCACTAAGAAGCAATGTCAGGGTACGTGGGAGTCATGGCTAAACTGACCTAACAGGATTCTTGCTGAAGGCAGCCCAGGTGATGGGGCACCTGAGGGATGATGGATGATGAGGAATATTGTATCAAAGGTCATCACATATCGTGGATGGGAAGCTCTTGCCAAATTGACTTAGCAAGGTTCTTGCTAAAACTGAATTATACAAGGAAGTACACAGATCAATCAAGACAAGGTTCAGGAGCCTAGTCAAAGTTTGGTCAAGCAAAGAATCTTTGTTAGCCTCCAGCCTGCCTCATCCATTTCTCAAGCTCCGCGTTTGAGAGGAAATCATTTGTTGGAATCCAGCCCTATACCTCTCTTTCCCAGCCAACTGCCACAGCCTTGTGCCCACCTAGATAGCAATGGACTGCAATCTCACACCCTGGGCAAGCTTTGGGGTGAGCCAGCAGACAGCTGAATGGAAGTCAGATATAAGAAGGATGTGACATTTTATTGGGCAGTGCCAAACAAAAAAGGATGTGTCCAGCCATGAGGCCAGAACTGTGTTTGTGGGTCAGAGCAGTCAGGAATGTTGTCCAGAGGGTTTCCGTGGAAGGACTATGATCATCATAGATGCAACCAGAAAGTGGCATTTTCAAAGTATGCTGGGGACTGGAAATGTTTGTGTGCCATCTGTCCAGTTGAGAAAATGTATTGACAGCTAATACAGCTCTCTTCCCAGAATGGATTTATCTCTCTACTAAACTATCTTGTAAATGACCTGTGACCCTTTCATATCTTTTCAGTGACTGTCAGGGATCAGTTAGCAATCAAACAACTGGAGTAATAGTGCAGTCTGGAAAGTAGCCATCGAAAGCAAGATGCCTGGAATCAATGAACAGATCCTATTTCACCCTAGTTGTGTAGGTGTTGGGAGGAAATCTTTTCCTCCACCATCTATGTTTCCATGATCATGGGCTTGTGCGTTAACCATAGTTGGACAGCATAAGGAAGAAAATGAAAGCTTTCTTCTCAGTGCCAGGAGGAGTGGCTCAGTAATGAGGAACTCCTCAACTACCCAGAAGCAAAGATTTATATACCAATTTAATAAGAAAGAGGGGGTTTAGGGCTTAGAAGGGAAAGCTTGGAAGGCTCTGTGAGCTTTTTGATGCTAATAGCAATAAGCAATCTGTCTCTATGACAACTGAGTTCGCAGGAAAACTCCCTGGAGGCAGGGTAATGGCAGCTGTATTTCCAGAAGGCTCTGCTTTAGTCAGATAAAGAAAGTTCAGATAAGATTTCTTTCCGCACAAATGTTTTCACTTTAAAATAATTTTAGTGCCCATAATGTGATCCCTTCATTTGTTAAATTCAACATATTCATCCAGTGCTTACTGTATGTGAATCGCCATGCAGGTCCAGGGAGGATTTATAGTTGAGTAAACATGGTGTTGGCCTTCTCAGCATTTCTATTCTGAAGAGAGCTCAGACAAACATTCCAAGCAAGCTGGGAAGAGTCCTATCATATATTTACTCACAAATATCTGTTGGAGTGCCTGGGTGGCTCAGTCAGTTGAGCACCTCGCTCTTGATTTTGGCTCAGGTCGTGATCTCAGAGTTGTGGGATCAAGCCCCACATTAGGCTCTATGCTCAGCTCAGTATGGAGTCTGCTTGAAAGATGCTCCTTTCCCTGCTCATACTCTCTCTTTGTCTCTCTATGTTTCTCTGTCTCTGTCTCTGTCTCTCTCTCTCTCTCTTATGATGTAATTTTAGAATATAGGTGAGGTTTGTTAGGATGAGGTCCAGAGGCAATGACCAAGAAAGAATTCTTGAGACGTCTTTGGTTCAAATGGTGGTTTTGTTAAAGCACAAGGGACAAGGACCTGTGGGCAGGAAGAACTGCTATGTCGTCGTTGTCCTCGTTGGGGTTGTGAGGGGTGGCTGATTACTTACTTGAGAGGGGAGATGCAGAAAAGGGAGGTTTCTTTTTTTTTTTTTTTTTTTTTTAATTTTTTTAATTTATTTATGATAGTCACACAGAGAGAGAGAGAGAGAGAGAGAGAGGCAGAGACACAGGCAGAGGGAGAAGCAGGCTCCATGCACCGGGAGCCCGACGTGGGATTCGATCCCGGGTCTCCAGGATCGCGCCCTGGGCCAAAGGCAGGCGCTAAACCGCAGCGTCACCCAGGGATCCCGAAAAGGGAGGTTTCAAAAGAATTTTTGTATGCTAAAGAGGACCTACAAGGTATCAGAGGCCTTGCCATTGTCAAGTAAAGGTTGTTTTTCTCTCTAGTAAAGCATTAACATTAAGATAGTTGGGAATTTCCTTCTAGAAATTAGAGTCCTGATCAGAATGCTTTTTTTCTTGCAAATCACTAAAAAATTTTGTAAACTTAGACTCATGCCTGTAGGACTAAAATCTCTATAAGTTGTTTTTCATTTCCTTTAGCTTTAGGGCAGCCAGGAATGCCTAAGGAATGTCATACATATCCCACCTGAGGAAGGGGGGGTCATTTGTGGGGTGTCAGCTTGTGCTTTGTCCTCAGCTAGCCTTCTGTTCCCTCATCATCAAATACATACATAAATAAATAAAATCTTTTAAGAAAAGAAAGAACTATCTGCTGAGGACTCTCTGAGTGCCAGGCACTGCTGGAAGTACCAAGGAAGGAGCCATGGACAAGTCAGATGAAAGTCCTGGCCCATGGGCTTTGCAGAGAGCCAGTAGCAGAGGGTACAGGACAGGTAAGGGGCAGGCACTGTGAGACCAGGGAACTCTACATCAAAGTCTAAGCAGACTTCAGGAAACATTGAGGAGGAAGAGATGCTACTCTAGAACTTGGAAAGCTTTAACACGGTGCTTCCATATCAACCCTCAAAATTCTATTATGATCTTTCTTTATTTTGGACACAAGACAATGGGATGTACTTTCCTGAGTTTATGACCTCAAGATTTATGGCATCTCCACAGGACTTGCTAGAGCAATGAGATAACACATTTGAATGTATTGACATGATGTTTGACACATAGTGGGATCTCAATGAATTTTTTTAAAAATCTGATTTAAAAAATGCTACTTGTACACTTAGCCTTGCATTTTATCAAAAAGGATGGACAGTCTATAGAATAGCAGATTTGTTTTTATTAAATATGGCTTAAAAGCTGGATCCAAAAAGTTTTGCCCAACTCTGTGATTTGCCTAAGATGAATGTATTGTCAGGATGCTCTGTATCATTTCTTGCATTTGTAAAGCTGTCTAATCAAGAAATAATTAGTCATGAATTTATGAAGTCTGTGATCTGCTATACAAGTACCTGATATGGGAAACAAAGGCAGAAGAGAAAGTATTAAATTTACTTAATACTTACAGCCCATTGACAAGTCCTTGAAATAGGCAGAGTGACCTCCCTCCAGGGACACAGCTGCCTCGATATTTATACTCAGCTGAGGGCAAGAGGAAACCTTAGCCCGACCCCCAGGATCCTCTAAGTCTACTCTAACATATAAAAATTCCTTTAGAAATTCTGTTTATCTCTAAATCCCCCAAGATATGTGTTGGTGATCGTCCCCCAAGCACATGGCCCACCGATGTACATCTGAAGGGTCTTGACTCGGGTTTTATCAGACAGTAATAAGTGACCTTTCCCAACAATAGCTGGTCCCCTCAGGGTCCTGAAGACCTTGCTTCCAAATTCCTTAGAGACTTACACTCCCCCAACCCCTTTCCAACTTGAAAGTATATAACCACCCACTCCTCATGACCCCAGTGCAGGCCCCACGAATCCTGTCCCTGTGATTTAATAAAACCACCTTTTTCACACCAAATATGTCCCAATAATTCTTTCTTGGATGTCAGCTTTGAACGCTAATGTCTTTCCTACATCAGTACCCATGACAGGATGCCACATCACTCTTTGCAAAATTTGTCGTATCAGGTCTATGAAAGTTCAAAATATGTACCATTTCTCCATAGGGGCACTTCACCAGGCCTTTCCCTACCCCAAGCCAGGAATACAGACTGAAGCATTTAAAAACCCAAGAGCCATCCAGCTGCATACCACCTGTTTCTCATTGGGCCCCTGCTGTAGTCTCATGGACACACATCCCAGTTTACACCCTCAAGCTCACTGAAGCTCCAGGAGGAGACAGCTGGGTCTAGCAGTTTGTCTTGGAACCCTTCTTTGAATGACCTGTAGTCACAGTAGCAACAAGGTCTAGTGCTTACATGCCCCAATATTTGCTGATTTTCCCCCACATTAAACATTCTGTTTTAACTTAAGATGGTGAGTGCTTGTCTGCTGGGGATGTAGTCATGGTTCTGATCAGAGCTTATCCTGAAAGCACCAAGGACCTAGGAAGTCACTTGGGGGTGCACAGTAGGGGGGGTGGATTCATGCAATAGCCAGGTCTGTTCTCTGAATTCTCCCATCAAGGCAAAGACAGCACATCTGTGTGAAATGTCCATGCACTCCTTGCTGAGCCATGGATCCCTCTGATGCCCTGATGGCTTTTTTCTTTCTTTCTTTCTTTCTTTTCTTTCTTTCTTTCTTTCTTTCTTTCTTTCTTTCTTTCTTTCTTCCTTCTTTCTTTCATGAACAAAAGAGAATACAAATATTTAAATGAAAGTTGTTTAGTGTTCCTCTTTTTGTATGGTATTGAATTGAGCTGAATTCAATTGTATATGATAATCAGGATGTTTTACAAAATCATGCAAATATTGTTCCATTTAAAAACTAAAGAATTCTAAGCTTGCCAGCTCTAATGAGAATTTTAATTTTAAATACTGTCAGGAATGGGGCCCAGATGCATAAACTCCATCTCTTCAATCACATCTCATCTGAAATTATTTGTCTTGGTGGAGGGAGAAGCATCTAACATCCTTTGTCCCCTGGGGTGGGGGGTGGGGGGTCTTTTATCAACATGACTCCCTTGATCCTTCCATGATGGTAAATTTACTGTAAATAAAAACTATAAAATGAACTTCACTCTAATCAGAACCATTGAAAAATTTTTACAGCTATCTGAAGGAGTAAATGTACTAAGACTTCATGTGACCTCGACTCAACTTTAAAGACTGAAAAAGCCCAAGAAATTGGTGTGGAACTGGACAGAGAAGCTGTCCTCTCCAGGAGTATTCTTTCTTTAAGGGGTTCCTTTTCAGTTCCTCTGCTTTAAGATCATCTGAATTTTATTTTCAGCTTCCCAAAGTATAAACCAGATTAAGTGAAGTGGTTCATAGGAGAGGAGGTGGTTAATGAATCTAAGAATTTAGCTGAGTGAAGGACAGAAAATTTTCTTTGACTGAAAAGTAACTTAGTGATATAAAGTATAGGGTGCCTGGTTGGCTCAGTGGTTGAGCATCTGCCTTTGGCTCAGGTCATGATCCCATGGTCCTGAGATCGAATCCCACACTGGGCTCCCTGCTTAGTGTGGAGTCTGCTTCTCCCTCTCCCTGGACCCCTCCCCCTGCTCATGCTCTCTCTCTCTCTCTCTCTCTCGCTCTCTCTCAAATAAATAAATAAAATCTTTAAAATATGATATAAAGTGATATAAAGCACAATAAGTTAGTCCTTCTTTGTGTTGGTTTGACAAAGTTTTAGGTTTCTAAAGTTATCCAAGTAAGACAATAATATACTATTATGTTCTTCATAGCGTATATTACAGCCAGAATAGTGGTCCCCTCAAGGTGTCCATGTCCTAATCCCTGTAACCTGTGAATGTTACCTTATGTGGCAAAGAGGACTTTGCAGATGTGATTCAATTAAAGATCTTGACATGAGGAGGATTACTCTCAAGTATCTGGATTTGCTCAATGTCATCACAAGGGTCCAAGTGGAAGGGAGTCAGGAGGATCAAGTCACGGAGACATTTGAAGATACTACACTGCTAGTTTTAAAGATGGAGGAAGGGGCCTCTGGGCCAATGGCTACAGACAACCTGCAGAAGCTGGAAAAGGTAGGAAACTGGATTCTCCCCCTACAACCTACAGAAAGAATGCAATATTGCAGAGACACCTTGATTTTAGCCCATTAGGAACCACTTTAGATTTCTCACCTTCAGAACTATAAGATGATTGGGAGGCCTGGGTGGCTCAGTGGCTGAGCACCTGCCTTCACTCAAGTCATGTTCCTGGGGTCCTGGGATCAAGTGCCACATCAGGCTCACCATGAGAAGTCTGCTTCTCCCTCTGCCTGTGTCTCTGCCTCTCTCTCTGTTTCTATGATGAATAAATAAATAAAATCTTTTAAAAATATTTTTTTAAGAAAAGAACCATAAGATGATTCATTTGTGTTGTTTTAAGCAGCCAAGTTTGTGGGTCATCCATTACAATAGCAAAAGAATATTTATCCAGAATGCATCTGATTATCCTATGACCTTTGGTAAAGGTGATTTCCTGAGTACCCTCCCCCCATCAGCACTGCCTTCTTTGTAGTATCCATGCAGATGAAGTGTTTGTCTTCAGTGGCAAAAACAAATTTTAAAGACTTTCCAAATCAATTAACAACTTAGAATTCAGGGCAGCACAGAATCTGAGTGAATATTTAATGAAATACTGAATACTTAATGAAAATACCTGATTATAGAGTTTTCTGATTAGGAAAGGGGCCCATTTGTTAAGTGTCAACTGTTACACCATCGTCTGCTCAATCCCTCTCTCTGAGTGGCATTGTCTGCTAAACATCCACACTGTGCTATCATGTATGAAGTCCTAATGAGATGGCATGTTTCCAAATGAGTATGAAAATGTCATGGATCTATCCTTTTTGGCCAAGTTTCTAGTCTAGTATGAAAAACTGGGGGAACATTCTTCATGCTACGTGAAGTGAACATCAGGATTTGAAGACTGAATTTCATTAATTGCTGCAAATGGAAATGTTTATTTGAGGTTTCTGAAATCATAGTAAAAAATCAATGCAGATTAAGTCAACATACAAAATAATTTATGTGAGTTAAGGCATAGCTAGTGGAGATGTAAATTTCTACCAGCATCACATCCATTAGTAAAGCAAAGTTCATGTCCTCTGTAGTCTTTGATTTTTGTTGCCAAAGCAAAGTAAGTCAGCTGCCTATTCTTGTTTCATTTTTAAAGGCTTTATTTTTATCATAAAAAAATTCTTCACTATATCTATATAACTCAAAGAACAAATGATCAGTTGATAAGTTATCCGCATCTACTTTTTCAGGCCTTATATTCTAAAATACTTTTATAGAAAAAAAAGTAAAACACACCCTTTTGTAGTGCTTTTATAGAAAGAGACAGATCCTTCTGGGTATTATCATCAATATTCTGCCAAACAATAACACATTTTTGAGTTTTTAACAACAGTTTGGAATTACCAGGAAAAAAACACCCAGTTGCTGGCAGGATCTCCTACAGCTTAGTCAGCCACCTGTGGTACTATGAATTATAATAAGAAATAAATATCTGGTCTTCTTCTGTTTCTGGCACAGAGGTCGTAAAACTTTTAGGATTTCCTAAATAATAACATGAGGGTATCTTTTGTTATATTAATGAGATGACTTTTGGAAAACACCTAAGGATGGGGGCTGGTTGCCAATAAAGCCAAGCACGACCTGAGAAGGTTGGGACTTTCAGTCCTGCACCCTGTCTCTGGAGAGAGAAGGGCTAGAGCTCAGATCATTTGTGAATAGCCAATGGTTTGGTCAATTATGCCTATGTGATGACATCGCCATAAAACCCCAAAAGAACAGGCTCTGAAGAGCTTCCAGGCTGGTGAACATGTGGAGATTCAGGGAGAAGAGTGCGCTCAGGGAGGTCAGGGAAGGCACGCCCCTTTCCCCACACCTGAGTCTGAACATCTCATCCATCGGGCTGTCCTGAGTTATGTCCTTTTGTAAATAAAAATAAACTGGTGACCTAGTAAGTCAGATGTTTCTCTGAGTTCTGTGAGCTGCTCCAACAAACAAATCAAACCCCAAAAAGAAGTCTAGGGAGCCTCTGATTTATAGCCAGGAAGTTGGAAGGGATTTTGACTGGGGTCTGAAGACTAAGGAGGGGTTTGTTGGACCCTCTGATCTGTAGCCATTTGGTCAGAAGCACAGGTAACCCCTGGGCTTTTGTCTGGTATCTGAAGAATGGAGAGCAGTCTGGTAAGATTGAGCCTTTAATGCATGGAATCTGATGCCATCTCTGGGTAGATAGTGTCACAACTGAGGTAAATTGAGTTGAATTGTAGGGCACCCAGCCAGTGTTGGAGCATTGCTCTTTTTGAGGTGTGAGGAACCCCCTTACCCCTAGACACACACACCTTGAAATTGGGTCCAGGAACCTAATTTAATAACCCCAAATCATTTCAATGCCACTAGAGCTTAATGTGCTTGCTGCTGTGAAGGACACAGGAAACAAAGCAGAACAGATCACCCAGTCCAGGACTGAGGCAGGCTTTCTAGTCCTCAGAAGTTTGGTGTCAGCATCTCCAGGGCTGGATCTTTGCCTAATTATAACTACATCTCCAACACCATCACGCTGCCCAAGCACACTCACATGCACACATACACTAGACATGCAGAACAAATGTTGTGCCACATTAATTGGCAATATGAGTTAACATAATATCTTGAAATTATTTAAAATGTATATTGAAATTATGTTCAATTCACATAATAATCAAAACTTCAACCATTTCTTATATAATAAGAAGGAATAAAACTCAAGAGAATGAAAAGACAAGCCACAGACTGGGAGGAGATATTTGTAAAAGACACATCTGATCAAAGACTGCTATCCAAAATATACAAAGAGCTCTTAAAAATTAACAATAAGAAAGCAGACTTCTTAATGAAAAAAAAAGGGGGGGCCAAAGACCTTAACAAATACCTTGCAAAATAAGATATAGAGATGGTGAATAAGCATATGAAAAGATGCTTCACACCATATGTCTTAGGGAAATGCAAATTAAAGCAAAGACATACGACTGCCCACTTATTAGAATAGCCCAAGTCTAGAATACAAACCACCTAAATACTGCCAAGAATGTGAAGCTGCAGCAATTCTCATTCACTGCTGGTGAGAATACAAAATGGCACAGCCACTTCAAAAAACAGCTTGTCTCTTTCTTATGAAATTAAACATACTCTTGCTACACGATCCAGCAATCATGCTTCTTGATATCTACCAAAAGGAGCTGAAAACTCTCTCAAAAAGCCTTCATGAGGAGGTTTAGAGCGGCTTTACTCATACTTACCCAATCTTGAAAGCAGCCAGGGTGTTCTTCAGCCAGTGAACAGACAAACTGTAGACCACCTAGACAATGGAACAGTACTCAGCACTGGAAATAAATGAGCTGTAGAGCCAGAAAAAGACATGGAGGAACCATAAATGTGTATCACGAAGTGAAAGAAACCAGTCTGAAAAGGCTGCATACTGTGTGCTTCCAACTCTATGACATTCTGGAAAATTCAAAACTATGGAGTCAGTAAAGAGATCTGTGGCTGCCAGGAGTTCTAGGGGATAGAAGGATGAATAGGTGGAGCCCAGAGGATTTTTAGGACAATATTTAACGGCGGGGAGTGCGTGGGTGGCTCAGTCAGTTAAGTGTCCAACTGTTGATCTCAGCTCAGATCTTAATCTCAGGGTCATGGGTTCAAGCCCCACATTGGGCTCCATGCTGGACATGAGGCCAACTTAAAACAAAAAATTAATGATGAATATGTGTCCTTATACATTTATCCAAACCCACAGAATGTACAAGAGTGAACCCTAATGTCAACTATGGATTTGGCATGATTATCATGTGTCAGTGTACGTCCATCAACTATAACAAATGCACCACTGTGTGACCGGTGTAAAGAAAAAAATGGCCTTTCTGGAAAAAAAAAAAAAGACTATTGAGAACATATCATAGATCTGTGTCTACAGACACGTGGGCAGCCACTAAATGCCTCTGACTGTTTAAACGCACCTAGAATGCTAGAGAATGTCTACCTGGCACAGCACTGTGTCCCCTGTACGTATGTCATGTACTGTAGGTATGCACATTTTCTCTCCTTTCCTACAATATTTCCCCGCCCATTTGAGGCAAGAGGACAAATGGGTCCTCAGTGCAAGGGCTCCGTGTTATGCACACTCTGCTCCAGGGCTTCAGACACAGTAATTAAAATAACAATGTCATGCAGTAGGTGGCATGGTTATTATTTTACAGCTGCAGAAAGGAGGCTCAGAGGATTGAAGCTGTTTGGTCAATAGCGGAGTCTGGCCACAGTGATGCTCTAGCTCATCTGATTCCAATGCTCGGGCTCTCTGAGCACTTGGAGTGACTTTCATTAACTTTCCCAATCCTCATCTCTATTCCCTTCTATTTCCTGCCCAGCTAAGATGAGGTCTTGTTCCACTGCTGCTGTGAACTTATTACTTTAGAATAGAACAAAATAAGGTGCCAGAAATGATTTGCAGAACACGCTCTCCTTGCTTTTCTCCTTGTAATGTATGAGCAGCACGATAAAATAGGCTCAACGCTTCTGGGGCCAGAGGAGCTTTGGGAGCTTTGGGAGGGAGATGGGGCAGAAAGTCACAGAACCACATCTGAATGGAGAGGCCACCAGGCTGGGTTGAGGAATGGGGCTCAATTCCTCACACTTCCCTTCTCCCGAGTCTGACTCTGCGATCAGTGGTCATAGCTCAAGACCTGCGGGAAACTACACCATCTCAGCGGTACCGTCCCCCCTTGAAACCTCCTCATCCCACCTCTTAGCCCCTTTTGTGATGGGCTTCTCTCATGGAGTCCCTTCCTCTTCCTAATATTCTTCATAGGGACCAGGTATAGTGTGCCCTTCTAAAAAGTATTTTCTTCCCATGTTCTTTGAACTGGTTTGATGGAAGGTTGAGCTTGACTCCCAGGAACTGGGCTAGACGTCACCAGAGATTTCAAGTCATTTTGACATTAGAATTCCTAGAAAGGCCTCAGTCAAACAAACATCTGTTCTTTCTTTGGGACAGCTGGTTTTCCCATTGAAGGGATGTATTTTAAATCAGAAGTGAGGAAATCTGGGGTCTCCACCTGGAGTAAACCCCCAACACACACAGCTGATGAGAACACAAATCACCAGTGGGGGGACATGACTTTGGGAGCATTGTGGCAACTTTGATCCAGGAGGAAGAACAGCATTCTTTCTGAAATAATTTAATATTTTTTATCTACTTAAAAATGAGGCGGACAGTAGATTGCCCATCACCGCCATTGAGAAAGCTCATCCTAGACTCTTCCCCACTCCCTGGGGATGCCCAGCAGGAGGCAGTCACATTGGAAAAGACTGGTTGGGATTTACCAGCCAGATCACAGCTACTGGCAGGAACTGTAATTGGTGCTGGAAATTTGTGTTTGGAGGTGAACACCCTCCATCACATCATCCAACTGCGTGAAATTAAAGTGGCCACACAAGTCCTCCTGGTATTCACGCGTGGACCCACAGCTCCTTAGCACTGCTCTGTTAGTCTGAGGTCTGGAATTGCGGACGCTGCCACTTGGTCCTGCCTGCAGCTTGTGGAGCTTGCAGACTTGCACAGACTAATCACACATTCACTGAATACTCACACTGTCCCCCCAATGTGGGGGTGCTAGCAGCCCTCCATCCCCAAGAGGACGCACGCTTCGTTGGAGCCACTCAGTCTGCACGCACTCCATCGCAGCAGGGCCTTCCTCAAGTTTCCCTTTGATTTCCCTAGGGCCCTCAGAAAACACACTTAAAACAGAATAAGAAGATGACACACAAAGAGCTTCTCTGTATATGACATGTCTGTGTGTGCTCTTAAAGAAAAAATAATGCAAAGACATTACTTTGATGGAAAACTGCAGATTCCTGTAAAGAGGGGGAAAAAAACCCAACCAGAAATGTGCACAGTCTTCTCCCTCCAAGTTCTCTTTCCTCACTGCTTTGCTACGACTCTTCAAGCATGCAGCTTAAACAAAACATTAAAATAGACCTTAGAGTGTTTGCTGTTTCTCCAGAAGGAAATAAAGATTATTTTTGGAGAGTGGTGGAGGAGCCTCCTTCTCGCATTCTGATTAGATCACAGCCTGAATTGAAAAGCGTCCACACCTGGTTTATGGTTAAATCACTTACAAATTGAGAACTGAGTAAGAAAATGCATTCAGAGATGGTGAGCTGTTTGGATAATGTTTAAGAGTGGACATTGAAGAGTCCACCCAAGAGTGTCTAATGAAGACATCGTAAGTGAAATATTTTTGCCTCCTTATAAAAAGACCTTCTGGGGACACCTGGGTGGCTCAGTCCATTACGCTTTCGCCTTCCACTTGGATTTTGATCCCAGGGTCCTGGGTTCGAGCCTGCCTCAGGCTCCCTGCTCAGCGGGGAGTCTGCTTCTCCCTCTCTCTCTCTCCCCCTCCCTCTGCTCATTCTCTCTCTCTTAAATAAACAGTATTTTTTTTTAAAGCCTTCTATTTCTCCTGATGTAGAAAGGGTAAATCTCCTCGGAGCTGCGTTGGTCAAAGTGTGTTCTGTGGAAAGCCTAAATGAAAAATAATAGGGATTCAAACCCACAGACTTCTCTGGATCAGAAGGCCTGGAAGGGCAAAGTGGCTCTGGCTTGCCAACACCAAGAGTCACCATCAGAGATGCAGGCCTACACCAACAATCCTTTTGCCCAACTCATTCATAGTCCTCCATTTGAGCTTTTATTTTTTGTAAGAAAGAACAAACGGCATGTGGTTCTGGGGTGCACTCATCCTGCAGCTCTCACCTCAGAGCACACAGATCCTGGCCTCCAGCCTGCCTCTTCCAAGCCATGTTTGCTGAGCCTCCTGGAGTATTTATTTCTTCAAGTGTGGAATGAGCACAAATATGCCTGCACTGGCTCCCTTCAGTGCGATCACCTGTGTGAAACCACTTTCTTAGTGCCAAACATTAGTATTACAGAGGCTTCAACTCAAGGCATGGTGACCAGGCCTCAGCTGTGACCAGGAGCTGTCTCTGGACCTCGAAGCAGAACACAAAAGGTAATTCTGCAGACGTGAGCATGGCTATTGGGCAGCTGGGGTTTGCACCATCACCAGTGGTTAGCCTTCTGGCCCCGCTTCATCATGTCCTGCCTTTGCTCACCGGTCCCCTGCCTGGAACATTGTCATCTGTTCAGAAGCGGACAAGTCTTTCTCTCAACAGTATTAAAGGCTATTCTCAGACACTGAGTCCCACGTCTCTTTCATCCTTGTTATTTGTTTTCTAACTCTGTGCCTTTTAATTCCTCCGTTGTGTTTGTAGATCACAATGCCTACTAGTTTAGAGCTGGGCCTATTTATCTTTGCATCACTTGGAAGGACTAGTGAAATTCTGGGTGGTGCGTGATGAGCAGATGACCATTGAGCTCGTTCCCGTGCCCATGGCTCGGAGGGTGGACAAAGGCATCCTTACCATATGTGGGACACGAAGGCACACACAGCCCATAATAACACCCTGACTGGTAAAGTGGTCGATGTAGAAAGAACGGTAGGACAGCTTCTGCATCTATTAAAGGAGCACTTGTCCTGGAATTTGGAAATAATAAAAGTTTGGAGAGGAGATTGCTTTTTCTTTTTCTTTTGAAATGAACTAAACCACGGTCATTGAGGACAAGGGACCTGTGGTTGCTCCAAAGGCTAGGAGGGAGTGAGGTGAATAAAAGTGAGGGGGGTGTAGCAATGGGAAGAGAAAGCCAACGGCGGGTATGCGGCCAAGGGACAGTAGCTGGTATAAAACTGATTTGAAAAACTGTATGTCAGTCAATTCCCTTCTTCTTTCCCATGTCTTCATATCTCGCTTTTAAGTATGATCTCTTAACTAGAACTACCTGACATCCCATATAGAATGGGAGTTATCCAGTTGCCCCCAAATAAAACCTTAGCAATGACCGAGTGGCAGCAGGGTGTGGGCTGTGTCGGAAGCAGAGGGCCGTGGCTATGCCAAGTGGGGCGGCCTGTGGCCTGAAATTGCCCTTATCTTGCTCTGGACACTGAAATAGACTCTAGAAGACTGGATATTATATTTCCTCGAGTCTTTGTCAGTGACGTCACACGGGTAAGAAGCTCTATTTGTTTCCAGAAACATCATTTTCAACTTTTTGAAAACTGGGGCTTACCATTCTTTAAGTGTCCAAATTACTTTGTATGAGAGCTTCGTTTTGCAGTAGGATTATGAAGCTTTAATGCATGGGTATACAAGAAGGATGTAGGCTTTCAGATTTCTAAAGCCAGATAAGATGCACTTTGCCAGGCTATCAGACCGCCCAGACTTGGGTTGCCAAGAAATTTCTTTTTAATGGCCTAGTTCTTCATCCTATAAGTTATATTCAGAATTATATTCCACCCCCCCACCCCTGTCCTCACCTCCCTGCATCTTTTCTGATTTCTGATTTTGAGTTTGGGATGTTTGACCCTGCTGTCTTTTCTCCTTGACTGTCAACATGTACACATGTTGCTTTCACCTCTGGGGTCCAGACAGAGATGTAGGGAGGCTGCTCAGAGGGTCCCTCACACTGTTATCCCTCATGGGGGGCATCTTGGTCCAGAGACAGGCATTGACAGGACACTGGCATTGCCAGACGGGAGGGTCAGTGATGCATCCTGGGTTCCAGATGGGACGGATGCCGACGATTTAGATCACAGCTCAGGGTGGGTCAGAGGTGGACACTGGAAGGACAGGATTGATAAAGGTGCAGGGGGTTGGAGAAGGGGAATGAGAAAGAAAGAAAGGGAATGGCAAAGAGGCTGGGCTGGAACCTGCAAGCCAAGGCACAAAGCTACCAGGCTGCAGATGCAGCTAGCTGAGGTTGTCCAGGCTGGTCCTCTGTGATCAGGATTAAAAAGCATCACAGGGACTGTGCTTATGTTCTGAGCAGCACAGGTGGCCAGAGGCCTGGGAGTCCTGTTAACAGCCCAGGTCTCCCATCCTGGAGAGCCTGGGCCTGGATTAGGGCTGGTGCTCTGGTTGTATTCCCCTGGTAGAGTGGAGACATCCGACAATGCCCAGAGCCCTGGTCCTAACTCAGCAGGGAGGCACTCAGCAGGGAGGCACTCAGCCACCCTTTACCTGAAAGTCTGACTTCACTTGAAGTTGGGCCACCAGGCAGCCCTGGGAACGCTTTGCTCTATTGACTTGCCATCATCTTGGTGTCCTGAGAGGCCTCCAGGGCAAGGCTGACAAAGAACATACAGAATACCCAGTTATATTTGAATTTCAGATAGACAACAAATATTGTGGTGGGAATTTTTTAAAGATCTTATTTATGGAGAGAGAGAGTGAGAGAAAGAGTGAGCATGAACAGGGGGGCAGGCGGAGGGAGAGAGAGAAGCAGGGAGCCGGATGAGGCTCGATCCCAGGACACTGAGATCATGACCTGAGCTGAAGGCAGATGTTTCACCAACGGAGCCCCCCAGGCACCCCGACGAATATAGTTTTGGTATAAGAATTTCCCATACGGTATTTGAGATATACCTGTACTGCAAAGTAGATTGAATTGGGTGATCTGAATCTGGCAACTGGCTCAGAGGGCATGTTGTCTGCCCTCCTCAGCCTGTGGACTCACAAATATGCTGGAGCAGGGCCACAGGCCCCAGATTTTCCAACAACCCACCTGGAAAACCGTGACCCGCTGTTAGATGACCTGTCCTGATTTCAATTTGGCAAATGCTAGGCTGAGTGTCAAGCAGCCAGTTAGAGGCAGAGTCCCTCCACCTGGCCTGTGCTCTTACATCATGCAAGTGGACTCAATACACGTACGGAGTTGGGAACACATTTCCAGCAGCATGTCTCACGGTGGTGTGAGCCGTGTCTCAAAACAAGGTGCAAACAAGCCCATGTGAGACAACTAAGGCTCTTTTGAAACAGAAGGCAACACTCATTAGCACTTTTTTTTGCATGAGCAATATGAACAGAGCTAAGGGGGTGCAAATGTTCACTGCACGGGGTGGGCTTTGAGGCCCAAGAAACAAGAAGTCACTATAGACAGTGCTTTTTCCAAAAATGTTATTGCTCTTTCTACATCATGGAGCATCTTGAAGCTTTAGACCATATTTTACTAACTCAGATAGCTCCTATATATCTGTAGAAGGAGCTTCATGGAAGTGGTCCATGACATTATTTTTCTTCTCTTTTGGGAAAAAAGAAAAAATAATATGTTCTTTCTAAAGGGCTTTCAATGTCTTCTGATCTCTCTCTCTTTTTTTTTTTTTTTTGAAGATTTTATTTATTCATGAGAGACACAGAGACACAGACAGAGGGAGAAGCAGGCTCTCTCTGGGGAGCCTGATGTGGGACTTAATCCCAGGACACCGGGATCATGACCTGAGCCAAAGGCAGACACTCAACCACTGAGCTGCCAGGTGCCCCTGTCTTCTGACTTTTTGGGGATAAAATTATATTTCTTGGCACAGCCTGGGAAGCCCTTTTCCAGCTGTCCCCTTCTACCTCTTGGGGAAGGTCTGCCCTTTTCTGCTGCCCTCCATGGAAGGTCCCCAAATGCCATGTTGTTCAATGCTTCACTGGCTGGAGAGTCACGTCTCTCTGGGGAGCCCTTGCATTCGATGCACCACCAAGATACTATATGTTTTGTTTTCCCAATCTTTCCTTCATAAATATTCACCCATGGTTATTGGTATTATTTTTTCATGTTTTAGAGTATTTTCCTACTTGCCTTTAATTATCCAAAATAAAACAAAAACATAGAATCCACAAAAAAGAGAATCATCACTTCCTGAACTATGAGGAAGGACCACATTGCGTGAGCATTTCTTGAGGGCAGATATTGTTAGAAAATTAGTAACTATTTCACTTGTTAAAGCCTCAGAAACCCTATATTCTTGCATTCCTTCACCATGCTGTCATGTTCGATATGCATTCTTTTTAGTCAACTTGATTGCAATTTAACCCGGTTAGAGGTGAAGGAGCTGGGAGGCTCTCAAATTTTCTCCAGTCTTGGCTGCTGTTCATCAGCATTTGCTCAGGAGGCAAGCTTTCAGCCCTCAGGAGAGCCCAGGCATGTGCAAAGTCTCAGGATCTGCTGATGATAACGCAAATGACTTAGGAGTGTTTAAGGCAGAGTTGGTATCCTTGCTGAAGTCAGAAATTAGCAAGAGAATGAAACAACCCATGGACTTGGGGGTCACTGTGTTTCTTCATCTGAAACTGCAAAGGTGTCACAACCAACCATGAAAAACAAATTTTAGAAAGTAGAGCAAAATCTTAGTTTTACTTCTGTAGATGATCTTTCAGTGTTTCTCCATGGACAGGTAAGCTTCATTTAGCTTTTGGTTTTTCAGCAACATAACAAACGCTTTTTAGTTTCTACGTATCCTTGTTAGTTAATGTTTTAAGGCTACCCATAATATAATCTGATTGTTCAACTACCATATATTTATATTATACTTGAATTGCTAAAGTTTCAGGGCTCTGGGGAATAGATAGAAGTTGACATTCTACAAGGATCATTTATAAAAGTGATTTTTCTGGGCACCTGGGGGACTCAGCTGGTTAAGCATCTGTCTTCAGCTCAGGTCATGATCCCAGAGTCCTGGGATCAAGTCCAGCATCGGGCTCCCTGCTCAGTGGGGAGTCTGTGTCTCCCTCTCTCTCTCTGATCCTGTTCTTGTGCTCTCTGTCTCTCAAATAAAAAAAATATATTTTAGGAAAATAAATTAGTTAATTAAAAATAAAAGTGATTTTTTTTCTGTGTGAAAGATTTGGAGGATTTTATAGCTTTTCACATACACATTGCCAATGGATTTCCTCCCAAAAATATGTTTATAATTTAAAATGTCACCATTAGTATATGACTATTCCAGTTTCAGTTCAACACTGAAATCATTGATGGGGTGGGGATACTTATTTGAGCTTCAAAATGTTGCTCCATGGGTCGATCTGTTTAGTGAGGATAAATATTACTTTATCTGCTTGTTTAATATTTTAAATTTATCTCTGTCTATGTTATTTATTTTTATCTTTCCCCCATATTTTTTTTTTACTGGTGAGCTTGTGCTTTCATTACAAACTTGAAAGAAGACTTAATAAAGGCCTTGCTATTTTATTTCAGAGCTGACCCCCTCATAGAAGGGGTTAGCTGGAGGAAGAACGTTTCAGGTCTTGGGAACAGAAAGTGCAAACTCCCTGAGGCAGCTGCATGCTTATCGAGTCAGGGGAGCAGCAAGGACACACAGGCGATTTGCACAGAGTGATCAGGGGAACCAGTCAGGAGGTGAAAGTAGAGAGAGAGCCAGGGGCAAGATCACAGGCAGCGCCTCATCACCTTGGTTAATGAAGTCAGGTTTTATTCTAAACATCCTAGCAAATCACTACACTAAGGGTCTTTCTAGAATCCTCATACATACATACTTTGTTTCCTTTATCTTCCTCCTCCTTGCCTCCTCTTTCTCCTCTTTCTTTTTAAGTGACAATTATCAGGGCCTCTTAGCCATCAAATCCTTGACTTGCTTAACCACCATTAATTAGCAAATCCACGATGACCGGAGCAAAGATTAGTGCTAGTATTTGAGGAAAAAGAGAAAATATGTGAATGTTGTCCAAGAGCATCCTGCTGTTGGCTGAAAGGGGCCCCGGGCTCAGGGCCGGTCTGGCACCTTCCCTGCAGAGCCACATGACTGCCCTCAGCACCTCGGGGACGTGGAATCAGGCTTCCCCGCAAACCCCTTGTGAGTCTTCAGGAGCTGCAGAGAAATCATTGCCTTACCCCCTGGCTCCTAGTTTGTATAGATTTTTATTTGCTTCATATCAGGTCATGAGACTGATTCTGTAGCGCTTGTGGAGACTTTTCACCAACATATTCACTGCTGTATTTGTCAGATAAAATCCCAATTGCTTTATATTCTTCTCAGACAACACACTTCCCGCTGCGGGTCTGGAGCTCACTCTGGGAACAGGCTTTTAAACAATCATAATTATTTGCTTTATGAGACACTCTGGAACTCTTAAGACAAAACAGTATTTTTGGAGCGTCAGCTGTCACCAACAGAGTTAAGACTTTTGTCCCCAGGGGTTTATGACTGTTAAAAGAATCACCATTGTGTTCAAACTCAACCTAGAAGATGATTGCTGGAGAGCGATTTTCTTGCTATGAAATACATTTTCTAAGTAGCGATGGGTCACTTTTACAATCGTTTTTTGTTGTTATTTCCTAACTTAAAACAGCTTCCATAAATAAGAAGGGAACGGCCTCGGCTTTATAGTCTACACCGGTGACTAACGTCTTGTGTTCCTCAGAGCTCCTGGAAAACTCTCGGGAGGGCCTGCAGCGCGCAGTGTGCATGGCAGGTGGCAGTGAGCGGCGGTGATGCATCTTGTGGTGTGGGAGACCCAAGGCCGCTGTGGCTCTATTACATTCTTAATTATGGAATTTCTGATTGGCATGGTTGCAGCTTAACATACAAAAATACGAAATCCCAAACATTTCCACTATAAGAAAAGAATTTCCTTTAGGTCTTGGTGATGAAATAAGAATATGTGCCTGAGAAGTCAAAGAGCTTTAAAGAAAAGCAGAGAAACCTGAATTGCTCTTAGGAGGAAGCACGCCAAACACTTCAAGTTTACAAGAATCCGTCTCTCTCCTTTGCAGGTGGAGTGGCTCCAGGGTCTGAATTCAGGAGATGCTGGAGGACTTCTCTACTCTTTGATGAAATGTGAATTGGTCACAAGAAGAGTCTATACTGACCTTCATCGACCCTAAGTACTCACAAGTACAGAAATAAAAGAGGACTGCTCTCAAGATATTGCAATTTCATTCTAGAGAGAAGCAAATGCCCAGAGAAAGCAAGTGGAGAATAATTCAAGGTGAACGGCAGGGGTTGGGTAGAAAGTAACCATCTGTGCTGCCTATTTACCCCCTTTTTGGGGAAAGTGGTTAGAAGCAGAGGCAGCTTTCTGGAGGTGGGTGGTATTTCACTCAAAGCAAATGGAGGTGCGGATTTTCTCTGACTTTTTCTGACCTAGGTCATAGCTTAGATATCCTTTGTGCAATGAGACTTCCTGGTGCCTTTGCCAGCCTTCCATCTTGCCTGCTTCAGAACCCACCAGATTGTATGCAATGTCTTTGTGGGTTCCTTCTGTAACATTCCATACTTGTTACCCTATGACACCCAACGCTGAACTTGTTGCAATGTAAGCGGTGGGAACATGAGCTATGTCTTTTGTGCTCATCGCTTTGTCTTCTTGCCCAGACTTGTTCCTAAAATATGGTAGGGGCTTAAATAATATTTGTCGAAGTCATGAATGAATAAGTGAGTGAATGAATGAAGACACTCATGAAAGGAGAGTCGTCTAAGGGCTGAGAAGTCCAGGAAATAGATAAATATTCGTCAATGTCTGAGGCTCTGCATTTCTGTCCTCCCAGCCCATGTATGCTGATAAAGACCACTCTTGAGGTTCCTGCATTTCCTTTCCTATAGTTATGAACACCCAGTGATAACTTGCCTTCTTGTACCTAAGAATTTATTAACTTTGTTCAGTGACTAGGGCACAGTTAGAGTTAGGCTTCCTGCCTTCTTCACATCAGTTGTGCAAGCATTACTTAACTTCAGTCGTTGACCTCTCTTGGGTGGATGGATGTTGGATTTGGGGAAGTACAGCTATGTCTCTATGCAAAATTTTTGGGGCAAAGGAGACAGAGCCAGTTTCAGATGAGACAAATCATGTCTGTGCCTCAGCATATTACCAACTATTGGGGGGGAAAAGTGAGGGATGAAGGACCAGATGCTTTAAAAGGCATTTGGTTCTCAACACAAGAAAAAAAAAATCATAACAATGTGTGATGATGGATATTAACTAAATTCATTGTGATAATTATTTTGTAATATATACAAATATCAAATCATTCTATTGTGCACCTAAAACTAATATAATGGTAATATCAGTTACATTTCAATTTTAAAAAGGCATTTGTGGGATCTGCAGCACCAGGAGGAAATAGGCAAATAGGATGTGGACACCATAAGGTTGTGATGCAGGCTGACCCACCCTAGACATGTGGCCAAAATCCCAAATCACCAATGGTCAGAACCCTCTCTCATCTACTGGGGCCTTGAAAGATTAGGAGGTAGCAGAGATGTGGTGCAGGCTCAAGGTCAGAGTAGCGACATCACCGCAGGTTATTGGAAAAGTTTAGACTCATTCAGGAGCTGAGTGGTGGATGCAATATTTTGAGCTATTGGAGCTGTGTAATAAATGTAAATTTTTCACATGGGAGTAGAATTCAGACATTCAAAAAAGGACATTCTATATGCCATGGAACAAGAACAAAGGATTCACAGGAGTGAGCCTTTTACAGACTTTTATGGTTTGGAATTTTTCTGGACAGATAGGCTTCTTGTCCATGATGTTTTTCCTTGTAAACTATTAGAGCAGTTTAAGAAGTTAGGGGTGGGCCATGGGGAAGCAGTCATTCCTTACTATGTGGGTGGTAAACGTTATTTTAAAATTTCCTGTTGAATGCCTCTCTTTATGATATAAAGTAGCAGACATTTTCAAATATCTTGAAGTCACTTGAGTGTTGAGGAGTCAGGCAGAGAACAGAGCCGGAGTCAGAATCTAAAAATATGCGTTTCTAAAAGTGACAACTGCTAGGAGCTTTGTTCTAAAGGGAAGCAAAGGAATTTTAAATTCTCATAGTACAAGATATATTATCTTATTCCTGTGAGTTTTTGTTTGCTTATTGTTCCTCAGGGGTGAAAAATTAGTATTTTGGATCCAAAGTGGTAGATAAAATCTGGTCTATGATAATATCTGCAAATGTCAGGGACTTAGAGTAAATAAAAGTTGTTACTGTTTCCTTGATATACCTTATTCATATGCTTTATTATTCTAACCTAGAAACTGGCTATGGGAATAGGAAAAAAATCAGGAATTTTAATGAAAAAAAAAGAACATTTCTAAAATAAAATATTAAGTGCTCATGAGTGGTTCTCAGAAATATAAAGAGATAAACTCTACCTATTTCTACCATAAAATGCAACTATAAATCCTAGACAGAAAGGATGCAGCTGAAGTCTCTGAAAAGTAAAAATGATCTTTCACAAAAATTAAATCAAAATGGATCAAAGATCCAAATACACAATATGAAATTGCAGGACTTCTGGAATTAAAAAGAGGAGAAAAGCTAGGTGACCTTGACTTTGATGATGAATTTTTTAGGTACAACACCAATAGCATGATTCATGAAAGAAAAAACTGGTAAGTTGGACTTTATTAAAATAAAAAAAAATTAAAACCTGTGCTTTGTGAAAGTCACTGTTAAGAGAATGGACAAGCCATAGACCAAGATGGAATATTTGCACAATGTTTACCTGATCAAGGACTTGCATCCAAAATATACAAAGAACTCTTCAAATTCTCAATAAGAAAATAAATAATCAGTTTGAAAATGAGCAAGATACAAATCACTAAAGATGGTGTCAGTAAGCATGTGAAAAAGTATTCAACATCATTTGTCTCAAGGAGATACACATTAAAATAACAATAAGATACCACTACATACCTATTAGGATGGCTAAAATAAAAAATAATAATAATAAATGCAGTATGCTAATCACTGGTAAAAATGTAGAGCAACAAAAACTTTCATTAATTGCTGGTAGAGATACAAAATTGTACCATTTGTAAGACAGAGTGATGGCTTCTTAAAAAGATAAACAGTCTTAACACAATCTAGCAATCATGCTCTAAAGTATTTACCTAAATGGATTGAAGAATTATATCCACACAAAAGCCAGAACACTAATATTTACAGCAGCTTTATTTATAATGGCTAGAAATCAGGAGGAACCAAGAAGTCCTTCAATATGTGAACAGATTCCTAAACTGTGCTACATCCATAAAATGGAAAGCTTTTCATCTGTAAAAAAGGAATAAACTACCAATCCACCCAACGACACGTATGAATATCAAATTCATGCGGTTAAGTGAAGAAATCAGTCTGAAACACTGCATACTGCAAGATTATTGATATGCCATTGTGGGAAAAACAAACCCAGGGAGATGACAGATAAGTGGTTGCCAGACACTTGGAGTAGGAGGGGACATTTGAACAGGTGAAGCATGATTTTTAGGATTTTTTAGAATTTTTAGGGAAGTGAAACTATTCTGTATGATACTATATTAGTGGACACATGATCATATGCATTTATCACAAACCCATAGAGCTTTACATCAGAGAGAATGAAACTTAATGTATGCAAAATTTTTGAAAAGTTATTTAAGAGGTCAGGGGATCATAGGATGGAATAAATAATGACATAAGAATCTAACTGTAATAAAACAACCTCAATGAGGTGTGGGAAACTGAACAACAAACAAATGGATGACCCAAGGTAGCAGTCAGGTTTTTCACTGATGGAGAAGAAGATTACATACAAGCTGGAGAAATATGTTCTACAATCCAGGTGACAATAGATTCGAGCTAGAGACATTGGTAGGAACTCATTAACATACAGCCGGATATACAGATACAGAAATATACACAAACACTGGTGAGTGTATACATGTATTTCCTTGCTCAATCAACTGAGAGTAGCAATGAGTCTGCAGTAGTGAGTCCATCTAACATCCAGACCTTGATTTCTTTTTTAAAATTCTTTTTATTTATTTAAGAGAAAGCAAGCTAGAGAGAGAGAGAAAAAAAAAGCACACAAGCCAGAGAGTGGGGACCCCGAGATCATGACCTGAGCCACCCCTAGACCCTAGACCTTGATTTGTTTTTTTTTTTTTTTAATTTTTATTTATTTATGATAGTCACACAGAGAGAGAAAGAGAGGCAGAGACACAGGCAGAGGGAGAAGCAGGCTCCATGCACCGGGAGCCCGATGTGGGATTTGATCCCGGGTCTCCAGGATTGTGCCCTGGGCCAAAGGCAGGCGCCAAACCGCTGCGCCACCCAGGGATCCCCTAGACCTTGATTTGTAATGCCATACTTCGCTGAAAGGAACAGGACTCCTTGGAGAAACAGTTAAGACTGGAGCAAGTAGTATCAAAGATTACCCTGGAGCATCTTGTAGTAAAAGAAGGTAAGCAAGTTCTCAAACAAAACAAAACATCTCACAATAATGAAGGGTATAACAGAGGGTCACAGGACCAACTGAAAGAGCTTCTGATGGCAAAAGCTGGCACAATTTGGGAAACAAAATAAATAATGCAGTATTGGATTATAACTCAAAATGTAAAATAAATACCCATGAGTCTATACTAACACAAATAAATGATTGATTGATTGAATGAATGAATGATAAGACAATTCTGTGCAGAAAGAGTACAAATAACTTATATAGATACTCCCACTCCTGAATTCCGGGTTGCACTTGATTTCTTTCCAAAAAGTATAGTACAGAAGGGAGGAAAGGAGCACATTTACAGTTGAGAAATGTGAAAAAGGGTATCTCAGCAAGACTAACAAAGTGAATACAAACGATGGCGATGTGTGTTAGTATGTAGTACTGAGATTATGTGGTGAGAAGGGCAATTTCCCCCTGTAATCTTCCTCCCCAGACCCTGTCACTACAGAGTAACCATGAGGAAGCAAATAGACAAATCCCAGTTGAGGGACATCCTACAAAATCCTGAGCAGCCCTCTCCAAAACCATCAAGGTCTTCAAAGAAAAGAAAGGTCTGAGAAACTGTCAACTCCAATTGATGACAAAACAACCAGATATAATGCCATATCTTGAATGGGAACCTGAAACAGAAAAAAAAATAAGTAAAGAGTAAGTAATTCTGAATATAGTATAAAATATCAATATTGTCTCATTAGTTGTGACAAACTTCCATTCTAATGTAAGATGTTATTAACAGGGGAAACCAGGTGTAGGAAAAAATGAGAACTTTGACAATTTTTCTGTGCATTTGAACCTAGATTCCATTTATATAAAGTATCTAAAATGGTCTAACTCACATAAAAGAGAGTAGAATGGTGGTTGCCAGGGATTGGAAAGAAGAGAGAAGTAGGAATCGCTATTCGATGGACATGTAGTTAAATTTGTTAAAACAAGACAACAGACTCAAAATGGAGTTATTTATGCTAAGCCCCATGTCACCAAATATAGTCTTAACTATTACAATTTCAGCTCTTCCAAAAGTAGACTCTTAAACCAGTCAATTAGGAATTGCCTGATCAGCACTAATTTCCTTTGCCTGATGGACCACTGCCATACCCCAAAGGAATGTAACCTTGCAATAATCAGCCCACATTTTTGTCTAGTACAACTTCCTTGTTTCCTGCTCCCTTCTGGCTGTAAAAGTTTTTTATTTCATACAGCTCCTAAGAGCTCCTTTTTATCTGCTGGATTGGATGTCACCCAACTCATGAATCATTTAATGAAGCCAATAAGATCTTTAAAATTTACTCATTGAATCTTATCTGGTAACAGTTGAATATTCTAGGGATCTGCTGTATAACACTGTGCTTATGGTTAAAAAAATGTATTGTGTGCCCTTAAAACATTTGCCAAGAAGGTAGTTCTCATGTTAACTGTTCTAACCACAATATAAATTAAAGAATAAGAAGTTTAGGAGTTTATTAGAAACAAAAAAAGTAAATGGTAGCAGGTGGATTTGGAAAGAAGACCAGAATTGATATTCCACAGAACTAACAATAAATTTATTCCTTTGTCCCTTTGTGATATAGCCTGGCATGGACTCACAGACAACCCCAAATCTGATACTGTGCACAATGACACAAGGGGCAAAAAGAGGGACCTTATGGTTTGAAAGTAAGGAAAATCAAACAAACTGATTTTATAATTTGCATACAAAGGCAAAAGAAATAGAATACTCAAAACAGTTTTTAAAAAACAAGAACAAATTTGAAGGACTTACACTATCCAAATTTAAGAATTACTATGAAGTTACAGTAATCAAGAGCATATGGTATTGATGAAGAGATAGATGCAAACTGGATGGAATAGAATAGAATTTAAAGTAGACCCAGACAATCTGATCTTTGACAAATGCAAAAAATTAACATAATAGAAAAAGAATAACATTTTCTTTTTTTTTTTTTTTTAAGAATAACATTTTCAACTCATAATGGTGGAACAATTGAACATCCATATGCGAAGCAATGAACCTCTACCCAAACATCACACCTTATACACAAATTACCTAACAATGCCACGTAGACATAAAGATAAAATATAAAACTGAAGGTTCTAGGAGAAAAAAATCAGAGAAAATCATTGTAATCTGGGATTTGTTCAAGATTTCTTAGATATGACCACAAAAACGTGACCCATAACATGACAAAATAGTACATTGGACTTCATCAAACTGAAAATCTTTTTCTCTGTGAGAGAGAATGAAAAGGCAAGCTACAGGTTGGGAGAAAATATTTGCAATTTGCATATCTGACAAAGGACTTATATTTAGGATATACACAAAGAACTCAAACCCAACGGTAAGAAAGCAACTTAATTTAAAAACATAGACGAAAGACTTTAACAGACACTTCACTAAACAGCATATACAGATGGCAGATAATCACATAAAAGATGTTCAATAGCATTAGCTGTTAGGAAAATGCAAATTAAAACCATTATGGGATAACACTCCACACCCATTAGAAGAGTGAAAATAACAAAAAGGAATAATTGTAAGGACAGTATCAGTGTGGGCAAGGGTGAAGAGACACTAGATTTCTCACGTTGCTGGTAGGAATGAAAAGTGGTTTCAAAAACACTTTGGCTTTTCTTATAAAAGGTAATATACACTTACCATATAGCCCAGTCATCCTGCACATGGGCATTTATCTTAGAAAAATGAAAACATGGGGATCCCTGGGCGGCTCAGTGGTTTAGTGCCTGCCTTCGGCTTAGGGCGTGATCCTGGAGTCCCCAGATCAAGTCCCACGTCGGGCTCCCTGCATGGAGCCTGCTTTTCCCTCTGCCTGTGTCTCTGCCTCTCACTCTCTCTCTGTGTCTCTCATGAATAAATAAATAAAATCTTTTAAAAAAATGAAAACTTATGTTGACACAAAAACTTGCAGATGAGTATGGGACAAGTTCTATTCATAATCACCAAAAACTGGAAAGAGTCCAAATGTCCTTCATTGGGTGAATAAATTAACCAAGGGTGGTATATCTATATTATAGAATACTATTCTGCCATAAAAAAGAAAATTATTGATGCATATAAGAAGTTGGACTAATATCAAAGGCATATACTGCATGAAAGTAGCAAATTTCAAAAGATTACACATTGCTAGAAACCATTTATAAGACATTCTCAGACAAACTGGTTCTAGGTTGTCTCTGGCTCCCCAAAGATATGAATTAGGGAGGGAGGAGAGGGAGAAAATATGTTGTAGTCAAGAAAGTTGTTAAATGTACACCAAAAATAAAAATCATTTTTACTGTATGTTAATTTTTAAAATATAACAAAACAAAACTCTTTATGCTAGATTCTAGCCTCTTAGATGGAACAATACTTAGATGGAAGATTTCTTTATTTTCTGTGTACTTGCTGGAACATATATGTAACTCACTATCCTTAAATTTTCAACAATTATTAATCAGGTCATGGGGGGCTATCTATTAATAATCCATTGGTACTACACTTGATCTTAGCCAATGGCCTTATGTACTAGTGGTGGGTATGTAGAATGGTGCAGCCACTATGGGAAACAATATGCAAATGCATCTAAAAATTAACACTAAAAAAATAAATAAATAAATAAATAAATAAATAAATAAATAAATAAATAAATAAAAATTAACACTAGTACTATCACATGATCTAGGAATCCTATCTTTGGGAATATAATCAAAAGAATTTAAATCAGGATCTTGAAGAGATATCTGCTCTCCTCCTCCATGTCCATTGCAACATTACTCAAAATAGTCAAGATATGGAAACCACCCAGATGTCCACTGACAAATGAATGGGTAAAGAAAATGTATGTATGTGGTATCTACATACAACAGAATATCATCAAACTTAAAAAGGAGATCCTGCCAATTAGGAAACGTTGATGAATCTTGAAGACATTCTACTAAATGAAATAAGCCAGTCACAGAAGGACAAATATTCTATGATTCCACTTATATGAGGTATCTAAAAGAGTCAGACCCACAGAAGCAGAGAATAAAATGATGGTCATCAGGGGCTGAGGGAATTATTTTTAAGAGTGCACAAAGTTTCTGTTATCAAGACGCATTAATTCTTGAGATCTGTTGGACAACAGAGTGCCTATGATGAACAATATGGTTTGATGAGCTTCAAATATGTCAAGAAGAGATTTCATATTCAATGTTCTTACTAAAAAAGCCACACAAAACCACACAAGGAAATTTTTATAAGTGATGATTACATTTAATACCTTGGTTGTGGTGATTGAACCATATGCATTTATCCAAATTCATCAAGATGTAAACATTAAATGTCTGCTATATTTTGTATATGAAACATACTTCAGTAAAGCTAAAACAAAACAAAATAAAAATCCATTGAAGACAGGAAATCCCATTTCCAGGGAGTTCATATTATCCCAGATGACTTCACATTAAAACCAAAGAAAGCAATTTGGCGTGATCTCTGCTGCAATTCTCTTCCTGGAGCAGCAGCTCTCAACTTCAGCTGTAGTTTTGAATCATCTGGTGGACCTTAAAAATGCCAATGCCTCGTTCCAGACCCCAATACTCTGATATTATTGGCTTGAGGTCCAAACCTGAATATTGGGATTGTATTGTGCAACCAAGTTTCAGAATCTGTGTCCTTGAGGATGCTGCTATGAGCCAGGCACTCTTAAGAATATTACGGGGACCACTCGGTAGCTCAGTGACTGAGCGTCTGCCTTCGGCTTAGGTCATGATCCCAGGATCCTAAAATTGAGCCTCATGTCAGTCTTCCTGGGGGGAGCCTGCTTCTTTCTCTGCCTGTGTCTCTGTCTTTTTTTGTCTCTCATGAATAAATAAATAAAATCTTTAAAAAAGAAAGAAAGAATATTATGCATCTTTATTAAGCAATCAAGCTTCCTGGGCCCCATTTAGAGATTTATTTTACTTTATTTAAAAAGACTTACCTTCTGGTTAATTTTTTGGACCAAAGGATACTTTTCTATGAGCAATATTCTGCCATTTCATAAGCCACATTTCCTTTGTTTTTAAAAGATCTTATTTATTTATTTGAGAGAAAGAGAGCATGAGCATGGGGAGGGGCAGAGGGTGAGGGAGAAGCAGACTCGCTGCTGAGCAGAGAGCCAGATGTGAGACTCCATCCAGGACACCGAGATCATGACCTGAGCGGAAGTCAGATGCTCAACTGACTGAGGCCCCCCCAGGTGCCCCAAGCCACCTTTTCCATGGCACCTTCATCCTTAAGTGATGGTAGAGGATGTTAGAGGATGTATTCGCCCTCTGAAACCATACATCACGCATATTAACAGCTCTCCGTGCTGGACTCTGGGCCCTATGCTTTATGGCACTATGGTTACTAACATATGACATGAAACCAGACTCTAAGCATTTGTTCAACCCTCACTGGGCTCTGAGCAGTGCCGTTCCACATCACCTTGCGTGTCCCTGAACCTGGGTTCTCTGGCTCCCCGACTGGTCATTCCTTCTCAGGGTTCTCTGCTAGACTCATCCCCTGCTTGTTGCCATGGGCTCTCTTCCCTTCTCAAGCCAAAGAGTGCATTAGAAGACCTCAAGCAGCTTTTCCAAGGTGCACATAGCTTACTCCTTACTCCCAGAGACAAGGCCTCCACCCCAAGACCTCCATGTTTTTCCTGTGCTGCCTGGGATACCTTCCTTCCTCCTTTGCTCCCCCATGGTGTATCTATCCTAATGCTGTGCATCAGACCACCCTGTTGTCCAACAAGGACTGGATGTACTCCTCCTGCTCCTTCTATGCTCCGTAGATGCCTGGGCTCTGGTCTTAGAAGATGGCCTTATGTTTCCATACTTACGTGTCTGTGTCCCTAGAAGGCATGAGCTCTTTGAGAGACAGGGCTAGGCCTACGAGCCTTGGCATGTGGCACTTTGCATAACAGTGTGAAGGAGAAAAGGCCACAACACTAAGGTTCCTTATGTATATCATTCATATTAGCAAGAAAAGAAATGTGCAGTATAGAGCTCTCTCTCCTTTAGATAACACACAAGGCAAAATAAGTAAATAAATAAAAAGCAAGGATTATTTTTATTAATCCCCTTTTAATTTTCTTTCTGTTACTCTTGGATGACCATCAATTTTACAGTTTGGACAGTATACATTCCTTAAAATTACCTTCATTTTACTGAAATTCTGAGTTTCAGTTGTGAGCTCCACATAGCTGGTGGCAGAGTCCTGGCCCCCACCTCCTCGGCTGTCCTCTGTCATCACATGCTTGGTTACATCATCTCCTGGGGGAAAATACGGTTACCATTACTAATCAATTGCTGTGTGGGTGGTCTAGATCATTTAGGATATCCCCTGTAACCCTCATGAGCCCTTAAAAATAGAGAAATGGCAGAAGAGGAAGTTAGGGCATCAGACACGTGGGGAGTGGGTGTGGGAAACGAAGTAATTGACTTTTGGCAATGTCCTAGAACAGCCTGGTGGCAGATTCTTCCCTCCAGGAAGAAACACCCTGCTTTGACCTGTGACACCCTGAGCGGAGGACCCCCTTTCTTAGAAGAAACAATGAGAAAACAAATGGATGTTGTTTTCAGCCATACTAAATATGCACCAATTTGTTACCGCAGCAACGGAAAACTAATACAGTTATTTCATTGCCAACACGAAGTCTGTATTGTAGGGCATCACCCTGTGTTGCTCTGCCCTTTTTTGGCGCAGTTACAGGGAATTAAATAAATGTGCTAATGTTGGTGAGTGCATCTGCAATTCCAGGCAGGTATTATCACTGTACATGTTTGAGAGGCAGAGGAAGGAATGTGAACATGTTGGCTCGTCCACCTCTCCCTAACTCAGCGCAGACCAAGCACCAAGGTGGCGCATCTTGTTTCTGGCCAACAAATAATCCCCACCTTTCCTGTCTCATTGCAGACTTCATTGGTGGCAATCGGATTCAGATCAGGGAAAGAATGGCTGTGGACTCTCGTTCGTTCATTTAGTGTCTGTCTAGTGTGTGCGCCTCACTGTTTGGGGCACTTTCCAAATATTTACCTATTCAATCCGCATGGCAATCCCATAGGTAAGAACAATGTCATGCTCACTTCACCTAAACACGCCCAAGTTCCACAAGACAGTAAGTGGCAGAGTTGGGGTACGAATCCACGCTGTCTGGTTCCAGAGCTGCCTCCAACCTCTGCTCTCAGACTGAAGACAACTCAGTCATATTAAGGGAAGCTCTGAACCAGGAATCAGCTTGAAAACCTCGGTACCCTTTTCTTGGAACTCGAAGGACAGTCAGGGCCAGACAGGGTGAATGGCTTTTCAAGTGACACAGCAGGCAGGTGGCAGAGGTGAGCTTGGCACTGTCACCTCCAGTTCGCTGACCCATCCTCCCACACCACAGCCCTCATGGAGCCCCAGTTAGGGGGTACTGCTTTAGAGATGAACTACTGTGGGCTGCTAGCATCGCCAGCCCCTAATCTCAACCAGAGCCTGTGACCACTGGGCTCTTCAGCCACTTTTGTCCCAATGTTACTCCTGCAAACTGTCCATTCAGCCTCCACACTCCAGAAAGACTACAGATGGAGTACATTAAGTTTAGTTGTATTTCATTTTTTATTTTATAAGAGCCTCTATACAACAAATTGCATTATAGAATTTGGAAGCTCAGAGAGAAGGATGCTTTAGAGTTGACATTTTTATCGGAATTGAGGAATTAATGTTGGGGGGGGAACCCCTGTGATAATAATTTTGTTAAATGTTGCAGTTTAGCATAGTGTCACCAGACTACATGTGTTGTTCATTATGTTTATTGCTAAAAGTGCTAACACCCTCCTAATTCTGGATGTTAAATAAGTGTTTAAATCTTTAAACAGCTGCACTGTAAAATTTTAGATACTTGCCTGAAGATAACATAATTATGTTTCTGGTTTTCTATCATCGAAGTGGCTGTGTCTATTCAGAAGGTTGTATCTGCTGAAGGACCCTTCTAATTAAGCAGGAAGCCTCCCTGGAAACTTCTCTGCATTGCTGAACACCGATTCTTCATCACCCCAGGAGTTGCTAATGGTCTTTCCTGAAAATAATACCAAGACTTTTGTGATCATATACATTAAAAAAAAAAAATAAGGCCTTGTCTATAGTTTCATCAACAATAGGCTGATCTGACTACATGAGAGGAGAGGAACCCACAGTTGAAGCAGGTGATATGTGGTATGTTGGTTTTACCCCGTATTTGTAGATGAGCTCTGCGAATAACTGAAAGAGACATATGTAGAAGAACAAAGAAGGAAAAAGATGGTCTTGCTAAAATGAAACAATTAAAAAATCAAATTTTGTTATGATGACTTTTTCCTAGAGTCTTCAGGGGTTTATTATGACATTTTAGAGAAGGTCAAGAAGACCTTTGCTCTGATCACGTTTCACCATTACATCTCTCACTTTTTGTCACCACACCTTCTCTGTAATCACAATGAAATTTCCTTGTTATTTCCCTGAACTCTTTGTTTCTTGGTCTCCCCCAGCTACACCTCCTTCCCAGCATAGGATGGTCCCCCTGGCCCATCATTCAGCTAGGCAATATCGGGTCAGGATTGAGGTTGAAGAAGCCAGAAAGAATGATGTCTTTGGGTGAGAATCTTAATGCTGTGAGATACACAGTGTCTTGCATATGGTGCTTTGCTGTAGCCCTGACTGTGAGGTGGAGAGAGAGGAGAGCTTCCCTTCACTTGAAGCTGAGAGAGGCTCTGAAGGAACATTGTGAGGAGGTCACCAGCCTCTCCTGGACTCTGTGGAATGAACAGACTGGTGTTGGACCCTCTCATAGAAAAACCTAAAGGCAAGACTCTCCAGCTGGCTTTTCCAAGGGTGACACATGGAGATGGCTCAATACTGGAGATGCTCTGTACCTTAGTCTATTGGCCTAAAGGGTGGATGTGTTTCACCTGAGGCAGAGGTAGACCCTTTTGTGGAAAGGAAGCCAGTGTGGGCTATCTTGATTGAATACCCTTGCCCTTTTTCACTTCTAGTTGGGGTCACCCAATATGAGCCACCACAGGATATTGACGATGGGATGAGAGAGTCCAGGCACTTGCTTCCTACTTTTCCTTTCTAGACTGAGGTTTTGGCAGTGTTTTCCTATCTGTATCTACATATCCAGTCAAGTAGCCCCTTCTCCCAAAGCTCCAGCCCTTTCCAGGTTCCAGTGGTATTCTTCTCACTTTACTCCTTCACCCACCTCACTAAGCTCCTTTTTAACCCTTCAGTGAATGTGTTATCTCTTTCATCCCACAATATTGACTGATACATTTGGTTCATCTGGTATTATCCTGTGACTTCAAAGACATAAAAGGATTGAAATTAAAGAGAGAGATGAAAAAGATTTATTTGGAGAAAGAGTTCTATGTCAACCCTCTACCTCATCAGGGACATTTCCATTCACCTCAAGCTTGGTGAGGGGGGCACAAGAAGGCTGCTTGGATAGTTCAGGGTGGATCTGTTGGGCCTCAGAGGAACCGGTAAATGGGAGCTTGTCCCATACCTGGAGAACCTGAGAGAGTATGTGTGGTGATTTGTCTGCCATAGATTTTGGCAGATTGAAGGAGGCTGCACTTGACAATGGCTGCACTTTCACACATGGTGGGCTCACGACTAAAGAGCCATGTGAACCCACGGAAGGAGTTATCTTTATTTTTTGGTAAGGGATTTTGCCCAAAGAGAATTCCACCAGGGGCAAGACAACCTCCACTGAGAAAGAATGGAGGTATTATTGGATGTAGAGGCTGTGGTGGAGATGGTCAGAGAGCAACCAGCCAGATAGCTGTGCTGCTTTAGGGGAACTCCATCTGGAGGTTTCCAGTGGGGAAATCCCAGGACACTCACCCTGCTTCCTAAGAGACAGACTGTCAGCTCTAGATATCCATTAAGCCCACAAGGCTGTGTTAAGTCTATGTAACATACCTCACTTAAAAACTTTCTTGATTTGGAAATCTTTCCTTCTCCCTCCCCTACTTATGCTATTGGTGAGACAGTGATAGATATCAGAGAGGCATGAGAGAGAGGAGGAAGTGGAAGAGGGAGAAGGAGGAGGAGGAGGGAGGAGGGGAAAGAGGAGGCGTAGAGGAAGAAGAGGCAGGAGAGCAGAGCTCTGAGTTGATAAGGGAGGAGGCTGCAATGATTATGAAGGCACCTGTATGCTTTAATTATTGAACCAGTTTTCCTCTCAGGACCAAAGATGATTAGAGAACTTTTCTTATGATTTATTAGTCTCCTAAAATTTTATGAGATTTGCTTGAGTCTTTCATCCAAAGGAAAGGAAGGAACTAGCCACAAATGGAGTTTTAGAAAACAATGCAAAGGCGGGGAGGGGGGGAGGATGCTTATATTTTCTTGGACCCTTTCAAGATCCTTTTTGTGATGCTCTGGTTTCCATGTTCTTCTCCTCTTAGATTATGGATTCTTGTAAGAGAAAAGTCCATTAACCATAGTATCTGGGCCACTATAATTCCAGATTCCAATTTCACCTGAACTTTCAATGCTACTCATCAAATTCTTCTCTCATTTATCAGAGAAGTGATCCAAATACTTATGCACAGTGCAACAAGCCCTTCCTCATCACATTCGCTCTGCCTCAGTATAAGCCACACCACTCAAATCTGTTAAAGGTTGCCCCTATAACTAGTGGCCCCAGTACTGCCCCTCAGGACATAATCCTGGGATTGCAGACTGCCTCCAGCCAATGACTGGGCACAGCAGACTATTTATGCAAACCTCATGGGACTCTTAACAGCTTTCGGTCAGGATTATGTCTAAGAAACTCTCATAGCTGTGCCTAGGACTCTTCCTATCCAATCTTTTTTCCTTCCCCTTCTATCATAGCAGTTAGATCTGTATCATGGTCCGATCACTCCTCTTAATTCTTCAGAGTTAGAGTCAATCACTAGTCACCAGAGCTTTCGGCCAAAAGTCTTTATGGGTGTTTTGTTTGTTTGTCTCTCTGTTTTGGTCTTTGTTTTGTTGTTCTTTTTCAGAGAGACACTGAGCAGGTATGAGCTGGGAGGGTCAGAGGAAGGAGAGAGAGGATCTCAAGTAGGCTCCATGCTCAGTGCAGAGCCTGATGCCAGGCTCAATCTCACAACCCTGAGATCATGATCTGAGGCAAAAACAAGAGTCAGCTGCCCAACCAATTGAGCCACTGAGGTGTCCCAATCTTTAAGCTTTAAAAAATAGTAAACGACAATTCTAAATGCAGAACCTTCCACCCCCAAATCACCTCTTCCTTACTATGCTGGAGTATGGCTTTGTTTTCACTGTCCTCCATACATTCAGGTGTTACTGCATTTTATATTCACCATTTTGTATTATTCATAAGTCATGTATTGATTATCTACATCCACCCCTGGACTAAATACACATTCAGTGCATTGACACATTTTACAAGGATCTCTTTTTGCACCTAGAACTGTGCCTATGTTCCTTCCATGAGTGATGGCTGGATGACATCTGAAATAAACACTTAAAACTCCAAAGCCTCAAGATTGACTCCACTTATCTCTGTATTTGTCACTTTCTCATGAGCCATAGTGTAAATAAAATCTAGACATGCTGCCATAGGCTGCCCTGGGTCCCCACCTTAAACTCTTAGAATTGCCATGGGGAGGAATGAAAACAAAGGGGTAGGGCCATAGGCTGGTGTGGTTATTCATTTTTCCTTCTTGATGAAGTGATTTAAAAAAAAAAATCTAGTAGTTACCACATGAGCAACTCTGTAGAGCTTCTGCCTTGAGAAGGATTCTGGAGAGTTTGAATAATGCATCTTCTGGTTTAATGCTTTAAAATTATCTGAGAGTTTTAAAATTGAACTACACTCTTTAAAAAAAACTTTGCTGATTTGAATATAAAATATCTTATTGGAAATATCTTTTTTTCACATTTTTCTTCTACACTAGATGATGGTCACTTAAAAAGATTAGCATTTGATTAGGAAGATACACAAAATGTTTATTTAGTGCTTTTCACACACTTTTTAGGAGAGTAAGGGAGCAATTCACCTACATTAAAAAATTAAGCAAAAAATTAAAACAGAAAAATAGAAATTTAAAAGTCAAAAGACCTTTGTGACCCTCCTCTACTCACCTGGTAATTGGGGCACCCAGAGATCATGTCTGATGCAGATCATTGAGTTAGAATTTAGGTCCCTGGTGAAGTGCCTTCCTATCCATATGCCCAGGAGGAGCATGGGTACCGGGGGGTGATTGTGGGAGCAGTGAGGTTCTACTGGGCAGAGCAGAACTCCCTCTATTTTCTATAAAATGTTTCCATTTTGAAACATATTTCCATGTATGATTTCATCTTAAGAAGGGTTTTTTTTTAAAGATTTATTTATTTATTCATGAGAGACACAGAGAGAGGCAGAGACACACAGGCAGAGGGAAAAGCAGACTCCATGCAGAAAGCCCAATGGGGGACTCGATCCATTCGATCCTCTCCAGGATCACACCCTGAGCTGAAGGCAGGCGTTAAAACTGCTGAGCCACCCAGGGATCCCCAAGAAGGGGGTTTTTAACCTAAGAAGTTATACCTGATCCTTCAAAGCTATAATACTTCAAAATTAAGGCAAAATTCAATTATTGGCATAAAGTACATAAAAAACTATGCACAGCTTATCCATCTAGAGAAGAGAATTTACACCCTTCCATAAATAACTCAAAAGACACTTCAGGTTTCAATGGGATTCTTTAAACATAAACAATGGGGAATTTAGAACCTGTCAATATGTTTTTGATACTCAATACCGATTAGATTCTCCTGATTGGTGAACTATCCACCAGCACAGAAGCTCCTTGAAAAGAGGGCCCACTCCTTTACTGGCTTGAGGCCAAGCCATTTCACTCGATCAGAAATATGCCTCAATTTTGTTCAGGTGCTTGGAGTATGCCTTTCTATTTTGCATAGTAAGTGGTCACTCGGATAAGGAGAATAAATGAAAGAATCCAATAAATAATAAAATCTGCTACTTGAATTGCTCAGAAATATAATTTCTTTGGATTTCCTTAAGAGGAGATTTTTAGGAGCACCTGAATGGCTCAGTCTGTTAAGCATCTACCTTCAGCTCAGGCCATGATCCCAGGGCCGTGGGAATGAGCCCCACATCTGGCTCCCTGCTCAGTGGGAGGTTGCTTCTCCCTCTCCCTCTGCCTGCTGCTCCCCCTGCTTGTGCTTTCTCCCTCTCTCAAATAAATAAAATATTTATTTAAAAAAGGGACTTTTAGACTTTTCTTCTGGTTGTTTTTTCCTTTTTTCCCTTCATCCCTCCCCCCCTCCCTCCTTCCTTCCTTCCTTTCCATAAAATGCATGAATGGGTGAATTCTCTTTTCTTCCTTGATTCTTTAGTTCCTGCTTAGAGAAAGTTTTTATTGCGCATGTGCAGAAGTGTTTTATTATCACTTAACAAGTCCTTCAAAAGGTCTCCAATGGGCAGATGGAGAGGGAAGGCAATGCAATCGACTTTAAGTGGCTAGAACACATACAGAGGGTGAAATCATACACACAGAGCCACGGAAACTTGGGTGATGCAGGTTTACGCATTCGTGTGTGCACTGAGCACGCCTAAACCCACCATAGCCCTAGAAGCTTTCCTGATGTCGATTAGAATCTTCCTGGAAAGAACACCTTACATATTAAGAGACTTGTCATTTACAGGTGTCTGACAGAACCTTAAAGAACATCAGCAGAGTAAACTAATTTGGTGATACACCACAACACACCCTCCAGAAAAATCTGCCATATGCTGGGAACAGATTGTTCAGCCTAAGCAGCAGCCATCACACAAATAAGGGATAAAGGTTGATACCAGAAGCCAGCCAGCACTCTGAGTTCACACCACTTTCCTGGAGCCATAATGATCTTGCGATGGCACTTTCCCAGTGGGCTGTGGTGACCTCAGTGGGAACTTCCCTCTTGCGCTGGTTCCATTTGCTGTTGGTAATGTGTTGCATTTCCTTTGGATGTATAACTCCTATGAGAAAAGTCAAGTAGAAGGTACTCTCTGCAAAGGCCACTTGGTTGGAATATCAGAACCCAGGAAACACAGAGGTGACACGAGGAGAACTGGGTCGAGTGCCAACTAGTATTTTCTTGATGGGGTCCTGAGGGCGCAGGAGCCTCGGAAAGGGGACACCAGATGCTATCCTCCCTGGAAGGGCTGGGCATGTGTTGCTGCAGGATGACAGCCCTGCCCACTCTGCCGTGGGGTGCTGACTACTTCTCCCACAGGGAGTCCTGAGGGATGGAGGGAAGGTGTCCCACCTCACGAAGCCTCCTCAGCCTCCCTTCTCCTGGATGAGGCCAAACCTAAGAGCAGCTGAAAGCCTCAGGCATTATGCCAGGGGACTGCAAAGGAAGTCTAAGAACCTCTGAGGAACATCCAAGCCCTGCGCCAGAAGATTTCAACATTTAGCATGCACAGCCTGCTCCCAAGGCCACACCCCTGAGATGACCCAGGTCCCATTTGAGCTTCTGTTTGAAAAAGCTCAAGACTTTAAAGCACTATACTATTTATTCTTGTCAACACCTGACAATAGGGATCTCTGGGTGGCTCAGCGGTTTAGTGCTGCCTTCTGCCTAGGGCGTGATCTTGGAGTCCCTGGATTGAGTCCCACATCGGACTCCCTACATGGAGCCTGCTTCTCCCTCTGCCTGTGTCTCTGCCTCTCTCTCTCTCTCTCTCTCATGAATAAATAAATAAAACCTTAAAAAAAACAACAAAGATGTTTCCTTTAAAAAAAAAACTGACAATAGACTCCTGAGACCCCCCTTCACTTAGAACCTTTACTAAAAACTTACAAGATCTGTGCTTCTTTGAGATATAAGTGCATGTCTCTCCCACAATCCAGGAGCATCTTTCTCAAGACCTGAAAGCCAATTCTTTGAAATGCAATTGTCAGGAGGGATGGGGCCCCTGTCTCCCAATCTCTGGGAGGAGAGAATCCTAACCTAGGTCGCTACCAGCTAGCAGACTCAATTGGCTCAATTGCTTTTGTACAACCCTCTTTCCTGCTTTGTATAATTTCACTCTCCTGATTCTACGTGAGCTCACGCTCACTCCCCCTCTGTTCTCCCTCACCCCCCATACCAGAAAATACCCAGTCACTCTGGGGACAGAGCTCAGCTCTCCTCTCTACTATCTAAATCTGCTCCATGACCAGGGCAGCCTGCAGGCACACTTCTTAGTCCCAGCATCAATTGTGGCAGTTTTGAAACCGTTTTGATACCCTAAGACTCGGCTCAAAACAAGGCAGAGTAGCAAGCATGTATGACGACTGTCTCCGCAGTTTAAAAAAAAAAAAAAAAGCTATGTACCCCGTTCAAAATGGCCAAAACGCATACTGATATCCCAAACTGGCACATCCCTATTGATTTCATTAATTCCATTCTCCCTCGTTGGCAGGAACCATGTCTTCTCGGTGTTCCGTACTATTCCCAGGACAGTGCTGGACAGGTGCCACATGGATATGATCTAAATTGATCTGAGGATTTTATCTTTTTAAAATATTCACAATTTTTGAAAATCATAAAACCAGAAATGAATCACCCAGAGTTTTCTTAACTTTAATGAAATCACCATATTCCAAAGCTAACATTTTCTGGATGTTGAAGAGAGCAGAAGAATAGGAAGTCTTTCTTCAGCTTTACCTCTCCATGCAGGAAGGTCAAAGCATATTCTGGAAAATTGATCAGTCAGTATTTTGACTATACACACACGCAAGCCTCCTACTATTTTATTTAAGGATTTAAACTTATTTGCAAGTTACACATGAGAGGTTGTATCTCCAGACAAAGAGATTTACATTCATTGTAAGAATTAGATCATTTTCCTAATGGAGATACAAATTTTGTTTTCCTAAATATATGGAAGAAAGTACAGAAAAATAAAATTGCGTGCACAAAGTTGTAGAGCAGGAGATGTAGAGTCCAGAAAGGGAAGCTACCTGTCCCTGGGCAGTGAGCCTAGAGAGCACACTCATCCAGGATTTCAACGTGTGTGTGTATGTGTGTGTGTGTGTGTGTGTGTGTGTGTGTGTGTTCTCTGCCTCTCCTTTCCTTTTGTCATTGATTTCTTTTTTTAAGAGGTTCCAAGCTGATGGGAGAATTTTAGTTGCTCTGATCCAGCAGAGAAAAGGCCACCAACTGTGGATCATTCCTGTAATCATTCACCTTCAGACCAGGTAGGTGGAACGCTGGCGGGCCTTGCATGAATGTACACGGTATAGTTCATTGTACCCAGCGGTTGGGTTGAGCCATAATCTGTGTAGCGAGTTTTAGCTAATTATGTGTGGTCCACAAAAGGGTTGCATACATTTTGCCTCATATTTTTTTTAAAAATATTTTATTTATTTATTCATGAGAGACACACAGAGAGAGGCAGAGACACAGGCATAGGGAGAAGAAGCCTCCCCATGGGGAGCCCATTGTGGGACTCAATCCCAGGACCCCCCGGATCAGGACCTGAGCCAAAGGCAGACACTCAACGACTGAGCCACCCAGGTGCCCCATTGCTTCATGTTTTATGACTGAAAGAATGAAAGGAGATTTGGGGGAAATTTAAAATCAACAACAGGGTGCACAGGTATTTCTGGAAGATTCATTGGGTGCCTCATACTGACCAGCAATTATCAAAGATCCAAGAATGAATCCTGAATGGTCATGCACCGATTTGCTCTGGCATACTGGTAAGACAAATCGCACTGAAATAGTACTGATACCAATGCAGGTGTTACTTCCTTTGGAAAGATCAAGGAAGGACTGGATTCATTATATGGAAGAGAAAGCAATCAGTCAGCCATGAACAAATACTCACTTGCCTTGGACCCTCATGGGTTGTTCAGAAAAGAGGCCTGAATCAAACTCCTACCAGTGAAAGGATGGTCAACACATGTAGGAGTAGAGTACCCTATCCCTCCTGTACCACCTCTGTCCTGGCCAGGGGTCCAGAAGCAGGGGAGACATGGCTGTTGGTTTGCAGCTTGGAGATGGCCTGGCAGAAAGGTGGGGTGTGAGTAGGACATAAAGGATGAGTAAAATGTGGATAAAAAGAGAACCACCCTTCCGGCTACAAGGTGCTATGGGGGCAAGGGGGAGGTGGGACACATTTTAAGGCAGCATCGGTTTAGTGATTAATGAGAATAAAACCAATCTTGCTTTGTTTGTGGCATCTCTCTGACTTTGGAGCTCTTCTTGTGTATTATAGCCCCAGTTCTGGCTAGATTCGGCACACCTGGCATTGTCTATGGCCTCTGTTCTAAATATGTACACGGTCTTGTTAGTATAATTCCCAACATGGCACAGATAGGTCCCTTGTCTTCACTGTGGAATAAACAGCATCACTAAGCACCAATTTGATATTAATGGACTTGAAGAGAAAGTAGGAAAATCAGACAGCATAAAATGGGAATTTCTTAAAATATATGTATTTTGAGGAGACTTTTCTGTTCAGGCTATTCATCTTTTTTTTTTTTCTTCCCAATTAACTAAACAAAAAGCCAGGTTGAACCAATGTAGCTTTATCTTTACAACTCACGGGTTAGCAGAAACGCAGCCTGTCCACAGGAGGTCCAGGCCACAGGCTGACCGGGCCCCTATTAGAGAAGCAATCGCTTGAGCATATGCCAAATGGCCCTAGATAATGCAGGAAAAGATGCCTAAAAATGACAAAACAAATCAACTCACTGGTGTGTGGGATGTAGTCCTCGATTTTATTTTTGTATCTAATTAATGTGGGTTTAAAAAAAAAAATACCTCTGTTTGAAATTCTAGCTTTCCAGTGATACAGAAATAATTAAGAAACATTCTCCCCTTGATCCCAAGCTGTCCCATGTTCAAACTTGAGATCCTCTTTGCCCAACCTGGACTCCAGATATGGATACCGCAGTAGCCTGCAGTGGCCCCCTGGGGTGTGGGAAGAATTGGCCTGGCCCATTTCAATATGTCATACTCCAAGTTCTCGTTTTCTCAGGCATAAGGAAGTGAGAATTTTATGATGCCCTTTTCTTTCTGCCAGCCACAATTTATCCTTTATTATAAAATATCCTGGTCTCCCAGAATGAAAAACCATTGGTCCCACAGGCGCTAGACCAGCTTATGTTGTACAAAGGACGTTTGGCAGAGCTGAGTTCTGCATATTAGGGCCCTTAGGATCTCAGTGAATGAACTACGGCAGATGTTCCCCTGAACACCTCTGGACCTGCCTTCCCAGCAGGGCATCAGGGGTAGAGTGGCACAACCAACATTAACAGGGTCCCATGGTGGCCATTCCAGGATAGGAGCTCCTGGATGGATACTGGAGCCTCTCTCCCCCTGCATACCTCTCCCCCTTTCACCTACAGAATTTTCATCTAAAACTCTTTAGTCTAAAATTCTGTCTGAATTTCCTACAGACAGAAGCCCCAGTTACCACTGTTCTATAATAGCAGCTCTTGGTTCAACATGAGGATGGTAACTTTCTCTGTTTAAGCTCAGCCCCTTCTCTCATTGCCCTGTCTCTGCACTCATGGGCTGGGCTGCCCTAGAGCTTTCTTGACAGCCTATGGGCTCCTGAGCAAGTCCTTTGGCTTCATTTTTGCTGATTATTCCAATCGTATTTGTCTTCAGGAAACTATAATAGAAAATACACCAAAGAAAGTAGAGCCTATCATACTTGAGGAGAAAATGATCATCGTGCCCTGCCATCTGAGTAAGTGGAGCAGGATTTGTTTTTGTCTTAGAATGAATTTGAGCCTGGGGCGGGGGCTTTTTTGCAATTGTTTTCTAATAACAGAACAGAATCTCTATAATGATTTACTCTTTTTTTTCTTTTAGCTATGTAAATGGCTTTATCGAGATTATCATACCAAGTACAAACATTATGCAGAGGATATTACAGCTTCCACAGCCCCTCGTCTGAAGTCTGGAGCTTTCTTGAGTGAGATTGATGAACTGCATTGTAAGAAGCAATTATTACAGGATTATTACAGGATGGCTGGCAATTTTCTTTTTATTTTACCTTCACTTATTCCTCCTTCAAGGCTCTTCCCTTTCTTTACGTAAATTCATATTCCTGACCTGTATTATTTTTCTCCTCTCTAAAGGATTTTTTGGGGTAACATTTTTGGCAACAAGTTCCTTCAATTTTTGTTTGTCTGACAAAGCATTTCTCCCTCATTTCTGAAGGATAACTTCAGAGGGTACAGAATTCAAGGTTGTTTTTTTCTCTCCTCTCAACACTTTAAATATTTCACTCCACTCTCTTCTTGCTTGTGTGCTTTCTGAGGAGACATAGGATGTAAATCTTTGTTCCTCTCGAGGTAAGCTGTTGTCTTCCTCTGACTTAGTTCTGGATTGTTTCTTTATCTTTGACTTTCTGTAATTGAAAATTATATGCCTCGGTGTCATTTCTGGTTTGTTTGTTTTTATCATTTATCATGCTTCCTGTTCTCAGACTTTTCTGGATCCGTGGTTTGTGTCTGATATGAATTTGGGGGAAAATCTGTGTTATTATGGATTCAGAGGTTTATATTCCTTTCTTTCTTCTGCTGGTATTCACATTAAGTTACACCTTTTGGAGTTGTCTTGAAGTCCTTGGAGATTCTGTTTTTCTTTCTTTCTTTCTTTCTTTCTTTCTTTCTTTCTTTCTTTCTTTCTTTCTCTCTTTCTTTCTCTTTTTTCAGTTGTGTTGTTCTCCTTGCTTTTCAGTTTTTGTGGATTCTGTTGAGTTATCCTCAAATTCAGCAATTCTTTTACCAGCCATGCCCAGCCTGCTCATGAGCCCATCGGAGGGGAGGCAAATCTTTACCTCTACCTTCTTAGAATTTTCCAGCTGAGCCTGAAAATTCAGCTGACTTAAGAAAGATTAACGGGAGAAAAGCACGCAAATTTATTTAAGTTTCACATGGCTTAGAGTCCCTGTAAGGAGGGAAGACTCGGAGGAATGGTGGAGCCTCCGTGCTTTTGTAGCAGGTTGAACAAAAGGAGGCAATTGTGGGGAAGTCGCTTAACTCTGTGGGGAGGCCCAAGGGAGGGAAGTTATTGTAACAAGGTTGTTTGTATAGAATTCTCTCAGTCTCAGCTTCTTGTCTTTGGTAATAACAAGGTTACTCTCCTTACAGTTCTGGGGAGGTCATCTATCACATGGGAATTTCCTTTCCTGCTTTCAATAAAACAAAACAAAACTGGTCTCAGTGGTTTTCTTGCATTCACTATTGTTCAAGTGCCTTCTCAAAAGAATCTATACACCAAAGTGGTGGGAGATGCTGCTACTCATCACTATTAAAGGCATTCTTCATTTCTGCTACAATGTTTAGTTCATCTGTTTGTTGTCGATTTATCTCTAGCATTTCTTTTTGTTTTTTAATCTCAGGATTCCCATCTCTTCGCTGTATTTCAAAATGGTCCTTTTACACCCACTCTTACCAGAAGGGGACTTTTATCTGATATTTGCCGTAAGAACCTGGTAGCATCACTGAAGGTAAATCTCACAATATTAGGGAGGTGTCCAGTGAGTAGGTCTCCCTGGAGTTCTTAACTCAGAGTTTTCTGCACTGACTGACCCTCCAGTGACTCATCAATTATAGCTCAGGCTTTCCTAAGTGAGTATTATTTTCTACAGTGGTTTCACCTTGTGGATCTCTGCTCCCGTAAGCCTGAGATGACTTGTATTCACCTGTCTGTTTCTACCTTAGGGACAGCAGTTGGCCCTGTGTCCTCTCTTTTCTTAACAGATCCCAGGAGAGTTGTTGATTTTTTTCCAGTCTGTTCAGATTTTTACTTGTTAGGATGAGTGATGATTTCCATGCTCCTCGCATGTGGAACCAGAAACGAGAACATCAGTTTTTTAAAAATATAAATAATTCTCTAGTCTATGTAGTAATTAGTAAAGACTTAAAAAGAATGAAGAGCCAGCAAAGCCTTGTCAATGCTAAAGGTCATTTTTAACAGTGAGATCTTCAAGTCTGGACATCTCAGGAAATAAAATGACCTCTAAAAAAATATACGATCCCCCCCTTGTTGAATGCTTCCTGCTCTAACTTAAAAAGAAATTAAAAAGTTGCTATAATTTAAATGTATGTTTTCTCTTTTTATATTTCTTATACTGATTCACAAATATGCTATCTTTATCTTCTGAGATTATCAGAGTTAGCAAAAGTTAAGAGATGTCCTCAGCTCACTCAATGCTCATATGTGATATGCAGAATATTGGGGTAAAAATGTGTAAGAGATGAGCAAAACAGGTTAAACATTTCCTCAACAGTGATCCTTCTGTCAGTATCTCCTTTAAAAGGCGCTAAACCTTCTAAATTCATATATTTTGATAATATATTAGTCTGTGAATACGTGACACAGTCTAAAACTTCCATTGTTTCTTTCCTCAATAGGAACTGACATGTTTTGTTCATCAGTTGGTGATAGCTTCTATTTTAGATTTGGTGTCATTAAGGTTGACATTCCTGAGTTCTTTTGTTTATCTTTTCTTATTTTTAGACATTTTACATCATTTTATCCTAAAAAAGGACTCTTAAAAGCCATATAGGGTATCATTTTGCTTTAAGACTCAGAAAATTCTTGTCTTTTAATAGTACAGCCTAAACAATTTACACTCTTACCATTTCACCAAGTAGCAAAATATGTTACTGCTTTTATCACATCACTCTTTTAATTAAAGACAATGAAGAATAGTGACAAAAGTTGCATTTCTAAGCATTCACTCTTAAACTTGAATACTTGCAACAATAACCTAGGAAGCTTTTATGGAGTACTAACATTTGATTGCTACCGCCAAAAACTCTGAAGGGACTGCCTAGGAGTATCTCCCTAGGTGATTCTAATATGCAGCATTTGAATTTTTTGAGCTGGCCTCTTTTTTTTCCCATCAAAAACTCAGAAAAAAAAATTGATATTCGCACTGCAGATTTAGACAGGACAAATTTCACTATATACATTACAAGACTGGTAAGAGAAGTATCAGATGATTTTCTAGATGTAATGAAGATTCAAGGAATGTCAAATCCCTCTTCATCCTCTTCTTCTTCAAAGTGCTCTGAAAAATGGCAAGTGAGCTCAACGAATTCCCAAATCATTAAATCTTGCATGAATGAAGAATTCAGACTCTCTTGATTTGATCTACTTTTATGTCAACCTACCTTGAAGTGATGAAGTTGCTTATGTGAATTGCAATGTCAGCTACATATATGGATTTGGTGGTTATATATCATTTCCTTTATCTAGAGATACACATCCACACCATTGAATTGATGTTGGACTTACACTTGCTTTGCTCTAAAATCTGATTTGACATGACAGGAGAATTTGATTTGATAATCATAAGTCAGAAAGTGAAGATAAAGGATTAATTTTTAGGGAACTGCTTCAATTCCAGGATAATCACTTTTACCATTTTCAAGTAGCCATGCCAGTCTTGTGAAGCTATCAATCGTCAATCAATCAAAATAATTTATCTAGTAACAATTTGTGTGAGGTCCTCTGCTGGGAAAGGTGGAGGAATTAGAAGACAAGTACTAATAAGAATCCTAAAGAGTTCTCTGGTCAATGTGGGCAGTCATACAGAGAAAGACAGTCAACGGTACTGCATTATTGATGTGCCAATTGACTCACAAAGACAATAAATTCTGTGTGTTATTTATTATTTATTTTTTAATTATTATTTTCATTATTATTTTTTGGTGGACTTCTTTGGTAAGAAAAGTTCTGCAGAGACCTTAATCTGGAAATAAATAAAACTTTAAAAATGCCCTATTACCAAGAATTATTACTCAAGGCTTGTCTTCTGGATAATTGTCCAAACCCAGTTGCCTGTCACAGGCTGACTTCAGTGGATTAGCCAATCTTCTAAGAAGCAAGCGAGCTTCTAGAACCAGATGGAATTAGCATAAACAAGTGAACATAATGATCTGAGTAACTGATGTTGTGAATGCAAATCAGATTATGCATATTTTAACAACTAACGATAAAAACAAAATAATATTAAAATGACATGCAGTTTTATTAAGAGAAATCTACAAAATAAGTACTAGATTTTTAAATAACAGAATGCACCTCAGGTCTTTGGATCTTATTTTTACTCCTTATTCTTCAAAACCATCAATTAAAACAGTTCAGACACTAAAAAACATTTGATTTTTTTTCCCACATGGTTTGAACAAATAACATAAACATGAGCAAGGTATATATAGTCTCTTATTTCTGGGTTTTCATCACCTGAGCTGAGGACAGAGACTGCTATGGACTGTACAGGTTGAAGGGGCTCTCCAGAGCTCAGAAGGCAAGAATATGAAAATATGGGGCATTTCCACAATTTGCTGAGATCATAGTCAAAATTTCACACTGGAGATGAGAGGTGTTGGGATAAAAATGAGAGTGTGAAAGAAGACTTTCCAGGCAGACGAATTGAGGCTGGAGCATTGCCAGGAGCAAAAACAGAGTGCTTGCTGTGGCGTGGCCCGTGTTTAAACATTGGTCTGGAAGGTGAAGCAACTGTCAGTCGCAGGGGCTCTGGGTAAGAGCCTGTGAAGTAAAATAGAAAACCATAACCAAGCACAGTCTGTTGATGAGTTTTTCACTAGTAATTCTTTAACAGCTTTAATGATATAATTGACATGCCAAAACATCCACTGGCTATAAGCATATAATTCCATGGTTTTAGTGAATTTATAGAAATTTGCAACAATAATAATCCAATATTAGAACTTTTTCATGACCTTAAAACATTCACTTGTGCCTACTGGAAGATACCTCCTGATCCTGCTCTCAACTCTAGGCTAACAAAGATCTTTGTGCATCTATAAACTTGCCTTTTATAGACATTGCCTATAAATGTAATCTTATAACACGTGGCCTTTTGTATCTAGCATCTTTCACTTAGCATATTGTTTTTGAGGCTTTCCAAATTGCAGTGGGTTTCAGCGGCTCTTTTAATTACAGAATAGTAGTCAGTAGTATGGATGTACCACATCCTATTTATCCACTGAGTAGAGAATGGACATTTAGGGGATCCTTGGGTGGTGCAGCGGTTTGGCGCCTGCCTTTGGCCCAGGGCGCAATCCTGGAGACCCGGGATCGAATCCCACATCGGGCTCCCGTGCATGGAGCCTGCTTCTCCCTCTGCCTGTGTCTCTGCCTCTCTCTTTCTCTCTCTGTGACTATCATAAATAAATAAATTTAAAAAAAAGAGAGAGAGAATGGACATTTATGTTGTTTCTAGTCTTTAGGCTGTACAAACATTGTCGCTATTATGAAGGAATATTCACATACATGTCTTTCTGTGAATATGTTTTCATTCATTTCCTTGAAGGAAATACCTAGGAGTAGGAAATTGAATCTTATGATCAGTGTATGTTTAACTTCAAGAAACTGTTTTACAAAGTGACCATATCATTTGAAAGTTTCACCAGCAATGAATAAAGGTTCTAGTTTCTCCACATCCTTGTGAACACTTGATATTCTTGGTCTTTTTGCTTATAACCATTCTAATGAATATGTGGTGGTATCTCATCATGGTTTTAATTTTCATTCCCCTAATAATAAATAATACTTAGCATCATTTCATGTACGTACTAGCCACTATTATATCTTCTTTGGCGAAATATCTATTCAAATCTCTTACCTACTATTTAATTGGATTATTTGCTTTATTATATTACCAAGTTTTAAGAATTCTTTATATGCTTAGGATACCAGTCCTTTTTCAAATATGTAATACTCAAGTATACTCTATATCCAGCTTGTCTTTCATGTCCTTAATAGATTTGATAAAGTACAAAAATTTTAGTTTTGATAAAGTCCAGTTTATCAAGGTTATCTTACATGTGGTCATGATTTAATGTTTTATATAGGAAATCTTTTCCTAATTCAAGGTCACAAAGATTTTCTATTTATTTTTCTAGAAGTATTATAGTTTGAGCTCTTACATGTAGAACTATGATGCATTTTGACTTAGTGTTTATATACAAACTGAGGTAGAAGTCTAAGTTTATAGTTTTTACATGCAAATATCCCATTGTTCCAGCACCATCTGTCAATAATTATCCTTTCCTCATTGAATCATCTTTGTAACTTTGTCAAATACCAAGCCCCATAAATGCAAGATTTTATTTCTTGACCTTTGATTCTGATCCATTAATGTAAATGCCTTGATAACTGCAGGTTTAGAGTAAGTTTTGAAATCAAATAATGTAAGTTCCTCAATTTTATTCTTTTTCAAAATCGGTTTGGCTATTCTAGGTTCTTTACATCTGTAGATAAATTTTAGGACTACCACATAACTTCTTACAATAGGTCTGATGGGATTTTGATAGAGATAACATTGACTTTATAGATTAATTTAGAGGGTACCGCCATGCGGACAATATCGAATCTTCTAATCTAAGAACATGAAATGTCTGTTATTTAGATCTTTAATATATATTTCGATGTTTTTTGTTTTAAATGTACATGTCTTTCATTTCTTTTGTTATATTTATGCCTAATTATTCTATTTGAAGCTATTATGAATTATTTTCTTAGTTTTACACTTCAATTGTTTCTTGCTAGTATGCAGAAATACAGTTGATTTTTGTATATTGATATTATATATCTGTGACCATTTAATTTTGTTTACTAGTTCTAGAAGTGTTTTGTGAACTCCTTGGGATTTTCTACTTACAGAGTCATGTAAACCAAAAATAAAGACACTTTTATTTTTTCTTTCCACTTTCTGTGCTTTCCTTTATTTCTTATTACCCTTTAGTGGGTTAGTTAAAATCTCTAGTACAACGTTTAACAGAAGAAGCAAAAACAGTCATTCTTGCCTTGTGCTCAATCTCGAGGAAAAATAATATTTCACAACTAAGTAAGATTTTAGTATAGGCTTTGTATATTCCTTGAATCAAGTTGAGGTAGTTCCCTTCTATTGTTGCAAACTTTTTTTTTTTTTTTTTTTTTTTTTTTTTTAGTAATTGGATCTGGGATATGGTCAAGTGCTTTTTCTATTTTTATTGAAATGAAGTGATATTTTTTCTTTCTTCTGTTATTATGGTATATCAATGTGGATTTTCAGAGGTAACCCTAAACTCAAGAGGGTAAGTTCCAGTTGATAAGTATGATCAGTTTTTTGAATGAACGAAAGGATTTTTGCATTCATGAGGAAGATTGGTCTGAAGATTGGTTTTGTTGTTGCTTTCTTGCCATATCTTTGTCTGTCTGTGATATCAGGGTAATATTGGCTTCATAGAATGAGTTGGGAAGTCTTCCCTTTTTCTTTAACTTTTGGAGAGTTCGTAAAGGATTAAAATTATTTCTTCTCTAAATATTTGTAGAATTTCCAGGTAAAATCCCAAGGGTTTGGACTTAACTTTGTGGGAAGATTTTTTAATTATCAGCTCATTTCTTTAACTGTGAACTATTCACATTTTCTACTTTGTCTTAAGTATATTTTGGTAATCTTTGCTTTTCAAAAAAATTTGATTATTTAATCTAAGCTGTCAAATTTATTGGCAAAATAGCAGCCAAAATATTTCCTATAATCTTTAAATTTTCGGGATCCCTGGATGGTGCAGCGGTTTGGCACCTGCCTTTGGCCCAGGGCCTGATCCTGGAGACCCGGGATCGAATCCCTCGTCGGGCTCCTGGTGCATGGAGTCTGCTTCTCCCTCTGCCTGTGTCTCTGCCTCTCTCTCTCTCTCTCTCTCTGTGACTATCATAAATAAATGAAAAAAAAATTTTTAAATAAATAAATAAATAAATAAATAAATAAATAAATTTTCTATAGAGTGGGTAATAATGACCCTATTGCATTTCTGATTCTTATATTTTTTTTTGTCCTTTCTATTTTATATATTTATAGCTTATATAAAAATTTGTCAATATTGTTGAGATTTTCAAGGAATCAACTTTTAGTTTTATTGTTTTTTTCTATTATTTCTTCAACTTTTGCTTTACCTTAATTATTTATTTTCTTCAACTTTACTTTGGGTCCTTTTTTCCTTCTATTTCTTTAAAATGGAAGCTTAACTCATGTACTTGAGACCCTTCTTTTCTCATAAAGGCATTCCAAGTACATACCATTAATTTTGATACATTGTATTTTTGTTTTCCTTCAATTTCAAAATATTTTCTCATTTTCTTCTTTATGTCTCCTTTGACCCATGGGTTATTTTGAAGTGTGTTTTTAAATTTCCAAATATATGGGGATTTATAAATCCCCAATGGTTGATGTCCAATTTAGCTTCATGGGCTCAAAGAACATTCTTTCTGTGATTCCAGTGCTTTTAAACAACAGGCTTTTAAACTTATCTAGCTTAAGAGTTCTCAATGCTCAGGTGGTCTTTTTTTTCTTTTTCAGATGGTCTTGAAAATATATATGTATATATATTCAGCAACCAATGGAGAGCATGTTCTATGTTGTTTTCACTCATTTTATATATATAGTGAAAACACTATAATGTTATCATTCATTAGAGTGAGTTAGTAAATAATGTTGCTCAACTCTTCTTCTTCCCAATTTTCTATGTGTTTTTTGAATTATTGACAGTAGGTATTAAACTCTTTTTTCCATTTTATATATTTACAGGCTCTGTTGGTAGGTCCATATAAATTTATCATTATTAGTCCTTCCTCACTTTTCACTCTCTTTTTATCTAATGGTATTTCTCATCTCATAGTCCATTTTTTCTGATATTAACATAGCTCTCTTATGCTTACTACCTGTCTGGTACATCTACTTCCATCTTTTACTTTTAAACTATTTTGTATCCTTGAGTCTATTTGTATGTTTCATAAACAATGTATACATGATATTACTTTCATATCTAGTCTGATAATCTTTGTCTTTTTATTTTGGTGGTTAGACCATCCACACGTAATGTAATTATTAGCATGGCTGGCTTTACAGATGCTATGTTTTCTTTATTTTTCTGTCTTGTTTTTCCTTTGTCTTCTTTGACTACTTTCTTTTATTGTAAGTAAATATTTTCAATCTACCACTTTAATTTTTTTTAAGATTTTATTTACTTATTCATGAGAGACACAGAAAGAGAGAGGCAGAGACATAAGCAGAGGGAGAAGCAGGCTCCATGCAGGGAGCCTGATGTGGGATTCTATCCTGCTTCTCCAGGATCACACTCTGAGCCAAAGGCAGACAGATACGTTCAACCGCTGAGCCACCCAGGTATCCCTACCACTTTAATTTTTTTCTTAAGTTTTTTACTACATTTTTTAGTTGTTTTCTTAATGGTTGCTTTAGAGATTACAAAAGGTATAAATTGACTTTTTAACATACATCTGAGAATCATGCTGATTTTCGGTTAGATTTGCCAGTTGCCTCAATGTTGGGTCTCTACAAGAGCTATGGAAATCTCTTTGCCAACACAGAAATTGTCCCAAGTCTTGGGACATAGGGATTTATTACCAGCTTTACTGCTGACTTTCCATTTATACCTCACAGGCTGGAACCTCCCTCATTTTTTACCTTCCTGGTCCTACTTTATAATAACTATCTCATTTATAGGGCTTATGTAAGAACCAATAAAAAATAAAGTAATTTCTACAAAGAAAAATCATGGATACCCAAATAAAGCTATCCTTCACTTTTTTAGATGTACTTATGGCTGCATACATTAGTCTAATATGAAAGCACACCCAGTTCTTACCAGTATAATGAGTCACTCAGACAATTATTTGCTCTGTTTGGAGCCTGCATTGTGATTCTAAAACCTCTGCAAGATTTGACAGACATGACCTTGGAACAAATAAAACACTTCTAAGAATAATACAATTTGGTGGTAGCACAAATCCTGCATTTATAATGATTCACATTTAGATTTTGAATGGATTATTCAATTACTTTCTACTGTGCTCAGACCAAGCTCTAATGTGGCAATTTTATATCCATCCTAATGAAACGGTCTCTTCCCAGATCCATGGGGGCTCATTGGCATTACAGCAACAAAGGAGATACATCTTTCTCCCCTAGTTTACATGGTTATGGGACAATGGTTCATACACAGCCAACAGAGGAAACAGAAAGGGCAGATTTTAATCTATATCACTCTGTAACCTCACTGCAGTTTTATTTTTCAAAAAATACCAGTACTAATTGCATATCCCAAAGCTAACTCAGAAAATGCTAATCACCTAATGTACATAATACATGAGAAGCTACTTTATTAAAATCTAATTTTGTATCTGCTTTGGAAACATTTATTATATATTTTTATAATTAATTATGCTTCAATATAATAGAAGCAAGAATATGGATTTCCAATGAACTCTTAATAGTCACATTGATTAAAGTTAAATTAATAGTCTACTCATTAATGGCAGCATTGAATTTCACTGTTTGTTTCCCTACCATCGTGAAAACAGCAAAGCTAATGATCCCTAGACTAGTAACATGGAAGAAGGTGAATGTATGCATACAAAAATTAAAGAAGATTCTTTTCCTCTTGGTGAATAGCAAGCATTCATATAACAAAGTTATAAATACTAAGTGTACCAAGTTAATTATTATTACCTTCTGTGTCATACAGTTATTTTACTAATGATTCATTCTTTTTCTGTGTATGTTTCAATATTTTTATGCATACCAGGTTAAAGTGACTCCTTTTCTAGACAATTGATCTCCTGATTATGTTCTTTGATTTAGTTTTAATAGAGTTTACCAATGATTGCCTTGAGTATGGGTGTCCGAAAGTAATTAATATTATGGATGAAAAGTCAGAGGCCTGCCAGTTGTCTGACCACACAAGACACTTCTGGAGTGGCAGCTCTTCTCCACCGGTAGAAGTGTTATCAACTGAGGTTTAGAGCTCGATGCCCACAGTCAGATGCAGAATCCCAGTTCTGCCAAGTATTAGCTGTGTAGCTTGTGAAAGTAGTAAACCCTCTTCATCCTTAATTTCCTCACTATGCCTGACTTTCAGAGTGGCTGTGAGGACTAAATGACATAATTATACATAATGTGATATAGATCATGTGTGGAGCACAGCCGCATTACCAGATACTATAATTATTACATGTGTTACTAGGATGAAAGTCCATCTCTAACTATGAGCAGTTGTATTACCTCTGTGGGTCTGAATTGCCTCATACGCAAAATGCAGAGCTTGCATTGAATGACCTTTAATTTTACAGCTCCCTTCTGAGAAAGAGAAAAAGTAACCTCTGGTATCCAGAAACTGATCTAACCTAATGGCTAGACGTCAAGGTTTCTACAAACTTTTCTAATGCTTATGACTGAGCCATGTTATTTTTATTGTTGTACACACACATTCATAAAAAATCTCACAAAACATCCATTGGCAACAAGATTACATGCAACCTCCAAAATATCAAACATCCCTTCTTTTGCTAAATGAGTGACTGCCACTCTTTATCAACTATAGCTTTAATCTCATTGTTGTCTACCCTCCCTTTAGGTAAGATTCATTGAGATACTCAGTCATAGACTTATTCTCTGATTTATGACAACATCCAATCTAGAATAAGGCCCTGCTTCTTTGGACCTTGCCCAGAACGACCCAACAAAACCCTGATTGTATGCTAGGTTCTTTCAAACACCCTGTTATTGAGACACTCCACATTTCTCCATGATGTGTGTTCTCCCTCACTGCAATGAGTAATAAACCCAACATATTTAACTTCAGGTATTCACAGTGATCTTGGTTAAAGAACATGGGCCCTGGGGGATCCCTGGATGGCTCAGTGGTTTAGCGCCTGCCTTTGGCCCAGGGCGTGATCCTAGAGTCTCAGGATCAAGTCCTGCATCGGGCTCCTTGCATGGAGCCTGTTTCTCCCTCTGCCTCTCTCTCTTTCTCTCTCTCTCTCTCTCTGACTCTCATGAATAAATAAATAAAATCTTAAAAAAAAAAGAACATGGGCCCTTAATTTTGAAGCAATCACTTAGAGAAATACATCATCTGCCCCATCCCCCATGAAGTCTTCCTCTCTGATACCTGAGCTGATCCTTAATTTTGTGGATATATGGCTACATGTTTCAGATATCAAATTTGGCTTTACCATTGTCCTAGTTCCTAAGGGCCTCCTTACAATACTTCTGCATTTGTAAATAGATGATTATTGAAAAGCTAAACTTAAAAAGAAAAACTTTAAAAATCAAACTAAAGAAAAAAAAAAACCAAAAAGACATTGTATTGTAAAATCTAGGACAGAGAAGGCTGGTTGGACTTTAAGGATTTCTCATTTACTTATGACTACGAGAATGGGGCCAAAAAGTTCATAGCCTTTTTGTATGGTATGCCACTTGGCTTCAGGAAGCCTTCTTCTTCTCTCCTTGGTCTTTGTCTTCATCGTTATCTACGGTTCTTTCCCTGGCTTTCTTCCCACCATCTCAGCCATCAGGGCTCCTCCCTAGGCTGGGGTCTCAGTCATTATCTGGGACAGACCTCTGTGTGCCAGGGCCCTGGAAGCATTGAAGCCTGGAGTCCTGCAGAGATGGCAAGTCTCCCCGGCAAGTCTGAAGGGACTAGTGAGTGAGCAAGAGTGTTAGATCTCCACAAAGATTCCCCAGGGGAAGTGGGGACGTAGAGGTAGACAGGAGACAATGCAGTTTTCCAACAAACAGCAATGCACTTTGAGGCTCTGGCAGGTTTCATGTCCGAACAACCAGACGATACTCAGCTGGTTACAGTTAGGTACAGCAGCAGTTAAGTGAGTCCCTTCACTGTCCACCCTTTTTTCCTTTATCATGAAGCACATAGATTTTATACGAGCTTGATCAGAATATCTTCAGCTACTTTTCTTTGTCCTTAGAGCTACCTTCCAAATGTGTTGTAGGTAACCACATTAGAGCCCTGGACTTAGCAGTTTGTCAGAGGGGCTTTGTCACATCCACTGTGACTAGGATCACACTGCCATCATACTAGAGAGCTTCTCATTCACTTAGATCCTTTACTGTCTCACTAGACTTCATATTTCATGATCCTGCTGGAGAGTGAATGTAGAAGAGCGATGAACACATGGAAGGGATGAGAAAGATGGGCCAGATGCTGAGGTCCTATATTGGGAGCGTCTCATGCTGGCTTCACTCAGCTCACCTATCCCTTCCTTGCCCTCTTCCCTGCAGGTGTCCTTTTCTTTAGGATCTTGGTCAATTTTATCAGGCTGAACTGAACACTCTATTCCGTGCTCTGTCCACCCACACTCCTCCTCCCCACACCATTCTTGCCTGGCCCTCTGCCCCTTGGACTTACTGGTCTGTGCCCATCCTGGGAATGCAGCTGAGAGATCCATCACTCCCACTGCCTCAGAATCTTAGTCCTTACTGGACTGGAAGCCCTGAATTCCAATTTTCATCTCCCCAGCCCTATGAGACTGCTAAATCTCTCTGCCTCAAATTCTGCTTAACTTTTTGGCATCTCTCTACTTAACTTGGCAATTATCTTGAATGAAAAGGAGTGGAGAATGCTGGCCTCACTGTAGCATACTTCTCTTTACTCAGAGTTTTAGGCCATCAATATCTGGATGCCTTGGTTACTCTGATACTTTCAAACAAATACCTTTTAAGTTTTATTTAGTTTTCATATATTTTTTGAGGAGACCTGATTTCATATAAGGTGCTACACTGTACTTGGAAACAAATGTCAATATCCACCAAGATATGTGTCATTTTTCACAAGGGATCCCATTTAGGGCTGCTGGCACAAACTGTATCTTACATGTATGTAAACAACAGAAACTCCCCCTTATTTGATCATAGAAGAAGTGTATTGAAGAAAGAATGCTTTACTTAACACAGCTTACAAAATGGCTGAAAATCTTTCATTTTTATTTTTGTGTCTCTTTACTCAAGATGCAGGTTCCAGGAAGATCTTATTTCCTCTGCTTGTCTAGAGGAATTTGGAGACCCATGAGTGGGTCAAGAGACAACCCACTAATGGAAGTGGGAAATTGAAAGTACTATTTCCAGAAGAAAAGACTTGTGGGTCCTTGGCAACCACAACACACCCACTATGGTATTAGGGGAACTATCATCAAAACGAAGTCTTCACATAGTGATGTGCAGCCACATTTATGATGCCTTATGTTTGGTTTGAAAATACACTAAGGGACTCAATGAATATCTAGGCTGGCTAGCAAAACTCTTCTGGTATGTTCTTTTTTTCCCTTTCTACTCCCCTCAGTGGATTCTTTGGTCTGGAGGTGAGGATTATTCTTCCTCATCTTTAGACTCCTAGCAGGGACTCACAAAGTAGGTATCCCAGTGAATTATTATGGAAGTCATCAAAATCAGTGGTTATGAGGAAAACCAAATCCTCAGGACAAGAAGGTCTATGTGGTAAAAATAAACAAACAGATTTAGAGGCAAAGGAAACAAAGAGCTAGAAACCAAATGGCCTTCTCAATGGAAAGTGGACCTGATGGCAGGTACACATCATCTGCCAGACCCCACAGCAACTTCTGTGTCTTCCATGTTGTGAGTGGGAAGAAGGCCTGTGGGGCTGGCAGGACAACCAGCCCCACAGTTGCACTTAGATCACGATTAAGGCACAAAAATAGACCAAAGAGTCACTACCTCTCTTAGGGCAATCCTGCCTGAAATGTCCCAGCCTATTATGAACATTTTAGGTGAGTAGAGAGGTAGTATTTGAGTGCTGTCATAAACATTTTTTACTTAAAAATTCTAAATAAAGACTAGAGGGTCAATGTGCTTCACTTTTGTGGAGCTAAAAATCACTAGGATCACAGAGCATAACCTTGCTTGATTTTTCACTGCCAGCTTACCTTCAAATTCTAATGTGGCATTCATACCCCATATTAATTGATGTGCTTTTAATGTAATGCAAAATCACTTTCTTCCATTTTCTGTATATATGCTTATATTTGTTTTAGAGATACAATATGCAATATATTCAAAAATCTTAAGTAAACTTCCAGTATTTCAATATTTAAAAACCTAAGTGGTAGCAAGAAGTAATTTATCATGTTTTCTCAACAATCACATTGATCTCACATATCATTTAAGGCTTAATGATGATTAACTGTATTTAGTAAATTCAGGAAGACTTTGAGAAATGGACCTTACTTTTCTGCTGTGTGTTCAAAAAGACCCTATGATAAATAATTAAAACTCTTGAAACTTTAAATTTCCCCTGGTCAGGTCCCCTGAAGCATTTGTTTTCTAACAAATAGAGTAAAATATAAACATTTCCATTATGAGATACTTGGGGATAGATGTAAATTGGGCAGATTTCAAATTTCTAATAAGCTTAGAGTTGAGGAATCCTGACTTGAGCAGGAATGGGAAGGGCCATGTTGTATCTACTTCAAGCCAGTCATTTGTGAACCCTACCACCACCAATTTAAGATAGTATATAGCATTTACTTAATTCATAAAATTCATATTTATGGAAAATCACTGGAAGAACAGGCATGGTGTCATTAGTGATATGTGTCCTGCCTCATGCTAAGCATTTTGCCTAGATTATTATGCATAGTCTTCTCTCAGCCTACCAAAGAGCTACTGCTCCATCCCATTTGTCAGACAGGGAAACTGAGTCTAAGAAATATTATTTCCCTCATTTCAGAAATGTGCAATACCAGGCTAAGAGTGGCAAATAGCTTAGGCCATACCTCATGAAACAGGGAATTTAACATCTTTGGAGCTACAGCCCTTTGGAGCTAGAGTCCAGGGAATTTTTAACTAAGAAGATGAACCAGGAAGAAATTGTCTCAGTGAAAAGAAACGACCTCACAAAGGAGGCCTCCAACTTTCATATGTCAACTTATTAGGAAGCAAGAGACCTTTACCCGCAAAACATCTTTAAACATTACTGTTATCCATCTCATAGCCAATCAACCTTTAAAAAAATTCTTACTATCCTTAAGGTAAAATAAAACAAAATACTGTGCCTGACCTCAAGGAGATAGAAGACTAACAGGAGTCCTGTGATTTGCACAGTGCAGCTAAGAAGCCAGGTGGTTGGGGCACCTGGGTGGTTCAGTTGGTTAAATGTCTGCCTTTGGCTCAGGTCGTGATCTCAAGGTCCTGGGATGGGAGCCCTGTGTTGGGGGGTGGGGGGGTCCCTGCTCAGTGGGGGGTGTCTGCTTCTCCTTCTCCTTCTGCCCCTCCCCCACTCATGCTCACTCTCTCAAATAAATAAAATCTTTTTTTTTAAAAAAAAAAGCCAATTAGAAAGCAAAAGGCACCTTGAGAGGGTGCTAGAGAAGTGGAGGACTCCATTATTTCTTTCTGGGCTGGGGACAGGATTTCTGGAAGAGGCAGCACTGACCTGCACACGCATGTGAGCAAGCTCCTATCTGCTGGATTCAAGGGGCAGAGGTGTGGAGCAGGATGTATATAATAGGAATGATGAATAGGTCTGTTTGGCTAGGGGCCTGCAGAGGACTAAAATAAATTAAGCCTGAAGGAAGGCACTGAAGCCAGATTTCTGATGGCTTTGAAAGCAAAGATAAGGAAATGGAAAGTCATGGAAGTATCTTAGCTGGGAAGAAGCGTCAACTAAAGAATCTTTTTACAGTAAATGGAAACCTACTTGCTCTTATCCACCCACATTTCCAAGATTTTCAAGTTCAGAGCATTTGACCTGTCTGCAATGTCTTCCTAGCAGCCTGTGCATAATTTTATCTCTGGACTGACAGGGTATTAATATTAGTGATCCCACTCATCAGAAAAAGGTAAAAAATCAAGTGTTGTATCATCACTCTTAACCCCAAGATTTCATCAGTGGGAATCAATAATGCTCAAGGTATGTGCTAGGCACCAAAGGCATCTGGTAGCGAGGGGGCATGAAGAAATTACAGAGAGAAAGGAAAAATTAAGGGAGAAGCTACTTTGCATGTTTAGGGATTGGGACCAAAAGGCATGGTGTCATTTGCTGGGTAGGATTAGGATCCATGCTTCACAGAGTTTTCTGGACCCAGGCAGCATACTGCCGCTCAACTACCACATGGCCCAGAATCCAGAAGTTGCGTGTGAAGGGACAAAACCCTCAGCATTCTGATATGCCCACCAATTGTTGCAGGGCTAGGAAACACATCACAATAACAAGACACAGTAAAGAAAATGAATCACCTCTTCATCCCACTTCAGTTAGATGGACACAGCCACCCTTGCACGAGTTCAATACCCTTAACAAGAGTGCCTGCCAACTAGTTTTTTAAAACTAATTACAATTAAACATAACATAAGGACCTGCCATTGAGCTTTTGATTATGGAGGATCCATTTCAAAGACATCCATCTGGAATAAACACATTGCCCTGTACACAACTAGATAAAGAGCTAGGCAGCTCCCCACCCCCCATGGATCTCCCTCATGGAAGGCCCCAGTTGACCTAAATAACTGACCCCATGAGTGATCCTGTTTTGGTTTTTTTTGTTTGTTTGTTTTTTTCAAAGTTCTCCAATGCAATCATAATAAGAACCACACAGGCTGGGCCAACTACAACATTGACTCTGCACAGGGAAATGTCTGTGGGGCTCCCTATTGCTGATACAGGCTCTGAGAGAGCGCCCAGGTTATTCCTAGCCAAGAGCATCACTACCTATAGACAAGATGGACACAAACAATATCTTCATATATAATACAGATATGGGGAAAAGATAATGTGACAAACTACTGCTTTCAGTTCATCATGGACAAATCTTCTGTCTCTAACCTTCTTGGGTCTTTGAAAAGTAAATTGCATATTAAAGCTCTTAGTATGTGCCTGTTAAGATACAATTTGTAGGGTGCCTGGGTGGCTCAGTCAGTCAAGCATCTGACGTCAGCTTAAGTCATGATCTCTGGGTCCTGGGATCAAGCCCGGAGGCAGACTCCACACTCGGCGGGGAGTCTGCTTGTCCCTCTCCCTCTGCCCCCCCACCATACTCTTTTGGAGGCCGAGAAAATTAAGGCCATTCCACTTTAAGTTCAGCGTTAGCACAAGTACAGCCATCCCAGGCCCCTGTGACTAAGAGCTGAACTTTAACTTACTTCAGTTACAGAAGAAAACAGCTTACAGCTAATGCCCTAGAAAGCCCCATATTAGAATAAAAACAGAGCCCAAGCCAAGGGCAGAAAGCCCCCTATTAGAATAAGAACTGAGCCCAAGCCAAGGGCTGGAAGCCCCTATTAGAATGAGAACAGAGCTCAATGCCCTTGAAAGCCCCATATCAGAATGTAAACAGAACTTGAGAAATTCCTCCACCCCTTCTGGAGGTCCCCTAGAGCAGCCCTTAAAACTAAGCTGAAACCCACCTCTGGGTCCAAGTCCCTGCTCCGCTGTGTCGGGTATACTTGGACCCAAGCTCGAGCTTGTAAATAAACCCTCGTGTGTTTGCATCGGTGTCGGCTCCTTGGTGGTTTCTCGGATTTGCAATCTTGGGCACAACACTCTCTCCCTCTTTCTCTCTCTCTCTCCCTCTTTCTCTTAAATATATAAATAAAATCTTTTTTTAACAAAGATACAATTCACCTACCTTGCAATGTACTCATTTTAGTGTGCAGTTTAGTATTCTTTGAATAGCCCCAGGGTTGTGCAACCACCACTACAGTCTAATTTTGGAATATCTTTGTTCCTCAAGAACAAACCCTCTGCCCCTTGACGATCACTCCAGATTCTTCCTTCCATCTGGGCATTTATAAACACTATTCTACTTTTTGTCTCTGTGTGTTCCTGTCCTAGATAGTTTAGAAACATGGAATCAAGAAATATATGATCTTTTGTGACTGGCTTCTTTCATTTCACATAAATTTTTCAAGACTCACATGCCATGGCATGTGTCAATACCTCATCCCTGCTTACTGATGATTTAATTCCAATAAACAGATACACTACAATTTGTCCATTCATGAGTTTATGGACATTTGAGCTGTTCCCATAGCTTGGCTGTTATGAATAATGTTGCTATGATCATTTGTGTACAAGGTTTCACATGGAATTGTGTTTTCAGTTCTCCTGGACATATACTTTAGGAGTAGCATTGCTGGGTCATATGGTATCTCTGTGTTTACTTTTTGGAGAACCCCTAGCTGTTTCCCAAAGAGAGGCTAGCACTGCAGGAATAGAGGAATCAAGTAAGCTCTTGATTCATACAGCATTGGAACTGCTATCACTCACATCACCTATATTTTAAATGAAACAAGGGACCTGGGAATGTGAGTCAGATCAAATTTTGGAAAGCAAAGGTAAGGAAATCATGAGATGTAGGCAAAACAAGACATACTTGGTAAAAGAAATATGTATGATGTTGCCTCCTGAGAAGAGAAATCTCGTTTTTTCATCTTTGTCTCTTATTAACTCTACTACTGGAAAATTGAGTTTTTTTTTCATTCAGTTGGTTTTCGTTTTTTTACCTGAGTACCTTAAGTATGATAAAAACCCTCATAATTGGCACTGACACCTAATACACACAGCACTAGCCAGTCTTTTAACAAAGAATCCTGGACATTTATGGCAGACAAAAGAAATGTCTTTTGAGCACACTCTGAAGCTTAGGTAGAGGGTTACAAGATTTTATGTTGCATCCTTTAGGGAGAACAAACACTTTTTGAGAAACTTTATATGCAAAGACAGACAAGATGGATTGGATTGGCAAGGCTGCTAACTATAGAGGCACCAGCCCAGGAGCACCCCCTGTGGGCACTCAGCAGGCGTGCAATGCCGGTGGTCACAGGCTCCTGCTGGTTTATGCCTCTTCTGCTTCTCTCATTCCCAACCACTCCCTCCTTACCTGGGAATAGTTCTTTGGCTTGTTTAAGGAACTTCTGTTGTCTTTTGTCCGACTCATCGGGAAAGTTAAATAGGTTTGTCTTTGCAGGATCTGTGCTAAAGCACTTTAGAGGCTGTTTATCTTCAGGGGAAGGACATTTGCTGTGAGTGGGTACCGGGAGTTTGTGCATCCTCTGCACAAGAGGAGAACTGCTGGCCTCTGGGTCAGTAAGGTAATAGCCATGTGTGGGGCAGGTTGCAAGAAGCCTGGTTTGTCTGTGGACCTGTTAAGAACAAAAATATCTTATGACTTAGGAGGTAGCCACGAAGCAGACCCCCCCCCCGCCCCCCCCCCCCCCCCCCCCCGCCCAGGCCAGACGTGTTAGGCTAAGGGCTTGGCTCACAAGAGCAGAGTCACCTTGCGGGTGCTCAGCACTGCCTCCCTCAAGGTGAAGCATTTGAGAAGCTCTACAGACACCCAGTTAGAAATACTCCATGGTTCTTAACAGCAGCTCCTGTCTCTGAGCCCCAAGGGTCCTTCCTGATTAAGTCACTGACCTTAACGATTGACCCTGCCTCCCTGAATACTCAGGGTAAGAGAGGCCATTTCTTGAGTATTCAACACCTGGGACAGTCTGCTTCTCTTAACTAATTCTTGGATTCAGAAGTTTAGAAGATCAGTCCTATGTTCTTTATTATTTTTGTAAACACTTAAAAAGAGAAATTAAATGTATTCTCTCCAAATATTCAAATAATAGAATTCAGCATCTTTAAACCGAATAATAACTGGGCATTTTTCACAGTGACTAATATCTTTTTTTTAAGATTTTTCATTTATTTGGCACACACAGAGAGAGAGAGAGAGCATGAATAGAGGGAAGGTCAGAGGGAGAAGCAGACTCCCCACTGAGCAGGGACCCCGACTTGGGGCTCCATCCCAGGACCCTGGGATCATGACCTGAGCCAAAGGCAGATGCTTAACCAACTAAGCCACCCAGGTGCCCCATCACAGTGATCAATTTCTTAATCCTCTCCACCTTCCCTCCATGCCACTGCCTCCTAATCGCACATCCTAAATTCCACAGTCTATGACTGGATCCACCACCCGCTCTTGTTCCTCTCTCACTTCCTGGCACTCAGCCACAATCCTGGCTACCCCCACCCTTCCACCCTTCTGTGCCTGTACCTGGGCAGCCAGGTCACATAGAGACAAATACACAATGATATGGAGATGGATGGCCTGAGACGTCAACATGCACCCAGCGCTGCCAGACTGTGTGCCATACTTTTGTGTCTGTTCACTTCTCTCTTCTCCTTGGCCACTTTTCAAACTTCCCTTTACTCATCTAACTTCCAGCAGCTCCTTGAAAACCTCGCTCTTGGCTTCTTGTTTCCCTTGACTCTGACTTCACTAGAAACCTGAAAAAATCAGAAAGGAATTTCCACAGGCTCCCCACCATGCATTTACCTGCCTCCCAGCATCCTGTACATTGGGGTCCCCACCTTATAATGAGATGAAGTGTCTGTTTCTGCAGTATTTAGGGACAAAGGGCCAGGATACCTGTGTGGCTCAGTGGTTAAGCATCTGCCTTTGGCTCAGGGCATGATCCCAGGGTCCTGGAATCAAGTCCCACATCAGGCTCCCTTCTGAGGAGCCTGCTTCTCCCTCTGCCTATGTCTCTGCCTCCATTGTCTGTATGAATAAATAAATACAATCTTTAAAAGAAAAAAGAAAGGCAAAGGCCCATTAACAATTACCTTTTTCTCTTGCAATTTTTCACTTTTCTTTGAATTATTTCCAATCGCATCCAAATGCACTGTTATATCTGCTGGTTTCCAAGCATCTGAATAAAGCCCTACTTTGGGTCCATTTCCTCAGTTAACTACTGGCCCACTTTGCTCCCTACCTCACCAAAATTTCTTGAAAGAGTTGTCTGTATGAACTGTTCCCAAATCTGCTCTGTCCATATTCTCTTAAACCCACTCCAGTCAGTCTTTTGACACCCCATGAGAACCACTCTTGTCAAATCAATTGTCAGCGCACATTTCCAAAGTCAGTTATCAGCTCTCGGTTTTCGTATCACATTTGCTACAGCTTATAGCTCCTCCACTTCGATGCACATCCTTCGCTTATCTTCTAAAACATCTATCTGCCAGGCTGCTTGAGTGTCCTCACAACACGATGGAGTGGATAATCAAAGAGAGAGTAGAAGAAGCAACAGCACCTTTGTGACTTAATGCGGCATTGTCAATTCTGCTGTTCTCTGTTGATTCGAAGTAAAGCACTAAATCAAGCCCACCTGCAAGGTATGAAGGGAGTTAGGGGGAATTAGGCTCCACCTTTTGGAATGTCAATATTGTGTGGACATATTTTAAAATTGCCACATGCAGTAACTCACAGTGATGAGCTCAGCAAAACTAGAGTCACTAAATCTGGACTCAAATAGCCATTTCCATCATTCCCATAGTGAATCTAAGGACCGAGGGAGAAAGAAACACAGGAGGAATGTCATGATGTCATAAACTATACATCCCTTGACTGTGAAGTAGAGGTCATTAGGAAATAACCTCAAAAGAATTTCTGGTTAGGAGTGCCTGGGTGGCTTGGTCAGCTGAGCATCTCACTCTTGATTTTAGCTCAGGTCCGGATCTCAGGGTTGTGAGATTGAGCCCCACGTCAGGCTCTGTGCTGGGTGTGGAGCCTACTTAAGATTCTCTCTCTCCCTCTGCCCCTGCTCCGGCCCCCTCACAGCTCATACACATACTGTCTCTCTCTAAAAAAAAAAAAAAAAAAAAAAAATATTTAATCTTAAATTAAAAGAAAGAATTTCTCATAAAAAAAATAATAATAACTTCAGAGGGTCAATACACTGCCTGTTATGGGCCAAATTGTATTCCCCCCAAATGTTTATATGTTGAGGTCCTAACCCCAAATACTATAGAATGGGATTGTATTTGGAGATAGGCTTTTACTTTATTTTATTTTTTAATAGTTTTTTGGAACTTTTTTTTAGATTTTATTTATTTATTCATGAGACACCGAGAGAGAGGTGCAGAGACATAGGCAGAGAGAGAAGCAGGCTCTCTGCAGGAGCCCAATACAAGACTCAATCCCCAGGCCCTGGGATCACAACCTGAGCAGAGGCAGATGCTCAAGTGCTGAGCCACCCAGGCATCCCAGGTAAGGCCTTTAAATAGTTGATTAAAAAGAGGCCATGGAGGGAGAGCCCTCATCTAATTCATCTGGTTTCCTCATGAGAAGAAGAAATTTGGACACACAGAGACACTGGGAAATGTGTGCGCAGAGGACAGAGAGCGACATGTGAGGACACAGAATGAGAAGGTGGTCACACACATGCCAAGGAGAGATGCATGGAGTAGACTCTTCCCTTACAGGCCTCAGAAGAAACCAAACCCGCCAACACTTTGACCTTGGACTTTTAGCTGTCAGAATTGTGAGAAAATACATTTCTATTGCTTAAATCACCTGATCTGTGGTAATTTGTTATAGCTGACTTAGCAAACGAATACATCTCCTAACATAAGATCCTTTTGTCTTAATTTCCAAAGATTTTCCTTCTGTTGTATGCTATTGTATGTCAGCACACACAAGATGAAGATCCAGAACTGGTCTCTGTTACAATTTCCTATTAACCATTTTCTGACTATTTTCCCTATTTTGAGTGGTTTTGTTGCCTAATAAATGACACCAGTTTCTCTAAAATGTATACTTTATATTTATTTTCATAAATATCAATCTGTGATGATATCAATCTGTCAACTTGACTGGGCCACAGGGTGCCCAGATTTTTGAGTGACTATCATTCTGGGTGTGTCTGTGATGGTGTTTCTGGATAAGATTAGCATGTGACCACTAAAGCAAATGAGCCTCTCCAATATGGGTGGGCAGCATCCAATCCAAAACCTGCATAGAAAAATGAAAAGGTGGAGGAGGAGAGAATTTGCTCACTCTGCCTGACTGCCTTCAAGTGGGAACATCATCCTTCTCCTGCCTTTGAATTTGGACTTGGACTGGAACTCACATTATCAGCTCCCCCGCTTCTCAGGGCTTCATACGGGGAAACAAACCACATCCCCCACTCTCCTGGGTCTTCAGCTTGCTGACTGCAGATCTTAGGGCTTCTTAGCCTCCATAACAACATGAGCCAATTTTTTATAATAAATCTCTTTATATGTATTGGATTGGTTCTGTTTCTCTGGAGAATCCAGACTAGTATACAATCATTCATTATTTGAGTGAAAAATGGGGCTGTCACATCTGAGTATGAAGAGAGTAAATATCAGATAGTTAGAAATCCCATTTCCTTGCTGATTTAATCATACGACATGCCAACCTCCTTTTCCCTTATTAAAATAACAAAGTGTTATATAGTTGCATGTCATAAACTCTCATGTGTCACAACGTAATCCCATTGTCTCACTGGAATCATTGATGGCCTTGATGCTCTGGAAAGTTTTAAATTATGGCCAAATCATAGAGAGCCTTGCAATAAGCTTTTCTGAAGGAAAACCAAATTAGGGTAATCCATCAGCTGGTATTGAAAGACTAATTCCTTCAGCATCAAACTGCTTGAGTTCTAGGAAAATAGAAATTAATCAGATTAAAAATTGCCAAAGCTCCACCCAGTGGCATGTGCCCCTACCTGTCTCATGATATGAAAAGGGTGACCCCTCTACCTGGGCAAGATGCCCTCCTTCTCACCCACCGGGAACTCTCCCTCCCTCTCCGAATCTGTTTTCCCTCTACAGATCCAGAGTGGACACACACAAGACATCAAACATGGGTCCCTCTCTAATCTTGTTTTGTCACTTCGCCCTACAGCTCCTGTACCATTTCCTATTTCTCTCTTCCTTGACAGCAAAAATGACAGAGGAATGCATGTGATTATTGTGTCTCATCATTCTTGAGCTTGGTCTAGTCACTTCCGCTGAAGCTGTTCTTATCAAGATCACTGTGACCTTTGCATTACTGAGTCCAAGATTGCTCCCCAAGCCTCATCTTCCTAGACTTACCAGCAGCATTTGGGCTGATGAGCAAGGTCTCTTCTTGGGCACTCTTTCCTGACTTGGATCCAGGACACTTCTCTTAGCTTCTCTGCTGCCACACTGGCCACTCTTTCTATTCTTTGAGCTGCTTTCTCCTCATGGCCCTGACCTCCAAGACTTAGATGGCTGAGGGCTCAGGCTTACAACTACTTCTTCTTTCTATTTTCCTGACATTCATTCTCTCAGTAAACTCATCCAGATTGGGCCCTGAAGATAATCTAAATACCGGTAAATTCCAAATTTACATCTGCAGCTAGCCTAAGTTCCGGACTTGAATATACTACTGCCCATTGGACTTGCTGTACTCTTAGGGCCCTGAAAATGTTGAGAACATAATGGGCACTCAAGTTTTGTGAAATGAGTAACTGAGTGAATAAACAAAGGAACAGATGAACACATGAATGGGATGGCCATTCCCATTGACTCTTTGCATAACTTTGGGTGAGTCTCATAGCTTCTAGCTAGATTTTCTCATGTAAAGATAATCAGTGTGGCCTCTCCAGGTCAGTGTGAGAAGGAAGTTTGATGAGTTTGGAAAGAGAGAGTCAGTCTGGAGTGCCAGAAATCTCTATGGCTGCTCCCCCTTGAGATCAGATTCCTGCCCAGTGCACACCCCTGTGTGGGGATGGACAGGCCTTCTAGAGGTAACTGCTCACAACTTGGCTACAGGCACAAGAGCACATTTGCTGCAGGAACTGTGCTAATTGCACCATCCCCAAAAGGGTGCAGTATTCACAATCTTCTTCCCTGGATGGCTCAGGGGTTTAGTGCCGCCTTCAGCCCAGGGCATGATCCTGGGGTCCCGGGATCGAGTCCCAGATGGGGCTCCCTGCATGGAGCCTGCTTCTCCCTCTCCCTGTGTCTCTGCCTCTCTCTCTCTCTCTCTCTCTCTGTGTGTGTGTGTTTCTGATGAATAAATAAATAAAATCTTTAAAAAGAGAGAGAGAGAAGAACCTAGAGCCCCACCTCACCTCTGTCCCTGCTTGCATCATAAAAGCATCCCCACTGCAAATCTGTCCCAGGCATTCGCTCTGCTCTGCCTGGCCCTGGCAACTCCACTTAGGCCACAGCATGGTCACCAAATAGGCATGTGGTCACCCTGAGCCATGAGTCACACAGCTTCCTTACAAATTAATGATCTCTCGGTGGACTCTTCCAATGCTGGGAAACACCTGAGGGAGTGAGCCCCACAGTACAGAGATTCTGGCTTTTGACATGACAGTGCTAATCCTTACAGCTTGATGGAGGGCCAGAGGCTGTTCTCCACAACCTTACAGGACCTCAGGCTGGGGGAGTCCCCTGTCAAGGGCACATGCTGCTGACCCCACCTCTGTGGCAAGCATGAAGACTCTGGGCACCCCTGCAGTGCAGCTAATGGAGAAAAGGAAGGCTGTCCTATGCTTGGTTGGAGCTTGGTCTAAGAGAGGCCACAAAAAAGCCTTCAGTTTACTTCAGGGCATGGGCTTTCAATTAAAGTTGCCTGAAATACACAGGAGGCTTCTGGCCTACAGATGTCCAGGGGTTCCCGGTCGGCAATCTGGAGGCAGGTGACAGAAAACTTGGGCATAGTCTTGATTTCCAGAATGCCCTTCTCTGCCTGGAAATCCTCTGATCCCTCAGGAGCCACCTGAGATGCCATCCTCAAAGCCATTCTCTCCCACCTGCTAAGACACCAGTCTTGCCTACGGCTAGCACAGTGTGGTTCATTCAGCAGGACGCTGAGCCAGTATTAGCACTGGTCTTTTCCTCCAGACAAGGGCTCCTTCACAGGGTCCTTCATATTGCTGCTTCTGGTCCCCTTCTGAGGACCCCCAGGGCAAAGCTTGCACCCAGAGGACAAGCTGACTTAAAGCACAGGACAAAGTAGGCAGGACAGGAGATGAATAGAGGGAATGAATATGTTCCTGAAGCTCATGTAAACCAGATCACTTCCTTTTTTTTATAGCTACAGTATGTCTTGTTTTGTTTATTTTCATTTTAAATGCCAAAACAAGAGTACAAAAACTGGGATGTATTTAAATGTTAACATTTAAAAATGAACAATTAAAAATGAATCAGTATATAATTGTGATGTTCACATGGTAATTGTAAAATGAATAAAACATGTGGATCCCTAGGTAAGCAAGCATTGCAGGCCAGGCCTGGGACTCAAATGTCAAGTTGATGATGATGAAGTCACTGTTCAGCCTCTTAAAGATATTTCTGTGGTTGGCTGGGTAACCTCAATTGGAGATGAAATCCTGAATATGATGTGGGCTTTTGTGAATATGAAGCTCAAGCCAAAGGGGCTATGGTCTGTCCCTGGGAGGGGCTTGGTTGTGGAAGCCAGGCTGGCTGGGATGAGGGTCCTCACCATGAACTGGAAGAAGCTGGTCCTTACTGGAAAAAGCAGCATACCTGGAGGGTAGCTCGGCATCTGTGTGCCTGGGGGAGTGAGTGCATGTGGTGAAAGAACCTGCAAGACAGGGCCATGTTCCAGATCCGCAAATACAAAGGAAGGGCTTATTTCTGAAATGTTTATAAGATAAACTCTAGCAATAGTTAATTAAGATGTTCCTGGTTTATGAACACATTTTATGTCAGTTTTTCATCTGACTGAATACTATATTTAGGTTGAACTGGTCATACCACAAAGACATGACTTAAAAGTTTGCTTGTAAATCGCTGTGTAGTCAGAACTACGTGGACACGCTGTCCGCCACCCACAACAGAAAATACAGAAAACTGACCCTGCTGTGATCTGGGGTGGAGATGAAAGCTGGGACCACCAGGCTGCCAAGTTTTATTCACTATTTAAGTCTGACTGTGCTTGGCTTCATAAACAGTAATTAACTTGTTTACTTGAAGAGACAGTATTAATTGCAGCATTATTCAACTGGGTTTTTGTGCAGTTTTTTTCTAAAAGGCTAGCTTCAAATTAATCACAGGAGCTGGGTTTCTTTACGCTAGCTCCTAATTAAGTAAGCCTGGTAAGTACTGGGGCAAAGAATTCAGAGACAATTCAAAGTATTCAAGAACAATGCTAACACTTCAGTAAATGGCACACCCTCTTCAAAGGAGGAGAACTGCGCTTTCACAGAGGAGACCACCACTCCGCCTCTGGATCCAGAGGATGACGCTATAGCTCGTGGGGCAGGCCCGCCCCTGGAGAAGATGCTGCTGTGATGTAGGTGCCGAGGCAAGTGCACAGCGCAGGGGTTGGTGGATTCTCAGAGGGTGCGTCAGGCCTGGTCCAGACTCGTGTGGGAGCATGGTCAGCCAGCTGCAGGTGTCACTGGGATCTGTCTTTATAGCAATTACATGGGTGTAATGCTGGCCTTCGTGGTGAGTTGTCCCCATGGCTACAGAACATTCAGTCTTGCCTCAGGACAATGAACTGGTTTTTTGTTTTTGTTTTTGTTTTTTCTCCAAATATTCTATTGCATGAGTCTCCAGGAGCCCTCTGCCCATGTGGTTCTAAATATGCCTTCATTTTGTGGCTTCCCACCACCTTGACCGCCATTCATCATTTAGTTTTTCCTATTTCATGATCTTAACACTCTTCTTACTTCTATGTATTTTTCTTACCTGTCTTTAAATTGGGTTTAGGATTTGCCTATGCACTACACACACACACACACACACACACGCAAGAGAAAATTCGGGAGAAACACACCCTTGTCTGGTCCAAGTCCTGTTTGACAAGAGTCCTCCACTGTACTTTACATATTAAAAAAACAAATTCTTTCGCACAGTCTTCCTGTAGAGCAGATAAGCATGAATCTAGGCCTTGGAGTTGACTAGAATCGAACTCCAACCACTATAACTCTGTTGTTAAAGGTTTTTGATATTGTGGGGGGAAATCAAATCAACAGAGAAGAATGAAGAGATTTTTGAGGGTTTTTTTTTCCTAAAACGAACACACTTACATCTCCTGAAAAAAATCAAATTATATGTGAATCTTTGAAAGTAAAATGTGTATTGTGAAAATAAATATATATGAAAATTTGAAAGTACACTGTATAAAACATGAAATAAAGTATTAGGGCTGACAATATAAAACTGTTAAAATCAGCTAGGACATGTAAAAATAAAGTCAAGTAATATTTTATCTTTACTACAAAATGCATCTAGATGTATACATACACACACACACATATATATGAAGATATGCGTACACAGTCAGCTATCTAATTTGTTGAACCCCGTGCAAAATGAAAATGCAGGACATTTTCTCCAAAAACCAAGGAAAAAAATTTATTAAAGGTAATAACTATAAATCTTTCTTTTTTCTTCTGAATCTTCTCTCCGTAGATGTTCACAGTGTTTTTTTTACTTACTATATATTGTTTTGAATTTTTAAAAAATTAAATTTAAAATGTTAGCATGAATTTTAACATTTATATATGCAATTGCAGTTTTCAGTACAAAAATAAGAATATTTAACTCATCTGTAGAGTCTCCTGAATTGTACAATTTGTATTTTGTAGCTTGTTCTCCAGAAGACATGAATGCAAACTGGCTCAGAAAGTTGGAAGGAGGAAAGGAAGGGTCAGGCACCAAGTTGGCCTGGGGCAGTGTTGCCTGTATGTTGGTGGGAGAACTGACACCCAGGACTCTCCTGGAAGTCATATGGGACACCAACTACAACGATTTATGAGATAAGTCAAGATGAAGGACTCATGGGAAAGTGAGAAATAAAGGGTCCAGGTACTGAGCATTATGTCCTTTCAAATAGATAATCAAGTGCCATCTGAGAAGCTGTAGGAAATAGGGTCAGAGAAGAAGTGCCATTATCCACAACAAGTAAATACTGGGGTGGGGGATGAGTCTAAGTGTGATAAAAGCCCATTTGTCATATTAAGAATACAATAAATACAGTCAAAAATCATAATGTGTATTTTAAATGAGACCTAATTCTACACCAAAATAATAGGCAACAATGGAAAAAATAATACATTGGAGTACATTAAAATGAAAAACTTCTGTGTATCAAAGGACACAATTAACACAGTGAGAGTACAATCTATTGTGTGGCAGAAAACATTTGCAAATCACGTGAGAGATTAACATCCAGATTATATAAAGAATTTGTTTAACAGTAACAACCACAACAAATGTTAAAGAATTGGACAAAGAACTTGAACAGATATTTCTTCAGAGAAGATATATGGACAGTCACAAGCATCTTAAAAAGATGCTAAGCCTCACCAGTCATTAGGGAAATCTAAATCAAAACCACAATGAGATACTATTTCACACCCGTTAGGATGGCCACACATCAAAAACAAAACAGGAAATGAAGCAAGTGTTAGTAAGGATATGGAGAAATTGGAACTCTTGTGCCCTGTTAGTGGGAATGTAAAAAGGTGCAGCTGTTGTGTTAGGCAGTATGGTGGCTCCTTAAACAATTAAAAATGGAATTACCTTATGGTTCAGCAATTCCACTCTTGGTTATATAGTCCAAAGAATCGAAAGCAGGGTCTTGAAGAAAAACTTGTGAACCCATGTTCATGGCAGCATTGTTCACAATAGCCAAGATGTGGAAGCAACCCAGGTATCCATCAACAGATGACTAAATAAACAGAATGTGCTATATACATGCAAAGGAATATCATTTGGCCTTAAAATGAAAGGAAGTCTTGTCATATGCTTCAGCATAGATGATCCTCAAGGCCATTATGCTAAATAAAAATAAGTCACAAAAAGACAAAAAGTGTAGGATTCCACTTATGTGAAGTCCTGAGAATAATCTGTTCAGAGACAGAAGGTAGAACACCAGAGTGTGGGGGAGTGGAGAATGAGGAATTGTTGCTCAGTGGGTATAGGGTGTCAGTTTTGCACGACAAAGTGAATGTACTCAGCACTTTAGAATTGTACACTTGAAAATGCTTGAAATGATATATTTTGTTATGTGTATTTTGCCATAATTTAAAATTTTTAATTTATTTAAAAGTCTAAACAAGAGAAAGACTCCATCCTAGTACTCTTCTTCAAAATATTTTATCATAATTTGTAGAAATATTTTGGGCACTAATATGTATTGTGTTAAAGAAATAGTTAATTGAAATTTAATAATTTATTTATAATTAGATACATTACTAATATTTTGTGCATATAAAATTATTTTTACAAGTCTAACAAAATCAGTAAATTTGTAAATAAAATTATGCCTTGTTTATATCGTCATACAACCACAATAAGAGGTATCTGAAATGCAATGTACCAAATGCAAATGGCTTCCTAGGCATAGGATTTAGAATAATTTCTTCCCTATAGTTTTCTCTATTGTTTGAACTTTAAAAATAAAACTGTGAATATTTTTCAATCTTTATGAATTTTAATTTTGACTATAACAAATTCTCTATTTGGCATGGGTATTGAAACTGGATGCTTTGTTATCTTTATCTAAAGATTGGAGTTTGGGACCAGATGATCTATAATGTTCCACATTATAAAAGCATAATTCAAACTCCTTTTGATTTAAATAGGAAGGCTTTCTTTCCTTATCCTCATTCTAAAGGCTATGAAACCACATGTTATAGAGAAATAGCAGAAGTCAAATAATACAACCTAGTTGAAAGTGGAGTACTTTAAGCAAGTGATACTTTTTTAAAGATTTATTTATTTATTTTAGAGAGAGAGAAACAGCATGAGTGGGAAGGGCAGAGGGAGAGGGAAAGAGAATTTGAAGCAGACTCCCTGCTGAGCACAGAGGCCAATGCGAGACTCCACTTCATGACCCTGAGATCATTACCTGAGCCATAACCAAGAGTCAGCTGCTTAACCAGCTGCACCATCCATGTGCACATAAGTGGTACTTTTTAAATCAAATGTTGTAATGTCCAAACATGCCAATATGGATCATGAAATTAAAGACCAAAGATTAGTTCTTAATATAATAGACAGAAAAATATATAATGGTATGAAAAGATAGCAGAATTCCACAAACGTAAGAACAATTGATCTCACTCACAAACTGACACCTTTGTCTTGAAAAGCATGAGCTTAATGAACCAATGAACACTTGGATTCATCATCTATGGATTGGGGTCACTGGCATGACACAGTGGCAGGAAAAAATAAAAAGCAAGAAGACAAAATAAGAAATCTCTCTATATAGAGATATCATCTGTAATAGATTTTTAGTAATCCTGCCTGTTGACTTTTGAGATAATTGTGGTTAAATTAATGGAAAGATAAGGGCTTTCAGAAATTTCTTTGGGCTTTATAGTCCACAAGGGAGCAGGAAGTGCGGTTCAAGGCCACAAGTATCAACGTTTAATGATACTGGATGTTGGAAAAAGCTGGAGCTTAACACAGAGAAAAAATTATTTTGACAAGCTCTAATTCCCTTGTGTTCAATACATTCAAGACATAAGGGAGTTAAAACGTGAAATAAGATTGATACATTAAAAAAATAGGAATAGGGAATATGCAGAATGTTAATTTAGCTGTGCCCAACAAACAATTCTCAGGAGAAAGCAAGCAACATTTCCATCTTTATACATTTAGAGTTTGAAGGACCCCGAGAAACCATTCCAGGTGTAGAGAGAAAGAATCTGAGGCCCAGAAAGTCTAAGAGGTCACTCAAAGCACATGAGTTACTGGTTCTGGGTCCAGGATCAAACAAACACAGGACCACTTCTAAAGAATCCGTGGGGGTGGGAAATTGGAACTTGGACTGATGCACAGCAAGCACTTTGTGCAGGGCTGTTGCTGGAACCCCTTGGATCAAGGAGACAGCAAGCAATGCCTTTGTGTGGCCATCAGAAGTAGAGACAGCCAACTGTCACTTGTTAGGGCTGTCTCATGCTAATGTCTACCCTCCCTGGTGGTGGAAGAAGACAGGAAAGCTCATGGTGACTGTTCCCATGACAGCAGCAGCCTCCTTAACATCTTACCAGAAGATAGCTATGATGGGCATCTTTGAGTTAAAGCTCCTGCCCGGACCCTGCAGGCTTCTCCTTTCCACTTTGCACTCATCCACAGATGAGCTGTCCTTAATGCCATAATTTCCTTTCTATTACTCCTGTACACATAAAAATCCATCAATTTCTGCCCTGTGAAAATAAAATAACTTGATGCATTTAAAGTGAACATGATTATCTTTTTCAAACAATTGAAAATACCATATACACGCTAACATGTTAAAGGAAATGTAAACATATCTAAGTTGAAGGTTAACTAGTTTTAAAAACTCGAAATGAGGGCATAGGAAAGCAAGTCCCAAATAATATACAGCATGAATGTCTGCTGCCAGTTCAGCTCTGAGTTTCCCTGAAAACCAAATGGAAAAGGAAAAGAATCAGAAGTGCCCACTTGTCCCCAAAATGAAAACAACAGTTGATCAAAGGAAACACAGCTTTTCCCAGTACTGAAGTGTAAGATATATTCTGACACAGAGGGCTATGTATTAGCACCATTTCTGTGAGAAACTGTGTTGTGAAGTTTACAGGTTGTTTTGCCATCTCTCAATTAGTGCTATAACCATGACTGCTCTCCATAAATTGAAAATCTTTCATAATCTGACTCTTGCATTATTCAAAACCACCACTCCTATTTCTAGGCAGACTCACACCCTTACCTTACCTACCCAGGAACACACCCTCATCTGTCCCCACACTCCTCTGACATTCTTCTGTCTACCCTTTCCAATGCTCCACGTCATTTAACATCTAGGAAAAATGGGCCAGATTATTGTAGAAAACACCCTCTTACCCCAGGATCTTAACATCTTATTGTATTCAGCCAACCTCAGCACACCAGGAGGAAGGATTCTCCACCCCAGTTGACTCTGCTATTTGACCTCCTATGTGGGCACTTTGGGCTTCTTTACCCCAACTCCCATTGGAAGCATATATGCCATGAAAATGTTCTTCAGGAGTGAAGGATATCAACACATTCTCAGGTGGAAAAGAAACTAAGAAAATTTGCTACTAGCAGATCTACTCTAAAAGAATGTTAAATGAAGCTCTCTAAATAGAAAAGAAATGATAAAAGATGGAACTGTGAAACATCAAAAAAAAGGGGGGGGAATTATAAACAAACATATGAGTACAAAAAAAAAAAACATATGAGTACATACAAAAGGCTGTCCTCCTCTTTGAAGTTTCTAAATCATTTAATTGTTAACACAAAAATTATAACATTGTGTGATTCTTAATACATGTAGAAGAAATAGTTGACAAGTGTATTATAAACAGAGGAGAAAAATAATGTTTCTGCCTTCCATCTGAATGGATAAAATGATGACACAATAGGCTGTGAGGAGTCTCATACGTGTCATGTAATACCTAGAGCAACCGTTGAGAAGCTATGCAAAGAGATACGCTCAAAAACACTACAGATAAGTCAAAATAGATTCTAAAAATTATTCAAGTAAACCACAAGAAGGCAAGAAAAAACAAAAAGCAAAAGCAAACTCAAAACATCACAAAGCAGATTTTGGCCTTCGCATGTCAATACAATGTTACCTATAAATGGTTATAAATACAACAATTAAAGGACAGAGATTGGCAGAGTGGATTAAAGAGCATGACTCAACTATATGCTGTCTACATGTAAACCCGCTTTACATATAATAATGGAGGCACACTGAAAGTAAAAGGCTATATCATCCAAACATTAATCAAAGGAAATGAGTGGCTATATTAGTATCAGAGCAGACTTAATAGGAAAAAATTTCTAGAGACAGGGACGTTAAATAATGATAAAAGGGTCAATCCACCAAGAAAACAGAGAAATCCTAAATGTCTATCCAGCCTCAAAATCCATGAAGCACAAACTGGTGGAACTAAAAAGAAATAGGCAAATTCATATTTATCACTGAGGATTTCAACAAAGCCCTGTCCGCAATTCAATAGACCTTTTAGACAGAAACGCAGCAAGGCTGTGGGAGAACTCAAGGACACTGACAAGTGGGACCTAACACTTACACAACACTTACAACACTCTACCCAGAAGCAAAATACACATTTTTTTTTTCTGACAGCCCGTAGGACATATACCAAGATAGCCCATATCTTATGATATGAAACAAATCTCAGCAACTCAAAAATAATCGGCCTTATTCAGAATGTTTTCTCTGGTTATAGTAAAATCAGACATCCATGACAAAAATTACAGGCAATTCTCTAAACACTTGGAAACTGAGCAGTATGCTTCTGAATAATACATAGGTCAGAGAGGAAATCATGAAAGAATAAAACAAAAATGCATTTAATTGAATGAGAAGAAAAATATACCATCTCAAAATTTGAGAGAACAATTTAAGCAAAGCTGACAGTCAGCACTCTAAGACTAAATGCATACGTCAGAAAAAAGGAAAAGTTTCCAATCAATAATCTAAAGCTCATATCTCAAGAACCTTAGGAAAGAAAGAGCAGAGCAAGCAGGAAAAAAAGGAAATAATAAGGTGCAGAAATTCATGTGACTGAAAACAGAAAAATTACAAAGAAAATCAATGAAACAAGGAGTTGGTTCTTTGAAAATATCAATAAAATTGACAAACATCTGGGAAAATGGACAATAAAAAAGAGAGAGAAGGAGAGAACATACAAAGTACCAATATCAGGTATTGGACAGGAGATAATCATTATAGACTTTGCAGACACTAAAAGGTCCATAATAAAGAAATAATATGGACAACTCTACATAAATAAATTTGACAGATAAAATGAATTAATTTCTCAAAAAAAAGCACACACTACACAATTCACCCAACACATAAAGGATTATTTGAATAACTAGAAACTGCTAAGTAGGGATCCCTGGGTGGCGCAGCGGTTTGGCGCCTGCCTTTGGCCCAGGGCGCAATCCTGGGGACCCGGGATCGAGTCCCACGTCGGGCTCCCGGTGCATGGAGCCTGCTTCTCCCTCTGCCTGTGTCTCTGCCTCTCTCTCTCTCTCTCTCTCCTGTGTGTGTGTGTGACTATCATGAATAAATGAATAAAATCTTTAAAAAAAAAATAAAAAAAGAAACTGCTAAGTAAAATGAATTTGTAATGTAAAATTCCCATAAAAGAAATCTTCGCATCCAGATGGCTTCACAAGAGAGTTCCATCAAATACTGAGAAGGGAATTCAACACAATCCCTCCCAATAAATAGAAGAAGAATGGACATCACCTAACTCATTTTATGAAACCAGGGTTACTATGATTTTGAAACCAGAAAAAGACAGTAGAACAAAAGAAAACTATAGAGCAATATCCTCATGAACATACACATAGAAAGCCTTAAAATACACATAGGATCTCTGTATTATGTGTTATAATAGCATGTGAACCTAATAAATAGATTTGCAAGATAAAAAGATTAATAAAAAAACCTTTCATTTATTAATCTAAAGAACTTAGTCTATGAAAATATAGGTAATGTATTTTGGCTTTTTTTTTTACTTTATTTTTTAAGATTTTATTTATTGATTAGAGAGAGAGGGCATGAGTGGGGCAGGGGGGAGAGGCAGAGGGAGAAGCAGACCCCCTGCTGAGCAGGGAGCAGACAGTGTGATCTAATGACCCTAGGATCATGACCTAAGCCGAAATCAAGAGTTGGATGCTTCATGGACTGAGTTGCCTAGGAGCTCCTGTTTTGGGCTTTAAAGACAGTCACAGATTATTATGTGTGTGCTTATATTGGGTGAACTTAACAGGAAAATATATCAAAATAAAACTTTTTCCTGTCATTAAGTAATCTATTTTGTGTAGTTGGATAACTGAGCAATCTAAATTCAGATAAAACAAGGAGAACAGGCTGTTAATGTAGCACTGCTGGACACATTTGATTAAGTAATGCACTGTTGTCAGCCCTCTACAAAGAGGTGTCATAATCCTGGTATAACAGAATATGGACAGCAATTATGCAAAAAAATAACTTCAGATAAATCTATCTCCCTATCTATCTTCTACATCCCCATTTGTAAAATGAGAATTTTCCCAAACAGAGTGGTCGTGGGATGATGGGAGGCAATGTATATGCGATTCTATAATGGCCCCCTCACCATGTTGCCCATATACTAATGCCCAGGACCTAGGAATGGTGCCTTCCATGGCCAAAGGGTTTGCACATACAATTAACTTAGGGATCTTGAGCTGGAGAGATTTTCCTGGATTATTGAGGTGTGAACCAAGGCGGGTCAAAGTCATAAGAAGGACTTATGATGATTGAATCAGAGGTTGTAATGAAGCTCTTTGAAGATGGAGGAATGGACCACAAACCAAAAAATGCAGGCAGCCTCTAGAACTGGAACCGTCTAGGAAACAGATTCTCCCCCAGAGTTTCCAGCTCCCAAACTGGAAGATAATTCATATTTGTTGTTTTCAGTAACTACTTTGTGGTAATTTGTTATAATCTCAATAGGAAGCCAACACAATATGTAAATACAACATTTTGGACCAAGATGGAGTAACAAGGAGCAGACTTATCCTCTCAACCAAAACAAAAAAAAAAGACAAAATGTATGGAAAAATGGTATTTAAAATGTGGGATATTAGATGATAAAGGGCAATGGTCCCAGAGAGACAGAAAAAGAAAAGGTGAGCCCTCCAGTGATTTTAGCTTGCTCACTGCCTTGAGAGAGGTTGCAAATGGGATGCAATTGCATGGGGCAGTCAGGGAGCCCGGTCTAGCTGGGGTGCTCAGAGTGGGTTTCCAGGGAGGAGACATTTGCATAGGCGTGTCCCTGTGAGTCTTTGGGCACAGAGCCTGCACACAATGAATACTTTATGTCACCCACAGGAACCAACACACCTATTGTCACAGTCACTGGCAGGCACCATGGGAGTTGCTCAGCTCACCAAGTTGTATTACATAATTAATAATCACAAAAGGCTTCACGATGATTTCTATCACATAGCCCATGAAAATTATTTTCTTAGGAGCAAAAACGATACACATTTCCCTCTTTCAATGAAAAAGGATTTGTCAACCTTCACTTTATTTAAAAAAAAAAAGTCAACTCTCTTTTAACTGTCAGGAAAAACACCCTTCAGTAGAACTGAAGTTAATAAAGAAATACACCTTTAAATGTCCAACCGGCAGCAGCAGCCAGGGTCCTTTGTCTTCAGGAAGGTGAGGAATCGTGGCTAGTTGCTTTGTTCTCACTTTGAAAGAGCACAGAGTTCATAAATAATAAGCCCAAGTGGCAGCCAGCAAGTGCTCCAAATTTCTTGAGGCATCTGTCATTGCCAGAGCAAGGCACTGCTCTGGGTGTAGATTATTCCTGATGATTTATACATATTCTGAAACTCCCTCTAGAAGAGTCTGAGCAAGGGTGACAAATGTCTCTGCTCCTTCTTGGAACAAAGGAATATGTGTCATATAGTTGACTTCAACCATTGTTTCCTCTGGCATGAGCATCCTTTTGCTGGATATAATATTCTCAAACAAATAAACTATGAGATTCCATCAAGAAATGTAGGTGATGAAAATGACCCTTCATAGTTATTTGTTCAGAAAGGAGTCACTAAATATTCTGGAGATAGATATAGAATTTCTGTCTATATATGTATAGATTCATGGAATAGATAGATGGATAGATTGATTGATTGATGGAAAATAATTGCAGAGTCTGTTCTACTTACTAAATTCCCCAGGAGTCCAAATTGGACCAAGCATAAGTTTTACTTTTCAGTTGTCAGTGTAAACTCAAAACAGGAAAAATATAGCTCTATAGATATGTAGGATGAGTGTGTGCTGAAGGTTTTGTTTACTCGTTAGTGAAGGATGGATAGAATCATACAGCATTCGCGATGCCATTTGAAGAAATGGGTGTTTATAACTATCTTTTAAAAGTATGGGGCAGCCCCGGTGGCGCAGCAGTTTAGGGCCGCCTGCAGCCCAGGGCGTGATCCTGGGACCCTGGATCGAGTCCCGCGTCAGGCTCTCTGTATGATGCCTGCTTCTCCCTCTGCCTGTGTTTCTGCCTCTCTCTCTCTCTCTCTATATATATATATAGATAGATAGATAGATAGATATCTATCTATATATATATATCTTTCTCTCTCTGTCTCTATGAATAAATAAATAAAATCTTTAAAAAATAAATAAATAAATAAATAAATAAATAAATAAATAAATAAATAAATAAATAAATAAATAAAAGTATGTTATGGGCAGTCCTGGTGGCTCAGCGGTTTAGCGCCGCCTTCCGCCCAGGGCATGATCCTGGAGACCTGGGATCGAGTCCCACGTCGGGCTCCCTGCATGGAGCCTGCTTCTCCCTCTGCCTGTGTCTCTGCTTCTCTCTCTCTCTCTCTATGTTTCTCATAAATAAATAAAATCTTTTAAAAAATAATAAAAGTATGTTATAATAAGACTTCTAGATACAAAGCAAGCTAATGTCCTACAGGACAATAAAACAATGAGGCAGATTACCCCTTTCAACTTAGAAATCACTTGCGTTTCCAGAAGACATAGTTCTGTAAATTAAAATGTAACTTCACAGAGTGTGGGCTCTAATCATACAGTAAGTAGCAAAGTCAACTACATTCTTAGAAAACTAAATGATCCTTGCATATTAACCATGCGGATTAAATAGTGCTCTAATATAACATGGAAAGGACATGTCCTCTCCTTCAGCCTTATTTCAAGTTCAGACAAATTTTCTTACCACTGTGCTTCCTATCATCTTCGTTACAATGTCACCATTCAGTAAACTTGTATCATAGTTAGCTTCATTATGTGATAAACAAACAAACAAAAAAATCTGGCAAAAATCCGGAACTACTGAAGGCAGATAATATTCTTTATAGCATTCAAGTGCTATTTAACTTATTTAAATTTATATGGAACTGACTTCTCCTGTTCGCCACTATTGGATTATCAGTTTGGCTGAGTTCACTTGGAAGATGACTGCCCTCTACCCCTAATTTTTCATTCAGCTTGTGTCTGCAAAGAACCAGTATAACTTGCTGCCCTTTCTTGAGTGTCCCCAGAAGCAAGAGAAGCAAACAAATGAAAAAGCAGCTCAGCCAACTAAAACAAGGGAAAACATTTCAAACAAGGGTAAACACATGGTTTGGTGGAAGAGTCTCTAGCCTGAGTCACACAGGTGCTTTACAGATCCCACACTGGTTGGTTCCAGAGCACCTGGTGAGCATTGTGGCTAGTACATGTGTATGACTAGGAATCTCATTTATACAGGGCTGGATATTTCAAACAGCATGATCTGTAGACACAAATAACCCAAAAACATAGTGCAGAGTTCAGTTCAGAGATATCAAACAGAAAATTACTAATCCTTAAGTTTTAAATAACTTATTTTTTTTAATTGTGGGTAAGTAACTCAAGTTTTTTAAGAAGATAACAGTAAGCACTGAAGTTTCTATTATCCAGAACCAGAAGGTTGGTGTGGGTTTCTTTTTTTTTTTTTTCTTCATTCAAGTTCTAACTTATCCATAACAAATCACTTTATTTCTCTCAGCCTCAATTTCTTTAATAAAGTTATGCTGAATATGTTTCTTTGAGAAAAAGCACAGTTAACTCTAAAATGCTGTAAAAAGATTGGTCACTATATTTAACTTCTTCCTTTAAGTTCAAACCATTTGAAGATCTCTGTATTAAGAGTGCATGATCATAACTTAAAGTTTAAAAAAAGCTATCAATGTTAAGAAAATATATTTGGTTTATGTCATAAATAGAAAAAGAATAGTTCCTTTAAAGAGCATGTCTTTTGGAAAACATAATCAGGAGTCAACTCTGAAATAGATTCTGATTACAAACCAAAGTTAGACACTTTTACTTTCTTTCTTTCTTTTCTTTTCCTTCAAGTTTTTAATTTAGATTCTAGTGAGTTAGCGTACAGTGTCATATTAGTTTCCAGAGTAGAACTTAAGTGATTCATCACTTCCTACAACACTCAGTGCTCATCAAGGCACTTTCACTTTCTCATCTGTTTCTGAAATACCTAATATTTGCCTTTAGGGTTAAGGGCCCTGGAAAGAATTCTTGAAGCATGGATTTGGAGGTCAAGACACAGTTTGACTACAGGGCTAGAGATCCTTGCCAAGCCCCACACACGGGTGCTCTTATTCAGTAAAGGAAGTGCAGCCCCAAAGACAACTGGACACCCAGATGGTGTAGCAGCTTAATTGGCTTTTGGGGATGACATGGTTACCAAATTAGTAATTAGTTTTTGTTGTTCTTACAAAATTCATTCCACAGATCATCTGATACGTGTGATTTCCTTGACCTCTAAGAGTCATTATCATCACCTGGGAAAAATACCCATCCTTCCTCCATTGTACTCTAAGCAAGGAGAAAATATGTGGGTGGAGCTAACCTCTAGTGCCCTTTCCTGTTTTGTTGTTGTTGTTTTGTTTTGTTTAGAGAGAGTGCACACATGTGTGAGAGGAGGGGAGGGTCAGAGGGAAAGGGAGATTTTGTTTATTTATTCATGAGAGATCACAAAGAGAGAGAGATTCAGAAACACAGGCAGAGGGAGAAGCAGGCTTTATTGCAGGGAGCCCAATGTGGGACTAGATCCCAGGTCTCCAGGATCACGCCCTGGGTTGAGGGCGGTGCTAAACTGCTAAGCCCCCTGGGCTGCCAGAGAGAATCTCAAGCAGACCCCTTGCTCAGCGTGGAGCCCCATGTGGGGCTCTATCTCACAACCCTGAGATCATGACCCAAGCCAAAATCCAATCACATGCTTAACCCACTGAGCCACCCAGGAGCTCCCCTTTCCTATTTTTAAACAGGTTCTCAGGCAGCAAATTTGTTTTCTTCTGCTTTATTTTGAGTATTTTGCTATTCCTTTTCTAGTTTCTTAAAATAACTGATTGGAAATATTGATTATTGATCTAAATATTGATGAATGATCTGACATAGAAGGTTACTACTAGATGTATTCCTCTAAGCACTGCTTTGGTGGTGACTCACAAATTTCAGTAAGTTGTATTTTCATTTTCATATAATTAATGATATTTTTAAATTCCTTTGTGAGAATTTGATTATTCTCATGGATTATTTAGAAGTGTTTAATTTCTAAAGAGATGTTACCATGTCTTTCTGTTACTGATTTCTAGTTCAACTCCATTACAATCTGAGAATATACTTTATATGATTGCAATTATTTTAAATGTGTTAAGGCTCAATTTATGACACAGAATATATAGTCTATATTGGTGACTATCTGCATACACTCTAAAAGAATATGTGTCCTCCTGTTGTTACATGATATATCCAATAAAATGTCAGTTAAGTCCAGCTGCCTGATGGTGTTGTTCAGTTCTTTTTTTTTTTTTTAAAGATTTATTTATTTATTCATGAGACACAGAGACAGAGAGAGGCAGAGACACAGGCAGAGGGAGAAGCAGGCTCCATGTAGGGAGCCTGACATGGGACTTGACCCCAGGTCTCCAGGATCACACCCTGGGCCGAAGATGGCACTAAACTACTAAGCCACCAGGACTGCCCCAGTTCTTCTATATCCTAGCTGACTTTTTGTCTACTAACTCTGCTACGATTGAGAGAGTTGTGTTAAAGTCTTCAACTACAGTGTGGGTTTCTCTCCTTCTTTCAGTTTTTTTCCTGAAAAACGACCCCAATTCTAGAGACCACAACTTTTATTAGGTATCTATTGCTGGGTAACAAATCATTCCGAACTTATCAACTAAAAAGAGCAAACATTTGTAATTTCACAATGTTTGGAGAGTCAGAAATCCAGGAGCAGCTTAGCGGAGTCTACTGGCTCTGACTTTGGCTAGAACCTCCATCACTTAAAGGGCAAGGGGATCTGCTCTCAAGCTCACTCCCTGTGGCACTTGGTAGGAGGCTTTAGATCCTTGCCATGTGGATCTGTCTATAGGGCTACTTACAACCTGGCCCCTGACTTCTCTTGGGGCATGTGATGAGAGAAAGAGAGAGAGAGAGAGAGAGAACATGTGAGAGAGAGGTAGGAGATGCTGGGTCTTTTATAACATAACTTTAATTTTGGAGTGCCATACTGTTGCACCTAGCATGTTGATCACATAGACTGGCCCTGGAACAATGAGTATTCACCTGAGGGTGTGAATACTAGGTGACAGGTGTCATTGTCTTAGAAGCTAGTGACCACAGTAGTGGTCTATTCCTTCCCATATCTGGACTTTTTCTGTTGGTTTCTATGTACTATTTCATCCTTGAAATTATTAGTCAGGATTTTTCTTTCCATAAATATCTATTATTTTGTACTGCATCAGGACAGCATAGATAGTATGTTGTAGAGGACTTGGATTGTGCTATTTTCCTCAGAACAGTGTTGAATTTAACTCTGGAAGGCAGGGAAATCATCCCCAGATCACTGTGATCATGTAGGCCTGGGGTATACTTTTTCACAACAGGCATATTTCAGTTTTGCCTTTACTCCAAATGCATAAAGATTAGTCCTAGGCTGGAGCTTTTTTAGGGTTTCAACTGAATTCCAGAAGTTTTCACCAAAGTCTCTGCACTCAGGATAAACCCTAACTACTACTACTACTGCAGCATTTTCTGGCAAGTAATTGCTCCAGCTTACCTATGGTGCTTACCTATGGTACCTATGGTACCTTACCAGCTTACCTATGGTACTTACCAGTCCTGGCATTTTTTCCTCAGCCTTTGTGGCCCAAATGTTGGCCATGGGCTTCAGCAGAATCTCCACTCAGACTTCAGAAATTCCCTGGGCATATGCAGGGTCCCTAGCACTGCACCCCTCAAGCCCGCCCACCCTGGCCACCTCTCATTCTGCAGACTTTTTCACTCTGGCAATGAGCTCGCTTTTCCCACTGGAGCTCCACATCCCTGTGTCAACCAAGACAATGTCCTGGGAAGCAAGCCTGGATGGATATAGGGCTCACTGCATAGGCCTCTTCCTTTTAAGAATTATAATCTTGTATTCTTTTAATTGCACGTAGTGGGTTTGCATATTTTTTCTGAATTCTATCACTGTTTGTGATGGTTACTCCATCCAGTATTTATTTTTTAGAGTCTTTTAAACCATTTCACAAAGAATTCATGGATTGAGGGATTATCAGAATGAGAGCCCTTTAATTAACTTTTGGGAATGAAAGGGGCATCTTTTGAAGAGGGATTGATAAAAGATTAAATAACCCTTCACAGCACACACTAGTCACGCGGTACAAAGGACAATGATGGTGTCCTTAGCTGTTTCCTGGCACGGGGTTTTGTAACTTCTGTGCCATGTCCTGTTCTCAAAGAAAACATATTTTTAAGAAGACTTAATTGTTTTTCTTATTCTGTAACAAGAGAATAATTCCAAAGTCATTCAGAAGACCCCATCACTTCTGTATCATCCTCCTACAAACACACAACACACAACAACAGGAACAGTTGCTATGTTTTAAAAACTTATTTAAAAAACTCCCTCTCTTCTCCTAGCTTGTCCAATATGGCAAGCAGATTAGAGAAAACTTATTCCCACTTCTGTTTTGAGTATTTTACCTGTTGTTCTGATTTTTCCATGTAAAAGGGGCAGTTTTATAAGAAAGAGAAATCACAAGATCTCCGGCCATTTCCTTCCAACCTGTCCCCCTACTCAAACAAGTTCTCTCTGAACATATTTAGTTTTAGGCCTAGCCATTGAAATGTTAGATACTGGAATCAAGATCGAAGCATATCTTAGAAGAGCTGGAAATAACTCTGTGATTACATATGCAATTACATATGCAATTAAATATGCATACATTTAGAATAGTACAAAACATTGTGCTGGGCTTCTGTGGACAAGACATTGCAGGTCTGGTCCATCAATAACTCTCAGGGAAATAGCATAATGCAGTACAAATTAAAAATGAGTCATCTTCAAGAGTAAAATCATCTTTATTCTCTACCAACTCTATAAAAATAGAGATGGACGTAAAAGAATATTTATTTAAGGAAATGCTCATGACATCATCTCCAAAGAAAAACAAAAATATACATGGGACAGCATTTCATTTGTTAAAAAAAGTTTGTGAAAATTTAGTTCTGTATTTGCCAACACAGAATTTTCACTGATAGTCACTTTTTTGGGGTCAAACTTATTTTATCCCATATTTTCCAAATTATATAAAATAACATATATTTACTTTTATTTTCACCCAAAGTGAGAGCATTTTACTTTTTTTTTTAAAAAAAAGAAAAGTATTTTAAAAACAGAAACAGTTTTAAAACATTGTGCTAAATGAAAGGAGGCAGTCTCAAAAGGCAAGTTGATACTTGTATGATCCCATTTATGTGAATGTCCAGAATCGACAAATCTGTAGAGAAAGAAACTAGATGAGTGGATTTCAAGAGTTGGGGTTGATAGGGTCAGTGAATGTAGAGTGACCGCTATTGTATATGAACTATATTTTAATTAAAAAATTCAAGTAAAATTTTTTAGGAAAAGAAAATATACTTCAGTTGTTATTTACTGCTACCCATTTCTAATCTGTTTCTTTAAAGAAGAAAAAAAGCTTTAATAAGATATAATCCACATATGGGGCACCTGGGTGTCTCAGTTGGATGAGCGTCTCACTCTTGATTTCGGCTCAGGTCATGATCTCAGAGTCATGGGATCGAGCACTGAGTGGGGCTCTGCACTCTGTAGAGAATCTGCTGCAGATTCCTGCAGAAAAGACAACCATGATGATAGAAATTGCATTGAATCTGTAGATCATTTGGGGGAATATTGTTATCTTAACACTAGTAATTCTTTGACGAAGGAATATGGAATTTCCTCACATTTATTTAGGTATTTCATCTCTCTCCGTGATGTTTTATAGTTTTCAGGTTATAAGCCTTGTGTTCCTCTTAATTCATTAAGTGGTTTACTGTTTTTGATGCTATTGTAAATGGAATTGTTTTCTTAATCTCATTTTAGGCGCATTCATTGTTAATGTGTGGAAATACAATTGATTTTGGCTTGTTGATCTTGTTTCCTGCAACCCTGGTGAATTCATTCATTAATTCTAACAGATTTATATTGGACTGCTGGGATTTTTATGTTTAAAAGGTCATGTCTTCTACAAAGAAAGATAGTTTTTTGTTTGTTTGTTTTTCCTTTCTGGTCAAGATGCTTTGTATTTTGTTCATTTTCCTAATTGCCTAGGATAGGAAATACAATATTGAAGTGTTGAGATCTGATATTTTGTCCTGTTCCTCATCTTAAGAGGAAAGCACTTAGGCTTTGACCACTACCTATGATATTTTCTTTGAATTTTTTTTTTGTAGCTTATCTCCAGAAGGCTGAGGAAATTCTCTTCTATTTCCAGTTGGTAAAGTGTTTTTTATCATGAAAGAGTGTTGGATCTTGTCAAATCCTGTTTTTGTGTGTGTCTGCTGAGAGATTCACGTGGTATCTGACCTTCCTTCTAGCAATAGGGTGTATTATATTAATTGACTTTCAGATATTTAACCACCATTGTATTGGTAGGATAAATCCCACCTGGCCAAGGTGTAAAGTCTTCTTTACATGTTTTTGGATTCATTTTGCTTGTGTTTTGCTGAGAATTTTTGCTTCTGTTTATAAGGTTTACATGTCTGTAGTTTTGTTCTGTTCTCTATCTTGCTTTTGGCACCAGGGAAATGCTAACATCATAGGATGAATGAGAAGAGTTGCTTCTGCTTTTATTTCTTGGAAGAATTTGGAAAGGATTGACATGAAATCTTTGTTTGCTGGAAATGACCAGTACTGTCATCTCAGACTCAGGCTTTCAATTTGCTTAGGTACTATCAGATTGTTCACATTTTCTGTACTTTGTAGTTTATGTATTTCTAGGAATGTCCCTATTTTGTTTCACCATCTAATTTGTGGGTATACAGTTGCATATAGCATCCCTTACAATGCTTTTATTTCTGGCATGTCAGACATAACACCCCTTTCATTCCTGATTTTAGTATTTTATTTAAGTTTTTTGTTTTTTAAATCTAGCTGAAAGTTTGTGAATTTGCCTTTTCAAAGAAACTGTTTTTCTCTGTGGTCTTTCTATCTTCCTTATCACTTACTTCTAATGTAATCTTTACTGTTACAGTCCTTCTGTTTGCTTTGGGTTGAGTTCATTCTTCTCTTTCCAGCGTCTCAAGATGGAAGTTTAGATAATTGATTTGAGATTATTCCTATGTGTTACACTCACAACTGTTAATTTCCCACAACTATTATATGTTCTTTACATTTTGGTAGGTTATTTGTTGTGGTTGTTCCACAGTATTCTCTAATTCTGACGTGAGTTCTGTGCCCATTCCCCACCTGCACCCCTGAAGATTTGTTTCCTGCTCATTTGGTTTTTTAGTCATGACTGGACTCATTCTTTGAAGTCTGTTTCCCCCACAGCATGCAACTTCTGGTGTCCTTGCTCACTTAAAAAAAAAAATCTCTAAACCTCACCTCCTTTGTGTCACCCCAGAGTCAGCACCATTTAGTGGCAGCCACTGATTGGTCAGAGTTGTTTAAGCCCCTAGACCAGTGAGGCTTTCATCTTTTACTGTTGGATCTGTGCATGGCTTAGAGACTGCTATCACTGTTCAGGGAGCATGTGAGTGTGTCCTGTAAACAGCCATGTATTTGTACCTCTGAAGTTCACTCTCTAGATACTCCTCAGAGGTAGGGTGGGGTGGCCTGGGATGTTCATATAATATCCCCGACCAACCAGAATGATTGTGGTTTTGGGTGAGCTCTATGTGAACTTTTTATTTTTTAAAGTAATCTCTATACCCCATGTGGGGTTTGAACTTACAACCCTAAGATCAAGAGTTGCATGGTCTACTGATTGAGCCATCCAGGTGCCCCAGGTGGGCTCTATTTGAATGTTTCCTTCCCTAATCTTCCTTTTAAGCTTCCAGCTTTTCTGTCTCTGCTCGTATCACACTCACTTATTAGTTCCCAGTAGTGACCAGCTAATCACTTGATTGTTTTAAATGACTACCTGGGAGCATATATTGCTCAAAAATCTAAGCCAAATTAGGGAAGTGGGAGGGCCAGAGGGTTGCCAGTCTTTGAGACCCCTGGGCAGAACCTCTGCACTCTGCAGCAGAAGCTGGGAGCAGGGATAGGGAACCCACTCTTCACAAGTAGACACACCTTGGTCCTTCCTGTAGGGCAGAGCTATGTGTGAAGGAGTTGGGGTAGGTGGCAGAGGGTGATGCCAGACCAGGTTGCCACCTCTACCAAGTATAGACCTTCCTAGCATGCAGCTGGGAGAATGGGCTTTGCAATGAATAACCAGCTATTGAATATATGTATATATGTGGGATAGATCTTCCATCCTAGAACGCTAGCAGAGATGTAAGCTGCCATTGGCTCCTGAGCTCACCCCCAGAGCAGTCCTTACTGCAGTGGAGGAACACGTGGCTGATCTCTCCACCACTGCCCAGCACATGCCCTACCTTTGTAGTGGGAGGTAGTAGGTGTGGACACTGCCCCGCAGCTGCCACCACCTGCTTTGTGTTGGCTCTCCACAGCACAGAACTGTATAATAAGAATTGTATAATATAACAACTGTATAACTGTATAATATAATATAATAAGAACTGTATAATAAGTGGGTTTTCAGACTTTCTGGGGTACTGAATCCAATAGGAATAGTTCCTCCCTTGCCTATCCCCACCACAGAGTGGGTGAGATGGGAAATACCAGGAGACCGCTGAACCTACTGGAAGGTTCTTCTGCAAGGCAGAACTGTGGGTGCATGCACGACTACCTCCCCTGGTCTGGGTGTCAACAGATTGAGCTAAATAAATGGTCCTCAATTTCTTGCAAGCCCTTTGATCAATCTCCAGAGACTCTGAATGATAATTTTTGCTAACTTTCATCAGTTAAACAAATGTGTATCTGGAAGAGCAGTTTGCCTAAGCTCCTAACACTGTCATCCCAGAAGCCCTGCTCATCACTTATTCTTTCTGGGACTAAACCTTGAATTTACAGATATTTTATTCTGGTTTTGCCTCTTCACACCCATTCCCAACAATGAATGTTTAGCTTTTTGAGGTCAGGCAAAGGACCTTAGATTTTTGCAGTGACTAGAATCTAAGATATCATTAAATGGAAGGCACAGAAAAGCTTTAAAGTTAAAAAGATAATGAGATGATATCACATTAAAATGAAGACACCAATTGAAAGATTATCCCTACAATTAAATTATAAAATACCTATGCCTATTAGATCATCAAGAAAATAAAGCATTTTTCTTCAACAGATCAATGGGTAGTATTTTCCAATGTCAAATTTATTTTCTTTGAGTATCTGCAAAGCAGAAGATATATGGCTAAAAGCTTCCGAATGTAACCATCTTGCCTTCCTGTGTGCATGGATCTGTGAGTTCTGAGAAGGCAGGAGAAAATCTTTATTTTAAATCGTGTGAAATGAGAGGAACCATGACCAATAATACACTGCCGGGGTGGCTGGGTCTGTTCAGCTCGTGCAAACAAACAGACCAGGCTGTGGAAAGGGTTGTCCTGACAACTGGACTTGACTGACCCAGTGTGTCGTTCCTGTTATGAATATGCAACTATCATTTCTTTTGTTCTAAGCCAATTACGAAAAACATAAAAATTCAGTACATTTCTTTAAAAGCAGAACAAGCACAAAAGAAAAGGGATGCTCAGAGCACTAGGTTGTTTTGAATGCAAGGGAAACTCTTCAAAGTAGTTCCCATGGGCTGCTGGGAGGCTGCTCCCCAGAGCCCCTCACGTGTGGTATTCTTCACTTGCAGACCGTACCCACACCTGCAGTCCTTACCTGTGGCCAACCCCCAGCCGTTTAATGATCCACAGCCCACTGTTTGCAGGCACAGCACCACCTCCTCTTCCCTGTCCTCCAACACACGCACACAGGTGTTCTCCATCATGGGGTAGTGTCTGGTCCAAGAGGACAAAGTGGCAGGGCTGCATCCAAGGTGGAACTAGGAAGGGTACAGGACGGGGTGAGGAACTCCATTTTGGAGGCTCTGGTTAATTCCTGTGCCCAGAGCAAGTGCTGACCACACAGGAGTGCCGCCTCCACTTTCTCTGCCTGTTGCTCTCCACGGCCCTTCATTCTCCACACATTATCTCTTCCTGTTTATCGGATTACTAACTGACAGCTTCCCTGATTTTTGCCCCCCACTGCTAAGTTAGGACCAACCAGAGAGAGCCAAATGCTCACCCCTAGCCAATCACCTGGGATGCCCCCTTCTGGTTAGCCTCCCTACAGCTTCCTGAGCCGCCAGCCTCCAATCAGAAGCAGAGCCAAAGGCTTCCCCTTCTCTCCACTATGAATCTTTGCCTGCCTATGAGTCTCTGCAAAACTCAAGTTATGGTAGCTGATGCCCTCATGAAAGCGAGCTCTAGATAAGTAACCTTGGCCTGTTCCCAGTTGGTTGAGGTGCCTTTGTTTCTCCACTATGAAGCAGCTGGTAGACATCCAAAAGAGTAAAGTATCAGTCCTTGCTGATACTTTCAACACTAATCCTGACTCCATTCAACACTTTTTGTAGGAGTGCATACATTGCTGATGAAGGAAGGAGCCTTGTCCACTTCTCTTCTTCTGTTTAATAAATTAACCAGCTACACCTAAAACCATGCTGTGGGTTTGATCAGCATGATCTAGACAAGTAGTATCCATAGTCACAATAATCTCCTTCAAAACTGAGCATTATTTTTGTATGAGGTAGCTCATCATAACCTTCGAACCCCTGAGTATTCCTGCTTATGGGTTCTGTAAGGTAGAAACTAGAAGGTTCTCAATTAACAGAAAGATGGTCTGCAGCTCTCTGCTCGGGTGTGAGCTGAGTGAACATAAGCCATCTGGAGCTGATGGGCTCAGCTGTGAACTCAAGAGATTGCTCAGGTGATCTCAGAACCATGTCATATGCATACAAAAATTGGTGGCCCAGGCCAAGAAAGAACTCACCCAGCTTGAATATATATCATTTGTATTACCCAATCCATCACCATATTCCTAAACACTGTTAAACATGTAATTAGAATTAGAATTTTTCCGTAATGTCTCCCAGCCACCCAACAGGAAAACATAGCATCAAGTGGTCTGATTCTCCATGCATCCCCCACCCTCTGCATCCACCCACCACACATACATACAAGCACAGCATATATTTGTGTACATCCACAAATATCCACAGGTACTAAGGTAAGGTTAGTGAGGCAGTTATCTCAGATGCAAACTTTAAGGAAAGGAGAGGGTCCAGAACCTGAGCAATCAAGATTAAGAATATTTAATTCACTATCTTTAAAACCAAAATTAATGTGGAAAAAAACACAATAAACAAAATATCACAATTCAAAATAAAGTCAGGATCCCACCCTACATGTGAATAACCATCCTGCCTCACCTGCTTCCCCCTAGTAAACTTTATTTACAAAAATAGATGGTTCATAGCTTGCCAACTTTATTTTTCAGAAATAGGTTTCCTTTTTAAATATTGAGAAATGTTATATCGGTGAAAAATATGGTCTGCTCTGAAAATTAGTATTAAGACAGCCTCACAAAATAAGATTATCAATGTATCAACTCTAGGGTGACAGGGTGACAGTATGTCCCAATATTCGAATCTGATACGTGATAATAAAACTACAAACATGACGAGTGAATTTGAAACCAAGCAGAATTTGAAAATTTTTGAAGATTTGATCTATAACATTTAAAATAGCTCTTCAGGAGTCCAAAAGTCAACCCATTGATCTGGGAGGAAGAAACCAGTCAGGTGAATAAAAACTTCACACACTGCAAGGTTTTCTTAACATTCATTTATTGCATGAGTGCATCTTTCCATTATATTCCCATGCCTTCCTCTGATAAAGTGCTGAGTACTATATTTCAAGTTGTCATATCTAAGGCTAACTTCTGTTTATTATTATATAGGATAGTCACTTTCCCACACAAACTCTCTCTCTTAGGAAGGTAAACCTGCCATGCCTTCTACATTTACTATACACCATGCCAATGTCAACTGCAATCGTATTTTCCCTTCAATGGGGTTGTATCTCTTCCAGTTAAAGAAAGAGCACCTCTCTTTGAATTGAAGAACAGGGTTTTCATACATCTGTGAACTTGTATGAGCACAGTTCCCAGCCTCCTAAATTCGATCAATTTTTATCTCTGTTTTCCATTTCCTTTTTCTTTTCCTCCTAGCTTTAGTGATTTCCTCTCCTATTCATATCTTTCAAAATAGGCTACCATGACCAAAAGACAAAAAATAGTTTTTTCTCTAAAATTATTTGAAAACAGAACATAACAGTTACTGTTGAGGTCTTTGAGATTTACATTGGTAATAAATTAACAAAAAAAAAAACAGAAAGAAGTATATGACCATGTTTATGACTGTTATCTTTCAGAGGAGCATCCTCAAAAGTGTATAAACTCTTCAGGGAACAGTCTAGGAAATTCTACTTAACCCACTTCTTCTCTGGTATGTTTGCTAACTTTTACTTTTCTGAGTTTGACAAAAATTTGCAAAAACAAAAATCTATCAAAATCCCTAGCAATGAGCTATCTCCACAATACTGAGCTTCCTCTTGTGAATCAGGAGGTCTGTGTTTGGCTAATAAGGAACTACAAATCTAAAGATGGTAAATTGCATTAATGTCAAATACAAAAAAATCATGGACATAAAGAGACTCAAGAAGTCCTGGGATCCAAATGCCCCAATATCCACCCCTTAGTTTCCACCTTCTTCACTCTGTTCTATTTCCTAGCTAGACGACTCTTCTTCTGACATCTCTTTGCCACTTTTCTCCACTGCTCAAAACTCTCAAAGACACCCCATTGTGCTCAAGGATTAAAATTAAGTGGCTTTGCCTAACAACACCATTCCTAATCCCTTCCTTGAGTAGTATAATGAAGCAACAAGCATGTTGGTAAAACTATAGCAAACCAAGACCACATATTAAAAGTATGAAAATGAGGGTCATTGGGGTGGCTCTGTCCGTCTGCCTTCAGCTCAGGTCATGATCCCAGGGTAATGGTATCAAGCTTCAAATCCAGCTCCCTGCTCAACAGGGAGTCTGCTCCTCCTTCTGTCCCTCTCCCTGCTTGTTTTCTCTCTCTCTCAAATAAGTAAATAAAATATTTTTTTAAATAGTATGAGAATCATAGGAATTTCCAATTTAACAGAACTTGTGCGTAATTAAACTACTTCATATTTTCTGTTTATGGAGTTTTCAGAAAAGGAGCTCCATTCTCATAGTTCTTTTTCATTCCCTCATCTCTGTAATTGTACTACCCTCAGCTAGGTGGTTTATTGTAAACAAAGGATTACAGGAAAATATTTTTTATGTGGGGAATTATTACCATTGTACATTGATAGTGAATAAAAATCCTTCATATGCTATATGATTTGAAAATATTTTCTCCCACTCTATGAATTCTCTTTTAATTCTTTTAACATTATCTGTTGCAAGGAATAATTTAACATTTTTTACAAATGTTAATTTATCAGCATTTTCTTTTATAGATTATTTGTTCATTGTACCTGAAAACTCATACAAAATCCAAGGTGAGGGGATCCCTGGGTGGCGCAGCAGTTTGGCGCCTGCCTTTGGCCCAGCGCGTGATCGAATCCCACGTCGGGCTCCCGGTGCATGGAGCCTGCTTCTCCCTCTGCCTATGTCTCTGCCTCTCTCTCTCTGTGACTATCATAAATAAATTAAAAAAAAAAAAAAAAAGCCAAGGTGAGCAGATTTTCTCCTATATTTTCTTCTAAAGGTTTTATAGATTAATGTTGTACATTAAGGCATATAATCCATTTACTGCTAAATTTTATATACAATGTGAGGTATGTTGTCAACATTTATTGCATATGTACATCTTATTGTTTCAACAACATCTGTTGAAAGGAGTACCTTTCTCCATCGAATATCTTTGAACCTTTGTCAAAATGAGTTGACAATATACATATTGTGGGTTTAGTTTTAGACATTCTATTCTGTCCCTTGATCTCTGTGTGGACCTTTTTGCCAATAACATAATGTCTTAATTGTCGTAGCTTTAAAGTAAGTCTGGAAAACTAGTATACAAGTCCTCTACCTCCTTTTTCCTTTTTTCATAACTGTTTTGGCCATAGTACTACCTTTGTCTTTCTATTATCTTAGAATCAGCTTTTGAATATCTATAGTCTTGCCAGGAACTTGAATGGAATTTCATTGAATTAATAAATCAGGATAGAGAAGATTAATATCCCAATAGCATTTAGTCTTCCAAACTGTGATCCAATAATATCTTGACAGATTTTAGATCTTATTTGATTTCTGATTTCTGTACATATTTTGTTAGATTCATATGTGATGTATTTCATTTTTATTATTCTACTTTAAGTGGTATTCTTTTTCATTTAAAATTCCAATTATAAATTCCAAGCACATAGAAATGTAATTGGGTTTTTAAAATATTGATCTTGTATACTGTAACCTTGCTAAAATTACTTATTAGTGTTGGGAACTTTTTGGGAGATTGTTTAAGATTTTATATGAAAAAAATATGTTTTATTTCATTATTTGCAATTTGTATGCCTTTTATTATCTTTCTTTGTTGCACTGGCTAGCAATTCTAGTATTATAATCCATGCAGTGAGAAAGAACAACATTGTTTTTCTTGATCATTGGGAGAAAGAATTGAATCACTCACCCATCACAGAGGATTTTTGTTGTAAATTTTTGTAGATGTCTTTTTATTAGCCTTATTAAGTTTTGCCTATACTTAATTTAATGAGAGGTTCTTTTTTATCATGAAGGGATATGAGATTTTGTCCAATATTTGTTTGGATCCATTGATATGATCGTATGCTTTCTTATTTAGATCTATTAAAATGGTGAAATGCATTTGATGTATTTTTTAATGTTGAATGAACCTTACATTTTAGGAAAAAATTCTACTTGGTCATGGGAGAGGGCTGAGAATTAAATTTAATATTTTATTGAAGTTTTATTTTATTTTTATATAATGTAAAAATTCAGTTTATTCATCTGTTTATGACACAGTATACAAGAGGCAAACTGTTTCACATCATAGATTTCACTTCCAACTCCTTGGAATGTTTATTTTTTTGAAGGAGAGACTAGACCTGAGAGGCAGGCAATGCTTAGGCAACTAAAATAAGGATAGGGAGGGGGCTATGCTAACACCATCCTCACAAGGATGGGCATAAGGGGACTGTTAGTCACAAGCTATTTTCTAGAACTGTTACCTGCAAACAAAGGGGCACCACTCTTAGACACTCATGCCGTGATGGGCTTCTGTCCTCCCTGCCACACAGGTACAGCAGTGCTTTCTGGTAGTTGCCCTTGGTGTCTTGCTGGATGTAGTAGTACAGGTACTTGCCGTACTTTCTCTTGAATTCAGACCTAATTTTCAACATGTCCATTTCACTGTGAGAGACCATGATTCTAATCAGGACTTTATCATGAGTCCCCTTGCCCTTCATGGAGTCGTACAGTTGGTCAGCAAAATACAGGGGCTTATTCTGAATGCACTGGACCAGGTTCAGGAAAGCATTTTCCAGGTCTCCTTTGACCTCCTTCTTAATGCTCTCCAGCATGTCATAAGGGCAGTAGCTCTTGTACCTTTCAAATACTTTCTGGAGGTGACACACACTCCTCTCAGTCATGATGCTGATCCATTTGGGCACATCAGTTCCTTTCCTCTTCACTCCAGCATCATAGAGATCCTGGGCATCTTGGTCAATCAGTTCATAATTGATGACAGAGCCATCCTCTGCTCTTCTACCCTTTGCAAGGGCAACCATCAGCTTGCAGAAGTCATCAGATGTGTCAGAAATGATGTCCTTCTCCAGATCGGTCTTGTAGAGGTCTTTTTTTTTTTTCTTTTTCTTTTTTTTCTTTTATGGGCAGAATTAGGACTAAGGACTAAAATCGAAGTAAGTTCTTAGATTTTGTTCTTCAGTAAAGAGTGGTGTTAGAAAATGCACTGTGAGAGAAGAACATTCCATTTTGGGCCTAGTCCAGAAATACTCACAAGGGTCACTTACACTGACCTTATTTTCCATTTGAGTTAATCTGTGGGTAGCAAGTCACACCCTGTTACCAACCAGATCTTTCTAAGGATCTTAAAATATTCAAATTGGATTTTTTTTCCCCAAACCCCTGAGACTCACAGAAAAGTCACATATTAGACCAGAGTCTAAGCTACACCTCCCTGTTGGAACTCAGTAAAACAATGGCATGCCTCCTTGTTGGGAGCACCTACCTGTGATCTCTGTTGCAGATTAATTAACTGAGTTAATTAATTTAATGAACTATTTTTAGTTTAAACTAAAAGGAATCTTAGATATAAAGTTTCATTTCTGAGAGGCCGTGTTGCATTCTGCGGCTAGGAGAGAAGCCTCTTATTTCATACAGAAATACACCCAGTGCTCATCCTGTCAAGTGTCCCCCTCAGTGCCTGTCACCCACTCACCCCCACCCCCTGCCCTCCTCCCCTTCCACCACCCCTAGTTCGTTTCCCAGAGTTAGGAGTCTTTATGTTCTGTCTCCCTTTCTGATATTTCCCACACATTTCTTCTCCCTTCCCTTATATTCCCTTTCACTATTATTTATATTCCCCAAATGAATGAGAACATACACTGTTTGTCCTTCTCCGATTGACTTACTTCACTCAGCATAATACCCTCCAGTTCCATACATGTCGAAGCAAATGGTGGGTATTTGTCATTTCTAATGGCTGAGTAATACTCCATTGTATACATAGACCACAGCTTCTTTATCGACTCATCTTTCGATGGACACCGAGGCTCCTTCCACAGTTTGGCTATTGTGGACATTGCTGCTAGAAACATCGGGGTGCAGGTGTCCCGGCGTTTCATTGCATCTGTATCTTTGGGGTAAATCCCCAACAGTGCAATTGGTGGGTCATAGGGCAGGTCTATTTTTAACTCTTTGAGGAACCTCCACACAGTTTTCCAGAGTGGCTGCACTAGTTCACATTCCCACCAACAGTGTAAGAGGGTTCCCTTTTCTCCGCATCCTCTCCAACATTTGTTGTTTCCTGCCTTGTTAATTTTCCCCATTCTCACTGGTGTGAGGTGGTATCTCACTGTGGTTTTGATTTGTATTTCCGGTCTTGTAGACTCTGTTAATTTCCTGAAGTTCTTGGTTGGTCCTTGAGCAGATGATCTCAATGAGGGAGTCCTCATCAGTCTCCAGCCCCTTCATGGAGGCTTTCAGTTCAGAAGCGTCGTACTGAGCAGGTGTTTTCAATAGGCCCAAAATCACAGTCTCCAGGTGGCCGGCCAAGGCTGACTTCAATGCTGATGCAAGTTCCTTTTTGGTCCTTCTCTGGTAGGCAATGGCAATGTCCTGTCTCTCTGTTCATTGCTGCGGTTGGTCAAAATGTTGACAATGGTGATCTCATCCACACCTTTGGTCTTGATGGCTGTTTCAATGTTCAGAGCATCACGCTCAGCATCAAAATTGGTGTATGCTTTGACCGACCTGTATGCACTCCGGGGTGTGAAATGATCACCCTCCAAGCTGAGCTTGCAGAGAATTTCGTGAACAGTAGACATTTTGAAGGAAGCTGGGCCGTGCGCCGAGATCCGCGAGCATCCCTGGTTGCAGAGCCTTTATTGAAGTTTTAAACTGAATCTCAACATGTGAAATTGACCAGAAATTATGGAATGTGCAGGAAGTATTACATGATAAGAAGGATAAATTCAACAAACATAGGTGAAGATAGTGCGGGAAAATTAAAAGCGTTTCATGATATACATCATTGATTGAGTCAGGACCACCACATAAAGCAGTATACTTATACACAAACATAGGTACTTGCACAGTAAACACTCATATGCACAGATACACACTCATATAAACGTGTGAAAATTGAATACCACACAGCAGTTAAGAAGAATAAAGTACATCCTTGTGCTAACATGGATACAGCATGATGAAATATTATTTAGAGTAAGAAGACAGTTGTAGAATGAGGCAAATCGTACCCTACCACCTATGCAAAGTTTAAACATAGCATAAAACTATTCTACTCTGTGTGTGTGTGTGTGTGTGTGTGTGTGTGTGCACGCGTGTGTGTTAGTTTAGGAAAGTCTGCAGGGTCACAGAAGTGAACATGCACGCATGTACATGTGTACACATGTGTGTACGTGGAAATGGACTAAATGCACAGACACCAAACCAATAATGACGATTTGCATCTGGGACAGAAGAGATTTAGATTAGGGTGGTCAAATGGACTATGGGTTTATTTGTAATATATTGATGTTTTAAAATATGAATCTTTAATATGTTACTTACACAATTTTCAAAGTATACATATATTCTGGGGTGCCTGCATGGCTCAGTTAGTTAAGTGTCCAATCCTTAAAAAAAAAAAAAAAAAAAAAGTGTCCAATCCTTGATCTCTGCTCAAGCCCTGATCTCCGGGTTCTGAGTTCAAGTACCATATTGGGCTCCATGCTGGGTGTGGAATCTACTTAAAATCTATTTTATTTTTTTTATTTTTTTTAAATATATTTTAAAACACTTGAATATATGGTCAAATGCTAACAGTGGTTAAGTCCCTATGGCCAGAAGATGAGCAACTCCTCATTTTCTTGCTTAGTTTTCTATTTAAAATAGAAATCATCATAAAATGGTTATTGTCAAAAAAGAAGCATTATGCAGTCCAAGTGATAATACACACTGATTTTTTTTCACAGGCACAATTTCACTGTGAAGTTAGTTGTTATGTAGCTTGCATGAAATATGGGATTGTGGAATGGTCCTTTATGGAAAGCTCTCTGCTTTTCCTTTATTGTGACCCAGCCCCCCAGGTACAGTCCTCTATGATCTCTCCTGAAATGATCCTTCCTCAGTTGGGATTTTTCTTTACCTCTCTGTCTAAAAATGGCACCCAACCTTTCCCTACTATGTGTGTAACTGACCATTATATTATCTCCTATACCATCTCAACACCATCTGATCCTATAAATATACTTTGTCCATTTCATTTTCCAGACTTCATAAGGTAAAGCCATATGGACAGAGACTTTGTATGTTTTCTTCATTGCTATATTTTCTTTGTCAGGAACATCGTATGGATTACATGGGCATGCAAGAAATGTTTCTAGATGAATTATAACTTTTTATTTCTGAAGCCCCTCATGTACAACTACCTCATCGTGCACAGTGTGCCACGGTCCCCTTCTCAAGGGGCCTCTGGCCACCAAAGTCCTCCTCAACAGTGTCCAGCAGATGATTAAAACGCCTTTAGCACAAATGTTTCTCTGTTTCACAGGCCAAAAATTACCCACCAGTAAACTGAGGATGACAACTGCTCCCCTAAAATTGTTCGGAAAGCAGCCCTCCCCTCCTAAAATTGTTTTATTTGTTCAGCTTGTATCCAGAATTCAGACTAGCCTTTCAATTTTTTATATCTGATGTTTGAACTAGCTTCCTATGAAGGAGAAAATAATTCATAATTGAGCCCTATTGTCTTTAAGAAAATGCAGGTAAGAGCAGTGATTGGAGGGAATGGATCCCGTTCACTGTTGTAGACACACCACCTTCCAGCCTCCTGGCAGATCTCAGAGTGATGCTAACACAGAGAGATCATCTATGATAGGAAGACTTAATCTCATTCACCAGAATGGGGGTTAGGGGGAAGGGGGGGAGGACATTGCCGATGTTTCTATGTATTTGTTATTAAGTATCTCAGATTAGCCATATATAATCAGAGTTCCATTTATCCTTGGTTGATCAACTTTTGACCATTTCGAAAGCTATCGAAGTTTTTACAATTACCAAAACTGGCTCAAAAAATAGTAAAGCTCATTGAGTGAACATAATTCTAACTGTAGTCGTAGGCATGATCAAACAGAGACGGCTTGGCTGCCAATTCTTCAGAAACTTCCTTCGAAACATTAAAAGGGAAAAAAAAATGTTACAGGACACATGCAACTCAGAAACATGGAGCGTAACTGACAGAGGTAAATCCATTCTTCCACTACAATCCACCAGCCTGAGATGCCATTTTCAGGGCAAACAGCTTTACCAAAGTCATACAACTTCTCGTGGTGGTCACAAGAAAAGATTTTTATTTTGAACAAACCCAAGATTGGCCAACTTCTGATGTTTTCAAACAAGCCTTTGTCAAACAAACAAATAAACAGGCAAACAGCACCTCTTTCTCCCAACGATAAGCAAACAACAAAAACATAACACATTTATTTTTCTCCAGCATGAACAGATGAAACACTGGCTTCACTTTGCTTTCTGCTTCAGTTTGTACTACAAACCACATCTCTTCCCACTTGCCAATGAAATTGCAGTGTTGTACTTAAAGGTATTTTGTTTCCTTTTTTACATTTTATGACCTCGGGCAGATTCAATACAAACAGGCATATCTATATAGCTGAGAAAAAAGGGAGAAGTTTCAAATTTTAAATGCTCAGCCTCAATCTCTCCTCGAGCCTATCTCCTGCCTCCAAAGGAGGAGTCTAGAGGGTTGGCTTTTATGTGCAGGGTTAGGAGAAGGGATAGATGTAGATAAAAGCTTGCTACAAGCAAGAGTGGATCAGTCCATTAAATTGCTTTGAAAAGCAACCCAAGGTCATTTTGCAGATTAATGTCCTGAGATTGGAGAAGGGTCCTGTTGAGTGAGGTGGGACAGAGCTGCTGACAGGCCACAGGGCACTTAGTGGTGTTGAAAGTAGAATTATTCCTGGATGAATTTGAGGTGGCTGACTGGGGCTAGCAATAGGATCGCTGTGATACAAGAGCCAAACTGTGGAAGGAGCCATGATGTCCATCAACAGATGAATGGATAAAGATGTGGTCTATATATACAATGGAATATTACTCAGCCATCAGAAAGGATGAATACCTACCATTTACATTGACGTGGATGGAACTGGAGGGTATTATGCTAAGTGAAGTAAGCCAATTGGAGAAGGACAATCATCATATGGTTTCACTCATAGGGGAATATAAGAAATAGTGAAAGGGATTATAAGGGAAAGGAGGGGAACTGAGTGGGAAAAATTAGAGACAGAGACAAACCATGAGAAACGCCTAGCTCTGGGAAATTAACAAAGGGTTGCGGAAGGGGAGGTGGGTGGGGGATGGGGTAACTGGGTGTCGGACACTGAGGAAGGCACTTGATGGGATGAGCACTGGGTCTTATACTATATGTGGGCAAATCAAACTTCAGTAAAAGCAAATGAAAAATATTTAAAAAAAAAAAAAAAGGATCGTTGTGATATGGTCCAAATGACCCCATGAGCATTTGACAAAAATTTGACATTTTTTGAAGAAACTCAGCCATTATGCAATGCAATTACATATATGTTACAGCCTGATGGCAGAGTCTGTTTTCCCTAAATATTTTATCAATGATTCTAGACGTCATGGCACACCTCCTGATGCTCCACAAAACCTCAACACCATCCTACTAACAATCCATTGGAATAAAACAATAGTTCAATGATCTGATATATGACCTTTTTTTCCTGCACAAGGATGATTTTTCAAGTAGCAGCTAAAATTTGATAAAACACAATTACATGATTAGGTGGATCCCCTAGAACCATCTGGACTTGAAAGTTAAAACTACAACTAAAATTTAATCTTCCTTGCTTTTACTGATCACATGGTCAGCTAAGTGGAATTCAGTTTGAATAATTCCATTAATTTTTCACGGAGCCACAGCTTGACTAGGTCACTCTTGCCCATGCTTTGTCGCACTTTTTCTAACACTGTCATCTTTAGAGTTTTAGGCTCAGATTTCAAAACCTGAATGAATGTGGTTGGGATGTTTTGGCAACTGGATGCTGAAAGATAAAGCCATCTGTAAAATAAATTGTTTTAAAACAAGTTAACTATTTGTCTATTGACCTGTCTTTAAACCTTTAACCTATTTCCTTTATGCAAACTTAGGTCTTAAATTCTCTGTTGTGTTCAGAATCAGCATCTGCAGAACTACAACAAATTTTATGAAAATTCTCATAACATGAATTTTCTCTATTGCATACATTTTATTTAAAACTCGTCCACTAAAGTTCATTTTCCCATTCTGATTGCACCAGTTTCCTATTGCTACTATAATAAAATACCACAAATTTCGTAGCTTACATCGACACAAAGTTATTATCTTACAGTTCTTTAAATCAGAAATCCAACATGGGCCTTCAAGGCTAAAATGAAGGTGTCAGCAGGGCTACCTTTTTTGGAGATTCAAAGGGATGATCCATTTCTTTACCTTTCCCTGCCGGTAGAGGTCACTGCCATCTCTTGTCACCTGGTCCCTTTCTTCTATCTTCAAAGTCAGCAGCAGAAAAGTCCTCAAATTTCCTTTCTCCTACTTCTCTTTCTGCTTCCTTCACTCAGTGAAAGACCTTTGTGATTATATTGGGGCCCACCCAGGAAAGCCAGGATCTTCTCCCTATCTTAAGGTCAGCTGATTAGCAACCTTAATTCCATCAACTTCCTTAACTCCCAGTCACAGATTTTGGGAATTACAATGTGGATATCTTCAGGGACCATCATTTGATTGACCGCACTACTAACCTTCAACTTTTCTTGTAATATCCAAAATCTGCATCACATTTTTTTTCTGTTCACCACCTTCCATGCCCCAGTGAACAATTGCTTTATATGCTTTTAGAAATTTATTACATATTTTGTGGTATTTCTGAATAACTGTGACATATCATTTAGTAATTTAGAGGTCCTAATTCTTTTGTAAACATTATGAAATACACTGTTTCTGAGCTATATCTCATTTTATAATTCAATTATGTTGAATAAGGCTGTGACTTACATTCAGAAAAAAATAAGTAAGCAACCAAAAGACATTTGACAGTCATTAAAATTTTCATGAATATTATAACTGAAGTTAACCAGAGTTTAAAACCCTGGTTGATAGAACTGTTTCTCAAAGTTTTGCAACTTTGAAATAGTTCCTCTTGTGTTACTACAATGATCTATGAGATAAAATAGAAAATTTTCAACTGTGTAGAAGATTTGAACAAAAAACTAAGAGAAAGATTTCTGAGACTGGAATGCCTGTCAAGGGGTTAAGCAAGACACAAAAAGTAGAACACAACTGGGAAATGCACTCAATACAATTTCCTGAAATTTTGAAGTGCCTGGGTGGCTCAATCTGTAAAATGTTTGATTCTTGGTTTTGACTCAGGTCATGATCTCAGAGTTCTGAGATTGAACCCAGCATCTGCTCTGTGCTCAGTGCAGAGTCTGCTGCAGATTCTCTTTCCCTTTCCCCCTCCTTCACTCTCTCTTTCTCTCAAATAAATAAATAAAATCTTTTTTTAAAATTCTGCAGTTTCACTGGCTAAGAAGAGTTAATTAGCTCTGAGTTAGAGAATGTATAGATAAGCATAGAAAAGTTTAGCAATAGGGATCCCTGGGTGGCGCAGCGGTTTGGCGCCTGCCTTTGGCCCAGGGCGTGATCCTGGAGACCCGGGATCGAATCCCACATCAGGCTCCCAGTGCATGGAGCCTGCTTCTCCCTCTGCCTGTGTCTCTGCCTCTCTCTCTCTCTCTCTCTGTGACTACCATAAATAAATAAAAAATTTAAAAAAAAAAAAAAAAGAAAAGAAAACCAGATATTTAAAAAAAAAAAGAAAGAAAGAAAAGTTTAGCAATACATCCATTTATCAGAAATTATGAAGAAGGGAATGTATCTCCCAAAAGAGAATGCTTTGTTAAATGAAAAAAAAAAAAGAAAGAAAGGAATTGTATGTGCTCTATGTTCCCGATACTGAAAGCATATTTCCATTGAAAATATAATGTTGCAGAATCTGATTAAGTAAAATACATTTTTTTTTTACCATAGCATTGGTAAATTAGGCATCGTGGTTGTCTTATTCCAAAGCACTAAGTTTGTTATTACAGTGATATACTCCTGCTGCTTTGCTTATCAACCTAGAAAATCCATCATGCAGAGCCCATTTTTCAAGCAAGTCTAAATCTTTTCTTTTACATCACCAGCCATGTTCACGCTAATGCAGTTCTCTAAGCAAAACCACCAGGTCAGAAACACAGACCACAGAGCAGAAATAAACAGCCTGGTAACAAATGTGTATTCCTGAACATTAAAGATATTTATCCAGAGTTAAGCATAAAAGAAGTCTATTTATGTAATCTGGAAAATTCAAAACACAGATGCTTTCTATGGACAATTCTTGAATAAAAATTAAATTAGGCTGTTTAGTATCAGGTTTCAAATCCTCCTGCAAGCCTTGTGAGGCCTGATATTGTACTTATCATATATGTCAAATCAAAGTTGACTTGCATTTGTAACTCTCCCTTATGTTTTTATGAGCTGTCATTTGATCTTGCCATTATTTCATATGTTCAATTCATTGATCTAAATTTTTATGATCTCACTCAAAAGATCAATGACATATCATGAATTTAACTTCAGGATAAATCAAGTCAGAACCCAAAGTTTTTTGTTATTACTGCTGTCATCTTAGCAAAGTTGATACAGGAGCATTTCCTATGGGTGTCTAGTCAGCAAACCAGGAGCATGTCTAAAATATTTTTCCTCTTAAGTGTAAAGAGAGCATCTTTAACATTTGTAAAAACAGTCATTTTTTCCCCTATGGGCATTCCTTCTCCCAAGATGAATGAAGCTAGAGACCTGGGAAAGATAGGAAGAACTTTTTTTTGGCGGGGAGAGGTAAACATTAAAATGTTGATATGTAAAAAATAGTGCAAGTATCTTTGGAAATAGTTGTAACAGAAAGATTGAAGTTATGACAACAATAGGCTGGCATACTTCTTAAACATACACTGGAGAGTTGATATAAATATGTTCAGGAATCAGTGGGTTTTTCTCTTTGTTGTTGTTCACTGGCTTTAGATACATAAGAAAAGAGTGCAAAGGTATAAAAAAGAAATAACACTCCCCTTCTCCTGGCCACTCATTCTACTTTTCCCCAAGAGGATGAAAGAAAATACACATGGCTTGTCCATATGTCTGGCTGGGGAAAGAGAATGTAGAGTGTTCAGTATCCAGTGGCTGAAAGTACAATCACATAATCTAAAACACCCAGAAATTTATCTCATAACCATTCACAATCTTTTACAATTGTTTTAAGGTGAGAAAGTAGTAAATATTTGTCATTTAGATTTACACAGAAAAATATGTCAAAATTGATCATCTAAAAAAATCTCACAGTGGTAGAGTGTTCTTTCTCTCTTTTTCTATTTTATTTTTTTTAATTATTTCTTAAAGATTTTATTGATTTATTCATGAGAGACAGAGACAGAGAGAGAGAGACAGACAGACAGACAGACAGGCAGAAACACCGGCAGAGGAAGAAGCAGGCTCCATGCAAGGATCCTGATGTGGGACTCAATCCCGGTCTACAGCAGTTCACCTATTTCAAAAATTTGGAATTCTGTTCATTTGTTATTCTTAAGACCACCTCAAATTTAAAGGCTACCTTATTGTACGCTTAAAGTGTATTATAACAGCATGGTAGTTAATAAAACACTATTCTTTTTCTTTTGAAAAAAAAAAAATCATGCCCTGGGCTGAAAGCAGGGCTAAACCATTGAGCCACCTGGGCTGCCCCTTTTTTTCTATTTTCTACGTGACTATATGTTTATTAACTTTATTGGCACATAATTCACATAAAAGTAAAATCAACAGATTTTTAGTTATATACAGATTGATGATTTTTTGGCAAATACAAAATTTTTTAATAAAAGAGATTACTTTTATTTAAATAAAACAGAAAAGATAAATGTACATCCTACACATTGTCACGATTTTAAAAAATAATACAACAAATATATCTCTCGAGATATATCTCTCGAGGGTAAAAGAAGTTCAAGACCATGAGGTGTGATTTTCCCCATTCAATAAATCTTTGGGATCTGACTCTTCCCAGCTATTAAAATTCCCAAGACCTTGCTCAGGTTTGTGACCTGTTCCTTATCATCTGGATCTGTAACAAAGATCTGAGAAGGAAAGAAAAAGAGCATGAGAGGAAATTACAAATGAGAGAACTTTTAACAACATTAACAAAGCTTACTGTACCACATTCATAATCTAGAAACACCCTTACTCAGCCCTGGGTCTTCAAATGTAGTGGACCAATGGCAGAAAGGCAGAGAAGAGACAGCAACAGTCATCCACTTTGACACAGAAGGAGAAAGATATCTCAGAGTTGAGCAGCATATCATTGTAATATATACATATAACCCATGCATATATCATAGCTTTCACCTTAATCAAATGGAAAAACATTTTTATACCCCCAAAGTTCCCCAAGCCTCTTCTTAATCTATGCCCTGCATTCCCAACCCCAGGAGCCACTAATCTGATTCTTATCCTGGTAGTTTAGTTCTGACTATTCAAAAACTCCAGATAAATGAAATCATACAGTAAATATTCTTTTGTATCTGGATTATTTCACTCCACATAATGTTTGGGAGAAAATGAATCTATGTGCTGCCTACAAGCGATTCACTTTAGATGTCAGGACACACACAAACTAAAAGTGAAAGGATATAAAATTATATTTCAAAAGAAAGCTAGAGTAGATATAACAGACAAAATAGACTTTACAACAAAAATTTAATAAGCAACAAAGAGGGTGTTATATAGCACATAATATATATAATATTACATAGTGATATATATGATGTCATATATGATATAATGATATATAATGGTAAAGGGAAACAACCCAACAAGAAGCTATAACATTTATAATTATTTACACACTCAATATAGGAGCATCTCAGTGTATAAAGCAGATTTTAACAAATCTGAAGAAAGAGCCAGCAATACCAGTCATTGTCTGTTCACATCTTATGCCCATTTTTTAATTAGAAGCCATTGAAAAAGAAAAATGGGGTTATTCAACTCATAGGGAATTAGTGAACTTGAGTAATTTAACATCAATTTCATATTTTTTTTGTACAGGACTTTGAGGAGACATATTTTCCTTTCTCTTTGATTTAAAAACTGGAATAAAATTGCTGAGTTGCTTGGGAAGTTTATGACTAACTTTGGAAGAAATTGCCAAACAATGGCTGCACCATTTTACATCCTCACTAGCACTTTATGGGAATTCTGATACCTCTAAAGCCTATTCAATATTTGGCATTGTCAGCCTTTTATTTTTTTAAGCCATTCTGTTGGCTGTGGAGTAGCACTTTATTGTGATTTTAATTTATCATTTCCGGATAATAAATGATACTCAACACTCTTTTGTATGATGATTTTTGGTCATTTGTCTTATATTTTTAACTTATTAAACCTTTTGCCCACTTTTGTTCAGTTTTTTTTAAATTGAGTTTCTATAACTGAATTTTATGTTATTAATATTTTCTCTAAGTATATGCTTTATTTTTTATTTTTAATTGTGTCTTTCAAAATGCAAAAGGTAAAAAAAAAAAGAATCAAAATGCAAAAGGTTTTAATGTTGACAAAGTTGAATTTATGGATTTTTAAAAATTGTTATTAATGCTTTTGGGTTCTAAGAAATCCTTGCCTACATCCAGATTGCAAAGCTATTCTCAAAATTTTCTCTAGAAATTTTGACTTTTACATTTACGCCCATAATTTATCTTTCACCTCAATTTTTGTGTATATCTGAGTAAGAAGCCAAATTAATTGTTTCCCCGAATGATTAACCCGTCTTATCAGCTTTAGTTATTGAAAAGGTCATTTTCAAATGACCCTGATGTCTTTAAAATCAATTAACCATATATAAGTGGGTCAATCTGGACATTCCTTCCCTTCTATTTCTTTATCCTCATGCCAGAATTCCATTATCTTGATTATTACAGCTCTACAGGATCCTAAGTTTACTATGAACAATTAAAGCAGCAAAATGGACAATCTAGAAATGGATCAATACAACATATATACATACAACCTACCAAGGCTGAATCATGATGAAAGAGAAAATTTGGGCAGACTGATTATTAGTAAGAAGATTGAATACTAATTAAAAACTTTCAAACAAACAAAAATCCAGGTCCAGATGATTTCACTGGTGAATTCTACCAAATATTTGAAGAATGAATCCCAGTCCTTCTCAAAATTTTCTTAAGAAGAATGAACTCATTTTACAAGGCCTACATTCCCTGATACCAAAATCAGAGAAGGATGCCACAGGAAAATAAAATTATAGGCTGGTATCCCTGATGGATGTAGATATAAAAATCCTCCACTACAAAATATCAGGAAACTGAATTCAACAACACATTAAAAGGCCAGTGGAGCTCAGGACAATGAGACAAAAAAATGTATCCTTCATGAGCATAAGGAACAAAGAGGGAAGGAGGGGTCGGAGAAAAAAGGAGGAAGGAAAGAAATATCTTTATGGACTTTAAGAGAAAAAAAGACTGACTTCTTTAAAATCTATTAATAGAAATTTACCATTCTACAAATATTATCCTCCATGTTGCCATGGAACACCTGCCCATGGAACTCACAGTATAAAGCGGGGGTGGGGGTGGGGGAACCATATAGTCAATGATACTCTTAATAGGAATTTCTGTTTCATAGTAATAAAATATTTAGTTTGCAAAAAAAGGCAAAAAACCACTTGGCTTTACAGATTATTTTTTGCAAATAGGAAAAACTTTTGTAAAGTTTAGAAACTAATACAAATTTAAAGCATAAAAATAGAAAAGAAAAAAATCGGTGCTGAAGAATATGTACTAGTGAGTAGAATCTGTAATAACTACAGAATGGAACACAATCTGGTTTTAATTAAGTTTAAATTAGCTTTACATGAAAATAAATTGGTTCTGAATCTGTAAGATTAAAATGATAACATTAATATCTAAAACAAATGCTGCTTTTAAAATCTTCTCAATCAAACCCAAAGACCTAGATGAAATAAAAAACAGAAATCATGGATTATCAATTAATTTAAATTGCAGAGTTATTTATGTTCATTTGATTTGGGGAACATACTTAATAGGCAATTTAAAATATTGAAGGCTATCAGTAGATGTGTATGTAGTGAAAATTAATACTATCTTCAATGGAATTATTTGAAAGATGTGTGTTTTCCTATCTTGGAAAGCACAGTTCTGCTAAATCAATAGGAAAGTTTATATATTATTGTTCATTGTAATACATTTAATCATTTATGCTAATGAAAAATTATCATTAATTGTAATAAAATCTATGTTTTTCCTGTTTTCTGTATTCTGACAAAGTCAGATCAAGTTTTGACTTAAGGAAAGCATCTCCCCCTCCACTGTCTGCTTTTCTTTCATCATCGTTCATTTTTCTCATGAGCAGAAATCAGAATTTATCACTGACACACCTAAATACCTGCCAAGTACACATTTGTTAAAAATTTCCTGACATAGCATTGTTGATGACAAATTAATGTTTCTAGAAATGGGCTGGGGCTGGTGTCTTTCTGAACGAATGAATGAACTTAAAAGTCATGACAGATGTTGAGCCCTCCTCATGTTTCTGTTTCTCTCCCTTCTTCTCTCACAACTCACTTTTCTAGAAAATGCACATGGGTGCCAAGGTCTTCACAATATCAGGAAAACTTAGAATTTGAAAATCTCTTATTTCATCATAAGAAAAAAGGAGAGCCCACAGAGTCTGAATGATGTGCCTATGGTGCCGTCATGCTCTGACCTTGGTTCCTGCGACCCTCAGAGAGATGTCCAATGGCCTTTCCCAAGGGAGCTCGTGAGCACTGGAGCCACCCCCTCACAGGTACGTGTCTGGGTCAGAGTGGGACCATTCCTGAGCCTACATGTCTTCCCCAGCAAGACTGTTGTAAGGATGGAATAAATGAGTATGTACAAAATTGTACCACAGCACCAAAAGGAATGGTTAATTGAGATGATATTTTTTTTTTTTAATTTTTAGGAAGGTTTTTATTCCTACTTCAGCTCTCTTATTGTGAAGATTAACTGAATTATGTAACCAGTGGTAGCACGATCACACATACATGAGCCCTGAACTCTGGCCATAGCCGTGGAGACAGATTCAATCAGCATCCACTTCTGGACTTATCTTAGTCAGAAATACTCCCTGACATCTATTGTCAGTCCAGAGTTGCCCAAATAAATGGATTTTAACTGAGTCATGCTGCCTTTTCTGTCCCGCTTCAATTTCTCAGAATCTGTGTTTCCATCAACTCTTCTGTCTCCCCAGCCCCAAATCCCATCTCACACGGATATCTCATTGTCTACCTGGTTCCCGCTGGTCAATAACTCTCTTAACCTCCATTCTTCTTCACTAATACCACCTGCAGTTTTCTCTAATAATCCCCTACAGATCAAGTGAGTTTGACTCTCCTAGAAATTAGAGGCTGAGTTATGCAGAGAGCCAAATGAGAACAAGAAAAGCACTCTGCAAAAGAACAGAATTAGTAATGATGTTAGTTGCAGCAGTTTAACTAATGCCTCCCATTTACTTACTTGTCAGCTAGTGTTTTCAGGTAGTGGCACACAGGAGTTAATTTAAACTCACAAGAATCTGGAATAGTTAATACTATTATCCCCATTTTTAAAATGAGAAATTTCTAAAACTCAGGTGGGCCTATAAAATCTGCATGGTAGGGGCACCTGGGTGGCTCAGTGGTTAAGCATCCACCTTTGGCTCAGGTCCTGGAATCAAGTCCCACCTCAGGATCCCCGCAGGGAGCCTGTTTCTCCCTCTGCCTATGTTTCTGCCTCTCTCTGTGTGTCTCTCCTGAATAAATAAAATCTTAAAAAAAAAAAAAAAAAAAAAACCCTGCATGGTGTACACAGCTAGAGAGTGGCACCACTAAGTTCATGATCTCTACATGTACCATTGACATGATGCACATGGAGGTCTAAATCCAATCAACTTTACTCAGACATGATTCTAGAAAAATGAAGTTTTGAACAAAAGAATTGAAACTTAATTACCTGGTAGTATGTGTGAAGTAAACATGTGTTAGTAGAAAGAGGGAGGTGGACACTGTCTAAAGCTAAACCATAGCATTATTTGTCCAGGACTATTCAGAGAAAGGAGAGGAAGGAGGAGTGACAAGTATTTATGGAGAAGATGCATTCTGAGGTATGTCATGAACGAGCCCTAGCATTTCAACACCACTGTAATGACCCATCCTACAGAAATGACTCAACTCTCTTTGACAAATATCTAATTAAAAAACATATTCAGTAGTTCACTTGGAAGCATAACCCAGGTATTCCTGACAGCAGACAGCCAAGATCTGCTGTATAAAATACAGGTTTCCCCACATAACTTAGTGACTGTAATTCTTGTTTTATACTTCAAAACAGTTCTTGTTGGACATTTCTGACAACTGAATCCTTGTGACTCATTAAGTAGATCAAAATGCTTTGAGTTTAGGAATAAGTGTAACCTACAGTGAGCCCTAGAAAAGACCAGAGGGAGGTGACAAAGGCTGGGTGACCTACTGCCCCAGATCCTTCCTGGTAAGACTGCTGCAAATAGACTGAGCACATTGATCTGCAGACCTCTCCAAATGCTCCTTCCTCCCCACTTTCCTGCCCAATGTCCTGCATATATTGCCTCTCACAGGGCCATTAACCTCATAAGATGATGTTTAAACTCATTAACCACCAGGGAAATGCAAATAAAGCCACAAGGAGGTATCATTACTCAATCACTAGAAGGGTTAAACTCCCCAAAAAAATTAATAACAGACAAACAAAGAATAAAGCCAGGAAAACAATGCCAATTATTGGTAAGGCTGTGGAGTCATAATGAATGTTCACACACTGTTGAAGGATATGTGCATTATTACAGTGACTTTGAAAACTGATATTATGTCTAAACTTGTAATAACTGTACCCCATGAGCCAAAAATTTCTCTCCTGTGTATAGACCCAACAAAAATGGATCCAAATGTGCACTAAAGAGCATGTCTGAGAATATTCAAAATGGAATTATTCATAATAGCCAAAACCTGAGAACAATGCAAATAGGCATCAACAGAAGAGTGGATACATTGTTATACATTCACAGAATATTATGTAGCAATAAATTTTGAACAAATCATAGTTGTTTGCACAAACAGGGAAGATTCTCTCAAATACAATGCAAGCAAAAGAAGCCAGATTCCCAAGTATATTCTGTATGGTTTTATTTGTACGATGTACAAAAGGTGACAAAATTATCACTGTGGAAATTATTCCACTGTGTTAGGATTTAGAATGTCGGTTATCTTGGTGAGAATAGGAGCATGGTTATTGGTAGGGAGCATGAGGGGGACTACTGAGATGCTGGTCCTGTTCCCTCTCCTGATGTGAGATGCAAGTCTCCAAAAAAGTCTACTTATGATGAGGCATTGTGCTATTTAACTCAGCTTCTTTGTGTGTGTGTGTTTGTGTGTGTGCTTCATAAAGGGGGAAAACGTTTGTTTGTTTGATTGTTTGTTTGTTTGTTTTAGGAAATGCAGCAAAGAAGTAAATATGTTATAGAAATTAGGATATATGTACTTATAGGACCAATTGAAAAGAATAATTAAATATTAGCTGAATCCATATATCTTCTTGAAGATGGAATTTTCACTGACAATATCATATATATATATATCTTTAAAAAGCTCTATTTCCCAAGATTTCCTTAGGTTTTCTAAGAAGGGATCCCTAATGATGGAGAACTTCGTTAGCCTACTCAGAAATATTCTCAAAAGTGGTATGACACAGTATAGGAGGTACCTGCCAACAGGATGAGAATGATTGTTTTCTGAAACACCCAAGTGGGGAAAAAAAAACAAAAAAAAACAAAAAAAAAACAAAAAAAAACACATGATTTGTAATATTAAGGAAAAAAATAGGCAACTGTGAGTCATTTCACTCCCATACCCAAGAAAAAAGCTTGAGGGTCAATGCTGATCTTTGGAAATGAATGGAACTTGTTTCAAGCTATTTTTCCAACAGGAATAAAAACTATTTCTTTTTAAATCAATCAATTCCCTTAAATTTCACCCAAAGAAATCCTCTATAGCCCCAACTAACTTAATTCCATAAAAAATCACTTGTAAGTTGTACACACACCCCTCACACATGTCAGTCAGCTGTATGTAAAAGCTATTTATTAAATTTCAGTAAATAAACAGATCTCTCAGGGATCCCTGGGTGGCTCAGCAGTTTAGCACCTGCCTTTGGCCCAGGGCGCGATCCTGGAGTCCCGGGATCGAGTCCCACATTGGGCTCCCAGCATGGAGCCTGCTTCTCCCTCCTCCTGTGTCTCTGCCTCTCTCTCTCTCTCTCTCTCTCTATTATGAATAAATATATAGATAAATCTTTAAAAAAATAAATAAACAGGGATCCCTGGGTGGCGCAGGGGTTTGGCGCCTGCCTTTGGCCCAGGGCGCGATCCTGGAAACCCGGGATCGAATCCCACATCGGGCTCCCGGTGCATGGAGCCTGCTTCTCCCTCTGCCTGTGTCTCTGCCTCTCTCTCTCTCTCTGTGTGACTATCATAAATAAATAAAAATTTAAAAAAAAATAATAAAATAAATAAATAAATAAATAAATAAACAGATCTCTCAGTGAAGTCCCTCTTTTTTTTCAAATTAAAGAACATAATTTTAAGTTTAAGCCAAAATGTTGTTTTTTCTACATATTCTCTCAATGAGGATAAAGCTATATACACAGGATCTTGTCCCGTTCTGGGTTCTGACAGGATGATAAAGCACACTATGATTGTTAATTGTATATACCAATTTGACTGAGCCAGGGGCACCCAGATACGTGATTGAACATCATTCTCCATGTGCCTGCAAGGGTGTTTCTGGGTGAGATTAACATATGCATCAGGAAACAGAGGAAAGCAGACTGCGTCCCCCTCTCAAGCATGAATGGGATCGCCAATCCCTTGAAGGCCTGAGTAAAGCAAAAGGCTGAGTAAGAAAGCTTCTCTCTCTCTCTCTCTCTCTCTCTCTCTCTCTCTCCCCCTGCCTGACTCTGAGCTGGACATTGGTCTTCACTCGACTTCATTCCCCTGGGCCTCTACCTTGTTGATTGCAGATGATGGGGATCTCAGCCTCCATGACTATGTGAGCCAATTCTTTACATTATCCTCTTGGCTCTGTTTCTCTGGAGAAACCACCCCTTCCCCACCCCCACCCCAGACACACATAGGGTCTTTGCACACCATCATGTTTCTTTCCAGTTGTAGCTCCAAGGCCTCCTAATTCTACTCTCACTGAGACCTGCCCACTCTGTACTCTTTGCTAGAGACTCAAGCTACCTTTTTAGATACACATTTCAAATACTCACTGGCTCCCTCACGGAGTACACATTAAGTGTTTGATCTCTGCCTCATGTGTTGGTCAGTGATGGAGAGCAGAAATGAAAGGAGTTACCCCTGCCCTCCAGGAGCTCACATCCTGAGGAGAAGCAGAGCTGGAGACTCCCATCCAGCCATGCTCCAGGGCTGCGGAGTGAACAGAGATAGGACAGGAAGGTTCTGGGAGTCCCTAACTTGTACTTGTGACTTTGCCCCCTTTTCCTTCTTCCACTCACAATCCTCTAGCTCAATGTTTGCCATCATGGTACCTAAGTCTGGCCCCAAAATACCAGAAAGGCCTAAAACATACTGTATATCACTAAAACAGTTCTTCTGGAGCTCCAGTAAAGAAGACAGATTAGGATACAAAGCACTTCAACTGACTTTGTGCCAAACATCTAATTAAACAGAGAAATTGTCACACACAATTCTCACCTATCTCTTGTTAACACAAAGTGGACGCTTCTCCAGCCATATTTCTTTTTCCCTTTAACCAAACTGATGCCATAGGAATACCCAGAGGAAACCTGCAGAATCCTAGCATGGTACTGATGGTCAAAGCAAGACCTATAGTTGTGGTCTGATTTGTTCCCTCTCTCTTATTTATTATTACCTCTGAAGTCTGTTTCTTCTCAGATCTGTAAAAAAAAGAAAACACTTACCTGAGAGCAGTAATTCTGGAGAAGAAAATAGGAATCTTCTCATAGACACTGCAAGTGTAGCTGTTTTCTGTGTCAATCTTGGGAACAACTTTTGAATTACTATAAGGTGTTAGTAAACCATGAGGGCATTTCCATGAGCAAAGGGACTTAGGTTAGACGATTTCTATCCATAGCAAGAGGGGATATGCAATAAAACTACAGATCCTGTTTCTCCCAGCCTTCTGGACAGTAAACAGGAAGATGTGTATAGGATTTCCTTGGGTGCAGACAAAAAGCTACAGAACAACTCCCGGTGAGCACTTTTGTTCCTTTGAGCCCTTACACCAACAGGTGAAGTTACTTTCCACACAGTGGAAACAATGGGCTAACTATAGATGGTTTTCCTATCAAGGTCATCATCAAGTCTACTACCAAGTTATACTTAAGTATTCATTTTCCACCCCAGGGAAGATCGTTCTCTTGTGACTTGGAGATGGATTACACCATCTCAATTCCCTTGGCATCCAAGAGGTTTCAAATGTTGCCATTTCTCCCCACAGGGTATATTCTCAACTGTATCCTTCCCCTCCCCCTTATCCAGCTCTCCACGCACCATGGAGCAAGAACATGAATGATGCTGGTAATGCCCCAAAGTCCCATTCACTTTCAGATCTTCTCCAATTTATTTTTTAAAAAAAGTTCTTAGAATACTGTCCCGTAGGTGTGATGTCAATGTCATAAACTGTGATTCTCGGTTTCATTATGTGTCCCAAAGGCCTCTCAAATCAAAGCAGAACATCTAATCCTGAGCTTAAGGGCAGTCAAGCAATTATAGGAGAATTGGAAAGAGGAAGAAGAGATTTAGAGCATCCCAAAAGAGAAAGTTTCATGGAAGAACCAGTGGCTGTGGCCTCCCTTAATGCTTGAGTGATCCTGCAGACATTTCCTAGGGAACGTGGAAATATTATTTCAAGGGGTTGCTGCTTTGGTAAGAAGAAAGTTCTAAAGTTTGCATTTCTCAGGATGCTTCTGGGTAGGAAAATACTACCGTGCCATATTGCAAAGATTCTTAAAATTCAGGATATCATATGCTATAATCATTCTCAGATTCTTCCTCCAGTTGGAAGATGATCCTATTCCCTTCACTTAAGCTTCAAGCCCAGTTGTCAGAGAACTCTCAGCACCACCTGGCTTCACAATGGTCAGGACATAGCCTGTCCTCAGGTGTCCCTTCACCTACCTCTCCCCATGTTTCTGGAAGGCTTTTCCAGAATACCACCAACTCATATTTTTCTTCATTTTAAAATAATGTTTCCAAGTGACTCGTTATGTGTAGCCTATTTGAATTGAATTGATTTCTATTATTGCATCAACTCATGACCATTGTGAATAACAAACTTGGTTACCAATTCTATATTTATTACATATATTCACATAATCCCATTCCTTCCTCCCCTTGTTTTTATTTAATTTCAGTTTTAAAATTTTTATTTGCATACCAAATTGTGTTAGTTTCAGTGTACAACATATTGATTGGATATTTATATACATCATGAAATGGTCCCCACAGTAAGTCTAGTTACTCACTTTCATCATACAAACTTGTCACTGTTTTATTGACTGTAGCCCTTATGCTGAACTTTTCATCCTGTGACCTATTTGTAACTAAAAGATTGTGTCTCTGAATCCCTTTCACCTCTCCTCTGTTTTTTTAAGACTTTTAAAATATTTTACTTATTTATTTGAGAAACAGAGAGAGAGAGAGAGCACAAGCAGGGGGAGCGGCAGGTAGAGGGAGAGGGAGAAGCAGATTCCCCTCAGAGCAGGAAGCCTGATGCAGCACTCGATCCCAGGACACCAGGATCCCAGGATCATGACCTGAGCTGAAGGCAGACATTTAACTGACTGAGCCACCCAGGCACCCCTCTTTAAAAAAAAAAAGAAATGTTTGGGCAGCTCTGGTGGCTCAGTGGGTTTAGCGCTGCCTCCAGCCCAGGGTGTGATCCCGGAGACCCAGCATCGAGTCCCACATCAGGCTCCGTGCATGGAGCCTGCTTCTCCCTCTGCCTGTGTCTCTGCCTCTCTCTCTCTCTCTCTCTGTGTCTCTATGAATAAATAAAATGTTATAAATAAATAAATAAATAAATAAATAAATAAATAAATAAAATAAAAAAACAATCTTTTATGCTGATACTGTGTTTATTGTAAAAAAGTTCCCCGGATATCTTGTAGAGATCTCTGTATATTATGCAAATTATAAATATTGCTTATCAACATTATAATACCCTAGCTTTGCAGCATTGTATTTCTATAATTTTGATAAGTATTTTTTAATCATGCCCCTTTTTATATCAGTCAAAATAAATATGTGTATTATCTTCCTAACAATTTCTAAAACAAGCCAGAGTTTTATGCAGAGCAAGGCAAAATTCCAAAAATAATCCCATCATTCTCCTAAAGAATTCAACTGGTGAGGAATTCAGATTCATCTCTTTTAGGAGCTGCTGATAGCTGTATTTCTACATGAAAATATTGTTGTAACCCATACTCTTCCCCCAAAGAAAAGCCTTAATGGCCCTTAACACTTTTCTTCGTGTGAAGATCATGAACAAATTATGAGCCTATCAATCAAAGAAGATTTGAGGCTGTGGCCTTGTGACTCATTTCAAAGGTATAAATTGAGTGTTGAGATTTTAATGAAATAACCCACCACATTCCTGTGTGGTCTTCCATATTGTGTGGCTAAGTGGCCTGCAGTGGCCTTGAGCTGCCACTGGCTCCGCTGAAGCCCAGCACATGTGCTGGTAACAGCCCACAGAGGCACAGGTAAGTGTGGGTTCCGGATTTACTGATATGATTTCCCCATCACCCTGGGTGATAAGCAGTCTCTTTCACCTCCCAGCTCCTTTCCTGTGTGAGTTCCTCAGATAAAATGTCAACCCTGCAGAGCTTACCAAAACCCTACTCTTTTTTATTTGAATTGACCAATCTGGCCTTACTTCTGGAATCCCAAAAGCTCTCCACCCTCAGATCTTAAGAATGGCATGTGTCCCAAGTCTGCTGATCTCTCTGCCTGTGTCCTCCTGCCTTGACCTCCCCTGGTGGCTCTTCCAAGTGTGCCACAGAACTCTTCCAGGGCCTGTGACTGAGCAACATCTTTATTTCTCTGTCCCTCATGGTTTTGTTGAACTCCAGCTTTCCATCCAACATCCAGGCTTACTTAACAAAGATTAATTTAACCAAATCACATTGCTGAAAACTATGCCTTGAATTGCTTTGATACAGTGTGGGTGATATAATTTCCTAGAATATAGACTGTCTGTATTAATATTGTATTTCAACTAGAGAGTCAAGATAGGCAATGAAGACTCTCACAAGGAAAAAAAATGCTGCATTGCCATTGAATGATCTTGAAGTGTGGTCAAAAGGAGTCCCTTGAGAGAGTTTCACATACTTAGTCTGTCCATTGATGTGATTTCTGGAGAAGGTAATTTGGAAGGACTAGCAAAATACATATACCCTATGATGCGGGCATTTCATTGCTAGGATTTTACCTTGCAAAAGGATGTTAATATATATGCACAAGAGTGCCTGCCCACTGTGGTAGATTTTAAGAGTATAACTCAAGAAAACAATGCCCTGCAGAAAATGACTGGGTTAAACAAAATATTGCCTATCCATCCATACCATTCAGCTTTTTACCATTGCCATACATTGTTTTAACCTAAAAAATGCAGTAGGATGATGTTAGAAGTTGTTCTATTCTTCTACATTATAGTTTTACTATAATCTGTTACAAGTTATTAAAATGTAAATATAAATTATGGAATGGCAGTACAGAAAGTAAAATATACATGCAATATGGAGGAACATTTTGAAACCATTTACTTCTGTCCTTAGTTCCACATACTTAGGGATTATGTAGCCAAAGTTGAGCAATGTTTACGAAAAATTGTTTTGTTTACTGTAAAGTGTTGTTTACAAAAAACACAAGTGGTTATTCTATTTTATTAAAAATTTACTTGTCGTTGGACGCCTGGGTGGCTCAGTGGTTGAGCATCTGCCTTCGGCTCAGGGCGTGACCCCAAGGTCTTGGGACAAGTCTTGCACTGGGCTCCCCACAGGGAGCCTGCTTCTCCCTCCGCTTGTGTCTCTGCCTCTCTCTGTGTGTCTCTCATGAATAAATAAATAAAATCATAAAAAAAAATTTACTTGTCATTACATAGTTTTTGCAACAGAGTCAAACATTCTGCATTTGAGCCCTGAGGTTAATCTCAGGTGTTCTGTATGTATTTCCCGATGACCCATCCTCTGAGAACAAGGGCACAGACTGAGGTGACACAGCCATGTCCTCAGGTCTGGAAAATAAAACCTGGCCAGCCCTTGACCCCCACTCATCACCCTGACCCACCCACCCCATAACCCAAAACAAGAATGGAGAGGAATCAAAACTGTTGCCTTGAATTTTTCCCTACCTTCTCTCACATCTCCACATCAGCCAAAGAAAAGACACAGAACCATATAAACCAGGGGGAGTCCTAAATTCTTCAAACTAGGAAAAATTGTAAAACTTGTGCAGTTAGGATGATTGTAGCCCTTAGATCCCAGACACCAACAATAGTCTTTCCAAGATCCTAGAAAGGATGGGTATTGCAGTCCTTGGGGTCAGGGCTGGGGCAAATGTGGATAGATATGTTTGGGAACCACAAGAACCTATTTTCCTGAGGTTGCACTGTCTGATTGCTTCTAGGGTTCTCATGGCTACACGCACAGAGCTTGGTACAATCACAGAAGAACAGCTTTCCAGGGCCGGTGCATGACAGACACCGGGTATTTAGCATGTTGCTTCAATGCTTTATCCACCCTCCTTCTATTGCAAAAAAAAAAAAAAAAAGGGAGTGGTAGACACCATACACAGAAGACATATTGAAACTTTTCAAAATAACTTGGCTATTTAAAAATTACGTATGAAGAAGTAAGCAAGGTTTAAACAAAGTAAAGGAATAGCGTGAACTCTTAGGAAGACTTGAGAGTTTAAATCCTGGTTCTAATGGACTTTCCAAGAGAATCACGTCAACCTTTAGTGGGGAGACAAAATTTCCCTTAGCTCCTAAAACATTAGAAATTTCTTATCAAAAAAAAAGAAAGAAAGAAAGAAAGAAAGAAAGAAAGAGAGAGAGAGAGAGAGAGAGAAAGAAAGAAAGAAAGAAAGAAAGAAAGAAAGAAAGAAAGAAAGAAAGAAAGAAGAAAGAAAGAAGAAAGAAAGAAAGAAAGAAAGAAAGAAAGAAAGAAAGAAAGAGAAAGAAAGAAAGAAAGAGAAAGAAAGAAAGAAAGAAAGAAAGAAAGAAAGAAAGAAAGAGAAAGAAAGAAAAAAAGAAAGAGAAAGAAAGAAAAAAAGAAAGAAAGAAAGAAAGAAAGAAAGAAAGAAAGAAAGAAAGAAAGAAAGAAAAGAAAGAAAGAAATTCTCATCAAGGACAATTTTTTTAAATGCCCGTTTTTTTTTTCCTTAACAGGAATTGGCACATTGGAATGGAGGTGGCATCTCGAGGTCACAGCATGACTCTGGGCCATGGGGGAGGAGTGGCCACACCAGTTCTAGGAAATTGACTGCACAGGTTTCTTAGGGGAAAAGCTTCCCCCCAGAGCTGGAAGGTCAGGGCATGTGCCTGTCCATGATGCTGGTGTCTGAAGGCTCCTATGACCTTTTTCAAAATTCACCTCTCCAGCCCAAGCAGTCCTTTGGGATGGTGGGGCTGCCTCCTCCGTCTCATCACAGAAAATTCTGCTCCTTCTAGAAGTGGCTGCAGTCTTCATAGCAGCTCAGAGACATGCTGGTCCCATGGAGACTTTGAAACAATCTTGCCAAAGAGTGCTTCACACCAAACAGTGCTTTTTCTTTCTTTAAACAAAACAAGTATCTTGTTATCACTGGACTCATGAAAATGAAGATTTTCAAGAAAATTTCCACAGAAGAGATTCGCCAACACACCATTAGGTATGCCATCGCCAACTCACTCTGCTGATTAAAAAAAAAAAAAAAGTTTTTATATTATGCCTCTTTTTAAAATATACGGATTGAATTATGTGACAAATGACTGGTTTTAATTTCCAGAAAGGAATAGAAATAAGTAAAATGGAATTATAAAAATAGCAAATAGACATTAAACTTCAGGTTAAAATTATCAATATGGGGATGCCTGAGTGGCTCACTGATTGAGCATCTGCCTTTGGCTCAGGGTGTGATCCCAGGGTCCTTGAATTGAGTCCCACATCGGGCTCCCCACAGGGAGCCTGCTTCTCCCTCTGCCTATGTCTCTGCCTCTCTCTGTGTCTCTCATGAATAAATAAATAAAATCTTTTTTAAAAAATAAAATTAAATTAACAATATGGTGTAGACCCTAGTTCTTTGTGAATTGCTTATGTGTTCTCTCTGGTCCTTGTATACTTGCTCTCCAGTTTGGAAAATAGTACCGACATGGCTTTCCTGTGCCCAGAACACACACCCGTCCAGGAGAAGTCATATTAAGTGAAGAAGAGCATAGAACACGTTGAAGCACAATGAAAGCAGGGCTTGCTCTTCAGAAATGTCATAATGTGTTTTACAATCCCACCAATGAGACTGCAGGAGACCCCTGTGGACATGGGGTTGCCAACACTCCAGATGTGGCTGGAAAGTCCTCAACATTTAAATTCATTCACGGAGCTCAATGGGTGTGCACAAGTATTGCAGTTAAAAAAAGATCTGAAAAATCAATCACACTGATAAGATGAAAACCACACCATCGCAAAGAGATGAAAGCACTTCATGAATGGGAAAACCTTGGAAAACACCACATGATGCCTTTTGTGACCAATATACATGGGATTCCCCATAGTCTCAGGTCCCTTAGGTAGGTAAGGGGCTTAAGTTATTTTGCAGATGGGCAGTTTTCAGGGTCACTAAGAGTATCTGTAAGGACAGACTGTATTTTGATAGCCAAAGTCAAGTGTGCTAAAAGAAAGCCTCGTGTGAGGGGAGGTAAGGCTTGGCCCATGGCAGTATTGATGTAGTTTTGGAATATAGGTGAGGTTTGGTGGGGTTAGGTCCGGAACTGATGACTAGGAAAGAGTTATTGAGATGTCTTAGGTGCAAAATGGTGATTTTATTAAAGCTTGGGGACAGAGCCTGTGGGCAGGAAGAGCTGCTGAGTTGGGGGAGGTAAGGAAAAGGGAGGTTTCAAAAGGATTTTCATATGCTAAAGAGGATCTACAAGATACTGGAGGCCTTGCCATTGTCAAGTTAAAAGTTGTTTTTCCCTCTAGCAAGGTATTAAGATTAAGACCCTTGGAAACTTCCTGAGGAATGTCACACTTATCCCACCCTGGGCGGGGGCAGTCTTTTGCGGGGTGCCAGTTTGTGCTTTGTCCTCAGCTAGCCCTCTTTTCCCCATCAGTCTGGCCTGGAGGGGAGTTGTTCTCCTTCAGGTCACAGCCTCTTAGAAACGGAAAAATTATTTCTTGAAAATTGGCCAGAGCTTAGGGCAATCAATCATTATAGAGAGCTGAATAGGCAGGCGGGCGTGCCCTGGACAGCACCTGCTATAGCTCATCCTGGTGGAACCCAGCGCTGGCACACCTGGCCTCGCTCCCAGTAGGGGCTGGTGCTAGGCTGAGGAGTGCTCTATCCTTAAGGATCACAAGGGATGTTGCTAGATGCCTGTGTTCTGTCCCTGGGCTCTGACTCTCTGCTACAGCCATGCAAGAGTTCAATTCACTGATAATCACTAGACCAAGTCAGGCTAGTTATCCAGGCGGCCAGTCTTGCTCACCACTTAGGTTTTAAGGGGACTTTATTCTCACCAAATAAACATACTAAGTTCCCAAATAAATCTGAAATGTTTAAGAATTTGCATCAAAGTATTTTCTTCAAAATGGACTAAAGACCTAATTGTCAGACCTGAAACCATAAACGTTCCAGAAAAAAGCATAGACAATCATGTCTTTGCCATCAACCTGTAACAGTTTTCTAGACATGTCTGCTCAGGCAAAGGGAACAAAAGCAGACACAAACTATGGGGACTACATCAAAATAAAAGGCACAGTGAAACCATCAACAAAATGAAAAGGCAACCTACTAAATGGGAAAATATATTCACAAATGACATATTTAATAAGGGACTAATATCCAAAATATAGAAAGAACTTATACAACACCAAAGAAACAAGTAATCAGATCAAAATGAGCAAAAGTGGCAAAAGAGCTGAACAGACTCTTTTTTAAAAAGAAGACATGCAGATGCTCAAAAGACATATGAAAAGAAGTTCAGTATCACTCATTATTTGGGAAATACGAATGAAAAAACAACAATGAGATCCTACCTCACACCTATCAAAATGGCTAAACTCAAAAACACACACAAAAAAAAGTGTTGGTGAGGATGTAGAGAAATAGGAGCTCTCATACACAGTTGGTGGGAATTCAAACTAGTGCTGATGAAATTTTGGAATATAGGTAGGGTCCGGAGCTGACATCCAAGAAAGAATTCTTGAGACATCTTTGGTGCAAAATGGTGGTTTTATTAAAGCCCAAGGACAGGATCCGTGGGCAGAGAGAGCTGCCCTGGGGTCACAAAAAGTGGCTGGTTATATACTTTCAAGTTGGGAGGGGGCTGGGGGAGCATAAGTCTCTAAGGAAATTTGGAAGCAAGGTCTCCAAGACCCTGAGGGGATCAGCTATTGTTGGGAAAGGTCACTTACTACCACCTAATAAAACCTGAGTCAGGAGACTCTTCAGATGTACATCGGGCCATGTGCTTGGGGATGATCGCCAATATGTATCTTGGGGGTTTAGAGATGAAGGAAATTTCTAAAGGAATTTTTATATGTTAAAGTAGACTTACAGGCTCCTGGGGGTCAGGCTAAGGTTGCCTTTTGCCCTTAGCAAAGTATGAACATCGAGGCAATGGAGTCCCTAGAGCAATGTCCCTTTGCCTGTTTCAAGGACTTGTTAATGTGCTGCTCCAGGCTTGTGCCTTGTCCTCAGTTAGCCCCGTGTTCCCCCATCAGTACAGCCACTGTGGAAAACAGTACAGAGATTCCTTAAAAAATTAAATAGAAATACTACATGATCCAGTAATTCTATTAATGGGTATTTATCCAAAGAAAATGAAAACACTAATTGAAAAAGATATATGCACCTGTATGTTTATTGCAGGATTATTTACATTAGTTAAGATATAGAAGTAACCCAGGATCCATCAATAGATGAATGGATAAAGAAGTCATATACATATATATAAAACACATATAATGGAATATCACTAAGCCATCAAAAAGGATGAGATCTTACCATTTGTAACAATATGGATGGACCTAGAGGGTATTATGCTAAGTGGGATAAGTCAGACAAAGACAAATACCATTGGATTTCACTTACATGCAGAATCCAAAAACCAAACAAATAAACAAAACCTAGAAACAGATCCATAAATATAGAGAAAAAAACTGATGGTGGCCAGAGGGGAGGGGTATGGGGAAATAGGCAGAATGGGTGAAGGGAGTGGGAGTTACAAGCTTCCAGTTATGAAATGCATAAGTCATGAGGATGAAAGGCACAGCATAGGGAACATAGTCAATGGTATTGTAACCAGGTTATATGGTGATAAATGGCAGCTATCCTTGAGGTGAGCACAGGATAACATATAGTTATTGAATCACCCTGTTATACACCTGAAATTAATGTTAAATTTGTGTCGACTGTACTTCAATAGAAATACATTAAATAGAGTAACATTTAAAAAATATTTTCCTATTACAATAACTTTTTATATTTATTGTTGCTCTGTTTTTCTTTTCTTTATAATTAACTCCATGGGTGACTGGCTTAGGTTCAGTTTCAGAATAAGACCAAGGATTGGTCCTTTGTAACATAACTATTTTTTAATTTTAATTATTTGAAGTGTGTGACACTTCTGCCTTTATCACCAGCACAGACTCTTTCAATGTGCATGTCCCACGTATTTTTAATATGACAATAATAAACTATGATCTTTCGCTCTTTAGGACGATCCACATGGGCAATTATTTGAAAATGATGATTCAGTGATGTTGACACTGCCAAACTAACCCCTTGCCTGGAAAGCCAAACAAGACAATCATGACAGCTGATTTATGACAATCTGAAACTCAGCATACCTCATACAGTGTGGAATACAAGCAAATAATATTTGGAAATGCAGTTCGACGAAGGCCAAACATGGAAGAGAAAGGCTGTTAGTTGTCACGCAAGGTCAAATCTCTAACAAGGCAGTAGAAATCCATTCTTAAGACCTTGATTAATCAAAACCTATGATCAAACAGCTCGTGGCAAGATGTATTGCACATTGTCGGTTTCAGTTCATTGTGGAAAACCCTGCCTCCAATTTACATTGAAGCAACAAGTATTACATAAAAGAAAGATATTCTTTATACATTATCCCTAACAGCCTTCCATTGCAATAGAAGTTACACTATTCGTAGTGCATTTAAAATTAGAAAACATTTTTTTTTCCTAATTTGCTGCCTATATCTGATTTTCTAGCAATCAAAGGTTTTGGAAGATGGGACAGTGACATGCACACTGTGGTGTGCCACAGAGATCTGCCTCCCCACCGCTCCCAGCCCCACCACTGTCCCAGCATAATTTCCTACCCACAGCACTATTGCCATCTTGTACTGAATAGTTCTTTGTGTTGGGGGCTGTCCTGTGAAGGGGAGGGTGTTTAATAGCATCCTAGGTCTTTGTCCGTTAGAAGCCAGTAGTGTCCTCATTCCAACTGTAAGAACCAAAAATGTCTCCAGACTTTCCTAAATGTCCACCTCCACTGCTCTTGGTCTGAAGCTAAAGAGAAAAACCATGCTTGAGGCTCTGCCCTCTTCCAGCTAAGGAAAACTCTGAGGGCCCCCTTCCCCCACCCCAGCCCTAGAGCTCCCTGATTGACAGGCGAGGTCTTTGCTGTGAATGCCTCACCATTCAGGGTCTCCCTCCTCCCAGTCAGTCCAACATCTCATACAGAGGTGAATGCTATCAGCTCACACCGACTGTGAATCCCCACCTCCGTCTGCTTCCCACTGGAACCAATGTGTAACAGACATCGTATTTCCTCAATTCACAGAGGTGCATTTTTATCACATTTTATCATCAGTGAAATCAGATTGTCCTCCAACCGATGGCACGCTATAAGTTAATTGGCAGCATGTTTTCTTTCTTAGGGCAAATAAAATAACAGTCTTAAAATGAGTCCTATTTTAGTTGATTCAATATAATAGATAAAATTACAATTTGGCATGAAAAAACAATGCATTAGCCTCAGATTATTCAATGCTTTAGTCAAAATGCTGGCTGGGGAGTGGGAGTGTAAATATCTGTGCTAGCTATTTTCTTAGTTACCAGTAATATTTCGGTATAGCAATAATTTATTATTTTATATATTATATTTAAATTTATTAATTATGAGAAATGATTAGTATGCATGTGACTGTGTATATATCTATGTTTTAATAGATTATAAAGTGAGGGATGCCTGGGGGACTCAGCAGCTGAGCATCTGCCTTTGGCTCAGGTGTGATCCTGGAGGCCTGAGATCAAGTCCTATATTGGGTTCCCCACAGGGAGCCTGCTTCTCCCTCTGCCTGTGTCTCTGCCTCTCTCTCTCTCTCTCTCTCTCTCATGAATAAATAAAATCTTTTTTAAAAAGATTATAAAGTGATAGATATAAACAGAGCTGCATTATTTTTTAAGACTCTATTTTCTCATTAAGTTACCTTCTTGAAAATATATATGTAAGAGCCAATGTCCTCTGCTCCACATTGTATTCACATCCTCTAGGTCATGACTTGTCTGCAACATAAGGCATCTAAACCTATAACTAACCTGTATCATGGCTTCTACAATCACTAGGTAGATCATGCAGGAAGAACTACATTTTCAGAAGCCCATGTCCTGATACTACCCCTCTCTGCCTTTAGAGATCTCGGCTACATTGCAAGCAGTTCAATGTAATTGCAGTCTGTTGGTATGTAATTGTCTGTGATTTGACATTGAACAAGAGATTCTTTTTTCCTTTCCCAAATCAGTAAAGTACTAATATAATGGGTTTTTTTTTCAGCTTTAAAAATTGTCTCTAATTAAAACAGATTTGAATTATTTATGCATTAATGCTCCATTTACTTTTTCGAGATGTTTAAAATATTTTGAGCTACAATGAAACTTGCGATGCTAAACTCTTACAGGTTTTCAAAGGAGCCATATGTATATATTTCAAAAAGTAACAATCATTCTCAGAAAAGACAAAAGTTTTTAAAGTGTGTTATGCAAAACGTGGGCTACTTGATAAAGCATTTGTATTAAATAGTCATAGGAATATATTTCCAGCATGAGGCTAACACCACAGTTGACCCAGAACAATTGTAAAATCAAACATTCAAAGTCAAAAGTATAATTTCAATAATTGTAGCTCGACAACATGTGATTGCCTAAACATTTCCTTGTGTATAAAATAACAACCCATTTATAATTTAATTGGTGGTTTATCTTGGACATTGTCAAGGCAGGTAATGGGGTACTCTTAAATACTCAGGCAGCGCAGGTCTACCTGGGTAGGTGCAAAATATCATCTTCCAAAACAACTGATATACATAGACCACAAATTTAGGGAATTTTCATACACAAGGCAAACATTAGACTCTGGATGCAGGATCTCATTTTCCAGCTCAAATAACGACCCAATCAAATGCAATTTAATTACCTTTAGGTCACAATCAATCCATGCACATTCCATGATCTTATCAGTTGATTATAAAAAGATGCCACAAGACAGAGTGCTTCATCATCTTTTTTTTCATTCAGCAATTAAGGCACAATAATTCTTGCCACGAGGCATATTGATGGCAGCTGTAATGCCTAACTAACCTTCATAAAATACTATCCACATCTGCTCTCAGGTCACATCACACTATTAGTGACAGCAGCACCAGCTACTTTTAAAACTGTTTTTATTGATGGCTGCAGGTGGCCCTTGTTAGTTCTGTGATAATACTAGTTTAATTGAACCGTAGAATGAAATTAGCCCAACTTCCTAAAAAGTTTTTCCAGATATGCTGACAAAGGGAAATATGAAGTGGGTAAGGAAATGGCATTTAAAGAGCAAGCAGACTTTCCTAAAATAAAATAGTTGGGTTGATTTAATGAGACCATCTTGAAAAAGTGAGTAAAATAGTCTTGGCATATTACATTTCAGTATATGCCTGTTTCATTGTGAAACAGAAACAAAAGCAAAAAACTAATCGCTATGCCTTTTTTAAAACTGCCAAATTTTGTGTTTTCACCAGTTCCACTTATTTTACAAAAGAAAAGTCCAAGATATTTTTCTAGTGGTTAAGAATTAAAGTTAAACAAGCACATGTTTTTTTTTTTTCTTGCCTTTATACAGAACAACAAAGGGCATTAGAAACACAAGAGGTTACAGTGAAATCCTTCACTGAAGGATTTCACTTACAAAATGCAAATGCACCCCCTGAGAAGAAAACATACAGGTGTTTCTTGATGCAACAAATATATATTTATATTAGGGGTTAGAGATAAATTATGTATTTGTCATTTTATCTGTTTTGCTTGTGGAGTCTTTCTTAACCAGGTACTATAGAAATAAGTGGCTTAAAGGAGCTATAACTGGCATGCAATATAACAATTTAGAAATCTGCTCCTGTTGTGAATCAGTTTCAATCAGCTGCTGTGACAAGTCTCCACATTTGAAAAGTAAAAATAAGAAGTGTGGGCAAGAATCAAGCAGACTGATAAAAGAATTATTATTATATTGGTCTTAGCATTTTTCTTTTCCTTTACTTTTCCAATTACTGTTATTGTTATTTTATCAGACTTATGCAAAGACACCATATACCTGTATTTAGAATGCCCAAAATTACAGTGGCTCTTAGATCATGATTCAGAAGCTTGGTCAGAAATAGGATCTCATATTTTAAGTGTTTATCTGACACTATCCTTGCAAACTGCTTCAGGCTTTTGAAGTCTTTCAAAGGGATCCTTAATTCAAATCCACTTAGACTATGACCATAAAATAAAAGAAGGATATTGGAAGTGTTAGCACTGCTGAGATTTTTGTTTTGTTTTTTAATTCTCTAACAGCAAATGTAAACATGATAGCATTTTCTTTGAAGACATTAGAAGAAAAAAAAAATTTTTTAGAAGAAAAAAATTTGATTGTTCCAAGTCATAATGCAACAGAAAGGTTTTCTAAAGAAGGAAGGAATGTCTGAGTAAAATTTTTTAGTTTGGGGTAGTACAAAACCACTGTGGTTTTCAGCAGCGAATACCTAAGAACTGAAGACTCACTTTCATCTGGAGGCCAGGCTATCATTCCAGAGGCCCTACTCTTGAGGTGGGCCTGTCACACAAAGGCTGCAGCCAACCCAGAGTAGGTTCTCCTGGGTGGAAGGTGGTGGTGTCAGCTACCAACCACAAAAGAAAAAAAATAAAGTGATGCTGTGACTGTCTCTTGACCAACACCTTTTTATGGCTGTTGTTGAGGTTAGATCCATACTAAGCTTTGACATCGGATGTATTCTTGTGTTTGAAATTAGATCAATCCACTAAAGTATAAGAAAGAAAAACCTAAAAGGACAGACTTTTCAATAAATGGCGCTGGGAAAACTGGACAGCCACATACAAAAGAATGAAACTGGAACCCTGTCTTACACCACTTACAAAAATCAACTCAAAATTGATTAAAGATTTTAGCTTAAGAATGAAAATCATAAAACTCCTAAAACAAAATGTAAGAGATAAGTTCCTTGACATTAGTCTTGGCAATGTTTGTTTGTTTGTTTGTTTGTTTGTTTGTTTGTTTAAAAAAAAAAACAAAAGCAAAGGCAACAAAAGATGAAGTGGGACTACCTCAAACTAAAAGCACATCAACAAAATGAAAAGGCATCCTATAGAATGGAAGAAAATATTTGCAAGCCACATATCTGATAAGGGGTCAATATCCACAAATATTTACAGAATGCATACAACTCAGTATCAAAAAAAACAGAATTTTTTAAATGGGCAAAGGACATGAAGACATTTTTTTCCCCAAAGAAGATAGACAAATGAGCACCAGGTATATAAAAAGAAGCTCAATATCACTCATCATGGGGAAATGCAAATCAAAACATGATGACATATCACTTCACACGGTTAGAAAGACAAGAGATACCAAGTGTAAAAAAAGATGTGAAGAAAAGGAAAGCTTTGGAATTGTGGATGGGACTGTAAGTTGTACAGTCACTCCGGAAAATAATATGGAGCTTCATCAAGAAATTTAAAAAGAGGCATGCCTGAGTAGCTCAGCGGTTGAGCGTCTGCCTTTGGTTCAGGGTGTGATCTCAGGGTCCCGGGATGGAGTTCCACATGGGGCTCCCTGCATGGAGCCTGTTTCTCCCTCTGCCTAAGTTGCTGTCTCTCTCTCTCTCTCTCTCTCTGGGTCTCTCATGAATAAATAAATAAAATCTTTTTAAAAAAGGAATTAAAAAGAGAACTGCCATATGACCCAGCAATCCAAATTCAGGCTATATATCCAAAGAACTAAACTATTTTGAAGAAGTATCTGTACACCCACGTTCATGGCAGCATTATTCACAATGGCCAAGACATGGAAACAACCTAAGTGACCACTGACAGATGAATAGATAAATAAAATGTGTGTATCTATGTTTGTGAGTGTGTGTGTGTATACACACCATGGAATATAGTCAGCCTTTAATTTTTATTTTTTTAAAGATTTTCTTTATTTATTCATGACGACAGAGAGAGAAAGGCAGAGATACAGGCAGAGAGAGAAGCAGGCTCCATGTGGCAAGCCCCATGCAGGACTCAATCCCAGGACCCCGGGATCATGACCTGAGCCAAAGGCAGATGCCCAACCGCTAAGCCACCCAGGCATCCCATATTCAGCCTTTAAAAAGAAGGAATTTCTGCCATTTGCAACAACATGAGTAAAACTGGAAGACATTATACTAAGTGAAATAATCCAGACAAATAAAGACTGATACTACATGGAATCACTTATATGTAGAATTTTTTTAAAAGTCAAATTCATAGAAACAGTGTAGAATGTGGTTTCTAAGGGTTGGGCTTGGAGAAAATAAGGAGAAGCTGGTAAAAGGGCACAAACTTTCAGATACAGATGGTCTCTGACTTATAATTTGATAATTTTTCGACTTCTTGATGATATGAAAGTGATATGCATTCAGTAGAAACTAATACTTCAAATTTTGAATTAGATTCTTTTCCCAGGCTAGTGACATGCCCGGTGATCCTCCCCCATGAAGATCCATTGTTGGACAATCTCAATAAGCCACAGCTTCCAGTCGGCCACAGGAGGACCAGGGTGAGCACCTGATGCTCTGACATCCATCTGTACTCATACAACCATTCTGTTTTTCACTTCCAGTACTGTATTCAACACATTACAAGAGATATTAACACTTCATTATAAAATAGGCTTTGTGTTAGATGACTTTGCCCAAGTGTAAGCTAAGCTAAGTGTTCTGGGTGCATTTGGGGTAGGCTTGACTATGCTACTGTGTTTGGTAGATTAGATGTATTAAATGCATTTTGACATGATTTTTTCAACTTACAGTGGGTTTTTTGAGACATAAGCCCATGGTAAGTTAAAGAAGATCTATAGAGGGATGCTTGGGTGGCTCAGCGGTTGACACCTGCCTTTGGCTCAAGGCATGATCCCATGGTCCCAGGATCAAGTCCCACATCGGGGTCCCTGTATGGAGCCTGCTTCTCCCTCTGCCTACATCTCTGCCTGTCTCTCTGTGTCTCTCATTAATAAATAAATAAAATCTTCAAAAAAAAAAAAAAAAGGAAGATCTATAGAAGATGAAAAACATCTGAAGATCTAATTATAACATGGTGACTATAGTTGATAATACTTTATTATATAATTAAAGCTTGAAAAGAGAATGGAATTTAAGTGCTCTCACCTAAGTAAATAAATAATAAATAAATACAAGCTAGATAAATGATAGGTAAGCAGATAAATGATAGATGAGGTGATGAATGTGTTAATTAACTTGATGGTTGAAATACTTTCACTGTGTATATGCATACCAAATCATCACATTGCATAGTTAAATGTATTATAGCTTTATTTGCCAGTTATACCTCAATAAAGCTGAAATAGGAAAGCAAAACCCCAGCAGTGTCAAATGCATATATGTTGAGAAAAATAAAGTAAAATATCTCTCATACTTGGATGGTATAAAATAAGAGCAAAAGTGACTCAAATTTTTTTTTAAGAGTGGTCATTTTCTTTTTAAAGATTTATTTATTTATTCATTCAGAGAGAGCGAAGAGAGAGGCAGAGACACAGGCAGAGGGAGAAGCAGGCTCCCCGCAGGAAGCCCGATGTGGGACTCGATCCCGGGTCTCCAGGATCACACCCCGGGCTGCAGGCGGCGCTAAACCGCTGCGCCACCGGGGCTGCCCGACTCAAACTTTTTGATAACACATTTTGCTCCCTATTTAATAAATGGAACACATTTAATCCCAATGTTTTAAATATATTTAACATTTTATGAGAAAGGATGGCTTTTTTAAATATCAGTGAAATATATTTATTTTTGGCTGAAAGTAATGAGGAAACGCTCTACCATTTAAAATAACATACAGAAGATATACTTAAGAATGATTGATAGAGAAGCTGATATCTAAGAGATTCCAGTTATAAAGATTTACTAAGTAAGGATCACAGTGAATGTGAAATGAATCAGTCATTGATTGAATCACCTCTATGTGTTAGACGCTTTACCGTCTTTATCTCCGATTCTGAAAACTAGGTATTGTTATCCTTGTTTTATAAATGAGATTGAGGGAGCATGCTCTCAAGGTCAGGGTGAACTTTCCTCTTTGCTTGGCAAAAAAATGTATGCCTAGTGACCTAAATTACAAAGAGTAGCACAGAAATTCAGTCCTGCAGGGCCTTTAGCTAGATGGATGGATGTGCCAACGTAAATGGAAAAATCCATCTCAAATTTATATATAATCAGAAAGGATTACTGCAACTGGCATTGCTGATAGAGAGAAGTGTAGGGAAGATTTTACTTGCACCTTCACTCAGTATTTCTGATGGTATAGTCAGCCCTTCTCTACTGAACAGCATCCTAAGCCACCTAGAAAATCATCACATTTGCCTTTGGCATAATTGACCAGGATTCCGCCTGCCTTTTGTGGTTTGCTGAGGAGATCAGGAAGCCGAAAAGAGCGTATCAGCCCGATCTGGAGCGTGCCTTCGGGACTGCGCAGGTGCTTTTTTGGTATTTCGAGGGTTTCCTAGAACTATAGATCAGGAATAGAGAGGGAGGCACCTCCTGTCTCATACAAACAGATGCTAAATCCCTCTCTGATTCCTCCATTCAGGACTATTTTGTTTGGCTTAATGAAAATTGTAAAGTGGAGAAAGGTAAAATACCAGTCAACCAACAGCCAGGCTAGTGAAGAAAAGATCTAATATGGTGGGTGGGGGGGTCACCCCAAGAATCTGACAAAGCCAGACACAGTTGTTGGTGTGGAACCCTGTGAGTCATGGCAGCCCTCCCACTCTGCTCAGCAGGCCCCAGAGCCTTGCAGATGCCTAATTATCATTACAATGCATTCTAACACTATCTACAATTTCAAATTTCCTCCTCTGGGGGTACGTATTATATACATGTTCATGTACTACCAGGCCACTACATTTCTCTAAAAATTACATTTTATTGCCATGAAACATTCTGAATTCTTTCCTTTCTGTCTCATTTCTTATTCTTGTTCATTTTTAAAAAATATTTTCCTCTCATCATGCTCGACTCACTAACCAAATCAGTCTTATTTACCACTGGATACTTTTCAGAAGAAATCCATATTGTAGTGATAATTATTCTATTTTTGTTCTATTTTCAGCTTTTACATGTCTTTATATCCTCCTCTTATCTCCTTTTATTCCAATTTATTTATTTTATTTTCCAATTTCTTCATTGGAATTTCTGCTTAGGCATTTTAATAGGATTTTTTTTTCATCAAGATAAACGATGAATATTTATAAATTTTCTATGAACATACAAAGAACACATAGTCTCTGATAAAAGGGCACTGCCTATATCTTCATTAAATATGACTTGTTGATTAAATGAGTTGAATCTTTAACATGAATGCTTATTTTTCCTCCTATTTAATTAGTGCATTTCCAAAAAAGTGCATGTTAACATCTCATTATAATTATTTTTATTTTCTTCAAGATTTGCACATCAGGAATACTTGCACTCTGTATCTGCCCCATTGTTTAGTTCATAATGTGTTGATGTATTTACTTGATTGTGACTTTTGTTATTATGTGTTTCAGTTCTTCAGACCATCTTCTTTCAGCAAACCTTAACAATGTCCATGGCACTTTTTCATTTCCTGTTAAATAGTACATCTTTGTCTCTGTCCATTTAATTTCAGTGTTACTTTGTCCATTCCACATGCAATTCTTATAAAGAGCATCTTACCGAATTGTGCTTGTTTTCTAAAACTGATTAGACTGTTTTGTTTTCAGTAAGGGAATTCAGGATCTGGTGAGCCTCCCAGCCACCACACGCAGAGAGATGGCAGGGGCTTCTCCTGTTTGATCACTTCCACGCATTCAAAGTATCTGGTATCGGATGACTGGGTGGCTCAGTTGGTTAAGCACCTGCCTTCGGCTAAAGTAATGATTCCAGGGTCCTGGGATCAAGCCCTGCTTAGTGGGGAGTTTGCTTCTCCCTCTCCCTCTGCTTCTCCCCCTGCTTGTTCTCTCTCTCTCTTTTTCTCTTCGTCAAATAAATAATCTTTAATAAATGTTTTTAATGTATCTGGAATTACTGGACACCAGCTTCCTCTTTGGCTGCCAGTCCAAAGCTCATCCTGTGGCTTAGGAGGAGGCAAGGCCACAGCTCTTTCCCCTGGTGAGCTCCATGGATTTGCCTAGCACATGATCTGCAGGGCTTTCCAAATTAGGCAGAAGATCCAGGCTTAGGACAGATACTTAATAAACAGCAGAGTATATGGGACCATAGAGGTCACAGTAATACCAACAGGTTGTAGAATCAGAGAGGATTCTAGAAGGTGATGGTCAGTGCTATTAATTGCTGCCCAGAGGTCATAAAACAATTTAAAACTATCTACTGGATTAAGCTTCGTGGAGGCCATTAGTTGGGTTAGGTAGAGCACTTTCTGTGAAAGGAGAAGAGAGAACACATGGAAGTCATCTGAGGTGTGGATGGCAGGGAGCAACTGGAGATAGAACTGTCTCAGCTCTGAGTATCACACTCAATCTAATCTCCCATGGCAGGAAGTCAGCAATCTTCACCACAGTCTCTGGCCTCTCCCACCATGACCACCATGAAAGCAGACACCAGAAGACACTATGGGGCACACTCACCTTTCCTCATCCCGACTCCTTGGAGCACCCTTCACCTTATGTCTTCCACTTCAGGTCCCAGCATCCTGGGAGAAGCAAAGCCCATCCTACAGTTATTGAGATCACAGGGAACCAATCTAGTCAACAGCAAGCTAAGAAGAGTTTTATTCTTTATGTTCCACCGTGCTGCCCATGGGAAAAGGGAGAATGCAACACTTAATTCACAAGGGAAATCTTGTAGTTTACTAGTTAAAAAAAAAACCTGATTTTAAACTTTATTGTTTATTAATGCATCTTTAGTGTTTTTTGCTTTTTAAAATCTATCTCCTCACCAGAAAATGAAGCCTCTGACCTCCAAGAAATTTCCTTTAAGTAATTCCTAGCGGTGGTTACTGGTGGATTGCTAATGTCCTCAGAAACTTGCAGTGACACGGGGTAAATGTGCTCATTAATCTCCGTCCCAGGGGTCCTCATCCAGATGGGTCTGCCTTGCCATCCCACTTCACTATAAAGTCTTGATTTCCATTTTTCTCAAGATCAGAGCTCTGTGGGCTAGAGCTCTGTGCTGAACACTCAAGAGGCTCAAGTCTAATTACTTAAAAAAAATCACTTTGAGAAATGAAATGGGATTCTAAGAATCATTATATGAAAAAAATTAGTATTCATAAAAGTGCAGAGATTAATATAATGTACTTTTTACCCAGAAGGAAAAGAATGTTATTTTGTAATATTTGCTTCCATTTTTTTAATTATAGACATAAAATATCCCTGATGAAGTTGAAATCCTCTTTATCCCCCTTGATTTTGGAGATGTGAATGTACTATATAATCCTCTAGTCCATGGTCTTATACATTTTCATACATATACATATCCACCTACAGTATTGGGTTGTGATTCTGTTTGTAGGTTTTAAATGAAATCATATTGGGTGTGATATTATATAACATACTTTATTCCCCCAATGTTATCTTCTCAAGATCTACCAATTTTGGTAAAAATAGATCTGTGATATTCATTTGAGAATCATGTACTATTCCATCATATGAATGGACCAGAGGCTCTGTGTCCATTCCCTACTTCTCTCTGGAAGCCTTGCTTCTAATCCAGGCAGGCATGTGGTAGGGCTTCCTTCCCATCATGGTTGTCAAAGAGCTGGCCTGCCACCCCCTCTTAGGCAGGTGTCTCTGCTTAATGGCAATTAATTAGTGTGTATTATAACCACAGAAGGCACCAGAGGCTCTGTGTCCATTCCCTACTTCTCTCTGGAAGCCTTGCTTCTAATCCAGGCAGGCATGTGGTAGGGCTTCCTTCCCATCATGGTTGTCAAAGAGTTGGCCTGCCACCCCCTCTTAGGCAGGTGTCTCTGCTTAATGGCAATTAATTAATGTGTATTATAACCACAGAAGGCACTTGCTTTACTACGCCTTTGTTCAAAATACAGACTTGAGGTACTAGGTTGTGATATGCATCTGTCAGTTCCTAAGTGTGCTTGCTCCTTCCCATCAGACCAGCTGTGCTCATGGCTGGGATGCAGTTCTTGCTGTCTAGTGTTTATGGTGGGGTTGCATGGTTGGGATGCTGGCTGGGATGCAGTTTGTCTAGTCTTCATGGGGCTGCTTCCTTTGGACCACCCTTCAAACCCTCTAAGCTCTGCAGAAGAAGTGCTTTCTTTTATGCCTCTGTTTGTAGGAAGCAATTCTTATTGCTGAAATTGAACCTACAATTCTACAGACAGCACTATCTAGTATCTCCCCGGAAACAGTAATCCAGAGGTTTTACTATTTAATATTCCTTTTGCATTGTGTGAGCTATGAATAGAATAAACACGACAGAGAAGGGTGTGATCAGTGTTGCGGGCAACTATAGCATAAGGAATGTATTGAGGAGATGGGACTGGGGCTGAGCGCTAAAGGGTGGGCAGGTCTGGATGGCTGGAGAGGCCAGAAACCCGGGGCCCAGAAGGGAAGCAGAGGGCACAGCCCAAGGAGGAAGGTGTGGGAGAGGTGGGAGCAGCAAGAAGTTTTTTTCCTGGGAGAGGAGCCAAGCGCTATAGATGAGGAAGATGGTATCAGACATTGAGCACCTATCTTGTTAGATGCACAGAGCTCCCCATGGGAGATGCTGAACCAGAATCCTGGAGGAGCAGAAGGAATCCAATAACCATACAAAGATAAGAGCAAATAAGTTACAAATCCAACTACAGATTCCAAGTTAATTAACCTCACCACTTTCATGTAAATTTGGAGTCGGATCTTCACGATAAAAAACTTAATAAGTAAGGGATTTGAAAATAATTTCAAATAATTGTTTTTGTCAAGGATGATCGTTTTAAGGAACAAGTTAAATTAATGGGAAGAATTGTCACTGGAGGCCACGGGCACCAGTCTCCAGGTGGCAGGTGGAGGGATCTGGTGCAAACAGCTTGCCCACGAGGACAGCACCACCACCCGCGCAGCCGCCCAGAACCGGTGTGTCACTGCCCTGCAAGGTGTCAGCCTGCTGCTCTTGGTCACTTGCTGCAGGATTGGCTATGCTGGGGCCCAAGCCCCCGGGCAAGCGGGAAAGGGCTGCCCGGGGAGAGCCAGGCATGGTGGGCTCAGAGCCAGAGGCTGCCTGGCCCTTCCACTAAGACTCACAAAGTTAGGGATTTCCCAAAAATGAGGCAAAGCACAACCAAAAAAAAGTCATGGCTGGCCCTCCTACCTATGAGCACATCGAGTATTTTCCAAAGGGAGTCATTAAAATAATTTCGGTGACTTTCTCCTGAAATGATGTGAACAGTGATGCTAATGTGGTCAGACACATGGCCCCAGGCTAGATGAACGCAGACCAAAGTGGCTCGGGTCAGTTCTGGCAGGAGCTGGGATGGCCGCTCTTCAGATGACTTGGCCTCCCACGGAGCCCGCAAACACCAACATGCTCCCCATCTACCGCCCCCCTCCCCCCTGAAGTGTTCCCTGTCTCCTACCCTGTCTTTGGGCTCCACCGGCCCCCAGCCCACCCACCTCCCAGGCCATGGAAGAGCTGCTGCGGGGGCCCCGGGCAGAGCCACAGCTGTCCTCCACACCCGTGCTCAGACCTGCTTCTCTTCAGTGCTCCCCCATGAGAATGTGGCTGTGACCTCACTCTGCTCCCCAAACCCTCCAAAGTGGGTCTTCTTTCGCCACGTTGCCAAATGGAGTCATTGGCTAAATCCAGGCCCCACTCATATCTTATTTCGTCGATATCATATTTGTATTTTTTAAGTCACTTAACTACCCACATCTAGAAATATGCAGCATCTATGTTTATTCAATAATGGATTTTTCAGCTCCTCCTGAAATACTAGAAGACCCTCTGATGTTGGACCTGTTTTCCAGAATCCTTAGATGTGGCCTTGGCCTCCAGGTCCCCTCCAGGCTCACTTCGCTGGGGGGCACTCCCACCAGACCCTTGAGGGATTTGGGCCCTTGCCCCTAGCCCCACCTGGGCCCTGGCCAGCCTGCTGTGTGATGGGCTGGGGTGGGAGGAGGGGACACCCACTGCCAACTCGAGAAGCGCCCCCCCCACCCCGGGTGTTTTCAGTGCCTGCATTCTTCCCTCAGAGCTGCCTCCAGAGTGGCGTTCAAGCTGGTGACACCTGATGCCATTGGAGTCCCTTCTGTGTGCCCTTCCCATGCACTCCGCAGCAGGACCCTGACCTCTGGGAAGCTGTTTCTTTAGGTGGATTCGTCCCCCTGAGCCCATCCCCTGTGTGGCCAGAGGTAAGAGAACAAATGGAGGCTCCTGCGCTAAATAAAGATCAGAAACAATGAAAAGTCATAATCCGAACCAATCGAATCTAACCTCCCATTTAGACAAACACACCTTCATAAGCACCCAGAAGGCCAGGTTCAGATGGAAAATTGTCAAACTTCTCTGGGCTTCTCTCCAAAATGGACAGTGTGGAGACTACAGAGGCTGGGCCAGCATCTCCCCTTCTGGGGCTGGTCACCCCCATCTGAGAAGGAAAACCAGCCCCCGACATCTGGGAACCTGGAAGGAGGGCTCAGTGCGGCCATCACAGGTGCCACAGGCCTCCCCTGTTGGACATTATCTCAGACAAGGTCAGACAGGGTCACTCTGAGACTCTAATAAAGTGAGACAAAACAAGGACACCTCGTTATTTGTCTAAACACAGGTAGAAACAGTCACCATACAAACTACAAAATAGCAAACGTCCCGTCTTCAGGCTTCTCTCCAATTACTTCCTGACCCTGACTCCAGTCTGCTGTCTCTGCGGATGCGATTTGCTGAGATACCGCATCACAGAATTATCCCTCTTTCTGACAGTGCTCACTGTAGAGTGAGTCCCAGCTTCGTTAGCTCTTCACCAAAGGACCCAACCAAAGCCCGAATCTTATAGCTTACCCTCTTATGAGAGGCCCCAGAGTCCCTGGTCCCCCCGTGAGAAATACACCGGCTTGCTCAACTATAGGTGTGTTTGTTACTGGCAGTCTGTGCTGGAGCACATGACAGACTCACCCCAAGCAGTGGAGAAAAGATGAAATAAGGAATTCGGAGAGCAGGCCTATGAGTGATCTGCTGCCCTTTATGCACACCCTGATGACAGACAGCCTGCACCGAACACCTGCACCCAGCACCTGCACCAAGTACCTGCACCCAGCACGCACCTGCACTGAGCACCTGCGCCAAGGACCTGCTCTGAGCCAGCTCTGCTCAAGCCCAGCTAGAACCTTGACTGCTCTCAAAGGGACAGACCCAGTCCAGCAGCTTCTGGAATCTTGCCTTGCCAAGTGCTTCTGCTTTTCTCAGAGCCCCGGCTCCACTCCGCCTTTGCTCAGGCAGCTGTGAAAACAATTACCTGCTGCATCCTGGCAAAGGACAATGGCCTGGTTTTAAGTGATACAGTGACCACAAGGGCAGTTGTATTCAGAAATTTTGTGCCATACATGCGTCTCACCAAAGCGTTTTTAAAAATGTCTTATGCTTTCTTCATTTTGATTTGAAATTCATAACTTCAACTGTTGTAATTCATAACTGTGAGCTCCAAGGCAGCTGAGAGGCAGTGGCTCACCCCCTTGACCTACGCATAACGAATTCAGCCAGGAGAGCCAGGTCCTCACAGCACTCAACCATAATCCCTCTAGAAAGGAATTGGGAGAATTTAATTCTGCTCATTCTGCTTATTCATACCCTAGTTTATTCCCCCAATTGTGTGAACTGCTTCACCAAGGCACATCTTTAAAAAGGAGGTTCAAATAATTTAAAAAAACACAACAGAGGGGAAATCAAAATGGCCAAGGACTCAAGAGAGTGTCCCCTGCTCTGCATCGGAGTCCCTTCTGTGCACCCTTCCCAGCCCCACTGGCAAGCTCAGCCTCCTGATCTCCCAGGCTCACAGACTACCACCTCTGTCCCCTCGAACCCAGAACTCCTCTCAGTCCACGTCTGGTCAGTCACCCATGAGAAGCTGCACACCTCCAGCCATCCCCTCATGTTCTGCACTTTTCTCCGTGATTCTGTCCCCTCTGTCTTGTCCCTCATGAAACTGTCACCAAAACCTCATTCTTCTCTCCTTATACCTTCTTGTTGTAATAACTCCCCCTAGACACCCTCGAGAGTGATCCTTTCTCCCAGAGCCTAGGCACCCTGAGCCTGGGTCATGTCTACTGGGCCTCTGTGGCTGTTTTTAGACTGCACTCCCACCCACTTCCCTAAAGCTCCCAGCCTTGAATCTACATCACCGAACTAACTCAGGCACTGTGCCTCACTGCAGTGGCCTCTACCCTGGCCACTGCCCGACAGTTTTGAACATCTGCTCAGAGTCTGCTGACACTCTGATGCTCATGGCTTAATTTTGGGAATTTTGATACATTTACCTGCTCTTCCAGCCCCTGTTGGATTCCCTTGGGTTCTCCACTGGCCCGTCTCCACAGCCTAGCCTCATGCTCCCACAGCCAGACTCAGTCCCCAGGTAAAGTGAGGTCCCAGATCACCAGCATCAGCATCACCTGAGGGCTTGTTAAGAATGCAAGATCTCAGACTTTGACCACAGACCTACTAACTCATATCTGAGACCGTGGGTGATTCTTATGCACAGGAAAGATTGGGAAAGCCCAGCTATGATCTATAGCTGGAACTTCTCCATGATCTCAACTTCCTGCCTCCTATTCTCTGATCAATACTTTTGTTTTTTCAAGTCATTCTCTCTAATACTTCATCATCAACAAGGTTTTGGGCACCATGGGAACCTCAGCTCCATTGGTTGAGCTAACCATCACCCTCACACACATGAGGCCCCCTCCCTTCGCCTTCTTGAGAGGGGCACACATACTAGTCCTAACCACTCCATAGAATATACTCCTTCAAATCCCATACTCTTCTCTTGCTTCTTTGCATCTGCTGGATGCCATCACAGCACTCAGTGTCATTAAATATAACACTCTACCTTTATTGTGCCTGTATCTAGGAAACCAAACATGCCTGGAGAAAACGCACATGACCCCTGTGATGGGTCTCATGTCAGCCATAACCACTTTGAGTGGCCAAACCTGCCTGGTAATCCCCCCCATGCTCCTCTGGTCCATTGAACCTCCCACTTTCCCATACAAATATCCCACATTGTCTCCTCCTTCCTCAGCCCCCAGCACATCTGCCTGCATTGATGATCCTGCCCCCTACTTCACTGAGAAAATGGAAGCCATCAAAGAACAGATTCCTACCTCAATGTATGCATATTACCAGCATCACTTCCACATACTCCTGTCTTGCCTATCTCACAAGAAGGTGAAGCCAGAAATGTCAGTAACACAGAATCGTATGGCATAAAACCCTGCACAGATCTAATAATGAAGGATGAGAATCTGACTCTGGGCCTCCCAACAATCAATACAAATTATATACATGAACCATTCCGCTCATAAGTTTCTCTGCACAGCCATTTCCCAATCTCTAAAGCATAAGTCATGTGTACTTGTTTCACCTACCAACAGGTCTCTGGATCCTATATCTCACTCACACATTTTTCTGTGCAGGTGGATCTTGAAGACATATTCTTCTTGAAAAGTCTAGTTTATTTCAAACCTTCATTCTTCACCAAGGAATAATGGTGGCATTGATAACTGAGGAAAACCACTTCTAGCAAAAAGTGTTAATATGTGGCATATGTAAAAAACATTTTGGCAGGTTTTATGACGGAGGTAGAAATTGGTTCCTAAAATTCTTAATTGCAATGCTCTGTGAATCTTCAGGAGAATTTTGATTGCCACTGTGTTATTTTGTGTAGCTCCAAGAACTGAGAGGGCAGGCCTGTTGATAGATATGTAGTTCAGATTTAAGACTAAAATGAGGTTGAAGAGTAGATTGAAGAATTTTTAAACTGGGGGCTCCTGCGTGGCTCAGTCAGTTAAGCTACCAACTCTTGGTTTCAGCTCAGGTCAGGATCTCAAGGTCATGATCTCAGGGTCATGAGATCAAGCCACTTGTTGGGCTCCACACAGAGCATGAAGCCTGATTAAGAGTCTCTCCCTCTCCGTCTGCCCCTCCTCCTGCTCACTCTCTCTCTCTCCCTAAATAAAAATAAATGAAACCTTTTTTAAAAAAGAATTTTTAAACAAATCATTCAAATATTAGCTGTGATTTTGTTGTCCTCTGGTAATACTTTTCAATTTCCTAAGAGATGATCAGCCATACTTCTTGGCTTCACCCTGATGAGCTGACCTTGTGTTCCCCACTGACATTCCAAGAACTACCTTTCCCATCCATGTCAATTTTCTCTGTGCTTGGAACATAGTCAACACATCTTTCTACTTGGCTCCCAGAAGGCTTTCTTCAAACATTATACTGGCGTGTGGGTTTTATTTTTTTCCCTGTTTCTTTGTATGTTTGTTTTAGTATTACAACAGAAGGCACAATTTAAGCCATGTAAGAAATAGGTAAAAATATATATGTGTGTGTGTATGTATTTAAATCAAGAAGTCTTCAGATGAGAAATTAAAAAGCCACATAATAATTTTTTCAATAACTAATCTATTTTCTCCTTTTAAACAAAGGGCAGTGGCTAATTCTGGAACAGTTACTTATCTCTTGCCATGTGTCATTACTAAGATGTTTTTCTCTTTCTTTAGGGACTACAATGCTCAGGAGACCCTCACACTGGCCTTCTCAGGCTGTGAGTCCTATTTTAAGTGCCCTCTAGAAAATGTTTATGTAGTGTCCTTCACAGAGGGCAAGAGGATCGATTAAAAAAGTCGTATCTCTTCAATGGAGTTTTGAAATCAAGTGTGTAGAAAAATCCTATATCACATTCTGCCCCCAGGTCTTGTTCTAATTTAATCACATTCATAGGAAACAACAATATTGATTTCTATGGGCAGCTTGTAATAACTTCAGGTACATAGCATCACAAGGAATTGCAAGCCTAAGCAACATTGTGTGACTAATGACTGCACAAAAATAAAACACTGTATGGACATGTTAAGAGATATGCCAAAATCTAAAAAAGATTAAATTGCTTCAAACCATACAATAAATACACACCTACTGCAAATAAGTATATTGGTTCTGAAAAAAATATGAGCTCTGTCTTCCCTTAAGCAAAAGTGATAAAATCGAACATTTGAGGGGCCTAACAAGGACATTCCAAAACTTAATTAAAGAAGGCATATTTAAAAAAAAAATCTTTTAAAACTTAATTTACAAGTTTTATTCCTCAATTCTGAACAGGCATACTTATATTTTATTCTACTTGATTATAAAATCTTACATTTATATTTTTTACTTATTTTTATTTATTTTTCCGAGCACTGTCTATAGTATAAAGGATAACTGAATCAGGGACAAATCACACACTCTAGCAAGTCTGCTGGAACAAGATTTATATGTGTGATTATCAAACAGGTGCAATTTGTCCTACAGGGGACTTTTAGCAATGTCTAGAGACATTTTTGTTGCCACAATTGTGGGTCAGGATCAGGGAGTTGATCCTGGAATCTGGTGGGTAGAGGCTAGGGATGCTGATAAATAGCCTACCCCCCAAAAGAAGAGCTAGTTAACTCAAATTGTCAATGGTGTTAAGGTTGAGACACCCTGATGGAAATATTTCATGCCTTGGTATGGCTGAGTAGTATTCCATATTTTATTTATACCATATTTTGTTTATCCCCTCACCTGCTGATGGCCATTGGATTGTTTCCAGTATTTGGTTATTATCAGTAATGTTGCCACGAACATTTGTGAGCAAGTCTTTGCACACATATATGATTTCCTTTATGTTTGACAGGCAAACATTTTAAGTTTGATGAATTCCTATTTGTCAGCATTTTCTCTTATGGATTGTGCTTTTGCTTATGTATCTATTTGCTCTTTGCCCAATCTGCTCAAAATGATCCTCTCCTAGGTTTTCTTATAGAAGCTATAAACTTTTAGTTCTTACATTCAGGTCTATTAGCCATTTGGGGTTAATTTTTTTAAAAGATTGTATTTATTTAATTAAAAGAGAGAGAGCATGAACAGGAAGGAGGGGCAGAGGGAGAAGCAGATGCTTTATTGATCAGGGATCCCAACTGCAGACATGATCTCAAGACTCTGGGATCATGACCAGAGCTGAAGGCAGACACTTAGCTGACTGAGCTGCCCAGGTGCCCGAATGTTTTAAGTGTGTAAGGGTCAACATTCTTTTTTTTGTTTTGTTTTTTTCCTGATGTTATCCAATTTTGCCACCATGATTTATTGAAAAACCTATCTCTTTTCCACTGAATTATTTTGGTATCTCTGTCAAAAATCAACCATTTATTTTCATAATAACTATCTTGTACATCTTTGTAAGTATATTTTAAACTCTATGCATCTGTACTCATATTTGATCTCCCTTTAATTCTGAAGCTTAATAACATCCACCATTTAGAGATCATAGTGTAGATTGTGGATAATCTATGGGAGGAAAAATCAGAAGCAATATCAATACTAATTCAGAACATTAAGAATTGAAAATATACTTTGGAACTGGACTTTAACCTTTTGTTTAAAGTTAAATTATATTCTACTCTAGCACAATTTTACATTGAGAAAAATTTTTAGATTTATATTATTATTTCCTGTATTTGGTTTCTTGGAAATTAGAGAAACCTGACACATATTCCATCTTATAATATATTCCACTTGCACTAAATGTTTCTCCGACAGTGAACTAAAAGTACGTGCACAAATGTCAGGTGCATTTAGTTTCTATCTGAAGTGAAAGCTAAGTGCTGTATGATCTCTGATTCTACCTCAAGTGAAATGTAACCAGAAACGGAGAGAGAATTTGATGAAGAGTAAGAACATGGTGGATAGAGTCCCACAAACACCTTTCAATCACAGGGGCTTAGAACCTGTTCAAATCACAAACAAAAACCAAACCCTGTCAAATTGTATAAATTCATTGAGATGTCTGTTTTTCAACTTCTGCTCTTGATGAATGAGTCGGGTTCCATTTCCATACCATTGTCCTCTACGAATATGGACATCACACGCTTTCCTGTTTATTCAAGACTGAGTCACAGATAGGTCAAGAACAAACTTATGTGGTTTCTAGCTTTTTAAGATAAAAAAAAAATCTTTCAACAACAATTTCACTTTTTTTTAACAACAATTTCACTTTATTGCCCTGCTAGACGGTATCATCTATAGTCCTTTTTTGTTCCCATAGATCTCCTTTCTTCATAGTCATCCTTTTTAAAGACATCCTTTTTAAAGACATAGGCATCCTTTGTTTTGCCAATGCCAGCAGGGAATTAGATTAGAAGCCACACAGGTTTCCACATAAAGCAAAGCCCTAAAGTCCTCTAAAGCAAAACTGGTATCTCATTTTTAAGAGCCATAACTCAAAGCTTTGGTCTTATTTAAAATCTACAGTCATTATGAAAATTATATTTCAGTATGTTAGGAGGTCAGGTTGGAACAGTCAGTCACTGACAAATAGTGACTAATGAGCACATTTAAGTCACGTGGAACAAGCACAGCAGTGGAAGAGCACTGGGCAGAGCCTCCAGCAGCCCCTCTCAGGCTGCACGTAACCAAGTCGATGGCCCTGCAGACCCTACTGCCTTATCAGTAGGATAAGAGCAAGGTTTTCATCCACTAGAACCCCTGGCTTAGCAAGAAATTCACATTGCAGTAGCAATAAGCAAACCAAAGCAGAAGAAATACTCTTCTTGATGCTTACTGGCTGTGTTTTGCACATTGAGCTTACTTTTCACATTAGTCTTGGTACTGTCTTCATTTTTTTTTTTGACAAATTTTTGTACAAATTGATGTATTACTAAATACTTATAGCCATGACAGTTATATAGGTCAAGATAAATATTATAACTGCTATCACATTAGTTAACAAAGAGAAAGAAAAAAAAAACCCAAAGAATATAAATTTTGACCCAAACAGAAGCTGTACAGACATCATTGCCTAACAAGTTGAGTAAAAATTATTTTCTATATAAATCAAGCATCTACTATGTCATAAATCAGAAACAACGAAATGTCAGGAATTCTGAAGCTAAGTGGTGTTATGAAAACAGTTTACTTCTGGGTTCCTTCAGTTTTAAATTACAGCAGTTATATGTGATTTCCCTCAGAGGATCCTTCTGTTCAAGGGATTATAAGTAAGAGAAAAGATGAATGCCAAATCTATGCTGATATAAATGCATATGCAAAAGGAAGCAAAACAATTTTAATTGCTTATATCATAAATTTAAGATGATAAAAGAACATTATGATTGGAATTCCACTCATATCTTCAGAATGAAATGCAACATACACTTATCTCTAAGACTGTGCACACATTTCAAGTTAATAAGAAGGCAGGCTTAAATTATTTTAAAAGCATTATTTGGCACCATCATAGAGTGGTTAAATGCTATTAATATGCAAATAAAAGTATACACATTTTAATAAATTTCTTTAAAAAACTTTTATGACAGACTTTTAAAATAAAATTATGCTCCATGAAAATTACCAATACTTATTGCCAAAATATTGAAGGAATATTTGTCATGTTCATTTCTTTTTTTTTTTTCTAAAGATTTTATTTATTTATGATAGTCACACAGAGAGAGAGAGGCAGAGACACAGGCAGAGGGAGAAGCAGGCTCCATGCACCGGGAGCCCGATGTGGGATTCGATCCCGGGTCTCCAGGATCGCGCCCTGGGCCAAAGGCAGGCGCCAAACCGCTGCGCCACCCAGGGATCCCATGTCATGTTCATTTCTAAGGAACACAGACTACTTGAAATCTGCAGCTGCAAACATTCTAACATATTGATAGCATTAGTTCTACTCATGGTTTTCAGCTGTGGTTGTACATTAGTCCAGTCAAACAATCTAAAGGCAGGGGTCTAGGCATGAGCATTTTAAAACTCTTTTTAGGTAATCCTAATTTTTTATTTTAACATTTTCTTTTGAAATAATTATGGATTCATATACTGCTTGAAAAACACTACAAAGTTCTCATCTGTGTATCCACCCAGTTGCCCCCAATGGTAACATCTTATATCACTATTTCTTAATTCTTTGTTTTAGTCATCTTTAAAAAGAGCAGTGCTGCACAGAAAGTTACAAAGACAGTACAGAGAAGCCCCATGTATCCTTGACCCACTTTGCCCTAGTAGTTACATTTCACAGAATTAAATGATTCTAATTTGTAGCAGGTTGAGAGCTATCAAGCTACTCCATAGAGAAGTATTTATTCAAAGGATCCTATCAGAAAGTATGAATGTCAAATCTATGATGAAGCAAATATATATATATGACTTCCATTATAAGTCAAAGGTGATTTAATATAGGCATTAATTTATATCTATTCTTACTGATTCAGAAAATACTCATACTAGTAAAATATGCATGTGGATTAAAAACTATTGTAAAAGTAGTGTTTCTCGTTCTACTCTAAGCAAAGTATATACAACTCCAGTGGAGTCCAAAAGACTCAAGCATGTTTGGGTAAAATTGATCACTTGGAAATTCTGGGCATGGCCACCTGAGCCAATGAATGTCATAGATTTTGGTCTGGCCAATTCTGTCTTCAAAAACACAGACCACATTAGGTAAGAGAAGGTAATATTTTTTTAAAAAATCTATTTTGGCTTATCTATCCTGTTTTTGAGTGTATCACTTTCTATAGATCTTTTAGTTGTTATTTTGGGTATTAAATTTTACATAAATAACTTATAGATCCCTGGTGTCCAGATTTTGCCATGTGAAGTGAAGGAAAATTATTCTTTCCACTTTATAATTTGTTTTAAATATTTTATCTACACACACAGAAAACCACATTAAACAAAGCAGTGATTTTAGGCTTCAGTTGTAAATAGAACTTAGAATCTAACTCAAGACAAAAAGGATATTTATATTGTACTTAGTTGCATTTTTATTCTTTGGTTTTTCTTTCTTCATTCCTGATTCCACAGCTTTAATTCCATTGTCAGCTCATTTCTGATTTAAGAACTTCTTTTAGTTGCTCTTAACTAGGTTTCTGTGTCATTTTTGAGCCTCAGGCCCCCAGACAATCCCAGCATGGCTCTTGGCTGACCATGTGAGGTCCTGGAACTCAAGCAGAGGGGTCTGTACTTGACTCAAGAGACACTCCAAGGCAATAGAGCTTCTAAAACAGGACAGGGTTTCAAGTAAGCAGTTTCATAGTGATTACTTTCATCTATGAAGATTGACATCTTGGATGATTATTAAATCTGTGAGACCAACTGAAAGATTTCATAGTTATTTCAATAAATATTTAAGGTCTAAGCCAAAGTGGAGCTAGGTGGCATTGGGGAATAAACAACATATAGAGATCTAGAGAACCAAAATGTCTATTTTGTTGATTTTGAAAAGAGTAAGGAGGCATTCCTGGCTCCCACTCTCATCCCCAGAAAGAATTTTGTTAGAGTCAACCCACACTGATTATCTGCTCTCTCCTGATTGTAATACATGAAAAGAATCACATACAGGGCCATTTTCAGAAAATAAAAGAATAATGTTATTAGCAAAATCTCCTTTGATTAAAAAAAGTACACGTCACTTGTCTGCAATGTGGGATGAACATTGAGCATTTATGAACTATCAGGAAAGATGCCTTTATTACTCTGCTCTCCAATCAAGGCTGGGAAGAGACAGAGAGAATGGTCAGGGATTTGAACTAAACTTTTTGTAAATGACCTTGGCCTTTTCTTCCTGCAAATACATCTCTTGATCTTGAGTAGAAGGTTGCTGACAGAAAGAATTGCAGGAGCTGTGAGCAGGGAGGCCTATGACCCTTACCTCACATGTCCCAAAGCTGGGCCCTCTAGCAGTATAGAGCCAGCTACTGCTCAAAGCTCTGAGAGATCCATGCAAACTGTCCAGGCCAGCCACATTAACAAAGGATGCTGAGTGTGGCTGCCCCCAGGAAGAGACACTGTGACCACATGATGTCTTCCATGCCATACCATGGTCCACACAGCATCTTGTGAACAGAAATGCAGAAAAAGGAGAGATACCAACAGACCTGCACAGGTCAGGACAAACGTACAAAGCAGAAACATCTTTTATTTTTTTCTGTTCGTCTAATCTCTCTGAGGTGTGAAATCAACATTCAATTCTTAAAATATTTTGGTCATAATAAACAGTGATTTCTTTCCAATTGAGATTTGCATTACCATGTATTTGCAGTAATGTTTTGTTTTAAAGTTGTGCTGCAATGTATTCAGATAGAACACAGTCTATGAGAAAATATACTGGGAGAACTTCCTATGAATTACTTTGAAATGAAGTTTAGTTCAGCGGGTACCAATTCTCACCCCTCCACATCATGGCAAACAGCTGTGTACATGTTCTTAGGGCAGTTTTCACACAGCTCACAGGAGCCAGGGTAGGCAAAAAGGACCTTGTCCTCCAAATACTGAAGATCTGTGTTCTCTTCACTGATTGTTGCTTCTGATCACAAGGGTCAGACAAATAGGCAGATGGCCACTGTTGTTGCACCCCCCTGCATTGCTGCAAGCTCTTCCCCCTCTGACTGAAGTGACTTCCAGGGATTTAAATGGATGGTGTCTTCCCACCCCTTCTTTGTTCTCCTCTTTTTCCCCCTTTGAGAGACAGATATTGAAGATTAGGACATTCAGAAACAATTGCATATACAGGGAAAATTAGAAAGACATTACACATGCCCAAGGGAAGGTATAGGCTCAGAGAAGACTTGAGGAGATCTTAAGTTTATACCTCAGGCTAATTCTCAGTACAGAGAACATACTACAGTGTTCTAAAAAGGACACTCCCCTGCATAAAACAAAGCCAGCAAACCATGAGGAAGGTGGAGAATCTGGTTTCTAAACTTATCACATTATTTTATTCAAATGTTCAGTTTTTGACAACAACAAAAATAAGCACAAGGCATGCAAATAAACTGGAAAAGTATAACCCATTCAAAGGAAAAAGATAAAGCAACAGAAACTGTCCCTGAAAAAGACTGGTCTTTTTTGACTGATACTAGACAAAGACTTAAAATAATAGTCTTAAAGATGCTTAAAGAACCAAAAGAAGATATAGAGAAAGTCAGAAAAATGATGGATGAATGAAACAGCAATATAAATAAAAAGATAGAAACCCTAACAAGGAGCTAAAAAGAAATTCTGGACCTGAAAAATACAATGACTGAAATGAAAAATTCACTGGAAGGATTCAACAGTAAATTTGAGCAGAAAGATGAAAGAATTGATGAACTCAAAGATAGGACCATGGAAGTTATCTATTCTGAGGAAGAGAAAGGAACAAAGATTAAAGAAAAGTAAACAAAGCCTACAAGATGTGTAAGAGGACCAACATAACTCCTGGTGGGAATCCCAGAAGGAGAAGGAAAAGGAAAAAGAGATGAAGGAGGCAGGCAGGCAAGAAAAAAAGAAAGAAAGAAAAGAAAGAAAGAAAGAAAGAAAGAAAGAAAGAAAGAAAGAAAGAAAGAAAGAAAGAAAGAAAGAAAGAAAGGAAGGGAGAAAGAGAAAGAAAGAAAGAAAGAAAGAAAGAAAGAAAGAAAGAAAGAAAGAAGAAGAAGAAGAAAGAAAGAAAGAAAGAAAGAAGAAAGAAAGAAAGAAAGAAAGAAAGAAAGAAAGAAAGAAGAAAGAAAGAAAGAAGGAAAGAAAGAAAGAAAGAAAGAAAGAAAGAAGAAAAAAGAAGGAAAGAAAGAAAGAAAGAAGAAGAAGAAAAAGAAAGAAGAAAGAAAGAAAGAAAGAAAGAAAGAAAGAAAGAAAGAAAGAAAGAAAGAAAGAAAAAGAAGGAAGGAAAGAGGCAGCCAAAGTCACAGAGATAGAAAGTACAGTGGTGGTTACCAGGGGTTGGGTGGAGGGAAGAACAGGGAATTATTGTCTAATGAACATAAATTTTCAGTTTTGCAAGATGAAAAGAGCTCTAAAGATGGATGGTGGGGAATAGGAATGAATTATTTAATTAAAATTATCGAATGCTGTGTCAGCTTCTAAACTAATGGCCAAGCCTTGAAGAACCCAGTGGATCCACATGGCTTGATTATCAGTGGAGCCATTATAGGTGGGACCGCTGCAGACATCAGAATGTCTGCTAACAGAATTTCTGATGCATTTTTGTCGCAGCAGTTACCTGCATTTGTTTGGGTAAAGTACAAAAATTGGCAATCTCATAACAGAAAAAAGGTGTCTTGGCTTTTTCAGTGTTCTCCTTAGTGAACCCAACACCTCGGGGATAGGGGAATGGGTGTAAAACAGGACTCAGGAGTACAGAAAGACCCAAGAATCAGAGGATAGGAAGTGGACTGGAAGTTGTTCAGATTCTATATATGTAGTGTCAGGTCAGCAAAACTCTAAAACAATACGTTTAGTAAATGTGCAATTTATATAGGAATTTCCCAAATTGGATATTACTGCTAGGGAGATTTTACAGCTAATACACTGAACATTAGAAAAGCAAACCAAAATATACAAATCCCTTCTCAGTCCTTCACATCCTGGGGATTTTTAATGGCTTAGCTGCTAAATGTTCATAAGACAAATTCGACAGCTTTATTGACTTTCACAGATTCCTTAACTTAACAAAACAAAACAAACATAAACAAATAACAAAAGCAGAGACCAGGCAAGGGTGAAGGGAAGCTAAGAATACTGTTACTGACAGAAATACTGTTGAAGCTTTGAAAGAATTCTGACTCACACCATCTGTGAATATTATAATATAAAAACATCAAAGTAATTAATGCAATTTAAAATTCAGGAAGAACAAAATTGTCTTGTTAGGGCAGCTAGCTTATGGTACTCACAAAAAGAGTCCGTGAGTTTTTCTTGAGTACTTTGAATTCCCATTGATATTCCTTCCCCATTCAGGCATTTTCTACTTTAAAAATTTCATGGGAAATTTCTAACAATGGACCTGTCATTTTTTGCACATTACTCTACATTGTCACTAAGGGTCTCACCTACCCTATGAATCAAGTATAAAGAGGCTTTCTAGGATACTAAATTAGACCTTGAAGTTCATCAATCAGGTGCCATTTTGGTCATTCTATCCATGGGTTGCAGCACAATGACAGGAAACTGGCACAGCCATACATCTCCAATCGTCAGGGGGTCAGTCACTGCACTAGATTTAATGTCACCCACAGTTAAAAAGCAATCCCGGAAACTTCCCCGAAGTAAAGAGAAGGGAAGCACTGAGCGACATCCTATCTATAAAACTGCTTTCCTGAAAGGTAGACTAGAAACTAGAATATGAGATATTTTTCTTTCTTTTGAGATCACTACCTTTTATCAGGCTATTTGAAAGAATCAAGCAAGGACAGAACCATGTTACATTTCCCGAAGTGCACAACAGGTGAGTTTCAGTTCATGAGAATATTGACAAGCTGGATTGCACATTAATATGACTCTCATACACTTTATTGTTTTATTGGTGAAAAGATAGCTCCTAAAGAACTTTAAGTGACCTGCACAATGAAAAAGATTATATCTGATCTTCACTGTAGTTTAAATCATGGATGTGTGGGGAGATTAATTCTAACAATGGCTAAGCGTGGGAAAGTTTTCTGTGGAGCAGTTGAGTTAGACTACCTCAGAGCTGGTTTATTCTGATTCACTGGAGCCTGTTTTATTAGCCCATAAGGTGGCTAATTATTAGCTGATCCTTGTTTGCCCTTGAAGACTCAGTCCAAAAAATGTGCAGTTTAGTAAGTTAATTGAAGTTTATGATTTGATTGGGATGCAAATAATAAAATTTACTCATAATATTCTGAAAATTTCTCTAGGTTTTTTTTTTTGTGAAATTACACCCATTTTTCAATTTTGCAACATTTCATAATACTTTAAAAAGGTATTTCTTGAGTCCACAGTGAGTCTTTCACAACCCATCCCTAATACGAGAAAGAAAAAAAAAAAAAAAAGATGTTTTAATGGAAAAGAAAACAGACCTTGATTTTTCACATAAGGTAAAAAAAAAAATATATATATATATATCAGAAGCACATCTGCTGTGCTGGTTTTCATGTGCCCAAGAGGAAAAACAAAAATAAAGACCATGTCAAGAAAACTGTTGCCACTATAGGGTCTGTCATTCATGATTTGTAAATGTATCTCCGGCAAAGTGAGGGCAAAATCCCCTTTCTCTCAGCTGCCTATAAATAATTCACATTTTTGTCAAAAGACTCTCCTTTAAGAAATGTAGAAAATTGATTCTGATGGGAAAAGGAAATATAACTCATGAGGGAATGGAGAAGAAAATACACAGGGATGATTTATCCTGTCACATTTTATGTCTCGATATCTAGTGCATCGAGGAGATGCATGCCTGATGATGAATAAAGGCAGGCCGGCAAAAGCATGGACATCTATTCTTGGATGCATGAAGCTGTGACTCTGAGAACCTAACCCCATATCAGAGTGTCTTCCACTATTTACTCCTCTGAAAGAGACATGCACATTGATTAGAGCCTATGTTCCACCTAGACTAACCCTCTTGCATACAGACGAGTAAACTGAATCCTAGAAAAAAATGAATTCACCTGAATTTACAAAACTAGCAAACTTTGTCACATGGATGGTTGAAGACTCCCAAAAATTATTGTACGATTGCTTGAGTCTGATCAACTAAGTTCTGCAAGGAGTCCAATTCGTCTCCCATATTTCAAATGAAAAATATCAGTGGAAAATATCAGAATGGAGCTAGAATACACACACAAGAGCTGTTGTAAATGCCACCTGAGTATTTCTCTGGGCCTTTTTTTTTTTTTTTTTTTTTTTTAATGATAATATTCTCAGTATCTTACCAAAGCCTTCCCAGTCTCTGACCGAGGTCTCTGAGGCCACTGGGTGTTGCATGTGTTTCTCCACTGGGCAAATTATCCTCATGGTGTCACACCTCCTCCGTGTCTGATGAGATACATCATCATCAGTACATGACTCCCCACTCACCTCCCTGGTTAGGATGGTACCCCGTTCCCTCCACATTCTCTATCCTCTTTCCTTGATTTTGCTCCATAACCTCTGGCTTCCAACATTCTACAGTTTTACTAATTTGTGGCCTATGCGGTATTCCACACAAAACTGCAAGTTTCATGAGGACAAGATTTTTTTTCCTATACCTTTGTTGATAGCGCAGAGCCTAGAAAGTGCCTGCTGCACCATAAGCCTTGTATAAATTTTTGTTGAATAATGTTGAGTGCTGTAGGAATTCTGCTGTGGTTCATACCTGGAAGTTTCTTGTCTGGGGAAGGTACCTGCAACACCCTTGGCCACTCCCATGTGAGGTCAAGGTCTGCATGTATAAAAAAGCATCATGTCAACAATACCATGCCTTCCCCTTCTCTCCTTCCAAAACTCCTCATGTGCTCCTGGGTAAGAAAGACTCATTCTTATGTCATCAAGCATCTTCCCAACTTTATTAAAGCTCAAAACATGAGCATCTACTCTTCTTTCTCTTTGCATTTCTGCTAAAAAAAAAAAAAAAAAACCTCCCATTTTGAAGGAGTAGATGCCAAGGTGTAGCCTGAATGGGAGAGAATTTAGAACGCAACCAGAGAACAGGGAATGAGGAATACATTGGTTAATCTATTAAAGTATTATATTTCTGCATGAGGAGTGCAAAACGAAGTGTTTTTTAAGCAGCTGTACATTTCAAGGGTTCTCTATTGAATAAGCAGGACCTGAAGGCCATAGTAAAGCCTAGACCTCATGTTCACCTACCATGCTTAACTTTATACTTAAAATTAGGGCCATTCTTGCAGATAATCAGCTTTCAACAATTCTTTTTTTTGGAGGAAATGTCTTTGTAAACTTGACCTTGGTATTATCAAATAGAAAACAAATCAGAACTTAATACAGAGAATTTTTATTCAAAAGGATATTGCATGAAGAGGAAAGAAGCTGTTGCAATGATGAGAGGGGTCTATCCAAACAGCCAGAATCTCTGGCCAGAAAATCTGGAAACATCTCCAGGGGGTAGGACAAAAAAAAAAAAAAAAAAAGGCTTTTCTTATATGGGGAGGAAAGAACAGGCCAGAAAGAAACAGGTGTGGAAATGTGAGGTAAAGAGTAGAGTAATTCGATGCTGAGACCAGCATGCACTCTGGAGACCTTGTTCAGAGCCTGGGGGAAGGAGAAGGGTATCAGCAAATTTGATTAGTTAGTGTTTTGTTCTGACTCATCAGCGGGGAAGAGCAGTTCAGTCAATTATTTACAAACCAAAGAATGGGAGCTTAGAGGGTCTGTGTCTGGCCCTGTCACAGGTACTAGACAAGGGGGCCTCTGCAAGTGAGTCCTAGCTAAGCCATCAGTGGAAGGAGGGGGTCTCTGCAGTGAGCCCATCCCAGAGCACAAACGGCAAGGGTTTCTAATTCCTGCGGTCTTCCTAGATCTCAGGACTCTGTGAAGTTCTATGTTGTCAGTATCAATACCTGAGCAGAAATCACACGTGAAAGAGCTGAAGACCCTTACTCAGTGAAGAGTCTGTATTAGTTTCCAATCTTCTGAGGACTATGACTATGACTATGGATTTCTCTAATGACATGATATCCTGTATTGTATAGTGTGGTCCATGAGGTGCCAGACTCAAGTGGAACCCTCGAACATAAGATTAACCCAAGTTGAAAACTCTGAAAAACTGCAGAATGCCCTAAATAGAGGGATAATTAGGAACCGAAGAAGAAAATCCTGTCATTGAGATGCCTGGGGCAGTTTCCTAAATCATTGTTCAGGCCACTGTCTTCCGCAGCCATGGGTGCAAAACAGCAGACCCTCGAGGAAGCTTTGTGATTAGCATCAGAATCATGCAGACCTATAAATAGCCATTTCTTTAAACAGATTTCTAATCTTCAGCTTTCAATAGAAGATTGAAGATTTTCTGTAGAACACCTATGATTTTCTCAGTCTTCTAATCTTGAACCTGAAAGGAAGTCCATGTCCTCACACTGTAAAGTTTTTCTTGATGTTAGTGACAAAATGCTTCCCTAGATCCCAGCCATGAATACCCATGGACAGTGGTGATCCTTTGAGATCTTGGCTGTTGCCTGTCACTTCCACTGGATCACCCCTGATAGACTCTCAGGAGTCCTTCAGATGTAGATTGCAGAAGGAGGAGATTGTAAGTAAATAATCTTCCTGATGATTTCTAGGTTATTCATCCACTTCGATCCTAAATCTCACCACGGAAGTTTCTTTTGGGGGGAAACCATATTCCTCGTTGGGCCCCCAAGGGTGAGCTGACAGGATGCCTATAATAGCCAAAATCTGCTGCAAAGGATTTTGTCTCAACTAGTCCTCAGAAGTTAGCAAAGTAAAATTTAGAAAAAATTAATATGCTATCTGGCCGCTACCACTGCTGAAGAAAACTGCTGGGCATTTGAAACCATCTATAAAACATAGAAACAGGTCCACTAAAGGAGCATTGTTTCTTGTTTTAGGTGATAAAAAATCATTATTCTAGGACTTGCATAGTAATGGAGCTGATCTGATCAAGGAAATTCAGTGAAACTTTTTGTTTCAGATTACCAAGGAGAGGTTTGTATTACATGCTTCACAAAGCTAACATATGCTTAGTATAATGGCTTAATTTTGGATAATTACCCTTGGACTATGTTTTGGAGATAACGTGTAACACTTCTACTTAAGAGTTTTATAACTATTTCAATGCAAATCTAACAAAGATGCCAATAGGTAGCTCTTTTGCCTGGTTTATTACCATGTTGTGCATAAAAAGGAGATATATAAATATGAATGCTTGTTATAGTCCTGATAATGTTGCAATACCCAGGAAATGACCCTGGGGAGGCACTTCCATCTGCTTGGCTGAGGGAAGTCCAAGACGTTTCCTCTGTGCCTTGAGCTCCTCAGATGTTCCCAGAGACCTTCAAAAAAAACTCAGCTCACCATAAATGGGATCAAATAGAATGAATGCTTTCATATTTTCATTAATAAGGACGTCAAAAGATTCTCAGTTGAATTACGACTCTGATACATCAAACATATTCTTTCATTAATAGGTATGAAATTAGATTTGATCTGAATGAAAGGAGGGAAAAGGAGGATTTTGTTTTGCTTTGTTTTGTTATTAAGGAAAATTTATTTTATTATGAGAGCAGTGTGACATTGCCCATTCAGAATGAAAATTTGGTATATGTTTACATTATGAGGAAGAAGGAAACAATGTTCAGTGTTTAAACATGAATGAAAGCATGTGACAAGCATACTGTAAGCACTTTCGTTACTGACTGTCATTTGCAAAGTCTTTATATTTTCTCCAGGTAGCTATTCACTCTTTCTTCCAAATGAGAGCATGAGGATTCTAAAAGGTAGAGTAAATCTCAAGAGCTATCACTGAAACACCCGTAGATCTGAATCTTACCTGCAATAGAATTGTAAGATGCTTTTCAAAGTCATGGTGTCTGGAATTCACAACTAAACCCTGTCACTAAATGAGAAATTCTGATTCTAGCATCGCATCATGGTAACGGAATATCTGAAGTCCATTAGTTCAATATCCCTAAATGGACTGTTACTATCTAAATATTTGTGCTATAATTGACTTTTAAATTATGCGATAATTATACTCTTAGCTTGCTTAAAACCATGTTACAATTTTTTTAAACCAATGAACATTATTTTGCACACCAGCGGCTCTTCCTCATTACAAAATGTAAAGTTGGTTTAAAAGTTGCTTTCCGGGATCCCTGGGTGGCGCAGCGGTTTGGCGCCTGCCTTTGGCCCAGGGCCCGATCCTGGAGACCCGGGATCGAATCCCACATCGGGCTCCCGGTGCATGGAGCCTGCTTCTCCCTCTGCCTGTGTCTCTGCCTCTCTCTCTCTGTGACTATCATAAATAAATAAAAATTAAAAAAAAAAAAAAAAAAAAAAAAAAAAAAAAATAAAAGTTGCTTTCCATAAATGTTCTACAAATGAGAATTCAATTCAATGTCATTGCAATTCAAAAAAAAAAGGAGAACACATATTTATAGATAAGAGCCCAAATGACCAGATGTACCGGGCCCACTCTCACCGAGAGTCCACACCAACAGGGCTGAAGTAGAGCAGCTGAAGGACCAGCCAAGTGGAGGAAGGAGCTTATTCAGGATCAAAGGCCATGTTTTGGGAGGGAGGATCGAGAAATGTATATATAATATTGTCTAAAGTTGATTGTTACCCTGACTTAATTATATTATTTTGCTTTGTGAAACATTCATTAATTTTCTTCCAATATGTAAAACAAACCCAGGGGTGAGTACAGAAATAGTGGGGTTTTTTTCCTCCTTTCACAGAATGAATCATTTAAAGGAAATGTTTCTTCACACCAGGAAATTGCAAAAGGGAACAGTTACATGGTAATATGGCCAAATGTGAAAGAGTTGTTTCACTGTAAATTGCCCATGTCAAGCATGTTGCTTTTATACATCATGTAGGAGGACATGTGCAGTGTGGATTGGTTCTTTACAGATATTTAATGGAATTCATGTATATATTTGTATACATACATATGATGCTCATAAAAATCATTGAAAGTGTCTGGTTATTGATCACAGGGGATGGGGCCTGGGATTGGATGAGAACAAGTCTGAGGAAGGGACTTTGCTTTCACTTATTGTTTGCATGACAACAGACAAACATAGCACTTGCATAAATGTCTAAAACTGGAGCCTACTGTCTCTACATCTGCCAGCCTCACCGCCTCCCTATCAGTTACTGCTATTTGACAACATTTCTTATCTATTTACTTTACCTCTTTTGGGTCAGGTTGTGAGTCATAGTTTAAATAGTCTTTTCAATCTTCTAAATTTTTTTCAGAGTTGTCATCTTATTTTTTTTTTTAAGATTTTATTTATTTCTTAGAGAGAGAGAGAGAGTGAGTATGAGCAGTGGGGGAGAGAGGCAAAGGGAGAGGGAGAAGCAGACTCCTTGCTGAGTAGGGAGCCAGACGTGGGGTTCAATCCCAGGATCCTGGGATCACGACCTGAGCCAAAGGCAGACACTTAACCGACTGAGCCACCCAGGCACCCCTAATAGCAGCTCATGATCAGGCTTCAGTGAGAATAATTCACCAATGAGGATTTCTGACACTAAGGTGCGGTGGTGTAAGAACAGGAGGAAGAGCTGCTGGCCCTGCACCTGCTCTGTGAGCTGGACTGGTCTTCTGCCTCTGGCTTCTGAGGCTACCAGGCTCCCCGGAAAAGTTTTAGCAAAGGCACCCTTTCTTGCGCACAAGCACAGATAGCAGAGACACAGGTTGTGCCTCCTCTCCGGTGGATTGGATGGGATCCCCTGACTCTCGCCCTCTGGGGTCACTGGGCTTCACTGCCAACATGGCCACAGGCCCCTAGACCCAGCCAGCATGAGCGTAAAGTGGAGGTGCTGCGATCTGCACCCTGCCTTCTCCCCATCGCTTCTCTGAAACTCCATTAAGTAATTCATTGGGGGCAGTGTTCTGAAAAGTACTAACTGTGGTCTCACTGAGGTGAGGCCATGGGCCTGAAGGCTTTGGGAGAACTCCCTTTCCTTAAAGACTGGGAGTCCTGGAAGAGATGTGGTGGTGCGGGGAGGGGGGGCAGGGTGTAGGGGTGCACTCTGAAGTGTTTATGCAACATGAAACAAGAAAACAAAAACATAAAGAAAAAACAAATAGGAAACCATGGGGATTCCAGGGCTTCTGCTATGTGGTTGTGGTTGTCTTTTTTTTTTTTTTTTTTTTTTTTTTTTTTAAATAATCTCTACACTCAAGGTGGGGCCCAAGTTACAGCCCTGAGATGAAGAGTCTCATGCTCTATCCACTGAGCCAGCCAGGCACTCCTCCCATGTGCTTCTAAGAGCAGATTAAAGGTCAGTAAAGCATTAAGGGCTTTAAGAGACAAGAGCTCTGCCTCAGCCCAGCTATGTGATGCTGGAGGGGCAGACCTGGGCCGTGCTTATGGCTGCATTGGCATCTCTCGGGCAGGCTCTGCCTTCTGTCTGGTTGAATTCAATTGTGCACTATGTATTCAACACTAGAAGCTGCTTCAACGGTCTTAAGAAATAAGGTGATGGAAAATACACTAAAAACCACTTGGTTGCTAAAATACAGCAGATCCTCATTATTTATGGATTTCATCTTTGTAAATCCTCCTACTCACTCACATTTATTTGTAACCTGAAAATCAACGCTCTCATCATTTCTGTGGTCACTTGCGGATGTGCACAGGGCAGCAAAAAATTCATTGCACATGTTCCCAGCAGAAACCGAACAACAACTCTATCTCGTCGCATGCAGAAGTGATAGGATGCGGGGTGGAAGAAGATATGACAGAACGAGAAGCTTTGGCTCTGGGGCCAGGTGGTGGGAGTTTGAGTCCCACTCTGGCACCTGTTTAGTGGAGGGGCCTCAGATGAGTCACTTAAGATTCCTGGACACAAATTTCTGAGTTGTAAAATAAAATAAAAAAAAAATCTACCAAGATGAACTACTTTTTAAAAAAGTTTTGGATGATAATCTGTGTGACATATGTATACATATATTCCTAAGGCGCAATGGCTCAGGATTCACTAATTGGCTATTTGAAGCTATTTTATGGAACATACTTTGGATAACAAGAATACGTATTTGTAACTATGTGGGAAAGCATCTATATATTTATGCTTTCCCACGTAGTTGTAAATACAGAGATTCATATATATATATATATATATATATACACAAACAGGTAATAAGACCAGAACAAGGAGGCAGTCAGAGTAGAAAGAACTGGCAATGTGTTATACTAATAGGAACAGCAGGACCCTCCCTGTAACCAAGGTCTTTACAGATATACACCTTACAAAGGTATATATATCTTCACAAGAGAAGAGTTTATATATATTTATATGATATATGTAATATTCCATTATTCAAATAATAAACAACTTATATTCCATCATATGAATAATAGAATATTATCCAGCTTTAATAAGAAACTTACGCCATTTGTGACAACATGGATGATTGTTGAGGACATTGTTCTAAGTGAAAGAAGCCAGGCACAGAAGAATACATACCACATGTTACCACTTACATGAGGAATCTGAAATAGCCAAACTCATAGACACAAAGAATAAAATGATGGTTGTCAGGGCCTGGGCAGAGGTGGGTAGTGGGGACATGTTAGTCAAAGGGTACAAAGTTTCCATTACACACAGTACCTGTAGTTAATGACACTCTATTGAATATTTAAAATTTTGCCAAGTGGGTAGATCTTATGCTAAGACTTCCTGGGACAAATAACAATAATAAAAAGGGTGGGAAAAAATTTTGGTGGGGGTGGATATACTTGTGGCAAAGATTTTGGTGATGGTTTATACTTATCTTCAAACTCTCAAAGTGTGTACATTAAATATGTACAGGCTTTTGAACAATATGACACAGAAATAAAGTGTATGCCTTGACAAAGTGAGAGAGAACATACAGCAGGAAGAAAGGGCTTTATCTTTAGCTTCTTACTTTTTCCTGCTTTTGACACATGGGGTCATGCTGCCTTTTTGCGTTGGGCCCTGTGCATTGTAGACGAGTCCCTGTAGGAGAGCTGTCTACACTCTGCACAGTCTCACATGTTTACAATGGCTGGACACACTCTGAGTGAGCAAAATCAGACGAATGTGAAATGGATGTGGACAACAGCAACATGAACGGGCACATTCAAAATTCCCTAATGCTGGTACTAAAGTATAGATGAATAAACCCATTATGATACAACCATTTAACACGTTAACCATGGACACAGATGGTCTTGTGGGCCATGGGTCTTATGCTGGGGCCGCCCTGCTAGACCCTGGAGACACTGTGGGAAATGGCGGGTGTGCCTGAGGCCTCGGAACAGACAGATGTATTTTCATTTGACTTTAAAAAATTGATGGAAAGAGTTTGTTGGGGAGCTCTGTCTTCAATTCCACAACATTTTGGAGGAGTCTGCCACACTCTCCCTGAAGTGAGCAGGGCCAGTGGCGCATCCGAGGTCTCCATGCCACATGAACCTGTGCACCTGTTGGAAAAGTTCCAACTAGATGGATGCATAAGAAATGAGGGGCCAGGGGTGCCTGGGAGGCTCAGTAGGTTAAACATTGCACTCTTGATCTCATCTCAGCTCTTGATCTCAGGGTTGTGAGTTCAGACCCTGTGTTGGGCTCCACACTGGGCATGGAACCCTACTTAAAATTAAAAAACAAAAAACAAACAAACAAATGGAGGGGCCAGAGGTCACCTTAGGTTTAGCAAAGTTAACGTATCAAAACATAAAATGTGACAGAGATAAATGAAAATTCTGCTTTTACTGTCAAAACTAAGGTCCATCATGATTTTTAAAAATGATCTGTTTTTCCGCTTCAGCCATCTTGTATAGTCACTTCACATTTGGCATAAAAGCACAAATGCTATCTGCCAATGTCCGATCAAATTTCAGAAAGATAAACACCAGTAAAAATAAAAAAATATCAGGTAGATACCCAAAGATAGAGGCAGAAGCTATGAGGCCTCTTGACCAATGCAACCCTGCCCCAGGAGTTTTGGGTTCTTAGGGCTCTGTGTGACACTGGGCCAGCCCTTGCTTTCTCCAGGACTCTTTGGTCCCATCTTTATGCCTGCAGCAGCCATGGTGGCCCGCCTGCCCTCCAGGACTATTGGGAGAGCATGGTGGGAGGCATGCCAGGAACACTGACAAGCCTGCAGCAACAGGGTGGGTACTGTACCCTGAAATGGTTGTCGAGCATCACCAAGCCTCACAGGAACCCCCTCGCACTTACCTCGGCATCACCCACCAAAGAAAGCAGTGAGAAGAGGTGTGAGATGAGACTCCTGAGTGGCAGCAGAGGCCAGGGCCCAGAAGGGGAGCTGGTTGGTAAGATGAAGGCCCCAAGGTCCTAATTCACCCGTCTGGGGCTACTTTGGGGAAGGCAAGGGTCTAAAGCATTCCTTGGCCTGCCCAGACCCCAACACCCTACCATCATCAAGCCCCAAATGAACCAAAGCCAAAAATCTTGGATCTATTGCATGAGGGTGATGTGGACTGGTCCATGTTCAGAGAAGCTCAGTGTCCTCCTCATCAAGGGAGTGTGGCCCCACACACACCTTGCCAGAGACACTTCCACATTTGAGGAAGGCTTTGATTAAAGGTCTTCAGTGAAGGGACAGCATCAGGGACTGTGCCAGTTATTGGAATCAATAAGAAGGGAGATAGCAGGCACAAGATCCTAACTGTTCAAATACCTGAAGGACCAAGGTGAGGGAAGATGTGTGGGCTGGCTTGCAGATCTATCAGCATGAGCACCAATTGTTCAAACAGGCAAATGGGGCAGGCTGGCCTGCAGGAGGTCCCAGCCCCTTGTCATCTTTTTGATGAAAGCAATTGTTACATAATTAAAATCTTTAAAATCATACTCGATTCCATGCATTTAAAAAATATGGTAAGCCATGCGTACATGATAACAAGGGGAGAGTATATTTTTACCAAAAAATGTTTGGGGAAAGTATTCTTAAGAATTTATGGAGAGTTTATGATCATTTTAACCCAGATATGCTGTCAACTATTTTATTTGAAAAGCCTTACATATAGTACCAGATGTTGAAGAGGACACAGGAGATTAGTGTGGGCACGGGGAGTGAGGGGTGGGCAGGGGGAAGACAGCAGGCAACACTGTTCACACCTGAGCCTTGTGGTGTCTGTGCCTTCCTGTGGGGGTGCACTGCAGAGAGGCCTGAGACCTCATGTAAATCTTGGTGATCTGAGGTTGAAAACTTTGCATCTGACACACATTGTGCTGTTCCCTTCAGGACGGTGTCCCAGGAGGATGTGGCTGTTTCCTGCTAAAGCGTCAGTTGTAGCTACAGAAAGAGGGGGCACACTTTTCAGATGAATTAGTCTGGTTCAGATTTGTGCTTACATTTCCAATTTCAAACATTTTTTTAAATGGATGTGCATTTTGCAAAATAATGTATAGCATAATTTAAACCATTAAGCTCTTATGTTACATATACATTAATGTCTCCTTTTGGTGTATATCAGCTGATTGATATAGACCAACCACGTTTCATAGCAGCTTTCACTCTTAGCTCATCAAGGGTGACCTCGCTCCTGGGGTTCTAGAAGCAGCACCTAAAGCTGACGCCTCCCTCTGCCCCTCTTGGCACTGAGATCTCAGGCAACTTGCTCAACCTTGCTGTGCTTGTTTCTGCTTTTGGAAGATGTGAAATTCCAAATTCCCTCTTTGAAAGAGGCAACTCGGGGTTTTTGTGAGAATTATTTGAAACAGTAACACCCCCCCTCCCTTACTTCCACCCTCCTTTTCTTCCTTCCCAAAGTGATTCCATTTAATGGTGTGTTGGACATGGAAGTAGAAAATATGGCATGAAGGGTAAAGGAAAAAAAAAATCATTCCCTTCAAGATTAAGAAAATAGGGTGTAAGAAGTAATTTTAGGAGGCAAATCAATCCAAGTATAAAAGAACTACTTTTTTCAAGTCTATCTGCCATCCATCCCATAGCTATTTTTCATGAGCTGAAACTTTTGTTCAATAAATAAATAAATGACTTAATACCCAGGTCTATCTGTAAATTGGTAAATATCTCTGAAAATCCATTTTAGGCTTGATACTTAAGTGGCACATATTTTTCATCACTTAAGTGACATTTCTATTTTTTTATGTGTTGACTTTTTTCCTTAACTTTAAGAAGAGCCACATGAACAAGGTAAGCAATAAGATTTCACATGTAAAAAAAAAAAAAACTACAGCCTAAGCTATCAACTGAGAGCAAAAGCATGCTGAATAAATCACATTTTGTGAGTGAACTGACAAGAAATAAAGTCCAAAACAAAGTAATGTACAAGCAGATAAAATCACCTTTGGTTGCAGCTGAGCTGACAGCTCTCGAAACTCACGATGATGAGAGTATACCTCCCCTTAGTCCAAGGACTGCTGAGTGTGGCTGCCCTGCCGTGTGAGCTGGCTTTCCAGCCAGCAGGCTGCCTGCTGCAAGCCTTTCCAACGCCTTCCCCGTCTCAAAGGAAGAATGATTTCTAGACTTGGTGTGGGGGTGAGAAGTGAACACAGCAAGGGTCTGTGCCAAAAAGTCAAGATCTGTAGTTAGTCAACAAATTATCACTTTACACATCCCTCATCTTTTCCTCAGTATCTTTTATTTTTTTTTTCCTCAGTATCTTTTAATACAAATCAACAGAATATGCTCATACAAGAAAGTTATTTATGCTAAAGAAATAAATGTTTTCCTTGAAAGAAATCATGTTTTGCAAGTGGACATATGTCTCTGAATGTGCTTTGCAAGCTATAACTAGTTTAGGGGAATGTGATAATTTTTCAATAAATATTAAAAATAACATTACTCAACAGGTAGAAAACCTCAAAGTCTGTGTGGAAAGTAAAACATTTGTTGTATGTGGTGGTTTTAAGTATATTTGACTTCTTGAATGTTGGGTGCCTGGGTGGCTCAGTGGTTGAGCATCTGCCTTCGGCTCAGGGTGTGATCCCTGGGTCTGGGGATTGAGTCCTGGATCAGGCTCCCCGCAGGGAGTCTGCTTCTCCTTCTATGTCTCTTCCTCTCTCTCTCTGTCTCTCATGAATAAATAAATAAATAAAATCTTTAAAAAATAATAAAATAAAATACATTCTTGAATGTCAGTGTACCTCTATCTAAATAAATTGTGCCTTTGTCCCTCAAAGATAGAGGAATGAAATGGAATCAGTTTTGGCAAGGAGGGTTTCACCAACATGGTGTTTAGAACTTACTCCTGAAATGGCCTTGTACTTTTTACTAAAATGATGTTTCCTTTTAAAAAAAAAAAACCAGTGGTATGATCTATTATTCAGTTTATTCAGCTTTGCTTTGAGTGTTTCTAGAGCCAACATGAACATATCACAACAATGAAGGAATAACACAAAGGTCCACACCTGTCTTCTTCTATTGAATCTGGAAATGAGGATTGCAGGGAAAGAAGAGGAAATATCCTCCACATAAATCCACATCTGATGGCAGTCCTCCAGCAGCTGCCATGTGACTTCACAACACAGGTACAGGTTCCATTCTTTTGTTTGCTTTTTATTAGTGCATAATTATGACTTAGTTTTTTGAAGATTCAATCTGCTTCCTTTATAAAAATGGCATGTATTACATTGTTCTTTTGTTTCCGAATGGAAAAGAAAAAAAGAAGAAGGAAAAAAGTATTGGCCAGTGTCTCACTACTTAGAAAAAAATCTGTTGCTATGTAAAAATGTTCAAACAAACACTAAGTGAGTGCACTGGCATGCTTGGGGAGAAAACTTAAATAGCACTAAGTATCCTTAAAAAGTGGAAGCTGTCATTTTCCCCAATCCCTTATTTTATTGTTTTTAAATGTTTAATGTGATTATCTTTTTCTTCTGCCTTTGCTGAGTTCATCTCAACACTTTTGTCTCTGCCAGTAATTTTTCCCCACTGTGTCTGTGTGTTCATTCTTTATCATAATTTATTAGTTCTGTGGTGGTTTTTAGCTGTTTAGTCTTAACTGAAAAATCTGCAACTGTCTCTCTTCATCTCATTGGTTTTACCAACACACCTTTATTCCTGTTAGTCATTAAATCTATATTTTCTCTCAATTTACGATGGCCTAAAACATTTGCAAGGAATGCTCTTCTTCTCCAGTTGCATTTTCTTCCAGAATGTTCTCATCATGGCCACCTACCCCTTCTCCCCACAGTGTGTTTGCATTAAGGCTGTGTTTTTCCATACCTTGCTCTCACTGTCACTCCAGAAGTTCTCTCAGGACCCCCCAGGTCAGGGAGTCAACTTCACCTGGGGTCCTAGGTGCCTAGGTGCCTTTTCCAAGGACTCTGGTTATGCTGAGACCTTTTCTTACACCTTGTCTTCTTATATTTGGCTGGACCGTTCCTGTTGGCTAGAGAAACGTGGGAGTTGTCTGCATCTTATTTCCTTTTTTAAATTTCAGTGCAGTTGGCCAAAATATCCTAATTCAGTGGCCTTTCTCTGTCACTGGTTACTCCACGAAGTGCTTCTGTTCTATAGGAAACATATAAATGTCTTCCCTGGGAGGCTTCAGCATTTCTCCTTTTACCTGTCCCCATTTTGGTGGGTAACAGTGAGATTTTCTAGATCGGTGTTTCCACTGGCACCAGTCTTCTCCAGAATTTGGGTGGACAGAGCTTAGTGGGTGCAAGGCCCCCAGCTCAGCCATATGGGGAGTACATGCCTCATGCTCTACACAGATACTCAGCCTCAGGTGTGTGTGTAGGGAGGTCATCTTAGCTGGATACCTTCTCTTCTCCCCCTGCTGGGCTGACTTGGCTCTGAGCAGAGCCAGCGTGGCCATCTTCCCCACCTCTATCTGACCAAGAGTGTGGAAGAACAGGAGATCGAGGTGCCGAAGGGTGCACAGGGGACTCCAGGAAACCAGGAGGCGGGCAACATGTCCAGGGCAGGATGCAGACAGGTGGCAGAGCAGCAGACAGTCAGGCTGACAGCTGCGGTGTGCACTTCCACTTGTCCATTCCACTAGCTATTGGGGGGCAGCCTTGGCTGAGTCCCTGTTCAGTCCCCATCCCTGTATGTGTGGGCAAGAATGCTATGGCCTGACCTTCAGAGGGTTCATGAGAATTGCATGTGATAAACAGGCACCCCCTGGCGGGACCTGGTGGGCAAGCCTTTTAGTGATGCCTGTTGCTCCCTTTCATTCTTTACCCACGTCTTCTTCTCATCAGGCTTGATGCATTCACTTCCAGAAAGCAACACTGGAACCTGCATTGTAAGTATGTTCTCACCCCTCATTAGTAGAGACCTTTTCCCCTAATATTTCATGTAAAGCAGTGGGATCAAAGCTGACGGTGACTCTGAAGCACATCCTAGGGCGAGGCCGCAGCGGGCTACCAAACCCCCACTGCTTGTGTGTATTCCCTGGAGCAGGACTCCTTTCATCTGATCACAGAGAGCTGAGACGAATCCTCACGCCACAGCTATCTTTCTGCCACTCAATTCTGTAACCTTTAAAAAATCCATTGTGTTGAATCATTTGCCCAAAATATAAGCTGTTAGTTCATGGTCTAAAGCTTTGCTTTTACTGGTCTTACCCTGAAACCCATCCCCAGCCCTGGCACTTGTAAAGATAAATGATCTCATTCGGGTCTGTCTTCAGGGAGAGAATTATAACACCCTGTGATAGGGGTTGATGCACAAGAAGTATTACTGTTTAAAAATAAAGGGTTTGGCAGTAGGATATAAGTACTAAACAATATAAAGTATCATTGTGAATGACTTCTATAAGTGAAAACACAAGCTTTTGTCTAGGAAAGAATGCTCTGGTCTACATCTGGATGAGTTCCACAAAGAGCTAAATCTTCTGCAATTATTTATTTGGAAGTGATGTGTTCACAATTGTTAATTATCAACACAAGACCCCAAAAAAGGATGCCATAAATAAGTGCATGCCTGCGAAGTGTCAGAAGTGCTATCCAACAGAACTTCCTGTGCTGATTGAGAAGTGCTCTATTCCGATCAATGTCCAACACCGCAACCACCAGACATGAGTGGTTAAGGGGTGCCTGAAAAGTGCCTCATGTAATTGAGCTTTTAATTTCATGGGGATGGTAATGGATGCTTTACTAAGTAAAAAATATTTTGTTTTTTTTCCCTTTCTGTTAAAAAAAAAAAACAGTTACAAACAACAAAATTTGGAGATAGAGAAGAACCAATTGTCTCATTAAGAAAAAGCTCAGTTGTACTCTTGATTTTCTTTCACAACTGAAGTTTTCCAGTTTGATTTAATGAAGATAAGTTTAAAGGAATGTCTCGTTCATTTAATGAAGATAAGTTTAAAGGAATGTCTCATTCATCTATAATTAAAATACCACTAGGTAATATATATTATAAAATTTGAATTATTTAAGTCCAAAGATAATACTGTTTTCTCACTGACCAGACACCTGCTAAATATCAGAAAGCCAAGAGTATTTCTTTTATTTCGTGTCTCCTCATTTTCACTGCAAGCATAGCTTTTCTGGGGGCTACTTTTGACTTAAATGCATTTTCTTAAATTCAGTAGAACTCTTACAAATTTCTAAATACCAAATTTCTTATTCTTTCCAGAATATTTTACTTACAAGTGATATTATTTTCACCAATACCAGAATCTTCATCAGTCAGAACGTAGTGAGCCTCAGAACTACTGGTCTCCTAAGTTTTGAACCACCATATAGGCTAAAACACTGATTTTTTTAAAAATTAAGTGTACTATGCACATGCATAGGCTGTCAAGATCCGATCTACAGCCTTAGGCTCTTTGATGAATAGAGTATGTTCTGGTTTTCTGAGAAGCATGAGCAGCAAGCAGGTCTTTCATGAAGATTTACAGGTTCTTGGCAACTCTCCTACGGAGTTCCTCCACCTGCATCCTTGTAACTACCCAGCTCATCAGTCCTCAGGCTTCACCCTCCATCAGTGTGATCCACAAGACACTGCCTGGTCCCACCACTCCCATGACCTTCTCTCTTGGTTGCTTATCTCTGCTTGGGATGACCTTTCTTTTCCTGCCTTAATGACACTGTGCTTGTTTCTGTCTCCTGGCATTTAGATCTACCCTTCATTCTTGCTTATACAGTTCTTCCCAGATGCTCCTTAGCTGGCTCCTTTCACTGTTTGAGTTCATTTCAAGTGGCACCTGCTCTGTGTGGCCACCTTGATCCCCTAGCTAACCTTCTGTCCCCATCCCAATAGTCATCATTCTTCCCCGTTGCTGTGATTGTGCATTCACTGTCTAGTGTGACCGTATGCTGCATTTGTCCTCATGTGTACTGACCATCTCCCCCACCAGGGTCATTTGCATGCTGCCCACTGAATATCAAACCTAACACAACGGCGGCTCTGTGGTGGGCACTCAGGAAATATTTAGTTAAATTAAGATGCATTAAATTGTAACTGATAATTAAGGCTTCTAAAACATAACTGATATTTTCCCATTGATTTCTCAAATATGTTATGCTTATCATTTGAAACAAACCTCGGGCTGGAATTTTGGGTGATGTGTATGTATGGGGTAAGGGGATCATGGCACACAGACCCCCCTTAGAGGAAAAAAGAGGTCATTATCACCTCCAGCCTGCCTACTGTGGACAACCAAATGCCATATCTAAATACTTATGATTTGGGGACTCAAACACTTTTCGGGTTCTTAGATTTCCTATTAAAAATGTAGATGCTTTGTCACAGTGATTCTTCTCAAGCACTATGTTCGGCTCCAGAAAGTAGATTATGAAGAAGATGAGACATGATTTCTGTCCTTGGGGAGCCCACGTTTTAGCCTCATTGGCTCCTGATTGAGAACAACATACACAGACTGAGTTTTTAAAAATGCAGGGAGGAGGAAAAAGGAAGAGAGAAATTGCAAAGGACTAATTTTACCCACTTTACTATTTTTGTCTCAAATTGGTCCTATAGAACATAAAATATGTGTAAAGACTGTGCCAAAGTAAATGGCTCATATAGTGAGCATTTCTAAGATAGTGTTATGGCTCACTCTATCAATTTTATTGTATAACTGTCTGCTTCCAGCACATTTCAGAGACAAATCTTGAGCAAGCAGTGTGATCAGAAGGGCATTTTGATCTATAAGATCTTATCATTCTATAGATCTATAAGATCTACAATTACACTCCTGAGGTTTTACCCATTTCACACTGTTCATGTTGAGCCTGTTAGGCGTCAGATTGATTCAAAGGGGTGTATAATCTCTCTTCTCGGTGTTTCTGCATAAGACTATTTTTCTTTAAAATTGTACAGCTGTGTAAGCAGTAACTCTAAATGAAAACACTGAAATAGCTTTCGCTGTTTTTCAACATTAAATACTCCAAGCAGAGCTGAAGTATTGAAAGATAATTCCTCTGTTGTTCCCTTGCCACCTAAAGAGCTTTCGCTCTTGCAAATTTTTAGTTCTGAATTTATCTGCAAAGTCTTAATTATGTTTAAGAAAATGTTTCTTATTCACAACCTGAATTGATCTAGAAAGTCCTAGAACTAGGATGACATTTTCAGCTCCATGTTGTACCTCAAAATTCCATAAGAACAGAAATTCCATTTAGACCTTCAACTGCTTGGGTGCAGGGATTGGACGCTCATGCAAAGTTTATAGGCCACTAGTGAGAATTCCTGGCTTCTGAATCAGACCCATTCTAGGAGCCCTGGTAGCCAATGAGCTGATCCCCAGAAGTCTTAAAACCCCTGCACAATCATAGACAAAGCCAAAGGAGAAGAGAATTCTCAGATTCTTTTGCCTCCTGGTGCAGTTAACTGCCCAGTGCTTCCTTCCCATGGCAGTCCAGGATGAATGTGGCTGGGCCAGGGTGACTCTCAGATGGTGAGTTTTTAGGACCCTTCTGCCCAATATTGAATTACTGATATGCTTAAGAAGCAGCACTAGATTCCATGGGAGTGGAAATTAATAGTTTTTAAGTTGAAACTTCTAGATCAGAATTCCTGCCCTGTCACTTCCAACTCTAGGGTGAATTCATGTAATCTTTTTGAACTTCTATTCCATTGATAACAGACATAGTGAGGATTGTTCCAAGTCCTTTATCTAAGAGAATGTATGCAATTATCCTATAATATAACACACCCTAAGACCACAAAAGATTTCCTCCCCAAATCAATTCAGAATGAGGCAAGATAGATAGAAAGAAGAAAAATAAGAAAAAAATCTTGCATTATTATTTTTTGCACTCTAATAGATGTCCCCCAGAATTTGAAAGATGAAGGTACTTGGTGTTTCATGGACAAACCATGGACACCCTGGAAATCTCAGCAAAATGCTACCCTCTGAAAATGCTGTCACTATTCCCTAATACCAAAGGACATAACATACCAATTTTCTCCCTGTAGCTTCCTGTGAACTAAAAGATTATGTATTTCAAAATTATATTGGGCACCAGGAAAGTGAAAGCTTATATTTCTCACTCTGAGGAAGGAAAATAAGAGTGAAAATGTGATGATATTGGCAGACAATGGTTTTATTTTTAGTACCAAACCTGAGAAGTTTAGGAAAGCATGATGTTTCTTTAATCTCTTTCCCTAGATTTCTCTGGATTGTAGAAAGTCACCAGAGAATCCATTTCCTGATTATTTGTTCCCAATAGCTCACAATTTCTCTCAATGTTCATCTTTAATTTTATCCCCTATATTAACCCAGAGATAGTATTTGGTTCATAGGTGTGTTATTTTCCATTAGCTATAGCCTATCACTACTAAAATTACATTGTGTAGAATGTATTAAATGGAAGACCTTGAACAACCCAGTTAAGCAAAAGAAATATGTGTATTTATAATATATAAAATATATGTGTATATATACACATACACTACACAACTATATATGTGTGTGTATATATATGTATATTTATTTATAATTGTAGCCTGATAATGTTAATTTGAAGATGTTGTGCAGGGACAGAGACATTTCTATGGTCCCAGATACATAGAACATTGATTTCTATACAGCGTGGTGCAAGTTTTATATAATCAATTAGTCTTGGGAAAATAGAAAAGTTAAAATAGGGGGATCCCTGGGTGGCGCAGAGGTTTGGCGCCTGCCTTTGGCCCAGGGCGCAATCCTGGAGACCCGGGATCGAATCCCACGTCGGGCTCCCTGCATGGAGCCTGCTTCTCCCTCTGCCTGTGTCTCTCTCTCTCTCTTTCTGTGACTATCATAAATAAATAAATTGAAAAAAAATTAAAAAAAAAAGAAAAGTTAAAATAAAATAATACATAAAAACCTATATAAATGTGTATTTAAATATAAAATATATATTGTATCTGTAGCTATAACTGTTTAGAAAAGAAAGGAAACCCAACAAAAACAAAAGCAAGTCTGTGCATAAGGCTACATTATTTTAAAATCTGCTATATTCTTTTTAAAAACGTTTGAAACATACACTAAGTGATGCTAGCCACAGAGAATGATGAGCCCACTTTGTGCAGACACATCCCTTAGATAGTGACACTGAAGACCAGCTTGTACCGGGTATGGAATGCAAGGGGCCAGGCTGGGCTCTCAGGGCAGGGAACCATCACCATGTGGTTTGGGAGCTACCTCTGGGTCTGCTGGGACACGCAGCAGGTGCATTCACTGGGAAATCAGGCAATGCCCGGTGGAGGAGGTGGTGGATGCAGGGCTTCCACAGCAGGGAGCTTAGGTGGAGACTATGAGAGAAGGGGCATCTGGGGCAGAGTGCACCCACAGGTGAAAGTACTAGCTGGAGGGAGCCCAGCAGGATGCTCCAGAGAACCCTGCAGACCTTTAGGAAACGAGTCAGTGAGGGGACAAGCCCAGAAGCTGAGTCAGGATGCACTCTGAGGGGACCTGAGTGTCCAAGCCAGGAAGGGCAACTGTGGTCTCCAGGCAAGGGGTGCCTAGGGAAGCTTTGGGACACAGATGCCCTGGTGAAAACAACCCTGCAGGGCCCAGAGGAGGGGAGGGGGAATTGCCTCAGAACCTGGACTGGGAATCTATCTGTACAGACTGTATCTGAAATTAAGATAATTAGTGATCAGGAGTGAGTGAAAATAGAGGCCTTCTCACTTGGAATTACAACAGTTTTTGGAAGATTACAAGCTTGTTTATTGTCTGGGGCACAATCGGGCTTGCTTTTGTTATTACTAGGTTTCCCTTCTTTTCTAACCAGCTGCAGTAAATCAGGGTCAGGGCAGAGTTCCAGTAACTAATTCTGCATGGGTGGAGGTGCAGGAAGCAGGGTCCCCACCTCCTTGTGTGGACACGGCTCATCCAGGACTCCCCTGGAAGGCCAGCGCCCTGAGAGACTTCCATGGATTCTGAGTCCTCCACCCTCCCCAGCCTGAAGTCAGAGAGATGGGCTCTCCTTCCTTCCTCTGGGGTGGGGCCCTGAGAGGCAGCCCTGAGGACTTGTCCCTTCTTTGCCAGCAGCCTCTGCCCTGGTGGTTGTTAGGGTCATTGGCTGGGAGGCTATGCCCCACAGAAATCATCATTTAGTGAGTCCTCCAGATGGCACTGCTGGGCCTGGGTGAGGGTCACATTTGGCCCTCAGGAAACATCCAGTAGGAAATGAGAAGTGTGGGTCACTGAAAATGGGCCTGAGGAGGATAAGCTAGAGGAGGGAAGGGCTTAGGGGATTTGCAGGGCCAGCAACAGAAGCACATAGGACATGGCCTGGAGGTCAGCAGAGACATGTGAGGTGAAGGAGCATCCTCTGAGTGCTATGCCCTAGCTGTGATTCCAATTTTCTGTCAATGTCACATTCTGGCCACAAATTTCCCCTGAGGAGTGAAGGCTGCTTTAGTAAGTGGCATGTTTTCACATTACAATACTGCTTCACACTCCTAACTCTGGGAAACGAACTAGGGGTGGTGGAAGGGGAGGAAGGTGGGGGGTGGGGGTGAATGGGTGACAGGCACTGAGGGGGGCACTTGACGGGATGAGCACGGGGTGTTATTCTGTATGTTGGCATATTGAACAACAATAAAAAATAAATTTATTATTAAAAAAAGCAAAAACAAAAACAAAAAAAAACAATACTGTTTCACTTCCTGGGCCCGAATAGGCCTGGTCATTGGTACTGGGGAGCGTGGTCACTGCCCTTTAATTCTTGTGGGTGTCCAGGCACATGGTGTTCTGTTTCCAGCAGCATCTGGAGACACTAATACCACCCCTCAGTGAGGAAGCAGATCTGTGTTTAAGGAGGAGCATCTCTAATTATACATGGTCACTTGGTTCTCTTTAAAAGTGACAGTATTCCTGTGCAGTACAAAAGGTCCTCTTAGCCATCACACATAACAGATTGGCAGAGTAAAGACCCTCTTCTTCCAGCAGTGACTGGAATCTATCCATGTTTTCTTTTTTTTTTTTTTTAATTTTTATTTATTTATGATAGTCACACAGAGAGAGAGAGAGGCAGAAACATAGGCAGAGGGAGAAGCAGGCTCCATGCACCGGGAGCCCGATGTGGGATTCGATCTCGGGTCTCCAGGATCGCGCCCTGGGCCAAAGGCAGGCCCCAAACCGCTGCGCCACCCAGGGATTCCCTATTCATGTTTTCATTTAAAATTTTTCAAAATATGAAAAATGTGGGAAAAAATGCAGAATACTAAAAGGTACCAATTAGCATGTTTTGAAATGAATTTCTTTTTCAGAAGTGATTTTGAAGATGAAGGAACTTTTTCATCAATGTGAAGTTGCCAAAGTAGCCTGGACCACCATGTGATGCAGGGAAGAACACGGAGAGTGCGGAGAGTGCCCTACATATAGGAGTCCCTATGGTGATGAGGACCTCCACTGGTGTCACCAGGGCGCCCGTTTCCCCCATCCTACAGCATGTATCAGCCCATGTTTGCATCCACCTCACCTGACCCCAGAGTCTGCACTCTTACTGACCTTTCTGCCCTGCCTTCTGGTTCTTTCTCGTTCATTTGCTTCTAAGATAATGTACTGTCTTGCCTTGATCTTCCCAACATTTGGGTCAATCTTGAGTTAGCAGAAAAAGGGCCTTATTTCCAGAAAGCCTCTGTTAGAATATACCCTACATTAATAGATAGTGTCCTGGTGATTTTCACTAACATTTGTTCACTAGCACATTAGCCCAGAGTTACACTGGTATTCACTGAGCCTCCATCCAAGGAGCCTGAACAGCCAGGATCAAGGATGGGGGTGCAGGAGATGGACAGCCAATCTCTGGCTGTCCACCAACTCTGGCCGAGAGTGCCTTGTTCTAAAATAGATCCAGGAGGACCTCTGATACCTGGAAACTCCAGGCCATGCCCAAGCAGATATCACAAAGGCATTTAGAAAGAGATAGACATGATACATCTACTTTCCTAAATGCAGATGTTACCTAGAGCATGCCATGTGGGGTCACCTCCCATCAGTGGAATTCCCTTTGGGTGAAAATTTTCTTAAAACATTTGGATCATAGTTTACATGGAGAATTTAGCTCAAACAGAAAATAATTTCTGAATACTCGAATCTAACAATAATAACCACACATCCTAAAGTAGCTGTAGAGAAATTTGATGTGTGTGTGTTCAAAGATTTAACTATAAGAAGTCAACTCCTTTTAGTGCAGAGGTGTCCTGGTGCCATTAACAGGTTTGTCAAGAATGTCTGGATGTTCTATAAGCTTCCTTAAGTTAAATAAACTTAAGGACAGGAAAGCTATTGACCATGTAATTCATTGATCATTTTGCTTATAATAATAATATATAATATATATTATATATTATTATATCATATTATATATAATTATAATTATAATAATAATAATAATTATTATTATGGGATGTAAGGATAGAAGAAATGTTGCCATAGTGATTTTCAATTGAGTTTGGAGGGGTTTTAGGCTTTTTTTTTTTTTTTTTGCCTCTCTCCTCACATTTGCTTGTATGAGCCTTTTCCTGTATTTAAATTTTACTTCTGTAGGAAAGTTAGTAATCATAATATTGCTGGAAAGTAGCACAAAAGCTCCTTGAGGATCTCTTCCCACTGCTCAGGACTTTTTTTTTCTCTTTAAAAAAATGATATTGAGTTTGAAGTGCTGAAAGGAAGACAAGCCAGGCAGTTTGAATGATTACTAAGGATATTCAAGAACAGAATAGGGAAGACAGAGGTTCAAACCCAAATGAAATTTGCATTTGCACAGTGCAGATCAAATTTCTGTTTTATGAACCTGAGGTTTTGTTCTGGTAGTTTCACCCTATTGTTCTTCTTTAAGGATCACAGCTACTTCTGGGCCACCGTCCTGACTCTGGAATCCTTTTACAAAATCTAGCTCGATCCATAGTAGCCAGGAGATTTCTGCACAAGCATTATCTCTGTGCATTACTGACTATAGGGGACCCACTAAGGAGGTCTTCACCCTCTGTGCAAGCTTCTTTTTTTTTCCCTCCTTCAAGGTGGTTAGCAGTAGTCTTATGCTTTCACTATTATTTTATTCTTATTCTCATGTCATATTAGCAGAAGGAAAAGATCTTAATATGTGAAATTAAAAAAAAAAACAAGTAAATGAATCTTACTACACGTTAGGGAATTAGGGATCACCAAAGCGGAATATGGTGAACCATAGGAAATTGCCACTGTACACATCAAGTTGTTTGGCTATCAGTGATCTCATATGGTTCAACCTACAAACAACCTTGGATCCCACTTCTTTTATAATCAAGGGGAAAAAAAAGGAAGTTCACAGAGGTGAACTACCCTACTCGAACTACTCTACTCGTGGTCACTTGACTTTTTAGGAATCAACTTGGGAACAAGGTCCGGTTGTGCCTTAGCCTGTGACTCTTGCCACCACACATATGAAATGATCAGACTCAGGACAAGACAAGTGTGAGAAATGATTAAAGAAACAGAAGAAGATGGTGATTCACTCTTATATTACCAAGACATTGAACACTGAAAATACAATTTGATGCCACCTATTACACTGGGCTTAATATTTCTAAGTGCTACAAAGTTAGAATGACGTATAACCTGTAGAAGGTGCCTATTATCTACTTTAATATAATTGAAGAACTGGATCATGCCCCATCCATTCTGCTCTAGCAGCCCTGCCCTGTCCTCTTACCCTGTCCTCCGACTCCCAACTTGCTCCACCTTGAAACCCCACCGAAGTCTTATCTTCAATTGAAGTTCAGTGATGTCTCGCCCACTACCCCCTACTCTCTACACTCTTAGAGAGAGACCAGTCACTCCTTATCTCAGGACACTGGCCCATGTTCATTAGTGCTGAGTTTACCAACTGGACTCCATCTTGTCAGGAATGCTTCAGGATGTGTGAACAATGGAAGATTTTGTCCTACTCACAGTTTACCAAGCTACCTTGCTATTGTCTATGGATGCTGCTCCAAGATGTGAGGCTCCTGGATCAGAGACAAATAACTTTCTTACGTCAAAAGCATTACCAGAACTTTGTTTTGGTTTGTGCAGGTTCCCCAGGAGCCCCATCATTTCCATGGGGCAAGACCAAGGGTCCAAAATGGATGTTGGTGCATGGACTAGGCTGCATTACTGGAGAAGGACAAGCACCGAATGTTGGGGATTTGTAGCTCTTACAATGAGCAAAAGCAAATATGCTCTTCTTCTAGGAGGGAGGCAGTACCTTGTCTCTCAGGATGGCAGCTGCAAACATACCCGGCCTGGATAAAACTCAGCTGGGCCTTGCATCCTTGGCCCTCCAAGCAAGAAGATGCAGGCTCACACAGCATCCACGGCTGACTGGTTCTCCTTACAAATCTTGAGGGTCTTTCAGTGGACGGAGGAGCCAAACAAAGCACCATGTAGTATTTTTCCCCCAATTCTTGCCAAACCTAGAACTTAACTGAAAAGTAATTCATATGTGTGGTTTAAAAATTGCATTCATTTAATAATTTTAGGCCTTAGCCCCTTACCCAGAGGGGGGAAAGGCTATTAATGATTTCTTGTATATCCATCCAGAAATATTTCACTCACATACATGTGCATTCGTCCCAGGAATTCCAAAGGGGAGCATAATGTGCATATTGTCATTATCTTGCTTTTTAAAAAGACTGTCTCTTAAATGCGTTCTGTGTAATACTGCATTATTCCATAAAATGGAGGTATCATAATTTACTTATGTGCTCATCTACTGGCAGGGAACCAATCATGACCATAATGACATGAGCACTGTTCCCACAGGCACTTTCAATGAACCTCAGGGTCCCTGTGGGATTCATTCCCAGTGGTGGAATTTCTACTTGGTGTAGACAGTATTTTGAGGGCCCTTAAGACACTGCTTCTTTTGGACTCCCATCTTCAGAACTCTAAATAGCAGGTGTTTTAGACACTTTAATTTTACGGAAATCGCCCTCCAGGGATTTGTGCCATTGCTTTTCACACCCTCTGGAAGAGGTTCCTTCCTGCCACCTTTGAGTTTTCCCTGCAAAACTTCTCCGATCTGAATCCCGTAGAGTATGGTGAGCCGGTTTGTGTGGGCCCAGCAGCCGGACTACCTGGGTTCCTGGTCTATGACATCACAGCTAATGCTGTAATGTGGGGGCCATGAACATATACCTCAGTTTACCCTCTCTCTGAATGAGAGGCTGTGTTGGATAAATACATATAAAGCACCCGAGGTAGTGTTCTGTGCTTACTAAGCCCTCAGCTCAGGTGAATTCTTCTTACTGGGTTAATATTCATCTTTAGGGGTGCCTGGGTGGCTCAGTGGTTGAGCCTTTGGCTCAGGGCATGATCCCAGGGTCCTGGGATCGAGTCCCACATCGGGCTACACACAGGGAGCCTGCTTCTCCCTCTGCCTCTCCCTGTGTCTCTCATGAATAAATGAATAAAATCTCTTAAAAAATATTCGTCTTTAAATTTATTCTGTTTTTAAACTTAGTTTTACGCTGTGATATAGATCTGATGTGCTGTCTACATTTTATACTAAGACACAGTAAATACATAACTAGAGAATCAAAGAAAAGGGGGTTTAGATTCTGCCACAATTTGGAAAGTACTATCCTGAGTGAAAGCGTTATTAGGAATGCCTTGAGTTGCTCAAATCAGGTTCAGTAGGATCACATAAATGTTATAATATTCATTTCTTCAAATATAAGTGAAGTTGAGCATTTCTCCTATGTTCATAAATCATTTTAGTTTCTTTTCATAAAGTGCCTATTATATTTCTTGCCTGATTTTATGTGAAGTTTTGGTCTTTATCTGTTGGTTTGTAAGAGGGTTTTATAAATATAAGAGATTAGTTCTTTGTTGCATATACTAAAAATTTGTTCCTATTCATGTTTGGAGAATTCTGAGACCTTTTTTTTTTTCATTCAGCTTCTTTCAAATGATCTAATTTAACAGTCTTTTCTTCTGTGGCACCTGGGTTTGGGTCTTGCTTAGATGCTTGATCATAGCCAAAAGGCCAAGAAGCAATTGGGTCTTACTTAGACATCCATGTCCACTTGCACATTATATGCATAAACATTCACCCCTGATTTTATCTTGTCCTTTCTCTGGGTCTGTTTTAGTTTAAATCTTCATTCCATCATATATCTATTTTAATGTAAGGTGTGAAGAATGGACCTAATATGACATATGTACTTCTAGATGGCTTATTTGTGCCAGTATCATTTATGGAATAATTCAGTTTTTCTCGCTGAATTGAATTGCCACATTCATTTGCTAAATTCAAATTTGCTAAATTTACTATGTTTGATTATAAATCTGTACATGTATTTCTTATTGGACCCTATTATGTTTCTTCATTAATACCTGTATTAATATGCTAGTCTCTAAGAGCTAGAGTCAAGCTTTGTAATGTGTTTCCTTACACTTGTAGAACTAATGCTTATTATTATTCTTTTTACTAATTGCCTTAACTATTCCTGCATGTAATATTATGAAGTGAAAAATAGAATTATACAAAAAAATGGAATTTTCTTATGTTACTTGGCAGTTAATTTAGGAAGGACTAACGTCTTTATAGTCTCAGGGATTTATTTCTGTCTTCTATCACACCCTTCAATGGTGTTCTCAATATTTATTTATAGAGATCTTGGAACATTTCTTGTTAATTTTTTATTTCAGATTCCATTAAAATTGGGGTTGATTTCTCCTTAGTTTATGTATGTAAGAAAAATCATTGGTTTTTGAAATTACTTTCAGGAGAGACTTCACTGAATGTTCTATTTACTGTTTTTCAGAATGTTGTCTTGTTTTCAAAAAGCAAACAAGGATAATTTTATTTTATTTCTAATATTTATACTTCTTGCTTTCTTCCATTTTCTGCTGAATGTGCTTGGTAACCTAGGAAGGTAAGAATAGAGACCTAGGAGAAATGTTTGAAATATTAAAAGGATGATTATTGTCTTTCTCTGACTGACTTATTTTGCTCAGCATAATACCCTCTAGTTCCATCTATGTCATTGCAAATCACATCAGATCTTTAGATGTGCATGTATTCATTGGAGGGTGTCAAACACAACCTCACATTTACTTTGATTTTTTTCTCTATAAACTTTTTAATTTGCTTTTTCAAAACTAAAAGATTTGGAGAAAATGAGGCAAAATGAACTACTTTTATTGCATTAGCTTCAGTACATATGTATATATATATTTATTTGTTTATTTTATGGAGTTTTATATATACAAGCAACACTGAATGGAGGTAATATAGACTGACTGCTTAATAAGAAAATATGCCGAGATGCTTGGGTGACTCAGTGTTTGAGCATCTGCCTTTGGCTCAGGTCATGATTACAGGGTCCTGGGATTGAATCTCACATTGGGCTCCCTGTGAGGATCCTGCTTTTCCCTCTGCCTGTGTCTCTGTCTCTCTCTGTCTTTCATGAATAAATAAATAAAATCTTTAAAAAACAAAAAAAAAGAAAAAAAGAAAATATGCCTATGTTTCAATAGCCCAAGAGTGTGAACAATGAAGGGGACAAATAACAATAATAATTATAATTAATAATATGAATAATATGATTAAAAGAGGAACAGCAGCAACAACAGCGCTGGAAACTCCTGTGTGCCAAGCACCGAGCATAGTGACATAAAAGGATTTTCTCATTTAATCCAAGCAAAAATTCAGTTTGCAAAAGCTTAATTGCCCAAATCCACAGTTTATGACTTATTTTCAAAGCCAGTTCTCTATGACTCTAAAATCCCAGCCCAGGCACTAATTTAGTCCAAAAACTGTTCATTCTCAAGTATCATTGAGAAATCACAAATATTGGTCCCAAATCAAATTATTCTTTAAAAAAATCCATCTATAAATGCAAGCTGCTAAGAGATTAACTTAAATAAAACACTCGGTAAAGATTAAAAAATAACGTAATCAAATCAAGGAAAATGGATTGAGTGCCCACAGGGGCATTTTCTGTAGATGCCCACATAGCATTTCTATCTGAGAAAGAAAACTATCCTTCGGGGAGCCTACTCTCAGAAACTCAAGCATCGCCTACTTTCATGTAGGATGTTCACTAAGAAATGTTTTAGATGAAAGCTGACATTAGAATCTGAGAGCTCTTGGCCCCAAGGCAGACACACATGGCCAGCTTCTGGGGTCAGCTTCTTCCTAAGACCATAGACTTGCTGAGAAGCCTGGTTGTGGATGGAGCCTCAGAATGGAATCATCAGGGATTCCAGAACTGGTTCTGCCTCTGCTGGGGCCTCGGAAGCACCAGACAGGTGTGTCTGAAAAAACAAACTGAAAGGCCCCGATACCCGGAGGAGAAATGTTCACAGCTCAGAAGATGTCTTTCCACTGGAGAAAAGAGAGATTTTTTTTTCAGCTGGTGACAGGGAGAAAGGTGGGGGAGAAGTTGTCAGGCCACTGGTATAGTTCCCAAAGGCTCTGAGTCCCTGCGACTCAAAGTGGGACTGGGGAAGTCACGTGTGATTCCATGGGGTTCCTGAGGCTACACAGAACAATCCATGACTCACTTTCATTTAATCAATACTCTTTTAAAAAAAAAATTTTTTTTTATTTATCTATTCATGGAGACACACAGAGAGAGAGGCTGAGACACAGGCAGAGGGAGAAGCAGGCTCCCTGAGGGGAGTCTGATGCGGGACTCAGTCCCAGCACCCCAGGATCACGACCTGAGCCCAAGGCAGATGCTCAACAGCTGAGCCACCCAGGCATATCTCCTTTTTTTTTTTTTTTTAATTGAAGTATAGTTGACATAAAGTGTTATATTAGTGTCAAGTGTATGATATCATGATTTGACATTTATATACACATTATGAGATGCTCACCATGGCAAGTGTGGTCACCATCTCTCACCATACGGTGTTATTACATTACTGACGATATTCCCTATGCTGTACTTTTAATCTCCGTGGCTTATTTATTTTATAGTTGGAAGTTTATAACTGGAAGTAACTTAATTCCTTTTACCTATTTAGCCCATCCTCCCAACCCCAATTTTCTTCTCTGTATTTAAGAGTTCATTTGTTTGTTCATTTTATTTTTTAGATTCCACATACAAGTAAAATCATATCATATTTGGCTTTCTCTGACTTTTTTCAGTTAGCACAATCCCTCTAGGTCCACATGTTGCCACAAATGGAATTTTCACTCCTCTTTGTGGCTCAATGACATTCCAGTGATATCTTAGGCCTGAGTGTATATATGTATCATATATATAGATCACATCTTATCTTCTTTATCTACTCATCTATCAATGGACACTTGAGTTATTTTTATATCTTAACTATTGGAAATAATGCTATAAATAACATAGGAGTACATATATTTTTTCAAATTGATGTTTTTGTTTACTTTGGGTAAGTACTCATTAGTGAAATTACTGGATCATAAGGTAATTCTTTTTAATTTTTTGAGGAAACTCCACTCTGTTTTTCTCAGTGATTGTACCAGTTTGCATTTCCACCAACAGTGCAAGACAGTTTCTTTTTCCCCACATCCTCACCAACACTTGCAGTCTCTTGTGTTTTGATTTTAGCCATTCTGACAGGTGTGAGGTGATAACTTATTGTGGTTTTTACTTGCATTTTCCTGATGATGAGTGATGCTGAACATCTTTTCACAGGTCTCTTGGCCATCTATATATCTTCTTTAGAAAAATGTCTATTCAGGTCCTCTGCCCATTTTTAAATCAGATTTTTTTTTATGTTGAGTTGTAGAAGTTATTTATATATTTTGGATATTAAGTCCTACCAAGTATATCATTTACAAATAAATCTCTTCTGCCTTTCAGTAGGTTGCCCTTTCAATTTAGTGATGTTTCCTTGGCTGTGCAAAAGTTTTTTAGTTTGGTATAGTCCCAATAGTTTATATTTGCTTTTGTTTTGCTTGCCTCAGGAGACATAGCTAGAAAACTGTTGTGAAGGCTGATATCAAGAAATTACTGCTTAGGTTTTTTTTCTGGGAATTTTATGGATTCAGGTGTCACACTTAGGTCTTTAATCCACTTTAACTTTGTTTTTGTGTATAGAATAAAAAAGTGATCCAGTTTGTTTGTTTGTTTGTTCTTGTAGGTAGCTGTCCAGTTTTCCCAGCACCATTTGTTGAAAAGACTGTCTCTTCTCCATTGTATATTCTTGCCTCCTTTGTTGTAGATTAATTGACCATATAAGTGTGGGTTTATTTTTGAGCTCTCTATTCTGTTCTATTGATCTGTGTGTCTGTTTTTGTACCATACTGTTTATTTTTATTTTTTTTTTATTGAATGTGAACTTTATTGTGGTTTGGATTATGTAAGGCAGTGTGGTGAAGGCACTGCAGAAGTTACACAGACTGAAAAACATGGTAGGAAACGAGTGAGCTAAAAAAAAAAAAAAAACCCTACAAAATATATTTGTAAATGAATGCGTGCTGGACTAGACTAAGTACTACAACTATTTTTTATCTTCATCATTGCAGAAGCATTGAAATAATTGTCAGAGGTGGGGGGTTGGGAGGGGTTAGGGAAGGCTTCATGGAGGAGGTGGCATTTATGCTGGACCTTGAAGGAGAGGTAGACTGTTGATAGATGAGATGGAGGGAAGAACATTCTAGAATGACTGACTCTAGAGAAATTCTATAGAAATACTGAAAACACAAGAGGGCAAACAACACCCCCCAGGGAGTGAAGCTACACAACTCAGAGCAAAAGCTGAGGGGCCCAGGGCTGGGACCCAAAATCTCAAGCACCCAAATGAGGTCTTCAGTACCAATGATATTAGGAGGCACAGAACAATGGGCTTGTTTGTAAACCTAGCAGCAGCTGGAGATTTCACATTGCAGTCAGGGGCCCCAAACTGGCTGGACTACGCCTGGGTGGATTTTTCTCATCTTTTCAGGGGTGTGTGGTACTGATTCATCCTTCCTCTTGCCCACTGACTGCCTGAACGGTAGTTCATGCGTGTGTGTGAGTGTAGGTGTGTGTGGATGGGTGGGGGACCGAGGCTTTGTCTCCCACTGTACCATACTGTTTAGATTATAACAGCTTTGTAGTATATCTTGAAATCTGTGATCATGATACTCAGCTTTGTTCTTCTGTCTCAAGATTGCTTTGGCTCTTCAGGGTCTTTGTGCTTCCAGATAAATTGTACAGTTATTTGTTCTAGTTCTGTGAAAAATGCTGTTGGTATTTTGATAAGGATTGCGTTGAATCTGTAGATTGCTTTGGGTAGTATGAACATTTTAGCAATATTTTTTCTTCCAACCCATGAGCACAGAATATCTTTCCATTTGTTTGTGTCATTTTCAATTTCTTTTATCAGTGTTTTATAGTTTTCAGAGTACAGGTCTTTCACCTCCTTGGTTAAGTTTATTCCTAGATATTTTATTATTTTTGATGCAATTATAAATGCGATTCTTTTCTTAATTTCTTTCTGCTACTTTGTTATTCATGTATAGAAATGCAATAGATCTCTATATATTAATTTGGTATCCTACAACTTTACTGAATTCATTTATCAATTCTAATAGATTTTTAGAGGAGTCTTTAGGGTTTTTTTTTTTTTAAGATTTTATTTATTTATTCATGAGAGACCCAGAGAGAGAGGCACAGACATAGGCAGAGGGAGAAGGAGGCTCCATGCAGGGAGCCTGATGTGGGACTCGATCCCAGGTCTCCAGGACCACACCCTGGACTGAAGGCAGGTGCTAAACCACTGAGCCACTCAGGGATCCCCTGCCCAGGGTTTTCTATTAATAACATCATGCCATCTACAAATAGTGACAAATTTGCTTCTTCCTTACCAATTTGGATGTCTTTTATTTCTTTTCCTTATCTAACTGCTATGGCTATGACTTCCACTACTATTTGGATAAAAGTGGCAAGAGTGGACATCCTCGTTTTGTTTCTGATCTTAGGGGGAAAGTTCTCCGTTTTCCATCATTGGGTATAAGGGTAGTTGTGTGTGTGTGTGTGTGTGTGTGTGTGTGTGTGTGTGTGTGTGTGTGTTTTATATAGGGCCTCTATTAGGTTGAAGTAAGTCCCTTCTCCACCAACTTGTTGAGAGTTTTTATCATGAATAGATGTTATATTATGTCAAATGTTTTTTCTGCCCTCTATTGAGATGAGAATATGTTTTTTATCCTTTCTCTTACTAATGTGATGTATCACATTTATTGATTTGTGAATATTAAACCATGCTTACATTCCTGGAATAAATCCTACTTGATCATGGTGAATGATTTTTTAATGTATTATTGAATTTGTTTCACTAATATTCTGTTGAAAATTTTTACATCCATGTTCATCAAAGACACTGGTCTGTAGTTCTCTTTCTCGTATTGTCTTTGTCTGGTTTTGGTATCAAGGTAATGCTAGCCTCATAGAATGAATTTGGAAGTTTTCCTTTCTGTTTTATCTTTTGGAATACTGTGAGGAAAAATAGGTATTAACTCTTATTTAAAAGTTTGGTAGAATTCACCTGTGAATTCATCTGGTCCTGGACTTCTGTTTGTTGAAAGTCTTGATTATCAATTAAATTTAATTTCTAGTAACAAGTCTGTTCAAACTTTCTATTTCTTTAGGAACCAGTTTTGGAAGATTATTTGTTTATAAGAATTTATCCATTTCTTCTAGGTTGCTTGACTCATTGGTGTATAATTTGTCATACTGTTCTTTTATAATTTTTTGTATGCCCATGGTGTCAGTTGTTATTTTCCCCCCTTCATTTCTACTTCTATTTATTTCAGTCCTCTCTCTTTTTTTCTTGTTGAGTGTTGCTAAAGGTCTGTCAATTTTGTTTATCTTTACGAAAAAAACAGCTCCTGTTTTCATCAATCATTTCTTTTTTTTTAAGTCTATATTTCACTTATTTCTGTTCTAATCTTTATTATTTCCTCCCTTCTACTAGTTTTTGGGCTTTTTTTCATAGTTTATTAAGGTGTAAGTTTAGATTATTTGAGATTTTTCTTGTTTCTTGAAGTGGGCCTGTATTGCTATAATCTTTCCTTTTAGACCTACTTTTGCTGCATCCTAAAGATTTTGGAGTATTATGTTTTCATTTTCTTTGTTTCCATGTATTTTTTTTTATTTCCTCTTTGATTTCTTGGTTGACCTATTCACTGTTTAGGAGCATGTTGTTTAGCTCCATGTATTTGTCATCTTTCTAGGTTTTTTCTTGTAATTGATTTCTAGTCTCATACCATTGTAGTCAGAAAAGATGCTTGATATGAGTTCAATCTTCTTAAATTTATTGAGACTTGTTTTGTGATGTAATATGTGATCTATCCTGGAGATCTATCCATCTATCCATGTGCACTTGAAAAGAATGGGTTTTCTCCCGTTTTTGAATGGAATGCTATATATATACATAACATTTGGTCCATATGATCTAATGTGTCATTGAAAGCCATTGTGGATTTGTGCCTTGTGGATTTTCTGTTTAAACTATTATGTAAGTGGGATGTTAAAGTCCCCTACTATTATTGCATTACTGTCGATTTCTCTCTTTATTAACATTATATATTTATATATATATAACATTATATATTTAGGTGCTCATACACTGGGTACATATATATTTACAATTGTTATATCCTCTTGTTGAATTGCTCCCTTTATCACTATTAATGCCTTTTTTGTGTCTTGTTACAGTTTTTGTTTTAAAGTCTATTTTATCTGATATGGGTATTGCTACACTGACCTTTTTTTTCCGCTTCCACTTGCATGATATATGCTTTTCCACCTCTTCACTTTCAATCTGTATGTGTCTTGTTTAAAATGAATCTCTTGTAGGCAACAAACAGATTGGTCTTGGTTGTTGTTGTTGTTGTTTTTAATCTCTTGTGTTACCCTGTGTCTGTCGATTGGGGCTTTTAGTTCAATTAAAGTAACTGTTGATAAGTATGTACTTGCTGCTGTTTTGTAAATTGTTTTCTGGTTGTTTTTATAGTTCTTTTCTGTTCCTTTCTTCTCTTCTTGCTCTTTTCCCTTATGGCTTAGTGACTTTCTTTAGTGTTACGCTCAGATTCCTTTCTCTTTTTTGCATGTGGATCTACATAGATTTTTGATATGTAGTTACCATTAGGTTTATATGTAACACCTAATATATATAGGTAGATTTTTTATATGTAGTTACCATTAGGTTTATATGTAACATCTTATGTATATAGCATTCTATAGTAAGTTGATGGCCACTTAAGTTTGAACACATCCTAAAAACACTAAATTTTTACTCTCCCTTCTATGTTTTATATATATGAGGTCATATTTTATATCTTTTTATTATATATATCCCGTGGCTGATTTTTGTAGATATAATTAATTTTACTATTTTTGTGTTTTTACCTCCATGCTGGTTTTATAGTCTACTGATTAGTAGCCAGTAGACTGGCTTTATTAGTCTACTACCTATATTTTATGTTTTATTGTTAATTTTTTTCCCTTTCATAATTTCTCACTTTTAGTTCTGGCCTTTTCTTTCTATTCAAAGAATTCCTTTTAACATTTCTTGTAAGGTTGATTTAGTGGTAATGAACTCCTTTAAATTAAAGAAAGTCTTTAAACAGAACACTTTTTTATATGAAAACTTAAATACATTTAAAGTAATTTCTTTATTTTCAAGTATATTTTCCCAACCTGTTCTAAGAAAAGGAATCTTTTTCTTACATATAGGGACTACATGATAAGAAAACCCACTTAAATTTAAAGCTGTCAATGTATTCAGAATAATAAGTCTCATCTTGAATTCATAAGAGCTATAATAACCTTTTAAATTGGAGTCCTGATGAGTTTTTAATGAAAATGACAAAGCCCTAATTATTGCAGAGAGTGCGGATTAAGGATTAAATGATGGCTCTCTAAACTCGCCAACATCTGGTTGTTATTTATTGATTTCTCTCAGCCCTGTGTTCCAGGCCAATGCCTGCCAGGAGGACACGTGCCTCCAGCTGCCACCTCCCATATGAGCACTGCTATAGGAAGGTTCTTTTGGTCAGCTGCAGTGAGTCATCTGCTTGGGCTGACAGATGAACAGAAGGAAACTACTTCCTAAAGCAGGCAGAATCATTCGTATGTTTCCAGGCAGCCACATGGGGAATTACAGGAGCAGAATTAGATTTAATTGTTTTTGTTAGTCTAGATGTGTTCTGTTGTAGAGAAAGAAAGGAGGAAAAGAAAGATAATGTATTTGAAGAAGGAAAACACGAGAGGAAAAAAAGAGAAGAAGGGGCAGGAAAAGAAAAAGAAAAAAACATGGGGCAAGCTGGTGTTGCCTTTCAGCACCCAGCCTTTGTGGTTAGAACTGCTGCCCCTACCCCCATGCAAAGGGCTCCCGTGTCCCTAGATGGTCTTCCAGCAGCCACATGCATTTAAATCAAGGTGGGGTCAGACCTGAACTGGCCTCTTTCCTCTGAGCTATGCTCACCACAAAGGCTGGGCATGTCTGACTGAATACTATTCAAGATAATTTTTAATCAGAGTGAAGGGAAAAAAAGTGTCTTTGTGGCAGTGAAAATTGGAAGATGTAAAACTCAGAGCTCACAGGGGCACCTGGGTGGCTCAGTCAGTTGAGTGTCCAACTCTTGATTTTGGTGCAGGCCATGATCTCAAGGTCCTGGGATCCAGACCTGTGGTATAAGTGTTGGGCTCTTCACTCAGCAGGGGATCTGCTTAAGGATTCTCACCCTCTACCTCTCCCCCTGTTTATGCATGCACTCTTTCTCTCAAGTAAATAAATAAATCTTTTAAGAACACAAAAACCTTAAAGCTCACAAAAGGCAAGGCCCCTAACATAGGAAAAAGCTGACCTGCAGGAGAGATGGACTGGCAGGTGAAAAGGGGCATAGTTTGTCCCTAAAGCTCAGCCGGGTCTTCTGATTCTCACTGCACAGCAGAATTTCCCACTTGCCTATATTAATTTGAGTTGGTTTAACTTCAGGAATTAGAAATGCCACCACATAGGAAAGTAGTAATAAAGGAGAGGAATAAGACAAAAGAGGTTAGGACAATGCATATAATTAAGGAAAAGAATGAAAAAAAAAAAAAGACACACACTATAGGCATTCTCCCTTGTTGGCTTTCATGAAGTATGTGACCATTTTGGGGAGACCCACATGGCAAGGAGTTGCAGGTAGTCTCCAGGCAACCGCCAGAAAGAAGCAGGGGCTCTCAACCCACACACAAGAAGAAATTAATTCTAACCAATAACCTGATAGAGTTTGGCAGTAGCATCCTTCCCTAATCAATCTTCCAGTTGGAAGCCCAGTGATAGATAATACAGATTTGATACCAGAAAGTATGGTCTTGCTGGAATAACAACCTGAAAATATGAGTGTGACTCTGGATGGCAGTGGGTGGAGGATAAAGGAATTTTGAGTAGTGTGAGAGAAAATCTAAATTGCCTAGAACCAACTGTTAGTAAAAATTTGGGTATTGAGGATGCTATTGATGAGGACTCAAAAGGAAGTGAGGAGCATGTTATTGGAAACCTAAAGTAGTGAGATCCTTGTTATGTTTTCAAGTGTTTGCAGAAATCATCTCCTGCAGTCATTTGAGAAGCAGCAAGACTTGTAAGTCATGAACCTTTATAGCTAAGATTTCCAAGGAAAGATGTAGGTGCCTTCTAGCCTGTAGTACTTATAGCTAAGCACTGCATATAGTAAACTTCTATGTAGAGCAAAATGCAAGAGGAGAGAGATAAATTGGGGGAAGCAATGTTTGAAAAAAATGGATCCAGATTTTGATTATTTTGAAATTTTTCAACAGTCTTTCTGGATGGCAGAGAGAAAAAGTCAAGTATGGCTGTAAAAATTATGTTAAACCTTAGAAAGTACAAATAGAGTATTCAAAAGGCCTTTCGGGTGATCAGGATGTCCTCATGAACCCTGCTGGCCATACCAGAGGGCCTCTAAGAAACTAACTGTGTTGCTCAGCCCACACAGCAGGAATCCCAGGTAAAAAAAAAAAAAAAGGCTTATCCAGAAAAGACTTTTGGGACTTTTGTCTAGAAATGTGAGCCCCCTGGGAAATTCATGGGAGACCCACCAGTTCTTGATAAAATGTTATCAGTAAAAATCTTGCAGCTTGGACTGAAAGAGGTAGAATACAAAAGGGAAGGAGATACCAAAATCCTAAAATTGTACTATCAGGAAGCAGACTGATGAAACTCAGCTGCAAATATGTAATACCCTAATGAAGAGGGAAAGATGACTCACATGGCTAAACCAAGAACCCAGAGGCTGGAGACAAGAGCCATGGAAGATTACGCTCATATTCTGCAACCTCATCAGGAAACTCCTTTCATCTTCCTAGCTGGGTTTCAGAACTATTATGGGCCAGTGACCTATCTGTCCTTTCCTTTTTCAACTTTTTAGAGTGGGGACATCGATAGCTGTTATGGATGGCTCTCCTACCACTGCACACTTGGTGTAGGAGGAGGGTGCCAACAATAACTTTAATTAAAGCTGGATGCTAGGTCTATAGATTTCAGATCAGTCAGGCAAGAGAAATTTCACACGGTCTCATTCACACTTTGGAACTGGCTTACATGATGAGATTCTGGACCTTGAGCCGATGCTATTGGGGGATGTGGCTCTTGGAGACCTTGAGAGGGATGAATGTATTTTGCATTTGGGAAGGGCATGAATCACTGGGGGCCAAAGTGACTCTGGCAACCTTGTAAGGAGGTCCCCATGATTCCTGTCTCCTGTATGCCCTTGCATAGCTCCCTCCTTCCAAGTGTAGATAGGACCTGTGATTTGCTTCTAATCTATACCATCCAGCAAAGGTGGATATGCATAGGTTACTGTATATGCAGGATTCAGTTACTCAGCATGGCTACCTGTCTTTCTGGAGAATCTTTCTTGCAGGCAGTGCTAAAGCATGCGGCTATTTGGGGAACTGCAGGCAGCGCCTAGAACCCAAAGGCAGCCTCTGGCTGAGGAACAGCTCAAACCCAAGGCCCTCAGGTCTCCAGCTGCAAGGAAACGAATTCTGCCAACAATATGAGTGAGCCTGGAAGTAGACTCTTCCCCAGTCCAGCCTCCATGTGAGAATCCAGCCCTGCCAGACCCTGTGAGTGTGCCCTTGCACAGAACCCATGCCTGACTCACAGAAACAGCAAAATCATAAATGTGTGTTGGTTTAAGCTGATAGATTTGTAGCACTATTCTTATGTAGCAATATATATACATATATACGTATATATACACATATATATACGTATATATGTATATATATAACAGCATATATGTATATATATTACATAGCATACATATATGTGTATATATATAACATATATATAACATATATATAACATATATATAACATATATATATATATAAAACATAGCAAGTAAGAAAGAGGGAAAGATATATAAAGGAGAGAGTAAATGCAAAATAAAAGAGAAGAAAAGATAACCAAGGGTCATTAGAAGACAGTCCCCTGATGGAGACCTCAGTGCAGTGGAGGCCACCAACCATGGCCTCCCTGCAGATGAGCCTCTGCAGCACTGGCTCACCGATTCTGGGGAGGACGGGAAAGCAATTCAGAGAGTGTGGACTCTAACCAGTGAACACTGCAACAGCTCCCAGCACCACAAGAAAAAGAGGTGCTAAGGAGGACACGTGGGGGCTGGTGGATTCTGCTCTCTCTAGGACACTGTCAGTACCTGGTCTGGCAGGTACCTCTGTAGCTGCTGAAAGCCAAAGCTTTTTGCCAACCTGTTGTGGTAGCTGCCAGGGTTCTTAGCAGGAGAGATATGCTATGTGATGACAGTTCTAAGGCTCTTCAGGGGGCGCTCAGACCACAGCTCACAATAGTCTCTTTCAAAATGGAATGTCTGCTGGTTTACAGGGCAGCCTCAGGAAATTTTCACAGTGAATTGCAAGTCATATATTTCTTTTGAGATTCTGGTTCTTAATTCTCACAGAAATAAGTAGAAACTAGACATCAGGGAAAGCGATGTGTCAGTGATCATCAGTCTACTGCTTCAGTCAATAGAATGTCATCACATAATCCCTTAGCCAGGCTCCGTAATGTTTACAAAGCACAGTTAGGCTGCATTTCTGAGTAATCTTTTATCCTGACACTGCTCCTGAGCATTTGGTCTTACTAGGCAAGCGGTTCCTTAGACAAACAGCAGGCAGAAACCCAATTACCCACATCTCTCACACATTTGCCTTTTTTCTTAGCGCTCGCAGTAATTCTGTCTCGTTTGAATAATGGCGTGAATGATGCTTAACTTAGGTTATTTACCACACACGTGTGTCGTAAGAGTAAGTGCCTGGAGGTAATGCTGTTGCCCAAAGTGTAATATATAGTGAAACTTCTTAAGTATTTAAGAAAACACACGCACACACATACACACACGCATGCACTCTTGTTTAATGCAAGGGTCTCTCTTTTGAACATAGCATTCATAACTAGAGATTTCATTAACTGCTTTAATGATAGTTAAAACATTTATTAATAAGCAACAGAGGCTAAAGTATAATGCATTTGAGCAACAAATTTTCAGTGATTGCTAGGTTGTCCCAAAGTCTCTGATCTCAAGTGCAGAGGTGATTCAGAATTGAGGGTTTCTGTTGACCTTATTGGAAAGGTCACACTGTATATATGCCATATATGGATAATTATATGCATTATGATTTCTGCAGAAAATCATATGCATTGTGCCTCCTGAAAAAATCATATGCATTGTGATTTCTGGAAAAAAAAAAAACCCTCACTTTGTATTTAAATTAAATAAGATAAAGATTTTATAAATGTCATCAGCCAGGTTAAGCTTTACTGTTCTTGTGTTCAGGTCCAGCCAGGTTTTGCCTTCATGACAGTCTTTGTTTCTTCCAGAATATTTAGTAATTGAGAATTGCAGATGAGGATGTGGACTTCTAATAATAGTCAACATTAAGGTGGATAGTGGATAGACCCAGACAGACAGATACTAAAGTCATTTACAAAAATAAGATAATGTCAGAGAGTTTACTACAGCCAGTGGGTTCCCAACCATGATCAAATAACAGGGCTACTTGGGGCATGAGTTCCTGCCAGGGTGGTGCTGTGTCCCTTAATGTGCTTGTCTTTTTACTACGCATTTAAATGTCCAGTGTCTCTTGGAGTTTCCAGATTAAATCAGGAAGTGAAAAAATAAATGTTTTACTAATGTGAAAAAAAATGCAGAGGCCATACCAAAGGCCACGTAATAATGTAAAAATAGATTATAATGGCTTGTTGATTTCTCAGACACACCATAGTTCCATCCAAAAAATGTATTACCTTACTGCCCCCCCCAATAATTCATGCACAATGCATGTAAAGTGCAATATGGACCTGTTTTTCACAAAATATTTTCAAAATAAATTGGTAGATTTGATTTCTCTACTCAATATAGGTTAAAAACCCATGTGGGCCTTTAAATAAAGGAACATACCCAGATGCTTCCTTTTTCCCAATATTGCTTCCAATTCCTGCCCCTGTCACTGAACATCACGATGTACTGGTCACTCAGTGGGAGCTCCTGTACCCTCCTGGGGTAGCCACAGCTGTGACCACCATTCTCTCTCTAAAATCAATCTGCAGTAACTGGCATTTATTTGACATAAGTGGGGACCTGCCACCAGCATCTTTTTATAGAAACAATAAACTGAGAAAACAGAGCATCCCTGAGTGGCTCAGTGGTTTAGTGCCTGCCTTCGGCCCAGAGTGTGATCCTAGAGTCCCGGGATTGAGTCTCGCATCAGGCTCCCTGCGTGGAGCCTGCTTCTCCCTCTGCCTGTGTTTCTGCCTCTCTCTCTCTCTGTGTGTCTCTCATGAATAAATAAATAAAATCTTTAATAAAAAAATAAAATAAAATAAACTGAGAAAATAGAAACAAAAAAGAACAAATGGTTAAGATCTTTGTTAATAGAGTAAAAAGAACTGTGAAACTGTATACATATATATAATTAAGGAAATAATAGTTCTCCAACCCATAATATACAACTTCTTATCATTACAGAAAAAATAATTGGAACTTGAATTTAATGTAAAGGAATGGGCCTTAGATTAATCGCTGGACACTCTAGAGGGCAGACATTCCCTGAATATGTGAGGTGATTAATATGGGAAAAGGCCCTCAAACATCTCATACTTACTCAAAAGTGGTGGACCCTTTAGTTCCTGTGCAGGACTTGCTAAATAGCCCTGCTTCTGAAACTTTTGGCTTTTGCTGTGCATAAGGAAGCAAATTCATATTAAAGAAATTCTCAAAAGTATTTCAGCACACTGAAAAGGTTAAAAGATAAAAGCTGATCCAAATAAAGTTGCACAAAAATTCCTCCATGGCATAGGAAAGATGGTCATTCCATATTGCCAGTCATGTGATGAGAAGGAGGGAGCAGTTCAAAATATTCTTGGTAAATATTTTACAAAGGAATAAGACACTAATTTTCAATGTGTCTAGTGGTTTAAATTACAGTGTACTAAATAAACATAGTTTTCATTTGGCACAACTAGATAGACACTCAGCTTAACTTCATGATCAAAGGGGTGTAAAAACCCACCGAGAATGTCTGCTTCAAGCTCTCAAAGCCAAGATTCATTGTGCAGATGTGGTGGTTCAATCCAGAAATAAGTCTGTATGTGGGAATGAGAAGCCTGGGGAGCTTGGGAGCTCCGACCCAGGTGCTTTCCCATTCTATCTTTCTCTTGCCGCCTTCTGTTCTTTTCCTTTAAATAGAAACCTTTTCATGAGTATGCTCTATGGAGTTCTGTGTGTCCTCTCAAATATATGAAGTTGAGAAATCTTCACATTCACCGAATGTGTATACTGAATTGCAAGAGACGTTGTTATGACTCTAAGATTTAGAATGTGACTGGAGCTAGCATTCCTAAAGTGAACTTCTCTAAATATAATTATGCATATTTCTGGTGCCATATATTCAACAATATGAAAGTAATAAAAAGAATAAGAGAGAACACTCTCTATCTCTCCATAAAGATATTTCTTAGAGTAACGTAGCTCACTAAATCTGTTGACCTGGAAGACAGCAACATTTTCTGACTTTAGCATTTTTCTCTAACAGATATATTTTGTCCTCAGAAGATATATGACTGAGATGGCTCCAATTATATAATTTTAGAAAACATTCTCAAGTACTTTAAAATGTGTTGAAATCTATTAAAACTAGTAAGCATTTATGGAGTACCTATTATTAAGGAATGAGGCCTGCACCCAGCCTTTGTCATCAGATATGTCACCATGAGAAATGCTTAATATTTAATGCAGGCACCAGAGATCAGAATGTAAATAAAGTACTTACAATATTTTGTTTTTCAGAAGGGACTCTGGGAAGAGAGAGGACATGAATAGGGGCTTGAAATTCAGCCTTCATTTGATGTCATGGAAGAGAAGTAGGAATGAGGACCATTGGTTCATCTCAACCTGTATGACCCTGGACAAGTCAGTGAGTCCCTCTAGTCTTCTGGGCCCTCACTCAGAATATGCATGGCTTTGACATCTCTAAATTCTATTCCTATTCTATGAATCTGATGCATCACAGAATCACTGCCTTGCTTTGTTCAGCAAAGGTCTCCTAATCTTCATTGACTATTTCAAATTCTTGGACATGGGTCTTTCTTTTTCACCAGAGCTCTACTAAAATATATCAATTGGTAAAAATTGTAAGAAAAGCTGATAGCGAGTATCCTAGTGAGCAGTCCTTGGTTCTATTGCTAGATTTATTAGTCAACCCATGATTAAACTCATTCAATTTAACAAATATCATTTACCAAAAAACCACAATTTCAAACACTCAAGTGTGTCATATACAAGTGTTGAATTGTTTTAGTTCAATATTCCTAAACTTCCATTAAATCCAGTTTGTTAAAATGTCAGTCTTTTGGGGGAAAAAATCTTTGTTTATGATACTATTTTGCAAATGAGGTAAAGGACAAATCCCAAGTTTTAAGTTGTCTTTTGAAAACTTCAGTCTCCAATAATGAAGTTAGCAATACTCATCTAAAATTGTATATTCTGGGATCCCTGGGTGGCGCAGCGGTTTAGCGCCTGCCTTTGGCCCAGGGCGCGATCCTGGGGACCCGGGATCGAGTCCCCCGACGGGCTCCCGGTGCATGGAGCCTGCTTCTCCCTCTGCCTATGTCTGTGCCTCTCTCTCTCTCTCTGTGTGTGACTGTAATAAATAAATAAAAATTTAAAAAAATAAAATAAAATAAAATTTTATATTCTAAAAAGATGATTGATAAAGTAACTCAATAAGTTGGAAATTTGTGCTTCCATTGTTCATGTGTAATAAATTTTTTTTTTTTAATTTTTATTTATTTATGATAGTCACAGAGAGAGAGAGAAAGAGGCAGAGACACAGGCAGAGGGAGAAGCAGGCTCCATGCACCGGGAGCCTGATGTGGGATTCGATCCCAGGTCTCCAGGATCGCGCCTTGGGCCAAAGGCAGGCGCCAAACCGCTGCGCCACCCAGGGATCCCCGTGTGTAATAAATTTTAATAGGAAGACAATGAACTTTCTGGTGGAAGAATAAGCCCCATTGCTTTATTCTTTTTTTTTTCTTTTAAGATTTATTTGTTTATTTTAGAGAGAAAGAGAGTCTTAAGTAGACTCCTTGCTGAGCGTGGCGCTCGATGCAGGGCTTGATCTCACGACCTTGAGACCTGATCTCACGACCAGATCTCACAACCTGAGCTGAAACCAAGAGTTGGATGCTTCACCAACTGAGCCACCCAAGTGGGCCCTCCCCCACCATTGCTTTATTCTTTATTGTGCATTTGGTTGTGAAGCCTTTGTACCTTTTCTAAGACAGGACATGTAGAGCCATGCCTGAATTCACAAAACAAGTAAGAGCTCCTATCAGCTCCCTAGAAAACAGTCAACTAAAAAGATGTACAGTTTATAGTGATTACACTGTTTTTAATCTTAAGAACCCTTTCCATCCAAAAAACCCAAGTTGAATTGAAATATATCACAAATTATCTTTGTTTTACTTTATAAGATGGAAGATTCTTTAAAAGAGACAATTTCAGAGGATTCGATAGTTGAATACATAGTACTTTATAATAGCTAAATGTTTGAAAATCGTTTAATAAGTAGATGTAATCTCACTGCAAATATTTAGGGTCATTTAAATTATATTCAAAGTTTGGGTGCCTGGGTGGCTCAGTTAGTTAAGCATCTGCTCTCAGCTCAGGTCATGATCCCAGGGTCCTTGGATTGAGTCTCACCTGCTTCTCCCTCTCCTCTCTGCTCATGCTCTCTCACTATCTCTGTCTCTGTCTCTCTCAAATAAATAAAATTAAAAAAAAAATTATGCCCCAAATCTTCCAAATCGATAGCACTGAATTAAATAGAAGAAACTATGCAAAATCAATAACTTGTTGGGTGTTGTTTTGAAATTCTCTAATGTTGAAACTGTATTTTGTATTATTTGTCATAGTGTTTTGTGGTAGGCAATGCATCTATGAAGATTTTATAGAATGGACCCTATTTGAAGCTTCAGGGTCCATTTCAGATAGACTTGCCTGGTTGTCATGGCCATTGTCCTGGTGAATTGATCATGAACAGGTGTGCATCTTATAGCAGTCCAGTCAGAGTAAGGACTATGAGTTTGTTTAATGTGTGAGTGAAACAATGCTCTTTTCTTCCATGTCCGGTCTGGGGCGTGGCTGCGGGGATAGGGGCTACTCTGTGCATCTCTACCACGAGGGACCATGTGATGATGTCAGAACAAGCAGAAGGAGCTCTGAGGGACAGAGCTGGAGACTGCTCAGCCTCCGAAATTGGTAAAGTCACAACAATAGACTTGCACAACTTTATAAGTTCTCTTCATGTTTTAGCCATTTTTGCACATTATGAGGTTTTTTGGCTGAATCGAAATATCAACCAATGTTTTGAATATTGTGGGGGCCTTTTTAATAACAAAGTAAGTTTTTATTTTTATTTTTATTTTATTTTATTTTTTTTTAATTTTTATTTATTTATGATAGTCACAGAGAGAGAGAGAGGCAGAGACACAGGCAGAGGGAGAAGCAGGCTCCATGCACTGGAAGCCCGACGTGAGATTTGATCCCGGATCTCCAGGATCGCGCCCTGGGCCAAAGGCAGGCGCTAAACCGCTGTGCCACCCAGGGATCCCTTTTTTTTTTTTTTTTATTTATTTATTTATTTATGATAGTCACAGAGAGAGAGAGAGGCAGAGACACAGGCAGAGGGAGAAGCAGCAAAGTAAGTTTTTAAAAAAAGTTTTATTACTTTTAAGTCACCTCTATACCCATAATGGGGCTTGAACTCACAACCCCAAGATCAAGAGTCACCTACTCTTCCAACTGAGCCAGCCAGGCCCCCCCTAGAACATTGCTCATAACTGGACAGATGAATTGTTCATTTAAAGCCATTCACTTAAAAAAATTTGACTAACCAGCTTTTCTAAGCTTCTTATATAGACTTGGAAATAGTAAATAATGCATGTAAAGAAGTAACTGCTTTCTAATATTCTCCAATCTGAACCACCAAACTTCTCTTTTTAAAAAAAAAAAAAAACTCATTTAACAGCTCTCTATGCATTTTGCACTAATGTCATTGGCTTTCAAGTAAATGCTGAAAAAAAGACACCCTAAAGAAATATGCATAATTTAATCTTTACTTCAATGCCATAGTATATAGACACAACATCCATTACAAACACTTTCACTTTCTTCATCTTTGTATTTCTAGTATTCAACACAGCTCATACTGTAGACGCTAAATAAATGCCTTTTGAATAAGTGAAAGATAAAGTGCCTAAATGTTACAGTGCTCTGTTTTTGTAAAGAAGTGGTGTAGCAGGCGGTTGAACACATGGGATGTAAGGTCAGGTAAACCTGAATTCAAGTCTGGCGTGTCAATTTCTAGCTGAGTCATTTGAGGACGTTACATGTACCTAATCTTCACAAGGAGCAGAGTTGCAGGCACTACCTTTACAAAGCCCTCAAGACACTTCATATTGATTTTCTATATTTTCTCTAGACAAGGGCTTTGAGGCTTAAGAGCAAAATGGCATAGTCCTTTCTTTACCTATTCGAGATCACTTCTGTAGGTAAAAGTGTATCTAAAAACAAAGACCAAATACAAATAATAAAAATCTCTAAGCATCAGGAGTTCTATCACCATATATCTAAAAACCTATCAGAAGAATTGGCATTTCATGGTTACTCAGTGTTCTTTATATTTAAATCAAGTGAAAAGATGAGATTAAATCAATTATGTTATATACTAAAGATTGCAGTAAAGTTGGAAAATATTAAAGCAATTAATCCACTTTCAGGACAAAATTAACCTGCTTTCTAAATTTATGAATCTCATGTAATGCAAATTACATATAATCTGTCATACGACCAAACTCCAATAAGTGCCCTAGAAGGTTGCTGACCTAGCATTTAATTTTGGCTGAACTATTATCAGGAAGATCTCTCAAATCATGAAATTGGCTTTACAGTTTACAGATTCAGCACCTGCCAAGTATGAGGATGTGTCTGAGAGAGAAAATAGATTACAGTCAATGCATATATATTTTCTTTAATTTATTTGTTCCTTCTCTGATCATTTAAAGACACATTCACTGAACACACTACAAAAATCATTTTCACACTCCCTGACTGACCCCATCCTGTGTGAGGCAGTCACAAGTGGGATAGCCATGTGCCATAGTCACGTGAGTGTGAACTGACTGCTGTGAGTGACCTCCAGTGATTCTTGATATGTGGGAGTCACTTCTTCCCCTCCTGGCATATCTACTAAGGTGTTATTCATCCCCCCCGCTTTTTTTTTCAATAAGATTCACAGTCAATTCTTTTTTTTTTTTAATATTTTATTTATTTATTCATGAGAGACACAGACTGAGAGAGAGAGAGAGAGGCAGAGACACAGGCAGAGGGAGAAGCAGGCTCCATGCAGGGAGCCCGATGTGGGACTCGATTCCGTGACTCCAGGATCACACCCTGGACCAAAGTCAGGCGCCAAACCGCTGAGCCACCCAGGGATCCCCCACAGTCAATTCTTAATAGGTTATAGAAAAGTAGGTGTTTTTTTGTTTGTTCGTTTGTTTGTTTGTTTGTTCTAATAGGTTGATGTTCTGATCTTGCCAGCTGGTCTCATCCTTATATAATTTTCTACTCGCCTTCATATCCCAAACAGCTCAGTTGTCTTTCCAAATCACAGATCTGATCAACTATGCTCAGAAACCTCTGGAGGAGGAGTCCATCCTCCTTCCTGCCAAGGTCAGGCCTACCAAGAAAGGAGGCCCTGTGTCTTGCCACAAATCCCTGCATCCTCTTCCCCTTCCCTCTAAGCCCCACTATTCCAATCCTTGCCGACCGTCCAGCCTCCACCCTTGCTTGTCTCACATCAAAGTCTTCCTAGTCCTGGAATAATTGAGGTTTCTTTCCCATCAGCTCCTCTCTTTACCTGCTTTAAAGACATCATTCTTCCACACTCTTCACATACCCTTTGGTGTCTTTTTTTTTCCCCCTTTGGGATCTTTTTGCCTCAGTTTGCAACCATGAAATCCAGGACCTTTGCTTCTTCAGACCAGTGCTACTGTGGCCCTTTACAGACTGCCCCCCCCTCCCCACCGCCCCGCCAATTCCTCAAAGCACCACGGACCTCAGGATGAGTGACTACGGTGTATATTATTGATGGCATGGGGATGGCTATCTAACGGAGCATGTATGTGGCAAACAAAGCTTGGAACTGGGGACAACATGAGTGTTTCAAGATTTCACATCAAAAAACATGGCCAAGACCTTCCCACAGTGCTCCCACTGCCAGCCTGGCTCTTCTTCCTGGATAGTCACTGATCTCCTACCCCTGGGGGTCAAACCTCAGGAGCTCACTGCTTCACTTATCTTTGGGAAAAGCCAAACCTCTTTATACAGGCATTACTCTGAGCCTAGAATATGCATCTTGGTCCAACCATGACCATCCACTTGACACCTTAATTCTTCAACCATGCCTTCCTGCAGTCTGAGCTTTTCACTCTAAAAACTGTCCCAGAGCTGTGCTCTTGTGAGCCAACCCAGGGCTGGACTGCCCAGGCCTAGCAGATGAGTCTAAGGAGGCCTCTGACACTCTGTTTTGGGTCCCCTTTGATTTCTTTCCTGCAGAGGACATGCCTCTCCATTCTTCCTGAAATGTTCTAGTTTCCTATGGATCACTTTGGAAAGAATGCATACACACAAACAGACGTGATACTGTACACACATGCACAGAGACGTGTACAGAACACACATGCGTACATACATATTATATATATGTATACACACATGCTTCACACACGTATGCACATGTGCACATTGCACACATTCATTCTTTCAGCACACAGTTACTGAAGCCCATGTGAAGAATACAGTAAAAGAATACAGTAAGAATACATACAATATGGTCATTGCCCTAATGGTGCTTATGGTCAAGTGAGGGAGATGACGAATCACTGCAAAATAAAATCTCTCCTTATACTCTGTGACTATGGAACTGAAGGCCTAGCTAGCACTCAGAAGATGCCCACCAGAAGGACTTGCCAGAGCAAGGGGATGATAACAGCTTTAGACCTGTTCTTGGAAGAACAAGGAGACCTAAGAGAGGAGGGAAGGGCATTTCAGGGAGGGGGAACAGCACATGAGAAGACCCAGTGACATGAGGAAGGGTTTATTAAGCTCTTAGTATTAGTTCTGAAAGAATTGCCAGAAGACAAATCAAGACTCCCTCCTCTACAAAGAAGTAGTTTAAAATATATTGACCTGTGATGCTGAGCCAAAAAAAAAAAAAAAAAAAAAATCCCACCCATATATAAAATTCTGTTTATTTTTATCTTAATATGATGAGATTTGAAAAATTACACACCATTTTTCTTCCATTTGAAAAACTCTCGTTCAACGTTTAAGTGCCTGCAAGTACCAGAGTTATCGCTCTGCTGTTTTTCTTTGATCATATGAACTTCAATTGCACTTGGCTTTCTGGCAGACACATAACAGATTGATGGCATGCTTTAGCTTTAACCTTCTCAAATTCTGAGAAAGAGCACATCCTAAAATATACGTGTTGATGGCCGATGAACTGAAATGTCACTTGCAGACTCAATTCAGTGAACAACCTTTAGAAACAAGTAAATGAAAAGTGCAATTGCTCTAAGTTTTATGGCTTCCAAAGGCTCTTTTTTATCCAATATGATTCTGAATGGATCTGACAGAAAAATGTTAGACATTTACAGTATCTTTCTTTGCCCTCTTGGAGCAAATAAGATGCTGATGTTATTTTTAAACTATGGATTTAGTGATTCTTAAAAAGAAATTCTGTAGAAGTGATGAATGCCCAAGAAAAATAATCTGAAGAAGAGAGACAACGTGGGCTGGAAACAGGGGTGTCATCTGGAAGACATTGGGGGTTAATAGCCCTAGAGCTTGCCAATCAACTAGACATGGCTCTTCAGGAGAAGGCAGAGGTTTTCGATGATTTTTCCCAAACCCAAATCCAGTTCTTGGTTTAAAGAATTAGACTCGGTGCCTGGTTATATCTTTGTAGCTACGGCTGTGCCCATGATACAATAATCTAAGGATGACTGTGCCCTTCAGTTGGTCCCTCAGAACATCTCGTCTCCTTTCTTCCAGTGTGCTTCACCCCATGACCAGCCTGTACACTTGTGCCCTAGCCCCAGGCTGGAGGAGACTCCCTGCCCCCTGCCTGTCCTTTTGGCAGTCGAGCTGGGTCTGTCCCTGATGCTGCCCCTGACCTTCGGCTTCCTGTGGTCTGTCAGGTCCTCGATCCTTGTAGCATCACCTTCCAGGTACCAGGCCTCACTGCCTGCTTGGACCACCCTGCCTTTCTGCTCTGCTTCTGAGTTTGCAAGGCTACCTGCCTTACCATATCAGGTGTTTCGTCATACAACACTAGTGATTCCAGACTTCAGTTCACCTGTTCAGACCTAGCCTCTTGTCATTTCCTTGGGTTCTAAGCACATCTGGAACCTGACAGTAGTCTCATCTTCTACATGGTACTTTCCCTTCTGTATTAAATCCTACGGCTAAGACTCTTGCTGTTGCTTACTTGGGTCTCCCAGAACTCCCAGGCCCAACCCACTCTGGCAATGGACATATTTGACAGGTGTGTACCACTGATAAGCAGCCTAGCTCTGGCTCCATTTCTCAGCAGAGCTGACACTAAAACATTAGGGTACACACCTGTCTGTCCTCTTGTGCTGTTAGCTTGACATGGACACTAGAGTCTTAGTAACACATCTCACTGCCAATGACTCTATGATGCCTTATATGATTTTAAGGCTGTTCCCTCATCAGGTGCTTTCCTCATCAGATTTAGTGAGGCAGTCAGATATCAGTGAGCTAGGCCAGGAAGCAAACCCCTGAGACTGAGTTCCCCAGCTTGCAGACATAGGCTTTGGGAATCTCTGAGACCAGGGACTTTCAGAGGACTTGGTGGAGAGGGAGGGAACTGTGCAAGGATCCAGCAGAACCTCTCCCAGATGCCATCTACATAATATGGAATCTCAGGGTGCTGGTAATGATGGCTGCCAGGGTGGAAATAGCCACACATACCTCCACTTCATGGCATGAGGAACCCTGATGGCTGGTCCAAGAGCCTCCTTTGTTCTGCTTTGTTGTTTTTCCTTCACACTCCCAGCTCCAATGTAGTCACTTTAGTCTCAATTATCTTGCAAAGTGTAGATCCTTCCAACACTCCTTCCACACTCTGATGTACTTCCTTACATAATACTTAAAATTCAGTGTGTTTTAGTGTGCAAAACAGCATTGCATTTTGCTCTTAACTGTATTCTGTTTCATACTTTTTCATTAACATGATGACTTTTAAACTTATTTCTATTACTGCATTACTTCTAACTCCTTTATGATGTTACAGAGCATTTGTGGATCATTTTATATTTCAAGTTTTCTAATAATGGATGCTTCAACACTTTACTGTTACTAAAGACACTATGGTGAACATTATGGACCTGCCGAAGAACTTTTTAATATGAAGAAGTTATACTTTTAACCAACTTAATAAACAAATATATGCAAATGAAGTATAGTGCAAACAATCTATTCATTTGAATCTACTGCATTGGATTTCACAAGTAGAACTGAGCTTTTCTGACAATGTGTTCAATGTCCCGTGTATAGGAAGCACTCACTCAATCAGTGTTAACCTAATTGGTTAACATACACAGCTTCAGATGTCATCTATTGGACACCTTTATCCACGAGATATCATGAAGTGCTCAATAATGCTCTAGTGAACCCAAAATATCAACATCTTTTCTTGTTGACTTAACAGCACAAAAGAATATATGTTAATTAGACTTTAGAAGTTTGGAACATAAGAGGATTTGTTTTGAACCTCAGAGGACACTTAATTCACACACTTTAGTCAGATAATATGCTTGCTTGGGGGAAAATAAAGGTATTTATTTCTTGAGGAATCATAAATGTCTAAGAACTTCAAGTCTCCAACTTAGGGATTCTAATAATACAGACTCCTAAATGTAATGGGTGATTATCAGGACCTCTGGGTTTTAGAAAGTGGAGTATCCTCAGGACACAGAAGTAGCTCAGGTCCTCCAGAGTCATGGTAGGGACTGACATGGGCCTCTGGGGGATCCTCACATGAGTAGATCCATATGCACCATGGTCCAGTGCTTTACATTCTCTGCCTATGTCACTCTTGAGCTTGGCATTTGGCAGCCCAGAGACTGGATCGATTCCATATTTTGTTTTGTTTTGTTCTTGTTCTTTACAATGAATTTGTTATCTGCATTTAAAAATGAAATTTGTAATAAAGATGTAAATTACCAGCTTCCATAATTTGGCTATTGTAGATAATGCTGTTATAAACATCAGGGTGCATATATCCCTTTGAATTGTTTGTTTTTGTTTTGTTTTTTTGTATCCTTTGGGTAAACACCTAGTAGTGCAATTGCTGTATCGTAGGGTAGTTTCTTTTTTAACCTTTTGAGGAAACTCCACACTGTTCTCCAGAGTGGCTGCACCAGTTTGCATTCCCACCAACAGTGCAAGAGGGTTCCCTTTTCTCCACATCCTCACCAACACCTGTCGTTTCTTGTGTTGTTGATTTTAGCCATTCTGACAGGTGTGAGGTGATATCTCATTGTACTTTTGACTTGCATTTCCCTGATTATAAATGATATTGAGCTTCTTTTCATGTGCCTGTTGGCCATCTGTATGTATTTTTTGGATAAATGTCTATTTGTGTCTTCTGCTCATTTTGAATTGGATTATTCATTTTTGGGGTATTGAGTTTTATAAGTTCTTTATATATTTTGGATGCTAAACTTTCATCAATTATGTAATTTGCAAATATCTTCTCCTATTCTATAGGTTGCCTTTTAGTTTTGTTGATTGTTTCTTTCACTCTATAGGAGCTTTTTATTTTGATGAAGTCCAATGGTTTATTTTTGCTTTTGTTTCCCTTCCCTCAGGAGACATATCTAGAAAGAAGTTGCTATAGCCAATATCAAAGAGATTACTGCCTGTGTTCTCCTCTAGAATTTTTATGGTTTCAGGTCTCATATTTAGGTCTTTCATCCATTCGGAATTTATTTTTGCGTGTAGTGTAAGAAAGTGATCTAGTTTCATTCTTTTGCATGTTGTTGTCCAGTTTTCCTAACACCAGAGGGGAGGTGGGTGCAGGGATGGGTGAAACAGGTGATGAGGATGAAGGAGGGCACCTGTTGTGATGAGCACCAGGTGTTGTATGGAAGTGTTGCATCACTATATTGTACACTTGAAACTAATATCACACTGTATGTTAATAGGAATTTAAATAATAACTTTTAAAAATACAGATTACCAGCTTCTTATTTCAAAAAAATTAAGATCTACAAAACTTGGCAGTAACTGGCTAAAAGTGAGGAGCAGCAGCCTCTGTAGGATGAAATATGAGATTCTCCATCATGCTATATCACTACACTCACTCTCATTGTGTATCCAACATGGGGGTTGGGCATCTTGTGTTTGTTATATTTACCATCTACATTCTCTTACTGATGTTACCTGGCTTCCTCTGGGAGTAATAGGAGTGTCTGATACAGAGGCTCTCTTAGGGAGTGCATGCCATGAAGAAGGGGCAATGGAATGATTAAGACAAGAGAATCAGGCTTGTGCACAAGGACCTCCAGTAATGAGCTCTGTGACCTCAGACAAGTTACTGTGCTTCTCCAGCCCTGATGACCCTTTGTAAAGTAAGGGATTGGATTATTTAGTATTTTCCAAATTAAACACAAGAATTTTCTTCACAAGAAACTAATAGGTACCCCATTAAAAAAAACAAGAACCATGAGATTTTTCTTCTAAAATGCATTTTTAAATATATCAGCTTATAAAAACATAAAGTTTGCAAAATAAGCTTATTTTTCAGACTTTATCCTGCCAACTTTATGTTGCAACTTCCCAGTTTATATCTGTAGGTTGTAACTCTAAGAATTAACACATCTAAATCCACACCTTTGATCCCCCTAGTCCTGTTCCCACTCCCACTTCCAGATGTTAAACCATCAACCCAACCACTCAAGCAGAAACTTCTGTAACGTATTTGGCTCATTATTTTCCCAGATGCATCCATCCCATCAGCTAATTCTGTCTCAGTATCAGTTACCTAGCTGTGTAAAAAATGACCCCAAAACTTAGTAGCTTAAAAAAATAAACACTTTATTAGCTCGTAGTTTTGCGGGTCAGCAATTTGGGCTAGATACAACTGTATGGCTTTTCTCTTGGTCTTAGGGAATGCACTCAAGTGGCAGCATTAGCTGGTGGGTTGGCTGGCTCCTGGTAGTGCCTCAGCTGTAACAGCCCATATCTACCAGATATGGTCTAATCACCTGTGAAACTGGCTTTGGCTTCTTCACATGGCAGTCTAAAGGCAACAAAAAAGGGCAAACACCATGATGAAGGCGCATTTTCAAGTCCTTGTTTGTAACACATTTGTTAATGTCTTGTGGGTCAAAACATGTCAGCTGGCTAAGTCCAGAGTCAGAGAGGAACCACATAAGAATGTGGATAGAGGTGAGGCATGGTCACTGGGGACCACTGCCGTTGACGCTCTTTCCCCAAATCCAAATCAAATCCCAAATCCTTCTGCACTTTCCATACCCACTGGTTCATCCAAGATCCAAGTCACTCTAGTCTCTCACTTGGAAATTGTCATAGACTCCTAACTTATCTGTCTACGTTTTCTTTCATATCCCCCTATTAGGTTTTCCAAGGACAACAGATTATTTAAAACGTAAATAAGGTAGTTTCTTTCCCTATCGAGAACCCTTCAATGATTTATCATTTAATTGAGAGTGTAATGCAGATTCCTTCTTTGGGCTAAAACACCTATGCAGTTTTGTTTCCATTTACTGGTGCTATTCATCTCCTTTTACTCTACTGTCATCATGGATGCCATTTTTCAATTTCCCAGAGAAATCAGACTCCTCCCAACAATGCATCTTTCCATTACCATTCATGCATGCTACCCAGAATGTTCTTTCCTCAGCCTTTGCATGACTTGGCTCCTGCTCAGATCTCATTAAAGTGGGATCCTTCAATTATTCTCTTTCAAACCTGGTTTGTTTCTTTTGAAGTGCTCTATGAGTCGCAATTTTCTGTTTGTGTGTGTGTTTATAGTCCTTTTTCACTTTCTTGTTTGCTGTTAGACACTAGATTATAGACACATGAGGACAGGTTGTAACCTTTTTTTCTCACTGTTTTATCTGTCGTGCTTAATACATAGTAGAAATTCATGAAATGTTTGTACAACGATTTCTACAAACTCAAAGCAGAATTATCCACGTGGCCAAGAAGTGGAAATGACCTAAATGCCCATAAATTGATCGATGAATGAATAAAATGTGGCATACCCACACAAAGGAGTATTATTCTATAATAAAAAGAAGTGAGGTAGTGACACATGCTACAACATAGATAAGCAGGGCAAACAATGAAAGACACCAGACCAAAACAAAAACAAAAACACTACGTATGTATGATTCCATTCTTGTGAACTTTCCAGAATAGGTAAATCTACAGAAACAGAAAGTGGATTAGTGTTTGCCAGAGACTGGGCAGTGGTAGCGCTTGGAGATACGGAATGACTGCTCATTTTAGGGAGTTTCTTTTTGGTGTGATGAAAATATTCCAAAATTATATAATCATTAGGAATGCACAACTCTGTCACTACACTAAAAAAAATAAATGTGCACTTTATGTGGGAAAATTGTATGATACATACATTATATCCCAACAAGAATGATTAAAAGCAATTCTTAGAGAATGAAATAAAATCAAGGGCAGCAATAGTGTTTCAAAAATTCTCTAATTTCTGTTATCTTTTCCATTTTAGAGGTAAATTGTAAAAGAATAAGTGCTTTGAAACCAGAAACAGGAGGAGTCAGCCTAAAAGCTCCTCTGGCAAAGATGATTTAGTTAAAGAAAAGTTACAAAATCATGGAATTTTAAAACTTCAGTTCACACTAAAGAATATTCCATCATAAAATGCTGTGTCCTTGAAGATATTTTAATTAGCTAGACACACGCGTGCGTGCGTGCGCACACACACACATACACACACACTTCTGAATTCATTCTGGCTGTGCAAGCACCAGGCAAGACCTAAACAACTATTTCCAACTCCTGACATAGGTGTGGAAATAGGCTTTTTCTATCATTGTGAAAATGTTTCTTGGTTGTCAAAGAACTACTAATTATTTATTTTAACCTGCCTGAAATTTAAAATTATTTGAGCTTGCAAACTGAATCTGCTCTAGTTAGCTTCTTAGTCAAATGAGGAAAATCAGCCAGTATGTTTAAGAGACTTACCTAAGATGATTCAACTAAAAACAAAACTCCAGTCTACAGATTTAATTTTCCTTGCTCTTTCCCCTAAGTTTTATCACCATAATTTGTCATTTCAGATCTATAATTTGTCATTTCAGATCCATAATGTGTTGTAATAATACCCTCCTTTGGAGTGTGCTGCTACTGAAAACTTTTTGGAACCATGAAAAAGGAATTATTTATCATGGTGCTTCTCTCATTAATGTCACATTTTTGTTGATATCTGATATTGTTGAAGATACTCTTAGACAACATCCAGAGTCTTTCCACTCAAGAAAAACAGCCACCAATCCACACAATTAATCTTTCAAAAGACGTTTTCCCTACGAGAGGTGATTATTTTATTCCCTACCACCTATTTTCTTTCATGTATTCTATCCTATGCTTAGAAATGAAAAAAAAATACATACAAACAACAACAAGAAGAAAACCACCACATGTACACACAATAAAACCCCTCTGAGATAAAAGTCTGCCTTAGCTTATCACATTGTCTAATGTATGCTGTGTACTAAGTAACTTTGGATTGAACAGTCATGCTAATAGGTTGTTATACGACTGTGTGGTAATGAAAGAAACAACGAGATACCCAAGCCCTTCCAAATTGTGTTGGAGCCTCAGTGTTCCCTAATTTAACAAAGATCCTCCCTGCCAACAAGACAACCTATCCTGCTGGCATGAGCCTTGCCTCCCTCCTAGACACAGGGGTCCTAACAAAAATTGCTCCCTGAACTAGCAAGATGGACTTGACCCCTTGCAGTTCAAACAGCCCACCTGAATCAGAGTTAGACATGTAAGATTACCATGAAACTTAACGATGAGAGCAATGAGTTAAACATTGAATTTGGAATATAAATATAAAGATATTTGAATGCAAAATTGAATAGAGGTTTATCTAGATAAAGAATTAATGAACTGACTTTGGTTCACAATTCTTATTGGAAGGAAGACAAATGATAATTTGTCAAGTAACATTTGATATGCCAAGCGACTTACAAATAGTGTTCTATTTAATCTTCACATTAAATGTATGAAGTAAGGGTCATAGTCTGTAAAATAGATGAGGAAATAGAGGATGGAGATGTAACAATTTATTGAGATCATATAATTTGTGAGATATAGAACTACATTTTAAAATATGGCTGATCTTGGGGCACCTGGGTGGCTTAGTGGTTGAGCATCTGCCTTTGGCTCAAGTCATGATCCCTGTTCCTGGGACTCTGCCCGTGTCTCTGCCTCTCTCTTTGTGTGTCTCTCATGAATAAATAAAGAAAATCTTTAAAATAAAATAAAATAAAATAAAATAAAATAAAATAAAATAAAATAAAATAAAATATGGTTGATCTTGTCATTTCTATAATACCAAATTATTCTCCTAGAGTTCCTCAAACTTCAAGAAATACACAGAAATTTATTTGGGATCATTCCACAGTAATTTATTGAGGACAGATGCTAATACAGATCTTTTGAGAATCAAAAAGATCATTAAGGGAAAGAAAATTGGTAAAGTGTATTTTTTTTTTTCCTGAAACAAAATACATCTTTGGTCCTTAGTGCTAGGTATAGGGTTTAAAAGCAAGTGTACAGTCGTCTCTTTGCTTCTTAGAGAAGCCTTCCAAAATTTAAGGCAAAGGACCAGAAAACCTGATGTTACAAGATATCTTGATTCAATAGTTTTGTTACTGCCATTTTTAAAAAGATTTTATTTATTTATTTATTCATGAGAGACATACAGAGAGACGGGGAGACATAGACAGAGGGAGAGGCAGTCTCCTCACAGGGAGCCCAATTCAGCGACTCTATCCCTGGACCCGGGATCAAGCCCTGAGCTGAAGGCAGTTGCTCAACCGCTGAGCCACCCAGGCATCCCTGCTACTGCCATTTTGTTGCAGTTTATGTGTTGACCTTGCTGCTTCCACATTTATCACAAGAATACAAAACTTTAATCAAAATTGTCTCAAAACTGAGTCTCATTAAAATATTCACTTAATTAATACTGTCTTCCTAACACTATGGATAAAATATTTCTAATTTTTAGGGTTTTTTTCACTAAATGTATTTTTGTGGTTCTAATTCCTTACTTATTACTTAATATTTTAGAAAAAAAACTTTATTTACTGATCAAGGTTTACTAAGTCTATTTCATGCCAATGTGTACTTTGTTTTGCACACAGTTGTTAACTAAATGCAACCTTTCAAGATCTTAAATATTTCAACTTTGTCAAAAATATTTTAATTATCTGTTCATTTTTACCAAACAAAACATCTTACCATGTAAAGTCCTACCTGCTGTCAATATTTTTGTGCTGATTCTTCCTACCAACTGTATTTTTTGTATTTCATTATTGTTTTCAACATTTCCAAGCTATATGATTCTTCAAAAATATTTTTACTTATAACTATCAGTTTAGGATTTTGTTGATTACTTCAATCATAATATTTACTAAGAAATGGATAAAAGTTTTAGATGTAATTATCATCATGTTTTCATGATAGACATTTCAAACTTTCAAAAAATGATTATCATTTGGCTTAATAAAAGAAAAAATACTCCTGGATTCATATCAAGAAAAAAAAAATTCTTACAGCTTTAGTAATTACAAAATAAGAATGCTAATTTCAAGAAATATTACAAACACCAGCATTATTTGGTCTATTGTGCAAGACTAATCATTCAGTTAAATAAAATAATAGATTTTAATTTCACTTGATCTTAGTAGAAATATAAATCCTATTTTTTTCTGAATTATTTTTATCATAGTAAAATATGCATAAAATATACCATTTTATCATTTATCATAACTATTACCATTTTAAAACTTTTTTTTTAAGTAGGCTCCACACCCAGTATAGAGCCCAACACAGGTCTTGAACTCAGAACCCTGAGATCAAGACCTGAGCTGAAATCAAGAGTCAGACACTTAGCTGATTGAGCCATCTAAGCGCGCCTTTATCCATTTTTAATTGTACAATGTAGAAGCATTAACATTTATGATATTAACCACCACTACCCATTTCTAGAACTTTCTCATCATTCAGGACACTCTATACCCATTAAGCAATAACTCATCATTTCTCCCTTTACTCTGCCCCAGGTAACCTTTATTCTATTTTCTGTCTTTATGCATTTAACTATTCTTAGTACATCACATGAGTGGATTCATATATTTTTCTATTGTGTTTGGCTCATTACACTTAGCATAATATTTTTGAGGTTCACATATGGAGCATGTGTCAAAATCTTTATTCTAAGGCTGACTAATATCCCATAGTATGTATATACCACATTTGTTCATCCATTCATCTGTTGATGGACATTCGTGTTGTTTTCACGCTTTGACTACTGTGAATAGTGCTGCTGTGAATGTTGGTCTACAAGTATCTCCCTGAGTCATTGCTTTCAGTTTGTGGGGAGGGGATGGTAAATACCTAGAAGTGGAATTACTAGATCATATCATCCAGCTTTTTGAGGAACTGCCACACTGTTTTCCACAGCAGCTGCACCACTAAAAAATGCGCATGCATTTCAGTTCTTAAATATCCTTACCAACACTTGTTGTTCTAGCTTTTTTTGATAATAGCCATCCTACTGGGTGTGAAGTGCTATCTCATTGGGGTTTGTCTTGCATTTCCTCAATGGTGAGTAAAACTGAGACTTTTTCATGTGCTTTTTGGCCATTTGTGTATCTTCATCAGTGAAGTGTCTGTTCAAGTCCTTAGTCTATTTTTTATTTTGGGTCTTTGTCTTTTTTATTCTTGAGTTGTAGTATTTGTATATTCTGGATATTAATCCCTTAACAAGTATGTAATTTGCAAATATTTGCTCCCATTCTGTGAGTTACTTTTTCCCTCACTTGCTAATATTTTTTGATGCACAAAGTTTTTAATTTTGATAAAGTCCAATTAATTTTTCTCTCATTGCTTATGCTTTTGGTGTCATTATCCATAAAATACCAAATCCAATGTCATGAAGATTTTCCTCAAAGTTTCTTTTGTGTGTTCTACAGCTTTAGCCTTTACATTTAGATCTCTGATACATTTTAAACTTATTTCCATATATGGTATAAGGTAAGAACTCAAACTCATTATTTAACTTCTAGATATTCAGTTTTCCCAGGACCATTTGCTTAAACGACTGTTTTTCCTCCCTATTAAATGGTTTTGGCACCTTGTTGAAAATATTTGCCTGTACATGTAAGAATTTATTTCTGGGCTCTCTATTCTATTCCATCCATTTATATTTCCATCTTTATTCCAATACCATATTGTTTTGATTACTGTGGATGTATGATAAGTTTCAAAATCAGGAAATGTGAGTCCTCCAGTTCTGTTCTATTTTTTCAGGATGTTTTGGCTTTTTGGGTGTCTTTGATATTCAACATACTGACTTTTGTATTTACTCACGTATGTCTCTTTACCAAAGATCTTTATATCTTCCTATGGGTTCTACTTACTGTCTCAAGTTGTTTCGTTTCAATTTTAAGGATTTATTTTTATTGTTTTTTTGTGAGAGAGGCTTATGGTTAGGAACTCTATCAGATTTTGTTTATCTGGAAATGTCTAGTTTCTTTAATTTTACCCTCAAAAATGAAGCACAGTTTTGCTTATTATAAAACTCTCAGACAGCATTTTTCTTTCAGCTACCTGAACATATCCCACAGTCTTCAAACTTCCAAGGTTTCTGATATGAAATTGGCTGACAATCTTACTGAGAATCCCCTGTATGTGAAAACTCATTTCTCTGTTGCTTTCAAGATCCTCTGTCTTTTTCAATAACTTCATTAACGTGTTTCAGTGTGAGTATCTTAGAGTTTACTCTACTTGGAGCTTGTTGAACTTGTTAGGTTTACATTATTTTTGTCTTTAATCCAATTTGGAAAATTTTTTACACCATTTCTTCAAATACACTGTCTATCTCTTTCTCTCTCTTGTCTTTTCCTGGGACTCCCATAATTCTTATGCTGGCCTGGTTGGGATTGTCCCACACATCACTGATTCTCTGTTTATTTTTCTCATTATTTTCTCTTTCTCTTCTCAGACTCCATGATTTCAGTTGTCTTATCTTCAAGTTCACAAATTCTTCTGCATGGGGTCATACCTAATGTTGAGTCTCTCTGAATTTGTCATTTTAATCACTGTACTATTTTAGCTTTAGAATTTTTGTTGGGTTTCTTTCTGTGTTTCTCTCTCTTTACCAAAATTCTCATTTTACCCTAATATTCATTTTCTTGACTTCCTTTAGTTACTTGTCCATGTTATATTCTTAATTTGAGTATATTTAGAACAGTTTTAAAAAAAAGTCTGTCTAGGGGCACCTGGGTGGCTCTATCAGTTAAGCGCTCAACTCTTAGTTTCAGCTCAGGTCATGATCTCATGGGTCATGAGATCAAGCCCCACAGTGGGCTCCATGTCCAGTGCGGAGTCTGCTTGAACTCTCCCCCTGCCCCTATCCCCCCTATGCATGCTCAAGTACTCCCTTTCGCTCACTCTCACTCTCTCTCTCTCTCTTTCTCATTCTCTCTCTGGAATAAATCAATCTAAAAAGTCTTTCATAAGTATGCTCTCTGGATTGGGGATGACTTGGATGGTTGGGTTTTTTTTTTTTTTTTTAAGATTTTATTTATTTATTCATGACAGACACAGAGAGAGAGAGAGAGAGGCAGAGACACGGGCAGAGGGAGAAGCAGGCTCCATGCAGGGAGCCTGACGTGGGACTCGATCCTGGGTCTCCAGGATCACACCCCGGGCTGAAGGCAGCACTAAACCACTGGGCCACCAGGGCTGCCCGCTTGGTTTTTTTAATTACTAAAGATTATAGTAGCCCATTTGTTTCAGATTTGTCTCAACTAATTTTCTTTTTGTTTTTCAACTAATTTTCAAAAACTTCTTCTTGCCATTATGATTACTGAAGCCTGTTCCCTCAGCTAGTGTTTAGTCATACAGACACAGATTTTCCTGAATGCCTTACGCTGAAACAAAGAAAAAAAACACACACAAAAATAAACTCTCAAAAGTAAACAACCTTCTTTCCCTACCATTTCAGATTGGCTCTGTGCATTCCTTCACCACTTACCTAGGCTTATTCTGAACCTTCTTGGTTCAATAATCCCCCAGGTGAAAGCTTAAGGTACTTTTAGATCTTTTCTGAGCATTCATCTTTTCTGACCATGCACATGGTTTTCTAAATTCAGCCCTTAGATATGGCTGCTTTGAAATACCCTAATTTCCAAAGAGTCTCACCCCAGCACTTCTGGGCCATGGATAGTCTATTCTATATCTCTACCAGTAACCTCTTGCTCTAAGTATCTCTCCTAGTTTTTACAAACTATTCCCACTACTTTTCCTGCTTGTGTTCCAAGTTATACAAGACAGAAATGAATGTCTCACATCAATCTTTCAGAAATTTTCAGATTACAGCAGATGTACATAGTAACTTGAAAAAAAAAAGTCTGTTCCTCTAATTTGAGGAGAGAACTAGGAACCAAGTTACTACCTGCAAAGACCAGGTCAGGCAGGAGATGGAGTTAGGATGAGTACCATTTGGTTTCTACAAACATTTTACTATTTTCAGAGCTCTTACAAATTTATTCAGACAGCTTCTGGTGGGTGCATGTGAGTGTATGTGTGTGTGTGTGTGTGTGTGTGTGTGTGTGTTATGTGTAGAAATCAGTCCTTGGGATTTTCTACTTTGCCATTTTGCTGGTATCATTGCTATATATTTTTTTAAAGATTTTATTTACTTATTCATGAGAGACACACAGAGAGAGAGAAAGAGGCAGAGACACAGGCAGAGGGAGAGGGAGAAGCAGGCTCCATGCAGGGAGCCCAACGTGGGACTCAATCCTGGGTCTCCAGGATCATGCCCTGGGCCGAAGGCAGCGCTAAACCACTGAGCCACCAGGGCTGCCCTCATTACTATATTTCTTAAAACCTATGACATGTTTACAGATAAAATATCCCTTCGAATTTTTTTCTGCTCCATTTTAGTTCTCTTCTTTTGGACTCCAATTGCATGCAGGAACTTGGGATAAGTCCCCCATGTCTCTTCTGTTCTTTTTCTATTCTTTATTTTCTCTGTATTATACTTTGGACATTTCTATTGACCACTTCAGTAATATTATTCTATCCAATCTGTTCTTGAATCTATTCATTATGTTCTTAATTTCGCATACATATTTTTCAACTATAAGCTATGGGTTTTACTTTTATATGATGTCTAGTTCTTTGGTAAAGATTCTCTATGTGTTCATTTTTATGTCTATATTTCTCTATTTTATTCAGCATATTAATCATAATTATTATAATATCTTGTTTGCTAAGGTCATTTTCTGGATCACCTGGCAGACATTTTTTTTCAGACTTTTGTTATCTTGTTTGTTTGTTGTTGGTTTTAGCCATACTGTATTATCTCCTTGCATGTCTTGTAATTTTTAACTGCATGCCATATAGTTTGGACAAAAGAACCTTTGAGGGTCCAGATGGTATCTTCCATCACTTGTCCATCTCTTCTGGTAGGCAAAAACGGTAAGTGATTGGTGACTTCCATCTAATTACTAAATTTTGGTTTGGGTAAGATTTAGTTTACTTCTCCCTCATCCCTCCTTATCAGGTGGGGCCCTCAATAGATTTTAACTGAAAGATTAGTAAGCCTTTTAACAACATAGCCCTAAAGTGGATATTCTAGAATTTAAAGTACAATATCTAAAATTAAAACACAGAAGGTGGTTTTAAAAAGCCCACTTTTGTCCTTTAAAGACTTTCAGCTGAATTATTTAGTCTATCAGCCAATAGCTTCAAAATTTGACAACTGGAATTCTGATTTTAGATTAGTTATATAGAGAGCTAGAAAGAGTATCACCCCTATTCTTAAAATAAGGGAAGGAGCTATAAAGCTGGAAGTTGACTAATTTCTATGAGATCATGAAAGAACTGAAGTAACAGCTACAGAGACAGGTGCCTTCAAGAACAACAGCAGAACATTTGCTTGCCTGAGACAGAAGTGTCCCAATGTCATATACACAGGTAGAAGTATCAAAAAAGAAAATTTTAACAAGTAGTTGAAGCATGAACTCTATAGAGAGTGTGAAGCCCCTGGAGACCACTGATATAAAGGAGGGATTTCGCCCTCTTGCAAGTTTTCTCCTCTAGGAACCCCACCAGACAACCACTGGGAAGATGAGAATACCAAGAAAGCTAGTGGCTGAAGGAAGAGCAGCCACTGCCAAAACTCCACCCAAACCCATCCCCCTTTATTTTCCCTAAAAAACAACAGTCATAATCTACAGAAGGAACATCAATTAAACCATAGTTTGGGTCCTAGGGAAAGGGAATGGAGACCCCCACTGAAAATCTATCATCTCCCCTACCTTTACAAGTGAATAAAAGTCTCAATCTGCAGAGAGTACTGTGACCAAACCACAGGCTGGGAGCATAATGGAAACCCACTAAACATGAAGGGGGGAAAATGAAGCTCTTTTTCTGGAGAAGGGGTAGGAATACTTAGTGACATTCATATTCTTAAGACCAAGGTTCAACCTTAAAAAAAAAATCCTTAAAAAAAAAAGACCAAGGTTCAGAGTGATTGCCTAAAACTGAGGTTTAATTTAAAAATCAGAGAATTCCATCACCCAAATTTTATTCCCAGCATCATGCTAACTAGCCTGAAATAAAAATATCAATGGAGTACAGCAGAAAGCACCATATTATTGGTCTTTAGGGAAATTCAAATTAACAATACAATGAGATACCACAATTAGAATTGCTAAAATGAAAACAGTAAGTGTTTTACATGAACATTTATAATTGCCATTCACAGCTGACAAAGAATATAAACAGCCAAGATGTCCTTGAACAGATGAAAGGATAAACACGTTGTACACCTGTACAATGGAATACTACTCAGAAATGAGAAACAGTGAGCTATTGATTCACAAAATTGCATGCTTGAATCTTAAATGTATTTTGCTAACCATTAAAATCTCTCCCAATTTCTCTGTCCCCCAGCAGATGCTCTCTAATAAAAGCAAAAAATATGTACAAATAAAACATACCTGTGTTCCTTAGTGTCAGTTCACCACTATCTCCAGAACTTTCTCAGGTCTGTTTGATTTTCTGGTCCTCTTCACCTTCATCAGCCTGGGGAGCTTGGGGAAATGCTTCCTTCCTAAGGATTGTGAGGTTAGTAGAGATTTTACTGCCTTTCAGAAGATTTTTGGAATATGCTTTTTACTCTCTGGTATAGAAATCAGCAAATGGTTTCTGGAGTCCCCTGGACTCGCAATTTTGTTATTTTAGTTCCATGTGGATACTAAACTTTGTGTTAGTTTTTCTTTTTCCCATCTACCTCAGTCCTTTGTTGGTCAAACCGTGACAACAGGAAGAATAACTGCCTATCATTAGTCCTCCACCAAAGGTTTGCCCTCTTTGAAATTTTAGTTTCATTCAATACTGCTGTTTCCACCTATATCTCCTGCCTCCAAACACATAACTTTTTATAACTTATTCCATTTTTCCTACTTATTAGTGAGAGTGTGCCATGAGTAACTCCCTCACCCAGGAACACACATTTCTATCCTAATTATTTTCAAGAAAGGCTAAATCTTAGATCAAAACACAGAATCTATCATTTGATTACAATGTTAAGTTTCCACATTTTTCCAGTGATTTTTTAAACGATTTATTTATTTATTTATTTATTTATTTGGGAGAGAGAGTGTGTGAGCACAAGAGGGGGAGATGCAGAGAGAGGGAGAGAGAGAATCCTCCAGCAGACTCCATGCCGAGCACAGAGCCTCACCCAGGGATCCAGCCCAGAACCCTGAGACCATGATCTGAGCTGAAATCAAGAGCCAGCTGCTCAACAAACTGAGCCACCCAGGTGCCCTGGTAGCTGAATATACTAAATACACTAAAGAAATTCTCTCTCGTTCTCAAATATTTCTGAGGTTATTCTTAATTTTGATTGTTCTTTATTGAAACATCCCTTATGCTTTATCTCCTCGGCCTCTCATGTTTCTCTCACATTGCAGACTTTCTGTTCTGGACACAGACAGAAGGAGAAGATTAAAAGTGTCATAACCCACTCCTCCTGGACGTGATTTCAAAGCTACTGCCATACCACACCCATTGGCATCTTTTCAGCCTGAGGTTCTGGTTTTATAAGTAAATTATTATTACATTTCTTATGACCTGTGAGCCACAAAAACAGCTGCTTTCATTTTCTTAGAAAAACATATAAAATTTAAAATACAAAAATAACTCCCAAATTTATTAAGTTTTCTGTTTGTATTATTTTACTAGAGTGAGCAAGTTCAATACATGGTGAGTAAGTTTGGAAAAATTAAATATTTAGTATAGCATGTTACATGCAGGTTTATTGCTATACGTGAAAAACATGTATGCACACTGAAATGTAAAGAAAAAATTTTCATTAATAATAAAATTTTTTGAAAAGTTGATTATTCAGCACTATAGTGCCTCAGAATCATCAGCTAACTTATTCATACAACAAATATTTATCAAATGCTTTATTCAGAACCTCGCTTGATATCATACTATTCAGAAGTCCCAATTAATGGAGATTATAGTTGATGGAAAAAGTGATCAGCAGTCATTTATTAATGCATTTTGAAAATAGCATAGAAAGTTATCTAAAATAGTTAAAGAATCCAAAATTGAGGGATACCTGGGTGTCTCGTTTGCTTAAGCATCTGACTCTTGATCTCAGCTCAGGTCTTGATCTCAGGATCATGAGTTCAAGTCCCGTATTGGGCTCCACACTGGGCATGAAAACTCTTTTCAAAACAAAGAATCAGAATTTGGATTATCTGAGTCAGAAATAAAAGGATATTAAAAATGTAATATGAACTGCTCACAACTCCAATTATCTCTATTAAAGTGTGAGCAAATATAAGCCAAAAACAGTTTATCTATTTAATGTATCATATACATCGATTAAAAAACAACTGCTCAGTTAAAAGCAAATATCATAAATAACAAGAAATAGGATCAATAATACCAATATCTAGTTGTCTACTCTATACTAACATATATTTCATGCTATGAAGTTCAGAAAAAAATATGTCTTCGTATGCACTATAAGAAAGGCCATAAAATCTTTAGCAAACAGGAAAAATGAAGTCTTTGGTGTGTTCATTATTAAAAACTGCAGCAGGGGGGAGCCCCGCCTGTGAGGTGCTGGACTGGCTTCCCGGCTGGAACACATCGAGTCAGCAGCAGGGCACTCATGAATTTGAATCCAGTTTCGGCCACGGCAGCACCAAGGAGATTCTAACTGGCAAGGCGGGCTGTGTCTCCCCACCGTGCGATCCCTACAGGGTAATTCCCTCACACCTTTACATCCCTTCTGGAACAGCCGCGCCACCTGCCTGGCAGCTGTTCCACGCTCAGCAACGCCCGTGGCCGTGGTACCTGCACGCTGTGGGGACAGCGAAGCCTCATCACCAGCACTTCTGTTCAGTCTGTTCCCAATGATAAATAAAACATATTTTGGTTGGGATATGAACATTTGCTCGGGAAAGCCTATCCAATGGGATCTGGAATCCAAAGATGGAACTCAAGTTTCAGTTCTGCAGTTGACTAATGTTGGTATCTTGAAAATTGTAGAGTATAGGACCATCAACCGAAATAGGACAAACACTGGAATGTGCACCCAGTTCAGTCCTGGGTGGGAACCTGGTCCCATCAGTCTAATTTGGCAGTCTCTTTTTGCTCAAAGATCAAGAAACCTGAAATAATATAGAATTTCCTTGTCAAAAAAAAAAAAAAAAGAATTTCCTTGTCTATAAGGTTTAAAAGTTTCTTTCTAATTATAAAAAGTTATTCATGGTTATTGGAAAATATTTGGGGTATGTTCCCTCTATCCCTATAGTGTGGAGAGTTTTAATCAAGAAAAGATGCTGTATTTTGTCAAATGCTTTTCCTGAGTCTACTGAGAGGATTTTTTGGTTCTTGTCATTTCTTTTATTAATGTGATGTATCACGTTGATTGATTTGAAAATATTGAATTGCCCTTGCAGCCCAGGAATAAATCCTACCTGGTCAGGGAAATAAGTCAATCAGAGAAAGACAATTATTGTATGGTTTCACTCATATGAGTAATATAAGAAACAGTGCAGAGGATCACAGGAAAAGAGGAAAAACTGAATGGGAAGAAATCAGAGAGGAAGACAAACAATGAGAGACTCTTAATGCTAGTAAACAAACTGAGGGTTGCTGGATGGGAGGTGGGTGGAAGGATGGGGTAACTGGGTGACGGGCATTAAGGAGGGCATGTGATGTGATGAGCCCCGGGCGTTGTATGCAACTGATAAATTACTGAACACCATTCATCTGAAATAAATGATGTATTATATGCTGGCTAATTGAATTTTTTAAAAAAAAGAAAAGAAAATTTGGGGGGAATGCAAAATGATTTAGATGAAAATATATGTCCTTCAAAGCCCTAACTCATTCCATAAATGAGGAGTTACTGTCTTGATACATTTATTTCCAAGGTGCTTCAAGTTCATTTCTTTATCATTTTAGCATAGCTTTCTACATTTGACAGATTTGTAATTAACAACATCAAAGTCTGAGTGTGACAGCATATAGAAAGTAGGAATGATGATTTGATTTTGTTCAGGTGAGCCTCTGCGTTAGCTGAAGGAACTAAGGGTTAGGGTTAGGGTAAGGGTTAGGGTTAGGGTTAGGCAGAGTTGCTACATATCCCTGGCGCTGTCAGCAATAACTTATCTTTTGGAGGACTATGAATTTATGGTTAAATCCATAAAAATTTAAGGAGATAAAATAAGATAAATGAAGGTAGATCAATAGTTTCACAGTTATCAACAGAGCTGCAGTATAATTATATTCTAGACATCTACACCCTTAATGAACTTCTGATAAGAAGCTATGGATTAATAGTCCATATTAACTTAGGCTGAGCTGCAGAAGAAAATCTGCATTTATAATTGTGTCGCTTTTGCCTGTTTTGCAGAATTCTATTCTAGACTGAAGTGCACTATAAAAAGATACATCTGTAATCAACCACCATTGAGAAGAAACACGAAAGAAACTACCTAATTTACATAACAAGATCAATAACAAAAAAATCAAAAGATATGACAAGAATTTTGTGGAGTAATGTAAAAAGCCTACATGAGGAAAACTTCCATTCGATACAAGATAAGTCTTTTTTGTTCTATTGATTCCATTTATTTTTAGTGATGATACCTAATGCTTTGAAATTTCAAGTGATATTTAAGAACCTTTAAAAAAGGATATACAACTTCCATCTGTAACAAACATGACATAAGTTAAGATCTACAGCTCTCAAAGTACATTTCAGTAAACGTATTTCCTTCCTGGGCTGTGTCCATAGCCAGGGATTTACTGAACTTTAGACCCGAAGTGTATCAGCAGTGGCAGTACAATTTAAAAGGCATGTGTTATTTAACAGATATTTTATGATAACTATTTCTTTTCATCTCCATAAGAGCTCTAAAAAGAAGATACAAGTATTTCCATTACACAAGCAAGACAGCTATTCCTAAAATCTGAGGCAAGTTCCCTTACCAGAACTCTGCTTCCAGGCAATGAACTCAGGTCTGCATGTTCCAAAGTCCATATTCTTACTTTCCACTGCCATTGGTACGTTGACCTAATAAAATAGTCCAGAAAATAGGAAAGGAGAGTGGAGATCTTTTACCTTTGCTCCTATGTTCTTTAAATCCTAAAGAAGATTTTGTTTTTGTTGGATTCTTACTACTTAATCTCTCAGATTGGAATTATAAATGCAGACTTCTTATCTTCATTATGAAATTACAGACAGCTTGTAAGCAGAATCACTAATTCTACATTGTATCTCTTAACGTACCTAGAACTAAGATGACAAAAGAATGGACTTGACACAATCACGGAGAAGTCTTTCAAGAAATATGGTCAGAAGGGAAAAGGAATTAATAATAATTTGGCCTAGAAAATCTGTTCTAAACAATAGATTTTGAATAGAGTCAGTGTAATTAAAATATTAGCTATTCCTAAGTTAATACATTTAATGTGATCCCAATTACAACTCCGAAAGTTTTTGATTTGCCTTTTCCGTTTTAGTGAGTAGTGAGGTCTTTTAGTAAAGCAAATTCTGAAGTTCACATGGGAAAATAAACAAAAAAATTTTAGTAAGACTGAATAATGGAGTAGTAGAGAGTGACAGTGCCTACCAGGTAGTAAACATTTACCTCTCTCCTAAATGAAAAATGCATTCATCTCATCCCAGCATCTCCCAAAGTCTTAACCCATTCTAGCATCACCTCTAAGTCCCAAATCTCATCCTCTAAATACTCTACATCAGGCATGGGTATGGCTCTGGGTGGGGGTCATGCTCAGAAGGACTTTTTATCCATGAATCCATGAAACTAGAAAATTGCTCTCTCCTTCCAGAATAGAACGATGGGGCAAATACAGTATAGACTTTCCCATTTCCACAGAGGGAAACTGGAAGGAATAGAGAGGTCACCAAATGAGTCCAAAGTCAGCAGAGCAAATTCTGTTAAGGCTCAGAAGATCCTCTGAGGCCTGACACCCTGTCCCTAGGGCCCTCAGGAGTGGTCCTGTTGACCCCTGGCTCTAAGCCTGTCTCTCTGGCCTCTGCCTCCATGTCCACATATCTGTGTTTGGAGTCTTTCTTCCTTGTTACTGAAGGACAGCCCATGTTTGTCACCAAGGAGCTCTGCAAGCCCCCTTCCTGCTTATAGAATCCCAGAAGTTTGATAGCCTCCCTTCATTTCTTCTGGTCTCTGTTCCTTCCAGAGAAGCTGATGCAACATTCCCAAAAACCTTGTTGGTCTGTGGTATATGTCATCCGGACCCACAACATTAGATCCTTCCTGCAAAACCACATCTCTTTTCCTGGCTCAGCTGAGATGGTTGAGTGGATTCACCGGGCCCCTACCTAATCTCTTCAACAGAAGGCTGCCCTACAGCGTTGCCCTTGGCCCTCCCTCTGGATCCTACTTCCCCAGCCTGTGAATGGCCTTCTGTTTCCATCCTTTGTAAATGCAATTGGCTTGGAACCTTCCAGTCAAGTGCTACTTCCTCTTTGCCTAGTCACCCCCTCCTCAATTTATCTTCTTCCTCACACATTTTGCTACAGGCAGAATGGAGCTCTGTTTGGAAATCTCTGCTAACTATCCACATTCATCTTTTGTAAATTCTGTTTTCCACCAAACAAAAGAACACAATTCAGTTGAGTTTTCTAGCTTTGTAATAAAGATGACCTTTTCTCCAATTTCAGATAATATGTTCCTCCTTTCTTTTTCAGATCTCACCAGAAACACGTTTAACATTTGTATTTCTGCCAAGATTCTGTTCTTCAACAGACGGATGTTCATGATGAGAAACTTTCTCTGCAATGTTTCTTCCTGAGCTTTCATCAGAATCGCCCTTAACATCCATACTTCTTTACCAATTCCGAAGCCACTTTCCTTGGGTGCTGCCATAACAAATTGTCACAAACTCAGTGATTTAACAGAAATGTATTCTCTCTACAGCTCTGGAAGCCTGAAGTCCAAAATGAACCTTCTGGTGTTCCTTCTGGGGACTCTAAGATAATCATTTGCTCCACACTTGTCCCCTGGTTTCTGGGGGTTGTCTGCAATCCTTGGCATTTCTCGAACTGTCAATACATTGCTCCAATCTCTGCCCATGTCTTCACATGGCATTCTCTGTGCCTCTGTGTGTGTCCTTTTCTGTGTTTTACAAGGACGATCTCATTTGATTTAGCACCCATGCTAATCTAATGGGATCTCATCTTGATCTTTATTGTAATTATATCTGTAAAGCCAATAAAGACACAGTCTGAGGTTCTGGGAGGACCTGAATTTTGAGGGCCACTATTCAACCCACAAGAGTAAATTTTATTTCAAGCAAACTATTAGTAAACAAACAAACAACCAAACAAAAAATGTGTCCAGAGCTTGCCCATACAAAATAGCATTAAGGCTTGTTTCTCCTGCTGGAATTCTCTGAGTTCCTCTAGCCTGATTTGGCCCGATGTAAAGTCATGTTATCCCCATAGTGATTTAAATTGATCCTTCTTTTCTGTCAGGTGAATTAGAATTTTTGTCTCATTTGATCCCAGTATTAAATTTTCTTTTTGATTCAGCTGGCTTCTGAAGTGATAACTTCACAGTGTTGAACATACAGATGCTGTTGTATACATCAGAGTGTATGGCCCCCTGAGGGGTTTCTGGGAATTTCCCAGGAATCTTAGCAACAAATCTCATTCGTGTTCTCATACCATAGTTCCTGGACTGTTCACACTGTTATTTCCTAGACTCCAGCTCCTTCTACCAATTTGTTCTATTCATTGACATATAAAGTCTAATTTCTCCCTCTCTTACTCTCTCTGTGGCATAAGGAATACCTGTACCCCACTTCTCCCTCTTGCAGTGCTGATGTGACTGGACTGTTCACTGAAGCAGGCTTCCAGCCCTCCTGCCTATTTCTCCTCAGATTTTTCAGTTATGAAAATATTCTTCTTATCACAGACCTTATTATGAGGTCCTAAATAACACTTGTAGCTTCAGTAAAGCTGATTTAAAAAAAAACAAACCTGTAATTTCTCAATGTTTCATGAAATAAGGAGCTAATTGTTTTAATGATTCCAATATAAGTTGCATCTTATTTCACTGTGTTGATACTAATGTTAATGTCACGTGGTGGTTGTTTTCTGATGCAAAATCAGTTTTAGGAAACGTTTTTTGTGGTCAAGGGTATAGAAACAGCTTTGGACACCAAATTCTTTAGATCTCTGTCTTTCTTCAATTACCTGGCTGTGTACATACAAATATCAAAATGAAACCACAGGGGCTCCTGGGTGGCTCAGTTGGATGAGTGGCCAAATCTTGATTTCAGCTCAGGTCACAATCTCAGGTTTGTGAGATCAAGCCCTGCATCAGGCTCTGTGCTGGGCATAGAGCCTACTTAGGTTTCTCTCTCTGTCTCTCTGTCTCTCTCTCTCCTTCGGCCTCTCCTCCTGCTCTCTTTCTCTCTCTTCCACCTTCTCTTAACAAAGAAAAAAAAGGGGGGGGGGGGCGACCACAAAAGTCATGTATTGCATTAATCTGCTTCCAGACTCAAAGTTCTATTCTTTTATCCCAACCAGAGTTGTTACCATCTTGTTCAGTGCCAAATGAGCCTTGATAATATACATTACTATCAATGCAGGCTCTATGTGGAATTCCCTGAATATGAAGGGTGCTACAAACCTTCTTATTTCCGTGAAAGCAGTATCAATGGTGCTTGATGCATAAACAAAGTATGTGTGTATTCAACTTTGATGCAAGTTGAAAGATGTGAAAAGAGGTGAAATTGGTAGAGCATCAAATGAAATAAAATATAACAGTTTAATGTAACTACTAGTAGGATCCTACTCTACAGTAGTTGTAGATCAAGGATGTATATGAGAATTTAGAGCAAAAATGAGTGGTTTTGGTTTTGAGCTGGTAGAGTAATTGTTGGAAAGACTCCTATAATCATCATATCATAGAGGCATCATCCCCACCATGTGCCACCCACATTTGTCCTATTATATGAAAGAAAAAATAAGCCTCTAATAAAAAAAAATTAATTGTTTTAGAGCTACTATTTCTTGCAGTGCAAAACAGATCCTAATTAGTTCACTGCCATTCTTTGCTTCCCTTCCAAGAATAGTTCTTCAGCTTGCATAGTAGTTACTGAAAATGTCAATATAATTTTGCTATAATTCTTCCTGAGATGTATAGAGATAAAACCAATCAACATTACATTGTATAATTGTGTGCAATTTTATTTAAAATAGTCATGCTAAGCAGTATGTTCTATATTCTCATATAAAACATCAGTAAAACAAGTTTCATGCAATTAAAAGTCAAAAAACATATTAAAAACTAAATAAATATTCATCGGTGGGTGGTAGGTGGAAGAAATTGGTAAACTTCTCATTTTTCAGTTCAAATAAATAAATTTTTAAAAAGTAATAAAGGGGGAAATTGCCTTAAAATTGTTTCTACCTATAACTTTTAAATAGCTTTAGTTGGGCTAAATTAGAATAGTAAAAAACTTGGAACCCTCCTGATTAAAGTATTTTTTAAAAATTCTGAATAAGTATTCATTTGCTTGTGATTTTCATATATCAGCAGGTTTGGATTCATTAATTGCAAAAATACTATTGAACTGGTGCGATCTGAAAATGTTCAAGGAAGAACCACAGTTCAAAGGAAAAGTACTTTTCTAAGCAGTGGTCTTCATTTTATCCTTTCAAAAGACAATGGTATTTGGTACTTTTCCCCCTCGTGATGTGTGGCGATGTAATATCAAGTTAGATATTTTACAATCATGGTGACAATATGCTCAAGTATGTGTGAATGAAGTAGCAGCACTGTATGGAGCTAGATCTCACAACTGAAAGGCTAAGCTATTTTACTTTTCTTTCTGTGTTGTCACTGTATGGAGAAGGGCATTTTGGCACATTTGGCCACATGTTTCACAATGAAAACACAAACTAAATTCTTTTTAGAATAATAAGATCATTTAAAATATGGACCATAAAAATACAAATACAAATGAAATGAAATGAAATAAAATGTGGACCATAGACACATCTCAGTTTGCATAAAGAACATAACTCAGCTTTAACAGTTATACCCATGAGTGTATGTGAAGAAGCACAGGGCAGAATGGAAGATGGTGGAAGCTCAGATTTATTTTTTTCAGCCCTTCTCATTCTGCTCCCCCCGCCAAAGAAGCCAAAGTAGACCTACTGTGCAAAAACCTTTCTATGGATAAAGGTGGTTACTACATAATGACAAAAGATTCAATTGACCAGGAAGATCCAACTATGAAGGTATATGCACCTAACACTGTCTCAAAATACATAAGGTGAAAATTAACAGAACTATGGGTACAAATGAGCACATGAGGATACTGACCACAACAACCACAACAAAACAGGCAAGATATAAGCTTCAAATTCTGACAATTCTAACTGAAATATTGTGGAAAAGAAATGTTCTCTGAAAAGGAAAGATATTTGAAAGCCAAAGGGGAAAACATATAAAAGAATGAAGAGGATATGGCATAGAAGAGGGGTAAGACCAAGGGCTGATCAGAGGGAAATTAGAAGAGTATTAGCAAGGCAACCTTTACTTGGAGGAGGATGGACTTTAAGATGTGGATAGGAAAAAAATTCTTAAGAATTGCAGGAAACTGACCCAGGATAAAGTGAGTATGTCTTGCGATGTGTCTATCTAAATGTAGACAAAATCCAGAGCAGGAGAGAGACAGTCTTTCCCAAGAGAATGCCCTGGCAGGAGGAAACCCAGCAACACATACTCTCTGAATGATTCTGAATGATTCAAAACAAAAAGAGTTGGAATTAGTTGGCTGGAATTATAGGACCAAGATGAAACAGGCAGAGTTAAGAGGAGTGGATTATGACCCTTAGAACAAAGAAAATGAGGAGGAGCAAAAATCTATTCTGAGATTCAGGTCTTTCTAAAACATGCAAGTTTCCAACTGTGGAAAGAAAAATAAAATACAGAGCCAGAAAAAAAAAATTAAAAGCATAGAAAATGTGATGGTAAACTGGGTGAAGTGAGAATAAGGATTATTTGAGTGTTCCATGATGTTCAGTATTTGGGAAAATTTAGTTGACATCAGATTTTTAAGAAATTTTGAAAATGTTAGGGAAAAAATTTCCAGAACAAACTCATTTCATTCAACAACATTTATTAAGGTTTTGTTCATATGGCTGACTTAGTTTTGGGGTGCACACCAATAAATAACAGCACTTCCCTGTCTAAGATGGAAGTCAGACATGTAAATAGTCAGAATTATGAAATGTTTTGTGATCTGCAAATGCCAGCGAGGAGAGGTAAGTTTTTGTTATGGCACAAAGATTCCAAAGATCTTACCAGTTACAGAACAAAAGTTATTTCTTATTCATATGTCAAGTGTAGGTAAACAAGGACAAGTAGACAGGACTTCATTCAACTGATAAGAAAAGATTTAACGTCCGGTGATTTTTTTTTTAACATTACCTGTCATTGAGAAAGGTGGCATTTGTCTAAAAATCACTTTCTGAGAGCTTTGTCCTGCGATGTTCGAAGGCGTGTAACAACAGCTCAATAGCAGTAAATTATGTGCTTCAAAATAAAATTGGTTTGAATATTTAGATGAAGAGAACACAGTCTGTTTTTAAACTTTAAGGGAACACTTCCTGTCTATAAAAAGAAGCAAGGGGTCCCAATGGACATTTACCACAACCATCATCTTGGCATTAGAAATATGTCAAGGAATAATCTTTTTTTAAAAGCTGTAGAAATCCAACTTTAATGTCCTAAAACAAAGGAACAAAAGAGATCTTTCTCTTTTCTCTGCTTCCTTCTGCAAGTGTGCTTTATTACTAAGCCTTTGGTTGGAATGGCTTTTTTGTTCCTTCAGTGAATGTGGCCAGCTAAGGTTATGTGTTTTTGTTCAGGAGATGAATCAGATGGGAGTGGGGAAGTGAAACATTTTAGTCCCATTTCAAATTCCTTGGGAAGAATTCCAGTCATTCTGCCTGGGGTCAGGTGTCAACTAAAAGTATCACACCTCCTGTGAGGATCATGGGGATGGATGGGGTTGCAGAAAATTCATGGATGAAGGAGGTGAAAAATTTCCCCCAGAAAGCAAACAGATAGAATAACAAATAACTGAGAAGGTGGCGGGGAGACAGTACCACCACCCAGTAGAGAGGGTGAACTGTCACAGCATTAGTTATGTCTTTGGAAGCTTCCTTGCAATAAGCCAGGGCAGGGGTGGGGTGTGGGGCGGATAGTAATAGAGTAGGGATTACTGTTAGACCCAGGGTCTCCTCCTCCTCTCCTGGGGGGAGCTTGAGATCTAATTTCATCAGTATTCCTTCTGTCAGCAGGACATGGACACCCCTTCCCTGCCTTGACTCTCCTCTGTCTCCTGCTCCTAATTGGGCACATGGACCTGAATTTTGCCCATTGCTTCCCATTGCATAGTATATCTCCTTGATGCTTTAACTTTTAATTTTAAATTCAGAATATATTTTCTTGCCTCCTAAAATCACAGATGATCCCAGGATTTATCTAAATAAATCAGAAAGAAGATTTTCATCAACTCAGGAATGCTCTTGTTGGCATCCAACACCATTATGGCTTATTCTGAAATCTGAAAAACGTGATGATATCTAGCCTTTGTCTAACAGGGAGCTAAGTAACTCTGCAATGGAACAAAATTCTAGCTATTTAGCGTGACTGTTCTTGTTTAAATTGTTCCCAGAACTTTGGTTTTACTGGTGTTTTCTCACTGCTTTACCCCATTCTAGCTGAAGATTATTCATGAATGATGAAAAGAAGCAAGCATGAAGCTTGGAGGAGATGCTCAAGAATACATAAAGAAAGCAAAATATTTGCATTATTGCTTTTTTTTTCATTTTGTTTTTTACATTCAGTATTTAAAGTAGACTTCTTACAGAGAGAAGGGCAGCAAAATGCAACCACTTTTACAGCTAATTTGCAAATGGAAAGTGTTAATTAAAATTTGAGGCTCTCAAAGTTTCTAATTAGCCTGTAAAATTCATTCTGCTATTGGGATTTCAGTTTTTATTTCTTTTCCTGGTTGTATCTCTAATTATAGACTATAAGCTAAAAGGATTTTTTTTTTATATTTCACAAGAGCATTATAAAAGAAAACCATCAAAGTTTTAAAAATATAAAAGGCTTCCTAAGATTTGGTTGATACAAATACTGTTAGATAATTTGGCTTCACTGTGAAGTGAAAACTTCTAACAGAAATGATTGAGCTTATACTTTATGAATTGGAATTTAGGGAAAATAATCTCAAACATTGATAAAGTTTATCTAAACCATGGACATAATTCCATCTGTTGGCAATGATATCATACAATTTCCATATTAATTTATTATCTAAATGGTACAAGAATATGACAAAAAGTGTGAGTCAGCACTCTATTTTTTAAAAGATTTATTTATTTGAGAGAGAGAGAGAGATCAAGCATTGGGGGAGGGATAAAAGGAGAGGGAGAGAGGGAATCCCAAGCTGACTCCCCATTGAGTAAGGAGCCTAATGCAGGGCTTGATGTCACAACCCCAAGATCATGACCTGTGGCAAAATCAAGATCCAGATGCCTAACTAACTGAGGCACCCAGGTGCCCCATTCACTTTTTGAATACATGTACAGGATTGGTGTTTTAGGATAACTGTCCTGCATAGTAAGTAAGAAGTTGAAATTATGGCAGAATCAGAAATTAAAACAACAGCAATTCATTGACCAGCCCCCATATATACCAAGAACTTAAGGTCTACCTGTCACAGCAATCCTGAAGGTTACATCTTTATTTTTTACCACATACAAAAATACATAGCTAATATATTATACAAAGCTAGTAGGTGTATATATATATATATCCTAAAGTCACCCTATTTTAGTGTACAATTCAGTGATTTCTAGTAAATTAGTAGAGCTGTGCAACCACTCCCATATTCCAATTTTAGAACATTTCCATCACCACATAAAGATGCCTCATGCTCATGTGCCCTCAGTTTTCATTCCCAATCCAAGCCTAAGCAATCACTAATGTACTTTCTGTCTCTATAGGCTTGCCTTTTATGGACATTTCATATAAATGGAATCTCACAATCTATGCTTTTTAAAAATTTACTTAGCATAATATATTTTGTGGTTCATCTTTGTTGCAGCATGGATGGGCATTTGGATTATTTCTACTTTTGGGCTGTTACGAATCATGCTGCCATGAACATTCATGCACAAGTCTCTGTACAGACACCTATTTTCATTTATCTTGATGGATATTCAGGAAAGTAATTGCTGGGTTATATAGTAAATTTACCTCTTCATTTTCAAATAAGTGACAGATTGTTTTCCACAGTGGCTGCACCTTTTTATATTCCCATGAGCAATGAATGAGGGTTCCAATTTCTCCACAGCCTTTCCAACACTTGTTTATGACTGTCTCTTTAATTATTTGCCATCCTTGTGATTGTGAAGTGGCATTTCCTTGTGGCTTTCATGTGCATTTCTGTGATGGCTAATAATATTGATAATCATGCCATGTGCTCGTTGGCCATTTGATATACGTCTTCTCTGGTGAAATGTCTATTCAAAATTTTAGCTTATATTTTGTTGCATTTTGGTCTTCTGATAACTGAGCTGTAAGCTTTTAAAAAATATTTGAGATGTATGTAATTTATCATACATATGCTTTGAAAATCTTTTCTCCCCATCTGGGACTCATTTTTCACTTATTAATGGTGTTCTTGAAGTTCAAAATATTTGAATTTTTATGAATGTAAATTGATCTTTAATCACTTGTGTTTTTGGTGTTGTATTAAGACTTTGACTAACCTAAGGTCCCTACTTACTGAAAGAGGAAACTGAGGCCTCATGAGGTCAAGGAGACACTTGAGTGCAAGAGTGTCTCCTACGCCACGTCTCCTTTGGACTCACTGCCAGCAGCATGAATTCAGATGACTGATGTCTTACACCGGGCCTGCGATGTCCCTGACAGTGGAGGTATTCTGAGTGACACAAGTACACAAAGAAAGAACAGACATATCTTCCTGGAAAATTCTCTTCTAGCTTTCTCTGTATAACTTGAAAGAAAGGTTCTATAAGCAAATACATATTATAAGAAAGTTTCTGATGATCATTTAATCATCCTAAAGTAAAATGAACAATGCTTTTCTTTGACTTTAAGATCTAAAAAATATACATTTAATAAAAAATTGGCTTTTAAAAAGTTTTAAAAATCTTCTATATAAAGCAAATCCTAAGGCTGGCTGGGTGGCTCAGTCACTTGAGTGGTGGACTCTTGATTTCGGCTCAGGTCATGATCTCAGGGTGATGGGATCAAGCCCCTCATTGGGCTCTGCGCTCAGTGTAGCATCTGCCTCTCTCTCTCTCACTCTCACTCTCTCTCTCACTATCCCCCTCTCTCTTTCTCCTCTCTCTCTCTCTAAAATAAATAAATCCTTTTTAAAAAGTTCTGTAGGAAAACCAGGAGATGAATTATTAAATTTAAAGTAATCAAAAATTTTAACTGGATTACCCAAATTAGAAAAATTGACTATTATAATGTGCCAATAATTAAGGCTAGTCACAGTGTTATGTGGGTTTAATGTTAAACCTAACTAAAGAAATGTTGTGAAGAATAAATTGAGGAGACTAGCTCATGTTGTGAATTCAGAGAGCACTTCAAAAATGTACTTGTGGCAGGCAGCCTCTAAGGTGATCCCAATGACCCCTATCTGCTTGTATTCCCACCCTGTGTAATCCTCCCACTTTTTAAATATAGGCTAGACTTACCAACCAGCTTCTAAGAAACAGTATATAGCAGAAGCATATATAGAGAGATCACTTTCAAGATTGGGTGACAAAATGACCTTGGCAACCACCTTGCCCTCCCTCTTTTGCTCACTTGCTCTGGAAGATGCCAGCTGCCATGTTGTAAGCTGCCCTATGGACAGGCCCACGTGGTAAGGCCCTGGTGTCTCTTGCCCACAGCTCAAAAGGCCTAGGCGAGGGAGTGCCAGTCACTGGCCCTGGAGAGTGATCAGGTCTCATCCTCATCTATGAACCTACAGAAAAAAAAAAAAAAAAAGAAATCCTTTAAGTCAATACGATTTTTGGATAAACCAGATATTCAAATTAAGTTGACATCAGTCACACCAGGAGAGGGTGAGATGATTTTTAAGTGTCCTGTCATTATCCAAGCATATTACAATATTACAGGTAAGGTCTAATGAGAAAATGCTATCAGCAGCAGCCATCAGTGCATTAACCTCTGTGGGGATGAGTGAGCTCTGATTCTGCCGTGATGACATCAGACTCAAGGCAGCACCTGGCATCTTCATTATTTGAGGCTTGCACAAAGACATCTTGTCCATTCAAACTGTTCATTCTCAATTCTTGATGCACTGACTGTTAGAGTTAAGGGGTTGATTTATATTCTTATGACCAGAACTAGTTTAGCAAAGGGTACAGTTTAAAATCAAGCAATTAAAGGGAGTGAAATTTCTTGTAACTTATCTCTCTTTAGTTATGTTATCATGAATGACTCTAATGACTCAGTGTGAAGAGCATCACAATAATAAGGATGGAAATAAACAGGGAATTTTATAAAGCAGCACTTCTCAAAGTGGGCTGCATCTTTTATTTGAAAAGCAAATTCCCTGTCTCCACCCCCAAACTAGTGGATCAGAAACTCTAGAGACTAGGATTCCAATGTCTTCTAAGGTTTAAGAAACACTGTTCTAGAGCACTTGTTTTCTTTTTTTTGTTTTTGTTTTAAATTTATTTTTTATTGGTGTTCAATTTGCCAACATATAGAATGACACCCAGTGCTCATCCCATCAAGTGTCCACCTCAGTGCCCATCACCCAGTCACCCCCACCTCCCCTTCCACCACCCCTAGTTCATTTCCCAGAGTTAGGAGTCTTTCATGTTCTGTCTCCTTTTCTGATATTTCCCACTCATTTTTTCTCCTTTCTCCTTTATTCCCTTTCACTATTTTTTATATTCCCCAAATGAATGAGACCATATAATGTTTGTCCTTCTCCGATTGACTTATTTCACTCAGCATAATACCCTCCAGTTCCATCCACGTCAAAGCAAATGGTGGGTATTTGTCATTTCTAATGGCTGAGTAATATTCCATTGTATACATAAACCACATCTTCTTTATCCATTCATCTTTCGATGGATACCGAGGTAGAGCACTTGTTTTCAAAGAGTGGCTTTGTCCTAGAACCAAGAGGGTCCCCAAGACTGGCTAAAAATTGACACTAAAAGCAATAGATAATACTACATGCTTAGTTTTTTATGGACTGCTGAGTATTAAATATTAGTAGATTAAACTGAACCAATTAATGATTAATTAAAATTTATATTCATAACCTAAGGTCAACTATTAGAGTTTATTGACGAAACCAACAACACCTTGTATTTTAGAAATTTGGTTGCAAAACTCTTGCACTAGAAAACAGTGGAAAAGTCCACATTTTTTTCAAGAATGACACTTGGTTGTCAGTGTATCATCAGGGTACATCATGGTGTTGACTGAGGGGCCAGATTCAAAAGGAAGAAATCTGCCTTTGTAGGTATAAACAATGAGGTCATGCATTTAGCAAAACAAACAAAAACACCCCAGTAAATTCGATTTTAAAAATAGTTTATTTTCACATCATTATGAAAGGTTTTCTGAAAGAAGAGGTTGAAGGAGTTTGGGTTGGATGTTTACAACTCATATATTATTGTGGGTTTTTTTAAAATAGTGGGTTCATCACCAATTATAACAACACACATTGTTCTTTATGATCAGGCAGGTCCAAAAACAACCTTCTTTTGCTCCTGTTGAGAGACGGTACTGTGGGAATCTTGCCAGTTCCCAGGTTTTAGAGAAGTTTAGGTGAAGGGAATGAGGATGAGAGCGTACATCTGTGCCTTGAGTTCAAGGTCCGGGAGGACAGAGCCTTGTGTGGAGGGGTGCGGCCCCAGGGGCAGTTCTGATGGCTCAGGACTTGGAAGAATCTGAGTGAGGAGCTCCCAGAAGAAGAAGGGAAGGATTGAAACCAATTTTCCCTTTCTTGCCTAGTGAGGTTGTGAGACAGTCTTCCTATTTCTTCATGCCTCTGAAAACATTCTGATTGTCTGTTTGTTTGCTTTTAATTTCTGCTGTAAGAACAACTTTTCCTATCAAATAAAAATGTGAACTGAAAAAATAAATAACTAATGGAAGAGGTGAGCAGTGGGAAGGGGATCTGCACAGAATGATCTGTCAGGTTTAGCCCTACCTGCTGCTTTGGTGTCTCAATTCAGTCATGAGGGAGGTCGCATGGCCTCTGAGGCATTTTCCAACTCAAGACATCTTTAATCATCTCTCTTCTCCATGTATTTCAATCCTCCTTGTGTTATGGTCAGAGAGACATAGGATTTGATCGCCCAACCCTGAGATCATGACCTGAGCCAAAACCAAGAGTCAAATGCTTAACTGACTGAGCCACCCAGGCACCCCCAGAAAAGGTACTTTTAAGGAGCTAAAATACACATTACTGAAAAGAAAATTAATTCACTCAGAACATATGTACAGTGATCTCAGGGTCACGAAAACAAGCCCTATTTTGGGCTCTGCACTCAGAGAGTCCACTTGAGATTCTCTCTCCCTCTCCCTTTGCACCTCCCACTCATGCTCACTCACTTGCTCTCTCTCTCTCTCAAATAAACAATTACATCTTTTTTAAAAAGTACCCTTTCTGGCTACTGTACATATGCTCCAAGGTTGTTAACACAGAAAGCCACTGGCCTAAAGCCATATACATTTGATCTGATCCATTTCAATTCTGTGGGTTCAGTATTTCTGTCTGTTTGTTAGGGTCACCAGGTTCTAAGAGGCTTTGCCACGGCATCCCAGGGATCAGGTGTGAACACATCATGGCATGAGATCCATATGTATGGAGACAACCAGAGTCCAACTCCAGAAAATGATGCAAAAGGCATGTATCAAAGAAGAAATAGAATTTTTTATTTGCATTTTAGGTTTAAAAACTATCAGAGGTATTTGTATTTGTACTTGGTTTGTTATGAACAGGGTAACAGGGAGTTAAAAGAGAACCACTATTTCAAAAGCTAAAAATCTCACCAAATCCTTAAGATGTTATGAAACAAAGCTCTGGCTCTGGTGTATAAAGCAGCCCCTGGAATGTGTTTTCTGTACCCTGTGTGATACCCTCTAGCGGATAGGGCTCATTTTTTGGTGCTGTTATTGTTTATGTTACTTTTCCCCAGTTTTTTGTTGACATTATTATTTTGCTTTACGTTTTAAGGCTTGCAAAATGATGTAAGTTATGCACAAGATGTAAGAAATAAAAATAAATGAACACCCACGCGTAACCACTCCACCGAGGAAAGAAAACTCATGCATGCCTTTGCAGACCTCTATTGGTCTGTCTCTAATCTCATCCCGTTTATTATTCCCATTGTTCCTCTTTACAGTTTATTGGATATAAATATACTGCTACATAAGATATTGCTTTGATTTGCATATTTTTAAAAGATTTTATTTATTTATTTATTTGAGAGAAAGAGAGGATACAAGCAGAGGGAAAGGCAGAGGAAGAGAGAGAAGCAGACTCCTCACTGAGCAGGGAGCACGACTCAGAGCTGGGTTCCATGACCCAGGGGTCATGACCTGAGCTGAAGGCTTAAACCAACTGAGCCACCCAGGCGCCCCTGATTTGCATGTTTTTGAACTTCAAATAAATGGAATCATACTGTGTGTATTCTTTGACTTGCTTTTTTGGCTCAATATCATGTTTATAATATTAACTCTTATAAAGTTTCATTGCGGTCTATGGTCATTGCTTTATTATATCCCATCATAAAACTATATTAAGCAAATGTATCCATTCTAGTTGATTGGATTGGGTTCTCCCCCACTCCATTTTTGATATTATAATGACAATAACTCTGAATCTTCTTAGAGAGGATTTTGGATATAGGGGCTGGAATTTCTTTAGAGTATATTCAGTGCAATTACTGTGTCCAAAATTTTACACATCTTCATATCTACTAAGCTATGATAAAGTGTCTGCATCCCTAGGAGCAGTTAAAAGACTCAGGAGATCCATGTCACCACTTATAGTTGATAGTGTTGCTCTTTTTAATTGTGTCCAATTTGATGGTTGGGAAATGGTATCTCTCTATGTTTTAATATGCATTTCCTTCATTACTAAGGCAGCAAACAAAGTAAATAATTTTATTTAGACAAACCAAGGAGGAAAAGATAGGAAGGGGCTACCTGTGATGAAGAATTGGAGTGGAGGTCTCCTCTAGAGGGTTGGCTGTATAGACATGAGTGACAAGATGGGCTGTGCCAGGTGGCCAGCTGAGGGAAGGAGCTGCAGACAGAGGGAGTGGCTTCTAGCTCTTCCAAGAGGCAAAACCTTTCCTTTTAAGTGATGTAACTAAATATTCTTAGTTGATAAGTTAGAGACCTGGGAAGACAGTTCTCACGTAGATTAGGAGACTCAAACAGATGGTGTTGGAGAGGAAATAATGCTTAGGGTATTAAAAAAGAATGGATAAGGAGACATACATGATGCCTGTTTATTCTCTTAATTAGAATCTGAATTTGCATTGTAAGAGAAGGAAAACCACACATAAAAACAAATTTTAAACTCTTTGAGAAGAATTAACGTGACATGAATAATGCAATATTATAAGCTAAAAATAACTATTAAGATCTTTCTAGAGATGGAGAATCAAAAAAAAATTGGGGGGTCCATCAATTTTTAGATCCGTGTGGTTTTGTAGGACGACAATGCCTTGTCTGTGTTAAATCCAGATGAAGCATTTCCAGCCCTTTGGAGATGCCTCCCAAGTTTTATTATATGTAGCTACAACGGATCATTCATTATCTGGAGTGAAAATCAATCCTTGCTTTCCTGCCTTGAATGGCAAGCTGAGTTGAGTGTCACCATTCACTCCTGGAAAAGGACCCACTTATTATTGATCAATGGAGTCCAGAAGGGCCCAGGGAGAACCTTCCTTGTTTTTCCTAGTTAGTCACTTTGCATTCTCCTATGATCAGGTGCCAAGATGGAATCAGGCACATGAGAGATTTGCCAGGGAAATGCCTGCAGAGAATGAAGAAGCAGGAGTAGGAGCAGAAAGCATTCCAAAAGAGATGCAGGTCTGACACCTGAGAAAGGAGATAGGGGATGAGGCAGGATTGGGCAAGAAGAGCCTCAGACTTCAGTGCAGCTCTGAAACAGCCTCTGCCAGGCTGATGGGGAGCTGTAGAGCAAAGGCTATCTACTGGAAAAATCTTGCATCAGGCAGGGAGGGCCTGCTCCACCAACCAGTCATTGACTGGGAGAAACCTGTAGAAAGCATGGCCCCAGAACGAAGGGTTGGGTGGTGGGAAGTGGGGCAAGAAGTCCCAGAGGTGCAGCGGTTGTCACTTTCCCACACCCTTTGCGTTAGGACTGAAAAATGTACCTCCATAGTTGCCTCACTGAGAAATATAAGTTTATTAAACTTGTCACATCAAGATGTTTACAGTCTTCAATGTCTCCATAACAATTAAATATCATGAATACATCTGGGTTTCTAAACTGTGTTCTTGTCTATCAATTATGACACACAAGAGTATCTTACTGGTGTTCCTAATGATACTGAAATGAAATAAGGATTATTTGCCTGGCTCAAGGGATTATTTTTTTTTAAACTTTGCTTTGTTTACAAACAAATTAAAACCACATTTTTTTTTAATTTGCAAGTTAAACTGATATAGAGACATCTGTTGGTATCCCGTAGCTTCCTTTCTCTATTTATCTATAAGTACAGTGATTCTCTTTTGTGTTCCTATCCTCAGGCACTCTTAATTGGTTTATTGTAAAGAGAGTTTCTTCACCTGAACACATAGTCATTATCTATTTGGGCTTCACATAAAATTATTGTTATCCCTGACCCAGTGGTCCCAAACCACTCATGTGTGTCTAGAGTGTTCTGGGCCTAGTGATGCTGTCATATGGTTGTGGAAACCAGCCCTCCTTCATTGCTTATTATGTGACATTCAGACATCTCAGACTCATTTGCTTCATTACTTTATTTTTTATTAACGGCACATCCCATTAAAGCAGAAAGATGCAACAATGGGATTCAGATAAAAAGAGGCCACGATTAACCAAGAGACTGGTTCTCTATTCCTCCCTCTGTTTGCAATGTTCAGCTCATTTAATTTACAATTGGAAAGGAGGAAAGGAGTGGAATGGCTCACTAAGAGCAGAAGTAAGAGGAGAAGAAAAAATTAGTTAGAGCAAAGGTATAACATCTAGTATTAGGTTAGCCATCTGTGTGGGAGAACAGAAATATGAATCCCTACAGGCGGTTTCTCTAACAAAGGCTGTGTAGCCCAGGGAGGTAGAGAGAACTCTAGAGGTGACATGCATTTGAGATTTCCAGCATGTGACATGCCTTTATCCAAACCTCTTTCTATCTTACTACAACCTCTTACTACCCACCATGGTTTTCTGCTTAGTCCTAGGGCCACAGAGAATAATTTTCCAGTTGGAACACCAATACTCTCTGTTCTCCTAATGGCCTCCCGCTCCAGGTCCCTGACTCATGCCTATGTACCTTTGCCCTTGAATGGCTTTCACTGACAACTTGACCTTCCTTTGCTCCTGTCAAGACCCCTAAGCTCCCTTTAATGGAAACAAAGAGTATTCAATGACAGTTGCAAGAAGACCCATTAAAAAAAAAATAGACCCCAAGTCACTGTTAGAAGGCTCATTGCAAACCAAAGAATCAGGTATTCTCAAAATCAAAGTTCATGAGAGAAGCCAGACCTCCCAAAGCCAATGAAACTTCTTGACTGACAAATATAATAAGATAGCCACTTTCCAAGAAACTCTTACTTTACCACCACACACTGTCCCCTGCTCAGCCTTCTGTAGAGACAGAAGCTTCACAGACTTAAAGCACAACAGCTGCTAACACCTGAGACTGAGAAGCTCATTGGAAGGATGATGTGGGATGTTTTGCTACTTGGATGGGTTTCAGAAACACTCATATTGGCCACAGGGTCTCTCTTTGGTCCTTTGCCCAAAATTTAGTCCACAGTCTTCCTAAGATTACACATCAATGCAAAGGAAATCTCAAAGATCTTCTCCACAAATATTGGAGGCAAAGATGATAACTAGCTCTTTTGCACAACTAGAAATAGGAACCATGTGCTTTTGTCTGATGTGTGGCTGAACTTTTAGAATTGCAGCTCTCACTTTGAGTCTGTCTATATGTTTTTGTGTCTGTGAGTATGTAGTAGTTTCTTACCTTTGGATGGTATTACAAAATTACACCATATATTCCTTAAAAGGACCTCTATTCTGTTGCTTTAAAGATAAATAAACATTTATACAAATTAAACAGTTCTGAAATTCCCAGAAATTTGGGAAATATATCTTCGAATATCTTCTAGAAACTAACTCAAAGATTTTTAAAATTCAAGTTAACACAATTTAGGTTAAGTCTTTGGCAAAAAGGACTAGTTTGATATTGTTGGTTGAATAAAGACAGCTACATTGTCAGTATCACACATTTTTATTCTATTTGGGTATGCTCTTCCTAAACTTAAAAAGGTTTCCTTAAAAAAAAAAAAAAAAAAAAAAAAGTTTCCTGATTAAATAAACTAGCTTTGTAGCTACCAGCTGTTTCAGATCATTAAAAATGTGATTTCATGGTTAACCAAATTAAACCATTCTTCCAACCAACCTTATTTTAACAGTACTTATGATTTGTGGTATGAAAATAGTTTCCAAGCTCTTTACGTAACTGAAAACCTTAAATTTATGTTAAACTGAGTTAATAATATTCTTTAGATACCGAGGTCACTTATAAATAAAACAAAATACTAAAACTTGATTACTAAGCAAAATTTTAACTTTACATGCTTTTTTTTTTCTCTAATTTTTACATGGTACAGAAAGGCTACAGTCTACTTACTGTAACATTTTATATTCGTATTTCTCTTTATTATTTATAATATCCCTCTTTCCAAATACCTGATTTCCAGGTCTCTCAAACAACTGATTAGAGAACTGAGGTCAAGAGATGCATCACTAATTTATTTAAGAGATGGTTTCATAACTAAGCAGTTACACTTAAAGAACATATTGAAGAAAAAAAAGAACATATTGAACTTCTACTACTTTAGGGATAGTCTTAGAACACTAGCAAAGTTGCAGAATAATGCACACAGTTCCCCATGCCAAGTTCCCAATTTCCCATAATGTTTCTATTTTAGCTCCTAACTTATGGTAGAATTTATAATTCCTTCCTTATGTTTTTTGTGGTTGCCCTAGAGTTTACAGTATGTATTTATAAATAATGTAAGGCCACTGTGCAATAACATTACACCACTTCATGTGTGGTGTAAGGACCTTATCACAAAGTATTGCCAATCCTTTCCCCTCATCCCTATGACATCACTGTCATTCATTTCATTTATCCATGTGCTATAACTAGGTAACACATTGTTACTATTGTCACTTTAAACAGTTACCTTTCAGGGACTCCTGGAATTCTTGCTCTCCACTCAGGTCATGATCTCAGGGTTGTGAGATCAAGTCCCACATCAGGCTCCCCACTCAGCAATAAGTCTACTTGAGATTCTCTCTCTCTACCCTTCCTACATGCATGCATTCTCTCTCTCTCCCTAAAATAAATAAAATATTAAAAAAAATAAGAAGAGTTCCTTTTAGAAATCAATTAAGAATTGACAAACTCAAGGATTCCATTTTGCCTTCATTCATTCCTCCCTGGAAGCTCCTCCTTTATGTAGATCCAACTTTCTGATCTTTATCAGTTGGGCCATGTTTAATGTTTGTGGTAACATGGGTGCTAGATGTTTCAAATTCCTCTAGTGTTCTTGTTTTTGTCTCCCTTCTTGACTTTGGAGCTTCCCTAACTACTCCTCTTCAGAGACAGTCTTTGACCTGCAATTCTTTTTTTAACTAAACTAAATTAAATTAAATTTAAATTCAATTCATTAACATATAGTGTATTATTAATTTCAGATATAGAGTTAAGTGATTCATCAGTTGCATACAACACCCAGTGCCCATGACATCACATCCCCTCCTTAACACCCATCACCCAGTTACCCCACACTAATAATGAGACCAAAGAAAGAGAAATTAAGGAATCAACCCCATTTACAATTGCACTGAAAACTATAAGATACCTAGGAATAAACCTGACCAAGGAGGTAAAGGATCTGTACTCTGAAAACTGAGGACCTCATGAAAGAAATTGAGGAAGACACAAAGAAAGGGGAAAAGACTCCATGTTCGTGGATTGGAAGAAACATATTGTTAAAATGTCTATGCTTCCCAGAGCAATCTATACATTCAATGCAATCCCCATTAAAATACCATCAACATTTTTCACAGAGCTGGAACAAATAATCCTAAAATGTGTGTATGTCTTGCAGTTCTTTCGGCTATAACCTACTTTAACTAGACTGGAGACCTGTAGGTATCATCATAGACTGTCAGGGACAGAAAGCATTCTATAACCTGCCAATAAATCCCAGGCCATAGTGGACTCTGCCTGGGGCTGTGGCCTCCACAAGTTTTTGTGACTCTGCTACAGGGATATGCCTCTCTCCCTGTGTCCCTACTCCTTTCCCTAACTGCAGCATTCCCAATCTTTTTCTGGAGGCTTTATCCTCTATTGATATGTTTCACCCACCTATCCCCTCATATGAGCAAGGAAGGATGCAGGGGGCTGAAGTTCCCCTGACTGGGATGAAATATCAGAATCTCCTTCTGGCCAAGTTCTTTCTCCTGAAGAGCATGCTTCTGCTCTATAGAAAGCTCTGGATATATTTCCAAATAGTTCCTATGTCCCCACTACCTCCTCCTTTTATTCACCACTCCCTCCACAGCCACCAAGGCACCTTTCTCCATCTTCACCATAAGAACCTACAGGGGTCCTGTTGGGGAAGCCCCCAAGACTGTGGCCTCCAGGATTTTCTCAACTAGTCACACCCAGCCTCCAGCAATTTGTCAAAAGTATCATTTAAGTCTCCCTACTAGTTCGTGGTTGCAGTGGTGCCTGCGATAGATATAAGGAAGCAGGAAAGCCAGGCTCAGTTCCTATCTCTCTGTGTGTGCCTGCCTCTCCAAATGTCAGGGTGACAATTAGCCTTGAAGCCTTGATTCTCTAATAAATCCAAGAAAAGCTATTGATTTACAATTTTCTAGATTTTTCTTATTGTAAGGCTAAAAGTTATGACTTCTGGAAGTTCCTTTCCTTGATGTTAACATCTTATATAACCATGGTATGTCTTTAATACTAAGAAATGAACATTGGTACTACATTGTTAACTACAGATTTTATTCTGATTTTACCAGTTTTTTCACTAATGTCCTTTGTCTCTCTCAGAATCCAAATAAGGAAAATAATGCAGAGAATTTAGTTAAGTATCAGCTTAGTCATCCTCAATCTGTGATACTTGCACCATCCTTTCTTGCTTTTCATGACTTTTTCAGTTTTGAAGTTCTCTCATTTTGGATTTTTCTGATAATTAGGCTGGGCTTATGGCTTGGAGGAAGCATAGCACAAAGGTGAATACCCTTTTTATGCATTATAATGGGGCATTCATGACAGCAACATGACTAATCATTAGGGATGTTAGCTTGATCAGTTGGTTTATGTGGCATCTGCCAGATTTCTTTGCTGAAAATTTACATTTTTTTTTTTCTCAAACCTATATTAGTTAGAAGCCAATCACTAAATTCAGCGCACACTCAAGGGAAAGGAAATTAAACTCTACCTCTTGGAGGCAGGAATATCTGTATCTGTATTATTAATAATTTTTGTTATTTATTTTTTCATATGGACTCATGGACAGCTATTTTATTCTTTGGAATATGATCTAGCACTTGTTTGTTTCATTGCTCAATTTGTTAAAATTTTCTGGTTGAATCTTTGTTTGAGCTTATAACTTATTCAGTCTGTGTCTGCCCTGAGTAAGGTAATGCTGAGCTCTTACTTCTTCCCGTAGGTGCCTATCACTCTCTAGATTTCATGTTGCTTGTTTTCCTGTAACATCAGTTCTCTGCTGGGTTCACAAAAAGTAATTAATTTCCAGCAATGCTCTTTCCAGCTTTCTATGTCTCCAAAGTCACTTGCCAGAGTGATATCTGTCAAAAACACCTTTCCATCTATCCATAAAAATGTCTCAAAAAAAAAATCTCTGAAAAATCATGATCCAAGAGCTCACATGAGAATAATGGATATGTAATTACAATATGAGTTCTGACTCATTGGTTCTATGTGCTATGAAATGTTTTGATCCAGGCTGGTGCCATTTAAGAAGATAAAAATAGAGAGATTATTTCTTAGTGTCACTTCAATTCTCTCCCTTTGCATCATTCCCATTTGTCCCTCACTTACAGAACCTATTACACACACACAGGCCAATGACTCGGCTTGTTTTATATCCATACTATCAATCATGCGCTTTGGCCTTACAGCAATAGATTCACTCCCTACCTTGTCCTCAGTGGAGAATATAGTAAATTATCAAAAACAGAAAGCTCACATTACTCTCATAAAGTGTAGTTAACAAGCAGGGGGAATGTTCATGCAACACCCCCATCAATCAGCCTCTGTGCCGAGGCATAACAGTAAATATCAGTGGTAAATAAATAAATAAATAAATAAATAAATAAAGGCTTTTAAAATGGGCATACCTCCCAGGATCTTAGAAAGAAAGGCAACATGCATTTAGAACTCAGAGATGTTTAAAGGTTGAAACAGGTCAGGAAGAGTAAAACTAATACCATTTCACAGATTTGAGCAATGACCTGAGGAAAAATCCATTACATAATATACCTGTTAGATGTTGAGGAAATAGTTTGGAAATGTACTATCTTGCCTGAAAAAAAACACTATAAAAGTATATTCTGGAAAGAGATTCAAGATGGCAGCAAAGGTAGATCCTGAACTCATCTCCTCCCATAGACACACCAAAGCTATAGCTATGTATAGATCATTTCCCTGTGAAAAAAGATCTGAAATTTGTATGAACTGCTTCCCCACAAATAGAGATAAAAGAACCTCATCAAAACAAGTAGGAGAGGCAGAGATGTGGTCTTCACATAAAACTCAACCCCTAGTGCCTCAACACACAATAGGGAGGGGTCTCACCAGTCAAGTGCTTCTTCTGGAAGAGTGAGGGGTTGATGCCTTACTTCAACTCTTGGGATCTTCACCAGAGAGCTGAGCTCCTAAAGATGCCTGGCTTAGAAAATCAAGGGGGATGACATTCCAGGAATCCAAAGTACCATAGGAAACAGATTCTCCTTCTTTCTAAAGAGCTCATATTCAATCTCACTCATCCTGGGATCACATTCAAAAGCACCAATTTTTAAAGTGTCTAGACTGTATGTCAAGGAAATTTATTTGCTCATCTGAGGTATCCGTCTGAGGGGAAGAGGAGAGTCAGGGGCCTCTCTGGAGACAAAGGCTCTGGCAGACACCATTTGTGTGCTCTCTACCTACCCTGATAGCATGGGTAGGCACACTGAGACACAGCAGCTTCCCGCTGCCTCACTGGGAAGGGTGGGGGTGAGCAGCACAGTCCACTGCCTTGCTGAAGCAAGAGAGAGCAGGTGGTAGCAGCAATTCTTTACTCCCTGGCTAGGGTAGGGTAGTGTGAACAGTCAGGGCATTTTTCTGCCCTCAGCCTAAGGCCTGAGACAAGGCATTCTCTTGCAGCATTGCTGAAATCCATGAGTGCATGCACTCAAGGCATTTCCTGTTCTTTCAGAAAGCATGCCTTTCCTCCTCTATATACCAGGGGCCCTACTAAAGCCAGTAGGCATGTGCAAACCACACAGGGGATGTCCCTTGTTTGCCTGGTGGCCAAGGAGGCTGGCATTCCTGTGCTCCAAGGGAATATAACAATTGCAAAGATACTTCTTGGCAGGCCAACACCCCCAGGGCACTGCACAGACAGGATGCTGGAATACCCACTTTGCAGTCTTCCTGTGAAAAAGGCCTATTTACTTACCCCAGAGCTTCAACCTGATGGACAAGTTTCAGGTTTTCCAGACCTCTAGAGGCTGCAGATGTGCTCCCAGGGAATGTAAACAGAGAGACACCATCCTTGTGTACCCCCTTGACCTCACTACAGCTCTACCAAACATCCCAGAAAGGAGCTTATACACTTATCTGGAGCCTTGAGTTTTGAAACTGTCACCCAGAGATGCCTTCAGATCTCTCAGTCTGGAGTCCAGCTGGGTTTACAATTGTCACCCCACAGGACTATATATGTTTGCACACTTTAAAAGCTTCTGTCTAAGAATCTGCCTGCCCATTAGCCTAAAAACTAAGTGTTAAATTAGATTTCTCTTTTTGGAACATTGACAAGTCCTGGCACACCCTCAACAATAGGGACACATCAAAAATAATTCAGATTATTTAGACAATCACAAAGGTTAGGAGACAACCAAGAATTAGGACAAGGGTGAGAAGGAAAGTTCATATCCTACATATGGCAACTCCATCAACACTGAAAGAAGTAGTTGTTTTGCCAAATATATAGAAAGGCAGAAAGTCAAGCAAAATGAGGAAATAGAAATATGTTCCAAACAAGAGAATAAGATAAAACTTTGAGAAAAACTCAATGTTATGGAGATAAATAATCTACATGTAATGAATTCAATTTGATGGTCATAAAGGTGTCATGCACCTTGGGAGAAAAATGGATGAATACAGTTGTTATAGGATTTATTTTCCTTTAGTGCCTGTGGTTCTTGATCATGTGGCTTCAAAGAATGAAAAGGTAGACCAGGTGAAGAGTGATGGGCAGCAAATCAAAGTTTATTGAGCAATAGTACAAAGCTCTCAAAGAGAGAAGGGACCCAAGAGGGCTGCCACCAGGTTTCTAAGCCTAAGGGGTTTTACAGGCATTTTGGTGTGGGCTGTTTTAACCTGATTAACTCTCCATATGCCTGTCACTCAATCCGGTCTTTATCCTTTCATGTGAGAAAGGGTGGATGGCTCCTTCCAGGGTGGTGTAAAATCCTTTTAAGGGTGATTTCCTCTTAGGGCAGGGGACCCTTGTCCCTCCTTGCCTGTCTTTCTTCCAACTCTCCTTCATTACAGTGAGAACTTCAACAGAAACAGTAAGTATGAGAAAGTACCAAACACAAGTCACAAAGCTGAAAAATACATGAACTGAAAAGTACACTAGAGAACTTCAACAGTGGACTGGATGAAACAGAAGATGGGGTCTTCAAGGTGGAAGACAAAGCATTGAAATTCACCCAGACAGAGCAGCAAACAGAAAAATGAATTTAAAATGGTAAAGATAACTTCAGAACTTATGTGACAACATCAAGCAAAATAATGTTCAAATTAAAGGGGTCCCAAAGGGAGAGGAGAGAGAAAGGTATAGAAAATTTATTTGAAGAAATAATGGCTGAAAAGTTTCCAAACCTGGGGAAGAAAACACACATCCAAGTCCAGGAAGGAAAGGAAGTTTCAAATATAAAAATCTCATGACATCTACACCAAGACATGTCATAATTTGAATGTCAAAAGTGAAAAATAGAGAATATAAAAAGCAACAAAAGAAAAGTGATTTGTTATGTATGAAACCCCATTAGGCTATCAGCAGATTATTCACAAATTTTGCAGACCAGATGAGAGTAGCATGACATATTCAAAGTGCAGATAGAGGGGCGCCTAAGTGGCAGAGTCAGTTAAGTGTCCGACTCTTGGTTTGGGCTCAGGTCATGATCTCAGTTGTGAGTCAAGCCCCACATCAGCCTCATTGCTCAGCTTGCTTGGGTTTGTCTCTCCCTCTCTCTCTCTTTCTCTCTCTCCCTCTGCTTCACCTCTCTCTCTGTCTCTCAAATAAATAAACCTTTTTTAGAAAGAAAAATAAATGCTGCCTGACTGCAGCCTGCCTTTCTTTACAAAGTGCAGAAAGAAAAGCTTCCAACCAAGAGTACTCTACCCAACAAGGTTATCATTCAGAATTAATAGGGAGATTACGAGTTTTCCAAATAAGCAGCAAAAGGGGTTGATTACCACTAAACTGGCCTTATGTTTAAGGGACTTATTTAAACTAAAAACAAATGGCATAATTAACAAGAAAATGTACAAAAGTAAAATCTTAATTGCAAAAGTAATATACAGTATATGTACAGCAAAGGTAGTTGGATAAGTCATTTATAAAATATCAAGACAAAAATAGCAAAATTGACTAAAACTACAAGAATCACTGAAAATATTCATAAAATAAAAAGGACAATGTGACATCAAAACCATCAAACATGTGGAGAAAGAAGTAAAAATGCAGCATTTTGAAGTATGTTTCCATTTAAGTTACTGGCAACCTAAAACAGACTGTTACATGCAGAGGGTGTTTATGTGACCGACATGGTCACCACAGAATGAAAATTTGTAGTAAATATGCTTAAGAATATGAGAGGGGAATCTAAACATAGCACTAACAAAAGGTATCACACCTTCATTAGTGTGATGAGGGAAGAGAGAAAAAGAAAAAGGAAAAAAGGAACAGAGAGCAGCTACAAAAAGAGCCAGGAAAAAAATACAAAATGGAAATAGTATATACCTGTCCATAATAAATGTAAATGGACTAAATTCTTCAATCAAAAGACATAGAGTGGTGGAATGGATAAAAACCAAGGCCCATCTATTCACTGCTTATCAAAGACTATCTTCAGAAACAAGGACATTCACAGACTAAATGTGAAAGGACAGACAAAGATGGGCCACGCAATTGTAAATGAAAAGAATCAGAAAATATCAGCTTTAAATGACCCATATATATTGGAGTGAATGGATAAAGATGACACACAACACACACACACACACACACACACACACACACACAAGAATACTATTCAGCCATTAAAAAATGATGAAATCTTGACAGTTGTAATATCATGGACAGACCGTGAAATATTGTGTTACATAATATAAGAGAAAGACAAATACCACATGATTTCACTTATATATGGAATCAAAGCAAAACAAAACAAAACAAAACAAAACTCAGACTCATAGAAACAGAGAGAATAGTGTCTGCCCAGGGGAGGTACGTGGAGGTCCAGGAGGGTAGAGGGATGGGGCTGCAGGGCTGGGGGTGGGGGGAGGGGCTGTGGTCCAGCCTACTTCTCTTCTGTCCCCTCCCCCTCCTTCAGGAGCCCTTTGTGACAAAGCCAAAGCTCTGTGATGTGGCCTGGGCCTCTTGTCCCCAAGTCCACGCCCAGGGCTCAGTGGCCTGCTGGCAACAGTGCAACTTGGCACTAACACATTTCAGAAGAGAGAGATGGAGAATTACCTCTTCTCTCTGAAAAGCATTACTGCTGGTTGGCTGAGCTTCAGCCCCACTTCTTGGACAATTAAAGCCATTTTCATTTTCTTGTGTATACTGGGAGTATACACAGTATACTGTATATACTTCTTCCTGTTATTCTCCTACTTCCGGAATGATCCATCCTTAACACCACATAAGAAACACAGAAGCAGCAGGAAGGTAAGGAATCCTTGGCCCAGACCCAGTAGAGCATGATCCCATCCTCTTTTCTTTTTTTTTTTTTTTGTTTAATTTTTATTTATTTATGATAGTTACAGAGAGAGAAAGAGAGAGAGGCAGAGACATAGGCAGAGGGAGAAGCAGGCTCCATGCACCGGAAGCCCGATGTGGGATTCGATCCCGGGTCTCCAGGATCGCGCCCTGGGCCAAAGGCAGGCGCCAAACCACTGCGCCACCCAGGGATCCCCCATCCTCTTTTCTATTAATATTTCTACTTTTCTGAATCACTGGAGAGACTCCTAAGGTAGGAAAGAACAGCACATGCATTGTTATGAATAGAGCAGAACACCATCTGTCTAGGGACAGGCCAGACCAGGAAGAGGTTAGAGGGGCACGAGGATCTCTACCTGACAATCTCAGGCCAGGAGTGCAGGTGTGGTGGAGGGCCCCAGGACAACATCCTCAACACACACCACCAGTGGCCGAGGACAGGATGGCTGAGGGCTCCATCTCTAGCACAGATCAGGCCCCTGAGAACCCGTTCACCAGCCACCTTCCTGGGGCAGGTGTCTCAGGTGAATGTTGCTCTGTCGGGGCTGATCAAGGGCAGCCGCTGAGCTCAGGAGGCCCCAGGAAGCAGCTGGAGTGGGGCTCTGACCTCAGAGAGCAGGGTCTTACCTGAAGAAACGCAGATGCTGCAGGTCTGGGGATATGTGTGTTTCTTGAGCAGAGGACCAGTGACAGAGGAATTTCTCACGTAGAAAATCTTTCTGTACATTCTTCAAAGAAGAAAAACTGAAAACGTATTTATCTACTTTGAAAATGAGTAAAAGAAAGAAACCCATGCCCCCTCCCCTCTTAGTTAAATGTAGGAAGTCACATTGTTCATGAGCACTGAGCATCTGCAGCTTGCTCCAGAGGGCAGGGAGGGGGTCCCAGTCTCCCCATGTTCTCTTATCTCAGCATCGAGTGGAGCCTCAGAGAAGGAGCAGCAGGAGCCAGAAGAAAGCCCAGACTCTGAAGACTCTGAAAGGTGAGCCTCTGCCCCTGAGCCCTGCACACCCCAGGTACACCATCCCTCCTGCTCCGAGTGCCCAGCCCCACAGTCTCCAGGATCCTGGGGCCCGAGTCTGTTCCTTGGGAAACAGAGCCCTGGTGGGGGCTCCTGGGAAGCAGAGCAGAACCCTGACACTTCCCCAATTCTGGGCCAGAATGAAGCCCCAAGGGGCCAGACACGGTATTGCCCAGCAGGAGCTGCAGGGCCTTGTCAACCTCTAGCTCCAACTGTGGACAAGTTGTCCAACTTTGCTCAGAGTCCTCTGTGAGGTGACCCAGTCCTGTCTCCCCCAACAAGGTCATGAATGGGGATGTACTCTGTATAAGACAAAGCGATCCCCATCATGAGCTTTGATGTCACTGTGTGGCACGTGGCCCTGGACACTGAAGTTTGGGACTCCCAAGTCTAAACCACAAAGGTCTCCCCTAAAGGGACACTGTACCCAGCCTCCTCTAAAAGACTTGGGCCCCTGCCTTCATGTCTATGACCCAGTTTTCTGTTTCAAGCTTGCAGAGATTGCCTGCAAGAACTAGAGGAGGTTCAGGACCTGATTTCCCTTCTCCAAAGGTAAAGAATCTTTCCCCTTTCTCTGCTGGATGATTCTCCCAGAGTCTATAGTGTGAGCCCAGGGCTACAAGGACCATGGGGATAGAGTGTGGCTAAAGCCCTGGGGTGAGGGACAGTAGGAGCATTGCGAAGTGGGTGTGGGGGTGTGGAGGGCCATGGGGCCTACCCTCTTGGCCATGTCTACTCCTGGCTGCAGCTTGTGCCTCTTGTCTCTTGCAGCTACCTGGGGAGGCTCCCTGACCAGGGGGCCTTTCATCACCACCTACATCAAGAAGCCCCTGAGGAGGTGTCCAAAGCAGCACCTGCTAGAACCCACAAGCCAAGGAAGGAGTCTGGGGAAAATGCTGCTCACACCTTGGCCCCATCAGCTTCCCCTGCTCCTCTCCATCGCCTTCTACCTCTGGACTCCACCCTGCCAGCAGAACCTCAAGAAGACCAAAATAACTTAAAGAAAATCCTACTGGGCACAATCACAAAGAGCTTACTTCCAGGTAATTCCTCTTTGGCATCTCTCATTCTAGCCGTCTCAGGCCTCAGACATGCCGACTATCCCATTTTATCCTTTTCCTGGTGGTGGGAAAGTACCAAGTCCTTGTTCTTCCCTACCTCGTCACAGCACAAATGCCAGCAAGAACACCTGGCCTGCCACCCACCAGAGGCCTCGTTCTGGGGTGGCCCTACAAACTGGCAGATAGAGACTCATAAACCCTCATTTGTCACCTCGGATGTCCAGAAGCTGCTGGAAATACTAATCACAAAAAGAGTAGAACTGAAGATTTGGAAGGAGAAAGAAAAGGATGGATCAATTGGGAAACAATTGTGCCCAGACAATCACCTGAACTCTTTGGGGACTATGTGGAAGTTACTCAGTGCTGAGCAGACCACCATAACCCCACAATCCTTCCGGAACATGAAAGATGAACCAGAGCAGCTGGCCAGTCCTCAGCAGCTCTCATCCCCCAAAATCTTGGAAGACCACTTGCAACAGAAATGCAGCCAGCTCTTCTGGGGTCTCCCCTCTCTGCACAGTGAGTCCTTGCTGGCCACTGCTTTGGTCTGTACTCACTCTCCTCAACTACAGGTTCCCTTTCTTTTATTCAATGGGCTCTCTAATTGCTTGCCAGCTCTAATTCAGGATCAAATATCTTCACAGTTTTCCCATGTCTCATCCTTGCCCCACCATGGGATCCAACCCCAACCCTCGACACCAATTTGGCCCCAGCCCCAGGCCCATCTTGCACCTTCTGTCCCAATCAGACCACCTTCTCTTCCACCCCAGATGAGTGCCTGTGGGGTACCTTGCCCTGCATCCCTGGAAAAGACACAATTCTTCATCCCAACTGAAACTCAACAACTGGAATGGCCATTGTTGCCAAAGCACCAAGAAAGGGGGAGGACTTTACACTACATGATGAAAAGATATCGGAAGTTCTTTGGCAAAGTCCCTCTCAAGCTTCCCAAGTACAACCAGGACTCCCAGTCTTACGGGTCAGTTTCCATCATTCATGGGGACTTTGTAATCTTTAATATCCAAAAACACCACCATCAAAGGAGGCTCAGCAAGGATAAACACAGAGACAGCCTGCCCCACAGGGTCCAAGTGTCTCTGGAACTGATGTGGCCTCCCAATGAATTCCCAGAGACAAGTAAGGCACAGGATAACCAGGGATTCTCAAGGCCCTTTGTGTTTAAAGGCAAAAGCAGCCAGACTACACAGAGGACCAAGTCCAGGGACCCTAGAAGTTTCTATAGGAAGAGTCAAACAAGATCCCAACTACAGAATAACTTGGGTAATGGTCTACAGCAATGTCTGAAGAGAAGCCCAACAGATCTCTCCAGAGTTTCAGCCAGCTTCCCAGTAAAGGTTCTAGGAACTGACTCTGAGGAGGAGTTAGAAAGACATTTGATGAGGACCTTGAAGAGTGACCAAGGAAAACAAGTAGCCAGGGGCCCAGGTAAGAAACATCTAGAAAAAAACTTAGAGGTTCACTTGTGCAGGAAATTGGGACAGATCAATGAAGGTTTGATCCCTGTGAGCGTGCGTCGATCCTGGTTTATGGCCACTCACAGTTTGCCCAAGTCCCACCTTGGCAGTGAACGTAGAAATCTGGCACCCTTGAATGATCGGAAACCCTGCATAAATACCTCCCATGAGCTGCCTTTCCTTAGTCCTCACACTCGACAGATGTTGGAAGCACACATCATAAGGTTTCGGGTGAGGCATAAGTGGGACCTACCTTCCCAAGCCTTTGAGCCCATAGATCTCAAGCTATGTGAAGCTCAACCCTTGCCCCTTCCCCTGCACCCCTCTCCTTGCTCAGCCACCTGTGTATCTGGGACCCACTCAAGAGCCATGTTCTACAAGTTCTTGGGAAAACCTCCTCAGCCGCATCTGGGAGAGGAGATAACAGAAGAGTCCATTCCCACCTCAGAGAGTCCCCAGCCTGTCCCCTCATCTGCAAGTGAGGAAATTCAGCAGGCCTCACCTGGTGATGTCCAGGAGCCCTCAGAGGTCCCTTTACCTGGACAGGAAGACAGATCACCTTCTCAGACCTCTACACTCAGCCTCACAAACAGAACCCTGGAGAGTGAGATTGTTATGGGGGCCAAGAAAGACAACCTGGAGTCAGGTCTAAGTTCAGCAACGGCCAGGAATGAACTAAAGGACAAAAGTGGGGATCAGGCCTCACAAAACAAGGTAGCAATACTGAAGATGAAGCTCAGGTCCCAATTTACAAGGGCTGAAGAGGCCAGGGAGGAGACAGAGCCCAAGAAGGCCCCTGCTTGGAAAGTCATCTTAAAACCCAGTATGCTGGCCAACAACCAAACCATTTATGTGGATCTGAGGAGATCAGGATCTCCATGTGCTAGTAAAAGCCCCTTACCACCTACAGAGTTGGCTGCCCAAGATTTAAAGGAGCCATGCCTTAAAGCAAAGGTTGCCAGTAAGTTTGAGCTCCAAGAAAAGGTAGAGTCAGAGAACCAGCCTCAAGGACCTATCGCTGGTGTGCCTCTTCAAGATTCTTCCAGTGACATCTCCCTTCAAGACTCTGGCACTTGCGACCTTGTCCAAGACCATGATACTAAGGTGCCCCTGCAAGATTCTCCCACTGATGTCCTCCTTACCATAGACACCTTGTCCACACACAAATCATCTTCCTGTTCCCAGAGGGAACATGCCAGTGGAGACACACCAGCTTCCCCAGTGCCACATGACCTTGTATCAAGTGAATTGAGCAGTGAGGTGCAGCAGGAGCCCAGTATACCGAAAGCTGAGGACCCATGTAAGAGCCAGAGTGAGATGACTATCTCCACTGCTGAGACAGAAGACCTGCAGAGTCCCAAATCAGAAGAGCATGAAGAGTGTGCAGAGCCATTGGGAAGCAGCGTTTTCCAAGCTGGTGGGACAGGCCACCCTCCCCGTGTCAGAGGAACAGGAGATAGCCTTGGAAGCAAATACCTCCAGCTCATGCCAGAAAGGGGACAGGTTATTCCAGAAAGCCACTTTAGAAAAAGGGTAAGGAACTTTCTGCAATGTCTTAATCTCAATAAAAAAGGCAAAGGACTGGAAGATCCCCTTCAAAAGGGCAAGCCTGTGTCAGCAACTGTCCAGAGGGAGGTACCAGTCAGAAGCAGATCAGTTATGGACAGCAGAGCTACTGAAGCTCAGACGGTTGTGACAGCTGTGGGACGGGTCCTGGTGGAGAAACTGGGACTTTACCAAGGAATGCGTGCCTCAGACATAAATATGCACAAAGAATTCCAGGCCCCAGGACGTGGGCACTCCCGCCACCACAAGGTTCTTTCCTCCCCAGAACAGGGGAGAGTGATGAGAGAGACGGCCTCCAAGCAGCAAGCCATCCCCAAGGGCCACAGCTGTCCCAACAGGGCCGAGTGGATCCCAGGCAGGGACAGCAGATGGGAAGGCCCACCCAGGGAGCTGGGGGCCCCAGGCAGACCCAGCCAGCACAGGCTGATGCTGGCAGGTGCCTCAGGTCACATTCACCGTTATCCAACATATAGTCTTCAAAAATGTGTGTCATCCCATCAGGCAGTGTGTGCTCCTCACACCTGTCATGGTAGGAAAGCTTTACTTCAAGAAAAAGTTGAGTATATGCAAAGAAAGCCTTTTGTTTCTCATGTTAGCACATCTTCCATGTGCTAATGGCTTCTTTGTACCACGATTTGTATCGCTTCCCAAAATATATGTTTTTTTTTCTCATGAGAGGTTCTGCCTTCTGTGTGGGCCCTGCTGGGGAAGAGAGGGATGGAGTCTGCTCTCCCCAGTGCCTGCTTTGGCTTCCAGAAGGGATTGGGCCTTGGAGGGGGTGAACCCGCGGCCTGCCCCCCATGCCCCCTCATGCCCCTTCCGTTTCCATAGCACCATCCTTATGACCACACACAAAAGAGGAACAAGGCCTGGAAGGCCCCCACCCCAGGATCCAGCTAGGCCCATTCTGTCCTGCAGTGTCCCTACCCCGAACTCCTAGGCCATAGGGAGGGTTTGCAGAGACAGAAGGCCCCCGCCCCCCAGGCTCCAGGCGGGTGGCAGACAGTGCCCTGTGTCAGAGGCAGGCACAGGGTCTGCAGGCGAGGCTGGCCTTGAGCACAGAGGCAGGGGGAACCATGCCCCCCGGGCCTGGTAGGGTAGAGGGTGGCTCTGCTGGGGGCTCTCCTGTCCCCGCTGACACCGGGGGCCCTCGCAGCTCAGTGGCATCACCCCCTCGTCCCCTGGGGCAGCGCAGGGCGAGGACACCCCCGGCTCTGAGGTGTGAGCAGGTGGGGAGCGCAGAGGCCACCCCGACCAGTCCCCTGCTCCCTGGGGCGCCCCTCCTGGGAAGTGGAGCAGGGGCAGGTGCCAGGGAGGTGGGGACAGGCCGCACCATGTGGCCACACATGGGGTGGTGACCAAGGCCCCGCGGGCCCCCGGGAGCCCCCCTGCCACCCGCAGGCCCAGAGGCTGTCACCCCAGGGTCCTCCCCCACTCCTGCTGCCAGGGCCCAAGTGGAGAGAAGCCACCGCACCTCCCACACCGAGGGCCTGGCACCCGGAGGCACCGAGGCCTGCAGGGGGGAAGGGTCTCTTCAGCTGAAGGTGATAAGCTTGCTCAGGACTGGGGACCTTGGGCAGACTGGGGGTCCGTGACCTGTGCTTAAATGTGCAGCCCACAGATGGCTCCCAGAGGACTGGCCTGGGTCATGGAGCAAGTGTTGCCTGGTTCCCTGTTATGGTTTCCTGGAGCCCAGGGAGAGGGAAGAAGCCATCAGGTGGGGTTTGCCCTGCACCTGGCGGGAAGTGACCCATCCGGAGTGAGGGTGCCGTCCAGGAGGGTCCCCCCGCCGTCAGGACCCAGCCCATGGGAGGGAGGGACCTGGGGGACAGGTGGCCTGGCCACAAGCTGCTCTGCTGCTGCGTCTCCCCGCAGAGACCTCTGCCAGACACCCCCCCAGAGACCTGTAATAGACTCACACAGAGATCTCCCACAGAGGCCCACACCAAGACCTCAGAGACTCTCAGACTCTCAGAGACCTCTGACTGAGGACCATGTCCAGGAACCACTCATAAAGACCTCCCACACACATCTTACAGAGACCTCTCCCAGAGACCCACACCAAGACCCCACACAGAGACCTCTGACAGAGAACTCCCACAGATACCCACATAAGACCTCTTCTAAAGACAAAGCTCACACTGACCCTATGCGGAGACCTCTGACAGGGTCCAACATCACAGAGTCCATATCCAGGGACCATCCACAAAGACCTCCCACACATATCTTATGCAGAGACTCTCACAATGGCCAATACCAAGAGACCTCACAGGGACCTGTGACAGATCCACACAGACTTCACACAGAGACACCTCAGAGATCACAGGTCTGAGCACAGAGACCCACACACAATCCACATAGTCCACAGAGAGACCTCCCAGTGCCCCACAGACACCAAAGCTAGACCTTGAACAGAGGCCTCATCTCCATTCTTAGGACCCTGAGTAGCCATCCAGTGACAGACCCCCTGCATGGATCTGCAAATTGGCAGTACAGCTGTGCCCCACCCCCCAGAGAAAATGCTTGTGTATTTTTTAATTACTTCTGAAGAAAACTTTCGATTCCCCATGTATACCTGAAAAATCCTTTCCTTCGTGGATTTTCAGTACCCTGAGCTCTGACCCACAGTTGAAAGAATCACAAACTGAAAACAAACAAAACTTTGCCTACATCTAATGAGGGAAGATATCTTATCTGTCCTTTTTTTTTTTTTTTTTATTGTTTAGCAATACAGCATCAGGGGTCACATTTTGTATTTTGTTAGGGCCAAGTTCCTACACTCAAAGCGACTTCTTCACATTGGAAACAATGTAGGGAGGCCTACAGCAACTGAATGCAGTGGATTGAACCAGCAAAGAGACGTCTGACTCATGCTGTAGACAGCATGTTATTTGGTCCCAAACAGCTTGTGTTCAGTTTGGGAGGTTTGCTTTATTTTTAAATCAAGCGAATCCATAGTATCAAACATATGAAGCTGTTTTAGAAATGAGACGGAGTTTTGGCAATATTTCTATTACATCCTCAGGCTTGTTTATTTTTACCATTAATAACATTAAGTAATTATATCTTTTTCTTTTTTTGCTCCTTTTAAAATACAGTAATATCCTTAGATGATATTATGTCTATCTCCAGAATATGAAAAACTCCTAATGCTAAGATAGCTTAGGCTTCTGGGCTATGTAGAATAAGGTTGCATATTTTATATAATTCTAAGGAATGCTCATTTTCTAAGACTCCAGAAGTCAGGTTCTATTTTATGTTATAAGGTCAAAAAAGGATGCATTGCTTAAAGTAATTTTGAAATCTTAGAAAATATTTCACTTAGTTGGTGCTTGAAATACATATTATCTCAATTAAATTACTTGGAATTGGCATTTTAACATCTTTTAAATTAAAGAAAGTATACTTTTAATCAACATTTCATTCTAATAGATAAGATCTCACCATCTTCCTAAGATTTTCCAAATTGGGCACTTAGTTGTGACTCTATATTTCTCACTGGTCATAAGAATCCTATTGCCCTTGACTTGGTAAGATCTTGATAATAAATAGATATCAAGTGTATGGTGAAATCTCTCAGGACACCCACTGGGATGACAATGTCATAATCCTTTCTCTCAGAAGAGAGGAATGAGCTGGTGTCAGTTCTGTGGGTATATATATATTTTTTTAATTAAGGAAAAACATAGGCAGTAAAATATTTTACAGAGTAATAGCTATTAATGTTTTGAAATTCACTCCCTTGGTGATACTTTCTCATGTTATTGAATCACAGAACTATGGAAAGTGGCCATGGATGCCCTCTAATGTCCAATCAATAGTATTTAATAACTAGGATAACTCATCATTTCCCTATAGATGCCCACATCCACAACATTCCACAGTCATAAAAAGGATACTTTCTTTTACGAAAGTTTAAGCTATTTCCAAACCATGTTTTTAAGTAGAATAAAAGTAAATTATTGTAAGAGGCATAAAGTAAGTAACTTTCAACAAAATAGATGAAGATTTAGGAAATGCTACCATCTTTCGTAGGAAAACACAATTGCCTCATCTCATGCTGATACCAAGAAACCTGGGTGACACAGGTCTTTGCTCTGAGCATTTTTATGTGTGTGCTTATTTGGTCCTGTGGATAGGATTTTTTTTGTGTGTGAAGATTTGTATGACAAAATAGTTTTACAGAAGTGATAGATAGGATATGTGTCTGGTAAGTTAGCTTCGATAGCCATTCTTATCCCTCTTGGAATAAGAGCAAGCAGAATAACTGACAAGTATTTTCTGGAAAATGGTTCCATTATCTTGAACCTTTCTCAGTGGAAGAGAAGATGGAGGCCTTGGGTAGGAAGCTGAGATGCCCTTGCCCCACAAATAAGTATGTAATTTATAGGCTATTAAAACTGGAAGGGGGGCAGCCCAAGTGGCTCAGAGGTTTAGCGCCGCCTTCCACCCAGGGAGTGATCCTGGAGACCTGGGGTCGAGTCCCACGTCGGGCTCCCTGCATGGAGCCTGCTTCTCCTCTGGCTGTGTCTCTGCCTCTCTCTCTCTCTCTCTCTCTCTGTGTGTGTGTCTCTCATGAATAAATAAAAATCTTTTTAAAAAATAAAAATAAAACTGGAAGGGCTACTGCAAGGCTGTTTGCTGGAAGGATCTGCAGAGAGCAGATCAAGAAGGACAGGCAATAGTGTCCTATGGCCAGAGCCAGGACACTATTTACAAAATTTGTCCATAACATAAGCAGGAAACAGAACTTGGCCAAAGCAGTGCTGCATGCTGCACCTTCCCTCCATTTGTTCAGAGATGACACTGCCCTCCACCACCACCTCACCCCATAATCCTCTCTTATTGTCAAAGGCATACTGGAGACTTCAGATGAAGAAGAGTAGGTAAAGAGAGGAGAAAGTGGAAGAGAAGAAGCAGGCAGGAGAAGGGGGAAGATGAAGAGCCTTTACCGGAAAACACACAAAATTCTCTATCCCAGCCACTCAATTAACAAATGGGGACCCTGTGGCATGCAGAGACTCCCCAAGCCACATGTATACTCAGTTTCCATATCTGACTTTGATCAGATGCTTCCTCTACTACATGACACAATTGGCATGAAAGGATCCCTTTCCTAAGTCAGATGACATTGCTACAGGAAATTATTTCCACCACCACCAGGTTATGGTACATATCACTATTTCAGAGAAAAAAAAGAAGAAAAAGCCACGTTGCCATATAGACAATGAAATATTTCAGAGAATGGAAACCTCTTTTGATCACAGTCTGTTGTCTTTAATCATAGCATGATTTAAAAAGAAATGAATGACAAGGAAATTTAATTTCATTAACTTCCATGAAAACCAGCACAATGTAATGTGTTCCACTTCTCCATCTGGGTAAAACTCCATTGTGAAAAGTGTACCTTTCTCTGAATCCTGAACCCACCTGCCATTCAAAGTAGTCATCACAGATTTTGAGGATTGGAGGCAAAAATATACAAAATCCAATTCCTGGAGATACCATTCCTGCTTTGCTCACCTGAGAGGCATGGGAGTCCCTTAGGGGTAAGACCCCTTGATGGAGCATTTCACCAGGGGAGTGGACAAGACAGTACACTGTGGTGCAGAAGAAAAATATTAGAACTTCCATGTGGAATCTTTTTCATCTCATTAAAAAAAAGTCCTTATATTTGTATAAGCTTTGTCATGGATATAAATCACAGAATCATAGTGCATGCAGTTCATTTGCAAAAACATAAATATACACACATAAGATGCTATGTGCTCAGAAAAATTTTTTATGGGCTAAAAGAATGATAGAAATTTTGGAGAGCACTGACATGAACAAGATTCCTGGTCTTTTCTAAGAAACAGACCCAGAATCCAGAAACCCTGATGGGTCTGGGCTCCATCAGGCAAACCACATGCATGGCCTATCCAGAAAGAATGAGGGCTACGGATATACTCTAGAAGGGCTGTTTCACCAAACTCTACAACTTGGAGGAACCCCGTCAACTCTGAGCGTCACCTCGTAGGCAGGGGGTGGGTAACACAGAGGTAAGTGAAACGTTTTTCCCTGACTCACCTGCAAACATAATGCACCTGTGAACTAATAGGGACCCCAAGTCTGTGGTGAAGGGCTGTGCTGAGTGGAAACAAAAGCCCAGAGTCAGTTAGAATATAGTGCAGGAAACTCATGCCCTCCCAGGGCCATCAGACCTGCAGGAGGTGTGGGGAGGGTACAGAAGCAGTGGAGATCCCAGACAGTGTTTAGCAGAGATTGCACACACCGTAATTCAGGAAAATGGCTTTACAGTTACAAATGCAATCGTTTCCATTTACATTACACTTTTGGAAGTATCCTATTGCTTTCAAGGCAAAATTTTGAAGGTAGTAGTTTTATTTACTAATTTTTAAAAAAAAAGGAAAATCTACTGGAAGATGTTATTTGCCTTGGATCATGTAAGCAGTTCTGGGGAGAGAAAAGAATGGATTCAGGAAGTCAAGCATAAGGACACAGTGACTTGACTAGTAAGCATGAGGGCTGAGAACGTTGGACAAAATTAAACAGATTGGATATTCCTTGGGTGTACAACCATTGATCATGCTCACAAACCAGCATATTAAGACAGACCTCTCGGTATCAGGCCAAGCAACTACCGTGAGCCCACTTGAGCATGGACAGATCAGGAAACACCCCAAGGTAGGGGTTGCAAATGAAGATGAAAGGAGTTCAGCCAGTGATCCAGTTTCAATGAAGGCAGCATCTGTAATGGTCAGCACTTGCCATCAGAAGACGATATGGGAAGAACAAGTTGAGAAAGAGAAGTAGTTCAGTTTTGATGCCAAAATCAATCACCTGGATGTATCACTAAATGTAGAAAACGGACTGAACTAAGTCTAACTGGTTGATCCACTACATGCTATCTACATTACCTGCTTATCTTCTTCAGGGAGTTATGTCATTATTTCTCACACTTGGTGATCTCTAACATGCTGGGGGAGTCCAATATATTTGTCAAGGTGAAGCCAGACATCAGTGACGGACTCAGAAGTGTGAAAGTCTTGCAAGTAACTTCCTTGAATGACACAGCCACCAAATGAAACATTTCACTGCATGACATGATATGATATGATATATGACTGATGTATCGATAAACAAAGGAATGGAGAAAAATACTGTAAATTATAAACGCGAAAAAAGTGACACTTGTTAATCTCTGGGGAAGTACTCGATTTTTAACATTCTACAGCTTCCAAGAGCTATTGTATCTGTGTGTTTTTTTATTACGGTGACATCTTTACCCTTACTCACATATGGATAATTTATCAGTGAATAAATTCTTATTAAAACCCTTTGTATTTAGGGATGCCTGGTGGCTTAGTGGTTGAGTGTCTGCCTTCAGCTCAGGGCATGATGGAATCCCACATCAGGTTCCCTGTGAGGAGCCTGCTTCTCCCTCTGTCTCTGCTTCTCTCTGTGTGTCTCTCATGAATAAATAAATGAAATGTTAAAAAAAAAAAACCCTTTGTAAAAAAAAACCAATTATGAACAGACTTTATATAATAAGGTTTTTTGTGAATATCTTCTTTGTCTTATATCATTCCATTCTGATACCATTGCATTAGTTTTCTAGGGAATAACATTGGGCGGTGTACAGATAGAGGTTGAAATCTTAAGCAAAGGGAATCAACAGGCACAGGCTGAGACAGTATTTAAGAGAAGGTGCATGAACTGAAATCATATTGGTGTTTTGATATTTATGCATTTTTACTATGCCAAAATAAATACAAAATTTGGGAGAGGAAAAGTTAAGCAAATCTTAAAGAATACATCCAAGCCAGTGATGCACTTACCCATTAATCTGTTTCTCCTTCATACATTGAATGGGTTTGGCTAGAAGACCTGTACCTTTCATTGATTTCTAAAATTCAAGAATGATGTTTCCCAATTGAAGCTAAAAGATTCCCCTATGCTTCCTTTCACTCATGAGAGAGAAGTGGGGGGAACTAGCCCTGCTAATATCCAGAAGTGGCCCTCACTCACACCAGAGCCATGCTAATCTCCTCTTGGACATAAATACCAAGAGATATCACAGAATACCAACACCAAACAAAGTTACTTTGAGATCATGATACAGTGAGATAAAATGAAGGTAATTCATAATCATTTTCTAAGTATAGAAAGATCATGGTGCCACCCCTAAAAATACCAGACACCCCATTCTCTTGGCTAAAATGAGTGACATCTACTCATTACCACTAATGGTTTATTCTGGCTATAATCTTCTCTCTTATAGATAAGATTTATTGAGATATCAATCATAGAATTGCCTCTGCTTTCAGCATCCAATCTAAAGTGACCCCTCCCTTTTAGGCCCTCCCTCAAATCACCCAACCAAAACCCAACCCAACAGTAGGTTTTTTTCTAACACCTCCTACAGAGACACTCCATGGTTTCCAGTGGTGTATGTCCTCCTTTGTTGAAATGAATAATAAACCCAACTTATTCTGGATAAAATTTGTTTAGAGGAGTGTTCCTGATGGTCTTTGGCCGGAGGACATGGACATTGGAATGATCTCATCTCAACCAGCTGACTCTGCCTCCCCAAGTTAAACATCCCCATTCTTCAGCCTTTTCTTCAAACATCACCTTCTCCAAAGCATTCTGTACTCCCCCACCTAAGTCAGGTCTCACCTGTGCTGTGAGACCCCTTTGTACTACCTCTTGTGACAGCCACTGCTTATCATAGGTTTCTCACAAATGCACTGAAAGCTCCTCGCAGGCTTAGTGAGGAATGTCTGACCACATTTCTTATACTTAATCTAGTGCCTGTTGAAATGTATCAATAAAAGTTTGTTAATTAATGGAGATGTGAATTAAATAAAGCTTTTTAACCTACCTTATGTATAATCACAACAGTATAATCATATCTTTAAAAAGGTTTCCAACTCTTTCAAGTAGCCAATATGTTTTGAAAAGAATCTGTAAGATAAAATAGTATTAACAATTGAAATTTAATGATGCAAAGAAAACTCCAAATTATTGAATCGAAGTCTTTTATTTTATATGTCAAATATGAATATCCTTGTAGCTTTTCAAATTAATCACAAAACTTAAGTGCTTACCGAATATAGTTTAAAAAGCAATTTTACCTCAAGGTATTGTTTCTATGATGACAAAAATTTCATTTAAAAAGCTATTACCAAAGAACATATTTAAAAGAATTTAAATATATAACTTGCAACAGCTACATATATTGTAAATAGACTATTCTAAAAATAAGAAACAATTATCTCTTGTTTACTTTAACGTTTAATATGCTGAAAAGTCCAGAGAACCATTGGTTTATTAGCAAATTCATATAAAACGGGATAGTGAACAATCATACTGCATGCATTTTTCCCTCTTTGAAAATTATTTTTGAGTTATTGAAAATATTTCAAGACATTTGAAAGATGTGTGTGAGTGTAGAAAGATATGCTTGCATGCTTATTGCCTAACAATTTAACTTACAAATATACAGAAGGTACAAACTTGTAGTTATTATATGAGTAAGCTCTTGAGATTTAATATACAATACGGTGATTATAGTTAATAATAATGTGCTGTATACTTGAAATTTGCTAGAAGAGTAGATCACAAATGTTCTCACCCCGAGGAAAGGGCAAAGATGTAAGATGATGGATATATTAATTAGCTTAATTGGGGTATGATTTCCTGGTTTCACTCATGAGATGATTGCAAAATCATTTCACAATATGCAGGTAAATGAAACATCATATTGTACAACCTAAATATATCCATTTTTATTTGTCAATCATACCTCAATAAAGCTGGGAGAAAAAATATCCACAGACATGTATATGCACACATATATCTATGCATGTACTACATGTGTGTATATACATGTGTGTGTTAACATCCTTACATTTGTATTACTGATTTCAATTTTTGCTGGAAAATACTGTTTTCATTATTTCTAATAACATGACATTGTAAAGTTGACCAGCAGATTTGAAGTCCAAGTAACTATTCTCTCTCTTCAGCAGTTTCTGCCAGGTTGACCTGAACTTGGGTTTGGTAAATCCCCTCTCTGCTCCACAAGATTACTGCCAGCATCCTCAGTTCACTCTCGACACACTGGTCTACTCTTAATCCTCTAAAAATTTCATGAACACAAAAAGAGATTTTTCCTCAGGAAAACACTGGATGGCTCTACTATTGACCATCTGTGGATGTATAATGAATGATCAATCTATGTGATTTGTCTATAAACCCAGTGAATACTCTTCCTTTTTTCTCAGAATAACTAATGGTACACATAAATCTGTTATTGAAAATAAAATTTTGTTAAAAGGTACCCACAAAAAAGAACTAAGAGCTCTTGATCTGTCCTGCATCCAAAAGGTTTTCTCCCAGGATTTGTTTTAATAGTTTTATAATATTACTTTTTATACCTAAGCTTCTGATTCATTTTGAGTTAATTAGTGTGAAAGGTGTGAAGTTTAGGTTGAGATTTCTTTAGCCTATGGATGTCCATTTTCTCCAGTATCATCTGTTTACCAGATTAGTTTTCGTATTTCAGAAAAAAATTGTCAGAGACTACAGTGAGTGAAGGGGAAAAAAAGTAAAATTGAAGACTTTATTGCCTTTGTAAAAAAAAAAAAAATGCTTTAGGATATTTCCATTTATAAACAAATAACAATTTATGGATAGAATTACATTAAGCAATAAATAATTGTGAAATTGAATCATGTTCAAAGTTAGTGCAGCAAGTTTTAGAAAAAGACCTCATTGATGGTACCCTTTGCTATGAGAGCGTCACAACTTCCTGGGTATATTTGTGAATCTGAGAAACAACTTGGTATCACATGGCCCCAGCTAACTTGGTTGAATGCTATCTGCGTAGCCTCAAATTGCCTAATTCTGAAACTCATCTAGATCTTGAGCAAAGGAAATATAAAGGCTTGTATATTCATTTTCTATTGTTATGTAACAAATTACCACAAACTCAGTGGCTTCAAACAATACCCATTTATTTACATGATTTTCAGTAAGGCTGGATTCTCTGCTCAGAGTATCATAAGGCTGAAAGGAAGGTGTCAGCCAGCAGACTCCCTGCCTGGAGGCTCTAAGGAGATATCTGCATCTAGGAGATATTAGATTATTAGAGTTCAGGTTTTTAGAGTTCTGTTCCTTACAGTTTTTTTTTTTTAATTTTTTTTTTTATTTATTTATGATAGTCACAGAGAGAGAGAGAGGCAGAGACACAGGCAGAGGGAGAAGCAGGCTCCATGCACCGGGAGCCCGACGTGGGATTCGATCCCGGGTCTCCAGGATCGCGCCCTGGGCCAAAGGCAGGCGCCAAACCGCTGCGCCACCCAGGGATCCCTGTTCCTTACAGTTGTAGAGGAGGTCCCTCTTTTGCTGGTTGTCATCCTGGGTCCTTGCTCAGCACCTTAAGGCCACTCTCACTTCTTCTCATGTGTCTTCGTCTATCTTCAAGCCAATGATGATGTGTCAAATCCTCCTGTGCTTCAAATCTCTCTGATCTTCTCTTATATCACCACCCAGACAAACCCTGTGTGTAAAGCACTCATCTGATTAGGTCAGGCTCACCTAAAAAAATCTCTATGTCTTAAGGTGAACTGACTCAGAAGTTTTAATTACACCTGCAAAATCTCTTCACAGTGGTGTCCACATTAGTGTTTGATTGAATAATAAGAGGACAGAAGTCTTGGAAGACTCTGTGTAGAATTATTCCAACAATAAGGTGCCTGGGTGGGTCAGTTGGTTAAGTGACCAACTCTTCATTTCAGCTTAGGTCATGATCTCAGTGTCATAGGATTGAGCCCCATGCCAAGCATGGAGCCTGCTTAAGATTCTTTCTCTTTGGGCAGCCCTGGTGGCCCAGCAGGTTAGCACCACCTTTGACCCGGGCCTGATCCTGGAGACCCAGGATCAAGTCCCATGTCTCGGGCTCCCTGCACAGAGCCTGCTTCTCCCTCTGCCTGTGTCTCTGCCCCCACCCCCGTGCCTTTCATGAATAAATAAAATCTTTAAAAAAAAAAAAAAAAGATTCTCTTTCTCTCCCTCTACCCCACCCCCATCCCTTTCTAAAGAAAATAATAACAGTAGAATTATTCTAATCATGGCCAACATCCATCAGTCTGTAATGAGTAAAGTACATGTGTAGGGATTTCTGGGAATTCTCAGGAAGGTGTTATGCTTGGTGACAAAACGTTCTAGTCAGTTACCATATGATATTCACATATCAATTCTTTACATTTTCCTGGGGTCTGCATTGTCCTCCAGCTATTCCACATTCATCAGGTTCCATAAACTTCCTGGGGTTACTACTGTCTTCACTTGGTATGTCTGAAAATTACATCAGTGGCAAAGCAGGAGATTCCTTGAGGGGTGCCATGATGAGAGATGAGGTAGAGGACAGTCTTCTTTCCCCTTCTGTGTAAAAGCTTTAAGGAGGTGTCAAAATTTCAAAGCTTTTGGAACAGTTCTTTTCTTTTTATTTACACTTTGTCCCTTCCTCCATGGGCCTCAGGTATCAATTAATGGAACTGGTCCAGTTGATGGATCTAATTAGCAGGATCAACCAGGATTCCATCTGGATCATGACTCCCCCTAGGATGTCAAGGCTTGGGCTCACTTTTACTCATGATCAGTAACTTCACAAGGATTCTAATTTTTGCCCAAAAGTCCTAACGTATTTCTTCTCTTTACTCTTCTTCCTCCTAAGTTATTTTATATATCAAGCTTCCTCTTTCTGCAAGCCTCCAAAATCTCTTCTCCAGTGCCTACTCTCTGCTGATGACTTGCTTCCCACAGGATTGAGAAAAAAGAAGCAATCAAAGACACTTTCCCTATATTCCCCACATCTGCCCCCCTACATGCCCCTGTACCCATTTACTCTGCCTTCCCTCTGATGCAGGGGGTACACTGCCCATGCCCCTTTCAGAGACCAAACTCCACCTTGCACTAGAATCTAACTACTTCCCCGGACACAAGGACACAAGGCACTTCCCCTTAGGAGTCAACAATGAAAATTTTATTTAATCATTACAGTCAGCATGCAATCACACCATAATTTTTGAATATTAAGAAATAAATACGTAATACCTCTTTTTTACCTCATATCTACATTTAGCTACTCCTCCATATCTCTTCTCCAACCTACATCTGTATTTGAATTTTTTTATTGACATACAACATTAGTTTCAGGTGTACAATAACATGATTTGATATTTGTAAATACTACAATATACTTATCACTACAGTGAGTCTGATTAACATCTATCACCATACATATAGATTTTTTCTTGTGATGAGAACCTTTAAGACCTACTCTCTTAGCAACTTTCAATATGCAATACAGTATTATTACAATCACCATGCTGTACATTGCATCCTCATAATGTATCTAATTTTTGTTTCAGTTTTTATTGATTATTAAATTCTCTTTATTATTTTTTCATTATGATAAATATGCTCTTAATCATCACTTATTTCACCTATCCACTCACCTTCCTCCCTTCTGATAATCATCAGTTTGTTCTTTAAAGTCTTTTCCTTGGTTTGCTTCTCTCTCTCTCTCTCTTTCTTTTTGTTCATTTGTTTTGTTTCTTAAACTCCACATATGAGAGAGATCATTTGGTATTTGTCTTTTTCTGACTGAATTATTGCACTTAGTATTATATTCTCTAGCTCCATCCATGTCCTTGCAAATGGCAAGATGACTTATCTATTTTGTAACTGGAACCTGTGTCTTTTGATTCCCTTCACACATTTGAACCAATCTTTTTGTCCCCACCTCCAGCAAGCACCAATCTGTTCTCTATATCTTCAGGCATGATTTTTTTTGTTTTTATTTTTATTTTAGATTCCACACATAAGTGAGATCATATAGTATTTAACCTTCTCTGTTTGACTTCTTTCACTTAGTGTAATACCTTCTAGGTCCACTCATGTTTTTGCAAACGGCAGGATTTCCTCAGGATTTTTTTTTTCAATGGCTGAATAATATTGCATTGTATGTATATATCACATTTTCTTTACCCATTCGTGTTTTACATATCTTGGTTATTGTAAATAATGCTGCAAGGAACATGAAGGTATATATATCTTTTTGAGTTAGTGTTTTCATTTTCTTTAGATAAATACCCAGAAATGGAATTCCTGGATAATATGGTATATCTATTTTTAATTTTTTGAAGATCATCCATATTCTTTTCCATACTGGCTTCACTAATTTACATTCCCACCAACAGTGCACCAGTATTCTCTATTCTCCACATCCTCACCAACACTTCTGTTTTTGAAAGTAGCCATTCTAACAGGTGTGACGTGATAACTCATTGTAGTTTTGATTTGCATTTGCCCAATGGTTACTGATGTTGAGCATCTTTTTTTTGGTACCTGGTGGCCATCTATATATGGAAGACTATTACAAATCTGTTTGTATCAGCCTATATCTGTTGGCCATTCTCTTCCAATTTTATCTAGAACTCACTCAGGCAGGCTTCCCTCCTACCAAAATTATCTTTCATAGACATCACTGACCTCTTTCTACATCCAAAGTTGGAATGCAGATCTTTACCTTAACAGACACTGGAGCAACAATTGACATTGATGACCACCAAACCTCCTTGTTAGAGAGGTGTCTTCATTTGGTTTCTAGGGACCATATTCTCTTGTTAGCCTCCTACCTTAAGAGCCACTGCATCTATGCCTTCTTTGTTAATTTATCCTTATATTCTCATTCTGCTTTTCTCTAACTCCTTAGGAAGTTAATATTATCTCATGACTTTAAACTCCATTGGTATGCTGGTGACTCACAAGTTGGTATTTCCAGCCTGGACCTATTATCCTGAACTCTTTCTTACGTGTCTGACTGTATATGGCTCAGCCCAAGTGTCTAGAAGTCATTCAAAATTACCTTATCTCAAAAAAAAAACAAAAAAACAAAAAAAAAAAAACAAAATTACCTTATCTCCTGTCCTTGTTCTCTTGAATCTGTTCCCACTTCCAATATTTCTTTTCCCAGTTAATGGTAACTCTATTCTCCTAGTAGATTAAGTAAAAATTCTTGGTGTCATCCTTAATTTCCAACTCACATCCTATACCTCACATGTCAATCAATCCAATTGGCACTACTTCAGAATTTTCACTGGCATCTAGCGATGTCTCACTACTACCCCTCCTCCTGCTCTTGTCCAAACCACTATCTATCATCTTTTGCTGAGGTTTTGTCAGTTTCCTAACTCTGACAGCCTTTACTGCTTTAGGCCTTGTGCCTCTATAGTTCATTCATAAAAACCAGAGTGAGACTTCTAAAACTCAAGGCAGACAGTGCCACTCCTTTGCTCAAAACACCAGAACTTCCCAATTCATTCAGTCAAGTCTAAAGTGCTTACCATGACTAATCAGGCTCTCTGCCCTCCCCAGCACTCCCCCTTCTCTCATCACTACCCTTCTCTGAATTTTCTAGTTTGTCTCTGTGCTTTTCTTTAAACATGCCACAGCCTTCTACTTTATTTGCTCTGTCCTTAGGTGTTTCCCCAGACATTTACACGGCCCCACCCTGACTTCCTGCAGCTCCATCATAAAGGCACCATGATAGTAAAAACTTCTCTGATCACTTTTTTTTTAAGACCCCAGTCCCCATCTCCCCATTCTGCAATCTTTATCTTCCATTTGTTTCATTTTACTTAAAAAATATATATATTTTTAGAGCTGGTTCAAGATGGTGGCATAAGAAGATCCTGAACTTCCTTCCTTCCACAAACACAACAAATCTATAGCTGCAAATGGAATAAACTCTGAGAGAGTCCTGAAAAACTAGATGAACAGTGCTTCTACCACAAATGATAGAAGAGACACATTGAGAGGGATAAGAGCAGCAGAGACAAGTTCTCACCAAAAACACCCCCCCAGGCAGGGCAACACACACACAGGTGGGACCTCAAAGGTATGGAACTGTTCCCTAAGGGGCAAGGAGCTTATCTTCCATATCAGACATAGCCAACCCTTGGGCCCTGCACCAGACAAACAAGCCCCCAAAACACATGGCTTTCAAAACCAGTAGGGAGTATGTCCAGAACAACCACAGAACTATAGGGAAAAGATAATCCATTCTTAAAGGGCTCACACAGAGATTCACTCAGCCTGGGACCCAGCACAAAAGCAGCATTTTTAAAGGACCTAGACTACATGTGGAAGAGACTCATCTACTAATCTTAAAGTGACTTCCAGAGAGGCAGAAGCCTGTTGGGACTCTTTTCAGGAACAAAAGTGCTGGTGGGCACCATTTCTATAATCCTATTCCACTGGCAGGTACCATTTTGGCACTCTAACCTACGAGTGGCACTGGGCCCACCCTTCCCATGCACACACGACAGCCACATTGTAGCCAGTCAGGAGAACCCAAGCTCTGCTTTGCACTGCTACCACACTACAGCCAGCCAGGCAAGCACCCTGTCTCCCTGTGCTGCAGCCATGCCATAGTCGGATGGCTCATCAATACACTGCCTATGAGAGACTAACTTCAAAGTAAGGACACATGTGCTACTGAAAGTGAAGACCCATAAAGTGTTATTTCATGTAAGTGAAAACCAAAACAAAGTTGTTATAGCTATACTTATATCAGATAAAATAGGCTTTAAAATGAAGACTGGACTAATAGACAAAGAAAGGCATTACATAATGATGAAGTGGTCAATCCAGCAAAATATAACATTCATAAATATATATGTACAAAATGTGAGAGCAATAAATAAAGCAAATATTAACACACCTGAAGGAAGAAACTGACACAAATAATACAATATACTATAATACAAGTAGGCAACTTTAACCCCCCCCCACACACACACACTTACATCAATGGATAGACTATCCAAATAGAAAAATGCATAGGGAAACATCAGCCTCAAACAACACATTAGACCAGATGGATTTAATAGATATGTGTAGAACATTCCATCTGAAAGCAGAAGAATACACATTCTTCTTAGGTGCGCATGGATCATTCTTCGTGATACATCACATGCTAGGCCACAAAACAAGTCTCAATATATTCAAGAAGATTGAAATCATATCAAGCATCTTTTCCAATCACAATGATATGAAATTAGAAATCAGTTACAAGAAGAAAACTGGAGAAACCACTAATATGAGGAGATTAAACAACATGCTACTGAACAACAAATTGGTGATTGAATAAATCAAAGGAGAAATAAAAAATACCTAAAGATGAAAGAAAATACAAGTGAGTCATATCAAAATCTATGAGATGTGAGATGCAGGAAAAGCGGTTGGAAGAGGGAAATTCAGAACAATACAAGCTTACCTCAAAAATCAAGAAAAATCTCAAATAAGCAATTTAACTTTACAGCTACAGGAACTAGGAAAAATCAAAGAACAAACAAAGCTCAAAGTTAGAAGAAAGGAAATAATAAAGACCAAAGCAGAAACAAATAAAATTGAGACTAAAAAGGCAATATAAAAAATAAAACTTAGAGCTGGTTCTTTGTAAAGATAAAATTGAGGAAACTTTAGCTAGACTGGCCAAGAAAAAGAAAGGATTCAAATACATATGATAGAAATAACAGATGAGAAGTTGTAACTAATTTCACAAGAAATACAAAGGATCATAAGAGACTACTAAGAAAAAATAGAAGCCAAGAAATTGGACAACGTAGAAGAAATTGATACATTCCTAGAAACATAGAATCTTCCAAGTCTAAATCATAAAGAAATAGAAAATCTGAACAGACTGATTACTGGTAAGGAGACTGAATCAGTAATTGATACTTCCCAACAAGTAAAAGTCCAGGACCAGACATTTATAATTACATCAAAAAGAATAAAATGCCTAGGAATAAAGGTAATTAAGGAGGTTAAAGATATGCACACTGAAAACTATAAGGCATTGATGAAAAATACTGGAGATTACACAAATAAATGGAAAGATACTCCATTCTTATGAGTTGGGAGAATTAATATTCTTAAAATGTTCATACTACCCAAAGCAATCTACAGATTCAATGTGATTTGGGTCAAAATTCCAAAGGTGTTTTTCACAGAACTAGAATAAGTAATTTGTATGAAATCACAAAACACTCCAGATAGCCAAAGCAATATTGAAAAAGAGGAACAAAGCTGCAGGTGTCCCACTCCATGATTTCAAATTATGCAACAAAGCTATAATAATCACAATAGTAGGGTACTGGCATAAAAACAAACACAGAAATGAAGAGAACAGAATAGATACCCCAGAAATAAACCCACTCATATATAGTCAATTTATGACAAAGGAGGCAAGGACGTATAATGGGGAAAGAACAGTCTCTTTATTAAATGTTGGTAACTGGACAACTACATACAAAGGAAAGAAACTAGACCACTATTTATGCCATATACAAAAATCAACACAAAATATATTAAGAACTTGAATATAAAACCTAAAACCATAAAACTTCTAGAATAAAACACAGGCAATAATATCCTCTTAGTGTTGTTTTTTTGAATCTGACTCCAAAGGCAAGGGCAACAAAAGCCAAAATAAACATATGGGACCACATAAAACTAAAAAGTTTCTGTGCAGCAAAGGAAACCATCAACAAAAAGAAAAATAACCTAATGAAATGGAAGAAGATACATGCAAATCATATATCTGATAAGGGGTTAATGTCAAAAATATATTTTTAAAAAACTCATACAACTCAATAACAAAAAAAAATCTGACAAAAAAATAAGCAGAGGACTGACTTGAACAGACATTTTTCCAAAGACATACAGAAGGCCAAGAGGCCCTTGCAAAGATGTTCAACATCATTAATCATCAGCGAAACGCAAACCAAAACTACAATGAGATATCACCTCACACCTGTCAGAATGACTAGTATCAACACAAGAAATAACATGCTGGTGAGGACATGGAGAAAGAAAATCCTCATGCACTGTTGGTGGGAATATAAATTAGCGCAGATACTATTGGATACAGTGTGGAGGTTCCTCAAAAAAATTAAAATAGAACTACCGTATGATCCAGGAATTCCTCTATGAGGTATCTATTTGAAGAAAACAAAAATACTATTTTGAAAAGCTAGACAGATACAGATACTAGACAGATACAGTTTTGTTCATTGCAGCCTTGTTTACAATAGCCAAGATATGGAAACAATCTATACATTATCAACAAATTATCAACAAATGAATGGATAAAGTAAATTTTATACATAATTGAGCATTCTTATAATGATAAAGGTGTCAATTGTCCAAGAAGATATAGCAATCCTAAACGTGTATGCACCTAACAGAAGAGCTTCAAAATACATGAGGAAAAAGCTAATCAATATGAAAGGAGAAATACACCAATATGCATAGTAGGAGACTTAAATACTCTGCACTTCAATAAATGATGGGATAAATAGGCAGAAGTTCATGTGGGTCATCATGACTTTAAAAAGTCAGATGTATATTTATCGTGATTTCAAAAACTCAACTAGAGATTATAAATTAATATGCCATTAGTGTGTTGTTTTGGCTATTTCTCTATTATTATCTAAAGAGAAATGCAGTTAAGCCAGGGTCTAGAGCTATGTGTCATTTATAAGGATTTATCTTTTGCAAGGAACATCAGAAAAAAAAAAATTAGTGGGAATGAAAGGATGGCTAATACAGAGACAGTGGCATAGTACCTTTGGATCGAGCTCATTGTGTATGCTCTTCTGGTGGGACTCCTAATACGATTCATTATATAAGCAGATACATAAAAATTGAGACTTAACAATTCCTTTTGTTCAACTGTATTAGTGCTGTGAACCCTCTCATTAGCAAGTTTTCCAACCAGTATAAAAGTTTTGGTTCTGATTTTTGTTTTCACAGCTGAAAACTATTTCAATCCAATTTCACATTCACAAAATAATAAGAAATTGTTCAACGTCTCCGATTCAATACAGTAATATTTTCATGTTGAGGTGGGAAAAGCAAAGTGGAGATAAAAGAGGATGATGAAGAAAAGAAATTCCTCAGTCTCCTATAAAAAAAAACAAAACTCTAAGCATACTGGTATGGTAAGCAAAATTCAACATTAGAATTACATAAAAATTCTCACACACGTCATTCTGCAGAAGAGGCTGAGAACATGATAAACATGGCAGCAATCACGGTACTAATAAAATGTGAGTCTGTATATCAAGAACTCATGGAGCTTCTGGAACCACAGAGCTCCTGACCCATTAGCTGTTGAGCAGAAGTGGAGAGTCAGCATCAAATAGCAGTTTCCTGGAACCATAATAACTAAAATAGTACTTACATAGTTGTGAACATATGCACCACAAGAGAGAACCATTGGCTTGAATTTATTAAGAAATTAAAATTCCAGTATAACTCCAGAATAAAAGATCTACTTCCATATGTCACTCCCTTAGGACTGATTATGGCAAGATAGTTGTACTTTACATAATTTACCTTTTAGTACATTACTAGAAATGTAGTGAAAATATCAGAGGAATTTATCAAATCTTTTCATCCCTCCCAAGGAATTATTAATTATAAGAGACACCATCAATACTTTAAGAGGACTAACGGAGGAAAGAAAACACTAGATTAAATATGCACTTTAATTTTCAAAATCATACTAACTAGAAATATTAAGTATGAAAAACATGTCTAATCTTTGAAGGAATACAGCAAGTCCCAACATACTGATCAATAATCAGACTATTTGAATAACCTCATTCAGGTGGACACATTATTATAGGAACATTCAATAACGGATGTAGCTCTAGAGGAAAACAAAGAGGATATGAGGATTCTGAAAACACAGTCCTAGAACTCAATGGAAGTGTCTAAGATTTGCTGAAAGTATAAGAATTGGAAGTGGAATGATGTGTGGAAGTGAGATCTAACTTGCTAAAAAAGATAGGTCAAGAAGAATAGCATTGGTTTTCAAAGAGGGACACATGTAATGAATCCAGACTCTTCTAACCTACTGGGAGCCCTGTCCATGGAGCTAGCTTGGCAACAGCTGTAGAAGGATGCTATGCAAAGAACACCTGCAGGAGCAGGAAGTTTAACTCAATGACTGAAATGTGTGAGACCAGAAGAGCTGCATTTAGCATGGACTTTAGGGATATCTAGACTAACTCCTCAATTCCATGGATGAGTTCACCAAGCCCAGGAAGGAGAGTAATAAGGCAGTTGGTAAGTAGCTGGGCTGGGCTGTATTTGAGCTTTACAAAGTTTAGTGATAAGATGCTAAACTTCTTGAGCATCACCACTTTATATTGAAAGAATTCCATTGAAAGAATTTCAGACTCAGGGTTGTTTGCTCCAGGAGATACATTTCTAGACAGATGGTTTCTTGGAGATATATATACAGCTAATAAATGGACCAATACACAATTAGGAATTCTGACAATCCTTGTTTATTTGACTTACATCCTCAAATCCCCCTGTAATGTTTTCACATCCCATCAAGTCTTATAATCCTAATCCAGTAGAAACCTACAAAACACACATGCATATACATATGAATGCATATACATACATACAGGAAGTTTCTTTCAGAAGTTTCATGATTGTCTAGGGTCTTTATTATAAAACTATATCCCACAAAGTGCACAGCTTGAGAAGTCAATGGCATTTCCTTTTCCAATCTCTTTTTGTTAAGTCATGCCCTAGGTGCCATTATGTTACCAAACTCAGAGCTATAAAAAGTAAATTTATAATTTTTTCACACTGCAATCTATCTATAATTACCTTTTTTTTTTTTTTTTTTGGCCATGGTGATACTCTCCAAAAATTGAAGTCACTTGAGCTGATTGTTCCCAGAAGGCACCAGTTCTATTCCTAAATATTAATGCCAAGAACAGGTAAATTGCTCTCCTTAAGGGCCTTTACAATTTTATAATTATTTCACACTCTGCAATAGTCACTAATGGCAAAGAAAAGTTATTGCGGTTACCCTGCAAAGTGTTACTAGAGTGACATATGGATGCTTGATTGACTAGGACATTAGTGCCATGTAATTTTCTGATTAATCAAAATGTCTAGGTTTTTTTAAAGTCATAGTCAATAAAACAGCTAGTCAATAGAACAGGTCATAGACACTTTAAGTTTAATGAAAAACTTAAAAATTAGAAATATCCAGCTAGAAAATTAGAATATTGAATGCATGAAAACCAGTAAGGTTAAATAAGTAATTATACTTTGCTTTTAAGATCAATCCCCAGGAGAGTGAAGACAGAAAAGACAGTGGTGTTGGAAGCCCTAGGCATCCATCTCTCCAGCTAGACAACAATTGTATTAGCAGAAACTATCTGAAGCAAATACTTTGGAACTCTGTAGTTTATTTGAGAACTTGTTATGTCCAGGGGATAACTTGCCTGGGAAATTATGGTTAACTTAGTTTATTTAAGGCATAAAGGTAGTGTCAGTTACTGAGCCCTATATCAGGCAACTGTAAGGAATATGACCTATGTTTCTGAGGCAGCTTATTAGACCAGGGTCACCAATGATAATCTTGTCATCCAAATATTAGGGGCTTAGATTCTTATTGTGAGTTATTGTTCTGGTTAAGGAGGTGTGGACAGGGAGACTGGCCATCAATGTTCCAAATTCTACCAGCTGAAGTGGTTTCCTAGAGATTTAAAAGAGTCACATCTGCTGTTTGCTTTTTAAATATTAAAACAACTGTGTATGATGAGGAATTTAGAAAGCCACCATGCTTACCCAAGGAATGATACAGCTCAGAAAACACCCCAGTACAGAGACACCTATAACATAAAAAAAGCACCAAACCCTGAGTAAAGGGGAGAATCTAGTTTCCAGTTTCCACATTATAAGATTTAAAACTCCAATTTTCAATAAAATATAGCAAGGCAATACAAATAGGAAAGTATAGCTGATTCACAGAAGCAAAATAAATCAACAGAAAATGTACCTGAGGCAGCCCAGGTGTCAAGCTTACTGGACAAAGACTTTACAACAACTGCCTTAAGGATGCTCAAAGAAATAAAGAAAGACACAGACAAAGGCAGGAAGATAATATGTGGGAAAATAATATCAATAAAAAGATAAATTTAAAAAGAACCAAAAAGAAATTCTGAAAAGTATAATAACTGAAATGAAAAATATATCAAAGGGATTCAAAAGCAGATTTATGCTTGCAAGAGAGTCAGTGGGCTTAAGAAAACAATTGAAATTATCAAGTCTGAGGAACAGAAAGAAAAAAGGATGAAGAAAAATGAACAGAGCCTAAGGGATCTGTAAAACACTATCAAGTAGACCAACATAGGCATTGTGGGAATGCCAGCAGGCAAAGGGATAGAAAGGAGTAGAAGGGCACCTGGGTGGCTCAGTCAGTTAAGCGTCTGGCTTGGGCTCCAGTCATGATCTCTGGGTCCTAGGACCAAGCCCTACATCAGGCTCCCTGCTCAGCAGGGAATCTCTTCTCCCACTCCCTCTCTGTTTGCCCTTCCCCAGTTTCCCACTTGTGCTCACTCTCTCTCTCTTTCTCTCTCAAATAAATAAATAAAAATCTTTAAAGGGGAGGCGTCAGAAAACATTGAAGAAATAATGTCAAAAAGTTCCCAAATTTAAAGGATTGAAACTGCAATACATTAATCTACACATTCAAGAAGTTCAACAAACTCTAAAGTAGGATAAGTCAAAGACACTTACCCTGAGACACATTGTAAACAAAATGTTGAAAGATAAAGCCAAAGAGAGAATCTTAAAAGCAGCAAGGAAGAAGTGACTCATCACATACAAGAGATTCCCAATGAGATTATCAGCCAATTTCTCATCAAAAACCTTGGAGGCCAGAAGTCAGTGGATTGATCTACCCAATATGCTTAAAGGAAGAAAAAACAAAAACAAAACTGTCAATGGACAACTTTATATCCAGCAAAATTGTTCTTCAAAAATTAAGAAGAAATGGCACTCTCAGATCTTAAAAGGCTGAGGGAGTTCATTACCACTACACTTTCCCTATAAGAAATGCTAAAAAAGAGTCCTTCAGGTTGAAAAGAAAGGGAAATAGTACTGGAAGCCATATAAAGAAAGAGGGTAAAGGTAATACATGAGTAATTGCAAAAGTGACTATTATTGTAATTTTTTTATTATACTATGACCCAACTCTCTATCTTCTTCAGGGTTTAAAAGACAAATGCATAGAAAATAATTATTAATTTTTATTATGTGGTACATAATGTATAAAGATGTAATCTATGGCAATAGTAACTGAAAGCAAGACTGGAGCTATCTAAGAGTTTTTGTATGCTATTGAAGTTAAGTTGGCGTTAATTCAAATTAGATTATTAAAATTTTAGGATATTAAATGTAATACTCATAGTAACTACCAAGAAACTATCTATACAACATACATACAAGGAATTTAGAAGAGAATCAAACATTTCACTAAAAAAAAAAATCAACAAGAAGAAGACATTAATGGAGAAAAATGAGGGACTAAAAGACTACAGGTATATGGAAAACATACTTGTTTGTTGGAAAGTGGCAGAAGTAAGTCCCTCTTTATGAGTGATTACTTTAAGTGGAAGTAAATTAAACTACCCAATCAAAAAATAGAGATGAGTAAAACAGATAAAAATATATGATCTAACTATGTGCTGCCTACCAAAGACTCACATTATTTCTAAGACAAAAATAGATTGAAAGTAAAAGGATGGAAAAATATATTCCACACAAATAGTGACCAAAATAAAGGTGCAGTAGCTCTACTAATATCAAACAAAATAGACGTTCACTCTAAAAAGTTTAAAGGAGAGGAGACAAAGGACTAAATTATAGATCTATAAAAGGTAAAATATTTCAAGGAAAATGAAAGTTATAAACATTATGCACCAGATAACAAAACCTCAAAATACCTAAGGCAAAAAAGTTAATAGAATGGAAGGGAGGAATACAAAGTTTTATAATAATGGTTGGCAACTTCATTGCCTCACTTTCAATAACTGATTGATCAGTCAGACATAAGCAAATTAAAAAAGTAAAGGACTTGACAACACAATAAGTCAACTAGATATAAAAAAGATATACAGAATAGTCTACCCAACAATAGCAGAAGGTTCTCTTTAAGTATACATGGGACATTGCACAGGGCAGATTTCATGTTAAACATGTAAAACAAGTCTCAATAGATTTTAAAAGGCAGATATTAAACAAAGTTTCTCCTCCCACCACAACTGGGTGATGGTTAAAATACATAACAGAAGAAAAGCAGAAAAATTCACAAATATGTGGAAACTCAGCAACACACTCTTAGAGAAGCAATCACAAGGGAAGTTAGAAAACACTTATAGATCAATGAAAATGAAACCACGACTTACCAAAACAAGAGATGCAGAAGTGTTCAGAGGGAAATCTACAGGTGTAAATGCCTGTATTGAAAAAGGTCTCAAATCAATAGCATAACTTCACAACAAGAAGAATTAGATAAGGGAAATCAAAATAATTCAAAGCTAGTGGATGGAAAGAAATAAAGTTTAGAGCAGAAATAAACAAAAATCAAAAAATAAAATAATAGAAAAAAATCAATGTAACTAAAAATTGGTTCTTGGAAAACACCAACAAATTTGACAAACCTTTAGCTAGATTGACAAAGTAAAAGAAAAAGAAGACACAAATAACTAAAATCAATCAGAACGACTGTTGTGGGATGCCTGAGTGGCCTAGTTGGTTAAGCTTCTGCCTTTGGCTCAAGTCATGAACCCAAGGTCTTGGAATCAAGCCCCCCAGCTAGCTCCCTGCTCAGTGGAGTCTGCTTCTGCCTCTGCCTTTGCCCCTCCCCCACATTCTTTCTCATTCTGACTCTTGCTTTTTGCTCTCCTTCTCTCTCTCTCATAAATAAATAAAATCTTAAAAAAAAAAAAAAAAAAGTCACAGTTGTTAGGGTGGCCAGTGAGGGAGCTGGCAAAGAATTACACAAAGAGTAGAGCAACAAGCAGGACAATTTGTTCACTCTCCAAGGGAGAAGGGGGCCAGACATCAAGAGAAATAGCACTCTGAGTTTCTGTTAGGCTGGACCTTTTAAGGGGTTTTAAGGATGTGAGAGGATTGCAGCTGTGCCCACGAGGGGTGGGGAGTATGTGGGGAGGGGCTTGACTGTTGGCCAGGTAAGAACAGGAGGTGACAATTTCTCAGGAGGCTCTGTCCAGGAGTTGTCAGGGATGTGGGTTGTGGTCTGGCTAGACAAGAATATGTTTTGTAGTTGTGGTCTATTTTCTGAGAGTCAAGGGCACGGTGACCTAGAAAAACATAGGGCCAAGTACAGATACCTGTGAGTTCTGTCTATAAGCTTGGCTGGGGAGGAAGCTTTGAATAGAACCCTTTCAGCAATGGAGGAATTACCACTAACCTTATAAAGGAGGACATGAATTATAAGAGAATACTGTGTACAACTATGTGCTAACAAATTAGGGAAGTGGACAAACTCCTTGAAACACAAAAATGACCTAAACTAACTCCTGAAGAAATAGAAAATCTCAACAGACTTGTAACAAGGAGAGGCATTTTGAGTTCTACAGACTGAATAACTATAATCAAGAGAGAAAAGTCTTTTTTTTATTTGGAGAATCTCTCCTCACCCCTATTCAATATCTTACAAGAAGAAAAGCCTTGACCACCAAAACAGACTCTGATAATTAATTTTCATTTATCGAGCTTCCTTGGAGCTAAATTTAAGAATTTAAAGCACTTTATAGAAAACAAATGCCTGTATTCAAAGAGCTCAATAAAATATGAGTAAGCATCCTCTGGTATCCCTCCTTACACTTATGCATTTGGGAAAGGGATATATTTACTTCATTTTTATGCTGACTTAATAGAAAGTAACAATAATAATGATATCAACTATAAAAATAAACTATCATTTATTAGGCATCTATATTTTGCCAGACATGAGACATTAGGTATTTTACATGTAATTTCTTATGTACTTCATGCTACATCCTAACATGCTGGAATTAATACCTTTATTTTAGGGATGGTAAAACTCAGACTAGAAATGTAAAATAGCAAAATCAGATATCTACTGAGTGATACATCCATAGTTCAAATCAGTTCATTATGACTCCAAAGTCAAGAAAAAACATCACAGCATGCAGGCAAAATTGCATTAATATGACGTTCGACAGCATCTTCAAGGGGAAACAGGATCATGATAGAGTGATAGTAAGAAGAGCAACATGGCCCTGATGTTCCTAGTGATAACATGCAGGGAAAGTATGGCTGCCAGTCAAATCAGTCCACTGTTCACATATGCATCCCTGAGGGATAAATATAATTTGTTGTAATGGGTAGGCGTGCTCTTTTCCCCAAGTTTCTTTCTGAGTACAAATGTCATAGGCAAGAATACACACACTCGGTGCTAACAGGAACCCAAAAGAAAGTGGGAGTAGAAGGCAGAGAGGCATGGAGGGCATAGGAAAGTGGTCCCCAGCTCAGGGTAAGGGGGAGGACTGAACCCCCAGGGTCATCTAGAAAAGTTGTGAACTTATTTGTGTTGGGCTCAATAGTAGGCATTGAGTGAGTAAGGGTCAGGGACGGGCACCATCCTTTCACTCACGTGGTTACCACAGTCAATCTCCAATCTTTCAAACAGACTTTGAAATAGGTAGGAATGCTAATTATACATGTGCTGTGTCGGTCCCAGGCTATCAATAGTGACATCCTCAGATGGGAGTCCCTAGGATACTCACCTGCACCTGTCTCCCTAGGAGCGAGCCCCACGGACTTTTCCCTGACCAGAGCCAACATTGTCTTCTTTAAACTGGCCCTTGTGGTTCTTACTGTGATTGCAGGATGCATCTCTGCAAAAACCATCAGGGAATTTTGCATTTATATATTTGAATCTTTCCTTTAAATATGAAATGTACATATATACATACATGATATGTATGTGTGCTGGTAAAGGGTAAAGGAAGTGTGTGCCACTTATCAACTCAATGATTCCCCAAATTTATACTTTTTTACCTGATCCATGACAATAGAGCCAGGCATTTTATTTTTTCTTAATTTTTAATTTAAATTCAATTTAGTTAATATATTGTATTATTAGTTTCAGGGGTAGAATTTAGTGATTCATCAGTTTCGTATAACACTCAGTGCTCATTGCATCAAGTACTGCCTCCTTCCTGCCTATCACTCAGTTACCCCATCCCCCCACCACACACCTCCCCTGGAGCTGGGCATTTTAAATATTTCCGTTGCAGGCTAGAATGATGTTAAGCTTTGGCAGTGGAGTGCTCTGGAGTGCTCTAAAGAGACATTGCAAGAGGAAAGGATTTCCCTTCCTGGTTCTTGTATGCTCCTTCACCCACCTAACTCCAAAAGTGCCAACAGAGTGCCAACATGGCCTCCAATCCCCTCAGTCAACTCACCTGGGCTCCAGAATTATTGAGGCTTTCCCCGTGGTTAGGCACCAGCTCTAGGTAGGGGCGATCCTGCAACCTTCTCTGCCATCTAGTGGTCTGTAACCACACCTTATTCAATAAAGTCCAGGTTCCCTTCTGAAGTCTGTCTTTCCTTGGGTCCTCTCCTGAAAGCCCAAAAGTCCCTTTTAGAGTTCTTCTTTCACTTCTAGAGTTACTTTCCTATACGAGCTGAATACTTTTTTATAATTTCCCAATTTAAAAAACTGTGGCTTCTGTCTCCAGATGGGACCCAACTTGATAGCAAGAGTAGTTGCAGAAGATGCACCCATAAGGACGGGATCTGAGAGTTAGCTTGCTCCTGCCTTCGGGTTCAGCAGAGTGCTGAGCTCCTGCCTCATGGAAGACAAGATGCTAGTAATCCATGGCATGCGGGACATAAAATTTAACCAAGCCACACTAACCATCTGTACTGAACCATGATAAAGCACCAAGTGACACGCACACTTTGGGAGCCCAAGTGACCATTGCCCTTGACTATTACAGCACTGTTGATGACTGTGGTGTGGGATGAATAGCTTTTAGTGTAATTAAATTTTTATATAGAGAAAAGAGCAAGCCCACGCCTTTTAATTCTCAGCTCAGAGGATGGTCTGAGAACCAGAGGGCTTCCATGTCATCCAAAAAAATAACAATAAAAAACACCCTTTTATTTCTTGCAGCCACAGGACTGACAATGCTGAAAATTAAACACAAGATCTACGTGCCAAATAACACAATAATGGAATTCAGGAGTAGTAAAGACAGCCATAACCTTGTTCCTGATCTGATCTGGGGTAAATATTCAGTCTTTCACCATTAAGTATGATGTTATCTGCAGGTCTTTTAGTAGATCTTCTTTATCAGCTTGAAGATGTTACATTGTATTCCTAGTTTTTGACAGATTAGCTGTTGAGTATTGTCAAATGGTTGTTCTGCATCAGTTGACATAATCATCTAGTTTTTCCTTTTTAGACCATTAACAGAGTAGATTACATTGATCCATCTGTGTAAGCACGAAAGTGAACAGCCAAGCTAAAAGAAGAAAGAAGGAAAAATTAATAAAAATAAGAGCAGAAATCAATGAAGGAGAAAATACACATACAGTTTTAACACTGCTAAAAGTTAGTTCTTTGAAAGACTAGAACATAAATAAATCCAGCGGTATTTGCTAAGTTTTTCTTATAATCTGTAAACCTACCAAGGCATGTAGTGAGTCTGAATCCCAAAGAAGAGACTCCCTCCATTATACATGGGGCTCACAAAAGTATGTACTGTTCCTCGTTTCATACTGTCTTCCATTCCACAATGTATATTTTAGAGTCAATTAATTTTAGAAAAATTAAGATGCAACTAATTCATTCTGGGTCTATAAATATGAATTAGAATGTTTCACCCATTTAAAATAACTAGTTGTGGAGCTAAAAATATAATCCTTTCCTCTAATGTTTGTCAGCAGGCATCACAGCACAGAAAACAGTCTCTCCACTCACAACCTCTGTCCAGGGCATTTTTCCCTGGTTCCAGTTTCAGTGGCTAAGCTGTAAAAACTCTTTAACTGGGCAGCCCGGGTGGCTCAGCGGTTTAGCGCCGCCTTCGGCCCAGGGCGTGATCCTGGGGACCCGAGATCGAGTCCCACGTCGGGCTCCTTGCATGGAGCCTTCTTCTCCCTCTGCCTATGTCTCTCTCTCTCTCTCTCTCTCTCTCTGTCTCTCATAAATAAAATCTTTATAAATAAATAAATAAATAAATAAATAAATAAATAAATAAAATAAAAACTCTTTAACTATCTCTAGTAACTATGCCCCTTAACATAAAGACTCCAACGACAGCAACAGCAACAACAAAAGAAGTAAATGAAAGCATAAATTCAGCATATCAATAAAGCTTTTAAGTATGAAGATATTTATTATATTTTCCAAACCTGAACCAAAATACTGTTCAAATTAGTGTGGGTTTCTAGAATGAAAATGTATCTTTCTGAAGCCACTTAACTGATATAAGAACAAGAAAATAATAACATTTAATTCAGTAGGAGATGTCAACAAATAGAATACTGCTCATCTAATGTACAAACCAGAGCATTTGTTTTGCAACGTTATTTCTGCCAATCAACAGGGTGCAGGAACTTAAGGTGATAGTGTTCTGGAAACTAAACATGAAAACTTTGCTTCTGTGATAGCTGTCACATTTGTTGCATTTGGGTATATATGCTACAAAGAGTTACAGACAAACACATATGCACATACAAACACATCCATTTACACATATATTCACATATGCATAAATGCACATGAAAATATACATATAAACACAAAACAGAAACATACACATGCATAAACACATACACACAAATATACTCACTTACACACATATGCCCCCATTTATACACATGGGAGTATAAATTATACACATTTAACACCAACTTACACAGAGCCACCCATGCATGCATACACATGCCTACACACAACCACACATACCTACTCATACATACATACCCTATATACACATACCCAACCACACAATAGAGTGTGTGTACAGATGTCCAAAAATAATTTTTAAAATTGGAGTTTAGAAAATATGAAAGCCTTCTAATAAATTCGGCATTAAAACCAAGTAAAACGTGAACCATGCTTATTCGGGCAACAGAACCTTTAGCAAAAGAAATGTCCTTGAAAATATTGTGATTATTATGAACCATGAGTACAAATGCACCCTATTATATATAGCTCAAATATTCTCATTTGTAAAGCTGTTCCATTTCATCCCAGCCTCTTTTCTTATTCCATCTCTGCCCTAATTTTCTCTTCTCCCATCATGTGATACACCAGCCCTGACTTGAAAGTAGCATAAGTTTAATGCTGAAAGTAACCAGCATCTTACATGCTGATTGGAATTGCTGGGCTATTAGTAGGAATAAAAATAGCTCAATAAATTCTAGTATTCTAGTCTTGTTAATGTCATCCCAGGTATAGGGAGAGATAAAGAATATCCAATATCTTCACTATAATGATATTGAAACAAACGACTGTGTTTTGATTCATGCTTGGAAACAAGCAGACACCACAGTTAGAAGCAAGCTCAGGAAACATTGGGAAAACATTTTTTTGACTACTTCATCCAGTTTCTTCTTGAGGGAGAGGGCTCCGTATAAGGAAACTAGCTACCCTGGAGCCCCATCGTGACTTTCGCAAAGACCATCACTGGCTTGCAGTGATTTTCCTCCACTCCATAGATGAAGCAGAGACAGCAGGAGGAGACTCAGAGGGCATCAGGCGGGGCCACTGGGTGCCACCACTGGGCAAGCAGTGATCAGGAGAGAAGGCTAATTGCTCCAAACAATCAGCAATCCAGACATATTCACTATGAGCTGAGATGCTGCCAGGAAATGCCTGATATTAGATCCCTTAGGACTCCTTGGGCCTGGACAGATGTGCACTGTCTTGTGTCATTTTGCATTGATCCACAGAACTCAGAGCAGAACCCTGAGCAGTTAAAAGACACAATTAATCTTCTTTTCCATTTGAAGATTGTTAAATTCTACCCATGCAGCATGGCTAATGAATCAGAAAAACAAACATACGTTCTTTTTTTTTCTTCAGATACTGCAATGCTCTCAAAAAAATCGTAAAAAGCAAAATTCCTCCATCTTTGGAATCTTAAATAGATGATACCTTCCTATAATCACTCTTTAACATGTAAATTGACAAATCATCAGTTATCAGCTTGAGTCAAAAGAACAGTCTGCTCTAAATCCAGAATTAAATGCAGGTGAAAAGTTCAACTTTGAGGCCATTAATTTGGGAGATTGAATTCAAGTAGAGCAGAAGTGGCAGATGTATGGTGGGGGGAATGGTGGAAGTGAGTGATTAGTACTGGCAATGCGGAGGAAGAAGAGGTTCATACCTGTCTTGTCCTGCACCCTTCTACTCTCCTCCAACATCTGCAGACTGAGTACCACCATTTTGCACACAGATGACTCATCAGCCCTACCACTGCCTCTTTAGTCAATGCTTTCTTCCAGTTTTCTTGACAGTTTAGGGTGAACATGGATTTGGTACCTGCCTAACAAATTCTAGGGATGATTCATATTCTGAGTTAATTTTTTGGCATATATAGTCTATAAACTTCCTACTTACTGGGGGAAAAAATGGAAACAATGCCTTAGCCCTTTATTAGCTATCTGGTGGTCTCCACTGAAGACTGTCCATAGGCACAGTCATCTGCTTTGTAGGGATCACGGGACTCCCATTTCAACCTGCCTTCATCCAGATAGAAATAGGATCACACCAATTTCTGAGAGGCTATAGTGCTCTTCAGAGGCCTTTCCTTCTGGCAGCGCAAGATTGGTAGTCAGCACAAGATTGGTAGTCAGCGCTCAGAGAGAAGTGTTGATGAACATGGTTGTTTTTTTTGTTTTTCTTTTCAGGACTGAATTAAACAACAACCATTTGGGACATAAAGAAAAGCTCAAAACATTAACCATGCTCATATCGAGAAATACGAGCATTTTTCGATTGCTGCCAAATTACCTGCTTCAGTTTCCCAGATTTTTGTTTCCTTCAGTCTTTGGCTGGATCATGTGGTAGTTCTATTTTTTAAGTTTCAGGGAGCCTCCATACTGCTTTCCATAGTGGCTGTTCCAGTTTACACTCCCACCAGCAGTGTACAAGCATTCCCTTTTCTCCATGCCCTCACCTTCTGGCACTTTAAAGGAACCCAAAAACATCATCCCTGCACTGTGTGTATATAGTTAAGGGGTGGGGCATTAGGAATGGAGATAGCAACCATATCCTCCAATCAGCACCTCTATCTGGAAAGCATGAAGTGGTATGCACCTGCCATTATGTTTTTTAGGGAGCAATAAACTTGTTCATCACCCACAGGTGGGATGCTTAAAGCAAACCCTGTGTACACACTAAAAAGGAGGAGGCTTTGCCTGGCTTATGTGTGGAATATTCCACACACCATGTCCTATCCCTTAGATACTCATCTTCCTAACCTAGCATGTCCAGAGGCAGTTCCATGAAGCAGATTAGCTATCCCATGCTTACTCCTCTGCTTTCCATTAAGCAAAAGTCCTTTCTGCATGGACAAAGTCCTCAAGCGAAAGAATTTATTCTAAGATGACTTTCATTGTCTAATAAATGAAATGTCAACATGACATCAATCCATTAAATAAAAAACACAGACTAGAAACAATTTTCATACAGTTGCAGGACTAAAGTCATTCTCTAAAATGTGATAAAGGGAAGATGGATTCTCCACCATCTAGGATGTGCACCACCAGCGTTCCCAGCAGCCCTGCCCATGGTGGACAGCTTCCCTGCTGCCCCAGAGCCCTGGAGCCAGAGCAGTCACATGTAGAGCCAGACTGAATTTCAATAAATTTTACCACGTCCATGCTTCATTCAGCCATTTCTTTGTTGACCCCTTCCAAAGGCTGAACCATGTGGTACGGAGGACTGTGGCATTAGCAACAGCAACCAAAATTATAGTCTATTCAAGGTCACAAAGATTTTTCTCCAATATGTTAGTTTAAGCAAAAATATTTCCATAAAGAACACTTACCCAGTATTTCATTCTTTGGAAGTATTCTGTACAAACAAAATTGTCTCTAGCTTCACTGGGATATCATTTAGTTCTGGCCATCGTGTAGTGTCACTCAGAACCTGGCACAAACTATGTGGAGAAGGGGGGAGAGGGGAGGGAAGGGGGAAGGGTGGGGAGAGGAGAGGAGAGGAGAGGAGAGGGGAGGAAAGGGGGGAGGGGAGGGGAGAGGGGAGGACAGATGATTTGTAGGGTACAGGCAGAATGAAGCTGAAGTAGCTTTGTTGTCACATTAATGATCCTGCGCTTTCCAAGTAGCCTTTTTTTTCTAATAACTTGAAGCATTTCATGAATCTTTACTGCAGAAAGACCATGAGATACAGTTTATGAAGGGAAGAGACATAAGGATCACCCTGACCCCAGCATTCCACATGAACTCTGGCTCCAGTTCCCCTGCTAGACAACTGTGTGAGAAGGGAAAGGTAGCCGCCATGCACGGAGCACCTCAGAAGCTCATGTGTTTCCTCCAGGGTCACCTCAGTTAACCTCCACCCTGTGAGGCAGCTGCCAGGGACATTTTATGGTGGTTCCCATGGATCAAGAAAATGGCCTAGGACACTCTGTCTTGTGGATTTGGGGAGAGTAATGGAGCTCCAAGTCAATGCCTATTTCCTTCTCCATTCATGCTCACCTCTCAAATGAAATATGAGAGGGATACCTGGATGGTTTAGTTGATCGTTTGACTCTTGCTTTTGGCTAGGGTCATGATCTCAGGGCAGTGGGATCGAGCCCCATGTCAGGCTCTGCACTCATCCCAGAATCTGCTTGAGATTCTCCCTCTCCCTCTGCTCCTCCCCCTGCTTATGCTTGCTCTCTCTCTCTCTCTCTCTCTCAAGTAAATAAATAAAATATTTTTTTTAAAAAAGAAAGAAATATGAGACATAGAACTGCTATTTGGGAAAGGTAGAATGCAGGCAGGCCCAAAAAATGTAAAGCTCTTGGCATTACAAAAAGCTGTGACTTGTACGACAAACAATATTCTGAAGTGGATGTCAATTCCAGAAGACACAGAAGGGCCTGAGAGAGCACCCAGACTGACCAGCCCAAGGTGGCCTGGACATCTTTGTGCCACGGGACAATGGAAAAAATGGTATCACAATGTTGAGACATGATATTATGATTAAAAAAAAAAGGCATGGACCAGGGACTCCTTTCCACCCTGCACCAGCTGCCCAGACCATAATGCCCCTATGCCCCTCACACAACAGTCCACAAACAACTTGCAAAATTTTTCATTGATGGAAATTTCAGTAATGATTTGAGAAATCTGGAATTGACTAGATTATTTACTGTAAAGCAGAAATGGGATTTTACGATGGGAAATGAAATATTTTTAAAAATTACAATTTTGGCTTCTTTAGTAGTTTTTACAGATTGCAGCTATGAAACTTAAACATGGTTTTAGACCTTATTTTCAAAACAGGAATGTTTTTAAAGCATTATTGAAGTAGAATTGATTTTTGCCAGCTGCCCAAGGAAAGTATATGATATTCTCCTTATCACTTTGTCTTTTTAGCCCCCTCCTCTCTAAGACTACAACGTCTTACTGACCAACGCAGAAATCATAAAAAAAAATATCTTGGCCCTTTTAATTTATAAGCTTATGGTTATTACAACATTTTTTTTCCTTGTCAGAAAGCCTTTCCATGCTATTCCAGGTCCTCAGATGTGGGAACAGGGTACTGTATCAAACAGTCTTGAAAGGAGACAGGACATTAATTACCAAGACAAGAAAAACCATGGCCTAATTATCAATTAATCCTAGTCCATCTCTATTCTAGAAAAGCAGGAGACTGTGAAGGACAGAGAGCATGAGTATTCACAGCATTGTGTCCCTGCTAAGCAACAAGTGACCTATTTCAACCACTACACTAATATGTCAGGTCCAGAGAAATACTTTCTGGTTTCTACCAACTGCCTGGGGAGAAAAATAACTCTTCTTCCATTAATTTTATTTTTCTATCCCTCAGAAAGTCCTATCATATTAGGCAGATATGATTGTATTTTGAATTCCTCTGTGGGGTCTTTCCATGACATCTCCTCCCTGGGGGTTCATCAACTCATTTCTGACTGGTGAGTAAGAGTCTCCCATGACTGGATGACACTTTCTGGCTGACAGGAACTTGCATGTCCCCCTTGCTTCCATTATTTGGCAGATCCTCTAAAACAGATTTCTTTCCATTTTTTTCCAGGATCCATACCTTAGTGAAAGAAAAGATAATCAATGACAATGTTTTCATTTGCTTCAGTTGAGATGAAAGTCAAGAATAAATCTAACATTTTAGTAAGAATTTGCTCTTCCTTTTTTTAAATTCAAATGATATTTATACTACTTTTCTCCCATGAAAGGTGACTATTTATGCTCATAATTTGGATCACTGAGACATTTAGAGACAAATCAATGGAATCTTAGCTTTAATATAAGTCTTGGGTTTAAATCTAAACATTGTTGACCACCTAATGGTAGTGACCATGCAAGTGGTCTCTGAGTTGTGTTTATTCTTCCATAAAATAAGAGTACTACCTATCAAAAAGCTCCATGAGGGCAGGTAACACGGGCCATCTTGTTCACTATTGTATGCCTGGGGCCTGATGTATGATAGGCACTAAATCAATATAATTGCTGAATGTATAAAATAGTAACAGCAACTATGATAATATGACCACCTTTATATGATTTGCTGTACTAGGCTAGTGGATCAGCAATAGTATTTAACTCTCCATTATATAGAAAAATCTTTTACTAGGGAGAGAGTAAAGTAAACTATGATTCCACAACTGGAAAACTTGGTGAGAAGGATTTCCAGGGAACAAAGACCTTGGAGTCATGTGGCCCACATGAAATTCTGTCCTGAGGAAGTAAGAATTTTACACATCACCTTTTCCAGTTGTCAAATAACCATGAGCCATTCCTTAGGGAGTGATGCCCAAGTCCATTCTGGTAAAGCAGACAGGACACAAGGCCTGAAGCAATGCTCAAATCACCCAGTGTCACCAGAACCATAACTTCTCAATTTTAGGGTAGAATTACTTATAAAGACAGAAAGAAGAGAGCACCGAGGCACTCAGAAAAGACAAAGAATTCACTCCAGGTGGGGCCTGGAAGTTCCTAGGTAGACACAATATCACCCCTTCAACAAGTTTTGACCAGCATCTTATTGCAAGAGTCACATACCTTCTTGAAACTTCCTGTCAATGCTCTAGCTCACATGGAGAGTAGTGGCTCAGAATATGCAACAGATTCAGGAACAAAAAGAAACCATGGCCCCAGCCCATCATCAAAGAACAAGACAGCAGGTACCAGCACCTTGAAAAGTCTAAAATAGCTTCCCAAGATACAGGATGATAAAAACAGATTGGAATTAACTTCGGATGGTGCATATTTTTCTATGTACATATTGTTTCGAGTGCATTATATTTGTAAAACCATGGAAGAAGGATAAGTGAAAAGGTACGATAACATGGGCAGTGCCCCTGAGTCAATAGATAGAGCAAGAACCCTGGTTACATCACCAGCTTGACTCCATGAACTAGGAAATTTCTAGTAGAAAGTCAATTTTACCTTTTAGGAACTGATGAACAGCTAAAACAGAAAAACATTTGAGGAAGGCCCCTAACCCAGATGAATCAGAAAGTACCAGAAATGACCAACAGTTACCTCAGCCTCATTATAATATTAAAATTCCCTCATGGAATCCCTGGGTGGCTCAGCGGGTTAGTGCCTGCCTTTGGCCCAAGGCATGATCCTGGAGTCCCAGGATTGAGTCCCACATCGGGCTCCCTACATGGAGCCTGCTTCTCCCTCTGCCTGTGTCTCTGCCTCTGTCTGTATGTGTGTGTGTCTCATGAATAAATAAATAAAATCTTAAAAAAAAAAATTCCCTCATGAATATTCATCCCAAACTAATAAAAGGAGCTTGCTTTCCCTTGTTTGAGGAATCACGGCTTTGGAAATTATTCCCATGATCTCCTCGTTTGTACAAATTGACCTCTTGAGGTGACCCGAGTCTCTGTATATAGTTCACCAGAGAGAAGGCTCACTTGGGCCCTTGCTTTGTAACATTTCCCAGGACAAAAGCCTGAGGAGTTTCACTGAATGTTACAGGACAGTGCTGGGTCTCAAGGCTCCTGGGAGAAGTTCTGCCTATAGCTGCCACATTGCCAAGCACTCCCCTTGCTCCAAAACTTGAAGCAGCTCTGGCCTGGTTGAGTTTTAGGAGGTCTTTTTACTCTGTACACCCCTGAGGGAGACATATTCTCTGTACAAGTGAGATAAAAAGGGGGAAAAATGGGAGCCTTCTGTCTCCTGAAGAACTGCTATTCCTCACGCCTGCCCTCATCCTCCAAAGATGGGAGAACCCAGTCCCCAAGAGTACATTGCAAAGTAAAGTGCCCATTTTTATAGAAACATTCTAAAGATGTTTACCCTTCTAGGTTCGCTTCTGCTAACCACTCTCTGTCCCCCTCCCAGAGTGTCTACTCCCAGGAGCACCTGTTCCTGATGTGGGAGGTAAGGAGAGCCAACCCCACTGTGTGCACAGCATTGCAAGTCCGGCCCAGATTAAGCCTCCCTACTCCAAGACACTGATCACCCACCCATGTTCACATGAATCCTAACCAAAGCCAGGATTTGGTTCAAAGCTGTGTTTAGTGGGTTTTTTAAAGTTTCTTTTATTTTTTTAAGTAATCTCTATACCCAATGTAGGGCTCAAACCCAAACTTGGAGATCGAGAGTTGCATGCTCTTCTGATTGAGCCAGCCAGGCGCCCCTAGTGTTTCCTCTTATCAGGCACCTTGTTTCTTTCCTGTGTGCATGGCACACTTTTTCAGGAAAGGCAATTCTTTCTTGATTACTGTGTGGCAGGCTCTTTGTACTGCTTCTGTTAATGGTGTTCAACTCATACCAACCCTCCAAGGCAAATGTTATTATTTCTATTTTAAATATACAGAGGCTAAGACTCAGAGAGATTAAGTTATCTCTGGACACTCCAATGATAAAGAAGAGAACCAGGTCTGTCCAATTCTAACCCCCCCCCCCCATCTTTCACTATGCCAGGCTGTCTCTAAGAGTAGGTGGCACACACATTAATCTACTAAATGATCTAGAACACAACACATCTAAGCCAGACTTTATAAAGAAAAGACTTTATAAATGAACTAAAGAACTATCTCATCTATATCGTATGGTCATAATTGGTAGAGAAATGTTTTTAAAGTCACAGGAACAGAACTTCCAAACATAAAAAACTCATAGGGCCAGGTAAAATTTTTAAGAAAAGTTTTCCTAGCCAAAATACATTGTTATTTGGATATGTTTCTTTTGAAGGAATCTTATTTGGTCTCTTCATTAGTGGCAAACAAGGGAAAAGATAATCAAAAAAACATCATACACCCTGTCCCTTTAAGCTATAAATCCAGAAGAGTTTTTTATCTTCTAATCTAATAAGAAAAGAGAATAGTATTGATGTGCTTAGTTACACTGAAGGAAGTGAAGGCAAATCCATCAATTAGCTTAAGAACTTTATCTGCTTTAGAATTGATGAACTAACTAACAGGAAATAACTAATAAAATCATCAAGGGCATCTTTAAAGAACTATAGACACAAACATCTGGCACTAGCAGAAAGACACTCATGAGAAGGGCCACTGCAGAACTGCTATACTCTGGACTTTCATGTGGAGCTAGAGTTAAAGATGCTGATAGGCTACAGATAAGAGCACTCCACAGAGTAATCTAAGAAAGTATAGAGTGAACAGTTCTAGGGACAACCAAAAAGGAATGAAAAGTCTGTCCTAGCATGTCTTAAGGTATTTATCGAGGGAGAGCTTTAATTTTATCAGTATTCCATGATTATCTAGTCCATAAGTCTCCGCTATGTCTATTGACTTCAGAAAAGGTAAAATCCCGATTGTGACAGAGGAACCAAAGAAGACAAGACATGGTTTCTGGCCTTCAGAACCATAATCCTCTGGAAGTGCAGACAGCTGCAAGTCAACATACTTCCAGACGCAAAGAGAGGTCATTGCTTGCTAAGGAGCATCAAGAGTGTCTCCTTTAAGGAGATTCTATGTCAAAATTACAACCCAAGGATCACAGCCATGTCCAAGGCTCCATTCACTAAGACTAGTTGCTTGTGGTATAAACTACCATCGGTCAATCTTTTGATAGCTAGCCACCAACAGCAATAGACATGAATAGGAACGCTCACCATGAGACATGTTAGAATGTTTCCTACAGCATAACTTGGAATAGGCAAAAACTAGAAACTACGAAATGCTCATAAGAAGCAAAAAGGGAACAGAAACCGTGTATGCAAAGTGGGCAATAAGGCAGCAGTTAGCATATGTGAAGAATCCAGGAACATAACATTGTGTGAAAAGAATCCATGGTGAGCGAGGATACGCTGCACAAGGTCACTCTTAAAAGCCAAGAATGGAAAATATCCAGCTGTGTGCCGTTCAATGACAAAAGAGCAAACCATCACACAATGAGCCAAGTACTTGAAAGGATACTCTTCTGAAGAAGACATACAGATGGCAACAAGCACACGAGAAGGTGTTCCACATCATTATTCATCAGGGAAATACAAATTAAAACCACAATGAGTTTACCACCTCACACCCACTAGGATGGCTGGCTATAATCAAAACAATGGAAAATAAAACTGTTGGCAAAGGATGCGGAGAAATCAAAATCTTCATCCATTGCTAGTGGGAATACAAAACGGTTCAGCCAGTGTAGAAAACCGTTTGGTGGTTCTTCAAAAATTTGAACCTAGACTTACTGTGGTTCAAATCCTGAAGCACAGATCCCAAATGACTAAAACCAGGTGTGTAAATAAAAACTTTCATGTGGATGTTAATAGCAGCACTATTTACATTAGCCAAAAGGCAGGAACAACCCCAAAAAAGTTTGGAAAGACTATTCTTAATATCAGCCAAAAGCAAACACCTGTGAGATTTGGAATTCTGGTGTACTTCCAGCATGCTGAGGTCAGCAAACTGTACTTCCCAAAAGATCTTCGCATGTGATGCTTATCCCCTCAGCACATACTGAAATTAGGACATCCAGCAAACTCACAATTTTCTCATTTCAGACATCTAAATCTCACAACCTAAGTCAGCCTAACAATGTATTTTAGGCTTCAGGTTATACTGATCTCATAAAAGGGATGTTTTTACATCTTCAGAGGTGGACTGTCTCCAAACCTCTCTTTCACTGGCCTGATGCTGATGAATTATGTTCATGTGTTTAGCTTCTAAGGAGGTCATCAGAACATGCGAATCCCTGGAGATGGCATCTGTTTCTAGATCCTTGCTAAATCTCCACTGTTGACCCTTTTCCATCAACCTCAAAGGTTCAACTACATAAATTGTATGACCCATAGGTGGCACATGGGCAGTCTATATGTCACATGTCACTCACTGCCTCTCTTCTTCAAATCAGAGGTCTGTTTTGTCACTTTAAAAACTCAATAGGGAATCCAAGAAGGCCTGATGGGATTTTGTTGAGCACAAGAGGACAATGCCTAGAACCCAAGAGCCCTACTGGTTCTCTCCTACTGCTTGGCTGTGCTTCTGCTCACTTTCAGACCTGCAGCAAGGCAACGTGTCCCCACATCTCCCCTAGTTCTTCCAGTCCATACCACTGTCACAGGGGAGGTGAGCTTCCTAAAGTCACCCATTCTAATAAGGAGCAGAAGGGATACTGATGAGTTCTAAGAGCAGCAGGAATTGTCAGGCACCACCTATTTAACAAAGAGCCGGACACACTTGCTTTTGTGAGATGGAGTCCACTTGTAATCCATGTCTCACTTTTAAATAGATGCAGAAGTTGAGGGTTTTAAAAGGTAACTTACATTTGCATGGCTCTGAAATGATGCTCCCCTTCTCGCTGAAAAGGGTGTGGAGTACTTACAGTCACTTTACCATTCACCACGCAGAGATCTGAGCCAGGAGCTCATCGAAGGTGATAGATTCACATCGTACTTTTTTTGGCTCCCACAAAAGTAAAATCATTTATTCTTATATATAACTTTTCTCTACTTTTCCCTGACAGAGATTAGAGAAATAAGCAAAAGGCATCGGTCAATCCCCAAGCATGTATTGATTATCTGCCATGGACCCGGCAGTTATCTGGATCCTGGAGTCAGAGAATGAGTTACCTGCCAGCAAAGACTGTAGACTCTGGCAGAAGGACAACAAAGATGTACCCGGTCAATCAATAATCACCCACTGAACACTATATGTGGGAAGCACTAGGCTGAGAACTGGAGATTCAAAGACCCACAGATGGCAGACCCTTAAGATTTTCCATCTGCAAAGAGAGAAGGCCAGACTGGACAGAGAGGAGCCATTAAACTCAGGGAAGTAATGAGAGCCCTATAGCCGAGTTGGCTAGTATAGAAATGTCTCGAGAATAGCCCATTGTAGATTGATAATGGTGAGCCTTTGTAGCTATGTAGTATCTTACTATGGTTGAGCAAAAGCCAAAAACAAGTTAAATAGAACTTTTCAGAGGAAAAAAACACAAGATCACAAATGCTCAGTCCTTTTACTAGACTTCACCCTGCACACTGGCATTTCAAATAATTGTGTTAGTTATTTATCACTGCCTAACAGCCTACCCCAAAACCAAGGGGCCTGAAACAACGTTTATATTTTGCTCATAATTCTATTGGGTCCAGGCTCAGCTGAGAAGTTCTTCTGCTTGTCTTGATTGTGATTATTTATGTGGCTGTCCAACCTCAGGGCTGGCTCATCTGGGGGGTCTCATCTGGAAGATGATGTCAGTCCAGGAGTCTCTCCCTTAGGAGGCTATTCCAAACTTCCTCACACAAAGGCAGCACCATTCAAGCAGGGGCAGGAAGCTGCAATGAATGTCTCTTGGGGCCTGGGATCAGATGTCACAAATAGTACCCAGTCCACATTCTTTTGGTCAAAGCCAGTCATGAAGCCATTCCAGGTATACAAATTGTTGGGGGAGGGGAGGACTCTACCTCTTAATAAGGGTTAGCAAGGCCATATATTGCACAGAGGTGTGTGTGTAGGAAACAAGGAATTATTCTAGCAACTACCACTCTAACAATGTCTTAACCCACACAACTCCAAATATCTAGCTTTCACAACATCTGAAGTATTCCTTCCTTCTACTTTCACTTAACTCGTCTACATATTCCTGACTTCATCCAAAAAGCTCCAAACTCAGGGCCCCTGGGTGGCTCAGTCAGTCAGGTGTCTGTCTTCGACTCAGGTCATGATCCCGGGATCCTGGGATGGAGCCCCCACATTGGGGTCCCTGCTCAGCGAGGAGCCTACTCCTCCTCCTCCCTCCCCTAGCTTGTGCTCTTTCTCTCAATCCCTATCACTCACTTTCTCTCTCAAATAAATAAAGGCTTAAAAAAAAAGAAATCTCCAAAATCTGAATATGCTAGTTTTATCAATAAGTGTGTTTACAGTAGCATCATAACTTATATAACTTATTAACATTATTAATAACTTTTTTCATCTCACAGGCTCAGTACAATACTCTTCATATGTGGATTATTAAAATATATAATTATAAGGATAATGAGAAGCATATTCCTTGTTCCCATATCTCTCCTCTCTACTAGGACCGGCATTTGACGACTTCTGACGAACATAACAATTTTTATATTTGACATCAATTTCATAATTAAAATTATGAGTCCTATGTAATCAAGTTAAAAACTCTCTGAAACATGTGAGTCCTCATGGAGACCCTCCTCATCAGATACTTGAAGGTAAGTGACTGGTGAGAAAATCAGTTATCCTGATTTGTATAGTACAATGTGCAGTTTGGGGTCCTAAACAAGAGATGGAAGAAAAAACACTGGAATGAGGAGTTTTTAAAACCTCCTAATTAGGGGCACCTGGGTGGCTCAGGCCTGCCTTCAGCTCAGGTCATGATCCTGGGGTCCTGGGATCGGGCCCTGCATCAGGCTCCCTGCTCAACAGAGAGTCTGCTTCTCCTTTTCTCTCTTCCTCTGCCTCTTCCCCTGCTTGTGCTTGCTCTGTCTCAAATAAATAAATAAAATCTTAAAAATAAAATAAAATAAAAATAATATATCCTAATTAAAGAAAATCTGCTTTGCTTTTCCTTTATAACTCAAACTGACTATAACATTTTAAGCATAATGACGTGAACTTACTATTGAACAAGAGATGATTAGCCTAAAAACATAAACAAACAAACCAGTAAACGACCTTCAAATGCTCTTCTGAGATCATTTTATCACAATTGTTTATGCTGGAAAAGAGAGAGAGTCCAGGTGATACAATCAAAACTCCTGTTAGGAGAGGCAGCTTGAGTAGTATCCTCTCACCCCATCATGTCCATGAACAGACCCCTTTGCGGCTCAACCTACTTCAAGGTCACTGGACAAGATTCTGAGACAGGCTTCCCTGATTCCCCTTGGCAGACTGAGGCAGTTTTTCTACTCTGTGATTGATCGCAGCATTACCTGGATATTCTTAGTCCAAACTCTCGTGTGAAAGTCTTGAATAATTTGCAACTCCTGCCATGAGCTCCACACCTGATTTATTACACACCGTCATCGCAGCTGCCTGTCTGTGTACCGAGGCAACCCATAGCAAGAGCTCACAGAGTGCGGGAAGGCCCCATCCCCACACAGAATCCTCAATAAGATGGACAGTGGAATTAGATCCTATGTGGCAAAAACTTCAAACTAAGCACACCTGGTTTCCTGTTAGCAGCTTAGTATTGACCCAACCAAGCCTCCACTCCTCCTTTGCCCAAGATCCTCCCTTTCTTTTATAATTCTCTCTCACCTCTGTTCTACCAAATGCTTGAACCACCATAAAATTATCCCCCACTTTGTTCTATTGCAAATAACCCCACTTGGAAATGAGCTGAATGCGAGAAACCACCCAAACCAATAGAAGAATGCAAATGGGCAAGACCTGAATTTCAACCAGTACAAAACAACAGCCAATACTCATTCAGAATTATCTAGGAAGCATTTCTCCCAAAATAACCTAGCTGTTAGCTCATGGCGTAAGTGCTCCTGTTTTTGAGCTAGTGGTGTCACTGCCACTAATCAGCTCCCATTATGTGTGAAAGATTACCACGTATTCTCCTTTATCATAGTTTTGTTTCATTTAAGAATAGCCTTCCCACAAAACATGCAAAGACATTCTGCCCCTGAATTGTACACTTGAAATGGATTAATCATATGGCATGTGAATTATATCTCAGAAAAGGTGAGAGAGGGGTTGAGATTCTTACTTGTCATGTTTTCTCTCAGGGCTGCTGAATGCTGATTCTTAGAGGGAGGTGATTAAGCCTCCCCACCCCCCAGACTCCAGAGTGCAGGAACCCAGATGCCTGCAGAGGCTGGGGGAGTGGACTCTATGATTACCTAAAACCCCAATGGGAAATGTGGAAGTTCACCTGTGATGTGTCGAATGCTTGAGTACTCCCCAAATTCATACCTTGAGTCCTAACCCACAGTGTGAGCTACACAGTGACATGGTCTTCGGGAGGTAATTAAATTTAGACGAGGTCATAAGAGTGGAGCCCCCATGTTGGGATTTACGTCCTTACAAGAAGAAAGCAAAGCGCTCTCTCTCCACCATGGGAGGACATAGCAAGAAGGTGGCCACCTGAAAGCCAGGAAGAATCTGCCAACCAGGAACTGAATCTGCCAACACCTTGATCTTGGACATTCTAGGTGTTGTGCACAAGATTGCGAATCCGAGAAACCACCAAGGAGCCGACACCGATGCAAACACACGAGGGTTTATTTACAAGCTCGAGCTTGGGTCCAAGTATACCTGACACAGCGGAGCAAGGACTTGGACCCCGAGGTGGGTTTCAGCTTAGTTTTAAGGGCTGCTCTAGGGGACCTCCAGAAGGGGTGGAGGAATTTCTCAAGTTCTGTTTACATTCTGATATGGGGCTTTCTAGGGCATTAAGCTGTAAGCTGTTTTCTTCCTGTAACTGAAGTAATGTGAATTTCAGCTCTTATTCACAGGGGCCTGGGATGGCTGTACTTGTGCTAACGCTGAACTTAAAGTGGAATGGCCTTAATTTTTTCGGCCTCCACATTTCCCCCTCTCAGAGGAACCTAAGGAAGGACCCAATCATGGGTCCAGGTTGCTCTCAGAGTGAGCCAGGGGGAATGATTAAACAAGGATTTGAACCAACCTTGTTGCTGTTCTTGCTCCCATTTACATTTCAGTGAAGAAACAACATCCTAGTTTAAGGCAGCATATAACTACCCCCCCTACCCTTTGTTGTAAGAAGACTAAATCTAATCCCCTTCTATTTTGAAGGACAACCTCAGATTAGGAGTCTTGGAGGTGGGAAATAAGTGAGAACTGCGCAGTCTTAGCTTTAGGGGATTGTCCTTGTCTGGTTGGCTTTTCCATTCTGGAACAAAGTCCTTGAGAACGGCATGTGGGTCAGCTGGCTGGATGCGGGTGTAGTGGACCCAGGGAGTAATCCCGTCGACCTTGAGAGCGGTGGGAGCGGTCAGGGTCATGATGTAGGGTCCCTTCCAGCGAGGCTGAAGTGTTTGGTGTTGGTATCTCCACACGTACACCCAGTCACCTGGCCGATATCGATGAGGGCCTGGGGGTGGCCCAGTCTCGTAGAGGGCCCTCAGTTTAGGCCACACCTGCTCATGGGTTCGTTGTAACATTTGGAGGGAGACAAGAAATTGGTGATCATCAAATTCAGCAGGCACCTTGGGTTTTAAACTGGGGATAATAGGTAGAGGAAGACCGAACATGATCTCGTAGGAAGTCAGTCCCATCTTATATGGGGAATTCCTCACCCTATATAGGGCGAAGGGAAGGAGAGTCACCCAGTCCCCACTAGTCTCCAGGGCTAATTTAGTTAAGGTCTCCTTTAATGTTCTGTTCATCCTCTCTACCTGTCCTGAGCTCTGGGGCCTATATGCACAATGTAATTTCCAATCTGCCCCAAGTACTAGTGCCACTCTCCGTGTTACCTTAGAGACGAATCCTGGGCCGTTGTCTGATCCAAACTTAACAGGAAAACCATACCTCGGTAAGATGTCTTCCAGCAGTTTCTTGGTCACGGTCTGTGCTGTTTCATGTTTGGTGGGAAATGCCTCTGTCCATCCTGAAGAAGTATCTACAAACACTAGTAAATACCTGTATCCATATTTTCCAGGTTTTACCTCAATAAAGTCCACTTCCCAATAGGTTCCTGGGCAGTCCCCTTGGAGCCGGGTTAGAACCATGGGCGGTGGCATTAGTTAACTGGCATGTGTGGCAGCTCACCACAATCTGCTCCATCTTTGCTCCAGAGTCTTTAATAGTGATCTTTGCATGTCGTATGAGGTCTTCCATCTTCCTTGTTCCCATATGAGTACTCTGATGCATTTTGGATCAGGCTTCACCATCCTAGTTCCTCTGGCAGGATGATGCTGGAGTCCACGGCCCTCCACCAGCCACGCAAGCACTGGGTCATGGGCAAGCATTTGATCCAGTGTAAATCAGCATCAGTATGGTTGGGGGTGTCGGGCAGGGTCAGTGCCCCCAGATCGGGTCTCCGTTTCCATGGTTACAGCTGCCCCCGCGTATCCGATTCCTTCTCAGACGAAACTGCTGCCATCCGTGTACCAGGTGGCATCCGCATTCGGCATTGGCTGGTCCTGGAGATCAGCTCTGATTCCATGCACCTGTGCCAAAATTTCTTGACAGTCATGCAGACAGGGGTCCCAGTCTGGGTTAGGGACACGAGAGGCATGGGGTACTGGCAGACCCTGACACGGTCGGCCCCCAGCTTTAGTTTTGGCTGGTCAGTGCCAGGCCAGCCCAATTCCCCCAGGTTCTGCCCACGCTTGGGGAAGTTCCTGCAGCCAACAGTCAATGTCAGTCATTGGGGCTGAGGGCGTTTGGTAGAGACAATATTTGTCTTCTGAACTCAGGACAAGCACCTGAATTGGGTGCCCCTCTTTGTTGAGGATTTTTGCCCCTTCGGGGTGGAAGCGAATTTGTGCCCCCATCTTGGTGAGCAAATCCCAACCTAACAACGGGTAGGGGCACTCAGGGATGACCATGAAGGAGTGGGATACCCGGCCCATGCTGAGATCCACAGTTCTTCAGGTAGTCCATGAGTACTGTTTGGTGCCCGTGGTCCCTTGCATAAAGTCTTGCTTGCCAATTTCTCTTGGGGTTGTAATAAAACTGAGTGTTGTGCCCCAGTGTTCACTAGGAATTCAACAGGTTTCCCCTCCACTTTAAGAGTTACCCTGGACTCGGGAGGGGTGCCAAACCCCAACTGCCCTAATCGTCCAGGTCCTCCATTTCTAAGATCTTGGCAGGGGCCTTAGATCTTTTGTTAGGGAAGCTTTTCACCCAGTGGCCCTCTTCTTTGCAATAAGCACATTGGTTTTTGTTCAGCTTAGGGTGCTCCTGATGGGGACCAGGGCCATCCTCCTTACCTGTCCCTGAAGCCAGCTTCTTGAGGTGCCTCTGTCTTTCCTGTGGGTCATCCATGGTTGTGGCCAGCAGGATCTTGGCCAGGTTTCAGGTCTGCTGGTCACTTAGTTTGGTTTGTTGTTCTTCCAGACTTTCTCTATTATTATAGACTCATTCTGCTACTATCACTAAGTCCTGCAAGCTCTTCTCTCCCAGTCTCTCTACTCTTTGCAATTTCTTTTTAATGTCGGAGTGGCCTGGTTAACAAAAGCCATGATAATTGCAGCCTTTGTTTCCGGGGCTTCTGGGTTCATAGGGGTGTACTGCCTAAAAGCCTCTATGACTCTCTCTAAGAAGGCTGCTGGACTCTCATCCTTACCCTGTCTCATAGCATAGACCTTGGCCAGATTGGTAGGCTTGCACGTGTCAGCCTGGAGACCTGCCCCTAGAGTCTAGCGGTGGACCCGGGGTCTCTCCTTACCTTCAGCTGAGTTGTGCTTTTTGGGGGGTAAAAAGGGTTTTAGCCAAGGAGGGGAATTTTCGGTCATGTCCTGCCAGGCCAGGATGTTGGGCACCTGGTCAGGGTGGCCGTCCGGTTTGTCCCTGAAGATCATGGCCTTAACCTGTAAGATAATAGGTAGGTGGAAAGTTCCTTCTAGGGCCATCCCACGTCAAAGTTTGGCCATTCTGTTATGCAATAAATTTGAAATCTCCATCTCCTTATGTAAACAGTTATGACAGTTAACAAAGACACAGCAACACAGACAAATGCACAAACAGTTAACAAGGACATAGTAACACAGACAAACGTTCCAGTGCGGCCACAGAGACAAAACAGAAAGTAACCCGAAGGGCTGGCAGCCGGCCCTCCTTACAGATGAGGACCCCGTCCTCCGGGGGGCAAGGGATGTCTTCTCAAGACCCCCTGTCGACAGCCTGCCAGCGCGTCCACCTAAGCCAATGTCGACCCAATACAGATTGGAATTCCTACAGGTAAAAGTACAGTTTAGAGCTCTCAGAAAATATGCGCCCAAAAGGTGGAAAAAGTTGAGTGCACTCACACACATGAAACCCTCCGGATGGGGTCCTGGGGGTTTCTCGGATCCTGGACAAGCCCCCAGATGTTGTGCCCAAGATTGCGAATCTGAGAAACCACCAAGGAGCCGACACTGATGCAAAGACACGAGGGTTTATTTACAAGCTCGAGCTTGGGTCCAAGTATACCTGACACAGCAGAGCAGGGACTTGGACCCCGAGGTGGGTTCCAGCTTAGTTTTATGGGCTGCTCTAGGGGACCTCCAGAAGGGGTGGAGGAATTTCTCAAGTTCTGTTTACATTCTGATATGGGGCTTTCAAGGGCATTGAGCTCTGTTTTCATTCTAATAGGGGCTTCTTGCCCTTGGCTTGAGCTCTGTTCTCATTCTAATATGGGGCTTTCTAGGGCATTAAGCTGTAAGCTGTTTTTTTCCTGTAACTGAAGTAATGTAAATTTCAGTTCTTATTCACAGGGGCCTGGGATGGCTGTACTTGTGCTAATGCTGAACTTAAAGTGAAATGGCCTTAATTTTCTCGGCCTCCGCACTAGGCTCCAGAATTATTAGAAATAAATGGTTGTTTTTTTAGCCATCCAGTCTATGGTACTTCGTTAAAGCAGCCCAAGCAGATTGATACGTCATTACCTGACATTCTAGAAGAATATAGCCTTCTTTATGCTTAGACACCTTTACCTAAGTTGTCAGGCATGGAGTTGTTCATAAAGTTCTTAGTACTTGAAAATCTTTGGCCCAAAGAACAAACAGAAGACACCTCTATCTTAAAAGTCTGTACTATTTCAGAATCCTCTTTAGATAGGTTTTGTAGGAAGAAAATGACACAGGCTTTTAAGATGTCCTGAACAGAGCTGGAGAAAAAAGTCATTTAAGGTCAAGTTAATGAAGGAAAAGTTCCTGGGGAGATTTTAACTCAATTTCATGAAACATGGCAGTCACTAGGTGTTTAATTAGCTCCTGCATCTTGATACGCCTGCCCTCCCCTCTAACACCAAACACAGCTCACTTGAAATATTCTCTGAGGTGATCCTGAAGAAGGCAGATAAATTTGAGACTGGCTTAGAGCCTGACTCCAATTTTGGTCTCTAAACTAATGGGTTACAATCCTATCCATAGTTATTTAATGAATACAAAGTTATCTATTAAATTCTGTGTTTCTAAGGTTTTTTTTTTCTCCTTTTGACTAGGGAATAAAACTCTTTTTAAACTTTATGAAAGGAACCTGCCACATCCATACCAAAACTGGTCAGAATTCTTGCTATTCTCTGAAGAGGTCATTCACCACCCAAGACCCTACACCACCCCACACTAATTTCATTTTCGAAAAAATTTAAATAATTACTAGTAACAACTGAGACCCTTTATGAAGAATAAAATGGCCTGCATATTTTAAATCATGAGAAACAAAGGATGCTATATTTAAAAGGCCACAGTGATTACAGATGGAAGAAAACATAGCCGTGTTTCTCCTCATTGTTCATTTTAACAGTGAAAAGCACACCAACGCTTCCTTAGTGAGATGCTGGGCACACAGGAGGTCTGTAATGAGGAGAAGGAGGAAGGAATAAGAGAGAATGACCAGATGCCTAAAGCAATATCTAAAGGAATATAGTCATCAAAAGTCATCATTATAACCAGCACAAATCTCCCTAGAAAATGCTCATCACAAAGAGCTTATATGGGGGAGAGAAAGGAGTTTTGGCTTGAAGTCACAAGGAAAGGTCCATAGCGATAATTCTCTGACAGAAGGGAGATGAGAATTAAAGGTGGCAAAACATAAGAGCATAGCACAAAGGCAAGAATGTGCAGGGTGTCACAGGGGTGGGCAAGTGGCTCTATCAGTAGGAAACCAGGAATTCAATGGTGGAAGAGGCTAGAGAGGCTGGTTGGGGTAGGGTGAGAGGGGTCTTGAATGTTATGCTTAGGATAGCAACTGCATCCTACACTGAACAGCCATCAGCACATCCAGTAGCCTTGCCTATATAAACAGGGCCTGAGGAAAGGGTCTCTGGAGACAAGATAATATGATCAGATACGTGCTTTAGAAAGACAACTCTCCTAACAAAGCATAGGGTGGCACAGAGCACAGAAGGCACACAAAATTGTAGCAGCAATAATACATTGCTGCTCAGGGGTTCCCCCAGAGAATGTGTGGTACCTCCATAGAGTGAAATGTCAAGGCAGGCATTAAAAATCATTGTCTTAAAAAAAATGTAATGCTACTTGGAAAAAGAACATGTATATGATATTAAAAGAAAAAAAGCAGAATACTAAACTCTATTATGATGCTTCCAATTTAATTTTTTTAATTATTCAAGATAAACATAAAAGGGTTAGTGATAAATACACCATATGGAGTTCCACTTCCAGGATGACAATGTGAGAAGCTCCATGGACCCACTCCCTAGTGAAACCAGCAAAGCTGGTAGAAACAAGCCTTAAAAAGTAAAGGTATCTAGAAATTGTCCTCAGGGCAGGTAACAAATGAAGAAACATATATTCAAGAAACTTTCTGAAACAATGTATGAATAGTGTGGCATCTAGGCCACAAACTATTCCCTCCTTCACCACCAGAATCCCCAGATTGATTTAAAGGAAGGTCTACTGCAGTTGGGCATGGCCAAGAAGATCTGGGGCCCCTTTTACCTCTGTTCAATCAAAGCTTACACTATCTCACCAAGAGGGATAGGCTGTCTGCATTTCTCATTTCTTTCAACCCCAGGTTATTAAAGAGGTTATATTCCTGTTAAGTGTGGCCAAGAGATCAGGACCTTCCTCCTCTGATACAGACACTGCCCACAAAATGGAGGTTCCACTGAAAGCATGACAGACTGAGAATCTGGGGGGCCCATGCCACCCTCACTGTGGCTCACCTGTGGACCAGCTCCCAGCCTTCTGAGAGGCAAGCTGAGAGTACCAGCGTCTACTATCTCTCCCTGTGCCCAGAATATGGCTCAGAGAGTTTGCCCAGGAGGAGCTGGAGTCCATAAGAAAAAGGAGCTCCAGAATTCTCCACCAAGGATGTGGGCAAGTTCCAGTCAAAGGTGCTCAAGACAATAATAGCTCCTCTTATTTAAGATGGACAAGTTGAGCCATTGACCAGCTAGTTCACCAGAGAGATCCAGGGAAAGAGGCCACCAAGAGCCATCCCAGGGTTCAAACAAACCTTAAAGACTAGCCTAAAAAAATTACCTCTACCCAAATGTAATTGGATTAGACTGTTGAACAAGCGATGCCCAGCACACTGGGGAAAACAGTAGAGAAATCACAAGGTAATTAGTGGAACCAAATGGCATGAGTGGGAAGAAAAGTAATGCCAAAATGCAGCAGACAGATTAGCAGAGAAATGATGGAAAGGCAAAACTACCACCATCCCAGGAGGATTGTACACATGCCTGGGCTAACCCTCTGAAGATTCATACAGCTTCACACTGTGGAAGAAATAGATTTCACAAGAACAGCCCAGCCAAGTCACACAACAAATAAACAAGCTAATGACAACAAGCCCAGAAAGCAGGGAGGGAAATCGGTACCCAGAGTTGCTACAATATGTTACCTAAAATGTGCAGTTTTCAACAACAAAATATAAGAAATGCAAAGAAATAAGGATGGGGGCACCTGGGTGGCTGTCAGTTAAGCATCTGCCTTCAGCTCAGGTCATGAGCCCAGGGTCCTGAGATGGACCCCCACTCGGCCTCCCTGCTTGGCAGGGAGTCTGCTTCTCCCTCTACCTCTTTCCCTCACCCCAACTTGTGCTTTCTCTCTCTCTCATTCTCTCTCTGTCTCCAATGAATAAATAAAACCTTTAAAGAAAAAAAAAAAGAAATATGGATAGGAACACAAACTCAGGCAAAAAATAAAAAAAGCAGGCAACAGAAATTGCCTTTGAGAAGGACCAGCCATCAGGTTTAATAGACAAAAAATCTTCAAAACAGCCGTGAAAAAAAACATGCAAAAATGGATATAGATCATGCTTAAAGAAGTAAAGTACAGGGATCCCTGGGTGGCGCAGCGGTTTGGTGCCTGCCTTTGGCCCAGGGCGCGATCCTGGAGACCCGGGATCGAATCCCACGTCGGGCTCCCGGTGCATGGAGCCTGCTTCTCCCTCTTCCTGTGTGTCTCTGCCTCTCTCTCTCTGTGTGTGACTATCATAAATAAATTAAAATTTAAAAAAAAAAAAAAAGAAGTAAAGTACAGTATGAAGACCATGTCTCACCAAATAGAGAATGCCAATCAAGAGGCAGAAATTATTTAGGAAAAAAAAAAAAGAGAGAATTCTGGTGTTGAAAAGTACCATAATAAAATTATTAGTTCATTGGAGGGGTTCAACGGTAGATTTGAACTGGCAGACAGGAGTCATGAGAAATTTTGAAAATAGATGGAGAGAGATTGTATAATCTGAAAAACTTCAAAAATTGAAAGCAGAAAAATGAACAGAGCCTCAGAAACTTGGAATACCATAATGGATACCAATATATGTGTACTCCAGAAGAGAGGAGAGATAATGGAGCAGAAAAATTATTCTAAGGAATTAATGGCTGAAATTGTTCTAAATTTGTTGAAAAGTCTTAATCTGCACATCCAAGGAGACCAACAAACTCTGAATGGGATAAACCATATTAAAATTCTGAAGGTCAAATGTAAAGAGAACATCTTGAAAGCAGCAAGATAAACACACTCTAGGATATATGTTGGATGTGGTTATCTGTAAGAGGAAGGGGGCTGGATGTTGTCTAGATTATTTTTTATGCTTTTCTTTATTTTCTCCTTTTAAAAATTAGCATGTATTGCTTTTAAATTAAAAATCCTGTTAAAATATACTATTAAATTAAAATAAATGAATAGATTATTTCAGTGTTCTGAATGTAAGGTGGTGAGAACATGGTTGGAAATGGAATTGGTGGGGAAATTGGTGTGCTATTCATGGCCATGTGGAGTGTACTGTGTCCTCTTGGTCTGGCTGGATGCCTGTCCAATTGCTATCAACTTTCCTTGACTTTAAGATAAGAACTACATAATATACTTGAATTGCACCATGCTAAAAATAAAAACCAGCTAGTAAAAACAAAATCTATGACACTGATGATGATGGATGGGAGGAAATATAAACTAGAAAATGTATAGGAAGCTAAATACTGTCTTTACAAAGCTCTCTGTTTTTTCATGCCAGTGTCCACATGAAAATAGGTTCTTACTAAGACATCTCTGATTTCTCTTTTTCTTTCTTTTTCCTTTTTATTTTTTTTTTTAAGAGAGATAGATGGGGCAGAGGGAGAGAGAGAGAGAATCTTAAGCAGGCTCTACATACAGCTTGGATCCTGGCATGGAGCTGGATCTCACAAACCTGAGATCATGACCTGAGCTGAAACCAAGAGTCAGATGGTTAACTGCCTGTGTCACCCAGTCACCCCAGTCATCGTGATTTCTTTCCATAGTCTTCCTCAAGCTTATCCCACAATTATTGCTTCAGTGCGATAGCCATTCTCAGTCTCTCCACGGAAGCTATCACTTGGAGATGCCCTGATTTCCACTTTTACTAACCTTTGAATGTTAGGTCCATGATCCTCAATTTGTGTTATTGTTATTGTTTTTATTACACAGATAGTTGCCTCATAAAATAGTTTCAAATACTATTTGGTCAGGCTCCTCTAAGTAGTGACATAAATACTCAGGTATTATTGCATATGTTCCAATGTTTCCTTTGGAAACAGAGAATATAATCTCAAGAGCATAAAAGAAAAATCAAGTAGACCCAGAGACCTTCAGCAGATCCTCAGTAATTCTTTTTGCCCTGAGTCCTGCTTCCCAAAACATGTGATCCTTCTTAGGGATTCCAACACAATCTTGTGGATCAGATTCAAGAGGCTGGAAATCCTGATGAATTTTGTGTGCAATTATAGGTGAGTGTGTGTGGATGAGTGAGATTCATTTTTATGTGATACAATCCATGCCTTTCATCTGATTCTCAAAAATATTCATTACCTGGAAAGGCCAAGAATTTCAGCTCTATAATGACCTCAACTCTAAGTTATTTCTTCTCGTAGTCTCAAATCACTTTAGTAATTCTTGAATATACACAAAATGGCAGCATGAAAAGTTTTGAGAATTTCTCAGAGACTCAAGAATAGAAGTCAATTAAATATAGAATAATCCACTAAAATGATCTGAGATATATTCTATATTCAAATAATTAAGAATTCAAGAAGTTTATTTCATCAGGAGCAATCAGGAATATAAAAATATGAAAATGGAACAAAGTTTCTTTTCAAAATTTTCTTTTAAATTAAGGAAAATTTTAATTAAAGGGTATTGGTAGGATCAGTCTCTAAAAAGTGGGAAAGAAGGCACCAGGTGGAACAGGATGGTTTCAAGAAACCTCATGTAAAATAAGCACCTAAAAGCAGTCTGATGATGAGAAGGTAGATGGTAGAGAAAGGAAGGACAAGAAAAGACTGGAAAAAATATTTTACACTCTTAGTTCATCTGGGTTACTCTAACAGAATACCATGGAATAAATGGCTGTTAAACAACAAATTTATTTTTCATAATTCTGGATGCCAGCAAGTCTAAGATCAAAGTGTAGATTCAGTGTCTGATGAGATCCCACTTCCTGGTGCATAAAGGGTCACCCTCAGGTTGTTCTCCCATGGCAAAAAAGGGTGAAGGAGCTCTCTGGGGTCTCTTATAAGGACACTTATCCCACTCATGAGGGTTCCATCCCCATGACTAAATCATTTCTGAAAGAGCCCCACCTCTAAATATCATATTGGATGGGGATTAGGTTTCAAATTATGAATTCTGGAGAGTTACAAATGTTTAGTCTATTGCACCTACCAAGGAAAAAAAAGGAACACTATACAAGCAGATAGTTAATGTTCCCTACTTTCTCCTCATACCTAGGACTAGTCTTCGTCTCTATGATTATTTTCCAGGTTCCTCATCTTTCTCCTCAGCTTGATTAACTTCTATTTATAAACACATCAAGTTATTTAGAAATACACAATGGATGAATTTCTTATTTAGAAGAGTCTTAGAAAAAAATTTGACTCTCCTTTTAGTTTTATGGGAGGAACCCAATTTTCTTTGCTGGATATTCCAATACTAAGCATAAAGCTTTTTCCACTGACACTTCAAGGACCTGAGAGTACTCAGGTAATAAAAGGTTTTCTATCTTGAGAGCAATAGAGGACCATAAGGGTTGTCTTAGTTCTCTAGCAGTGACTAGGACCAAACCATCAGAAGCACAACTCCATGATCTATAGTCACATGAATACTTTAATATCTTCTCTGAAATGGTTCAGAACTGGTACTTTGAGGGCAATAAGTGATTGCCATTGTGTTTTATGACATTTCCTCTCTTGATTTGCTCATTATGAACTTGGTTTTATTTTTGGTCTTTGCAGATGTCTTATTTCTCTCCATTTTCCCTGATCATTTGTCCTAAATGTAGGCCATTCTATTTTTCTCTTGGTACATCTGCCACCTGTGATTCTTCCTTTTCTCATTTCCAAGTCTCATTTCCCTAATCAGTGTGTCTCCTGCCTTGATCATGAGATCTGTTACTCACAAGAGACTTTAGGCATCTTCTCTTTTGTTCTGTCTGAAGGCTGGCAAAGGCTCTTGGTTTTCTTGCCAAAACGTACTTCGTAGAATGAAAAACTAGAAGGAGGTCTGTGAAACTCTGTGCTTATTTTCTTTTTGTAAGGATTATCTTCTCTGGTGTGTCTTTGAGGTTATTTGGTGTTTTTTTGTTTTTTTTTTTTTTTCCAACTTAGAAATATCCAAAGAAGAGTTCATCCTGCCCAACATGCTTCCCAAGCCTGCAGGAGGAGTTCAGTAAGTGGTTGTTGACTGGCTTACTGATCCTTTAAGAACACCCTTAGTATCAGAAAAGTTATCTGAAGTTCTAACCTAGAATTGTTTCTACTTCAACTCTTTTCCCACTAATTACTTTAAGTACTTTCCTTCTCAACAATCTAGTTCATGGAGCTCTATTCCCCATTGTCTCATTCTCCCTTCATTTCTGTTCAGTTAAATATTTAAGTGCCTCATAAGCCCATCGTGTGATTTATGTGCTTTTCCTTTTTATTTTTATGCTGTTCTATGTTCTGAAGACTTATCTTTATAAACTGTAATGTCTCTGGTTCCCTGAGGATCAGCAGACACGCTAACATGGTATAAGGGACTGAAATCTCAAGGAAGCAGGAGAAAGGGAGAAAGAAAGCAGAGAAGGAGATAGAGCAGACAGGGAGGGAAGTGTCACTCATCAGACCACCACGTACCAGCAAGCACAGCCAATGACTCAATCATACAGGATAATTTTAGAGATGCCAATTATACCACCACTTCTCAGGAAAGTATGGGAGTGCAGGAGGAAAAAGAATTTGCCTGCTGACCCCTTATATTTTCTTACTCTCCCACTGGTGTTGATTCACCCACACTTTTCCAGTTACATCATCCAATGCTTATGGCAACTACAGGAACTCAGAGCCCCCATGGCTATTGATTCAGCCCTGCTGGCACTCAATGAAGTGATTCTCTTGCCCACCTGGCACCATAGTGCAGAGCTTCTCCGACTCTGGTGATTGATTATGGCGACAACATCAGCAACCGGGACCATCACCCTAGGGACTGCAGAAGCCAATTTCAAGCCAATTTCCTCAGCAAGCGGAACCAATGCCCATTAACTGGGTCCCACATAACTCTCTTTATAGAGAAAAATAACTTATTAGATCCTTATACACTGCTTCTATCATTTTCCATGTGGAGCCAAACTCATTCTTCAGTATCAATTTGTGCCTTTTTTAAAACTTCCCTCATACAGCTCTCTCCAGTTAGGACCCTCTTACTTCTCATAACTCTGACTCTGTCCCTAACTCTCAAAATCATTGTCTTTGAAGTCCACGGTCTTCACTTACATTTTCCTTCCTCCATTCAATCTGTGCTGGCTTTCTTTGATCAAATGCTGAAATGTTTTGCTGTATTTCTGTCCTTTACCAGCTGCTCCACATTCTCCCTGCCCAGTGCCCTGCTATACCCCTGAGGAATCACTATGTACCTTAATTGCCTGTCCAACACTCCATAAATCAGCCTGCAATTGTTGGACACTTGGAGTCACTTACCATATATTACGATTATAAATATTACCTAATATTTGCATCTATCTATGATTGTTTCCTGAGGATATGTTCCTAGAAGAGAAAGTACTATGCAACTGGAAGGTTTAATTGATATTGAATTTTCTCTCAAAGAATACTAAAGTACATGTTTATTGACATTCTTAACAATATGAACGACCTTGTCCAAAGTATTTAACAAAATAGAAAGATAATATGTAATATAATGATGGATATTCAATGCCATGTAATGCAAAAGCATAAGAGATTTTATTCATTCATTCATTCATTCATTCACTGGTTGGCCTTTATTTTTCAGACTTTTCTATGATAAATATAACTAAGAGGAGACCTATTTTGTAAACATTTAGCTACTCTCACAGCAAGCAACCTATATGTTTAAAATTTAATATCATATTTACACTTCACAGAAGCACTAGATGTTTACATCATAAACAAGTACAACAGTGAATTTCACATTATTGAATGGGACTCAGAGCATTATCAACTTTCTTTCTATTAGGAGAGAAAAGTTTTATGACCTGATTTTCTTTTTTGGTGCTTAAGAAAAGTCCATAAAAATTCTCCTTCATGAAGATTTACTCTTTTGGGGTCATGAAGCTACCTTCTGTGTAATTTCAGAATTCTCTTGATAAACTATGTTTACTATATGTATCATCCAACAGCTGTGCTAGTACTTAAAAGCTGGCAATGAATATGTATCCTGTGGATTTAAATTCTTAAGTTTTTAAATATAGGATTTTTAGTTTATGTTTACCTTCCAGCACAGAGGTATATACCAGATGTTTACCATAATTCCATTTTATTTTGCTTTCTCTAATCTCTACCAATATTTTAGCACCAAATTGCATCTAACTAATTTGGAAATATTTTAATTATATTAGAAAAATCTAAGTCATAAAAAAACAAAAGTGTTCTCTAAGATATAGTAAAGAATAGATAAGTGTAAATATGCCAAATCTAAAGGCTTCTGTATCAAACGGGTCATAATACAATCAGAAAAGTTCTTGGATAATTACTGCAAGGCATTCCATCATAAACTATTTTTAAAATTTACTATTGAGAGGTGCCCAGGTGGCTCAGTGGGGTAAGTGTCTGCCTTCAGTTCAGGCCATGATCTCAAGGTCCGGAGATTGAGCCCCACATCGGCCTCTTGCTCAGTGTGGAGTCTGCTTCTCCCTCTAACCTCAGCCCCTGTTCTCTCTCTTTCTCAAATAAATAAAGTCTCCAAAAAAATTTACCAGTGACTTCCCATGTCACTCAAAACTTTAATGTTTGATAGCAAACTGCTCATCTTTTCTCCTTCCCTTTTGAGCAATTGTATTATCTCAGAGTAACTTTCTTCCAAATTTTCTGAGTCAATGTAAAAAATAAAAGCTTTACTATAGGTCAGGCTTATCTTTTTTATAATTTGCTTAACAACATAAAACAAAGAATTTGTAGTAAATTATTCTGGCAGTAAATTGTCAAGTCTGGTTGCCAGACTCTCTCCTTCCTAATAATAGGACTATATTACTATTCCTACATAATGGATTAAGTAAATGTGCACCAAAACAATGCTAAAATCTCTCATTTTAAAGTGGTACAGTAAGATGACTCTGCCTCTTCTTCTACAAATATATCCTATATAAAACATAATAAGGCCTAGAGGATACTATGCTAAACGAAATAAGTTAGAGAAAGACAAATACCACATGATTTCACTTATATGTGGATCTAAAAAACAAATTAATAAATGAACAAAAGCAGAATCAATCCTATAAGTACAGAGAACAAATTGATGGTTGCCAAAGGGAAGGGGGTTGGGAGGGATGAACAAAATGGGTGAAACTTTCCAGTTATGGAAGGACTAAGTTATGAGAATGAAAGGTACACCATAGAGAATATAGTCAATGATATTGTAACAGCATTGTATAGTAATAGGTGGTAGCTACACTTGAGGTAAGCATAACATAACATATAGACTCGTTGAATCTCTATGTTGTGCATTTGACACTAATGGAATAATGTGTGTCAACTACAATGACATTTTTAAAAAGAGAATAAGAAGCAAAAATACATATCTATCTCAGTAAAAAACAAAATCATCTAAACTGAAGCACAAAACATGAGGACTACGTACCACATATGGTGAAAACCAAGCAAGAGAAAAGAAAGAGCATTGACCTTAAAGATGTGGAGTTAGAAAGCTATTGCTCCATTCTTACAAGAAAAAACCTGAACAAACTGTAAATCAATGACTTTTCTTGATCACATCAGAAAATTTTCACAGCAAACAATCAACGCAAAAACTGGAAAAGACAAATAAATGCCTGAGGAAGAAACAGGACTCAGTCTTGCCTAAGGCAGATAATGCAGGACTCCATATAAACCAGGGGAAGGGTGTTGAAATCATAGGCCTCAGATGCTGGTAGATATCCACTGGAAACCAAGAACAAAGTGGGGAAAATAAAAGATACTCTACCCATATGGAAGGGCCAAGAATATTTGTGAAAACTGTGACTACTGCCAAGGACAGAAGTCTAAAGCTGAGAGACCTGTAAAAAGACCACGTTTCTAGGAAGTAGCACACAGGGAGGACCCAAAGTTAAGCATAGAGACAAAAGCAAGGTCATTCGAAGCATTTTTTTCTGGTGTTCATCAGAACAACAATCATCAATTCTGGCAACCATAGCAACAACAAACATCAAACCAAACCCAACTCCTGACTAGATTAACAAAACTCTCTACACTAAAAGATTAACCTCAGTATCTCCTGTTCTTACACATCATGAAGAGATTTCAAAAAAACAAAACAAAGAGAAGGTATAATGAAAGACACAGTCTGAAGAGATAAAGAAAACATCAGAACCAAACTAAAACAAGGCACAGATGCTGGTACTATCAGACAAGCAATTTAAAATAACTATGATAGGGACCCCTGGGTGGCTCAGTGGTTGAGTGTCTGCCTTTGGCTCAGGCAGTGATCCCAGGGTCTTGGGATCGAGTCCCACATCGGGCTTCCCGCCAGGAGCCTGCTTCTCCCTCTGCCTGTATCTCTGCCTCTTTCTCTGTGTCTTTAATCTCTGTGTCTTTAAAATCTTAAAAAAAAATAAAAATAAAAATAAAATAAAATAACTTTGATAAATATGGGAAAGTCTCCAAAGAAAAATAAAGATAATATGGAAAGGAGCCTGGAAATTTTATCAGGCAGATATAAGAAAAAATGCAATAGAAATACTAGAAATATAGGGACACCTGGGTGGCTCAGTGGTTGAGTGCCTGCCTTTGGCTCAGGGTGTGATCCTGGAGTCCCAGTCCCACATCAGTCTCCCTGCATGGAGGCTGCTTCTTTCTCTGCCTATGTCTCTGCTTCTCTCTGTGTGTGTCTCTCATGAATAAATAAAATCTTTAAAGAAAAAAAAAAAGAAAGAAATACTAGAAAGCAAAAACACTTGACAGAACTAAAGAGTGTCTTCAACAGGCTCATTAATAGAGTCAACATAGCCAAGGGGAAGAATCAAGGTTGATAGAAATTTCACATTTAAAATCACAGAAATAAAAAAAAAAAAAAAGTTTGGGAGAAAATAGGGGAAAAACACTAAACATAAAATTCTACATCTGATAAAACTGTCCTTCAAAAGTGAATGAGAAATTAAACATTCCTACATAAGCAAATAGTAAGGGAGTTGTTGCTGAATTACCTACCCTACCAGAAATGCTAAACGGAGTTCTTCAGGCTGAAGGACTGGACGGTAACTCAAGGCCGTACAAATAAATAACTCTGGTAAAGGTAAATATGTAGGTAAATATAAAAGTCAGCAGTATTATATTTTTAGTTTATAACTCCTCATTTTAATTCCTATATGATGGGGCACTTGGGTGGCTCAGTTCACTGAGCATCTGCCTTTGACTCAGGGTGTGATCCAGGAGTCCACATGGGGCTCCCTGTGGGGAGCCTGCCTCTCCCTCTGCCTATCTCTACTTCTCTTTCTGTGTCTCTCATGAATGAATAAACAAATAAAACCTTTAATTCCTATATTATTTAAGAGACAAATGTACAAAACAATGGTTATAAATCTATCTTAGGGATCCCTGGGTGGCGGTTTAGCGTCTGCCTTTGGCCCAGGGCGCGATCCTGGAGACCCGGGATCGAATCCCACGTCGGGCTCCTGGTGCATGGAGCCTGCTTCTCCCTCTGCCTGTGTCTCTGCCTCTCTCTCTCTCTCTGTGTGACTATCATAAATAAATAAAAATTTTTAAAAAATCTATCTTAATCTGTGCACAATGTATAAAATGCAATGTTAGACAATAACATCATAAAGGAGGAGACAAAGCTATACAAGATCAGAGATTTTGTATCCTGGTGAAGCTAAATTAGCATAATTCAAATTAGATTGTTTTCTATCTACAGTGTTGATTGTAATTCCAGTGGTAGCCACTAGGAAATTATCTAAAAATATATACAAGATGAAATGAGAAGGAAATCAACATAATACACTACAAAAAATCAATTAAAATAGAAAACAGCAGTCATAGAAAATGAGATACAGAAAAGGTAAAAGACATGGAGAAAATAAAAAACAAAATGGCAAGAGTAAGTCCTTTATTAATTTAAACATAAATGGATTAAATTCTCTAATCAAAATTTAGAGATGTGCTGAATGCATTTTTAATTATTAAATAATCACAGCTTACAACAGACCCATTTGACATTCAAAGATAAATATATATTGAAAGTGCAAGCATGGAAAATATACTACATGCAAATAGTAATCACAAGCAGCAATAAATGAAATATAGGATGGAAAACAGAGAGGATTAATTAAACCAGACTTTGGTTCCTTGAAAAGGTCAACAAAATTGACAAATCTTTTATCTATATAGACTATGAAAAAGAGATAAAACTCAAATAACTACAATGAGAAATAAAAATGGGGTCTTTATATTTGACCTTACAGAAATAAAATATGATCATAAGAGAATGCTATGAACAACTGTACACCAACACATTGGAGGACTTAGATGAAATAGAAAAAATGCTAGAAACACACAATACAAAAACTGACTCAAGAAGAAATAGAAAATCAGAATAAATGTATAACAAGCAAAGAGATTGAATTAGTAATCAAGTCCTGATAACATGCTACAATGTTGATGAACCTTGAAAACATGCTGAGTGAAAGAAATGAGTCACAAAAGTTACATATTGTTTGCTTCCATTTATATGAAATATCCAGAATAGGGGCACCTGGATGGCTCAGTTGGTTAAACAGCTATCTTCAACTCAGGTCATGATCTCAGAGTTCTGGAATTGAGCCCAGTGTTGGGCTCCCTGCTCAGTGGAGAATCTGCTTCTCCTTCTACCCCTCTCCCTGCTTGTGTGCTCTCTCTCTCTCTTTCTCTCTCTCTCTTTCAAATAAATAAATAAATAAAATCTTTTAAAAAAAAGATAGAAATATCCAGAAAAAGTAAAGACAGACATAGAAAACATATTGATGGTCTTCAGCAGTTGAGGTTTGGAGAACTGGGAGAATGCTTAATAGGTATGGGATTTCCTGTTGTAGTGATAAAAATGTTTTGGAACTAGACATTTTGTACTAACTGTACAGCATTGTAATGAACTATATTCCACTGAATTTTTCACTTTAAGATGATTTTGTGTTGTATGAATTTCACCTCAATTAAAAAAAATACACAAGCAAAACTTGTAAATCTTAAAGAAAAAGTGGAAAAACTCACAATTTTAGGTAGAGATTTAAGCATTCCTCACTCAGGAATTGATGGAAAAAGTAGTCAAAAATCAAATACAATATAGATGAACTGAACAGCACTATACGTCAGCTTAAACCAATTGATGCTCACAGAACATTCCGTCTAATAGCAGAATACAAGTTTCTCTCAAATGCACAAGATAGACTATATTCTGGACTACAAATTATAACAAGTCTGAAGTAATAAAATTTAAATCATGTAAAGTACATTCTCAGGTGATAATAAAATTAATAATAGAGGAATACCTGATATATAGGAGAAAAGTTACTGTCAACCCTCTTAAGGTCCCTGGGTAGATCTAAAAATGAAACTAAAAGAGATTAAGAGGAGAAAAGCATACAAATTTATCTAATATCAGTTTTACATGACACCACTTGCATTATGGAAGCAACCCAAGTGCCTATCCATAGGTGAATGGATAAAGAAGATGGTGTGTGTGTGTGTGTGTGTGTGTGTGTGATGGAATAGTACTCAGCCATAAAAAAGGAATGAAATCTTGCGATTTGCAGCAACATAGATTAACCTAGAGAATATAATGCTAACTGAAATAAGTCAATCAGAGAAAGACATACATGATTTCACTCGTGTGCACAATTTAAGAAACAAAACAAATGGGCAAAGAAACAAACAAAAAAGCTCTTAAATATAAAAAAATAAGCTGATTGTTGCCAGAAAGAAGGTTCATGGGAGAATGAGTAATATAAAGGGAATTAACAGCACAATTACCTTGATGGGCATTGAGAAATGTATAGAATTGTTGAATCATTGTATTGTATGCCTGAAACTAATATAATACTATATGTTAATTATACTCCAATTAAATAAATAATACAAATAAATATGAAAACATAAAAATAATAATAAATGCAAAATTGCAAAACTTGGTTTCAGGCAGAGACACTAGAAAAAAAAAATACTGTGATGTTCTGCAACTACTGGCCAGAAAACCATCCCTATGCCACCTTGGAGCCATTCTCCTGACAGCCCCCCAGCCTCCCTGGCTCTGCTCTGATCAGCCAGGCTCAAGTACACAGGAGCCACAGTGAGTACCACTCAGACTCATCAGGAGGCACACATGCCAACACACACCCTGGAGCACAGCCAAATCCAAAACAACCCAGTAATTAAATCTGGAAAGTCAGGCAATCATCATCTGAGAAGCACAAGCATCTGACAAGCAGATCAACCAGTGACAGTACATCTGACAACAGCTGTCATCTGTTAGAGTGATTTCAGAATTATTTTTAAATCTCTGAGGACTATCATTGAATGACCAACTCGATCTTCTACGACAGAACACAAGGTATGAGCTCATGTTATTTTGATAACAAGAAATACTACTCTTCACATTAAGGAGCAGTGGCCATTAGCACTCATCAGATCTCACTCATCCTGCAGCTAGAAAAAGACACCAGACAAAAACAAAAAAGGCTGTTCCAAGATTGTCTTTGTCAATCCTTACTTGGTGCATTTCCATTCTCCACAGTGACAGGGCAGATGACTTTCTAGAAGCAAATAACGTGGGTAATGATCCCTCACTCCCACCATTTTACCAAAACTTTCTGTCCTCTATGCCTGAGGCTATGCCAGATGCACGAAGTAGACACAGTAAACTACTCTTAGCACATAGGGATGTCTCCTCTGGTGATATATTCTAACTCCTGCTCAGTGCAGGTGTTAGAGCATGGCTCCCATAGGGGTATTGGGGATGGCTATTCCAAACTTCAGATCCTCTAGAATCACGCCACGCCTCCAATCCTAGTGTCGTCCAGTCCAGCTCCTAATCCAAAACATGTTGGCCAGTTCCCCCAGGGACCAGTCCCCAAACGTCCATTGAGCTTTATATAGTACTAGATTCCCTAATAGTGACGAGTCTAGCACTATCCTTTGTATACTTCTGCCAGCCTTCAGGGTGTGCCATTCTTCAGGACACAAATACATTTCGAAAAGGGAAATCATCATGGAGTAAACATCACATGTCCCAGAACACTTTCAACACCAGCAACCATAAGGGAGGGGCTCGGGAGCAGAAAAAAATGCAACAAGCTCCATTTGTACTCAGGACAAGTCTGCAATGTTAGTTTTCCTTGTCTGAGAGTGTGAGATAGCAACTAGGAAGTAGGGAAACCTTATGTGTATGTGTGTCTGTGTGTGTGTATATTCATATATATGTGTGTATATATATACACCTTACGTGTGTGTTGTGTATATATATATAATATATATTATATTTCATATATATGAAATATATAATATATATTTTTCACATATAATTTTCATATATGCATAATATATATTATATATATTATATTATATATTATATATATGAAAATTTTTAAAATATCTGTTACTATAGTTTCCTCTAATGCTTTAAACATGTACATAATATATATAATATATACATTATATATATTATTATGTGTGTATATATATATATATATACACACACAATACATAAAGAACCCTGATCCATAAGTGACCACTTGGAAAAGAGGTTCCGGCAGTCGGCAGTGTCAACTGACTACAGTCTGACATTTAGGTAAGAAATTCACTTTAACTTTGTTAAATAAATATACTCCAGAGATTTTGGGGCTGCTTGTTAAGACAATAGCAACACCCATGACCATCTTCATGATGTGCACAGCCTGGCACACGTGAGAGCACATGGCAATAGACTCACACCCTTACTTACTAAATCGAGAGTACATCTGTTGACAAACAAATAGTGTCAATTTATCGGACTCATATGTTCTATGCCAAGAGCTGCCGTTCACTGTGAAATGGGAACGTGCTGGCATACCTCCGCTCTGCAGCATCACCACAATTGAAAAACTATTCAAAAAAATATGTTTAAGTATCATTTGATTCTTTCCAAGGATCTGAAAATTTTTTTAATATCTGTTACTATAGTTTCCTCTAATGCTTTAAACATGTACATGACAGTCACAAGCCGTGGGCTTTGGGGTCTGGCAGTCTTAACTTCATGTTTAGGCCATGTATGTACAAACTGGGTAAATGGGTAAAATGAAGTCAATAGGTTAATGAGGTTGCCTTAGACTCTTCCTGAAGATTAGAGAACACTGGCTAGAATCTAGAATATAGCAACTTTAAGTAAATATTGGTAATTCTTATTGTGGAGAATATTTTCTTAATTACAACACATTCTATCTAACTATCTCTGGTCTAACATGGGTGGATAAAAATAAATTTTTAAAAAAATGAGGACTCTGTAAACATAAGGTCTTCGAGTTTGGGTTTTTTTTTAATTTTTACATTTTCTTTTTTCTTTTTTTTTTTTTTTTCAAATTTGGTTTAAAAGGAAAAGAAAACCCCAAGAACTATTTTCCATTTGCAGAATCATCAAAGCTTTCCAGAGAGTAGCTATGATAGCCCAATTCCATAGTGGCCACAACTCCCAAGTAGAATTTCCACCTCGTAAGTGACATAACTCACCTTGGCCAGGGAGCAAGATATTTGCTGTGATTTTTTTGAGATCCTCCCATCTTCTTTCCTTCCCACAACTGTCTCCAGGATGATCCTTGCTTGATCTCCTTAGATCTTCCCACTGTGGACTGCCTTCTTCATTCATCATCCTCCCAAAATTCTGTACACACCCCAAGCAAAATTCAATCCCCAGATAATGTAGAGAAAGCTCTGAACATCATATACATGTCTGTTTCCCTGAGATTTGCTCTACTGCAGCCGATCTCATTTCCATAAAGTAGAAATTGATTAAATCAATGCAATATATCCAAACCACAGAATATCTTGTAGCTATTATTAAAATAAGTGAATTACATTAATGTATAAAACAAGTATGCGGTTTTTTGGTACCAAAAGTAAGCTGCAGGGGTCTAATCCAGTTATGCTGCACATATATGTGTTTAGACAGCTAGGTAACTGTCACATACAGTTCCTCTCCATGGATGGATTGAAAATGAAAGTGTATTTATTATTTATCATCTATCATTTTTTATTAGTTTGAATTTTGTACAAGTGTATTTTCTATTTACAAACAGCTGAAAATAAATTTATTTTATAAGAAGAATAACAGGCTGTAATTTAGTAATACAAAAAAGGGAATATACTAAAAATAAAAATCAGTTCAATTATGAGATTATTTTCTCTAAAAGTGGATTCTTCTTCTTTTTTTTTTTTTTTTTTTTTTTTACTATTAGGTCATCAGAGTTTGTCTTTTAAATTGTGATTTATGGGATCCCTGGGTGGCGCAGCGGTTTGGCGCCTGCCTTTGGCCCGGGGCGCGATCCTGGAGACCCGGGATCGGGATCGCATCCCACGTCGGGCTCCCTGCATGGAGCCTGCTTCTCCCTCTGCCTGTGTCTCTGCCTCTCTGTCTCTCTCTGTGTGACTATCATGAATAAATAAACAAAATCTTAAAATAAATAAATAAATAAATAAATAAATAAATAAATAAATAAATTGTGATTTATGTTGAGGCATCTTTATGTGTGCAGGTATAAACTCTTTGCTTGAGATCCTAGGAGCAAAAATAATAATAATGACAGTAACACAAAATCAAAACGTTAGAAGATGCCGTCAATCCAAACTCTAACCGTGATTAATGTAAAATTTCTCTAAAGCTATAATGTGTCAGAGAACATACCCCACCTACAAAAAACTCACTTAAACCTAAATTGTATAAAATTGCATGTAGGGCTGCGTTTAGTAAAATTCACCTGCATTTGTGCTTGTTCAGAGACCAGTACCTCTCTTTCCAAGGCAGCTCCGTTCTCTTTCTTTGGAGGCCAGCACACCTTCCAGCCTCCTCAGGGGAATTATACTTGCATACACCACATGATATTTGCACCAAAGAGCTGGCGGGAGAGCCCTGGGCTTCTTTTCTCTTCAACATTATTTCAATGTTTAACGATTTTTATTTTGCATCTTTTGAGTTTGGGGCCCCCTCTTCTGGACAATGTGCTTCACAACTCCAATTTGCTTCTGTAAAAGCTGAGCATGAAGATGACTGCATGTTCTGGACAAAATGAAATCAAAAACATAATTTCTAACAGTTAGCGGTAATCCTATTTCTAATGTCGTAGGTAAATGGTTTGCTGCGGTCCCACAGGAATCAGAGAAGGTCTTGTAGGCTTTAAAAGCAAGAGCTGGACGCCTGGGTGGCTCAGCTGTTTAGTGCTTGCTTTCAGCCCAAGGTGTGATCCTGGAGTCCCGGGATCGAGTCCCACATCAAGCTCCCTGCATGGAGCCTGCTTCTCCCTCTGCCTATGTCTCTGCTTCTCTCTCCGTGTGTCTCTCATGAATAAACAAATAAAATCTTTAATAAATAAATAAAAGCAAGAGCATCTGAAATTACAGCACGCAGCCCAGACCTCTGAGCACCATCAGCTTAGGGCACTGGGGCTAAGCACTCTGCTATAAGTAACACAGAGAGACCACAAAGAAGCTGCAAAGGCAGCATGTTCAACATAACTGCTCCTAAGGGACGTGAGGGGATGTAAATCAGGCCTGGTGAAATCCAAATTCTTCAGAGCACTTGGGACTATTTAGGGCCCTAGCACACATACTCTGTTATTTTATGATTTTACAGGGGCCTCCCAGTATGCCCAAGCAAAGAGAGGCATCATGTCTGAAATGCCAGGGTAATGAGGCTTTGGGGAAATGGTTTGGGAGTAGGGGTGCACCCTAGTTATTGCTGTTAGAGCTCTGGTCCCCTGTTCAGGAAGCTTGATTCTCCTTCAGACTCTGCCACCAGCTGGGTGCTAGACACTGGTGGATCTACACTTCTTCATGTGTGACATGAGAGACCTAGGTCATGAGTGGTACCTTCTGCTGCTGATGACTTCTGCTGTCTCCAGACTGCTCAAGCAGATGACTGAGATAAAACAAATCCCTCTGTGTGAGAAGCTGGAATGTACCAAACATCTGTCCAATTTTTACATGGCGCCTAGTAACTGGGTTCATCTGTAGGAACAAGCTGGAAGCCATGTAGGCAAACACAGGACACCTAACTACATGATGAAACTCTTAGTAAAAAACTGGCTTAAACACTGTGTGGGAAAAGCAAGTCTTGTTAACAGGGTAAGGAGGAGGCCACGGCTACACTTGGCTCTTTTGATTTTGGCAGATGTTCCCAGACATCAGAAGCCCACTAGGGATGTGGTAATGTCAACACCACATTTTCATTAACAGCTTCATTATAGGCAGGCTCATTGTTTTTGTCAATGGTTGATGGCCATTCTGATGGGTGTGAAGTGAATCCCATTATGGTTTTGATTTGCATTTCCCTAAGGGCTAGTGATATCAAGCAATTTTTCATGTACCTGTTGGTGATTCATTGATATTCTTTGGGAAAAATGTCTATTTGGGTACTTTGCCAGTTTTTTAATTTGGTTATTTAGGGTTTTTTGCTAAGAGTTGTCTGAGTTCTTTATATATTTTGGATATTAACCCATTATCAGAGATCTAATATGCACATTAATTCTCATTCCATAGACTGTCTTGTCATTTTGTTGTCTGTTTTAGTGCCAAAATCAAACTCTTTTGATTAATAAAGCTTTTTAATGTAGCTTAAAATCAGAAAATGTGATGCTTCCTACTCTGTTCTTTCCCAGGATTGGTCTGTTTATTCAGGATCTACTCATGGTTTTATATACATTTAAAGAATTTTTTTTTTTACTTCTGTAGGAAATGCTATTGGAATCTTGATAGTGATTACATTGAATCTATAGATGGCTTTTGGTAGTATTGACATCATAACAATATTAATTCTTCCAATCTATGAACTCAGGATACCTTTCCCTTCATTTGTATCTTCTCTTTTTTTTTTCATCAATATCTTATAGTTTGCAGAGTAGGGATCTTTTCCTCGATGAAATTTACTCCTGAGTATATCATTGGTTTTGATGCTATTATAAAGGAGATAATTTTCTTTATTTCTTTTTCAGATAATTTGTTGTTGGTGTGTAGAAACACTACAAATTTTTTATGGTAGTTTTGTATCCTACAACTACTGAATTTGTTGGTTAGATGTAACAGTTTTTTGGTAGAGCCTTCAGGGTTTTCTGTATATAAAATCATGTCATCTGTGAATAGAAACAATTTTACTTCTTCCTTTCCATAATTGGATTCTTTTATTTCTTTTTCTTTTCTGATTGTTATGGCTAGGACTTCTAGTACTTTGTTTAATAGGAGTGATGAGAATGGGCACCCTTGTCTTGTTACTCATCTTAGAAGAAAAGCTTTAAACTTTTCAGCATCAAGTATGCTCTTAACAATGGGCTTGTCAAATATGGCCTTCATTATATCAAGGTATATACCTTCTATTTCCACTTTGTTGAGAGTTTTTATCACAAATGAATGTTAAATTTTGTCAATGCCTTTTTTGTGTACGGGAAGTATCCTGTGATTTTTTCTTTCATTCCATTCATGTTATGTATCACATTGATTGATTTATATGTGTAGAATCATCCTTGCATTCCAGGTATAAATCCCACTTGATCATGGCAAATAATCCTTTTAATGTGCTGCTGAATTTGGTTTGCTAGTATTTCATTGAGAATTTTTGCATTTGTATTCATGAGGGATATTGGCCTATAGCTTATTTTCTGGTGATACCCTTTTATGCTTTGGTTATCAAGGTAATGCTGGCCTCAGAAAATGAGTCTGGGAGTTTTTCCTACTCTTAATCTTTTTTTTTTTAAGAATATTAAAAGGATTAACAATAAATCTTCTTTAAATGTTTGGTAAAATGCACCAGTGAGGTCATTTGGTCTTGAGTTTCTGTTTTGGTGGTATTATTGATTACTGATTCAATTTCCTTACTAGCAGTTGTTCTATTCAGATTTCCTACAGCTTCTTGATTCAATCTTGGTAGGTTGTATGTTTCTAAGAATTTTCCTATTTCTAGATTTCCTCTTTTGTTGATGTAAAATTGTTCATAGTAGACTCTTATGATCCTTGTATTTCTGTGATACCTGTTGTAATGTTAATTTCTCATTTATAATTTTATTGGTTTGAATCCTCTTTTTTTCCCCAGGTTATCTTATTTACAGGTTTATCATTTTATTCATCTTTTCAAAGAGCTAATTCTTGATTCTCTGATCCATTGGTCATTCAATAGAGTGTCAATTTCTATGTATTCATGAATTTTCCAGTTTTCCTCTTGTAATTGACATCTAGTATAATGCCAATGTGGTCACAAAGGATAATTGCTAGATTTTAATTTTCTTGAATTTGTTAAGACTTGTTTTATGGCCTAACATAAGGTCTATCCTAGGAAATGTTTCATGTGTACTTGAGAAGAATGTGTATTCTACTATTGTCAGAATATTTTGTTTGGGTCCATTTACTCTATAGTGTTGTTCAAATCTGCTATTTCCTTATTGTTTCCCTGTCTGAATGATGTATCCATTGTTGAGAATGGGATAGTAAAGTCCCCAACTATTATTGTATTGCTGTTTATTTTTGTTTTTTAGTTCTGCTATGCTTTGCTTTATATATTTAGATGATCCAATTTGGGGTACATAAATATTTGCTATTGTATCTTCTTGATGTATTCATCATTTTATCATTATAGAAAAACCATCTGTACCTTTTCATTATTTTATTTTAAAGGCTATTTTGTCTTATATAAGTATAGCTATCTATGTTTTTTGTTTGTTTTGTTTTGGGTTATTGCCATTTGCTAGAAATACCTTTTTTCATCCCTTCACTCCCAGTCTGTGAGTGTTTTTAAGGCTAAAATGAGTCTCTTGTAGGCAGCATATCATTATATCTTGTTTTTTAAACTTCAGCTATTCTGTGTATTTGAATGGAGAATAATTCATTTATATTTAAAGTAATTATTAGTAGGTAAGGACCTACTACTGTCCTTTTGTTCATGGTTTTTCTTTTCTTTCTTTCTTTTTTTTTTTTTTTTTGTAGATCCATTGTTCTTTGTTTCTTAACCTACTGTCTTTTTGTGTTGTTGTGTGGTTTTTGATGTCTTTAGGTATTACTACACCTGACATCTTTGTCATGACTTTTGTGTATGTATAATTACTGCAGGCTTTTTTTCTTGTGGTACCCCAAGTCTTACACAAAATATCTTAAAATTATAACACCCTATTTTAAACTAACAACTTGTCATTCTAGTATGCATTTATTTTCATGTCCTTTGTTCTCTTCAAATGTTGCAAGTTAAAGAGTGAATGAATCCTAAATATTGATTAAATCAAAATATTGGTTCTTGGAGTAGGGAAGCCAGAGAAGTAGTGCTCATTCAAAATCCTGTTAGTTACAACTTATTTCTGTCTAGGAGGGCAAGACATTACCCTTTCACGTATATTAATTCATTTGCTCCATCCAAGCAGGTGTTATTGCCCTTTATGAAAAGAGATATTTAAGCTTACACATAATAATAAATGATTTACTATTCAGCATTTCTCAGACTGAAATGCCACTGAAACATGGATTATCTACTCCGAATTCAGTGGTTACAAATAGTGCCTAGAACAGCATTTTATGACACTTTGAAAAAATATTTGTTACATATATTAAAATTAATAAAGTGGATAATTGTTCAACATTTAAGAAATAAAATAAAATACATTTTAAAAAAATTAAAAATAAATTCAATAGAATCCCTAAGCTTTATACTTCTACTTCTCCTTCCCCTCACATTTTAGATTATTGATGTTTCAATTTACATATCTTTTATATTGTGTAATTAATAACAGATTATTGCTGTTATGGATTTTTTTGCTATGTCTGTTTTCTAAGTTTTATTTTTATTTTTTTAAAGATTGTATTTATTTATTCATGAGAGACAGAGAGAGAGAGACAGAGACATAGGCAGAGGGAGGGGTGTCCCTGTTTTCTAAGTTTTAAACTAGAGCTATAAGTGGATTACACACCATCATTATCATATTATAGAACTTTGACTGCATATTTACACTACCTTCTAATGTTTTTATGAAGTTAATTAGCATTCTTTTACTTCCACTCAAAGAACCCCTTTAGCATTTCTTGCAAGGCAGGTCTAGCAATATTGACCTGCTTTTGTTTAAGAAAGTTTTTAGGGACACCTGCATGGCACAGTGGTTGAGCATCTGCCTTTGACTCAGGTCATGATCCTGGGATCCTGGGATCAGTCCCACTTCTGGCTCCCTGCAGGGAGCTTGCTTTTCCTTCTGTCTGTCTCTCTGCCTCTCTCTGTGTCTCTCATGAATAAATAAATAAAATATTTTTTTAAAAAAAGAAAGTTTTTATCCCTTCCTCATTTCAGAAGAGATGCTTCACTGAGTGAGGAGTTCTTGGTTGTCAGGGTTTTTTTTTTTTTTTTTCAGCATTTTAAATATGTTGTTTCATTCTACACTGGCTTGAGAAGTTTCTGTTGAAAACTTCATCTATAGTTTTAAGGGGATTTCCTTGGATATACCTTTTGTCTTTCCTGTTGTTGCCTTCAAAATTCTCTCTTTTTATTTGACTTTTAGTCAAATTTAGTTCTAATGTATCTGGGTAGCCATATTCAGGTTCAACCGATTTCAGTCTCATGGATTTTGATGTCTATTTTTCTCCCCAGGTTTGGGAAATTTTCAGCCATAATTGATTCAAAGATAATTTCTATCTATCCCTTTATCTTTCTCTTCTCTTTATGGAATTTCCATAATGCTGTTATTGTTGGAAGTTTTTCCTTTTTTTCATTGTGTCTTATAAATCCCATAGGCTTTCTTCACTCTTTTTCATTCTTTTTCCCTTTGTCTGGATACTTTCAAATGTCCTATCTTCAAGGACATGGATTCAGTCTGCTTTTGAAGTACTCTGTTGAATTCTTCAGCTCAATCACTGTATTTTTCAGCTCTAGAAATTCTGGGATTTTTTTAATGGTTTCTATTTCTTTGCTGAACTTTTTGTTTCATTTATACATTATTTTCATCATTTCATTTAGTTGTCTCTCTGTGTTTCTGTAGATCACTAAACTTATTTAAGAGGATTATTCTAAATTCTTTGTCTGACAGGTCATAGATCTCTATCTCTGTAGCATCAGTTATTAGAGCCTTATTAGTTTCATTTTTTAGTGTCATGCTTGCCTGATTTTTTGTAATCCTTGAGTCTTTATGTTGATATCTGTGCATTTGAGAAAGCAGGCTCCTCTTCCAGAATTTACAGGTTTGTTTTTACAGAAATAGTTCTTCACCAGTCAGCTCAGTTTGGATTTCTGGATATGTCTGCTGATAATATACTTAGACAGGTGGGAACTGCTATTAAGGTCTATTTTGGGGTAAGCTCAGGTTGGAGGTGATTGTGCCATTAGCTGGTAACAGCTGGATTGGACTGCTGGCTTGGATGCCTGCCCATGTGAGGCCTCCAAAGTAATCTGGATTTGTAGATCAGGACTGGGTAATATATTTTCCAATATATGGGGCTATTTAACCATAGTGGGGCTATGATTTAACTTCCCTGGCCTGGCAGGGTAGCAGGCAAAAACCAGGGCCTACATGACTTGTTCTTTGGGGACCTGAAGCAGGCAAGATTGTGCTCTAAATTCTCTGGTCAGATGAAGCCATGAGTTTTGCTCTGTAGAAAGAGAAAGCCACAAGCTGTACTCTTTGTTCAAGTATCACTGTAAACCAGGCTGATAGATGGGCCCCCAGCTTCTCATACACTCTGATTAGGTTCTCTAGTCAGGCAAACTGAAGGCTATATTCAGCAATGAGTTGGTCTAGAAATTAGTTTGACTGCCCATGTGCAGTGAGAGAAGCAGCTCCAAGGCTGGTAAGGCTCTGCCTACCTACCTGTTGGCTCTAGCTTTGCTGAGTTACACAACTTCCAGGTATTTTCAACAGCTCTTCTATTTAGATGGAGCCAGGAGCCATGCCCCATAGCCGGTTGGTCTTTGACTCAGATTCTCTGGGATCTGGGCATGGGCAGATAAGGTTATAGGACAGCAAAGTGCTCATTCAAGGACCTGAAGCAGGCAGATCTGCACCCCTGGCCACACTGCACTACTGATTGGTTCTACAGGGGAGCAAAGCCACTGATTGGAACTACTATTTGGGCTTTACAGGTAGAAACTCAGTCTGCCAATATCTGAGTGCTAGATGCTGGAAGCTGCTCCCCCTTCTCTGCCACAATCAGATTCCCAGTTGTTGACCTGCAGATTCTCCTGCAATTCCTGTGAGGCCAGACCAGAGTAGAGGCCCCCACAATGTGACCCACAACACTGGAGGAGCTGGATATCATCTCTTAGCTCTATTTTCCCACTGTAGGCATAGGCTCAGAAGAAACCTCCGTGCTTGGGGCTGTGCCAACCTAGGGGAAGGACAATACAATCAGTATGTATCTGTTTCCCTCACCCCTCTACCGCAGTCTGCTTATCTGTGTAATACAGGGGGGTGCTTCAGCCTTACTCCCATGTTCTAGAATTCTTTCCATGGTGTCTTGTTCATGAATAGTTGTTAGTCATTCTTCCTTTGAGAGGAAGTGAATTCAGGGATGACCTATGTCACCATCCTGGTGACATCACTTTTCTGATTATGAATTATTTATTTATTTATTTATTTATTTATTTATTTATTTATTTATTTGAGATGGAGAGCACAAATGGGGAAGGGGCAGAGGGAGAGAGAGAAAATTAAGCACACTCCACGCTGAGTATGAAGCCCAACACAAGACTCAATCTCATAAGCCTGAGATCACAACTTGAACAGAAACCAAGAGTCATTCAACCGAGCCACCCCAGCACCCCTAAATGTTACAATTTTTTCAGTAATGGAGTTATTTTTATTTTACCAAGATTATTCAGACTGTGAGTCTGACTTTAATATGTTTATTTAAGCATTTTTAAAAAAGATTTTATTTATTTATTCATGAGAGACACAGAGAGAGAGAGAGAGAGAGAGAGACATAGGCAGAGGGAGAAGCAGGCTCCATGCTGGGAACCCATGTGGGATTTGATCCCGGGCCTCCAGGATCACGCCCTGGGCTGAAGGCCCCTCCAAACCACTGAGCCACCCAGGCTGCCCTATTTAAGCATATTAAACATATTTTTTCTCTATGATATTCCCATTATCTACAGTTCCAATAATGTGATATCTGTTCTAATTCTGCTACTATTTTCATCTTGTAGTTTTCATCACAAAGGTTTGTTTTGGTATGTTTTGTGGAATTTAATTGTTAAAACAGATTCCTTGGAATTTTATCTATAAAAATTATTTCAGTATTGTTTTTAAATTAAATTATTGTATAAAGGAATTTCATTCATTTTTACCAAGCCCCTGGTGAACATATTTGGAGTTTGCTGTTTGGCACCATGTATGTTGTGTGAATTATACTCATATGTACATATATAATAGTGGGTTTGTAGTTTGGAATGCTCTTGAAATAAATTAGGCTGAAATATCTATTTTTGTACAGTATAGGATAAAGTATTTTCCATTTCTCAACTGCTAAAGCCATTTTTAAGAGAGATCTTGAATTTACAAAGAATATCATATTGAATGGCTCACTGTTTGGAGCACCACCAGACTTCATCTTGCCTTCCTCAAACCTATGCCCCATAAACTTCAAACTCTTGTACACCAGACATTTGCAAATTCCCTAAATAGTGAAAGTGGCTTCAAAGCTTATTAATGTTCCCATGCTTGTCCTTTATAATGTCAGAATTTCAATTAATTTACTGCTAATTTACAAATAAATTGAGGAGTGAATTTTATTTTATCTAAAATTTTTATGTGTTCTGCATTTGGAGTATGCTTCTGAACACATAAATTCTGTCATAATGTTGAGAGTAGAATCCAAAGTCATATTTCAGAATTTAAAACATGTTCATAAAAAAATAGTCCATTTGTACATACTTTTAAATTTCTTGGCATATAGTTTTCTACATTATTCTGTTATTAGTTTTCAATTTGTGGTGATCATAAAATTGTATCACTGTGTGTTGTTAATATTGTTTTTCTTTCTCTATTTTTCCTAGTCTTATAAAACATTTTCTTATTCAATTAAATTTTATTGGAAAACACTCTTTGATTTTGTTTTGTTTTGTTTTATCCTTTATCATTGTTTATTCAAATTTCATCACAGCCTACCATTTATATTCTTTGGTTGGCTTTGTTCTTTCTTAACTCCTTATCTTCAAATGTTTATCCTATTAAAGTTAACATATTTTGTTTTTAAATATAAGACATTAGAGATATGAATTTTCTCCAAGGTTCTATTTTAGTGGCAGTTTGAGTATAAGCATCAACTTTGTAGTTTTCCAATATATAGCACAGCACAGTTATTTAGTTTTTAGAATTAACTTATAATTCTATCACATTACATTCATGTAACATATACTTACAGTACAGATTATTTGAATTTTGAGACTTTATTTTTATATTATTTTATAGACACTAAGTAAATACATAATTATTAATTGCAAGTATCTGTATTTTATTTTGATCATACATATATTTTTCTTTAATATTTTACATAGTAGGGATCCCTGGGTGGCGCAGCGGTTTGGCGCCTGCCTTTGACCCAGGGCGCAATCCTGGAGACCCGAGATCAAATCCCACGTCGGGCTCCCGGTGCATGGAGACTGCTTCTCCCTCTGCCTGTGTCTCTGCCTCTCTCTCTCTCTCTCCGTGTGACTATCATAAATAAATAAAAATTTATAAAATATATATATATTTACACAGTATTATTACTTTACAGTTTGCTTTATTTACTCATAAAGTTTTCTGGTGCAGCTGCTTGAAAACAGTATGGAGGTTCCTCAAAAAGTTAAAAATAGAACTACCTTACAACCAGTGATTACACCACTAGGTATTTATCCAAAGGATACAAAAGTACAGATTCAAAGGGGTACGTGAACCCCAATGTTAATAGTAGCATTACCTGCAATAACCAAATTATAAAAACAGCTCAAGTGTCAATTGACTGATGAATGAATAAAGAAGATGTAGTGTAGTCCACAATGGAAAGTATTCCCGTGTGTGTATATATATATATTCACACTGAAATATATATATATATATATATTTTTTTTTTTTTACCCAGCCATAAAGAAGAATGAAATATTGCCATCTGCAATGACATGCATGGAGCTAGACAGTATTATGCTAAATGAAATAAATCAGTCACAGAGAGACAAGTACCATATGATTTCACTCATATGTGGAATTTAAGAAACAGAACAGATGAGCAAAAGGGGAAAAAAGAGAGAGACAATCCAAGAAAGAGACTCTTTTTTTTTTTATTGGAGTTCAATTTGCCTACATATAGCATAACACACAGTGCTCATCCCATCAAGTACCTCCCTCAGTGCCCCTTACCCAGTCACCCTCACCCCCCGCCCACCTCCCTTTCCACCACCCCTTGTTCGTTTTCCAGAGTTAGGAGTCTCTCATGTTCTGTCTCCCTTTCTGATATTTCCCACTCATTTTTTTCTCCTTTCCCCTTTATTCCCTTTCACTATTTTTTATATTCCCCAAATGAATGAAACCATATAATGTTTGTCCTCCTCCGATTGACTTATTTCACTCAGCATAATACCCTCCAGTTCCATCCACGTTGAAGCAAATGGCGGGTATTTGTCATTTCTAATGGCTGAGTAATATTCCATTGTATACATAGACCACAGCTTCTTTATCCGTTCATCTCTTAATGTACACCGAGGCTCCTTTTTTTTTTTTAATTTTTATTTATTTATGATAGTCACACAGAGAGAGAGAGAGGCAGAGACACAGGCAGAGGGAGAAGCAGGCTCCATGCACCGGGAGCCCGATGTGGGATTCGATCCTGGGTCTCCAGGATCGCGCCCTGGGCCAAAGGCAGGCGCCAAACCGCTGCGCCACCCAGGGATCCCTACACCGAGGCTCCTTCCACAGTTTGGCTATTGTGGACGTTGCTGCCATAAACATCTTGGTGCAGGTGTCCTGGCATTTCACTGCATCTGTATCTTTGGGGCAAATCCCCAGCAGTGCAATTGCTGGGTCCTAGGGCAGGTCTATTTTTAACTCTTTGAGGAGCCTCCACACAGTTTTCCAGAGTGGCTGCACCAGTTCACATTCCCACCAACAGTGCAAGAGGGTTCCCCTTTCTCCACATCCTTTCCAACATTTGTTGTTTCCTGCCTTGTTAATTTTCCCCATTCTCACTGGTGTGAGGTGGTATCTCCTTGTCGTTTTGATTTGTATTTCCCTGATGACAAGTGATGCGGAGCATTTTCTCACGTGCTTGTTGGCCATGTCTATGTCTTCCTCTGTGAGATTTCTGTTCATGTCTTTTGCCCATTTCATGATTGGATTGTTTGTTTCTTTGCTGTTGAGTTTATAGACTTGGAAACTAGTCCTTTATCAGATACGTCATTTGCAAATATCTTCTCCCATTCTGTAGGTTGTCTTTTAGTTTTGTTCACCGTTTCTTTTGCTGTGCAAAAGCTTCTGATCTTGATGAAGTCCCAATAGTTCATTTTTGCGTTTGTTTCTCTTGCCTTCATAGATGTATCTTGCAAGAAGTTACTGTGGCCAAGTTCAAAAAGGGTGTTGCCTGTGTTCTCCTCTAGGATTTTGATGGAATCTTGTCTCACGTTTAGATCTTTCATCCATTTTGAGTTTATCTTTGTGTATGGTATAAAAGAATGGTACAGTTTCATTCTTCTGCATGTGGATGTCCAATTTTCCTAGCACCATTTATTGAAGAGACTGTCTTTTTTCCAGTGGATAGTCTTTCCTTGTTTGTTGATACTGTACATAGAAAACCCAAAGACTCCACCCCAAGATTGCTAGAAGTCATGCAGCAATTTGGCAGTGTGGCAGGATACAAAATCAATGCCCAGAAGTCAGTGGCATTTCTATACACTAACAATGAGACTGAAGAAAGAGAAATTAAGGAGTCAATCCCATTTACAATTGCACCCAAAAGCATAAGATACCTAGGAATAAACCTAACCAAAGAGGTAAAGGATCTATACCCTAAAAACTACAGAACACTTCTGAAAGAAATTGAGGAATACACAAAGAGATGGAAAAATATTCCATGCTCGTGGATTGGAAGAATTAAGATTGTGAAAATGTCAATGTTACCCAGGGCAATTTACACGTTTAATGGAATCCCTATCAAAATACCATGGACTTTCTTCAGAGAGTTGGAACAAATCATCTTAAGATTTGTGTGGAATCAGAAAAGACCCTGAATAGCCAGGGGAATATTAAAAAAGAAAACCATAGTTGGGGGCATCACAATGCCAGATTTCAGGTTGTACTACAAATCTGTGGTCATCAAAACAGTGTGGTATTGGCACAAAAACAGACACATAGATCAATGGAACAGAATAGAAAATCCAGAAATGGACCCTCAACTTTATGGTCAAGAAACAGACTCTTAACCATAGGGAACAAACCGATGGTTACTAGAAGGGAGGTGGGTGGAGGGATGGGGAAAGAGGTGATGGGGATGAAGGAGGGCACTTGTTGTGATGAACACTGGGTGATGTATGGAAGCACTGAATCCCTGTTATACACCTAAAACTAATATTGCATTGCATGTTAGCTAACTGGAATGTAAGTACAAACTTTTTTAAAAAATAAAGGTTTATTAATACCTCCATTAATATGTTTGGGGATTATTTATTACTTTACTATTTTTAACATATTTTGAGTGAACATTCTTAAGTTCATAGGTATTTTGGATAACTGTTGCTTCTTTGAAAATTGAAAGCTTTACTGTGAATTGACCTCTGTGTTATTTCCAATTTGGGGCTATTATGAATAACGTTGCTTAAAAAAACTCTTGAACATTTTTCTTGGTTAAATATATGTCCGCATTTATGTTGTGTATGTGCTTTCACATTTGTGCTCTGAGCCCTTTGCCTGGGAAATTAGACTTCCACGGCTTACTGGTTAGGATTCCATGTAACTGGCACACCTTCAGCAATTTCAAGGCCTTTACAGCTTTGCTAACAATTATTATTTGTGGGGGGCTGAGAAAAAGAAGTGGGGATTAATGGTCTCAGACAGTCCCTTCCTCCTCCCCACTTTTCAAATTCCAGAGTCTCTTCCTAGTGTGACTCATTTTAGAAAGGGCATCACTTCTCACTTACCTGCTCACCTCTCCTATTGTTCCACATCCATTATCAGAGTGAAATATTAGCAATTCACAGAGGAACTGATCTTCTCCAGAAAGAGAATGCACCAGGAGTCTTGATCCTTCAGAATTTTGCCAGATAATAAAGACAAGGGTCATGCAGCACATTTGAGAGTGGATTCTGTAGTAAGCATGTTACTTATTTCCTGTATTTTTTTTTAAGATTTTTTAAAGTAATCTCTATTTTTAACGTGGTGCTCAAACCTACAACCCTGAGATCATGAGTAGCATGCTCTACCGACTAAGCCAGCCAAGCACCACTATTTCCTATATGTTATAATAGTTAGACATCCTGTGACCTGGAAAGACTGCCTATTGGAGGGCCAGCTAATTCCTAAAAGTAATACACAACTCCCCTGGGAATATCCTTTCAGAGAGTTCTGGAGCATTCAGGGTGGAGTGTGGATTTAGGCAGGAGTATGCTTTTTATATGCAAACCAACCAATTCAAAGGCCACATACCTAAGTACATCCATTATCTAATTTTCACACATTAAGACAACATTTCCCCCCACCCTAAAATCACAATAGGGTCAGGTAGTAGGCACTAGAGACCACCCCTATCACTCAGAGTCCAGTGAAACTGTTGAACTATCCTATTCTAACCTTGCTTAGACTTGCCTACCCTGTCTTGACCATTCCTTCCAAGGAAAATGCAATAAGTGCCCTGAGTCATGCTCGCTCCTTGCTCTTTTGGCCTCTTGAATGACTGTGGTACTTATCAATGACAAACATGCCCAGCCACTTGGAAATCTAAGTAATAAACTTTCCTTTCAAAGGCAGTTGTCTCCAAGTCTGTCACCTTACTATAACTGATTAAAACAATTTTCAGGATGTTAGGCTACAGAGGATAAAATATACCTGGATCAAGTCATATTTACTGATATGGCTGCACCAGCTGTGGATTCAGGAATTAATGTGTTAGCTTTGAGTCTGTGGGAGAAGCTCTGACAGTTTGCCCAACTGGTTTATTGAATCAAGGATTAAATGTTGGTCTACAGTACATAAAATTGAGATTCCAGAATGTCCAATGTATACTTAAAAGAATAGACTGGAAGTTCATGGTGATGTGAATGATAGAGTGAATATATTGCTTGTGTTGTCCTATACTCTTTAAACAAACCCCAAAGAGGCCTGGAGAACACACTCTCAATCAACATGAAATGCATTGAAGAGGGAGACACCTGAAACCTTGAACAGCTCTATGATGACCATATTTTTAGGTTGAAAATGATGGCAACAGACATCTATTGAAATAGGTCCTTGAATTTCATTGAGAATTGAGCTCATTAGGAGTGGTGGAGCTCCAGTGGCAGCATTTAACTCTCAGTGGCAAGATGACTGCAATTAATGCAATAGGTTCAGCATGTCCACAAGTGATGGGAACTAGAGCAGTGGTTCTCAAATGAGCTTAACATTAGTATTCCTTAAGGCAAACTTTGAGAGCCAAAAAGACTTGTAGGGATTTTACTTGGTGGCTACTTGATTGTTAGGTCCACTTAAATGAATTAGATACTGATTTTACCATGGCACTTCAAGTATATATTGTATACATATATATTCAAGACAAATGTGGAGTAAAATAACAGAAGTCACCATAATAGATATTTATAGCTTCTTTCCCACTTTTCTGATACAATCCAGTTTAGACTAGAGGCTTCATCTCAAGGACAGCCTGGGTTTCTTAAAGTCTTCTATATCATAGACTCCCACACATAGAGAGAATCTTTCCCTTAGCATTCCATATGGTAAGGCATATACCAAGATGTCTGCATTTTTGTGGGGAGGGAAGGAGATATCTAAATATTTTCTGTTGTTCTTATATACTGCTTATGGAGTGATACAACTCTCTAGAGATCTAAAATGTGATCATGTTCCTTTTCTTCCAGTGGAGAATTTTGGCTGGAATCTGTTTCAGTATGGTCCCAGAAGTGAAAGGGATACATTTTCTGGTTACTTCCATAGGCCCAGAATATATAGTGGGATTAGATATACTCTATAACTCTATAATGAGCTGATCTCTGTGTCAATGGAGTAAGGGTTAATGAGGGAAGAGAGTCTAGGAAGAAGTTATTAGATAGCCACCAAAGCACTACAATATACCAGAGGGATAGCAGAGAGCGGTACCACAAAAAATAAAAATAAATTTTAAAAATTCATATTTTGCTACAGTGGTAGTCTCTATACATCCCCATTTATTTCAACTCTTTGGCTGATAAAAAGCCAGATGATTTTGGAAAGTAATTCAAGAACCATTAATTTAATTTGGTGGTAATGCTATTCATGGTTATGATTCCAGATGTGGTATCTTCAGACAATTTAGCATTTTACCTGCCACTCCTGAATAAGTGTTTACTCCTCTATTTTACCAATATGGAAAACCAGAAGCGGGCACCCAGGTGGTTCAGTGGTTGAGCATCTGCCTTCAGCTTGGGTTGTGATCCCCAGATCAAGTCCAGCATCAGGATCCCCAGAGAGAGCCTGCTTCTCCCTCTGCCTATGTCTTTGCCTCTCTCTCTCTCTGTGTCTCTCATGAATAAATAAATAAAATCTTTTTAAAAAAGAAAACCAGAAGCCTTTGCTTTTATAAGGGACAACTGAGTGTGATCACTGTTTTGAGTAGGTCTATATCAACTCTTCTGCTTTATTTTAAAACAATCTGGAGGAACCTTGACCCTCTTGATATTTCAGAGAATATTACATTGGTCTATAAGAGATGACATTATGTTAATTAGAAAACTGGTGAACAGGAAATAGAAGCCCATTAGATTTCTAACTAAAAAGTATTCATAACAATCAGTGGAAATTGGGATTTAAAAGTAAAAGAACTATTATAAAAATGAAGTCTCTAGAGGTTCGGTAGTCTGAGTATATTCAAATAGCTCCTCAAAAGTGAGAAACAATTTGTTGCATTTTTGCAATCCACCACATAGATGATGCCAAAGGCTTGATGGGCATTGTTAAATTCTGGAGGCAAGTTACAACAATTTTGGATAAGCTACTTTGATCTATTTTTTGGATGACCCATAATGCTGTCATTTTTCAGGGGGGTTTGGAGCAACAGAAAGTTCTGCAGGTAGTCTAGAACATGATGCAAACTGTGTTGTCCTGTGAGCCTTATGACCCACTGGACTCAATAGCATTGTAAAGGTCTCTGTAGTCAGAGATCAAGTGTGGAACCTCTAGTAATGCCCACAGAAGGAACACAGTCCAGACTCCTAGAGTTTTGGGATTAGGCATGCTTTCTGCTGCTGCTGAGTATTCTCCATTGAAACAAGCAGCTTCTTGGTACACCTGGGGGGCTCAGTGGTTGAGCATCTGCCTTCAGCTTAGGGCGTGATCCTAGGGTCCCGGGATCAAGTCCCACATCAGGTCCCCCACAGGAAGCCTACTTCTCCCTCTTTCTGTGTCTCTGCCTCTCTCTGTATGTCTCTTATGAATAAATAAAACCTTAAAAAAAAAAGAAACAAGTAGCTTCTACCTTGATACTGTGCCCTTGTAGAAACTAAATTACTGATTATGAGATGGTGAGAGACTATGTGACCAAACTTGTCTGTCATTACCTGCTATAATCTGTGTGTGATGCTGGTACTCTGTTAAAATAAATGGTAAATACAAGACTGACCAAAATAGAACCAGAAGATATAAGTACACTGCTTGAGTAAGTGGTTTACATTTGAATGGTAACTACGCCTACTCCTTAACTCCTTGTCTGTCAACTCTCCTTATGGTCCTGTGGGGAGCTTGCTATACTGGGTTAACAAAGGAGGGAAAAATCCATTTATAGATAAGTCTGCAAGGTATGGCAACATAGGCTATAAGTGAAAAGCTGCTTCCTTACAGCCACACACCTTCAGGTCACCCTGAAAAGGTGGGGTGAAGGCAAATCTTCCCAGTGCACAGAGTTTGGGGAGGGATTTTGACTAACTATATTTGCTGAAGAAGGGATGCCTTAACTTTATATTAATGTTGATTTATGGCCAATGGCTCCTTACCTAAGGGTAAGAGAGGACTAAGAAAAAATAGGCTGGAAATTTGGTATAAAAAGGTCTAGAGTAAATGTGTATGGATAGAACAAGCACAGAATGGAGAGATAGAAATGTGTATACTGGGGATAGGAGATTAGAAGATGGATGAGAAGCAGATTTGCTTCACCTCTCCCTGTGCTGAGCCATTGGCTAGCCATGGCAGAGCTCTTCAACATAACATCTTTGCTCTGAATGGAGGGGCCTTTATTGCCAGACTCTTAATATTCTCCCCTTTCCTTCAGAGGGTGGTAATGTCTTCCTCTTGTCACCAGTTGGTGCTTCACCATCCGCTCTTGGTTTCCCTTAACCCTTTCTATGCTTTGTTAAGAGTAGTTTATTAAATTTTCTCAGTTGTCTGATGTAAGGATAACACTTATTTGTTGTTCAGATCCTGATTGATAGATTCCCATCACCAACCACAATCATAAATTCCATTGAAGTAGGGGTTTTTATTTATTTTATTCTCTCCTTGTTACTGTGGTATATAAAATGATGTGTGTCATACAGCACATTTCCAAAAAGTATGTTGGATGAATGTATATATTGACCACTTTCCATTAGTAACCTGTATGTTAGCTCTAATTTATATAGCTCCACCAGCCTTTTTGTGCTTAACTATTTTTTTTAAGATTTTATTTATTTATTCATGAAAGACAGAAAGAGAGAGAGAGAGAGAGAGAGAGAGAGGCAGAGACACAGGCAGAGCAAGAAGCAGACTCCATGCAGGGAGCCCGACGTGAGACTCGATCCCGGGGCTCTAAGATCACACCCTGGGCTGAAGGCAGGCGCTAAACTGCTGAGCCACCCAGGGATTCCCCTATTTTTTAGTTCATTAAAGAACGACAAATCATCACAAATATTGGAAAAAAGCAGGCAAATTTGTCATTTTTAGCATGAAATCTAAGATAACTAATACAAATCTAGTGAAACAATAACAGAATTCTGCAAGAAATACTGTTAATGCATAAAAATAGGCAGCTTTCCTATATGTAAATAAGTATATTTGTTAGAAAATATTTGAAAAGTTCCATTTATAATCATATCAAAAATCAAACTGAAAATAGTAAACTTAGTTGAAATGTTTACATATGTAAACATCTGTATGAGCATCTATAAGAAAAACTATTAACTCATGATAAGAGATTTAAAGAGATAAAAAATTATATTGATGTTAGACTGGAAGATGTCATTGCAGTTATAAAAATATATCTAGCCAATTAACTCATAAACATAGTTTGATTCTAATTGAAATCTCAACATAAGTTTCTTTAGAGGTTGGACCCTAAAAAATTATGTTAAAGTTTATTTAAATGAATAGCACATGAGAACAGTTCGGAAAATTTGGAGAAAGTACTAATCATGAGAAAGGACTAGCTTTACTTAATAATAAAAGTCATAATAAGGCACGCCTGGGTGGCTCAGTTGATTAAGTGGCTGCCTTCAGCTCAGGTCATGATCCCAGAGTCCTGGGATTGAGTCCCTCATCCAGGTCTCTGCCCAGCAAGGAACCTGCTTCTCCCTCTGCCCCCTGCTTGTGCTCTCTCACTCACTCTTGCTCTCTCTCTCTCTCAAATAAATAAATAAAAATCTTTAAAAATTAAAATAAAGGTCATAATAAAGCTACAATAATTCAAATAGTGTGATATATGGTAAAATGATACACCAAGGGAATAGACCATAAAATCCATAAAAAGATCTGAGTAAATGAGTTATAACAGATTAAAATATATATATATATATACAAATACAAATGTAAAAAGTAATATATCTCACATTCATAGGGAAATATTGAGTTATTTTTTAAAAGAATTTATTTATTTATTCATGAGAGACACAGAGAGAGAGAGGCAGAGACATAGGCAGAGGGAGAAGCAGGCTCCATGCAAGAAGCCCGACGTGGGACTCAATCCCAGGACCCTGGGATCACGCCCTGAGCCGAAGGCAGATGCTTAACCGCTGCGCCACCCAGGCATCCTGAAATATTGAGTTATTATGTCACACTTGGGATCATAATTAATTTGGGGAATAAATATGTATCTCTCAATCTTTACTTCAAAATAAATATATTCAAAGTTTAGGTATAGAATATATGAATTACATGAAAAGAAATTAAAGTTGGGACAGTCTTTCAAAACATGGCACAAGTCCCAAAGGTCAAAAAATAACACTGATATATCTAACTATGTAAAACTTAATACCACTTCATGGCCAAAAACAAGGGTTTGGTGGGTCCTCTGGCTGCTGAGCATTAAGATGTGGGTGTTAAGACAAGCTGGAGGATGAATATTTTAGGAGATGGTGTTTTATATGTGTGTGTATGTGTACATGTGTACATATATAAACATATACATACATATATATGACATCTCCATAAAGAATTTTGAAATTTTCTTTCAAATGTTCATATTTTGATTCCCTGTGAGAGTGATTAGTAATTTCTGAGCTATAGATGCAGCTTTGCTTTTATTCCAGATGCCTAATGCCAAGTTCTAAGGGGGTTAATTGAATATTCCACTCTTCTCCATTGCTTTGCAACACCATTTCTCCCACATGAAGTTCTCAAGTTCTCTTGTTCTATGTCTGTACATGTATCCTGCAAAGTCTTTTATTAAAGTTGCATGATTTGCATCTCCCTGAACATTTGCTTATGTCATTTTTTATGCATTAATTACTTCTGAAAGGTGTGCTTGCATTTCCCCTCCTTTTTTCTTTCCTTTGGTCAAAAGATGGTTAGTCTTTTATTGGATTTCTGTCCTCCATTTTCTAATAACATATACATCTCACATCCTTAATCATAAGAGAGATTTTTATGTCCTTTGACTTCTCTTGGCCACTTGAACTCCATAGGCACACAGGTGAAGAAGATCTCATTTAAAATTTTGCTTGCTACTTTGCACTACTTTCCGCACAGAAAATTAGAATACCGCAAAATAAGCACCCATCTTCCATTTTAAAGGTTATTTGCCATATATGCTATTTTTTAAAGTCAATTTACAAATGTATAATTTCAATCCTAAGTACTTATCTAGCCGTGCCTTTAAATAAATTACTATATTTCCTCTGTAATTCCCATATTAGTTTCATACCAAACAAGACTAACTATGTGTTCCTTAATATTCCTAATTCCCAGCCCATATTCGAATTTCCCAAATTGTCTCTATAGTCGGTGGTTGCTGCTGTTTTTTCAGTCGGGATCTGATCCAGGGGCAAGCACGGCATTGGATTGCAAGGGTCACATTGAATGTAGACTATCTGGCGGCTCTAAAAGAACGTGGGGAGAATGATGCTCACCCACAATATTTCCCAAAACTCTAATAAAGCCAAAAGGATCGCTCTGTCAGCTCAGGAGGCGAGCGGAGAGGACTATGGGAAATGTAGTCCAATCCCCAGGGATCAGCGCGCGGCACTCTGGGAACGGGTCCTCCGGCCTTTCCTCCGCGCGGGTACCTACCTGCCCGGCCGCGCCTCGCGCTCTCGCAGCTCGGTCCTCGCCCGGGGGAGGTCCCAGAGCTTTCGGGGTCGGGCGCGCCAGACGCTGCGCACAGCTGGGCCAGAGCGCTGGGGGGCGGGGCTCAGCGCGCGCGGGGCGCGGCAGGTGGGAATTTCCGAGCCCGGGGCGCGCGCCGGGCCCCGCGGTCACCGTGGGCAGGTGGGGTGAGCCCCGTCAGGCGCAGGTGCTCGGTGCCCGCGGGGCTGCCTGCAGCTCGCCCCGTGAAAACCCCGCTCCCCGCAGCGGGAGGGCGAAGCGCGTTCCTAACGTTGACGGGAGGCGAGTCTGCGGGGGAGCCGCAAAGACCAGGTAAGTTCCAAGTCGGCCACCTGTAACCGGGGAGAGAGTCAGGTCGCTCTTCTGGAAATGAGGATGATGATGTCCGATTCGTGACGCGTCTCCGAGCTAGGTAAGAGCCCACCTGGGCAGGCTTCAGGCTGGCGCCAGGTCCAAGTAGCAGCACAGGTATTGCTCCTGTGGGAAACCTAAGCCTCATATTGGTGGGATGTTAGAGAGTCTGAGAGGGCCAGCAGGGTGTCCACCGTCCCGTCCCTTTTACTTTGCCCTCCGGGTCCGCTAACGCAGGAGGTAAAATGATATACTGCACAGTGGATAAAGGTGGAGCCAGAGGTTGTTGTTGTTTTCTGTGTTAAAATTAATGAAAGAGCAAGTGGTTGTCCTTTCGTATACTTGAATCTTTTGCTTTTTCTATTTTTTTTTTTTTTTTAAGTTGAAAAAGTGTAGAAACCTGCAGGTATATATCCCCATAATCACTTCAGGGACTCCATGTGGACAGTTTTTGTTGGCTCTGCATGGTCATTCCACGTGTTTTAAAGGGTCCATATTCCCAGTCCTGTAGGGAGCCTGCTGCCCATCAGGGATGCTGAGATTTTGTGCAGGTGAATTTAGGAGCTGGGAGGTAGGGCACTTGATCTTGACTCCCTCCTTTTCTGTCCACCCCGCTGAACCTTGAAATCTCCCAAGAGGTGCAGAAAATGAACACATCTTGGGTGAGTATTTTGTTCATTTCTCATATTGTATTAGGATGGATTTAAGAGGTTTATAAAGAGTCCATACATTCAGAAAAGTAGAATTAAATTCAGATCAAGTTAAGCTTTACTTTTTTACACTGTTTACCATTAATTCTGACTTTTAACATTAGGATGCAAGTAGGCATCCTTTATTGGTATAAGTAGAGTACCTCCTATTACAGCTTGCTAAGATGTTGTTTTAGTTATCAGCATGCAACAGTTATGTTCTAGTTGGCCCAAATGTGAAACTAGAATTTCAGTCTCAGGTGGACTCAGATTTTATGCTGACATTGTATTCGAAATCCCATGAGTTAAGGAAACATGTACCCAATTTTTTGGTCTTTCTGCTTCTGCGTACCCAGCTGTCATTTTTTTTTTTTTTAATTTTTGGACAAGTAATGTATTCATTTGGCTCCAAGATACATACTGAGAAGCCCTACTCCTGCTAGCATCCCTGTTCCTACCTGCATGGTGTCCTCTACAATTGTCATTGGAAGTTTATCATACCATTCCATTGTTTATGTACAATGACACAATTAAATATGAATGTATTTTAATTTCCTTCCCATGCTTAACCAACAGTTATAGCATTCACATATTCTTGCTTTAAAGTTTGTTTTTTCTTAAATATAATTTGGACATTCTTCCACATTGATACTTAAGCATCCTCATTTTTAAAAATATAGCTCATAGGCTTCTATTATGTAAAGATACTAATTATTTAATGGGTCTTCTATTGAAAGACATTCAGGTTGTTCATAATTATATATGTTTGTATGGGTGAAAGGATAGGCTAAAATGGTCAGAGGTTAAATGCAGTTTCATTTTATTAAATATTGTGTAATTGTCCTTCATAGTCATTGTTATATTTGTATTCCTGCATGTGAAGTGCTTATTCATAATTGGTATATTGAGCATCTAATGTGCTGCATACAGTGTGGTAGTTACTGCATAAACAGCTGACAATGGTTTAGGCCCTCGTGTAACTTACATTCAGGTGATGGGTGATCATAAACATAAGAGACTTTATTATTGGATAATTGCCGTAGAAGAAATAAAACAAGGAGCATGTTGTGAGGACCAAATTTAATTTTAAATAAATTGATCAGATAAGCTTCCCTGAAAAGATACTGGAAGAAACATTTGACAAATGTGAGGAAGGAAGACTAGCAGGTATTTACAGAAGAACACTTAAAGCCAAGGAAGCTGCCAGTGTAAGTACCCTGAGGCAGCAGAAACCAGAGGCCTACAAACAGCGTGAACAGCAAGCCCGCCAGGATGGCTGCAGCATAGCTGAATGGGTAAAAGAGGACAGACAGATCACGTGGGGGCATTGAAGGCCATCACACTTTTCATCCACATAATACGTTGAGACCCAGACATGCTGTTGCATCTTTCAGAAGTTTGTCCCATTTTCCAATGAGTGGATCTATCATGATGTGTTAATCCATTTACCAGTTGATGGACATTTGTGTTGTTCCCAGCTTTTGGCTTTGTGAGTAAAGCCACTGTAAGTGTTCATTATTCAGTCTTTTTTGCATGGACACATATCTTCATTTCTCTTGAGAATATGATTAAGAGTGCGTGGGAGGCTGGGTCTTGTAATGTATGCAGGTTTAACATCATAAGACACTGCCATACTGTTTCCTGAGGTGGCCCTGCCATTGAGATTTCCAGATGCTCTGAGTCCTTGCCAGTGTTTGGGATGAAGTAGTGTTGTGGTTTTTTTTTTTTTTTTTTTTTTTTGGGAGGTTTGGGTTTTTTTTTCCTTCAATTTAAGCCACTCTGCTAAGTATGTACAGGTATTTTATTTTCAACTTAATCTGATGTCTAATGATGTTGACATCATTATTTCATTTATTTGCTATCTGTACCTCCTCTGCATTGAAATGTCAAATCTTTTCTCAAATCTTTCGCAGTTTTTTTCTCATTGAATTTTTCTTATTGCTAAATTTTGAGAGTTGTTTAGATGTTATGGATACAGGTTATTCATTGGGAATGTTTTATGAATGTATTCTGATCCAGTGGCTTATCTTTTAATTTGCTTAATGCTGCCTTCTAAGAACAGACATTTTTAATTGATCAATTTAAAATTTATCAAAATTTATCAAAATATCAGCCTTTATGGGTGTTGTTTTTGTTGTTGTTTTGTTTTTGGTCCCATCTAAGAAATCCTTGCCTAATCAGGGTCACAGATACATTCCTGTGGTATCTGTTAAAAGTTTATAGTGATTGGATTTTACATTTACATTTATGATCAGTTTGAGTTTAATTTTTATGATACAAGTTGTGGCTGTTCAAGGAAAGGTTTTTTTTCCCCGTCTTATGAAGCTTTATTACTTCCAGTACCATTGGTTAAAAAGGCACTTTATCTCCATTGAATTGCCTTGGCATCTGTTGAAAGTCATTTGACTGTGTATTTGTCCATCTATTTCTGGACTCTGTTATGTTGTTTTGTGTCTCTCATTTTGCCTTTACAACACTGTCTAGATTATCATTGATTATCATTGATATCACATGTCATGAAATCATGTGATGTGAGTTCTTGAACTTTTTTCTTTTCAGAATTATTTTGTATCTTCTAGGTCCTATACTTCTCCATTTAGAATCGTGGTCTATGGGGCACCTGGGTGGCTCAGTAGGTGTCTGCCTTCGGCTCAGGTCATGATCCCAAGGTCCTGGGACTCAGCCCTATGTTGGGCTCCCTGCTTCACAGGGAGCCTGCTTTTCCCTCTGCCTCTCTTTCTGTCTGCTGTCTCCCCTGCTTGGGCTCTCTCTGTCAAAGAAAAACAAACAAAAAAAAATTTAGAATTATTCTGTCTATTTCATAAAAGCTTCCTGGGATTTTTGCCTGTAATTGTATGAGATCTACATGAGGAGAGCTAACAGTTGATATTGGAGCATACTGAGCTTTCCAATCCCTGCATACACCATAGTTTTTCATTTATCTAGTGATAATGTGGGTTAGGAGCTATGAAAGGACATGATCTGTTTTGCATTTTAGAAGAATCACTGGCTCCTGTAAGAAGTGACTTTAGTGGGGCACTGGTTGAAGCAGAGACAGTTTAGGAAGCTATTCAAGTGATTCAAGAAAGAATCCATTGTAGTAAATTAGCACTGAGGATATCTTGAGGTGGCCAGAATCTGGATATATTTTGAAAGTGGAACCAACAGTAGGAAAGTACCACTTTCCCTGTAGCCTTGCAAATAGCATGCTGCCAAACATAGGAATTTTGACAATGGGGTAAAAACCTGTTTTGTGTCATATCTCAGTTTAGTTTGATAACTGTTGTTTTATTATGAGTCCATTTTCACTCCCTTTTTTAAAAAAAATTGTATGATCTTTATCCTGATTCTATTTTGTGTTTTGATCTTGTATTTTGAGATTCACCTTTGCCTGCAATGTAGATTGAAAATTTTTCTCTAATATGCTCTATTTGGGCCAAGTTTATAATTTCTATCTTTTGCCATAAAGAAATTTAGTTTTTATGTCATCAACGTTAGCAACCTTTTCTTTCATGAATTCTGGGTTTTGAGTCCTATTCAGATGTTTTCCACTTTTTACCCCAAGTCTTACTGAGATATAATTGACATATGATATTGCAATAGTTTACGTTGTGCACCAAAATGATTTGATATATGTATAATTGTAAATTGGTTGTCACAGTAAGTTTAGTTAACATACATCACTTCACATAGAATTTTTTTCCTGATGAGAACTTTTAGAATTCATTCTCTTAGCAGCTTTCAAATATACATGCGGTATTAACTATACTCATCATAATGTACATTATATTTATTATATTATTTCTAATGCCCAGAACTTATTTATCTTGTACCTGGAAGTTTGTACCTTTTGCCACCTTCGTGCAGTCACCCCAGTTACCACTACCCTCTACCACTACCCTCTACCACTACCCCCTCAACCTTCGTGGTTGCCTCTACCGTCTGGCAACCACGAATCTATTCTCTCTATATATGAGTTTGGCTTTTTAAAATTCTACATGTGAGATAGTGTTTGTCTTTCTATATCTGACTTATTTTACTTACTACAAGGCCCTTAGTGGCCATCCATATTGTGAATGGATGGTTTGTTTCTTTTTTATGGCTGAATAATATATATTTATGTATGTGATATATATATATGTGATATGTTATATTTTATATATGTAATGTGGGTATATGTATATACACATAAGTATATCCCCCATTTTTTTTATCCATTTATCCATTGATGGATGCCTAGGTTATTTCCATGCCTGGCTATTATAAATAATGCTCCAGTGAATAAGGGGTGCTGGTACTTCCTTGAAATGTTATTTCACTTCCTTAAGATATATATTCAGGGGTATAATTGCTGGAGCAGATGGTAATTCTGTTGTTAATTTTTTGGGTAGCCTTCATATTGCTTTCCATAGTGGCTGTACCAGTTTACTTTTCCAACCACAGTGACAAAGCTTCACTTTTCTCTACATCCTCACCAAGACTTTTTTCTTGTCTTTTATATGATAGCCATTCTAACAGGTGTGGTGATAATCTCGTTGTGGTTTTGATTTGCATTTACCTGATTATGAGTGATATGGAGCATCTTTTCATATGCCTGCAGGCCATTTAGATGTCTTCTTTGGAAAAACGTTCAGTTTCTCTGCCCATTTTTTTTTTATCAGATTGGGGATTTTTTTGCTACTGAGTTGTTTGAGTTCTTACATGAAGAGTTTTGATTATTAATCCCATATGAGTTTTTTATTTGCAAATATTTTCTCCCATTTAGAAGGTTGCCTTTTCCTTCTGGTGATGGATTCTTTGTGGTACAGAAGCTTTTTAGTTTGATGTAGGCCCCCTTGTTTATTCTTGCCATTGGTATAAATCCAGAAATCATCACCAAGACCAGTGTCAAGAAGCCTAACTCAGGGTTTTCTTCTAGGAGTTTTATGGCTTCAGGTCTTACATTCTTACATTTTGATTTGCTTTTTGTGTATGGTGTAATATAGTGGTCCAGTCTGATATTTTACATGCAGCTGTCCAGATTGCCCTTCAATTGAAATGACCATCCTTTTCTCACTGTATAGTCTTGTCTCTTTGTCATAAACTAATTGGCCATATTTGTTCATTTATTTTTGGGGCTCTCTGTTCTGTTCCCTTGGTCAGTGTGCCTATTTTTATACCAGTACCATACTGTTTTGATTATTGTAGCTTTATAATATCATTTGAAATTAGGGAGTGTGGTGTGTCCAGCTTTGTTCTTTTACAAGACTATTTTCACTATTTTGGATCTTTTGTGGTTCTGTACAAAATTTAGGATTTTTAAAAAGATTTTGTTTTTTTATTTGAGAGAGAGTGAGCACAAGCTGGGAGAGCAGCAGAGGGAGAAGCAGACTCCCTGCTGAGCATGGATCCCAGGACCCAGAGATCATGACCTGAGCTAAAAGCAGATGCTTAACCAACTGAGCCACCCAGGTGCCCCTAGGATCTTTTTTAATAATAATAATTTTCCCAATCCATGACCATGGAATATCCTTCTATTTACATCTTTTTCATTTACTTTCATCAATGTCTTATAATTTTTATTATATAGATCTTTTACCTCCTTGGTTATATTTATTCCTAGATTTTTATTCTTTTTGAGGAAATTATAAATGGGATTGTATTAATTTCCCTTTCCCTTTCCTTTTGTGGTATATAGAAACCATTGATTTTTGAATATTGACTTTACATACTGCAACTTCACTGAATTTATTAGTTCTGGCAGTTTTAGTGGAGTCTTTAGAACATCTAACATTATATCACCTGTAAATAGAAACAGTTTTACTTTTTCCTTTACTATTTGGATTCCTTTTTTTTTTTTTTTTCCTTTTCTTTTTCTTACCCAATTGCTCTGGACAGAACTTCCAGTATTATGTTGAAGAAAAGTGGCAAGAGGGGACATCTTGTTCCTGATCTCAGAGGAAAAGTATTCAACTTTCCTCATTGATTAAGATGTTATATATAGGTTTATCATATATAGCCTTTATTATGTTGAGGTATATTCCCTCTCTACCCACTTTGTTGAGAGTTTTTATCATGAATAGGTATTGGGTTTTTGTCAGATTTTTTTTCAGTATTTATTGAAATGATCATATGATTTTTATTCATTTTGCTACTGTGGTATATCATATGGATTGATTTGTGGGTGTTGAACCATCTTTCCATCCCTGAAATAAGTTCCACTGATCATGGTATGTGATCCTTTTAATGAATTACTGAGTTAGGTTTGCCAGTTTTGTTCAGAATTTTGTGTCTGTGTTCATCAGGGATACTGACCTGTATTTTTCTTATAGTGTTCTTGTCCAGTCTTGGTATCAGGAGTGCTGGCTTTTTAAGATCGGTTTCAGAGTATTCCCTCCTCTTGTATTTTTTAGAAGAGTTTGAGAAGGTTTGGTATTCTTTAAATGATTAGTAGAATTCACCAGTGAAGCCATCTGGCCCTGGATTTTTGCTTATTGGGAGGTTTTAATTATCAATTCAGTCTTCTTGCTAGTAATCAGTCTGTTGAGATTTTCTAGATTGTCCAGTTTGTTGGTATTATAGTTGTTCATAGTAGTATTTTGTGAACCTTTGTATTATTTTGCAGTATCAGTTCTAATGTCTCCTTTTTCATTTTTTAAAAGATTTATTTTAGAGACAGTTCAAGTGAGGGCAGGGGCAGAAGAGGAGGAAGAGAGATAATCCCCAAGCTGACTCCCCATTGAGCTTCTGAGGACCCTGAGATCATGACCTAAGCCAAAAACAAGAGTCAGCACTTAACCAGCTGAGCCATCTAGGTGCCCCTCTCTTTCATTTCTAAATTTATTTATTTGCATCCTCTCTCTCAGTATCCTGATGAGTGTAGCTGCAGATTTGTCTATTTTATTTGTTTTTGTAAAGACCAGGTCTTAGTTTTGTTGGTCTTTTCTGTTGTCTTTTTAGTTTCTATGTCATTTATTTCCATTCTGTTTTTTTTTTTATTACCTTAAAGGGTAAAGTGAAATTGCTTATATGAAATCTTTCTGTTCATTAATGTAGGCATTTATCATCATGAATTCCTCTCTTTAAACTACTTTTGCCATGTCTCATAAGTTTTAACATGTTGTATTTCCATTTTCATTTGTCTCAAGATATTTTTTTGATTTCTCATATTATTTCTTCTTTGCCCCATTGGTTAGTAGCATGTCATTTAATACCCACATATTTGTGCATTGTCTAGAGTAATTGCAGTTTATTTCTAGTTTTATACTGTGTGGTCAGAGAATATTCTTAATGTGATTTCAGTCTTCTTAAATTTATTAAGATTTGTTTTGTGGCCTGACATATGATGTATCCTGGAGAATGTTTCCAAGTGCACCTGAGAAGAATATGTATTTTGCTGCTTTTAGGTGGAATGTTTTATAAATGTCTATTAAGTCCATTTGGTATAACATGTAGTTTGTCTTATGTTTCCTTATTGATTTTCTCCCTGGATGATTTGTCCATTGTTGTAGGTGGTATATTGCAGTCCCAAATGATTACTGTATTCCTGTTTTTACCATCGGATCTATTAATTTCTGTATATTATTAGGTACCCCTGTGTGGGTCATAAATGCTTACAAATGTTATATCCTCTTGTTGGATTGATCCCTTATTATATAATTACCTTCTTTGTTTCTTTTTTTTTCTTTGTTTCTTGTTAGTCTTTGTTTTAAAGTCTGTTTTGTTTGTTTTAAGTACAGCTATTCCTATTTTCTTTTTAATTCTATTTACACGGAGCATCTTTTTTGCATCCCTTCACTCTCAGTCTGTGTCCTTAGAGCGGAAGTGAGTCTTCTGTAGACAGCATGTAGTTGTAACTTTAAAAAAAAAAAAAAAGCATCTCTCCAAGTTTTGGCATGCTCGTTTGCCCTATGACCTGATTGCTGAGATAGGTCTAAGAGTGTTTGTTGATTTTTCAGTTTATTTACCTTCTACTTGTTAGGATGGAATGGCAACTTCTGAGCTCCTTACATGCTGCACCAGCCAGCAGTCAACATGTTATAGATTTTTAATTTAGCTGTTCTTATTTAGATAACATACCCTGTGTTGTCAGTCCTTTTTAATTTACGAAGACTTTTGTTAAGAACCAGTATATAATCCTGGTCTCTGTTCCATGTGTACATAAAAAGATGTATTTTGTTTTTAGACCTAGTGTTCTATAGGTGAGAATTAATTCAAGCAGCTATATTGCCACAAGTCTTCTCTATCTATATCATTATGTATTCATCTCCATGTACTATTAATGATTGAGAAAGAAATATCTTATCCAACTATAACTGTGCCTCATTCACCTGTCCTTTTCGGGATTTGAGTCCTATATTTGGGTGCAAGTTTTTATTGTATTTTAAATTGGGGGACGTTTTTCTGGGATTCAGTAAATCCTTGCATGTTGGTTTGATATATTCAAGACTTGCTTTCAACTTTTGTTTTGTTATATTCAAGACTTGCTTTCAGGGGATCCTTGGGTGGCGCAGCGGTTTAGCTCCTGCCTTTGGCCCAGGGCGCGATCCTGGAGACCTGGGATCAAATCCCACATTGGGCTCCCGGTGCATGGAGCCTGCTTCTCCCTCTCCCTGTGTCTCTGCCTCTCTCTCTCTGTGTGTGTGTGACTATCATAAATAAATAAAAATTAAAAAAAAAAGACTTGCTTTAAACTTTTGTTTTGTTTTAAATTGGATCCAGAACACACTTTAGGACACTTTTTACCTCTTTTAAGGCAGCACATACTTCCAAGACCAGAGTACCCAATCGCCTGTTTAGTAGGAGAACTTCTCTGTACAAACTTGCCATCTTTCTGTTTATTTCAGAGGTTTTTCGATCTACTCTTTTCAGGTGGTTCTTTTTGTAGCCTTTGGTTACTGTTTTTGGGTAGATTCTCTGCCTGCTTCAAGGTGACTCTGCTGCACATGCCGCTAGTTCTCTATCAGCTGTTTCCAGTATTTCACACCAGAGATGGTCATTAGCCTCTGAATTTCTGGTTCCATCTCCTCAACTTACTAAGATCTCTGAGTTCTGTTTTGGGATCGTACTGTGACCTGAAACTCCATTTTTTTCTTTTTTCTGGGATCCTGGGCCTGCCTGCCTGTCTTCTGCTGTTGCTTCATCATGGCAAGAAGTGGAAATCCCACACACACCCTTTTTAAAGCCTAATGCATGTAGTTCTTATTGAGTTCAGTGCTATGTATACTTATGATTTAGCTCAAGTAGATTAATACTTTTTGAGCATCAGAAAAAATGCTTTTGTTGTCAACTCTGCAAAGAAAGCTTCAAATTAGCACCTTTGTTGTGCCATCCTTGAAAATATACTTTCACATTCAGAATCATAGAAGCCCATGCAACAGGCCCAAGTCTTAAGTTATATCCCATTTACAGGGTATTGCTATACAAAACCAGAAGTGATCTTAAGGTTGGAGCAAACAGAAGAGCCATTCTTATTAGAGAAAGAATTTCTAACCAGGAGATCCACAGGTGAGTTACTAAGTACTAGTAGAAAGTATTCAGGGTAAATTAGATCTAAAGTGGTCAGTTAGAGATGTCTACTGTGAAATAACTTCAACACTTTCTTAGCCCCTATGCTTGTAGATGTTTTGGAAGACTGTATCATCTCCAGTAATATATGGAAGGAGAAGGTCTAACACAAAGGATGGATACAATCTTGATCATTTTCTCATCTTTAGAAGCTGGGAACCTAAGTGTATATCATTTAAAATTGACAAATCAAGTAATAGAGTTATTATTGAACAGTAAAAAAAAAAGACAAAAACTAAGAAATATTATAAAAGTATGTAAAAATGGAGGTTAATAGGAAGAGAGAGAAAAAATTTAATGAAGATAAAAGTAGAAATTAGTGAGTTGGAAAACAATAATTATGTAAATAATAACTAGCCTAAAGGCAGTTCTCAGACAGTCCTAAGAAATAACTATGCAGACATATCTAGCAACAGAGTAGTGTGAACATACATGTAAGATAGATAGAACTGAAAATTATAAGAGATATTTAATAGACTTTAATAGATTTCATGTTCATAGATTGGGTAAACAATTTTTAAAATCTTTATATTATATATCTATGATATATATGTATGTATTAAGATATATTAATATGTGTTAATACTGTTAGTATATGTAAAGATGCAGTATAATACCAAGTGATCTCTTTTGGTTTCTGCTTGTTTTTGTGAAACTTGGAAAGCTGATTCTAAAATTTATATGGAAATTAAAACATACATACATAAAAATAACATTTATATGGAATAACAAAGTCCCAGTAACAATTTAAAATACCTTTGAAAAACAATGTTGTGGGACTTTCTCTGCCTGGTGTTGAGTGAAGCTCTTGTCAATACAATTAGTTGTACTCATGTAACTATAATTAAACTACTGAAATATAATAGCCAAGGGATATACACATTTTAAACATGTGACTTCTTATACTCCTACTTTACGTATACGGCAGAAATCAATCTGGGGTAGAATTGTATAAGGTGAAACAAAATATTTTAGGAACTAATATAGGAGAAGATCTTTATCACTGTGAGTGGGGGGAAAACTTAAGACCAGAAATCACTTAGCCAGGTAGGAAAAAATGATAAATTTGACTACATTAAAATTAACCATTTCTGGGTGTTAAAAGATTATGTAAAAACTGAGGATGCAGGTCACAGAGTAGCAGAATCTATTTCTGTGCATGTAAGCAATATAATACTAGTATCCAGAATCTATAAAGTGTTTCTGCAAGTCTGAGGAAAAAGGTAGCTTAGTGAAAAATTGGGCGAAAGGCTTAATCAGAATCTTCCCCCAAAAGAAAATCCAGTTACCTGGAAAACATGAGAAGTATTTAATCTGATTAACTTTGAGAGAAATATGAAAAAAGTATCATGTTGCCACTCTACATTTATGAAATTGGCAGAGAATAAGAACTCTAACCTTATCGGGGAGTGGACAGCATTCAAGACCCACATCCACTGGTTATAGAAATAGAAACTCGCGAGATTGCTTTTGAAAATGGTGGGTATCAGAGTAAATGTAAACAAGCCAAACACCCATCAACAGATGAGTGCAGAAGTAAATTACGTTTATTTTATGGCATGTTACACATCAGAGATAATACACTAACTTATAAACTACAGCAAAATCATGGGGGAGTCTTGCACACAATATTGAACCAATGAGCAAAACAAAAATGATTATGGCAAGCTACATGATTCAATTTTTAAAAAGCAGATTGTACAATTAAATTACATATTCGATGGAATGTATACACAGTTTGTAAACTTTAAAGAAAAAGTAAAGAAGGTATTGCTATGAGTTTCACTATGAAATATGAGTGATGTGATGTGTGAGCATGAAGAAAGTTGTTGTACTCCAGACACAATACGTTGGTCTTCCCTGATGTAGGTTTGCTGTGCTCTTTGATGCGGATGGTGACTTCAAAGGTATTTGTTCTTTATCATTTGTTAAACAGCACGAGAAATTTTATGGTTTCAGAGAGTTTGACAGTTACAAGATAAACAATGGGAGATGATACTTGCTACAAATATTTGTCACAGAGGGTTTGCTTCAGTAGATAAAGAATCCAGATCACATGTCTCTTCACCACAGAGACCCATTACAGTGTTGAACTCAGGCAGTCCATGTCTTTCTTTTTTTTTCCTCCAAAGCGCTCATTATCTAATATACCATATATCAAGTATGCATTATATTTTGTTTACTGTCTGTCTGATTCTACTGGAACATATGCTTTCTGAGAAGGTTTTTTTTTTTTTTTTTTTAACTGTTTTTGCTTACTGGCTCGTCTCCTGCTATGTAATTTGGCATTCAGATAGGCTTACATTATTGAACTTATAAGAATTGCAAGTATAAAAATCAATTCATTAGAAAGAAAGGAAAAAGTAAGGTGTAAAAATGGCTAATAAACATGAAAAATGTGTAACATTTTTTGGCAATCTCAGGAATGCAAATTCATACCACAGTACGGTGATTTTGGACTCGTTCCATTAGTACCAAGAATAATTAAGAGATAATGTAAGAGAAATGTCCACAAGGCAGGCAGTGGTGTAAATTGGCACAATTACTGGGAAAAGTTTGAGTGTGCTCATAAAGGTGAGCATACATATTCCCTGTGACAGCAATCCATTCCAGGTTTATTCTCCGGAAAGACTTGAATGTGTTCAGCAGACAAAATGAATCAGACTTTCTGTGGCATCAAGACTTTTAAAAGTACAAATCTAGAAATAGCTTCCATATTTATTTATGAACAAACTTAAAGATATTTTGAAACAATGGACCATTATATAGTTATAACGTGGATGGATCTAAGAAACCTGACGTGAAGAAGCACATTCTAAAAATCTACATAAAGGAAAATATCATATTAATAATGCTTGGAAATATAGTAAAAACTAAATGTAGATTGTGTGTGTGTGTTGTATTCTACCAAAAGGAATATTCTTTTGGGATGCCTGGGTGGCTCAATGGTTTGGTGCCTGCCTTCGGCCCAGGGCATGATCCTGGAGACCTGGGATCGAGTCCCACATCAGGCTCCCGGAATGAAGCCTGCTTCTCCCTCTGCCTGTGTCTCTGCCTGCGTCTCTCTCTCTCTCTTTCTCTCTCTCATCTCTCTGTCTCTCATGAATAAATAAATAAAATCTTTATATTAAAAAAAAGAATGCATGGTAACTTAGAGAAATAATATGGGCAAGATTTTTTTGGAATGACTCATTTAAGGAGTGTCAAGTAGTCTAGACTATACCCCCCAAATATGATGGACTTCTGTAATACTAGCTAATACAACTAATATTCCTGAACTAGTATAAAACTATGTTTTCCAGAATGTCTCCCAACTCTTACCTGATAGAAGCTGGGGCAGTGGTTTTAGGGACCATCTTAAATTTTCAGTATAGGCCTGAAATTGTTGATAGAATGTGAGTAATAGCAGTCAAGCATACCATAGGTTAAAGGAAAGGCTTTTATGATAATATAAAGAATATCTTAAGTTTCTAGAAACAGGATGCATGATAGTCCTTAAGGTTCTAAAGCCAGTGGAAACTAAGTGTGTTGTACTCTAAAGCCAGTGGAAACTAAGTATGTTGATACACAGATGGAAAGCTGACTTATGAATTACCTGGGGATGGACTTGTTCCAAGAGAGTAAGCAGTTAGAAAGAATGTGTGGTTAGGACAGTATTATTATTGAACAGCCCTGATATAATATACCAAGGCACCAGAACCAACATAGCATCGGGAATTCAGGCCAGGCTGAGAGATGGTTCTTCCCCTCATTAGTTTTATACTTCTCCTTGTGCATTTGTTTATCTGTGAATAATAGCCAGGAGAGTTTGAGTTTGGGGTATAGGTCTTTCTTCAGTTGGAAGGAAATTGTGCTATTATAAATGTATTTTTGTGTTGATGTGTAAACTAGAGGGGGAAAGAAAGAGAAAGAGAGAAAAGAAAAAAGAAATGAGGAAAGGAAGGAAAGGAAAGAGGGAAAGGAAGGAAAGAAAGCTTCAAATAGAAACATGGAGACTAATGAGTTTTCCACCCTGGAATCTATATTTGGCAGTGTAAGAACCTAGACCCTGATATTCATCCCTGATCCTACAATTCTCTCTTATGTATACTCTGAAAGCCTTACCCACTGATTCTCCTGTGCATACTTACTGCCCATAATCTTTGTTGAATTGGACTAATTCTTAGATTTTTTCTGGTTCACAAAATCAACTATTCTATTATGTATTCATTGTTCCTTTCCTGTAATTTCTTTCTACATAATTTTGAAAGTCATATTTTTAAAATGTCATGTATACACATGCATTCATTGCCAGTTTGTTTTCCTTTTTTTCCACTCCAACAATTTGTTTTCAAATAAAACTGTATAGGGGAAATATTCTTCAAATTAGGTAATCTTGTGTGATGGGGCTAGAACAAAAGAGTCAAATACGTAACAGACTATATATATGGGCTCCTTCCCATAAGAAATGTGTCTTAAGATTCATAAGGTATTTTTAATTTTCTCAGTTTTGGAAGACTGCCAACATGATAACCTTTGAGAGAAGAACCAAGAAATCCAAGACAGACATTTTGGCAAGTTTTATTTACTCATTTTTAGAGAACTGACAAAGGAGGGAAAAGTTTCAGCCAGGAGTCACACTTAAGAGTAAACCAGAGAAATCATACAGAGGTGGCACACTTTGAATGTGGACAAAACTTCAGCCGTAATTCAGCTCACACAAAAGAGAAATTCTGGATCGTAACATATGTAACCCTCAGCCACCAGTCAACCTTCAGTATACTTCAGGACTTATGTAAGGGTGAAACCCTATGAGTGTAGTGAATGTGGGAAATCCTTCTGTAAGAAATCATACCTCCTTATGCACCAGAGAGTCCACACAGGGGAGAAGCCTCACAAATGTAACGAATGTGGAAAACTTTTAGCCGCAAGCCAGACCTACAGAAACATGCGAGATCTCACACAGAGGAGAGACTTTACAAATGTATGAAATGTGGGAAAATGTTCAGCTACAAGTCAGGCCTGTGAGTACATCAGAGAACTCATACAGGCGAGAAACCCTGTGAGTATAGTGAATGTGGAAAAACCTTTGTCCAGAAGTCAACTCTTAGAACACATCAGATGATTCAAAAGGGAGAAGGCTTATGAGTGTAATCAACGTGGGAAAACCTTTGTCCAGTTTTCAACCCTTAGAACACACCAGGCAATTCATACAGGAGAGAAGCCTTCAACCAGAAGTGAAGCCTAAGAATGCACCACAGGACTCATACAGGGGAGAAACATAATGAGTGTGGGAAGGTTTTCACTGCAAAGTCAGGCCTAAGTACATTACAGGGTCCACACAGGAGAGAAACCCTATGATGTGGGTTATAATGAATGTGGGAAAGCTTTTAGTGAGAAATCTGGCTTAAGATTGCACCAGAGAACTTACACAGGGGAGGAATCCTGTGAATGTGATGAGTGTGGCAGAGCCTTCACCTACAAATCAGTTCTTGGAAGATATCAGGAAACTCATAAAAGGGAGAAAGTCTCTAAATATGATGAATGTGAGAAAGCTTTAAAAGAGAACTCTAACTTAAGATTACTGCAGAGAACTCATACAGGGGAGGAACACTATGAATGAGTGTGGTGCCTTCACCTACAAATCAGTCCTCAGAGGGCATCAGGAAACTCATAAAAGGGAGGAATTGTATTAATGGGATGAATGTGGGGAAGCTCTCAGTCATAAATCAGGCTTAAGAAAACAGCAGGGGACTCACACAGTGAAAGAAACCCTACAAATGTGAGGAATATGGGAAAACTTAGATCTAGAAGTCAAACCTCAGAGATCACACACAGGGAAGCCATACGTGAATGTATTGAGCAAGGGAAGACAAACACAAAGAGAACAAATCAAATACTGTACTGAACTATAGCTGTTTTGTGTTACAAGCTTCAAACTGTTTCTGTAAGTTTCCAAGCATTTACCTGAGTATTTGCCCAGTGTGGCCTGTTTCTGCTCACATATGTGTACATCTGGTCCCACAAAGCCTCGGACATGTTTTTGCTAATACAAGAATGCTTTTTGAGACCTTCCAGAGAGTATGTGTAAATATCAGCCTTCCTGGGTCCTAGAACCCAGATAGAGAAGCAGGAGTTCAGGGGATCCTTGCCAGCCTATAGTCATAGGTTGGAATCCTGACTTAGCTACTCCCTAGGCCAGTGACCTTGTCTCCCTGAGTCTCCCTTCCATCATTTGTGAAATGTCCCAGCAGCACCCACCTTGCATGGTTATGCTAAAAATAAGAGTGCACATGGTGGAAACAAAGCAACGTTAGTTCCATCCTGTGTTGGGATAATTCACACCTCATAAGAGATGCTTACAGATAAAGTTAGGGGAAAGAAGAGGGAGGAGTATGGAGAGGACAGGAGCTTGAAGGGAAAGTGAGATATCTGAAGGAGGGATGGGTTCGGAGCAAGAGGAATCCCAGCAGGCCTATGTGAGGCTTATGGCTCCACTCCTTGGGCCTTTCCAGGACAGCCAGATAGAACCCCCTCATGACCCAAGTCTCCCTGGACAGCCACAATGGGGGCTGAGTGTGTCCCAGCAGAGACTCTACAGAGACATGCATCTCTGGTTTTCACAGATGCAAGTTTAGGGCCAGAGCAACCATCTTGAGATCTGTGTGGACTGGAAATGGCAAAAATGGGAGTTCTGATGCCAGAGCATATTTGGGCACCCTAAGGATTTGAGTGAAGTCCAGGTTTCTCGACCTAGACTTCCCTGCAGTTTCTTTATAATCTTTAAAATTTGTGAAGACAGATTACATTACTTATGTAAAGCAACTCAATTTGATTTGCAAATACATTTATCTTTAAAAGAAAAAATTTCTATTAGTAATATGAAACAAAACTAATTTATAACTTGCCATCTATAAAACTAATAGAAAAAGTATGTATAAAAATGGAACAGCAATTTAAAAATTGTAAATATGTCATCAGTCAGTTTTCAAAATCAATTCTGACATTAGAAAAATGACTTGAAGGAACTTCTTAGGAGTAATAAAGACTATCAGCTCTTGGGGTTATCCGGTCACTAAAATATCTCACTGTCTCAAAGTTCAAAGGGCTGACATGGCCTATGCTAATTTTCGTAAGGTAGAAGGAAGGATGTGGCTCAAACCAGCTGTGGCAGAGGCACACAAATCAAAGTGTACAATTTCTGAATTTACGGGGATGATCAGAAGCAAAGAACTGTTGCAGATCAGGACTCATTCACCTATCAAATCAAGTTATTTCCCTGTGTTTATAAGTGGAGTTTGGGATACCTGGTTTGTTTGGAACATGGCCTCTGCACCATTCCAAAAAGCTCCTAGTCTGAGGAAAACATGTTCTTTTTTTTTTTTTTTTTAAGATTTTATTTATTTATCTCAGAGAGGGTCAGAGACACAGGCAGAGGGAGAAGCAGGCCCCCTGTGGGGAGCCCAATATGGATCCCAGGACCCCGGGATCACAACCTGAGCCAAAGGCAGACGCTCAACCACTGAGCCACCCAAGTGCCCCCAAAACATGGTTTTGTTTTAGGGGCCTGGTTTGTTTTAGGGGCCCAAAGGTGGCAGACTGGTCGCAGGTCCCCTTGTCAATTTATGGACAAAGAAGGTGTAATTCTTTCATACAGTCTCATCTTTTCCATTCCCATCCCCAGAATTGTAGTTCAGACTCTCATTTCTAAGACACCGAAATGTTGTACATAAAGAGATAATGTGGGAAACATGCAGGTTGTGGAACATAATGGAATGTGTATCTGTGAATTCGACACCTAACTAAGGGGTAACAGTATTGGTCATGACGATGTATCCACTGGCATACTCCTTCCTGGTCTATCCCCTCCCTCCAAGAGGCAGCAACTTTTCAAAAGTGTGTGTGTGTGCCTGTGTGTGTATGCAGGCGTGGGTGTGTACCAGTGATTTGCCTTTTAAAAAATAGTATTATGCTTTGAATCTGTAAACAAAAATTGTTTGGTTCTACTTATTTTGAGATTAATTAGGATAGTCATATGTCCTACTTTTGTGACTTTTTTTTTTTTTTGACTCAATGCTATGTGCTTAGCATGCATACATATTGTTCTATATGGTTGTATCTCATTCGGTTTCATTTATGTAGAGCTTGATATTAAAATTTGTTCATTCATGTTCTGCCCAGGTATTTTGGAATAGAGGAAATGTGTTTCTAAATTCTAACTTCTTGAAGGGAGAGGAAAACAGAAATAGGTTGGATTTCAGGCTTATGCCAGGATGTTGATAGGAAGCTTTTTTTTAAAAAAAAGATTTTTATTTATTCATGAGAGACACAGACAGAGGGGCAGAGATATAGGCAGAGAGAGAAGCAGGCTCCTCTCAGGGAGCCCGATGCGGGACTTGCTCCCAGCACCCCGGGATCACAACCTGAGCCAAAAGCAGACACTCAACCACTGAGCCACCCACATGCCCCAGTAGGAAGCTTTCTGACTCAGTTTACCTGGGCTGTAAGGTCTCAGCTGGAACTGTCCCATATTCTGAAAGATGGTGTCCAGTTACCAAGCAAGACTTGCATAGAAGTGTCTAAAAGCTACTCTGTGACTGATGGGTTCAAGAAAACGTGATTGGCTAGTGATGAAGTGTTTTTTCTTGATATTTGTTGGTAACTTTTAAAATGTTTTATTGAGGTAAAATATGCATAACACGAAACAGACCATTTTATTTATTTTTGAAGTACCTTTTCAGTGGCATTAAATACATTCACAGTGTTGTGGAACCATTTACCAGTGTTCCATCTCCTGAACTTTCCTCATCTTCCTAAATTGAAATTCCATACCCATTAAACACTAACTTCCCAGTCTATCCTACCTCTAGCTTCCGGCAAACACCGTTCTACTCTGTCTTTACCAATTTGACTACTGTAGGCACATCATGTATGTGGAATCATGCAATATTTACCCCCCTTGTAACTGACTAATTTCACTTGGCAAAACGTCTTCAGTGTTCATCAGTGTGTGTAAGAATTTCCTTCATTTTTTTTAAAGCTGAATAATATCCCATTGTATGAATATATGAGATTTTGTTTATCCATTTATCTGTCAGTGAGCACTTGGATTGCATCCACCATTTGGATGTTGTGGATATTGCTGCTGTTAATATGGGTGTATGAATATTTCCTCTAGATCCCTGCTTTCAGTTCTTTTAAGTACGTACCCAGAGGTAGACTTTCTGCATCATATAGTAATTCAACTTTTAGTTTATTGAGGAACTATTATACCATTTTCCATAGCACCTGCACCATTTTAAATTCCCACCAGCAGTGCACGGGGTTTTGATTTTCTTCACAATCTCCCTGATATCTGTTATTTTCTATTACATTGATAGTAGCCATACTCATCCTCATGATTAGTGATATTGAACATCTTTTCGTACTTACTGGCATTTGAATATCTTCTTTGAAGGACTGTGTATTGAAGTTTTTACTCATTTTTTAATCAGGTAGTTTATTTTGTTGTTGTTAAATTGTAGAAATTCTTTATATATTCAGGACTTTACTCTCTTGATGGATATATGGTTTCCCCATATTTTCCCCATTCTGTGGCTTGCCTGTCTATTCATTTTGTTGATAGAATCTTTCACCTATCTCAGTTTTATCTATTTTTTTCTTACCTGTGCTTTCAGCATATTCAATAAATCATTGCCAAGTCTAATGTCATTAAGCATTTTCCCTATATTTTATTCAAATAGTTTTTATAGTTTTAGCTCTTGTGTGTAATCTTTGATCCATTAATTTTTCCAATATGGTATAAGGTAAGAATCCAACTTTAGTCTTCTGCATGTGGATATCCCATTTTCTCAACACTATTTGTTGAGAAGTCTGTCCTCTCCCTATTGAATTATCTTCATACCTTTGTCAAAAATCATTTCACCTTATACATGAGGGTTGATTTCTGGTCTCTCTATTGCATTGATCTGTATGCCTTTTTGCCATTACCACACTATTTTGATTATTGTGGCTTTGTAGTAACAAACACTAATTCTATACATTGCTTTAGATACTGTGGATTTTAACAATATTAACACAGGGCACCTGGGTGGTACTGTCAGTTAAGGGTCCGACTCTTGGTTTCCACTTATGTCATGATCTCTGGGTCGTGAGATCAAGCCCCATTTTCAGCTCCATGCTCTGCATGGTGTCTGCTTGAGATTCTCTCTCCCTCTCTCTCTCTCTGCCCCTTCCATTCATGCTCTCTCTCTCTCTCTAAAATGAGTAAATAAATCTTTAAAAAAATAGTAATGCTTGTAATCCATGAACATAGAATCTTTTCTCATTTATTTATGTCAATTTCTTTCATCAAAGTCTAATAGTTTTCCTTGTACAGATGTTTCATCATCGAGGTTAAATTTCATCCTAAATAAATATTCAACAATAAATATTTATTGTTTTTGGTGCTATTGTAAATAGCTTATGTTCTTAATTCTCTTTCTGGTAGTTAATTGATATCTGTAGAAATACACCTGACACTTGCATATTGATTTTGTGTCCTGCAACTGTAAGAAATTGGTTTTTTTAAAGATTTTATTTATTTATTCATGAGAGACAGACAGAGGCAGAGCCGCAGGCAAGAGGAGAAGCAGCCTCCTTGCAGGGAGCCCGATGTGGGACTCGATCCCAGGTCTCTATCCCAGGACTCCAGGATCATGTCCTGAGCAAAGGCAAATTCTCAACTACTGACCCATCCAGGCATCCCTGTTTATTTGTTTTAACAGGTTTTTGGTGGACTTTTGATAGGGTTTTATATTTATATTTAAGATCACATCTGCAAACAGTTTTATTTCTTCATTTTGGATTTGGATGCCTTTTATTTCTTTTACCTGCCTTAATGTTTTGAGTAAGACTTCCAATACTGTGTTGAAGAGAAGTGGGCACTCTTGTCTTATACTTCATCATAGAGGAAAATCAGCTTCTCACCATCATGTATGATGTTAATTGTGAGCTTGCCAAATAGGCCTTTATTAAGTTGAGGTAATTTCCTTCTGTGTCTACTTTATTGAGTCCTTTATCATGAAAGGATATTGAATTTTGCCAAATGCTTTTTCTGGCTCTATTGAGATGATTATATGAGTTTTATCTTTCATTCTATTAATGTAGTGTATAACATTTATTGATTTGCATATGTTGAACCATCCTTGCATCCTAGGGATAAATTCCCCCTCGATCATGGTATATGTTCCTTTTAATATGCCTTTGAATTCAGTTTGCAAGTATTTTGTTGAGGATTTTTACAGCTATGTTTATCATGGATATTGGCCTATAATTTTCTTTTTGATAGTGTCCTTATTTGGTTTTGGTATCAATGTAATGCTGACCTCATAAATTAAGTTTGGGAGTCTTCCCTTATCTTCAGTTTTTTGACAGAGTTTGAGAAGAGCGGGTATTATTTTTTCTTTAAATGTTTGATATAATGCACTGGTGAATCCATCTAGTCTTAAATTTTTCTTTGTTGGGAGGATTTTGATAATTGCTTCACTCTTACTCATTATTGCCCTATTGAGATTTTCTTTCTCAATTCGGTTTTGTTAGGTTATATAATTCTAGGAATTTACCCATTTCTTCTAGGTTATCTAGTTTGTTGGGTTTTAATTGCTAAGAGTTATCTCCTATGATTCTTTGTGTTTTGTAGTATTAGTTGTAATGTGTCCTCTTTCATTTACAATTTTATTTGTATGAGTCCTTGTTTTTTCTTGGTTAGTCTAGCTTGATATTTGTCAGCTTTATCTTTTCAAAAATAGCTCAGTTTTACTTATCTTTTTAAAATTGTTTTTCTAGTCTCTGATATATTTCTGCTCTAATTTTTATTATTTACTGCTGCTAGCCTTGGACTTAGTTTTTTCTTCTTTTTCTAGTTTTTTGACCTGTAAAGTTAGATTGTTAATTGTATATCTTTCTTTTTTTGTGAGTTAGGCTAAATAAAATAATTGTAAATTCTTCCTTAAAATTGTTTTTGCTGGGATCCCTGGGTGGCGCAGCGGTTTAGTGCCTGCCTTTGGCCCAGGGCGCGATCCTGGAGACCCGGGATTGAATCCCACGTCAGGCTCCCGGTGCATGGAGCCTGCTTCTCCCTCTGCCTATGTCTCTGCCTCTCTCTCTCTCTCTGTGTGACTATCATAAATAAATAAAAATTTAAAAAAAAAAATTGTTTTTGCTGCAATGAATAGGTTTAAGTATACTGGGTTTTTTTTTTCCAATTTATGTGTCCCCAGATACTTTTCTATTTTCTTTATTATTTCTTCTTTGACCCATTGTTTGCTCAAGAGTGTGTTCAAATCCCATATATTGGGGGGAGTGTTTTTTTAAGATTTTATTTATTTATTTGAGATAGAGAGAAAGCATAGAGGGAGAGTGAGAGGAAGAAGCATACTCCCTGCTGAGTAGAGAGCCTGATGCAGGGCTTTATCCCAGGACCTTGAGATTGTGAACTGAGCTGAAGGCAGACACTTAACTGACTGAGCCACCCAGGTGTCCCAAATTTCCATGTATTTGTGGATTTCTGGCATTCTTCCTATTATTCATTTCTAGTTCATACTATTGTGGTTGGGAAAGAGACATGTTATGAATTCAGTCTTCTTAAAGTTGTTAAGATTCATTTTGTGACCTAACATATTATCTATCCTGGAAAATGATGCATGTGTACTTGAGAAGAAGGTGTATTCTGCAGCGGTTGAATGGAATATTTCCCTGTACATGTCTCTTAGATCCATTTGCTCTGTAGTGTTATTCAAGTCCAGTATATCCCCATTTATTTTCTGCCCAGATGATCTATCCACTGATATTAGTGTAGTATAGAAGTACCCTATTCTTATATTGCTGCCTGTTTCTTCTTTCACTCTTGTTAATATTTGCTTTATATAACTAGGTGCTCCTATGTTAGGCACATATACACTTACAATTGTTATATCCTCTTAATGAGTTGACCCCTTTATCTTTATATAGTGGGTTTACTTCTAGCCACATGTCTCCTGCCAGGTCTCTGGTTTTACAGTTTCCTGCTGGATCCTGAAACTACAAAGGTACTTTTGTACTTTGGTGGCTGCTAAACTATTGCTAATGGGGAGTGATGGGCATAGAGGCCTCTTATTTTGCCATTTTACTGATGTGTCTCATCACCCAGGAATTCTTCAGGTAGTAAGTTTTGAAATAAGGTAGTATGAGACTTCAGTTTTGTTCTTTTTCAAGATCGTTCTGTCTTTAGGGTCTCAGGAGATGCCTATGAATTTTATAATAGGATTTTCTGTTTTTCTTTTTTTTTAAATTGTCTTTGGGATTTTGATCAGGACTACATTAAATCTGTCTGCTTTGGGTAGTTTTGACATCTTAACAATTTTCAGTCTTCCATTCTTTGAACACAGATGTTTTTATTTGTATTTGTACCTTAATTCAGCAATGTTTTATAGTTTTAAATGTACAAGTCTTTGACCTCTTTAGTTACATTTATTTCTTAGTGCTTTATCCTTCTAAATTCTACCATAAATTATTTTTTTATTTTTATTTTCTGATTTTTAATTACTAACATTTAGGAAGACAACTGATTTTTTATTATTGATTTTTGTATCCTACAACTTCTTTAAATTCATTTATTCTCATAGAGTGTGTGTGTGTGTGTGTGTGTGATCATTAGAGTTTTCTAGATTTAAGATCATGTCATCTGAACCGAGGTAATTTTGCTTCTTCCTTTCCAAATTGGCTGTTTTTTATTGCCCAATTGCTCTTGCTAGGGCTTCGAATATTGTGTTGAGTAATAGTTGCATAAGCAGCTACCCTTGTCTTATTCCTGATCTTGTAGGAAAATTTTTCAGTCCATGTCTAATACAATGTTAGCTGTGGATATTTCATAGATAGCTTTTATTATTTTGAGGTTTTTCTTCCTAGATGTTGTTGTTTTTTTCTTGGCAGGAGTATTGAATTTTGTCAAATGTTTTTTCTTCACCAAGTTAGATGATCATATTCTTTTATTATGTTAATGTGTTATATTGATTAATTTTCATATGTTGAATTATCCTTGTATTACAGGAATCAATTACTCTTGGTCAGTGTATAATCCTTTTAATATGCCATTGAATTCTGTTGGCTAGTGTTTTGTTGAGTAGTTTCACGTCAATATTCCTGAGTGATATGGTGTATAGATTTTCTTGTAATGTCTTTTCCTATGTTTTGTATCAGAGTAATGCTGGCCTAATAGGAGAACTTCAGATTTTCCATCTTCACTTCTTTGGAAAAGATTGAGAAAAATTGATGTCAAGTCTTCTTCAAATGATAGAATTGATAGAATTTATTAATGAATTCATCTGGTCCTAGGATTTTCTTTTTTGAGTGGTTTTTGATTACTGATTTCATACACTTACTAGTATTAGGACAATTAAGATTTTCTGTTTATTGGGGTGCCTGGGTAGCTCAGTGATTAAGCATCTGCCCTCAGCTCAGTGCATGATCCTGGAGTCCCAGGATTGAGTCCCACATCGGGCTCCCTGCATGGAGCCTGCTTCTTCTGCCTGTGTCTCTGCCTCTCTCTCTCTCTCTCTCTCTCTGTCTGTCTCTCATGAATAAATAAATAAAATCCTTTAAAAAATTTTTCTGTTTCTCCTTGTTTTAGTCTTGGTAGGTTATATATTTCTGAGAATTTATTAATTTTATCTAAGTTATCCAATTTGTTGGCATATGATTGTTCATAGTGCTTTCTTGTAATCTTTTTTATTTTTGTAAATTATCAGTAGTTTTCCATCTTCTATTTCCGATTTTAGTTATTTGGGTTTTTTCTTTTTTTCTTAATAGCCTAACTAAAGAAAGATTATCAATTTTCTGGACCTTTGCAAAGAGCAAACTTTTGATCTTGTTTTTTTCTATTGTTTTTCTAAAATCTGTTTTGTTTATCTTGATGCTAATTCTTATTGTTTTGTACCTTTTAGGCTTGAATTTTTTTTTCTTATTAAAGTTTAAGGTTACATTTTTGATCTGAGATCTTTCTTCTTTTTTAAATGTGTTTACAACTGTAGATTTCTCTCAGCATGTGATATTTCTGCCAAGAATTCTCTTGATAATCTTGCTGAGAATCCCTTGCATTTGATGAGTTACTTTTCATTTGCTACTTTCAAGATTAGCTCTGTGCTTTGGCTTTCAACAGTTTGATTATAATGTGGCTCAGTGTGAAATAAAGTATCTTAATTGTATATAACATCACTGTCTATGTAAAAAACTCTAGAGAAGCTGCAAAAATATTCTTAGGATTAACAAATTAATTTGGCAGAGTTACAGCACATAAATTCAATATCCAAACATCACCACTTTTCTATATACTGAATTCAACAGCCAATTGAAATTTGAAATTTAAGAAAAATAATACCATTTATAATAGCACCAATAAATGAAATACTTAGGTGTAAGTGTAGTAAAATATATGGAAGTCTGTTTGCAGAAAACTACAAAATGCTGTTGAAAAAAATCAAAGATCTAATTAAGTGGAGAGTTATACTGTGCCTCAGTATATGAAAAACTTGACTGTGAAATTTTGAAAACTTCATGAATTGAAAAACTTGACTGTGTTCTGATTTGATCTATGGGTTGAGCACAATCCTGGTCAACAGAAATATCTTTTGTAGGCATAGACAAGCTGATTTTAAATGTATGTGGAAAGAAAAAAAAAACCTAAAATATCCAAAACAATTCTGAGAAAGAAGTTAGAGGACTCAATATTAGCCTATTTTAAGACTGACCATAAAGCTACAGTAATCCATACTGTGGCATTGCCAAAGGACATATAGAGGCATAAATCAGTGGTGTAGTGAGCCCAGAAATAGATCAACACAAAGATGTTCAACTGATTTTCCATTAAGGTGAAGCACAATTCAATGGAGATAAGATGGTCTTCTCAGCAAATCATGTATTATTTAATTGGATGTCTGTGTGCAAAAAAAAAAAAAAAAAAGAAGAAGAAAGAAGAATCTAAACACATTTCCTCTTACCTTTCACAAAATTAATCTAATAAAAATTGATCATAGACTTAAAAGCAAAATACATAAGGAGAAGAAAACACAGAAGAAAATAAATCATCTGAACTTTAGTGATAAGTTTTTAGTTAAACAGCAAAAGCACAGTCTATGAAAAAAATTGAATTCAGTCTTACTAAAATTAATTCAGTTTTGTGTTCAACTAATGTACGTTGTATTAATTTTCTTATGTGGAACTACCCTTTCAATCCAGGGACAAACCTTGCCTTGGTCATAGTATATAATTCTTTTATTTTTTTAAAAGATTTTATTTATTTATTCATGAGAGACAGAGGGAGGCAGAGTCATAGGCAGAGGGAGAAGCAGGCTCCCTGCAGGGAGCCCAATGTGGGACTCAATCCCGGAGCTCCAGGATCACTCCCTGAGCCAAAGGCAGATGCTCAACTGCTAAACCACCCAGGCGTCCCTATAATTCTTTTGTATGTTTGTATATTCTGTTTGCTAGTATTTTTTGAGGGTTTTTGCTTGTAAAATAATAAAGAAAATTAGTCTTAGTGTTCTTGTGGTGTCCTAATGGTTTTGATATCCAAGTAATATTGGACTTAGGAAATGAGTTAGAAAATGTTTTTTCTTCTCTTGTTTGGAATACTTTGTGAAGGGTTCATGTTATTTCTTCCTAATGCATTTGGTAGAATTTACGAGTGAAGCCATGTGGTCCTGAGCTTTTCTTTGTATAAAGTTTTGCTTTTGTTTGTTTTGTTTTGTTTTGTTTTGTTTCATTACTGCCTTAGTCTCTTTTCTTTTTATAGATTTTAGATAACCTATTTTCTCTTGAGTCTGTTTTGGTAGTTTATGTCTTTTCTAGAATTTTTTCTATTTCTTTCGAATTATCTAATTTGTCCGTATAGAGTTGGTTATAGTTTTCCCTTAGCATTCTCTTTCTGCACCTTGGTCATGATATCCCTCCCTCCATGCTTGATTTTTTAATAATTTGCTCTTTCTTTTTTATGTGTTAAACTTAGGTAGATGCCTGTCAATTTTGCTTATCATTTCAAAGAACCAGCTGTTGCAATTATTGATTTTATGTATTGTATTTTTATTCTCTAATTTATTAATTTCCACTTTAATCTTTATCATTTCCTTACTTACTGCTTTGGATTTAGTTACTCTTCTGTTTCAAGTTTCTTAAGGTAGAACAGTACATTGATTTGAGATCTTACTACTTTTTTTTTTTCTGAGATTTTACTACTTTTTAAATGTAGGTGTTTACAGCAATACATTTCCCACTGAGCAGTGCTTTTACTGTATCCCACTTTTGTTTTGTTTTTTTTTAATTCTATTTAGTTAATATATAGTGTAATATTAGTTTCAGGAGTAGAATTTAGTGATTCTAACTACTTATATACACACTTACTACATACTTATAACACTTAGTGCTCTTCACAACAAGTGCCCTCCTAGGTTGATTTGGTATGTTAAATTATGTGGGAAGCACTGTCGCATAGGAAGTGATGATGAATCTTTTTAGGTTATATATGTATGGATATATATTACCAACATTAAGTATTCCAGAAATTTTTTGGAGTTTCTGGAAATTTTCCAACTTAACCACGAGCATGTTGAAGTCTTTGGCCATTTACAGACCATTATTGTTTTACTTGGATATTTCTGCAAAAGTGAGATTCACTGAAAAGACCCTACCAAGTGCTCTTGCTGACTGGCACCACTGTCAAATTACAAGGTGTTGATACCTGGATGCATATTTCATAAGTGAAGAAGGTTCTACTGACATCCGGTCCTGTGTAAATGCAGTAACTATTCCTTGGAGAGAAGGAATCAACAACCAGCAGGTTCCCAAAAGCAAATCCACAAATCACAATTCAGACATCTAATTCCTAAAAAAATATGTATTTGCCTATCTATCTGAATTTGGAAAGGAAATGTGAAATTTTACGTTCCTCTTCACCAGGCATCACAGATAGAGATCTGGGAAAGCTCATTTTGGTAGGAAGTCTCACACTTTGCAGTCTTCTGCTGGTATGTAGAATCCCATCTATAGGCTCAGGAGTGATTAGGGTATCCCACCAGGTCTCATCCTGGCCAACAGAAACTGTAGAGGAAGAAAGAATTTTCCCTCTACTCTTTAGGGTGAGTGCTCAGCTCACACCTCTTATTCTGTAGGGCACCTGGTAATTGGGTAAACAAATCTGGTTTCAAAGTTCTCCACTATGGTTACTGTAATTCAAGATTGTCTTTAGTTAGGTTAACCTACTTGTTCAGTCTTAATATAATATGGTATACATCTGAGGCCTCACACTGGACCCAGCCTGCTTATGTTGGACCCAGTCTGACCCCAGACCCAGTCCAGGTGCACCTGGGTGGCTCAGTTGGTTAAGCTTGATTTCAGCTAAGGTCATGATCTCAGGGTCATGAAATTGAGCCCTGCATCGGGCTCCATACTGGGTGTAGAGACTGCGTAAGATTCTCCCTCTCTATCCCACCCCCATGCCCCCTGCCACTACTGCTTGCCTGTGCTTACTCTAAATAAATAAATAAATAACCAAGCAAGCCCCAGTCCAGGAAAATAAATGCACAAAGTCTGAAAGCTCATAATGCAAAAGCTGTACAGCTAGAATCTAAGATAGATTCACTTACAACCTCCAGAGGCGTCAAGGAAACAGTGAGCTCAAGGGGCTCAGTGATTTACCTGCTTGCTTGTTGCTCATTAGGACCATCAGGGGTCTCCTTCAGTTCCCTATTCTGACACTAGAACTTTTAAAGGATAAACTGAGGCATATCAAAACATTTTGTAGTTTATTTGACCAAAACTTGTTTGAATTAGGCAGCATCCATTTAGCAGATAGAAAGGAGTTCTGAGGAACTATACCAAATGAATAGTCTGCAGGGAGTAAGAATAAGAAAGTTCTACAAAGGCAAAAAAGTAGGTTGGTTATTACAAAGTTACTTTCCTTTAGAGGATGACAGGCGTCTATCAGGCAGATAGTGCTGACCTGGTGATACTGATTGGCTGGTTTACCAGTCCATTTGAAAGGCTCCTGGGTGGCTTAGTCAGTTAAGTATACAACTTTTGATTTCGGCTCAGGTCATGAATCTCAGGGTTCTGGGATTGAGCCCTGTATCAGGCTTTACACTCAGCAGGGGGTCTACTTGAGGATTTCTCCCCTCCCTCTGCCTCTGCCCTGGCTCATGTGCATCCACGTGCACACATGCTCTTTTGCTCTCTCTAAAATAAATAATCTTTAAACAAAAAAGATTCTATTTCAGGGAGGGGTGCCTGGGTGGCTCAGTCCGTTATAGGTCTGACGCGATTTTGGCTCGGTCACGATCTCAGGGTTGTGAGATCAAGCCCTCCACACTGGGTGTAGAGTCTGCTTAAGATTCTATCTCTCCCTCGCCCTCACCCTCTCCCCCCACCCCTGCACACACTCTCAAAAAAAAAAAATCCATTTTGAGGAGACCCAAAACTAATTAAGTTGTCTGTTAAACTGTTTTAAACATCAAAACTGTTTTGGTGACATGGGGCTTAGCATAAGCAACTCCATTTTGGCCCTATTATCTTGTTTTTAATGTCCCTTTTCTGCACTTACAGAATGTTCTAGTACAGAGCCCTTCTGTGACATGAGAATTTCAGGAGAACCAGAATTTATGCAATTCAGAAAAAGAACTAAATTTTAAATATATCCCATTTTCCTGAAGCACCTTAAAGTCTTCAAGAAAGGTAAAAAGGAAATAATGTGGCAGGTATCAGGGAGAAGTCTCCTGCTGCTTCTCTGTTTAGGAGAGTCCAGCCCCCAGACTTGGGTCTAGCCACTATGACATTGAAAGAGGTATGTGTTGACATCCTGAAACCAATACTTCTGGTGCCTTTCTTTTAGTGAGAATGCATATGCAGAATGCCAGTTGGGCGTTCACAGTGATCTCACAACCCAGCAGCTTTAGAGTCTCTGTCTCTTTCCCTCTCTGTTCTCTTCTGCTTTCCTCAAACTCCCTTCTTCTCTGCTACTTCACTGCTATCGACTATTTGTGTCCCTCCCAAAATTCTTATGTTGAAGTGCTAACCCCTAGAATGATAGTGTTAGGAGGTGGGATCTTTAGTATGTGATTAGTTCATTTGGGAGGAGCCTTCATAATTGGGAGTAGTGTTCTTAAAAAAAAAAAAAAAAAAAGACTTCACAGGCTCCCTAGCCCCTTCTGCCAAATGAGATTACAGTGAGAAGATGGCCATCAACAAGAACGAAGACCCTCACCAGACGAGAACCACGATCTTGGATATCCCAGCCTTCAGAATAGTGAAAAAATAAGCATCTCTTGTTTATATGCCACCCAATCTAAGGTATTTTGGTACAGTAGCCCAAAAAGACTAAGACACTCACCTGCTCCCTCTTACCTTTTTTGATGTGTACCTTTTCATTAATTCCTATAGCCTCTCTTCCCCCTGAAGGAGTTAGTGGAAAGTAGGAACTGTCAGAATGGAGACAAAGTGACTTAGTACCTTCTGTGTTTCTGCACCAGGATTTTTGGTTACATTATTCCCCAAACAACCCTGAGAAGTGGATGTTACTATCTCCATTTTACAGAGGAAAAAACTGTGGTTCAGAGAGCAGTACCTGATCTGACCAAAGACACCTCTTTAGGAAGAGAAGTCATGTACACTCAGGTACCCCTGCCTCTGCCCACACTGGTGGTGTGGCCTGGAGTTATCAGTGCTTGCTCTCCTGCATGTTTCACCTTGCAGGGGCTTGCCCAGCCTCTCAGTGGTCTACCTCATTAATTAATTAATTAATTAATTAATTAATTAATTAAAAGAACATCTCCATAATTGCTGTAACTCTATAATACTGTGCAGGAGGCTAGCCATACAGACATGTGCATGATGGGATGGAGTGACAGATCAGGCAAGGCATAGGATGATGGGTCCCAACTAAGACAACTCACAGGACAGGAAGCAGTGTGCAGTATATGGCAGAGGAGAAAAGGGCTATAATTAAGTACAAGGGGAGGTCTGGCCGCACTGTCTTTTTCCACTCAGATCCAGTTCCCATGCTTCTGTACTTTTTTTTTAAGATTTTATTTATTCATTCATGAGAGACACACAGAGAGAGAGAGAGAGAGAGAGGCAGAGACACAGGCAGAGGGAGAAGCAGGCTGTATGCAGGGAGCCCGACATGGGACTCTATCCCGGAACTCCAGGATCACACCCTGAGCCAAAAGCAGGAGCTAAACTGCTGAGCCACCCAGGGATCCCCCTGTCCTTTAATGTCACCTGAGACATTTGTTTCTACCAGAGTTTTTGCCTACTGCCCAAGGCAAGGAACAAGAATAAATGGCACTTTCTTCATCTGTCTCATACTTCCCTCTTTCCTCCCCAAAGATGCTGTGGAGGCATCCTGTATCCCAGCTCATGGCCTCTCCATTAGCTGACTTTCTATCTCCTAGATGGCACAGCTGGAGTTGATGGTGTCTGTAGGCAGAAAATGTATGGACTCCGTTGGCAGTGATTAATTTTCTGTGTGGGCTTCTTAATTTTAATTCGTTTGAGATTTAGTTTATTTATTTGGTCATTTGTTTGTAGCTTTTCCTAAACTCTGCCCTTAGAAGGCAAAAGAACAGAGAAATAGAAATTCGAAGAAAGAGCCGAACAGAAATGCTAGATGTCAAAAACACTATAACAGAAATAAAGAAAAGACTACCTAAGGGAGTCTACTACTAACAAAGACTACTAGTAACTGGACAGGATTGAGGAAAGAATCGTTGAGCTTCAGGATATTTTAATAAAAGTTCTAAAACTGAAAAGCTAAGAGAAAAAAAGACAGTATCTAAGAATGTAGGATAATTGCAGAAAGGGTAACATACAGTTAATGGAAATGTCAGAAGGAGAAGAAAAAGAGATTAACTGAAGCAATTTTTGAAATACAAATGGCTGAGAATTTCCCTGTACTCTTGCCAAACACTTGTCAAACCACTGATCCAGGAAACTCAGAGAAAAAGCAAGATAAGATAAATCCCCAAACTACACCTAAGACATGTCATTTTCAAACCATAGAAAGCCAGAAACAAAAAAAGTCCTGAAAAAATTGTTTTAAACCACTTTACCTGTAGTGAAGCAAAGATAAAAATTATATCCAACTTCTCGGAAACCATGCCAGCAAGAAAGAGAGGGGGTGAAGTATTTAGTGTGATAGAAAAAAAGCCTCACCAACCTAGAATTTACATACCCTGTGGAATTATCCTTCAAAAGTGAAGAAGAAATACTTTCTCGGACAAAAATACACAAACACACACTGTATATATACATATATATACACATATATATGTGTGTATATATGTGTGTGTATATATATATTTAAATATATTTTTTCTTATTATAATGTATTTGTAGTACCCATGGAGCAGTATTGTGTTACTTGAAAGTAGATTCAGGTTAGTTTTAAATGTGTATTGCAAAGTTTTATTAAGAAATGTAAAAAAAAGCAAATAAATGTTATTATGCTAAGGAGAGAAATTAGAATCCTATAAAATGCCCAGTTAAAACCACAAGAAGCAGAAAAGAGTGGAAGACAAAAATAGAAACAAAGAATAAAAGCAACAAATAGAAAACTGTAATAAGGGACGCCTGAGTGGCTCAGTGGTTTAGCACCACCTTCAGCTCAGGGCGTGATCCTGGAGACCTGGGATCGAGTCCCACATCGGGTTCCCTGCATGCAGCCTGCTTCTCCCTCTGCCTGTGTCTCTGCCTCTCTCTCTCTCTGTGTGTGTTTCTCTCATGAATGAATAAATAAAATCTTTAAAAAAAACTGTAATAAATTCAGATATTAATCCAACTATATCAGTACTGATGTTGAACATCAATGACCTGAATTCAGTAATCAAAAAACATTGTCAGGATAGGTTAAAAAAAAATGACCTAACTGCGTATTGTCTACAAGAAACCTACTTTTAAAATAAAGATGCATAGGGACACCAGGGTAGCTCAATGGTTGAGCGTCTGCCTTTGGTTCAGGTCATGATCCCAGGGTCCTGGGATCAAGTCCTACATCGAGCTCCTGAAGGGAGCCTGCTTCTCCCTCTGCCTGTGTCTCTGCCTCTTTCTCTCTGTGTCTTATAAATGGATAAATAAAGTCTTTAAAAATAAAATAAAGACACATGTAGATTAAAAGTAAGTGATGGAGAGACAGATCTTATGCTAACACTAACCAAAAGAAAACAAGAGTAGCTATATTAATTTCAAACAGAATAAACTTCTGAACAAGGAAACGTATCAGGGGTAAAGGGGACCATTACATAATAATATAAAGGGTCAGTTGTTAGAGAGGATGTAACAGTTTTTAATGTGTCAAATACAGAATGTCAAAATATGTGAGGGAAAAACTGACAGAACCGCAAGAAGAAATAAATCAATCTACTCACTATTGACTTGGGGACTTCAGCACTTGTCACAGAAATGGGCAGATCCAATGTGGAGAAAATCACTGAAGATTTGCTTGACATCAACAGCACCTTCAATAGACTAATTCATCCAACAGCAGCATGTTACACATTTGTCTCAGATTCACATGAAACTATTTAATAGTCCACATTCAACCACAAAACACACAATTTTAAAAGGATATTAATTGTGCAATATCTGCCCTCAAACCACATGGATTAAACTAGAAATCAATAATCAGAAGATGGTTGGATATTCCCCAAAACACTTGGAGATTAAAGTGTACTTCTAAATGAGACATGGGGCAAGAAAGAAATCTTGAGGAAAATTTTAGAAATATTTTCAGCTAAATGAAAATGAAAACTAATCAAAATTAATGGAACATAGTGCAAGCAGTGTTTAGAGGATAATTTATATCAGTAACTGCATATGTTGAAAAAGATCTAGTATCAATCATTTAAACTGCCCCTTAGGAAACTAGAAAAAGAGCCCATTAAGTTCAAAGTAAGCAGAAGAAAATAAATAATGAAAATTAGAGCATATATAAATAACATTGAAAACAAGAAATCAAAAGAGATAAAACAAATGACATTAAAAAGCTTGTTTTTGGGCCCTGGAGTGGGGGCTATGGTGGTGTGTGGGGAGCTGGCACGATGGATATGGTGGCTGCAAGGCTGACGAGAAACAACTACTAAAGTTCCTGTCGAAGTAAAGTAGAATTTCATAAGAACATGATGGAGAAGAGAAAACCTATGGTGGCTGTGAAGGCCCTGATGCCATGTATGTCAAATTGATATCTTCGGATGGTCATGAATTTATTGTAAAAAGAGAACATGCACTAACATCCGGAACAATAAAAGCCATGTTGAGTGGCCCAGGTCAGTTGGCTGAGAATGAAACTAATGAAGTCAATTTTAGAGAGATCCCTTCACATGTGCTATCAAAAGTATGCATGTATTTTACCTACAAGGTTCACTACACTAACAGCTCCACAGAGATTCCTGAATTCCCAATTGCACCTGAAATTGCACTGGAACTGCTGATGGCTGCGAACTTCCTAGATTGTTAAATAAAATAAATTATAATAAACTGTTAACTTTTTTCAGTATTTAAAAAAAAAGCTTGTTTTTTTAAAAGATAATAAAATTGATAAACTTCTAGCTGGTCTAAGAAAAAGGAGAACACACAACTTACTGGCACCAGAAGTTAACAAGAGGATGTCACTTTAGAATCCGTAGACATTGAAAGGGTTATCAAGGCATACTGTACCCACAAATTTGATAGCCTGGATTAAATAGACCAACTCCTTGAAAGACACTATCTGTCAAAATTTACACAAGAAATAGACAATATAAATAGGCCATAGCCACTACAGAAATTGAATTAATAATTAATTTTCCAAAACAAAAAGCACCAGATTTCAGGATATAAGGTAAAAATACGAAAGTAAATCCCTTTCTTATAAAACAGCAATGAGCTAGTGGAATTTGAAATTAAACACAATACCACTCACATTAGTACCCAAAAAATAAAATGCTTAGGTATAAATCTAACAAGATATATACAAGACTATATGAAGACAACTACAAAACTCTGATTAAAGATATTAAACTAAATAAATGAAGAATTTCAGGTTCATGGATAGGAACACTCAATATGGTTAAGATTTCACTGTTCCCCAAATTGATCTATAGATTTAATGCAATTCTAATAAAAATTCCAGAAATTCTTTTTTTGTGGCTATCAACTAACTGATGCTAAAGTTTACTTAGAGGAACAAAGACCCTGAATAGCCAACACAATATTGAGAGAGAACAAAGAGAGCTGACACTACCCAACTTCAGAAACTAAATGTAAAGATACAGTAATCACGTGGCACCTGGGTGGCTCAGTGGTTGAGCATCAATCAGCCTTTTGCTCAGGTTGTGATCCCAGGGTCATAAGATTGAGTCCTGCATCAGGCTTCCCACGGGGAGCCTGCTTCTCCCTCTGCCTGTGTCTCTGCCTCTCTTTCTGTATCTCTCATGAATAAATAAACAAGTGTTTTTTTTTTAAAAAAGATACGGTAATCAGGCAGTATTGTATTGGAGAAACAAAGAGATCAATGGAGCAGTATAGAAAACCCACAGTAGTATAAACACCCACAAAAATATAGTCAGATGATACTTGACAAAGGAGCAAAGGCAGTACAATTGAGAAGATTGTTTTTCAACAAATGCTGGAACAACTAAATGTCTACATGCAAGAAATTAACCTAGACTTTACACTTTTCACAAAAATTAACTCAAAATAGATCACAGATCTAAATATAAAATGCAAATCTATAAATCTTATAGAAAATAGAAAACTTCTATAACATTGGGTTTGGCAGTGATCTTTTAAATAAAACAATAGAAACAATTCACAAAAGAAATAATTTTCTGAACTTCATTAAAACTTTTTATTCTGCTAAAACAATGAAAAGAATTAAAAGACAAGCCACAGACTTGGAGAAAATATTTGCAGAAGACATCTGTTAAAGGACCGTTATATAAAAAATATAAAGAACCCTTAAAATTCGGGACGCCTGGATGGCTCAGTGGTTGAGCATCTGCCTTCAGCTCAGGGTGTGATCCCAGGAACCCTTTGCCTATTCTCTGTCTCTCTCTCTCTCATAAATAAATAAACAAAATCTTTAAAAAAAAAAAAAAAAGAAAGAAAAGAAAAGAAACCCTTAAAATTCAGTAAAAAACTCAATTTAAAATGGCAAAAAATCTTAACAGACACCTCAGCAAAAATACAGATGGCAAATAAGCACATAGGAAGATGCTTTGCATCTTATATTATCTGGAAAATTCAAAACAACCATAAGATACCCCTACACACCTATTAGAATGGTCAAAGTTCTAAGTGCTGACACTGAAGGATGTGGAGTAACATTCTTATTCATTGCTGATGGGTTTGAAAAATGGTACCACCACTTTGGAGGAAAGTTTGCTATTTTCTTAGAAAACTAAACATACTCTTATCATCTGGTAAGTCATGCTCCTTGCTGTTACCTAGAGTTGAAAATATCTTCTTTACATAAAAACCTGTAAACAGACATTTATAGGAATTTTATCCATAGTTGCTATAACTTAGAAGCAACCAAGATGTCCTGAAGGATGTGAAGAGGTTAAAAAAAAAAACCAAAAAACAAAAAACAAACAAAAAAAAACACTAGGATATATCCAGAAAAAGGAGTGTATTATTCAGTGATAAAAAGAAATGAGCTATCATGCCATGAAAAGGCATGGAAAAATGTTAAACGCATATTACTAAGTGAAAGAAGTCAATCTGAAAAGGCTGCATATTGTATGATTCCAACTATATGACATTCGGTGACTCCAGCTGTATAGTCTTTGAGCATATAAAAAGGCAAAAGTAGGATGACTAGAAAAAGATCAGTGGTTGCCAGGGTCAAAGCGGATGGAAGGAGGTTTAGGCAGAACACTGAAACTTCTCTGTAGAATACAGTAATGATAGATGTGTGTCATTGTACCTTTGTCCAAACCCATAGATTGTACACGGGGATTGAACCTGAACATAAACTTTGGACTTCAGCTGATTGTGATGTGTCAATATAGGTTCATAAATTGAAACAAAAGTACCACTTTAGTGGAGAATGTAGATAATGCTGGAGGTTAATCATGTGTGCAGACAAGGGGGATGTGGGACAAATGTGTACCTTTCTCTCAATCTTGCTCTGAACCTAAAATTGCTGTAAAAATAAAATTTATTAAAAACTAAAAAGCTCTGCCTTTCTGGACCTTCTTTATCAGGGAGACTAAACAGAAGACAACACACAAAAATTGAATAAATATTTAACATCGTTCTCTTATTATTAGGAGAGCATCTTCCTTCTTTGAGATAGCTCCAGTCTTTGTTCTGGTGTTTCCCTATAATGGGCCTCTCCTTCTTCATCTTGGTGGCATCATCAGCTGTCAGTCCTTTGGGAATCTTTGTCTTTTGGGTTTTCTCGCTCTTTGTAGGGTGAAAAAGGCCAAGGCCTCATACCACTGTCCATGTTTGTCAGGCCCATGGAGGAGAGGACACAAGTAGGAGCTGGCTCTTGGCATTTCCAGTTTATGCATAACCCAGTTGGAGCTCAGCCACTGACTGGTGCCCTGGCCCTGCCCTCCTTCTGCCCTGCCAGGCTGGCTGTGACATTGCCTAGAATCACCAACAGAGCTCCTGTCTATATCCATTTGGTTATTTCTCAGGGTGAGGCCTTGGTTCCCAGTTATTTCTCCAAATTTAGAGGTGTTTAGTCTCATACTTTTCTTTTCCCCAAAGATTTTATTTCACAGAGAGAGTGTGAGAAGACCAGAGAGCAGGGGGAGTGGGAGAGGAAGAAGCAGGCTCTCTGCTGAGCAGGAAATCCAGCACAGGGACTCAGTCCCAAGATTCTGGGATCATAACCTGAGCCGAAGACAGAGGCTTAACCGACTAAGCCACCCAGGCAGCCCTTGTAGCCACACACTTCTCATCTCATGGTCTGTTGTACCACAAAGAGGAAGAAGCAAAGGTAAGTAAAAAATCAGACCACCAAGCTCTCTCTGGCTGCAAGGGGGACCACAGGAGGAAGACACAGGGTGGCTCCTTATTTGTCCACCTCCCACTCCAGCACCTATCTGTAAGCGGGAAGAAAGCCCATCTGTTGTAGGGCTGTGTTGATTGATGACAGAGCCCCTTGCTCCCTAAATGGGTGAGGCTTAGAGCCTTTTCTTCTCTCCCTCATCAAATTCTGTTCCTCACCTGAGCAAACACCTCAATATGATGTTTTTCTTCCAAAGTACACTTAGTACAATAACAAATCCAGGATGTGTGACAATCATCTTAGTAGTAGCAATTATTCCATCTTCTGCTCAATGCATTGGATACATTTCATGAAAATTTGCATTTTTTGAAACATTGGGCTTGAACTCAGGACCCTGAGATCAAGACCTGAACAGAGATTAAGAGCCAGACAGTTAACAGACTGAACTGCCCAGGTGCCCTGGGAACTTGCGTTCTTAATCCTTATTGGCATCAACCCTTATTGGGCTTAACCCTCCCAAGATCTGAGCCCTCATACCAGGTTGTTTCCTTTGCTCCTCATGAGGGGTCACAGGAAGTGTGTTTGGCCTTCATTCCATCTGGCAGGTGTATCTCTGCACCTCTTCAGAGGGGACACTGTGTGGACACCTGGTTCTGGTAGCTCCATCTCCCCTGTGCAAGATTGTGTCAGGCTTATGGGTGAGTGTGATGTTGAAGACGGAAGCTAAAATCCTAGCCCTTTACCCTTTAAGGTTTCACTGCAGGTGACAAAGATGGGAGTTCTTGGCAAAGAAGTCAGCCCATAAAGACACCTAAGACTGGAACCTTTGGGGAAAAATAGAGCAAACGCAGACTGTTAAATACACTTAATAGAACCCAGTTGTGAGGCCCAACACACCTTCTGAACATCCTTGGTTCCCAATTGGAAAGCATTTGAGATTCTTGAGTCAGTGCTAGTCGCTAAACATGGCGATGCCTCTGTGCAGGACAGTACTCTTGCACATAGGTCTTGCCAATCTTTGCTTACATGTTCTGTGCCTCCAGCAGCCTGACATTCTGCATTCAGGCTGAATCACTCTTCATGTAAGAATTTCAATGTAGAAGGTGAGGAGTCGAGCCAATGTAGCCCAAACGTTAGAATCTCTGGAGCTGTTTTCCTCTTGAAACTCATAGCCCAGACTGGCCTGGATGGAGTAAAAAGCTGAGCCCTGCACTCCAGACAATGGCCATTGCAGTACACTCTGCTCCAGCCTCCCCCAGCTCATAATTAGCATCTCTAATTCAGACACCTCTCCTTCCCCAAATTAGGATTCTGCTCCAGATTCAGAAGGAATTATATCTGATGAATCCTGGATATCTCCTCACCTCCTTTCCTAGTACTAATGGAAAAAGACCCGCAGATCTCTGGATCTTCAGCATCACAGAAAAACTCCACATTCTGTGCCATGGCCTTGGTGACTTGTGATGTCTTGTGTTAGCCTGAACTCTGACACTACTCCGTAATGCAGGTCTTGGCTTCCATGCTTAGCTTCATTCACAGCCCTAGGGCTCTTCCTCATGTCTGTTACAGGGCAGGAAGAGCTTGTCAGTTAACTGAACCAGGGCCAGGAATCAGTGTTGGCCAGAACCAGCCTGAGGTGGTAATAAAAACTGTGTAATTCTGAGAGAAGACACGTAAGATTTCTGAGAGAAGACTGATAAGATTGAAGATTCCGATTTCCCACCACTTCAGGTAAAAAGCATGGAAATTCTACTGTCCTGGCCATTGAGGGGAATGTCCAAAGGGTCGAGAAGACTTGTACGAGATGGTAGGACAGAAGAGAGACAATCTCATTCTTTGGACAAGTTGTTTGTTATGTATAGGGTCCATAGGGACCAAGAAGACAAACAAGGGAATAGAGAAATGGCACAGATACAATCTAGGTAATGATACACAGGTAAGGCCTAAAGGGACTGACCTGAGAAGAGGTAGGCTCAATACAGGCCTGACAGGGTGCATGCTAGCTAATAAAAAATATCAACAAAAGAGAATCTTCAGGCCCAGTCTCCTCCACAGGCTACAGATGCTATTAGTCTTCCCCACAGAATTCAGCCTCAGATACCAGATGCCCCGGGTTGCCTATCATTGAACCAGGAGGAAGGAGAGCATGGCTGATCCAGTGCCCCTTCACCTCTGCAGACACCATCACCTCATGGAAGCACTGGTCTAGATGTGTGTGTCCAAGGATTTACAGTTGTCTGAAAGGAGATGTCCAGCATGGTGACTGGCTTGATTCCAGATAATCCCATATACCACATACTGATTCTAATCATAAGGTCAGGAGTTGGGCTCTGCCCTAGTCATGCCTAGATGATGAATCCCACTTTACTCCTTTCTCTACTTGGCTAAAGTGTGGGAGGTGTTTACTGTGAGGTCCCTCTTAACATGTCTCATCAGGCCAAACCCTCCACGTGAAAAGCAGAGGAGAATAATTAAATATGCCCCTTCCCAAATACTGAGATGCCCAAGATTTACCTCATGCCCATTATTCACTGAATGGGACAGATCCTGACTGTTCTGTGAATCTTTAATACTGAATTAAACTGGAGCAATTCCATTCTTTATTTTTAGGAAAATAAGGTCCTCACTAAAGCTTTACATTTCTGTCCATTTCTGAATTATCTCATCCCATGGTTTTTTACCTGTCTATGAGATGAGGCTTATTGGGGCAGGTCAGGAAGACCTGCTCGGCAGGTCTGACATTTTGAACTGCAGTGGACGGGATAGCACTAATAGCACTGTTTTCTGAGCCACAGAAAACAAGCGATGGTTTAAAAAGCAACTAGACTACAAATGAAGGAAACTCAGTCAATAACCCTAGAGCATCAACACCCACACCCACTTCTGCTCCAGCTACCCTGCAAGTGACCATGGCACAAAGCACCCCAGGACTACCTGGTCATGTCCTCTTCAGCTCCAGCCATCCCACCACTGTGCCCTCACATGGACACCTTGGGCACCCTCCAGCCCGTGCCCATGTCAGCTCCAGTCATCCTGCCAGGGTACCCCCTACATGGAGTACCGTGGGACCCCCTGACTTTGCTGTCTTCCTGTACAGTTGTCTTACCAGGGAGGCCTCAGTGTAGAGTGCCCTGAGACCTCCAGCCATACCTGCTAGAGCTCCTGCCAGCCAGCCAATGCCACAAGGCACAGCGAACCGAGGGAATGTTCTTACATAAGGACACTTCTTCGAATCTGTAAGAGATAGCTATTGAGCCTGATTCATAGAAACAAAATATCAAAACTAAAGATACAGAAATATATGCTCCAAATGAATGAATAAGACAAAACATTAGAAAAAGAACTAAATAAAACAAAGATAAGCAATCTACCTGATAGAGTTTGAAGTAATGGTCATAAAAATGCTCACTGGATTTGAGAGAGTGGATAAATTCAGAATTTTAACAAAGAGAAAATATAAAAACCAATCAGTTTTTTAAAAATACAGTAACTGAAATGAAAACACATTAGAGCAAATGAACAGCAGATTAGAGGATGCAGAAAATGGATCAGTGATCTAAAAGGGTATGGAAAACACCCAAAATGAACTAAAGAAAAAGGAATTTTAAAAATGCGAGATTAAGGGACCTCTGGGACAACATCAAGCATCCAAACGTTTCCTCTATAGGGGTCCCAGAAGGAGAAGAGATAGAAGAAGGGGCAGAAAACTTATTTGAAGAAAATAATACCTAAAAACTTCCCAAACTTGGGGAAGGAAAAAGACATCAAAATCCAGAAAGCAGAAGAGCTCCAAACAAGATGAACCCAAAGAAGTTTACACCAAGACACATAATAATTAAAATGTCAAAGATTAAAGATAGAGAATCTTAGAAGCAGCAAGAAAAAAGCAACTAGCTGTAGACAAAGGAAATCCCATAAGGCTAACAATTGATTTTTCAGCAAAAATTTTGCAGGCTGGAAGAGAGTGGCATGATATATTTAAAGTGCTGAAAGGAAGAAAATCTAAAATCAGTAATACTCTATCCAGAAAGATTATCATTCATAATTGAAGGAGAGATAAAGAACTTCCCAAACAAAACTTAAAATAGTTTATCACCACTAAATTGGTACAAGAAGTAGGAGCTTCTTTAAGTGGAAAACTATAAGAAAATTATAAAAGAAAAAAATGTCATGCATAAAAGGAAATTTATACTAAAGATAATAGATCAATCAGTTATAAAGCTACTGTGAATATTAAAAAACAAAGTAGTAAAGTCTGTTATATTTAAAAATTAGTTAAGGGATTTACAAAATAAAATGTAAAATGTGATATCATATACATAAAACATGGAGGAGGTTGAGTAAAATTGTGGTGCTTTTGTTAGGGATTCACACTTATATGACCATCAACTAAATATAAACTACTGTATACTTAGAATGTTATATATGAACCTCATGGTAATCACAAACCAAAATCCTATAATAGATACACACACACACACACAAAAAGAAGGAAAAGAGAGCCAAGCATAACACCAAAGAAAGTCATCAATCACAAGAAAAAAAAAATAGCAGGAGAAGGAACACAGAACTACAAAAACAACCCGAAAACAATTAATAAAATGGCAATAAGTACATATCTATCAATAATTAACTTTAAACGTAAATGGTGTAAATGCTCCAACCGAAAGACAGGGTGGCTAGAGTGGATAAAAAAACAAGACTCATCTGTATGCTGCCTACAAGAGACTCACTTCAGACCTAAAGACACATACACAATGAAAATGGAGGGATAAAAAGATATTCCATGCAAATAGAAATTCTTATAAAGTTGGAGTAGCAATACTTTTTTCAGACGAGACTTTAAAACAAAGATGGTGGAGGAGGGTTAAGATGGTAGAGGAGTAGGGCAACCCTAAGCTTGCCTCCTCCCTCGAACACAGATAAATAACAAATCATTCTGAACATCCCAAGAAATCAAGGTCTCAAAGGTCTAAGAGAACAAAGATGCACATCTACAAGTAGAAAAAACAACCCATGGAAGGTAGGAGCTGTGGAGAGCTGATTTGGGGGAGGAAAGAGCCCTGATCTCAGAGGGGAGAGAGAGAGAATGAAAATATGCACAGAGAACTGCACAAGAAAACTCTTCTCCAAAACCATTGACTGGGAGAAGGAGAGGGTTTAAATACTGCCAGTTTTTCATAACAGACTACACAGTCTGAACTTCTGGAAGTCAGCACCATCACTAGGGTTGCACCTGGTGATCTTCTCTGATGGGGAAGAAAGGTAGAGCCCTGGGAATGGGCAGCACCATCTGAGGATCTTCTGGGTCACACAGGGAGAAGCAGTTTCCCTGCTTGGAGTACATTTGGTAGAGGTGATATGGCCTCTTCACCCTGTGGGTGCCATTAAGCTGCCCTGTTCACCAAAGACACTGGCTTAGGGCAACAAACCCTGGCACTGCTGTGTGTTGCAATTTACCATAAACTTCAAAACACTGTGTGGTCCTGCAGCTATTTTCTGGGATAAGCTGGCACTGGTCACAACACAGAGAGACCCTTCCCCAGAGGATCAGCATTGGGTCCACGTCCTGAGGACCAGTGTGGGGTTTTGAAACCCAGCCTCATCTGTGATAAAAGACAGGAGTGTTGCACCACCTGGCATGTGGACAGGGTGAAGGCAGGAATCTGATGGAAGCTGGGCATACAAGAGGGGTGATTGCTTGCTCATCTGTGAGGGCTTCCTAAAGCAGGAGCTCCTCATTCTGGAGACAAAAGTGGAGTGAACCCATTTTCACCCCTTGCCCACTAGCAGTGACTGACCTCAGTGAGAGAAAAGTAGCACCACCATGTGGAGACCAGAGCTGCTTACACCCAGCCTCCTCACCCTCACCATGCATCCTGCAGGTGCATCTCCCCTAGGGTAAGTAGAATCTGAGAATCTGAGCAGCAGGCCCCCACATGTACCACATATACTGACCGTAGACTGCTACAAAGCTTCAGCTCCAAGGAGAACAGGGTATAGCTTCCTTTATGGTTTTTCATTTGTTTGTGTTTGGATTTGTTGGGGTTTTAAAATTTTTTTTTAAAAAGCATTTTTTAAATTTTGATCTTTTTAAAATTATTTTTAATTTTTTTTTATCAAGCTTCTCTTAACAAGCAGACCAAAACACACTTAGGATCTAGCTTGCTTTCTTCTTTTTAAATTTTAATTTAATTTTATTTGACAAGACAGAGGAATTCGCCTCAAAAGAAAGAACAGGAATAAATGATAGCCAGGGATTTAATCAATATAGATAAAAGAAGATATCTGAACTAGAATTTAAAACATGAATAAATGAAATCTTTTTAAAAAATGATGACTATAGATAATATGTACAGAGTCCACTGAGAGGAGGCACATGGAAACCAGGCATTCTGTCCATCAGGTTTTAGGCCCAGGCCTGTTTCTCCTCTGCTATTCCTCATGGGTGATGTGTAACTGTAGTGAGAACTTCTGCAGGAACACTTTTTCGCTCCAAAGTTGGGAGAGTACAATTTGTTATAGAAGGGTTCAGCATATCAGATACTGGAGAAAGAATGTTCTCGTGCTTCCAGTTTGTTTGAAGATATTAGTCTCATTGTAATGTCAGAAGCACCCATTCCAGCCCTGACAGCAATCCCCAGCATAAACCGTATATCTGCTTGTCACCACGAGAAGAGTAGGGAGGGGCAGTAAGAATATGAAGCTGCTGTGTCTGCTCCTAGGTAATGTGGCTAATGGCGTGACTTCAAGCAAAGTCACTTCACCTCTCTGAGTCTCTGTTTCCACATCTGTAAAATAAAAGTGATAGGTGTCATGACCCCTGGGTTGACATCTAAAACTCTAAACTCTTCAATGCAAAGACTGGCTCACAGCTTGTTGCCCCAGGGACCCTTGCTAGCTCAGCAGACCCTTGCCTGGCAGCTGCAGCATAAGCTGGCCTCCTGCAGCAACAGTATGAAGAGAAACAGCAGCTCTTGCAGTCCCTCCACAGTCGGAGCTACAGACCTATGAGGCACTTTATGGCAATTCCAAGAAGGGACTGTAAGGTATGTATTGTCCGTATCCCCCACCCTTACTTAGGATGGGAGTGAGGTTTTTACCTTGGGAGTTGTAGACATCTGGAAAGCTACAGAATTCTGTCTGAGAAAGACCCCTAACCAGGTGTGGGGCTCCCAAAAAGAAGATAGGGAGCCTTCATACAGAAATACAGAGGCTGATGACATGAGCAAGACCCAGCCCACCCATCCCTAGAAACAGGCCACAGAAATCCAACCTTACCCACCTAGATGTCCAGAGACAAGTCAGTCAAAGTCTAAAATATACAAGATTTGTTTTAAATATAAAGGATGTCTTGGTGGTACTATCATTTGAAAAGGTCTTGAATAATGTGAATAATCCACACTGACCATCCATGCAGCCAGTGTAGCAGCAGTGTAGCAGTGTAGCTCCCACATTGACTTGTCCCTAGGGAGAAAATTATTATTTTTTAAAAGATTTTATTTATTCATAAGAGATGCAGAAAGGGAGGCAGAGCATAGGCAGAGGGAGAAGTGGGCTCCCTGGAGGGAGCCTGATGTGGGACTGATGCCCAGGACCCTGGGATCATGACCTGAGCCAAAGGCAGACACTTAACCACTGAGCCACGCTCATGCCCCGTCCCAAGGAGAAAATTAAAAGATTAAAAAAATTATAGAAATACCACTAATAGAACCTAAATTTCAAGCCTGTATCTGAGTTTTAAATTCTTTGAGCACTTTTCACCACCTGCTGAAATGAGAATATTTGTATTTCAATATTTGAGAATCTTCTTACATTTCCCCATGCTTTTTCAATCAGAGGGTATTCTAAATGTAAATTTAATAAATCCAAGCAGTCTGGAACAGAGGGCTGATGTCAATATGATGAAAGTCAGCAAATACAAACAAAGTCCTGAGCTTGAGCACTAATATCAGTGGTAGAAGTACAAGAGGATGTGCCATCTGTGAGCTTGAGGATGAGGGAGTTAGGTGGGAACACAAACATACAAAGAACTTGTAGATCAAAGTTGCTAGAAAAGCCACCTGACACCACAGTTGTGTAAGAGAGGTGTCCTTATGGTGAGACCATGTCGGAAATATCGTTAGATTATGAGGCACCATCTTGTAAAAGGGACATTGGCAAACCAGGGAACATAACTAACACAGGGACCACAATACTGAGGGACCAGAAATCTCAAACTGGTTGAAGAGACTAAAAATGTTTAGGTCTAGAAAGGATGATGAGGGGGTGAGAACTAGCTTTAAATACTTGAAGAACTTCATGAAAGTGAAGAAAGAGTTGATGTGCTTTGTGTCCCTTGGAGGACAGAACAAGGGGCAAAGGGTGCAGGTTCATGGAATCTACTTAACTGATGCTTCCCTTACCGCTTGAGCCTTCTAGTGAAGGAATGGCTGGTTTTGTAAGTAAGCTCCCCATTCAGGCCCTCTTTACATAGAAAAGATGGTTTGTCAAATATCACATGGAAGCAGTTCTTGCTTTGGGTGGGCAGTTGACTCCCTATCCTTTCAATTCTAAGTTCTTTGATTATATGTTTTAAAATTCCTTAAGCAATCTGGTTTATTAAGAATGTTCACTGTTGGGCGAACTTTGAGTTTTCATAAAGCATGACTGAATTTCCTAATTTGCTGGTGAGTCAGAAATTGAGGCAATATAGGGGGAACAGCATGCTGAGAGAATAGCTTATGTACGAAGTCAGGGGAGCATTGGGTCCTGCTTGCCTAGAGGAGAGCTGTGTATTAGGGGGTGTGAGAAGTCAGGGCAGTTGAAAGAATGGTTGCCAGCATATAGAAGACCTACAAGGCTGGATGAAAGTATACATTTTACATAGCATACAATGGAAAATGATTTTTTTTTCCTGAGTACAGTAGGTATGTGATGGACACAGAACTCTCTGATGGTAAGGCTGGTGGGACAGCTGGAGTCAGGAGACCTTAGAACCAGGGAAACCTCCTGAACGGGGGAAGTGAAATGATGAGGGTCTAATCTAGGTGCTGTCAGGAAGATTAAGGGGAATACATAGTAATAAGAGCTTTGTGAGAATTTAGATTTAGAGAAAAAAACAGAGGAACATCTTTGGGGTTAGTCTCTGCAAACAGCTTCACCCAGAAATACCTTCCTTTTCATGTCTTACTTTCTCTTTATGGGTCTTTAGGATTCATTTCAAAACTACTACCACTAAAGCCCCATAATCCCTTATTCTTAATTCTACAATCCAATTAGATCTGTGAATTGAAATCTTTTTCATGCACTCGGTGACAAAACATAACTGAATTAACAAAAGGATATTCATGGCCCTCATTTATCCAACATAGCTCCTTGTGGGAATATGGATGTGTTTGATGAAGGCCTGTAACCAGTATCACTGGGTCATGTGAAACATGGCATATATGGTAAATGCATCCCATTATATCTCCCGTCAGCACTTATCCTCAGATGGTCAACTCAGGGGAAACAGGACCCCACTTCCTAGGAATGGGGCACCCAGTCCCCACACTAGAGCTCCTCAGCAATTCCAAAAGCACATGACCAACAATGCTCTGTTGGCAGTAGGGCTCAGCTAGCCCTACACCCAGATGCACACCCAACCCAAGGCTAGGTCAGCTGGGTCACCATCAGGCTGAGTGTCAGTCTACACTGCAACACACCAGTGCTTTGAATCCACATGGTGAAGCAGTGACTTCCAGGTACCATCTCATGCTTAGCCTAGCACCTCCTATTTCCATTCTTTTATGATCTCCAAAGTGTGGCGGCCTCAATCTAAATACACTGTCCCATTTCATCATCTGAACTCCTCTGGGGTGGGGGGGGTGGGGGCTGGGCCTAATGACCAGACCAAGCCACTGAAAGTCTTGTGTAAAGTAAACCAATGATCATGCGTATGTGGCTTTTGTGCAGAAGCCTAGCCTGTGTGTCATGGTGCTTTAGAATGTGTGTATAAATGTATGATACATAAGCATATGTGTTGCCATAGCGATATGCTGACAGTCAATATAACTGGTGAACAGGGTCCATTAGAGGAAATGATACACAGTTCTTTGGGTGGCTAGAAAAGCAAAATGTTATAAAAGAAATAAACATTTTTTCCTTCACCTGCTTTGTTTCCAATTTCCGCACAATCTCCGAGCTGAGTGTGCAAGAGTAGGAAAGATACACTTGTTAAGAAGCTCGTGGTCTAATGCTTGAAATCTAAGTTTACAAGAATATGTTTTTTCTTGTCATTTTGTAAGAATCCCCAGTTGAAAGAGATGAGAGAGCGATTCTTAGATGTGGGCCGACTTAGAATCAGCAATGGAGATTATAGAAGCCACTTCCTGGGCTCTATAGAGTCCCAAGAGATTGAGCTGGTGTGCGGCCCTAGAATCTGCACATTTGACATAAACACCCTAGGTGGTTCTGATACAAGTGGGCTGTGGACCACAGTTTACAGAACCTTCTACAACATTGTGTCAAAATTGTAGATAAATTAGTTTTACTTTAATTAAGAACCCATCACTGGGAAGTATATGTCATTCCATAAATGTTGACATAAAAATCTTTAAATATTCCTTAGTTGTGTCCTTTTGCCTTCCAGCACTAAAATAAAACTATCACTCCAGAGTTATTTCCCAGAAACAGTTGAAAAATTAAGACTACAAACAACCACTGTCACCACAATCACCACCACCAAAAAGATCCACCAACAGACTCCTGCCTGCGGTGGAGACATGCCCCACTTCCATGATGGATGGAGTGGCCTCGACATCTGCTTTCACACCTGGTGGCTTCAGGGCTACATGAGCATGTTTGGCTGTCAGTACGGAGGAGCTTGCTGGCAGAATCTGCAGAATGGGTGAAAAGCCAGCAAAGCCATAAAGTATTAAAGTAGCAAAATGTGAGGCCCTCCTACCCTGTGCTTATTCAAGTATCCCAGAAACTTTACCTTCATCCCTGTGCTGCTAGGTCTGGTAGGTGTTGATAAAATAATCAGTAATCAATGAAGAACTCAAATATTGCCTCTAAGATATCTATTTTATGTGCATAACATTTATAAAAAGCAACAACATATCATGTAAATCTCAGATCTGCTCAGGATCCAGTTACAAGTCCTTTTTGGGGAAAAAAACTAAAACTATTCTCACATTCCACTCTCTGTGAGTGTTAAAAAGTAGTTCCCTACCTTAAGAAAACTAGTTGCAAAAAAAACCCCTACATATCTTTGAGAGGAGGATGCTCCAGTATTTAACTTTCTATATGTTAACATCCTTTCCCACTATGCGACAGAAGCAGAGCCCATTCTTTAAAAAAAAAAAAAAAAAAAAAATCTGCGTGACAACCACAGTCTTCCAATTTATATAATTCACCTAAGAACCATGTTGCGCCCTGTGCAGGGATCAGGGTGTGATCCCATAGGAAAGAATGGAAATGAAAAAGAGGCAAGTACTTCATGTAACACTTAAACATGTAAAACTAGCTCTTGACCTGACACTCAACCTGCAGAATGTATGCAGGATTTATTACATCCAGCAGATCCTGTTCCTGCTCGACCCAATCACACTTGTATTGGTTTCTATTACTGTCCTAACAATTTACCATAAACTTAGTGGCTTAAAAGAATGCACATTTACTATCTCACAGTTCTGTGGGTTAGGATTCCAACCAGGGTCTCACTGGATGAACATCAAGGTGTGTCATCAGGGCTGCCTTCCCTTCTGGAGACTCTAGGGGACAGTCTGACTCTTTGCCTTTTCCAGCACCTAGAGCCTCCTTCCCCATTCCTTGGCTCATGGCCTCTTTCCCCATCTGCAGCACTAGCAACAGCAGGTTGAGTCCTCCTCACAAGGCATCATTCTGACCTTTTCTGCCCTTTCCATTCACAAGGCCCTCGTGTATCTACATGGGGGGGGTCACCTGGACGATCCAGGATAACCTCATCTCAAGGCCCTTAACATAAAGCATATCTGCAGAGTCCCCTTTGCTACATGATCCACAGCTTTGATACATATCCACAGCTTCCAGGGACTGGAATGGGGACCTCGTAGGCAGAGGAGGGCATTATTCTGCCTATCACCACACTATTGACTCAGGTGCCAGCTAATAAATATTGGAACTAAAAACATCTTTTCTAGGAGAGAAAATCAGTGAAAATACCAGTGAGGGTGACAAAACATGAGAGACACCTAACTCTGGGAAACAAACAAGGGGTAGTGGAAAGGGAGGTGGGGGGGGGGGTGTTGGGGTGACTGGGTGATGGGCATTTGGCAGGATGAGCACTGGGTGTTATGCTGTATGTTGGCAAATTGAACTCCAATAAAAATAAAATAAATAAAAACATATTTTCTAATTTTGTCAGTTTGGTAAAATCAAGCCACTACGCCAGAGCACAATCTAGAACAGCAAGGGAAGACCAAGCCAAATTAGAAGCCTAGAAGTGCACCATTCATTGATGACCATAAAATTGCACAGGTACTGGTCTCTTTGGAGTAGTGGTGGTGTTTTCCAGATGTGGCTTTTCCCCCTGCAAAGGCAGACTGATTGTAGAAGTCTGGTCCAGGGCGAGGAGCGCGGCGGTGGCGGAGCCCGTGTGCCTGGGACCCCGCTCGCCTCCGGCCCCGCCACCTGCCGCCCCGAGCGCGGGGCTCCTTGGGCGCCTCCCCCGGAGGCCACCAGGCGGCGCGGCGGGCCCTCCCCGGGACCCGCCTGGAAAGGAAGCGGGCAGCGGGGGATGTGCCGCGTGGCGGGCGCGGCGGGCGCGGACGCTCCTGACCTGTGCTCGCGCAGCCCCGGGGCGGCCCGGGCGGCGCGGCGCGCTTGGCAGTGGAGGCTGAGCTCCTCGGGGGAAGCCGTCCTCCTCCTCCGTGTCCTCCAGCCCAGGCTCCGCGCTTTCCCGCCGGTGGCAAGGCTTCCCCCGCGGTCCTCGCAGCCCGTGTTGGCGTCCGTGCGCGCGCGGGCAGGTGCGCAGGTGCCCAGGTGCGCGGGGGCCGGGAGCGCCCCTGGGGCAGGAGGTTCAGGGAAGGGAAGAGTGGTGACAAGAAACGTCTAGGGAGGAGGCAAGAGGAGCACCCGAGCTGAGATACCCAGGTGAGAAGGCAGCGGGAGGAAATGTCCCGTTTATGAGGATACAGCTCTTCGTGTTGGGCTTATTCCTTTCATTCCAGACTTGTCTGTCCCTGTGGGGTTTTTTCAGATGCCTGGAACTTGACTGGACCACTCACTTGGCTGTGAGTGCGCCTCTAACTGGTGTGCTTCCCCAGCACTGGGTGTTACAGTAACAGGCCAACTGGGTGTGCCCAGAGGTCTTACTGGGTGCTCCTGGGATGCTTAGGGAACGGCCCTGTGGGTGGAGCCCTTTCTGGCGTTTCCTTCTGAGCAACGCAGGTAGGTGCCTGGGAATCTTTGCCCCTCACTTCCTTTTATTCTTTTTTTCTTTTTTTCTTTCTTTCTTTCTTTCTTTCTTTCTTTCTTTCTTTCTTTCTTTCTTTTTTTCTTTTTCTTTTTGTATTTTTTTTTATTGGAGTTCGATTTCCCAACATATAGCATAAACACCCAGCGCTCATCCCGTCAAGTGCACAGAGGTCTTACTGGGTGCTCCTGGGTTGCTTAGGGAAGGACCCTGTGGGTGGAGCCCTTTCTGGGGTTTCCTTCTCAGCAGCACAGGGAGGTGCCTGGGAATCTTTGCCCCTCTCTTCCTTGCTTGGGTTGCAGCCCATCCTTTTGGCAAAGCGGTTGTCTCTTGCTCACTCCGCAGGGGATAGAAGTCAGTCTGAGCCCCAGGGACACCCTACGAAACCTCAAAGTGGGGACTTCCCATCAGGCCATCTTAAACTTCCTTTGGAGGACCTTTGAACAGAAATGATCAAGTCGTTAAAGAATGTCTTCTCGGGTACCTGGGTGACCAGTTGGTTGGGCTTCTGGCCCTTGATTGCTGCTGGGTTGGTGATCTCGGGGTGGTGGGAGCTGCCTAGTGTGGGGTTCTCGGAGTTGACCAGAGTCCATTTGGATTTCTGTCTCCCTCTTCCTCTGTCCCTACCCCCACTTGCACACCCTAAATAAATAAGTAAATAAAATCTTTAAAAAAAAAAAATCTTCTACAGAGGTATGTCATCTGGCAAAAATCATTTCCACCACAGACCTCACAGGAACACCCACTCAGCTCTTGGACAGCAGGCTTCTTGCAATCCCGACAGAGTCAAGCAAAAACTGGTGCCGTGCTTTTTTAAATACAAACCTTAAAGGTTTTCTTCCTTCAAGGGTTCTCCCTAGCTGTGGGTGTATTCTTTGTTCTGTAAAAGTATCAGAATCTAGATCAACATTTTCCAACCTTGATTTTATTTTATTTTTTAAAAGATTTTATTTATTTATTCATGAGAGACACACACAGAGAGGCAGAGACACAGGCAGAGGAAGGATAGCAGGCTCCATGCAGGGAGCCTGATGCAGGACTCGATCCCAAGACCCCGGGATCACGCCCTGAGCTAAAGGTAGCAGACGCCCAACCGCCCAGCCACCCAGGTGTCCCTCCAACCTTGATTTTAAAAATAGGGGCACTACACCAATGCAGAGTAATAGGAACTGAATCTGCTCTTCTGCCTGCAACAAGAAAACAACACAAACAAAACCAGACAAAATACATGAAATGCAGATTTTCAAGATACTGGACATCAAGTGAAAGAGGTTGGTAATCCCCAAAGGATGGGAAACAAACACATAAGCCCTGCCATTGCTCCCATTTACTGCCTGAAAGAGTTTCCAAGCAAAGTACAGGGAGGGGAAACAAGAGGAGCCCAGTGGACCTCAAGGTGAGGAGGACCCTGTGCTGAGTCCAAGGAGGCCAAGGTAGCTAGAGGCCACGGAACAGGGTACCAGGGAAGAGAGAACTGCAGAAAGCCAATCAGGAACATCTGTCTAGAGGCCCCTCCAGCATGCAGCACTGCATGCAGTACTGACCAGGGCCTCCATATGTGGCAAACTACCCAAGGTCAGGGGTACGTTATCTGAAAGGACGGGGAAGGGGGCACCTGGGTGGCTCAGTCAGTTAATTATCTGCCTTCAGCTCAGATCATGATCCCAGCCAGGGTACTGAGATTGAGCCCCCATCAGGCTTCCTCAGCAGAGAGTCTGCTTCTCCCTCTCTCTCTGTCCCTCCCCCTGCTTGTGTGCTCTTGCTCCCTCTCTCTCTCAAACAAATAAATAAAAATCTTTAAAAAAAAAAAAAAAAAAAAAAAGGATTAGAGGAACAGTGCCTGGCACTTTTTCTTTTTTTTTCTTTCTTTCTTTTTTTTTTTTTTTCAGTGCCTGGCACTTATACAGGACTGGGAATGGTGCTTGTTCCCAACAGATAGACTGGAAGAAAAACAAACAAAAAACCTTCATACTTCATGGAGAGAGGGGAGTACTAGCATGGAGTACTCAGGGAGGTCTTCCCTTAGGATCTGCGAATTCATTAGGCCTGAACTATGCACTGCTCTGGACCACTTAACAAATCCTGAGAGCAAGACCTGAAATGATCAAATTGTTTCCAAGTAAAAGCATCTTTGAACCAAACTCAAAATTTATAGGAACATGAAAATATCCAGCAACCCACAAGGTAAAATACAGAATGTTTGGTATTCCATCAAAGATTTTGAGGTATGCCAAGAGGCAGAGAAATGACCCTTAATGAGGAGACCAGTCAATCCTTTGAAAATGACCCAGAGCTGGCAGAGATGTTAGACTCACCAGAGAAGGACATGAAAACATTTACTAAAATGGTAGTCCCTAAGTTCAAGACATTTAAGTAGACAAATGGAAAGTATGTAAATGACCCAATCTAACTTTAAGAGATGCCAGTGACAGTGTCTAAAAGGAAATTACCAGAAGGGATTGACAGCAATTAGAAAATGCAGAAGAGGGCAGCCCTGGTGGCCCAGCTGTTTAGCGCCACCTTCAGCCCGGGGTGTGATCCTGGAGACCTGGGATCAAGTCCCATGTCAGGCTCCCTGCACGGAGCCTGCTTCTCCCTCTGCCTGTCTCTCTCTCTCTCTCTCTCTCTCTCTCTCTCTCTCTGTCTCTCTCTCTCTGTCATGAATAAATAAAATCATTTTTTAAAAAAATGCAGAAGAAAGACATTAATAGGACCTGTATTGGGTCTGCAGATCCCTTTGGGTGGCACTGCCCCCTTCACGCCACAAAATTTTCCAACCCGTGAGCACAAGATGTCTTCCCATTTCTTTATGTCTTCTTTAACCTGGTGCAGCAATGTCATGGAGAAGTTTTCAGTGTGCAAGTCTTTTGCTTCTTTGTTTTTTTTTTTTCAATTTATTTATTTATGATAGTCACAGAGAGAGAGAGAGAGAGAGAGAGAGGCAAAGACACAGGCAGAGGGAGAAGCAGGCTCCATGCACTGGGAGCCCGATGTGGGATTCGATCCCAGGTTTCCAGGATCGCGCCCTGGGCCAAAGGCAGGCGCCAAACCGCTGCGCCACCCTACTACTATTCTACTTCTTTGAATAGATTTATTCACAGATATTGTTTTGGGTATTACTGTAAAAAAAAGTTTTCTTAATTTTCTTTTCAGATTGTTCCTTGCTAATGTATAGAAACAACTGGTTTTTGTCTATCTCATGCCCTGCAACTTTACAGAATTAGTTTATTGACTCTTAGTTTTTGAGTGTGGGTTATTGATGATTTTTCTGCATATAGGAGCATGTCATCCCCAAAAAGAGATTGGTTCATTTCTTCTCTTTCACACTATTTTTGCTTACCTTCAGTTTTGAAAGATATTGGGCCAGGTGTAGATATTGGGTCTACCCCACCACAGGCCACCCCTGCACTTTGCGGGTCAGAGATGAGTGACCTCCGCCCAGGAGTCTTGGATCAGCATGTACAGTTCCGGCCAGGAAAACAGATTGGGGAAGGGGAGGAGGCTTGTTCTGTGCAAGCCCAGCTCCAATTGGAAGGACTTCAGTGACCCCTGAAAGCCTCTACAGGGATGGCTCATGGCCTGGGAGCTGCCAGGACATCAGAGGTCAGAAAAAGACAAATCCCAAAACACCCAACCCAAAGACCCTGTGTAGACATAAGAGATTAACTGAGCCAGAAGTCTTCTCCAACAGGATTGTGAGCCTCAACATGGGCACAGGGCCTTCAGTGGTCACTGTGGTCCTTCCAGTTGGAGCTACCTTTCCAGGTGGTGCCCTCTGGATGTCTCTAGAACTTTTACCTGGTTCTAAACAGCTGCCATAATAAAGGTTTTTAATTGCTGCTTTGAACAACTTTTCACATCCCTCCATTCTGGGATTCCTCTGGGACAGAAGCCACAAGTCCACAGTTGAGTCCTTGGTCCCGCTGCACTGGACCCCAAGCAGAATGATCTTTCACATAGCACTTATGAGTATCTCCTCAGTGGCAGGCACTGCTGTGACTGTATCTGTCATGAGCAAACCCTAGGTCCCTGCCACCATGGAGCTTCCACTAAAGGCTTGAGGGTGGCCTAGTGGGGGTACAACTGGTCAGTGTCCTTCCCACTGCCCACCCACACCCTCTCACTTAGGGGAATTTGCAGTGAACAAAACAGGTGAAGCCAAACAAGAATAGGAAATGTGACTTCAGCTTGAGAGACTTTGGTCTTCCCCTGGAGCTTAGTGGCTTTCCAGGCATCACAGAATGGGTGGAAGAGCCTTGGATCCAGTTTCCCTGCATCACAGGACCCAACTCACCCCTGCTGGGTGTGGCAAGGACCCAGCCCCATACCCCCAAATCACCTTGAAGCAATCTGGTCAGTCCCAGCAGATTTGCAGCCCAGCAGATCCTCGCTTCTCCAGCAACCAGGCCTCCGCATCTCTACACTTGGGGGAATCACCAGCCAGCAGCCCTGCCCTGCCAGGGCCATGCAGCCCAGGATCCTCCAGCTCTGTCTTCAGGGACAAACAGCTTGCACATTTGCAAGCTAGGGCTTTCCCTTGGGCATCCTCCCTCTCCTCTGAGAGCCATGAGCAGCTTCTGGAGACCCTTTCTGTGTTTGAGATCCCTGGTGTGGACTTGGATAAAACTTCTGTACATGAAAAACTCCATTTTGAGAAAAGCTCCATTATCCTTTTTGAAACACATAGCTAAGAAACTCGAACTGGACAGACCTTTAAACTGGGCCAGAAGTGGCTACCGTTTTACAAGCAGCTGCTCTTGAAAATTCAACAGGTCAACAGGCATCTGAACCATAAATCTGTTGGTAATAAACAAGACTGTAGCCTCAGAAAAATATTCAGGGTGTGGGCATCCAGCATCCTGAGCCCATTTGGGTGCTCATGATCAAGCAAGAGCTCCACAGATTTGGAGCTGACAGGGTGCTGACTGTACATCTGTTGGGCACCCCAGGTCAAGGTAACTAAGGACAAGTGGCTGAAGAGGAACAGTCACAGCAGCAGTAGGAGCCGTGAGCTATGGAAGGGTTGTGTGGGATGGTTGGGGGTACCCCCCAAGAAGAGATATCTGGGAAGCCATGATATCTGGGGAGCTCCAGGCCACAGAGAGGCAACCAGTCCCAAAGAGGACTGAATAGTCCTTAGTGTAAAATAAAGCCTCAGGAAGACACTCAGAGTGTGGGCTCCCTCCACCCTAGAGGCTCTGCATGCAGGTGGTTGGCTAGGCCATATGTCCACAGGCCTGGGGTGTCCCCTGCAGCCCCAGGCCAGCTCACAGCAGGCCAGGATATTTGGGACCTAGAACAGGGCAGTGTTGAGTGAGACTGGTTACCAGGAGGAAACTGTTGGGAGTCCCAGGCACTAGCCTTTGCTAAGCCTTAACTAAGTCTTAACCTGCATAATTGGGCCTATTCCCCTTCAGGGAAGAGCTGGAGAACTTGCATTGTCCAGGTTGGGGCCTGACCACGGGTTGGGTGGCCTTCAAAAAGCTATACCCAAGGGGCTTTGAGCTCTGGAGAAGCTTGGCACACACACACACACACACACACACACACACACACACACACACCCGTATCCAGGCAGTCTGTCTAAATGGTGACTGTCACCAGTTTAAAGCTGTCACCTCAGCAAGATTTTCAGTGGATGGGTTTCCTGTGCCCTGGAGGCTATGCAAGTGGTTGAGGATGGGCCTGAGCTTCCGAGACTGGGCTCACCAAGGCCAACTCACATGACCATGTGACCAGATAAACCAGGGGAGCCAGGCACCTGTATCAGGGAAGTTCTAGGGATAGGCCAAGTCACAGGAGCAGGTGCCTGGGGATGCACGTCTGCCTAATTTCAGTCCAAACCTACACGAAGGCACATATCCTGCTGGAAGGCAGAGATGGGGAAATGTGGACCGACTAGGTACAGAGAGTGTGTCCACGGGCTGTGCAGAGCAGAGCACCTGCCACCTGGAACAGAGCATCTGTGGGGAGAGGCCAGGTCACAGGAGCAGGCTGGCATCAGATTCGTCGGAAGGTTTAGTTGACACAAACGCACACGTCCCCCTGAAAGCCAATCTAGAAGCAACTGCACTGCATTGCCAGAGCCAGTGGGAGCTGGCTGACAGGGGTAACCCTCCTGCAGAAGGCCTCTGGGGGCCTTGATTACCGGGGCTGCTGGGGACCCCATCGGGCAAGCAGTCCAAATGAGGACTGCCTGCCACCACCTTTAAGCTGTCACCTCCCATAGACTCTCAGGGTTGGGATCCCTCTGATCAGGAGGCTCCCCTGGTGGTTCAGGACCCGCCTGAGCTCCACAGGCCAGGAAGGCCCCAGATTCCCCCAAAGGGGCTGAGCAGGCGCCTTCTGAGCATGTGCGAGTTTTGCAGGTCCAGGGAGCTAGGCAACAGGGTGAGCGTGCAGAGAGGCGGGTCTCTGGGGTGGGCCTGGGATGGCCCACAGCTTCTGCCCAATCCCAGACCTTGTCCTACACAAATGAGCGTATTGCTCCCCCAGAGGTAAAGCAGGAGGAGTCTGGCCTGCTTTGCCTGTGGGGCCTGGGTGGGGGCTGCCGGGGTGTCCTCCCCCTCATGGAGGAGCCCTGATTCCTGAGCTTGGGACCCCACCAGGCAGGCAGCCAGTCCCACTAGGGCCTGTCACTGTTTCAAGCTGCCCCCTGAGAAGAGTGTTTGGAGGGAGGGCTTCTTCCACCCTGGAGGCTGTTGGGTTGATTTGGGACTGATCCACTGGCCTGGAGGTCCTCAGCTGGCTGACATATTCTCGAGGCACCCAAGTCAGGGGACCCAGGGACCTGGGATGTGGCAAATGTTGAGAGTGGTGGCATCTTGGGACTGGCTGTTGGGGGCACATGAAATCTATCTGCTTCCTAGCCTGAACCTGCACAAATAGGCAGGTTTCCCTTTAAGCCTGAGCTGGAGGAAACTGACCTGCCTTGCCAGGGTGCTTCTGGCCTGGGTCCTCCTCCCATAAGAGACACCTGGGTACCTTGAATTCTGGAGGAGGCAAGGACTTAAACAGGCAGCCAGTCCAAACTGGGGCTGATTATCACCAGTTGAAAGCTGCTGCTCAGGAATTTTTGTGGAATTTTAATAATTAAATTGTAGGCTTTGTGGGATATAGTCCCATCCTAACATCAGTGGAGGAAGGTCTTTAACAAAAACTGAATTAATAAGAAATATTTGTGGGATTTTGATCCCAGTGACCTGATGGCTAGGCAGGTGGTTCAGGACCAGTTCACCCCTCATGGGTGCAGAGGCTCCAGCTGCCACTGGTGGGCTGATGGGGCATGTACTGCACATGGGCAAGCTGGGAAGTCCGCGTGGCCGGTGATTTGGAATAGGGCAAGTGGCTGGAGAAACTGGGTCTCCAGAGTAGGCCATTGGAGTTACAGTGCACCTGCCTATTCCAAGCCTTATCTGACACAATTGTGCACATTCTCTCTGAAGGCACAGATGGAGGAGTCTGGACTGCCAGGACCTGGCTTGTTGGGCTGCAGGAACTTCCTTCACTGAGAGACCCCTGGGAGCCTTGATTACTAGTAAGCCTGGGGCCCATCCGGCGGCCATTCCAAAGGTGTATCTCAGAAAGATTTTTGGATGGTGGGCTGCTTATAGCCTGGAAGCTATGTAAGTGGTTCAGGACCAACCCAAGCTCTGCAGGCTTGGACGGCACCAGGTTGCCCTCTGTGGGCCAACGAGATGCTTTGAGAGCATGCTCCAGCCGCGAGGGTGAGTATAGCCAGGCATCTGGCCCAGGGCACGTGTTTGGAGAGACCAGTTCGTGGGAGTGGGCTAGGAGGATACACAGCATCTATTTCCAAGTGCTAACTCACTCAAATGCGCATTTCCCTCCTAAAGGCCGAGCTGAGGAACCTGGAAGCCTTGCAAGAGCTGATTCCAGCATGCTGACCATGGTGTCCTCAGCAAGAGACACCTGCAGAAACCCCGACTACAGAAAGTAAGTACATTTGTCTCTCACCCATTTCAGGGGCTGCCTCTAAAGGGCCCTTAGGGGTGAGCACCTTCTATACTGGAGACAATGCAGGTAGTTGGGGAGCTGACAGGGTGATGTGTGAGCCTCCCAGGTCAGGGGAGGCAGAGACTTGGAACAGGGCAATGTCAGGGGAGGTTAGAAGCAGACTCTTGGGGGTGGGAGGGTACCTGCAGCTGCCTGAATCCAAGTCCCAATAACACAAATGCATATATTCCCACGATGTCTGCTTGATTTTGGGAGCAAACAGTGCTCAGACTGATTTTGTCTTTGCTGACAATGTCTGTAACACCAGTTCACTGTGCAGGTATCTCCAGCTACTAGCACACAGGGCAATGCTTTTTAATTTATCATTAAAGAAATAACATATTCCAAACTAATGCTAGACTGATCACAGGCAAAGGGAAATGAAAGCGATAAAATTCAAATGTATTTGAGGTATATTTTTATAGGAATAGGCCCTTGGAGAGACACCTGTGCTAACCAAGATCTGGCCTCCAGCTGCCAGAACCAAAGTAAAAGTCGGGTGTTGCGAAAGCACGTTTCTGGAGAAGGAGGGCACTGGTGTTGATGGGCCAAATGTGCTTCCCTGAGGGGCCCTTGCATGGCTTTTACCACTGCCCATAAGAGGGTCTCCTTTTCCTTATAAGGAGTTAATTGTTTCACGGTCTTAGGAGAGAGATTTTAGGTCAGCAGAGTGTTGCTTTGCTAGGACCGAATCTCCTCAGATAGACCTTACAGCTGTCGAGGTTCATAGTCTAAGTGTCACTCTATCATAGTTGCTTCTCCTGTGTCTTCACTGACAAGCCCCCAGGGGGGCCCCTGCAGCAGCCAAGCTACTGAGTTCTTACAGGTGAGGGCATGTGGGATGATCCCATCCTGACACAACTTTCTGCTTTCTTAGATCAAAGCAACTTTACCCCTAAAAACAATTTTGGGAGGGAATTCACCGGAAGTAAGTGGATTTGAAATTATATCACATCAACACACAACAATCCACCCTGTGATTTCAAATCACTCACACAGTAATTCACACTGGGGCCTAATTAATGTCTTGTACTAATCCAAGTCCACAGAAACGTCAGTCTGCCCTGAGATTGCACATCACTTACGGTCTTAATCACACACTCAGTCACAGTTTGTGAGTATTTTCCTTTTGATGCATGTTCTCAGACCCATACTTTAATTACCAGCTCCAGCACCTATGTACCTAATATGATCACTATAAGCACAACAAAGTAATCTTGAACATGGCGCTGTATGTAACCGTCAAATGATCAAAGGTTAAACTTCTTCTTTTTTTTTTAAAGATTTATTTATTTATTCATGATAGACATTGAGAGAGAGAGAGAGAGAGAGAGAGAGAGGCAGAGACACAGGCAGAGGGAGAAGCAGGCTCCATGCCGGGAGCCCGACGCGGGACTCAATCCCGGGTCTCCAGGATCACGCCCTGGGCCGAAGGCAGGCGCTAAACCTGAGCCACCCAGGGATCCCCAAAGGTTAAACTTCTTAAGCCAGTCATTTTTAACTTCCTTGACAATCATGTTTTCATGTAAATATTATTTTCTTAAGGTCTCCAGGGGGGCGATGGGGAGGACATGCATTAGCACCATCAAGCATGTGTCCGTACACCAGAACATCACAATTCAAGGCTGCCATTTGCTTCAGGAATGCATATTTTTACATTTCCTGAAAAGTTCTTTTACTTTATTAGCCTCGACTTCCAAAGTTTCTGTACTTGTCTTTACTTTCCTAACCTATGACATATTTATAAGAGTAATTTTTGGAGGTTCATTGTGAAATATTTCTCTTTTAATAGTGCCTTTATATTCTCTAACCTCCAAAAATATCATTTCCTTTTCTTTGTTACATTCATGACCTGTTCTAGGTGTACGCATCCCATCACATTGTGTCCTTACATTTCCCTTGACGCTAGCAGGTTAGGCAGAGGCTGGGCTTAGACCATACTGTCCTGGTCCAATTTTCTAATATTATACAAAACTGCCTAAGAAGGCACTGAAGTGCTCACAGGTACTGAAGCCCAAGTTCTAAGAGGTATAAGGACATTTTCACTCCATTCCACCAACACGTCCTTTGGATCATGTTTTTCTTTCTGTCATAAAGGAGCTTTTGTGGCCAGTAGGTTTCATTCTGTCTTTTGATGTTGGGAAACTATAGAAGTGTGGTACCCAATGTTGTATTTTCTCCTTGACATGCCAATAGTCCGATTTCATGGTTGCCCAAGGAATTGTGACCTTTGGGGTATGTGGTGTCCACTTCACTTCTGGCTGGGTCATCTAGTATCTCAGGTGACCAGGAGTGCTCCAAGATCATAAATGTTCTGTGATTCTTTGTATCCCACATTTCAGCCAATCTTAACTGCAACAATTGTCAATCTAGAATTAGAGAAACACCATTCAGGTCGGTTTTTCAGTATTTTGTTATTTTTAGCAATTTCTCTAACTGCTTTATGTGGAATTCCCATTGCTCTGGTAACTTCCATGTGAAATTCACTCATATTTTGTAACATACTGCTGATTTTATCCATCTGTGTACCCAGTGATGACAAAGCTGCCGTGGCACATGTGTTAAGTTGAGATCGTCTGGTTTCAAACTTTTTAAAGCTTAATATGATCTGATTGATTTGGAATTAAGGAAAAGGTGGCTGCCATTGTTTTTCCACTTAAACCTCCTACCCACCCAGCAAGGAACTGTAAGCGTTTCTTCCTTTTAGTTAACTCTGTTTTGAGCATAGGTTGCAAATTGGACATAAGTGAAACTGGATAGAACTGAGCACTTTCAGGGAATCTCTGTCTGGAAAGTCCTGCATATTAAATTTCAAGTCCTAAGCCACTATTGTAGCTCCCAATATGATTGTGTGAGGATTTATTAACAAAGAATCCCATATTCTTGGGGCAGAAATCTGTGGTATGAGACTGAAGCCTGCTATATACCCCCAAGGTTAATGGTGTCATGTGCTAAGTTTCCTATGTGTCCTCTGCATGCATTAGTAGGTGTTCCTGTTCTGCTAAAGTCTAGACATAGTGTACGTGGATCTATTGTTAATGACCTAATCCATGACCATTAGTTTGCAAGCTCCTTGGGAGCTTCCTAGATGTAATGTGAAGGTGGTCCCTGTTCGGAGGGCAGAAAGAGGCAGGATTACTAAGCAGAGGCACTTAAAGCAAAAGGAGTAGATCCCCTACCCACCTGCCACATCTTAAAGGTTCAAATAGAGGCCTCACTGGCCTTAGTCATGTAGACCATACAGATGGTCTAACACCACTTTACCATCTCAAGGCTGTGTCCATGGAGCAGATTCTGGGAGCAGGGAAGGCAAGGGGATGGGACAAGGAGCTTCCAGTTGCCTGGGTCCACTTCACAGCAAGTGGCAGACACTCCACCTTTCATGACTAGCTCTTCCAACCCCACATGTACCCCTCTTCTGCAGTGTGCCCTGTGTGGTCAACAAGGGGCTTCACTAGCCTGAAGGTGGTGCCTGTGGTCTGTCTGGCTGCGCTAGAGGCAGATGCCATGGCTACAATGCAAGAGAAAACAAGACAAGGATTCCCAGAATTAGTGACAACTTTTTCCACCAGGAGTCCCATGATCCCAACCACTGATTTATTAAATCCAGGCTGGTGGCCCGATAACTCAGGGCATTTACTTGTATCCTCATGGGACATAATAAACGTAATACATTAGCAGATTCATGAGGTACGAACACAGAGCATTCCTTCTGAGGCAGTAATAATGTCCCAGGCTATTATATTTGAAGGACGGTTGTTCTCATTAGAGATGTTTCAGGGTTCAGTAAGGACGAGATTTTTCAGCATTCCTTGGAGGCTTAGTGAGTGAATTAAGTGAGGGCTGTATGTGCCATGTGCTGCAATGTCTGCAAAGCCCACGGAGCAAACAAAGACAGCAACCAAATGATCATACCAGTCAAAGACAGAGTGTGCCCATTTTGCCCATCTTGTCAACTGATGTTACCATGGGGCAGATTTTCCCCTGTGCCCAAAGAAAACCCAGGATAAAATGGCCAAAGGTAGAAGCCATAGCCAAAGATTTGTGCCACAAAAACACCAGGCCCCATTTGGGGCTACCCAATAAATACCTGGGTGGTATGACCTGTCAGTGCCAGACTGATCCCTCTCCCTTCACCTGAGAGAATGGCTGCACAGTCCCCGTGGTATTCATCCCATGTTTCTGGTAAAAAGGGGTTGATTTTGTTTAGAGTGATTTTTTTTTTCCTATTTCCAACATAGGAATGCCCAGCTCCTCAAATCTCCTTAAACCAAAGTAAGCCACATAAACCCATCCCAAACCTGAACATAGCCACTCATGGTTCTGCCAGTGGTCTTTCTAGGACCTTGCTAATCAATAGTTTGATGTGCTGCCTTTATAGTGTGTTTGGCAGAAAAAGAATACCCATGCCTGATGTTATTGGTAGTGTGTGTACATGCCAGGTTTCTGGGGCAGCCCCAGTGGTGCAGCGGTTTAGCACCACCTGCGGCCCACGGTGTGATCCTGGAGACCCTGGATGGAGTCCCACGTCAGGCTCTCTGCATGGAGCCTGCTTCTCCCTCTCCCTCTGCCTGTGTCTCTGCTTCTCATTCTCTCTCTGTGTCTCTATGAATTAAAAAAAAAAAAAAAAACGATTTCTAGATCAGTATTGGTGATATCAGATGAACCAAGGGCACTGGTTCTACCTTGTTCTTGCATAGTGTAGTGCTTTAGGGCCATCAGATCCCTTCCCTGGAGGGACAATACCCACCATAGGCAATCCTGGCAAGCTCGAGAGGGGCAGCTGCCCATATATCCAAGAGTTGGCTTGATTCCTTGTCAGGCATACGCATGGGCCCACTGTAGAAAGGTATTTCCTTCAGGTGCTCACCTTGTGACTGGGCACTACAGGAGCAGCAGAACCTGAGGTCAAAAGACAAATATTTAGGAGGAAAATGTATGGGGAGGCCTTCCCCTTCTACAAGAATGACACTTATGGCCTGATTTTTAGATGTTAATGTGGCTGCAGCCTTAGGAGTTTGGCCAGATTGCACATTCCAGCCTTGATGGCTGGAGGAGGCAGCACTGTGAGGAGAGATGGACTGGGGGTGGGATACGCCAGGTCAGGACACTGGTCTTTTCACTTCTTTCTATGGCACATATTCCATTCCAAGTGTAATGCACTTCAACACGTCCTTCTACAGCAGTACAGCAGGATCCCAGGGGAGATTGAGTCATTTCCTGCCACCCAGGAGTGTGAAATAGCTCACCCAATCTGGTGGGACTTCCCAGTGCTTAATTCCTTTCCCAGGTGTGAGGGGGTTGCTGGTCTCAGCAGCACAACACATTAATCATCCATGAGTGTCGGGGGCAATGGCTGTGCCCTATAATGTCCATACCTCTACGATATTGGGTGCCTCAGCATGGTCCCCAGTCTGGCATAAGAGGGCAACAGGACCTACTGGTTAATCATTCAAATGAATTAAAGCCTGGACAGTACTTTAGTCCACCCAGCCAAGGTGGGTTTACCAGTTTGTGATTCTATCTGCTGCTTTAATACTCCATTTTTCCTTTCTACCAACCCTGCTGCTTGCAGGTCTTAGGGGAGATGGAACCTCCACTCATTATCGTGGCCTTTTGCCCAATCTTGCACATTATGATCTTTGAAATGTGACCCTCAATCCCTGTCTAAATGGAGAGGGTATCTATACATGGTACTCAGCTTCTTTAAGCCCTAATGATGGCAGTCTGGTTTGCAGGGTGATGGGGAGAAGCTTGGATTAGGCCAAATGCAGTGTCCACACAAACCAGGGCATATTTACAACCCTCACTCAGAGGGAGGGAGCCAATATTATCAATTTGCCAATCCTTCTCCAGTTAGGAATACCAGTAGATGGTCTCAGACTCCTTTGGCAATTGCCTTGAATGTTGTTTAAAACACAGGATGGGGCACCTGGGTGGCCCAGTCAGTTAAGCATCTGCCTTTGGCTTAGCTCATGATTCCAGGATCCTGAGATCAAGCCCACATCAGGCTCCTTGCTCAACGGGAAGTCTGCTTTCCCTCTCCCTCTGCCCCTCCCCACTGCTCATGCCCCCCCCCCATCAAATAAATAAATAAAATCTTTAAAAATAAAACACACAGGACATGGTACTACTGCATTAACCAACTTGTTGTACTTCAAGGGCAATCTGACATCCTTGGCAATATGCCATCTCACCTGGATGCTGTGGTGGCCACTGTCTATGCACCCAGTCTGCTGTACCTACTGAGCATCAGTTGCAAAGGCTCATACGTGAACGAGGGCATCTACTTTCTGATGTCAGGAGCTGTCAGTGCCATAGGAGCTGGGGTATGAAAAGCAGTGATGACAACCTCATGCTCTTGCAGTGAACCTAAATATGTTTCCTTATATCCTGACTCCTCAAGGGCTTATTCATGATCATCCAACCATCAGCTTCCCGATGTCCAAGTCATGTCCAAACCATGGTGTTCATCCCTTTAGAACAACCCAACCATCAGTGCAGAGGTTTTAATGTGCTCATGAGTGATCAGCCTTGGGTGAACTGGCTGCTGTGCTGTGTTCCTGTTCCCATCCAGATGATGTCAGTGTTGGGCTGAATTGTGACCGTGGTTGGTGTGGTAGACTGCAAGGACTAGATCTTTCTGTACACCAGTCATCAGCAGAATTTAACCTGCTTCCACTCTACAGGCTGCAGGATGACAGAAGCAGGTGCAGGAACATTTACCCTACAGGGCCTAGTAGTACCTGCATTTCTAGAGACAGTGGGCTAAGTAGACAGGGGGTTCCTCTCCTGCCAGTGATCATGCCTTTAGTCACAGTGGGGATTTGAGCCAAAGCAGGGATAGGTCAGTGGAACATATTGTCATGCCACTCACTGACCAGCAGGGAAGTCCTTATCACTTTGGACTATTCTTTAGTGAGAGGCTCTACCTGGAGCAGCACTTTGTCCACTGCTAGGAACAGTTGCTCCTTTAGGTGGTGGGGGTGGGGGTGGGGGTTACCAGCTTTCTGCCCCTTCCAGAGCTGAGACTAAAATCCTAGGGACACTGTTCTGCCACATGGTCAGCCTATATCACCTCTAGTCACAGACACATCTATATCAAATGGTAGCCCTGCTTGAGAGATGCCTAAAGCTATAACCTGCTTCACTAGTAGTTTTGCTTCTCAAAGGTAGGTTCATTGCTCTGATCCCCTGTCCCACATGTGCCCTTTCTTTACCAGGTGGTATAAGGGACAGAGGCACTGTGCCAGGTGGGTAATAAAAGTCACCCAAAGCCCCCAAAGCCCTAGGAAATCTTGTACCTTGTTCACATTCATAGCAGTTGGGTAAGTTTGTACCTCATCAATCACAGTTTCTGGGACAACACAGTCTTATCTGACCAGGCAACTCTCAAAAACCTTACTGCAGTCCATGCTGACCTTGAATTTTATGTGGTTCACTGCCCATCCTCACCCTCATAGATGCCCCAGCAAAGCTTGAAGGGTATCTTGCAACAGAAGCAAATCTTCATTTTAACATTATGTCATCAATATAATGGGTCCACTTCACTGATGTGGGATGCCATCCTCATGTATATGGTGGGGCCATGCAGATAATCTTGGGGAAGCACTTGAAAGGTCTATGTTGCTCCTCCCACGTGAAGGCAAATTGATCCTGTGACTCAGTGGTCACGGGTATACTGGAAAAGGCATTTATTAAGTTCAGCATAGCATGGTACAGTCCTAGGAACATGGCCAAGGTATCTAAGATGGTAGCATTGTTGGTCAAAGCCAAACAGATGGGGGGGCACTGCCCTATTCAATTCTCAGTGGCTCACTGTCATCTGCCATGAACCACTTGACTTTTTTATGACCATAGACTATAGTGGGCTATTGAGACTACTATGGGTTGGGCATACAGTAGCCACTTGGTACAGTTCTTGAGTGGTTTCTCTCATCTTCTTCTGCCTCCAGACAATTTATACATTCAATGGTCCCCACTCTGCAGGTATGGCAGGCTTACCAGTTCCCAGTTCCTATTTCCCTCAGTACTGATTTGATGACTTTAGCCAAGAGGCAGAAATCACTGATAAAAGTTTAGAGTTTGACCCTTGGAGGATATCAATGCCCAATATGTCCTCTGTCTTGGAGAGATAGAAACCTTATATTCTCAGTGGAGGTGGGGATGTCATATTTGCAGTGTCCAAGGACCTTCCTGACCATAACTGTCTGCCCTCCCTAACTATCAATGACATTGGGGGGACCAAGGAATCCTCTGAGGGCTGCCATGTATTAAAGTACATCCAGCTCTAGTATCTGCCAGAGCTGTCACCCTTTGTTTATTTCTGGAGGACCAGTGAATAGTGAGCTCACCATGAAGCCTCTGGTGGCCTCCAGTGACCTTCCGGAGGCAGTCTTGGCCTGCATCCTAGACCTAGACACGAGAGGCACCCACTCTACTTAGGACTGTATCCTTGAGGCCTTTTCTGGAAGAAATGAGGCATCATGGATAGTAGGAGCATGTGGGGCAAATAGGAACTACTGTTCAGTTTTTAAGGCTTTCCACAGGCTGACCAGCGCAGTGTTGGGTTGTTGGGTTTGTTGGGTTGTTGCAGAGAAGGGAGGATTCTGCAGCAATGAAGTCAAACCACATTAACTTGTGGGTTAGTATTACTGGATGCTTTAGAGCAAACTAGGAGAGCTTTTGACTTTCCAAGCTTTCCCTATGTCCTGGGTCCTCCCCATATCCTATATCCTGTCTGAAATTTGTCCATTTTACCCAGATAAGCAGTAGCTTGCCTGTCTTAAATGTCTTGTCCCACAACGGAGCTCAGCATGGATACCAGTATCCCACAGCAGGTGCTGTGGGCAGACTGAAGAATCCTGGCCTTCATTCCTGCAGTGAATGTGGCTTAATCAGAGCCTTCAAAGATAGGAATGTAGGTTGCTTGTCGCATTCCCAACTTCCTAAGAATTTGCTGTACCTCTTCTGTAGATTTCTAGCATCCCCCTGCCCAGGGAGGTCCTTCTGCAGGATAGAATGATCCAGTATGTGAGTGAGTACCTTTCTCCCACCCCAGCACAGTGCTGGTGCTGCCAGAGGGCAGAATGTGTGGTGATGTTGCTCATTTTCTGTGCCTCCTTGCCCTGTCAGAAAAATCCTTTGGGGGATCCCTGGGTGGCGCAGCGGTTTAGCGCCTGCCTTTGGCCCAGGGCGCGATCCTGGAGACCTGGGATCGAATCCCACATCGGGCTCCCGGTGCATGGAGCCTGCTTCTCCCTCTGCCTGTGTCTCTGCCTCTCTCTCTCTCTCTCTGTGACTATCATAAATAAATAAAAAAAATTAAAAAAAAAAAAAAAAAAAAAAGAAAAATCCTTTGGACTCTGTATCCCATAGCTACACTAACCACGCCTGGATATTCCTGGCCTTTTGTTGGAATTTGGCAGCTATACTAATAATCTCAGTAGGGGTATGTTCTCTCATAAATGTTCCTGAATTTGTGGGGGTTGGGGGTGCTACCCACTGGCTGGGGTTGCATTGCTTTGCTTTTGTTCCCTTTGTATTAGGGGTTAGATGGCCTAGGGCATTTGATCTACTTCCTTGTCAATCACAACATCTGGCCCTTTAATCTCCTCACTTCTTTAGGGATCCCACCTCTTAGTGTCACAACTGGGCGTAGCGTCCATGGGATCAGGCCTTAACTGTCAACAGATCTTGTGCTCCTAGTTTTGCAGGGCCACGTGCAAAGGCCCAGTGTATCATCTTGCTCTCTCTCCCCCTTGTCTGCAGGCCCTGAAGCCAGCAGAGTGATAGACAATTATATCCTTCCCTAACCTCAGCTCTCCTCCAAATTTCTACCTTTAGCTTCAGCCTCTAATGGATATCAGTAGACAGCCAAACTGCCCACAGGAGAGGGAGCCCACCGCACAGCCATGCGGTTCCCTTCTCTGCTGCAGTGCACTTGGCACAGTTCCTCCAACAAGTGCATTAGAATGGCTGGTATTTTCAGGTTGTCCTTACACTCACGCAGTCATCCACAGCTATGGGACATGTGGGCCACCGCTCCAACACAGAGATCCCTGACTAGTTGGGACTTCTCCCGCAGATGCCTCTTTGCCAAAGCCCATGTCTTCTGTCCCATCTCTGGCTCACCAATCTTGGGTTGAGGCTCCTCAGGAGCTTGTCAGTTATGATCTGAAACTAGCCCCCATACTCAGAGGACAGGGAGAAGCTGAAGAAAGAGGCAGCCACTCCAGATTGGAAGGTGGCAGGTTTAGTTAGCAATGGAACTTATATACTGGGTTTGTCTTGGGCAGCAGGAAGATGAGTGTATCTCTAACTGGCCTGCCACATCTTAAGGTTTATATAGAGGCCTTACCTGGGATCAGCCATATATACCATCCAGATGATATCAACACATCACTATCTCAGGGCCATAGACTAGGAGTGACATCCTGGAGCAAGGACGGCAAGCGGCACCCACATTCCAAGGGCAGGGGATGCATGAGGAGCCTATGATCACCCAGGTCTGGTTCCAGTGATCACACCCTCTAGACAAATTCCTCCAACAGTGGCGATGGATTAAACAGTGCAAACTGGGAGTGTAGTAAATCATCAATTTTTTTGCCTGTTAATGTTTAAAAGTATAATTGTACAGATTCAGCAGCTGCTCTTCTACAATAAAATGCAGCCCACAAAGTAATTCAGAAATTAAATCATGGTTATTTTCACAGAATCTCCACCACCAGTCCAATGCTGCATCGAATTCAGTAAGATGAGGGGAAAGTACAGAAGTCAGTGCCCAGTTGTCTTGGTTTTTCAGGTGGGTTATAATACCAAGATCCAGTTAGCAGTCAGGCCAATCTTATCCTCCAATTCAGTATGTAATAGTGGGTGTTGTTCATCAGCCTCGTTGAACCTTGTGGAGACTGAAGTGAAGGTTTCCACTGCTTCATCAACTTCTCTAAGTATCTGGTTTCTTAGGTGGTTGAGGGTTTCCCAGTGAGCCAATGGTGCTGATAGCAAAGGGTGGGGTGGGAAGGCTGGCCTTGGTGATGCTAAGGGTGTTGGTAATGCTGGTGAGGCCTCAGTTGCAATAAGGTGACCAGGATGGTGGTCCATAGAGGATGTAGAGGATGTCACAGACAATGGAGTTGTATCTGGTGGTCCAGAAAGGTGTCCTTCCAATTCAGAACAGTGGTACAACTTCTATTTCTGGAGCTGTTGGAAGAGTATCCATGGCTGCAGTGAATGTGGTGTTCAGTAGTGACAAAACAGCAGGAGACTGTGGCTAGCAAGTGGTTTCATAGAGAGAGTGTCCTGTATGTTTTTAATTCTCTTATTATTCTTGCCAGTCAAGGAAACCTATACTTATTATGGCCATGAGTGCTGATATTGACTCAGGCATACCTGCCTTGCATCGTGCTAGGCTAAATGTTAAACACATAGTGTTGATATAATAAAAGACGGTGTTCTTGATGCCTGAAATTTTTATAGAACCATCATATTATTTTCCATTATCTCACTTGGTCACCCACTTGGGTTTATTGATGTTGGGTGCTATAGTTTTCCCAGTACTATATATATATCTGTTTTTAATTAATATGTTTCCTTTAATTTAGATTCTAGCATATCGTTAATGCTCCTTATTATCTCTATAGGTGTCTGCACTGTTTATTCAACAGAGGTTATTCCATCCTTCCTATATCTAGGTTTACAGATCTTACAGCCTCCCAGATTGTTTTAGTATAAGCTTTCATATCCAGATTGTTAGTAAGAAACCTAGCTAGAATTTTGTGTGAGCAAGCCACTCTACCTTTCAGTTCAACCAGAGGCGTTGGGTAAGTGGAAGTTCCACATTATGCCTTGTTCCTCAGCCCATCCTTGTATTCCCTTCCCTATGAAGTGGGTGCCCTGATCTGATCTGATATGATAGTTAGGATGCCATATCAAGCAATCCAGCGTTCTAATTCTCTGGTGTTGGTTTTTTAAAATCATTTTTCTGACAAGGATAGGGGAATCCTATTCCTGACCATGTATCTACAATGGTGCATGCATACAGTTTATTCTCTGATATAGACAAGGGTTTGTTAAAACCAACTTGTACGATTTGGAAGAGTGTCAGCTTTGACCTATCTGGAGTATTTGTTAATGACCTTCAACCTTTAACTTTGGCAGTTCTCACAATACTTTATTTGAGAGTGGAGGTGTTTGGTAAGGATATAGATGCTCTTTGCCTCTAGCCATGCTCTCCTCATATGTTTACCAGCAGAACCTGTTTGGTGCCATGCAGGTGCCCATGCAATGGCCCTGTCAATTTTCATAGCATTTAGGTTTCATGTTCCATTGAACTTCTTGTTTGTGTATGTATGGTTGTGTGTTGAGTTGCTTTCCTCCTTAGCCATAAATCATTGTGTTTTTTAAGACCAACTCCGGGAATCTCTGCCTTATTCGTTTTCCTAGTGGGTTTTGTCTACCTGGTTATTAAGTCTGATTAGTTTAGAGGAGAAGCGTCCTTCTGATGTGCAGAGAAATATGTGATGAGGTTAGAGATGTGAGCCAGGGCTCTTTTCTGCCATATGTCTTAACTTGTATGTTCTTCTGTCTTATTTTTCAGTCATTTTCCCACCATGTTCCTGACCAACACTAGCTATTGTCTATGAATCTGAGCAAAGCTAAGCCTCATTCTGATTTTCCTTAATAGATTCTTCAGTTGCCAATTTCATGGCTCTTTGTTCAGTGTATTATGCTGATCCTCATTAGGATTAGACCATCAATAGTTTTCTCTGACTGGCTAATTGCACTTGGCATTATACTCTGTAGATCCATCTGTGTTGTTGCAAATGGCAAGATTTCATTTTTTGTGGCTGAATAATATTCCTATATATTCCTATATATGTATATATATGAATAATATATATGTGATAATATATATAACAATGATATATATATGATATGATAATATCATATCTTCTTTATCCATTCATCTCTCAGTGGACACTTGGGCTGCTTCTGTAGCTTGGCTATTGTAAATAATGTTGCAATGAACATAAGGGTGCATATATCCCTTTGAATTAGTGTTTTCGCATTCTTTGGGTAAATGCCCAGTAGTGCAATTACTGGATAGTAGAGTATTTCTAACTTTCTGAGAAACCTCTGTACTGTTTTCTACAGTGGCAGCCAAAGTTTTCATTCCCACCAACAGTGCAAGAAAGTTCCTATTTCTCCACATTTTTGCCCACAATTGTTGGCAAAAAATTGTTTCTTGAAGGAGAGTGAGAGAGCACAAGTGATGGAAGTGGCAGAGGGAGAGGTAGGAGCAGACTGCCTGCTGAGCAGGTGCCTGAAGCAGGGCTCGAACCCAGGACCCCAAGGTATGACTCAAGCTGAAGGCAGAGGCTTAATTGAATGAGCCACCCAACTCCCCTTGAGTTTCTTATTTTAGCCATTCTAACAGGTCTGAGGTGATATCTCCTTGTGATTTTGATTTGTATTTCTCTCATAATGAGTGATGTTGAGCATCTTTTCATGTGTCTGCTGGCCATCTGTATGTATTCTTTGGAGAAATGTCTGTTCATATCTTCTATTTTTTTTAAGAGTTATTCATTTATTCATGAGAGACAGAGAGAGAGAGAGGCAGAGACACAGACAGAGGGAGAAGCAGGCTCCATGAAGGGAGCCCGATGTGGGACTCAATTCTGGGACTACAGGATCACGCCCTGAGCCAAAGGCAGACACTTAGCTGCTGAGAGCAGAAGGTGTCCCACTTCTGCTCATTTTTAAATTGGCTTATTTGGCATTTTTTTATGTTGACTTGTATAAGTTCTTTATATATTTTGGATACTAATCCTTTATCAGATATTTAATTTGCAAATATCTTCTCTCACTAGGTTGTCATTTAGCTTTGCTGGTTGTTTCCTTTATTGTGTAGAAGCTTTTTATTTTGACGTAATCCCAATAGTGAATTTTTCCTTTTGTTTCGTTATATTTTGTTTTTTTTGTTTTGTTTTGTTTTTGTTTTTGTTTTTTGCCTCCGGAAACCTGTCTAGAAAGATGCTGCTATGGCCAATGTCAGAGAAATTATTGCTTGTCTGTCCTTTCTTCTAGGATGTTTTTTCTTTTCTTTTCTCTCTTTTTTTTTCTTTTTCTTTTTCTTTCTTTCTTTTCTTTTTTTTTTTAGAGAGAGAGAGAGAAGAGAGAGAGAGAAAGGGGCATGCACATGAGTGAGGGTAGGAAGTGGGCAGATGGATAAAGAAAGAGAATCTCAAGCAGGCTCCATGCCCAGTATGGAGCCCAATGCAGGACTTGATCTCACGACCCTGAGATCATAACCCAAGCTGAAATCAAGAGTCAGAGACTTAACCAACTGAGCCACCAGGTGTCCCTCTTATAGGATTTTTATGGTTTTATGTCTCATATTTAGATCCTTAATCCATCTTGATTTTATTTCTGTATATGGTATAAGAAAGTGGTCTGTTAGCTGTTATAGCTGTCTAGTTTTCCCAACACCATTTGTTGAAGAGACTATCTTTTTCCCATTGCATGTTCTAGCCTTCTTTGTCAAAAGTAAATTGATCATATAATTGTGGGTACATTTCTGGGCTTTCTATTCTGTTCTATTGATCTATGTGTCTACATTTGTGCTGGTACCATACTATTTTGATTACCACAGCTTTGTAATATAACCTGAAGTCTGGAATTGTAATGCCTTCAACTTTGCTTTTCTTTTTCAAGACTGCTTTGGCTATTTGGATCTTTTGTGGTTCCATACAAATTTTAAGATTGCTTATTCTAGTTCTATGGAAAATGTTATTGATATTTTGATGGGAATTGCATTAAATCTGTAGATTGCTTTGAGTAGTGTAGATATTTTAATATTTGTTCTTCCAATCCATGAGAATGGCATATATTTCCATTTCTTTTCTTTCATCATTGTTTTTGTTTATGGTGAAAAAATTTATATTTAGCTTTATAGTCAGCTGGACTCAGTCTAGATGATCCCAATTTTGTTGGCAACATCCAAAGCATCATGGTCAGGAGCCAGCCAAACATATGCTTTCTTCTCTCCATCAGGCCTGATCAAGGTGCTGACCTTGGCCACATCAATGTCATAGAGCTTCTTCACAGCCTGTTTGATCTGGTGCTTATTGGCCTTGACATCCACAATGAACACAAGTGTGTTGTTGTCTTCTATTTTCTTCATGGCTGACTCAGTAGTCAGGGGGAACTTGATGATGGCATAGTGATCAAGCTTGTATCTCCTGGGGGCACTCTTTCAAGGATATTTGGGCTGCCTTCAGAAAGCTCTCTTAGCTTTCAAAGCCTTTGCTTTGGCTTCGGCTTTGGGAGGGGCAGGGGCTTCCTTCTTCACTTTTGGCGCCATCTTCCTCATCATTGTATTCAGAGTATAGTTCTTTCACATCTTTGATTAAGTTTATTCCTAGGTATTTTATTATTTTTGGTACAACTATAAATAGGGTTGTTTTCTTCATTTTGCTTCCTGCTGCTTCATTATTAGTGTAGAAAAATGCAATGGATTTCTGCACATTGATTCATTACAACTGTAATGAATTCATTTATAGTATTTATCAAGACTTATTTCCTCAGTAGTTCTTATTAAGTCAATCAGTTCTACATTTCTGTCTTCTGCAAATATTGTAAATAATGTTGTTCTGTCCTGTGAGGGCTCAGGATTTAAACTTTTAAAAACTTTTTCTTTTGCTATTGCATGTAATGATGAGGGTATCTTTCCTCTATCATAAATCATAATTTATAGTCCTAATTTTATTTTTATATAAGTAGATCCTCCTGCAGTTTTCCTTTTTTTAAGTAAAGTTTTTTTTTTTTTTTAAGATTTTGTTTACTCATGAGAGACACACAAAGAGAGAGAGGCAGAGACACAGGCAGAGGGAGAAGCAGGCTCCATGCAGGGAGCCCAATGAGGGACTCAATCCCAGGACTCCAGGATCATGCCCTGAGCCGAAGGCAGGCGCTAAACCACTGAGCCACCCAGGGATCCCCCTCCTGCAGTTTTCCATGGAGATAATGTAAGGATTATGTATTAGGTATAAGCCATCCTAATTTCCAGTTTGCTGCTACCAAGTCAAAAATGTTCCTAAATAGTGTTATTTTCTCCAAATGCTGTAAGATGGTAAGTTTTAGCATCAGTGGTAATGGACTTGAATTGCACAATCTCTGCTCCTGGAGGATCAGATTTTTTTCCTCCTTTGGTTGATAAATCTAATAGCCATTGAGTTTCTGTGTCTACATCAGTTTTTGTCATTGGTTTTTTAGTGTAAGTTCTCACTTCAGTGACATTGATTCCATATTACTATTTGTTGTAGTTTTGTCTACTAGCATACCTCAGAGATGTTATGAGTTTGGTTCCAGACCACTTTGAATAAATAATTCTATTTATTTGAATATTTAAATAAGTAATAATAATATTTATGCAATTATAGTAAATCTAGTCAAATGAATTTTTGGTTTCTCAGTGCACATGTAGATACTCTTTTAGTAACATCGAAGATCACAGATGAAAGATCACCATAACAAATACAGTAAAAAGGAAAAGTTAGAGATGTGAGAATTACCAAAATGTAACAAAGACATGAATTGAAAAAATACTGTTGGAAAAATGGTGCCCATAGCCTTGGTAATTCAGGGTTACCACAAAACTTCAATTTGTAAAGAGAGAGAGAGACAGACAGACAGACCTAGCTCTGTGATTTACATATCTGTGAGACAATAAAAAGAGGCATGTCTGTAGTTATCTGTGTTTCACATTTATGTCTATGTTCCATTTTAAATTAATTTCGTGGATGGTGTAAAGTTCTGTGTCTAGATTCACTTTTTTTGAATATGGATGTCTTGTTGCCCCAGCACCATTTATGGAAAGGTCTTTGCTCTGTTGTGTTGTTTTTACTCCTTTATCAAAGATCAATTGACTATATTCATATGAGTCATTTTCTGGGCTTTCTGTTCTTTTCCACTGATCTGTCTGTTCTTTCAGCAGTACCCCACTATCTCAACCACTGTAACTTTATACTAAGTCTTGAAGTCAGGTTCCTACTATCAGTCCTATAACTTAGTTCTTCTTCTATAGAGTTGACCATTCTGGATATTTTACCTCTCCGTGAAAACTCTAGAATCTGTTGATATCCATATAATAACTTGCTGAGAATTTGATTTTTTTAATCTATTTGTATTAGTTAGGACTTTCTCTCTCTACTAAGTCAATTATCATCACTTATCCACTTTCTGTCTTCCAGATTGTTGACATCTCTCATGATGATGTTGAAAACAGTAATAAGAGGAGACATCTTTGCCTTATCCTATTCATGTTGAGAAAATTTTGAATTTCTCACCATTAAGTATAATGTTAGCTGTACATTTTTATAGATAGTCTTTATTAAGTTGAGGAAGTCCCCTTCTAATTCTAGATTGCTGAGTTTTTATCATAAATTGGTGTTGTATTTTGTCAAACGTTTTATCTGCATCTAGTGCCTTGGAACAGGGCAATTGTCAGGAGAAGCTGAGTCATGCTAGTTGGCAGTTGGGAATATAAGACATCTGCCCTAGCCCACACAAATGTGCATCTTCCCCCTGAAGGTAGTGCAGAGGAGGCTGGACTGCCTGGCCAGGAGAAGCCTATCTAGCTTTCTGGGTACCTTTCATGAAGAGATATTTGGGAGCCTTGCTAACTGCTAAGCCCAGGACCCCATCAAATAGCCAGTTGAAAAAGTGGCTGACTTTTTACTAGTTTAAAGCTAACACCTCAGAATGACTGTTAGGGTTTCTTCCCCTACCCTGGAGGCTGTGCAGGTAAATGGGACTGGCCTGAGCTGCACAGTCCTGCTGTGCTCCGGTTTCCTAAGGTTGGCTGATGGGATATGTTTTTCACATACTTGCATCAATAGTTCAGGGAAGCCAGGGACCTATTAAAGTACAAGTCTCAGTGGAAGCTTGGTCATGAGAGCAAGCTATTGGCAGTACAGTGCATCTGCCTATTTCAGGCTCTTACCTATACAAATATGCCTATTTCCCATGAAGGCAGAACTGGTAAGAACCGTACTGCCTTGCCAATGTGTCCTCCAAGAAGAGACACCTGAGAACCTTGATTGCTTGAGAAGCCAGGAACCCCATCAGTCCTGGGGATTTACTGTTGATAGTTTAAAGCTGCTCAGAAAGATTTTTCTGAGGATAAGCTATCTCCTCTTTGGAGGCTATACACCTGGTGGGAACTGGTTCCACAGGCCTGGAGTGTCCAGGCTGCCAAGGTTGGCTGACAAAGTATGTAGTGTGTAAGCATAGGCCACTCAGATTCATTTAAAGGACCTAAAAGAGGGCAAGTGTCAAGAGAGGCCAGGATACAGGAGGGGGGCAATTGTGGTTCCAGGGTATCTGGATAATTCTAAGCCCTAACCTACACAAATGTTCATGTGGGGGCCAAGAGCAGGATACCCTAAAATGTACCATATTAATATATTGATTATTTTGTTTTTGTTTTTTTTAAGATTTTATTTATCCATTCATTAGAGACAGAGAGAGGCAGAGACACAGGCAGAGGGAGAAGCAGGCTCCCTGTGGGGAGCCCAACATGGGACTCGATCCCTGGACCTCAGGATCATGCCCTGAGCCAAAGACAGATGCTCAATTGTTGAGCCACCCAGTCGTCCCTATATTGATTATTTTAAATTAAACTTAAGAAACAGCCAGTGCAAAAAGACTCTGTGCCCCCTTGGTCTCCAGAAAGCAAGAAATAAGTCTCATGTGACATGTACCCTCCCTGTACCAGGAGGTAGGCAGACATTCTTACCTCCAGAGATATGGCATGCAGAACTGAGGAGGCTATATGTACAAACCTTGTTACTTTCACTAATGTATTACCCCAACCCAAATTCAGTTGATATTTCTTTATTAATGTAAATTTCCAAGCATAAGTTTTCTCTGTCCCATCAATTCCTCAAAGGTTTAGTGTTTGTCTAAAGAATATAGGGGCACCTGGGTATAGTTGTTTAAGTGTCTGACCCTTGGTCTCAGCTCAGTCATGATCTCAGGGTCATGAGATTGAGCCCCACATCAGGATCTGTACTCAGCAGAAAGTCTGCTCCAGATTCTCTCTCCCTCTCCCTCTGCCCCTTCACTTCATTCTCATGTGCACTCTCTCTCTCTCTCTCTCTCTCTTTCTCTTAAATAAATATTTTAAAAAAATAGAGTATAAGTACTGCCTGCCTTGACCATTTCTTTGGGTCTCACCTTCAATCCTAGGCTTCCCTGTGCATGTACTTAAAATTTGGTGGAGGAAGGATTTTCCTCTGGTTAATTTGTCTTATGTCAATTCAATTTTTAGACTAACAAGAAGAACTTTGAAGAGTAGAGAGAAAATGTCCTCCCCAACTGTTGACATAGTCAGCAGGATAAACTTTGACTGGACACTGAGAGACCTGGGACATCTGACAAGCAGCTAGATGAATGTAAGAAACCTCTCAGAACTAAGCCTGCAGGTTTAATGGAACCAAGAGTGGTGAGAGACCTTTTTCATTCACTTTCTAAATTTAGACAAGCTGGAGAAAAGTTTGTAGAACGAGCTTGGGCTTTGTGACTCAGTAGATTTGGTACTTACTCTTGGTATGACTCATCCACTTCCTCCCAGAGATGGTCACTGTGTTGTCTTTGTGTATTTGTCATAAGAAGGAATTACTATAAGAGGGAAATAAAGGCAGGTACATGACCTATAAACCTGCTGTTCAGGCCAGCCTCACAGACTGGTGAGTTCACAGTTCTGACCCGTGTCTCTTTACACAAACTGCTTTTTCTCTACAAGATTTACAGAGAGCACTCTGGCCTAATCTCTAGGCCAAAGTATACAGCTTTGCTATGCAAATGGTAAAAGCTAGGAAATGGATTTGCAGAGGCTGTCCTGTACTATTCCTTCTACCTTCCAGGGCTGTTATGATTCTCTGCCAGCCTCAGGCAGTCCTGTGCAAGGTCTTCTGCAGATGTATCCTAAACCACCCACAACCACACTCCTCCCCATATTAAAGGTCATGGCCCAGGACAGCAGCAGATCTTTTAAATTATAAAGGCCTTTTTACCTCCACTTTCAGAAGATCCCACCAAATGTAAAGAGAAATGAAAAAGATTAGTGACAATTTACAACCCCAGCTCCTGTAGAGGAAACAGATGACCAAATTCTTCCTAGGCCTTCCTACAAATGATCAGCTAAAGGCCAATATCCAGGTGCTGATAGAAGCCAAGGCTGAATTTTGAACTCAGAAAGAAAGCTTTGTTAAAAATGCTTTATACAGACTTTACGAAGGCATAAATGTTAAGATTCCTCATGTTGGTTGGCATTCTCCCTGATATAAAGAAGCAAGTTAATTTAGAAAGTCAGGTCAGTCCCTTGACTTTCAAGCTGATATCCAGTTCTTTGGGGGGAATTAGAAACAATTATCTTTGTCTTATAAACCCCTACTAAACCAGAAATGCAAATCTAGAAACAAATCAAAGCCTACTTATCATTTTTTTTTTTTGAAGATTTTTATTTATTCATGAGAGACACAGAGAGAGAGGCAGAGACATAGGCAGAGGGACAAGCAGGCTCCCCATGGGGAGCCTGATGTGGGGCTCTATTCCAGGACCCCAGGATCATGACCTGAGCCAAAGGCGGACCCTCAACCACTGAGCCACCCAGGTGTCCCAAAGCCTACCTATGTTTAACAATCCTTCAAATTCACTTATTCCTCTCAAAATGCTTGTAGGTAAAAAAAAAAAAAAAAAAGAATACTTATAGGTATTATAAAAAAAAAAAAAATGAGGATATTGAAGCAAAATTGCCCTGTGCTGAAGAAAAGGAAGAATAATTTTAAGTAGCAATTACCTTGAAACACTTAGGGGTACCAAAATTAATGTGTAATGATATTGCCAAAATTAATGTGCAAAAGAGCTCTATTTATTGGCTTAAAGAAAATTAAGCACCTACATAAATTTAGTAATCATAAAAATTCTCAAAAACAAAATAGAAACTAAATCCAAATGAGTTTTAGGTTCCTATGATCTGGGAAAATATTTTAGGTTTTGGGTTTTTTCCCAAATTTTTATTTAAATTCTAGTTAATATACAGTGCAATATGGGTTTCAGGAGTAGAATTCAGTGATTCATCACTTACATACAGCACCTAGTGCTCATCATAACACGTGCCCTCCTTAATACCCATCATCCATCTAGCCTATCTCTCACCCACTTCCTCCATCAACCCCGAGTTCTCTGTCTTTAAGAGTCTCTTCTGCTTTGTTTCTTTCTCTCTCTCTTTTAGCACCCTCTGCTATGTTTATCTGTTTGTTTCTTAAACTCCACATATGAGTGAAATCATACGATAATTGTCTTTATCTGACTTATTTCACTTCACATAATACACTCTAACTCCATCCACGTCATCGCAAATGGCAAGATTTCATTCTTTTGGATGGTTGAATAATATTCCATTGTGATACACACAGATATTCATATATATCTATACATCACATGTATATACACACACACACACCCTTAATCACACTCATATCACATCTTCTTTATCCATTCATCAGTCAATGGACATTTGGGCTCTCTCCATAATTCAGCTATCGATAATGCTGCTATAAACATTGGGGTGCATGTGCCCCTTCAAATCTGTATTTTTGTATCCTTTGGGTAAATACCTAGTAGTCCAATTGCTGGATTGTAGAGTAGCTCTATTTTTAACTTTTTGAGGAACCTCCATTCTGTTCTCTAGAGTGGCTGTGCCAATTTGCATTCCCACCAATAGTGCAAGAGAGCTCCCCTTTCTCCTCGTCCTTGCCAAAACCTGCTGTTTCTTGTATTGTTAATTTTAGCCATTCTGGCACGTGTGAGGTGGTATCTCACTGTGGCTTTCATTTGAAATTCCCTGATGAAAAATATTTTGATATTAAAACTAATTTAAGACCATTGGTTTAATTAAAATGAAGTTTTCAGTCTTAAAATTTTAGAGTTATCAGTCTTACAATTAAAACTTGTATTTTTCCTAGGTTTAGTATAAGCCAAGTAAGTTCATAATTACATAGGTTACAAAATTTTCAGCACCAACCAAAAAAATAGCTTGGGGCAGTGGCTGACTTTGTCAGGTAGCTCATGCACTTTTTGTGGATAGTCTAAAAGTACTTGTTAAGAATATATAAGTCGAGGGGATCCCTGGGTGGCTCAGTGGTTTAGCGGCTGCCTTCAGCCCAGGGTGTGATCCTGGAGTCCTGGGATCGAGTCCCACATCAGGCTCCCTGCATGGAGCCTGCTTCTCCGTCTGTCTCTGCCTCTCTCTCTCTCTCTCTCCATATCTCATGAATAAATAAAATAAAATAATCTTTAAAAAAAGAATATATAAGTTGATAGGTGTAAATAAGGCAAAATACAATGTTTGTAGGTAAAATTTTCAAATAATCCCTCCAAATCTTTTTGGTAACCTGAAACCTTAAAGTTTTGCTAAGAAATTAGTTAAATTAAATTCACTGAATGCCCAGATCATTTCCAAAACAGGATAAAATAATGAAACCTTAATTATGTAAGCTAGATTTACCTACTTTGGGATTCCCTATTACAAACAAACTAAAGATAAATTTGAGTCTATTAGTAAACCTTTTTGACACTCTCTTGAAAAATTATGCTATGAAGAAGAACATGTTTGTAGAATTTATGAAATGTATTCATAACTTTGTCAGTAACAAGAAGGCTGGTATAATAGTTCACAATGCCTACTGCTTAGTTTTCACTAGAAGTTAAAGTTTCTAAGGGTTAAAAATTCTCCACGACATGTGGTTTGCTAAAAGTAAAACTGCCAGTTACTTTACCAGCAAAAGATGGATTTATTCAGGAATAAAACAGAAATACAATTTGGGACGAACAAACTGGGACAAAACTGTAGGCAAGTCCAGGGAACAAAAGAGAGGTCTACTTTTTTCAGGAGAAGTGGTAGTTAGGAAGGCTAATATGAACTAAAATCCTTTGGAGTAAACTAGGAGTTCCAAGGGTGGTAGCTTCTCAATGCCTGAGTTGAACCTGCCTCTCATTGGCTGGGCTATTGCCAGGGGAATGAGGGTGGATGAAAAAATTGTCTCTTCCTCCAGCTAGTGTAGTGGAGTAATTAATTTCCACCTGCATCATAAGGTCAAGTCTGCCTCTTCCTGTACAGTCTGCATTTGAGCTGGTAGCCCATGAGAGCACCCCGTGCTGAAAGCTCCTTACTCCACTTTAGTGAAGTTGATCGTTAATAGTTTCCATAGGTAAAGGTACTAAAAATAGTGAGGGAAACATCTCCATATGTAAGAAAAGTAGGATGCATGCTTTCTGTAAAAGAAGGTATGAGGAATGAAAATGGACTTTTTGTTGAGGGGGAAGAAAAAATAATTTTGTCTTAATGTGAGCCTGGTTATTTAAAGAGGAAAACCTTAGGGTGGAATATGATTGGGGAGAGGGGTGGGGAAAGAAGGTTATAAAAGGTTTGAGAAAAGAATCTTTAAAAATGTGTGGTCATTGGGTGGCTCAATGGATTGGGTGTCCAACTCTTGATTTCAGCTCAGGTCATGATCACAGGGTCATGAGATAGAGCCTTATTTTGAGCTCCATGCCCAGCATGGAGCCTGCTTGAGATTCTCCCTCTTGCTCTTCCCCTCCCTCACCCTACTTGCATGCTCTATGTATGAATGAATGAATGAATGAATGAATGTATGAATGAATGAATGAATGAAGTCAGGGGCACCTTGGTGGCTCAGTTGGTTGGATGACCAACTCATTTCCACTCAGGTCTCAATCTCACGGTCATGAGTTCAGGCCTCATCTTGGGCTCCATGCTGGGCATAGAGCCTACTTGAAATATTTTTAAAAATTAAAAACTGTGTAGGTCAAGATGACTTATTAAAATAAATTTATTTAGAAATGAGGTTAAATATTAAAAGTAACCTAATGCAAAATTAATATTTGATTTTTCTGTTAAAAGGAGAAAGCTTTCTTAGATTATTGGTATTTATAAGAAATTATAAACAAATGTTTTTCTTTACCTTTAAGGTAAGCTACCTAGAAAAACAAAGATTATATGTTTTGTCTTTATCAGGTCTTTGATTACTTACAGGGCAAATATTGAGTCTATTCAATATTAAAAGTGCTAAGACTTTTAAATAACTATTTCTATGTTTGCCTGTGAAGACTTTAAATGCCACTTTGGTTGAGGGGGGGTAGGTTAAGATGGCAGAGGAGTAGGGAACCCTAAAAGTGTCTGGTCCCTTGAATATAGCTAGATAGTTATCAATGATTCTGAACACCTGCAAAATCAGATATCTGAGAAGAGAAATGCTGCAATTCTAGAAGTAGAAAAGTGACCACTTTTTGGAGGGTAGTGATGAGAAAACAGAGGGCTAGCTGAAGACCAAGCACAAGCTGACACCCTGCAAACCACCCTCCACAGACACTCCTAGGTGGGAAATGTGTAACATTCCTTCAGGAAGGTCTCAACTGTCTTAATGTTAATACCTTGCTAGAGGGAAAAACAACCTTAACTTGACAATGGGAAGGCTTCCACTATCTTGTAGGTTCTCTTTAGCATGTGAAAATCCTTTTGAACCCTCTCTTTTCCTTACTTCCCCCAACTCCCAAGTATATAATCAGCCACCCCTCACAACTGATGTGGCAGCTCTTCCTACCCATGGGTCCTGTCCCTATGCTTTAATAAAACCACCTTTTTTGCACCAAAGATATCTAAAGAATTCTTTCTTGGCCCTCAGCTCCAGACCTCACCCCACCAAAACTGTATCAGTTAGACTCGGATCTGGGGTGATATGTCTGAAGATATGGCAGAGGGAAGGGAGCTAGCCTAAGGAGGCTACTGCAAAATATAAGCAGTGGAGCCCAAAATGAAAACTTTGCTACCTGAAGGGATTTAACCAATATAGATATAAGTAAGATGTCTGAACTAGAATTTAAAACAAGATATTATCTGGGCTTGAAAAAAGCATAGAAGACATTAGAGCATTCCTTACCATAGAAATAAAAGAACTAAAATTTAGTCAGGCCAAAATTTAAAATGCTATTACTGAAATGCAGTCCCAAATGGAGGCTATAAAAATGAGGATGAATGAGGCAGAAGAATGAGTCAGGGATATAGAAGATAAAATGATGGAAAGTAAGGAATCCAAAAAGAAGAGAGAATGACAACTATCGGATCACAAAGGGACACTTAGAGAACTCAACGACTCCATAAAGTGAAATAGTATCTGGATAATAGGGTTCCCAGAGGATGAAGGGTGGGAGAGAGGGGCAGAAGGTTTAGCTGAACAAATTATAGCTGAGGATGTCCCTAATCTGGGGAAGGAAACAGGCATTCATGTAGAGGAGGCACACAGAATCCCCCTCTAAACCAATAAAATGGGTCAACACATTGATATATGATAATGAAGCTTGCAAAATTTCAAAGATGAAAAGAAAATCCTGAAAGAAGCTCCAGACAAGAGGTCCTTAACCTGCAAGGATAGACATGTAAGGCTGGCAGCAGACCTGTCCAGAGAGACCTGGCAGGCGAGAAAGAAATGGCATGATATATCACTGTGCTACATAGGAAAATATGCAGCCAAGAATATCCAGCAAGGCTATCATTCAGAAGGAGAAAGATAATTTCCAGGACAAACAAAAACTAAAGGAATTTGTGAACACTAAACCAATCCTGCAAGAAATATTAAAGGGAAGCCTTTGAGCAAAGGAAGAGCCCACAAGTAACAAAGACCAGAAAGGAACAGAGCCAATCTACAGAAACAGTGACTTTATAGGTAATATAATGGCACTAAATTCATATCTTTCAGTAATTACTCTGAATGCAAATGAAGTAAATACTCCAATTAAAAGACACAAGGTATTAGATTAGATTAAAAAAAAAAAAAAAGACAAGACCCATCAAAATGCTGTTTACAAGACACTCATTATAGACCCAAAGACACATCCAGATGTAGTGCCCAAGATTGTGAATCCAAGAAACCACCAAGGAGCCGACACCGATGCAAACACACGAGGGTTTATTTACAAGCTCGAGCTTGGGTCCAAATATACCTGACACAGCGGAGCAGGGACTTGGACCCCGAGGTGGGTTCCAGCTTAGTTTTATGGGCTGCTCTAGGGGACCTCCAGAAGGGGTGGAGGAATTTCTCAAGTTCTGTTTACATTCTGATATGGGGCTTTCAAGGGCATTGAGCTCTGTTCTCATTCTGATATGGACTTTCTGCCACTGGCTTGAGCTCTGTTCTCATTCTAATATGGGGCTTTCTAGGGTCTTAAGCTGTAAGCTGTTTTTTCCTGTAACTGAAGTAATGTAAATTTCAGTTCTTATTCACAGGGGCCTGGGATGGCTGTACTTGTGCTAACGCTGAACTTAAGGTGGAATGGCCTTAATTTTCTCGGCCTCCACATTTCCCCCTCTCAGAGGAATCTAAGGAAGGACGCAATCATGGTCCAGGTTGCTCTCAGAGTGATTAATCCAGGATTCGAACCAACCTTGTTGCTGTTCCCACTCCCATTTATATCCCAGTGAAAAAAACAACATACTACATTTAAGGCAGCACATAACCCCCCCTCCCACCCTTTGTTGTAAGAAGGCTAAATCTAATCCCCTTCTATTTTGAAGGACAGCCTCAGACTAGGGAGTCTTGGAGGTGGGAAATAAGTGAGAATGGCGCAGTCTTAGCTTTAGGGAATTGTCCTTGTCTGGTTGGCTTTTCCATTCTGGAACAAAGTCCTTGAGAACGGCATGTGGATCAGCTGGCCGGATGTGGGTGTAGTGGACCCAGGGAGTAATCCCATCGACCTTGAGAGCGGTGGGAGTGGTCAGGGTCACGATGTAAGGTCCCTTCCAGCGAGGTTGAAGTGTCCGGTGTTGGTATCCCCGCATGTACACCCAGTCACCTGGACGATATCAATAGGGGTCCGAGTGTGGCCCAGTCTTGTAGAGGGCCCTCAGCTTAGGTCACACCTACTCATGGGTTCGTTGTAACATTTGGAGGGAGAAAAGAAGTTGGTGATCATCAAACTCAGCAAGCACCTCGGGTTTTAAATTGGGTATAATAGGTGGAGGAAGACCGAACATGATCTCTTAGGGATCATATAAGATCAGTCCCATCTTATATGGGGAGTTCCTCACCCTATGTAGGGCGAAGGGGAGGAGAGTCACCCAGTCTCTACCAGTCTCCAGGGCTAATTTAGTTAAGGTCTCCTTTAATGTTCTGTTCATCCTCTCTACCTGTCCTGAGCTCTGGGGCCTATATGCACAATGTAATTTCCAATCTGCCCCAAGTACTAGTGCCACTCCCCGTGTTACCTTAGAGACAAATCCTGGGCCGTTGTCTGATCCAATCTTAACAGGAAAACCATACCTCGGTAAGATGTCTTCCAGCAGTTTCTTGGTCACGGTCTGTGCTGTTTCATGTTTGGTGGGAAATGCCTCTGTCCATCCTAAAAAAGTATCTACTAACACTAGTAAATACCTGTATCCATATTTTCCAGGTTTTACCTCAGTGAAGTCCACTTCCCAGTAGGCTCCTGGGTGGTCCCCTTGGAGCCGGGTACCCGGGTTAGATCCATGGGCAGTGGCATTAGTTAACTGGCTTGCATGGCAGCTTGCCACAATCTGCTCGATTTTTGCTGGACAGTCTTTAATAGTGATCTTTGCATGTCGTATGAGGTCTTCCATCTTCCTTGTTCCCATATGAGTACTCCGATGCATTCTGGATAGGACTCGCCATCCTAGTTCTCTGGCAGGATGATGCGGGAGTCTGCGGCCCTCCACCAGCCACACAAGCACTGGGTCAGAGGCAAGCATTTGATCCAGTGTAAATCAGCATCAGTATAGTTGGGGGGGGGATTGGGTCTCCGTTTCCGTGGTTACGGCTACCCCCGCATATCTGATTCCTTCTCGGACGAAACTGCTGCCATCCGTGTACCAGGTGGCATCTGCATTCGGCAGTGGCTGGTCCTGGAGATCTCTGATTCTGTGCACCTGTGCCAGAATTTCTTGATAGTCATGCAGAGGGGGTCCCAGTCTGGGTTAGGGAGATGAGAAGCATGGGGTATTGGCGGGCCCTGACAGGGTCTGCCCCCCCCAGGCTTTAGTTCTATGTATATGGCCGGTCAGTGCCAGGCCAGCCCAATTCCCCCAGGTTCTGCCCATGCTTGGGGAAATTCCTGCAGCCAACAGTCAATGTCAGTCATTGGGGCTGAGGGCGTTTGATGGAGACAGTATTCGTCTTCTAAACTTAGGACAAGCACCTGAACTGGGTGCCCCTCCTTGTTTAGGATTTTTGCCCCTTCGGGATGGAAGCAAATTTGTGCCCCCATCTTGGTGAGCAAATCCCGACCTAACAACGGGTAGGGACACTCAGGGATCCATGAAGGAGTGGGATACCCGGCCCATGCTGAAATCCACAGTTCTTTGGGTAGTCCATGAGTACTGTTTGGTGCCTGTGGCCCCTTGCACCCATGAAGACTTGCTTGCCAATTTCCCTTGGGGTTGTAATAAAACTGAGTGTTGTGACCCAGTGTCCACTAGGAATTCAACAGGTTGCCACTCTACTCTGAGAGTTACCCTGGGCTCAGGGAGGAGTGCCAAACCCCGACCCCCCTAATCATCCAGGTCCTCCATCTCCAAGATCTTGGCAGGGGCCTTAGATCTTTTGTTAGGGCAGTCTTTCACCCAGTGGCCCTTTTCTTTGCAATAGCACATTGGTTTTTGTGCAGTTTAGGGCACTCCCAACGAGGACCAGGGCCATCCTCCTTACCTGTCCCTGAAGCCAGCTTCTTGAGGTGCCTCCGTCTTTCCTGTGGGTCATCCATGGTTGTGGCCAGCAGGATCTTGGCCAGGTTTCGGGTCTGCTGGTCACTTAGTTTCATTTTTTGTTCTTCTGGACTTTCTCTATTATTATAGACTCTTTCTGCTACTATTACTAAGTCCTGCAAGCTCTTCTCTCTTAGTCTCTCTACTCTTTGCAATTTCTTTTTAATGTCCCGAGCGGCCTGGTTAACAAAAGCCATGATAATTGCAGCCTTGGTTTCTGGGGCTTCTGGGTTCATAGGGGTGTACTGCCTAAAAGCCTCTATGATTCTCTCTAAGAAGGCTGCTGGACTCTCATCCTTGCCCTGTCTCACATCATAGACCTTGGCCAGATTGGTAGGCTTGTGCGCAGCAGCCTGAAGACCTGCCAGTAGAGTGGCGGTAGACCTGGAGTCTCTCCCTACCTTCAGCCGAGTTGTGGTCCCAGGTGGGGCAGGATAAGGGGAAGGCGGCATCTGCCATTCTCATGGGTGGGGGGGATGAGATGGCACGGAGGGGAAGGGCGGTGGAGTCATCAGGCCCGCATTTGGAGGTGGGGCCACCCGGGGGATCCCTCCGTGTCCCCGCTGCTGGCCTGCACACAGGGACTCCCTCGTCAGAGAAGGGGGCGCCCCTCTGCAGCCCCTGGCGCCTTCAATGGAGGGGCGGAAGGGCGAGGGGGCGCCTGGTAGGGCAGCGAGAGGATCAGGTCCTCTGGAGAGGAATCCTGCAAGACCAGATAAAGAGGCGCTTTTTCTTAGAGTTGGTCTCCTTCTCGGCCTTTCCACAGGGCTAGAATCTTTGGTAGGTCCTACTTTAGGGGGTAAAAATAGTTTTAGCCAAGGAGGGGTACTCTCGATCATGTCCTGCCAGGCCAGGATGTAAGGCACCTGGTCAGGGTGGCCGTCAGGTTTGTCCCTGAAGATCATGGCCTTAACCTGTAAGATAATAAGTAGGTGGAAAGTTCCTTCTTGGGGCCATCCCACATCAAAGGTTGGCCATTCTGATATGCAGTAAATTTGAAATTTCCCTTTCCGTCTTGCCTATGCTCAGATTATGAGCACTTTCCCTAACGTCCAAGAAGTGGGAGAGCATAAAGTACAGAGGTGTGGTTTGTGTCTGCCCCATTATGTCCCCCGTCCACACCAAGTCACAGACAGTTATGACAGTTAACAAAGACACAGTAACGCAGACAAATGTTCCAGTGCAGCCGCAGAGACAAAACAGAAAGTAAACCGAAGGGCTGGCAGCCAGCCCTCCTTACAGATGAGGACCCTGTCTTCCATACAGATGAGGACCCTGTCCTCCAGGTGGGGGCAAGGGATGTCTCCTCAAAACCCCAGGTCAACGGCCCACCAGCGCATCCGCCTAAGCCAATGCCGACCCAATACAGATTGGAATTCCTACAGGTAAAAGTACAGTTTAGAGCTCTCAGAAAATATGCGCCCAAAAGGTGGAAAAAGTTGAGTGCACTCATCATATGTGAAATGCTCCAGATGGGGTCCTGGGGGTCTCTCAGATCCTGGATGAGCCCCCAAATGTGCCCAAGATTGCGAATCCGAGAAACCACCAAGGAGCCAACACTGATGCAAACACATGAGGGTTTATTTACAAGCTCAAGCTTGGGTCCAAGTATATCTGACACAGCGGAGCAGGGACTTGGACCCTGAGATGGGTTCCAGCTTAGTTTTATGGGCTGGTCTAGGGGATCTCCAGAAGGGGTGGAGGAATTTCTCAAGTTCTGTTTACATTCTGATACGGGGCTTTCAAGGGCATTGAGCTCTGTTCTCATTCTGATATGGGACTTTCTGCCACTGGCTTGAGCTCTGTTCTCATTCTAATATGGGGCTTTCTAGGGTGTTAATCTATAGGCTGTTTTTTCCTGTAACTGAAGCAAGGTAAATTTCAATTCTTATTCACAGGGGCCTGAGATGGCTGTACTTATGCTAACGCTGAACTTAAGGTGGATGGCCTTAATTTTCTGGGCCTCCACACAGATTGAAAGTGAAGGGGTAGAGAGCCATTTATTATGCCCATGCACATCAAAAGAAAGCTGGGGTAGCCATCCTTATATCAGACATACTAGATTTTAAACCAAAGACTAAAAGAAATAAAGAAGGATACTATATCATAATAAAAGGGTCTATCCAACAAGAAGATCTAATGATTGTAAATGTTTATGCCCCTAACTTGGGAGCAGCCAAATATATAAACCAATTAATAACAAAATTAATGATAATACTGAGCACAAATATATGCAGGTTAAAGAGCATCCTATTAAAGAATGAATGGATCAACCAGAAAATTAAAATTAAAGAAGAATTTTTAAAAATTCATAGAAGCAAATGAAAATGAAAACATGATAGTTCAGAATCTTTGGGATGCAGCAAAGGTGGTCCTAAGAGGGAAATATAGCAATATAGGCCTTTCTCAAAAAAGAAGTCTCAATACAAAACCTAACCTTATACCTAAAGAAGCTGGGGAAAGATTTACAAAGCCTAAATCCAGCAGGATTAGAGAAATAATAAGGATTAGAGCAGAAATCAATGATACAGAATTTTTTTAAAGTAGAAGAGATCAATGAAACTAGGAGGTGGTTCTTTGAAAGAATTAATAAAATTGATAAGCCTCCAGCCAGATTTATCAAAAAGAAAAAAGAAAGGACCCAAATAAATAAAGTCATGACTGAAAAAGGAGAGCTCACAACCAACACCGCAAAGAAATACAAATAATAACATATTATGAGCAATTATATGCCAACAAATTAGGCAATCTGGAAGAAATGGATGCATTCCTGGAAACCAATAAACTACCAAAACTGAAACAGAAAGAAACAGAAAACCTGAACGGACCCATAACTAACAAAGAAATTAAGGCAGTCATCAAGAATCTCCCAACAAATAAGAGTCCAGGACTGAATGGTCTCCCAGCAGAATTCTACAAACATTTAAAAAAGGATTAATACCTATTCTTCTGAAATTGTTTCAAAAAGTAGAAATGTAGGGGTGCCTGAGTGGCTTAGTCAGTTAAACAACTAACCATCAGCTCAGATCAGGATCCCAGGGTCCTGGGATTGAACCCCATGTCAGGCTCCCTGCTCAGTGAGGAGTCTGCTTCTCCCTCTCCCTCTATCTGCTTCTCCCCCTGCTTGTGTGGTATCTCTCTCTCTCTCTCTCTCTCTCTCTCTCTTTCTCTCTCTGTCAAATAAATAAATAAAATCTAAAAAAAAAGAAATGGAAAGAAAGCTTCCAAACTTATTCTGTGGCCAGCATTACCTTGATCCCAAGACCAGACAAAAAGACCTCACCAAAAAGGATAATTACAGGTGAATGAATATCTCTTATGAACATGGATGCAAAAACTCTCAGTAAGATACTAGCAAATAGGATCCAACAGTACATTGTAAGGATTATTCACCATGACTAAGTGAGACTTAATCCTGGACTACAAGGGGGGTTCAACATCCACAAATCATTAATAAAGGAAAGAGCAAGAATCATATGATCCTCTCAATTTATACAGAAAAAGCATTTGACAAAATAGCATCCTTTCTTGATAAAACCTCTCTGCCATGTGGGGATACAGGGAACATACCTCAATATCATAAAAGTCACATATGAAAGACCCACAGCAAATATCATCCTCCATGGGGAAAAAAACAGAGCTTTTCCCCTAAGGTCAGGAACATGACAGGGATGTTCACTCTCACCATCGTTGTTCAACACAGTACTGGAAGTCCTAGCCTCAGCCATCAGACAACAAGAAGAAATAAAAGGCATCCAAATCAGCAAAGAAGAAGTCAAACTTTCACTCTTCTCAGACAACGTGATACTCTACAAAACCCAAAAGACTCCTTCCAAATATTACTTGAACTGATACAGGAATTCATCAAAGTCACAGGATATAAAATCAATCAATGCACAGAAGTCAGTTGCATTTCTATACACTTAAAATGAGGCAGAAGAAAGAGAAATTAAGGAATAAATCCCATTCACAATTGCACCAAAATCCATAAGATATCTAGGAATAAACCTAATCAAAGAAGTAAAGGACCTGTACTCTGAAAACTATAGAACACTTATGAAAAAAAATGAGGAAGGTACAAAGAAATGGAACAACATTCCATGCTCATGGATTGGAAGAACAAATATTGTTAAAATGCAATCCAAAGCAATCTATGCATTCAATGGAATCTCTATCAAAATACCATCAACATTTTTCACAGAGCTGGAACAAACAATCCTAAAATTTGCAGAAACAATAAAAGACCTCAAATAGCCAAAGGAATGTTGAAAAAGAAAACCAAAGATGGAGGCATCACAATTCTGGACTTCAAGCTGTAAACAAAGCTGTAGTCATCAAGACAGCATGATACTAGCACAAAAACAGACATGTAGATCAGCAGAACAGAATAGAGAACCCAGAAATGGACCCTCAACTCTATGGTCAACTCATCTTCAACAAAGGAGGAAAGGATATCCAACGGAAAAGACATTCTCTTCAACAAGTGGTATTGGAAAAATTTGACAGCCACATGCAGAAGAATGAAACTGGGCTGTTTTCTTACACCATACATAAAAATAAACTCAAGGTAGATGGAAGACCTAAATGTGAGACAGGAGTCCATCAAAATCCTCTAGGAGAGCCCCAGTGGTGCAGCGGTTTAGCGCCGCCTGCAGCCTGGGGTGTGATCCTGGAGACCCGGGATCGAGTCCCACGTCGGGCTCCCTGCATGGAGCCTGCTTCTCCCTCTGCCTGTGTCTCTGCCTCTCTCTCTGTGTGTGTCTCTATGAATAAATAAATAAAATCTTAAAAAAAATCCTCTAGGAGAACACAGGCAGCACTCTCTTTGACCTCAGCCACAGCAACTTCTTGCTAGACATGTCTCTAAAGGCAAGGGAAACAAAAGCAAAGATGAACTGTTGGGACTTCAAGAAAAAAGCTTTCCCATAGCAAAGGAAACAGCCAACAAAACTAAAGGGCAACCTATGGAATGGGAGAAGATATTTGCAAGTGTCTTATCAGATAAAGGGCTAGTATCCAAGATCTATAAGGAACTCATCAAGATCAGCACCCCCCAAAAAAACACAAATAATCCAGTCAAGAAATGGGCAGGGGACGTGAACAGACATTTCTCCAAAGAAGACATACACATGGCCAACAGACACATGAAAGAATGCTAATACCACTCAGCATCAGGGAAATAGAAATCAAAACCACGATGAGATACAAACTCGCACCTGTAAGAATGGCTAAAATGAACAACTCATGAGACAACAAATGTTGGTGAGGATTTAGAGAAAGGGGAACCCTCTTGCACTGTTGGTAGGAATGCAAACTGTGGTTTGAACACTCTACAGCCACTCTGGAAAACAGTATGGAGGTTTCTCAAAAACTTAAAAATAGAGCTACCCTATGACCTAGCAACTATACTACTAGGTATTTATCCAAAAGATAGAAACATAGTGATTCGAAGGGGGCACATGCACCCCAATGTTAATGGCAAAACATGTATAGCCAAAATATGAAATATGAAAAGAACCCAGATGTCCATTTACTAATGAATGGATAAAGAGGAAGTGGTACCTATATATAATGGAAAAAAATGAACTATTGGGCAGCCTTGGTGGCTCAGCAGTTTAGCGCCACCTTCGGCCCAGGGTGTGATCCTGGAGACCCATTTTGGGCTCCCTGCATGGAGCCTGCTTGTGTCTCTGTCTCTCTCTCTCTCTCTCTCTCTCCCCCCCCCCCGTGTGTGTCTCTCATGAATGAATGAGTGAATGAATGAATGAATGAATAAATAAATCTTTAAAAAAAATGAACTCTTGCCATTTGCAATGACACGGATACAACTGGAGGATATTGTGCTAAGTGAAATAAGTCGGAGAAAGACAAATACCATATGATTCCACTTATGTGTGGAATTTAAGAAACAAAACATGAACATAGCAGAAGGGAAGGAAAAATAAAAACAGGCAAACCATAAAAAACTAACTATAAGGAGTTGCTGGAGGAGGGGGTGGGTGGATGGGGTCATTGGGTGATGGGCATTATTAGGGAGAGCACTTGATGTAACGAGCACTGGGTATTATTGTACACAACTGATGAATCACTAAGTTCTACCTGTTAAACTAATAACACAGTATATGTTAATTAAGTTGAATTTAAATAAAAAATTAAAAAATAAATGCCACTTTGGTTAAATGGATAAGGATTATTTCATAGTGATCAATGGTCCTACTTAGTCACATATTCAGACCTTTTGATATTGTTGACAAACATCCAAAAATCAAATTATTTTCCTTAAAGATCTTTCTTTTTTTCCTTCTTTCTGTCTGTCTGTCTCTCTTTCTTTCCATTTATTTGAGAGAAAACATGAGCAAGGGTAAGGGCAGAGGGAGAGGGACAAACAAACTCCCTGCTGAGCATGGTCCCAATACAGGGCTTGATCCCAGGAACCTGAGATCATGACCTGAGTCTAAGTCAGACGCCCAACTACCTGAGCCACCCAACTGCCCCTACTTATTTATTTAATTTATTTTTATTTTTTAATATTTTATTTATTCCTGAGAGACACAGAGAGAGAGGCAGAGGGAGAAGCAGACTACCTGTGGGGAGCCCGATGCAGGACTCAATCCCAGGACCCCAGGATCACACCCTGAGCTGAAGGCAGGTGCTCAATCTCTGAGCCACCCAGGCAACCCCTCTATTTTTTTAAAGAGCACACGAGTGGGGAGGGACAGAGGGAGAGAGAATCTCAAGCAGACTCTGTATTGATTGTGGAGCCCCAGTCAGGGCTTGATCCAACCATGACCCCAAGATAACGACCCCAGCCAAAACCAAGAGTCGGATGTTTAACTGACTATGTCACCTAGATGCCTCTGAAAATCAAATTCTAAAATGAAGTCTTTTGACCTCAAAGAGGGTTTGTAGAACAATTCAAAGAATTTGTTCTCTTCTTAAAAGATAAACATTAAATAGGCTTATTTGAGATGTTAAATTATATGGGAAGCATTGTCAAATATGATGTTAAACTTTCTTAGAGTATATTTGTAGAAATATAGGTTATTAAAATAAGTGTTCTAAAAACTGTATGAAACTCCTAAAAATCTGATCTCTCTTGGTATGTTATCACTTCTATTTCCAGTTACTATCCTGAAGTGCTGTGTGTCACAGGAATAACCAAATGTCCTTGTCAGTTGCATTGTAATGAACTTAGATGTTTAAACACTGCCATTTTTAAGTCCTTTTCTCATTTACAAATAGTTGGCTTTTTCTGATGCTTTTGCAAAAGTTCTTCCTCTTCGAGGAGATTTGAGATAGACTAACAAATACTGTAGAACACAGGTCTCTAATAACTTAAAGATCATACCAGTGAACTGGGCAACAATTTACAGAACTCTCAGGGAGAAACTGATGATGTCCACAAACTGCTAACAGGAGATCAAGATTAACACAAATTAATTACACGAGGCTGAATAAACTGAAGAGGATAATTATGATTTTTATGACTTTTTGTTCACAATATTGCTGGTTCTTTAATCTTTCCAGATATAAGAAAACCTTTCCTCTTAAGCTAACTAAGACTTAACATCATTTTGGTAAATTACACCTTTGTAAATAGAATTGAAACATTTATCTTTTGCTTCCTCCTATGATCCCTCCAGAATTCAGAAACTCTGAGTGAGCATTCTTATATTCATGGCAACATAGTTATTTGCAGAAGTTCAATGAGAATCTCTTCTCCCTGGAACAGGACACAGTTGGAAACATTGATTACCAAGGCTTTGACTAGAATGACATATTTTGAGAAAGATCTTCATAGCCTCAGATATGACAAAGCATCTTTTAGGAGCTAAGGTTGACTTTATGGAGCCAATAAAACCCCTAGGAAATATCAGCCTGATGCTCACAAGGTGCCCAGCAGACTTACCAAGTGATTGAAGAAGGGCACTTCCTAAAAAGAGCAAGAACTCCAAGGGACCTCAAGAAGAGAGGAAATAAGTCAAATTGATAGGTATCACAGGAAAGACCGATGGCAAGTATTTAGCTTGGCTTCTCAGCCCCAACAGGCTGTTAAATTTCAACCTGTGAGTGGTGGGAGGGTCAAAGATGGTGATGTGGGCAAGAGCCTGAACTCACTTCCTCCGTGGGTACACTGAATCTGCACTTACCTACACAGCAGTCAGTCTCCTACTACTGAATTGAGGCTGACTGAACAGCTTTTCTTGACAAAGGACAGACTGACCACCTAGAGAAGGGCAGGAGAGACAGAGACTCAGTAACAATGGGAACCCCACCACCAGTACTGTGAACTGCAGTGGGGAAGGATGTATTAAGGGACCAAGAGCAGATTCATCTGCCCTGGGGCAAAATTTTAAAAGCTACAGTTTAAAGGGGCAACTAGAATGTAATGACAGTAATCCTAGAGCATCAGCTAAATGATGTGGGAACTGCTGTGATGCTCCCTGGGGTCAGAAGTGCTGGCCAGCACCATTGTGTATGCTCCCCCTTCACCCTGACAGTAGGTGGAAGGAGTGTTTGGGCTCACCAGCTGACCACAGCCCCACTTGTCCCACCAAGGCCAACCCAATGTGGCATACATCAGGCAGCACCCAATACAGTTCCAGCCATCTCACTGAGGTGGTAAAGGCACAAAGTACCCCGGGGCATGCCAGGCAGGCCTATATCCATGTTACTTCCAGACAGCTTGCCAGGGTGAGTTGTAGAATGCCCAAGGGACCTCCACTCCAGGCCCATGCCCACCTTAGCTCCAGCTGTACCACAAGGGGACTCCCTGTGTGGAATGTCCTAGCAGCTCCCAGCCTGCACCCACTTTATCTGTTCCACAAGGGCAACCTCTGTACAGAGCACCCTGGAACCCCCTGGCCCACACCCACTTCAGCTGTGGTTCTCCTCCAGGGTGACCCTGACACAGAGTACACTGGGACCCCCAGGCTGCACCCACCTTAGCTCTGGCCTGTCAGCCAAAGCCACCAAGCACATGCAGTCTACACAGGGAACGTTTCTAAGTTAGGCCATTCCTTCAAGATTAGCAGAAGTAGCTGTTCACCTAATTCACAGAAACAGACACAGAAAGTCAAACAAAATGAAGAGACAGGAATATGGTCCAAATGAAAGAACAAGACAGAACTTCAGAGAAAGGACTAGATGAAAACATGCAAAGTAATAGTCATGGTCATAAAGATGCTCCCCAGGGGAAGCCTGGGTGACTCAGCGGTTTAGCGTCTGCCTTTGGCCCAGAGCGCAATCCTGGAGTCCCGGGATCGAGTCCTGCATCGGGCTCCCTGCACAGAGCCTGCTTCTCCCTCTGCCTGTGTCTCTGCCTCTCTCTCTCTCTCTATGTCTGTCATGAATAAATAAATAAATAAATCTTTAAAAATAAATAAATAAAGATGCTCCCCAGACTTGAGAGAAGAGTAGATGAACTCAATGAGAACATCCACAAACAGATAGGAAATACAAAAATGAACCAATCATAGCTCATTCACCTGAAAAATATAATAACTGAAATAAAAAATACACCAGAAGCAATCAACAGTAGATTAGGGGATGCAGAAGGATGGATCAGCGATGTACAAGACAGGGTCATGGAAAGTGTTCATGCTGACCAGCAATCAATCAGTCAAGATAGGTTAAGGAGACTCTGGGACATCAAGTGTACTAATATTTATATTATCAGGATCCTAGAAGGAGAAGGGAGAGAGAGAAAGAGGCAGAAAGTTACTTGAAGAAATAATAGTTGAAAACTCTCCTGACCTGAGGAAGGAAACAGACATCCAGGTCCAGGAAACACAGAATCCCCAACAAGGTGAACCTTGGGGGGGTCCACACCAAGACACATAATAATTAAGATGTCAAAATTAGAGACAAAACCCTAAAAGCAGCAAGAAGAAAGCAACTAGTTATGTACAAGTGAACTCCATAAGGCTATCAGCTGGTTTTTCAGCAGAAACTTTGCAGGCCAGAAAAGAGTGATATCATCTATTCAGAGTGCTGGAAGGGTAAAACCTGCAACCAAGTATACTCTGTCTGGCAATATTATCATTTAGAATTGAAGGAGAGAGAGTGTCCCAGACAAACAAAAGTTAAAGCACTTCTTACCACTAAACCAGCCTTAAAAGAAAATGTTAATGGGACTTCCTTAAGTAGAAGAGTAAAGACCATAATTGAAAGTAAAAAAAAGGAAGAAAGAAGTTTCACAAGTAAAAGCAAATGTAAAGGTAGTAGAACAATCGCTGTTAAAGTTAGTATCAATGCTAAAAGACAAAAGTGATAAGATCAATTATATTTTAAAAAGTAGTTAACTTAGGGGCGCCCGGTGGCTCAGTCACTAAGTGTCTACCTTGGGCTCAGATTATGAGCCCTCATAGGCTCCCTGCTGAGCAGTCTGCTTCTTCCTCTGCCTCTCCCCCAGCTTGTATTCACTCATGCAGTCTCTCTCTGTCCCTCTCTTCCCTCCCTCCCTCCCTCTCTCTTCAAATAAATAAATAAAATCTTTAAAAAAATTTTTTTAGGGCAGCCCGGGAGCCCAGTGGTTTAACACCGCCTTCGGCCCAGGGCATGATCCTGGAGACCCGGGATCGAGTTCCACGTTGGGCTCCCTGCTTGGAGCCTGCTTCTCCCTCTGCCTGTGTCTCTGCCTCTCTCTCTCTCTCTCTCTCTTTCTCTCTCTCTCTCTCTGTGCCTCTCATGAATAAATAAATAAAATCTTTTAAAAAATAAAATAAATTTTTAAATAAAAGTTAACTTAATTACTATAATTTATATATGAATTGCATGGTAACCATAAGCCAACAACCTCTGATAGACAAAAGAGAAAGAGAGGCAAGCAAAACACTAAAGAAAGTCATCAATTATACAGAAAGCAAGCAAGAAAAAGTGGAGCTGAGAAGGACTACAAAACCCAACTAGAGAAAAATTAACAGAATGGCAATAAGCACATAACTATCAGTGATTACTTTAAGTGTAAATGATCCCAATGCTCCAATCAAAAGATATAGGGTGAGTGAATGGATAAAAATACAAGACCCATCTATATGTTGTTTATAAGAGACTCACTGCAGACCTAAAGACATATGCAGATTGTAAGTGAAGGGATGGAAAAAGATATTCCATGCAAGTGGAAGCAAAAAAAAAGCTATGATAGCAATACTTTTATGACACAATTGACTTTATTTTTTTTTTAAGATTTTATTTATTTATTCATGAGAGAGAGGCAGAGACACAGGCAGAGGGAGAAGCAGGCTCCATGCAGGGAGCCTGATGCAGGACTCAATGCTGGGACTCCAGGATCATGCCCTGGGCCGAAGGCAGGCGCTAAATGGGTAAGCCACCCAGACATCCCAACACAATTGACTTTAAAAGAGACTGTAACAAGAGACAAAGGAATTATACGATGATGAGGGATCAATCCAACAAGGGAATATAATGACTGTAAATATCTATGCAACCAACATAAGAGCACCTAACTACATATATTATTTACAAATATTAACAGACATAAAGGGAGAAATTGACAGTAATACAATAAGAGTAGGGGATGTTAACACCCTACTTATGTCTGTGGGTAGACCATCCAGATAATATCAGTAAGGAAACATTGGCCTTGAATGACATATTAGAGCAAATGGACTTAACAGTTATATACTGAACAATCTATTCAAAAATAAAATACACGTTCATTTCAAGTGCACATGGAACATTCTCAGGAATAGATAATGTGGTAGGCCACAAATCAAGTCTCAGTAAATGTGAGAAAATTGAAACATCAACATCTTTTCCAACCACAATGGCATGAAATTAGAAATCAGCTACAAGGGGAAAAAAATGGAAAAAACCACAAAAACATGGGGGCTAAGCAATATGCTACTAAACAATAAAGGTGCCAACAAAGAAGTCAAAGGTGAAATACAAAGAAATACATATAGATAAATGAAAATGGAAACACAATAGTCCAAAATCTTTGGGATACAGCAAAAGCAGTTATAAGACAAAAGTTTATAGTATTAAAGGCCTACCTCTAGAAATAAGAAAACTCTTATATAAACAACCTAACCTTATACCTAATGGAAGAAAATAATAAAGATCAGAGTAGAAATAAATGAAATGAAGACTGAAAAAAAAAACAAAACAAAAAGAACAAAACCAAGATTGGTTCTTTGAAAAGAAAGCAAACAAAAAGTGATACTTTTTTTAGCTAGACTCATCAAGAAAAAAAGGGAGGGGCACCTGGCTTCCTCAGTCAGAACGTGTAGCTCTTGGTCTCGGGTCATGAGTTCGAACTCCACATTTGGTGTAGAGATTACTAAAAAAAAATAAATACTTTTAAAAAAGGATTCAGGGATCCCTGGGTGGCGCAGCGGTTTGGCGCCTGCCTTTGGCCTAGGGCGCGATCCTGGAGACCCAGGATCGAATCCCACATCTGGCTCCCGGTGCATGGAGCCTGCTTCTCCCTCTGCCTGTGTCTCTGCCTCTCTCTCTCTCTGTGACTATCATAAATAAAATAAAAATAAATAAATAAATGAATAAATAAAAATAAATAAATAAATAAATAAATAAATAAAAAAGGATTCAAATAAAATCATAAATAAAACAAGTAACAACTGACACCACAGTAATACAAAAGTTTATAAGACAACCACTACAAAAACTATATGCCAACAATTTGAACAACCTGGAAGAAATTAGATAAATTTCTAGAAACAAAACTGAATCAGGAAGAAATAAAAACTTGAACAAACTGATTATTAGTAACAGAATTGAACTAGTAATCAAAAAATTCCAACAAATAAATGTCTATGACCAAGTGGCTTAACAGGTAAATTTAACCAAACATTTAAAGAAGAGTTAATATCTATTCTCAAAGTAATTCAAAAATAATAAGAGGAAGGAAAACTTCCAAATTCACTCTGTAGGGCCAGCATTACCTTGATATTAAAATAAGACAAAGACACCACAAAAAAAGACAACTACAGGCCAATATCCCTGATAAACATAGATGCAAAAATTCCCCTCAACAAATGATTTGTAAACTGAATCCAAGAATACATTAAAGGATCACTCACCAGAATCAAGTAGGTTTTATTCCAGTGATGAAAGGATGCTTCAATATCTGCAAATCAATCAAGGTGACACATCACATTAACAAAATGAAGGATAAAAAAACCATATGATTGTCTCAATAGATGCAGAAAAAACATTTGGCAATGTCTGTTCGTGATAAAAACTCTCAACAAAGTGACATTAGAGGGAACTTACTTCAACATACAGAATAAAGGCCCACAGCCTTTATATGAAAAACCCACAGCTAACATCATACTCAATGGTGAGAAAATGAAAGCTTTTGCTTTAAGATTAGGAACACACAAAGATGCTCATTTTTACCACTTTAATTCAACATAGTACTAGAAATCCTTTCTGCAGCAACTAGACAAGAAAAAGAAATAAAGTCATCCATATTGGTATGGAAGAACTAAAACTGTCACTATTTGCAAATGACGTGATTCTATACATAGAAAACCCTACAGGTTTGGGGCACCTTGCTGGCTAAGTCAGAAGAGCATGCGACTCGGTCTTGGAGTCATGAGTTCTAACCCCACATTGGGTGTAGAGATTACTTAAATAAAAACTTGAAAAAAATAAAACTACAGATTCAACAAGAATCTATTAGAACTAATAAATGAATTCAGTTAGTTGTAGGATACCAAATTAATATACAGAAATTCATTGCATTTCTATACACTAATAACAAAGCAGAAAAAGAAAGTATGAAAACAATCCCATTTACAATTGCACCAAAAAGAATAAAATACCTAGGAATAAATTTAACCAAGGAGGTGAAAGACCTGTACTCTGAAAACTACAAGACACTGATGAAAGAAATAGAAGATGATGCAAACAAATGGTTTGTATCAAGATAAACTAAGTTCATGGTTTGTAAGAATTAATATTGTTAAAATGTCTATACTACTCAAAGTAATCTATGTTACAAACTCAATGTAATCCCTGCTAAAATACCAATGTTTTTCACAGAACTAGAACCAACAATCCTAAAATGTGTATGAAACTACAAATGACCCTGAATAACCAAAACAGTTTTAAGAAAGAAGAACAAAAGTGGAGTTATCACAATCCCAGATTTCAAGATACACTGCAAAGCTGTAGTAATCAAAGAAGTATTTTCTGGCACAAAAATGACCCATGGATCAATGGAACAGAATAGAAGGCCCAGAAACAAACCCACACAAATAGATGGTCTATTAAGGAGGCAAGTATATACAATGGGGGAAAGATAGTCTCTTCAATAAATAGTATAGGGAAAACTAGACAGCTATGTGCATGCCTGCAACATCAGCCTTAGCAACTTTTTTCTGGGTATGTCTCCTCAGGTAAAGGAAACAAAAGTGAAAATAAATTATTGGAACTACACCAAGCTAAACAGGTTTGCTAAGTGAAGAAAACCATCAACAAAATGAACAGGCACAACCTGAAAATTCAATGAAAATGAATGGGAGAAGGTATTTGCAGATGACATATCCAGTAAGGGCTTAATATACAACATATATAAAGAACTCCTACAACTCCACACCAAAGAAACCAAACCAAGACAAAACCAATCTAGTTAAAATAGAGGATCTGAATAGACATTTTTCCAAAGACCTACAAATGGCAATAGCTACATGAGAAATGCTGAGCATCACGAATCATCAGGGAACTCCAAATCAAAACTACAATGAGATATCACCTCATACTGGGCAGAATGGCTTATATCAAAAAGATAAGAAATGACCGATGTTGATGAGAATGTGGAGAAAAAGGAACCCTCATGCACTGCTGGAGGGAATGTATATTTGTGTGGTTGCTATGGAGACCAGTATGGGGGTTCCTCAAAAAGTTAAAAATAGAACTACTGTATGATTCAGTAATCCCACTACTGGGTATTTACCCAACGAAAATGAAAAAAAAAAAAAAAGAATTCAAAAACATATCAGCAGCATTTGTTGCAGCATTATTTTCAATAGCCAAGATGTGGAAGCAACATACATGTCCTTCCACAGATGAATGGATAAAGATGTGGTATGCATTCATAACGAAATTTACTCAGCCATAAAAAAGAAATAAATTTTGCCATTTGCCACAACATGGATGGACCAGAGGGTATTATGGTAAGTGAAATAGTCAGACAGACAAAGACAAAACCATATGGTTTTACTTGTATGTGGTATCTAGGAAAGAAAACAAATGAGCCAAAAACCAAAAAAAGCAACCCTCAAACCAGAAACAGACTCATAAATACAGAGAGCAAACTCTTGCTCCCAGAAGAAAGGAGTATGGGGGAATGGGCAAACTAGGTGAAGGGGATTCAGAGGCACAAACTTCCAGGTATAAAATAAAGAAGTCGTGGTGAAGGAAAGTACAGCATAGGGAAAATAGTAATGTTGTAATAACAGTATAAGGTGATAGTAACCAGGCATATCATAGTGAGTATTGCCCATTGTATAGAATTGACAAGTCACTATATTGTATAACTGAATCTAATAGAACATTGTGTGTCAACTACACTTCAATACTAAAAATTTTTTTAGAACTTTAATCTGAGATTCCTTATGAAAACTTCCAGCAAAGCAGATTTTAAAAGCGCCTATACAGTCAATTGCTATTCTTGTTGCACTGATGCAAATAATCCAGCGCAAGTTTGTTGAAACTAGATTTAATTTGCCCACAAAGTAGTCCTATGAAGGTTCTTATTGATAGAAATGGGCGTAATGGTTGAGAGAAAAATTGTTTCCTTTGTAACTATGACACACACTTTTGAGTATTAGCTTCTAGTTCAGGGACAGAGGCCTGGAATCTGCGTTCTGACACCCCTCCCCTCCCCCAGCTGACTCATATTACGCACACTCAGGTTTGAGAACCACATCCTGGAGAACAGTGCAGGAGTGCTGGAGAGCTGGCAGGACAGTCATTCAAAGACACCCCTAACTCCCATCAGTCTGGCTTTCTGTGGCCTCCTAGCTGCTGTTGCTCAAGGCTGAAACACCTTCCAAACACACACAAGCTGGATTACAGAAGCTTTGCAGGCCCCTTGGGTGGCCTTTTCTTAACTAGCAGAACATGATCCCTCCAAGGACAAGTGCAGCCGTCCTGGGAGCTCAGCACTGAAAGCCCAGGTGTCTCGGCACAACCAAAAGGAGGGAGGGAAGGCAAGCGATGCGGCAAAGGGGATCAGCATGTGCTAACCCAAATGTGCCAGTTTGGCATATTGATTATTTTTGAGCTGAAGGCAATTTAGAAACAGCAGATGCAAGAAGAGCTCTGTGCCCTCCTCTCCCTTTTAAAGCATTTCCTGCCGTGGAGGTGGCATAATTCTACCCCACGTCCTGTACAAGGATGAGGACAGAGATCCTGATCACCGTACACGGAGAGCTGGCACCATGATGAGTCTGCATAAACAGACCTGACTCAGATAACCCTTGCCTTCTACTTCCTGTATATTCACTACATATTTCCCAGTTGTTTTCACATAATATATCACCCCTAAAGCCCAAACCCCCTTTCTTTAAGTTGCTTCTCTGCTATTTAACACCCTTTGTTAGAAAGGTCTATAAGGTCCCAGTCTAACTGCTTCTTTGGGGTTTTGCTTATTTTCTCTGAAGCCCTTGCCCACATCACAGTGTTAACATCGATAAAATTGTATGCCTTTTCTCCTGTCAGCCGGTCTGTTGTCAGTTTAATTCACAAGTGCCAGTGAACAATCTGGAACCAGAAGCCTTTTCCCCTCCACTGTGGGAAGAGCTGACAGGCAGGATGGCCCTGTGGCTTTGAAAGGGGAAAAGATTTTCATCCCACTTGGAAGAAAATGTCTCAATGTGGTGAATGGAACCTCTTCTGTTGATGTTTTAATTTTTCTGTAATCTCCCTATTTCAAAATGCAGCTTTGAGGCAGCTTATTCAGATACATCTACTACAAGGTTTAAGAAAAAATTGGTACCATTAGGGAATGCCTGGGTGGTTCAATGGTTGAGCATCTGCCTTTGGCTCAGGGCATTGATCCTGGGGTCCTGGGATCGAGTCCCCCATAGGTATCATCCTAGGAAGCCTGCTTCTCCCTCTGCCTGTGTCTCTGACTCTCCCTCTGGGTCTCTCATGAATCAATAAATAAAATCTTAAAAGAGATTTGATACCCTTGGGATTTGTAAGTTGTTCATTTAAATCTTAAAATGATTGGCTTCTTTGCACAAACTATAGCAACCTAAGAGTCTAGTGTTTGAGCACCTCAGAGTCTGGTACTTATCTGTGCTAGAGATAAAAGCATAAAAAAATGAAGACTTTAGAAAAACTTCATGACTACTAGTTTATCCCTAGGGTTCTGCAGTCTCCATAATGTCCTTATTTTTTAAAATAAAAGAAAAAGATATTTGTTACAAAGGTTTAGTTAATGTCTTAAAACTGAATATATTTGTCACTTAGACAAATGCAATCTCTGTAAATGTCTAGGTGATCTGGGACACCATTTTTATTTTGAAATGGGAGCTTTTTGGCTTACAAGATCATGAAATACTAAAAAGTAAAAAGTGTTTCTGTAAAGAAATGAGATTATTTTTAACAACAAAAATACCTTGCTGACTCACTATGAAGTCAAAATTTCCCCAATTTGTGAATAGACTACTTTAAGCCATTTGAAAAGGTCTGTTTCTTTGCAAATCATTTTAGATAGTGTAATCACTTTTTCCCTTTTTTTTTTTTTTGTTTTAAAATAACGGGGGTGGGGGCGGGGGAGAAAGAGGGGAAGGGAGGGAAAGAGAGGGAGAGGAAGGCATTCTTTTATTTTTTCTTCCCTTTTTTTTTTCTATGACTCATGGTCACAGTACCTAGTACCCCAATTGCCAGGCTTTGACCTTGTGACTCCTGCTGCCACTGACTTAACAGCTGGATTGATTTTGAATGAGGATGAAAGTGTTAACAGGTTTGACTACTAAAAGGAAGTTTTTAAAAACCCTGGACAGTTGACTGTGGGCAGATAATGCTGAGCCTTGGAGACCAAGCCTGTGAAGTTCACATCACCCTCTGGGGCCCCCACCCACTTCTACAGGCTTTTTTATGCCCATGCTTCCTTTCTCAATCTCATTTGCATTCTCTTTTTCTCTCTCTGACCCAAGAGAAAGAAAAATGTGTTGATTATAACTCCTTAAATAGTGTGATTTAGCCTTCTGCATGTCAGAATAAATTAAGAGAACAGGTGTGTGAAACACAAGAGAGATAAACACAGAAACAAGTGATGGAAAAACCATCGAAGGAAAAGATGTGGCCTAGGGCTAAGGTGATACCAACTGCATGCCATAGGTGCCATATAATTGCTAAAGATGAACCTCAAATATGACTCTGAGGTTCATAGTAGAACAAAGAAGAGAGCAAATCAATGATAAGATTCACCGTGTCCCCAAAATGGAAACCCTCCAGAGGCTTCCCTAGATACGAGCACAGCAGAGAGGTGTCTTTTGAGGGGCCTTACAGAGAGAACCTGAGGGATCCTTGGCAGTAAGTCATGAGAAGAAGACGTCAGGGTTTGGGCAGTTTCTTCCTCACTGATGGAGGAGGCTGCTGATCCTAAGCGCTGGGGTTCTCGGGACACCCAGCCTTGCTCCTCATGTCTTCTCCATTCCCTGTAAGCTCTGCACTCCCGCCTGGGAGCCTGCAAGATGGGATACCATCAGAGGAATAGTGCTTGTTTACTTGGAGGGTCACCCTGATTTGGGGCTTGTAGTATTTGTTACCACTGTCCACGGGGCTGTGATTTTCCAGCTCTGCACATTCGAATCATTTGGGCAACTCTCCACAAGTACATAACTGCCTGGGCACTACCCAAATTAACTGAATATAGACCTCTGGGATCAGACCCAGGAAGTCATCTATTTTTTATTTTATTTTTTTTAAGATTTATTTATTTATTTATTTATTTATTTATTTATTTATTTATTTAATTTATTTATTTATGATAGACATAGAGAAAGAGAGGCAGAGATACAGGAGGAGGGGAAGCAGGCTCCATGTCGGGAGCCCGACGTGGGACTTGATCCCGGGACTCCAGGATCACACCCTGGGCCAAAGGCAGGCGCTAAACTGCTGAGCCACCCAGGGATCCCTAGTTATCTATTTTTTAAAATGCTCCAGCTAATTCTTATGTACAGCAGAGTATAGACCTGCTGACAGCTGGATCTACTCAGAGATTTACAAACTCAAGTGATATTGGAGTCCCTCAAGGAGCTTTGAAAATCAGAGAGGGAGACAAACCATGAGAGATCCCTAACTCTGGGAAACAAAGAGTTGTAGAAGGGGAGGTGGGTGGGATGATGGGGTGACTGGGTGACAGGTAATGAGGAGGGCATGTGATGAGCACTGGATGTTATATGTTGGAAAATTGAATTTAAATTTTTAAAAATGTAAAAAAAAAAAAAAAATCAGGTTTCCCAGCCACACTTTTCCTCCTAATCCCCCACCACTTCCACCACCCAATGTCTGCTCAGAAGACTGGGAAATTCTGTATTTTTAACAAGAATTCCAGGTAGCTGTGATGTCGCTCATCCCCAGCTACACACTAGTTGGCAGAGTTTAAAGGAGGGAAGAGTTGGGCTCCACTCTGCTCTAGCAACAGCAGGCTGTGTGAGCTTGGGCCTGTTACTTGAGTGCTCTGGTTTTTCTTCCTTGTCAATAAGATGGTTATGGAAATAATCAGCTAGTCCTACATCTCTGGTTGTTGTAAGGATTTCCAACTAACTCCCAACTAGAATGAGAGCTCCACCATGCCAGAGACTGGGGCCTAATTAACTTGTATATCCCCAGCACTGAAATCAGGGTGCTGGCACATCGTAGGCACTCAGCTAAAGTGACAGTGAGCTCCTATTTGGGAAGGCAGATGCAAAAGGATTAAGTAGGTCTGTGGCCACCAGGCATGCATTTTTATTTGGGGTGTGTGTGTGTACATGTGTGCACATTTGTGCATCTATAGGTACAACATACTTCCAGGGTTGGGTTGAAATCCACAAGCCCACAGTGAATACCAGGCTCTCTGGGGTCATTCGAAGCCTGTGTGTGTGAGCTTACAGCATGGGTAGCAGACTGCCCTATGGCCTAGTTTCTTCTATGTTCTGTCAAAACGTGGGTGGATTCATGTGTGATCCAATAGGCAGGTAGTGAAATGTGCCCTTGCCGGCACAGGCATTTCTGCAGGGACCAAACAGGCCAAAGATGTGCTGCAACAGAATGATTTATTTTTATAACACACATGGCTCTGAAACAAACTTGTTATAACATGAGTTTCATTGGCCAAGTGTAATAGGAAGATTTGTTGAGGAGTGGACATCTCTCCATGATCTGAGAGAGCATCGTCTACAAATACTACTTTCTGAACAGTGACCGAACCATTCACTAATGGGAAGTTCTGAATTCATGTACACCAAGTGCCAGCATGAGAGCAGTGGGTGGAGTGAAGGACTGGGTCCAGGTCAGGGTCTGGGCTCTGGTCGCAGCCCAGGACTCACTGTGTGCCATGGACAGGTCAGCTCTCCTCTCTGGGATCCAGTCCCTCTGTGATGGGAAGGGGCCGGGGAATTATCTTGAGGGTCCCACTCGTCCCTGCTAGGCTGTGACTACCTGGTTGCAAGAATGAAGCTCAGGATGTCTTCTCCATTTATTTTCTCTGCTAGCTCAGAATGGCCCCATCTGATCATCGTATGCCACGTGGGTCACTCTTCTTTTTCTGGCATTCACCTGTGCTCAAACTGACCCTCCTGCACACCATCCACTCTCTCACAAACGGGATATTCAGGTAGCCCAATCAATAGTTTCCATTACAAATGAACTTTATAGGCTTCATGTAGCAATCCCTATTAAAACAGATTTCAGGCTTCAAACCTTCAAACAACAACAAGGGACATTTTATGGGGGTGGAGGTAGGAGCAGTCATTCAGCTCAGTCAGTGATTAAAAGTTCAGGCTCTGAACATTAAAAAGTAATTACAATTCCCTAAGTCTACATAGAAAACAAGAAATATTTGATAGCAATATGTATGTGACTCATTGAGAAAACCAGTGAGAATTTTTCCTTCTGCTATTGCTCATGTATGTGTATTATTTCCTCTTGCTGCTGTAAAGAATTGTCACAGTATAGGGGCTTAAAACAACCCAAATTAAAAAAAATTTTGGAGGATGCTGGGGTCGCTCAGTTGATTATGCATCCACCTCTGATTTTGGCTCAGATCATGATCCAGGGTCCTGAGATTGAGCTCTGCATGGGGCTCCACACTCAGCAGGGAGTCTGTTTTAGATTCTCTCTCTCTCCCTCTGCCCCTCCCTCTGCTCATGTACTTGCTCATGTGTGCACTCTTTCTCTCGCTCAAATAAGTAAGTATATCTTTAAAAAATAAATAAAATTAAAACTCCACCTGAAGCCTGCATGTAGTCATCAACAGCTTAGCATTACTGTGTAATCAGTGATGACATTCTGGATGACGGCTCAGATGTTGCAAAATCCTAATCTTCAAAAAACCTTTAGTTGTTCAGAAAGGTTTTTCTAATTAAGGTAGTGGATTGGAGAGCAATTTTTAATTATAAGAATTAGGGGGAAAGAAATCCATATTTCCTAGATGTAACCACAAGTGAAGCAGAAAATCCTGTTTGCCAGAGTCCCCTCCTATGCTTCCATGCTGTCATGGAGGCCACCTGGGGTGACTGCATGCTGGTGCAATGGAGGATGTACTGGGTCTGTGGGGATGACCGTGTCAAACACAAAGGAAAGTGGGCCCTGTTTTCGAGAACTGGCAACTGTAACACATCTTTGTAGCCTACCCATTTGGCATTTTCTCAAGAAGGAGATCGTTCCTGATTTTCAAACAGGAAAATCAACTATCCTGCCCACAATCAAGGGGAAGTGACATGTGAGATAGGCCAAAATAAGAGAGGTGTTTCCATCAACACAAATTCATGCTTCTTCCCTTCTGAGATGAGTAGCCCTCCAGCAAAACAAGTAAAGTAACCGTGTTGAACCAGATGGACAGCAAAGTCCCAGACCAGGGGCCGGTGAACGTCTAGTGTCGTGGCAAGGCTCTGGAGGGTGGTGAAGTAGCTGCAAACCCCTGCTCTCCACACCCACCCACTCCTCTAAGGGCTGTGGTCACACGTGGCTGTTATTGTAGGTGGCTGCAGCGTTGCAGCAGAATCAACATGATCATCGATCACATTTGCAAAGAACCTTGGTGGCTAGCAAGAGCTTCCTTGTATTTCTCTCACTTAATCCTGGGGAGCAGGCAAGGCAAGTGTCATTATCCCTGTTCTGACAGATAACATGATTTCGTTGAGGTCACACAGCAGGTTGGCGGCAGAGCCAGGACTTGAACCCTGATCCATTCAGCCCTGGGGGTCCTGGTCCCCTCGTGGCTATCTCTCTGTGAGGCTGTTGGCCCGTTGCCTCCGCAGTAACGTGGACACAGGCTACTTTGTCAGCTGGCTCCTGCCCTGCCCCTAGCCTCACCTTCGGGCTGTCCCTGGCTCCCAGCGTACTCTACCTTCTTGCTTCACGAGGCGTGGCTGTCTCGTGTGGTAGCGTAGCGGTGCCAGCCTTCCCGGGGAGCCTGCTGCAGAGACAGAATCCGTCCCACCCGTACCTCCAGACTCAGATCCCGGATCGCTCTCACACACACTTGGGTTCAAGGAGCCCTGCTCTACCACCTAGGACCACCCAGGCCCGCCTGATACTCTGCAGTGGCTTCCTCTCTTCCCTTCTCATCGTCCCAGACACTGTGAGGGCCCCAAGCAACAGAATTTCACTAATTTCCTCTCTCCTGGAATGTCCCTTCCTCCCCCACAGTCAATAATTTAAGGCCTCAAAGGAACTCCTCGGGCCCAATCCCTCCTCCTTGTTTTCCCATAAGACCTTGACCTTGGGGTCCCGGCTCACTCTGGAAGGGAGTTCACTCAAGGACATTTCCTTACCAACGTGTCCAAAGAACCTTTGGCCAAGGTGTGCTCTCCGGAAAGGCAAGAGCTGACCCCATTGCTCCAAGCAGGGCCAAGATAATCAAATCTCTTTGGTATAATCAGAGAGAACCAATCTGAGGTTTTTTTTTTTTTTTTTTTTTTTTCCCCTTCTCTCCCCTGTGGCAGAAATAACAAAAGACACCTGGCAGCAAGAGGAGAGGGCGAGAGATGAGCCGAGGTGTCGTTAATCCACAGGCCAGTGGAGCCCAACTCATCAATTGGGATTCAGTTCTTGGAAGAGGAAAAGAGAGAAGATAAATAGTGGACAATTCTTTTGCCCTCATGCTTTCTCTCTTTCTTCCCCTACTCCTTGGAACTTTAAGGGACTTTTTTTTTTTTTTTTTTTTTAAGAACACAAATAATTGTCAGATCCTCTCAGGATCACAGGTCAGGAGCATTACAAGTTTAAAAACAAACAATGATTTTAAAAAAGAAAAGCTGACACAAAAGAATCCTTGAAGATTGGCTGATTGAAAACAGAAACAAGTAAAACACCACACGGTTCAGGTTTTAGGCTCAGCAAATTCAGGTTTTAAGTTTCAAAGGCCCGATGCCGTTCCCAGGGAGGGGAGCAGGATGAAACTTTTCTGCTGTTGGCGTGAGCAGGAAACCCAGCTAACCCTGCAGTGAGGCTGGGCACATCTTGCCCTTTGGAGTAAACCAGGAGGCCAACAGCAACAGCCAACCGTGCTTAAACCAGCCGCGGTTTATGGTAGACCAGTTGGAAAGAATGTGACCTTCTTGATTTTTATCTCTGTAGCCGTGATAGTGTCTCTGGAAGGGAGAGCTGGGGTTCACATAACCAGAAAGCCTGAGTATCAACTGGAAATCTATTTATGGTTTCCTGTGAGGCTGATGAAGCTGAAAAAAATCTGCCCATGTATAAACAAAGTGTGGGTGAGGAGGGTACATGCCTAGGTTTCTTCTAGAAAAGGTTCCTTTTCGTGTGACCCACATGGCTGGCTCCTGGTCAGGTCTCGGCAAGGGGGACAGAGGTTTCTCTTGAGTTGTCACAAAACTTGAATTTAATCTCCCCTGCTGGGTCACTGTGTCACGGGGCCTGCGAGGAAAGAGCTAGAAGACCGCAGGAAGGAAGTCTCAGGATTTGGAATGCCAGGGTTTTCCGGGTCAGCCTGTCAAATTTTAAGAAGAAAGTATTTTCCTTCACATCAGAACCAATGTGCGCAAGGTGATTGAGTCTCAAGGCCTGGAAATGCCTGTCACGATTTACAGAAGATTCAGCTTCAGATAGAGTTGGCATGGCTGGGTGTGGCCACGATGCAGGTGTTGCCATGGACTTTGTTCTGGGCCCACTGACTCTCTGCTCTCCCTTCCTGCCTCCCCACGGGACATGGGGGCAAAGTAAATACAGCTGCATGGCCCCAAGACCTGGGAGGGAAGGACAGGCTGTGACTGTGCATTCCGTGTCCCGCTCCAGTGTGGACTGGGTTACAGGGTGGCAGTGAGAGGGAAGACTGTGGTTCAGGACCCCTCGGCTCTGCACCAGCGAAAACTGCAGAAAGGTTTTCCCTACTAACTCCCCAGCAAAACAGAGCAGTGGCTAGAAATGGGGGTGGGGGGAAGGAAGGGGGGATGGAGGCAGGAAAGCATCTGAGGCTTTCCTTTAGGCTCGCCCTCCAACCAAGAGGGAGGAAGAGGCTGGCTAGCTAAGCCTGATCCACTCTAGCACTTTAAACTTTCCCCTAACTCAAGAGATAAGATAAGAACCCCGGGTATAACCTGATTCTCACTCAGGGAAGTATTTTCTCTCCAGCAGGTAGGCCCTTGAAGGCTTAGAGGCCAGCGTTCCCAGGTTCCCAGCTCACAGCCTGCAGGTGAGATCCAGTTTGCTGACCTGTTTTGTTTGGCCCGCGTGATGGTCTTCTCTTTTTGTATTAGTTTCCAGAATTAACAGAGCAGAAAGTATCACAAACGTCTGCATTGCTGCCGTTTCTTGAACAGTTAGAAGATCTGGCGACACTCACCCCAGATTCCACACTGTATTGGTTACTGTGACTGATTTGGGGGGTGCTGGCAGTGGGGCTCGGGGTGGCAGTTCACCGTGGTCCCTGCCATTCCCTACAACCCTAATCTGATCTGTTTTATTTTACTTTACCCACCCATATCAGGAAATGGTTTGTCAGTCCTGTTTGTCACCCCAAATAAATCACAGCCACCTTGCTGATGCAATAGCATATCTGAATAACCATATCTGTCCCCTGGGTTTTAATCTCTGAATCTCTCCTGTTGGGTTCCCGGCCTCGAAGGGCTCCCTTAAAGAACTGCCTTAACCTCTCCTGCAGGGATGTTTGGGTGCCTCCTTATGGCAACAGATATTAGAACCCCCCAAGAATCTGGAAGGAAATGGTTTTAAAAACTTGAGGCTATGAATGAAACTTTTTCCTTTGCCTTTGGTCAAGAATCAATATCCCTGACACAGATCTGTTTGATTTCCTTAAAAAAAAAAAAAAAAACAAACAAAAAAAAAACTGAGAGCAGAAACCCCAACTTGAGTTGCTCGGCAGAGGCTGCTGAAACCTTTATTGTCATCACATTTTATAACAGCAGCGGTGGGGCAGCAAATCACTTCACTGTCATTCCAAACTTGGGCAGGCATCTGCCTGTGGAGAATTCTTTTTAAATTCTACTTACTGTAGTCAGCTGTGAATAATTTATAGTGAATAACATTTTATTTTCAATATTTTATTTATTTATTTGAGAGAGAAAGAGAAAGGGACGCAGAGAGAGAGAGCAAGCACAACAAGCAGGGGGAGAGGCAGAGAGAGGAGCAAGCTCCCCACTGAGCAGGAACCCCTCCCCCCCACGGGACTCAATCCCAGATCATATCAAATCATGACCTGAGCCAAAGGCAGATGCTCAACTACGGAGCCACCCGGGTGCTCCTACTGATTAACATTTTAATGTGCTGTTCTTGGGGTGACACTCACATCCTATAGCATTAACCATATCAGAAGCGAATGGTGTCATGGCATTGAGTCCATTCACAGACCAACCAAACCACCAGTTCCATCTGGGTCCGAAACATCTTCATCACCCCAAAAGGCAGCCCCTACCCACACGGTGATCAACCCCATTCTCCCCTCCTCCCTGTCCCTGGCAGTCACCAGTCTTCATTCTGTCTGTGTGGATTTCCCATGGGTGAGCAGGATCAGACACTGTGTGGCCTTTCGGGACTGGCTCCCTTCACTCGGCAGAATGTGTTTGAGGTGTATGCACAGCAGACCCTGTTCAGCTCTTCATTCCTTTCTGTGGCTGATGATCATTACAAAGTTCCCATTATAAAAAATATATATAAAGAGAGTAGCTATTCTTAATCCTTCTGTTTTTTTTTTTGTTGTTGTTCATTGATTGCTTGCGTACCAAGGGTGAGCAGAGACTTGAGATGCAGGAGGAAAGCAGGGTTGGTTTTTGTTTTGTTTTGTTTTGTTTTGTTTTGTTTTTCAGCAGAGAAAGTAGGAATACACGTGCAGGGGCATGAATGCACAGGTTTCAAGGGGTAGAGAGAGAACAGAGCAACAGCACACTCTTAGCAAACTGTTGTCCTTTGTGTCAAGACAGAAGTCAAGTTTTCGTCAGGCTAGTGTCACACGTGGTCTTTCACAACTTCACTTTAGGTTGCTAGAAGAGCATCTGGCCAAGAAGTCACTAATTTCCTTTCAGGCATTTGCAGAGGGGTGTTAGGAGGATTTGGAAACTGAGTCAAAGATGCACAGGTGTTATCTCCCCGGCTTCCTACGTCCTGTGGCTGAGGTCTGACCCACAGAACAGGGGCAGCAATGGCTCTCAAAACAGCCCTGTTTGCCCTGCTTCTCAGATGGAGAAACTGAGGCATAGCAAGCTTAGCTCATTCACTGGAGTTTGACATGGAAGGTGATAGGGAAGCCCGTGCCGAAGTGATTTGAAGCAATAGGTGGGTCACAAGACACAGAAGCATGGTGTGATCCCAGTCCCCAGGCAATTCTTAGGTTATGTGGTCCTCAGACCACACTTTGATGAGAGATACCTGTCATTCTCATCCAAGATCCTTCATTGTCTCTTTCTCCTTGGGGCATGTTGGGAAAGCCGCAGGTCGCAGAAGCTATTTTTGGCCAGTAAGCACTCGACAAAGGTCACGGGCTTGCAGGCCAAGTGGAACCAGTCCAGGAGAGACACCTGCAGAGGGTTTCAGGGGACTGCGGGAGGAGACAGCCATGTAGAGAGAGTCTCCAGAAAGGATGGGGGCTCAGAGTGTGCAGCCCCAGGGGGGCCGAGCCCCCACAGTACACACACTCATTAATTTTTTAGTAGCCCCCAAACAACGCTTCAGCACAGAGTCAGCTTCCCCCCCAAACTGCTGAGTCACATCTCTGTGCCCTGGCTTACCTACCCCTGCAGCCCAGGGGGAAACGCAAAGCCCTGGATGTGTACTCCTCATATAAATCCTGGAGACTCTTAAGATTCCTGGTTCTTCTCCTCCAATACTAGGAATGTGCTATGAAGGAGAGAGAAGAAAATTCAAAAGCCAAAGCCATTTGAGAGCACACCCATCACATCCATGCTGGAATCAGTTCATTAACTCCCTTGGGAAGGGTGACAATGCGGCAGATTCCAGGTGTCTCCCCAGGCCTAGGGCTCAGGGGCCTGAGCACATTCTGAGGTTCTTACAGCGAACACTAAGCCCAGGCTAGACAAGATGGCAGAGACACAAATGGTTAAAGAAGAAAAATACCACTCTTAGGTCACTGCTGTTCATTGCTTTGATGTGTTTTCTTCCACACATTTAATACCCATTCAATATATTCTTTATTCAATTTTGTATTGTATATTTTTCTCTTAATATGTATAAGATGAACATTTCCCCCACATTGTTGAATAGACTTTGGTGACATTGCATCTAATGCTACGTGACGTCCCACACTCTGGATGCACTATAATGTATTTGAACTTTCCTTTTATTTTTTTTCTGCTGAAGTAGTTTCCACATATTTGATTTTTATAGATAGGTGTTCTTCTACGATCTTATAAAATTACATCTTCAGTAGATTCCTACCTCTGAAAATACTGCATCTGGGGTTGTGATTTTTTTAAGATTCTTTATGTATTTTTATTTGACAGAGGGAGAAGCAGACTCCCCACTCAGCAGGGAGCCCAATGTGGGGGCTCCATCCCAGGACCCTGGGATGGATTGTGACCTGAGCTGAAGGCAGATGCTTAACCGACTGAGGCACCCAGGTGCCCTCAAAGTTGTGAATTCTTTTAAGGCTCCTGGCTCATCTTGCCAAGTTATTTTCTAGAAGGGTATTCCAGTATGTATCCCACCTGCATCAGATAAAAGTGCTCATCTATTAACCTTTATGTGAGCAATGCATGTTATAATTAAAACTGAGACAAAAAGCTTTTGCAACATGTTAAGTGGAAATGGTCCACATTTTTACATGTGTTCTTTTGATACAAAGGATGAATGGTTTATCTATTTTTCTATTGAGGCATTGGTATTTTTCTTACTGATTTTAATATATATGATTAAATAGATCTATTAAATTATATAGTAAATTATAAATGCATAATAGCATTTTATATTTATAAGTTATCTATCAAGACAGAATGAGAGTAAAAGTATATTAGTCCGTTTTTAGAATTTGTTGAAAATAATGTTTCAGGTTTATCATTTGACTTTTCATGTTTTTGGTGATTTTTTAAAAAAATATTTTATTTATTTGAGAGGGAGAGAGCATGAGCACGGGTGAAGTGAGTGTAGAGGAAGAAAGAGAAGCAGACTCCCCACTGAGCAGGGTGCCTGACTCTGGGCTCTGAGATCATGACCTGAGCCAAAGGCAGAGACTTAACCGACAGAGCCACCCAGATCCCCAGTGATTGTTTTTAATATAAAGTTAAGAGGGACTTTTTCCCTCAGTGATTTCTTCTACTTTTTTTTTTTTTTTTTTGGTTAGAGTCCTTGTCCATTTGAAGTCTTAATTATCTTATTATGTTTACCTTCTTTCTTTTTCTTTAAAAGATCTATTTATTTATTTATTTATTTATTTATTTATTTGAGAGGGAGGTGGAAGGGCAGTGGGAGAGAGAGAGAGGACCCCAAGATCACGACGTGGGTAGAAACCAAGAGTCAGATGCTAAACCAACTGAGCCACCCAGGTGCCCCTACCTTATTTCCTACCAGTTAAAAAATTTATGTTTAATTCCGAATTCTACTTTATTTTTCTTTTTGGGTGTGTGATATGGTATGAGATTCTGATTTGATTTTTCTCCCCTCCAAAAGCTCCGGTTTTCTCAGCCCATTTGTCTTTTTGTAGCTGATCTGGATTCTCTTCTCACTTCTCGGCCCGGGACCTCCCCTGATTTTACTGTCACTGTAGCTTCTGCCAGCCTCATTTCACCAGGTGCCCTAGGAGCACCTTTTCCAAAGAAGGAGGCACGTTGGCTCCAGGGTGAGCTCAGTGGAAGGTAGGACTGGCATTTCCCCTGAATCCTGACAGCCTGTGTGCCCTTTCACTCAACTTGGTCAGCTTACTAGAAAATCCTGAGAGGTGGCAAAACGGAGGGAACTTGGGACATCTCTGTGCCTGTAGGTTGGTCAGGCTCTCCCTTTGTCAACTGTCTGCCAAGCGGGATAAGGTGAGTCAACCCCAGTCATCGGTAGGTCACCAGACAGAGCTGCTGTCTCATTCTCAGAGCCTTGCATGTCTCATTCCGCCCCCACCCAGGACTTGATAGTTGGGAACTAGGGTATGAGTGGTCTGCTACCCACACACACAAACATACAGATCAATGGCTTCAAACACTTCAAAGGCTGGATGTTAGCCAAGTCTCTTGTTAGCCTTGTGATCCAGGTGTGGTCAGGGTGCTGCTCTGCCTGGCACCAAGGCTCTGAGCAATATTACAACACAAAACTCAGCACACGGCTCTCCGCGGCTCAACACCACCCCAGAGTCCTTGCTGTCACTCAGGAGGCCCTGCCCAGGCCCAGCCTACTTCTCTGACTTTCCCTCCATCACCACCCTTCTTGGTCAGTCGGCTTGAGCCACAAGCCCTACTCAGCGTTGCTCCTGAATATCCCCTATGCATTTCCCTCCGCCTGGAACATTCTCTCCTCAGGCTCTTATGGCCCCATCTCTCGCTTCGTTCAGGTTACCTCACTTGTCATCTCAGATCTTCCTTGATCACCCAACTGAAAAAAAGAAGAGCCTCAGTCACTCTCAATTCTCTGCTTTATTTTTCTTTGTAGCACTTTATGTGACATTTTCTTCACCCACAGATACACACCCTCTTGTTGTCTCTCTCAACTAGAATGTAAGCTCTGCGAAGGCAGAAACATAGATTTATTCTTCTGTATGTTTCCTCACCTTGGCCAGTATCTGATAGAGTAGATATCTGACAGTTGGTACATTAAAAATATTCAAATGTGAATACCATAGTTTACACAAGTCTAGAGAAAAGCTGTCATCAAGGACCCAGCTAAAATAATGTGCACCACCTTGGGCCCTGTGATGATCACCATAGGAAAATGCCCTTTTGTCCAATCTGCAAAAGATTGTATAAGAAGGAGCATTCCAGAAAATATTACTTAATGAGACCTATGTGTAAAGATCATCCTATATATTAGCTGATTAATCCTTACTAAAGCCCTTTAAGGCAGACATTATCTCCATGATCACAGATAAGGATCCCGAGACTGTCACCTGCATAATGACATACTCATCGAAAGGTACACAATTTGAGGATCTCAGATCTGACTCCAACACCCTGGCTCTTTTCTGCTCTGGTTCACTGCCTTCCACAGCATATCATCGGAGAATGCTTAACACACATCACCCATTCAGAAGAAGAATGCCCAAATGATTCAACTACTAACACAGCTCCTGAGGTGTACACCTCACCCCAGGGTTTTCTGATACCCACCCAGCCCAGAAAGTGACAGCATAAAATAAGTAAAGCTTAAAAGATCAGGGGACATGTGTGCCCTTCCTCTAAGAATGAGTGAGCTCCACATATTGTTACACTACAGTGGACAGAGTTGTTTCTGACGTCTTAGCTTCCAAAGATGGTAGAGGTACTTGAGTTTTTGGAAAGAGAATAGCAAGAAATCTGGTTCTTACAAAAGACAATATATATTCATTTGCTCGTTCAATAAATACGTATTGAGTGACAACCATGCGCTAGGCACAGAGATAAACATCGGGAACATAGTGATGAATAAACAAGATAGGCATTGTCCTTGGTCTCCCGGACCTCGTCGGCTAAAAAGAATCGTTAAAATTATGTTGCTGCCATAAAATTTCATTTTATGACTCAGTCAAGGAATATTTATTGATGAGCACCTGGGTGGCTCAGCGGTTGATCGTCTGCCTTTGGCTCAGGTCATGGTCCTGGGGTCTTGGGATTGAGCCCCGCATCAGGATCCCCACAGGGAGCCTGCCTTTCCCTCTGCCTCCCTCTCTCTCTCTCTCTCTCTCTCTCTCATGAATAAATACAGAAAATTTTTTTTAAGAGAAAATTTATTAACTACTTATGTGTGGTGCTTTGTGTTAGGAGATGGAATAAAATGGTGAGTGAAGCCAGACATGATTCCTGTCTTTGTGGAGCTTACAGTCTTCATGAGAAAGATATAAAATAGGGGCACCTGGGTGGGTCAGTGGTTGAGCATGGGCGTTTGGCTCAGGTCGTGATCCTGGGGTCCCGGGATCCAGTCCCGCCTCGGGCTCCCAGCAGGGAACTTCTCTGTCTCTCATGAATAAATAAAATCTTAATAAAGATCTTAAATGATAATGTGCACACCACGGTGCTGTGAGATCCTACAAATTAGGGAAAGTGGCTTCCTTAGATTAGGAGAGTTCTGCTTGAGCAAGTGCCACTGGAGCTGAGATCTGGAGGAGGAAGAGAAGGTAGCTAGGCAATGAGGGGAGGCAAGAAGGATCCCAGGAGCCTGAACAGCACGTGCGAGGATCACGTTGTAAAAGGAAGGACGGAGAAAGAGGACGGCGTGTCGGGAGAGCTGAGGATAAGCGGTGCCCTGGTTTCGGGTGGGCCTGAGCGCGGCCAGGAGCATCCCCCCAGGGCGTCGGGCAGGTGCACCTGCCCAGCTGGCCTCGGTGCCCGGTGCCGGAGACGCACAGCTTCGAGGCAGAGAGGCTCAGCGCATCAGCAGGCAGGGGGAAAACCAGCCGGTCTCTGGCATCTGGGTGGCGCGGAGGGAGGGGCGGCTTTCCCGAGCCTTCCTTTGCAGAGTGCCACCCTGAGAGGCCCAGCTTGGGAGCCCGCTGGGCTGGGCTGCAGCTCCCCCCGGGAGCGGTCTAGCGCCTCAGCTCTTCGGGAGACGCAACCTTCCTCCCTGCTCGGGGGTGATGGGCTGGGGCAGGAAGCACGGGGCGCAGCGCGCGGCTCAGGGCAGGTGTTGGGTAAGTGGGAGCCGCCGCTGCGCGTCGCGCGTCACGTGGAGACGAGGGCAGCGCGGGGGCCGCACGCGGTCGGACTGCGGAGCTGCGGATGGCGCGGGCCGGGCCTCCTCGGCGCAGCCCCCTCGTTCTCATCTTAGGAGCGAGGAGCCTGCTTTCCCTGCTCTGTCGCCCCTCACGAAAGGGGACCTGCCCGTCGCGCCGCGTGCGTTGGTCTCGCCGCCTCGCGGGGCTCGGGCAGGCATCGGGAGCGGGAGGCCCGCGGCACGCCCCCCTCGGCCGGCGCGGCCGCGACGCGGGGCTGGGCGGCGGCGGGACGGGCCAATCAGCACAAGTTTGGCCCTCTGCAGTTTCCGTCCGCTCTCTAGGAGGCGCTGCGGCGGCCGCTCGCGGGGCCGTGTCCGGCGGCGGGGCCGGCGGCTGAGGTGGTGGCCATGGAGTGGGGGTCGGAGTCGGCGGCGGCCGTGAGGCGGCACCGCGTCGGAGCGGAGCGCCGGGACGACGCGCAGCCGGGGAGGGAGGCCGCGGCGCGGGACCCCCCGCGGGACACGTGCGGCGGCGGCGGCGGCGGCGGCGCGAGGACCCGGAAGCGGAGCGCGGGGGGCGGCGGCGGCGGCGGTGGCGGTGGCGCGGGGACCGGGCTGCCCGAGGCGCGCGCCGCGCTGGGGCTGGCGCTCTACCTGCTCGCGCTGCGGGCGCTCGTGCAGCTGTCGCTGCAGCAGCTCGTGCTGCGCGGGGCCACCGGGCGCCCCGGGGAGTTCGACGCCCGCCAAGCCAGGTAGCCGCCGCCGCCGCCGCCGCCCGGCCCGCGCGCCCCTGAGCGGCCGAGGCCCCGGCCCGGGGCGCCCCGCCTGCGTGCGCCCACCTGGCCAACCCCGCGGGACCGCCCGGGCTCGCCGGCGCCGCGCGGACGCACGTGGAGGGGGGCGGGGGGCCCGGAGCCCGGGTTTACGGGGCGCGTGCAGCGGGCGGGGGAGGGGCCGGGGCAAGGGCAGGGGCGCGGGCTGGGCTTGCTCGTCGGCCGCGGTGCTGCCCCGGTTGCACGTGGGGGCCGGGCAGTCGTGCCCCCCCCTCCTCTGGAGCAACTTCCACCTTCTGTCGGCCCTCCGGCTTCGCACAGGAGACGGGGAGACACGCTTGTGTACCGAGGCCGCTTTATAGATTCGGGGTGGGGGTGGGGGTGGAGGTAGGGGTGGGGGAGGTGATCACGGGGGGGGGGGCGGCGTAATGCAGAGCCCTTCACCTCTTGAGGGTCACAGGCCTCGCCCCTGCAAGGCTTTGAGGCACTTGTGAAAGAATGCGCATTCAGAATTTTACAATTTCGGGCGGTTCTCGGATTCCCGGGGCTTGTCCTTGGGCCCCTGGTGTGTAAGATTTGGTTGTTTCTTTCTTAAGTTGAAGATGAAGGGACCTTTGAGCGAGCTAGCAAAGCTCTGTCAAAGCGCCTACAATCGTAAGCTTAGCAGAGTTTTCAACAGCCGCTGTGTTTTAAAAGCTGCCGACTACAAAGTGCTGGAAGCTTATTTTCCTAAGGGCTTTCTGGAACACACCTCTCCTCCACTCCCCTTTTTTTTTCTTTTTTTGCCCACTTGGAATGCAGTGAAAAGACAACACATTTTTGTTTGTTTGTTTTAGGGGTAGGGTTGGCTTTGGCCCAAATTGAAGTTATTAGGCCCAGTGTGCAGGGAGAGGGCTGAGTCCATTCTCAGCAGTGGAAAGGGTTTTTTGTTTTGTTTTGCTTATTTTATCTCTGGACTAAATTGTCTTTGCTCATTGGCTTCTGCTGCTTAGAATCAGTAACCTTGAGGCACCTGTGCAGCTTCGTGGTTGAGCGTCTGTCTGCTCAGGATCAGGTGGTGATCCCCGGGTCCTGGGATCGAGTTCTGCCTCCGGCTCCCCGCAGGAGCCTGGTTCCACCTCTGTCTCTGCCTCTCTCGAATAAATGGGATAAAAATCTATATTAAAAAAAAAGATCAGTAACCTTCAAGAGTTGGATTGGGTCTGGCCAGCGTTCAGCAGTCATATGTTTAGAATAGAATCCTTGGTCGTTGTATTGCTTTGATTGGGGGATATGAAGAACTTGAGAGTGGTGGGTGGGTGGAGAAAACTGAAGGGAGGAACTCATGGGAGACAAAACGATGGGACCTGACAAGGGATTTTCATAGGGTACCTGAAATAATTAAAGTCGGCCTTTTTTTCGTGTGAGAAGTCAAAGAACTGGTTTTCACAGGGGCGTGGGAGGGCACACAGGAAAAGTCCTGGGTTAAGTGCTCATTCTAAGCCTCATGCTCCTTGTCAGTGTTATTCTTTTGGTTGCTTCCAGGGATTATCTTGAACACATAACATCCATTGGCCCGAGGACCACAGGAAGTCCAGAAAATGAAATTGTGACGGTCCGTTACCTCTTGGAACAGATTAAACTGATTGAAGTTCAGAGCAACAGCCTTCACAGGATTTCAGTAGACGTGCAACGGCCTACCGGCTCCTTTAGTATTGACTTCTTGGGAGGTTTCACAAGTTACTATGACAACATCACCAATGTCGTGGTGAAGTTGGAGCCCAGGGATGGGGCCCAGCACGCTGTCCTGGCCAACTGTCATTTTGACTCTGTGGCAAACTCACCAGGTATGGACCTGACTTTTAGTTCTGTGGAGTTATACCTCAATAAGCTCAGATAGCTTAATAACTCCAAGCTGCTTGGGCAGTTGTTCAAGATCATTTGAATAGTATCATTGAGTTTGAGATCCAAATCCCTCACTATTCTCTCAAGTGCTTGAGTGCTTTATTTTTGTGAACGTCAGAGCCAGCAGCCCAGTGACAGGACTTGGAGTGTTTCTGGGAGATCATGGCTGCTTTATCAGTGTTGCCAGCCATGTGTCCCCAAACCTGGGGTTGGGTTCCATCACGTGAATGTTCACTTAGCTTAGGTGTTGTATGAGGGTTGGGGATTTGGGATGAAGGGACAGTTTTTTGCCTTCAAGGGATGCAGGGATTGGAGGGCAGCCCTCCTACCAGTGTCTGTCGGTCTGTCAGGGAAGAGTTTTGGTTTACTAGGAATGCCATAATCTGAGAATATCTTATTAATCCATTAATCTTGCTGTGAAAATACTTCAACAAGATAGAACGTTTGATGTTTAGGATGGTGCCTGACACAATGAATACTTGTAGAAGGAATGAGAATTCCCTCACGTGGACTTACATTTTTAAAAATAAGATTCATGAAAGAGATGTTTTCCATAGTTAGATTTTTAAATAGGGACGAATAGAAAACAACATTTTATAGTGGAATCATAGCATTTTAGAGATGGAGTTGCTGAGGTAGCATCTGTTCACCCCTATCTTTTGTCACAGGAGTAAACTTAGCTGATCAGAGAGACAAAGGTGTCACCAGATGCTGGGGTTCCTGGCCGGGCAGTTCTTTGAGCTGCATTTCAAAGGAAAGATATTATTAGTTTGTAGTTAATGTTCTTTTTGGCAAACTATGTAAACTCTTCTTTGCTCAGTTTCTGATCTGTTTAAACGAGATAGTACTTTTGGGCATGAAAAACTTTTTTTTTTTTTTTTTTTTGGCTATTTGACTAATATTCTGGAGTGCTTGAACTTATAGCAGGTTCATATGAATATCTAGAATTATGCAAAAGAGAAAAAGTTTAATAAAATGATTCATATCAGGATATCTTTAATCAAAAAGCTTGGTGATTGCAAGCATTTTGCAACTGCTTTTTCAAGTATCTGTATACAAACATCTGTTTTATAAAGTCAGAAATACCTTTGTGTGTGCTTAGGGAAACCAGTCTTTTATGCCTGTTTCAAAGCTGTAGAGTAAATGTCCCCCTATTATAATGCTTAAATTCTTGCATGGGATAGATTAACACCATGGTTCTTTAAGAGCGTTATAGAAGAAAGACGTGTATGCAAGTATCAGAAACATAGTGCCAGATGTTAGAAATCACATACACAGAGGCCAGGAAGGAAAGGATGGCGATTTTGTGGGTTGTTGGAACCCATTTTTAATTAAGATTTCATAAGAATACCTAGCCAATGATTTCAAGGAAATTTCTGTCAATTATACATCATTAAAAATAGTTGAAAATAAATAAAAATAGCTGAAAAAACACAGTCACTAAATAGACTATCACCTATGTCTTTTTAGTGGATGAACTAAATGAGACATGGAGATATTTTTAGTTTTGAGTTCTTCTCAGCAGTGTATCTTGAACTTTAGGAACTGATAACACTTTGGAATAATATTACCCACAGAAAGGCCTGAAGTGTCTTCTTGGGTATGCTGCATGGCTTCAGGTTGTTGGTAGAAGAGGCCGTGAGTTATCTCAGTGGTGGTTTCAATTTCAGGGTTAATTCTGACTGGAAAGTGATGTCGGTTTACCACCCGCCCTTAGAGATGCTGTCCTCTCACTTCCCATCCCTTTCGGAAAGGTATTTATCCTGAGGCCCCAGGATGACTCAAGTCAGTCTGGCATCTCACTTTTGATTCAGCTCAGGTCATGATCTCAGGGTCATGAGATGGAGCCCCTTGTCAAGCTCAGCCCTGGGCATTGGGATTGGAGCCCGCTTGGGATTCTCCCTCTCCCTCTCTCTCTCCCCACCTCTCTCTCTCTCAAAAACAAACAAACAAAAAACCGGTATTTAATGCTTCACTTCGCTAGTCCTGTTTTCAGATGCCAGAGCCATTAAAATAAAGGAACATAAATAGACATATTAACTTTTTAATCAGCCCCAGATATATTTCTTTCACTTTTCCTTTCTCTCACTTTGAACAAATACTTTATTGTTTGCTGTTGATGTTTAAGGTAGCTCAGAGTCTCAAAAGTTAAAAAAAAACAGTCATTTCCTTTGGTTGCCAGAAGGTGTGCCTTTTTACTGATAGTTATGTAGAGGTTCTGCTTGATAGTAATTAGATAATGATGACTTTTTTCACTTTGATTAAAATCTAGTGATAACACCAAGACAAAGATAGCTAATAAATAGTTTCTTCTTGAGTAGGAAGGGGGGTCTGGAATTAGCAGTGCCCAAAACAAGCATTTTAGTTGGTTGCAGAGGCTTTCTTTAATTTGTAAAGAGAAGGAACAATTAACGCTGGACATGGACCACGCTGTCTTGTAATCCTCCTAACACACCTGTGAGGTAACTCTCACGGGCCTTGTCTTCCAGACCAGAAGTCGTAGGGTACATAACAGCTGGAATTTACTTGCAGGTCTTTCTTGCTCTGAAACCCACACTGAATTCTGTAGCACTCTGCGTTCCAGCGCGTAAGCCCAGAGATGCTGTTGCCTGGGTTATTACTACACCTTAGCTGCTTTACTTACACTTGAAACTTTTTAGAATGGAAGATTTCAGATTGTACAAAAGCAGAATTATTCACCTAACTTCTAAAGTCCGATCTTGTTCCCACATCTCACACACCCCCCCCCCCACACACACACCCGGTTATTTTGAATCCAGTCTCAGCCATACTTATTTCTCCGTATTTTGGGTCTATATCATGGAAAGATAAGGATTCTCTCTGGGTACACTTATAACACCATAAATTCCCTCATCTAAAAAACTTAATAAGAATTCTTTAATATCATCAAATGTCTAGTCAGTTCCTTTATCTTTTATGGTGCTTTTAAGAAATCAAGGTATTAAAGTCCTCTTTATAATCACCTTTAATAAATATACGAACCTTCTGAATCAAGAAGTGAAGTCATTTGATGAGCGCCTCTGCTTTCTCACTGCTGGGAACAGGGATGCTGTTTAGGTCATCGGTCTCCATTCTTGTGTTGTCTTAGATTTGATATTGTTGTTTTTGTTTCTTTTTAAGATTTTATTTATTTATTTATGAGAGACACGCAGAGACATAGGCAGAGGGAGAAGCAGGCCCCATGCAGGGAGCCCAATGTGGGACTCGATCCCGGGACTGAGGGATTACAACCTGAGCCAAAAGCAGATACTCAACTGCTGAGCCATCCAGGCATCCCTGATGTTGTGTTTGACTTGTTCATTACATGACCCCTTTCATCACATAATCTTTAAAAAAAAAAATGCTGCCCCACCGAGACAGTCCCCTCTGTAAATGTGGAGTGATGTGCAGCTTTATGATTCTGGTAGGACAAGGAGTAGGAAAGGCTCAGTGGCAGTGGGAGATGATGTAGCAAGCTAGAACACCAAAAATGAGAATATTACAAAAGATGTGGAATGAGGAGAGAGAATGGAGCAGATTGCCTGGAATTGATGAGAATGCCACTTTTCAGTATTAATTGAGGTCCACCTAGTTGCTGATTGAACAGACATGTGAGTTGAGTGACTGCTCATGACTAGGCACAGTTCTACAGAAGTCTGAAGGGGAGCCAGACAGGGGAGCCAGACGAGGATCCTAGCCTTCATGGAGTGAGACATCACTGGTGGCTGCCCTTGTCAGCTGATGGTGACAGAGCTATGCTTCTGGTCCTGGAGCCACAAGGCTGCTTTTTTTTCTTTTTCTTTTTTTTTTTTTTTAAAGTAGGCTCCATGCCCAGCGTGGAACCCAACACAAGGCTCAAACTCTGAGATGGACGCCTGAGCTGAGAGCAATAGTCAGACTTAACCAACTGATACGAAAACCCCCTTCCTAGCCATGACAGTTCATCCTGTAAAAAGTTTTTTCCCCCCAAGATTTTATTCATTTATTTGAGAAGAAAGAATAGGCATGAGCAGTGGGAGAGGCAGAGGGAGAGAGAGAAGCAGACTCCCCGCTGAGCAGGGAGTCCAACGTGGGGCTCTATCCCAGAACCCTGAGATCATGACCTGAGCTGAAGGCAGACACTTTACTGACTGAGCCACCCAGGGGCCCCTTCATTCTGTAAAAATTTTAAGATCTGAGGACCAAACTCTCTTTCTGATTTAAAGGTGCCAGTGATGATGCCGTTAGCTGCTCAGTGATGCTGGAAGTTCTTCGTGTCTTGTCAACGTCTTCAGAAGCCTTACATCATGCTGTCATATTTCTCTTTAATGGTGCTGAGGAAAATGTCCTACAAGTGAGATTTTGCTCTTTTTAAATACTAGATTTATGTAATAATGAGAACAGTAATAATAGCTAATGCTTAAGCATTTTGATTATTCATTTGCGGTATCCTAAAACGATAATATTGTATCTGGCAGTACTTCAAAACTTCCACAACCGCTGTGTACCCATGTTCAGTATTTGAAAACTCAGAACAGACCATCTTGTCAGTGTTTGATTCATAAAAGGGCATTGTGATAGCATAACTAACCATCTCGGGTTTTCTGGGACACTGGAGTTGCAGAGATGTTTTGCAGCTGGCACACAGCATGAATACCCGAGCACGAGGATTGTCCTTTCTCCTCTGTTCCGTTGGCTTAGCCTCACACTTACTGAGGATATTGTTTGGCAGCACTCATGGAAATCAGGCTGCCTTCTGTGATGGTGACTTTCCACTCAGCAAACCACATACAGCCATTATGCGTAGAGAAACGGATAGATGTCTTTAGACATTCCCTTTGAAAATTACCTTTGAAAATGATAATTTTTTTATTCTTCCCCCTTATCAACACAGACATTCTGTCTTTAAAATAAGCAAAATAAAGACTTTGATCATTTAAGAGGGTTTAATCTATATTTGTTTTACTTCCTTCTTACCCAGGCCAGTCATGGTTTCATAACTCAGCACCCCTGGGCCAGCTTGATTCGTGCATTTATTAACTTGGAGGCAGCGGGTGTGGGAGGGAAAGAACTTGTGTTCCAAACAGGTATGTGAAGTTGTATTTTACATTTCAGTGCAGTTGCATTGTATACTTTAATGCCATTCTTATTTTTATAAAATTGGAAGCTTTTCGGACTCAAGCGATCTCTGATGAAACAAACATTCTTTGTAAAGCATGTGATAGTTTTACTTTGTCATTGTTGGGGTTTTTAACACGATAATATTAACAGCACCTAATAACTTGCGTAGCGCTATGGGCTAAGTGTTGTTCAAAGCGTTGATCGTATGTTAAGTCACTGAGTCCTCAGAACAACCTGAGGAGTGAGTCCTGTCATGACCACCATTTTGCACATAAGAAAACCGAGCCAGGAGATGTTTCAACATCCGTAAGTTTTCACAGTTGGTAAAAGTTGCAGTGGGATGGACCCTGGGTGGTACAGGCTTGCAGCCCATGTTCATAACCACTAACCCAATTGTCCTATAAGTGGTGGACTTTGTTTTATCATTTACAGGTGATTATGATATAAATAATATTAAATGACAACCATGTAATGAATTAAAATGAGAAAATACGCCTGTGGTTAAAGGCTTTAAAATGATCCCCGAGCTGAGTGTCATGGAATTCAGTAATACTTCATCAACCAGGGAAATATTTTTTTATTTTATGAGTAAGCTTTCCTAAGGATGACCAGTTGATAGGTTTTAGGGATAGCACCCATTAAGTTAGTAAGGATCATTTGTCATGTTTCTTAACAGAATTTGCAGTTCTGGGCTTCTTAAATTCTGCTGTGGGAAGTTCCACACCATTTTCCCTGGTGTGTTAGAAATTTGGATAGTGCACTTTAGCCAGACACACAGCATTCAGTAGAAGTTCTGTAATGGGGGTGCTGGAGATGGGCCAGGAGAAGTGAGTAAGCTGATAGAGGAGCTCTCTAGTGCCCTTTAAATACCCGGTATCAGTTAAGATGTGCTAAGTGCTAATTATGTCTGTGTATATCACCTAAATGGTGCTGTGTTTTAATATTCTCCATCCAACTTATTTTAGACGTTTACCCTTCAAAATGGGCATATGTTTTTTACATCAGCTAACCTCTGAGAATCTCAAGGTCGTGAGATGAGAATGTGCTCCTTTCTAACTCTCAGATGTTTCTGTTTGCTCTAATGCCTCACCTAACTCAGGAGAAGCTGGTTCTGATATCTGTGGGGCTCAGTAGGGGCCTCGCTATTGTCCGTGGCCCTCCTATTCTTGGGTTCTGTCAGGATAGGAGGGTTACATGTTGAACAACCGCAACAAGGAGCAAAAGGAAATTCTGTAAGCAGAGCTTACTGTCGCATCTGTTACTTACACTGCATCTATCCTCCAGTGAAAATGTCAGGGCTCCACGTGGGCAGGAGTGTGTCTCTATCTTTTCTCTCCTGGGCCTGTACTCTGTTAAATTCTCAGTTGTTAGCACTGACTCCTGCACTCCTAGGACCCAGATCAAAACCAGGCCTAAGGTTTGGACTGTACCTTTCCTGAATTTATTCTGTGCATCTATATTAACACATATGTATCCTGTGCATACATATTAATGTATTTTATTCATATGTAGTCCAGAGAGGACTAGTTAGATCTAGATCCAAGTTAATTTCTTCATTTACATTTATTGAGTGCCCACTTTTGCTAGGTGTGACTAACCTACAGTCCATGGTGTTTTTACTAAATATAGATAGTTTTACATAAAAATCATATACTTGCATACATTTTGGATGTAATTGTATTATCTGGAAAGATTTAAACTACAGTAGCGGTCCCTGCTGGCTGGTGAGTGTTACGTGGTGGGTGACACGAGTGGAGGATGGGGCCAAATGTGAAAAGCCAATTTGAACTCTCCATTGCTCCATAATTTAAAACCAGAATGGTCATTACTGCTTTACTTACATTCTTTATGGTTTTCTGTGTTGTTTAAATTTTGGCATTGTATTTGATTCATAGTAAAAGCAAAGAACAGACTTGTTACTAATTAGCAATATAAAGTTGCCCCTTGAACAATGGGGTGGGTAGAGGTGCTGATCCCCGGAATGGTTGAAAATCTGTGTGTAACTCTTGATTCCCCCAAAAACCTAATTACTAAGTAGTCTGCTGTACACCGGAGCCTTACTGATAACGAATAGTCAATTAACATATATTGTATGTTGTGTGTGTTGCATGTTGTGTTCTTACAATAGAGTGAGCTAGAGAAAACGTTGTCAGGAAAATCATAGGAGAAAAGACACAGTATTATACATATTTATTACAAAAAATCACATATGAGTGGACCAGCACAGTTCAAAGTCATGTTGTTCAAGGATAAACTGTATGTACAATTTAAAAAGTTTCACTCATTGGAAAATAAATTCTTCACCCTTCAAAACTGATTTTGTCTGGAGGGACATCCTGCAGAAGATTTGGAGAGAATATCCACCCTCCCCCCCACTCCCACCCCGAGTTTTTATGCCTAGTTCTCCCTTTAGGTTTTGGTAGCTGCTGCTGGCAGCTGAGCTGCTTTCCGGGCGTGCTGACATTCTAGCAGCTCTTGGGATCTCCCTTCCATGGGCCACTGCCCACAGAAGCCTGGCTTCTTTGCAGTGATGGCTTTCCCAGGGCAAGGCTAAAGCCTCCAGGATGTGGAGTCCTGCGAGGTTGCCCCGTCCTCAGCTGCTTCGACAGGCACTTGTCCTGTCCTGGAAACGTTTTGGTTAAAACAGTTTGTACTCACTAGTGTCCATTGTCCCTTCAGAGAGAGACTTTCATTCAGGGGGTTTTTAGTGACTGGAATAATCATCACTACCTCGTTCTGGAAAGAGCCAGAGTGCATGAAAGAATGACTTAACTTTATCAGACTAGTGATTTATGTCATGACCTAGTAAGGCTGCTTTAATAAGTTGAAGTGTTGTAAAATCCATTATTTAAAAATTTAATCAGATTAAACCAGTAATAAATGTCCCCTATGAAAAATTCAGATACTGCCAATCTCAAGTAGAAGCCCAAAAGCAGAGGAATCACAGAATTGTTTTTTTTTCTCTTGTGAAAAATATCGTGCCCCGTGTCCTACCCCAGAGCAAACCAGTTTCACAATTTAGTCCGTATTCTTCTGGAATTTTTTCTATACACACACATTAATATAGTAAGTTAATATATCTTAGGAAAATGGGATCCTGTGCCATTTGCTGTTTTATAACCTGCTTGAGATTGCATTCGTTTAAAACTACAGCTCTATTGAGGAGTAAGCCGCATACCTTATAATTCACTCATTTAAAGTAAAACTCAGTGGTTTTTAGATCTCTTCACAAAGTTGAGCAGTCATCACTGCAGTCAACTCTAGAATCTTCTCATTACCCTACAGAGAGGCCCCACACTCAATAGTCTGGCTTTTTTCAATACATATGATGTTTTCTAAGGTTCATCTATGTTGTAGCACATGTGAGTACTTCCTTCTTTTTATAACTTGAATTATGTTCTCTTGTGTGGATAGCATGCATTTTGTTGATCCATTCATCAGGTGATGGACATTTGGATTGATTCCACTTTCAGGCTATCAGGAATAATGCTGCTGTGAACGTTTGTCTGTAATAAGTCTTTGTGTGGATGTATGTTTTCTTTTGGGTGGATACCTAGGTCAAGTGGGTAAATTTAAGTTTTTAAGAAATGCCAAACTAAGTAGTAAAGCTTCGTTTCAGAAGAAATATAAATTCAGAGAACAGTAAGAATTTTTTAAATATTACTTTAGTTTTTGAATTTTTTAAACTTTAGATTTGCAGAAAGGAAGTAGAATGTAATACCCAGGGCTGATGGAACAGGCAGTGTCCTACACTGTTGGTGGAAGTGCAGATTGATGTTTTGGGGCAGTCTGGCAGTAGAGACCACTTTAGAAAACATGCAGACCCTTCTATCTGACAAGACCACTTGTAGGAATTTATCCCGTAAAAATGCACATAGATGCATAGATCCGAGTACTGTATAGTCTTCTCGGTTTTTTTTATAAGACTAAAAACTTGAGAATGCCTTCTAGGTCCATGCACAGGAGACCAGTTATATTAATGGTGACCTAAACATTTCTCCCCTCATCCAACCACTGCTCATTTTTCTGTTCCCAGCTATTGCAAAACTCCTCAGGAGTGGAATTGCTTGTCTTAGTTGGCTCCCATAGCATCCAGCACAGGCTCCAGCCAGAAGGCAAGTTCAGATCCCAGCCATAGGATGCACCTGTAGCAAGCACCCTTGAACAAGTCACAGATCTGCATGCTTTGGTTCTTCATCTGTAAAAATGGGATAGTGTTTGTATCTACTTCTTATGATTCATAACCACAGAGTAAAACCCCTCAGTTCTATAATTTCTCCTGTAAGAGTTCCTTTTGCTTCGTTCATGTTACAGGGAGTAGCTCACTCAGGAGCTGACCGACTTGCCCATCCCAGTCTCCTGAGACTTCCTTTTTGTATGGGAACTTGACCTGTAGGCCTGAGGGGGAGGTCAGTGCCAGTTGGGGCGGGGCTGGAGCGTAGGCACACAGTAGTCGGATCTCTATGGGGGTTAAAGACCGGGTGGTGAATATTTACAAACCGTCAATTTCTTTCTTGCTGATGGGTCTTACCTTTTTCACAAGTACTAACATTTTAAGTGTCTTTATTTCCTCTTTCATGAATTGTGAAAGAAATGCACACAGATCTGCATGTTCAGCCTGATGAATTTTTGCAAATTGAATATAATCATGTAACCAGAACCCAGATCGAGACTGAGAGTATTGAACTGCACTCCAAGATCCTCCCCTGTGATTCCTGCTATTCTGACCTTTGTCTTGGCAGATTTAATTTTGCTTGTATTTGAACTTTCTATAATTGACTCCCACACTGTGTTTTCTTTTATGTATGGCTTCTTTTTTTTTTTTTTTTTATGGCTTCTTTTTTACCTAGTATCAAGTCTGTAAGACTCATCTGTCTTGTGTTTAGCAGACTTCGTTCTTTTTTTTTTTTTTATTGCTGAATACTATTCCATTGACAAGAATATCCATTCTACCGGTGATATCAGATTGTAGGTTTTGGCTCTTATGAAGGGTGCTGTTATGAACAGTCTCATAAATGGGACTCATGTATGTGATGCACACTTCAAGTAGAATTAGTTATAACGTGGATATGTTCAGCTTTGGGAAATACTTTTGGTAGATAACTGCCATACCTAGATATGAAAATCCTAAATATTAGCCAACTAAATCCAGCAAAGTGTGTGTGTGTGTGTGTGTGTGTGTATACTACACAGTACTCGGATCTATGCGTCTATGTGCAGTTATTTTACGGGATAAATTCCTACAAGTGGCCTTGTCAGATAGAAGGGTCTGCATGTTTTTTAAAGTGGTCTCTACTGCCAGACTGCCCCAAAACATCAATCTGCACTTCCACCAACAGTGTAGGACACCGCCTGTTCCATCAGCCCTGGGTATTACATTCTACTTCCTTTCTGCAAATCTGAAGTTTAAAAAATTTAAAAACTAAAGTAATATTTAAAAAATTCTTACTGTTGGGATCCCTGGGTGGCGCAGTGGTTTAGCGCCTGCCTTTGGCCCAGGGCGCGATCCTGGAGACCCGGGATCAAATCCCACATCGGGCTCCCAGTGCATGGAGCCTGCTTCTCCCTCTGCCTGTGTCTCTGCCTCTCTCTCTGTCTCTCTCTCTGTGTGACTATCATAAATAAATAAAAATTAAAAAAAAATTCTTACTGTTCTCTGAATTTATATTTCTTCTGAAACGAAGCTTAACTACTACTTAGTTTGGCAGTTTCTTAAAAACTTAAACATAAATTTACCCACTTGACCTAGGTATCCACCCAAAAGAATACATGTGTATGTATACACACACACACACACACACACAAACAAGAACATTTTCCAGCTGAGTTGAGCATATTCCAGGAATACAAGATGTTTCTTTTCCCTGTATCAGCAAAACTATTCAGTATTTATATATATTGCAAGATGATCACCACAGTAAGTCTAGTTGACATCCATCATCAGTTACAAAATATTTTTTCTTGTGATGAGAACTTTTAAGATCTACTCTTTTAGCAACTCTCTAGTATATAGTACAATATTATTAACTGTAGTCACCATGCTGTACATTGCATCCCGGATCTATCTATCTTTTTATATATATGGCTTTTTTCAATACATACGATGTTTTCTAAGGTTCATCTATGTTGTAGCACATAGTGAGTACTTCCTTCTTTTTATGACTTGAAATATATATATATATATATATATATATATATATATATATATATATATATATTTTTTTTTTTTTTTTTTTTTTTTTAGTTTTAAGTAGTCCCTGTACCCAGTATGAGGCTGGAACTTGAGTTGCATGCTCCACCCATTGAGCCAGCCAGGCACTCCAAGACTGACTTATCTTTTAACTGCAAGTTTGTATCTTTCAACCACCTTCACTCATTTCAGTTCCTCCTCCCCTGAGCCCCCACCTTTGGCAGCTCTCAGTCCATTCTCTATAGCTATGAGTTTTTGTTTTCTTTTGTTTAGATGTAACATATAAGTGAGATCATAATGGTATTTACTTTTCTCTGTATGACTTATTTAGCATAACACCCCCAAGGTCTGTCAATGCTGTGGCAAATGGCAAGATTTCCTTCTTTTATATGGCTAAATAATATTCTATTGTGTGTGTGAATAAGATTCCATGTGTGTGTCTCTGAATAATTATTCCATTGGAACAATATTCCAGTATACCATCAGTGGTATATATACCATTTTTATTCATTCATCCACTGATGAACATTTTCCATATCCTGGCTGTTGTGGCTAATGCTGCAGTGTACATGGGGTACATACTGCTTTTCACAGTGGCTGCTCCAGTCTGCATTCCCCTTTCTCCACATCCTCACCAACACTTACTTCTTTTCTTTTTGGTAAAAGCCATTCTAACAGGTGTGCAGTGATACCTCATTGTGGTTTCGATTTGCATTTCCTGGAGAATGAGTGATGTTGAGCATCTTTTTGTATACCCATTGACTTATCTGGACATCTTATTTGGAAAAATGTCTATTCAAATCTCCTGCCCCCCCCCTTTTTTTGCTATTGAGTTGTAGGAGTCTTTATATACTTTGGATATCAACCCCTTTATAAGATATATGATTTGCAAATACCTTCTCCCATTCTACAGGTTATCTTTTAATTTTGTTGATGGTCTCCTTTGCTGTGAAGAAGCTTTTCAGCTTGATGTATTCCCACTTGTTTTAACTTTTGTTGCCTTTGTTTTTGGTGTGAAACCCAAAAAAATCATTGCCAAGACTGATGTTGGGAGGTTATTACCACCCATTTTCTTCTTGGTTTTGTATTTTCAAATCTTTAACACATTCGAGTTCATTTTTGTGTGTGATATAAGAGAATGGTCCAATTTCATTCTTTTGCATTGTGGCTGTCCAGTTTTCCCAACACCATTTATTGAAGAGATTGTCCTTTCACATTATATAATTCTTGGCTTCACATAAATTAACTGAACATGTAGGTGTGGGCTTATTTCTGGTCTCTCTATTCTATTCCATTGATGTGTATCTGTTTTTATGCCGGTCCCATACTATTTTGATTACTGTAGCTTTGTAGCATAGCCTGAAATAAAAAAGTGTGGTGTCTCCAGCTTTGGTCTTTCTCAAGATTGCTTTGGCTATATGTGTTTTTTTGTTTGTTTGTTTGTTTTTGTTTTTGTTTTGGTGCTTCCATAGAAATTATAGAATTGTTCTATTTCGTGAAAAATGCTGTTGGACTTTTGATAGGGATTGCACTGAATCTGTATATTGTTTTGGGTAGTATGTACATTTTAACAGTATTGGTTCTTTTATTTTTTTTTTTTTTTTTTTTTTTTAGTATTGGTTCTTTTAGTCCATGAACATGGAATAGCTTCCCATATATTTGTTTCTTCACTCTGTCTCATAAGTGTCCTATAGTTTTCAGAGTACAGGTCTTTGACCTCCTTGCTTAAGTTTGTTCCTAGGTATTTTTTTTTTTTTTTGGTACATCTGTAAATGGAAATTGTTTTCTTAATTTTCTTTCTGACAGTTCACTATTAGTGTATAGAAACGTAACTGATTTTTGGATTTTATATCCTGTAACTATGAATGGTTAAATGAAGATGGTTTAATATATGAAAATATATGTATGTATTTTACCATAGTAGCATAATAAAGGGGAAAAATCACAGTCGATAATCTCAACATAATTAGGTAGATAAAGAACAAGGATATATTTCTTCATAACAGTGCATATATGATGCTCACAAAATATGACAATATAAAACTATGATCTAATGTTTTTTATTTTTTCCAATTGTTCCAATAATGATATAGCTGGGTTTTTTTAATTCAGAGTTCCAATCCAGGATCAAATAGCATTTGATTGTCATGTTTTATTATAAACCTGTCACAGTGATTATATAACACACACATAAAAGTAGAAAAGTGAAAAACTTAACCATGGTAAGGTGAATACCTCTGTCTCCCTGTGGATGCAAGGACCTAGACTCTTAGATCCAGCTCCCTCCCTTTCGCCCCAGAGAGACCGTTTATTAACCTGCTGTTTATGATGCTCTCCTTTCTAGTTTAGCTTCACCTGCTTTTCATAATATTTTAATAGTATAATTTTGGTTATTAACATCTAATTGTAATAGTATTTTAATAACAGCATTTTGACATCATACAGTTTGATAATCACCGCCATTCATTCACATCTGTATCCTCCTTGGCCACATCGGGAAGCTTGTCCTATCTGAGCACTGGTGATGATGGTAGCTTCTGGTCATTTGATGATGGTATTTGCCAGGTTTTTCTACTTTGTGGACTTACTGTTTTCCTCTCTGTAATAGGTACTCTGACACTGAGGACACATCCTGTTTCTTGTGGGACTTTGATCCTAGTTTCGGCAGACATCAATGATTCTGGATGCAAAGCATTTTTACTGTAATGTTAGGCAGGTGCTGGGTGTTCTCTCTCTCTCTTTCACCCATAACTGATAGTTGGAATTCTGCTCGAAGGAAAGCTTTCTGTTCTCCCTTGTTTATTTCAGTGTGTCATATGTTTTGCATGTTCTGTTGCTATCATCCTGATGTGTGAATTGTTTCTGGCTGGGCCAGTGGTGGCCCTGTCACTGGTGCCTGTGTCTTTCTGATGGGTTTCTCTGAGCACCTTCTCACCTCCTGGCACGAGATGTTCAACTACCCTCATACTTTCCTAGCCCCAGATCTGGGAGTAGCATTCCCTGGTCAAGCCCTGGCCCTCTGAGTGGATAGTGGTTTCCCCAAGCAAAGATCTTAGTGCTAAGTATATTTTCTTTGTCTCTATCCTGTTCGGGGTTTGTAGAGCTTTTTGAGTTCATAGCTTGATATTTTCTGTGATTTTGGAAAATTATTGGCCATTATCTCTTCAAAGCATTGCTGCTTCTCCATTCTGTGTCCTCTTTCGTGGGACTGCCGTGCCCCATATTCTCTTACACACATTTCTATATTTAATGCCCTTTTTCTCTCTGTGCACCAGTCCACCTGCTCTATAATCTTTTCTTCTGCTATGTCTAACCTCAGAGTAAACCATCCATTCAAGTTCTTACCCTCAGGTTTTATAGGGTTTCCGTTTTTATGGCTTATTTGGTAAAATTCTTGCTGTGGTTTTAAAATCCATGTCTGGTCACCTGGGTGTTTTGTTCTGAGGTGTTTCTTCATCCCTTCTCCATCTTTTATGGTCATCATTTCAACAGGAAAGAAATTTGATTGTTTATAAGGCTATAAAAATATTCTTAGATTCCCTGAAATACAATGACGTGATCTAACCGCATCAGTCAACTTTTTGTGAAATTTCTTGGTAAGAAACAGTCTCTGAATCTCACGGGATTACAACAGCAAAGGCTTATTTCTCTCACGTTACATTTATGTCTCTGACTAACTACATGCAGGTTTCACAGTGGTTTTGTTCCCTTTGTGTCATTCGTTCTGAGACCCGGGCTGAGGGAGAAGCTGCCGTCAGGGAAGGATCAACCTCCCGGCCCAAGTTAAGAGGCAGGGAGGGACTGTGATGGACCCTGAACATGTTCTTGGTCCACGTTCCTGTCTCCCATTCACAGACTGTTGGCCGAGGCAATTCCCGAGGCCGATCTCAGCCAGTGGGACAAGGCAGTGGACGAGCTCCTTGCTCAGGGAGGTGCCATGAGTTATGGGGGGGGGGGGGGGCAGTGAATGACTGGGGCCCATGATACAGTTCATCACACTCTGCCAAAGGATAGTCTCCTGTTTCACAAAGCCATGTGTGCATAAAGATGTTAGTGAATAGAGGGTGGGGCATCTAGGGGGCTCAGTGGTTGAGCATCTGCCTTCGGCTTTTGCCATAATCCCAGGGTCCTGGGATCGAGTCCCACATTGGTCTCCCCGCGGGGAGCTTGCTTCTCCCTCTGTGTCTCTGCCTCTCTCTCTCTGTATCTCTCATGAATAAATAATCTTTAAAAAAAAAAAGATGTTAGTGAAGAATTATTAATGATAAGAAATAAACAATAATACAGAACTTCTGGCATTTTTGGTGAAAAGTTATGTAGTTCTTAGAAAGATCATTGTAATATCTAGCAACTTAGGAAAATGGTGTGTTAAAGCACAACATAGAGTCAGAATGCCCTGTGACTACAGCTGTGTCCACACACCGTACATTTATAAAACACCTGAAGATGTAAAGATGAAAATAACTGTCTTGGAATGACAGACTTTTGGGTAGTTCTTCATTATTGATCTTAAACTTTTTATAGTATTGTTATTTTGTGCTTAAAAATAATTTTGTTTCCTGAAAGGGGAGTTCTCATTCTTAAAGTTAATATCCATTTATCAGAGAAATGTTAGTACAGAAAAATAGATGAAAAAAGCAAACTCTGGACCTCTGTCCTCAAACCACCTGTGTACCCTGACTGCGTGGTGACTGTTTTGGGTGTCACCATGTTACCTGGTGCTATGTCCTTGTGTTTCCTCCTAGGTCCTGAAAACCCGTGGCTGGTCCAGGCATATGTTTCCGCTGCTAAACACCCGTTTGCTTCTGTGGTGGCTCAGGAGGTTTTTCAGAGTGGAATAATTCCTTCAGATACCGACTTCCGCATCTATAGGGATTTTGGGAACATTCCAGGTATTTTGTGGATTATTGTGGGCTGTGGTGCAATAGCAATTAACCAGAAGAAAGTTTTACTTTTTTACAAGATATGAGCAAACAGCATGTCCTGAGACCATGTTTTCTACGTGAGAGTTGTGTATTCTGACTCACTGAAACTGATTTCCTGATGTTTTCCTTTTCTTTTAAACTTTGGTCTAATTTAACACTTGACTCTAGAACATGCCATCTTGCCCCACACGGTGGCAGGATGGGGGACAGGAGTGTCGATGGCAAAGTTCTGGTGGCCTCCTCAGCAGCGTGTTCCTACCCCTTGGGGCATGACTTGTAGTGTCTCCCTGACATGTACTTCCTTAGTCATTATGTACCACAGCTATAGATTCTGTAAGAATTTGGAAGAGAGAATTTTGTCATTCATTCATTCATGTGACAAAGCAATCATGCCACTGCTTTGACATTTTGTCTTTTAGGAATTTAATATATTAAGCAAATAGGCTTAAAGAAAGGTGGTTCTTTAAAGCAAAATGATATTTTCTGTTTTTCCTGTGTGTCTCAGGAATTGACTTAGCTTTTATTGAGAATGGATACATTTATCACACCAAATATGACACAGCGGACAGAATTCTAACAGATTCCATTCAGAGAGCAGGTTGGTATTCAAATGTAGACTTTTGATCTATGTTAAGATGGCCTATTGGGGCTGACCTACAAACCTATAAATATCCTGTGGGCTGTGCATTAGGGAGGCAGTGTGTGGGGTGCATAAGCTGGGTGGGGCTTTGGAGTCAGAAGAGGGCTTGAACTTTAGCCCTGAAGTCTAGGTTACAATTCAGTACACAGGACTGTTCACTGTGAGGCATTGGAAAGAGAGCGGGCCCAGGATTAATGATAGGATTGCTGAGCAATGAGCGTGTAGCTGGAATGGAAGCCGTACATTGGAGGGGACACTGGCAAGTGTTTGGGCAGCTTGCCCAGGTGTAGAAAGTTACATCAGTCCAGGTTGGGTGGTGAGGGCAGGTGAGTGGGGTTAACATGCTTTCCAGAGAAGTCTGGAGTAGCCAGGGGCGGGGAGTCTGATGACGTACCTTAATGAAAGAGTTGATAGGATTTGGCCCAGTGCAGAAGAAAGGATGCTCCAGGCAAGAGCAGAGCATGGGTGGGGTGTGTATGTGTGTTGGTGCATGCACACATGTGTGGATTGTGGGTAAGTAGTGTCAGACAGTCTGAATAGAACTTGTCCAAGAGCTGACCAGTTGGAAGGAAGGGATGAATCCTGTGGCCGGCAGCAGAGACACAGTCTAAGGCCAGCTGGGGAAAGATGGTGCCATTGACCCTGATGGGGATGTGCAAGGGTGACCTCCCCCGGAGCAGTCATGGGGAGGGGAAGGAGTCCACCAGCTCTGTCAGCCATAGACGGAGGAGCCTGGGAATCAGCAGGATGAAAGTACTGATGTGGGGCTAGAGCTCTTGGCAGAATTGGGAATACAGGTGTGGGCATCAAAGGCAAACCATGGAAGCACTTTGGATGGGAGGGGGCTTTGCAAGAGGGAAACAAAGGTCTCAGGGGACTCAGCCTGAGCTTTTGGGGAAAACACATTTGAAGGCAGATGGAGAAGCCAGTGACAGAAATGCCACAATAAGGCAGTGGGTGTCTAAGTGGAAGCAGAGAAGTCAGGGTGGGATGAGTGGCAGGAGGACAGCCAGTCATGCAGGGCTTCGCAGGGCTCCTGCAGCCCGTCGGTGACACAGCGGTCAGTGCTGACCTCTGCTGTGCCAGGCTCTGCTTGCCAGGGACTCTCCCACTCCCTGGCTTCCTGGCTGAGGACTCCTCGTTCAGACTTGTTCTGTATTTGGAAGGTCTCCTCGGAGCTTTCACCTCCAATGCTCTGGTGGCCTGGGCTCCCCCACTGTCGCTGGCTCCCGTGCCACCTCTGCTATGAACAGGCTGCAAAGAAGTGCTTTGACCAGGAGCATTTAGCTAGAAATGTGTCCCTGGCTTCTCAAACCCCACTGGTCCCCCATGATGTCCCAGGGGCCTCTCCTATCTCTATTAATTTTTTAAAATTGAGATATAATTGACATTGTTTATTCTTAATCCAAATGTTGGGTGTCCGGGAGCTTCTCGAGAGGTTTTGTCTCTCAGCTCAGCACTGTATTTTGGATACCTGGAGTAGTCTTTAAGGTAGATGTTAAAGAAACTGTCTTTGGGTTTGTCAGCAGTGAGGGAAGACTAGTTCTCATCCAAGAGGAAAGGATGAAGGCCTGTTGGCTGAGCGTCTGTCTGGGTGAAGAGGAGACAGTGGGTACCTGGACCTTTGAGAAATTTTGTAAGAACCATGGTGAGGGATTGAGGTCCTAGAAAGCTCCTCTGTTTACATCCTGTCATGTCCCTACTCACACCGTGCATAGTTTATTCAACTTCGTTATCTTTCTGTTCTTTAATAGGTGACAACATCTTAGCAGTTCTTAAGTATCTAGCTACGTCTGATATGTTGCCTTCTTCTTCTAAGTATCGGCATGGGAACATGGTCTTCTTTGACGTGCTCGGCCTGTTTGTCATCGCCTACCCCTCTCGTGTCGGCTCCATAATTAACTACATGGTGGTAATGGCTGTTGTGTTGTACCTGGGCAAAAAGTTCTTGCAGCCCAAACGTCAGAGTAAGTATTTTCCTCTAAATCTGCAGTGCCGGCCTGGGTATAGGAGTCTGCCTTAAGTTTCTCTAGTCCATTTGCCTCTGTCTTTTCACAAAGGCAAAAATCTTAAAGAATCATAACCTCTGATTTATACTATAAGGCATTTCCAAGCGAGTATCAGATGAATATGCTCATTACACTTCTGGTTTTGGTAGAGCTGGAACTTCTGATATGTGTGTGCACACCACAGAGGTGCCACACAGGCTCAATGAGAAGTGGTTTGTACAGATTGACCGTTAGTGAAAATTCCCATTGAAGTCTCGTCCGCACCACAGACCAGTAATAAGTGTGCTGTCCTGAAGTCTGACCGAACTGCTTCTGGTTAAACCCATTTCCTTCTGCCTGGGACGTTGTATCATCCAGCTTGGTTATATGCTCTTACAAGGTGGAGCGTCAGTGGCTGAGCACCCCAAGTATGGGTATGGGCCATGCTCCTCCTGTGTTAGCTCCTGGTGGGATTTTACGTGGAACTTGGTTTCCCATTCCTGGTGGTACTTTGATACACAGAGCATCCAGGGGTGTGGAAGATGAAAGCCCCTGCTTTCCTGGTCAGGAATGTGTCTGAACTGGAGGACTTAGTCTCTGGGTCTCTGGTGCCCACAGACTCTGGGCAAATGTTGCTTGAATATTATTCGTCAATACCGTCCCTGTTCAAGGTTTTAACAAACCTGACCCCTGGGACACTTGCGTACTATGCAGTTACCATGGTGGATTTGTTGTTGCACCATTTGCCCCTTTACTCCTGCAGACTGGCTGTGAGGCTGATGTAAAGTTGGTGACCTCTGCTTTGTGTTTTCTCTGCATTAGCCGAAAATTACCCGAAGGACTTCCTCTGTGCACTCGGCATCACTCTGATCAGCTGGTTCACTAGCCTGGTCACCGTGCTCATCCTGGCAGTGTTCGTCTCTCTTATCGGACAGTCCCTGTCGTGGTACAACCACTTCTACGTGTCTGTCTGTTTGTATGGGATGGCGGCCGTGGCCAAAATAATACTCATCCATTCCCTCGCCAAGAAATTTTATTATGTGGTAAGTGTAGGCATATTTACTGATTTCTTTTTGCTACCGTCAAGGATTGAAGACAAAACTTGTGTTTGGCTTCCTGAGCTAGCAAATCGTGTTTGGCTCGATCAGAAAGAACTGGCTCCCAGCACTGAGTTAATTTTCTGGAACGCTTCTTCGGGGGGTTTTTTTGGGGAGGCTTCGGGTGTTGCTGTAAAGCTGTCAGGTGTTCAGGTGGTTTTGACCACCTGGCCTGTGTCCGCCTCGTCTCTGCCCAGTCTGCTGCGTTTTGTCAGCCCCCCCTCCCCCCCCCAGCCCTTGTCACCCCTGTGAGAAGCTCCGAAGTCTCTGGGCTGTGAGTTCCGTGAGGGTGTGGCTGTGGTGCCCACCGTCCCCTGTGCTCGGGCAGCTGTGGTACATGGCACAGATGCATAGGAGGCACCTGCTGCCCTGCAAGCCACACCCTGGCTTCTCTCTTGTTTCCTTCACTTGTTATGGCCCATGTGTCATAGATGCAGATTCTGACAGCATGCAGCTGTGGCATGGGGGCTGCAGACCCTGCTGGAGCAGGGGAGCAGGGAGAGATGGGGTTTGGATGATTGGTGCTGACACAGGGATAGTGCCATGCTCTTAGGGCTTCCACTGCATATGTTCATTTGGTAGAAATCAAAGTAGAAATTAGGGTTACAGAGTAATGGGACTCATGGTAAACTATGGTAAGAGAGTGACCTGTGGTTTCTAAAGATTTTCTAAGTGAGTTAAAGGGAAAAGCTTTTAGTTCTGTTATTTATCTGCAAGACAGCCAGTACACACCTGTTTTCTGTTCTCCCTGCTAGGGATTAGAGTGGAGACGCAGGAGAGGGTGGTCCAGCGTTTTCCCATAGGGATCTCTGGTGCCTGAACCATGGTCTCCATTTCAGTTTGTGTGAGGATGTGCTCTGAGGAACACTGCCTGTTAACAAAACCCACTGAAGGAGGGTTCTCTGACATTAGCTGTCTGTTTAGGGATGAGCTAATGCTTGAATCTTAGTGGCTTCGGTTTCTGAAAGGATTATGCCATGGGGCTCCAGTTCACATGCAGCTGTGTGTTACCAGACCGTGGGGTGTGGTGGCTAGTGTGCAGGGTGACAGGACACAGAAGTGCCCATTCATGAAGTTCCAGTTACTTTGACTAATTTCAGTTGTCTGATCATAAAATTTGGGGCTGAAAGCACGAGGGGAAGGATAATGTGTTTCATTACATGAAGATCCTTAGAGTGCTGGGTGGGCCTGGCACCATGCTGAGGCCTGGTGGTACAGAGATTCGTAAGAACCCGGTCTCTTTCTCTGAGGGGCTCACAGCTTCATCCAGGAAGGTAGGGAGACCAGCAGTTATGGCACATTGGGATGAGCTGTCCTGGGACCACAGGACGGCTGTGGAAGTCAGGAAGACTTCCTGAAGGAAGCAATAACATTGAACTGAGTTTTTGAGGTGTGAGTACAGGGGTGCAGATGGAGAGCAGGTTGATGGGTGGTCGGAGGTGGGAGAGCATGAGATGCATTTGTGTCATGGTCAAGAAGAAGGTCAGTGTGGCGAAGACGAGGTTGATAGCACAAGAACCAGACAAGTAGGCCAGCGTGAGGCTAGAGCATGACATCGAGAATCAGGGCGGCCACCATTAGCCTCTTCTGAGCAGGACAGTTAGTGGGCGAACGGAGATAGTGTGCAGAATGGGGGCAGAGGGCAGGGCTGGCAGGGACCTGGTTCCAAGAACATCTGTGTGATCGTTGGCTGCGGTTTGGGGGTTTAAGGTGCCATCGGTGCTGCTGAGACCCGGGTTTTTAACCACCTGAGTGGTTCTTGGCTTCAAAGAGAATCCTAAGAATTAGTTTCTTTCTGATTACTTTTAAAGACTGTGCCTCTTGGCCCTGTGTTGAACATCAAAGTGTTCCACAGCCGTGGCCTTCCGTTTCCAGGGGTGGGAGGGTGTCAGGAGCCCGGACAGGTATGGAAACACACTACTGAAACTGTTGTGAGCTCTAGAAGTAACACTCGTGCCCAGGGCTCTTCTGGCTTGGGGTTTCTGCCCCAAAATGATGACTCATGTTTGTGTGAGCAGAACCCCTGCTGCCGAGGCAGTACGGGGCGGCACGTTCTCAGGGGCTGCAGGTGCCTCGCCTGGAAACATGGATATGAGAGGCCCGCAAACCGGCAGGAATACAGCTGCGGGGGGCCTGCAGTTCTGCAGTTGTGCTGCTGGTGGTGCTGCAGAGCCAAGCTACCCTCCCCAGGCCCCTCTCTCCTCACCTTGAAAGTCTTTGGATGTTGTGTTAATAGAAAAGCTTACAGAGACGAATGTTTTTAGGAGAGTCCTTTCTTCTATTTTAGTGTTTCCAAAGGTGACTTCTAGGCTGGGGAGGAAGAGCGCGAAGTGCGCTCAAGTCAGGATGTCTTTTCCCTGGATGATTAGATGCCCCTTTCCCGTACAGCGATCTGGATTCTTTCCGTCCTGACAGGAGGAAAGACACTTTGTTAGCGCTTACTTCAAGTTCAGTGCAAAATGTAGCTCTCCTGAGTGATGGCAACGATGGTGCAATAGAAGTGCTATGTGGATGGCCCACGAACGAGACTCCTGGTACGGTTTTCTCTCTTTCAGAATGCCAGTGACCAGTATCTGGGAGAAGTGTTCTTCGACACCTCGCTGTTTGTGCACTGCGTCTCTCTTGTGGCTCTCACGTCTCGAGGACTGTGCTCGGCGTTTATTAGCGCTGTCTGGGTGGCCTTTCCCTTGCTCACAAAGCTTTGCGTGCACAAAGACTTGAAGCAGCATGGTAGGGCATTTTGGGGTTTGATGCAAATGGGGAAATACCTTAAAATGTCTACGACAAGACTTGCAGGGACTGTTTCCTTTTTTTGGTCCCTTGGTGTAGGCTTTCAAGACTGTTGCTGTTTGTTCTTTTAAATTTTCAGATCACACAGACTTTCATCCTAGGCCTCATGCCCCATGCCATTCTCACGTTTGCGAACACATGGTGATGTCTCACATACATATTTTTCTGTTTCATTCTAACTTGTATTTCGTTGCCCCTGAATGAAAGTGTTCTGTCTCACATATAGACGCCAGTGTTATCAAATCTGTATCGTGCTGTAGCATTTCAGAGATGTGTGTTTTCTTTCTCTTTTTCCCTAGGTGCCCAAGGAAAATTTATTGCCTTCTACCTTTTGGGGATGTTTATCCCTTATCTTTACGCGTTATACCTCATCTGGGCAGTGTTCGAGATGTTTACACCAATCCTTGGGAGGAGTGGTTCTGAAATCCCACCTGACGTTGTGCTGGCTTCCATTTTGGCTGGTTGTACGATGATCCTCTCTTCTTATTTTGTAAGGAAAAAACATTTAAAATTTTTTTTCATTTTATACACACAGACACCTGTGTGAGGAGTTTAGCTATAGTAGATTCTGTGAAACAGCGTTGCTAATACTTTATTGAGAAACACCTGTACGGAACGGGGAACGTGTGTGCAGAATGTGGGTTTACTGGTAAAAAGATGTGAAATGGTTTTTGTCTTGTTCTGTTTTTTTTATTTCCTTGTCCTTCCAAGTCCTCTGGTTTTACCTCTTCACCGCTTTCAGACTACCTGGATGTGAATTTGTAGAGCGCATACCAGCCAAGTAATCAGCTCTTGCCCAAATTTTGCTGGGCAGTGGGTTTTGAGAATGACTCCCAAGAGTGTGTTTTCAGCTTCCAGTGAGAGGCAAGTGTTAGCAAAGACATGGTAGTTTTATTTTTTTTTTAATATTTTATTTATTCATGGGAGAGAGAGAGAGAGAGAGAGAGAGAAAGAGACAGGCAGAGGGAGAAGCAGGCTCCACGCAGGGAGCCTGAGGGGTGGGACTCGATCCCAGGTCTCCAGGATCATGCCCTGAGCTAAAGGTAGCACTAAACCACTGAGCCACGGGGCTGCCCAACATGGTAGTTTTATTAGTGCTCCTAGAGCTGCTGGAGGGAGACTGCATCTAATGAGGCTTTTCCTGTCATCACTCCGCTAACTACCTGGCCACAAGCACTGCAGGGTTCATTCCTGGGGCCTTTGTGGGTGACGGACACTTGGGATGAGTGTCACAGGCCTGGTCGTTCTGCTCTGTCTGTGCTCAGCCTGTGCAGGGAGAGTCCTCCCTGTGCCACCCCTGCTTCTCCTCCTTGGGACTCCAGAGGGAAGACTAGACCCAGTGTTAGAGCAGCTCCAGGCAGAGTTCCGCCCTCGGCACGGTGTCATCGGGCCCAGACCCTCTAGGGGAGGCCGGTCTTTGTGTTACGGCTCTTTTTGTTGGCATTCCTGAGAATAAGAAGTAATTAAGTAATTACTGAATATAGATACACTCCAAGATCTGCAGTAAGGCAAATAAATAGAAAAAGTACTTGTGCCTTTATTATAGTTCTTTCCTCCACAGAGATGATGGCGAGCCTTTCTATAGCCATAGGGTAAAGGGCACATGATGTAGAGGTTGGAATTTAGAGACAGCATGTAAGGATACCACGTGCGTGGTCAGCAGCATCTATGCACGTCCCTCAAACAGGCAGCAGACAGCCGTGTGCATACCTGTGTGTCCGACTCTGGTGAGCAGCTCTTGGGCATGTACTTCTGTGTGATCAGCAGATGAAGTCCAAGCATTCCAGCCATTCTGTTTTTAATATAACGATTCAGTCCTTACTGGTATTTGCAGGATTGCATACCTTATTGGTATGGAAAATTCTAAAATGCTCTTTGTTGCCTCTAGGGTTTACTACTTCTGGTTTTAACACTAAGCCTTGAAATTCTCCGTGCATGTCGGTGGAGGGTTTCACTGCTGTGAGAAATGGGTTTTATCACATGTAGATGGGGTTGGTATCCAGAGTCAGCGGAGTCCTGGACTGGGTCCCCACCGTCAGTGGGTGAAAGCTGCCAGTGCCCAGAAGTGATGACCAAAGTGTGTGGCATTTCAGTTCTATCCCATGTGTAACAGGACAAAATAAGCCCTGAAAACTTCACTATGGAAACTTGGGAACCATGGAAAGAGGATTAAAGTATATTGCTTTTTGAATTTTATCTTACTACGAAAGCTTTTGGAGAGTGCCTCTTGGAATACTTTGAAACACCATTTATTTTTCATTCGAATGTGAAACGGCTGTGCAGCCAGGGGCGGGCCTCCTTCACTCCGTTACTCTGGGGTGGCGTTGGAGGGGCTGACAAATGAGCCAGCCCAGGTGGGGATTAGACCATAATGCAGATTTCACAGAGCTTCTCTTTCGGCCCTTGGGAATTTATTAAGTACATTTGTCCAGAAGCAGTTCCATGCCTGTCTGATGGCAGGTTAGCAGGTCCTAGGATTGTACCGATGAACCCCAAGACTACAGCTCAGTGACATTGGGATACGCTCGGGAACAGGACAGCTCACGCGGACACTGCACGGACCCTTCTCATGTTTCTCTTCGTTTTATTTTGCACACATTTGGGAACCTGGAGTGATGGGTGACATAACATCTAAGACGGAAATAAGAGTGAAATTGAAGGTGATGGAATCCAGACAGCACTTCGCCTCCCAGTCCTTTCTTGGGAACACGTTTCATTCACCCCATTACCAGACCTCCTGGAGAAGATGATGGAAGGGGCAGCAGACGTGCCTCATGCTTTGAAGTGGAAATGTGGATGTGGAAACGGAGCTCACACAGGCTGTAGGACATGGGGTTGCGGCTGGGTGGAGATGGCAGGAACCACAGCGTGTGACAGGGAGGGCTTATTTTGACCTGAAAGCCTCTCAACACCTAAACTGGGCAGCCTTCCAGTGGAGGGGAAATCAGTCCTTGGGGAGCTATTTGACACTGTTCTGTACAACCACATTTTATAATTTTGTGACTGTTAGGACAGAAAGGGACAGACAAGGTAATAATTTGTGTTTTGTGAACTCACTGCCTTAGCAATTTGTTTCTTAGCTGTCTTGTTTCTGTGCTCTTGGTGTAAAAACACAAGACCATTGATCTAAGACCAGTACCGTTTTGCTGGAGATGACCTTGGATGGGATATCAATACACAATGGCTATAAAGTCCTTAATTTTATATAGTAGAGCATCTGGTAGGTTACAAATGTGTGCCTTATTCCTCCTTTTTATCTCCATGAACATATGTTCACATTCATGCTCTCCTTACCGACCCTAGAGGGTGAGTGATAAGGGGGAGCAGGCATGAGGGGAGCTGGGACTGGGTCAGTGTGGTGGCATGCAAACCCCCTGGGGATCTGTGGGCATATTCTGAGAGTTGTGTGTTGCCCACAACCTCTATGTCCGTGATCTCATTACCATGAAGAAGCGTTTGTAGGACGTGCTAGATGCCCACCTTGAGGCTGAGCCACTTGCTGTTCCTGCCCAACATCAGATGTGCTGTTTCAGACGGCATTGGCTGTGGCTGCCTGGCACTGAGGAGGGATAGGCCCACAGGTGGGGTCCTGGAGGCACATCGGAGTGCAGGCTCAGACCAGGCTGGCGCTGTGGCCCGTCACACAACTGTGAGGAGTGGGACTTGACCTTTGTTGGAATAGGCTTGCTTACGCTTAAAATCTTATCTCTGGTTCTTTGACAAAAGCCTGATGTCATGACGTCTGGTAGATACTGGTGTCGACCGTGCAGTGGTTAGCAGGGGCCTTGACAGAATCAAAAGTAAAATGCAGTCGTGGTTTGAGTGGGGGTGGGTCTCTGTCCTGGTGTCCTTGCCAACTGAACCAAGACCCCACCTGGGAGTCTTCTCCCGTCCAGCCGGTGGCCACCTGTTTATCTGGGCTCTAGCCCGTGATGGAAAGGCCTAAGTGGGGCCTGTTTGCTGTGGCAGCATACTCACATGCTCACACGTGCTGGCAGGTGCTCTTTGCGACTGGTTGGGTGACACCTGTTACAGAGCCAAGGCAGTAAAGACAACTCTGTGCCCACAGTGATTTTTCTATTTCTGTGTCTCATGTTTTAGATTAACTTCATCTACCTTGCCAAGAGCACCAAAAAAACCATGCTGACTTTAACTGCAGTGTGTATGGTCACCTTCTTCCTGGTCTGCAGTGGCACATTCTTCCCGTATAGCTCTCATCCCGCCAGTCCAAAGCCAAAGAGAGTGTTTCTTCAGGTAAGAGCAGCTTCGCGTGTGGTTCTGGAGGGGGAAGCCCTGTGTTGCTGAGCTTTGCTAGTCAACAGGAAAACCAGCAGACGTGCCTGCCATTGACCTATTTATTTAGTTGTTCTCAGCTGCTCCCTATAAGGCAGTGAGGAGACTGACCCCCCATGAGGGTTTCTTTCCAGCGAGACATGCTTTCTCCCAGGAGCCTGAACCAGACATGTCAGCTTATTGGTTATTGTTCAAATGACAAAAATGCAAATATGTGCTGTGGGGTAATGAGCTTTCAGAAGTACAGATGGTAAAAACGTCTGTGGGCCAAGTAAAAGTCCGAGTTCAACGGGCAAAACAAAATCGATATTTTAAAATGCTGGTACAGGTGATCTCAGGAGTAGCAGCTTTCTCATTAGTCTGTCCTTCACAGCACATGACTAGAACATTTCATGACCTGGACGGAAACGTCATTAAACGGGACTCTGGAATATGGATCAATGGGTTTGATTACACTGGAATGTCTCACATAACCCCTCATGTTCCTGAGATCAACGACACCATTCGAGCTCACTGTGAGGAGGATGCACCGCTCTGTGGTTTCCCGTGGTACCTCCCGGTGCACTTCCTCATCAGGTTCGTCTGTTGTCAGGTCCTGTCACCGAGGGAGTGCTCTGCTATTCATGCTGGTTCACACACAAGCCCAGTGCTGTGTAGGCCAGGTTTTCCTTCACTACGGGAGTTCCCCTCCTTTAGTGGGATTAAGTACTCAGAAGTTTACTGTTGCTTTTTCAAATTTAGGAAGTCTTCCCTCTAGAAACCTGAGTGATTGGAAAGGCTGCCTCTTCGGCTGCTCTAATAGCAGTTCAGCATCAGTTTCAAATTGTTTTATTTCTGGGATGTTTTTGTGGTGTGGTAGTAAAGGGCTGGATAAGAAGGAAGAGGCTGGGTGGTGGCCTCAAGATCACATAGGATCCTTTGTTCCTAAATCTGGGAAGGTTACATCCTATGGTAACGGGCTTTAAGAGTACCTAGCATAATTTGTCCTGTCCATCAGAGATTATTTTCATACCCCAAAATGTGAGTTGTATTTGAACCATTTCCATGACTCAGAGATAGCGGTCAACTTCTTAAGCATCCTAAATATTGAACCTACCTTTCCAAATAGGAAAAATTGGTATCTTCCTGCTCCAGAAGTTTCTCCAGGAGATCCTGCTCATTTCAGACTTGTGTCCAAGGAACAGACACCCTGGGATTCTGTAAAGCTGACGTTTGAAGCAACAGGTAAATCATAGGACAGTTTTCTCTTCTCTCCTTCACTTCTTAAAATTCTTTAAACTTTATTTTTTAAAGGTTTTAATTATTTATTTGAGGGTGAGCACAAGTGGGGGATGGGAGCAGCAAAGGGAGAGGGAGAAACAGACTCCCTGCTGAACAGGGAGCCCAACGTGGAGCTCCATCCCAGGACCCTGAGATCATGACCTGTGCTAAAGGCAGACGCTTCACCGACTGAGCCAATCAGGGGCCCCCATTTCTTAAAATTCTTAATAAGTATGTATTCATTCCTTAAATGATGGTGATTAGCAACATAGGAAGAACCTAGTGCTTCTAATTAGGAGCACTTGAAGCTCATTAAGATTTATTGAAGAAAATTTATTAGACTATTTTTTTTTTTAGAGTGGTGTTAGGTTTACAGAAAAATTGAGCAGAAAACAGAGCTCCCCTCCACCTGCTGCCTTATTAACACCTTGCCTTAGAGTGTGCACTTGTTCTTAAGATGGATGAGCTGGTGGTAGCCCATGTTCCTGGCTCACATCAAGGCCCGGTTTGGTGCTGGTGTTGCAGACTTCTGTGTAGTGTCATGTACCCTGCAGCACACACAGTACGCTCCGCGCCCCAGAATCCCCGTGCTCCCCCATTTATCCCTCCTCCGCACTCCCACTGGCAAGCAGCGACCTTTGTTACTATTTCTACTGTTTTGCCTTCCCCAGGATATCCTGAAGCTGCAGTCATATAGTCTGGAGCCCTTTTCAGACTGGTAGCGATCTGCATTTTGGAACCTTCGGGTCCTTTGGGGCTCAAATAGCTCTTGCTGCTTTTGTTGCTGAATAGCGTTACAGACACACCACAGTTTATGCCCTCCCCTGCCGAAGGACAGATTGCTTGCTTGCTTCCAGTTTGTGGCAGCTGTGAATAAAGCTGCCATAAAACATTTGTTTGCAGGTTTTCTTCTTGACATGTTTTCACCTCACCTGGGTAAAACCTAGGAGTACAACTGCTAGATTGTATGGTTAGCCTATGTTTACCTTTGTAAGAAACCGCCAGACTCTTGCAGGGTGGCTGCACCATTCTGTATTCTCACTAGTGCTGGGTGCTGTTGGTGTCTGGGATATTAGCCCTTCTGCAAGTTACGGAGCTATATCTTACTTTTGTTTCCATTTGCAGTGCCCCAGTTACCTAGGGTGCTCCCGGAGCACCTCCTCGTCGGTTACGTGCCCTCTCTGTGTGTCGCCTCCAGTGTGGTGTCTATTAATTGGGTTGTTTTCTGTTGACATTTTAAGAGTTCTTTGTGCCTGTGGATATTTATATCAGATAAGTGATTTGCAAATATTTTCTCCCACTCTGGGTCGTCTTTTCATTCTCTCGACAGTTTTCCACAGAGTATAAGTTTTTAAATTCAACGAAGTCCAATATTATCAGCTTTTCTTTCATAGGTCATGAATTTGGTGTTGTGTCTAAAAGTTATCACCAGACTCAGTCTCTGGATTTTCTCTGGTTATCTTCTACAAGTTTAGTTTTGTATTTTATATTTAGATCTATGAGAGATACATTTTGAGTTAATTTTTGTGAGAGGTGTAAGGCCTCTGTGAAGGATTTTTTTCTTTCTTTCTTTGCACGTGGATTTCCAGTTGTTCCAGTAGCGTTTGTTTAAGACTATTTGTCTGAGATCAGTTGGCTGTATTTGTGTGGGTCTATTTATGGGCTCTCTGTTCTGTTTTCCTTACTGGTTTCTCTACTTTACCATTGCGGCACACTCTTGATCAAGTATTAAAGGTGGGTAGTATCAGTTCTCTCCAACTTTATTCTTCAGCATATTGCTTTTGTTTTTCCATTTAACAGTTTGTCAAGATCCACTGTAGAACTTTCTGGGGTTCTGACTGGAATTGCACTGAAATCTATAGATCAAGGTGGAAAAAATGACATCTTAATTATTTTTTCCCGTCTGTGACATGGAATGTCTCTCCATTTATTTGTTATCTTTTCTTTCATCAGAACTGTGTTTTGTAGTTTTCCTCATATAGATTGTGTACAGCTTTTCCTAGATCTGCATCCAAGTATTTCATTTTTGAGGATACTAATGTAAATAGTATTTTTCCTTCATGGTATATGGGAAAACAGTTGATCTTTTTTATTAACTTTGTATCCTTCAACCTTGCCATAGCTGTTTGTTAGTTCCAATAGTTTTTTTGTTTTGTTTTGTTTTCTTTGGGATTTTCTACATAGATGATCATGTTGTCTGCAAACAAAGATAGTTTTATTTCTTCCTTCCCAATATTTCCTCATTTTTTGTTACCTTTTCTTGTCTTACTGTATTAGCTAGGACTTCTAGTATTGTGAAAGAGTGCTGAGGAATAGGAAGAGTGGAAAGCATTGTCCTGTTCTCAGTCTTAGTGGGGGAAAGCTACATTTTTACCAAGTATTGTATTAGCTGTGGACTTTTTAAAAAAGATTTTATTTGTTTGACAGAGAAAGAGAGAGAACTCACACAAGCAGAGGGAACAGGAGAGAGCCAGCCCAACATGGGGTTCAATCCCAGGACCCTGAGATCATGACCTGAGCCGAAGGCACATGCTTAACCAACTGAGCCACCCAGGTGCCCCAGTTGTAGCTTTTCTGTAGATGCTCTTTTTCAGGTTGAGTAAATTCCCCTCTGTTTTTAGTTTGCTGAGCTCTAAGTGTGAATAGGCTTTGGATCTTGTCACGTGCTTTTCTCTTTGCTAACATGACCATGTGCTTTTTCTTCATCAGCCTATTGATAGCAGTGATGGATTACATTAACTGATGTTCAGAGGCTGAACCAACCCTACATCCATGGAATAAATCCCACCTGGTTGTAATACAGAATTCTTTTATGCATTGTTGGATTTGGTTTGCTAACATCACCTTGAGGATTGGTTCTATTTCTCTGGAGAACTCTACCACAAGAAGTTCACTTTTAGAAGTTCCTGCTATTGTTCACTTTGTATCATTCCTTGAGCTTTATATAAATGGAATTTTCCAATATGTAATATTCTGGGTCATTAAACATAATGATTTTGAGATTGAGCTCATTTGTTCTGAAGTATTCACATTTGGAGTCTGAGAATTCCAATTGTTCTACAGTCTCGCCTGCGTTTGCTCTCCTTTCCCTCGTGCCATTTCTGTGGGGCATGTAGCAGTAGCTCTTGCATTTCCCTGATAATGATGTGGACACTCTTCCAAGTGCGTGTTGGAAGATATTCGGTATCTTGCTTTGTTTCATTTCTTTTTCCCTTTTAAACATTGAGTTTATTGACCTGCAGGAGTGGGTATGTTCTAGGTCACAGACCATTATCAGATCTCTGTGTATCAGATACCCAGATTTTCTTGTCCATTCATTTTCTCAAATGGTCATTTGATGTGCAGAAGTCTTCAATTTTTATGAATTCCAATTTATCAGGTTTTTCTTGAGAATTAGTACTTTATGTGCCCTTCTTAAAAAATCTTGTCTACCTAGAGGTCACAAAGATAGACTCTCCTGTTTCTTTCTAGAAGCTTCATAGCTTTAGCTGTTATGTTTAGGCCTATGATATACCTTGAATTTTTTGTGTGGTGTGCAAGAGAGGTCAAGGTTCTTTTTTTTCATCATGGATATCCAGTTGTTCTAGCATTATCTGTTGAAAACATTTACTTACCCTATTGAACTGCTTTGGCATCTTTGTCAAAATTATTTGTATATACCTCAACTTTGCCCACTTTTACTGAACTTCCTTTTTGAAAAGTAGCTTGTTTGGTGTTTGTATTTTTTGGTGACTGTGGCCATCATTGTATTTACTGTAAACAGAAAATAATTATATCTATCATGCTAAGGCATAGTTCAGTTTAACACAGAAAGAAAGGACTTGAAAATCTAGTAAGGAAAGCTGGAGGACACAAAACAGTAGTTGTGAAACAATAAAATTTGGCAGTTAACTAACAGAATGAAACAGTTACAGGGAATTAAGTGCCTCAACTGGCACTTTTGAAGATGTATACTTTGTTTTCTCTAGGCTTTTAAAATTGAATTGGAAATAAATTTGTTTTGCACCAACCACCAATGCCAATTATTTCTGATTTTTCTTTAATCACCACCTTGTAAAAAAGGAAGCACTGAAAAATCTAAACTTTTATCCTTTATGCACAATTTAGAGAATTCCAATAAAATTCAGGTTCCTGGCAGTCAAGTTACACATCTACTGCCCTGTGTTTTTTGGTTACAACTCTCAAGAAATCAGGGGAAAAAAATATTTGACTGTGTATGTGTGGGTCGTCTGTTTGTGTTACCAGTTACCACATATTTAAGAGAGCACCATACAAAAACAGACCTCAAGTATAACTTGTTGACTATTGTGTATCATCTGCAAATATGGTCTTCCTTCTTCTTTACCCGTTCTTAGGTCTGTAATTGGCGTGTCTTTGGTGGCTGATGCAGCCCACGTGGTGTGGGGTGGGTGGGGCCATGTGGGGCATGAGCGGGCATCCTTGCTTTAGGTAGAGCACAGATCTCTAGTGTTGCCCAGCATCTGAGGGTGAGCCTTAGGCCTGAGGTACAGACCTGGTGACATGATAGGCAAAGGTGTTTATCAATGGTCATTTCTTGAGTGTTTTTATAAGGAATGTTTATAAACATTTCTTAAGTGTTTTTATAAGGAACAGTCATTTCTTGAGTGTTTTATAAAGGAGTCCTTTAATTTGGGGAAAGGCCTCTCGCAGCATCTTATAAAGGGGAATCATAGAATTTTTCTTCCTTGGATCTTTTAATATTGTGTATTCCACTAAGGCCATGGCTTTTTTTTCTTTGCGTGATATTGGATTTTGTTTGCTAATGTTTAGCAATTTTGTGTTAATACAAGTGATAGGTCCATGTTTATTATTTAAATTCAATCAATTAACATGTAATAACTGGTTTCAGAGGTAGAGGTCAGTGACTCATCCATCTTATAGAACACCTGTGCTCGTCACATCACCTGCCCTCCTTCATGTCCGTCACCTGGTTACCATCTTTATTTTTGTTGGGCCCCCTTTAATCAGGATTAGGTATGTGTTACATATGATAAATACATAGACATCATGAAATGGTAAGTGTTCCTTAATTTCTAATGCCTTGGAAGCATTTGAACGATCTAGTTGAAAAGTTGGCTTGCATTCCTCTCTGAAACCATCTGGGCATCATGCTTTTTCTGCAGGGGTAGTTTTTTTCATGGGAAATCAGTCTGCTGAAGATGTATGCCTGTCTCGCACAGTTTTAGTCATCCATTTTCCTTAAAAAGTATCCATTTCATCTGGGTCCTCCAATTTAATAGCATAGAGGTCTGCCAAAGTAGCCACATGTGATTTTAAACATCTCTTCTGTTTATTTTTATTCTTTTTGTACTTTACTCCATTCTCCTTACCTCTGCCTTTTACTTAATTAACCAAGTTAGCTAGTAGTAGTTAGTAAAAAAATCTGTTCTTTTTTGTAAAATTAAGTTAGGTCTGTTTAGTTCTTATTCTCTTTTGATTCCTCTTTGCTTTACCTGTATTATTTCCTTCATGGTTTTTCTCTGTTGTACTTTTATTTTACTGAAAAAACATTTATTGTTTTATTTATTGGATTTTCCTCTTATCACTGCTTTTACATGTACTGAGTAGTTTGATATGTAATATTTTCATTATTTACAAAAAAACTTCTTATTTTTAAAAGATTTATTTATTTATTCCTGAGAGACACAGAGAGAGAGAGGCAGAGGAAGAAGCAGGCTCCCTGTGGGGAGCCCGATGTGGGACTTGATCCCAGGGCCCTGGGATCATACCCTGAGCCAAAGGCAGACACTTAACCCCTGAGCCATCTGTAATTTTTGTTTGGATTTGTTAACCTGAGTCTTTTATATGTTTATTTATTTTTAAGGATGTAGAGAAAGAGCACGTGCAAGTGGTGGGAGAAATAGAGGGAGAGAATCCATGTACACTCCCTGCTGAGCAGGGAGCCCAACCCGAGCTTGGTCCCACAAGACCATGACCTGAGCAGAAACCAAGAGTTTGAGCCACCCCAGAGTTTTATTTTTTTAAAGATTTTATTTATTTATTCATGAGCGACACAGACTGAGAGAGAGGCAGAGACACAGGCAGAGGGAGAAGCAGACTCCATACAGGGAGCCCAACATGGGACTCGATCCCGGGTCTCCAGGATCTGGCCCTGGGCTGAAGGAGGCACTAAACCTCTGAGCCACCTGGGCTGCCACCCCCCCCCCCTCCCCGAGTCTTTTAAATTGGTTTTTAAAATCTGCACATAGAAGACCCATTTTGTTTTGTTATTGACAATTTAAGGTTTACTGAATTATGGTGTTACTTGTAATATTTCAACTTTATAGAACCGATATTTTCTTTATAAGCTACTATTTTATTAATGTTTTTTGCTTATTCTACATGCTGATAACGCAGAATTTATCTTCTAAACTTAGGTATATTTATCCCCATGATCTACTTCACTGACCATTAGTTTTCACGTTTAAATCCTTTTTGTTCAACTGATGTTTCATGTGACAATGGACTTACCAGTGTCTGTCTGCATATCTTTTTGCATCTCCTGTAGTTTTGCTTCATCAGGCAGTTGCTGTCACTTGATGCACAGAATTCACAATTTTGTATCATTCTGAATTAAAGCTTTTAGTATTAAAAAGTGCCTTTCGGGCAGCCTGGGTGGCTCAGCGGTTTAGTGCAGCCTTCGGGCCAGGGCCTGATCTTGGAGACCTGGGATCGAGTCCTGCATCGGGCTCCCTGCATCGAGCCTGCTTCTGCCTGTGTGTCTGCACCACCCCCCTCTCTGTCTCTCATGAATAAATAAAATCTTAAAAACAAATAAAAAGTGCCTTTTTACAATGTAATGCATTTGTTTTGAATCCTGTTTCTTTTTTTCTGAGATGATTTTTCTTTAAAGATTTTATTTAGAGAAATCGAGCAGGGGGAGCAGCAGGCAGAGGGAGAGAGAGGAGCAGGGAGCCCACTATGGGACTTGACCCCAGGACCCAGAGATCATGACCTAAGCCAAAGGCAGATGCTCAACCACTGAGCCCCCCAGGCTCCCCGAAAGAGGTCTTTTTAAAAACTGTTCACTTGCCTGAAATACCTTTGTTCATGTTGTTATTTTTATCCTTTCTGAACCTAAGTATGTTTGTTGAATATGGTAGATGATTGGGTCTGGATTTTAAGCCAACTTGAAATTTTTTTCCTTTTAGTTGCTGATTAGGTCTCCTCACATTTATTTTTATGACTGATGCATTTGTCCTCAATTTGGTGCTTTATTTGCTATATTCCTTTTTTGTAGGGAAGGTCTTCTTCACTCTTTAAAAAAATATATTTTCTGGCATTTAGGAAGGTCTATGTTTGTTTTGACGATGTTTGTAACCTTTGACTATCTCAGTTTTCCGTGGCCTTGGCTTCACAAGCCTCTACAAGTCTGCTCACTCCGTGTTCTTCTCTCCCTGTCAGTGTTGGGTGCCTATGACATCCCAGTCTTCTACCACTTTCGTATTGTGTGTGGGTATATTGCAATCCTGTCTATTCCCTTGCTATAGTTTTTGAAGTTTTTTTGGTTAGATGAAGCCTATTCCCTAGATTTCTGACAGACTTATGCGCACAAGGTTCTTATATCACTGTAAATTCTTGGCCTTTTCCTGTTGGGCCTCATTGATACCAGGAGTGGAATTGATAATATGGGGCTGTAGTAGGAGGATCTTCAGGGGGACAGGAGGCGAGTCCTTCCTAGTCTGGCTTGGTGGTGAGGTAACAACGCCTCTTCCTCTCCTTACAGGACCAAGCCACATGTCTTTCTACGTTCGAACCCACAAAGGGTCAACACTTTCTCAGTGGTCTCTTGGCAATGGCACCCCAGTCACAAGTAAAGGCGGGGACTACTTCGTATTTTACTCCCACGGGCTCCAGGCCTCTGCATGGCAGTTCTGGATTGAAGTACAGGTGAGAATTTCCCAGCTTTGCTGCCGTGACTGGTCAGGCTCCGCGGTGGCATCTGGGATCATTATTCTGCCTTCATAGAGCTGGAGAACTAAACTAATTTTTCTCTACCAGGTCTTGGAAGAACGGCCTGAAGGAATGGTCACCGTGGCCATTGCCGCCCACTACCTTTCTGGGAAAGACAAGAAATCCTCCCAGCTGGATGCTCTGAAGGAGAAGTTCCCAGATTGGACATTTCCCTCTGCTTGGGTGTGCACCTACAAGCTCTTTGTGTTTTAATCTTCTGGATGAGCTCTGAGTATATGCCCAGCAGGACACTCCATGTGACACGGTTTCTCCTGGCGTCACAGGGATGTGTGTGAGTCGGTGATTGCTAAAGAGCACACGTTCAGAGAGCTTAGTGGGCTAACACTCCTCAGGGCCAAGCACCCCAATGGTTATGCTGGGGGTAGCGATGCATGGCCTTTTTGACACTTGAAAATGCCAGTTTCCTGGCACTTAAGCACATGTGGGTACTACCACTGCACACGTAAGTCATTTTATATGACCTTAAGGATAAAAGCCAACAAACCACTTCAATCCCCTTAGGATCATGAACGATGTAGAAAGGTACTGTAAGTTAATGAGACAAATGACATTCCCAATTTAAGCCAAGACCATTTGTTTTGTCAGTGGACGGATCGGTTTTGTCAGACCTCGGGACTGAACCACAGGTATTAGAAGGTGGTTACCGCAGAGGCCCCAGCCCCCAGTGTGGGAACCTGTGCCGAGCTGGGGACTCTTGTCCTTCCCACAAGCGGTCACTGACCAAGAGCCATCTCTGTGATGCTTTCCTGAGTTGCTTTCAGGGCCCAGTCTATATACCTTTTCCCTCTTCCACTTTGCCAATTTAAGAGGAGCATTTGTTTAGCCACATGTCCTGCTGGGGCTGGACGTTTTATAAATATTCATTTAATAGGAGTGTTGTTATCCAAGGTTGATCCTTTGGGGCATAATTTTTTTGATGCACTGACTCCTATGTTTTGTCCAAGTGTGCATCCATCCAGCAGGGCTGGCTTTCCTCAGGCTCCAGGGGGTGCCTGACATGGGAATGAGGCTGCAGTACCTGGAGCCGCTGAGGTGCTTTTCATTCTGCGTGGCTTGGGAGGTGGGTCTCGGCAGGGTCTCTCAGGGCTGTGAGGCTCCGGCAGTGGAAGGGTTTGGGGAGATGAGTGCTTGCTTTTTTCCATTAAGAAATTGAAAAGGTTGAACAGATTAAGCTTAGCAAGCATAGGCCAAAAAGCCACTTAAAAGAAAAGCCATAGTAAAACAGTGGCACCACATGTGCGCCCCAGGAGGAGATCCTTGAAGCTGCTTTTGCTGTGTGTGCAACATGCTTCTGTAATCCTGCTCCGCCCACTGCCTTGTCTGTGACCCCCGACCCTGGCTGTCATGTGAAAGGATTGGGGACCTTGTAGGAACTGTTCCTTACCAGTTTCAAGTGTGTCAAGTACCTGCCCCCCCTCCACCCCCCCCAACCTGTCAGGCCTGAATCTGTCAGGTGGTGAATAAGGACTACAGTGTTGTGGCTTGTATAGAATCAGAGTTGTGGACAAAAAGTAATCTCTAAATGAATTTCAAATGTCCCTGTGGTTAATTTGAGATTTGCCGGGGGGGGCGGGGGGGGGGGGGGTGTGTGTCCTAGGCTGAGGAAGGGCATTTTATAAAGTTACTCATAATTTTTTTTTCCCCCTTTGGGAAGAATGTTCTTGCCTTTCAGTAATGATCATGGTTTTCTTTTTGCCTTCACATTATTTTCCTTTTGTTTTGGTTTTCAGGATGCTCACTCGTCTCAGGGCATGCTTAGTACTGGGGCAGATTGTTTTGGTACCAGAAAGGGCTGAGGAGTTACATCCCTAATATTCCCGCCTCTGAGGCTGGAGTATCTCATCCTTCATAGCTCACTTATAAAAGGGTCTTTTCAAATTCTAACAAATGCAGTTTTTCCTACAGAATTTAAATGTAAATAGCCCAGTATTGAGCATTCAGTGAAAATGTGAAGAACTGTGATTTTGAAGAAATGCTGGAAATTTACAGACTGTTGCATGAAGTATGTGTTTGACATTTTAGCTGATGGCAATGAGCAGGACAGGATGGCTAAGTGTCACCATGAAAGGGTCCCAGCTGCTCACTCAGGAAGCCACAGGAAAAACGCTTGTCTTTACTTCCTTTTCACTGAATTGTTGCCTTATGTTACTGAAATAAACTTTTTAACCTGTTAGTATCTTTAACTGAAAAACCAGATCTATGGTTTGTTCTTCTGTATCCCCATCTTTTAAAGGGTTATTTAGAATCTACAGAGCCTTTTTAAAAAGCATTTTTAATTGCTTTTAAAAGACATAGATGGCTCACGGGGGCAGAAAGGTTATGTGAGCAAAGCGCTCAACAAGGAAACACCGGAAAGCTCTTCGTGGAATGAAATAGTGAATCTCACTTTGTTAAATGTCGAGCTTTTTACAATCCTCTCTATTGGCAAAATCATTGAAGGGCTAATCCAGATGGATCATGGGGGCAGGAAGAGGACATGGTCTTTCCGCTAGTGGTCCACCACTCACTCCTGTCTACCTGCGGGAGTACGGCCTCTCCCCAGAATAGTTCGGTACACCTCTGCATCATGCACCTTGCCTTCTTGTAGGGCCAATAAAGCCAAAATGCATTTAGGCCTCTTTATTTGGAAATTATCTTCATATATTTTGAATATACCTTGAAGTATGTTCATATACATATTTTTATTAATGTACTGATATAATTTTTTAAGTTTGGCTCTATACCATGACCAAGTGGGATTTATTCATGGAATGAAAAGTTGGCTTAACACCTGAAAAATCAATGTAATACACCGTATCAATTGAGTACCTTTATCAGAGTAAGGAAATTCCCGCCTATGAAAAAGTCACAGCTAACATCTATGATGAAGCTTTTATCCCGAAGGCAGGGCCACTTCTACTGAGTACTGTCCTGAGGCTCTAGCCAGGGCAGTCCGGCAAGAGGCATCCAGATTAGAAAGGACAGATTTATTGAGAAAAGACTAAAGAATCCACAAAAAACTTGTTACAGTTAATGAAAGGGAAACATATCAATACATAAGTTAACACTTGTATTTCCATAACAAAACAGGGAATAAGCCTCACAAAAAAGTATAAGATTTTTACACTAGAAACCAACACTGTGAAAGAAATCCCATGTTTGTGGATTGGTTTCATTAATATGGCAGCATTCTCCAAATTGACCCACAAACAACACAACCCCGGCTGGTTTATATGCAAATATTGACAAGCTAATCCTGAAATTCATACGGACATGCAAAGGGCCCATAACAGCCCAAACAGTCTTGGAAAAACAAACTTACAAGTCCCGTGCTCACAACTTCCTACCAAGTAGTAACTGGGACAGTGGGGTATGGATGTTAAGAACAGCGATGGACAGAATACGGCTGACAGTCCACAAATAAATGATTTTGGCAATTCAGGGAGGGGAAGAAAATGAATCTTTTCAGTGAATTGTGGTGGGACAACTGAATAGCACACAAATGAACAAGGTTACAGTCCTCACTTCATACCACACACAAATTTACTCAAAGTGGATTAAAGACCTAAGTAGGAGCTAACACTGTAATAAACAAAAAGCAAAAACTCTTAGAGGAAGACCCAGGCGCCAACCGCCACAACCATGTGTTTAGGCAGTGATTTCTCACATATGCCAGAGTACAAGCAACCAAAGAAAAAGTTGGACTTGACCAAAATGAAAAACGTCCTTACTACAAAGGAGACTGTCCTGAAAGTCACAAGCTCCTGGACTGAAAAAATACTTGCAAATCATATCCAGTAAAGGTCTAGTATTCAGGATGCATGAAGAACTCCTACAAATCTGTGAAAAGGGCAAAGGATATAAAGTTTTCTCCAAAGATACACAAATGGCTAAAAACCGTATGAAAAGACATTAGCCAACCACAAACACGCACACCTGCACCGTGATGACACCGCTTCCTACATAACTCAGATGGCAGTAACTAAGCCACAGCTGGTAACCCGTGCTGATGGGAGAACTCGGAGCCCACCTCCCCTGCAACTGGAAGTGTAGACAATGGCACAGGCACTTTGGGATATGGTTAGGCATTTCCTCAAAACATTAACCAGGTACATGACTGAGCATTTTCACTTCTAGAGAGAACCAAAAACTTCTATCCACGTGAATGTACAGGACAAAGAGCGGTAAGCATCCAGGTGTCCCTCAACTGGTGAATGGACAGAGGCAGTACATCCATAAAGTGGAACATTATCCAGCCTTAAAAAGGAGTAAGTACTAACGTACGAAGATGAACCTTAAAAATGTCCTGCAAAGTAAAAGAAGCCACACAGAAAAAGGCACAGGTCAAGGAAACCAGGGAATCAGACTCGCTTGTAATCCCACCTGTTAGAGACGGGGCCCAGTCTCCTCTGTACTTAGATGGACAATTGTATTTGGTGGAAATCATTTTTATTACATTCTGAACATTCTCCGTGTCCTCAAGATGGATTTCCCTTGCAAGCTTCTACAGTCAGGCATATAGGATCCTGCCAACTCTTGATATTCCTATTCTAAATAAATCTAAATTTATTCTAAATTTTAAATCTGTCTGAATCTGTAGTTACTTCATAAGGAAAATTCTAAGAGGTGGAATTACATAATGAAAAGAGTGTTTCCGTGGCTTTTAATAAATATACTTTTTCTGTTAACCTGAGGTGATGAATAAACAAAGTTCATGTAGTGGTTTTATTGCCCTTTACCAAGTAAAAAAAATACACATTACAGAAGTAGCAGCAATTTTAATTACAAGCAAAGGTCGACTTTACCCCTCAAAATGACTTCTTGTTTTGGTATCAGCAAATAATTTAAACTTCAAATAGTTATACTGAATACTTAAATTCATTGGTTAAAATTATGGCTTCAACAGTTGATATATGTGAACCAAACAAGGCAAAAATATAAATTAGGAAAAAGTAAAATATATAACAAATTACCAAAAAAAAAATTTCTGTAAACCTGCTCATTTTTCTGTCTTGGGGCTGCCCATTTCTATTACCTGAAAAACAAGTGCAGAGCAAAGATTCATTCACGGTGTTAACCACAGGAGTTCGGTTACCTACTGGTGCCCTGCTTTTAAGCGTGCAAGATGAACCCAGCAGCACATTCGGAGATTTGAAAGGATCACAGCTGTTTACAATGGTAAATCATTTTATTGACCGTATATTCACACCAAACACAAAAAGAATGCTAGTTCTCCTCCTAATGGCCTAGGACAGGAGGAGTTTCCGGTTCGTTTCTTGCTGGGCTGCATGTACTCACAAGGGAAACATTTTCGTTCTTAAGATTCAAGGAAAGGTGGTTTAAAACAAAGGCTTAAATAAAGTAGCACCAGAAAGACTAGGTACCATCATCACATCTTTCACCCACTTGGGAGTTCTACTGTGTGAAACTATTGCACTTGTTGTAAAAAGTAAATGATAGTAAATTACCAAATTCAATAATTTAAAACAGTTTGATGAATTCTGAACTAAGCAATTTCAAAATGCTTTTGAGTTTCTCTGCCAGGGAAACCCGGGCTAGGACAACTGTGTCTAGCCATTTACTTTAAAAAGCAAGGGTAGAGGACCAAGTTTTATTTCTAAACTGTAATTGCACTATGAGAAGAGAGGCTTTTTTACATAGTGGTATGAATTTGGTCCACATCAGATACATTGTTATTACAAAAATAAACAAGTTTGTTTTTGTAAAAAATAACATTGCATTCATTTGTTCAAATTGCACAGTACAAACAAGCTATGTAAATTAATACTGATATAAGATAACTGGAAGTACATACAGTGGGTACATGTTTAGTCTGAAGCAATTAAGGAGTATGCAGATAGGTTTTCATAATGTATGAAAACTAAAAATTTAAGTCATATCTAGAAATACATAAAATATTTTAAAAGTTACAATGAAGAATGCATTCTTCACATAGTAATTTTTAGTAGCCGTGATAATACAGGATTCAGCAGTCTATTTACATAAAGGTCCATTTTTATTCAATTTACAAAAGCAATAAATAAGAAACTACATTAATTTGCACAAAACCTGTGTCATTTCATGATCAGTGTGACCATTTCTGTTACTGTATGACCAAGCCAATAAACCTGCTTTTTTCTATGAAGACTGCTCCTATTTGGAAAGAAGAGCAAGCCCGGTTTCTATTCCAAGAGTGAGTATAGCCATGCAGAATCCAGCATAAAACCTTACAAATTATAATATAAGCCCTAAAAATATGAACAGTGCCTTTGAGTATATTTACACAAGAGTATTCACAAAAAGATACAGTTCTCTGATAAAAAATAGTTTAGTGGTATCTAACAGCATAATTGGTAAGACCCCCAGACTTCTGCCCACACTGATCCAGCAGGCATCAAGCTTGCTAAATAACGCAGGCAGGCTGACTCACAGGTAAACAGCTTCCATCAAGTCAGGACTGGGATTTAATGGGCTAAAAAAGCCAAGGAGCATGTCTCCATCACAACAGCCACATGTTGTGCCAGGGCAGGCATCTGCTCAGGAGGCCCAATTAGGGAGTCCAGTGCTCTCGATCCAAAGGGCCATACCGGTAGCTCAAGTACCTGATGAGCTACAGCAAGCACCTTAGCATTTATTTTTAAAAAGCAATCTGGACACACGCTGAACCAGAAAACATGTAAGAAGCTAGAAGTAGTGAAAAAGTAGGCTCATCTAGGGCAAAACAATCCCTATGGTTTAGGAGCTACCATTCTTTAAGAATAAAACCAAAATATTCTCATGTACAACTGTACAATACTCTTTATTTCCACCGCAGCTTAAAAAATTTTTTTATGAAAAATGATTTGATCTCACATTTTTATGGAGTCAGAGATTTCTTAGAGAGAAAGAGTTAAAATTTAATAATACCTTACCAGAGTCTCTGAGTTCTCTCCCTGGTTAAATCGTCCAACTAGGTCACAGTGTCCTCAGTTGTACGCTGCCGCTAATTAATACTGCCCGTGGTGATGGCATGCCACTGTTGTTAGGACACAGAACAGTCGTAAGTCCCATCCTGAAAAGATTCCTCCTCCTCTGCTAGGGCTGTGTCGTCCTCTTTCCGGCTGACCAGACTGCTCCCTCCGACCTCGCCCTGGGGGATGCTTCCATGGCCCGAGGAACCCCGGCTCTCCTCTGCCCGGGCACTGGTGTGTTCAGGAGTCTTACCCACAGTTATTGGCTGGAAGGCTTCAGGCTGGACTTGCTCCTCTGTTAGATCACTGAGCTTCTGTACTTGTGGCTTAATGGTGTTTAAAAATGGCTTATATCCAGGACTAAATAGAGGGGAAAGGAAATTAGCTTTTTATTGCCCCATTCAAAATGTTCCACACTGTTCTGGATTAACTGCTACTCAACACAGACATAGTGAGGTCTCCATGCTAGATGATGTGGGGAGGAGAGGGGGCACAGAATCAGAAGGAAAGGCTTCCTAGGATCCTGGCCAGGACAGTGGTTCCACTCCTGATGTGCACTGTAGGTCTTACATTTCTGAGCTCTAGGAGCAAGGACTGACATTCTTTGTCCAATGGTATTAGAATTAAAAAACCTTCACAGAGTAAATCTTTACTGAGTGAATTTGGCAACTGAGGAAAAAACTAGATCCAAGTAAGGGAAAACCCAAATCCACACATGATTGGTGACAAAGGGCTAGAACCCAAGGCTCTTCACTTCTATCTAAGTAACTCTTACTTTGGGCTTGCTGGTAACTGCTATGGACTGTTAAATTCACACATGCCTAAAGTTTTTAATCTTTTCAAGCAGATATTTTCAGGTTATTATTACCAGCAATTCCACAGAACTACAGACCTCAAGTTCCAGTCTAATTCTAAGATCATCTGTACTGTGTTCATTTACCTATATGGCCAGACATAGGATGAGGACTAAAGAGAGAAGAAGGGAACATGCGAGAGCATTTTTATTTCTACCAACCTAAAAAATCTCCAGAGAAGTGAACCAGAACTAAACCTTCCTGAGAAAGGATAGGACTTGGCTGAGGATGGCCTAGGTACCAAGGTCACAAGCCTAAGGAGCTGTGCGCTTACCAATCTGTAGAGGCCCATCGGTCTACAGCATGCAGCCCCGTCCTTATGTTCCGTAACATCTCTCCATCTACCTCTGAAGACTGGGTGATCACTAAAATCTGGTTGATTATTGAGGATTCTCTAAGAATCAGGCCTATGACAATGCACCAGTCCAGACATCCCGCCTCCATGAAGATGTGTAGCAAGTATCTGTATGTAAGCAGAAACAGAACAAGCGACACTAAGAAGGCGCTAGCGCTGCAGAGAAGGCCAGTCATTATCAGGAACGTAGTCCCTGTTCCCTATTTGCCAAAATATCCTGAGGAGGCATCCTGTACTTCCAGGATGCTGAGGAACTCACCGAAGCTGGACTTGGGACTTGTGAGGCCCCTTACTCGCCAACTCCATGGAGATGTGCTCCAGCTCTGACGGAGTCAGACTGAGCGTAGAGAAGTTTTCATCCACCATTGTCCAGTCTCCGTCCACCACGGAGCTACTTTCTGTCAAGTCAGTGGCTGAACCAATACTGCACTCGTCACCTGATGAAGATGTGCCACAAGTTACCGACTAGCTTCATGTAGAAAATATGCTTCATTTTAACTATTAGCCGCTTCTCACATGTTGATTTCGGCTCAGAATTTTGAAACCCTAACATTATATCAACTGATAAAATTCCCATGTTACATTCACAGTTGTAACTATTTAAAAAAAATCATTAGAGAGAGAATCAGACATTATGTGCCTTTGGACGGAAAAACACACTACCTATGTAGTAGTTTTGCCTGCCTTCAAAAAAATCTAGCTAGAATTTGATGAGGTCTTTATTTTTTTTTTTAAGATTTTATTTATTCAAGAGAGAAAGGCAGAGACACAGGCAAAGGGAGAAGCAGGCTCCCTGTAGGGAGCCTGATGCAGGACTCCATCCCAGGACCCCTGGGATCATAACCTGAGCCAAAGGCAGACGCCCAACCACAGAGCCACCCAGGTGCCCCTGATCTGGTCTTTAAATTCAATTACTAATTTACAACAAATACAGAAGTGTTAAACCATGAAGATGCAATCACCAAAATCCACATTTTGAGAAAATCATGGAGGCAAGTCTCATCCATGACTAAACTGCAAGGGGTACCAAAAAAAAGAAAAAGATGGGGTAGGGGACATCTTGGTTGGCCCAGCTGGTTAAGCATCTCACTCAGTTTTGGCTCATGTTGTGATCCTGAGGTCATGAGATCAAGCCCTGTGTTGGGCCCTACTCTCAGCACAAAGTCTGCTTGAGACTTTCTTTTCTCTTCCTCTTGCTCCTTCCTCCCCTCCACGTGCTAAAATAAATAAATCTTAAAAAAAAAAAAAAAAAAAAGATGGGAGGTGACCAATCATTTTTTTGAAGATGACAATGTGTGAACTTTATCTGAATCTTGGTCCTAACCATAAAAAAATTTATGACACTATGAAACAACTGGAATTTGAATACTTACTGGATATTTGATATATCAAGGAATTACTGTTAAATTTTTAGAGTGATATAAATGGAGTTACAGAGTTGTTTTTTTAAGAGCCCTTTTAAAGATACATACTGAAATATTCACAGATAAAACATAGGTCTTGGATTTGGTTCAATAATATAGGAAAGGATCACATAAATTTGGTCATGAGTTGGTAAATAAGTAGCTAAATGAGTAAATGAGTAGCTAAAGCTACTCATAAGTAAATGAGTAGCTAAAGCTAGGTAACAGATACATGGGGGGGTAGGAGCAAGGGTTCCATGCTACTATTATCTCTAATTTTTAAGTATATTGGAAATGATTTCTTTAAATAGAGTTTTCTTTAAAAAAAAAAATAAAAAAGGCAGTGACATTACCTTGTAGCTCTTAGGATGGCTACTATAAAAACAAAACAAAACAAAACAAAAAACCCAGCTTGTAAATGTTGGCAGTATGTCAAGAAACTGGAACCCTTTGTCAATGTTGGTAGATTGATAGCTCCTCAAAAAATTAAAGAATAACCCTATGATCTTGCATTTCCACTTTTGGGTATATACCCAAAAGAATTGAGAGCAGCATCTTGAAAAGCTATCTGAACTCCCCTGTTTGCTGCAGCATTATTCACAGTAAACAAAGGTAGAAGCAACCAAATGTTCATCAATGGGGGACAGATGGATAAACAAAATGTGATATATATACACACACAATGGAATACCATTCAGCTTTCAACAGGAGGTAAATTCCCACACATGCTGCAACAGGCATCAACTCTGAGAACATGAGTTCTGTGAAATAAGCTTGAGTCACAGAAAGACAAATACTGTATGATTCCACTTATATGAGGTTCTCCAGTAGTCCAATTCATAGAGACAGGAAACAGAACAGTGGCTGCGAGGACTGGGGAGGGTGGATGGGGGAGCTCTTAATTTTAGCTCAGCATACATAATTTTAGCTCAGCAAGACAGAGTTCTGGAGGTGGGCTGCACAGCAATGTGAATGTACTGGACCCTACTGAACTTGACACTTAAAAATGGTTAGGATGGTCCATATTATGTATATCTTCCACAATTTAAACAAAACTGATGGCAGCTATAAGCTTCTCCATGTAGCAGCAGTTCCAGAAACAGCGATGAGAGACTGAAAATCCAACCCCGAGCAAGAGCTCAGCCAGGAAGGAAACTACAGACAAGTAGACTAACTGCTTCTTCCACTCCTGTAACTGCCGAAGCCTCAGCACCATGAACCACCATAAAGCTCTTCACCAGTGACTCCACTAATACTGTGAGAGCAGAGACTGGCTCTCAGTTTTTGGTAGAGGGCCAGAAAGTAATCTAGGCTTTGAAGACTAAGAGGCAAAAGGAAGAATATTATGCACGAACTTACAAGAGGAAAGGAAAATCCTATAAATTAATAAAACAAGAAACAGAAGAAATTAAGTACCATTTTTTTATGATCCATGTGTACTAATGAGAAGAATGGTATTCTTTCCACAGAGATAAGTTTGCTTACTTCAAGTTCAGTTAGTGTTTCTGTATCTTCAAAATCAAGTGCGAAGTTTCATCTATCATCACTGGTCTGTAGTGAGATTTTAACCTATTTCGTTCATGTAAATACAGCGAAGTCTAGTTAAGGCCAGTGTGGCCTTGTTCTAGAAACTATCCACCTCTCTAGCAGATTCTAATGACTAATCCTCGAGGACATTATCTTGAAAGACTGAAGCTCTATTTCTGAAGTGCTAGAGCACAAGAACCTCCAAAGGAACTAAGAAAAAGCTAGGATTTAAAATGACATTTACCTTTATTAGATAAAGGTGACAGGAAGGCGTCTTGCATCTGTGGTCCATGTGACGAGGCCGTGTCAATCTCATGATGGGTGGGGCCGATGTTGCCAAGCCAGCTCTGACTTCGTTGTACATTAGAGACACCCGTGTCTATCTCAAGGTTTAAAAAAGGGTCTGCTGATTGGGACTTTAACAGCTGCTCTCCTACTGCAAAGGCAGGCCCCAAAACAAGAAAGTGGGAATTCAAAAGATGCACGCACCAGTGTTCCCAACTCAGTCATTTCAGCTTCTTTCCCCACTACCCATGGACACTGTAAGTTCAAAGCCAGTGAAACCGCATTATCCCCCCACAAACCAGGCAATCCGGGCTGGAACCAAGGGGATGCCTGTGTAATACCATCTGACAGTCAACATACATCATCAGGTCTCTTATGAGCACTAAACAGAATTTATTCTGTTCATCTTTTAAGTGTTTTTCCTTGGTTCTTATGAGATGAAGTTTCCAAATGCCACAATAAATTAGGTGTTTGTTTGTATTTTCATAATAGTCATGAGAACAGTCTTCTTTCAAAGACCTGGACTAAAAATCTTTAATTTTTCTTTCATCAAAATAGTTTCACTTTGTCTTCTCCTAGATTAGAAGATGGCTCAAACTCTCAAAGATGCATTCTTACCACTTCTCTGGAATGTCCTATCAGATAAATCACAACTTAGCTTACTCTGAATTCTATGACTAACCAATTTCAAAACTTCCCACAAGAGCAGTGTGGTAGCTCCTCTATTCAGCCAACTTTCACCTTGTTGATAATCTGAGATTGAATGAGACAAGCCCACATTACCTGTTCGGTATCTTCCATTCTTGAAAGGAGAGCTGAGAGAGGAGGCTGGGATGATGGGCAGAGGCCACAGGAAATCTTTGTGGAGTCTCTTCAGAGCCAGCACAAAGTTGTCCACCCGTGCGGCCCGCGTGCGCTCCTTGCACAGCCAACTAATTAGCTCAAAGCCCAGCTGGGCGGCAAAGCAGCCGAGGTCCTTCAGCCGGACTTCTTCCAGGAGACGCCGAGCATGTCTCCAGAGCATCATATCAATATACATGTTCTCAGCACAGTCACTGTCTTTGCTCCACCTGTAAGGAGGAGCACAAGAAAGCTACAGAAAGTGTTCCTGGATGACTTCACACAGTTGTACGCAGCAGCTCTGATAATGCTGAGGAGGAGGTAAGAGGCCCAAGATGGAGTCTGGACTGAATGAAGACAGAGCACCTGGACTTTCCTCCTTAAGATACCATGAGCTGCTGAACAATACCTAGAACACGGCAGGCTCTTAGAACATACTCATAGAACGGAAATATGGAAGAGGAAAAGAAAGGAGATGGACAAAGCCAAACCAGTAGGAGGGTGGTGACTGGCTGAAGGTAAAAAAGGGAGCAAATAATGCTGTATCTGAAGAGCCCAGTGAAAAGAGGTGAGGAGATCAAATCAAAGAAACTGAAAAGAGAGACATAAAGTGAAATGAAGTCTGTCCATGGGAGTGGGAGGTAAGGACACAGAAACATACAACTGATGCTTAAAAAGTTTTTAACTTGGCTGTACATAGTCTACCATCCCTTACCCATATGGGCTGCTGTGGCCTGACTGGTTTGGGAACTGGGTGATGTGGTGCCTTCAGTGAGTGCCAGATGACTGTCTGGATTCAAATCTTGGCTCTGCCACTCACTACTTGTGAGCTTACTTTCTGGGCTTCTATTTCTTCACCCACAGCACGTGAGTAACAACAGTGTCTACCCTTACAGGTTGGTAAGGATGAAAAGACATACATGTGTAAATACTTAGAGCCATGCCTGACACATACTGAGCATTTAATATGTATCAGCCAGTAATTACGTTCTTCGAGGGTAAGGCTGAGAAGCTGCTGCTTGCCTGGCAATCATAACATCTCGTGGTTGCATCTAACTTGTATACAGCCCATGACTGTGTGTGGAGATGTTGAGAGTAAGGGTGGTATAAATGGCTATGATAAGAAATAGTAGTCAAATATCACGATAGGAAATGTTCAGTAAGTTCTCACTATGTATCAAGCACTGTCCTAACAACGAACACAGTATAAAAGAAAGGATTAGGGGAGAGAAAAGACAAGAGAGAACATGTAACAAAACAGAGAAAGGACCACAGGGACCTCACAAACCAGAGGAAATTCTATTTTATGTTTAGTATGGGCTCATAGTAACTGCCCAGGAGACAATAACCCATCTGTGGGTGATGTAGGCTTCTGTCTTCAAGACACACTTCCTCTTGGCTCTCCCACTGTTTAAAGACTTCTCCAGTCAAGAGAGTCACAGGACAGTCAAGTACATGGGGACTAAATTTTATGTTTTTGTCATGAGGTAGAGCTGGAAAGAAAGGTAAAACTATGGACTATAAGAAAGCTTTTGGATTATGTGCAGATTTAATTATCTTCCTTTTTATTCTGGTCCTCTACTATCAGGGTAACTTGAAATTAGCTACCTTCAGAATGGGTACACAAGACCTACTCTAGGACAAGGGACAGAAACTCTTCAAAGAGTAACACAGTGAACTTTGGAGGACAGAAGAAGGGAAGCATTTTGTGTGATCTCCAAGCTTTTTGGAAATGGAAAAATGAATTGCCTTTGATCAAATGACTGTTCATAAGATCCAATTTAACAAACTGCCCTGAAATGCAAGTGTCACAGAATGCCCTAAAAGCAGGAATGGCTCATTATTCTTTTACCTTTTTCCAGAAGGACCAGATGGCATACTCAGTGTTTTCTGTAAGCTGAATTTACTAGCAGGAACATTTTCAGCTGACTGGGATAAACTGATGCTTCGATTCCTGAAGAACTCAAATCCACCACTTGAACTGGGTTCCTAAGATTACACATGATGTGTGGTATAGTTAGAGAAGATGCCATGCAGGTGGATGGCCTAGAGAGGCTGTGCAATTCTGCAACCAACCTGAGCTGTAGGCGTGGATGGAGGGGTCTCTGATTCTCCAGAGCCAATGGCTTTAAGGAATCGAATCATGTGTCGACACAGGTCCCATTTGCCTTGTTCCAGGGCTGTGTTGAATAGAAGGGTGGCATGTTGCCTACTAACTGCTGGGACTTCCATATTCTACAGAAACAACCAAAGACAAGCATTCCTTTTATACGGTGATTTGCGAAGCATGAGAAATTCTTTATCTCTATGATTTCTATACCAAAGAAGGAATGCAGCTACACCTCTATAGGGGAATGTTTAATAGTAAGAATAAAAGGATCAATAAAAAGTATCATGCAAGGAAAACACTCTGCTGGTGTACTATAAATTAGGATTTTCTGAACTGCTACACTTCAGATACCTTGATTAAACCTGACCCATATTCTCTCTTTCCTGGTTCCCAGCAACTCTGCAAAGTGGTTATGCCATTCCTATTTTACAGATGAGGAAACAGAGTTCAGTCACTTACTGAAGACCAGCAGAAAAGCAAGAACACAAATCTAGTTTTGCCGGGCTCCAAAAGGCTCAGGTCTGCCTCCTGTGTGTTTTTTGTGGCTGTGATGAAAGTATTCCTGGCTCTGGGCAACAGGAGGTAGAACTGCTACACAAAGAGTCCTAATTCTTTCACAAACTTAATCACATCGCTGGCCTTGGCCTTCAGGCGAAAGGCACCTGGTAGTATAAGTTAAACTTTAATTATGATCTATTGATCCACAGCAATGCTGGAATTGATACAGAGACAGTGTCCAGTCTCACTGCTGGGCAGATCACTTAAAGTCTAAGGAGTGACCTAAAACAAAAAACAGCAGCATGTATTTTGTTTCTATTTTTATCATTCTGTGGCTTTTTTAGACTAGCCAAGGAATCACAGACTTTCAGGGCCACTCCACTCCGCCTTGGCTTGACTACTTCCTCTGGTTTCCATCAGCTGTCTTGAAGTTTATAAGCTGACAAGAAGTGTGATTTGACAGAGTTTAACCCAGTCTATGGCTATCTTCTTATATTAATGAAAACAACTTTGCAGTCATTTGAAAGAACCGCCAAGTGCAGCCTACCACATCTGTATCAGACTGATAGGAACAACAACTATCAAGCCCTTTTGTCAAATACATAATGACACAAATTTTCAGGAGTCTCAAAGAACCGTGTGCTGTGAGAGAGATCACTGTGGCAGGCCCGAGTTTTGTCAGCTTGCAATGGGGACCCCACCATCAGGAGTTCTGCTAGGATGACCCAGGCTTTACCCAGAGCCCCTTGGCACTTGTGCATTAGGAGGAGACAAATCTATCACTGTGAGAGACTCGGACAGAGAGTTCAAATTAGCTATTAGCTCAAACCTACTAATATTCAAAATAATTCTGTATTACTGCATGTCCTATGCAATATGTTCATTTTATTGTATGTATTATACTACACAGAATAGAAACCCAGACTGTACGGATCCTTTGAACACAATCACAGTGCCAACACAAGACAGAGTCCCCGCCTCTCAGTTTAAGCTCATTAATTTCTGCACCTTCTTAAGAAGAGAACTGTTACCTGTAAGATAATAAGGTAAGAGGCAGCTGTGTCCAAATCCTGAGCCATCAAGCATTCCTCAAACAAGTCCTTGGGGTTTCCAACAGCTGCAAAAAGGTAATTCCACAGGGCATATTCAGTCTTCCGTGCACAGTGAACAACCGTCTGCAGGAAGAGGGGGAACTCGGTGATAAATTTCGCCACAGTGGGAAGCAGAGGGTCGGGAATGGGTTCCCGTGAGGTAGCTTCTTCTTCCAGCACTTCGTGGAGCATGAGCTCCAGCACATGAGGGAAGTAAGGGAGAGTGGCACAGGACTGGGCTAAGAGCAAGGCCTGCTCCCCAAGGTTCCTGACCAGCAGCTGACGTAGAATGTGGTGGAGGTAGATCTGAGAGGTTCTCTCCACAACACAGTAAGGGAACAGCACCTCCAGCTGCTCCCGAGCACTGTTCCGAGCGTACAGAGAATCATAGAGTAAAGTGTCATTGACAGCACCAAGGACTAATGCGTCTTCAAACAGAACAGCCAGGGGGTAAATATTGATGTGGAAAGGCAGCATGATCCGCTGGGACAAGAAGGAGTGGGGTTTGCGGTGATCCCTTGGGAAGAGAGGCAGCCAGACTTTCATGCCTGCCCCTCCACAGCTCAGCCAGAGAGCTTCCAGAAGGTGACGCTTTTGTTTATTTGCTCGACACGTCGTCCAGACATTTTCAACAGACTGGGCCAGTACAACGGGAGGACAAAACGGCAACTGGAGAAGCAAAGACAAGGAGCAGTTGTTTTTCCTATTAAATCTGTATATTCTGAAGTTCCTCTGCATTAATCTCTTAAGTCTTTCAAAATGATAGCACAACTTCTTTTGAGAAAGTTAGGGGACTCTATAATTAGAGTTAAGACTCTGCCTTTCAAAGTATGTGTATTTACATCTAAAAACAAGACAAAACAAAAAAACCCACAAACTTCACCAACCTATCCTACTTTCCCATTAGAATTAGCAAATAATAATGCCCAAGCAATAACACCTGAAGTATGGAACATTGTATGATTGTTTCAGGATGTTCTTACCCTTCACAGTCTTATACCTGGAGGCTTAAAGACTAATATATACTTTTCCAGTTTCCAAGTCACAAGATAATACTCTCCTCTTAAATTCTTTTATTCCTTTATCTTTAATGGTCTACACGACTTGAATTTTACTCACCAGTTTCCTTTGGTTAGGGTTACTGTCCTTCTCCCGGATCTGAGGGCCCGATCTGTCCCTCTGCATCATGATAAGCTGTCCTGCAAGATTGAGCATTATGCTCTCTGCATCACGAGCCTGAAAGAAAAATTGGATTTAAGCAAATATATATGTTTTCAGCATTTCCTCCCAAATCCATATGGTTTACAGGTGAGACCACCAACAATATTTACTGTGTACCACGTACAGCCATTCTGTCAGGTGATGTGGAGAACAAGCTGCTTTCTGGCTAGGGTAGAACATGCTTTACCACAATGCAATGAATGAGCAGTACAAGTGAACAAACGATTGAGGGCAGAGCTGAATTATCCTGATAAAACTAGGAGAACTTCAGAAGTCATAAAAATGAGAGATCCCTTCAGTGACCTGCTGGCATAGCTACAGAAGCTTAAAGGGTGAGGTGGGCCTCCAAGGATTAGGACATATAGGAGGAAGGAAAAGGGTGGGTTCTCCAGCTGAAGACCATCAGTGTAAATGATACTGAGAGGAACATTTCTTCTGGGAAAGTGTGAACGATCAGACTAGATTAAGACTATCATGAGAGAAATGCTGGATGGTAACAGACCTTCAATGAGAGACTGGAAAGACAGGTTTAAAAGGGGGGGGGGAGGAAATAAGCTACTACTTATGGTTCCTGAATAAGGAAGTCATTAAAAATTCTGAGTTATTCAGAATGGCTTACTCAGGAGAGGCAGACATCACAGGTGTTGACTTCAGGCATGAGTGAAATAATCTGTCTTTTCATTATGGAAAATTACACCCAAATCCTAAAGTAGAGAGCCTAACATGACTCCCCATTAAACCCTCTCAACCTGGCTCAACATGGCAGAGCACTGTTTTAAAGTGAATCTCAGATAGGAAGTCTTTTGTCACTTGTAAAGAAGAAGAGCATCTGGATTTACAAAAACAAAAACACAACTGACAGGTGCCTGAGTCAAGAGAGGCATGAAGAGAAGTGAACTGAAGGTGATTTTGGAGTACTGCCTTTACCCAGGCTGGGTGCTAGAGAAGGTGGGGTTACCACTGACAAGTTACAGGAGAAGTTAAGGAAAACTAAGCAGTTCTATTTCACTGCTCGCTGTATTTGAAAGTCTTAAGACTTTCACGTAAAAACATTGAGAGAGAGGACTAAAGACGAACATGCCAGAATCAAAGTGAGGTTGGGAAGCTGAAGGAAACAGACGTGCTTTCTGAAGCAACGTCTGCAGGGCCAAAGGCGAGCTTCTGAAGGCACAAAGGGCATCAGCAGAGCAGACTGTCACATAAACTGAGGAGGAAAGAATGATTACTCAGAAGCTGCGGGAAGGTGTTGCAGTGTGAGGCTTGCTGACAGGCTGAATTTATTAAGCTGTCATCATTATTCAGGGTTCAGTCAGGAAAACAGCAGCCATCCTACACATTCTGTTTGCAAATCACTTACACAAAATGCTCTTCTGGACTGCCCTGCAGAAACCATTAGAACTGTATATAAGAAATGGCAAGAGGGTCCCAAAGATTCATGGATCTTACCATTCATTTTTGTGTTAGACCATATCCAGGGAGGTAATAAGGGTAATAAAATTTAAAAAGAGAAAGAAAAAGATAAAAATCACAAAATCTCCAAGCAACTGTCATAAAGCCCAAGAACTTTACTTGGATAGAAGTCTTTGGTTCCCCAGTTAGCATATAATGACATGAAAAGTAAAGATCTACCTCCCCACAGCACATGAGAAACAACATAGAACTTTGAGGTAGAAGATGAAGAATGGGAATAATACACTGTGTGGTAACTAAGAACTGGATGGCACAGGTCAGAGAAAACATGAACATGCAAACTGAGAGTCAGAACAGAGTGCCTGGGGTCTGGTGCAGAGACACTCCACAACACCCTTCCAGTGACTTTCAGAGCAGCTCACTCAGGTCACTGCAGCAAGGACTTGGGGTACAATAACCACTGGCAGGTGTGAAAATGGGGAATTTCGCTACATTTGATGCGATCTCTCATTACACAAACAAACCCACTTCTCTTTCCTTCAGTTGCATCCATGCATTCAACACTTTCCATCAGGACTACAGCATGGAGAACAGGGGAGTTCCACAGCACCTTCCAGCATTTTTTTTTTTTTTTAAGATTTTAATTATTTATTAGAGACGGGGGCAGGGGCAGAGAGAGAGAGAGAGAGAGAGAGAGAGAGAGAGGCAGAGACACAGGCAGAGGGAGAAGCAGGCTCCATGCAGGGAGCCTGACGTGGGACTCAATCCCAGGTCTCCAGGATCATGCCCTGGGCTGAAGGCAGCATTAAACTGCTAAGCCACCGGGGCTGCCCCCCCTTCCAACATTTTTAATGAGCTTTTCAAAAACTTAAAAGCAGGGACTGCCTATATCCCCAAAATGCTAAATTTCAAAGAATCAAACATACCTTCTCTAAGAAAATCCCTAGTAGATGATTTTTTTTTTTAGATGATTCTTATTACAAGTTGCAGAGACAAGGCACCCAGTCTCATAAGGGAGGCCATCTTACTGTTAAACAGTTTCCATTCTTAAGGTTTTTAAAAAAACCTTTATGAAATCAAGACTTGCCTTGCTGTAGCAATCATGGATGGTCTTCCCTCAGTGCAAGACGCCATCCATTTATTTATTACATAAATTATGGTTTGTTTCCCTCTCTGATTTCATCTTATTTTTCCCTCCCTTCCCCTATGTTCCTGTTTTGTTTCTTAAATTCCACATGAGTGAAATCATATATTTGTCTTTCTCTGACTTATTTCGATCAACATAATATTCTCTAGTTCCATCCACGTTGTTGCAAATGGTAAAATTTCGTTCTTTTTGATGGTTGAGAAATACTCAATTGTTTATGTGTATGTATGCATATATGTACATATACAAACACATATATATGTATACACACACACCCCCACCTCTTCTCTATCCATTCATCAATTGATGAACATCTGAGCTCTTTCCCTATTTTACCTAGTGTGGATATTGCTGCTATGAACACTGGGGTGCACTTGCCCCTTTGAATCTGTATGTTTCTATCCTTTGGATAAATACCTAGTAATGCAATTGCTGGGTCACAGGGTAGGTCTATTTTTAACTTTTTGAGGAACCGCCATACTGTTTTCCAGAGTGGCTGCACCAGTTTGCATTCCCACCAACATCTGTTGTTTCCTGTGTTGTTAATTTTAGCCATTCTGACGGGTGGGTGGTATCTCATTGTGATATTGATCCGTATTTCCCTGATGTCGAATGATGCGCAGCATCTTTTCTTGTGTCAGCCATATAGATGTCTTCTTTGGAGAAGTGTTTATTCATATCTTTTGCCCATTTCTTAACTGCATTATTTGTTTTTTGGGTATTGGGTTGAAGTTCTTTAGAGATTTTAGATACTCTTTATCCAATATGTCATTTGCAAATACCTTTTTTGTTCCATTGGCTACCTTTTAGCTTTGTTGTTTCCTTTGCTGTGTGGAAGATTTATCATCTTGATGAAGTCCCAATAGTTCATTTTTGCTTTTGTTTCCTGTGCCTTAAGGATGTGTCTAGCAAAAAGTTGCTACAGTCAAGGTCTAAGAGGTTGCTGCCTGCTTTCCCCTCTAGGATTTTGATGGATTCCTGTCTCACACTCAGGGCTTTCATTCATTTTGAATTCATTTTCATGTATGGTTTAAGAAAGTAGTCTAGTTTCATTATTCTATATGTGGCTGTACTATTTTCCCAACATCATTTGTTAAAGAGACTGTCTTTTCCACTTTTTAAAAAATTTTTTTGAAAGATTTTATTTATTTATTCATGAGAGACACACAGAGAGAGAGCAGGAATACAGGCAGAGGGAGAAGCAGGCTCCCTCTGGGGAGCCTGATGCAGAACTCGATCCCAGACCCCGGGAGCTAAAGGCAGATGGTCAACCACTAAGCCACCCAGGTGTCCCGAGACTGTCTTTTTTCCATTGGATATTCTGTCCTATTTTCTTGAAGATTAGTTGACCACACAGTTTTGGGTTCATTTCTGGGTTCTCTATTCTGTTCCACTGATCTATGTGTCTTTGTGCCAGCACCGCATTGTCTTAATGATTACAGCTTTGTAATAGGGCTTGAGGTCCATAATTGTGATGCCTCCCACTTTGTTTTTCTTTTTCAACATTACTTTGGCTATTCGGAGTCTTTTCTGGTTCCATACAAATTTTAGGATTGTTTGTTCCAGCTCTGTGAAAAATGCTGGTGTTATTTTGATAAGAATTGCAATGAATGAGTAGATTGCTTTAGGTAGTATAGGCATTTTAACAATATTTGTTCTTCTAATCCAAGAGAATTGAATGTTTTTCCATTTGTGTCCTCTTCAGTTTCTTTCATAAGCGTTCTATAGTTTTTAGCATACATATCTTTTACCTCTTCGATTAGGTTTATTCCTAGGTATCTTAGGATTTTTGGTGCTAATGTAAACGGGATCGATTCCTTGATTTCTCTTTCTGCTGCTTCACTATCGGTGTACAGAAATGCAACAGATTTCTCTACATTGATTTTTATATCCTGTGACTCTGCTGAATTCCTGTATAAATTCTAGCAATTTTTTGGTGGACTCTTGGGTTTCCTACATTGAGTGTTACTGAAGTCCTAGCCTCAGCAATTAGACAACAAAAAGAAATAAAAGGCATCCAAATCGGCAAGGAAGAAGTCAAACCACCACTCTTCACAGTCAACTTACTTCTTAATCTGCTCTTTACCACATTTGCTCTCTCCTCTTTGTGAAAGGCTTTTACTTTTTAAATCCCAGTATAGTTAACATGTAGTATTATATTAGTTTCAGGTGGTGTACAATACAGTGATTCAACACTTCCATACAACACTTGGTACTCATCTTAAGTGCATTCCTTCATCCCCATCACATATTTCCCCCACCCCCACGCCCACTCACCTCCCCACTGGTGACCATCAGTTTGTTCTCTACAGTTAGAGTCTGTTTCTTGATTTGTCTTTTTCCTTTACCCATTTGTTTGGTTTCTTAAATTCTACATATGAATGAAATCATATGGTATTTGTCTTTCTCTGGCTTATTTCACTTAGGATTATACTCTCTAGATCCATCCATGTCATTGCAAATGAAAATATTTCATTCTTTTTATTTTTAAAGATTTTATTGATCTGAGTGAGCGCAAATGAACATGACGTGGGGAGGGGCAGGCAGAGAAGGGAAAGCAGACACTCACTGAGCAGGGAGCCTGACATGGGACTCGATCCCAGAACCCTGGGATCAGGACCTAAGCCAAAGACAGATGCTTAACTGTCCGAGCCACCCAGGCGCCCCATTTGTAATATTCCACATGTATATATACCACATATTTATCCATTCATCTATCAATGGATACTTGGGCTGTTTCTCTAATTTGGCTATTGTAAACAATGCTGCAATAAATATAGGGGTGTAGGTGTCCCTCTGAATTAAGTGTTTTCGTATTTTGGGGGGTAAGTACCCAGTACTGTGATTACTGATCAGTGGATAGTTCTATCTTTAACTTTTTGAAGAACCTCCATCCTGTCTTCCACAGTGGCATGCTCACCAGCAGTACAAGAGGGTTCTTTTTTCTCCATATTTTTGCCAAAATTTGCTGTTTGTGTTTTAGCCATTCAGGTGTGAGGTGGTATCTCACTGTAGTTTTGATTTGCATTTCCCTGATGATGAGTGATGTTGAGCATTTTTCACATGTCTACTTGAAAGGACCTCTTAAAATGCATTACCCAGTACTACTGATGCCACTGACTGCCTACTGTATCTGGGATATACAGGAGACCCTTTATTTTCCCTAATATGAAAACTTCAAACATGAAAGAGAAAACTTCAAAGTAGAGAGAATAGTACAATAAGCCCTCATATCCCCATCAATCAAATTCACAATTATTCAAGGTTTTGCCACATTTGCTCCATCTTTCCCTTTTTTCATTTATTTTGCTGAAGTATTTTCTTATTTTTTTTAAAGATTTATTTTTAAGAGTCACCTGCCCCACTGACTAAGCCAGCCAGGTGTCCCTACCAAAGTATTTTAAAGGAAGATACTGTGCCATTTTACCTCTATACTATGCAACCCTAAAGTCCATGGATATTTGCTTACATAATCACAATGCCAGTACCATATCTAATAAGATCTACAGTTATTCCTTAATGTTACCTCTCAGTGCGTATCCAGTATCTCTAATTGCTTTAAAAGTGTCTTTTTATAGCCAGTTTGAATCAGGATACAAATGAACTTAAACACTGCATTTAGTTGTTATGCCTCTAAAGAATTATTTATAAGTCTCCCCTTATTTTTCTTGCAAACCCCCACATTACTGACTTGTAGCTGTCCTACAGAATGTTGTATACTCTGCTTCCTTGTGGTGTTACACTAAACCTCTACCCCTGTATTTCCTATGAATGAAACTTGACTCTAGAAGCTTGATTTAATTCAGGTTCAGTATTTTTGGTGGTAATTCCTCATGTGAACTTTAGGATGGATCATCCCAGGAAGCATGCTCCACTTGGTTCTCCCACTTGCAGTGATGCTAAGGTTGATTAACTAGGCTTAGATAAGGCCACCTGATGCCCTCATTGTGACACTCCCCACCAACCTTTCATCTGATGACTTCATCCAATCATCACTGTCTGAATCAGTTACTGCCTTAGGGGCTGCAAAAAGGGGACTCTGTTTGGGGTGACTGGGTGATGGTCACTGAGGGGGGCACTTGGCGGGATGAGCACTGCATGTTATGCTATATGTTGGCAAATTGAACTCCAATTAAAAAAAAAAGGGATCCCTGGGTGGCGCAGCGGTTTGGCGCCTGCCTTTAGCCCAGGGCGCAATCCTGGAGACCCGGGATCGAATCCCACATCGGGCCCCGGTGCATGGAGCCTGCTTCTCCCTCTGCCTGTGTCTCTGCCTCTCTCTCTCTCTCTCTGTGACTATCATAAATAAATAAAAATTAAAAAAAAAAAAAAGTGACTCTGTAATTCTTATCTTCCTCCTCATCTTTTAGCTACAATTCTTTTCTATAACACAACTTTCTCTTTTCATCTAGGATTCTCTGGCTACATGAAATATAGTTTGAGGGGAAATGGAATCTAGATTTTGAAGATGAATGAAGTGCCTTAATAGGAAGTAAATACTGGGAAGACAGAGTTAACAAATGTATATAGTTTTCCTTTGAAAATAGGTTGCACAATGAGACAAAATTTGGAAATCATTCATGAACAGGAGCAGCCTTGGAATAGGAAGTTACACAACTTCGTGGGTTTAACCAGAAACTACAGCATTATTTTCTCTTTCTTTATATGGTAACTAATCATGGAATTCTCTATATTTTATATTCATTCCACTTCTTTCCTTCTTTTTCACTGTCAAGTTTAGGTCACTAATACCCTTCCTTTAGATCATGATAGTGGCCTCTCAGCTACCCTCTCTACATCCTGTTTTGCCCTACTCTGGCTCATTTTCCTCTTTATAGTTAGACTAAACATTACAAAGCTTAGTTCTAGTAATACCCAGCTCAAAATGTAGACTTTAAAATTAAGTCCAGTCACTCTGAAGTTCTTTCGGTTCCCTGAGAGTGTCGTTTTTCTCTTACTGATGGGCCTCTGCACTCCTGTTCCTGTTGACCTGATATTTCCACTTATTACTTAGGTAACCACCTCCCATCCGTCAGGCCCTCAGGCTGTAACTTAAATGGTACAAAAATCTCTGACTGTTTAGACTATTCCAGGCTTTCATTCTACACTCTTACAGTGACCTTTACGACTTTCTGGTACACACATCAAAATTACAATTAACTATGCATGTAACTATTTCTTTATTGTCTAAAATCAAGTTTGTTTAGTCTGCCACCGTACCCAGTATCTTCATGCAAAGCACATTTTAGACACTTGATATTTATTTGCTGAACAAATAGTTCCTGGTATCAACTTAAAATGCTAAGATGAAGTTGAAGATGATTAACTGAGATAAAGCTCTGAAGAGCTCTGGTAACAAAACAGTACCTGCTGTGGCATTTTCAGGGTGATCCCATTCTCTGTGCTCACTGAAGTCAGAGTGACAGATACGACCAGGAAAGGGTGAGGAATGTAGCGTGACATGGACACTTCTTGAAGAACCTGAATACCAGCAGTAGTATTTGGACTGCAAAAAAAAAAAAAAAAAAGAGAGAGAGAGAGAGAAGGATACCCACACATCTCAACATCAATGCTAACAAGTTTTTTTGCTTTCCTTTCTTTTCCACTACTAATGGTGTTGGATTTCATGCTTTTGGAGGATCCAAAAGCCTTCTACCTATCATTTCCTCCCCCTCAAGTATTCTTCACTTCAGGTAGTAGACTGCTAAGGTTGAGATATCTAAAGAATACATATAGAAATAAGGAAGAAAGAAAGGGAATACAATGTAGAAGGAAAGGAAAAAAAAAACTTGGAAAACTAGGAAAGGAAACTAGTAAGGAAAAAAATAGAAATAGTTCAGTTGCTTGAGGAAGGAGATGGGTTCCATCAGAGGCTAGTAAAATTTCTTAATTTCTATCTTTACAGTATAGCTTAATCACTAAGCTATTTCAGCAAATACATACTTTATGGCTATCACAAGAGCAAAATAGAACTCAAGAGGTGTGGTCTAAACACTGTAAACCAACCAGATGCCAAGAAGAGTACAGGCAACAACACAGCAGTAACAAGAACTGCCACCCCTCCCACCAGACTGCAGCCCTCTCTCACCCAGTGGGAATTACTGAGTCTGCTGAAGACACACTGCCCAAGACCTTCAGCCAGTGAAACACCTTCAAAACTCCCCCAGTGTCCACATCAGCAGAGTTAGTAACCACTTATTTTCAGGATTGTGGAAAAAAAAAAAACCTGGTTATCCCATCCCAAACCAGATTTTTTTTTCCAAACAAACCCAGTAAGAGTAGCTAAAGACATTATTGTAGGCTATTTATTTAGGTAGCTAAAAAATAACTACATGAACATCACTAAATATAAAATGTCTTATTTTTTCACTTCTAAAACAAAGGAAACTGAACACAAAACCAGAATGACTTTTAAGAAAATAAAAACAACAGAGGAAAGATATACACAGAAGCAAAGTGACTTGTTGCATGACACGCACTTACCCATCAGATTTTCTTTCAATACTGTAGAGGCATATTGAACAGTCTGCTCTAAATACGATTACCATGTCCCGGAAGACACTAAGCAGTAATGTTTCTGCTTGAGCTTTGGTGATGTGAGCAAAGGCGTTGTCCAGATTTGATGTTCGCAAGTAGACTCTGAGCTGAAGAACACAGAAACAAAAGAAACTATAAAAACAAGATGCCTACACCACAGACTAAATACTTTAGACAAGCTGCTTTTTATCTACTGGCTTCAAGTAAGAGAAGTTTAAAGACTATTCTGAGCATTAATAATAAATGAATACTGTTTGTAATTTCACAGGGTAGGTTCATTCTACAAATAACCAAAAGACAAAGTGATTAAAATTGGGAATGTACTATTATGAGGTTCTCCTTCTAAAGGCTTGCATATCTAGACCTGAGACAAGTAGACCAGCACTTTCTAAAAACATCAACCTGCAAATCAATAAATTAATAAATCTCTAAGGACAGCCCTCCTTAACAATCTTTATTACTTACAAACTTTACAGAGAATATCTGACAGCTAAAATCCTTAGAAAAAGTTATCTCAGAAGTTCTGATTATCCCTTTAAAAACATTTTTTAAAGTAGTAACCTGCTACAAAGTGTCATTTAGATAAAAATGCCAAATTCTTAATTAAAAAATAAAATACTAAAAAAATAAAATGCTTTATTCATTTTCCAAAAATTGTATTAAACCAAACAATGTTTAGTATCTTTAAAATATAAAAATCTGTTATTTCTGAGAGAAAAAACTTCTTACCTCTTCTTGACGGTCACTTATGTTATAACATGCCAGGACAATAAAATCATCCCACCAGGCTAAACCACCTGTCACAATCATATTTTGCTCCTTAAAAGATAATTTAAAAAAAAAAAAAGGATTTACTTTTACTTATGCTGCCAGGAATTACAATAAGTAACATCCTTATAAAATATTCCTAAGCTGACAATGAGAGCTCAAAATTATTTCTGCTCTACTCTCTATTCCCTCAATTAAGTATTACTCTGGGGCCTTTATTAAAAATGACTCATATCCTATTTTGGAAAAACAAACATTTCTGTAATTAACTGGGTACCCTGTAGCACAATTAGTCCCCTATTCAACAGACTTGGGTTTAAAATCTGGCTTTATCACTTATCAGCTTCTTGACCCTGAATCCTAATTTCTCTTCTATAAAATGGTAACAACAGTGCCCTCTCTCAGGAAGATCAGTGAGGTAGGAAATGGTAAAGGCCCCTTAAAGCACACAGCAGGCACCTACTACACGTTAACATCCTTGTCTTTTCCTATTTGATTCTTGCAAAATCCAACTGTATTGTGTTTCTATGCTACCCACATCTTCACATCACACATAGACAAGCAGGAAATGATCTCAAATACAGAGGAAATTTATTCTGCTCACATCTGATGAACTCAACATGGAATAGAAGTATAAATCCTCAAGTTAAAAACCAACAAACCATCTCAATACAAAATCCTTTATCAAGTACTTCATCAGAACGGACCCTTAGATATCATCTAACATCATTTTTAGTATTTGATATTTTTTAATAACCAAATAGTGGCTTCCATTAGAGTTATTTCATATGGTAGTTCTCTTACACTCGGAGAAATCAGTTTTTAATTTCAAAAAGACTAACCTGGGTAATGTTTCCAAAAAGTTTCCATTTTTTGGTGAGTAAAGAGTAATGTGCAAAACCAAACTTGCCAACCACAGCAATATTCTGTCCAAGCTTATCAATAGCTGAAAACTAATTTAAAAAAAAGATTAAGAACTCTTCCTTGCAAACCTATATCCTTATATTAAGTATAAAGAGCTTAGCATTGTTGTCTCAGGCAAACAGACTATAATAAATGCTTGCTAAGTGAATTAAATATAAATTGCTATATTTAAAAATAGAAGTATTCATACACAAGTTACATTTCACCAAATTAAAGATGTTAATATGCTAACGATATACAACGGATCAAGTATTAAAATTTTACTATTATTGATGCACCCACCGAAAAAGGCTCAATTCCCAGAATGCCTCTTGCAGCAAACGCTATCCAATAAAAGTTAACATCAACAAAATAACAAATAACTCACCCGTATAGGCCAATTGCTCTCTAGATAGGTGTTGGAAATCTACAGAAAATAATACATCAATTTGGTAAGACTTCTGAAAAGTATTTAAACTTAAAGCACTTAAAGCTTTAACGTTACGAGATTCATTGTCCTGTACAATGTTTGAAGTGTTCCCAAATACCGGGTATTACTAGCAGAGTACTTGGAATTTACCGTTTAAATACCAGGCCATATTTCACATCTCCTGTCTTCAGCATTTCATTATGAATTTCTAGACATCAGGCTTTTCCTACACTGCTTTTTCTCTACACTCGCTGTTTTTGTCTATTTTAAATACTAAACACGCAATAACTGCAGACTGACAAAAGATTTTTAGAGAACCAGCCATGAGGGCAACCAGGAATTGTGGACATGAACAGTTTGAGTTTCCTGACTGGCACCATTACAAAACTACCCTAAGAAAATTACAGGGACGCCTGGGGTGGCTCAGTGGTTGAGCATCTGCCTTCAGCCCAGGGCGTGATCCTGGAGTCCTGGGATCAAGTCCCACATCTGGCTCCCTGCATGGAGCCTGCTTCTCCCTCTATTTATGTCTCTGCCTCTCCCTCTCTCTCTCATGAATAAATAAATAAAATCTTAAAAAAAAAGAAAACTAGAGCCTCGCAAGAGTTTTGTTTTTGTTTTTTAATGGAGGTATTTTTATTACTTTTATGTCTTCTGATTAAAATAGCAAAATACTATTATATATGTAAACGATATAAAAATGGACAAAGGACTAAATGAAATTCTGTTCTATCACTGCTCCAGGGATAACCACTGGTGAGTCTTGACTCTCTCTACACATCCATACACATGTGTATATAAGCTAAGCTATTTTACTGGGGTAGTCAACCTATTCATGTGTAAGGCCTCTGAAGATATGAACTCTTTAACTGCAGTGTAAGTAGGAAAATGTACCTTCCCATGATTTCTCTCTCAGAGCTCTGGACATGGGGTCTTTGTATTACTCTAACAAGAAGTTGAAGCCTGAAAGATTCTTCCATAAGATATCAAAGTAGATTATGTAAATCCTAGCTTTGCTGACACTGACCTCTCCACTAGCCTACAGATTAGGCAGTTTTCATGAGCACATGGGACTATGGTGTAAAACAGAACAACAGAGAGAAAAAGGGAAAGACCCTTCTGTTCCTGCAATAAAAGAACCTCAATTTATTCAGATTCATTTTCACTGTACTTCAAGTATGACTTTTAAAAAAAAAAAAAAAAAAAGAAAGCCAAATTTAAAAGCCAGTATAACACAATTCAACCTAATAAGATTCTCTGTGTAATGTGAAAACAAAAATCAAGTAAAAATAATGTGCAGAAAACATCTGTATTAACCTTGATTAAATGTATTCACAAAAGTATCTGTTAGATTTAATTATCTAGTAAGTCAACCTGAAATCTAAATAAATTAACAGCTTTTAGTTCTGTTGTTAGAAGTTCTCAACCCCTAAACCCCCTCCAAAAAAACAGAAGTTCTCAACCCCAGTGCTAGTGTGTGGAAGCCAACCTTGCAGAATTAAAGGTTATGGTGTCATGACATATGCTTGAAAAAGGCTGAACACATATCTTAACAGACATGCTGCACTGCCCAGGCCAGGCAATAAAGTTCCCTATGGTGGCTGACGTCAGTTCAAGAAGCATGGTAATCTGAGGTAACCACTAGGTGCTGAGATAAGAGTTCAAAGTAGTTTTGTGCAAGCCTGGAAGTGAATTCTGTCCTTGGATGAAGAAAATGAAAATAGTCACTTGAAGAAGGATGTCCCTAGAGTATAAGTGAGCCAGCCACCCAGAACACTAAAAAGAACTCCCACTTCCCCCAAACTCTGGTGTTTCCTAAGTATTTGTGGGTGAAGTGTGAGGTAGGATTTCACTGCCAACGTGGATTCCAACTTGAAGGGTTTCCAACCATGGGCACCAAGGTAAAATTTTATCTTATGATCTACACTCTAATGAATATCCGTACGAGAAAAGAATTTTATTCTTTTAACCTCTAAGAATGTAAGAGGTGCTACAAACTATAAATGGTTTATTTTCAAAGCTCATAGTTTAAATCTACAATGAAGCTTTACTTCTGATTCAATTGTATGTCTGAAGATGCTGTGAAATGAAAAATGAAACTTCTCCCTAGTAGATTACATTTACTGATCCTTGTGTCACCTGAACTTTGTGCCCTACCCTTAATACTAGAACAGGAAATGGCAGGAGTAAGGAAAGCACAAACTAATGAATCATGAAGAATTCATGCCAGGAATTCGTCCTCAGGGCACAAGAGTCATGCCATGCCACCACCGGGACACTAAGTGCTAAAGTATAAAATCTCTAATTCTTAACATCTTAGGATATCTCAGTCTCTCAAAAACAAAACAAAACCCTAAATCTACCATTTTCCCCCCTTAAAGTCATTTTGCTAAAACCCTGTCTCCTGCCTAGATTGCTTTTGTCTGTACGTGGTGAGACTGTAAGAACCATCCTCTTAGCACATCTGATCCGTGCCAAATACCACACCTGCTCCATTTAATACACCTCCTTGGAAGGAGAGCAAATCATTTATAAATGAAATAGCCTTTAAAATCCTCTCTGCTAAAAAATAAAAACAAAATAAAATAAAATAAAATCCTCTCTGCTGATATCCCTAGCATATTTTGTGAAGCTTATTTTTTCCAAATAGCCAGGTTAACTATAAAACCAACATTTCAGGACAGTGGATGATAATGATTAATGTACCTTTCAGAAATAAATGTTTATATCATACAAAGTACTGAGTGTTAAATAGCAGTCCAAGAAGGAATATACCCTAAAACAATGAGGGTGGTGGTGTTTTAATTCACATTTGTGCTCCATCTGTGAACAAACTACTCTAAAATTTTTTTAAATCTGTAGCTAGTAAAACTAAACATAAACACATACACACACGGAAAAAGCATCATCCCTACCAGCAGCTACCAACCCTGCTGCTGACAGGTATATATGTGTATAAAATTAAAGGGAAAAAAAACATATTTAACATAGAATCTTCTGATCGGGAAACTAACAAGTATAAGGTAGAAGGTCTAAACAAATGAAAAATCCAGTTGTCTAGATGAGGAACAGACAGAGAAAAATTAGTTGGAACTCATGTGATGAACTCTAAACTGAGTAAGAATACAAAATCATGTAAACAAAGTCACTTGATGGGGTTGTGGGCATTTATCCCAGACAAGAGCCTATGTTGAAGGAGGAATTAAACAGGCACCCATGTTTCTTCAGGGAATCATTACTAATGGCTAAAAAGCCCAGAAGGTAAAGCATTAGCATTATATGGACACTGTAAACCACCAAACCAAAACACTCTCATGATGATGCCTTGATGCATTTGGCTGGATTGCCAGCAAACAAAGTATAGGCAAATTGTAATGAAACGCTGCCTATTTAATAGACACATTCTATGTCTTAGCTCAAGGTCAACAGTACATTATATGATTTAACATTTAATACCTAGAGTTCTTACAACAGGTTAGATTGTTACTTTACATTATGGTAAGGATAAGTCTGACACTACGTAAGCAGGACATTGCTCTGCCATGTGACCTTGGGCAAGTCACCTAACTGCTCTGAGCCTCAGTTTCCTCATGTAACAAATCCAGTTGGACTACATGATCTCTACAGTCCTTCCAGCTCTAAAAATTCTATGAGTCTATTATAACTCAATTGTTTTGGGAATACAACTCTGACATTATTTTTCTTAGTTTTAAGGAAAGTAAAAAAGGTAAAGCTAGAGTCAAACAAGTTCATCTTCCCAGATAGTTTCAATATCTAAAGAATAAAATCACAAAGGAATACTGCTAGTACCTCCTACTTTGCATAAAGTGGTAAAATCAGCGTGATACACTACTAATATGGGATACTTCAGAGATGGCTAAGAATCACAGAATCACTGAATTTTTGAGCTGGAAGGAAATTAGATTTTTGTTATTGCCTGATGGATTTTTGAGTTCCAGACCTACCTTCTTTGATCCTCTGCTCTACTTGGCTCTCTGGCAACACAGACCTGGCTAGGCAGAACTGGCATTGATGCTAGGTCAGTGTAGAATGAATAGTTCAAAGTATGGGGAAATGAAAATAGCAGAGGAATGGCTATAGGAGAGAAGGGAGCAGTGGAAAATTTTAGTCAAGGAGGCAGCCGATGCAGATTTATTTCATAACTGTTAACTATTTATCAAATGGTATGCACACTGTTTGATTTTATGAATTTATTAATGTCAGTTAGATACATTTTCTTTGAGTGTATACCACATGTCAGTGCAGGAGACACTCCTCCTTCAACGTTTCACATACTGACCGTTCGTGTCTCATCTCCACTTAAAGTCAACTGAAAATAACATGGGAGCTGAACAAGCTAGTAAAGTAACAGCACAGAATGAAGAAGGGGGTCAAGAATTGTGGATACAGAACCTGACGAAAAGAAACAAACACAAGAATAGGTTCTGATGTACCTAAGACACTTCGGTATCAGCAGGGGAAGGAAGACACTCAGGACTTATACAATTGTGTATGAAAATTTCTTTCAAGAAACCTCAATTTACTGATTTACCCAAATTAATTTTATTTGGTATCAAAATTCAGAATTGATTTCCATGTTAAATGACAATTTATCAGAATTATTAAAAGAAATTGATAATTTAAAAGTTATACCAGAATGAGTAAGTAATTTGGAATAAGATTTATGTAATAATAAAATTATTAACAATAAGGTTCTAGAGTGTGTCTGCAAGCCTGCAATTTGAGTTTAAAATAGGCAGTTAACCTCAAAATGTACCCACTGGGACGACAAGGTCAGCTGCACAGGGTCCTCATCGGCACTGTCACTTTCCATCAATCACTACACTTTTGCCTATGCAAATCCACAGAGCTAAATTTATACCCAAAAGGTTGGGGGCTGGGGAGGGCTGGAATAGTATAAAGTTGTGCTCATTCCAGAGAGTAAAGCATAAACTTGCAGGTTTTGGACTAGTGGGCTTAAAGCAAGTAGGCACACGTGCTACATCAGTGGCAAGAAAGGAAGAAGACAAGACAGAAAAGCGAAGAGAGGTGACAGTCAAAAAGGTTAAAAAGTTTCTCTGTTTTCTAAAGCAACAGAAGAAATATTTAAAACTCTGCTCCAGGTGCTATTTTACCAAGGACTAAGTCAACAATCAATAGTCACTGAAGACTTACCTGTACCACATGCCAATGCCGATGTCCAAGCAAAGTGCTTAAACCCTGAGACTCTAAACCGCTGTCTGCGAAGGGGCTCTTGCCCCCACCAGCCTTATGCTCAGAGTGTGCTGATGAACTCCTGGCACTCTGGGTTTGCGAGGCCTCTCCACAGTTCAAGTACAATCGATCCTCCCCCTGAAGCAGCACTTGCTCCTGGTTACTCTAGATGAAGGAGAAAGGAAGCACAGGGCAAAGAAGGAAAGCAAATAAAAACAACTCGGTATCAGGTAACAGAAAATAAGTAATACCTTGATTTAGTTTTATTACAGGAAATGCACCATGCATCTCAACGTTGATTTTACTCACTACTTATCATCTACAGTTTACAAACGAGTTTCATTTAAAATACCTCATGAGTGGTGGCAAGAAGGAGGGGAGGATTACCAGTGGGGATAACAGATGCTGAAGGATCTTTTAAACCCTGAGGAGGAGGAGAAGGAAGAGAAGGAAGAGGAGCAGCCCAAGTCTGTGGTCCGGGTTCAGAACAATTCAACACTCACTTGGGTAAATGCTTGGCTACTGCCAAGGACTGTGCCAGGCTCTGAGGATATTTAGACAAATAAGACAATTTCTACTTTTAGTGCTTATGCCCTGGTTTTCAGTTAGAAGACCAGTTCTCTCACATATAGGTATATTATTCACTGAGTATTCCATCAGACAGAAAGCACCTCAGCCTCTCACCTTTCCATGTTAGTTCAAATGCTGTGAAATGCCATAAAAATCTGCCTTTAAATTATGATTTGGGATAGAGAAGGGGAAGAAGAATTACCCTCTTCTTATCTTTCGGGGGATTCTTATCCTTCAGCTACCGTCATGAAATCTTGATCCAGGGTACTGTCAAATTCCTTCTCAGTTTATTGTAATTACAAGTTTTAATTAGAAACTGGTTGTACCAAATACTTAAAAACCCACTGGTGGCAGATGTGAAGGCATACACTTCTAATACGTAACCCATACTATTTTTATATGTTAATAATATGTAAGATTATTAATATGTTGTTTCAATTTCATAAAACATGAGGAGTTTATACTATAATTTGGGGCAGTGTTTCCCAAGGCATATTTTCTTCAAAGTGTTCCTTAAAAATTCATAGTTAAGTAAGCGTGGGAACATTGTTTTTCATATACCAACTCCTGGATTTTCACAACGCACATGAGCATATGACAGACACTGCAGTACTGCAATAAAGAAATTTCTACGGCCCTAACTTCCTTATTTCACTAACAGGACAACAGAACTTGTCCTTATCCTGTGCAACTACTACTGATTCTGCTAAGTATTGCCTTGTGGAGCACATTTTAGGAAATTCTATTCAAATAAAGACTAAATTAAGTTATTCAAGTAGATCTGTAAACACTGCTTTCCCTTTAATGGCTTGTGATCCTATTTAAAAAAAAAAAAAAGCTGCTCAGAAGTAAAATTTTGGTTTCAATTATTAAAAAGAAAAACAATCACAAAAAATATACAAAAGAAGATATTCCACCAATTTGAGAAGAATCTGATAGTCTACTACGAAAGCCACTAAAAATAAACAGCTGTAATTTAAAACACTTACCATACAAGGGTTTACAGTGAGTACACTCTTGATAAACTGAAACAGCAGAATGCCGGGCTGTTTAACTACACTCTTGGAGTCATACTCAATTCCAGGGTTGTGAGCACCAAATCCGCTGACTACCCAGAGGTGATAGCCTTCTGCTCCCCAGCTCTTGGAGAGAAGGGGAAGAAAAATCAGGGCAATCAGGTTTGTTAACCTTTCCTTGCTTCAAATATTCAAATCCTGAAACAACCAACAGCAGCATCACCAATGATTTCAAAAGGCTAGACCAATTCTGAGAAGCTGTACAGACAAGAATCCTAGCCACACCTGCTCACCTTAGCCCTCCTCCAGTGGAAACCACCATTACCACTCTCCACCTGGAAGAGTGGACTCACTACATACCAATGTTAACCCCAAATCCTAAGAAACACTGTTCTCTGTAACTTCTCCGTTAATTTAATTGAACTGCCTCTCAAATACAAAGAAATTCCTTGCAGAGGAAGACCCATGTGACCTGGCTGAAACATGACAAAGCAGCACCCAGAACAGATGCAGTCTGAGCAAAGAACACTCGAATGCAAACTATGAGACTAAGGTTTTCGTTCCAGCCTAGCTGCCGTTCTGCAGTAGAATCTTGGCTAAGTTATTTGGTTTTCTCCGGGTATAAGTTTCTTCCACTATAAAATGAGAAGGCTCAAATAAGCTCTCCAGGACCAATTTTAATATTGTATAACTACATTCCATGATAGTTTAGTTTTCTTGTGTTTGTTTCTACGATTAGTGATTCCTAATCTACAAAGTCAAGAAAATAGGAGAGGGAAAATAAATTGTTGCTAAATTTCTAAAGCTTCATAGAAGTTTTGCTCTCCTATCATAAAAGTTGAACAGTGAACTAAAATGCTTAGATTCTTAGTTTGTTATTAATATATCAACTTAGGCTAAAAACACTGGTTGTTGCATGCCACTCAAAAGCACTGATGGGCAGTTATATAAATCATCTGTTCAAAAACTTATTTTAAAATATGAAGGTGGAAAGAGACAGCAAATCCTTGGTAGTGAAAGATTGGGAACCATTCCTCAAGGCAACCACAGTGGTTTTCAATCTTCAAGAAACTCAAGATCAGAAAATGTCTTCCTCTATGAGGCAAGGGAGAAAGGCAGTGAACAAGTCTCACAGCCACTAATTTCATAGATGATACACAGAAGGGCTACAGTAAGAAAATGTCTTTATGTAAACACAGGGGTTACACCTCACTGCTTTCTACAGAAACTCTTAAAAATATGTAATCAATAAAAATATTGTTACTACAGTGATTTTAATTCTCTTGACAGATATCTATGGCAAGTTTTAAAAATATGCTCAAATAATGTCCAAATCCTCCAGGAAAAACACCCAAAGAGCATTTCACTTTATGTTAAAAGAAATGAGGCCATGAGAAATGGGTGCTAGTGAGTCACATAAGGAATTGAGGTATGCTTTGGAAGAACAAAGGCCTGATTTGAATAGTTCCTATGTTCCCAAAGATGGCAGGGACTTGCTATATACATAGAAGCAAAGTCAAAAACAAGTACTGGAAACTGGGCAGCTTGATTTTAAAAAATACTTTCATCAAAGCAAGAACTGTGTAAGAAGAGTCTGCTGAGATTAAAATAGTTTTGTAATTTTACCAGAGCCAAGAAGAGGAAAAAAAGGAAGAAGAAATATCCAAGTTCATCACACTATAGAAATATACATGTTATAAATATATTTATGTAACTATAAATGACATATCACATATGTACGTACACACACACACACACACACACACACACACACACACTTTTTTTTTTTTTTCCAGTAGGGTCCACGCCCAGCGTGGAGCCCAGTGCTGGGCTTGAACATAGGACCCTGAGATCAAGACCCAAGCTGAGATCAAGAACTGGACCCGTAACTGACTGAGCCACCCAGGCACCCCACAATATACCAGTATTTTATAGAAAGTACTTACCATAGAGTTGATCTTAAGGGGATCCTTTTTGGTACCATCAGACCTATAACTGAAACAGAACAGAAACTTGGTTAAAAACAGTCTTCTATTATGCAGAATATTTGGCTTCAGTTTTTTAAAAACTCAAATTGATTTTGAAATACATAATAATGCATGTAATATGAGAATGTTGGTTGATGTACCTAGGCACATCACCTAGACACAGTCTTTCAGGTGCTGAGTAACTTCTTGACAGGGTCATACAGTTTGGGAAGAGGTATTCATTTTGTCATGACTAAGGTTCAAAGTAGCAAATGGAGTGGGCAGAGATATAAACCCACTGAGTTAACCTACATCAACCCAATAAGATAATGCCATTTTCCACTTCCTATTAGCTACTTACGTACATGACTTCTGCTTTATTAGATCATAAGCAACCTGAAGGCAAAACCCCATGTGATTTAGCCTTGAATCTAATGTGCTCTCATATATACAAGAGGGGTTCAACAAATAAATGCACTGTTACCAAATAAACAATGCGTTTTAAAAGGATGCATGTTTAGAGAATCAGTATATCCTGAACAAATTAGTTCTGAACCTTACAAATTGTTTTGAGGTTAAACATCAAGTAAAGCAGAAGGCTAGCTTTTGTATGACACAAAATTTCTGTGCATGTGTATTTTCTTAGAGATAATGGGAGTTATTTTTGTCTCCAAGTTGTCTTTATTCACTCACGCAAAATCTCCTCCAAGCGTACAAATCAGCTGGGCTCCAAACACACTCCATAAAGAAAGGCCTCCATTTTCCCAGGTCACTATTACAACACTATTGTCAGGAGACCACTTGACCAATTTAACAGCTCCTGTTTTATTCCAAATATCTGTTAAGAAATTGTGAGAAGAGTTAAAAATAAATGATTCCTTCAGAAACGGTATTTTTTAGTCTGTATTTTTTCAAGTTGAAATAAAATAGAAACACCTGTCTGCTTCAAATAATGAGATGAATCCTACTCATTTCAGGTCATGTACAATGAGTAAGGCCACTACCCTTGACTGAAGCAGAACAAACTCAGCTGCCAAGAAATTTTTAAAAAGTGAGAGCCATTTTGGGCCACTATCAGCCCGAATAACTACAACTGTGCAGTTTTAGAAGTCTTTGGCTCTGGGCAATTCAGTTTCTATAAAATAGGGATAATGAGTTGAATGATTCAACACTGAATGTCAAAGTAGTCTGCAAAGTATAAGGTGTTTTAGAATATAAAATACTATTGTACCACTATCTTCATGCTCCATTGGCAATATTAAAGGGATCCAAGTTAAAGTAAATTGAAGTTTAATCTTCTATTAAGATTATGTAGGTCAACTCCAGCTTGAGTACTCCAGGTGTTCATATCTTCTATTAACTAATAATTATTCTTTCAATACCATAGATAATTTCACCATGTAGTAAAACACAAGTTTCCCAACTAGAGTTAAGTGAAATATGCTAGTGTTTCCTGTCAATAATTCAAAACCAGGTATAGTATCATCTTCTTTAAAATTCTTTTAATTTGTAGTATTAATACATTTTGCCATAAAATACAGAATATCTGCTACAAAGAGAAGGTATATAGATTTTAGTCTACAGAAGACAGGCTTGGTTAACAGAGAGAACTCCTTTCTGCCTAGTTCGAATCCTCACATTAGTAATCCCCACCATTATGAATAACCATGTTATTCGTGCAGATGAAAAATAAATGGGAATATAACCGTGGGAAAATTTTAAAACAAACTAAGAAGAAACACACAAAACCAAACCGAAGTTTACAAACTGAAAGCAACTGCAGGTACAAGAGAAAAAGTATTCACTATCATAAAAGGATGTTAACTGAAAAGGAGAGGTTATAAACAGTGTACTTATTACTCCATATTACATATACACACACACACACACACGCACATAATATGCATATTTACTTTCCAAACATTATACATTTATTAAAATCTAGTTGCAGAGATCTGTAATAAAATACTGATGGTGGTAAACCTAATCTTCATGTGGCAAGATTACTGTAAATTTACCTAGGTGATAACAGCCTACAATAAACATAGATTATGATAATCTGCATATTGAGAAAAATATTAACAAGTAACCCAAAGATATTTTGTTATAGAGCTGAACTTCCAAGAAAGAAAAAGCTCCAGAAGACAAAAGAATAAAGAGACTGGTTAATATCTGGGTTGAGGGTAAAGGGCTGGAAGCAGGGAGAGGAGACAGGTTGGAAATACAGGGATAGAAAGATGGGATGAGACTCAGCAATGATGAGGGAGATGGGGTTTTACATCCTTCCCAAAGACAAAGAAGGGGTCTGAAACCAGTGGAAGTCTGGGAGTCAGACAGGAAGCTATGGATCATGTAAGGACTCACAAGGCACCGTGGGCCAGTGAAACTCAGCCAGTGCAGCCTGAGGGATACAAGGAAGCTCACCTCTGCTCCAGGTGTACGAGGACAATACAAGCCTCCCCAGGGGTGAGCAGGTTTATAACCTAAAGTGATGTAATTGAAGCTGGCAAAATTCTCTCACAACAAAGACCACAAGAGTGAGAGTCAGTAAGTAACCAAAGCAAGAAATGGCATTCCAAGAGCCTGAGAAAGGACAGAACAATCTGAAGAACTCCACACAGTGCTGTCCAACAGAAGCAGTAAGGACCACTTCTTGTACTGACGGAAACGTTCCCATCTTCTGGGTCTAACAGGCAGCCCCGAGCTACACATGGCTACTCAACATTTAAATGTGACCATGCAACTAAAGAAATACAGTGTTAATTTTTTTTATTTCAATTAGTTTAATCAAAATAGCCACATGTGGCTGATAGCTACTAGGCAGGATAACGTAAGTATGGATAAAAAAATAGACATTTAAAAGGGCCAGAGATCACAATAAAAATACATATCACTCTGTTCTTGCAGGCCACCAATCTGACTTTAGAGAAAAATATATGCAAGCCTTTAAAGGCCATGATCCAATAAGAATGATAAAGACTTAAGAAGCTAATTTCTCTATCTGACAGTACAGCAATTCAACATCTTAAATCACTCACTACACTGAAACGACTAAAATGTTGAATCCTAGGGCACCAGGGTGGCTCAGTTGGTTAAGCACTCAACTCTTGACTTTGGCTCAGGTCATGATCTAAGGGTCGTTGGACTGAGCCCCGCGTCTGGTTCCGTGCTGGCCATGGAGCCTGCTTGGAATTCTCTCTCTGTACCTCTGCCCTTCCCCCTGTTTGCATGCACGTGTGCACACTCTTTCTCTCTCTAAAAATAAAATGCTGAATAAACACCTTAAAACAACTAAAAATGCTGGGAGGTAAGTGAGTGTACAAAGTGCTTCTGCCCTGAATTTTTCTGCCAAACCCTAGAGACCCTGACTTCTACTTCTGATGACGCCAGGAGGGACAGGAGATTAAGCTCAGAACTTTGCCATGGCACGGTATCTAAGAGAAGACATCCAGGTAATGGTGAAGCTACAGATGGCTACATTCATGGTACAAGAATAAGAATTAAACGCTACCATGTGGAAGGTAAAGAAATAGCAAAGGATACTTTCATGTTTTGTCCATGAATGGAAAACAAAGAATCTCCCTTAAGAACCTGTAACCACAAGTTAGTCCTCACTGATCTTTAATTTGAGCAATTTGTATGATTCAAAGAAAATTGCAAACTGAATATACTGCAAAGGGTTCCAGACTGATGTAGTACTCCCACATAACTTGCCATAAACACACAAATCCTCTCTGGAAGGAGTCAAATTCAATTTAGATCACAAAGCATTCAAACAAATAAGTCTGAAGGAAATTAATCAGTTCTCAGTCAAAAATCCTAATATAGGGGCAGCCCCGGTGGCTCAGCAGTTTAGCGCCACCTTCAGCCCAGAGTGTGATCCTGGAGACCCCAGACTGAGTCCCATGTCCGGCTCCGTGCATGGAGCCTGCTTCTCCCTCTGCCTGTGTCTCTGCCTCTCTGTGTGTTTCTCATGAATAAATAAATAAAATCTTTTAAAAAATCCTAATATATATAAACAAGTTAATGAGAACCCAGAGAACTAAGACAGCAATAACAGTCTCAGAAAGGTTTCAGATACTGAGATTAACAAAGAATATAAATACCATTTTCTTAAAGATTTATTCATGAGACACAGAGAGAGAGGCAGAGACACAGGCAGAGGGAGAAGCATGCTCCCCACAGGGAGTCCGATGCAGGACTCAATCCTGGGACTCTGAGATCACAACCTGAGCCAAAGGCAGACACACTCAACCACTGAGCCACCCAAGCGTCCCCAAAAAAACATTTTTTACTACCTAAAGAAATAAAAGAATATTGAAACTAGGAGCAGGATGCATACAGATTAGAAGAGAGCTAAGTAAACCCTCTGGAAATAAAAAATACAGTAATTAAAATGGACAGATTAAGTAGATTATTAAACATAAATGAAGAGAGAATTAGTTTATACCAGAAGATAGAGAAAAACTTTCTAGATTATAGTCCAGAGAAATTTTAAAAATGAAAAATGTTAAAAGGCAGGTTATGAAACATATAAAAAAGTGCTATGTAAGTCTGATTAGATTTCCAGAAAAAGAGGGATGCCTGGGTGGCTCAATGGTTGAGCATCTGCATTTGGCTCAGGTCATGATCCCAGAGGTCCTGAGATCAAGTCCCACATCAGGTTACCTGTGGTGAGCAAAGACTTGCTTCTCCCTCTGTGTTTCTCATGAATAAATAAATAAATAAAATCTTTAAAAAAAATGATTCCAGAAAAAGATTAAACAAGAGGCAATATTTGAGAGGTAACAGTTGAGTCCTTTGCACAACAGTTGGACAATATGAATCCTCAGATGCAGCACACCTGAATCTCAATCAAGATTTAATAAAAAATCAAAATTCTTCACCTTTCAAATTACAGTGAAATCATCCCAAAGACAAAGAAAAAAATCTTAGAAGTAGCTAAAGAGAAAAAACCCCATTCTCTTGAAAAGGAAATACAACTCAACCAGAGATTCCCAAGAGTACCAGTGAAACTGAACAGTACTTGAACAACTTCAAAATACAAAGTAACTGCTCATCCAAAACTGTATAAAAAGCTAAATCAGAAATAAATTATAAGGGCCAAATAAATACATTTTCAGACCCCACCTTCCAAGAATGGAGTTTATCATAAAAAACTTCACTAAAGAAAATTCCGAAGGAGGTATGACAGACAGAAAATGGTCTCAAGTGGAAGGTGGAAGGTGCTAAAAGATATGATATGGGCAAAAACACTGGAATACACATGTGGGTAACACGAAGTTAGTTACATATTGAAGGTTTCCTGAGATTCTGACATGAGATACCTTAGCTTCCTCCTTGAGGCTAATGAGATTTTTATTTATTGGATTACATTTAGACAAGTGCCTCATTTTTTTTCTGACCCAAACATCAGAGAAGTTTGTTTATTATACAGCAATTATTCTTGCTATGGGGATATATCTAAACTTGGGAGAGGCAGAGTGAACACAGTTTGAAAAAGGCTCCCAATTACTAACATACACATAGAACACGGTATAGTATCAAATTTATGAGACCTGTAGTAATGAGATTACACTGCCTGTTCAATACAATCCTGCAAAGGTCACTGGCTTAAAAACATGTTGATTCATTTATCACATTTGTTAATAACTAGGTGCCTCTCACTAAACTGAACTAGCCTGGTGTAAAGAGATACATCCTACACTCCTACCCTGAAGCTACCAGGAAAAAGCCACCCGTAAGCTAGTTAAGTTCAATAAAGCATTATCAGTGATAAGAAAGATGTTATATGCAGAATATAATGAGGCGCAGGAGGGAATGGTATTCTATTTCATAAAAAGAGATTTCATTTAAGCTGCATCTTGAAAGACCAATAGATACAGACCCTCCATATAGACATATGGGACATTTCAGGTAAAGAAAACAATAGGAGACAATGGCTGACTCTCAGGGATCTGCAGGTGGTTTGGTAAAGGGCAAGCCTGCAGTTCCTGTCTATGTGCAGCGTATCCCAGGGCACTGCAGAGAACTCACAGGGGGTTCCATGAGATCTTCAAGAGAAATACAACAGATATATAGTTATCTGTTGGACACAATGTAAACTGTTAGCTCTAGGTAGTTCACAGTTGCAGCATTATTAGGCTGTGCTACATTTATTTTGATGATGTTACATCTTTGCAAAGACCACTCTTTAGGAATTGTTGCAGAAAAACTGTCATGTGAACATCAATGTGGAACAGGAAATGTGGGTGACTGTACCCAATCCAACTCCAAGGCTTGAAAAGTTTTAGTGTCCAATAGGCACAGACATCCTAGTAGTAAAAAATACTCTTTAAGAATAAAATTAAAGGGATCCCTGGGTGGCGCAGCGGTTTAGCACCTGCCTTTGGCCCAGGGCGTGATCCTGGAGACCCAGGATTGAATCCCACGTCGGGCTCCCGGTGCATGGAGCCTGCTTCTCCCTCTGCCTATGTCTCTGCCTCTCTCTCTTTCTCTGTGTGACTATAATTCATTCATAAATAAATAAATAAAATTAAAATATTATTTTTCTTTCCATTTATGGGCATTACTTTTTGAAAATGCTACTAGGATTTAGACCTAACTATTTAATAAACGGAACTTTTGGTATTTCTTTTAACATAGGGTATTATGGTAAAATTATGGAGACATTACGGGCTGAGCGGACCAAGAAATAATGCCAGCAAAAGATCTTACGTGCCCCATATGTAGAAGACACAGTTGATTGGTTGATACATCTACTTCCATCCTTGTTCTCCCTTGCTCACTTCTACCATAAAGGTTTGGAAAATCCAAAGGTAGTGAATGGGACAGAATTATGGCCAATCAGATGTAAGCAGAAGACAGCTGGACCAGGTAGGCGGTGGGAATGCTTCTGAGAAACCTTTTGCTTTCCTGATTAAAAAACCAAATATGCTGTTTCTTCTTCCACATATGCCTTTCTTCTTGACTCACATGCAGAAGTAATATTTGCAACTCAGAGACTACCTGAGACCTTGAAGCAAAGGCCAAATGAAGGCCAGCAGTAACTCACCTTTGGATTTCTTGCTAGTAAAGAAAACAAGTCCTATTTAAGCCACTATAACATGGGTTTTCTGTTGGTTTCAGTCAAAAGCATTTCTTATAACAAGGACTTTAGACTTAATCCTATAGGGTCCACTCAAGATTCACTAAGGGGTTCAGAAAGACACTGTTTTTTTTACTGCTCTGTATTCCCCATTTAGAATAGAGTCTGTCCTATAGCAGGTATTTGATAAGTATTTGCTGAATGGATAAGCTGAATTGGAAGGCAAAATAGCAAAGGCAATGAAGTCAGCTAAGAAACTAGAGCAAAGTCCAAAGACTATAAAGGCTAAAACTATGCAAAGACACAGAGGACTAAACCAAACAATAACAATAAAAGGAGCATCCTCAGGAGCTCTAGGTACACAGAAATCCCTGGGCCACACAAAGTACCACTATATGTTTTAACAGTATTTGACTTATAGCATGCATCATTGAAAATCCACAGTTGCTACACATATCATTACCTGTACATTAAAAAATTACAAATAAGAAGGAAAAAAATAACTCACCAGGATATTGTTTTGCTGTTAGCTCTAGTTTATGAGACAGCAGCATAGCTCCAGTGGTGTTATCTATTGTATAAACCTGTACAGTACCACTGTGAAAAACAAACAAGCTTTTAATGAAAAGAGACAAATACAAATACAAAAAGCATCATTATGGAATGGTTATGTTCCGCTGGTAAAAGCGTAACGTAAACCCAAACCATTTTGTAAGTAATTTGCAGTCTCATAAATCTGAACAAATGCATATTTGTAATCCAGTAAAATTTTCCACTAAATATATCCCATAGATATCCTTGTCTTTGTATCAAGACGCATGCACAATGTTCAGTATAATATTGTGCATAAATTCAAAAAATTGAAGCAACACGAATGTCCAGCAAGAGAAAGTAAGCATAAACTGTGGTATAATCACATAGTAGTCTAGCATATAGCACTAACTTGACTTTAGTCACATGCACTAAAATAGACAGCCAATATGCATATATGTAGTATAATTCTGTTTCTATTCAGTCAAAACATAGTAGATACATTTGTAGTAAAAACGCAACAAAGAGCTAATGGGGACATCATCTCTGGTGGAGAATGGGGGATATTTAAGAAGAAGTGGAAGCAGGGAGAGGCATCTGCCCTGGTAATGTGCTATCTCTCATGCCGGATAGTATTTTATACAGATTTTCATCTTATTATTTTTTTATGTCCTATATAATTTTTATATCTACACACATGATACATGCTATTTTGTGTATACTGTATATATAATGATTTCATTTAAGAAATCTTTACAAAGACCAAATTTATGAACGGCCAGAAACCAAAACTTTGTAATATTACTTCTAAGCTACATTTCAAAATTGACCTATAATGATCATAAAAAAAAAAAAAAAGTTTTGCTTATGGAATTCTTTTCAGATTGAAAATTTAACACAAATGTTATTTTTAAACTACTGTTAAACCTACGGCTGATTTTGCACACATGAGGATGATACGGGTTCATCACCGCCAGAATGTTCTGGCAGTTATATGCACTCCTTTGTGGGGGAAGCCAGACAGTTTTCCCACAGCAGTTCTGACCCATATGCAACCAGGTCTGCTCTTCTGAAGGATCAGGGCTGAGGCTCAATAAAACACCCAAACTAACAGGCCATGTGAAGTTATCCCACAGCTCACTAATGCTGCGTTTTTAAATATTTTTCTTCTCTTTCATTCTGAATAATTTATCTTCCTATGTTTCCAAATCATTATTCTTTTCTTCTGCAATGTTTGATTTGGATCTTTAATCTCCCTTATTTAATACAAAAGAGACCCTCTCCAAGCTCTCTGGAACTCCCTATCCACCTGTCATCCTTCATGTATCATCCTGAGACCCAGCTGCTTAGGTCTCCCCAGATTTTCACTTCCCTGTAACTCAACTCAGGCAATCTCCCAGGCTCTGTCTCCCCGGCCTTGTGCTACAGCCTGGAAACTCTCTCAAAGTAATTAAAGCTGAGGCATCTGCAAAGTTTTATTTCTCATCTTTCAAGGGACCAGTGTCCTCTGCTGCCTAATGTTCTAGGTCTTGAACTCATATTGTCATACTGTTTCATATTTTTGTCCATTTTCCTCCCACATGGGAGTGAGAACATTGATGTTAATTCCATCTCAGTCAGAAGTCAAATGCCTGGGAATAGGTATCTTTCCAGACTACCTGCCCAATTAGACACTTTGCTGAAAGACAGCCCTAAGTAGCTAAGTAGCTAGCAGGTATTTACTTGTTTTTGCTTTGCACCTGACAACTGTCAAGTGGTAACTCTGGGTTGCTGAGCTCTAAACAAGTCAGTGAGGAGAGTCCAAATATTTTTAATACAAGAAACTGGTGCTAAGTCAATACTTAAAAAAGACTGACAACTAACCTTTCATGTATTCTCTACTGCCTAAATTGTTCAAATTATTTTTATTTCCATTTCCCATTAACCCATTACAGGAAAAAATGTTTCTTCATGCATAAGACACTACTCACTAACCTCAAAGCAAAAACATATCTCTGTAAGAGATATAGTTATAATCACAAGTGACTAAATTTAATATCACTCGTACCAGGACAACTTAACATTAGTGCTATACGGTGCCATTGCAAGTACATTACATATGATAAAAAATGTTTAACAAAAAAAAAAAAAAAAAAAAAAAGTTTAACCAGCATTTGGTCAAACCTTTAAACATAAAGGTAAGAATTAGGTTGTAGAATTGATCCCCTTGCAAACTGGCATCCTAGAAGAAAGTTACCTTCCTACTCAAAGGATACCAGCTATAGTTTAGTGTTCAGAGCAATTAATTCTGTTAAGGGCTGGAAGATCAGAGCTAGAAGCCACTAGTCTGTTAGGTCACATAGCTACAATCACAAACTTCCACCCCAACTCATGGTCACAAAAAAAAAAAAAAAAAAAAAAAAAGGCTGGCACCCTCCCAACTGATGAGAAGTAAGAAGACAGAGGCCGGAGGCCAAGATTCTACCTTCACTGTCCTGGGGAAGGGCCTCTCATGGGTTCTACTACTTGGCCTTGGTAGGCCTGCGGGTGCTACCCTGACTGCAGGCAGCACGGTACTGTGCACCTGCCACTGCTCCTGTCCAATGTTCCTGTGTGAACTTCCTCATCATCTAACTGGACTAGCTCAACAAGAACACGCTTCAAGGTTCCAATCATGACAGGTTTAGAGGAACTAACTAAAAGCCATTATGAAGGGCAGCCCAGGTGGCTCAGCGGTTTAACGCCGCCTTCAGCCCGAGGCATGATCCTGGAGACCCAAGATCGAGTCCCATGTCAGGCTCCCTGCATGGAGCCTGCTTCTCTCTCTGCCTGTGTCTCTGCCTGCCTCTCTCTCTCTCTCTCTCTCTCTCTCTCTCATAAAATCTTTTTTAAAAAAAAGGAGAAAAAAACTTCAAAAAAAGCCATTATGCAGAAACAACAAGACATATTTAGAAAGCAGGACATTTTATAAATAACCAACCTGGACTCTTAAAAAGTTAATGTCACAGAAATAAGAAAAAAGGTGTATGGGTTGTTACAGGCAAAAGAGGATGACAGGGAAACAATAACCGAATACAAATCATTGATTTTGACTGACTCTGGTTCAAACAAGCAAACAAGGAGCTATAAAAAAAATTTTGGTGACAACAGGGTTAATTTGAATATAGATTGAGAATTAGATCTTATTTGGGGGTCTATCATTAATTCTGTCGTATGACAAAAATATTGAATTATTATCTAAGAAAATATCCTCTTTTTGAAAACCAGTAAACAATGTAAATAGCCATTAATAGCAAAACAGATAAATTATGATACATTCATACACTGGAACACCATAAATCAATCAAAAAATAATTTTTGCTACTGGCAAACAGCATGGGTGAATTTCACAATGCTGACTGAAAGAAGCTAGACCCAAAACATAGTTAGAATATGAAGTTCATAAACATGAACTTCTATAAAGTTCAAAATCAGGTAAAAGTAAATTATGCTCTTTAGGAGCGCATGCATATGTGGTAAAACCATAAAGATAAGTAAATGATCATCACAAAGACAGAACAGTGGTTACCTGTAAGTGTGCTGAGGAGGTAAGAGTTGTCATTTAGGAAGTAGTGGGGCTGAAACTTTTATCAGCTCACAACATTCTAGTTCTTGACCCAGTTATGAACAGAGGTGTTTGTATTATAAATATTTGTAAAACTGAGTATTTGGACCCATACACTTTCCTTTAAGTATGGAGGGTTTTTTTCATTTTTTAAAATTTAAATTCAATTAGTCAAACATAATACATCCTTATAGTTTCAGATGTAGTGTTCAACAATTTATCAGTTGCATATAACACCCAGTGCTCATCATATCAAATGCCCTCCTTAATGCTATCACCCAGTTACCCTACCCTCCCCCCATGCCCTCCAGTGACCCTCAGTTTGTTCCCTATTGTTAAGAATCTCTTATCAATCTCTTTCCTCCCCTATGTTCATCTGTTTTGTTTCTTAAATTCCACTAATGAGAGAGATCATATGGTATTTGTTGGGACACCTGGGTAACTGTCAGTTAAGTATCTGACTTCAGCTCAAGTCATGGTCCCAGGATCCTGGGATCCAGGCCCTGTTGGGCTCCCTGCTCAGCAGTGAGTCTGCTTCTCCCTCTCCCCCCGCCACCACTTGTGCTCTTTCTCAAATAAATGAATAAAATCTTAAAAAAAAAAAAGATATCACATGGTATTTGTCTTTCTGACTGACTTAATTTTGCTTAGCATAATACCGTCTAGTTCCATCCACATCATTTCATTCTTTTCAAGATTTCATTATTTTCAATGACTAGTATTCCATTCTACACACATACACACACACACTCCAATATATATAAATAGTCCATTACACACATCTTTATCTGTTTATCAGTGGATGGATATTTGGGTTCTTTCCATGTTTTGGCTATGAACATTAAGGTGCAGGTCAAGTTAGCATTTTTGTATCCTTTGGATAAGTATCTAGTAGTACAACTGCTGGGTCACAGGATAGTTCTATTTTTAACTTTTTGGGGAACCTCCATACTATTTTCCAGAGTTGCTGCACCAGTTTGCATTCCCACCAACACTATAGAAGGGTTCCCCTTTCTCCACATCTTAGCCAACATCTATTGTTTCCTGAGTTGTTAATGTTAGACATTCTGACTGGTGTAAGGTGGTATCTCATTGTGGTTTCGATTTGTATTTCCCTGATGATGAGTTATGTTGAGCATTTTCATGTGACTGTTGTCATCTGTATGTCTTCTTTGGAGAAAAGTCTGCTCATGTCTTCTGCCCATTTCTTAACTGGATTTTTTTTTTTAAGATTTTATTTATTCATGAGAAAGAGAGAGAGGCAGAGACATAGGCAGGGGGAGAAGCAAGCTCCCCAAAAGAGCCTGATGCGGGACTTGATCCCAGACCCCAGGATCACGCCCTGAGCCGAAAGCAGATGCTCAACCACTAAGCCACCCAAGTGCCCCATCTTAACCGGATTTTTTGAGTGTTCAGTTTGACTCAGTTCTTTATAGATTTTGGATACTAGCCAAAGGAAAGGATTATTTTTTTAAAAAAAGAAAAATATCTTCCCTGATCCTCTTTTAAATAATAAAGAACCTAAATTTTGGCTGATTTAATCTTTTTAATTTATAACTTAAATTACAAGTTCCAATCACTAAAGAAAAGCTCACCTTTACAAATTAAAACACTTAATATCCTAAATCTGCCCTTTAGATCTGTTTTGCTTCAACCTAATAAAATGCTTTCAGATTTTAAAGATTGTATTTATTCATGAGAGACACAAAGAGAGAGGCAGAGACATAGGCAGAGGAAGAAGCAGGTTCCCTGATGGGAGCACAAAGCAGGACCCAATCTTGGGACTCCAGGACCATGCCCTGTGCCAAAGGCAGACACTCAACCACTGAGCCACTCAGGTGTCCCGCTTTTAGATTTTATATTAAGGCTGACTCCTATATTGTGATAGGCATGACAAAGTTTACAAGTATGTTTAGACCATTTTTTGTTTAAAAAAATATATTGGAAAAAAAGCACACAAAAAAACCCATTATTTTTGACAATGACTCTTAAAGAAGTCTCTATCAATTACCTTGCACAACCAAATGCCATGAGTCGATACTTGTTATTTACTGCTACACAAGTTCCATCAACAACATCTTGTGGCCAAACTCCATGAAGCTGCTATAATAAAGAAAAATAATGAAGGTTTTAAAAGTGCTGTCTAAATACACTGTCTAAATACACTGTAATCAGTATAATTCTCTTTCAATAAACATACAGTTTTGTAAGGCTTTCTTTGGTTTCATCTGGCTAAGAAAATATTCTATCGGGACTACCATCTGAATAGCAATTTCATTAATTAGTTCAATAAATATTCTCAAATGAGCTCAGTCTAGAGCTAATTTATCTACTTGTAAAACACTAAAAAATGGACTATCTGCAAACCTAACTAAATGAAGATGACTTTCCTATTAGGATATAAACATCCTGACAGCAGGAACTGAATCTAACTTGCTCACTAATATTATTCCCATCACCCCCCACATTGTGTTTAACTGCTCAATTGTAGAAAACAGCAAATTTTATTTCATCTATCCTTTAAAAGTGGTTTGTGATTGTCAAGTGCTTACTATTCTCTATTATTCCTTTATTTTACAGTATGGTATATAACCTACTAAGATTCACAGGATAGTGCCTGGCAGCCTAACATCTCAGGTCTACTAATCACTTGCTAAAATAATGATCTGACCTCTCCAAGCTTTAGTTTTGTTTTCATAAGTTCTTACCTCTTAAGAGTGTTTTGCAGAGTAAATGAGAACATACATACATGTAAACTATTTGATACAATGACTAACATTCAAAAAGTTAAGCATTCAATAAATGAATACATTATTATTAAGCTTCTATGCTATTCCGCTCCATTGTTTGTTTTTACCTTTCAAATCAAGGATGTCTTAGATTATAAATTCTAAGGCAAAGGTCATTATGATTATTAGTTTAATAAGCACAACAACACAGCACACTATACAATACAGCACTTTATTTTTGGATGATCCTAACAGTAAACACTCTAGAAGATCCAATATAAATAACAGCTCTGTTTAAAATATAATACTATAGATTTTATTTAATTCCCATTTAAATGAGCTATATAATCAATTATCTAAACATGGCATATCTGCTTCCTTTTTTTTTTTTTTTGGTATTTTTCAATTATAATAAAAAAACACTATTTTAGATGACCAAAAAAGGTAAAGATAGCACTGAGCATTATTTCTTTGGACCACTGCTTAGACTGAAATTAATTAACTGATTTCTGTAACAAGTATTTTCCAGGTGCCCACTATTCACCTAGCACTGTTCTAGGTGTGGAGGATGTGGCAGGTATTCAAAAACACCAAAATTCTTGCCTTATATTTGTTAGGAGGTTGTTAAGTTAAAAAAAAAAAATAGTATATTGGAGATTGGTGAATACTGTAGAAAAAAATAATAAAACAATTATAGAAAACAGATAGTATGGGAGGATAGAATAGTCAATAAGTTTTCCCCAAATGCAAATGCATTTTGAGGAACGAACTCAAGGAGATATACCAAGTACAAAGGCCCCAATGGAGTAGCATTTTTGGCATGTTCAAGTACATCAAAGAAGCCTATGCAGATGGAGTGGATTGGAATGAGGAAAGAAGTAGTAGATGAGGTAACAGATGTAAAAGGAGGTTAAATTTACAGGGCTTTGAAAGCCACTATAAAACCTTTTTGGCTTTTTCCCTAATTTATACATAGTCACTGGAGGATCTTTAATTTTTTAGAATTTTTCCATTATGAATTGTAACACATTAAAGAACAATACATAATTACAAGATTGTACATCTCAATAATATCACAAAGTAAACACTGTGGAATTAGCTAGCACGTAGGCCAAGAATTATCAGTATCTAACCGTGTCTCTCCTGACCAATATACCCTTACCTACCACAGAAGTAACCAACATCTACACTTAAATGGTAATCACTTCCTTCTTTTCCTTTAGACCAATACTACTTAAGAACATGCATCCATATAAATTCTAATTTAGAACAGCCTATGTTATTTTTAATTTTACATAAAATAAAATCATAGCACATATCCTTTTGTGTCTAGCTGCTTTCACTCAGCACATCTGTGAGACCGAGGCAAGTCACCACATACAGCCTTGCTGTGCATGCAAGCCTCTGCCTCCCTTGCCTGGGGATTCTTTGAGGTATTGTTAGCTCTCCAAAGCCTTCAGGTACATTAAAAAATGTTTTTCTCCAGCTTTTCTAGTTGTCTTCAGCAGGTTTTGTCCTAATTATCTAGTCCTATTGAAGGGCTTTGAGCAGGGGAGTGGTATAATCTGACATATTTTAATATATCTGTTAAATGCCTCAAAAATGCCAAAAAGAATTTTTACAAAGCACTTAAGTAGTACCTAATATAAATATGTCATTAAGTGTATCTCCCAATTGCCAGTAATATACATATGTATTCTTTACTTCTAATTTGTATTTTCTAACTTATTTAATAATGTCCATTTGCTTTTCATTTTTTTCTAAATTCTTAATTTACTGGAAAGTTTCTTTAACCAAAGCCTAATAAAAATGATAAAAGCTGATACTTAGAAAGGAGTCACTTTTTCAGCTCTAGGATTTTTGTTTTCAACAAAAACATTTAAATCCCAAGCATAATTACAAATTACTATGTAAAAAATTTTTTTTATTATTTTTTTTACTATGTAAAAAATTAAATACTTCAAAAACTCAATTGTATTCTTATATATTGACATATTACCACAAATGCATTATTTAGTACTTTACTATGTGAATAATGGAAAACAGTTTTAGGAATACTAAAGCTGACTCTATACATAGAAAACAATATGCCCGGGCAGCCCGGGTGGCTCATCGGTTTAGCGCCGCCTTCAGCCCAGGGCCTGATCCTGGCGACCCGGGATCGAGTCCCATGTCGGGCTCCCTGCATGGAGCCTGCTTCTCCCTCTGCCTGTGTCTCTGCCCCCCACCCCTCTCTCTCTCTCTGTGTGTCTCTCATGAATAAATAAAATCTTTAAAGAAAAAAAAAAAAAGAAAGAAAACAATATGCCCTTAAAAAATCTTGGGGTACCTGGGTGTCAGCCTTTGGCTCAGGTCATGATCTCGGGGTCCTGGGATTCAGCCCTGCATCAGGCTCCCTGTTCAGTGGGGAGTCTGCTTCTACCTCTCTCTCTGCTGCTCCCCCTGATTGTGTGCGCTCTCTCTCTCTAATAAATAAATTTTTAAATTTTTAAAATGTTTCCAGTTAAAGAGAATAGACTGAATATAAATACTTAGCTTCTCTCTTAAAATCCCAACTTTTATAACAGAAATAATTTCTTCAAAAGCATAAACTGACAAGGACAACAAAAGGGAGAAGAGGTAGTATCAGAATATCTTTTTTTTTTTTTTTAGAATATTTTAAAAGGTAGGAAGTTAAAAAAAAAAAAAAAAAGGTAGGAAGTATATGGATAAGTAGCATCCTAAACTTGCATTAAAGGGCAGCCCCAGTGGCGCAGCGGTTTAGTGCTGCCTGCAGCCCAGGGCGTGGTCCTGGAGACCTGGGATCGAGTCCCACATCGGGCTCCTGCATGGAGCCTGCTTCTCTCTCCTCCTGTGTCTCTGCCTCTCTCTCTATGTCTATCATAAATAAATAAATCTTTAAAAAAATAAAAATAAAAAAAAAATAAACTTGCATTAAAGAACACAAAGAGGGCAATCTTGTGGCTCAGTGGTTTAGCGTCGCCTTCAGCCCAGGGTGTGATCCTGGAGACTTGGGATTGAGTCCCACTTCGGGCTTCTTGAATGGAGCCTGCTTCCCTTTGCCTGTGTCTCTGCCTCTCTCTCTCTCTCTCTCTCTCTCTCTCTCTCTCTCTCTCTCTCATGAATAAATAAATAAAATCTTTAAAAAATAAAAATAATAATAATAAAGAACACTAAGAAATAGCTAAATTTATACTGTAGGGTGCAAAAAGGCTTGGAGATTGAGATTTCTCAGAAAGGGTGAACTAAAAGCAGTAGGACTTTTAGTCTTTTAAAGCCTGTTTAAGCATCATCTGGGTGTTCCCATAGTACCGTCTCAATATGAGCAGCTAAGAAATACCCTCTTTCATTCCAACACTGGAGATTTTTCTTTGGAGAAAAACAAAATAAAAAACCCTGATGTCTCTGGGTCACACTGAGAACATGGATAAGTGAATTTGGACCTTCTAATTTAATGCTTCCATAACTTAAAACCCAGAATACTGGGCCAGTCATGTTTATATTCTCTGGAAAGAACTGCAGGACTTTCTTCCAATGAACACTGGATACAGAGAGGGGAGGAAAGGAAACAATCCAGTGAGCTCAACCAATGCTGACGATTAGATTAGGGTCAAACAAACCCACCAAAATCCACAGAGCTTTCAGTGAATCCAAATTTTAACTTTGGATCTCTGTCACAGCAACCAAATTCACATATTAACTAATCATACATTAATTAACCATTAACTATGAAAAGATCTCATACAAATAAAGGAACAAAGGAAATTCTCAGGATGATAGAAGATAAAAATGCAGAAGTATAATGGTGTTAAAGCAGTCCAGTTTGCAGCAAGCCAGAGGTTCCAAGAGAAATTTCAAGTAGATGAAACAAATAGAACGTCTAATGAACGTCTAAAAGAACTGAGAGGATATTTACACAAACAGCACACAGTATGGGGTTGAATTAGTGGTAAGTATGTAAAAAATAAACAAATATAAAGAACAAACAATTATTAATTCTCAGTGAGAGGGGAAATGTTCAGGAAAGAAAAAATAAAACATATCACATGGCTCAGGTACTAACAGGGTTTGTACAGTGATAACAATATAAACAATGAATAGTAATTACTCAAAATCACAATAATTATACTATGAAGATGGGAAGAATATATGAATGTGGTAGGAACAGGGAAGCAAATGGTCTTTTCCCACAGTGGGAACTAATAAATAGCCTAAAAATTAAAAATTAAAGAAAACACACAAGAGTAATGGAGATAAGTAGCAAAATAATAGTTAAAAAAAAAAAAAAAAAAAAGTGGTTGCCTCCAAGAATGGAAACTGGGTGTGAAGAGAGCAGGAATAGGGAAGGAATTATCATTTTTCTTCAACATATCTAATAGAATTGTCTACGTATATTATTTTTAAGTATTATACATGTTGATTTTTAAAAGTTGTTAATAATAACTCTAAAATCTTAAATAAGGAAAGTGGGGGAGGAATTTAACAACAAAAACTAAAATTAATAAATGTAAAATAAAGAAAATAAGCATTCCAAAGTAAAAGTCATACCTCTGCTGTAAATCTACTCGACACTGGTGTAATAAATCCAATTTTACCATCATTGAACACAACAGCAAACCCATCGAGTGTAGCACAGTACTCCATGTCTCTGATGTGCACATCTGCAAAACCCAGGAATGAACCTGCTGATGGAAACAGAAGTACATGAAATATAAATATAAATACAGTAAATAATGACCTTACATTGATTGTTTGTAAACCCCTTAAGAACAGTAAAGGACAAAACTAATGACCTAATACCACCAAACAATGAAACCATTCCTTTCTACACACACACACACACACACACACATACATTCCCCTTACATAATGAATTCCAAAGTAGAAAAATCAATGTTCATCCATAGCAAATATCTAAACAGATTGTGTCAAATATTAAACATTGGTTCTACCCTGTGCAGAAGATGTAACTACCTCTAGATGACTGCAGATCTACTGAAAAAGGTACTGTGCAAAGATTAATAGCTTTCCTTCCATTTGTCATTCCTTCCCAGTGAATAAGATGAAGAAGTCCATCAGAAGTAGCAACGAGGAGATCTTCCAGCACGGACTGCAAACTGTAAAGAAATAACCAATTTAGAACCAATTACCTATTAATAGAGCAGACTGGGAAAGCAATGAGTATGAATATAATTGCTTTGGAGAATATTCATACAGAGAGGATCATGAACCAACTTACAAAATTGTCAGTCATCTACAACTTGGCTATATTAAGTTGGTTCACCTATGTTTAATTTAATCCAGAATCAGAAATTCTGGAAAAAATAAAAGACTTCAGGTAGCCATTGTCACAAACCTGATCAACCAGATTAAAAAACTAGAAATACTGAAACAGCAAATTCAATGATGGAAGGACAAATGAAAGCTGACAAAAAAGAAAAAAGGCAAAGAAACCATAAAAAGAACAACTTATGACAGGTTGACAGTCTGGAGCCATATAAAGCACAGAGGTAATAATCCTCTAGCCATGGCCAATATGAACCTCCCCCAGTGATGAAAATGCTCTGTATCTGTGCTATCAAACATGGAAACCAGCAGCCATATATGGGGACTGAACACCTGAAATGTGGCTAGTGGGACAAAAGAACTGAATTCTTAAATTTAGTTAATTTAAATTCAAAGAACTTCATTTGATTAGAGACTATTTTACTGGTGTGCACAGTTATGGACCTCAATATTTCTACAGCATCATTGAGCCTCATGTTGTTCATTCCCACAACAAGCATTTATAAAGCCCATGCTCTATGACAGATGCTATGCTCTGTGCTGGAGATTCTGAGGTGAAAAAATAGTTTCTCCCTTCAGAAGACCACTCAGTTGACACAAGAATTAATTATGGAATATGATCTCAGCATTTATTTACAAAGAGATTTAACATTTACTTAGCTAATGGCAAATAAATGCTCACTTTGCTTACTCTTAGACACCTAGCCCCTAAGGCACTAGTGCTAGGTTATATCTGGCACTAAATGTTTGTGGGAGGTGGAAGAAGGAAGAAAAGAAAAGAGGAAAGGAGAATACATGAATGACAGTGCAAAGGTACTGGCACAGAGAAAGAAAAGGAGAACTATGGGAACCAGTGGAAACTACTCTATCAAGAAAGCCAAGGTTGTCAGATGGATTTAAGAAAGAAAGAAAAAATTTAAGAAAATTGTCAAATGCTAGGGGTGCCTGGGTGGCTCAGTCAGTTAATCATCTGCCTTCAGCATGATGATCAGCATCATGATCAGGTCATGATCTCGAGGTCCTTGGAAGGTGTATCTGGGATGGCATGCCGCTCCCTGCTCAGAGGGGAGTCTGCTTCTCCCTCTGTACCTCCCTCTGCTTGTGCTTCTCAACGGTCTCTCTCAAATAAATAAAATCTTTAAAACATAAAAAAAAAAGAGTATCAAGTGCAAGAGAGAATGAAAAGTGTGATGTGGGATCCCTGGGTGGCGCAGCGGTTTGGCGCCTGCCTTTGGCCCAGGGCGCGATCCTGGAGACCCGGGATCGAATCCCACGTCGGGCTCCCAGTGTATGGAGCCTGCTTCTCCCTCTGCCTATGTCTCTGCCTCTCTCTCTCTCTGTGTGACTATCATAAATAAAAAAAAAAAAAAAAATTAGAAAAGTGTGATGTGTCTATAATGTACACTATATACTCTTAAGTTTTCTTTCATACTTAAGACTGTATTTCAGAAATATTTTAATTTATAATGGCAGTGGAAACGTTTTTAATGTTTTACTTCTTAAAGTAAACCTTCAATCCTTTAAAAGCTGTATTCAATGACTCATTCTCCAAGGACTGTGTTTTCTTCCCTACCACAAAGATTAGAAAGAGTAGAATAATACATTCCCTTAGCCAGCTTCATCTCTTGATTGTAATCAATTGAGTTTATAGAAAGTTCACCTTTGACATATTATATATTCTTCCCCTTCAAAATTATATTTTTAGTGTAAAATTTCTGTGTGGCGTGTAGTGAACAGAATATAAAACTTTATGTTTCAGATCTGCTGCTATATGTCAAGAGAAACAATTCGGTAGAACAGCTGCTGGTTTATCAGTGATTTTCAGTCAGCAGGACTCGGCCTAGGTTTTTTCCGACCATATTCTCCCCCTCCTCTGTTCCTATTTCCCTACAAGAATCACTGCATATGACAGGAACAATATCAAGGTCATCCTGGAGTAATTTAACTGCCTACTACGCAAAATTCAGTTCTCTTCTGATAAAGTTAAAAGAATTCAGAATCTCCACACTGTCACCCACAGGGCTAGCACAAAAAATGACCGGACATGTGAGGAAACAGGAAAAGGTGATCCAGAGTCAAGAGAAAAGTCTAACCATACAAATAGACTCCGTCAATTCTGATGTTGGAATTAAAAGGTAATGACTTTAAAGTAATGACCATAAACATGATGAGGAATCCACAGGAAAAAATTAGATCCTTGTCATTTAACTGAAAGTAAACAAACTCATTAAAACAAAGATAATGTGAGTTCGTTAAAATACTGAGAATTTCCATAAATTAGTCAATAGGCCTCAGCCCACACCATGCAAGTGTGGGCCCACTCACTGCCAGTGTCACAAAGATCAGAAAACTAAAGGATTAATTCTTGGCACAAGAAGGTATCAGGATTCTCTGGAATCTTTTCATGCTGCATTGGTTTCTAAGTATTTTGAAAATCACCCCCTGGGAATAAATACACACAAAATGTACATAAATATACTCTAAGTTATATCCTCAGAGAGCCTTTGCAATCACTGACTTCATGGACTTTTTAACAGATAACCAATATCCCAGAGGTGTGTCTTCCCCCCACCCTTAATTTAGGATCTTAGAAGCATAATAGTAGGATCTTGAAAGATTAGTATTTCTGATTAATCAAATGCTCTTAATGGGAAATAAAGAATTCATAATTACCAATTCTCAAATATGTAGATATATCTAATGTCTAATAAGCATTAAATACTATATACTACACTGGGCTTTCCTTAAGTGCCTGGAGGAAGATATGGAATAAATTGTGGTATTTATTAGTATTTATTATGCAGTATTAGGTAGAAACAGACTAAGAGTTTTAATTATATTAGTACTTCTTACCTTCTAAGGATTTTCAATCCTCAAGTAATAACAAACATCAGATGCTCACCATTAATCCTATTCTTTCTTCAAGCAAAAACTAAAAGATGGCAAAAGTCTTGCCATATTATGCCTACAACCAAGTTTAACCATTATCTCTAACTTCATACAACTTCTATTTTTGGTGGTAAGCAGGAAATTAGTCAGTTATAAAAAGTCCAAATATCACATCTTCTCCCTCAATGCAAGAACACACACAGCTCAACTCCAATCACATTTCCAACAAGTATACATTATGTGTTAGGAATACTGCTCCAAAATGCAATTATTTTTCTCAACTTTTGAGAAAAACCTTAGAGAGTTCCAGTCATCCAAACTTGTATATTAAAAACTAGCACCTGACTAAAACAAATAAAACCACTTAGCACCTGACAAGTTAAACTTGTACAAGATGTCAGGATTTCTTTCTTTAAAGCCTCTTTTTCTATCCCATCCCCATGATCCATAAACTTTGCCAGGGGGTAACGGTAGAAAGCCATGCTTGCAAAGTGCTGCCCACAGACATTCCACATTCCTTTTGGACCAAGTTACACTCTGGAGAAGAATCTCTGTGCTGAAATAGCATTTGAGGTAAAGAGTAACCTTCTGACCAAGGGAATCATAATTCAAACTCAATCCTCTCTAACCCTGATCCCATTGAAGCAAATAACAACAGAACAACATTCCTTTTCTTTGAAAAGAATACATAAAAAGATGGACTACACAAGGTAAGACAACAGCCAGCCACTTGCATACAGTTTTATTTGATATGCACCAGTAGCTGCACAGTATTCTAACAAAAAAATGGTGAAAAAAATCTTTTATCAGAACTGTGAATCAGAAGACTTTAAAACACGGGCTTTACATATTCATACAGTTCAATATATTCATATACTACATCCATATAATTCAATATTTAGTAAGACCACAAATTCTTTTTCCCCAAATCTGTGGCCTAGCCACTCCATTCTCATGCCGTCTCTTATACATTTTTCCAGAACAATACATATTCTAACGCTAACAGCTTCCTTTTAAAAAGGACTACTAGCATTATTATACAGAGTACACCTTGCTTTTTTCACCCAACAACATATTTGGGAAGTTTTTCCAGTAAAGAGTGCCTGAGAGACTCAGTTGGTTCAGCATCTAACTCCTGATTTCGGTGAAGGTCATGATCTCAAGGTCGTGAGATCAAGCCCCATATGGGACTCTGCACTGGGTGTACAGCCTGCTTCTCTCCTTCTCTCTGAAAGAAAGAAAGAAAGAAAAGAAAGAAAAGAAAGAAAAGAAAGAAAAGAAAGAAAAGAAAGAAAAGAAAGAAAAGAAAGAAAGAAAAGAAAGAAAAGAAAGAAAAAGAAAAGAAAGAAAAGAAAGAAAAGAAAGAAAAGAAAGAAAGAAAGAAAGAAAGAAAGAAAGAAAGAAAGAAAGAAAGAAAGAAAGAAAAAAAGAGTGCCCTCATTATTTCTACAGCTGTATACTGTTCCCATTGTGTAGAAGAAAAAAACACTTTTTAAAGATTTTATTTATTCATGAGAGACACAGAGAGGCAAAGACTTAGGGAGAGGGAGAAGCAGGCTCCTCACAGGGAACCCAATGTGGGATTCAATCGCAGGACACCAGGCCCTGAGCCAAAGGCAGACGCTCAACCACTGAACCACCAGGTGCCTCTAAGTAAGAAAATTTATTTCAACAGCTCCCCACTGATGGACATTTAGGCAGTTTTTGATCTTTTGTTATTATAAACAATGAAAAACTCTGTAAGCCTGTCATTTGAATTATTTGTAGGATTAATTCCTAGAAGGAGAAATACTGGACAAAGACCATGAGTATATATAACTCTGAAAGGCACTACTTATTAATCAATTTCCAAAGACACTGTATGAATTTACACTCCTACCACCAATGTGTAAAGTTCTCCTCATCCTGAGTTCCTCCCCAATAGTATGTTACCTAATTGTTCACACATATAAGTCATTTATTTAATCTTCTAATGGAGATCTATTATGTAATGTATTAAATTGGAATACAGAAGATGAAAACTGCTTATATTCTTATATTATATTTGTTCTATTGTCTTTTTCTCGCTAAAATCTTTACGTGTTGCGAAAACTGGCCTTTCGTGATATTCCCTGGAAGCATATTTCCCTGTTTTCACAGCTTGTGTTATCTTCTGATCATACCTATAGCCATTTTTTCCCTCTTTCTTTTTCTACTTTTATTTAACCTAATTTGTTAACGTGTCCTTTTGTAAGAATTTATTTGCAGGTTTTCTGACAGGAAAATTTTAATGACTCCTAACAATGAATTCTGAATTAGGAATACCTCTTTTGCTACTACTTCTAATTTTTTTAAAAGCAAATGTTATCATAAGGGATAAGAAATACTAGCCATTTCTATTCACAAAAGGCTGGAAATATCACATAATTTCATGATTGTATATAACTGGGTACAGGAAAAGGTTCTTGGAGGTCCAATTTTAATTCTGGATTCATAAAAAAAATTGTTAAAAAAGAAACAAAAAACATTGTAGTAAAAAACTTTAAGTTTAAAAAATATACTTTTAACAAGACCCACACATCATAGACACCTAAAATGTCAAAAGCAAAGCAATTACGGAAATAAAGCCAAATTACACATACACTTATTTTTTCCATCAATAAATACAACTTTTTGTATTTTGGTATTTCTGGCCCTCTTATCACAAAATCTTTATTCACAATGAGATCAGAAAGTTTAACTTTCTTACAAGTATTCACATATTTCCCAAAACTTATGAAGGTTTTGGAAATAAAGGCACTTTCTCTTTTCCTCAACCTGGATGACTTTTATCAGTGTCATTTCAAGTAACATGCACTATGCTGTATCATTCAAACAATTCTAGATCTTATCAAAAAATATAAATTTCTGGATAAGATTATAGTTAGTATACTCAATTTATAGGCTTTATTAAATAAACAATTGAAGTATAATAATGTACTAAGGGTTAATCAAGCATTTACAGCTAAAGAAAAAATTACCCTGAGTGAAAAATAAAATAAAATCGGTTTTCCTACTGGTCATGCGATTAATCAACTATATTATATAGTGTCATCAAAAAATGCTAAATTTAACCAGAGTACTATACCTCATGATGGGTGCTTGCAAATCCAGTATTTTCCTCATTTCTAAATTTAATGCTGGAGCACAATGTTCTTCCTTAAAATGGGGTGTCCCCTTCATTTGTGGACTTCCTCTAAAAAAAAAAAAGAAAAAAGAAAAGAAACAGCAAATATACAGGATTAAAGAGAAAGATATGAATTCTCCTCCACTTTGTGATTCATATATACCCAATCAGATAAAGTAAACATAATCAAACTTACAAATCAGGTATTATTCCTTTAGCTTCTCAAATGGAAATTTTAACTCCATTATAGCAGAGATACGAATTAGACAAACAAGTTTAACTAATGTAACTTCTGTTGGGGAAGTAGGAGTAGAGGGAGAAGACCAAAGAATCTTAGGGAAAGAAAAACACAATAAAAGCAAATTCTCAAGAGAACCAATAGATATTTTTAAATGACTGATGGCCCTTTCTGAGGTGGGCAACTCCAGGAGGTATATACCTCTCCACCCAGCGCATGTCTGATATGATCCAAAACCTCACCTCCTCTTACCTTACATCACACCTCATCCTTGATTCCTCTATCCTCTGGGTATGTATCAGAATTAAGGTCAATTCAGGGATGCAATAAGAAATGCTTCATATAAACCTCAGTAATAAACAGCAATGGCTAAATCTGGTAGCTCCCCGATTTTAAATGGCTAGCCAAGAGTGGTTATTAGATCAGTTGCAACATCACTGAGCCGCCCCACACAACCCCTCCAAAGGACTATTCAACAGTTTTGGCATCTTTATCTCCACATGGCATGGGACTCTTTCCCAATACACAGGTACTGATAGCTGGGGTTTAGCTGTCTCTTTCCTTATTATCACCTATCACTTACTTTTGGCAACAATGAGCCTAACATTTCTCCCTCTTCGTCACCTGTATTATTAAAATTAAGTGTAAACAGTCTAACACGTTCAACAGCTTTTAAGGTCCCTGGCTTTGATACTTGTCTGCTTACTTTCTGGTTTTAGATTATTTTCCATATAGAAGCTTGATGGTGCTTTATCCTGTTCTGCTACTGCCATGACGTGGAATATTTGATCCCTTCCGTATGCCTGGATGGCTAAACTGGTTCCAGTTAAATCACACAGGTTCATGTTCAATTAACATGCTTGCTGTGATACCCACTAAGAAGGTCATCATGAGATACTAGTTTGCAGAACTCCTATCTGGACTGCTAATCACACAGACATACTATAATGATTTTCCCGAGACATTTTCCACGTACATCTAAAGTTATTTTTCAAATACATATACATAATTTAAACAAATGGTGCTTGAAAGCTGACGACAAAGGGAAAAAACAGAAGTGGTCTATTAGGACACAAGGAGCATTGGTTCTCTTACTTCTTGACTTCTATTTACCCTCATGTTTTCCTGCAGTACGTTCACACTGCTTCAGCATCATTATTTAGATATTACTTACTAACTCCTCATTCTCCCTTTTTTCCCCATCCTCCTAACATAATTATACCAAAATGTTTTCACTGGAATGTTAAATAAATAATTTCTACTTCAAGAAATATTAAGTGATTAGGGTGTCTGGGTGGCTCAGTCAGTTAAGCATGTGACTCTGGGTTTTTGACTCAGGTCATGATCCCAAGGTCGTAAGATCGAGCCCCAATCCAGCTTCTGTGCTGGGCATAGAGCCTGCTTGAGATTCTCTTTCTCTCTGCCCCTCCACCCCACTCATGCTCTGTCTCTCTCTCTCCCCCCAAAACAACAAAACAAAAAAAGTATTCGGTAATTACATTGGTTTTCTTATAGAACTTGTTAATTTTCCTGAAGTTAACTTTACTGCATGCTTTCATTTGCTGAGTTTTCTTTAAACTTATACTAAAGTTTTCTCAGACTTCTTAACAGCTCTGACAAAAACAACTCTCAGTATAATCTTCTATGTGGTCAAACCTGTCACATAACCTATTATTTCCTTTTACCCCAGGCATTCCTCCTGGTGCCCACTGCCCTACTAAGTCTAATGCACAGCTATCATCCTGATATTTTCCTTTGTTATTTCTTTGCTTCTTTCCTATGAACCTTTTTTGTTTTTTTAATTCCTCTTATTTGGGTCACATATTCTGGCTTCCTGGAAAGGTATATGTGGTGTAAAATTTGAACTCTCAAGTATGATATGACTTTGAGTGTGATATGACTCATGTGAATGAGTACTTGGGTATAAAATTTGAGGCTGCATGTCCCAACACAAAATGATGCTCATGCAAAGCAATTTATTACATCAAAAGATTATAATTAAAATATGCATCACAAGAAATAAAATATCATGCAGCCAAAAAAAAAAAAAAAAAAGGAAATGTGGAAGAACTCTTTCAACTCCTTGGAATGGCCTCCCGGAACTCTCGTTTAGTGAGAAAAATTAAGGTGCACAATACTGTATGTGATATACTACATTTGTGTGACAAGCAAGGAAATACAAATGTTTAAATGCATGTGCTCATGTTTTAAAAATGAAAAGGATAGCCAAACCTAAAATAAAAATTGTTATCCTCAGTGGAAGAGAGAATACAGGATAAAAAAATGCTAGCTACAATTTTTTTAAACTTTGGGACATGAAAATATTTCATATAATAAGCCAAGTTAAAATTAAAATCCACAACAAAAATCAATCTCTAAAAACAGAAAAGAAACTTAATTGTACGTCGAGCTAGCAGCACAAATAAGATTTCAAGTAACTCTGAAACACAGTATTTTGTGCATTCTTAGTGGGAAATCTGCTATTAAGGATAAAAATCCTGAAAGAATCAAACTGTATTTAGTAACAATATTGTTATAATAATAGTGATATTGTTTTGGAGCTACTATGTATACAATAAAGCAAATAAGTGATTATGTTTATGTTATTAGGAACCAAGATTATCAATAAAAGAAAATACACAAATATAAAACTAGAGAAGTAAAATTTTTAACTTTTAAAATTTTTTTAAATTTTAAAGCTTTTAAAATCTTTAACTTAATCTTTTATTTGAGTTAAAGCTACCAGTATTAATTCACAATGTACTTTTCCTTTCTAAAATCTACTTTTTATCTCTATGCACTAAAAAGTCCTAAAAGCAAATACAACCAAACAACAATTAGCATCAAGTTCTGGTCTTCAAAATTCCATTTTGCACAGAAGAAATCAAAGGTCTTTGGAGAGCTGACTTACTCCAAGACAGGGGCAAGCAAGAAATGTTAAGGTGAGCCATAGGTCTAACAAGGATGTCATCTAAATAACACCATTTTTATGGGCTCCCCCACAGGCTAAAGATATGGCAATCTGATCAGAAAGACTGACTGCAAATGATAAGAACTCAAAAATGTAAAAACCACTGCCTTTACAACAATACTAAAAACACTCGTTAGTTGGTTATCTCTGAAAGTTCTTAGGACACAATTCATCACTGTAAGAAAAGGTAAAGAAATGAGCATCTCTTTTGTTTTTCCTGCGTGGACTATATTTCAGGGTAAACATTAAATAGATAATGAAAGAAAGTTCTTCTTTATATAATTACGGCTACAGAATATGGAAGGAGTTAATTTTTTAAAAAAGCACAATTCTGTTATCTTTATCAAAATAACAAACCAAGGGAATCAATAACCAAAACCAGATACTGGTTTGAACAAATCAATTTCTAAAAAGACAGCTGTGGGGATCCCTGGGTGGCGCAGCGGTTTAGTGCCTGCCTTTGGCCCAGGGCGTGATCCTGGAGACCCAGGATTGAATCCCACGTCGGGCTCCTGGTGCATGGAGTCTGCTTCTCCCTCTGCCTGTGTCTCTGCCCCTCTCTCTCTCTCTGTGACTATCATAAATAAAATTAATAAATAAATAAATAAATAAATAAATAAATAAATAAATAAATAAATAGCTTTGCGTTAAAATGGTGAAAACAACACAAAGTATTTGATATTAGTAAATTATTAGGTTTGTTAGACATAATATTATAGCTTTCTTTAAAATGACTTCTTTAAAATGTTTCTTTAAAATGTCTACTTGTTACTGATAAAACTATTTAGGACTGAAGTGATATACTATCTGAAACTTGCTTCAAAATACCAAAAGCATATATGCATAGTGAGAGACAGCTACTGGTAACTTCTGAATGCAAGAGACGGGCTCAGGGTTAATCACTATGCTGTTCCCTCTAGTGTATGCTTGACAAATCCCTTAATAAAAGCTCAACTCAATGTATTTCTTTCAGCATTTTAAAGGCTTTCCACCAATGTCACTTAGACTCTAACGTGTAGCTGTGGAATTCAAAGATATTCTTATTCACAGACTTTATTCTTGATCTGTTTTTCCTACCTGGAAGTTCTTAGAATTGATCTTCCTTTGGTTTCTAGTGAGTTCTAAAATATCAGGACGTACTTTACAAGTACGTAAACTTATCACTGTTTGCATGGAGCACCTGCAAGCTGGAAAATTTACATGTTACCTTAATATACAAACTCTCCACTTCTGTTATCTCTTTCTGGAACTCCCGCTAGGTTAGATACTGGACTTCATGTTAACTTCTAATTCTCCCCTTTTTTCTCTCTTACTGGGAGAGTTCCTCAACTGTTTCTTCCAATGCTTTACTGAATTTGAAATTTCTGCTTTTGTCCTTTCCTTCCAGGAACTTTCTCACCTGCTCCACGTTTCTTCTTTTAATTGTTGTGAATAATTATTTCCTCAAAGTGGCTTTATTCTCTGCACTATTTCCTTTGAGCTTCCATTTTTCTGTTGTGTGTCTCTCTTTTACACTAGAGGCTTTCCTAAAATGATTAACAATCAATCCCTGGCTATTCAGTCATGTTGAACACATTAACAAGAAAAAGTAAATTATAAGCTATATGTGTTCATACTGTGCTTGTCAACTGGTAACGGCCAGCTGGCATTTTTGTTGAGTTCTTCAAATATTAGGGCCTATTGGGTCATTTTTCTGGAGTGATTTAACTTCCCCAGGAAGGATCCCTCAATCCTACCTAGGATATCTAAGCATGGAAGTTGGAAGTCTAGAGTCAAGCAGGGGAAGAAGGCTTGACATCCTACTGTTCAGTATGACAACTTTCATCTAATCCCCACTTGGTTTAGCATCTCATCTTTGCCCTACTTTGTCTGGAATCCCTCTGGCTTAACTAGACAATGTATTTCCTGTCACCTGTGATGCAGAATCACAAAATTCCTTATTCAGTTTTTTAAACCAATACCCCTGTTGATGGCCCCTGGCTTATTCCTATGTTCTATAATACTACTGCATCTAATTCCTGGGTCTTTCCATGGTTTTGCAGATCAAACGAGGTGCATTTCTTTTTCTTCTTTTTGTATTGCTCAAATTGAAATATGGTTGATACACATTGTAAAATCAGCTTCAAGTGTACAAAGCACCGAATAAGTATATACATTATGCCATGCCTTCCCCATCTGTCACCATACAGTGCTATTCCAATACCAATGAACTATATTCCCTATGCTGTGCCTTTTATCCCTATGACTTATTCACACTGTAACTGGAAACCTGTATCTCCCACTCCCCTTGACCTATTTTGCCCATCTCTCCCCGAACAACTCCCTCCATGCCTTGATAACCATTAGTTTATTCTCTGTATTTATGGGACTCAAACAAGCTGCTTTTTATCTGTATCATGTAAGTAACCTTAGGCTCTTTGGTTTCAAATTATTCCCTATCCAATTTTTATCCCAAGGGTTAAAGATGCCTCTAACTTCCATAAAAGACAGAAGTAGCATTTTAACTTTTTATTCCATTGGTTATTTTCAAAAGGAAAGAGGGAAAAAAAGCTTATCACCAACTTCAAATTGGAAGTCCTCTATTTTCCTTTATATAAATACTCTCATTTATTAGAGAGCTGAAGTATTAATAGAATTTTAAACGAATTTAAGAAAATTCTGACTTCACAATGACTCCCAAAATAAAATTAAAGATAAATTTCACATGGAAGTCTCTATCTCTTCTTCCAAATATAATAAAATTTAGTAAAATGTTAAGAATTACATTAATAAAAAAACCTAAATTTCTGATAGAAAATATTATAGTTCCATAATATTTGGGAGTATAGTATAGACTTCTGGAAGAGATGAGACCAGAACAATAAAACCAGATTATAAAAAGCAATGAATGTCAGGAAAAACAGCAATAAATGGAGGATTTACTAAGCATGAGTGTACAAAATATTCTGCATGCATTGTCTCAACTAAATGTTTATAATCCTTTGGGACAGGCATTAATTCCCCCACCCCTCTTTTCCAGAAAAGAAATTAAAGCTTAGAAATAGTAAGAATTATGCTCATGGTCACAGAGCTAGTAGGTGAAGGAAGGGATGTGTGAGCCTGTGGCTTCAAATCCAGATGCTAGGCCACAGAAAACTACCAGAGAGTTAGGAGACAGCAGATGGAGTGCTGTGTTTTTGGTTCAGAAATCCATCTTTTTACAGATGCAATGAAACGCCAGGACACCTGCACCCCGATGTTTCTAGCAGCAATGTCCACAATAGCCAAACTGTGGAAGGAGCCTCGGTGTCCATCGAAAGATGAATGGATAAAGAAGATGTGGTTTATGTACACAATGGAATATTACTCAGCCATTAGAAATGACAAATACCCACCATTTGCTTCAATGTGGATGGAACTGGAGGGTATTATGCTGAGTGAAATAAGTCAATAGGAGAAGGACAAACATTATATGGTCTCATTCATTTGGGGAATATAAATAACAGTGAAAGGGAATAGAGGGGAAGGGAGAAGAAATGGGTAGGAAATATCAGAAAGGGAGACAGAACATGGAAGACTCCTAACTCTGGGAAACGAACTGGGGTGGTGAAAGGGGAGGAGGTTGAGGGGTGGGGGTGACTGGGTAAGAGGCACTGAGGGGGGCACTTGACGGGATGAGCCCTGGGTGTTATTCTGTATGTTGGCAAATTGAACACCAATAAAAAATAAATTTATTATTTAAAAAAAAGAAACCCATCTTTTTACCTATATAATTTAAAAGACTAATGCATAAAATAATAATTATAAATCCATGTAATTGGGCACACAATGCATGAAGATGTAATGTGTGACCATAAGAACATAAAAGGGGAGGGATGGATATGTATAGAAGCATACTTTTTATATAGTATTGAAGCTAAATTGTTAATGCAATTCAGGTTGTTGTGAGTTTAAGATGTTAATTGTATGCCCCCAAGGTATCCACTAAGAAAATAACTAAAAACACATTCAGAAAATGAAATGAGAAAGGAACCAAAATGATACACCACAAAAAATCAAACAAAAAAGAAGGCATTAATGAGTAACAAAAAACTGAGTAACAAAAAACATATGATACACAGGAAACAAACAGCAAAATGGCATAAGTCTTTATCAGTATTTTAAATATCATTGTATTAAACACTCCAATTAAAAGGCAAACACTGTCAGAATGTTTAAAACAAACAAACCTATGACACCATTTCTAAGTTTTCTCTCAGAGACCTTACTTTAGATCGAAAGACACATATAGTTTGAAAGTGAAAGGACAGAAAAAGATGTTTCACACAAATTGCAACTAAACAGAGAAGAATGTTTATAGTTAAGACCTGACAAAATACTTTCAATCAAAAATTGTTACAAGAAACAAAGAAGGACATTACAGATGATTCTCAACTTCAAACTACTTGACTTGGGGATCCCTGAGTGGCTCAGCAGTTTAGCACCTGCCTTAGGCCCAGGGCTCCCTGCATGGAGCCTGCTTCTCCCTCTGCCTGTGTCTCTCATGAATAAATAAATAAAATCTTTAAACAAACAAACAAACAAACGACTTGACTTACATTTTCCCACCTTATAGCAACATGAAAGTGATACACATTCATAGACCATATTTCAAATTTTGATCTTTTCTGGGCTAGGGATATGCAATTGGATAATAATCTTGTGATGCTGGGTAGTAACAGCAAGCCATAGCTCCCAATCAGCCAAGCCATCACAAGGTTAAACAACTGACACACAAAAATTTTACACTCCTGTAATCATTGTTTTTCAATAAATTACATGAGTTACTCAATTTTTTTATAAAATATTTTATTATAAAATAAGCTGTGTTAGATGATTTTGCCCAACTAATGTAAGGCTAATAGAAGTGTTCTGAGCACATTAGGGTAGGATAGGATAGGCTATGTTTGTAAAATTAAGTATACTAATGCATTTTCAACTTATAATATTTTCAATTTGTAGTGGATTTACTGAGATAAAATCCCATTGTAAATCAACTATGATGTATGTTAATAAAAGGGTCAATCCAGCAGGAAGATACCACAATTACAAACAGCTACATATATAGTAACACAGCCCAAAACATATAAAGCAAATACCGACTGAACCAAAGAACAGTTCTACAACAGCAGCTGGGAATTTCAATATCCCACTTTCAATAATGGATAGAACCTGACAGAAGATCAGAAGAGAAACAGAATCTAAACACTATAAATCACTTAGACCTCAGACTCATATGAATACTCCACCCAGCAGCAGCACAATACATGTTCTCAAATCCACATGAACACTTTCCAAGACAGAACATATATTCAGCCACAAAAATGTCTCAATAAGTTTAAAAGGCCTGAAACCATACATAGATCTTCTTTGACCACAACTTAGTGAAAGTAGATTTCAGTCACAAAAGGCAAACTAAAAAATTCACAAACTTGGAAATTAAACAATTCTTAAATAAGCAATAAGTCAAAGAAAAAAAAAACAAAAAGGAGATTAGAAAATACTCTGAGCCTAATGAAAAATGAAAACACAACACTATGGGATGCAGTAAATGCAGTGCTTAGAGAAATATTTATGGCTTAAATGCTTAAAGAAGATCTCAAATCTATAACCTAATTTTACAACTTAAGGAACTAGAAAAAAAAGAGCAAACTACACTCAAAACCAGCAGAAGAAAGAGTATAATAAAGACTAGGGAAAAAAAAAAAAAAAAAGACTGGAGTGGATATAAACATAACAGAGAATAGAAAAACAAAAGAAAAAAAATCAATGAAAGCAAATTAGTTTTTCTGAAAATATTAATAAAGTTGAAAAAACTAAGGAAAAAAGAAAGTTCAACCCACTAAAATCAGAAATTAAAGTCGGGACATTACTAGTGAATTTGGAGAAATGAAACAGGTTATAAGAGATCCACATAGGACAGCCCTGGTGGCGCAGCGGTTTAGTGCCGCCTGCAGCCCAGGGCATGATCCTGGAGACCCTAGATCGAGTCCCGCATCAGGCTCCTTGAATGGAGCCTGCTTCTCCCTCTGCCTGTGTCTCTGCCTCTCATTCTCTCTCTCTGTCTCTATGAATAAATAAAATCTTAAAAAAAAAAAAAAAAAAAAAAAGAGAGATCCACATAATTAGTGAACTTAAATCCCCAACTTGTCTGGACATAAACTGTCCTAAATACTTAGCAAAGGCAAATTATGTTTAATAATTCAGAAGGCAGCCTAGACAATAATAAGAATCACAACTTATTTTTTTTTAATTTTTATTTATTTATGATAGTCACAGAGATAGAGAGAGAGAGAGGCAGAGACATAGGCAGAGGGAGAAGCAAGCTCCATGCACCAGGAGCCTGATGTGGGATTCGATCCCGGGTCTCCAGGATCGCGCCCTGGGCCAAAGGCAGGCGCCAAACCGCTGCGCCACCCAGGGATCCCAGAATCACAACTTATTAAGAACATGAGAACTCCTTTTTCTTACTCTATAAATATACAAAAGATAAAAAGTGACTCAAAAAACAGCTTTTACAAAGTTACTATCAGTGAAAAGTAGAATTGGATCAGAACCTAAGTATCTCGGGCAGCCCGGGTAGCTCAGTGGTTTAGCGCCGCCTTCAGCCCAGGGTGTGATCCTGGAGACCCAGGATCGAGTCCCACATCGGGCTCCCTGCATGGAGCCTGCTTCTCTCTCTGCCTGTGTCTCTGCCTCTCTCTCTCTCTCTCATGAATAAATAAATAAAATCTTAAAAAAAAAAAAAGAACCTAAGTATCTCTAATTTCAAATGAAATTTCTTCTCCACATCTCTAACCTGCTATATGTTTATCTGAGGTGGTTAACATCCAGTCCAACATCATTTTAAAAAGTAGGAAAAATGAAATCAAGCCAATTCTAGAGTTTTGTTTTACTAATGAATTTTTCATGAATTAAGAGTTTCCCAGCTTTCACTTTAATGAATGCAAGGCATTCATGTCAACAGGTGGCCTCAAAGGGCAATAAAAAATGAAATTCTTCCATTGGGTAGGTCAACTATTAAACTTCCCACAGCCTCGAGGAGGAAGCAATTACCCATCAAAATGACAAAAATAAAAACCCAAACTACACTAACTCAGAAATTTCTCACAAAAATTACAGAGAAGTTTTAAAAGAAAAAAAAATTGTCTTTAAAATTTATGTCAAGTATGCTTTGAAGGGCTGAATAAGGTGATACTGAAAACAGTCACTACACAATCAAATTCAAAGCATTTATTTCAACAAATTCTATTATGCAGGAGATCTCAAATACTTTCAGTGCCAGCCAAAGAAAATAACAATGTGGTACACAACTTGATAGATTTGGGAGATGGACAGAATAGACAGGAATTACAAAAATATAGCTAGTTATACACTATTTCTCCTATCAATGTCTGATCCTTCCTTCCAAGAATAGCTAAAATACAAAACTTCCCCTGACTACTCTAGCATTTTCCCCTAATACTATTACCACTTTTGGGGACATTCATTCACTTGGCGTTTGTTGCTTTATATCACCATGATCTCTAAATAGTTCTCTCTTCATTTGCATCTTATACCTCTTTAGCACATTGTATAAATACAACACTTGTTGTATGCCTCTTGTTAGTTATGGCAATGAAAAGTACTCTCCTTTCTGATTTTCAAGTTTTATCGCTTCTCGGCCTTTTGGCTAAGATCAAGTGTAGTATCTGATTTTCAAGTCTTTTTTTCCCTCATTTTACTGAGGTATAATTGACATAGAACCAGTGTGAAAGTTAATATAAAACATACTAATTTGATATAATGTGTATATTAAATAAATATATTAAATTAAATAAATTAAATAACAACACTAATAACATCCATCACTTTGTGATGAAAACTTGTAAGATCTCCTCCCTTAGCAACTCAGCTTTTTGAATCTTAAAAGGATTTTAGAATGTGCTACACTTAATCTAGGAAGTTCTGGCAATCCTAGATGAATTCTGGGACTTTGGTTGTCCAATCAGAGTCCTAGAAAGTCTCAGAAAAGTTTCTTTCCTCACACTCCATACCTCATATGCCATCATTTGTAGTCAACACAATTGTTTACTAGAATATCAATAATGAAAGTATCCACTATTTCTGGCCGAAATAAAATAATGGTATCTGGATGTGGTAAAACACATTCCAATGAAAAAGATGCAAAACTGTGCAAGTTGACTGATGGGCAGGTGGCCACTTTATTATTATACTAACAGGGGAACTAGTATCAAAGTAGCCATCTAGAAACAACATAAAAACTGGATAAAATAGAGGCAACAACTATAGATACTGGATAACAGGAAGCACAAGACTGTGAGGAAAAACAAAGTTCTCTGATAAAAGTCATTTTTCAGACTACTATGTAGGCCAATATAGTATGACAGTCTTGTTACATTCAAGGAAATAGAAGCAGCTATCTGTGGAAAAGAGCACCAGAGACAGAAAATCAGAGACAGAGCTCTAGAAACCCCAAGGGCTCCCCTTGAGTCTTTGTGAATACTAACCTGTGTAAATATCTGGTGAGACCTCACAATGCCTGCCAAAGAATAACTGCCAGGGTTTAGGGCTGCAAAACTCATACAAGGCTGGGAGACATTCTAGCTCTGACTAGCCAGAGACGAGAGACCTTGCTAAGGACTAGGGAATTCTGTGGACAGCTCAGGAGGGCTCAGCTCACCTACGGTAAAGGCTTAATCCACCTTTAAAACATACAAACAAGCTTCAAAAGGATCAAGGAGATCTACAACTTAATTGCCACTCAAAATAATATAGACATTCCCTAAAGGAAAAGAAGAAAAAGACACTTGATAATGTCACACAATTTCCATCATCCTATCTAAAATCACCAGACATGTGACATGACCTAGTAATGCTACTCCAAGGTATTTATTTACCCAAGAGATATAAAGCTAACTGCAGAGCAAACTGGGATTGGAATCTAAAAAAAAAAAGCAGACAAGGGGCACCTGAGTGGCTCTGTGGTTGAGCGTCTGCCTTCAGCTCAGGTTGTGATCCGGTGTCCTGGCACTGAGTCCCAGATCAGGCTCCCTGCAGAGAGCCTGCTTCTCCCTCTGCTTATGTCTCTGCCTCTCTGTCTCTCTCATGAATCAATAAAATCTTTAAAAAATAAAAAAAAAATTTAAAATTTAAAAAGCAGACAGGGTTCACAATTTCACTTTTGTTTTTTTAAAGAACATAGTCATAGATTACTAGTGTAAATTTTTTTTTAAGTGTTAAGGGATTGCACATGAGGGATCAGTTATTTCTTGGGTACAAAGGGGGTAAGAAAGTTGAGAGAAAAGCTTTATATGATGAGATATTTGGACTTCAGCTTCTCAATTACCTCATACAGCTCTGTTATGTAAAACACAGTTGGGGAGGTGCACAAGCAAATAGCAAATGAACAGAGACATTACCCAGGAATTGTGGTTTCAATGTGCTAAATGGTAAGGGAAAAGTAGGTTTTAAATGCCAGGACAGAACTTGGCCTTCATTATCTGGTGACTGGAGAGCAACAAAAGTTTATAAGGGATTAATATCCCATGGGATCCCTGGGTGGCGCAGCGGTTTGGCGCCTGCCTTTGGCCCAGGGCCCGATCCGGGAGACCCTGGATCGATTCCCACATCGGGCTCCCGGTGCATGGAGCCTGCTTCTCCCTCTGCCTGTGTCTCTGCCTCTCTCTCTCTCTGTGACTATCATAAATAAATAAAAATTAAAAAAAAAATTAAAAAAAAAAAATATCCCAAATACGTAGAGTATTCCTAAAACTCAACAACAAAAAACCAAACAATATGATTCAATAAAGGACTCCAATAGAGAGAACATACTCAACATCAGTAATCATTAGTGAAACACAAATCAAAACTAAAACCTGACAAAAACAGAAAATAAGCGTTGGCAAAGATGTGTAGGAATTAGAATTCTAGTCCTCTGTAGAGAATGTGAAAAGACACAAACGCTGAGAAAAATGTTATACAGTCCCTCAAATAATTAAAAAGAGAATTACCATAGGATATAAAAATTCTATTCTGGTGTATAAACCCAAATGAACTGAAATCTGGGTCTCAAAGAGATGTATGAACACACACATAGCAGCATCACTCACAATAGATAAAATATGGAAGCAACCCAAATGTCCATCAACAGAGGAATAATAAGCAAAATGTGGTACAGACATACTTCAGATATAGTGCAGCTTCAGTTCCAGACCACCACAATAACCAAATTTTAAAAAGCAAGCCAGATGAATTTTTTGGTCTTCCAGCACATATAAAAGTTATTTTTACACTATACTGTAGTTTTTCAGGTGTGTGAGAGCATTATATTTTTAAATACAATGTGCACACCTTAGTTAAAAAAATACTTGATTCCTAACCAATGCTATCATCTGAGCTTTCTGCAACTCAAAATGTTTTTGCAGGTGAGGGTTACTGAAGGTTTCAGTGGCTGTGGCCACTTCTTAAAACAACAATGAAGTTCGTTGCATCAAATGACTCTTCCTTTCATGAAATTTTCTCTGCAGCAATGCCGTTTGATAGCTTTCATCCACAAAACTTCTTTCAAAATTGGGAGTCAGGGCAGCCCGGATGGCTCAGCGGTTTGGCCACCTTCGGCCCAGGTCATGATCCTGGAGACCTGGGATCGAGTCCCACATCGGGCTCCCTGTATGGAGCCTGCTTCTCCCTCTGCCTGTGTCTCTGCCTCTCTCTCCCTCTCTCACTCACTCTCTCTCTCTCTCTCTCTCTCTGTGTCTCTCATGAATGAAAAAATAAAATCTTAAAAAAAAAAAAAATTGGGAGTCAATCCTCTCAAAGCCAGTCACTGCTCTATCAACCGAACTGATGCACTATTCTAAATCCTCTGTTGTTATTTCAACAGTCTTCACAGCAGCTTCACCACGAGTAGATCCCACCTCAAGAAACCACTATCCTTGCTTCTCCCTCTGCCTATGTCTGCCTCTCTCTCTCTCACTGCGTGCCTATCATAAATAAATAAAAATTTAAAAAAAAAAAAAGGGATCCCTGGGTGGCGCAGCGGTTTGGCGCCTGCCTTTGGCCCAGGGCGCGATCCTGGAGATCCGGGATCGAATCCCACGTCGGGCTCCCTGCATGGAGCCTGCTTCTCCCTCTGCCTATGTCTGCCTCTCTCTCTCTCACTGCGTGCCTATCATAAATAAATAAAAATTAAAAAAAAAAAAAAAGAAACCACTATCTTTGCTCATTCAGCAGCAGCAACTCTTCTTCTGTTCAAGTTGTATCCTGAGATCACAGGTGTTCTGTCCCATCTTCAGGCTCTATTTCTAATTCTGGTTCTCTTGCTGTTTCCACCACTCCTGCAATCTTGCATCCCTCTAAGTCATCTAGGGAGACTGGAATCAACTTCTTCCAAACTCCTAATAATGCTGATATTCTGATCTCTCCCCATGAATCATGAATGTTCTTCATGGCATCAAAGATGGTGAATCCTTCCCAGAAGGTTTTCAACTAACTTTTCCCAGATCTATTAGAGGCATCACTATGTATGGCAGGTACAGTCCTATGAAATGTACTTCTTAAATAAGAAGACTTGAATAAGAAATTTTTTAAAAGAGACAAAGACTCTTAAATATAGAGAACCAATTGGTGGTTGCCAAAGGGGAGGTGAGTGGGAACAATGGGTGAAACAGATAAAGGAGATGAAGAGCATACTTATCATAATGAGCACTGAGTAATGTACAGAATTGCTGAATCATTACACTGTACACCTGTATACATGAAACAAATATAACGCTGTATGTTATACTCCAACAAAAAATAAATATAATTAATTTTTAAAATAAAAAAATACTTGAAAGTTGAAAGGATTCCTTGATCCATGGGCTGCAGAATGGATGTGTTAGCAGGCATGAAAACAACATAAATCTCGTTGTCCAACTCCATCAGAACTGTTGTAAAATCGGGTACATATTCAATAAGTGATGGATGATGTGAAAGGGATTTTTTTTTCCTAAGCAGGTCTCTAAAGTGGGCTTAAAACATTTAGTAAACTGGGACGTCTGGGTGATTTAGTCAGTAAAGTGGCCGACTCTTGATTTTGGCTCAGGTTATGATCTCAGGGTGGTGAGACTGACTGAGCTCCACACTGGGCTCCATGCTCAGCGTGGAGCCTGCCTGAGATCCTCTCTTGCCTCTCCCTCTGCCCCTCGCCTATTCACAGTCTGTCTAAACTAAATACAATCTTAAAAAAGTTTTTCAGTAAATCATGGTGTAAACAGATGTGCTATCCTCTGGGCTCTGCTGTTCCATTTATAGAGCACACGCAGAGTAGATTTACCAGAATTCCTAAGGGCCCTAGGATTTGAGAAATGATCAATAAGCACCTGCTACAACTTAAAAGTGCCCAACTGCATTAGCCCCCACAACACAATCAGCCAGTCCTTGGAAGCTCCGAAGCCAGGCACTGACTACTCCTCTCTAACCACACAAGTCCTAGATGATATCTGCTTCCCATGGCAGGCTCTTTCACCCACACTGACAATCGGTTGGTCAGTGTAGCCACCTTCGTTAATGATCTCAGCTAGATCTTCTGGATCACCTGCTGCATCGCCTGGCACCTTCATGCCATGGACACAGTTTCCTTCCTTAGACCTCATGAACCAGTCTCTACTGGCTTCAGACCTTTCTCCTGCAGCTTCCTCTCCTCTCTCAGCCTTCACGGGACTGAAGAGAGTGAGTCAGGGCCTTGCTCTGGGTGAGGCTTTGGCTGAAGGGAATGTTGTGGTTGGTTTGACCTTTTATCCACCGAACGTTCCCCATTAACAGCAATAAAGCTAATTCACTTCCCTATCATTCGTTGTTCACTGCAGTAGCACTGTTAATCTCCTTCAGGAGCTTTTCCTTCACATTCATAGCTTGGCTGTCTGACACAAGCTGTCCACCTGTTGGCCTATCTCGGCTTTAGACATGCCTTCCTCACTAAGCTTCTGGTTGTAAGAAAGAGACATGCAAGTGTTATTTTGGGTCGAGCACTTAATGGCCATGGTAGGGTTACTGCCCTGATTTCAATACTGTTGCCCTAGGGCATAAAGAGGTCAGGGAGAAAGACAGGGAAAGGGCTGCGGAGTTGAGCAGACAGAACACACGGCGCACGTCACCTGAGCTCACCACCTTCTGCGAGTGCAGCCCCGGCAGAATTACATTAGTAACATCAGAGATCACTGTCACAGACCACCGGAACAAATAAAGATGAAGAAGCTTGAAATGTTGCTAAGAATTACCAAAATGTCATACCAAGACATGAAATGAACAAATGCTACTGAAAAAAGGACACCAACAGATGTGTTAACATAAGATTGCACGAACCATGAATCTGTAAAAACACATTTTCTGTGAAGTGCAACAAGGTTTGCCAAAGGAGGACATTCTGAAATATGCTACAACGTGGATGAACCTTAAGGACATTATGCTGATATAAGCCAGTCACAAGATAAACACTGTATGATTCCCCTTATATGAAGTGTGACAGTGTACTTGGAAAATGGTTAGGATAAATGCTGCATCTTACCATAATATTAAAAAGGGAAATAAAAAAGTTTACTGATGGGATCTTTCTAAAGTATCATTCCAGGGGCACCTGGGTAGCTCAGTGGTTGAGCGTCTGCCTTCGGCTCAGGTTGTGATCCTCGGGTCCTGGGATCAAGTCCTACATCTGGCTCCCCATAAGGAGCCTTCTCTCTGCTGTGTCTCTGTTTCTGTGTCTCTCATGAATAAAGAAAATCTTTAAAAGGTATACATATATACATATGTGTGTATGTGTATGACATACATTCCAGAAAGTAATGACGTACATTGTTAGTGTTTTTGTATCTTTCTTTAGAGTCAGGTGTTAAATTGATGTAGAATAAAGTTAATACAGACCTTTAAAAAGAGTTTCCACATTATCAAATCTGTTTTGAAAAATAAATCTGCTATCAATCAAAGGATGGATTTCTGTAGGAAGGAGAAAGAGACTAGAGGAAGAGAATGAGTTAGTAAATAAGCTTTTCCAACAGGCCCTTAAAGAAAGGCCATAATGGCCCCTTACAAAGACAAGGAGAGTGAAACAGGGAGAGGCAAATTCTAGGGACACTCAAGAGCTGTCATCAGTCAATACAACTGATTACCAAATATGAGAAGTAAGGAAATAAAGATTCCAAGGTTTCAACCTCTTACAACTGTACAAAAGATCACGGTAACTGCAAGAAATGTTAGAAAAGCAACAGCATGTTTGGCTTCCCTGGAAGGGAGACGATGAGTGAGGCTGAGACAGGAAGAATCTGAGGCTGCCCGCAGGGCCATCTAAATGGATCTGTCCTGAAAAGGTGAGCTTGAAGCTCAAGGAATTACTACTAAATTAAAGAGACAGATCTGGGTCTCATCCATACATACTGAATAATTAAAACCAGGTAGAATATGTAGCAAGGAGGTCAGAACAAAGCCCTGGGGAATACTAAAGTATTACTGTAGGTAATGCACAGTAATTTAAGGTGCTGATTTAATCCTAATGATATCTTTATGAAGTAGAGAGCATTAACTCTGTTTTTCAGATGACTAAAATAAAACTCAAGAAAGCAACATAATTAATCCTGAAAGCTAAGGCAGGCCACAAAAAATTTTTATGGAGGGAAGTGGCAATTAAATTTTATATTAAAAAATTCATTTAGGGGAAACGGTAAACTATGTTTTAGGACAATATTGTAACAATCCAGGAAAAAAAGACAAAACCTAAAGTAAAGTAGTGTTGCTGGGAAGTGTTGTTGGGAAGAAGACATGAGCGATCCACACAAGGTTAAATAAGTAGAACATATAGACGGTAGAATACACTGGACATGATACAGACTGGCTACTGAAGTTATTGAGCAGGAAGAGTGAATAAACTCAAGTAAATGGTGGTCCATTTACCAAAAAAGGGAATTGGCCATAGGCTTTCCCAGGATTGTTACTTAAAAATCAGATCATAGTTTTTCATGCTTTAAATTTAATTTAAAAATTTCTCACTTCTTTTATTTTTATTTATTTTATTTTGGGAGGGGTGTGAGGAGGGGCATAGAGGAGGGGCAGGGAGAGAGAATCAATCTTAAGTTTCGCACCCAGCAAGAGCCTGACATGAGGCTCAATATCACAACCTTGAGATCATGACCTTGAGCCAAAATCAAGAGTTGGACACTTGGGGCACCTTGGTGGCTCAGTGGTTGAGCATCTGCCTTCGGCTCAGGCCATGATCCTGGGGTCCTGGGACTGAGTCCCACATCAGGCTCGCCATAGGGAGCCTGCTTTTCCCTTTGCCTATGCCTCTGTGTCTCTCATGAATAAATAAAATCTTAAAAAAGAAAAAAAAAAGAGTTGGACACTTAACCAATTGAGCCACCCAGATGCCCCCCAACTTTTAACATTTAAACTGGAAGTTATTTGGTAGAACCTAAAATGTATTCACAATAATCTAACTTTCTTACCTGGTAAACCCCATCAATCCATAAAGCTCTTCCCCTGGTATGTTTTGTTTCCTAGCCTGAGATCTTTTCAAATGTCATCTTTTCAGTGAAGACTCTGACCACACTATTTCAAGCTGTGTCACCAACTCCCTAATCCCTTTCCCTACTTTTTCTTCATAGAAACATTATCATCTGATTTGTAATGTATTTTCTTTATTTATTACCGTCTACTACAAGAGCACAAGCTCTCTAAGATTTTTCATCTGGTTTTTCTTCCTTTACCCACTACTATTCCTAGTACCTACAACAGTTCTAGACCATCAAAAAATTCAAAATTTAAATGAACAGATGTATGGATGAAAACTCTCTTTCAGAAGAGTTTTCTTGAAAGATGCAGTATCCTTATCACCAGACCTTTTATATTTAAAAAAAAAATTGTTACATTATCACACATTCAGAAAGCCTTCAGTCTGATATGAACAATGGGACTTTCTGATTTAAGCAGGTATTTTAACACTTCTATAATTTTCTGCATTCAAGTGATAGTGTTAGAAGTATGGCCAACAGGGGAGTAGTTTTCAGTGCCCAGAATTTATACAAAAACATCACTCTCAATCTCATTATTTTTAAGTCCTCATATAATTATGATGTAAACCGATGGATACATTCAATGTGTAAAGTTCAATACATAAGCACATTTACAGAATGTATACATACTGAAATCAAACGACACAATGTAATACTCTGAAGATCAAAGGGAATAAAAAATGTCAGGATAACTAACACACTTGTCAAGTTTATAAACTGAATTTATAACAAGGTACATTGTTAGAAATAACACTCTAAATCTATAGAGCCTTAAGAGGGAAAAAAACAGTTAAAGTTTATTTTCCAGAAAATACTAAAAATTTATTGGCAAAAAGGAAGTAACAAATGTTGTGGAAAACTTTTCACATCTCTATTTCAGACCTTTTCTCCTCTGAATGTGATGTAATTTCAGTAAATGTTTCTGTCCCTTAAACGTTTTGGGATTTTTCAAAGGGTAAACTGTGTTGAGATCAGAAACTGCTAACCTCAGTGAGCTGTTCTCTACCTGCTTCCCACCTGACACTATTTCATTAACAGCTTCTAAGAAGTCTCAAAATCTAATAACCTGTGTTGGGGGTAAGGAAAAGGAAACAAGACATTTGAGTTGTTGCTGCTAAGATTTTATTAATTTATTTGACAGACAGAGAGAGAGAGAGAGAGAGAGAGAGAGAGAGAATGCACACAAGCAGGGGGAATGGCAAGCAGAGGGAGATGGAGAAAGAAGCAGGCTCTCCTCACTGAGCGAAGTCTGATGCAGGGCTCGATCCCAGGACCCTGAGATCATGACCTGAGCCGAAGGCAGATGCTTAACCAACTGAACCACCCAGGTCTCCAAGAGGTTTGAGTTTTGATTGTTGTTTTGGAGTCTTTTTATTTTTCCCCCAGTGAAGATAATCCCTATAATTTTAACATTTTACATTTTATTTATTTATTCATGAGAGACACAGAGAGAGAGAGAGGCAGAGACACAGGCCAAGGGAGAAAAGCAGGCTCCCTGTGAGGAGCTCAATTCCGGGACCCCAGGATCACGACATAAGATGAATGCAGATACTCAACTACTGAGCCACCCAGACATCCCATGTGTACTGAATTAAGGTTTTTGTTTTGTTTTGTTTTAGAATTCTGTCCTCTTAGGCTAGTGTCTGACAAAAGGTTGACAGCAAGACTGAGAAAACAGAATTAAAAAGTCTCTATTCTCAACAAAGTATACATTAGAATGACCTATTTGTTGAAATTATTTTCATTATGATAAAATTAAATATGATTTGCAGTTTCAAGATCTACTAAACTCATATTTAAAAATAAACAAGGGAATACATTCTAAAGCTATTCATAAGTTATTTCCAATTTATCCTTGGCAAAGTTTCCTCCAGTAAGTTCAATGCAAGTTCTAAGACATGAAAGAAAAAGCCAAGACAGACTTGAGACAACTCTGTCCACTGGTCTGTATAGCTAATACATTTTAATATAGAATGAAATGTATAAAAAGATCAAAGAAAACATTAATCAAAGAGTAAATGACCTTTGAGGCATAAAAAGTCATCTAATAAGACTGTCACCATTGTTGAAGGCTGGCTCCCAACATGAAGAAGAAGGATGCTGGAAACATCACTATGTGGAAACTATGATAGATCACAGGGACAACCGACCTTTCTCAGGTAGAGCATAATGGAAAATGATATGCAGTCTAAGGTTAAGATGCTGTCACATAATACATGGAAGTTGAGATACTCCAGAAACACCCATGTGATGAACTCATAAAATTTAGAGAAGAGTAACAAAAGACAATAGTGTTTCTATAACTGAGAAGAGTACAACTAACCACTGGCCTCAATTACATGGCCTCCATTCTTCACAACTATTTTGTCCAAACCACTCCAGACCATTTCTCCTGTTTTTGATTCACTACTCCCAAAAAAACTCCAAAGTAGCAGATTACTAGATGAGAATAAACAAGGCTGACGCAATAACGTACTGATGATAAAGAGTATATATTTGGAAGCTACAGCACTTAGGTCTGAACCATGGCCATGCCACTTATTAAAGTGTGTGACAGCTGCTAAGTTACTTGGCCTCTCTCTGCTCTAGTAATTGCACCTAACTACCTCACAAGGTTATTACCAGGATGGATCAAATGAGTTTGAAAAAGTGCTTAGAACAGTGTCTTCAACTGCCTAAATGCTTACAACGGCACAGATGACAATGATGATACAATGCCAAAACAAACATTTTTTTACTCTCCTCGAACCTGTGTATGACCCACTTTCCCAATTGTAAAAACATAAACTCCTACAATCCTACAAACAATTGAAGAAAAAAGTATTTTTTATTCCCATTTTACGAACAGGTTCTACAGATAAACTAAGAAACTAAGGAGGCTAAGTAATCTGACTAAACAGCAACCCAGCACTAAAATACACAACAGGCTGATTCTAATTTTCTCTGCTCTACAAAATTGTTTCCTTTTAAGATATTTTGATTTTATACAGCAGTTACAAGAAGCTAAACTGGGAAAGAGGTACATTATCAAGTCAAATATTAAAAACTAAAAATCACTTAACATATACTATACATATAAAATGTGATTTATATATTAAATCTTTTCTTATATTGTTATATATATAAAATCAATGAAAGTATTAGAAATGAAGTTTAAAATGTAGTGATGGAAAAAGTATATTAATAACAGCATTAAGAAGAGCAGCTGTCCTTTATTAATTTTCCTATGTACGAGGCAGTTATCTCAACATTTAAGATGCATGATCTCATTTAATACTATGAGATAATTACTACTGCTAACTTTTGCTACAGATGAGGAAGTTGCCCAGCTGGGAAGATGAAGAACAGACATTCATTCCCAGGTCTACATGACACTAAAGCCTAGCCCTTTAGCTAAGGCAACACCTATTTTACTGAGCCACACACTGAAAACATCAATATACTAGAAGAAAGCCCAAATTTTAAAACAACATAATGTATTTTCTTTAGTTCCCTAGTCTGACACCGTCAAACACAGCAAAGTTTATGTACCATCAGAACTACTACCACTCAGTTACAAGACGTCCTCTGGAGTCTTAAAATCAGAAGGTAGAAAGTCTTGTTAAGTTCTTAGCAACACAGAAAGTGAGCTTCAAAATACTATCCCAAATCACTGTAAACACATGAAATCAGGTTAGTGACTTGAAATAATGGAAATGTTATTTTTCAATGTGTCAAGGGATGTTAGCTCCCTATTCTGCCCACCTATACTAGTATAAATTATTTTCAGGAGCATGTTTATTTTTTTTTTATTTTTTTTTTTTTAGGAGCATGTTTAAATAGAGCAATAAAATGCTAGTTCAAAATGTACAAGGTAAAAACACTAATTACAACAGTTCTTCAAAAGGCTCACAAAAGTATCGCTTAGAATGAAAAAAGTTTTATTTTATACACAATATTGAATTTAAAATTTCTAAATACATATTATCAAAATGTGCATAACATTTAAACAGTATAATTTATATACTGCAAGTGTTTTTGCATTAAAGATTTTTATTGAAAAAAATCAAATTAAATTCCATCATTTAAATATTTCTATACTTTACAAAAGATTTCCAAAATTCAACTTACACTTCAACTAATACAGTATTACAAAAATAAAAAAAAGACTTATGGCATCAAGAAAACCTAGACAGTCCCTTAAAATCTGTGATAAAAGGATCTCAGTTACATCCTACATCTCCTACATCTGCCTCTCCCACAGTGTTTTCTCAAGAATTTCAACAAATATTAAACAACTTGCATAACACAATTAAAAAAAGACATTTTGGCTTTTTGTTATACATTTTTCAAATACACTGATTTTTTTTAAACCACATTGAATACAGTGTATGCAAATCAAAGGCTCTGGAAAATTCAAGAGCTGAAAGATGAAAAATCACTACAGTTCTACCATTCAGGAGCCATTACTATAAATATATATTACTCTTTTTTTTTTTCAGATAATTTTTGTTACTTGTTTTGCAAAGTTGTTGTGGTCATATTCTATATGCAATTTTGTGTGATTCATTTCTTCAACCTGATCAAGTTCTCAAGTTTTGGGTTTTTTTTTAAGATTTGAGAGAGAGACAGAGATAGCAAGAGAGAACACAAGCAGGGAGGAGATGGAGAAGCAGGCTCTTAGCTGAGCAAGGAGCCCAATGTGGGGCTCGATACCAGGACCCCAGGACCATGACCTGAGCCAAAGGCAGATGGTTAATGGACTGAGCCACCCAGGTGCCCCAAGTTCTCAAGTTTATAAATTTTTTGAAATATATTTAATGACTACATATTTTTTTGAGAATATACCAATTAACTTTCTTTCCAAGGTTCTCTAATATCACGTTTTTGTCTATATCTACTATCAGAAGTATATAAGAACACATTTTACTATTCTTCCACCGGCAGAGCAATAATTTTTTTTAAAAAAAGACTATTTTTACATATTGAGGTGCCTGGGTGGCTCAGTTGGTTAAGCAGGCAGCCCTTGATTTTGGCACAGATCATGATCTCAGGATCCTGGGATGGAACTCTGAGTAAGGCTCCATGCTCAGTGGAGAGTCTGCTTGAGGATTTTCTCTGACTTCCTCTCCCTATGTATGTGTGTACTCCTCTCTCCCAATCTCTCTAAAATTAAAAAAATATATATTTTAAAAAAAAATTTTTAATTATAAAAACAAAACAAAACAAGATTACTTTTTTTTTTTTTTTTAAGATTTTATTTATTTGAGAAACAGAGAGAGGCAGAAACATAGGCAGAGGGAGAAGCAGGCTCCATGCAGGGAGCCCGATGTGGGACTCGATCCTAGGTCTCCAGGATCACACCCTGGGCTGAAGGCGGCGCTAAACCACTGAGCCACCCGGGCTGCCCACAAGATTACTTTTGAGTTACTAGTGTTTAGTCTGAGTTACTAACAAGTTTGTCTTGTATTTGTTATATTTCCTCTTATGAGATCATTTTTACCTATTTACCTTTTGAAATCTTTGTGTTTCTTAGTAATTTATGTCACCTTAAAATATAAGATATGTTTTATAAATAAAGTTATACAAAATATAACATTTTATAAAATCTAAAAACAGTAAATCTTGGTCCTATTTACTGACAAAACTTTCCCCAGTCTGTTAAGTGGCCTTTTAATGTTGTTTTCTTCCTGTTAATTTTCAGAAATGTAAGCTTTCATATATGGAAATCTACTTTCCCTCTAACTTCTTATATACATAATAAACTCTGGCTATCTCCTACCATCTAGAAATGTGGTAAATATTCATTTATATGGTCATCCAGCTTTAATGGTTTGATCTTTTCTTAAAAAAAAAAAAAAAGGATATGCTTTAAAAATTAGTATGTTCTTTTTTTCAAAAGTTCCTTCAATAAAACATTCTTTTATTTCAAAAGTGAGGCAAAAAAAATTAAGGAAAAAATGCAAAATAAATAGAACAACATAGTTTGAAAATCAAAGTCTATGTTCCTTCAAGTTCTATCCAAGAGGTTAGTAACCACTGTTTGGAGTACACATTTTTTCTATGCACATACAAAAATATAGAGGAAAAAGTGCCTGTAACTTTCCTGACATTTCTTTTCCCCTCATGATGTTTTAGCTCCTCCATCATAACACTAGTATATTAGTAGTGATCCTGAATGTCCAAAAAGGAATACTGTACATTCACCCAAGATTCCCACACTTTTTTAGTCACAGAATTCTTTACTCTTTATTCAAGTAATGACAGTTCAAAGACTTGGTAATTTTTGAAGTACCATTTTTAAAGTATTGGCTTGGCTTTTACTCACTTCAGACAATGCGAAACTGGAATGTTTTTATGAATACAAAGTATGCAAACCAATTATTAAAAGAATGAAAGACAACAAACTTACTTGGGATACACTGGTTCATAAAGGTACTTGTCCCCTCTTGTAGATGTAATATGAAAAAACAAGATGTAGCCATATGCAGTCTGAAAGATAAATTTTATTTGCCATGAGAATTAGCGGGTAAGGCTAAGACTAAAATCTTAAATTTTATTTTTATGTATTCTAACTTTGAAAACATTTCACTTGTGGGAACCCTCTTTTGAAGAGCTACAGTTTAATTATGCAATTAAAAAATGACTTTAATATAACTCATCCTGTTTAATATAGAGAGCTTTTATATTGATAATATTTCATAGGTGTCGTTGAAATCAATAGTTCATAACATATTATACACATTAATACTCTAAAATAGTTACAGTATTCAATAGCACACAATTATTTTACAAAATATACAGAACTTTTAAAACTCTGCAATATGGCAAATAATTTTTTCTAAGTCTTTAAAGCACCAATGTCACCAAATAGTAATACTATGACAAAATTCTTAGCTCTACTCAAAGTTTGCACAATATAACTTCAGAATAACATGTTTATATATTTCAAAATTAATCAACTGGCCTCTGTTTTACTATAAAATATAACGAGACACAGAAGAAAAACAGAGCAAACTTTCAATTTCCAAATTTGAACATCAGTTAATTTTTCTAAGTTAACAAAACACTTTTAAAATACAAATTGTATTGAAACATTACATGATCAAGGCACATTATCTGCCAAATGTGAAGCTCAACCACTTTACATTTATAGAAATATACAAAATACTATATTTAGCTGTTTCTGACCATTTTCAAGCCTGAGTGAAGTGGCAACTGTTTGGCCCAAACTACTATATACTAATGCTGAACTCTTATCATTTTAGAAGCATGCGAGCTTTTACCCAAAGCAGAACAAAGAAAACTGAAAAAAAATTATTCAAGGTTTCAAATTTCTTTCTAGTGCTTGCTTCTGTTTGTTACTTAAAGGAACATCAAAGGAAAATTTCTTCAAAAAAAAAATTTCTTCAGCAGTCAGATGTTTTGTTTAAGCTATAAACTTTACTATTTCATAATGTATTCCAAAACTCTAGTTCAATATATTGGGTCACAAAAGAAAAGAGGCTAAGATCATCATTCTAATTCCTCATGTGCAATTTTACATTCTTCAAATGTGGAGAATCTGGGATAAAGCAAAACAGATTTGAATCAAACCATATGAGATATCATAAACCACCCCCCCAGAGTAGTGACTTAAAAATCTGTAAACTGTACTATTACCTTATATGAGCTAGACAAGTAAAATATAAGGTCTAGCGCTTACATGAATAACATACAAATGAGGTCTGGAATATTAGTCACTCAAGGTCAAAAGTTGAACATTTCAGAATATCAAATGATACTAATATACTCGTAATTTTAACAAGTGCTTGGAAGACTATAATGCCAGGGAAAATACAGCATCATTTTGCACCAGCATTTAGAAATTTTATATCCATGCTATACTAGACAAAATTACAAATAATGGCTTGATTTACTATTCTTGTATTTTGCAGCAATCTTTACTAAGTATCTATAGCTTCTCATGTATATTAAATGCTATATACTTCCAGATTTCACTGATCTTTTCCTAAACAATCCTGCCTTAAAAAAAAAAAAAAAATCCTGCCTTTGAATAAGCCCTGCCTTTGAACAATTTTAAAAGTTTTGGTAATAAATGATCATCCTTAAAAAGTAGGATTTCTGTTGTTAACTACACCAAAACCGTTTTTATGCAGTGTTCTTATGCAGTGTTAGGCTTTTCTCTTTCCACCCCCAAAATATTGCAGACGAGCATACAAGCGCTGCTTAATCTATAGGCAACAGTCCCAATAATACCTGCTTCTAATATGCATTCACATGGTCTGTCTCTTGCTCTCTCTCATACAAATACACGCACGCAGACATACACACACACAAAACTAACTTTTCCAAAAAAAAAAATGAAAAGACAAAATAAAGAACCTTGGAGTTCTCTTTCCTGGTATCATCCCATAGCTCAACTTTTTTCTTTCTCCAAGGCTTATTTTACTGGATTCTGTGGTTTTAATTACAAGAAGCATAGCAATTTTTGTAGGCAACTTGAATGACAAGTCCTCATGTCTCTTTCTTTTGTATATCCATAAATAAGGATCACAGACACATAAAAATAAAGGCTATCAAGAGGATAAAAGAATCACTACTTAAATGGAGAATGTAATAGACTTGTTTCTAGTAATACCACTTAGAAGAAAAAAATTTTTTCGAGGAATATTTTCAAGGATATTAATAATGCATCAACAATTTAGTCAGAGAGGTATGAATATTCAGAGAGGTATCATTTTTTTCAATTGAAAATTGCAAACAGGGATTTGAAAAACCATGCAAACTACCTCAGAAAATTCCACAGTTTAAAAGGAAGAATTTGAAATCTGGAGGAGGTTGGGATTGTTGATGGCATTATTAACTACTTTTTATATCTTGCTTTATTGGGCATTTGGGAAGTTTCCCCTTCCTACTCAAAATTAAATATATTTTAAAAATTATTTTATGATTGATGCATGACATACATAATATAAAAGCAATTTTCTGTACCTAAGAAGAATTCAAATCCAATTGAGTCATGATGCAAATCAACTTATATAAAACAAATGCTCTGACTATAGGAAGCAATCCCATAATCTTCCTCTACCATTACCCAATGCTCCCAATGGACATGAATTCATCATGTCATTAGAATTCGAATCATTGTGCACTTCTTTCTTAGGAGATGCCATTTTTATCATGAAGAAGAGATTCATGCATCTGGCACCAATGACCTGAATGATGCATTACTAAGATTTCTATAATAATTAAGAGATAAGGATTTGAGGATTTAGAGATGCATCTTCTATCCCAACATACTGTCATGTTAGGTAGGCTTCAAATAAAGTTGAAATAACAGAATATTTAATTCTTTACACTGGTTTGTAAATGGCGCTTCCTGTTTTTAGATTATACATGTTCAAATGCATAAAATTAATCACCCAAATCCTACGAAGATAATTACCTACCATTTCTGTATAATTTTTTAGACTCTGTATATTCTGATACATGAATATCTTTAAATAAGAAATGATAAAAACAGCTATAAATCACACACTCAAAAATAGGTGATGAATCTCTTAACATGAATACTCACCCAAAATTATCATTCCTAATACTTACTACCACACTTTTATTATACCAGGTCACTAGTTTAAAAGGGGGTGGGGCGGGGGCGGGGTCTGCTTCCAACCAAGATGGATTAAAGTGAAACCAATTTATGTTCCCATCTAAAAACAAAACTAAACCCTGGATAAAAATCTGGAAACAACGGTTTTCAAAACACCAACATGAAACAATGAGGCCAGTGATCCCTGACAGATGAGATACTGATAGGAGTCGAGTCCTATAAATGCCCCAGCTTATATCGCCTGAGAAAGCTTCCAGTCACAGCACTGAAAAGGGGAACTAAGACAGAGCCTGACAGACTTCCCAACCTGAAGAGGTGAAGCTGAGAGCCAAGAGGAATAAGGCAACTATAAGTCATACAAAAAAGAACCAGAGAGGAGAGACCTGCACACAGAAAAAATCCAAGAGTACCATGCACAAACATGTGAGGAAACCATTCAAGGCAGGAGAGAAACCAAACCAGAAGAATTAATAGAGAGAACACTGCCTGTTCCATAGCCAGACTGAAGAACTCATAATTCACTGGGAATTAGTATGAATGCTCAGAAAAGTGGTCTTCGGGTATTCCTATGATAATCCTGAGAAAGGTAAGGCCTCTTACCTTTCTAGTGGGGAATAATTAGCTTTACTGAGCATGGCTCAAAACCCATATTATAAAGCATAAAATAAGACTTGAATATATCACAGTGTCTCCAGATAATCATCACTTCATCCCAGAACAAAACTCAAGATTTATATGACCACAAAAATATCCAGCAGACAACAAAGTAAAATAACAATGTCTGGCATCCAATCAAAGATTACCACATATGCAGCAGATAAGCAGGAAAACATGAGACACAATGATAAATGAGAAAACTCAACCAATCAAAAGTGATCACATTCAATTAAATGTTAGAACACAAAAGGACATCAAAACAGAATTGTATTCCACATATTCAGAAGGTTAAGGGATATAGAAAATTCAAACCATTTTTGAGAGATAAAAACTAAAATGAGATTAAAAATATAGTGGATGTGACTAATGGCAGATTAAATATTGCAAAAGAAAAATTCACTGGTCATAAAAGCATAGCAGATTATCCAAATGAAACACACCAAAAACAACAACAACAAAAACCCACCAAAACAAAACTGAAAGAGCACTGGTGAGTTGTGGGACAACTTCAAGTGATCTAAAATACATATAAAAGAGAGTCCCCGGGGGGAGTGGTAGAAGTCAGAAAAAGCAGTTGCATTAAATTTAATCCAAATTTCATTTGTTTCAGTTACACTTCTTTAAAAGTTAATTGACTTTTCAAACAAGAGTAAGAACAATGTATGTTTTTACCATATGTAAAAATAAAATGTGTACAATATATATTCCTTGACCCCAACAGAATTAAATTAGAAATCAGTAACAGGTATCTGGAAAACTCTCAAATAGTTTGAAACTAAATAATATGCTTCTAAATAATTCATGGATCAAAGAGGATATCAAAAGGAAATTGAAAAAATACAGTATACTAAAATTTGTGGGATGTTGCTATGGCAGTACTTAAGGGGAAATTTTAGAGCTTTAAAAAGCTGTATTAGGAAAAAAGAAAAAGAAAAACCTCAAATCAATGACAGTAGCTTTTAACTTAAACTAGAAATAGATGAGCGAATGAAACCCAAAGTAAGCAAACTAAAAAGAGGAAATACCAGAGATCAGAGTGGAAATCAATGAAATACAAAACAAAAATAAAATCAATGAAACCAAATTCTGGGTTTCTAACAAATAAGATCATTAAAATTGATACACCTCTAGTCATATTGTCAGGAGGAGGGGGGGATAACCACTATCAGAAATAAGAGAAGGAACATCACTACAGATTCTAGAAATATTAAAAGAATAATGAGGGATTATAATGAATACCCATGCAAAAAGTTGACAACTGGATGAAAAGAACAAATTCCTTGAAAGACAAACTGTCAACACAAGTAAGTGCATAGGCCTACTGTCAATTCAAGAAACTTAAATTTCAACCAAAATCCTTTCCACAAGAAAACTCTATGCTTAGATGGTATCATTGGTGAATTCTAGCAAATATTTAAGAAAGAAATAATACCAATTCGACACAAATTCTTCTAAAAAACCAGAGGAGGAGACAATTCCCATCTCACCTTATGGAGAACAACATTACCCTCATACAAAAACCAAAGATATTACAAGAAAATACACTACAGACTAGCATCTCTTAGTAACACTGATGTAAAACTTGTAAACAAAAATTTACCACATAAAATCTAACAATATATTATCAGGAAAACATATCATAAGTAAAGAGGGTTTATTCAAAAATGGTTGGTTTAAAAAAATAAAATAAAAAATGGTTGGTTTAACATTTTTTAAATCAATATATTTATTTCACCATGTTAATAAACCAAAAAAGAAAAACAATGTGATAGTCTCAATAGATGCAGAAAAAGCATTAAACATCCTACAAGGCATTCTTGATTAAAAACTGTCAGCAAATTAGCATGAGAGGAAATAGTTCCATAACCTGATAAAGGAGATCTGCAAAACACCTAGTACAACATCATTCTTAATAGAGAAAGACCAAATGCTTTTCTGCTGCTCAACATTATACTAGACAATCTAACCCATAAAATCAGGCATGAAGACAAAATAAAAAGTATCTAACTTAGGAAAAATGAAAACTGTCCTTTGACTTAATTGTCTACATAGAAAACTGATGAACTCTATCAAAAATGTACCAGTGAGTTAAGCATGACTACAATACACAAGATCAATATAGAAATATCAACTGCATTTCTATATACATAAAGAACCAGAAAATTAACATGTTGTTTTCACTAGGATCAAAACTAGGAACTACGTAAGAATTCGAGCAAAAGATACAAAATAACTGTACAGTGATAATAAAACACTGAAATTAAAAATATCTAAGTAAATGAAGAGATTTATTTTATTAATAGGCCAAAAGGTTCAATAATGTGAAAATGATAACTCTCCCCAAATGGATCCACAAATTCAATGCAATCTCAATCAAAATCTCAGCAGGCATTTTCATCAAAACTGACAAGGTTAGTTAGGGCATCTGGCTGTCCCAATCGGTTAAGTGTCCAACTCTTCGTGTCACTCAGGTCATGATATCTGGGTCCTGGGATGGAGTCCTGCATCAGGCTCCACTCTCAGCACATAGTCTGCTTGTCCCTCTCCCTCTGCTCCTCCCCCTGCTCTGTCCCTGGAATGAGTAAAATCTTAAACAAAAAAGGGGGGGGGGATCCCTGCGTGACTCAGCAGTTTAGGGCCTGCCTTTGGCCAGGGAGTGATCCTGGAGTCTGGGATCGAGTCTCACATCAGACTCCCTGCATGAAGTCTGCTTCTCCCTCTGCCGGTCTCTGCCCCCCACCACCCCCCCGTCTCTCATGAATAAAATCTTTTTAAAATTTTAATTTAATTTAAAAATAACTGACAAGGTTATTCTAAAATTCATATGGAAATAAAAATCTCCTACAACAGTGAAAGCAACTTTGAAAACAAAGTTGGAAAACTAACACTGTAATTTCAAAATTATTACAAAGCTAATCAAAATGATGCTATATTAACAAAGATACACATAATCACATCATAGAAGCAAATATAGACAAAAACACAGATAGATGTGGACAACTGATTTTTGACAAAGATGTAAAGAAATATAATGCAGAAGCAATAACAAACTGCAAAAATTGAACTTGGACCTATACCTTGCACCATATATAAAAAATTAACTGAAAATATATCACAGACCTAAATATACAACCTAAATAATAAAACCTCTACAAGATGAGGTGCCTGGGTGGCTTAGCTGGTTAAGCATCTGACTCGATTTCAGCTCATGCTCATGATCTCATGCATCGGGCTTGGGATTTTCTCTCTCTCTGTCTCTCTCTCCCTCTCCCTCTGTCCCCCACTGCCACTTACTCTCTCTAAACATAAATAAAACCTCTAGAAGAAGATATAAAATATATGAAGCATAAAATTTAAAAAAATCAATGAATTGGACTTCATCAAATTAAGTATTTCATTCAAAAACCAATGGTATTTGAGAATGAAAAGTCACCTATTAGGAGAAATTCTTTATAAAGTATATATGTAATACAGGACTTATATCCAAAATATATTAAGAGCTCTAGGATTCTGACAATAAGCAAAGAACCTAATCAATAAAATAAGCAAATGATCTGAACACACACTTTACCACAAAAGACAAAATAAACAAAAAACAAAGATGTTCAACATCATCTGTCATTAGAGAAATATAAATTAAAACTATAATGAGATGCAAATATACACCCATTGGAATGGCTAAAATTAAAAAATCATACCATACCGTATATGGTGGCAAAGGGCATCAGAACTCCCACATACTGCTGGTAGGAACATAAAATGATACAACTGTCTCAGAAAAAAGCTTGGCATTTCCTTAGAAAGTTGAACATTCATCTACCTCATGATTTAGCTGTTCCACTCTTGAGTACTGACCCAACATAAAAGGAAATATATGTCCATATAAATATTCGTACATACATGAATACTTATAAGAGTTTTGCCTAGAATAGCCAAAAACTGAAAACAACTCAAAAGCCCATCAAGAGATGAACGGTCACACCAGCTGTGGTGCGTCAGTAAGACAGAATACTACTCTGTAGTGAAAGCAAATCAATCAGTGGCTGAAGGGAGGAGAATCACAGCAGGAGAGGGAATTACAAAAGGGTACAAGGAAATTTGTAGGAATGATGGAGAGTTCACCATCTTGACTGTGGTCGTGGTTTCAAATGCTATCAAACATGTATTTACTGTATAAATTTTACCTCAATGAAGCTAATTTGGAAAAAGAAATGAAAGTGACTAGGTTGGACCTATAGCAGCACCTTTTGCTCTCTGGAAAAGCCGCTATCATCATATAAAAGGCCTCATCTAGCCTATTGGAGAATAAGAGGTCACAAAGAAAATCAAAGTGGGCATCCCCAGCAGACTACCAGACAGGGCTGACAGCACCTGGGTCATTAAGCAGCAGGGGAGTTGTCAGATAACTAACTGTAGCCATATTAGTGACTACAAGTGAGACCAGGAGAATTTCCTGACCAAACCGAGAGCAAACTACAGAATAAGAGTAAACAAATGGTTGTTTTAAACCACTGAGATTTGAAATAATGGTTCAATAAATATTACACATAAACAATAATCCTAACATAAACAGTGTAATTTAAAGAAAGGCTAAGAACATCCAGTTATGGAAATGAAAGCAAAATCATAGAGATTCAGGATAAGTGCAAAATAATCACTTCCAAAACAGAGTATGGTCAAACCAAAATGAAAGGGGGAAAAAATGAGATGAACAGGTACTGTGTAAAGGATTGTGCTCCTCTGCAACTTGCTATATCCCACTCTGTTAGAATACTGTTCTTTCAGCTGTTATTTGGTGACTCAATACATCCACATGCTGGAAAGAAAAAAGAAAATCACAATCAAACAGCAGGAATTCTAAATTAAGCTATCTTTCCCTTATTCATAAGTAAGTTCCTTTCTAATTCATGTTACACTAACTTTCAGGTTGTGGTACAGCAAGCTATATATACTTCCATTTAGCTCTGTGTGAAGGGAATGCCGAAAGTAGCAAGAGAAAACAGACTTGGAATGGCAGGTTGGGGCCAGATCGCAGGAGGTCCTGAGCACTGGGCTAAGCAGTTTGGAAGACACTTTGAATGCAATGGGAAGCCACTGAAAGGTCTGAAAATAAGAATAAGAGCTCTGATTTAGAAATAGCCATACATGATTAAGATGTACTTCAAGTGGAGAAAAAAAAGAATAGCTAAAAGTTTTGAGCTCTATGCAATCTAGAAAGATACAAGAAGACCTGTCTGAGGATATGGCAGTAAGAATAACAGAAAAGCATGGCAGTAAACTAGAGACAGGACTTGGCACCATACTGGTGACTGGATGGGAATGCAGAATCAAAGGACTCCAGTGTTACTTCCCATTATAAGTAAAATTACAATAAAAATACTTGCCATATGCCTAAAGACACTGGGCTCCTATCTGTGAGATTCCTAAAAAGGAGACAGTACTTAAAATTCATTTTAATGCTCCTTGTGCTGGACTACTGTCTAAAGTTGAGGAAAATTTTAGGGAAAATTATGCCCTGAAATCATGTCTACAAAAATGATATTCTACTCTGAAATTCAGAGAAAATACCGTCCCAAAAAACACTACACACCAATTCTTAAAATGGGAAAGGATTTTCTCTCCCACACCCCATTAAAAAACAGTAAGATTTCTTTTTAAGGTACCAGCTGATAAGGAGGGGACTATGGTTGTGTTGGTGATACAGAAATAGAATTTTGTATTAACTGACAAGTGAGAGCACAGAGTGATGATACTCGAATGTGGAAGGTCAGGCAGTTAGAGAAGTACAAGAGTGTACAGTGTACAAACACAGCCTGTACACAAACAACTTTGGCCCTGACTCAATTTGCAGGTAGTTATGTGGTTATTGCTCTACAGATCCTACAACTGTATATCCTTCCCTATACATTCCATCAGTGACATTTTGTAACAGCAAGTTTTAAAGTATCTCCTAAATTCAGCTCCATTTCACAAGAGCTAATAGGATTAAACAATCACACTAATAGTGAAAGGCAGTAATAAGACTTTCTAGAACCAGGCTGTATGGCTTAGAATTCCATTATCAGATATATGATCTTAGATATACAGTATCTCTGTAATCTTGAGCAGGTACTTAACCTTTCTCAGCTCAACTGTATGATGGGGAACAAATTACCTTTAGAGCACCGTTAGCAAGAACTGTAATACATATAAGGCATTTACAATGTCTAGCACATACTAGACACCCCCAAAATTTGCTACCCATAATAACTCTGAATTTTCAATAGTTACTTTATAATCAATATATTTCATGTAAGAGGCTAAATGTGTAATGCATTTGAAGAAAAGGACCATCAAAATCAGTAAAGCTTCAGAATTCAAAGTTTGGTTACCTAGAAAGTTCACTTACCCAATACCATTCCATGATAGTATACGATTCTTTAACATTTTTTTTTTTTAAGATTTGAGAGGGAGAGACAGCACACAGCTCGATTGGGGGGAAGAGCAGACAGAGACAATCTCAAGCAGACTCTCTGTTGAGTGTGGAATCCCACACAGGGGCTCGATCCCACAACCCTAAGATCACGATCTAAGCCAAAACAAAAAGTCGGTTGCTTACCCAACTGAACCAACCAGGTGCCCCAACATAATTTTCAAATGCACCTTGATAGATACCTTTTAGTACAAATGGTTATTTGCAAAAAATGGCTGACTGCCTTACTGAACAGATTACAAAAACATCAGTGGCCTTTCTAAACCTGTACCATGTAACTGATGGTCCCCCATCTGTTTTAGTCTATATTACAATGTAAGAAATGAAAATTAAGAGGCACCTGGATGTACCAGTATAGAACCTGAGATGTGCTCTCTCTCTCTCCTTCTACCCCTTTTCCCTCCAGCTCACTGTCCTCTGTCTAAAATAAATAAATAAAATAAGATAAAATAAAAATAATCTCTTTTGCAGGCAGAGGCAAATAAAAACCTGGACAATAGATAGCAATGGTTTACTTTAAGTTAGCTTCTGGATTCTGTAAAGACAGAATGAGTCCATTCTTAATCTCTCCTCCTCCTCTCAGAGTACAATTGCCAAAACATGTGCTGGCTGAGTCTGCAGATGTCCAGGTCATCAAGATCTCTTGAGTTCTTGTGGGAAAGAGTAAGTGCTAAGGGACCAGGCATAGAGAAAGCTTGGCTTTGCTTTACTCCTTGAGGCACTGGGCAAAGACCTGGGGTTTCAAAGTCTTCTAACTTAAAAAGCAGAACCCCAAGGAAAAGGCCAAGTGTGACTAATCCTGGAAGTGAACACAGGGTTGTCCACGCAACCCTGATGACTGCACGAGGTGCAAGGCAGATGCTGCAACAGTGAACTCAACTGTCCCTGCACCTCCTGGTCTGGAAAAGCCTTCAGCTTTTACCCAAAGAGAGACCACCTGAGAGTAGGGGAGACTCATCCTAAGCCTCAACTGAGGACAAGACTTTATGAGCTTGTCTGTGTCTGCAAACTGCCACTTTTGCCAACAGCTGGAGTCTGCATTGTCCAAGAGGCCCACATGAAAGCCGGACCTCTGTGGTAGCTGATGGAACACAAGAAAGTACCGTTTATACTGGAAGCTCAGTAACAAATGAAACAGCTAAAATATATGGATCCTACTAATGAGCCACACAGATGAGAGAGAAGAATGCAAGCGAATTATGGGGAAAAAATTAAGGGCTTTCAGGAGGTACTATGAGAATATAAATAAGACTTTTCAGAGCTAAACATTTCCTACTAGGAAAATCAGACAAATATAAAGAATAAACGATAAAGAATAATCCTTTATGGGAGCTGAACCTTTTACTCCAGAAGATCAAAAGGAAACAACTTCATGATACAAAACACAAAGAGATAAAATCACCACTGAGAAATGAGGCGTGAAGAACAAACTCAAATTGAAATTTATTCAGATAATAATACAAGAAAATTTTCCTAGTTGCAAAAACACTACAGCTGAGATTCAGGCTTGATATGAAGGTGGAGGGGAGGGGACAGAGGGAGACTGTTTAATGAAAAAGGACATATCCACAGATAACAAGCAGAAACTACTGAATTTTACTCATAAAGAGAAAAATCATATAGAGAAAAAGATGATGAGGTTGCCTACGAAGGAGGGAGAACAGATTAGCCTATGAGGTGGAGGGGAGGGGACAGAGGGAGACTGTTTAATGAAAAAGGACATATCTACAGATAACAAGCAGAAACTACTGAATTTTACTCATAAAGAGAAAAATCATATAGAGAAAAAGATGATGAGGTTGCCTACGAAGGAGGGAGAACAGATTAGCCCTAGACTTCTCACCGCTAACACCAAAAACTATAAGGCATTGGAACAATAGTTCATAGCTAGAAAAAAAAGAATCCCAAATCCAAGAATCCCACAGCTAGACAGGATATCTTTTACTGTGGTTAAAAAATGGAATGTTCAGATATTATTTATTTAATGTATGAATGCCTACCATGTGCAGAAAATGCTCTTGGGACCTGGAGCTATGGTGAAGAGAACAGGCAAATGGACATGGAATATTCTAGGTTTAAAAAATGGACAAACACAGGCAACTTGCAGAAATAGAATGGCAAAGGGTCAATTCAGACATGAAGAGATGCTGAATCTCACTAATGAAACAAATGGAAATTAAAATTAAAAGACCATTTTTTACCAATCTAATTTAGATGTAAATTCAGGAAAACAGAAATCAGTCTTATGAACACTTAAGAGTACCTCCGGAAGGAAAACAATTTTGCTGAAAAATAGCTTGGCAACATTTATTTAAAAAAATAAAGATATAACCTTTGACTCAGCAATATTGCTACATAGAAGAAACTTCCCTAAAGAAATAAATGTACCAATACAAAAACAGATGTATGTATAATAACGTTTACTGTAGCACTGCTTGTAGTTGCCAAAAGTCCATCAAAAAAGAATAGTAGGGACACCTGAGTGGCTCAGTGGTTTGGCACCTGCCTTTAGCCCAGGGCATGATCCTGGAGTCCCAGGATCGAGTGCTGCATCGGGCTCCCTCTGTGGAGCCTGCTTCTCCTCTGCCTGTGTCTCTGCCTCTCTCTCTCTGTGTGTCTCTCATGAATAAATAAAATCTTAAACAAAAATAGTAAATATGAAACTTCCACACTGTGATATATTATACAGATACTAAAATCAACAAGTTAGAAGTATTTATATTAATATGGAAGAACAGTCATAATATACTAAGTGAAAAAAAAAACCAAATTGCAAAGGAATGTGTAATTAAGATTTCAATTTTGGGTGTAAATTATGAATGTCTTACACCTATTTAAGAACTTAAAAATCCACTCATCTGTAAGTTATAATCCTATACAGGCATTCAAAATCAAGTTACAGAAAAATGTTGAAGTGAGACAATGTTCATATGTCAAAAAAGCAAGTTACAAAGCTGTATAATAGCTTTGTATAAAGAATGTTTTAGATAATCCTCTGAAACTCACAGATTTATCAAATATGCTTCCCAACAACTAGTGACATTTGCAGTCACCTGTAGTAATATTACTTTGTTTTTAAAGATAAATAGACCAATAGCTTTCAAATTTTAAGTGGTATTAAGTATGAGTATCTGAAAATATCCATAAAAAGATATATGGATATAAATAAAAATTAATGATTATCTGTGAATGGTAGTATTATTGGGGATTCTTTTCTTGCGTTTCTTAGGTTTTCCTCATCAAACATGTATCACCCTTAAAGCTTAAAAATTAACACTTTTTAAAAATCCAAAAACTTTAAAACTCCTAGAAGATAACAGAAAATCTAAATGACCTTGAGTTAGGCAATAACGTTTAGATACAATATGAAAGGCATAATACAAAAGAAAAAAGAGATAAGCTGGACTTCATTAAAGTTAAAAATGTGTGCTCTACCAAAGACCAATCAGAAGAATAGAAAGACAAGCCACGAACTGGAAGAAAGTACTAACAAAAGATGTGAGAAATGACTGGTATCCAAAATAAGGAACTCAAAAAGTTCAACAATAAGAAAATCACTCAATTAAAAACTGGGCCCAACACCCTAACACCTCATCAAAATACACAGATGGTAAATAAACATATGAAAAGGTACCCCATATCATAACATAATCAGGAAAAAGCAAATTAAAACAATGAAATATCACCATACACCTATTAGAAAAGCCAAAATCCAAAACATTAGTAACACCTAAAGTTGATAAGGACACAGAATAGGGACTCTCACTCACTGCAAACAGAAGTACAAAATGGCACGGCCACCACGTAAGACAATTTGGCAGGATCCTGCAAAACTAAACATAGTCTTACCATACAATCACACTTGGTATTTATCCAAAGGAGCTAAAGACATACATACACACAAAAGCCAGCAAACATGTTTACAAGCAGCTTTATTCATAACTGACAAAACTTGGATGCAACCAAGATGTTCTTCAGCAGGTTAATGGATAAAAAAAACTGTGGTCCATCCAAACAAGAACATATTATTCAGTGCTAAAAAAAATGAGGTATCACACCATGAAGACATGGAAGAACCTAAATGAAAGAAGCCAATGTGAAAAGGCTACAATACTGTATGATTCCAACTATAGGACATTCTGGAAAAGGGAAAATTAGGAAGACCATAAAAAAGATTAGTACTGGGCAGCCCGGGTGGCTCAGCGCCACCTTCGGCCCAGGGCCTGATCCTAGAAACCTGGGATGAGTCCCACGTTGGGCTCCCTGCATGGAGCCTGCTTCTCCCTCTGTGTCTCTATTTCTCTGTGTGTGTGTCTCTCATCAATCAATAAAATAAAATCTTAAAAAAAAAAATATATATATATATATATAATTCTCTCTCTCTCTCTATGTGTGTGTGTGTGTGTGTGTGTGTGTGTGTGTGTATATATATATATATATATATATATATATATATATATAGTGGATACCTTTCATTATACATTTGTCCAAACCCACAGAATGTACAACACCAAGAGTGCACCATAATGAACACTATGGACTCCAGGGGATCATGATGTGTGAATGAACATTCATCAGTTTAACAAATGTACCAGTCTGGTGGGGGATGTTGATAATGAGGAGAGTTATTGCATGTGCTGGGAGAGGAGTTATAAAAATCTCTGTGCCTTCCCCTCAGGTTTGCTATGAACCTAAAAATTAAAGTTTATTTTTCAAAAACTCCACATATAATCCTTTATGTATTTTAAGATTCATAAGCTAAAACATTAATTCATGTTTTAAATTGTACAAATAAACGTGATAAATCACTTGTATCACGTCAGCATTTACTCAGTATATTTAACATAAGCCACACTATAACAACTAAAATTACATCTCCACAAAGTTGCAGATAAAGACTGTAAGCTAGGGGTACCTACTTGGCTCAGTCAGTAGAGCATGCAACTCTTGATCTTGAGATTGGGGGTTCAAGTCCCATGTTGGGTGTAGAGCTTACTTAAAAATAAAATCTTTTTTTTTTTAAAGCTTTTATTTATTGGGATCCCTGGGTGGCACAGCGGTTTAGCGCCTGCCTTTGGCCCAGGGCACGATCCTGGAGACCCGGGATCGAATCCCACGTCAGGCTCCCGGTGCATGGAGCCTGCTTCTCCCTCTGCCTGTGTCTCTACCTCTCTCTCTCTCTCTCTCTCTGTGACTATCATAAATAAATAAATATTTTTAAAAAAGATTTTATTTATTTATTCATGAGAGACAGAGAGGCAGAGACACAAGCAGAGGGAGGAGAAGCAGGCTTCCATGCAGGAGCCCAATGCGGGACTCGATCCCAGAACTGCAGAGGCAAAGGCAAACGCTCAACCACTGAGCCACCCAAGTGTCCCAAAATAAAATCTTAAAAGAAAAAAAAAAAAAAAAAAAAAAAAAAAGACTGTAAGCAATACCTATGTGAAATAATAACAGGATTCTCAATAGCCAAAAAATAGATGGTTTTATCTTCTCTTCCATATATGCATTTTCTCTCTCCAAATTGAAGACAGTAATAATTTTTTCTTTTTTCTTAATACTTAGTACAGTACAAAGGGTTAATAAATTAATGTGAAAATATTTCTCCTCTATAAATAAAGCTAACAGGCTATTTCCTCTTTACTAGGGTATAGGGGCTGTCTCTAGTTATGTGTTCCTGGTCTGGGGGTAATGAGGGCAGGGGAATAGTGGCCCAGAGTGTAAGAGCTCCATAAAATGATGTTTGGGGGTACAAGCCATGTACTGTTTGGTCTGCATATGAAAAGTACATTAATAGGAAGTCCTTTACTATCTCTAGAAATTGCCTGGCCTTGGGAGGGACAGTTTCTTCAGAGTCCACAAGTCCTCAAGATTTCGAAGCATCATATATACAGAAAAACAAAAGAGAAAATTAATACAGAGAGAAAACAAATTCTCATAAATTTTACTGTTAAAAATTCTAACCATAATGATAATGAAAACTGAGCTCAAATTTCAATAAAATTTTATGGGGATAACATTTTTAACAGATGTTTAAAGTTAGTATTCCCTCTCATCGAAACAGATTGTAAAGTTTCTTCTATTAATGCTGGCCTGTAATGAGATCTTACATATTCTATTTGAAATGTCTTTTCACATAAGCAGTGCCAAATACTGATTATCAATCCATGAACAAATGATTTTAACAGAATATAGTCATTACTGGTAGGGAAGACTACAACTCTACTAGATTCTTCTCCTGATGTTTGCCTTTTAACATGATAGATTAATCATCTCCAATTGAAGGCTGGATTAAAGTACTCCTCGTGCACAATTAAACGGATTGTGAAATATGGACATTTCCTTTGCAATTTCATCAAGTTCTGAAACATGCTATTGGAACTGGGTATGAGCTCAGAAAATATATCTACTGCTAATTTTTGTTGGAAATACAGATCTTATTTTTTTAGTTTTTAACAGCAGGGGAAATAGAAAAAGCAGCTTGACATTACTTGTGATTCAAACGACAGCAGTGATCACCAAAATGACCTGACCACATATAAACCTCGCATTTAAGCACTGCTTTGTAGTTTTGACTGAGTTCACGTGTAAACATTACCAAATCTGAAAAAGTCATTTGCCAGATCATTCAGTGTCTGGTAAGTGGCTGAGGTAGTTCAAGTTCAAAAAATTTCAGTATCAGCCCCAACGTAAAAAAATCCACAATAAACCTTTACCAATGACTGCTAAGATATCAAACACCCATGGAACTGGGCAAGGGTCTCTAGCTCCTATTTCTAACGATTTAAAATGGCCATAAGCATTCAAAACTTCCATGTGTCCGAGAGCTTTGTAAACTGTCAACTAAGCCTTTTCTGCTCCACGTGTCTGTGTCTCAGTAACTGATCTCGGTCACTATCAGTTAAAATACAAAAACACACCCTAGTGGACTTTACTTCAGCTTGTACTGATTAGCATTTTCTCTAATTAGTTTTAACTTCTTTAAAATCTTCTCACCTGATGTTCTCCCATACAAGTTATTCACAGGGAGTAATTCTCAGTCATCTCACAATCTATACTGCCTATTCAAATAAAATAAACTGAGCAGTAAAAAATAAAAATAAATTAAAAAAAATAAAATAATAAAAATAAAAAAACTGAGCAGTACTGTAGCATTCCTCAATTCATCAAAAAACAGCTACACTTACTTTGGTTGTACCTTCATTTCCATTTTTTATTTTTCAATTATTATTCTGTTTTAAATATTCTAATTTTTCTATTAATTTCAGCGAGTTGGGAATACTGTGATAAATACTAAGCTGGATAATATCAACTTTTATTATATTCTTTTGGCTTTGTTATAGGGTCACTGCATAATTAAGACAATAATTTCCCATCCAATAATAAATTAATCCACATTCCAATGTATTTTAGAAGCATGATATTCAAAACCTAATTTTCTCTTCTTTTGTTCTTTTGACATGATAGGTATGCACTAGTAATAAAAACTATACTGAATGTCACAATATAGCAGTATGTGTGTCATATGAAACATCTGATCTATAAATTGTGTTACTATAATTTACAGTGCACCAAGCAGAAAAAGGAAGATATAGAGCACCACATATGGACACTGTAAGGACTACTTGACTCAGCTAATGTAGCTTGAAAGCAGCCATAGAAATTATGTAAATAAATTAGCATTTTCATACGCCAACATTATTTATGAACAATGAAATTTAAAATTCACATCGGAAGATACACCTAGATAACAGCCACATCAGTGCAATTAACTCAGAAAACGACCTGGGGGCAACCTGAGTGGCTCAGTCCATTAAGGGCACAACTCTTGGTTTCCGCTCAGGTCATGATCTCAGGGTCTTAGGATCCAGCCCCCGTCAGGCTCTGCATTTAGGATTCTCTCTCTCATTCTTCCTCTGCTCATTACTACTCCCCTCCCTCAGGCTCGTTCTCTCTCTCTCTGAAAAGAGGAAGAGGAAGAATCTCAGAAAAAAGGATGAAGAAAAAGAGAGAGAGAAGGAAACAAAGAAAGAGAAAAGAAAACAACCTGTATATTGGCAGAACAGACTTTCTGCAGTTAATCAAAGGACACATCAAAAAGGGAAGGAGGGGCAGAGACTCCATTGAGAACCAAACTCCTAGGGAGACTCACCACAAATGGGAGGGACACCACAAGCATGGAGAAGGCAGAGAATCAGACCCCACACCATGAACCCCAGGCAGAGAAGAGCTGCTCAAGGAAGATGAGTCTCCAAAACATTTGGTTTGGAAACCAGCAAGCTTAACTCCAGGTACTTTAAAAATCACAGACTTAGCCTGGAAAAGGTGGAGGGCAACAGGAAACGGAGTCCCCTTAAAGAGCCAACATAACAAGCTGAAGGAGAAACAGAACAGAAGCAGCAGTTTGAAAAGAGCCTGGGGTATACATGAAGTGTATTTATTTACTAATCTCGTATTTATTTATTTACTAATCTCAGAACATGCACTAAAGGACAGGGATGTTCAGGAGACCTATCTAAGAATAAAAGAGCTGGTGGGTACCATTTCTCTATCCCCCACCCCGGTTTAGATAACCTGACACTAGCAATAATCAAGCGTGAATCCTCATCACCTACCTTGCTAACAGTACACATCCAGCCCCATCCAACCCACCACAGCACCTGCCAAGATATGCCCTGCAAACCATCCAGCAGGGACCAGCACCACTCTAAAGTGATGAGTGTCATGGAGAGAACGGAATATAATCACATACACCAGTGGGATTACAACCCCAATAGATGGACTAAGGGCAGACACCTAGTTTGACTGCAGGCCTTGCCCACAAAAGAAAGTCTCTCAGAGACAATACAGGGAGAGCACTCTGTAGATTGGTGTGACTGCAGACCCTGCAGATGGCCTGACGACAAGTATCTTGCCTGCGCTACAACCCAACTACAAGCCCACAGCAGCCCCAGGATGGCCCTTTAACAGCACAGGGACCAAACCTTGCCCAGTGTACCCACAAAGGAAACATCTGTGAAATGCCTGGTGGTTCTGAAAAACAGGACATTGTGTTACCAGGCACCAAAAGGTCTCTTCTAAGGCCACTACTTTCAAGATGAGGAGACCTAGATGACTTCACTAATACATAGAAACAAACACAGACAATATGAGGAGAAAACAGAGTACATGCCAAATGAAAGAATAGGACAAAACCACGCCAAAAGAGCTACATGAAATCGAAATAAGCAATCTGCCTGATAAAGAATTCAAAGTGATGATCATAAACATACTCACTGTACTTAACAATGGAAGTTCTCTGTGAGACCTTCAACAAAGGGACAGAAAATATAAAGAACCATCATCAGAGATGATCAATAACTGAAATTAAAAATACCCTAGAGGGCTTACCAAAAAGAAAAGGAAAGAAAAAAAAGAAAAGAGAAGAAAAAACCTTAGAAGGAATGAATAGATTAGAGGAAGCAAAAGAACCCATCAGTGACCTGGAGTCCTGAATAATGGAAAGCAACCCAGATGAACAGCAAAAAGTAAATAATAATAATAATAATAATAATAATAAAAACGAAAGTGTGTAAAGGGAAATCAGTGACATCATCGAGCATATTAGCATGTAATTTAGAAGGATCCCAGAAGGAATAAAGATAGAAAAAGGGGCAGAAAATTTATCTAAAGAAATAACAGCTGAGGATGCCTGGATGGCTCAGTGGTTGAGCGTCTGCCTTCGACTCAGGACACGGTCCCGGAGTTCCAGGATCGGAGTCCCACATCAGGCTCCTGATGGAGTCTGCTTCTTCTCCCTCTGCCTGCATCTCTGCCTCTCTCTGTGGGTGGGTGGGTGGGAGGGAGGGAAAGGAAAAAGAAAGGGAAAGGGAAACGAAAAGGGAAAGGGAAAGGAAGAAAGAAAGAGCTGAAAATGTCCCTGGTTTTTCAGTAGAAACTTTGCAGACCAGAAGACAGTGGCATGATATATTAAAAGTACTGAAAAGAAAAATAAATGTGGAACTGAGAATAATCTACTCAGAAAGGTTATCATTCAGAATAGAAGGAGAGAGAGTTTCCCAAACCAACAAAAGTTACAGGACTTTATCACCAGTAAGCCAGCTTTATAAGAAATGTTAAAGGGAATTCTTTGAGTGAAAAGGCAATAATCAACAGTAAGAAAATTATGAAAGGAAAAACTTCCACAGGTAAATACAAACATAATTAAAGTAGTAGATTAATCACAGAGATTAAAGCACAAAAGCAATTATACCTATATAACTCAGTCAAGGAATACACAAAATAAAATGATATGAAGTATGATATCGTATACATAAAACATGCATGGAAGTAAAAATTTAGTGCTTTTAGAATGAGTTCAATTTAACTGAACATCAACTTAATATAGACTGTTATCTGCATAAGATGCTACAAATGAACCTAATTGTAACCACAAATCAAAAACCTGTAACAGACACACAAAAAAATAAAGAGAAAGGAATCAAAGCATATGACTAGTGAAGTACACCAAACTACAAGATAAAAGAGCAAGAGAAGAACTACAAAAACAACCATTAAAACAAGTAACAGATGAAAAAAAAAAAAAAAAAAAAAAACAAGTAACAGATGGCAATAAGTACCTATCTATGGATAATTACTTTAAGTGAAAATGGATTAGTATTTTAATCAAAAGATACTGATGGATTGAATGGATTAAAAAAAAGCAAGACCCATCTTTATGTTGCCTAAAGACAACTTATTTCAGACCTAAAGATACATGCATATTCAGAGACAAGAGATGGAAAAACAATTACATGCAAACAGAAGCAAAAAGAAGGCTGCGGTACCAATACTTATATCTGAAAAAATAGACTTAAAACCAAGAATATAACAAAACAAAGGACACTACAAAATGATAAAGGAACAATCCAATAGGAGCATGCAACAATTTTAAATATTTATGCACCTAATGTGGGAGCACCTGAATACATAAATCAACTAGTAGCAGACATAAAGGAAAAAATTGACAGTAATATGTTAATAGCAGAAGACTTTAACACCCCACTTATGTCAAAAATAGATCACCCAAGGCAGAAAAATCAACAAGGAAACAATGACTTTGAATAACACATTGGGCTATGTGGACCTAAAAAACATACTCAGAATGTTCAATCCAAAACAAAAGACTAAACATTCTTTTCATACACGCGATCTATTCACCAAATCTCGATAAATTTAAAAAAAGACTGAAATAATATCAGGCATCCTTTCTGACCATAAGGGAATAAAACTAAAAGTCAATCACAAGAAAAAAAATCTAAAAAGAACACAAATACGTGGAGGCTAAATAACATGCTACTTTAATATCAAATGGGTCCAAGAGGAAATCAAAACCTACATAGAAACAAACAAAATTGAAGATAAAGAGTTCAAAAATCCATGGGATGCAGTAAAAGCTGTTCTAAGAGGGAAGATTATAGCAATACAAGCCTAACACAAGAAATATGAAAAACTTAAAACTAACCCCACAGGCATAGGAGATAGGAAAAGAACAAAGAAAACCCAAAACCAGTAGAAGGAAACAAATACTAAAAATTAGAGCAGAAATACAAAAAAGAGACTAAACATAGGCGCGCACACACACACACAGTAGGGCAGTTCAATGAAACCAGGAGCTGGTTCTCTGAAGAGATGAACAAAACTGACAAACCTTCAACCAGACTCATCAAAATAAGAGAGGATTCAGATAACTAAAATCAGATAACTAAAATTAACAACTGACACCACAGAAATACAAAGGATTACAAGAGAATATGATAAAAAATTACATGCCAGCAAATTAGAAAACCTAGAAGAAAGGGATATGTCCCTAGAAACCTATAACCCTTCAAAGTGAAATCAGGTCAAAATAGAAAATTTGAAAAGATCAATTACTAGCAAAGAAACTGAACTAGCAATCAAAAAACTCCCAACAAACAAAAATCCAGATAGCTTCTCTGATAAGCTCTGCCTAAACAGTTAAAGAAGAATTAATACCTATTCTCATACTATTTCAAAAAAAAAAAAAAGGAAAGGAAAGCTTCCAGACTTACTCTATGAGGCCAGCATTACCCTAATATAAAAAACAGATAAAAAACATTACAAGGAAAGGAAATTACAAACCACTATCTCTGATGAACATAAATGCAAAAATCTTCAGCAAAATACTGGCAAACTGCATACAACAATACATTAAAAAATAATTCACCACAATCAAGTGGGATTTATTCCAGGGGAAAAAAAAATAGTTTAATATGCCCAAATAAATCAACATGATATATCACATTAACAAAAGAAAGGACAAAACTCATATGATCATCTCAAGAGATGCAGAAAAAAGGCTTCTAACAAAGTACCACATCCATTCAAGACAAAAACTCTCAACAAAGAAATTTTAGGGTAAACATACCTCAACATAATAAGCCAAAGACAAAAATGTCCACACACATCACTTTTATTCAATATAGTAATCAAAGACCTAGCCACACCAATTAAACCAAAAAAAAATCCAAATTAATAAAGTAAAACTTTTACTATTTGCAGATGAAATGATACTATATATAGAAAATCCTCAAGATTTCACCAAAATACTACTAGAACTGATAAATGAATTCAGTAAAGTTATGATACTAAATATACAGAAATTTATTTCATTTCTACACATTAATAATGATATAGGAGAAAAAGACATTTAGAAGACAATCCCATTTACAATTGCACTAAAAAGAATAAAATATCTAACAAACCAAGTAGGTCAAAGATCTGGACTCAGAAAACTACAAAACACTAATGAAAGAAACTGAAGGTGACATAAACAAACGGGAAGATAACTCCATGCTCATGGATTAGAAAAACCAATACTGTTAAAATGTCCATGCTACCCAAAGTAATCTATAGATTTAATGCAATCCTTACCAAAGTATCAACTATTGTTTTCCCAGATCTAGAAAAAATTATCCCAGAATTTGTATGGAACTGCAAAAGAACCCAAATAGCTAAAGTCATCTTGAAAAAGAGGAACAAATCTAGAAGTATCGCAATCCCAGAATTCAAGATATACAATGAAGCTTTAGTAATCAAAATGGTATGGTACAGGCACATAAACACACTGAACAACAGAAGAAAGAGCCCAGAAATAAACCAATAATTATATGGTCAATTTATAAAAAAGGAAGAACATACAATGGAGAAAAGATAATCTCTTCAGCAAATAATGCTGGGAAAACTGGACAGCAAGATACAGAAGAATGAAACTGAACTACTTTCTTACACTAAACACAAACCTAAACCCAGAATGGATTAAAGACCTAAATGTGAGACCTAAAATCATAAAATTCCTAGAGAAAAACAGAGACAGTAATTTCTTTTGAGTTTGGCCAATAATTTCTCTAGATTGTCTTCTCTGACAAAGGAAATAAAAGCAAAATTAAACTATAGAAGCTAAACAACAACAACATAAAAGGCTTTTTGCACAGGGAAGGAAACTAGCAAACAAAAAGGCCACCCATTGAATGAGAGAAGACATTTCCAAATAATATATATGAGGGATTAGTATTCAAAATACATAAAGAACTTATACAACTCAACAACAAAAAAACCCCAAATAATCCAATTAAAAATGGGCAGAGGACCTTCACAGTCATTTTTTCCAAAGACATACAGATAGCCAACAGACATATGAAAAGATGCTCAACATCACTCATCATCAGGGAAATGCAAATCAAAACCATAATGAGGCATCACTTTACACCTGTCAGAATAGCTAGAATCAAAAACACAAAAGCTCCTATCTCTTTTTTTTTTTAAGACTTTATTTATTTATTCATTAGAGACACGGGGGGGGGAGGGGGGGGGGGCGGCGGTCGGGGGGAGAACCAGGCTCCCTGCAAGGAGTCCAATGCAGGTTTCTATCCCAGACTCTGGGATCATGACCTGAGCCAAAGGCAGACAGACGTTCAACTGCTGAGCCACCCAGGCATCCCAACTGAGGCCATTTCATGAAATATCATGTGTCACCTGAGCCTTTGGTAAAAACAAAAACACAAGAAATAACTGTTAGTGAGGATATGGAGAAAAAGGAACTGTCATTCACTGTTGGTGGGAATGCAAATTGTTGCAGGTACTGTGGAAAGTAGAATGGTGGTACTTTAAAAAATTAAAAATAGAAATCCCATCTGTTCCAGTAATTCCACACTTCTGGGTATTTATCCAAAGAATACGAAAACACTTATTTGAAAAGATATATGCACCCTATGTTTACTAAACCATTATTTACAAGAGCCAAACTCACGTATCCATCCCTAAATGAAAGGATAAAGAAGTAGTGGTGTACATATATATGCAATGGAATATTAATCAGCCATAAAAATGACTGAATTCTTGCCATATATAATATGGATGGAGCTAGAGAGTATAATGACAACTGAAACAAGTTGGTCAGAAAAGGACACCTACCTTATAATTTCACTCACATGTAAATTTAAGAAACAAAACAATGTACAAAGAAAAAAAAGACAAAGAACCAGACTCCAAAATACAAAGAACTGGTGATTGCCACAGAGGAGGTGGGTGGGGAGGATGAGCGAAATAGATAAAGGGAATAAGAGTACCCTTTGAGAGTACTCTTTTCTTGATGAACACTGAGAACTGTTGAATAATTATTTTACACCTGAAAATAATATAACACTGTATGATAATTACACTTCAGAGTTAAAAAAGTGAAATTCATATAATCTCCAGAAGTCAAAAGTACTTCTCTATTTTTTAATAATTTAAATACACTGAACTATACTTAAATCATTGTCCTTATAAAAACAGGCAGGAAGGTAGATTTAGTATGTAGTTGGTAGTCTGCAGAAGTGAGGAACTACCCAATATTTTGATCATGTGAACCATTTTCTGATGATTAACTTGGTCAGCATTACCTAGTACAGATTAAAAAAAGGACAGAGAGCAGAGAGGTAAGTTAATGTGAAAGCAAAGCATATAGGCACACTTGTGAGAGGAGACACTGAAGCTTCTGTTCTAGAATATCTCAGTAAAGCAAATTTCACAATAAACAAAACCAGATGAATTTTTTGGTTTTCCAGCAAATATAAAAGTTATTTTTACACTATACTGTAGTTTTTTAGGTGTGTGAGAGCATTTTTAAATGCAACGTACACACCTTAGTTAAAAAAATACTTGATTCCTAACCAATGCTATCATCTGAGCCTTCTGCAACTCAAAATCTTTCGCAGGTGAGGGTTGCTGAAGGTTTCAGTGGCTGTGGCCACTTCTTAAAACAACAATGAAGTTCGTTGCATTAAATGACTCTTCCTTTCATGAAATTTTCTCTGCAGCAATGCTGTTTGATAGCTTTCATCCACAAAACTTCTTTCAAAATTGGGAGTCAATCCTCTCAAAGCCAGTCACTGCTCTATCAACCGAACTGATGCACTATTCTAAATCCTCTGTTGTTATTTCAACAGTCTTCACAGCAGCTTCACCACGAGTAGATCCCACCTCAAGAAACCATTATCTTTGCTCATTCAGCAGCAGCAACTCTTCTTCTGTTCAAGTTGTATCCTGAGATCACAGGTGTTCTGTCCCATCTTCAGGCTCTATTTCTAATTCTGGTTCTCTTGCTGTTTCCACCACTCCTGCAATCTTGCATCCCTCTAAGTCATCTAGGGAGACTGGAATCAACTTCTTCCAAACTCCTAATAATGCTGATATTCTGATCTCTCCCCATGAATCATGAATGTTCTTCATGGCATCTAAGATGGTGAATCCTTCCCAGAAGGTTTTCAACTAACTTTTCCCAGATCTATTAGAGGCATCACTATGTATGGCAGGTACAGTCCTATGAAATGTACTTCTTAAATAAGAAGACTTGAATAAGAAATTTTTTAAAAGAGACAAAGACTCTTAAATATAGAGAACCAATTGGTGGTTGCCAAAGGGGAGGTGAGTGGGAACAATGGGTGAAACAGATAAAGGAGATGAAGAGCATACTTATCATAATGAGCACTGAGTAATGTACAGAATTGCTGAATCATTACACTGTACACCTGTATACATGAAACAAATATAACGCTGTATGTTATACTCCAACAAAAAATAAATATAATTAATTTTTAAAATAAAAAAATACTTGAAAGTTGAAAGGATTCCTTGATCCATGGGCTGCAGAATGGATGTGTTAGCAGGCATGAAAACAACATAAATCTCGTTGTCCAACTCCATCAGAACTGTTGTAAAATCGGGTACATATTCAATAAGTGATGGATGATGTGAAAGGGATTTTTTTTTCCTAAGCAGGTCTCTAAAGTGGGCTTAAAACATTTAGTAAACTGGGACGTCTGGGTGATTTAGTCAGTAAAGTGGCCGACTCTTGATTTTGGCTCAGGTTATGATCTCAGGGTGGTGAGACTGACTGAGCTCCACACTGGGCTCCATGCTCAGCGTGGAGCCTGCCTGAGATCCTCTCTTGCCTCTCCCTCTGCCCCTCGCCTATTCACAGTCTGTCTAAACTAAATACAATCTTAAAAAAGTTTTTCAGTAAATCATGGTGTAAACAGATGTGCTATCCTCTGGGCTCTGCTGTTCCATTTATAGAGCACACGCAGAGTAGATTTACCAGAATTCCTAAGGGCCCTAGGATTTGAGAAATGATCAATAAGCACCTGCTACAACTTAAAAGTGCCCAACTGCTTTAGCCCCCACAACACAATCAGCCAGTCCTTGGAAGCTCCGAAGCCAGGCACTGACTACTCCTCTCTAACCACACAAGTCCTAGATGATATCTGCTTCCCATGGCAGGCTCTTTCACCCACACTGACAATCGGTTGGTCAGTGTAGCCACCTTCGTTAATGATCTCAGCTAGATCTTCTGGATCACCTGCTGCATCGCCTGGCACCTTCATGCCATGGACACAGTTTCCTTCCTTAGACCTCATGAACCAGTCTCTACTGGCTTCAGACCTTTCTCCTGCAGCTTCCTCTCCTCTCTCAGCCTTCACGGGACTGAAGAGAGTGAGTCAGGGCCTTGCTCTGGGTGAGGCTTTGGCTGAAGGGAATGTTGTGGTTGGTTTGACCTTTTATCCACCGAACGTTCCCCATTAACGGCAATAAAGCTAATTCACTTCCCTATCATTCGTTGTTCACTGCAGTAGCACTGTTAATCTCCTTCAGGAGCTTTTCCTTCACATTTACAACTTGGCTACTTACCGGCAAAATAGGCTTCAGCTTTCAACACGGCTTCCTCAATAAACTTTAATCATTTCTAGCTTTTGATTGAAAGTGAGAGGCATGCAGCTTATCCTTTCTGTTGAAGAGACTACTGCAGGGTTATAAATTGTCCTAATTCCAATATAGTTGTTACTCAGGACATTGGGAAGGAGAAAGGGAAGGAGAAAGGGAAAGAGCGAGGCAGTGGAGCAGTCAGAACACACCCAACATTTTTTTAGTTTGCTATCTCATATCTCACATGGGCACTGTTTGTGGCACCCTAAAACAATATCAATAGTAACATCAAAAATCACTGATCATAAATCACCAAAATAAATATAATAATGAAAAAGTGTGAAAAACTGAAAATTACCAAATTACCAAATCTTCAATTTGCAAAATATGCAGTAACTGCAAAGGGCAATAAAGCAAAGCACTTTACAAGTTATGTCTTTACATTACATGGAATCTAAATACCTAATTTAATCCCTTCTCTCCAAAATACACCATCTATATAACTTGGATAAAACATGCTTCCTCAGGGGACCTGGGTGGCTCAGTGGTTGACCATCTACCTTCACCCCAGGACATGATCCTGGGATCCTGAGCTCCCCACAGGGAGCCTACCTCTCCCTCTCCCTATGTCTCTGCCCCTCTCTGTGTCTCTCATGAACAAATAAATAAAATCTTAAAAAAAAAAAAAAAAACTTACTTCCTCAGCTCTTCAATATAACACCATCCATTATGAAGAATAACAGTATGGAATTCAAAGTGTCAGTTTAAAAATTAAATAAGACAATCCATGTGTAGTGGTTATAACAGTACTTACTTAAGAGATACTCAATAAATGTTAACTATATTATGACTGCTATTTCAAATTAGGTGATAATGACAGTCTAAAAAATGACAATGACAAAACATAGATTGAAAAGATAAAACTGACCAGATCTCGGCACATTAATGGAATAGAGGAGAAATGCAGAAATAGATCCAAATGGATATGAGAATTTAGTGACATAAAAACATAAATGTTATCATTTTTGTGAGACATCCACCCCAAAGGAAGGCAGCGAGCAGCCCCGGTGGCTCAGCGGTTTAGTGCCACCTTTGGCCCAGGACATGATCCCGGAGATCTGGGATCAAGTCCCACATCGGGTTCCCTGCATGGAACTTGCTTCTCCCTCTGCCTATGTCTCTGCCTCTCTCTCTCTGTCTCTCTCATGAATAAATTAAAAAAAAAAAAAAAAAAGGCAGGCCTTAAAATGTAAATTCGGGAGTACCCCCATGTAAATAAAGATGAAAGCCTTAAAACCACGGATTAGACTTCAAGGACAAAACAGGAAAGCGAGAAAAATAAAGAGAAAAGTATATAAGCACTATATTAAAAAGGAAGAAAGAGAAGAATCACCAAAGAATATAGTAAGAGTACCCTGAATAGAAGAATCAGTATAGCAATTCCTATCACAGAAGATAAATACTCATGGGTGAGAAAAGACTGAAATGAAGTCATCTAAAAGAATCAAACTTAAATGCAACATAATGATTTCATAAGAAAACACTATTAAAATTGAAAACTCTACTTACTGACACAGCTATCATGGTACTATCTGGCCTCCACTCAGCTTGTTTGTAGGATCCAAACTGAGAAGATGATTTTTCAGGTTCCTTGTAGGTTACGATTAACACACTAGGCTGAAAGGAAAGAGGTTTATTTTATTAGTATCTCACAAAAATATATACAAATTTAAGACAGCTTATCTTAGAGTACTCTGAAAATCTTTTAATACTTCTAAATGTTTATAGAAGATAACAATGTAAGTTACAGCCCTAATTAGCCCAAACAGATTATCTAAAAAGAACCAAAAGGAAAGACAATCTGAAAAGGACTGTATCTATATAAGCTATTAAATTGATAACTAGTAACCTTCAAAAACAGACACAGGCCCAGATGGGTTCACTAGTGAATTCTATCAAATGTTTAGGAAGAAATTACACAAATTCTCTACAAAATATTCCAGAAGACAGAAGTGGAGAGATTACTACCTCTTTCTGAGGTCAGCATCAGTCAAATACTAAAACTAGACAAAAACATTACAAAAATATTAAACAGCAGACCAACAGTTCTCATAAACGTAGCTGTAAAAATTCTCAAAATACTAGCAAACCTAATCCAACAATGTTTAAAAAGATTTATACAAAAAAAAAAAGATTTATACAAAAAAAAAAAAGATTTATACACTACAACCACATGGAATTTATTCCAGTATTCAAGGCTGGATCAACATGCAAAAATCAATTAATGTAATCCATTACACATCAACAAGTTAAAGAAGAAAAACCACATGATCATACCAATAGATGCAGAAAAAGAACTTAATAAAATTGAGCATCCATTCATGATAAAAACTCTCAGTAAGCTAAGAATAAGGGGAACTTCTTCAATCCGACAAAGAATACTACCTACAATGAACCGGTAACTAACATCATACTCACTGGTAAGAAACTAGAAGCTTTCTTGGTAAACTCAAGAACAAGGTAAAGACACTCCCTTCTCAACACTCCTTTTCAAAAATCACACTGAAAGTCCTTGCTAATATACTAAGACAAGAAAAAGAAATAAAACAGCATAGAAAAAAAAGTACAACTTCCTTTGTGTATATATATACATTACTGCTTATATAGAAATCCAAAGGAACCACCAACAAAATAACATGGTAATAATTATTAGTAACGTTATAGGATGTGTTCGTATAAAAATCAAGTGTTTTATTAAACAGTCCTGAATAAACAGAATTGGAAATTAAACAGACAATAGCATTTGTACTAGTAACCAAAAAAAATATTTAGTCATAAAACTAATAGAATATGTCCAAGATCTACACGAGGAAAACTACAAAACTTTAATGAACAAAATTTAAAATGAATTAAATAAATGGAGGGATATATCAAGTTCATGGATGGGAAGATTCAATACTGTCAAGATGTTAGTTCTTACAATTTACTACAGATTCAACACAATTCAAATCAAAATCACAGCAAGTTATTTTAGAGATAGCAACAGGCTGACTAAAGCTTAAATGGACACACAAAAGACCCAGAATGGCTGACTCAATACTGAAGGAGACGAACTAAGTTGAAAGACTTGATACTACTTCAAGATCTCTTATAAAGATACAGTAATGAAGACAATGTGGTACTGGCCGGAGAACAGAAAACACATCAACAGAACAGAATAGAGAGCACCAAAAACAGACTCACAAAAATATAGTCAAGTGACCTTTGACAAAGATAATAAAATGGAGAACACATGGTGTTTTCATCAAATGGTGCTAGAACAACTAGACATCCACTTTCTGGTAGTTTAAGAAGCTCCAAAGGGTCATCTTGTACTTTCCCTGCCATTGTCCTAGAAGCAGCCATTTTTCCAGGGATCCCTGTTCCATTTTTATTAGAGAATGGTATTTAAAAAACAAGATCTGGAAACAAGATGTTTGTTGCTAGTAGGGTGTCACGGCTTCTAGGTCCTCTCAGTAAACATAGTAGGAAACATAAAAACTTATACTCACCTATATATGAACATATTACGTCTCTATATTTCTTTCCACATATATATGTATATATTTATATATAGAAATACTGGAGTATAATCAAGCACAATATGATTTCCTCTAATCTTCTCCCTTACTTGTAGCTTTTTTTGGTTACTTCATACAAGTGACTTAGTTCTTTGTTCAACTCTACTGTATGCACAGAGTAGTTTAGAACTGCTAAGTATATTCCTATAGTAAGCAAATTTACCAACTAGAATATAGTTTTTAAGGCTAGCTTCTTTTACATTAGCTTTTGAAAAAGTGTTACATAGGCCCGTTCCCTTAAGACTTTCTTTTTTAATTTTAAAAGCAAAATAAAGTTTCTAAGAAGCTAACAATATTCTAAATACATTAACTAGCAATACTCTAAATACATTAAAATCGCTAACCATCAGTTGTTTGTACTTCAAATATCAATTAAAAATTAAAAACCTGTATCTAGGAGTGACATGAGAAGATGGGACAGCAAGAAGTTCTGGACTTTCCTCCCACCACACCCCTACAAAAATTGAGCAACAATTCAGAGAAAAATTCCCTTTGGTGAGAAATCTAGAAACTAATAACTGAAAGGCACTTGAAGGCTGAATGAACACAAAATCAGACTCATCAAAGCTGCTAGGAAGATATGGGACACCCTCCTACCAGAAACCCTACCCCCTCCACCTCCAGGTGCTTCTTGGGAAAGAGAAAAGCCCACAGGTCCAATGCCCCAGTTTTTCTGGGGACTGCCCAAAAGGAGGGAGAGAGACTGTCTTGCCTTTTGATGAGCCACTGATGAAACCTGGCATAATCTCGTCAGCCACTATGTCATAAGAGCAGAGACAGAGTTTGGGCTGGCAGTGCCATAGCCCCTTCCTTGACTCAACACAGAGCAAGCAGATGGGGGGAAAAAACAGCTTCTACCTTCTTCCTAGAGTGAGGAGAGAAAGAGTTGGATAGAGCATAAAACAACTTTTCTGATGGACACTTGGAGAATGGCTTTGGTTCACCTGTTACAGTACACTGAAGGGATTCAGCATACCCTAGATTCTTGGTAGCCCCCCCCCCACACACACACACACACACAAAAAGTGTGTTGGACTAGCATGAAGGTTTGAGACGTCACCAGGATCTCTTGCCAGGCCAACTGGGTAGGAGAGGGAAGGTGTGTGTGTGTCTGTCTTTTCTCTATCTCATATATTAGAAGACAACCCTTCTAAAATTTCCAAATCTGGGGAAGGAAATAAAACATACAGATCCAGGAAGCCGAAAGAAACCTAAAGAAGAGAAACTCAAAGAAATACACACTGAGAAAAATTATAATCAAATTGTCAAAAGTAAAAGCAGTAAGAATTTTGAAGGCACATGGGAAAGGCAACTTGTCATGTATAAAGGAACCCCATAGGACTAAGAGTGGGTTTCTCAGCATAAATCTTGCAGAGCAAAAGGGTGTGGGATGATATACCCAGAGCTGAAAGAAAAAAGCTGCCAAGTAAGAATACTATATTAGTAATAGTATCCTTCAAAAATGAAGAAAAGATAAAATCTTTCCTAAACAAACAAAAGCTGAGGGAGTTCATCACCACTAGACTTGCTTAAGATAAATCACTTTAGATTTAAGTGCATACATAGGCTGAAAGTGACAAGATAAAAAAAGTTATTCCATGCAAATGGTAATCAAAGGAGAACAGAGAAGGTTATATCAGACAAAGTGATTTTAAGTCAAAAAGTGTCAAGACAGGAAAAAGACATTGTATAATAATAAAAAAGTAAATTCACCAGAAAGACCTAACAATTATAAATATATAGAAACGATACTATTAGAAGTAACATCATAACATCTAAAGAAAACAAACATTTACAGAATTGAATGTAAAGTACCCTAGCGCTATACAGCAATATAGTGCTAGGGTACTTTAACATCCCACTTCCAGGAATGGATAGAACACTAAAACAAAATCTATGAAGAAAATGAAGACCTCAACAGCACTATAGATCAAATAAAGCTAACACGTATGTACAGAACTTTCTGTAAATAGCAGGATACACATTCTTAGTGTACACTGAACATTCACCAGGATAGATCACATGTTAGATCACAAGACAAGTCTTAAATTTAAGACTGAAATCATACCAACTATTTTTCTGACTACAATGGAATGAAACTAAAAATCAAAAGGGGAGAAAAAAAGGAAGAAAGGAAAGAAGGAAGGAAGGGAGGAAAGAAAGAAGGAAGGAAATTCACAAATATGTGGAAATTAAAGACACACTTGAACAACAACAAATGGGTCAAAGAAATCAAAAAGAAACTAGAAAATACCTTGAAACAAACAAAACCTAAAATACAACATACTGAACCCTACGTGATATAGCAAAAGCCATAATAAAAAGGAAGTTTATAAGCAATAAATGTCTACATTCAAACAGAAGATCTAGGATCAACCTAATTTTATATACCTGAAGGAACTAGAAAAAGAACAAACTAAGTCCAAAATCACCAGAAAGGAAGAAAATAATAAAGATTAGAACAGAAATAAGTGAAATAAAGAACAGTAAAACTACTGGGGGAAAAAACTAAAATTTTTGAAAAGATAAAATTGTAAAACTTCAGCTACACTTACTAAGAAAAACTCAAAATCAACTCAAATATAAAAGGAGACCTTACAACTGATACCACAAAAATACAAAAGATCACAAAGACAGCTATAAACAACTATATGCCAGCAAACTGGACAACAAAAAAAAATAGGAAAACTCCTAGAAACACACAACCTATCAAGACCGAATCATCAAGAAACAGAAAATCTGAGAAGACAGTAGTATGTAGATTAAATCTGTGACCAAAAACCTCCCAACAAAGAAAAGCCCAGGACCAAATGACTTCACTGGTAAATTCTACCAAACATTTAGTGAAGAATGCCAATCCTTCCGAAACTCTACTAAAATACTGAAGCAGCAGAAACACTTTCAAAACCAGACAAAGGCACTACAAGAAGTACACTGATTCAAAACCAAAGGCACTACTAGAAAAGAAAATCATAGGTCACTGTCTCTGAATAAAGATGCAAAAATCCTGAATTCAACAGCACATTAAAAAAAAAAAATACACCAAGAACCAAATTTGATTTATATTCTTGGGATGCTAGTATGGGTCAACATACAAGAATCAATTAATGTGATACACTGTGTTACCAGAATAAAGGATAAAATTCACATAATCATCTCAATAGATAAAGTATGTGACAAAATTCGACACACTTTCAGAAGAAAAACCTCAAACTATAAAAAAAAAAAAAAGGCCAAATACTTCAACATAAAAAAGGTCATTTAAGATCTATAGCTAAATCATACCCAACAGTAAGAAACTGAAGTTCTCCTCTAAAATCAGGAACAAGGGGATCCCTGGGTGGCTCAGCAGTTTGGCGCCTGCCTTTGGCGCAGGGCCCGATCCTGGAGTCCCAGGATCAATTTCCACGTCGGGCTCCTGGCGTGGAGCCTGCTTCTCCCTACTCCTGCGTCTCTGCCTCTCTCTCTCCCTCTCTCTCTCTCTCTATCATAAATGAATAAATAAATCTTTAAAAAAATTAAAATAAAATCAGGAACACGTCCAGGATGCCTACTATCATCACCTCTATTCAACATAGTATGGAAGTCCTAACAAGAGCAATTAGGCAAGAGAAAAATATATAAGGAATCCAAGTCAGAAAGTAAGAAACAAAACTGTCAATTTGCAAAGAGTATGATCTTATATAAAGAAAACTCTAAAGAATCCATTAAAAAGAAACTGATAATAAAGGAATTCAGTTAAGTTTTAGAATACAAAATCAACATACAAAAATCAACTACATTTCTATACACTTAACAATGAGCTATCTGAAAAGGAAATCAGGGAAACAATCTTAGTTCAAATACCACCAAAAATAATAAAATCTTAGGATTAAAGAACTGTAGAGGTGAAAGACTTGTACACTGAAACTACAAAATACTGAAGAAATTTTTTAAAAAGGGGGAAGACATCCTGTGTTCATGATTTGGAAGATTAATATCATTAAAATGTCCATACTACCCAAAGCAATTTACAAATTTAAAGCAATTACTATCAAAATCACAATCGTACTTTTTACAGAAGTAGAAAAAAATTAAATTCCTATGAAATCACAGAAAGCTCCAAACAGCCAAGTTGATAATGAGTAAGAACAATGCTAGAGGCATCAGGCATCACACTTCTTGATTTTTAAATATTCTACCAAACTACAGTAAATCAAATAGTATAGTTATGGCATTAAGACAGACACAGGCCAATGAAAGAGTAGAGAGCCCAGAAATAAATCCACACAAGCAGGTCAATTGATCTTCAACAAGGGTTCTAAGTATACACAATGGGAAAAGTATAGTCTTATTAACAAACAATATTGGAGGGATCCCTGGGTGGCACAGCAGTTTGGCGCCTGCCTTTTTTGGCCCAGGGCGCGATCCTGGAGACCCGGGATCGAATCCCATGTCGGGCTTCTGGTGCATGGAGCCTGCTTCTCCCTCTGCCTGTGTCTCTGCCTCTCTCTCTCTCTCTCTCTGTGTGACTATCGTAGATTTAAAAAAAAAAAAAAAAATATTGGAAAAATCGGCCAGCCACACGCAAAAAGAATAAGATTGGACCTTTATCTAATCCTATACACAAAAATCAATTCAAAATGGATTACAGACTTAAAGGTACCCCTTGAAACTATAAAAGAATACCTGATTCCACTTACCTAAACAGTTAAATTCATAGTGTCAGAGTGAAATGGTGGTTACCAGAAGATGTGAGATGAGAATCGAAAGCTGCCAATTCAATGACAAAGTTTCAGTTAAGCAAGATGATTAAGTTCTAGAGATCTGCTGTACATCATAGCTATAGCTAACAATATTGTACTACACACTTAAAAATTTTGAAGAGATCTCATGTTAAGTGCTCGCATCACAATAAAATTTTCATGTTAACATAAATAATATTTTTGAATAACTTTATTTCTAAACCAAAAGGATAAGCAGTGGAACTATTTTGCCATGCTCTTTAAAAGTCTAATATAACTGACTATGGCTGGATTCTCCTATCTACTTCTACAGTCTGTTGTGACATGTTGTTTTAATTGAAGCATACAAAGAAAATCCAGTCTTACACAGATTTATAATTGGATTTTAAATAATCATAAATATTCTTTGATAGAATCCCAAAACTTGACAAGGGATAGTTTCTTAAAAATGAGTTGTAATGTAGAATCTAAGTCCTTTTCAATAAAGTTTTTATACAGGGCAGCCCAGGTGGCTCAGCGGTTTAGTGCCACCTTCAGCCCAGGGCCTGATCCTGGAGACCCGGGACTGAGTCCCATGTTGGGCTCCCTGCATGGAGCCCTCTTCTCCCTCTGCCTGTGTCTCTGCCTCTCTCTCTCTCTCTCACACATGAATAAATAAATAAATAATCTTAAAAAAAAAAAACACACACACAGTTTAAAAATAAATAAATAAAGTTTTTACACTGTTTCAAAACCAAAAACAAAAGTACCTTGGATAATATTTACAATAAACGAAGAGAAGAAATTTAATTGTGGAGACTATAAGGAATTTATTTTAAAAATCTAGAAGTGAAACCTGAGTCTGAAAGGGAAATTAGAACTCTTTGATTTGATCACTTGGTTACTTTTCCAGTATTTTTTCCAAAAATACTTAAGCTCATCTTATTTGTGAGAAAATAAACCCAATCTGATAGATTCTACTAAGTAACTCATCAGTACTCTTCAAAAAGATCAAGATCATAAAGGACAAGGAAAAACTTAAGAACTATTACAGACTAGAAGAGATTGGAAGAAATAAAACCATATGCAATGTGGCACACAAAATAGACATGTAGAAAAGAAAGAGGACACCAGAGCAAAATTAAGGAAAATGTACCAATGTTATAAACTCTTCATTATAATTAATGCTATGTGAAAGATGCATAAGAACAACAAAAAACAAGTATATACTCTATGATTCTACTTACATAAAACTTTAGAAAAGGCAACCCAATCTGTAGCAAGAGAAAGCAACCAGATGAGTGACTGCCTGGATATGGAGGGCAGTAGGAAGCAACTACAAAAAGTTAAGAGGAAATATCTAGAGGTGATGAGTTTGTTCACGGTCAGGATTATGGTGATGGTTTGATGATGTATACAAGTCATATCTAATCAAATTTACACTATAAACATGCAATTTATATCATGTCAATTATATCTCAGAAAATTATTTAAAAAGTTTCAAACAAGGTATTTTGCTGGTCTTTCTAAAAATTAACCAAAGGGAAAACAACACACTTAGGGAAACCTAGTCAGAATCTTTTGCAAAAACCTAGAAGAGAAGCCTGAACTATGCAGAAGGTAGGAGGGACAGAAAGAAGACAGAAACAAAAACTGGTTGTAGTTTGCTTAGCATCTAAAGTACATGAACATGAACATACAAGTTAGAATAAACTGTTTACTAATATTTGTTTTTGAGGATTTTGATATCCTTGACCTGTTTACGTGAATGATCAATTTTTTGACTGTGACAAAGACATTAACTAACTCATTCAGAAAAGGAGATTTTTAAAAAGATTGTTATAACCAGCAATGATAATCTGCCTATTGAATTAATAAATGTAAAAAGATTGAATAGTGGTATTTAATCACTAACTTAAAACCACAGTATATTTTAGCATTTATTAACTTTTTATTTCTTAATGTTTTAATATTTACATATTTTATAAACGTTTTATTTCTAAAAAAGTAATTTATCTAATTTGGGAGTTAGAAAGCATACTAAGACTGGTTTTTACTCTGCTTGCACTTATATCAAAACAATATACAATAATGTGGGCTTATGAAACATTTTTATATGAAGCAGACAAGTCTCCTCTCACTGGTAACTTGTGCACAAATATTAGTAAGTACTACTCTGACTCTCTAAAGAGCTGAAACCGACATAGCTAAAGGCCTCCAAATTACTGACTTCACCAAAAAAAAAAAAAAAAAGATTCTAGGCAGCAATTTAGTCCTTATAGATGTATTTCAAAACAGAAGCAGTGCTATATCTAAAGAAGTCTATTGTGTATTTCTTTATAACCCATGACAACATAGAAAATATGGTCCCAAGATTATGTATGAATCTTTTTGTATAAAATTTCACACTATTAAAACAGATCCTGGGCAGCCCAGGTGGCTCGGCGGTTTAACGCCGCCTTCAGCCCGGGGCCTGGTCCAGGAGACCTGGGATCGAGTCCCACATCGGGCTCCCTGCATGGAGCCTGCTTCTCCCTCTGCCTGTGGCTTTGCCTCTCTCTATCTCTATCTCTCTCTCTCTGTCTGTCTCTCATGAATAAATAAAATCTTAAAAAAAAAAAAAACAGATTCTTACTAATTTTGTTAGTGACTAATATCTTAAGTTTTATATTCCTTAAATATCCATGAAGAATAACCACATGTATATATTCTTTTTTAAAAAATATTTTATTTATTCATTAGAGAGAGAGAAGGGAGGACAATTCTTAGTAATCCACCACTTCAAATAGTTGTTTCCACAGACTAATTTTAAGTTAATTTTAATGTCTAAATAAAGTATAAAGAATAAAATGAACACTGGCAAACCCATCATCCAGCTACAGAAATGATTCACTATCATAATTTGAAGGCCCTGAGTGCCCTCACCTAATTACATGCACTCTCCAAGATATAATCACTATCTTCAATTTTGTGATTATATCCCTGCTCTTCTGTATAATTCATTCACTTCTTGTACTGAATTAATATACCACAACTCATCTATTCTCCTGTTGATAAAAACATTTGAGTTTAGAAAAAGAATTTATGATTTTTTTCTGATTAAAAAAACTGTTAATTCCAAAATGAGAAATGTCGGGGGAGGCGTGTCTCTGACCATACAAAGTCCAATTCAATGCAGTGTAAATTTTAAAACTTGATAAATATAACTGGCACTACTGTTATTAAACTAAGATAACTATGATACATTTATGTTCTTAATAGAATTGCAAATCTGTGACGCTTACATGCTTCCTACTATTTTTTAGTTGATTTTTAAAAATTAATGGTGACAGCTGTACTTGGTAAATGTCTGTAAAAGACTCCAGACTCATCTTTTAAATTTTATATGACACTCTATTTTCAGAATTCGATCATTCGAGATTATATAACTATTTAGGATATTCCCTATTAGTATCCTAGGGCTGCTGTTACAAATACCAAAAACTGACTGGCTTAAAACAACAGAAATTTAAATTAAGGAGTCAGCAGGGCCATGACAGCTCTAGAGGAAACTCCCTCCTCTCCTCTTCCAGTTCCTGGTGTTTGCCTACAGTCTTTGGCATTCCTTGGCTTAGAGATGCATCACTCCAGTTACATGGCCATCTTCTCCCTCTCATATTGTCTTCCCTCTGTGCATCTCTATTTGTGCTTAAATTTTCTCTTTCTATAAGGATGGTGTCATATCAGATTATGGCCTACTCTAACAACCTCATTTTAACTTGATTACTCTTTAAAGACCCAATTTCTAAATAAAGACACTTTCCAGTATTAGGGGTGAGAATTCCAACCTATCATTTTTAGGTGGACATGACTCAACCTACTACGTTCTATCTTTGTAAATGTTCTGTAACAACTAAGAAGTGGGGTGCTAAAAGTGAATAAACACAACCTATGACTGGTCATACCATATGACTGGACAGCCTTAGTATAGACCAACTTTCTGCAGTGAGAGAAATGTTTATCTGTACTATCCTGTACAGTACACACTACTCACACATAACCACAGAGTACTTGAAATATGGCTAGTGTAACAAACTCATTTTATTTTACACAATTCTTAATAAGTTAAAAATTGTAGTAACCTGTGGCTACTGGTTTCCACACTGGATATACCGAACTAGGTTCTGCAGAACCAGTGATTATTTACTTAAAGAGCTGAAGACCAATTCCATTTCAAAAATGCTGTATTAAAATTCAACAATTTTCTTTACTACAGAGTTTTAGCAAATTTTCAGTGGCCAATGTACACTGTCAATCTTCAATAGAATACAGTATGTGATACTTTCCAAGCTTATCTGATTTAACAATTCATCCTTGCCTAAGATTATCACATAGTATCAAAAGTTCCTTATACCAGCCTTTAGGTAATTCTAGTCCATACTTTGAGTAGTTTTAGATACAGGTAATGTCCGATAAATGTCATTACAAATACGTCCATTTTTCATACTGTATACACTCTATTGGTTTTTAGTATACATACAGAATTGTGCAATCATTACCGCTATATAATTCCAGAGCATTTAAAAAAATCACTCCAATAAGAAATTCTGCCTATTAGCTCTCATTCTCTGTTTCTTCCTCCTCCTCTCAGCTCCTAGCAACCAATAATCTACTTTCTAACTCCACATACTTGCCTGTTCTGGAGATTTCATATAAGCAGAATCAATAATAATAATATAAGCAGGCCAACAGAAAAGTAGTGGCCTTTTATGTCTGGCTTCTTTCACTTTGCATGATGTGCTAGGGTTCACCCACACTGTAGCATGTTACCATTAGTGCATCCCTTTTATGACTGAGTAATGTTCCCATGTATGGACACAGCTCATTGTGTTTATCCACACATCTGCTGATAGGACATTTGGGTTGTTTCCACCTTTCAGCTCTTGTAATAAGTGTTGCTATGAAGTTCATTTCTGTTTGAACAACCTTCTCTTTGAACACCTGTTATCAATTGTTTTGGGGCATATACTTGGAAATGCCTAGTCATATGAGAACTCTATGCTTAACTTTTTGAGGAAATATCAAAACTCTTCCCCAGTATCTTCACAATTTTGTATGTCACCAGCAGTTTGTGAAGGTTCTAATTTCCCCACATCCTTGTCAACACTTGTTACTATCTTTTTGACTGTAGCCGTTCTAGTGAGCATAAAGTGGTACCTTGTGGTTTTGATTTGTATTTCCCTGATGACTAAACCAGGCTGAGTATCCTTGTATGTATTTATTGGCCATCTGCATACTGTCTTTAAAGAAACAACTATTCAAATCCATTGCCAATTTTTTTTTTTAACTGGAGTCACCACCTTATAAAGGTTCTGTTTCTACAACTGAAATTTTAAGTTGTTTACTGGAATTATTGTGTTTCTATAGGAAACTCAATATAAATGGTGATTAGGTTCCCTGGCCAGCTCTTTAAAAAGTCTATTCAGCACACATATACTAATAAGGAATACAACATAGTGACTGAAAATATAGGCTCTCAAGTCTGAATGCAAGATTCAAGTACTGGCTCTTACCAGTTTTATAAGCTTGGACAAACTATTTAATTTCTCCTGTGCTTCAGTTTCTGCATCTTTAAAATAAACCTAATAGTACCTATTTCCTTGGATCTCACCACTGCAAAGATTAATAATACAGCACTTGGCAGAGTGCCTGGCACTCAATAAGCACTATAAATATTATCTATCGCTATTCATTACTTTCATGTCTTAGAATCACATCAAAAATACTACTGAACAAAAGTCTCAACCACTTTCTTGAGATGTATGCAAAATTCCTACTTAAGACACCAGTATATTCCTGCTAGAGCTTAGGCAATGACAAGATCTGTCCAACTCTATAGCCATATACAGCTTAGACCAAGGCAAACCACCAAATGCCTGGGGCGGGGTGGGGGGTTGGGGGGCAGAGGACAGAAGGGCAGCAGATATACTGTTAAGTGGGCACAAGGGGACTTTCTGGAGTGATGAAAATGTTCTCAATCTTGATTGGAATAGTGGTTATATAAGTAAATACACTGCTCAGTTTCACTGTACAAAATTTTACCTAAAAAAAGGCCCAAATGTAAATAAATAAGTCATCATTTAAGTATAGTGACAGCTGTTTACAAAGGCAGGGAAGGAGGGGTGCCTGGGTAGCTCAGTGATTTAGCATGTGCCTTCAGCTCAGGGCGTGATCCCGGGGTGCTGGGATCAGTCCCAAATCGAGCTCCCCACAGGGAGCCTGCTTCTCCCTCTGCCTGTGTCTCTGCCTCTGTGTCTCTCATGAATAAATAAACTTTTCTTAAAAGGGGGGGGGGGGGGCAGGGAAATTCACTAATATATTTTAGATAATTTTCAAAAAAGATTTTCTGTTTAGTTGACAGTCCATTAGGTACTGTTTTCAAAGTAGGCACAGGGCACTTCTAACAACACAGTTTCTTCTACTGATACTGTGTCAGTTAACGAAGAGCAATTAATTCCATGCTTCCAAATTCCTCCATTTCCAAAATGCTATTTTCCTTCAGGGTAACAACTAATAACTACAGCTGGTGTCTCAAATTTAACACCAATACTCCTCTCACTAAACTGAGATGACCAACTTCATGTACACAAGATAATAAACCTCAGCTACTTCTTTCTCTCCTATATGAAATGAGTAATACTTGAGAAATGTAGGATTCTCATTTTCAAGCTCCTGATGTCAGGCTGTTTTTTTCTCCTGCCCTGTTACTATTCTACATCCTATGGAAAATTACCTGAATTAACAAATGCTCTTGAATGGAAACACTTTTAAAACTAATTTCATGCATACATCATCCATAAAGTATTCACACTAGATATGTTTAATCTTAAGCCTTTTTTTTTTTTTAATCTTAAGCCTTTTTAAACATAACTTCCAATTTGCAAGAAATATGGAGGATTCAGGAAAATATTAACAATTAGACAAATCCAGAGTGTGAGGTGGTGGTCTACAAGGAAAGCGGCCTCATCTACTAAAAATAACTCTGTGTTACTGAAAATGAGAGAAAAAGGGAAGACTGTTCTAGGATAAGAGACTAAAGAGAGGGTAGCCCCGGTGGCCAAGCAGTTTAGCACCACCTTCGGCCCAGGGCATGACCCTGGAGACCTGGGATCGAGTTCCGCGTCAGGCTCCCTGCATGGAACCTACTTCTCCCTCTGCCTGTGTCTCTGCCTCTCTCCCTCTGTGCCTCTCACGAATAAATAAAAAATCTTTAAAAAGTAAAATAAAATACTATTAAAAAAAAGACTAAAGAGATAGAACAACCCAATGGAATGCATGAACCTTGAGTACAGACGACCCCTGAACACCACCAGGGTTAAGGGTGCCAATAATCACAGATGAAGATCCACGTATAACTTTAGACTCTCCAAAAACTTAATTAATAATAGACTATTGTTGATTGAAGTCTTATTGATAATGTAAATAGTTAACAAGCATTTTATATGTCATATGTATTATATACTATATTTTTACAAATAGAGTAAGCTAAAGAAAAGATTATCAGTAAAACTGTAAGGAACACATACTTATGGTACTACAGTGTATTTACCGAAAAAAAAATTGCAAACAAGTGGACCCACAGAGCTCAAATACATATTGTTCCAGGGTCAACTGTAGTTCTTTGTTTTAAAATAAGAAAAGAGGTATACAAGTAATTTGGGGAATACCGGAGAAAATTCAAAACAAACTCCATATTAGAAAATATTAGCGAATTAATTTTCATAGCATGGCTATGTATATCAATGTCATTTTTTAGAAAAAGCAGAGTTTAGTATTTAAGTACCAGTGATGTGTCTAAGACTGACATACTGAAACTTTCAAATAGTTCCCACAAACATAGAGACATGCATATATATACACACACAAGGAAATAAGGCAAAATGTTGACAATTGTTGACTCAATGTGGCGAGTACCCAGGTATTCAGTATGTTTTAAGATTCCTATAAAACTTTATAAAGAAAATAAAAGTGTTTGATTTTTTTTTAAGTAAGTCAACAATATTTAAATCTCATGAATTAAGGAAACCAGTATTGGTCCCTCTATAGAAGCTTTTCACTTAAGTACAACATATGTACACAATTGGACATAATTACAAGTGGAAATTTCTTACACAAATTCAATACAAAGCTGAAAGTAAGCAATCTCTAGAATTTATCTCTATTTCCTAGCATGCAGTTAAGTGTGAACTATAGGTCAGAAGATCAACAAACCTCAATGACATATCATGGTATCAACAATGAAGGTTCTAATAAGCCTTATATACCATAGTGCCTAGAATCTTCTCTTTTACTAAGAAAATACATAATTAGAAACTAAGAAAATATATAATAGGCTTCAGGAAACTTTTTTGTAAAAACTGGCTATATTTTGGGACGCCTGTGTGGCTCAGCAGTTGGGCGGCTGCCTTTGGCTCAGGCAGTGATCCCGGGATCCAGGATCAAGTCCCATATCAGGCTCCTGGGAGAAGCCTGCTTCTCCCTCTGCCTATGTCTCTGCCTCTCTCTCTTTCTCTCTCTCTCTCTCTGTCTCTTATGATTAAATAAATAAATATTTTTTAAAAACTGGCTAAATTTTCTTTCAAGTTCAACTTAAAAATACAAGAGTCCACTCAGGAAAGTAAACTTAGGGAGACTACCTAACTCTCCTATTCAAGAAAAATAATAAACATTTAAAAATACACAGTAATCTAATTTGAAATGTACATCCACGCAGTAAAGCCTTTCTTCTTGCTGCCTCAGATCTTCCGAATTCAGTTTCCCCAGTTTCCCTGTGGTTCAACGGAAGAATGGGAGTGCCCAGGCTTACCAACCATCTGTCTCAGTTTCCTCCTTTGATTTCAAATGAAAAGGAAAGGACCATAATGGAAAGCAAACCATTCTACTTCACAGTATTGCTTCATTTAAACAGCATACTATACACTGAAAAGTTCTAGGCACTGTGCTCAGAATTTAGTGAGCCTTATTAAACAATCTTTAAATCTTAAAAGAACTGTTTAAATTCTTAAAGTCAGCTATTACTGAGATATCTTTCCAACAGTGTGTTTCAAGTTCACTGCTCCTATTTTATATGAAAAGCAGTAAGAAACAATCTCCACACGATAAGCTTTGGCATTAAGTGTGCGTTTGGAACCTCAGCTCTGCCGCTTATTATATAACTTCCCTTAGGTCACCAAATTACTTTACTTGGGCCTCACTTTCTCTATTTGGAAAACAGAATTAAGACCAATCTCCCAAAACTACTGTAGGAACTACAAGACATAAGACATATAAAAAAGACTGACATACAATATATATACTCAACACTGGCTAGTTTATTCTTTTAGTTTAAGGTCAATGGGATTTATATTTCATATGACTGAGACTGAAATAGAATAAGCAAAAATTTTTATCACCTTTGTGCTTCAAAAACACTGATGATGGCAGCAGAGGTGATGGTAATGGATCTAGATCTTAAATGAAATACTGACAATCATGGCAATGGCAGATAAAAAAGACCTAAAAACTACTGAATACGGTACTGTAAATAACCAGACCTGAATATATTCTCTCCTTACCACCTTCCCTGTGTAGGTGCACATATGTACATCCACAAGTGCGGGCACGCGCGCACACATACACACACACACACCCCCCGAAACCAAACAGCTCAGTCTCCCAAACAACAAGACAACACAATTACATCAATTATATCTGCTTGCGGGGAAAAAAAGCCTAAGGAATTACTTTTTCTAAGTATATGACTGAAAATTATGACACTGGCTATTTGATCAGTTTTACCCCATTAAGACAAGAAAACAAAATTGCCTAGCAAAAGTTTAAACACAAGGACTTCCAACAATGGCAGAGTGAAGATGATGGCAAAGCACCCCAAAATACCATACAACTGTCAAATGAATCACTTCAAATATGTGGCAAATAAAAAATTAAGAAACATTTATTCATGAAAACTGCTGAACTTCAAGTAAGAACAATGGGAATGGATGATGTTCTTTCCAGGACTGTTCCTATTCTCTCCCCCAAAGCTTTACTGGTAGGCAGGAGTGGCACCAGAATGGGGCTGTCAGCGAAAAAGCAACTCTGCTGCTAGAGGTGGGCTGGCATTACATGGAGTACAGGGCCAACACTCTTAAGCACTGTCAGTAGAAACAGCAAATTCCTTGGAAAGCTGACAGTGCTGCTAGCCAGAGGTTGCAAACTTGCTTTGGGCAAGCAGCACATCCTTTGGCCTGCTAGAAACTTAACAGGGAAATCCTGGAAATGAGAAAACCAGAGAGGGAACAGAAAAGCCCACCACATACCCTTGGCTCACTGTAAGACAGTTTTCCTTATTTATGAAGAGGAAAAACTCTGAAGGACTCAAGCTCTATACTCATCCCTAACAGAGAGGCTGTGTAAATGCACAGAAAAGAGCAAAGAAAGGCCAAGCTTCCTGCACATCATGGCTCACTGAGAGGCTGTTCCCAAGGAAGTTACAGAAGGGCACAGCAGGTAGTAAAAGCTGGAACAGACACAAAAAATGTCCTGAACCTTGCAAGCACTTCCCAACGTGCATACAGATCAATCGACAAAGAACAGATGCCTTCCTAGCTCAAAATGTTTTATGCAAACATAAAGCCAATCCCTAGGAAGCCAGAATAAAAATAAAAATAAGAAAAAATAAAGCAGAGAAGTCAGTCAGTGGCTGCACAGTGCAGAGGGGATAAATTTTACAGAATAAATCAGACAAATTACTAAAAAACAATACTAAACCACAAAATCAGCAATAACGACTCTCAGGAAACATAAATTATCTAAGATGTCCAATAGGAAGCAAAAAATTACAAAACCTAAGAAGAAACTGGAAAAGTGTGACCCAGACTGGTAGAAAAACAAACTATCTCCGAGTGGGCCTAGAATAGCAGACAAAATATTCACAAAACTCATGATAAATGTACTAAAGAAATAAAGAAAAATATAATACCTCATCAAGTGGGGAATCTCAATAAAAAGCAATAAAAACCAATTCTAGAAGTTCTAGAATTTAGAAGTATAATAACTGAAAACTTCATTAAATATCTTCAACAGCAGATATGACAGAAAAATTTTTTAAAAACATGAAAATAGTTCAATAAAATTATCCAATCTAGAAAACAGAGAAAAAATTTTGAAGAAAGTATCAGAGGCCTGTGAGACATCAAGTGAAGCAAGACAGTATAATGGGAAGTTCCAGGAAACCTAACAAAGAACTATTAAGAAAGAAAAAAAAAACTGAAGAAATAATGGCTGTGAATGCCCCAGTTTGATAAAAGATATTATGCCCCAGATTCATAATGCTTGACCAAACCTAAGTGGGATAAATACATATGAACATACCTATGTACACACACCACACACAAACTGCTTAAAGCAAACAAGAAAGTGTTGGAAGAGCAAAAATAAAATGACTGATCACATACTAAAGGACAAAACTATGATTAACAGCTGACTTCTCACCAGAAACAATGGATATCAGAAGGCAATGAAATGAAATATTTGAATGCTGAAACAAACATAAGAACCTGTTATCCAGGAAAATTATCCTTCAAAACTGCAGGCAAAGCAAAGTTATTTCCAGACAGATTGAAAATTTGTTGCGAGCAAACCTACCTTACAAAAACAAAAACAACAACAAAAATTTCTATATAAAAATAAAAGACATCAAAATGCATGCAGAAAAAAGTAACAAGCCTGAGATTGCTATACTAAAAAAGGCTTGCCTGTAAGGTTGATCCTTGGCTGGCATCCGGGATTTGGGGAGGAGTCTCACCACTGCTTAACTGATACAAATACCTAAATGTGCCTAAACCATACAAAACACATGGCTTATACTGAAACATTGGTTTTTCCTTCAGGTTTCAGGCTAGGTAGAAAGCCCCCAACAAAAACCTTGGGGAATGAGTCTATAATGAGCTTCCCTGGTAGTCACTGTACATATGCTATCACAGAAATTGAATGCTGGAAGAAATAAACACATCTTATAAGACTGCACTGGAAAAACACTATTGAAAGCTTGCACCTGGTTCCAAGAGATTACCCCCAATGGGATTTACCTTTGGCAAATTTGCTTTGGTATCCTTTTGTTGTAACAAATTACAGACACAAGTAGGATTATCCACTGAGTACTATGAGTAAATCATTGAACTAGGTGGTGGTTCTGGGGAAACTACTGACTGACACAAATGGTAACTCAAATCAAATGGAAGAAACACATAGCAAAAAAAATGCTACATAAACAGGTAAAAATATATACATGTTATTATCTTTTCTTCCTTTCTCTAAAAAATATCAGGGTTTATAAAGCAGTATTCTTCAAAAATATAACTCAACCTAAAATAACACAGGTTTGAATTGTGAAAGTCCACTTATATGCAGACTTTTTTCAATAACATTGCACCTTTTGTTCCTTATAATTTTCTCAATGTTTTCGTTTCTCTAGCTTATTTTAAGACTACAATATAAAGTAAAACCTACAAAATAGTGTTAACCAACCAGTATCAGTAAGGTTTCCAGTCAATAGTAAGCTATTAGTGAAGTTTTGGGGGAATCAAAAGTTATATATGGATATGTGACTGCGCAGGGGGTCAGCATCCCTTACCTCTGTTGTTCAAGGACAATTGTATAGCACACCATATTTATGTATGTTGTAAACATACAAAGATGTAACATATTACATGACAATGCCTCAAGGAAGGTGACAGAACAAAACAATCAAAAAATAAGGAGAGAAAGAGCCTGAACAACACTACAAACTAACTGGATCTAACAGAAATACAAATCAGAAAAAAAAAGAAAAGAAATACAAATCAGTCCACACAACAGGAAAATATACATTTTTGTCAAATGCACATGGAATATTCTCCAAGACAGACCATAAATTAGGCCACAAAACAAGTCTCAATAAACTTATAAAGACCGAAACAATCGAAGTATTTTTCCTGCTCACAACAGAATGAAACTAAAGACCAGCAGCAAAAAGAATACTGGAAAATCACAAATTATATGGAAATTAAGCAATACATTCTTAAACAACCAATGGGAGGGAAAGGAAAAAAAAAAAATCACAAGGAAAATCAGAAAATACCTTATGATAAATGAAAACACCACATAACCAAAATGTATGAGATGCAACAAAAGTAGTCCATGCAAATGGGAAATGTACTATTGTAAATGGTTATATTAAGAAAGAAAAAGGTCTCAAATCAATCTTACTTCACACATCTTATGTGAATACAAAGAGAACATTTATCCCAAAGCTAGAGAAAGAAATAATAAAGATTAAAGGAGAGAAATAAAATGAAAAATGGAAAAACAGAGAAAAATCAAGGAAACCAAGAGTTGGTTCTTCAAAAAGATCAACAAAATTATGAAACCTTAGCTAGACTAAGGGAAAGAAAAAAAACACACTTAAATAACTAAACTCAGAAATGAGAAGGAAGACACTACTATGAACTGTATGCTAACAAATTAGATAACCTAGGTGAAATGGACAAATTTTTAAAAATACACAACCAAGACTTAATCTTAAAAAAAAAAACAAATCTGAATAAACTTGTAATTAGTAAGAAGCCTGAATCAGTAATCAAAAACTTCCCAAAAAAGAAGAGCCCAGGACCATATGGCTAGTGGATTTTATCAACATTTAAAGGAAAATTAGCATCAATTCTTCTCTCAAACTCTTCCAAAAAACTGAGGTGAAAAAACTTAATAACCTATGAGGCAACATTACTCTGATACTAAAGAAAGACAAAGACACTACAAGAAAAGAAATAAAAGGCATCCAAATTGAAGAATAATAAAAATCTCTGTTCTCCAATTACATGATCTTATATGTAGAAAATTCTACAGATTCTACATACGACTGTTAGAAGTGATAAACTTAGCACAATTTCAGGATATAGTATCAATACACAAAGTCATCTGCATTTCTATGTAATAATGAACATCCAAAAATGAAATTAAGAAAACAATTCCACTTAGAATAGCATCAAAAAGAATATGGCAAACTTAGGATGAAGTGAAGTAAAACACTTGTACATTGAAAAACCACAAAAATGTTGCTGAAATAAATTAAAGATGCAAATATATGAAAAAGACCTGTGTTTGTAGTGATATTGAGATGTCAATACTACCCAGGACAATCTACAGTTCCAATGTAATACCTATCAAAATCTCAACAGCATTTTGGGGGAACCAGATGAAAATTCATCTTAAAAGTTAATGTGAAATCTCAAGGGATCTCAAATAGTCAAAACAATCTTGGGGGAAAAAAGTTGGAAGTCTCACATTTGATTCAAAACTTACTACAAAACTATGGTAATGAAAACACAGTACCATACAAGAATAAAGACTGACATATAGAGCAACAAAATACAAGAGAGCTCACGAATAAAGCCTTGTATGTATTGTTAAAAGATTTTTCATAAGAATACCAAGAACATTTAGTGGGGGAAAAGAATAGCCCAGCCCTTTCAATAAAAAGCATAGGGAAAAATGGACACCCACATGAAAAAATAAAATTTGACATAAAAATTAACTCAAAATATAGAGCATGGACCTAAAAATAAGAGGTAAAGCTGTAAAATTCTTAGAAGGAAACATAGGACAAAAACTTTAAGACATTTAATTTGGCAATGATAACATCATTTGCTATTACATATATGGGAATCAAAACCACAATGAAATACCACTTTGCATCCATCAAGATGGCTATCAACAACAACAACAACAAAAAAAAAAACAGAAAAGAACAAGTGCTAGTGAAAATGTAGAGAAATTGGAACCCTTTTGCTTTGCTGGTGGGAATGTAAAATGGTGTAGCCACTGTGAAAAACGGTACGGCAATTTCTCAAAAAAATGCAGAATTACCATATAAACAAAGGACATGAGATATATAGAAAACAAAATATCAAAACAGCTAATATAAATCCAACCATGTCAGTAATTACATGTGAATGGACTAAACACTCGATCAAATGGCAAAGATTATAAGACTGGATTTGGGGGAGGGGGGGGGAAGCAAGATCTCAATATATGTTGTCCATACAAGACATACTTCAGATTCAAAGACATAATTTGTCTGTGAGGGTAAAAGGGGAAAAAAAAAAAAGGTATGTTACACAAGTGGCAACCATAAGAGAACTGTAGTGGCAATATTATTCACAACGAAATACACTGTTTGAAAAGAAACATTAGTGGAGAGAGAATAATGATAAAAAGGTCAATACGGAAGGCAAATATAACCATTATAAATGTATACAAACCTAACTACGTGGCCCAAAAATATATGAAGCAAAAACCAACAGAACTGAAAGAGAAAACAATTCAACAATAGTGTTGGAGATTTCAATCTCCACTCTCAATAACTGACAGCTAGACAACATCAACAAGGATACAGAAGATCTGAATGACCATGTCAACAACTTTAACCTATCATTTAGAGAACACTGGGCCAACAACAATATTCCTTACACGTGTACATCACGTCAAACATTTTCTGACACAAAGTATGTGCTAATCCATAAAACAGGTCTTAACCTTAAAAGAATAAAATCATTCAAAGTACAGTCCCCAACCACAATGGAATTAACTTAGGAATCAATAACAAAGAATTTGAGAAATCCTCAAATATTTGGAAATTAAACCACATATTTGTAAATAACCCATGCAATGATTCAAATAAATGATTAAATTTTAGACACGATTAAATTTTAAAAGCTGAGCTGAAAATAAAATTGGTGCATATCAAATGCTGGGAGGAGATGAAGAGGCTGAGCATAAGAGATTTCTAGGGCAAGGAAAACATTCTACATGATATTACAATGACCAATACATGTCATTATACATTTGTCCAAAGCCACTGAACATACACAACACCAAACCCAAAGAAAATAATTTAAAAATCAACACAGAAATAAAAAATAGAAAACACAAATGAACAGCTTAGTAAAACCAAAAGTTGGTTCACTGAAAAGATCTATAAAATTGCTAAAATTTTACCTAAACGGATGAGAGGAATCCCTTGAGATTCCATATTAATTTTAGAATGGATTTTTATATTTCTACAAAAAAAAAAAAAAAGCCACTGGAAACCATATTGAATCTGTTATTTGCTCTGGGTAGTACTGTCATCTTAATAATCTGTGAATATAAAAAAAATAATAATAATTTGTGAATATGAGATGTCTTTCCATTTATTTATATCTCTAATTCCTTTCAGCAACAGTTTTATAGTTTTCAGCATATGTCTTTCATCTCCTTATTTAATCCTAAATTTTTAATTATTTTTGATGCTATTGTAAATAAAATCTTAACTTCATTTTTGGATGGGCACTGTTACTGCATAAGATATGCAACTGATTTCTGCAGGTTGATTTTGTGCCTTGCAATTCTGCTAAATTTATTAGTTCTAACTATAAAAAACTATGAGGGACATCCGGGTGGCTCAGTTGAGCATTCAACTCTTGGTTTTGGCTCAGACCATGATCTTAGGGTTGTGTAATCAGCCCCATATAGGGCTCCGTGCTCAGCACAGAGTCTGAGATTCTCTTTCTCTCCCCCTCTGCCCTTTTCTCCAGTTGCAAGTTCAAACTCTCATTCTCTGTCTAAAATAAATCTTAAGGGCAGCCCGGGTGGCTCAATGGTTTAGCGCCGCCTTCAACCCAGGGTGTGAGACCTGGAATCAAGTCCCACATCAGGCTCCCTGCATGGAGCCTGCTTCTCCCTTGGCCTGTGTCTCTACCTCTCTCTCTCTCTCTCTCTCCTTGGCCTGTGTCTCTGCCTCTCTATCTCTGTCACTCATGAATAAACAAAATCTTTTTTAAAAAATAGCTTTTTAAAATAAATCTTTTAAAAAGCCTATGAAAATAAATGTTTTGACAAGGTTGCAAAACATCAATATACAAATATCAATTTTGCATCTATATACTTATAACAATCTGAAAATGAAATTAATAATTATATCCATGAGAGCATCATAAAAGATAAATAAAATTACTTAGAAATTATGCTGAAAACTACAAAATACTAAGAAAATTTTTAAAATCTAAATGGAAAGATACTGCATAGCATGTTCATGAACTGGAATAGTCTATACCATTAAGATACCAATTCTCTCTATTCATCTATAGATTTGGTGCAAGCCCCTGAACATCCTTGATTTTTTATTTTGGGGTTTGTGGATTTTTTGGTAGAAATCGACAAGATAATCCTAAAATTTATACAGAAATGCAAAGGATCTAGAATAGTCAAAATAATTTTGAAAACAAAGCAGGACTTTTCCATCCAATTTCTAAACTTGCTACAGTGTGACGCTTGCATAATACACATACTGTTGAATAAAATAGAATAGAAAATTCAGAAATAACCCCTTAATATTAGTCAACTGATGTTTGACAAAGATGTCAATGCAAATCAATACTGAAGAGTCTTTCCAACAAATTGTGCTAAGACAACGGGATCTATGTTAAAAAAAAAAAAAAACTGAACTTAGATCTTTACAAACAAAATATCAACTCACAGTGGATGACAGACCTATGTATAAAAGCTTGGATTATAAAACTTTTAAAAGAAAACAGAAGATGCTATGACTTTGGACTGGCCAAAAGTTTTTTAGCATACAAAAAGCATAATCCATAAAAGAAAAAAAAAAACTAGACTTAATGAAAGTTAAGCTTTTACTCTCCAGAAGACACCAAGAACCTGAAAATCCAGAACCCTTACAACTCACTAACGCAAAAACATTCCAATTAAAAAAGGAGGTAAGGGGAGTACCTAAACAGATATTTCATCAAATAAGATATACAAATAGCTAAAAAGCTTATGAAAAGATGCCAAACATTCTCAGTCATTAGGAAAGTACAAATTAAAGTCACAATGAGGTACCACTACAAACCCACTAAAACGATTCTAATACAAAAGACAATAGCAAGTGTTGAAAAGGATGTGGAGAAACAGCCCTTCATACTTTGCTAGTAGGGCTATAAAATGCTTATCACTACCATGCAATAGTTTGGCAGTTTCCGAAAAGCTAAAACATCAACTCACTATATGATCCAAAAGTTCCGTTCCTCGGTATCTCCCCACAAGAAATAATACACATCCTTGCAAAGACATATATACAGTTGTGTATAACAGCCTTACCCATAATGAGCCCAAAAAAGAAACAATCAAATATCCACCAACTGGTAAATGGATTTTCAAAATGTGGTGGAGCCACACACAATGAAATATTTGGCTATGAAAAGTAGTACCAGAAAAACATTTATGCTAAATAAAAGCCAGACACAGGAGACTACATGATATATCATTACCTTTATAGGACATTTCCAGAAAAGCCAAATCTAAAAGAACAAAAACGCCAATGGTTTCCTGGGGCTGGAGGGGGAGCAGAAGTTAAATGCAAATAGGCATGACACTTTCTGGGTTGCTATAAATGTCCTAATACTAGAGTGTGATGATGGTTGCACAACTCCATAAATTTACTAAGTATCAGAGTACATTTATAATATATTTATACAACACAATAAAGCTGTTAGAAAATTACACCACAGCAAATTCTACTATTATACCCACAGTAGTATTCAAGATCTCATATGTAAATTTATGTATGATTATGGACCTAAGGCAAATCACTTGGGAAGACAGGTTTATGATAAGAACTCAAAGCAATTATAACGAACTTAAAGGCAAGATACCTTGATTCTAACCAACTGATGGCTGATAGTCAATAAAATACTTTTAATTAAGTTACTCTCAGTTTGTGGCAAGTTTGAGTTCTAGACTATTTTTAAATACTTTTAAATTGTAAATTTATTCTAACTTGATAAATTGCATGTTTAGCCATAAGTACATTTTAACACAGTATTTACTTTACCACCCTTTTAAGTGACAATCACTGTACTATTTCATCATACAGTAAGGAAATAATTTTTCCAATTCTTCAATTTTGATTTAGGTAAAGGGTAAATCTCTGAGAGGTGCTAGTTTACCTCTTAATACCGCTCGTGTATCTGCTAACAGGTACTTTTAAGAAAAGGGTAAGAGCCTCTGGTAGGAATCTAGACTTTCATAACATTGGTTTCATTGTATTCCCTCATATAGTAACCCTGTTATCATCCAAGTGGTGCTAGCGTTCCATTTACTGTAAAAATATAAAGTATTTTGAAAGATAATTTCAAGTTTGAAAATTAGATTGGAAAAGTACTATAAGGATAGGGCAAAATTCATGAATGAGGCATGTGAAAGACCAAAATTCAAGAAACAGTGCTTCGATGATGTAAAGCACCTAGTTGACAATAACCTCAGAATGAATGTGTAATAGTGTAATATTGATCACATCAATGATTCACAAGCACCTAAAGATGGGTGAAATGTCTTTATTTAAATATTTATATGCTGCTTTTTTGTGTGACCACCCTTTTCACAAATCACTTCAATATAAACTCAGACTGGGAACCAGGAGTTTAACTGGTGGTTATAACTGCACAATAGTTTAAGTTTTGGTAAACTACAGAGGACCCTCAGCCACATACCACTTCTTTTTTTCCCCTAGCTTTATTGAATTATAACTGACATACAACACTGCATATGTTTAAGATGTACAACGCACTGTTTGATGTACTTACATCTTGCAAAATGACTGCCCACCAGTGCTAGCTAACACCTGCATCACATATTCATCATTACCATAGTGAGAACATTGAATATCTACTATTTTGGCAACTTTCAGGTATATAAAACGGTATTATGAACTATTCTCATTATGCTGTACATTAAATCCCCAGAACTGATTCACTGTACACCTGAAGTTTGTATTCATTGAACAACTCTTTTTTTTTGCCACACTTCTAGCCTCTGGTAAGCACTATTCAAGTCTGTCTCTGCGCTTGGTTTTTTTAGATTCCGCAAATAAGTGCCATGATACAGTACTTGTCTTTGTCTAACTTATTTTACTCAGCATAATGCCCTCAAGGTCCATCCACGTTGCTGCAAATGGAAAGCTATCCTTTTTTCTCATGGCTGAATAATATTCCATTGTCCATATACACACCATGTTTATCCATTCATCCACTGACACGTTGTTTCCGTATCTTGGCTACTGTGAATAACACATACTACTCTTTTCTAATATAATTGGACTGTGTGTAATTTTAAAAAGTATTTCATTCACTTTCACTTAAATAATTGTCTCTAAAATAATTTTTCTGAATTTAACTTGTAATTTAGTACTACCATTTTTTTTTATTACATCTCAACATTTGAAAACCTCCCATTTATTTAACCTTTAAAAATTTCTGTGCATAGGATACCCTAAATTCATTATTTTAAAAATACTTACTAAGCATATGCTTTTTTGTACAAGGCATTATGGATAGTATAAAAGAAGATCATTTCTGACCTCAGGAAATTTATAATCTAATTAAAGAAATAAATCATCTGTGCAAAACTTATTCATACAAACATTAGTTCATCAAAAAAAAAAAATTAACCTTTCTGGTAATGGTAAATAAAGAATGACTCATAGAGAAAGTAGGATTTCAACAGAAACTAAAGGATGGATAATATTCTGATAAGCAGAGACGAGGCAAGTGATCATTCCAAGAGGGCAGACTCTCTGATATCAAACTAAGGAGTTTGAACTTCATTCTTAACGAACAGTGAACCGTCAAAGACTTCTAAGCAGTGAGTTTACACGGATGGCTCTCTGGCGGCAGCCAGCAATAGAACAGAGTCGAGAAGGTATGAAATGGGAGAGTGGGAAAATGTAGGTACAAACTGAATGTCCTTTCTGAGGTCCACAGTTAACTATAGACCTAATCCCACAATGTGGCTTCTTTGAACATCTATCTCATTGTTCTCTATTATTAGCATATACCAACACGAACATAAGTTTCTAGTCAGGGTTACTCAAAGACACATAATTCAGGGATCCCTGGGTGGCTCAGGGGTTTAGCACCTGCCTTTGGCCCAGGGCGTGATCCTGGAGTCCCGGGATCGAGTCCCACATCGGCCTCCCTGCATGGAGCCTGCTTCTCCCTCTGCCTGTGTCTCTGCCTCTCTCTCTCTCTCTCTCTCTCTGTTTCTCATGAATAAATAAATAAATAAAATCTTTAAAAAAAAGAAAAGACACATAATTCCTAAGTCCAGTAATTATTTGCTTATTTCAGCTTTTTATTAGCAACCTTCACAGTGGTTAACTCACAAAATTTTCATTTATTATATTAATACACTAACATCTTTGGATAGAGTGTTTTGTTACATATAACATGCCCCTACATCTCTTTCATATATTGCCTATTTATGCTACCTTTCACAGAAGGTGTTCAAAAATACTTCCGGGGGTGGGGGGGTTGGGGGGGGGGGGGACCGGAGTGGCTTAGTTGGTTAAGCATCTGCCTTTGGCTCAGGTCATGATCCTGGGATGGGGTACCCTGCCTAGCAGAGTCTGTTCCTCCCTCTCCCGCTCAAGGTCACTCTCAAATAAATCAATAAAATCTTTAAAAAAATACTTCTAAAGGTAATTTACATATATTAAATAATGACCTGGAAATTAAAATAAGACTAATTTAGAATTACAGCATTCAGGTATCACTTTGTGGTTCACATTTGTGGACTTTTGTATTCATAGTCCAGCAGTATATTAGAAAAATAATTCTAGGCTCTATAGTACAGTACAAAACACAATCTCCAGGACACCCAAAAATGGGCCAGTCATAAAACATAACATGATTTTAAAAGCAACTTCAATCCCAAAGCTGAAGCCAGTTCTTTTACAATACCCTTAACAGAAATACATTGTCAGATGCTCCACTGATTAAGTCATACCGCTACCAACCCAACCTAACATATATGTGCTAAACCATTTTTGAGCACCCTTTTTCGGGTTCTAAAATACATGGATGATCCCTGTTGTAAGCCTGTGAGCAGACTTAGAACTTCTAAGTAGAATCACAAAGTAGAGAAAACAAATTTACATCAACACTGAAAGCAAGTTATACCTTCACACTAAAATTGAAATAAAAAAGCAAAGTGAGTATCTGCAGAAAATTTTTTGTTTGTAAACATATCTAGGGGGCACGTGGATGGCGCAGTCAGTTAAGGATCAGACTTTTGATTTCAGCTCAGGTCATGGTCTCAGGATCCTGGAACTGAGCCCCATGCTGTTTTCATGCACCAGAGCAGGGAGTCTGCTTGGGATTCTCTCTCCCTATCCTTCTGCCCCTCCCCACACTTTTACCTGTGCATGATGCTCTCAAAAAACTCCTCTCTAGGGCAGCCCGAGTAGCTCAGCAGTTTAGCACTACCTTCAGACCAGGGCGTGATCCGGGAGTCCCAGGATCGAATCCCACGTCGGGCTCCCTGCACGGAGCCTGCTTCTGCCTCTGCCTGTGTCTCTGCCTCTCTCTCTGTGGTTCTCATGAATAAATAAATAAAATCTTAAAAAAAAAAAAAAAAAACTCATCTCTAAATAGCACTACATTTCTCAATTTAGGAATTAGGAAAGAATTTTAAAGAAGTATGAATCTAGAACACTAGTAGCAACTTGTAAAAGGTACAAAAAAGTTCACTAGAAGACCCATAAAATGTACACAAGCTGTCATTAGAGATTTTAATGTTTGCATAGTCTCATGACTAACCAACATTTTAAACATAGCAATTCTCTTGGACATTAAAAACAAAACAAAACAAAACAAAAAAAAAAAACAGCTTAGGCTATAAAATGCACATCTCTTCCACAAGGTAGTTTTCTTTTTAAAAAATTCATCCCTCCTAAGTGACTACCTCACTACAAGAGACCCAACAGAATTTCAAAGAAGCAAATCATGCTATATCCTCACCTCTTTGTGCCCAGTCTCTCCTTACCTTCAAATGCCCTCAAGCAACTTTTAAGACCTCAACTCCATAAAACCCTTTAGATCTTCAATGTTCACTTTATTCTATAAAATTACTTGTATGTACAATACTTCTTCAATAGCAAGGCTTTCACGTTCTCATGTGAACGTTTTAAACCAATTCACTTTAAACTGGGCAGTAGTAACTGATAGCGCCTCAATTTTGCTACAGGTGTTTTCACTTTTAAAAGAAGTTTGTTAAAAAAATAAATAAATAAAAGAAGTTTGTTGGGGCAACCCAGGTGGCTCAGCGGTTTGGCGTCGCCTTCAGCCCAGGACCTGATCCTGGGGTCCCAGGATCAAGTCCCACATCGGGCTCTCTGCATGGAGCCTGCTTCTCCCCTCTGCCTGTGTCTCTCCCTCTCGCTCTCTTTCTCTCTCATGAATAAATAAATAAAATATTTAAAATAAAATAAAAGAAGTTTGTTGGGTATCCCTGGTGGCTCAGCGGTTGAGCACCTGCCTTTGGCCCAGGGTGTGATCCTGGAGACCCGGGATCAAGTCCCACATCGGGCTCCCTGCGTGGAGCCTGCTTCTCCCTCTGCCTGTGTCTCTGCCTCCCTCTGTGTCTCTCATGAATAAATAAATTTTAAAAATCTTTAAAAAAAATAAAAATAAAAATAAAAATAAATAAATAAATAAAGAACTTTGTTGGGACACCTGGGTGGCTCAGTGGTTGAGCATCTGTCTTTGGTTCAGGGCGTGATCCCAGGGTCCTGGCATGGAGTCCAGAATCAGGATCCCTTCAAGGAGTCTGCTTCTCCCCTGTCTCTGCCTCTCTGTGTGTGTTTCTCATGAATAAATAAATAAAATCTTAAAGAAAAAAAAAAAGTTGTTAACCTAGATTGATTTTAACTTACATAGTTTCGGTAAGTTTAGAAATTTAAAAAAAAAATTTTTTTCAGACAATGAAAAAAGACATATTCCAAGAAGAGGAGATGGAGCTGGAGTATGGCACCTGTTCCCCAGTATCCCAGCTATATAATCACAGACCTTAAAATCATCTGATCCAATATGCGATTTTTAAAGTGATGACGGTGATGCCAGAGATCAAGGTTAACCATCAATAAAGCCCACGGTAACTTGCAACCTCCTCTAAGGTATTCCTGCATTCCATTTCACCTCACACCTGTGATTCCTGCGTCCTCAGACCTAACTTTGCATATTGGGTCTCAACCATAGGGACCCCAGGACTTCTATAGAAAGCAGGTATCTATCTACGTGTTGGATGGAAATTTAAAGGAAGGAGTATTGGGCAGACTGGGTGGCTCATTGGTTTAGCATCGCCTTTGGCCCAGGGCGTGATCCTGAAGACCTGGGATCAAGTCCCACATTGGGCTCCCAGCATGGAGCCTGCTTCTCCCTCAGTCTGTGTCTCTGCCTCTCTCTCTCTCTCTCTCTCTCTCTCATGAATAAATAAAATCTTTAAAAAAGAAAATACTAAAGGAAGGAGTAGGAGTTGTTTTAAATTCCGTGACTGTCTAATTTACATCGTATCTAACTTTTAAAGCAAAAAACAGATATCATTAATACAATATACCCAAAGTTGAGGCATATTTTTATTTCTTTTATACAGCAATAAAGTAATCTACAGGCTGCTGGTCTAGTCATCCCTCATATTAAGTTTAGCTCTGCCAAAACTTAAATTAGGTCTACCTTTTTAGGGATAAACTGTAGGCTGTTAGAGTGAAATTCATACTAAACTTCAGAAGACAATTCAACATTCAAGGTCTAATTATTTTTTCTGCATGTACTTTAAAGATAATCGTTATATACACGCAAGCAAATAAGAATTATTCTACGGGCTCCACATTGTAAATGAATTAGTATCTCATTTAAAGACTAAACGATGTACATTATTCAAAAATGAAATCAAGCACGAGACTGAACAGTCACACTGCTGGTTACATAACGACCTTTTGCTCTGGTAATAGGTCTAAAAATTAAATTCGGCCCAAGCTTAATGGCAAATACTCTTAATTTACAGCCTAGCTAGGACAGTCACATAAAAAAGATGCCACAAATATCTAAATTCCATCATCACTTCTACCAGGGCTATGAGAACAGTCAAGAACTTCATATAAACGATCCCTGGTCCGCTACAGACAATGGAGGGTTTTCACTAATTTAACTCTAGCGAGTAAAGCCGGTGTGCCACAGGGATGCGATGAAGCCAAGGTCACAACCTACTTCCACGCGGACAAGGCAGCTATAATAAGAGGAAAACTTCACTCTGACGTCGATTGGTACTGCCTTCTTTGGGGGTAGGAAAAAATAAGGGGAAAAAACGTTCTTTTTTTTTTTTTCTTAATCCTGTCGCTTTTATAGACTGACCTAGAGCGGCGTTCGCGGAAAATGGGGAGAATCCCACCCACCTCTTATTTTTGAAGTTTTTTTCCCCCCTCTTATGTACTCAGTAATTAGACGAATGAAAAAAAAAAAAAAAAACACCAGGACTCGGCAGAAAGCAAACACAGAACTCAAGTTTCAGGCTTTTCCCCAAACCTTATTATTTCCAGGTGTTAAATAGCCGGGAGCGGCGCGGGCAGAAGTGAGCCCCACGTCCGCCGCCGCGAAGCCCCCGCCCGCCCCCCGCGATCCAAGCCCGCAGGAAGGGGGCGAGCCCGGGTGTGGGCAGGGGGTGCCTGGGGGCGCAGCGGGCGGCAGGGCCAGTGGACCTCCCGCGGGAATTCGCGAGCCCTCGTGGGCTGCAGCGGCCGCAACTAAGTTCTCGCGGGCCTGTGAGGTCCGGCCCGGCTGCAGGACCCGGGCCTGGAAAGCCAGCCGGGGCCGCCTGGGAATGCACGGCGGCCAGATTTCTATTTGTGGAAAGTTTAAACAAATTTGCCCCCGGGGCGGAGGGGGGGGGGCGGACGGGGAGATGGGGGAAGGGAGACGGGGGCCAGTCCGGGCTCGGCCGCGGGCGCGCGGGGTCCGCGGTGCGCGGCCGCCGCTCGGACGCGGGGAGGCGCACGGAGGGTGGAGGGTGGAGGGTGGAGGGTCGCCGCGCGCCGCCGCGGGACTCCCGGTGGAAGTTGAGGCGGGACCGTGCCCAGGCGCCGGGGAGGGAGCGGCGGGCGGCGGCGGGCGGCTCTACTTACTCGGCTGTACCAGATGCTGAGGCGGACCGGGGCCAGCACGGCGAAGAAAGTCCTCTGGGGGTCGGACTGGACGTGGACGGGCGCCTCGGCCGGGCTCCCCAGAGGGCACAGCAGCCTCTTGGGCCAGCCGCTCAGGAAATACATGGTCCGCGCCGAGCCGCCGCCGCCGCCGCGCCGCCCGGCGGCCCCCGGCCCGGTCCGTCACACTCCGCGGCCCGCGGCCGGACGCCCGCCTCCTTCACCGCCACCGGCCGAGTCGGCGGCGTCGGCAGCGGCAGCTCGGGGCATCTGCCCGCGGGCCGGGCCGGGCCGGGCCGCCGCGGAGCCGAGCGACGAAGGAACCCTCGGGCTGACGGGGCCCAGTGTGGGGGAGGCAGGGGGAGGGCGAGACGGGATGGGGAGGGGGCGGAGGAGCGCGGAGGCCCGCCCCGGCCCGGCCCCACCCCTTCCTCGGGCCGCACGGGCGTCACCACGCCGCGCCGCGTGGGTCGGGCCGGGGAGGCTACCGCGCGCACGCGCGGTGGAGCCTTCTCGCCTCCACCTCGCTCCGCGGCCTGAAGCCCCGCCCCAATCTCCGCGAGCGGCCGCCGCGCTGCGTCGGTGCGCATGCGCCCTGGCCCCCTCCGTGCCCGTCTGCGCCTCCCCCCTCGCAATCTGGACCATTTTGTCTCGGCCGGGTGGGCGGGGCAGGCGCCTGAGGCTTGCAGGGAAATGGGCCGGGCTGGGCGAGACGCTGCCCCCGCGGAGCACGCCCCTCGCCCGGGCTAGCCAAAATTTGGCTTCCTTCGCGGATTGGTGCGGCCCGTGGGCCGGGCCTGGCGCTGCAGCGCCGGGCTGGTTGGGGCGGTTTTGCAGGGGACCTCGAGTCACGTGACTCTTCCTGCTGCGCCCCGTCACCTCCACCCGGTCCTGGGACGTGCGGTCCTTGGCCCCGTGAGCTCCTGTTGTGGGCCGAGGTCTGCGGTGAAAGCCCGCGTTGGAGCTCCTGCCCTCATGGACTTTACAGCCCAGAGGGGGCCTTTATTTAATCCGTCAATACACGACTCACCATGGAAGTGCCTGGACCCTGTCCTCTTTCCTTCGTGTTTCTAAATCTAGCGTGTAATTTTGAAATCAATTTGTATCCTCCTGTCCCTTTACCAACCACAATGTTAGGGCAAGGCTGTCTCTTTTTGGCACCCCCACTTAGAGTATATGCAGCAAAAGACTTGGACATAATTTTAGTGTTGGAACGGACTTCAGCTTACAGTCTCTGGAGTTGGTTAACTTCTGGACCCCAGAGATCACCTTAACAACTGTCCCTTCTTAAATACTGACCCAGCGATTACCTCTGAACGGGACGGTGTGCGTGGGGATGGAGGGTGTGCAGAGAGGGGGAAGCGGGGGCGTCTAGAATAAAAGACCTGCTTCTCATATCTGCTCTTGTTATTCAGTGTGCATTTTTCCACGTTTTTTTAATTAAAAAAAATAGTTGTGTTCGCCCAGATTCAAAACAAATGTTAAATTAAAAAGTAGCAACCCAAACGGCAAAGGAGGAAGCACAGTAACTTAATATCAGATGGACTGTTGTAACTGGTATTCGTAACAAAATATGTAACTTTTCCATAATTTTTTTAAAACATTCTCTGCATTCCCCAGGAGGTGAGCAAAGAAGCCAGGATGCCTCAAATCAAAGCTGAAACTGCTTCACCACTCACTAGCCTCTTGTGGTCAGACTGTGTCTCCTTCCGGGTGTTTGGTTTTTTTCTTTTTTTTCTTTTTTTTTTTTTTTTCTCAGACTTCCAACACAGCAGCCTGGCACGCAGGGAGAAGAGTAAACTCTGAAAATATGTGTCTAATGAAAATTGGATGAAACCCTGATCCAGCTGAAGTACAGCATTAGACAAAGAGAGCCAGGGAGGGTTCTTGACTTACCCAAATAAAACTGTAGAAGAATAACAGTGTTGCATCATACTTTCATCTGACTTACTCAGATTCAGTTATGCACTTGCCAAAAAGAGAAAATGAAAACCAGTTACAGTGCAGCAATTCCTCGGCAATTTTACTGAGAATGTATTCCTTGCAGCTCCCCTTCAGAGGGACTTTGTTCTCATGTGCCTTCTAAGTGAGAGCAACCTACTGCACACATGCCTAATTTATAGAACTTCTAAGTAATTTTTTTTTTGCATTCGGTTTTAACCTTACTTGCTGAGTTTATTAATTTATGTAATTTTTTAGAGAGGAGGGAGGGGCAGAGGGAGAGAGAGAGAATCTTAAGCAGGCCAGCATAGAGCCGGATGCGGGCCTTGATCCCACAAACCTGAGATCATGACCTGAGCAGAAATCAAGAGTTGGGCACTTAAGCAACTGAGCCACCCAGGTGCCCCTACTTGCTGACTTTACAATCTAATTTCCTTGCTATTTTTTTTTTTGCGTGTGGCGTTTAAGATTTACAAAAAAATATTTTCAAATGCCTGACTTGATTTAGTTCCAAGGTAAACCTTCAATGTAGGTAATATTGATGTGATGTTTATTCTCACTTTCTCTGTAAAGAAGCAGGACCAGAGTAGTGGAGGAGTCTTTTCATATGGCCTGAAAAGAAATGTTTCTTCTGCAGACCCACTCATCTTGAGAATGGTTGAATTGAATTGTGCTATGGCTGGAGGGAGTGAGGGGCTGCAGGGTGCGGTGAGTAATATCTGACTTCCTACAACCCTTTACTTAAGGGTTCCACATTGCGGTAGAAACCTTATGGACTGGATTTTCCAACTTTCAGATATCCTATTCTAACCTTACTTTGTAAAATACACTAGCAATTCCATGGCCTGGATCTTCCTTCTCCTTCTCCTATCCCACTACCTTCACTCTCTAGCCAAACCTGTTGAACTGTTCTGGCCTAAGACTAAGCTGGTAAGTGAAAACTAACAGGTATGCGTTTTCAACCTAACAGACCTTTCTTTATTACAAGAAATAATGTTGGTAAGGGTGCACAGAAACAGAAGTACATTTATAAACTGTTGGTGGGAGTATAATTTGGTACAATTTTTCTAAAGTATAGTTGGAATTACATTTAAAAATGAATAGATCTTTATGCACACCCTTGGCCCCAACTATTTCCGATTATTATTTTCTAAGGAAACAAACACTGGTATGTACATAGTTCAACTTTAAGAATGTACCCCACAGGGGCGCCTGGGTGACTCAGTCAGTTAAGCCTCTAACTCTTGATTTCGGCTTAGGTCATAATCTCAGGGTCATGAGATTGAGCCCCACATCCAACTCCATACTGGGTGTTGAGCCTGTTTAAGATTCTCTCTCTCTCTCTCTCTCAGCCTTCCTCTGTTCTCCTGCCCCATCCCCCTCAGCCTCATGCGCGCATTCTCTCTCTCTCTCTAATAAGTGAATGTACCCCACAAAAGTGTCACGAAGAGAAAATAATCTAAATGTCCCCCCAAAAGACAGTAATATAGTCCTTTTAGAATGGAATTTTTTTAATTAAAAATTATGTTGTCTCTCATGAACTCATATTACTTTTGTGATGAGAAAAAAAGTTATGTGAAACAGTAAAATTGCTAATGATTGATAAAGTCCCACTTGTCCTGCTTTCAGTGGAGCCCACAATACTGGCAGATCAAAGGGAGTAATGCAGTAACATGGGGTCTCAGGCCCAGTCCTGAGACTCATCAGAGGAGGCTTAGGAGGAAAGGCACTGTGGGTGACCAGACCATGAGTAAGCCCTGTGCAATGATAGCACAGAATCAGGACCAGATTTGGATTGTGAACGCACCACTCCCTGTGTTTGGGGACCTCCATAAGAAACTATGAAAATATCCACTGTAGACAATATTGCTTTAGTTTGTGATTCTCTGACACTTTTAACTTAACATCTTAATTATACTCTCTTTAGGTGGAATTGATATATTTGCTTCGGGGCTGGACTTTTATCACTTATCCCACTTGGAAGATTGGTAATGAATATCTGAGCACAAATGATCTGATGTGTGAGTTTTGCTTCAGAGTAACCTGAGGGGGAGTGAAGAAGATGGAATTATATATGAAATGAGGTTGGCCATGAGTTGATCATCTTGGAAGCTGAGTGATGGGTACTGGGGAATTCATTGTGTTACTTGCTCTCCTTTTCCGTACGATTGAAATTTTCAGTAATAAAAAGTATAACCATTTAAATTAAAAAGATCATCTCAGTAACTTTGGTCACATGTAACTAACCAGTCTACCTTGTCCCCAATCCTCCCAACAGCGTTAAATATGACTTGGAATCACTTAATTAACTATAAAGGCAGGATGGCTTATGATTAATGGGGCTCCGTGATTGTAAACAAAACTGCAGGCTGCAGCATGAATGGAAACTAGAAAATACAGTGAGTAGTCTATTGTTCCTAATCAACCAAAATTGGAAGAGAGTTACTGTTCTATTCCTTCACTTCAGTCTTTTTAGAAATTAAAAAAAAAAATTGTTGGAAACAGACCTACTTTCACTCAAATTCGCCAATGATAGCAATTGTTCTCAACCAGTTTTCCCATTAAAAAAAAAATCCATATCCCATAACTGAATTTTCTGTGTGCATACTTTATCAAAATAGCAAGAAGAGTTGGAAAGAGAAATTGTTTAACTCCATAGTGTGAGATAATTGACAGTTCACCATAATTCTAATTAGACCTCTCTCTCCCCCTCCCTCCTTCCCTCCCTCCCTCCCTCCCTCCCTCTCTCCTCCTCCTCCTCCCTCCCTCCCTATTCAGACAAACATGTCTTCATTAGTTTGGACAAAAATTCATAGTCATTGTGTTATTCCTTTATCTCTCATGTTTACCAGTGAGCTTGAAGTCAAATTTCATGCCCACTTATAACAAAACATCCTGGTATGTAATAATTTTTACTTCTGTCCTATTCTCATTCATTATTTTTTCAAGATTTTGTTTATTTACCCATGAGACACAGAGAGAGAGAGGCAGAGACATAGGCAGAGGGAGAAGCAAGCTCCCTGCAGGGAACCTGATGCGGGACTTGATCCCCAGGACTCCAGGATCACACCCTGGGCCAAAGGCAGATGCTCAACCACGGAGCCACCCACGTGCCCCTCATCCATTATTGTTATGTTTTTCACTAGCTTTAATCTGACAACTTCAAGAATTATAAATCCGAAGTGAGTACAGTTCTAGAAATCAGCAGTTTCCATGGAACTGTTTTATCAAACCAAATCTTAACACTAACTGTGTGACTTCACTGTTCTGTGACAATCTAAAAGGTTATAAAAGGGCAACACTGTTCTTTTCATTATCTTTTAGTATGGTTGATATTCTTTTATTGTGGTAAACACATAACATAAAATCTACCCCTTAACTATTTTTAAGTGTAGAGTTGACTAGCTTGAACACATTCATAATTGTGAAACAGATAACCAGAACTTTTTCATCTTGCAAAACTGAAACTGTATTCATTAAACAATAACTTCTCTTTTCTCCCTTCCCCCTTTCAAAAACAATTCTACTTTCTGTTTCTGCGATTTTTTTTTTTTTTTTTTACTACTTCAAATTCCTCACATAGGTGGAATCGTATGGTATCCATCTTTTCCTCACTGGCTTATTTTACTGAGAGACGTCTTCAAGGTCCATCCGTGTTGTGCCTGTAACAGGATTTCCTTCGTTTTTAAAGCTGAATAATATCCCTGTGTGTGTGTGTGTGTGTGTGTGTGTGTACATACCACATTTTGTTTATCCACTTATCCATTGATGGGCACTTGGATCGCTTCTACATGTTGGCTCTTGTGCAAAAGCTGCTGTGAACTTCGGCGTGCAAATATCTGTTCAAGTACCTGTTTTCAATATACACCCAGAAGTGGAATTGCTGGATCATATGTAGTTTTATTTTTAATTTTTTAGGAACCTCCATGCAGTTTTCCATAGAGGCTGCACCATTTTATGATCCCATGAACAGTGCACAAAGTTTCCAATTTCCCCATATCCTCACCATCTCGTTTTCATTTTTTAAAAGGTATCTGCCTTCATGGTTGTGAGATGACATCTCATTGTGGTTTTGATTTGCATTTCTCTGATGGTGAGGGATATTGAACATCCTTTCATATATTTGTTGGCCATCTGTATGTCATCTTTGAAGAAATATTATTGCCTTTGATACTATGTCATGTCAGCAGGTCTGCACTTCAACTCAAAGATTTGCTCTTCAGCTTTGAAGTTTCAGAGGATGTAATTTTAGCCTGAACATGGTTAATCCTTACGCTCAAAGAATGGCAAAACTCTTACAAGTATGACATCATAGTCAGAATGGCCTTTAAATAGTATCTAGTGCAGTTTCCAGACCCAAGAGAGATATAAGTGGATTTCTCTCTCTCTCTCTCTTTTTTAAAAGACTTTTTATTTATTCATTTGGGAAAGAGAGGGTAGCTCAGGAGTGATAGCATGAGTGGGGGGGGGGGGGCAGAGGGAGAGGGAAAGGCAGACTCCCTGCTGAGCAGGGCCTTAGGAACAGAGCAGATGGGAGCTACCAGTGGCTCCACCCCAAGACCAGGGGATCATGACCTGAGCCAAAAGCCCATGCTTAACCGACTGAGCCACCCAGATGCCCCTAGGTTGCATATTTTTAAAAAAGGACTAGAGGGACAGCCATCAAGATATTGGTAATCATCATCTATAGAAAGTATAATGACAAATGATTTCTTTTTTTTTAAGATTTTATTTATTTTTTCATGAGAGACACAGAGAGAGAGAGAGAGGCAGAGACACAGGCAGAGGGAGAAGCAGGCTCCATGCAGGGAGCCCGACGTGGGACTTGATTCCGGGTCTCCAGGATCGCACCCCAGGCTGCAGGCAGCACTAAACCGCTGCACCACCAGGGCTGCCCACAAATGATTTCTTTTTTTTTTTTTTTTTCACAAATGATTTCTATATTCTTTTTTATTGTTAGCATTCTCTAAACCTTTTATTTTATAACCAGGAGAATAATAATTTTTTTGAGAAAAGTATATTCATTTGTTATTGAGGAAATCAGTTTTCACAAAGTGTGGTCTGCTCATCAACTGCACCAGAATTACCCAAGACACATTTAAAATGCAGACTCCTTGGCCATGTCCTAAGTCAAGAGTTAGCATTTTTAACAAATATCCTAGTGATTCTCATGCATTAATAAGGTTGATAAAGAGTTGATTAGTAGTAAAATTGCAAAAGGCCCCCTGTTTATACTCTCTACACAGGTGCTAGAATTTCTTCTGATCCACATCCTTAGTTATCCTATCAGCACATACACAAGACAGAAAGTGCAATGGGTTCCTGGTTGAGGTGAGCATGATCCCTCCTCCTGCAAACCTGAATTTTCTTGATCTCCCAGTGAAAGAGCTATCTGAAGGATGTAACAACCCCACTACAGAGAGCAGATGAGACTAAGTAGTTGTCATGACCTGAGGTCATTCAAGAGCAACCATCACCAGTGAGTTGAGCCCATCATGCTACTGGACTGGCTGGCTCATCCCCATCACTTTCATGCTGCCATGCTGACCCTCTAAGCTCCCCTTAACTATTCACCATCTGTAGAATGAAAATGATAATATCTATCTATCAGATTTTCACTTTTTTTAGGATTTTATTTTTTTAAGTAATCTCTACACCCAATGTGGGGCTCGAACCTACAACAAACCTACAACCCCAAGATCAAAAGTCACAGGCTCTACCTACTGACCCAGACAAATGCTCCAGATTTTTCACTTTCTTTTAATGCTAGAAATGCTAGAAACCAAGAGCTCAGACTACTCCATGCCTTAGAGAAGACCTTCCTAATGGTTGGTGTTGTTTCACAAATCATAGTAACTAGTATTTATCCAGCCCTTAACTGAGTGCTAGAGACTGCTCGAAACACTCTGCATGAATTAATTTTTATCCTCTTAATAATCACATGAGGTAGATATTATCCCTGTTTTCCAGATGAAGAAACGGTTTATAGAGAGGCTCCAGGTTCACAAACTCAGGAAGTAGTGAAGTCCAAACTTGAGCCCAGAACCCCAACACTTAACAACTTCACTTACTGTCTCTTTCCACAAACTTATCTTCTCACTAACTAAATACACATAATAATTTATGTCAGACTGACTTAATAATTAATTTTTTTAATTCCTAAGAATATTTTTTCCTACTCAACCCTTAATGCAGAAAAATTACTCTAAGAAAATGAATGAGATCAGCATTTTCACCTTTACCTGAAGGATAACATCCTTTGTAGCTCAAGCAAAAATGAAGATAATAATTTATCCAAAAGGCCATGGGAATTCTTGGAAATAAGCAGTGCAAGGAAGAGAGAAGAAGGAATCATATTAGCCAGGTATGATGTCAGAGGCTATAAATGAATCAGGGATTAACCTTTTAAAAATTGGATGGTATTTTGACATTAACCCACCCACCTCATTCAACATATGACTCACCAAAGGAAGACTCTCTCCCTACTGAAGTGACTTCCTAAAAATACTCGAGGTAATACTGCAGACTCTTACTCTTACTTTCCTCCAAAGGTCCCTAGGGTTTGATTGTGTTCTTGCTTTATGCTATACCTTCTGTTGCTTCCCAGCATAGAAGGATCTTGTTCTGTAGGACTCAGAGAAAGCAGCATAAGGCCCCAATATCTCCCCTCAACCTATACTTTCCCAGTCCCACGCAAGCTCATTATTCTCAAAGGTTGTCTCAGGGTTCCTCTATAGCAAAGGAGAAATAGCAAAGAGCTCCTTCCATGTTTTTACCTTGACCAGGTAAGGGGAAGCACCTGGGTGTAGATCAGCCTAGTGTGTGGATCAGAAAAGGAAGTTGGCCATTGTCTGTACATACGTTGCTTTAAGGCCATGTCTTTCCATGACATGGCAGATAAAAATAAGTTTATTTGTTAATGTCTGTTAAAAAGCAGTAAGGGGTTATTTAGCTCTGTAGCCAAGACTTCTGCTGAAAATACCATTTTGCTAAAATGTGGCTAACATACTGGGATGCTTCAAGGTGCCAGGGATGGGGAATGGGTGCTGAGATCCTCTAAAGGTTACCTCAAAATACCCTATTTTTGCTTATACGGTTCCCTCTTGTGGCTAAAGTATTGACTAGAAGAAATATTTACTAAAGGTTTTATCGTCCTCTATTTTTTTAAAAATTCTACTATTGAAGTATAGTTGACACACAATGTTATACTAGCTTCAGATGTAGAGTGATTCAACATTTCTGTACATTACACTATGCTCCCCACGATAAGTGTAATCACTGTTACCATACACTGTTATTACAATATTAGCTATCATCCTCACCCTCTTAATCTACAGATTTTATAAAAATAATGGGCATTTCTAAGTTTCTTCATGAAAGCATGAATAACTACTCCCAAGCAAAAGTTTCAAGACAAACTTATTCAGATCATACAAACAGCATATAATCAATTTTGAAGATGTCCAGTTGCAGGCAAAACTCACTTAATGCACATATGAAGTTGAGTATATGAAACCAAAAACAACCAAAGAATTAAAATGTGTGAACACAATAGTTGACACTTGATAATACCATTAACCTAACAAAGCAAGTTTCCCATGCTCGTGGTAGTCCCTGAAAATGTATTTTGGTACCACTGGAAGTCTAGTTAATCAATGAAGGGCCTGGAATCACAAGTGGAGAAACGATCCTTTATTGCAGTAAAGTTGGTAAAAGAGGCTAATGTAATATGAAACAGTATATAGCATTACTATATTCAGGTTATATGTTACATGTAAATTATATATCCTCCAAAATTTTATACGTAATTTTTCATTTACTTACAATTATATCCTCCATGTTCTGTGGAGAACATGTTGACATTTCTATCTCATTTTATTATTCCAGGTATTAATAATTGCATTTCTTGGGTTCTCTCACTTTCAATGAAACTTTGGACAAATATAAGTTTAAAAAGAATGGAGCAAGAGAACTTCTGAAAGAATTCCACCCAACCAAGCAGTCAAGTAACCACCCAGTGTGTCAAGATTCAATAATCCTCCAAAACCTTTCTCTGCTGTCTCACACAGACACTGCCCCCCTTCAAGAACAAGGAACCATCTATGAGCTGCTTCTCCATGCTCCCCTTCCAGCAATGCAGCACCTCTTCTACCTGGGCTCTCTTCCTTCATAGGCTTACCTTTCCTTTACTCTTGCGCAGGGGCCATGTTAATCTTCTCTGTATCGTTCCAATTTTAGTATATGTGCTGCCGAAGTGAGCACCTTTTTTTTACTCTTGATCTTCATTTTGGCTCCCCTAGAAGCTGACTCACACATACAAATAGTTTATTTGGGTGGTGATGCGAGGAAGTGCCCACAAGGGCAGTAAGACAAGGGAAGGAAGGCAGCCAACAAAGGGAGTGTTTTCAAGCATGTTAGCATGGTGGGTAACAGGCACTTAGTCCCCCTGAGGAATTCTGGGAAGCAGTACAGAACCCATGCCTCTGAGTTACTCTACCTGAGAAGTGAGGGAACTAGAGATTTATACACCAACTCTTATCAGTCATTAGTGAAGAGCTGCTCCTGGGAGGTGTTAAATCTTCACGTACTCAGTGTCCATGCTCACAGTTGGACCTCCGGCCACTAGAAGAAGCCATTGCAAGCTGATGCACCTGCTCCTGCTGGCAGTTGATAAAGCCCCATGAAGACATGGCCAGCACACCAACAGCATCTGTTACACTGGTGTCTGAGGTTCTACACATTTTTTTTTTTAAGATTTGATTTATTTATTTTTTTTTTGAGAAAGAGAGAGAGAGCATAAACAGGGGGATGGGCAGAGGGAGAAGCAAATTCTCCACTGAGCAGGGAGCCTGGTGTAGGGCTCAATCTCAGGACCCTGGGATCATGACCTGAGTTGAAGACAGATGCTTCATTGACTGAGCCACCCAGGCACCCCTGGTGTCTGAGATTCTAATCTAGTAGTGAAACCCATTACCAAAAGGCAGGGCTCACAGCACAGGAAAGATCAAAGGCTCTGGAGAGACAGATTGGTTTCAGAATCAGGATCTTTAACCTCTCTAAGCTTCAAAACTCCACAGAAGATTGTTGTGGGGATTGAATCATGTCATTCCTGTAAAAGCCCCCAATATTGTGATTGGCACACAGTACATAGTCCCCAAAATCCTAGTTATGAACATTTTTATTAACACCTGATCTCCTCCCAGAGACCTAAAGTCAGACACAACCTGAAAATATTCTGCTTGCCCAGGCTGCCCAGCAGGGACCCAGAAGTTTCCATCTTGCTCCTGGCACAGCATTTACTTTGGCAGAAGTGAGCAGAACTGACAAAACTTCTGGATTTCAGTCCAGCTACTGTAGCCTTGAGGACAAGGCTGGATGGAGCCCTGAATTATCATCAGAGCCGGGTGAGGATTGTCTCCAGCTGAGTGGGGCTCGAAAGGTCACAAAAGAGTGGACAGATCCCCCAAGCAATAGGTTCTAGGGCAAGTCCACTTTGGAATCTATTTTTCTACCCAGCCACTCTGACAGTCTTTAATTTTTTTTTCTTTATGTTTGTGAGGAAAAATAGAAGAGGAAAAAAACTAGTACTTCTTACTCTCCATAACAAGTTCCAACACAAAAACATAACTGCCCTTTCAATAAGCAAGTATTTTTGGAATTCCTTAGTTGAAATGAAATTACATGGTTCACATACTCAAAGCAATTTTTTTCCAACTGTTTTTTCCTCCCCAGTCAGTGGAGACCAGACTTTTGGAAAAGCTCAGACTTTCATTAAAATTCAGCAATGTAGGATAGAAGAGCTGGGTGGGTCCTGCTCAGACTTTTCTTTGTTGCTAAACATCTCTACCGAACTGACAGCAAGTACAGATTTTGGGAAGGCCATGGAGAGCCCTATGAGGCCACATAAAGACAACAACAAAGGCAAGTTTTGAGGAAGAAAATGTCTGTTTTCTAAATTACAGAAAACACAAATTTTCCGATTCTTAAGGTAATGTCTGAAATAAACATATAGTAGATTTATTTCATCATGGTGCTGTATTTTTCTAAATTGCTCATTGATAGTGAAGATTATAATTGAAATGACAAATTTCAAAAAATGTTTAGCAATGGGTATTTACAGATTCTTGATGAAAACTTATTGCATGCCTTAATGAAGATAACCATATCCTTCAAAATTGGCACTGGAAAGAGAATCTTCACGTAGAGAGGAATAGCAAGATTGTATACCCCTCTTAGGCTCATCCTCCCGTTGGCCTGTGGGGAGAAAGCACTGTTTTCTGCTTTAATATTGACATAAGCCAGGGCAGTAGATTGGCAGGATTCTGAGAGTATGTCCCAATAAACTTCCTGTACCCTAATCTCTGTCTGCAGAGTCTGCTTCCCCGAAAACATACTTTGTGGCAGGTACCCACAGCCCAGGGGTGCATATCCAGACACATGAACTCTTTAAATCTAGACCCAAAATAGTAAAGAAGGAGAAGGCCAAAGCAGCCTATTATTGTCTGTAGGTGGACCTGTCTACGCTCAGTGATTGGTGGCCTCTTCCTCTTTGCAGAAGGAAGTTTGACTGTCTGTTGAGGTCTCTGAAAAATAACCACATCAGAATATAACCCAAGAAGTATAATATTTATAAATCTCTGTAGGTTGTGGGGACATTTTGTTATAAACTATCTTACAAATAGTCAAAATAAATTAGCAAAAAAGAATAGAGTGACTTAAAAGAAATGAAAGAGGTATTGACATACCTCACTTTGTAAAAAACACAGTCCTAGAAAAGGGGACCATGAATCACATTTTGGTGAATTAAATTATATTTTAATGTCAGTAGTGGAAGTTACCATTTCTTAAAGATTTCTGTGACAACTAGTTTGGCAGAGAAAAAATTGCAAATTGAAATCATCACCTTCCAATTTGTTACTTTATGAAACTAGATTTTCATTTACTGAAATTATTTATTTATTTTTAAGATTTTATTTATTTATTCATGAGAGACACACAGAGAGAGAGAGAGAGAGAGAGAGCGGCAGAGACACAGGCAGAGGGAGAAGCAGGCTCCATGCAAGGAACCCAACGAAGGACTCAATCCGGGTTCTCCAGGATCAGGCCCTGGGCTAAAGGTGGCGCTAAACCGCTGAGCCACCCGGGCTGCCCTACTGAAAGTATTTAAAGTATTTGTTATTTGCATCTTCTTTCATTGAAATGAAAGTGTTTGTAAACATATGTGTAGAAGCATTTGGGAATAGCCCTGTGCTTAACTCATTAAAACTACATTAATTATAAAATAAAGTTGGGATGCCTTGGTGACTCAGCCGTTGAACATCTGCCTTTAGCTCAGGTCGTGCGTGATCCCGCAGTCCCCGGGATGGAGTCCACATCAGGCTCCCCACAGGGAGCCTGCTTCTCCCTCTGCCTATGTCTCTGCCTCTCTCTCTGTCTCTCATGAATAAATAAATAAAATCTTTAATAAAATAAAATAAAGTGATATTCAAAATATAAAACCATAGCAAAATATCTACTATAGAATTGCATTCAACCCTAATTAATTACTCTTGGCCCAATGACTTTAGATACAGAGGGAGAAAAAGTCGCTTCAAGTTATATATTGCTGTAATATTCTTGAGGAGATTAGCCAAACTCTTTCCCAGTACTGGAACTTCGTTGTACTATTATTGCTCAAAATAAATGCATTGACAAAGATGTATAATTCTCTCCCTTAAATAATTTTAATTCTTTTTTTTTCAGTAGGCCCCACATCCAATGTGGGGCTTGAACTCATGACCCCAAAATTAAGAGTCACATGTTCTTCCAACTGAGCCAGCCAAGTGCCTCAAATAACTTGAATTCTAATGCTGTGTTTTTCTTTTTTTAATGCTGTGTTTTGACAGTGAATTTAAACTGCATCTAGATGAGTAGTCAAGAAGAGAAAAATGAAGGTTAAGAATGTACTCTCCTATTCTGCCAAACAGTGTTTTTGCTCCCTTAGATTAGCAGTCACAGAGCAACCATGGATAATTTGGCATCAGATTTGGACAGGGGATTGAAAATTTGGCCTTAGCTCAAAGCCAGTAATTCACATTTAAATAAAATGAACATTTGGATGCTGTGCTCAAATTTGGTTAAGGTTATATTATACAATCCAGGAGGAAATCAGTCCTGAGATCACATCTATTTGCAGTGGAATGAGTAACTTCCTTTGGAGAATAATAATAATGGTACATTTGTTATTGCAAAGCTATCTAGGCCTGCATGTATGATATCATCGAGGCAACAGGCACAAATACATGGGTTGAGAATGTCCTTCAGAGAAGAGGAATAGTATATATCCAGATCCAAAATACTGACATGTACTCTTTTGAGTAGAGTTTCAGATGGATGAGGATATTTGTTTAAAATAGGCTTCTAGAAAACTGCTAGAACTGATGAATGAATTCAGTAATTAATTGCAGGATACAAAATCAATGTACAGAAATCTCTTGCATTTCTATACACTAATAATGAAGTAGCAGAAAAGGAAGTTAAGAAAACAATCCATTTCTAATTGCACCAAAAAGAACAAAATATATGGGAATAGACTTAACCAAGGTGAGAGACCTGCACTCTGAGAACCATAAAACACTGATGAAAGAAATTGAAGGTGACAAAAACAAATGGAAAGACACATTCCATGCTCATGGATTGGGAGAACAAATATTGTTAAGATGTCTATATCACTCAACTGAATCTACAGACTTAACGCAATGCCTACCAAAATATCAACAGCATTTTTCACAGAACCAGAACACATAATTCTTAAATTTGTACAGAAATACAAAAGACCCCAAATAACCAAAGCAATCTTGAAAAAGAAGAACAAAACCGGAGATATCACAATCCCAGATTTCAAGATATACTACAAAGCTGTAGCAATCAAAACAGCAAGGTACCAGCATGAAAATAGATGCACAGGGCCACCTGGATGGTTCAATCAGCTAAGTGTCTGCCTTTGGCTCAGGTCATGATCCCAGGATCCCATAAAGTCCCATATCGAGCTATATCGAGCTCCCTGCTCAGTGGGGAATCTGCTTCTCCCTCACCTTCTCCCTCTGCTGCTCCACCTGCTTGTGCTCTCTCTCTCTGTCCAATAAATACATAAAATCATTTTTTTAAAAAAGAAAATAGATGCAAAGATCAATGGAACAGAATAGGGAGCCCAGAAATATGCCCATGACTATATGGTTAATTAATGTATAACAAAAGAGGCAAGAATACACAATGGGAAAAAGTCTCTTCAACAAATGGTGTTGGGGGATCCCTGGGTTGCTCAGTGGTTTGGCGCCTGCCTTTGGCCCAGGGCGCCATCCTGGGGTCCCGGGATCGAGTCCCGCGTCGGGCTCCCGGCATGGAGCCTGCTTCCTCCCTCTGCCTGTGTCTCTTGCCTCTCTCTCTCCATGTCTATCATGAATAAATAAAAAATAAAAAATAAATCTTAAAAACAATGGTGTTGGGAAAATTGTACAGCTACATGCAAAAGAATGAAACTGGACCATTTTCTTACACCATACACAAAACTAAACCCAGAATGGATTAAAGACCTAAATATGGGACCTAAGACCATAAAACTGCTAGAAGGAAGCACAGGCAGTAATGTCTCTGACATTAACTGTAACAACATTTTCCAAAGAAGTCTCCTTAGGCAAGGGAAAGAAAAACAAAAATAAACTATTGAGGGTACATCAAAATAAAAAGCTTCTGGGGAACCCTGGGTGGCTCAGCGGTCTAGCACTGCCTTTGGCCCAGGGCTTGATCCTGGAGCCCCGGGATCGAACCCCACATCAGGCTCCCTGCGTGGAACCTGCTTCTCCGTCGGCCTGTGTCTCTGCACCCCCCCTCCCTGTGTCTCTCATGAATAAATAAATAAAATCTTTTAAAAATAAAAAATAAATAAAAAACTTCTGCACAGCAAAGGAAACCATCAAGAAAATTAAAAGGCAACCTACTTGAATGGGAGAAGATATTTGCAAATGACGTAACTGATGAGGTATTATCCAAAATATATAAAGAATATATATATTATATATATAAAGAATTTATACAACTCTACACACACAAAAAAACCCCAAATAATCCAATTTGAAAATGGGCAGAAGACATGAACAGACATTTCTCCAAAGAACACATACAAATGCCTCACACAGTGAGGCAGACCTCACACCTGTCAGAATGGCTAAAATCAACAACACAAGAAACAAGTATAAGGATGTGGAGAAAAAGGAACTCTTGTGCACTGCTGGTGAGAATGTGAACTGGTCCAGCCCCTATGGAAAACAGTATGGAGGCTTCTCAAAAAATTACAAATAGAAATATCACATGACCCAGTAATTTCACTTCTGGATATTTACCCAAAGAATATGAAAACACCGATTCAAAAAGATACATGCACTTCTATGTTTATTGCAGATTTATTTACAATAGCCAAATTATGGAAGCAGCCCAAGTGTCCATTGATAGATAAATGGATAAAGAAAATGTGGTATATATACACAAGGGAATATTACTCAGCCATCAGAAAGAATGAAATCTTGCCAATTGCAATGACAGAGGGCATTACGCTAGGTGAAGTAAGTCAGCCAGAGAAAGACAATTACCATATGATTTCACTCATATGTGGAATTTAAGAAACAAAACAGATGAAGATAGGGGAAGGGAGGGAAAAATAAAATAAGATGAAAACAGAGAGGGAGGCAAACCATAGGGAACACACTGAGGGTTGCTGGAGGGGAGGTGGCGGGGGATGGGGTAACTGGGTGACAGGCATTAAGGAGGGTACGTGATGTCATAAGCACTGGGTGTTATATATACTGATGAATCACTAAACTCTACCTCTGAAACTAATTTAAAGAAAAAAAGTCTGGTGTAAGTCATCTGTGAAAACATAGGAACTTAATATTTCCTTTGTAGGAAGACTTTAAATGTTGTTTATGTTTCTTAAATAGCTATACAGGTTCTCTATTTTTAAGTAATCTTTGATAAGTTATATCAAAAGTTTCTAGGAATTTGTCCATTTCACTTAAATTTCCAAATGTTTAACCTAAATTCACACATTTAAAAACATCTTTGTCTTATCTTTGATTATATGCCTTCCACTCATAGTATTGTTGTTCTTTCCCTCTTTTTTCTTTCTTGCTCAGTCTCAGCAGAGATTGCTCTATAAAACAGAACTTCTGGGATGACTGGGTGGCTCAGCAGTTGAGCATCTGCCTTTGGCTCAGAGCATGATCCCAGGGCCCCGGGATCGAGTCCCACATCCGGCTCCCTGCATGGACCCTGCTTCTCCCTCTGCCTGTGTCTCTGCCTCTCTGTGTGTTTCTCATGAATAAATAAATAAAATCTTTAAAAATAAATAAATAAAACAGAACTTCTGATTTCATGAATTCTCTCTTTTGCATCTTTGTTTACTTTTGCATGAACTTCTCTTTTTACCTTTACTATCAATTTCCTTCTACTTGGTTTTCTTTTCTTCTATTGGTCTTTTCCTAATTTCTCAAGTTGAACACACAGCTCACTAACTTTCAGCTTTCCTCTTTTCTAAAATAAGCATTTAAATGAACTTCCCTTAAATAACCACTTTAGCTGTATCTTACAGGACATGGTAGGTGGTAGTTTCCCTATCATTCAGTTTTCAGTATTTCCAAATTTCTATGATCCTTTCTTCCTTGACATATGTGTTATTTACAAGTGTGATTCAATATTTTCAAATATAAAGGGAATTTTACAGATTTATCTTTTGTTTTTTGGCCACCCAGGAGCCATTGCTTATAGTTTGCTTTCCTAGAGTCAATTGGTCACTATTAACAGGTGCCTGTGCATCCTTGCAATGCTGCTCAGTGCATTTGCAAGCATAGACTAATACATATTTATTAATTTGTAAAAAACACATGGGGCATTCTAGAACATTGTATTGGATCTCTTAAACAGTATATCTTAGAATTGTTCTCTCTGTGCATCTAGGGATATACCTCATTTTCCCCCCACTGCTCAGGATACCACTGCATAGATGAACTATAACTTACTTGACCAGTCTTGTCTTCAGGAGACACTTCAGTTCTTTCCCATCTTGTTTTATGAGCAATGCTGCAAGGACTCCTTTGCATTTTTGTCTGTGTGTATGATTATGGCTGTGGGCTAACTCCCCAGCAGCCGAATCGCTGGCTCAAACAGAATGCATTTTGACACATATTGCCAGATTGCTTTTAAAGTTGGTGCATCGACTTACACTCTCATCACACGGGGAGTGCTCAATTTTCTCGCAGAAATACCAGCCTTTTCATTTCTTGGCAATTCGATAAGCAAAGAGCAGACTCTGTCATCGCATTGATTTTCTATTAAAGTAAAAAAGGGGGATCCCTGGGTGGCGCAGCGGTTTGGCGCCTGCCTTTGGCCCAGGGCGCGATCCTGGAGACCCGGGATCGAATCCCACGTCGGGCTCCCGGTGCATGGAGCCTGCTTCTCCCTCTGCCTGTGTCTCTGCCTCTCTCTCTGTGACTATCAAAAATAAATTAAAAAAAAAAAAAAGGGACCATAAAAGTGGTTTCAAAAAAAAAAATCTACAGGAGTTCAGAGGAGGAAGGACTACCTGTTTGGGAATGAGGGCCAGATAAATTATAGGAGGAGGAGAAGCCCTTCAGCAGGTCTGGAATAACAGGCAGGACAATGGCAGAGGAGAGAGGGAGGCAGCAGGCAAAACATTCAAGGTGCTAGCATGTAAAGAGTGTGGCCTGGGTCTGGCACAGAGAGTGGAAAAGTGGCTCACAGGTAGCCTCTCTTGTCTAAAGTGGCAAGATCCCATCCTAAGTAGTGAGGCAAGTACACCTCGCAGGCAGCAAGGAACCACAGAGGCAGGGTTTCCTGGCCCCGGCTGCCCATTACAACCACTGGGGAATCCTAAAAACAAAACCAAAGATCAATGTCCCGAGTCCCATCTCCAACCAATTAAGTTAGAATCTCCAAGAGGGGCTTGCGGAGACTCCCGGGGGTACTATTTGGTAGCCATGGTTGAGATTCACTGCATTGAGGACATAGGAACAGGGGAGTGACAAGCTCAAAAGTGGGCTTATGGAAGATTCAGTCTTAGATTGCATGCTGCTTACCTCTAAGTTTATTTAATAATTTGAAATATGGGAAAAACAGCATAGCTAGTTAGGTAAAAATTGAATTTAAGTTAATTTCTGCCATCTCTTTTAAGAAAAAAACAGCAAATCTTGTGTGTCTCAAAATAAGTATTCTCTAATATTAGGGGATAAGATCATTCATCAAGTGTGTATAATTCACAGTGAAAACTGCTTACACAAGCCGGTGACTTGGGCAGAGAGGGTGACTCATCCTAAATTTCGCCTAAAGGGACGCTGCGCTCTGAACAGTGAGGCATCGTTTGGACACTAGATGGAGCCATGGGGCGTGATTTCAAAGAAAGAGGTAGAGTTTGAAGGGAGGGAGAGTCTCAGAAACTGGCTACTCCAACCCTGCGTTTCATGTTTTATTTTTCAATTTCTTTCTTTGTGTGTGCAATACTGAGTAAGCTACACACTCATATAGTTGTAAATGTACAAGGGGAGAAGGCTGTATGGTCTCTGTCTGCTGTCCTGATCCACCTTCCACCCGCCTTGAGCCTTGCAAGGTGCACTGACAATGTCCTCTGCCCTTGGGCTTCTTGTAGTGTTTCCCCCAGGGGAAGGTACTGAAAAGAATGTTGAGGGCAGGGAGGGAATGAGGTCAGAATATCCATTTCCTCAGCTGTTTCTTTGCTGGACTGTGGGTACATCTGGGGGGGAGGGGTCCAGCATCAGTCCAGGGGCTCCTTCTGTATCTACAGCTCTCTCTCTCTGGGTTCAGATGGCCACTTGCTCCCTTGTCCCTTGGGGCCTAGTCATGGTAGTGATTCCCCCATGAGCAGACCCAAGGTTGGTCACGTCACCATCCTCTGTTGGGTACTCCAGCCCTGTCCACACCTCTGTGAACCATTCATTCATGAAACTCCATTCAATGACATCTTTTGAGTATGCCATGTATTTCCCACTGGTTTCTCAACTGTTACAGGGCTCCCTCCTCCTGTCTCTCTGCTCCCCATCAACCCTGTTCTCTTGAAGCAGCCAATTCTATAGATTTCCTATATTAGCATTACGAATATAAAGGAATATATATATTCCTCTCACCCTTATTTATTTAAATTGTAGCATATGATATAGCCAGTTCCGCACCGTGTGTGTGTGTGTGTGTGTGTGTGTAAAACAATATATTCTAGAAATCGCTCAATGGCCGTATATAGAGATCACCCTTACTCCTTTTTAATGGCTGCATTACGTTCCATTTTATGGGTTTACAATCATTGGTTAGCCAGTTGCCTATCAAGAGACATTTAGGTTATTTCCAGCTATTTGCTATTACAAACGTGGCTATAAGGAATAACCTTGTGTGGGGGTTGTTCCTCCTTCTTTTATATATAAGGAAAATGAAACAGAAAGAGATTAAGTCAATTGTCTGAGGTTAGTTCCAGGCAGAGTCCCTGAAATCATAGTCACCAGTTAGCAAGATGAGAGTACAGTCACCCCCACCACGGGACCTGCATTCTGCTGTCTCCCCACCCCCCACACAGTTTACTATACATTCCAATTCTCCTTACATTTCTACACTTACGCTTTCATTCCCAAGATAGTGGTTACAACAATGCCAGGGCATGTTTCCTGCTTCATTATGAATTGGCCATGTGACGTTGGACAAGTCATGCAGCCTCCCAGGGTTTCAGTGTTCTCACCAATAAAATGTTTCTTACTTCATGATGTCAGGGAAGGCATTCATCTTGGAGTAGCACCTGGCCCATAGAAAGAGCTGTAATAAGCACTGGCTCTGATTAGTGGTGTTATTATCATTCCTTTGAGTAGAGGCTATGCTTCCACAAGAGAGTTCAACATGAGAGAGCTAGCTCATTGTGTTTCATCAATAGTTAACCTTTTAAACTGAGATTATGTGAGATGATCAGATGACTTTTTTTAAAACATGTGATTCCACGCCCAGCATGGAATCCAATTCACGGCTTGAACTTTCAACCCCAGGATCAAGACCAGAGCTAAAACCAAGGGTTGGTTGCTTAGCTGACTGAGCCACCGAGGTGCCCCCGATTGCTTCTTAAGAGCAGGTGTGGATGAGGATAAGCAAAATATTAGGGAACTGGGGTTGTAAAAGAGGAAAGAGATTCTAAAGATAACTTTGCCCACTTTGCAATTTCATTTTGATTTTCTGTGTGCTTGGAACAGTGAGCCCCACAAATCTATCTGCTGTAGGACAACCTTCCTGAGTGTCTTACAGGTTCTAAACTAGACTCACTGCTCACAAGCCCTCCACCATCTGCCACTTCAGACAAACAAACCAAACTAATCCTCCTGTCACCATCCCATAGCACATCTGGGTGGGTCAATTTAAAAAAAAATTTTTAAATCATCCTTGACTGCTGTTTTTCACATCTTTCATGGCAAATTTGTTCTCAAGCCCTGTAAATGTACTCCTCCTAATAGTTTTTAATGTCACTCACACCCCTTTCTCTCTCCTCTGAGACACTTGTTATTTCTACAGACCACTCACCCTAACCTTAACCTAGTCCTATTTCTTCATTTATGAAATTTATAATTGGGAGAGAGAGAGTCAGAGGTTGAACATATACAATCACACAGATAATTGGTTCAGGAAAACAGGGATGTGGCTTTCTAGCCTCCCCATGAAAGGCAGAGTATAAACCCAGGCTTTGGGTCTTGGAGCTCAGGGCTTTCTAGCCTCAGGGATCAGTTGTCACCCTTGCTTTGGAAAGTCTCTGGGATGATAAGAACTGGAGTTGGCAGGCAAAGAGGAAAAGAGGTGGCCTGATGTTCAGGAAAAGGGAGAAGGTATGAGATTGGCAGGGATAGGGAATTGGAGAGAGGGAACTTGTGGCAGGTTCTGTGAGAGTAGGGGATCTGCTTGCACTTTTGCACAGTGATCCAATAGGATGAGACTTCTGGTGGGGGAGCAAGGAGGGATGCCTGTGATGACCTGCCCTGAGCACCTGGACCCCAAGAGCAATGGCAAGAATCCCTGGTGGCAGACATGTGAGCAAAAGACGACCTTTGCAGGAACATATCTGCAGCCTGCGAGGGTAGTAGAGACCAACAGATGCTCAAGGGCCAGTCAGCAATGGGTCACAGTAGCTAAGAGACCAAAGTCTAGGCACCGTCCTTTTTCATGGCCCCGGGTAAACCCGAAGGTCCAAGATGACCTATTTTGGGGTTGGGGTAGTAACTGCAGCTTCCTCCATATAAGACTATGGAGTGTTGACTTCATGTCATGAGCCTGATTCCATGAGCCATTTCTAGAAGGCCAGAGAGGCTAAATAATTTCTGTTCTTTTCTTTTTTTAAAAGGAAATAAGCCAAAAAGGAAGTACATATTTTTAAAGTCACAAATGAGTTGTGTTACCATGAACATGCCCTGAGTCCCCTATAGGTCTCAGTTTCCTTATTTGTAAAATGTAGGGGGTGATGGTGAACTTCCACGCTACTGCCATCCCAGGGTTTTATGCGGCCTCATGCAAGAACAGCATTGTTAATATGACAACTTGAGGGCTTCTGGTTTTGCTTGAGTCATGTTGGTTATGCTCCCAGCTGAGAAAATGAAAGCTGATGGGGCCTATGCACGTCATGCAACAAAGTTTTTATCATCCACACTCCTTTCTTGAAACTCTTTCTGGAGATGAATTGCACTTAGCAGTAAAGCCGAGGCAAGAGGTTGCGCTGTCAGAAACACATGACCTGTTTCTGTTTGAGGCTGATCATGTGAAGCTGACACCCAGGTGACTTTTCTCATGAAGTTGGTGGCTGGGGAGGGACAGGACGGGAGACTCCCTCAACCTAAGAGAATCTTTGTGCTAAATGAACGAGAAAACCGACCTTCCTGCCCCTAGTAGCCTGCATAGAGTGTTAGTGCCCATTATGCTCCTCTGGACAGGGAGCGAACGAGGCTTCATGGGCAAACAGGTGGCTTCTCCTATGGACCTCAAGGAAAGGAGTAGTTCAAGGATGCAGCTTTCTGGAACTTCATATTCAGTCATGCAAGTGGACACATTGAGGGACAGAGGTAGATAGAAGGAATCAATGTAATTTTGCAGTAGGGGAAATGCATTGAGATGAGACACTTGAGTATTGTGGTTGCTCACTGACTGGTCCTGTCAAGGCTGTGTCACTTACCAACTCTGCGACTTTGGGCCAATCACTCTCTGTTCCCCATATGTGAAATAGGGAAATGATGGTGTCCAGCTCGTGGGAAAGTTATGAGGGTTTAATTATGAATCTTAAATGAGTTAGTACTTGTAAAGCACAAAGAACAGGGTCTGACATGGGGAAGGGAAGGACTTGGTGACTGTCGTGGCTGTGATGCCAAGCCACACATACTGACTCAAACATTTTTGGTGCTTCAATCAAAGTTGGAAGTTTGAAACTTCAGGACTCGGCCTCAAGGCAATGCCAGTATTATAGAATAAGAAATGTAGCTGTCTACTGTGAGGTATCCAAAGGAGTTAGATCACTTCCAATTTCTTCTGAGAACCAGGTAAAGGAGCCAAGACAGAAGAGCTAAGGAAGAAGGAATGTTGTGGACACTGAGAAGAGATGTTTTAGAAGTAATAAAATAGCCAGAGTCAATCTTCTTTGAAAAAGATACACGTGAATTGCCTGATAAATCATGTGTGGGGTTTCTCTAACTTTCCTAAATGGATTTTTCTTTTTGTGTGTGGGCCAACCATAAGAGATATCTCAGTATCTGAGAAGGTGCTTTCAGCTTTCCCCCAAAATGTAGACAGCAAACCAGTGTGTCCAAACCTTTCCAATCTGTTTTATTTTTTTTTAAGGATTTTATTTACTTATTCATGAGAATACACAGAGAGGAGAGAGAGAGAGGCAGAGACACAGGCAGAGGGAGAAGTAGGCTCCATGCAGGGAGCCTAACATGGGACTCGATCCCCAGTCTCCAGGATCAGGCCCTGGGCTGAAGGCGGCACTAAACCGCTGAGCCACCGGGCTGCCCTCCAATCTGTTTTAAAACAGAAAGTCATGGGGATGCCTGGGTGGCTCAGCAGTTGGGTGTCTGCCTTCAGCTCAGAGTATGATCCTGGAGTCCTGGGATCGAGTCCCACATCATGCTCCTTGTGTGGAGCCTGCTTCTCCCTCTGCCTGTGTCTCTGTCTCTCTGTCTGTCTGTCATGAATAAATAAATAAAATCTTTAAAAAAAAAAAAAACAGGGCAGCCCCGGAATAACACAGGAAATAAATGTCTGAAGTCAGCATTTTGTATTGCCTTAAAAAGAGGAACTTTGTATTTACTCAATTCTTGCCTCAAGAATAGCCCGTAGGTTCTTGGTCAGATCTTAGTGCTAACGTTATGATGGTAACATATCAAAAGAGCTTATCTCTATTCTTTTTGATGATGACTACACATCATCTGATCACAAAGTTCATCCTAGTCAGATAACAAGAACAGAAAGTCCCTTAGATGAAAAGATGTGGCCCAGAGAGCTGTCACGCTCTTTCTGATTGTTTGCCACACTAGCTGGAGGCAAGGAAATGTGGGATTAAATTCTGGTTAGAGATAAATGGGGATTTAGAGAATTTACCCTTCTTTCCTTTCTCTCTCTCTCTCTGTGTGTGTGTGTGTGTGTGTGTGTGTGTGTGTGTGTGTTGAATTTAGGTTATGTTTTGAGTAACATTTTATCCTGAAGTCACAAGATAATACACAGTATTCCAGATTCTCAGTTCCCCTTACTACAGAACCATGCTTGTATCTTCAGAAACTGGCCTTAATGAGAAGTAGACGATGTAGGAAGGCAAAGTCCAGGGTGGGTTTCTGCAAGGTATCAGCATGTTTCTTAGAGGAATCTCTTTCACAATTCCAAAATGAAGTTCTGGTCGTGTTGGCTGAGAATTATTAGAACTTTGCACTTTCTTATTTTATCATCAATGGCAGCTGTAAACTCCCTGCAAGTCCAGCGCCTACTCATTTCGGGAAGCATCACATGATCCCAGGAAGATAAGAGGTGTCTATGTCTGAGTCCCCACTTCGGGAAGCTCACAGCCTTATCAGGTGGAAACAACTGAGGAGCTCTCGCAAAGCAGATCAAAAAAGACCCGATGAAAAGCCTGCATGGAGGTGCTCCTTCATCTGGGCTGTGTCTTTCTCAACAAAGCCCAGGCCCCCAACAGTCAGAGGAGATTAACTTTCACAAGCGGGTACATTCTATTCTGTTTCTGACTTCAGCCCTTCTAGGTGAATTCATGGTTTTGTTATCACCTCTTTTTGTTCTCAGGATGTTTTTGCTGTGGAAACAGTTGCTTTCAATGGCCTCTAAAGCTTATGAGCAAATAAGATCTTTGGAGTCTCCCTCATCTTCCCCTAGATCTGAAAAGACATCACAAGTCAGGATTGGCTGTGGGCAGCCTCTTTCTTTGCTCATTCTGATGACTTTTTCTAAAGGTGCTGACTGCAGCCTTTACATCTCTTCTCACTAATACCTGTTATAATCCTTTTAGTAAAAATGGGGCTTTGAGGACCTTGCCTCCTTAGCATCACATTAGCAAATCTCATATCTCTTACTCACAGTTCAGCTGATTTACCATCAGAACTGAATGAAATTATTGTCTGTGCATTCCTCTCTGTAGCTTTTCATTTCTTTCTCTCATCATTCATTCATTCAACAGATATTTTACTGAATGCTGAACCATGACAGGCCCTGTGCTAGGAGGCAGAAGCCAAAAGATGAATGAGACCTCATGTCTGGTAGAAAAGACCATCAGCCCCTACGGCACCTTTGTATGATCTGGAAAAAGTCAGCCCTTCCTCCTGGTGGAGGCAGCTCTGTGCCAGGGCTCAGGATAACAAGTGGAGGACAGAATGGATTTTAGCCCCTTCTTGCCTTCTTGGCCAAGGATCCCTGTGTAGGGCATAACCTCAGCAACCCTCTGCTATGGACCAGGAAATGTAAACAGCATATTATGGTACAGAATGGTGAACACAGAGAAGAGAGGACCTGACTGCCTGGTAGGTTGGGGAGTTGGGGGAGGTTCCATGGGAGTGGTTCCATGGGAGCTGAGCCATGAAGAAGCTCATCCAGTGAAGGGGGTAAAGGGCAGAGGGAAGATGTACAAAGCCACACAGGTTTGAAGAGCCTGGCATATCTGGGGCTCTGAAGTCATTGATGATGTTCAGAGTGGCCAGCAAGTGCATGAGAGTCAGGGAGTCTTCACAACAATTGAGGCTGGAAGATACTTTTAGCAGTGATCTAAGCTAGGACCTAAACTTTAGGTCCTTGCTACTCAATGTCTGGATCTCCTCAGAGTAGCTTTGGCATCACCAGACAAATTATTAGACGTGTAGAATCCTGGGTCCCACCCAACCTGCTGGATCAGGACCCACATTTAATAAGTTCTTTGGGGGGGACACCTGGGCAGCTCAGTGGTTGAGCATCTGTCTTTGGCTCAGGTTGTGATCCCAGGGTCCTGGGACGAAGTCCTGCACTGGGCTCCCTGCAGGAGCTTGCTTCTCCCTCTGCCTGTGTCTCTGCCTCTTTCACTGCATCTTTCATGAATAAATAAAAATTAAAAATCTTTACAAGAAATAATAATAAGTTCTTTGGGGAGAAGGGTTTCAAGACAGCTGATCCTGAGCTCATCTCCTTTCTCTCCCAAAATGATCTGAAAATTAGATGAACTGCTCCCCACAACAAAGGATAAAAGGACAATGTCAAAATAGATGGATAGACTAGGATATGGTCTTGACAATAAAACACCAGCTCCAGTGTGGGGACATGCAATAGGGAGGAATCTCACCCATCTGGTGCTTCTCCTGGAGGAACAAGGGTTGGTGCCTTACATGAGGCCATCCAACTCTTGGGATCTGCACCAGACATATGAGCTCCCCCAAGACATCTGGCTTAGAAAATCAATGGGGACCCAAAGTTCTATAGAAAATTGAGAGTCTCCTTTTAAATAGCTTGTGTGGGGTCTCATTCACCCCAGGATCCCGTGCAAAAGCACCAACTTGAAAATCACCTATGCTGCACTTAAAGGATATTCATTTGCTGGTCTGGGGGGCACCTGCTGGAGGGGCAGCAAGAGTTGAGTCTCTCTCCTTCAAAGAGAGGTGCCAGTGGCCATCACTGTGCTCTCTCCAGCTGCCCTGCTGAACACAGGCAAAGGTGCACAGCTTCCTCCTGCTGTCTCACAGAGGTCCCAGCAATCCCCTGCTCCCTGGCTGGGGCCAGCAGAAGTCAAGGGTCATGACATTCTCTCACTCCCGACCTGGGGCCAACATGTGCCTGCCAGCAGGACGCTCTCTCAGAGCATCCCCGAAACCCACAGTGCATGCAGACGAGGCATTTGCCCACTCCCTTCTTCTGAAGCTGGCCCCACCTCATACACTCTCCAGCGGCCCTGCTAAAGCCAGCAGCTTCATGTGAGCCACCCAGCGGCCACCCCTGGTTCACCTGGCGCTGGTGGCCAAGGGGAGCAGTGATCCTGAGCTAAAACCATCAGAAAGACAGTTCTAGGCTGGCCAACACCCTCAGGGCACTGCACAGACTGCATACTGAAAGGCACCCACAGGCTTCATGTGAAAAAGGCTTATTTTCTTATCCTGGAGTTTCAGCCCGAGAGATAGGCTTCATGTTCTCCGTATATCTAGAGGCTGTGAAGGTGCTCCCAGAAAATGTATTAGGGGACACCATCCTTACACACCCTCTTGGACTTGCTGCAGCTCAGTACAACCTCACAGAAAGGAACTTATACATTCAACTGGTGCCCTGACTTTTTAAAGTGTTGCCCAGGGACACATCCAGATGTCCCAGTCTGGAGACGAACAGGGTTTAATGATGGTGGCCCCACAGGACTGTATAATCTGCATACTTCAAAAGCTTCCGCATGAGGGTCTGACTTCCAATCAGCCTGAAACTGGGTGTTAACTGAGATTCCTCTCCTTGGAACACTGATAGGTCTTGGAACACCCTTAACAATAGGGACTTGTTAAGAATAAATTAGGCCCTTCAGATAATCACAAAGGTTCAAGAGACAACCGAGAATTAGGGCAAGGGTGAATAAGAAGTTCCATCACCTCCGCCAGGCTCTTCCTTCAATATTTCTTAAAAGAGTTCTCTGTTTCACCTAATCCATAGAAACATAGAGCACTATGCAAAATGAAGAAACAGAGGAGTCTGTTGTAAATGAGGGAGTGAGACAAAACCTCAGAAAGACCTTAATGAAATGGACCTGAGTAGTCTATCTAATAAAGATTCCCAGTCATAGGGACACCTGGGTGGTTCTGTGGTTGAGCACCTACCTTCGGCTCAGGTCCTGATCCCGAGGTCCTGGGATCGAGTCCTGCATCGGGCTCCCCATGGGGAGCCTGCTTCTCCCTCTGCCTGTGTCTCTGCCTCTCTCTGTGTGTGTCTCTCATTAATAAGTAAATAAAATCTTAAGGAAAAAAAAAGATCCCCAGTCATAGTCACAAAGGTGTTCTCTGAACTCAGGACAAGAATGGATGACCAGAGTGAGAACTTCCATAAGGAGACAGGAAAATATAAGAAAGCCACAAGAAGAAGTCGCTGAGGTGAAGAACACAATAACTGAAGTGAAAAATACTGTAGAAGGGTTGGACAGCAGACTAGATGAAATGAAAGAACAGACCAGTGAGTGGAATGACAAAGCATTGAAACCCACTCAGAGTAGCAAAAAGCAAAAAGAATTTTAAAAAATGCAAAAAGCCTGAGAGACCTAGAGGAGACGTGAGAGGGGGAGGAGGAGCAAGTAAGGGCCCATCTTTGATGAAGAGATCACAAGTGTCAATGGAGAGGACATTCACAGACAGAAAATTAATAAGGAGGGATCCCTGGGTGGCGCAGTGGTTTAGCGCCTGCCTTTGGCCCAGGGCGCGATCCTGGAGACCTGGGATCGAATCCCACGTCGGGCTCCCGGTGCATGGAGCCTGCTTCTCCCTCTGCCTATGTCTCTGCCTCTCTCTCTCTCTCTCTCTGTGACTATCATAAATAAATAAAATTTTTTTAAAAATTAAAAAAAAGAAAATTAATAAGGAAATGTCAGCCTTAAACATTGCATTAGACCAGATGGAATATATATATATATGTGTATATATATATATATATATATATATATATACACACACACATATATATATATATATAGAACATTCCATCCCAAGCAGCAAAATTCACATTCTCAAATATGTATGGAATGATCCCCGGGATGGATCACCTGTTTGGCAAAACAGAACAAGTCTCAACGAATTCAAGAGGACTGAAATCTTATCGAACATCTTTTCTAGCCACAATGGCATGAAACCAGAAATCAGTTACAGAAGGGGACACTGGGAAACCCACAAATGCATGGAGCAACCAGTGGGTCATCAAAGAAATTAGGAGGAGAGATTTTTAAAAATACCCAGAGATAAATGAAGACAGAAAAATGACACAGTAAAATCAACAAGATGACAGCCAAAGAGTTTCTAGGAGGGAAGTTCATGGCAATACCTGCCTGCCTCAAGAAACAAGAAAAATCTCAAAGAAACAATCTAACTTCACCCTTACAGGAATTAGAGAAAGAACAAATGAAACCCAAAGTTAGCAGAAAAAGGGAAATAATGACGATCAGAGTGGAGAGCAATGAAACAGAGAATGAAAATACAGTATGATCAGCGAAACCAGGAGCTGGTTCTTGAGAAAGACAAGCAAAATGGACCAAAGCCTTTAGCCAGAGTCGCTGGGAACAGGAGAGAGGGCTCCCGTGAAGTATAGAATTAGGACACAGGGGAAGCTCTGGGAAGGGATCTCCTGAGAGACCTGAAAGAGTGGAGAGAGCTCTGCAGTTACGGGAATGTGAAGAGACCAGTGCCTGACAGCCAGTGGGTGCTCAACATCTGCTTCTGATGGTTGAACGGTGGCATGAATGAATGAGCAAAGGGAAAAAAGCAGAAGAGGTGAGGGGGATGGGGCATAGAAAGCACTCACCTTACTTCCCTATGCTAGACTCTTCTACGTGGCTCATGGGAACCTAACAAACATGAAGCTGGAAGGCTCTGGGGTTTCTGGTCTATGCTCTGTCCTCTGTGGGCTGCCCTGATTTTTTTTTTCTTCAAGACGAATCCTATAGGAGGAAAAAAAAAATTCAAGCACAAGTGGGATTTCAGCACCTGTAGGAGGTTATTATTACAAATGGCCGAGGGGCCAGCTCTGGTTTTTTGAGTGTTTTGGCCACTGGTGTGGGAATGGGATGTACGGGGAACCAGAGACCAATTTCCCTCAAAAGAAGAATGAGTGAAGAATAAGCTGGAGGTACAAAGAAGGGACCTTTGGGGAGAGGAAGCAAAAGAGAAGTAACACTCTTCCCCCAAACTGTTTCTGGGAATCCAGCATAGAAATCCCTCAAGGTCATCACAATATCATTACTCAGTGATGGAAAAATCACATTACTGTAAAGCAGAGTCAAGAAAAAGGTAGAGTGGGTGGCAGGTGGTGGTATTTGGTTTGGCTTTTAAATTTAATTGTATGATACGACTGCAGAGAAGCTGATTCGACGGCTTACCATGAGCTGGTAGCTCCGCTTGCGTGATGTCTCTCCCTCCTTCCCACAGGTAGCTGGTTCCTCTAAAGCCATGGGTGAAGATGTCCAAGGGGAAGGCAGGGGAAGAAACATGCAAATATCAAGGCCCTGCCCTAGAGCCTCCAGAGGCAGCTCTAATTTTCAAGATATAAAGTAACAGTTGTCCTCAGTTATACAGCAACCATTGGGAAGAAAACATGATCTCCATCTCTTCATCTCTCTAGCTTCCTTCAAGTTTCCTTCAGGATGTCTGCGGTAATGGAAGATTTCTCGCAGCAGGCCTGTGGGTCACTTGAATTAAAACAGGACAAAAAAAAGACAAAAAGAGTAAGAAAGTAATCTGCAAGGAACTGACAGGTGGAGATCATCTGGAGGGTCAAGCAGTTGGATTTACCCTAGAAGTAATGGCTATTGTAATTCTGAGGTGGTGTCTGTGTTTCTCCAAGTCTGGTCTGTGCCTTTCTGTTGAGCTGCAGAGGGTCACGGGTCTGCACAGGCTATGCGGCCTGTTCTTCCTGAGAGGGATGGCCGGGAATGATCAAACCATAGAACATAGATATGCCTTTATACATAAGGATGATTTTGCTCAGGAGGCAGGATGGGGTTTTTAAGCTTCAACTGACATGTAAAACTTTACGTGTAAAACCTGTATTTGAAATCTTCCAGGCAACTGCTTGATTTCCTGGGATGGACAGATAATGGTCCCTTCACGCCTCTCCTCCAGGGAAGGTGGGTGGGTTTTGACTTTGCCCATGATCTGCCTGAAACTGCCCCCTCGCACTTCTTTTTCCCTTGTGGCCATTGGCAGACTGGAGAGGAAGTGTCTGAACCTGAGCCCCTGCAGCTCGGTTCAGTTACAACCGGATCTGAGTCCACCTGCAAGACAAGCACTTCTGTGTGCCTGGAAATCCTGAGCCTTTCTGCCAACACATCTCACTTTTTTTTTTTTTTTTCAGTATTTCTTAAAGGTTTTATTTATTTATTCATGAGAGACACAGAGAGAGGCAGAGACATAGGCAGAGGGAGAAGCAGGCTCCCTCCAGAACTTGATCCCGGAACCCTGGGATCACATCTTGAGCTGAAGGCAGATGCTCAACTGCTGAGTCACCCAGGTGTCCCTCACTTCTTAATTAGGTCTTGCCCAGACTAGCCCTAAAATACATTTTCCTTTGTGGTTTGTGTAAAAAATGTGGAATTGGAGAAAAGGTATTTGGGCCCCAGGACTCTTCCCTACTTACCAGTTATGTTTCTTTGGACCTGGGACTCTCAGCTTCCATTTCTCGTCGGAAGAAGATAATTTTATCTATCTTGCCGAATTGTTCTAAGGGGTTAAATGAAATAATTGAGACAGAGCAGCCTACACAGTGTTTAGCACAGCACACTTCCTCCTGTAGGCACAAGACAATATAGGTGGAAGGAGTTTGGATGGGAGAGAGGGAAGGAAAGAGAGAGCTAACAGGAAGTAGCTTTGGAATGACAGTTCCCAGTCTATTCAAGGCAGCTGACTCAGGACATTTGCATCCCAGCATGTGAAATGACTTGCATTTTTAATATTTTTTTGAGTTAATGGAGAGTCAGTTGCTCTGGCTTGAGATCTGGGAATGTGTCCAGTGGCCTGGTGTCACGGGAGTGTGCCCAGTTACTTGGTGGGGCTCATTCAAGCCACCCACAAGGACGAATGTGTCACAGAGATATTCAGCCTTCAAAGGGTCCCATTTGTACCTGTTGCCCAAATAACTCTGAGCTTTATCCCGTCACGTGATTGCATGAAGTCTCTGGCTTCTCCTCCCCAAGGATTTCTGGGAATTCCCACAGAATGCTTACTTCAGCCAACCATCTGGGGACCCAAGAGTGGTGGCATGTCTTGTAATTACCCCATAACAGAGAACAGACTGTGCCATTTAACACAATTTTACTGAAGAAGATGTGAGAATAATAGGAAGAAATAATAAGGTAGCAAAGAGAAATACCCAACTGGGCCCTCCCAAACTTCTACCCTTACCGCATAGGAAACATATTTCCCCCTTAGTCCCCATCGTGCCACCAGGTGGAAATGATCAATCTTCACACAGACAAGCATCCATTGATCATGCCTCCCTTCCTACACCCCGAGGAAATCCAGTCTCAGGGTTGCAGTTCTACCCCAGTAAATACAACCTTTTCACGTAGTCAGGGCCTTGTGTGGATGCAGTGGGTGACCAGTCAATATTTGTTGAATGAATGAATGAATGGTCTCAACCTTCCCTTTCTAGTTAGGATCTTGATTTTACATTTATGTGATTAAACTAATATTAAGTTGTGTTTTTGTCCCCCCTCCTCCGAAACAATCAGTCTCAAAGGTAAATTTAAAATGTTTTTTTCTGGGGGAAAAGAAAAATCTGGCAACTTGGAAATAGCACCTTCTTGCCACCTCCACACCCCAATTTCCTATTTCCAGCAATTAAGATTTAATGAAATATTTGGCCCCAGTTTCAGCTGATATACCTCATTACATAGGATGATTTTCTGTTACAAGCATATTTCCTGAAAATCCCAGGATTTGAACTCCTGCAAGAATGGGCTGGCTGAGCAGACTCTGTTGTCCCACGGTATCGGGTTTGAGATAAATGATCGAACCAGCGGTTAACCGTTCACTAAGCTTTGGCTCATTGACTACATACTAACTGGGGTGGGTACGTGAGTATGTTATCCTTACTCCTCTCAATAATGCTTCCAGGTAAGATTGTTTATTTTTACCTTTTGAGGAAACAGACTCAGAGAGGGATCTGCCCGTAGGTATGTAGTTGATCAGTGGCAGAGCCGGCTTCAACTCAGGCCTGTATCTAGAGGTCCCAAGTCAGGTTGGAAAAGGTCATGTAAACCCAACTAGGAAACTTTATGAAGTCACTCCCCATTTTCCTCTCTCCCCATAATATTCTGCTACGCAACCCCCACAGTTGTGTATCTCTCCAGAAGTTAGCTGTTGTTACTGATGGAGAGAGTTTAATCATCCTCCAGTGTTTTGGGGTAAAAAGTCTGCATTGATAGCATGCGATGGCTCTCATCTGCCTTCCTCTGTCTGAGGCTCCAAAAGAAAGTCCTGAGGGATTCTATTCTTCAGCCTGACCAGTATCACCCAGGGCTCCTTACTTAATTCTCTAAAGGACTTCCTGAAAACATGAAACCCAACAGGAAAATTCATGGCCCCAGCTCTGGACTGAGAAGTTCTGTTGGACATCCCTCCAGTCCTTATGGGATCACTGTTCCCTCCCTGGGCATCATGCCCTCCATTGACCAAAGTGATTTCTAGTGTCCCCCCATCTCTCATCAGTGATTGAAGGGCTGGTGTCATCACCAGGGTAAAGGCCCAACAGAGATTACCCAACCACACATACCCTAGCTACTTTCCCCATTTTAGTCATCTTGTGACATCTTTTCTTTTTTATATAGGATATAACTATGTAAAAGGTTAGGGAGATGGCGTCTATTAACTGTGAGTCCCTTGAGGATGAGAATGATATTTTACTATCTCCGTATCCCTCGAGGCTCATATAGTCCTTAGGCACTAGATGGGTGGTAAATAAATGAAAAAGGGTAACAGTGTGGTTTCCCCATGACTGTATCTTCCAAGGAAAGCCCTGGATCCTACCTCCCTAAAAATGGCCCTTCCTCCTAAGCCTTGGTATGTTGCCCTGGTTGAGTTCATTAATACCTGCTAAGGAGTTTCTTAAAGCCTAAAAAGGTTTTGAGACCTAAAGGCAATGATCTCTAAAGGTGAGAGGCAGGAAGATGGAGAAATGCAAGTGGTGTTTGTGTAGGGGGAAGGGTAGGGACTTCCCAGCATCCTCTTAACACACCCAGATGCAACCACTTACTTTGCCTACGGTTTACTGATCCTATCTGGATGCAGTTCTCTGAGGCAGCATGACTGCTAGTTATTGCTTTAAAACCAAGCCCAGAATTTCACATTAGTTCTCCTTCAATCCTGACATTATCTTCCAGGTAAAAGACAGATATTTACGACCCTTTACAAAGTTCCTAATTTGTGTCATTAACCTCACTCTGTTCTTAGATAGAAGGAATGTCAAAACGGATGTTTGAGTTTAAAAACAGAGTCTAGAGGGAAAAGTAATAATATTGAGAAAAGAATATGGCAAGTTGACATAGTTCTCAAGGAACCATACCACTGAGGTGCGGAAACTGGGCTCATTTGGTGATATATTGATTAGAATATCTTGGTAGAAGAAAGTTCATTTGAAGATAAGATCATGAGAGTCATGCTGCTGATGAAAGATCCTTGTCTGCAGTATCACTGTGAAACCTAAGAGAAGCTTCACTTTAGAACCAATGGTCAGAAAAGGGAAGAGCTGGAATTGAGTGACTAGTTTGAATAGTTGCAGTATCTCAGGATAAAAACGAGACCTCATAAGTTTACCTTCTAAGGGAAGAATACCTTCAGAGCACCCTGGAAAGTGGCAGTTCCAGGATGAGTGACTATTTCCAAGAACCAGGAGATGAATCTTTGGGACAAGGCTCTAGTTGTTGGTGAGTTCTTGCCAGTTCTGGGTTACCCTCTACTTCAACGTAACTTGCACCCAGTGAACTTGGCTTTCACGTCTTCCCTTAATAATTCTTCTCCAGGAGAAATACACTCAACTCCTTTAAGGATTCGTAATCTATGGTAGCTTCCAGCCCCATCATCATTTTGGGTGCCTCACCACAGGCCTATTCCCATTTATCAATGTCCCAATGAAGTAGGGCCTAGAATAGAACAAAATACCCTCGGTGAAGGCTGCTCTAGACATAGATGTTACAGCAAAACTATTTGTTCCCAGTTCTAGACAATATCCTGCTATCAGATGTGCTGAAGTTCTCAGCTGTTTAGCAGCTGGATTTCAATTCAATCTGCATTTGTAGTTATGGCACATTTGTCATTCATGTGTATGATGTCCCTCGTTATTTTAAGTCTCCAGAACTTTTGCATATTCATTGCTAACAAACCAAGCTTCTTCCGTCTTTGGCGCCCACACACCTAAAAGCAAAGACTATATACTCTATCTCCTTGGTCTCAACTTAGTCAATCTGGATTTTAAATTAGAAAACTCTTACTTACCTGACTATTGTCTCTGCTTTGTTAGTCTTCAGATAGTACAGACTCATCTTCTATGTCCTTATGCAGGTTGCTGAGAGGACAGAGGTAAACAGAAAAAAAAAAACCAATTTTTTAAAATAGCTGGTTGGTTAGTCTGACCTCTTCTTTCAACCATATTAGCCTAGGTACATGCATAAAGTGCAACTCTTTGTATGTGCTGTGATAAAAATGAAGATATTCTCTGTTTATGGCATTTCCTTGAATTACCCAACTGGTAACTCTACTTAAAAAGAAATGGGTACGTTGGGCATGTTACTTGACTTCTCTAAACCTGACTGGCCTTATTGGTAAGATGAGAATATTTGCACTGTTTGCTTTACCAATGGGCAGCAAGGCTCAACTAGATATTTGAAAATGCTTTGCAGGGCAGCCTGGGTGGCTCAGCGGTTTAGGGCTGCCTTCAGCCCAGTGGGTGACCCTGGAGACAGGCTCCCTGCATGGAGCCTGCTTCTCCCTCTGCCTTGTGCCTCTGCCTCTCTTTCTCTGTGTGTGTGTGTCTCTCATGAATAAATAAATAAAATCTTAAAGAAAGAAAGAAAATGCTTTGCAGATTTTAACGTGCCCCAGAAATAAAAATGGTGATGATGTTACTACTGTGGAGTGCCATTGGTTCAGGCTCTGTTTACTTCTCGAACCTGTTTGCAATACCAGAGAGCCATCCATTCCTGACAAAACACTAGGACTGGATTTCTGATTTGTCCTTGCCTCCCTGTCAGACCAGCCTCCTCTGACGCCTGACTCGGATCCATACTCAGATTATGATTCACTTGTTTGCTTCCTTTGCCATTTGTAGTTTCCGACCTGGCTGCACATCAGGGCTTGTTGCATGAGGCCCAATTCCCACGTGACGATCTCAGCTCTGGACAGACTCCTCAACTGAGAGCCTAGGTGCTAACACCCAGGGGCACTGTGTTTGTGACAGGAATGACCCAATGACTGAACGAAAGATAAAAGGAACCTGCCTTCAGACCCACGTCTGCACCTTTGCCTATCTTGTTGGTCTCTTGTGGACAGACAGACAGACAGACAGATAAATACACAGACAAGGGAATAGACAGACAGATGACTAGTCAGACAGGCAGATGGGCCAACGGATAGGCAGATTAAATGAAATGCCATATACAAAAGGAAGTTCTACATGTTCTCATACTTTTTGCCCTCATTTAGGGCTGGTTTTCAGCAGATACTAGTATCGTTTGTAGTGGATAGAACTTTCTAGGTAGAAAATAGTCACTGTCGCAAGCACCCTGAGTGACCTCCTCCCCACCATCCTGGCCATCTTCTGAGACTTGCTGCTTCTCTAGGATCTGCAGATATCCCCCTGGCCACCACTTAACAACCAGCTTCCAGGATGCTTCTCCAGCCTTTGGAGCAGCACCACTGCTGGGCAGGCTGGCGAAGTTTCTGAGTATCAGCCCTGCCACGTTACTGCTCTACTCCCTACCCATCACTGAAAATCTTCCAGGCCCAGCACATTTCTCCCTTTTCTGGGGTGCCTCTCCCTCCCATGGGGAGCCCTCACCCACCCAAATTCCTTTGAATCTTATGGTCTGTTTCCTCTCATCAGACAATTCTTTGTGGCCTTGCTTAAAAAAAAAAAAGATTTTATTTATTTATTCATAGAAACAGAGAGAGAGGCAGAGACACAGGCAGAGGGAGAAGCAGGCTCCACACAGGGAGCCCAACATGGGACTTGATCCTGGGTCTCCAGGATCACACCCCAGGCTGCAGGTGGCGCCAAACCGCTGTGCCACCGGGGCTGCCCTGTGGCCTTGCTTTTTATACAGTTTCTCCTGTGTTGATGTCTCCAGCTCCCTGACAATCCCTTCAGGTGCAGGATATCCAATAGGACTTTGTGCCCCTCCCATCTCACACGGTGCTGGCTGGGGGTCCCAAGGCCCAGCACAGAATCTGATGGGTTCCTGAGACTGGACCAGCTGGCCTTCCCCCAGATGGCCCTGAGAGGAGAGTGTGTTTTGGGGGAGTCCAATGAGCACCCCATCTCATCTATGAATGCTCAGAAAAGCAGAGCCTTGGCCAAACCCAGGCTTGAACTTTTCATTTTGCCCTTCAGGGGGATCCGGCTGGAGACTCTGTCAGATTGGCATTTCCCCGAACAGCTTCCAAATGTCACATTCCAGCACCTAGCACTCACTGTTCTTTCCTTCTCTTCATTTTTAGACAAGAACTCAAAAAATGTGCGTGTTCTGGAAAGGCCCCTCTCATTCCCCACACATGAATGGCCTGCCCTTGGGAGGGTGGTTTCTGAGGCCAACTCCCCAGGGCACCTCATGGAGCAGACGGGAGCAGCTTATCTATCACATGTGTGTCACATGCACTGTCACAGCCTGGTCATGCACTGTGTGCAAAGGCTGATGCTGCACCTGATTAAGCAGGCAAGATGCCAGCAACCCTAGCGCCTCTTCACACTTTCATTTAGTAAACTTTCCTTTTATTTTCTTTTTAGAGTCTCTTAAAAACATGGGGGAAAGTTTGCCCCCAACATAAGGGAAAAAACATGGGCTGTGTGTCTAACATTTTTTGCCCAAAATACTGTTATATTTGACACTTGTGTGACCTTTTGACTTTTAAGACAGACACTGAAACTTTCAAAATATTTTTTAAAAATCTTTTTAATTTAAATTAAATCACTTCATTTAAAACATTGAGTGTATTTTTTTTTTCAGATTAAAAATGTAAAATGTGTGGGACCTCCCTGGGTGGCTCAGCGGTTGAGCGTCTGCCTTTGGCTCAGGGAGTGATCCTGGGGTCCTGGGCTCGAGTCTTGCATTGGGCTCCTCTCAGGGAGCCTGTTTCTCCCTCTGTCTATGTCTCTGCCTCTCTCTGTGTGTCTCTCATGAATAAATAAAATCTGTTAAAAAATGTCAAATGTGTTTTTAAAAACCTTTCGAACACAGGAATAATATAAAGAAAATAAAAATTGACCAGAATCTTACCACATTGACAGAGACGGATACTGTTATTAGCATTCTAATTTCATAGTTGAGACAGCAAAGGAGAGGAGGAAAAGAAAAAGGAAGGAATATGTGCTTTTAGATTTTCTTTCCCAAACATAGGACTTTGTGGAAGTAATACCCCCAGTTATTTCAACTTAAGTATAGCTGATATAGAGTATTTATCAGTTTCAGGTGTACAACATACTGATTGGACATATACATACATACATTATGAAATGATCCCCACAATAAGCCTAGTTACCATCGGCCACCATACAGAATTATTACAACATTATTGACAATATTCCCTATGGTATGAGTTATTTATTTTATAACGGGAAATTTATATCTCCTCCTCCCCTTCACCTATTTTGCCCATCTCCCCAGCCCTTCCCTCTGGCAACCACAAGTTCTCTGTATCTATGAGCCTCTTTCTCTTTTGTTCTGTTTATTCATTTGTTTTGTTCAGATTCCACCTATAAGTGAAATCACAGTATCCTCAAAATTTCTGAAAGAAATGACAGATATTCATATTCCTGATAACACACTGCCAGAAATACCATTGCTGTTTCTGAGTATCACAGTGTTTCAATGATCAATAAGCTTAAAGAGCTCTGGTTTCCATATCATATCATATCATTTTTGGTATACATATATAGTACTCACTGTTTTATATATATATATATATATATATATATATATATATATATATATATATAGCATATATATATATGAAATGCTTCCAGAATTGTGTGTCATCCAGGGCCATACTAATATTCTATCTTCCCATTTTAGTGCATGTGCTACGAATGTAAACACTTAAAATAATACTTTACAAAAGAGCTGTACATTACCAGAAAATTTTGTAAAATAGAGAAAAGGGAGGAGGTTACACACAACTCCACCACTTTAACAAATCTGTTAATATTTTAGTTGCTTCTTCCTAGCTTTTTGTTCCATTCTCACTTTTTTCTTATTTATTTATTTGGATTTGACATTGTAATAGAAAGGAAACTGTTATTATAAGATGACCACATCGTTGTTCCAGGCTAATTCTCTTTATCTCTCTCTCTCTCTCTCTCTCTCTGTCTCTCTCTCTCTCTCTCTTTTTGCCACTTTACTTAAGTGTCTAGGGCTTTTACAGCATATTTGATAAGGAGAAATGGCTTTTGTGTTAGTGAGCTTAGGATTGAATCCTCACTCTACTAACTGTGTAAACTGGGAAAATTACTAAGGAACTTTATCTGAACTTTCTCATCTGAACAATGAGGGTAGCACCCTTCCTACCCATCAGATTGTGTGAGCATGAAAAGAGATCACGTACATAAATTGAGTGACAGTGATGGGCTCAGAGTAATTATTTTTTTCACTTAAAATTATATCGTAACAATGATTTCATGTATATAGAGATTTCATATCTCTATATAATCTTTTTAACTGTCATTTTATGACTAGATAATAGTCAGCAATACAAATACAAATTACTATGACTAACTCACTTCCATTTTGTTTGACAGGTTATTTCCAGTTTGGAGCCATCCTGATAAGACTGTAATTAATACATTTTTTTTCAAATCAGGCACATTTTGCTTCAGTCTTTGGATTTCCTTTAGAAAATCCTTGGAATGTTATTTTTGAGTATGAGTATAAACCTTGACATGGTTCTTGCTGCATATCCAAGCATAATTTTTTTAGTTCATTTTTTTTAACTTGAATAACTGAGTTTAGAGTTTTTACCATGCTTTTTTCATTCAGGGTTACGGCAAAGCTTTTTTTTTTTCTTTTTTAAGATTGTATTTATTTATTCAGGAGAGACACAGAGAGTGAGGCAGAGACAAAGGCAGGAGAAGCAGGTTCCCTGCAGGGAGCCTGATGCAGAACTTGATCCCAGGACCCTGGGATCATGACCTGAGCCAAAGGCAGACGTTCAACTGCTGAGCCACCCAGGTGTCCCATGGCAAAGCCTTTTTGAGAAAATCACATATTTATATTTGCAACGAATGTCTCCATGTGTTTAGCTTTCTAGATCTTTTTGGATTATTTCAGATTTCCAGATGAGTACAAAGACTTAAACAAATGGTAGAGAGCCTGGATTCTGAGGTCATTGCTTAGACCCCCATGTCCACCCACAGCTTTGACTGTTCAGTTACATAAGCCATTGCATTTTGTTTGTTTGTTTTTTAATATAAAGCCTATTTGCATCAGGTTTTTTTTTCAATTGCAACCAAATGATGCAAGTGATACAACTTCTTCTAAAAATTATGCATATAAAATTTATTTTGTCCTATGCTCCTGGTCAAAGCAGTTCCAAATTGCTGTCTTCTTGCCCAATTAATCAATAAATATATATTAGATATATATTAGGCCCTTGTAATATGGTCAAATGCCACAAAGTTTAAGAAAGTTCCTTGTGCTACAATCTAACTGGAATCCATGGTCTCTGTACTTTCCTCTCCCACAGAATAGATCTCCATTTACCCAGATGAGTTTTGATGCAGGAATTGGTTGGTCACTTGCCTCCTGTTCTCAGTTCCAAGCCTATTTTCTTCCTCTATTCTGTTCTGTTGGTCTAGGGCTGGAATTCTGTGGACTGCATTTACCAGCTTTCCTTGCTGGCTGGCTTCCTGTAAAGTTCAATAGATGGGAAGCCTGGAGAGACAGGAATGTGGGAGGCAGATCATTCCTTCCTGTTTTGTTTCCGCATTTCTCACATCAGCAATCAATCCACAGCAGGAAGCTAGCTGCAGTCTGCAATTCTAAGAACTCTAAGGTATCTCTTTGGTATCTACTTTTTGCTCTTTCTGCTTTCTAATATCTTTATAACCAACTCCTAATATTAAATCTACTCCACTTTCCTCAATGGACACTGGGAGGAGTCCTAGGGCACAGACTCTTCAAAACAGAATTCTGGGGCTGATTTTCTTCGAACTCAGAGCCGAACTCCTTGCCAGTGGAAATGGGAACTGGTAATCTATAGCATGCAATGGCATTGTGATGCATCGCATTAGGATCTATTCCTCCTAGGTCTGAGTGCCAGCAGGATGCAGAGGTGTGGAGGTTCCCGAACTGCCAAAGATGGTCACAAGGAATGTAGGCTGAGATGGCTGCTTCTGACTGTGCTAGGGTGCTGGTGGGAGGGAAATAACGAGCACAGAGCATCCGGCTCAAATTGTCTTCAGAGCATTAGAGGGCTCCTAAGCCTTCCCTGAAAGTATTTCTTATTTCTTCTAAGTTACAGGACAGACATATTTTACAAATTAAACTCCAGTCAAACATTCACAGACTGGCCAAGTCTCACGTATGACAGTTGGGGCAGGAATTTGGAAGGAATAGGACTCCAACACTGGGAACAGGAACATTGGGGCAGACTTGGATGAAGCTGAAAATCTTGACCTCCCCTGACCCCTCAATATCCTTGAACTTCCCTTGGAAGAAGCCTCTCATTTCCTATTTGATGATATCAGCCTTCTTTTGCTTAAAGACCTGTGCTGAGCACAGATGAGGCAGGTGCCTTGCATGGGGATCCCTATTCTTTTTAAACCCCACTGCTCTCAGCTCTCATGGCCCTTGGGCTTTTATCTAGAGTCAGATCCCAGCATATTCCTGGGGGGAGAAGGGCATAGTCTTGCTCTGGAGGAAAAGGATTTACCCCCCAAAATCACAAGATTTTGTTAAATTGATCCTAGAAGAAACCTAACTAATAAATATCAAGATGGATTCTAAGGGTATCAGGCCAAAACAGAAGACAACATTGTGTTGGGGCCAAATTTAGGTAACCCTGATATAATACACTTTCCATAGATTTTTGGACTGCTACAGTAGATGGCTACAGCAACAGCCCCCAGGGAATAATGCAATTCTGTAGAGCAGGCCCTTGTGTAAGTCCCTCCCACATTGACTTTGGCCTAGCTACCTGACTTGCTTTGGCCAACAAATAATTAGCAAATGTGATGCAAACAGAAACCCAAAAACCACTTGTACCTCGGGGTTTGCCCTCTTTTGCTGTTTTTGGATCAGCTTCCAGACTGAAAAAAGCAGATAGACCTGCTGAAGATACATGGTGCAGCTAACAGCACCAACTCCAAGAATGTTGACTGAGGCCACCTAAGACCAGCAATCTTCAATCTGTCAACTGCCTGCAAATGCATGAGTGAGCCCAGCTGGTGCCATATAAAACAGAAATGAGTTGCTCCAGCTAAACCCAGCCTAAATTGCTGACATACAAAATCATAAAAGCATACATGATAAACCTAAGCTGTGAAAGCCTTAAGTTTTGTTATACAGCAAAAGCAAGCTGAAACAAATGTATCAGCTTGAGCAGCTGGGAGTGGTCTGTTTACTTAGTTGTTTGGCTGAAACCTATGCTCAACGGTGACATTGAGTTGATAGGATTTCCATGGAATAATAAACAGGAAGGCTCCTGCAGGCTTTAGGAGTTAGAAATAATGAAGTAATTCATCATGTATGAACTGTGCATATTTCTTCACCTTGAAAGGGCCCAAGGAACATTCCCTTCATGAGAGCATTGAGAAACGCATTAGTGAGGGAGCCCCAGCCACCTTGAACACTTCCAGGTAGCTGCTTTCTACAGGCCAAGGATGATAGGAGGAAAGTCTGTCCCTGAGATGGGCTTCCTGAATTCAGTAGAGAGGATAAGATCCCAGAATAGGCATCAGAATTCTTTACTTTTAGGAAATCTTTAGTAGTGGTTGGCCCTAAGAATGAAATAGACAGCCAGCCTACCAAAGCATTACTTGATCTATAGAATAGAAATCTGACTTGACTTTTTCACAACTGAGCATCATAGCTTCTTCCCCAATTCTCAGAGAAGACCCTGCAACAATGCCACAAATATGGCAGATCTTCCTCAAAGCCATCCCCAAAGGGACTTGAAGTCATCTATGAAGGTATCTGTGCATTGGGGGAAATGGAAATACCCAGGCTTTTCAGGGATTCCTAAACACTACTCTGAAATGATACTACTCTTTAAACCCTAAAGGTCACTGTAGTCCACTAGTCAAAAAATGGGCGTTCAGGGGATGAAGAGAGCTTGGGCCCAAACCCCTCTCATTATGATCTATAACTCATGAGTCCATTAAAAAATGATAATTAGGAGGACCAGTCAGCCACACAGCTGGGAGCCCGTGGTATGATGACAAATTTAAAAAAGGACAGAAAATCACAACTATGGCTGAAATCGTGTCTATGTCAGGACAAGGACCAAATGCCAATAGCAAAAATGAAAATATTTGTGTCAAGATGATGAAATCATAGGTAATTTTTGTTTGTTTGGCTTTTCTCAATTCCTCAAACTCTCCCAAATGCTATTTTTGCTTCCTTTGTAAAAGGTACTTTTTTTTTTTAAAGACACAGAACTCATCCAGCTTTTGTGTTTTTAAGGAGTGCTATTATATACCTTTTAGCCAATCATATAAAGGTCGTAAAAAGTAAGAATATTACATGTAGCTATTCTTCTCCATATTTTGGTGAGTCTTGGAGCCAACCATGCATGAAGCATCTATCCCACCCAACACGCCGTAGCACTGACAAAACCCTGCTCCCTTCTTGCCCTCCGGAGTTCTCACAGTCTAAGGGGAAGATATAATCTGCTCCGATCCTCATGGTTCAAAACTGAGAAAGATAACCCACTAACCTAAGACTCTACTGGGCTTGACAAGGCATACATTTGGGAGTTTATAGGTTATGGTTGCAGCACAGGACAAACTTAACATGACTAACCGGTTGTTGCTGCAAGCAGTAAAATTGACCTTCCCCCTTGACACACACATAAGGGGATTCCACAGCATTTCTACATCGCCAAACATCAAAGGCCTTGCCTAGTGAGTGTCACTGTGTCCAGACTTGGAACCAAACCACTGAAAGGTGAAGCTTAAAGCCATAGAGAAGGCCAGGAAAGAAGCTTTGAACATTATGGGTACCCATCTGAAATCTTGGCAGGTGCAGCATATTAGTGTGCCAGATTTTTTTAAATGGATGCCATTGGTTTCTGAGGTTAAAAAAAAAAATCAAAACAACAGCTTTTTTAAAAAGGAAGATATAGTTTTTTAAAAAAATCATTCAATATGGTGTCATTACAGGTTAAAACAAATGCTTTGTGATTTAGATCTCACAAAAATACTCAACGGCCTTTCTCTACAATTTGTAGTCGCGCACTATGTAATTAAATGCTTTCTGTTAATTCAAACAACTCAGAGGCTTTCAAGATTCCACTAAGCCATATGACATGCCAATTATGCCTCGACTTTGTTTAAAGCTCTGCGAGTTCATGGTCTCAATAAGCTTTTCTGGTATCCAGACAAAACTGTAGATAAAAATAATCTACTGGAAATTGGTCCATTTCTGTAACTGGAAATCATCTCTGCTTCTGGAAATCACTTTGGAAGTGCGAGGGGCAAAATTCCCTTAGTGCTCAGTCTGGCAGCAAGAAGGAGCCTCAGAACACTCATTGGCATCTAGCATCCAGCGTGATCATTTTCTAAAGTGCTGTAGTGCTTGCTTAGCGTCACAGTCTGAAGAGGGGAGAGCCTGGATCTGTGAGCGGCAGGCTGCCTGGCTTCCTCTGAGCACAGGAGGCCAGGAGCTGCCTCATCTTTTTGCAGTCTCCAGGTGAACACTGGATCTACACATTGGAAAAGTACAAACAAGCAGCTCTGCAGGCCACAGATTCTTGTTCAGAGTCCAGAAGCTTCTTGAGGATGTCCCATCAGGTCACCCCAGCTCCTGAAACCACAGGTTCAAATCTGGGGAGAGAAATCCACAAATAGGGAAAGTTAGTTTTCTGATCAGAAAGGATATGAGCTCTCAAAAATGAGATTGGAGTGACAAACCGCTGAAGGGGGTGGGGGGCTGGGGGCGGGAAAGCTCATGTATCCGATGCAGCATAGTTCAGAAGCTTTGTCTGTGCTTCTCTACCACGGCCCTGGGTCCAGGTCTCCAGACTCATTGCAAGAGGCTTTTTCTCTCCATCCTCTGGCCTGCAGTCAGCTCAGTTCATGGGGCTATTCAAAACCTTTGATAGATCCCCATTGCACCAGATATTTCTGTTCTTTCCTGAAGACTCATTCTCCTCCCTGCTCTACTCTGCACAGGTCACAGGAGGATGACATTGGACTACTCATCAGGCTGTCTTCCCCCTGGCTCCCACTGCATGCTTTCCTCCCAGGCTAGAGGATAAAGAAAATTGTCATGGGCAGCATAGTGAGGGTGGGGTGTGCATGCTTCAGCAACCCCCAGGCAGGTTGCCAACTGATTTTATCCTTGTGGAGGAGCCCTCTCCCAATGCTGTTTCTTACCAGTGTTCTGGTAACTGCTTCTTCCCCATCCCCTTCAGGCCTAGGGATGGTCAACTCTTCCCTGCTCTTGCCAGTTCCAGGGTGCTCAACTTTTCCCATTGGTCTCCTCTATTCTTTGCTCTTGTCTTTGTAACTAATAAAATCTGTAAGTGTGCCCTCCACTTCCTGCTGAGACCTGACCAAGGCACCCATGCCTGATGAGTGAAATCTAACTTCCTTTGTCTAGAACTCCTGGTTCCCAGGATGGCCCCTGACAGTCTTTCCTCTTATATCACACTTGGCTTTTTCCAGGCTAGGGGCCCATGGCTTTTTCCACAGATGCTCATGTCTCCCTACCTCTGCCTTTCCCCTGGTCCCCCCATCTAGAATAGTCTGTAACTTCTATTCTTGCTTGGTCACCTCCAGGCACCTCCTCCATGAAAATTTCCCTCTTCTCTGACTATCCCCACCCTAAAATGATATTTTTCCCCATCTCTGAACTCTTATGTAGTATTGTGCTTCTTATAAAGCCATAGAAAACTATAAAAAATACACTGACTTTTCACACATTTAAAAACCATGACCCCAGGTGAATGAGGCCGTCAGTGTCTCCTCCTCCAACACTCCCCTCTCTTCCTGGAATAGCTGTTCTCTGCATGGAAGGAAGTGGACATGGGGCTGGTGTTTCTGGGGATTCTGAGGATACGTAAATAAGGTGGGTTTTGGAATAAAGTGATAGTTTGAGAGCTACATGATTTTCTGAATATGTTCCAAGAAGTACATATGTACTTTAGAGGCCTTTGCAGGGACCTATGGTAGGGTTTATAGTCCCCCTTCCAGTTTCACCACCATTTTAATCTGCTTTTGTGAGATAATAGAAAATCTATGTACTGGTCTCTGGCCTGGGTTCCTGGCACAGAATTCCTACAATCTTTGTAATTTCCTAAGAGATAAGAGCTCTAGGAGCATCTTTTGTTCTAACCTTTGGCTTTTGACTTCACTTCCTGACAGAGTTCCCAAGTCCCTTGGAATGTCCTGGATGATAGCACTGTCTTTTGTTGTGAAGAGGTTACTCTTGGTGAGCTCCTGGATGGGGGAGGAGGTGGGAGAGTGGGATGGGACTGGTCACCAGAAAGACCAAGCTATGATTAGAAGCTTGGAATTTTCAGCTCCACCTCCTACTCCCAAACCCCATTCTCCAGAGAGGGGAGAAGGAGTTAATGATTGGTTATACCTATGGAATAAAGCCTCCAAAGATGGAGTTAATGATTGGTTATACCTATGGAATAAAGCCTCCATAAAAATCCCTAAGGTAGGGCTTCCAAGAACTTCTGCGTTGGTGAGCACATATTGGTGCTAGGAGAGTGGCAAACACATAGAGCATGGAAACCGAAACCCCCACATATCTTGCCCTACGCATTTCTTCCATCTGGATGTTCATCTGTATCATAACCTTTTATAAAGAATTGGTAAAAAGTAAGTAAACTGTTTTCCTGAGCTCTGTGAACCACTCTTGCAAATTCATTGAACCTAAGGAGGGGACGTTGGGAACTTCAGATTTACAGCTAATTGGTCAAAAGCACAGGTGACAACTGGGACTTGCCACTGGCATCTGCAGTAGGGTGTGAAGGGTGGGGAGGGCAGTCTTGTGGGATCAAGCTCTTAACGGGTGGGATCTCATGCTATCTCCAGGTAGGTACTGTCAGAATTGAGTTAAATCATAGAACACCAAGCCGGTGTCACAGAGAATTTCCTGGTGGAGAAAAAAACTCATGCATTCATGTCAGAGGTGTGGATGTAGTAGTGAGAGTAAAGGAGACACACGGGAAGACTGAAGATCACCCCCTTATGATATACAGGTATTCTAATATTTCCTTTATGAAAATGTTATCATGGGAAAAGGAAGAGAAGATTGGAAACCACCGAGGGGAAAAGGGGAACGGAGGCACCTGTGCCATGCTGGCTTGTGGAAGTTGTGGTCAGTTCTCAGGTGGAAGTTCTTAGGGGGAAGACAAGAGATTCATGCAAGAAAACAAAACAAAACCACAGACATTTGATCAATAGAGGGTATACAGAAATCTGGCTTTTAATTTTAGCCCAACCTATGCCAATGAGAATAGTTTTTTGAATACCTTGTCTCCAGTACTTAATTGTAAGAATCTTGGAGTACTAATGTTGTGCTTTGTTCATCCTTACAATTCCCACACAGCTGACCTAACACAAAGTCATGCAAATAGCAGACAGTATGTAATGCAGAGTGAATGAGAGAATGAGTAGTACTATACTGGGGATCATAAGACCTTTATTTCTCTGTTGTTATTTCATTCAAGAAAGTCACTTAACATCCCCTAGGCCAAATCTTGCCATCTGTAAAATGAGGAAGTCAGGTTACATGGTTTGTAACTGCTAACAAATCATGTCATGATGACTAGGATAACTCTTTTTTAAAGGAATCATGATCTATATATACAGTATCAAAAATCTACTCTTGAAATCTACTGGTTGACAGCTTGGGTACATGAGAGCAAAAAGCCATGGGCCCAGACCTGATCTCTTACATCCTTGCAGGAAGGATGTATGTAGCCGCTCCTTCTAGGTTCACTGGGTTAGGAACTCCTTTTTTTTTTTTTTCCAAAGATTTTATTTATTTATTCATGACAGACACAGAGAGAGAGGCAGAGACACAGGCAGAGGGAGAAACAGGCTCCATGCAGGGAGCCCGATGCAGGGCTCAATCTGGGTCTCCAGGATCACACCACTGGCTGAAGGTGGCACTAAACCTCTGGGCCACCAGGGCTGCCCAGGTTCAGAACTCCTAAAAGACAACCAAGACATTGGCATGTGTCCTTGAAAGAGGGCTCTCTATAGTTGATGAGGATCTAATGGAGAGTTCCCTATTATGCATTTGATATATTGGGATATGAAAGAGGGGGTATGTAGAATGAGAGATAAGGATAGAGAGATCATTCTTCATCTAACAAGCACCCCTGGGTACTTAAAAAAATGATACACTGAGACATTTAAAAATGTATTCACGTACAAAGAAAATTCAGAAAGCATAAAAGAAGAAAACAGTACAGGCTTCCAGCCTGTAAAGATGATGATTATAGGCATTCCAATATTTTTACTAAACTTCTTTGTGAGAAAGTGGTGTGGTGATCTATTTAAACCATTTTTTAAAATAGAGCACTAATGATAATGGTAAGTATATTTTTACATCCTACCTTTCTTTTCTTTTTGTTCTATAGAAAGCATTTCCCCATATTATCATGCCTCAGAAACAGAATTGTAAATGGCGGTATATGCTGTATGAGTAGAGGTTCCAGTTTTTCTCTGTTGTATCAGTCAGGATGAGACTTGGTTATGCTGCAGTAACAAACAACCCCCAAACCCCCAAGGTTTATTCTTGCTCATATTCCATATCCACTGAGGATCAGCAAGGGGCTCTATTGCTTGTAGTTCCTCAGAGACCCAAGCTAAGGTAGCATTCACTACCTCAAATGTTGCTGGTTACCATGCCAGATGGAAAAAGAAAATACAGCAAAGCCCAAGTTAGCCCTTATATCTTCTACCCAGAAGTAACACACATCCTTATGCTTATATTTAGTTGGCCAAATCGCGTGACCACACCCAACCACAAGTTAATTATAGAGATGTGCAATCCTATCACATATGCAAAAGCAGAACCAGGAACTATGTGAACTTGGAGAAGGATGGCGATGAGGTGTCTCTTTGGCCGCATTTAGTTTGGCCCGAGACTGTTGATTTTAGATATTAAAGTGAAGGCCTTGAAGTCCACCTGGGGAGATCGAGAAGTCTGGATTTCCGCAAGAATAAGAACAGGCAACACTTCTCCCAGAGTGGCCTAGAAAGTTTGAGGCAGAGCCATGGGGTGGAAAACCCAGCCCTGCACAGCAGTCACCACGCTTCTGAGTCCTGCAGGGCCCTCCCACATTAGCTGGGTCTCGCTTCAGGTCTCTGGCCAATGAAGCAAAACCACCAAGCTCTTCCCTTCCTCAGTGGGAAGGGAGACTATTTATCTGAGTAGAAGTCTTGGCAGATGGACATGCTCAGGGCAAGTCCCAAGACTGTCTATTAAGGTAAATGTGTGACTAAGAACAGGAGGGTCAGAATGATGCCTGCACAGCCTGGGACTTGACACTGTCCCCATATAGGTATTTTGGGGGTGAGGCAGAGCTGGGATGGCAGAGCACGGGTGTGGGAGAGTGAGTGCCCTGAGTGCCCTGAGCTGCCTGGACCCCTGTGAGGCTCTGTCTTCAGGCCCTGAGCTGCCTGGACCCCTGTGAGGCTCTGTCTTCAGTCTTTCTGGAGCTGAGATAGGAGCTGGGAGTAGCATCAGAGCACTGAGAACAAGACCAAGTACATTCAGTGTGAGAAGGTACACAGACACAGACAACTTCTGGGTTGGGGGCCAGTGCACACTTTCTGGAGGGCTAGACTATAAAATCTTTAGACTTGATGGGCTATGTGGTCTCTACCATAGTCACTCAGCTCTGCCATCAGAGGCAGAGGGGGGCCATATGAAAGTTTGGGGGATAATAAGGAAACTATAAGCATGACTATATGTCAATAAAAGTTTGTTTACAAAAACAGGAGGTGATTTGCACCCTCCCTTCTCTTGAGCTGACACTTACCAATGGACAGTAAGTAGAATGTTAACTTTGGTCAACCACCATTTCATAGGTAGCTACTGAGAGTATAACTCATCCTAGGATGTCGTGGGCTTTGAAAGGAAGAAGATACTGCACTTGCTTTCTAGAAATGTATAACTCAGTCCTCTAGAAACAGCAGATCCTACTTGCTGTGATCTATTACCTAGCATAAATGTTACAATTAATATACTCTTTGCTTTTTTTTAACAAGATTTTATTCATTTATTTGAGAGAGAGAGAGAGAGAGGGAGAGAATGAATAGGGGAGATGGACAGAGGCAGAAGCAGACTCCCAGCTGAGCACAGAGCCAAAGGTGGGGCTCCATCCCAGGACCCTGAGATCATGACGGGAGCTGAAGGCAGATGCTTAACTGACTTATTTTCTTTTAATAAATATACGTCATTTAGGACATTAATGTTTATAACCTGGTCCTATGAACCCAATTTTACTATATCCAATACCTGTTTTCTAAGGATAAGAAAAAAAACAGCTTAACAGTAAGTGACAAATCAGGGAAATTAATAGACTATATAGCAGGTAATGGGTTACTATTAACTCTAAGTGAAGGCATAAGTAAAAAGATGGAAAAGATGCATAGACAGTTCCCAAAGAAGATAAAAACCTATAAATTTATGAAATGTTTTAGCTCACTAGTTACTTTAAAGTGCAAATTAAAATAATAATGATGGGATTGCCGGGGTGGCTCAGTTGGTTGAGTGTTCGACTCTTGATTTTGGCTCAGGCAGTGGTCGCAGGATCGTGAGATCAAGCCCCATGTCAGGCTCTATGCTGGGTGTGGAGCTGCTTAAGATTCTCTCCTGGGGCGCCTGGGTGGCTCAGTGGTTAAGCGTCTACCTTTGGCTCAGGTCGTGATCCCAGGATCCTGGGATTGAGTCCCGCATCAGGCTCCCCAGAGGAAGCCTGCTTCTCCCTCTGCCTATGACTCTGTCTCTCTGTGTCTCTCATTAATAAATAAATAAAAATCTTTAAAAAAAAAAAGAAAAAAAAGACTCTCTCCCTCTCCCTCCACCCTTCCCCCCTACCTTATGCTCACATGCTCTCTCTCTTTTAAAGCAAGAGAGAAAGCAAGATGTACAATTTTCAATTTCTGAATTAGTAAAATTTGAAAGCAATAATACCTAGCACTGGGATAGGTGTAATAATAAAACTAGGTCTTTCATATATTGCTAGTACAAATTGGTACAACCTGTTAGAAGGCAATTCAACAATACATTTTGAGAGTCTTAAAAATGCCTACAGGTTTACCCCAGTAACTTGCATCTTGGATTTTACCTACAGTAATAATCAGAGCTGAATATAAAGATTTATGTATAAGGCTATTAATTGTGATAATACCTAAATAACAAAAACATGAAATGATTCTATAAGGTACACATGAAATGTCCAGCAACAGGGAATTAGGAAGCTAAGTCCCAGTCCATGTATACAATAAAATATGAAAGCCATTAAACACATAAGTAATCCTAATAACACAAAATTATGTTTAAAAAAACTATATCAAGCTATGTGTATAGCTTGTAATTTGATTTTGTAAAATTTAAATACAAAAAAAAATTAGAAATTGAAGCAATATTAAGTCTTAGCCATGGTAATCTGTGTGCAATGGATTCTAAATTACTTTAAAAAAATAAAAAAAATAAATTACTTTAATTTTCTTTATACTTTCTTGTGCTTCATTTTTGCTCAGGAAAAAAATATGTAATTTTAAAAATGTTCTAAAAGGTGTATAAATTATTTATATTTGAGCTGGCCAACAACTAAAATTAAACAAGATTTAGCTTCTAGTAGTGAGACAAAATTCAGTCAAAATCAGTTAACTTTTACATTTACCGCAGAATAAACTACAAGAACCACAGACAAATGGACGGTAAGATAGACGAATCATTTCCAAACCCTTCAGCTTAATTTTATCAGGGTATTTTGGTGACAGTCTTGTTCTTCCCCTCCTAGTTTACTCACCTATTCGTTATTTCAAAACACATAAAGTGCAGGATGCTGATAGGTCACACATCCTTTTGTTGCTGAAAGAGGCAATGAGCTGAGCAGGAAACCCTAAAAGTGAGTCTGTGTGCACATCTAGGGCAGCAGGTTCATGGCTGAATGGGTTTTAGACAGAACCCGGGCCTCTTGGACAACTCTGTGACCAGATAATAGATAGTCACATACTTCTACTTTTTTTCAGGCTCAGAGGAGTCCGGGAAATTCACTTACTCCAGCCAAGGCTGCCCCCCTCACATCTCAATGCCTGTGACGGTTAATGTTCTGTGTCAGTTTGGCTAAACGACTGTTGTACCCAGGCATTTGGTTAAGTGTTGGTCTAGATGTTGCTATGAAGCAGGTATTTTGTAGATGTGATAAACACTCCCCATCAGGGGACTTTAAATAAAGCAGATGACCTTCTAGGATGTGGGTGGGTCTCATTCAATTGGTTGAAAAGCGACAACAGAGGTTTCCCAAAGAAGGACTTCTGCCTCAGATTGTGGTGCATGGGTCCCAGCTGAGTTCCCAGCCTGCTGGCCTACTCTACAGATTTAGGTTTCCGAATTTTAAGTCTTACCTGAACTTCCAGCCTGCAAGCCTGCCCTACAGATTTCACACTTGCCAGTCTCCTAATGGTTCTGTGGTTCTGTTTCTCTGAAAGAGCCTGAAGTATCTCTTGCCCTCAACAACAGGCACCAAGTTCTTTGGCTCTCTAAACAGTGGGCCCCAGACCTATTCTCTTCCCATTCCCCAAATCACTATTTCCATGTCCTGCTCCCTCTTCTTCCTAGGGGATTGTTTCCAAAATGCGAAATGAGTTCTCCATAAAGCGTTAACAACTGGTGAGCAACTTTATAGGGATGCTTCTTTTCCTCCCCACTCGCTATCTCTGTTGCCATCTCTGTCTCTCTCTCTCGAATAAATAAGCACAATCTTTAAAAAAAAACATACACACTGAAATCTAACACATTGATATTTGTCTAGACAAAGTCATAAAACATTATGCTAAGTAAAAATGAGCCATTTTTTAAATATTCCACCACCATTGATCATTGTCAATTTCTACATTTGAGTCAATCCACAAATAAGTTTGAATGCGACTGGACCAGGAAGAAAACAACATAATGTGCTGGCGTTATGTAAGTGTTAAAATATGCATGTATGTGACAAAAGATAAACAGAAACACAGATACACACATAACTGTTTTTTTAAAAAGAGCATCTATTCCACGTTTGGCAAATATATGGCCAAGATCTATGACTTCTCCGCATCCCCACCCAAAGCAGACATCATTTATAATCACCACACTCCTCGCCTAGAAATGGTCTCCCAAACCATCCCCTTCTCTCTGTGCTAAGCACTTCCTGAAGCCGAGAGGAGGCCAGTTTGCCCTTCTGCACTTGGTCCAACTCTCTCGGTTTACAGGTGACAAAACTGAAGCCCAGAAAGGGAGTGGATCTTACCTGAGATTCTATAGCTAGCTCACAGAAAAACTTGAATCTAAATCCCTTGAATTTTAATCATGATCTCTTTTTTATAAAAAGAAATATTTTGGGCACACAACAAAGTATAATATTGTCAACATCTATGTGCCTACCCCCCAGAATAATATCATTGACATCTGCATACCCAACCACCCAGTTTAAGAGGTTAAATTTGGTGTATATAATTTCCATGCTGTTTTGTACTTTTACTTCACAGGACTGTTTCCATAAACGCTACGTAGAGGTTCTTTGCATGTTTTTAAACCCTGTAATTGCCAATATATTGTCTATATCTTTCTGAAATCTCTTTCAAAATTATGTTTTTCAGTCATCCATCTCAAAAATACATCCCGTTTTGGCGCTTTCATTTTAGTTGCTATGTATACTTCCTAGTCACCTATTCTCCCATTGATTCATATTTGATTATTTCTAATCTGCTGCTCTTGTAAATACTAGTACCAGGAACATTCCTATGTGAGTCCTCTGTGATGTGCATCTAAGTGGTTCTGACCTCTTCACAGCATAGCACATATTCTCAGGTAAGTTCCAGGGAGGAGTGAGGAAGGGAGAGGAGGAGCATCATTCCCTCAACTCATTGACTCTCCCTGCCCCAGGTCGGAAGGTACAAATGGTGATTATATTATCATTGGTTGGAGGAAAGAGAATTAGTCTTATTTCTTTAATTTGCCTTTTGACCAAGTATTTACTTCATTTTGAATTTCAGATACCATTTTAAAAGGATATGAGATTTTTCTGTTTTAAGGAGAGGTATTTGAAAATGGTTGATACCCTGTTAATCCAAAGAAGTCACTCTATTAACAGTGCAATATTCAGACGTATGGAGGCCACAGGATGAGACATTTAGAATGGTTGCAAGCTTTTGAGCATCTCTCAATTCCTCAGATGGATGGTTCTGCCTTTCTTACTCAGATTCTAAGCTCTTTTCTGATAATACTTTCTCTCTAGGACAGAGGTTGCCACTGGCCACTGTGGGCTCAGTTAGCCTATGGACATATTTTATTTGATTTGTTTGGTATTTGAAATACTTTCAGGCAGCATTTAATCACCAGGATATTTTATATAAAAATCTGGATTTCCATCTTCTCTGACAATATTAGGCTAGTCCATTTGTCACCATTCCCTACCTGGTTATAGAATGTTCTTCTTACTCATTTCAACACCTGCCTGCCAATATGGGCATCTGAGTTTACCCCTCTGCTCTCAAGACTTTCACTATGTCTTCCTCCTGCTGAGTAGTTGAAGGAGACAGATACAAAGGCTCGAGCTCATGGAACTCAGACAAATGCTTGAGGCCACTCCCATGGAAACTCACCTTTTGATCAAGTGGATGGATCTATAGGAACACAGGAGTTTTGTTTCTCAAGAAACAGATGTTTCAATTAGGACTGCCAGTATTAATCTGAAACTTTTCTGAGTCCAGAAAATCTCACTGTGGATTCAGAGAAACTCAGCATAACTGGACCTCAAGTATAGCTCAGGTCTAAGCTGCAGTTTGCTCCTTGGTTCTGCACCCAGGGATGAGAATTACGGCAACAGGCTGTATGTTCACGAATGGCTTTCAGGGATATGGTGGCAGGTGGGAGGCTGCAGGGCCTAATTTTATTCCTTCTGGTCCTATTTTATGCTTATAAATTGCTGTGTGTTCTGTATCGGCCAGACACAGACCCTGGTATGGAAGGTTTTCTAGAGTTGCTTTTACAGTTGGTGCCTCTGGAATTTTACAGATATATTCAGCAGAATTCTAAAAGGACCAGTTCTGAATATTTTGAGTGGCTGATAACAAAGCTATTTAGAAATTTCTGTGAATTGCCTCTCATTTTGGTGAACTCATGAATTCATGTGTCACACCACGTGATTCCTAGATTACAAAATGAAAGGTGGCTTTCCCAAGAGAGCTAGAAATACCCTTTGTGCAATATGACCCACGCCTGTTGTCCTCAAAACACCACTTCCCCAGGGTCTATGCTTTTCATCCAACTAGCCCAAATGATTTTAGCAACCCCAATTCCCTTGACCTCCACATCCCATCTTCCACAAATTCCAACTCCAAGCCTGTCAGCTTCATGAAGAGACTTTCTTTCTACTCCCTGAGCATTACAAACTTGACCCATAGCTAAGACAACGTACTTAGTAATTGTTGCAAAAACAGGAGCCGTTGGTTGCTTTACAGTTGAATATCTTCCCTTGGTGTTAAGTATTAACCACATTTCCAAATATGTGAGCCCAGATGTCCTGTGCTGGAGAGCTTAGAAATATAGACAGACCAAAGGCTGTACAACTGTCCTGTGGTTGTACAGCAGACATTTTTTTTCCTCTCAAGAAAGTATAGAACAACATACGGTTACAACAGCAACTAGCTGAAATGCCATTGAACAGAAAGATTCTGCAGAGACTGAAACCGTCCAGTTGCCCTTTGTGCATTCATAGAACAGTGGTCATTTCTTAAATCAAGCTGGGACAGAAAAAGACAAGACAAATCATGGACTACTCACAGCTCCGTCCACTTCCCTCCTTACGGTGGTGATAGAGTTTTTTGTTGTGTCTGAAAAAGAGAAATTCCAGTGATGGAATAAGATTAATGAGAAAAGTATTCTGTTTATAGGCTAAAAGATGGCAGAACAAAAAGTTAATCCAAATAAAAGACATGTAAAAATCCAAATGTGCCTTTTGGCTGGAGACCTCAGGCTGAATGACAGGGTATATAAAACCATACCCTTAGGTGAAAACTGCAAACAAAGCAGTCCTCTGCTTTCCTTTCTCAAACCCTTGTCCCAAGCACTCAAAAACTGAGGGCCTGCTAATTTGGGTATTCAGCCCAGGAAACGTCTGGTTTCAGGATTCTCTCTCCCTTTTCTGCTTTGTTCTTGACTGCCGCTTCCTTCCTGTCTGCCCTACATAGCGCAAAAGGTCCGATCAATTAATTTATACTAAGGTGTACATGACAGATACTGTTTCAAAGTAACTCAGGGGGAAGAAGCACACGTTCATAAAAGGAAACCACTGTTCCCCTGGTTTCATTTCTTTTTCAACCCCTGATGTCACATTCTCTCCCCTACATTGATTTTCTTCCAGAGCTTCATGTCCATGTCCTGCAGTTGCCTGGGTACCTGAACTCAGTGAATCCCTAATTCTGCTTCTGCTCTGTATACCAGATTTTTAGTAATTCCCTCATGACAATACTGACGTTGGCCTGGACCTGGAGGGCCTCTATCCAGCATTGCAGTCTTCTTTACAAGGATTTATATTTGATTTACACTGAGCCTAAGAGTTAACCCACAGAAATTGTCCTTGAATGGTAGAGTCCTCTCTTTTTAAAATTTTATTAATTTATTGATAGACACAGAGAGAGAGCACAAGTAAGGGGAGCAGCAGACAGAAAATGAGAAGCAGACTATCTGCTGAGCAGGGAGCCCGATGTGGGGCTCAATTCTAGGACCCTGGGATCATGGCCTGAGCCGAAGGCAGATTCTTCACCAACTCAGCCACCTAGGCACTCCTAGGGCAGTCCTCCCTAATGCTTGGGATTAGTGCAGCCATTCTATGGTTCTTAAGTAACCATCAGCCAACATATTCTGTCTTTGGTTTAAATCCCTGTAAAGTCCTGGCTCAATCTCTTAGGACAGTGTCACTTAGACTGTAGAGTCCATGGGCTAATGGTGATAGGTGAACTATTGGTTAGCAGCCCTCAATAAGACAATTATAGAGATCTAGTATAAACATTTAGAAACTTTAATAGTAATTTGTCTATGTTTTTTTTCCTGACATTTATTGAAATGTCATATATTCATTGAATCCAGTAAAAACTGGGCTTGTATGTCTTTTTCTTTTTCTTTCACTTTTTAGTAATTCAATTTTTAGCTTATTTTGCAAAAGCATTGACCCTAACATATTAAAAATATAATAAAAATAAATAGTTCCTTACCACAGAGCATTTGAGAAATACTGTTCTTAAGACCCGTAGGCCGAGGATCCCTGGGTGGCTCAGCAGTTTGGCGCCTGCCTTGGGCCCAGGCAGTGATCCTGGAGTCCAGGAATCAAGTCCCATGTCAGGCTCCTTGCATGGAGCCTGCTTCTCCCTCTGCTTATGTCTCTGCTTCTCTCTCCCTCTCTCTGTCTCTCATGAATAAGTAAATAAAATCTTAATAAATAAATAAATAAATAATAAATTGATTAATTAATTAATTTAAAAAAAGACCTGTAGGCCTATTCTAGAGATCTGGTCTCTATAGCGACCTGGTGACTCTTCCTAGATTCTGTGCTTGGCTTTTCCATTGGCCCAGCCAATGGTCAAGTCACTCAATTCTTTTGGAATGAAACTCTCCTTCCATTGCCCAAAATAATGCTAGTCAGATTGAGTCAATTGTTTTTAAGCACTTTGGTAACAAAAAAGGCCACACATTTTAGTGTTAGACAGACCTGTGTTCAAACCCCAGCTATATGACTTTAGGAATACTTTCTGAGCTTCGGTTTCTTCATCTGCCATACCAACACTATTCCTTGCCTCAAGCAGTTTTTGTAAAATTAATTGAAAAGAAGTTTGTAAGGGGTCTAGCCCAGCGCTGTCCAACAGAACTTTCTGCGAAGATGGAAATATTGTATATCTGCTGTGTCCAATGCAGTAGCCTCTAGCCCCATGTCACTGTTGAGCATTAATAAGGTATAAACACTTAAAATGTGCCCAAGGAGTTGAATTTTTATTTAATTTAAACGTAAATAACACATATGGCTATTATATCATATGGAGCAGATTAGCATGGGTACCTGCAGATAGTAAGTTCAATGTGTAAAATTTTATTGAATATCTACATATGCCAGGTAACGTTTCAGACAGTAGGCATATATTGGTGAATAAGAGAAACACAGCCCCTGCACTCATGAAACTTACAGACTAGTAGATGTAGGAGACCTTGACATTGTTTTTACAATAGAAGTTGCTAGATTCTTCTCTAGAATCTAGTGAGTCACCTGGAGCCCTGAATTGTTAAAATGCTCCTCTTAGGTTGAATGCTCCTCTTAGGTACAAAACCTTTTATGGACTGACCACGGCTGCCCCTCCCAGTACATCATGCTGTGCAGAGTTGGTCGTTGAAACATAGGTGGATTAATCTCTTTAGGAACCAAGGAGCCTTCTGGCTAGAAAAGGGATGAGATTGTTACCCCTTTACTTGACTCTCTCAGATGGATTGAGAAGTTCAGGGCAGCCTGGCTCTAAGAGGAACTCAAGAAAGTTATGGGGCACGTGGGTGGGTCAATGGTTGAGTGTCTGCCTTTGGCTCAGGCCATGATCCCAGAGTCCTGGGATCGCGTCCTGCATCAGGCTTCTCGCGGGGAGCTTGTTTCTCCCTCTACCTGTGTCTCTACCTCTCTCTCTCTGTGTCTCTCATGAATAAATAAATAAATAAAATCTTAAAAAAAAAAAAGAAGAAGGAATTTAGGACTGCCATCCCAGGCTTGAGCAGAAGAAGCTGGCTGGGTGCAGCTGTAGTTAAAGCAGGAAGCCCCTTTGGTCTCATCAGCTCTTGAGGGTCTTGCTTTGGAAACAATGGTAAAACATGTGAAGGGAGCCAGAAAGTTGTCATTTTGGGTCATTCTGGTCTGTGTGAGAACCCGGACCAGCAAGGCTGTCTTGCATGTTGGATGGAGACCCTCATCCACCCACCCCAGAGGGAACAGAGCTGTGTATGGCAGGAGTAGAAACAGTAGCAGCTCAAAACCAGGGCCCTCTGAGGAATTGACCTGGCACCCTGGGACCCTCCCTGCCTGTTTGGAAGCAGCCCTGTGGGCTAAGTTAGCCTCCTGACAAGTCTGTGGGAAGTGAAGAAGTACAAGCTGCAAGAAGGAGACACTAGACTTCTGGCTAAGATGGGCAGGTAGGTGCTTGAGGAAATTAATTGGAAAATTAAAAGGGATGCAATTACATTTATAGCCCAAAGTATTAAAACAGGTCCTAGACATATAAATGTGTGCTCAGTGTATTGAAAAGAGAAGTAGGTGCTATGGAAGCATCCCACAAGGCGATTTGCTGTAATGGGTATGATGAGGGCATAGAATCAGAGCAGGCTTGATGAAATGGCAGCTTGGCTGAGATTCAAAGGATGACAGGCATCAGGGAGGGCATGTGATGTGAATAGCTCTGGGTGTTATACACAACTGATAAATTATTGAAAACTACATCGGAAACTAATGTTGTTACTGTATGTTGGCAAATTGAATTAAAAAATAAAATTAAAATGCATAGTAAAAAAATAAATAAAGGATGACCAACTCAGGCGAACTAGGAGAAGGAAGTACTTTAAGAAGAGCGAATGCTAAATGAGAAAACTCAGGATTGAAGGAGTTGGGGGTCTCTGAGAACTACAAACTCCTCTACAGCTAGAGCTTGGAGAACACGGGCCATGGTAAGGAAGTGTAAAGCTGTTGTGAGTCACACCACTCAGGGCTTGTTGGGGCTTCATCTGGTGAGCAGGGGAAGCCCTGGAGGAGGGCCAGTCATGGAGATGTAGTAGGCTGGTGGAATGTAGAAGCCTGTTCCAGCTAAAAGTGACAATAGTCCGTATAACAAGTGGCAAGAATGGATGCAGGGAGACAAGTTGGAAGATCTTGTTCTAGTCCAGGTGAACCCCAGTAGTGGCAGTGAGGTTGGGTCAATAAGCTGTGAAATGCTCATCCTCATGTCATTTCCCATTTTACAGATAGAAAAACCATCTCAAAGTAGTTAGGTGATTTGTACACGATCATAGAGCCTAAACACGGCAGTATCAGGTCCAGACCTAGCATTCGGACCCTGGTTTAAAGCTCTATTCACAGTGTCAGCCATTCTCAACCTTCTTCCAAGACACATGAGTCTGTGTCCATGGCAGATGCATTTTTGCATGTGCACCTGTGTGCCTCCCATGAGAGAAAGCAGATCCCAGTGCATGTGAGTTTGTGGGGTGGGAGTGGAGGGCATGTCTTCTATAGGCTGCTGTGATTTCACTCTGGTTCATTATAAACAAAAAAGGAATCATTTGCAAATTTATTCACTTAACTCTTATTAGCAACAAGTGTCTCCCACCGCAGCTGGTACCCGAGCCTTGCACCCAGTTTGGAGCTGCTGAAATCCTTACTCACCTGTGAGACTGGGGTACAGGATAATGGAAAGAATTTCTTCTGCTCTACCTTTGAGTGCTCTACCCCATTTCATTCTCCCAAAGAGAGTGGGGACAGAAGACTGTGTTGCTCATTTCCGAGGTGACTAAGAGGTTCTCAGAACCCGGGCCTGGAACTTAGGCATAGATCTCTTTCTGAGGGGTGTGTATGGAGGAGGTAAGAGAAGATGGCAGAAGATAAGATTCTGGTGAGGGATACCTGCCATGGCTCTCTGAGGTCACAGACTTGCAGAAGTGATCCTGTTTAGTTAAAGTTCTATTGGATAAGACACTAAAAATCCTCCTTTATGGCGAGATGCTCTCTTTCTCCATTTCTATCATTTCTCTCTCTTTTTCTTTTTTCCCTTCTTTCTCAATCCTCACGGCCCCCCTTTCTGTTGACAATAGTTCCTGGGATTCTATAGTAGAGGGTGTTGTGGTTAGTACCCATGTTGATGTATATATAGGGCAATGGACAAATAGAGCATGACATTATCTTATGGCAGAAGAGAATACAGAAGTTAGACTATAAATGCAGCATGACAACCACCTAAAAGTACCCCAGTTCTCAAATAGTGTCCACCCCAAATTCCTATTATTTCCACATGCCATTTCCTTTTCTATAAACAAGGCCATGTGTAGACCTTGGGAGGAACACACTGGGTGCTGACAAAGAAACAGTTTAGGAAAGCACCAGTCTGCAGATATTGTGGCCCGGGTTCAAAGTTGCTCAATAGGAGTGGGTGGGGGAGAACAGGACAAGCTGAGGAAGGACTCCTGGGTTGCTGCTGAAAGACTTCAGGACACCATCAAAACAGATGCTTTTCATGCCCCCAAATGGCCTCACACACTTTTCTCTTTTCCTTACCAACCAGGGGATTCAGATTCCTGGGGCTGGGGGAAGGGCTCAGCCTGCTGACACCCAGACTGGGGAAAGGACGGATGAGAACTGAAGGATCTTCTGAAGTGATCTTGGCATCCTCCCCCCAGCAAACTGACCACACAGCGGTCTGCATTGCCAAAATAACACTGATCTCATGAAGCTAATGACACTTCTTGGCTCAAAGAACAAAGCAAACTCTTTCAGCACAGGAACAAAACATTCCTTTTAAAATACTTAGTAGGAGGACTTCAGCTCACTGAAGACTAGAGCCATTTTCTTCTGGGGGAAAATCATCAGAAGGAGCCCCTAAGCCCAAAGTGATGCACAAGCCCTGAGGAGAATAGTATGAGACTGGGAAGCTGTAGGCCACTGGGGCAAAGCAGAGTCTCACACTGTAGACATTCAGTCCATCTGGTTACCATGAATAAAACTCACTTACTTTTTTTAAAACAAAGCTTTTGGAAGAACTGTTTTCTTAGGGCTATCATTGTAGTTATGAATATCAAAACAATGATGATGGAAAGGATGACAACATGAAGCAGCCAGTTTGAAGAGGTATCAGGTTCATTGCCACCTGGATCAAAGAAAAACACCAGAATCCCATTACATGGTAGCTTGCAGGTAAACCAACAAGTTGGCCATCTGAGTAGGTTACAACCAATACAGCCAATATGCTGAGCATTTATTCCATGCCAGGTACTATTTCTCACATGCTGCATCTACTAGTTTGTTTACTTCTCACAACCACCCTAAGTGACAGGATTTGCAATGACTCTCATTTTACTGGTGAAAAAAGTGAGGTATAGAGAGCTTAGAAAACTTTCCCAAAGTTATACAGTAAGAGATAGAGCTGAGATATAACCCAGGCTGTCTGGTTCCATATTCCATGTTTTTCATCATTATGATACATCTATTATCTATCTATCTATCTATCATCTATCTATCTATCATCTTTCTTTCCAGGATAGCCCTTCAACTCAAACATGTCTTCTCCCTCCACTGTCAAGCACTCTCAGTGCTCAGATTCCATACTATCAATTATTCAATTTCAAGGATTAACAGGATCTTTTTGGAAAAATACAATATTGTAGTGTTAACATACCTTAGTATGAATTACTACAACTAGACCTGTCCTTGGCTTAGCTAATCAGTGTTCTGGCACTGAGGAAAAGGTGAGTTTAGTAGAGAGGCAGATGAGAAGAGCAATTTTGGAAACTGGGGAGGGCCTTGTAAAGGAGAGTTCTGGATATCTATAGGTTAGAATAAGGGCTCTAGACTGACAATGGGGAAGCCTGGAGGGGGGGCCTTCCTGGTAGGAGGTAGAAGAGTACTCCAAGTAAGTTATGCCCTTTCCAAAAGCCTGAATTTTGCCCCACGTAGTAACTTATATAGGATAAGCACAAGAGCTTGGTCCAGGAAAAACCTGGCAAAACTGCTCGGGAGTAAGGGCTCAGTCCCACTAACTGCCTTCCCTCTTCTCCATCTCAATGCCATCTGATAATCCTAGATTATTTTAGCTGAGAAGGATTAGACACCATTTCATTTGAGCCCTTCATTGTAGAGTTCCAGAAGTAAGGCTCAGAGATTCTAAATAATCTATCTAAGGTTATCACTGCTAAATAAGTAGCAAAGTCAGGATTGCAAGCCTGGATCTGTTTGATCCAAAGCTCATACCCCAGAGATATTTGTCTCTATTGAAAACAGTGTGGTGAAAGGATTCAGAAACCTGGCTCATCTACACATTGGGTAACCCACACGGATTACAACTGCTCCTTTACTTTTAGGAAGTGCTTAATAAGCACCACTAAAGTAACACCCGTGAGTCCTTCAGTGTCCTCACAACAGGAGAAATCCCTGCCTCCCTCAGCTCCTCTATGCAAACTCATGTCCTCTGCAGGTTCCTTCACAGCTCCTTGCACGTACAGAAGCTCTACACATTCCTGAAGACTTTCTAATGATGAATGTTGGTCTGCTTAGACTCTAAGTATTTGGAGTGCAAACACTTCACCTAAGTCACCCCTGAATCCCCTATAGAGCCAAGTACTATCTACATGAAAGATGTCAATAAGGAATTTTGGGGCTGAATTAATCATTTGTCTATGTAGTATACCTGGCCTGATCCTCCTTGTCCTTAGTTACTTTGTAGCAGATGGATGGTTATCCCTTAAATTGATTCTCCCTTACTTCCCTAGTATTAAGGCATTAGCAGACACATGGCTTCTCAAGACTACATTTTGGAGGCTCCCCTGCAGTTAGGAATGACCAACCATGTAAACTAAGTTCAAGTCATGGGTCTTCTGAGTCTTGGCCGGCCTTAAAAGAGTGGATATGTCTTCCACCATCCTTTTCTCTTTCTGAAACATGGATTGGCAGTGACCCTGCTTTGACAATTCAACAGAAACAGCATTCTACAGAATGAGAGAACAACAAGATGGAAAGAACCCAGAAAGAATAGAATAAAGATACCTCCCCACTCGAATCACCTTCTATCTCTCAATATTACATTAGCGAGAAATATACTTATGTCTTGTTAGAGTCATATTTTGAGGTCTCTCTGCTATGGCAGCTTAGCTTTATCCTAATACATATTCTTATAGATTGTTTTATAATAATTGCATGTTACTTGACAGTGATATGATGATGCAATGGGGAAAGTATGTATTACCCTTGCCACAGTCCCATGCACTCTTGCTAGAAGCTTTATATGTTCCCCCACGTTTCCATACTTTCTGAGTGCTGAGGACTTTGCAATCATGCTCCATTCAATCCCCATAATCACACTCTAAGGTATCTATCATTATTTACCCTTATTCTACAAATGTGAGACCAAGTTCTAGGATGTCTCAATTATATGTTCATGTTCTCAAAGCTAGTAGTAACAGAGAGAGGATTTAAAGATCAAGTCCGTTTGACTTCAGAGGCTATGCTCTTGACCACTGCCAAAGTGTCCCCTCCAGGTCGTTTGGGAGGGCTTCACTTCCAGCCCCACAAAAATATTGTTAGAGTTGTTTCCTGTCTCCAATTTCATTACATTTCCTCATGAAAATGCAGCAACTAGCCAAGCAGAATAACCCTTGTTTCAAAAAGAAAATGGTCTCATTGACCTTTCATTTCTGGTTAAAAGTTAGGATGTTCAGTCACATCCTGGAGCCACTGGAGCACTTCCCACCACCAGGCTGTCATTGCCGTATTTGCTTTATTCGTTAACTTCTGCAGAAGTTTGTGGTGGGTCACAGAAGTCAGCAATGAGCAGCTCAACTAATGAGTATAAAGGGGACAGTCATAAAGCAACTTAAAAATTGCTTTGAGAAATAGAAGTGAGGAACTGTGAGAGGATGTATGACTTTGGTCATTTGTTGCTGGTATTTGGACCACCAACTAGGGGATCATTTGATTGCTGTGACCTGGCAGCCCACACAGTCTGGTGGCTGGGACAATGGGACTGGGATTACAAAACTAATCTTCCAACCCATTAATCTGATATTTATTGAGGACTTAGTATGGGCAGACTGTTCTGTTTTCACTTTGGTCTGGGTATAAATAAGACCCATATGAGCAATTAAAATACATGGAAAATAAAATAGCAATGAAAGACAAAAGACACATACAGTCACAGGCAAGCAACATCATGGTACATGTAATCAGTCTTAGGAGAGAGGTAAGGGAAAGACCCCTTGTGCAGTGAAGTTATCAAAGTTGCTTTGGAGAGAAGGTGGGCTTGAAGTTGGTAAATAAGGTGAATAATTATATTTTATGCAGAAGAAACTGCCTGAACAAAGAAATCATGGAGGGGAAATGTGCAAGCAAGTTCAAAGAGCACATGGTGTGGAAAGATTGCAGACTGGAGCCCAAGAATGATATTAGGGTGTAGTAGCATGGATATAACTCTGGGAAGGATGGGTAAAACTACGCTGAAAATCTCTAAGTGCACAAAGATCTCTTTACCTCTTTGCCAATTGCATCTATGAATGATATCCTAGAAGATCCTGAGCTGATGCAGGCCCCACAGGCCCCTCCTATGACTGTTGACTATGCATTCAGCTACATTGGCTTCCATGGAAATAGGGGCCACCTTACTTCATTTGTAACTTCTCACTGGTTCAAAGTTTCCAGAGGAATGGTCAGTGTGCGCTCCCACTTCTCTACCACAAAGAAAAAGAAATACTGATATAATCAGTGGTGCAAAGGCTAGATTCTAGTTATTTCTAAATTCACATAACCCAGGCCCCTATTTCCCTGACCCTTCTGGAAAACCACATTTCATCCAAACTATTGCCTTGCACTTAACCAGGCAGGAGATTCCACACAGCAAAGGACAGTTAAGCAATTCCAAGAAAAATAAATTCCCCTGTGATTGTTAGCATTTAAATGCCTCTAAAGTTTTAGTATGAATTAGCTATAGCTCAATTTTCATAAGATGACAAGTCTGGGGATCTTCACTGTGATAAAATGAGAGGTAGGGGCACCTGGGCAGCTCAGTGGTTGAGCATCTGCCTTCAGCTCCGGTTGTGATCCTGGAGTCCTGGGATGGAGTCCTGCATCAGGCTCCCTGCAGGGAGCCTGCTTCTGCCTCTGCCTATGTCTCTGCGTCTCTGTGTGTCTCATGCGTAATTAAATAAAATCTTTTTTAAAAGATAAAGAGAGAAGTAGAGAATGTTGAAAGAGGAGCTTGCCAAATCACTATTTTTACCCAAAGTTGACCCTAAAAATGAGGCATTTCTAATGGCTTCATCTCTACCAAGATTGTTAGCACACTCCTCTCTTTACCTCCTTACTTCATCACAACCATTGGGAAGAAGATGGGCTAACTCCAGTGTTGGAATTGGGTAGTAAAGTGTGGATCAGAGGGAAAGTAAAGAGTTGGCAATGACAATGATGCAGCTGGATGCCCTGAAGCCTACGTCAGGGAGGATATTTTTTCCCCTGGAAGAAGATCCTGGGAAATTAATGACAAGCTGGGCATTGAGTCACTTTAAAGTTCTCAGTCTTGTCTGTAGATTGGTGCCAGTCCATGATGGAAATGTCCTTGAATCTGAGATGGATCAGATATCTCTGAAGCCCTAGCTCCTATCTTGTCCTTTCCACCACTGATTTCAGCGAGGGCTGAATGTGGCCGAATGACGGATGGTTCTGGTCAGGTTCTGATTCACTTCTCTTTGACAATCTCACTTCAAGCACAAGCTGCTTCTGTGCCAGGGCTTCCTCAATGCTGAAGGTTGGTCCTTCTCACCATATCCAATGACCCACTTGTGAAATGTTTGCTTCTTATCCCCATAAATTTAGGCACTACTTGATTAAAGGTCCAGCTTCCTGGAGGCAAGGATATATCTATATCTACCCTTCTACCAAGGGATATGTCCTTACCGCATCTAAAGTTATAGCTATTGGTCAGTCAGCCTGAGTTCTACCTGCTGTGGACTGGCAGGCAGAGAAAAGAATGTCTGTACTGGTGGAGTGATCGTTCTTGATTACCAAAGAGAACTTGAATGCTGCACCGAATGCAGACAAGGAAGACCATGTCTGGAACTCAGGGATCCATAGATTATGATTTGTATGACTTCCACAGTCAGTAATAACAATGAAAAGACAATTAAGACAATTTGGTCTGTTCAGGGCAAGGCAACTAAAGGCTCAGGTTGAAAGTTGGAGTCAGCAGCCTCCTCTCCATCCCCAGGAAAGTAAGCTGTTCCACCTGAAGGGCTGAGTGAGGGAAATCTAGAATGTGTGGTGGATGAGAGAGATATCAATGATCAATTATGGCTTGGGATCAACTGCAGCTGCAGGAGCTGGAGCTTATTCTATGAATTCTTGCATCTGAAGTCTTTTGAAAAGATCATGGCTGCCTCCCAGCCTAAAGGCTCAGTCACGTGGACTTAGGTTATAGGTAGCCTTGAGCAATGCAAGGGACAGACTACTGAAGTCCTGCCTCATTGCTTCCCAGCTTCACCTCCAACTTCCACTGTGGCTCAGTGAAAGTCTAGGTGGGCTTGGACTCACTTCTTTCACTTCAAATGGATATTTTGCTTTCTGCCCTGGAATGCCTCTGATACTGCAGATGCTGGAGGGAGCTCACTCAGCCCACATACCTGCAAAGCTCACAGGGAGGAGAGGTGGGGTGAAAACAGTAGGGGTGAAAGCAGATGACCTCCACCTGATGTGCTTTGAGTGGGCATCTTAGGAAGCTGTCTGGACACTTCCCAGGAGGTCCTTGGGTATTTGAGCTCCTGTTTTACCAACAGCAACAACTCTAATAATTTACCCTTAGACTTACTTTTCCTTCTTCCCTGTCTGAATCTCCTAAACCTCTCCCTTCTGTTCCCGAGGTCACCACCTAAATACTCATATGCTACACAAGCCCTGTCCTAGGCTCTGTTCTATATGACTAAGACAAAAGGCAAAAAGGGAAATACAATGACAACATAGTACATGTTCTATAAAGTTGAATTTAAGCAGTACTAGGGACTATTCTTTATTTGGAGATTATATCCTTTGCTGGGATGGTAGCAGAATATTGAGTCCCTTCAAAGATGTCCATGTCTGAATCCCTGTGAATGTGTTACCCCACAGGGGAAAGGGGATTTTGTAGAGGTGATTATATTCAGGACCTCAAAATGGGAAAGTTAACCTGAATTATTGGATTGGGTGAAGGCACCAAATGTAATTACAAGGGTCCTTACAAGAGGAAGGCAGGAGAAATCAAGAAAGATGTGATGACAAGAAGCAGAGGTCTGAGTGATGCAGTTGTGGGCTCTTCCGGTGGAGGAAGGGACCATGGGCCAAGAAATTCAGGTGGTCTCTAGAAGCTGCAAAAAATGAGAAAGTGAACTCTCCCTTAGAGCCTCTACCATCCTGTCAACACCTTGGTTTAAATCCAGCAAAGCCCTTTTTGGATTTCTGATTTTCAGAGGCGTAAGCTAATAAATTCATGTTTTCTTAAGCCCAAAAAATTTGCAGAAATTAATTATAGGAGCATTAGAAAACTTCTGATGTGCTTGGTGATAAAATGGCCTATCTCTTACGAAAGGACGTTGATACTAGATGTTAGTCACTCTTACGTGGCAAATAAATGTTCTTACTCGGCAAATAAAAAACATTCCCAAAATTTGTTTGAAACTGGCCTGGTGTATGAAGTTCTAAAGTATGGGACTCACCATAGCCAGCAAAGGCTCTAAAAGATTTTTACAAAAAGCTAGTTTTCCTTGAAAACCCCATTACCACTTGACCGTCAGCAATGCCAGAAAAGTAATCTTCCTCCTGCTGACTCCCCGCACTGAGCTTGAGTCACAGTGATGAGTTTTATGCTGGATACTTTCTGTTTCCTCTTCAGATCCGTTCTCTACACTTCCACCCTGCGCTCTGAACTCTGAGAGATTGACCATAATGGAACACATCCGTGGACGCCCTTGTTCTCTGGCTTCCAGCCAGGTTCAGCCAGTGGGAGGCACCAGCAGGTGCCTGGAGGGTGGGAAGAGAATGAGGCTGCGAGTTCACTCACGGGGCTTCCACCGTCCAGAGTTGCTACAGGCCGCAGCATCCCTCTCCTGGAGGCCACCGCTGCTGTCAGGGGCACTTTCCCTACCAACCCCTTTCCCAGGATCCAGTAACCACTCCAACAGTGGCGACTGCTCCTCTGACTGTTGAAGCCACAGGGTCCTGCAATATCCTTAGTAGCTTCTCTAAATTCTGACCACACCTTCATAAATAGACCTTTTATCGCACTATCCTCCAAGTACGCAGTATGCATGTGCCCTCTGTTTCCTGCCTAAATCCTTACTGATGGAGTTAGGAAGCGTGGGCCGCTCTTACCATGAGGGTCAATGACGGCTGAAGTACGTTCCTTCACGTTAGCATTCCAGAACACACAGCTGACGTTCCCGCGCAGGTGTGCCTTGAGGCGCAGGACGCTAGTGACCTGGTAGAGGCCTTGGGAGGTCTTGGTGTGGCTGGTGTTGGCAGGGGCGCTGACGTTTGGCCAGAACACCTCTGCCAGGGGATAGCCTTCGGCCTGGCACGTGAACTCTACCTCGTCCAGCCCTGGGATCCTGAGGAAATGAGTGTTTATTTTCTTGTAGGAAGCTGGATAACACAAGAAGAAAAAGAAATAAGTCTTTCTTTTCTGATTCCTCGACAGCTTTGTACTCAATGGCATGTGGTAGGAACAAAATTACCATCATCAATGTGAACCAATAAGTGTTAATTTTGTACACATGTCTTTTGTCTCTGATATCACACTGTTTACACTAATTTAATTCTTATGGTATAACAAAACTGGCATTGTTGATATTCCCAGTTTTTGTTGGAGGTAGCTGAAGTGAGATTGAGTATTTTGCCTAGACTCGTAGGGCTAATAACTAGTGAAGCCAATGTCTGCACATTGGAAGCTTGATTCCAAATCTCGACAGGGCTTCATCCCACCACACTCTGTGGCTTCCTTCCCATTTACAAGACTATTGTAAATTATCTCACAGCTGAGGACTGGAGAAAAGAGAGGATGAAAAGTAAAATCACTAGATAATGCTCACATTCTTATTTGCTGCTTTTTCTACAGGAGAAAATTCTCTTCCCATTTCCCCCTTTCCTTAGAAGTGAGATTAGGAGGAGAAAAATTAAAGACCTAGATTCTGTCTATAAGTAGTCAAGAATTGGCTATATTTATGACCTCTTCTCCTGTCTAACACACACACACACACATTTCTGTGTAGTGTATGCTGAGTGAATCCATCAAACGTGGCTCCCTGCCCTCTAGAAAACTGAGATCTAAAATGCATACAAGTAACAATGAAAACAACAGGAAGACACCAGGACAAACTGCAGAGTTATCTTAGATTATAGCCGAAAAATAAATATTAACAACATATGCAGATATAAGGGAGTATGGAAAGTAACCTGTTGATTTTTAGTGAAGGGAAGAGGAAAAGAGTACTTGCTTTCATTAGGTAGGAAATATTTTAGAAACAGAATTTTGATTGCGTATATGGCACAAGTGTGATGAAACAATTTTTTCTAAAATTGTTGGAAAGAGTATACACAGGTACACCCTTTGTGAGAAGCAATTTTACATGAAAATCATGATAACAGCCATGTGGAAGGCTGTTAGGCACCAAATGTGCATAGAGTACTAAAGGTTTGCTAGGGGCTAAGCTTTGTGCCTTGTAATTTTACACACTGTGGAGGGAAAGGAATGTGCAAGCCCCTCTCACAATTTTTGCTCCTTGAGCACCTCTCTTTGTATCTCAGTGTCATGAGTTGCTAACTTGATTTATTATAGCCAAAGATGCTCACTGGGTCACAGTTCGTTGGACTGGGTGACTGCATCTTGCATGCGGTTCACAATCTGTGGCCCTCTCTTGAAGTTCTTGCCTCTATGTGATAAAGCATACTTGACTGGCTTGCCTGCCTCAAAAAACTCTGACATCTTTCCTGCTCACAGTTTTCCAGCTTCCAGGAACTGGGTGGGTGGGGTGGACTCTCTTATCAGTGAGACTGGATAGATGCGTAACTTTAGGCTCTTTTTTCCCTAAACATAAGTTAAGATGAGTGTGCAAGAAAAAAGAGAAGCCCTGAAGTTGGGAGAGGGAAAAGAAGAAAATCATGTGCTCGTCTAGTTATTAATTTAAAACATGGAGTTCACTTCCCATTTGGCTATTGATCCTTGTGTGTAGAGCTCACCTGGTCCAGGACTTGGAGAGGAACAGGGGTGAGTGGCTCTAAAACCTGATTCTATCTCTTTAACATATATTACCTCATTTAAACTCTTCAAGTACCCTAGGAGATAGGTAAAATCCATATCTCTATTTTGTAAATAAGGAAATAGCTGGAATCTGGGGTGAGGAGGGGGACTCTAGCTCATGCCCTTCATGGCTACATTATTCTGAATTCTGTATTGGAATCATCATAAGAGGATGATTGTCGATGTAACTGCAAAAAGCTTGGGGATGGAGCAAAAGACACAGGAAGGGGGATATGTTTTCCCGGGGACTTAGGGGTACACGGAACTAGTGGAAGATAAAGAGAATCAGATTTTGAAGCAACCTAGTGAGGATTTGAACTGGTTAGACTTACCAGTCTCCTTGAAGCCAATTTTGATCAACTTCTAGCAATTCAACAGTATCTGAAGCATGCATTTTGAGGACTTGCCTATTTCTCATTTAATGTTATTTATCTACACTTATTTTCCCTTAGTTTGGTGTCTTCTTAAAATCCTTTATCCATAGAGTAGATTGTTCCTGTAAGCTCTAGGGTCTTGGGGTGGGGGGGATGGAGGAGAATACATGGCTGCCTAGGAACAATGTGTTGCATATGAAGGTTTGGCCCATTCCTACAGGGTAGTTCACAATAAGAGGCTGATCTCGGGAGACAAGTTGGAGGTGATTTCAGAGGTAGGAGGGCCAGGAATCAGGAGGGAGGCCGAAGCTGTAATTTGGGATATATAAATGAGGAATGAGAGAGATGTTCAACGAAAAGAACCATTAAGACTTGGGGAAGGGATGGGAGCTCATAGCCTGCATGTATCCAATATTAAAGATACCTCCATAGCCTTATGCAATTTGGGAAGTGGGTGATAATACATCATTATTAGCCACACACAATGGGGAAGCTGGACACCAAGGGGGATATTCTTAGGAATAGATGAGTAAGTTTTAGAATTTCAGATGTAAAAGTGATCTTATAATTCAAACTAGTCCAACTTCCTATTCTGCAGTTGTTGGGTTTATGTTTAATATATGTTATGTTTAATATATGTCAATTAGACCAAGATGGTGGTGTTTACACAATTCTTCTATTTTTTTGCTTACTTTATCCGTTATAATAGAGATGAGCTGAAATCTCCAGATATGATTGTGGATCTATTTCTCCTTTAGGTGTGTCAATTTTTGTTTATATGTTTTGAAGTTATGTGGTTAGATGTACGCACATTTAGGACCATTATGTTTCCCTGCCATATTGACTTCTTTATCATTATGAAATGTCCTTTTTTATCTTTAATAATACTTCTTTTCTGATATTGGTAAGCCGCTAGATAACTAGATTTTGGCTAAATACATTGATAAATGGAAGCTCCTACTTCCAGGAGCAGCCATTACCATAATTAGACAATAAGAAAGTTAAACTTTACTGGAAAGATCATCTTTCTGCCAAGTCAAACTTTGCCTCTTGGAAGCTCCAACCCATTAGTAATTGTCTGATTTAGTATGACAACATTAGAGCAGTATAGTAGTTATGAACGTGGTTTGACTAAAACTTGAGCCAAGAGCTGATTGCATGATATGTCAAGTCCTCAGGTTTTTCATTTATAAAACAAGTATGGGGACACCTGGGTGGCTCAGAGGTTGAGCCTTCGGTTCAGGTTGTGATCCCAGGGTCCTGAGATTGAGTCCCACACCGACTCTCTTCAAGGAGCCTGCTTCTCCCTCTGCCTATGTCTCTGCCTCTCTGTGTCTCTCATGAATAAATAAATAATATCTTAAAAAAAAACAAAACAAGTATCATACTTGGCCTTAACAGAGATGTTAGGAAGATTGAATGAGTTAGATGCCTAGAATATAGTAAAAACTCAATTAACATTAACAATCATTATTAGCTGTTGCATATGATCCTTTGGGTATTTGAAGATAATTGGCAAGCTCCATATAGTCTTTTCCTTCTGCATAAAATATGTCTACTTCCTTCAACCATATCTCCCAGGACAATTTTTAGACCCAATTCCATATACCAGTCTTTTTTTTTTTTTAAAGATATTATTTATTTATTCATGGGAGACACAGAGAGAGAGGCAGAGACATAGGCAGAGGGAGAAGCAGGCTCCCCAGAGGGAGCCTGATGTGGGACTTGATCCCAGGGTCCCAGGATCATGACCTGAACTGAAGGCAGACACTCAACCGCTGAGCCACCCAGGAGCCCTGCATATATCAGTCTTTGGATTCACTTTGTTTGTTAATAGAACATGACCTGTATTCCAGATTTTACCTAAGCAGCAGGAAGTAGAGTGTGGCTGAGTACTTCCTATGAGCACATTTTAGGCTGATGCAGGGTTTGACTCTAAGGTCATGAGATTACTTTTATTAAACGAATGATGGAGGCCCAGCTAGGTTGGCTATAACAGCCCTGTTGGCACCTGGAGACTGTGTCTCCTGGTTGACCCAAGACCATCAATCACCCTTTGTTAGTCCTGATTCAATGACTACTAGTCGTCTAGTCTGTTACAGTTCTAGTCAGCTACACTACCATTCAGCTTGCATTTTAGCAGGTTGTGCACAGGATGTACGCTGTGTGGGTCCTGGGCTTGTCTACCCTCAGATCCAGCCTTTGAGTTTTCTTCTCTGCTCTGTCCTGCATGCAGGCTGACTCCTGTAGACCTTATCTCCCAGGCTCCTGACAGCCAACAGGAGGCACGGTGGGAAGTCTGGAGGGCCAACAGAAGGGAGAATTTAGGGTATGTTCCCCCATGCTTGTGCTGAGACGGGCTCTCCAGCAGCACCCACAGCTCCTCCTTGCTCCTGCTACCCCTAGATGGGCCCGTTGTGTGGCTAGTATCTGTCATAGGCCCTGAGCTGCATTCCTCCGCCTTCCCCCACTCCCTCCAGTCCAGTGTGGGCAGCAGCTTCTCCTTATTGCTAATTGCTGATTTGCCTCTCTTTTCCCCAGCCAACTACTCAGCTGTTCTATTAAAAGACATGCCAGTTTTGGATTTAAATTTCTGCTGGTTGGAACCCTTTCGGTTTTCCTGGTCTTCTCTGACTGTGGGATCTCTAGGCCACTGGCAACTCTAGCATCTCTGAAATAGAGATAAGCTGCTGGTAGTATCATCTGCTTTATCATCAGAATGATGGCAACGAAGGTGAAAAAATGTAGCTTTACATGCCTTGGTCTTCCAGAATGTAGGTGGGTTTCTAGTCATCGCTGGAGGAAGTCTTTTAGGCTTGCTCCCAATTCATCCATTAGATGGGAGGAACCTCGGGTTAGACAGGTCGGACATTCAGGAGCTTCTTCCATTGCAGAATTCAGAAAATAATTGTCTTAACTCCAGCTTTCCTTATGACCTTCTGTTTCCCCAAAGGAGGGAAGGGAGAGATTTAGCCCCAGAAGTGCATTAGGCCAATGTTTTCTCTAGGTCCAGAGCCCAGCTGTTCTGTGTCCTCCCAAGGCTGCAGTGCTTCCCATGGGCTGTTTCTTCTCCATGTCCCTTTGTCTTCTCTTCCTCAGGGTGAAGGCCATTGTGAGAGAAAATGGAAAACTTTTGCCTCCTAGCTCTGTTCTAAGTCCTCCTTCGGACTCCCATACAGCGGGGGCCTCTTCTTTGCTTTGAAATGCTTCTGTGAGCCTCAGTCCAATCAGGGGGAAGAGTGGATTGGCACCCTCCCATCCCCCTCCTCATGTCCTGCCAGTGCCTTCAGGTGGGTTTGGCCCTTCTGTTCTCAGGACCCGTTCTGTGTCTGTCTGGGATCCTTTGCAGGGGCCAGAGGTCAGCCTGTGGGCTTAGGCGCTGGGCTTCCTGGCCTCTCCAGGGCCCCGGGACTCTTCTCTTCAGCCACGCTCCCTACCCTCCCTCTGACAGGTCACTCAGAGTTGGGTACTTGCAAGCTGCCTGCCAGAAACCTGAGTCTTAGGGCGCCTGGGTGGCTCAGTGGTTGAGCACCTGCCTTCAGTTCAGGATCCCATGATCCCTCGATCCTGGGATCGAGTCCCGCGTGGGGCTCCCCACAGGGAGCCCACTTCTCCCGCTGCCTGTGTCTCTTCCTCTCTCTCTGTCTCTCTCATGAATAAATAGATAAAATCTTAAAAAAAAAAAAAAAAACCAAGTCTTCTAGACTCTCTAGCCATTCTACCTAGTATTGCTTTTCCTGTGCTTTTGAAAAATTAGTCCTCTTTCCCCTGTATTTAATATGAACTGCCACCCAGATATCAAAGACGGTGCTATAAACCTACTTTCAAGTTCATGTCATCAAGCAGGCATTTTAAGGAAAAAGCACATCCTTTCTCCAGTCCTGTTTCACTGAAGCAAATCCTGAGGAGCCAGATGCCCCACGCTTCCTCCTGAGACCCCCTGATCAGGGTAAAATTCTCTCAGGTGATGGTCTTGAACTTTTCCTGGGTTTTCTTGCATTCCTCCTAAAAGGTGATGACACAGTATACATCCTTTCACACATTTATTAGGTTGGTTCTTAAAATTTTTCCTAAGTGTCTATATTGGAAAAATATATAATGTTTAGTGCTTTATAAACATTTATATTTTAAGTAAAACAATGATTTCGCTCTTACATATGTACCTAATGCTGTCTGGGTATCAAAGGAGGTATCTTTTATACACACCACCATCCATGGAAACATACATATAAAAATCGTCCCGTAATGGTCGGAGCTTTATGCTCTGTTTCACACCGTACCATTCCATGAGCCTCAGTTCCCATTCCACTTTTTCTATAGGATTTTATCCTAACTCAACATGTTAGAAAGCTCTTTTATTGCTTATCCTTATGTTTCTTTGCAACAACAAAATACGTTTAGCTTATTGGGATTGTTTCACTCATGATCACAAGGCTTCAAGTGTTCAAAGTTTCCTTCTGCACCGAAATCTAATCTCTATTATCAGTACACGTAAAATCAAAATGTAAAATATTATGAATATTGATAATGATTAAACATAAAAGATAAAATTTTCTGGAACTGTATCCCTTAAGAGGATGGATGGGGCTCTCTTTTTTTATTTGTCCATAATCTGAGGATGCATGTGGCTGTGGTTGGAATGATACAAGATCAGCTTCGATTCTGTTTCAATTTTTCCACTTTTACAGCAAGAAGGGCTAAGGAAACTTACTCGTATAAACTAGTGCCAGTGGAAGCAGTCTTGTTATAATGATGTCATTGCATTCTTAAAAGCCTTATAATTTATACAGCAAAAAAAGAATCCTACTTTATATTTTACCATCAGCTCTTAAATGTTACTAGGGCCTCCTTCAACTTTGTTGAAAACAGAATTTGGCATCACCTATCTTGCAGGATGATTTGTTAGTCATTACAGTTTGATAAGGTATCAATATTTCTAATCGCTCTTCTGCTTAGCACTATGGAAGTTTTCTACACTCCAAGCAATGTGCCACATTCATGATGGGTGAGAGGCACCCTTTTTTATGAAGTGGAAGAAGGCAATGATAAAAGAGGAAGTGTGTTAGGGGAACCCCTAGAGCCTTGCCTGGAAGGCTTATTCTCAGGCACACTCATTTTGGGAAAAGAATACATGGGGAAGATGAAGAATCAGAAACTCATTTCCTAAAACTGCCTGTGCCCCTGCAACCTCTCAGAAAGTCTTGTGATCCTCATATGCTGTAGTTGGAAAGCCATCGAGGATTTAAAGAATAAGTAAGTATGATTTAAAGAATAAACCGATTCCACACTTGAGCCATCTCTGCTCCAGTTGATGAAGCTGGCAGAGTGGCTTCCCAGGAATGAAGGGCAGCCCTCGGCTGGAGAGAGAGTGGCAGGATGGGCCCCTGAGTTGCCCAGAGACCCTAGATGCATACAGCTAGATGCAAACAGAGGTTAACAAACATGGAGGCGGTGAATTAGGGGTGCAGATACTGAATACATTAAGGGATCATGAGAATGGAGAGCCCACTTTCCTCCCATTAATTGAAATCAGACTAACTTCAAAGTTCTGGAGTTCATCCCAGTTCTGGATGGAGGAAATGCAATTAAGACAGAAGGCAATTACATCCAGGCTAATGACTCTCTTGATGATTCATTGAGTCTTGAGGTGAGAGGAAGTCTTTGAACCAGCTCTCCGGACACTCACCACCTGCCTCAGTTCTTTATGTTCATTATCTCTTCTAACTTTTACAATAATCCTCTGTGGTAGGTGCTACTGTGGCTAGCCTTTTACAAATAAGAAAAATGTCAGGTTGTAAAGGTGACATAACCTGCCCAAGGTCATAGGTGAAAACACCATTCACCCTCATGTCTCACCCTCTTGGTTTATCCTTCTTTTGTGTCAGATCACAAAGTCACAACATTGCTGCCAAGGTCAACCAATGGTCTTTGGGGACCAAAGTCTATGGACTTTCCAGAAGACAGAACAGATCCTCTGAGGCTTCACGAGTGGGACTGGGAGGAGACAGAGAAAACCCAGAACAGTCAGAGCAGGCTGAAAAACACAAGCTGGCAAAGTCTTATAAACTTGCTGGTCTTTCCCAAAATGGCCTTTTTCCAAAACAAACACAAACTTGAAGATTCTCTTCAGATTTAGGTTCTTGGCTTGTGTTGTGAGGAAAGCCCTTAATCCAGAGGAATGAGGACAGCTATTGACTTACCTGGGCTCCCCCAGCTCCCGCCTTCCCTTCTCTGGGCTCCGGCTGCTTCATTTGCAATATGGAAAGCTTGGACTAGAGCAGTGTTTTCCAAACTTTTTAGACTATGACCCAGAGTGAAAAAAATAATATTTTATATCACAATCCAACACACAAACACGCGCTCCTCTGAAACAGGAGTTTCACAAAATGACACTCACCCCTACTATGTGACACCTTCTGATCATGTCTATTCATTTGGGAAAAGACACTCACCCAGTTGCTACTCACTAAATTGATACTTTAATCCATTAATGGTCGGCAAACCATGGTTTAAAGAGGAGCTGAGTGATTGAGTCAGTGTTGATCCTTGGGAGAACCTTGAGCAAGGCAAAGCTTCTCTTTGGCACCCTCTTGTCTTTCAGGGACCCATTTCCTGCCTTCCCTCTAGATCCATACCTGATCCATACATCCATACTCCTGACCCTATTTTCCTTTCACATCAGCTGCTTTATACTCAGATGCTAAAAAAATCTCTCTGGGAAGGTGCTTCCGTTTTTCTCTAAGATAGCCCTGTTTCCCTGTAACCATCCTCCCGGGTTTTTTGTTTTTGTTTTTTTAAGGTTCTTATTTGTTTATTCATGAGAGACACAGAGAGAAAGAGAGGCAGACAGAGGCAGAGGGAGAAGCAGGACTCGATCCTGGGTCTCCAGGATCACACCCCAGGCTGCAGGCGGCGCTAAACCACTGTGCCATCAGGGCTGCCCTATCCTCTGGGTTTTTGCTTGCACTAATGCCTCCACAGATTCCAGTCCTTGAAACAACTCACCTTTGACTTTCAGAGTCAGATATTTGTAGTCCCAGGCGACTCCATAGAGGATGAGGCAACGATACTGCCCTGCATCCGCCACTTGGACGTGAGGGATGTGGAATAAGGCCTTCCCCAGGGGCAGCTGCTCCCCCAGCAAGGTGGCTCTCTCACTGTGCAAGGATGTATTGTTTTCCATCTTCTGCAAACTGGCCTTTAAGTCTCTGAGTTCCACAGGATCTCCAGTGTCAAAGTGACATTCCAGGGTCACATTGCTGCCAGAGTCTACTGTGTACAGTTCCTTAGGGACCGTCACTGTGAATAGAGCTGAACAAAACACAAGAAATTCTCCCACTATCTGCCTTTACATCTCAGTTCTGTACAGAGTGGGAGCTGAGGAGGCCCATCCCATCCCTGTGGCCCAGGGGACACCTGTCATCAGCTGGGCACTCCTTCAGGCTCCTTTCCCTCCTGCACCCTGGTCTGTCCGGGCAACCGTGGAACTCCTGATCTGCTGTTTTGAGATACCTCTCTCCTCTCAACACACCCCACCAGTGCAGCCCATTGCCATCCTGCCTCCTATTATCCAGGCTCATTTTCTCCATATGGATCAAATTATATCATCCCTGTCAAATACTACCTCCTCTCATGAGTGGTAGTAATAAGAATAACCATTTGTTGAGCTCTTACAATGTGTTAGTCTTCTGCCAACACACCGTCTCATTCAGCCTTCCCAGAAAGTCATCAAAGCAGAGCCATCTTCTTTTTAGAAAAGGAAACTGAGGCACAGAAAAGTAGCCAGGATCAGACCTAGGTATTGCTAAGCTCCAAGTGCCCTTAACCACTGCATAATACAAACCCACTGGACAAGCTTCTTCTTTTCTGTCAATTAGGAGAAGGGAAGAATAGAACTAAGACCTATTATACACCAGGTACTGTGCTAGGCTCTTTTTTTTTAAAGTGTTTATTCTCTTTTTTTTTTATTTTTTTAAAATTTAAATTCAATTTGCCAACATATAACACCCAGTGCTCATCCCATCAAGTGTCCTCCTCATTGCCCGCCACCCTGTGCTAGGCCTAGTCTTTATAACTACATCACTTAATCCTGAAAATACAACCATGAAATATGTATTATTATTACTGTTTTACAGTTGAGGAAATTGGCTCAAAGAGGTTCATGCCAGGACATACGGTTAGTAAAGTTAAAATTCAGAGTCAGTTAAATGTTTGATTTAAAAATCTATAGTTTCCACTGCAACAGTATTTCCCAAAACATGAGGCATATATGAAACATGCAAAATAATTTTATAGAGGGTAGAATTAAGGCCTGAGGGAACTGAATTATTCAGAGAGGAATTTATTTCCTCTTCAATTCTGTTTCAATCCTCCAAGTAACATATAACTTGCAATTAGGTTCTCACACCTCCAAACAATGGCTGTTTCTCCTTATAATAAAGCAGAAAGCTCTCAGGCAGATACTGTAGATATCTGGGTAGAATTTAATAATACTGCTTTCAAAAAAAAATAATAATACTGCTTTCATCACATTTATTTTTGCTATATCTTCTATTTACTAGTAACAGTGATACGGGTTTTCCATTTATCATAGGGGTATACCATTTTGTTCAAAGAATAAAAGTTGAGTTGATTTTAAAGAATTTATAAAAACAATGGCATGAAGAGTGGTAGAGCAAAGTAAAACTAATAAAGGTGCATAAATACACTGTGAGAAACTGTAAAAAATTAGACCGCCTCTATCATTAAGGAATGGATATTCATTATGACCGAGGTGCAGCAAGATCTTAAACTAATTTCTGAATCATGACAAAAGATTAGATCAAATTATATTCAGGAGAGCTTACTTCATTCATTCATTCATTTAATTGGTCAAAACATCCATTCAACAAATATTTGTGGATGGCTTCTAAGCATACACTATTCAAGGAGTTTTTACCATCATAAAAAGTGATATGGTAAGAGCACGGGGTTTAGTGATAGATCAACTGGATCATGATTATGAGTCCTTTGATCTTGAATGTAACGTTTAGCTCTGTGAGTCTCTGCTTCTTTATGTATAAAGGTGCAAGGTTAATATCTGCCTCTAAGTATTGTGGTGAAACTTAGACAAAATGGTATGTGTGAAGTGCCTTATTTTGGCAGGTGGTAGGTGCTCAGCAAACATTGGTTCCTTTCTTTTGTACCCTGTTATAATTCTGGGGAAAGTGGTCTGTATACGCAACACCTGGCCATTCTTTATTAACCATGATATTTTATTAACCAAGACAGCCCATTCCATGATCATCCTGAGCAATAGATTTTTAAAAAGAATTTATTTGAGAGAGGGAACTTGAGAGAGAACACAAGTTGGGGGAGGGGGGAGGTTGGCGGGTGGAGGCAACAGAGGGAAAGGAGAAGCAGACTCCCTGCTGAGCAGAGAGCTCATGCAGAGCAGGACTCAATCCCAGGACCTGGGATCCTGACCTGAGCCAAAGGCAGATGCTTAACTGACTGAGCCACCCAGGTGCCCCCTGGGCAATAGATTTTACAGTATAAGTAAATTTTGGGTTTCCTGTTGCTTGAATGATTCACATCGCAATTCTCTTCTGACTTGAGTTTCTCTTCCTACAATCCTGTGAGACTTTGAAGGCAGTGACCAGGTTGACTTTTAGTATCTTTAGTGCCTAGTACATATAAGTTCTAGTTAAGGGTTTGGCAAACGGCAGAAAGAGAGAAAAGAAAGCATGAACCTAACATACTTCCCTCTCATCAAACTGCAACTTGCCCATGTTGCACAAACTGGCATTCTTAATCATCACACAGTACATTTTATAGTTATGCCCAACTTGAGATTTATCAAGAATAAACCGGCAAGTTTTTGGGTTTTGCCTGTAATCCCTGTTGTTTTTTTTTTTAAGATTTTATTTATTTATTCATAAAGATTCACAGAGAGAGAGAGAGAGGCAGAGACACAGGCAGAGGGAGAAGCAGGCTCCATGCAGAGCCTGACGTGGGACTCGATCCCAGGTCTCCAGATCACGCCCTGGGCTGCAGGCGGCGCTAAACCGCTGCACCACCGGGGCTGCCCTGTAATCCCTGTTTTAACCATCACTAGAACATTAGTGTGTCTTTCTAACAAATCTCTAGTACAGAAAAGAGTTCACATCTGTCCAGAATTCCTTTGTGCAGGATGGGGTGGGGACAGGTCTATACTATGAGTGCTTCTTTGTAAAACACTGCTGATCACACTTGCATTTGCTTAGACAGGTTGAGAAGATTGTGGGATGATGCATGTGAAAAGAGATTTGTGCTTCCAAATTTCCTGCATAATTCCATTTCATGACATCCACTTGTAATAACTTTCACTCTGGGTCTCCGGGATAGGACCTTCTTGAGGGTAGATCCCCTTCTGATAAGGATCATCTACAAACTTTGAGTTATTAAATCCCCCTTTTAACCAAGACAGAGCTACCTGCTACCAAATCCACTCTGGCCTAAGGGGGAATATTTACTTACTCATTCATCAAATACATAGTAATCGTCATCTATGTGTCTGGTTCAGGAATTCACTTTTGCTCTTCTTCTATTTTTTTAATTATTAGTATACATGATACAGCAGGAAACAGGGAAGAGAAATGGGACTTGCAAGGAACTTCAGTTGCTGAGGCTGAGATATAACAAATGTCAGAGGACTTTGGGTGTTGCCTCTATTGAATTTATCTAGCAAATTTATTTACCACACTTAGGCTTTCTTCTCATGAGAGAGAGAAAGTCTGTAACTTCCTCTGGAACTCCCCCTAGCAGACAGCAGAACTTCCCTCTTTATGCTCTGGGCCTTTGACAAAAATCCATTTTCTGCTTGCTTTTCTCCTTTGTGAGAATATGTGTACAGGGGTTGTACAGGTGATATTTTTTATCTAATGTTCATAAGAGGAAAGAGCAATTAGCAAACATGAATCAAATATCTGAGTAGCTCAGAATAACTAGAGGATGTTATTTGGTGTAATTTTGCCTCAATTAAAGCTTCTAAGACATGCCAAGCTGTGAGCTTGATTACTCCAGAAAAACGAGTTCAGGGAATGCAATATACTTTTAAGATCCTAAATTATTCTTACTTACTGCAAATTACAGAGGAAATAAAAACACTCTTGCAAACAACTGCGTGAAGGTATTTTTCTCAAGCTTGGATGCACATCAGAATCATTAATCAGAACACCTCAACTTTGGCCATCTTTGGAATCACCTGGGAGGCTTTAAAAAAAAAATACCAGGCCCCACCTTGGATCCTTTAAATATAAATTCTAGTTCTTTTTTGAGGCCAGCATTAAATTTTTTTTTTAATCTCCTTGGAGGCTTCTAATGTGCAGAGTATTGAGAACTATCGATTAGATGAAACACCTGCATACACAAATGTCTTTTATTATCCTGCCTTTCAAAGCATCCTCAGCTTCACCTGAGAGGGCTTTAGAATGTCAGGCCCTGCCTTAGACCTAGAGAAGCAGACTGCACATTTCCACAAGTTGAGATAGCTCATGTGCACATTAATGTCTGAGAATCAGAGTTATGACACTAGTCTGCATTTGGGCTGTTACTGGGAAGTAGAGTAATAGTTAACATTTATTAAACACAATGAGCAAGACATTGGGGTCATCTTTATATCATCATCTCATTTAATGTTCCCCAACTTTGCAAGGTAGAGTTACTATGCCTATCTTACGGGTAGTGAAACTCAGGCTTACAGAAGTGATACAACTTGCCCAAGGTCAAAGAGTGGTACCTCATGAGGTTGGGATTCCAGTTCATATCTCTGTGTCTTGAAAGCCTGTATGAACATCTCTACAGATATGACCATATATCCACTGGCATGTATATAGTACATCCAAAATGAGATAGATAGACTTTTCAGCTTTATGCTAAGGAAAATACGTGTGGGGTATGTGTATGTGTGTGTGTATTTATTTCTGAGCTCTTTATTCTGTTTGATTGAGCTATGTAAGCTATGTGTCTGTTTTTCTGCCAATACCATACTGTTTTGATGACTATACCTTTGTAATATAGCTTGAAATCAGGGGTTACTAATTAAGCTTCAACCTAGCACTAAACTCCTTAAGTTATAAGACAAAGGAGAAAATTGAAAAGTTTCCACAACTATATAATTAGGCAGACAAATCCAAAACAAAGCAGGTATTCCCATTCATTTGGGCCCCCTGACTAAATTAAAGGGTAACAAATTTGGCCAGGGCACACAAAATTCATAAATGCAGTTTCTTTAAACAGATTAAAGCAGCTGGTTTGAGTAATGATGGAGCCTTCTTGAAAGTTCTTAGGGAAATTGTGTATTTTATTTGCAATCAAGCATCAATAAGAGTCAGTACCTGGCACATCTCCAGAAACACAAAACAAATCATTTGCATTACCTCCCAAGATAGCTTCCCCTTTAAGCTAATTTTATACTTTTTTTTCCATTTAATAACAGAAGCTGAAGTTTTTTTCAGACTCCATATTTAATGAACTTGAAAGGTGGGGGCTGTTTTACACAATCATAGTCTTGAGAAAACTTTAGTTCCTAGTTTAGGGTAGAAGCCTGTTCTGGACACCTGACCCATCTGCTCCTCTTTGTAGGAATACTGCAGGGCATGTCTCATTTCTTAGAAATCTGAACCTGATTCTGTTTTGTATACCTCAGGGACCTGAAGAAGTCGTTTTACAGCTGAAGGTGGGTTAAGAGGAGGGATTCAGGGTGTGCTCCCCACCCCAGAGTGACCTCAAGCATCACCATATTCTTATGAGCCCCTGGTTTTTAACTTCTTTGGAGAATGAAGAAAGAAGTAAAAAAAATCAATAAATGGAATTATGATTGGGGTTACTTTTCCTGCAAGACATGACAAAGTACAGAAATGACTATTTCCTCTTAAAAGTACCTGGGTTACAAGATGTCCTTAGGTTTTGAAATAAAAATATAGAAAAAAAAGAATTATAATTTTATAGAAATCAGAAGAGTGTGCTATGAGTGAGAATATATACACAAAGAACAGATTGAAGAATGGAGTTTAGAAATAGACCCACACAAATATGGCCAATTGATGTTTGACAAACATGTAAAGGCAATTCAATGAGGAAAGGAAAGTCTTTTCAACAAGCGAGGCTAAAGAACCTGGACATCACACACACACACACACACACACACACAAAGTGACCTTTAACATATACTTTATATCTTCTATGATAATTAGCTCAAGATGGATTATAAACCTAAATATAAAATGTACAACTACAAAGTGTTTCAAAGAAAACATAGGAAAATCTTTGAGAGCCTGGGCTACATAGAGTTCTTAGACATGACACCGAAAGCACAATCCACACAAGAAAAAAGAAGATAAACTGGATTCTACCAAATTTAAAATCTTTGCTGTCCAGAAGACACTGTCAAGAGAATGAAAAGATAAGCCATGGACTGAGAGAAAATATTTGCATATCACAATCTGATAAAAGACTCTAAAGACTTAATAAGAAAATAAACAGACCAATTAAAAATGGTCAAATAGTTGAACACAAACTTTACCAGAGAAGATATATGGATGTCCAATTGCCATGTGAAAATATGCTTATCATCCCTAGATATTAGGGGAATGCAAATTAAACTAGAGATACTTCTACACACCTATTAGGATGACTTTAAAAAACACAACAGTGTCAATACCAAGTGCTGCCAAGAATGTGGAATAATTAGAGCTCTCATACTTTGCTGGGAATGCAAAAATAGTCTAGCCACTATCGAAAGGTTTGGTGATTTCTTATAAAGTTAAATATATACTTGCCACATGGTCCAGCAGTGCTACTGCTAGGTATTCACTCAAGTGAAATGAAAACCCATATTCTTCACAAAAATCTATACATAAACACTTATAGCAACTTGATTTCTCTCAATAAAGGACTAAGTCACAGCATGTCTGGTGAAATATAGAGAGTCTTTTTTTTTTTTAATAGTTTTTTTTTTTTTATGATAGGCACACAGTGAGAGAGAGAGGCAGAGACACAGGCAGAGGGAGAAGCAGGCTCCATGCACCGGGAGCCCGACGTGGGATTTGATCCCGGGTCTCCAGGATCGCGCCCTGGGCCAAAGGCAGGCGCCAAACCGCTGCGCCACCCAGGGATCCCCTTAGGGAGCCTTTAAAATGAGTGATAACTGTATTCATTGATTCTGAAACTATGAAGAACCTATCTTGTTGAGTGCTTACTAAGATTTCTCTTAGTAATATTTAAGAAATTTTTTTAATGGAGAAAAGGGTAGATAGTACAGTGTTATGAGAATGAGGCTATGTAGGACAGGGCAGATAAAGGGTTTCAGAGAAGTCTGATACAGTCCTACTACTTGACATGGGTGACGGTTACAAGTGTTCACCTTACGATAACATGACGCTTTATACTTGTTTCATGTGATTTCCTGTACCTGTGGTATCTTTTACAACATAAAAGTTTAAATACAGAAAAATTTTAACAGATGGTCAAATCAAATAAAATGAAGACATCTGTGAATCTACTACCTACCCCAAGAACCAGTACATGACTAATGACATAGGTCTACTTCCTTCACCAAAGGTAATCAACATCCTGTATATTGTGTTTCTTAATATCTGGCTTATTTCTAAGCTTTATCATAGATACCTAAGCAATATATTGTTTATAAAAAGGACATTGTACTATATGTTGCCTTCTGTGCTTGATTTTTTGTGTTCTTTTTAACTCAATATTATGCTGTTAAGACTCTTAAATGTAGGTGTATTATTTTTGTAATTAATTTATTTGCATGCTGTATATTTTTCCATTCGGTTAATATACCACAATTTATGCATTATCCTGTTGATGGGCATTTGGTTGTTTTGGGCTCTTTTGGAAGGACTAACAATGCTGTTTCAAGCATTCTTTTTAAAATTTAGAAATTTACATAGGGTAATAAGGAATTAAATCCCTTCAATTCATGTTATCTTTTTTTTCCTTCTCAAAGAGAGGTGCAAATTTAGGGGTGAACAAGCAGAGTAAGGGAATGACCAGGGAATGCAAGGCCATCTGCGTGGCCACCCTGACAGCCATGGCTCTCCTCGGGCACTGGATGCCATAGCCTGATTGCCTTCATATGCCTTTTAAAGCATTCTTTTTAAAGGAATTCTTATATTTTAAGATTTATATTTTTCTTATACAAGTAAAACTGTATTTCTTTTAATAGCTAGGCAAGGGTATAATACTTCTTTTAATGTATATTTCTTGTCAAAAAAGAAAAAGACCTGGGAAACATAATGGTTAAGATTGTAGCTTTTAGGGCAGCCCTGGTGGCTCAAGAGTTTAGTGCCGCCTTCGGCCCAGGGTGTGATCCTAGAGACCCGGGATCGAGTCCCACGTTGGGCTCCCTGCATGGAGCCTGCTTCTCCCTCTGCCTGTGTCTCTGACTCTCTGTCTCTTGTGAATAAATAATCTTTAAAAAAAAAAAAAAGATTGTAGTTTTTATCCTCATCCCAGATCTCTTCCCTTCCCCAGGAGTAAGCATTCTTATCAGTCCTCAGATCCTTTTGTTACTTTTCTTCCCTCAGGTTGCTTCTGTAAGAAATCTTTGAAGTTAAAACTCCTTACTTAGGAAGACATGAAATGATAAGACTTACCAAACAAACAAACAAACAAAAAAAAAAACCTTGAAGAGAAGGCAGTCCAATTTAGGCAGGTAATTAATATTTGAACTAATATTATCCAGATACTGTATAGGGGGAAGAAATGAAGAATTCTAAATTTGAGGAGAAAGCAAGATACAATATGTTTATAGTTTACCTTTGGTTAGTTCTTAAACAGAATTCATCACAACGTACTTTTTGGTTTTGTGAATGCCCATTATCAACATTCAATACATGTCTGTCATCAAATTTAACTCCAAAAACCCACTCCAAAGTGGGAAGATGAGGGCTTCTCTGCCATACTTGATTATCATCATCACCATAGCATGATGATGGTTCTAAGGTTCTAAGGACATTAGTTGTGTAGGAACCTTGCTGTGCCACCTATCGGCTGCGTCATCTTGGGTAAATTAAATACCTTTTCTGAATTCCAGTTTCCTCATCTGCCATATGGTTATTGTTTCTGTAAGACAAGGATACAGACAAGCACAGGCCACCCTGGGCACCACTCTTTTTATTGTGCATGTAACAGACAGTAATTGCACTTGCTTTCAAAGAAATCCTTCAGCCTGAGGACCTCATTCTCATTATCGGCTTCAGCTAGGGGCAACTACCTACTCCTCTTCCTCAGGTCCCTCCTTTGGCTCTTTCTTACCTGATGTCTGGTGAAGCTGCACTCCCAGGCTCAAAATTAGCAGGAGGAGGAACATGTTCTGTACCCGATCTGAAATAAACAATTGAAAGTCTCAGGGTCTGCTGCAGTTTTGCTGGGTCTCATGATTTCTTGATTCACTCCTTCCTGAAAACAGGGAAATGACTCGTCAACAAGCCCCTGGAAGATAAGTTATAACTTCCCTACCAGGAGCTCCACTGTACCCTAGTCTCCTGCCTCTTGGTCATCTTGGCAGTGGTAGATTGGGGTACAGCAGAGCCCCTGGAAGTCAAGTTAAAAGCTGGTCGCCTAGAGATGGGAGATGAGGTAAGAGGAAGCAGGTTGTTCTTTATCAATCCAAATTAGAATCTCTTCTTCCTTTTCTGACTATGAACTGAACCAGTTCTCATGAATAACCCATACTGGTGATTATCCGAAACTCTGTCTCTTTCACAAAGCCTCCCATAGTTTTTTCAGTAGTGGATGCTTGAAAAGCAAATGACTACCAAATGAATAATGCACACCAACTTCGTCAGGTGGACTTGAGCTCTGGGAGTCAGATATTTAAGGACAGTGCTCAGTAGAACAGAGCTCAATTCTGAATGAACACTTGGTATTTGCCTGAGCAGGAAAGTGTCCAGCTCTTTTGAGTGTTTTGTTAGAGTTTGCCCATTATGTGAACTATCTGTTACTTACAAGTTTAGACGGGGAGAGCACAAAACTGTCTACATTGAGTGGGTGTTCGACCTTGGTCCCATTACACCTCCTACTATGCTTCCACCCTCGCTCTCATGCTTTTTCCCATCCCAGGACTTCTTGTGGTTGAGGCAAAAGGGACAAGATACACCACTGTCAGCTATTCTGTTCTCAAAGAGGCTTTCAAAATTTTATTAGCCATGAAATCATTTCTCCAAGGGAAATTGGCTGGAGCCATATATCTAAATCTGGTAAAAGCAGAGCATCTCTGAGTGTGATGGAAAGCCAACAGAAGTCCTGGATCAGGTGAATGACATGATCTCATTACATTTTTAAAATAGGACTCAGCTTTGGTGTGAACAATAGACTCTTGAGAAGGACATTGGGTTGGATAAGACTAGAAGCAGGATGATAGGTGAGGAATGTTTTTACAGAGATAATAGTTTGGATTGAGTGGTGGCACTAGCAGAGATGAGAAGTGGTCTGTAGAAAGGTATAGATTACATACAAATATATATTTGTTCTTTTTTAATTTATTTTTTAAGATTTTATTTATTCATGAGAGACACACACACACAGAGAGAAAGGCAGAGACACAGGCAGAGGGAGAAGCAGGCTCCCTGCAGAAAGCCCGACGTGGGACTCGATCCTGGGTGTCCAGGATCACAACCTGGGCTAAAGGAGGCACCAAACCACTGAGCGACACGGGCTGCCCTATTTGTTCTTTAAATTTATTTTTTCCAACAGCCTTATCAAAGTATAATTGACATACAATAAAGGATGTATGTGTGTACAAATGTATATATGAAAATATATAAATAATAAATATGTATAAAATATATATACATTTAAAATACGGACAATTCAGTGGTACAATTCAGTGGTTTTCAGTATATTCACAGAATTGTGAAACCCATACCATTATCTAATTTTGTATCATTCTCATTACCGCAAAAAGGAACCTCCTATCCATCGACAGAAATTTCCCAATTCCCCTTCCCTCTTCTTCCAACTTCTGGCAGACACCAACGTACTTTCTGTCTCTATGGCTTTGCTTATTCTGGATATTTCATAAAAATGGAATCATACACTATGTAGCTGTTTGAATCTAGCTTCTCCTACTGAGTTTAATATTTTCAAGATTCACTTACATTGTAGCACATATCAGTACTTCATTACTTTTTATGAATGAATGCTATTTTATTTTATGAATATACCACATCTTGTTTGTCCATTCATCAGTTGACAGACATTTGGTTGTTTCTATTTGTTGGCTTTTATGAATAATGCTGCTATAGACATTCATGTACAAGTTTTTGTGTAGATATGTTTTCAATTCTCTTGGACATGTAGGAGTGGGATTGTTTGGTTAAATGGTAACTCTGTGTTTAATTTTTTGAGAAATTGCCAAATTGTTTATCAAATATATAATGTTTAAGTACTTTCTCTCATTCTTCAAATTGTCTTTTTGGTTTCTTGATAGTGTTCTTTGAAGCACAAATATTTTAATGTAATTTAAAGTACAAATTAATTTAATTTTTATGAAACCCAATTTATCTATTTTCTCTTCTATTGTGTATCCTTAAGGTGTCATATTGAAGAAAACCATTGCCAAATCCAAGGTTACAAATATTTATGCCTACTTTCTTCTGAGTGTTTTATAGCTTTAGTTCTTATATTTAGGTCTCTGATCCATTTTGATGAATGATAATAATTTTTCTTTTATAGCCTAAATCATAATTTCAGCCACTGGAAGACCCTTCAAGGAAGCCTCTGTTTCCTTTTCACACAATCCTATTAATCTTGGGAAGTTTGTTTGCTTTCTGTACAAATTGCCTTAAGCTGATCATGTCTCTTCTCCCCAAGCATTCAATTAACCTTTCTCCAAGAAATTCTGCTTTTTTTTTTTTCAACTTTTTTAAAAACTAGAAATAAAATGAAACCAGTTTACCCATTTTCCCACCCCCTAAATTCCTACCTCTGGCAACCACCAATCTGTCCTTTGTATCTATGAGCTTAGTTTGTATGTTTGCTTGTTTTAGATTCTGCATTTAACTGAATCATATAGTATTTGTCTTTCTCTGACTTATTTCACTTTGTATAATGCCCTTGAGGTCCGTCCATGTTGCTGCAAATGGCAAAATTTCATTCTTTCTTTGGCTGAGCAATATTCCATTATACACACACACATTTAGGTTGATTCATATTTTGGCTATTGTAAATAATACTGCAATGAACATGGGGTGTATATATCTTTTTGAGTTAGCATCTTAATTTTCTTTTCTTTTTTTTTTTTTTTAAGATTTTATTTATTTATTCATGAGACACAGAGAGAGAGGCAGAGAGAGAAGCAGGCTCCATGCGGCGAGCCCGACGTGGGACTCGATCCTGGGCCGCCAGGATCGGATCCTGGGCTGAAGGCAGCACTAAACCACTAAGCCACCTGGGCTGCCCAGCATTTTCATTTTCTTCAGATAAATACCCAGAAGTGGAATTGCTGGATCATATGGTAGCTTAAAAAATTTTTTTAGGAACCTCCATACTGTTTTCCATAGTGGCTATACCAACTTATTATCTCACCAATGTCCACAGGGGTTTCCTTTTCTCCACATCCTCACCAGCACTTGTTATTTCTTGTCTTTTCAATACTAGCCATTCTAACAAGTGTGAGGTGATATCTCATGGTGGTTTTGATTTGCATTTCCTTGATGATTACTGATGTTGAACATCTTTTCATGTACCTGTTAGTTATTTGTATGTCTTTTTTTTTTTTTTGAAAAATGTCTACTCAGATCCTCTACCCATTTTTATTTTGACTCTGTTGTATATGTGTTACTACTGAGTTGTAGGAGTTCTTTTTTTTTTTTCTTTAGAAAGATTTTATTTATTTATTCATGAGAGACACAGAGAAAGAGGCAGAGGCATAGGTAGAGAGAGAAGCAGGATCCCCACTGGGAGCCCAATGTGGGACTCAATCCCAGGACCCCAGGATCATGACCTGAGCCGAAGGCAGACACTCAATCACTGGGCCACCCAGGTGTCCCAAGTTGTATGAGTGCTTTAGATATTTTGGATATTAATCCTTTATCAGATAAATGATTTGCAAATATTTTCTCCCATGTAGTAGGTTAACTTAATTTTATTGATGATTTCCTTTGCTGTGCAGAAGCTTTTTATTTTGACACAATCCTAACTTTTAATTTTTGTTTTTGTTGTTTTTACTTTTGGTGCCAGATTCAAAAATCATCACCAAGTCCAATGTCAAGGAGCTCATCGCCTGGGTTTTCTTCTAGGACTTTTTTGGTTTCAGGTCTTACATTCAAAACTTTAATCCATTTTGAATTAATTTCTGTGTATGGTATAAGAGAGTAGTCCAGTTTCATTCTTTTGAGTGTGGCTATCCAATATTTCTAATACTCTTTATTGAAGACTTTGGAATATATTCCTCAGTTTCTTCATTTTGCCTGATTCTCTGTGTTTCTACACAGTAGATGAAACAACTACTTCTCCCAGTCTTGAAGAATTGGTCTCGTATACAAGATGAAACTTGCTGTTCAACCCTGCTTCAGCTCTTGGTTGTCTTGCAAACCTTTGTGCTTGTCCAAGCAGCCGATTCTATTTTTAATAGCTCCCAGTAGTGGAGGATGTGCCAAGACCTGTCAGTAGCCCAAAGAGCAGGATCTTACACCTAGATTCAGGGTGGTTGAAAGTCAGATCCTTAGGCAACAGCTAGTGAAAGTATGCAAATAGTACAGTCCTGTGGGCTGGAAGTGTAAGTCCTATTGGCCAGCAGGGCCAAGCAATCTAGAGTATTCTCTGGGTAGCAGTCACAAAAATCTGGGACCCTGATGACTAATACAAGCCTTCTGCTGGATCATGCTGGTGAGCGGAAGCAAGGCAGAGGGAGAGCACCAAGATGGCATCTATAGCCTGTGGTCCTTGAGAGCATCTCTGCAGGCCACTAAAGATGTACAAGACCTTAAACTTGAAGACTTTAAACCTGCCCCTCAGGGTGAAGCTCTAGGAGAAGCAAAGAGGCTTCCCTTACAGAGAGAACTGGGGTATGTACATCAGTCTGCTATTTATTCAGTGTTCTGGGGGCAGCAGCCTGCCCAGAGACATCTCTGATTCTCAAAGTCCCCTGGAAAGGAGTAATTCAAGCTTTTGGTCAATGGAGTCAGATGATGTAGGTGTGGGAAATCTCCTAGGCAGCTGCTTAAAAAACCAGTACACAAGACACCTAGAAGGCTTCCTGCCAGTACGTACTGGTGCTCTGGAGTGACTCAGAGGATGAATGTACAAAGAGCACCAGCCTTCCAAGGTCTCTGGAAAGGATTACACCATGCCCTAGAGGTGGGTTCCTTAGAAGTTTGCCCCTCAGAGTGCAGCCATGTAGATTAGCTAACAGGCTTCCTTCACAGAAAGTCTGGCCCCCTTACATTTCCATATGAATTTTAGGATCAGCTTGTCCACAAACACACACACAAAAAGGCAGCTAGAATCTTGATAGGAGTTGCACTGAATCTGTAGATCCACTGGAGGTAAAGAGCTATCTTAATGATGTTAAGTCTTCCAGATATGAACATAGCATGTCCTTCTATTTACTTATGTCTCTTATCTTTTCAAATAAGACATTATGGGGTTTACTGTCAGGTTGGATATGAAGTTTGATGAAAATAGACAAATCCAGGAAAATTTCCAGATTTGAGGCTTGAGGCATTAAGGCAATGGAAGTACTCATTTTAAACTGGAGAAGACCGAAACAGATCAAGAAGCAGAAATCAGTATATGTTTGGCATGTATGTGGTTTGAGATGCCAACTAGACATCCCCATGATGATGTTTAGTAAGCAGTTGGATAACAGGTAGTCCAGAGTTTGGGGTGGAGATAAAATTGGGAGTCTTCAATGTCTACATGTTACTTAATGCCATGGGGCTGCATGACATTACCACCGGGAAACACAGGAGAAAAACTGTCCAAGGATTGAGATGTGGGGCATTCCAACTTGTATGGATCTCTGGGAGGGAGAGCATTAGGAAAATAGATTTAGGGGAAGGGCAAAAATGCAACCTAATCCTGTCTTTTATTTTCTGTTTTCTGGTGTTTTGAAAATGTGATACATATTGGTCATGCAGGGACTGCCCCTCCCAGGATTAGCCAATTCTTCAGACAGTAAACAATTCACTCAAGGGGCGTCTTTCAAATGCAAAGTAATCCAGAACCCCTAACTCCAACCACCTCCTTTACTGTCCTAACTACCCCAGGGCCAGGTACCACACAACAAGGGACAGCCCCTAGTTCCAAATCTTGATGAACTATTTCAAACTAGAAAATTTAAGCCTGCTTACCCTGCCTTGCCCATTCCTTCTTGTGGAAACCACAATAAAGGCTTCTGGCCACATTTCCCCTTCTGCTCTACCTCCTTTCAGACCCTGGTGCTTCTCTGTGTGGCCACTGCAGTGTGGCATGCCTCCTCTCAGGATCTGAGAACACAACAAACTATTTTTTTTCAATGGCCATTATCTCCTGATCTGTTAGCCTCGCCATATCTTAATTATAATGAAATCTGGAACTTAAGACACAGTGCTACAAGGAGGGAGTACTCAGTTAAGCCAGTGCTCCTGGGAGTTAGCATTAGCAGCGTGGAGGTCATGAGTGAGCCTGCTAAGCATGACATTGGTAGATTTGGTGTAGATGAGATGGAAAGTGGAGAGAAAATGAGAGGTAAGGGTGCAGAGAAAACAGAGTATAGGCAGAGCTTCAGAGAAGAGTGCTATAAAGGGAGAGTGCAACGAGGCAGTAGCTAAAAGGGACTGTGAGATCCACAGTGGGATCCTGTTCTCACTTTAGGGAGGGACTTATTAGTTGGTAACAACTGGGAGCTCCATTAAGTGCTTTCCATAGGGAAATGCTGGGCCTTAGGTGGACTTGAAGACTCTCTTCCTTATTGAAAATACAAATGTACTCAGACAAGATATCATCTTAATACTGCACTTGCCCAGCATTCTTATTTCTAGAGCTCAAAACATTAGCAGGTAACATGTTCTAACAACAGAAAGGATGCCTGGCTCATCCACCCCTGGCTATAACTTCCTCTTCTTCCTTGCCCATCCTAGGGGACTTTCCTTGTACACTGCCGCCTTTGGCCAACAGAGAGATAGACAAAACATTACTATGAAGGTACTTTCCAACCAGCCACCTTCTTCTTTCTAGGGATAGCATCTTCTGTGCCTTTGTTAAAATCTCACACACTAAAGTCAGACACATCTGAGTTCCAATCCTGGGTCTAGGAATTATGAGCCCCTAAGGCCCTGGGTACTTCATAAAAACTCCTTGTGCCCCATTTTCCTATAATGCCAATAATTATAACACCCACCTCAAGCCAAAATCTTGGGTGTGTCATTTTAAACCTACACATCTCTCATCTTACAAATCCAGCCCATCCCCCAGCCCTGTTAATTCTGTGCCAGAATATTTCTGGATGATGGTTCTTCTTTCTAATACCTCACTGCTGTCACTTTAATTCAGTATCTTGTCATCCCTCCTTATATTGTAGCAGAGCATCCTGCTCAAAATCCTTTGGTGGTACAACATTTCACTGAGAATAAAATTCTAAATCTGTCTAGTAGGCCAGGCAAGAGGGACATCTACCTTGAGCCCCATGCTATAGAGAACCCAGTAATGGCCATGTGGCTTCCTGCAGTGTGAGGTGTTTGTTAAGAGTGTCCTCTGGAATTTTGACCCACCGCCCATCACAATTTGGGTTCTTAGGACTCTGGAATTCTCTAAATGTCCCTAAACCTACTTCTAGGCCTGTGGAACTTCTTCCCCAGATCCATTGCCCCAAGGACTGACCTTGCTGCCAGTGTGCATCTCCCTACATCCAGAGCCATTCCTTGCTCTTTCTGGTGAGACAGTGTCATGCAAAATCACAATAGTACCACCTCTCCAACATTCCCAACTCTCCTTAGTCTCTCACTTTTCCAAAGCATTCATTACCAGCTAACATACCGTATAATGTACTCATTTGTTATGTTAGATTATCAGCTGCCATCATCCCTAAGAATATAATCACTAAAAGGATGGAGATCTTTGTCTGTTTTGCTTACTAATATCCTTCAGTCCCTAGAGCTGTGTCTGGCAGGAAGCTGGCACTCTACTAATATTGGTTGAGTGAACTAGTCCTTTACCTGGCAGGCAGAATTTCCTAAATACGAAATTATCAAATGCAATCATGGCACTCCCGCTTAAAAACACTTCAATAGCTCCCATAGTTTATTAGGTAAAATTCTCCTTAGCATGGGTTACAGAACCCTTTCAAATATGGTCCCTCCTGCCTCAGCCACAGAAATAATAATATGTGCTTTCCATGACTGGGTCCTCACAGGTGTTCTGAGTTTCTAATCTCTCATATCTGATCTCAGTTTATTTTGTCTAATATTATTTTTACTCTATCTCAGTTTCTACTTGAGCTCAAAGAAACTATCTTGGATCATAAATATTTCCTTAAGTGGCCTTACCTTCTTCTGCCTTCAACACAAGGACATAAGCCTTTCCTAACTGCTCTAAGCTGTTCCTTCTGCCTTAATTGTTTTCTGCTATTAACTAGTGTTAGCATTTACCTCCTTGCTGGTATAATAATTGGTTACACATCTGTGTTCTGTGCTAGAATGAGAGATCTTTTAACTGTGTGAGGTCCATATAACAATTTTGTTTTTCTTTGGGCGTGTTTGTGTGTATGCATGCATGTTTTGTGAGTGTTTATAACTGTTTATAATGGATTATGACTTCACTGAATGGACAAATGAATGAGTCCATGCATGGCAATTTAGTATCATACTCTGAGACTACTGGCCCCCAGTTGATTTCTTCCTCTAATGGAGAAACAGAAAACTTAATTTGGGGGGCACCTGGGTGGCACCTGAGGGTCTTACCTGAGGGTCTGCCTTATGCTCAGGTCATGATCCTGGGGTCCTGGGATGGAGTCCCACATCGGGCTCCCCACAAGGAGCCTGCTTCTCCCTCTGCCTGTGTCTCTGCCTCTCTGTGTCTCTCATGAATAAATAAATAAAATCTTTTATTTAAAAAAACTTTATTTGGTTAATAATTTTGGCTCCAAATAAGAAAGAAATTTTCATCAGTTTAAGTCACTGACTGTGGAATGGGCTGCTAATAGGGTGAGGACGTCATCACCCCTGGAATTGCTTAAGCAAAGGTGCATGTTGAAGGAAGCATTTCCACAAGTGACGGGAGGTTAAAAGAATATCTCTTTAGTAAGATTATTTATCAGGTTGTCCCCCACAAAGAATGTTCCCAAGAGGGATCCCTGGGTGGCGCAGCGGTTTGGCGCCTGCCTTTGGCCCAGGGCGCGATCCTGGAGACCCGGGATCGAATCCCACATCAGGCTCCCGGTGCATGGAGCCTGCTTCTCCCTCTGCCTGTGTCTCTGCCTCTCTCTCTCTCTCTGTGACTATCATAAATAAATAAAAATTAAAAAAAAAAAAAAAAAGAATGTTCCCAAGGTATCTCAAGCCCCTCACCAACCTCTCTCAAAATGCCAGGACATCTCAATGAGATATTTGCCTTCTGGGTGACTTAGGAAAATGGCATTTTCTGAAAGAGTAGGTTCTGGAAACCTTCAATATTAGGGAATTATGAGCTCTTTTATATGCAGACTAGCAAAGCCTGAAAGAGTATTTGGAGAACTTATAGAGTGCATTGCCAAAATTGATCAACTCAAGGAACATTTACAGAGCATCCATATGTAGGGTACTCCTTTGGTCAACAGAGCATAGAGATGACTCTTTTCCATGAGATGAAATGAATGCGTTCAAACAACTATGCTCCCTCTTCAGTCTCCCTTTTTAAAATTAACCTTTGTTTGGATATAAATATATTACTGTCCAGGCCTGCATGATTTTTCATTTTTATCTTAATTGTAGATTCCTTAAGTATGCATTTGTTTGTGTTGGAGTTTCCATCAGGCAGTGGATACTCATTGTAACTCTCTGTTGTTAGGCAAGGTATCCTCTAAGGAATATATTGGAACATGAGCAGAAACAAAACAAAACAAAACAAAACAAAAACAACACTTTTCAATCAAGTGATCAGCTTAGCTGAATTTCTTAATTTCTAGGTCATTCTTAATGAATTTCTGGGTAATTCTTAACAATTCTGCCTATGAACACATCCTAGTGGTTGAGGTGTCATCATGGTATGAAATAGAACAGAGCAGCATAGGATATAAGATTTGAGAACATTTTCTGGTGGCTCTGTGAAGAGTCATGAAGTTCCAAGTTCTCAGGCTTGAGAAAGGAAAGAAGCAAAGGCCACTTTTTTTAGATTGGTGAAAAGTCTTGCTCAGATTGGTGTCCTGCCCTTGTTGTCTCCCAGGCTACTAGGGAACCTACTTCTCTTGATGGCATGGTCTCTGAGGTAGGCATCAGGAGATATTAGTCAATGTAACTTCAGTTCAAGTTTAACTTACATTCAAATTGAATCTCAACTTTTTAGCCAATAAATAACTATGCTCCCACTTTTTCAAGTCTTTGAATTGGGAATCAATTCAAATCAAGGTGTGGGGAATCAAGATAAGGATTCCTGTAAGAGAGGGTTCTTGCCCTTGAAGACATGATCACATAGTCAGAAAGCTAAAAATCTGTACATGTGAAAAATGGCAAGAAGTGATGTGAAAGGTTTTACTAAAAATACCCAAACCACTGAAGTTGACTGGTAGGATACTTCCAAGATGAGTGGGATTTGGGGAGTTGGAGCCACTCTTGAGGCTCTTACAGAAATGTTAGAAGTAATCTCAGAGATTCACACATGCAGAGCTTGTTGAGGGAGACTGTAAGTGGCATATCTAGGCTGGAAATATAGGTTGAGACAAAAATGTCAAGGGCTTAATGTCAGGTAGACCTGCCAGGAAGAGATAGTGATAGTTACTCAACAACCAAGTGAAAATACCAAAGGAGGTATCCCTGGGTGGCGCAGCGGTTTGGCGCCTGCCTTTGGCCCAGGGTGCGATCCTGGAGACCCGGGATTGAATCCCATGTTGGGCTCCCGGTGCATGGAGCCTGCTTCTCCCTCTGCCTATGTCTCTGCCTCTCTTTCTCTCTCTCTGTGTGTGACTATCATAAATAAATAAAAATTAAAAAAAAAAAAGAAAGAAAAAGAAAATACCAAAGGAGTATTTGAAATAGATCAAAGCTGGTGGGTTTTTTGTTTGTTTTTTGTTTTGTTTTGTTTTTTTGTTTTGTTTGTTTGTTTGTTTTGTTTTTTGGTTTGGTTTGGTTCTGTCTGTATAGAATTGAGGGAGTGAAATGGAATGCTAGTCACTCAATTAGGGGGTCATGGTATTAATCCAAATGTTTGAAACCCCCTGATTCAGGGTCAGAAAACAGAAGAAAGGCAGAGGAAGAAGAAACTTATTATAAGACAATTGTCAAAACAATTAACAAGTGATCAGCCATTCAGGAAAGAAGGAGAAGCAACAAGTGGACTGTGGTTTTGAGGCCTGACAATCAAGACAATCCTGATGCCACTGCAGAAGGGTGGGACAAAGGAAATACTGGATCAGGAGCCAAGTTTTAGAGCTGGGTTCTATGAAATGAATTGGGTTTGAGTCAAAGTAATTGAAACAATTAAAGAAAAATGAAAGTCTAATATTTGAATGGAATTCAGGGATGAAAGATAGAAAAAGTTATTTCCAATATGTAAATGTTAATTGACATTGGGGAATGAATTAACTCTCTGAGAAGGAGAGTATAAAACTGTAGCTTAGAGAAAAAAGGTCTGAACTCTGATGAATACCTCCAAATTAGGAGAGCAGGTGTAGGACACCAGGGAAAAAGATAAAGCAGAAATGGCCCTAAGAATATAAGAAGCTCCCCCACCTTAGTATCTCAGAGCCAAGGGAAGAAAGCTCCAAGAAGCAGAGGGGGTTGATATTAAAGGTCTGGAAAATAAGAACTGGGAACCAGCCCCCGAGGTGTTAGAGAGGGTGGGAAGGCAATTTGCTGATTAGGGCAAGATAAACTTTCAGATTCGCTCATCCATCCTGGAATTGTGTAGGTCGATTAAAGACTGAGAGGCTCCTGTGGGAGCCAGGTTGTGACAGAAGGAGGTCAGGCTGCAGGTGCTTCATTATATGGTAACTTGAGCATGCCCCAGTGAAGGCACATCCTGTACTTGGACATTTCTATGTGGAATAAAAAATGTCACACAACAACCTGTGGAATCTGTCCCATGCGTCTTAAACCAAGTGAACTCAGAACATGACCTGAAATACTGTCTCTGAGTTCATTTGCACTGTCTCCTTCTCAAATCAACCCCAAGTTGCCCCCTGTATCTTCCACAAACTTCCCACATCTGGGGATTCAGTTGTAGATTCATCAAATCAAATCACTTACAACTCAACAAACACCTAGTGAGTGCCTGTACATGTCTTGAAGCACTCTGCCAGGTATGTGGGATTGAGAGAACCTAAAAGGTATGGTCCTTGCCCAGGAAGAGCTCCAGTTGAAGGGAAAGGCTCACACAGAAGAGAAATATGGAGAGAAGACACCTGGAAGGCACAGATAAGGAAAAGCTGCTGGGAGTGACAGTCCAGGTGATGAACGTGCATAGACCACTCCTGAGAGACGAGAGCAATATGATTCATCCATTCATTGACTCTTAGGCTTGGAAGGGAGCTTGAAGAATAGCCAGTCAATTGGCATTTGACTCCTGAGACTACATCTGATTACTGCTGACACTTGAGTATCTCACTGTGCATTTTGTCAATGGATGTCTGTGATTCCCTTCCACGGAACCACAGAAGGGCAGCGTTAGAAGGCCTTATTTGTAGGCAATTTCACCCAAGCTGCTCACTTCAACGTTCTCCCACGTGAACCTGTAGTCATCTCTTTCCTACCATGTGCACCTAGGCAGTGAGCAATAGAGAAAAACGGCTGCAAGTTTCTCTCAGTTAGCTAATCTTGCTCTAATTGAATCATATATTTTTTAAAAATAATGCTTGCCTGTATTATAAGTTATTTTAATTGTGGTTGGGGTTTTTTGTTGTTGTTCTTTGTTTTAAACAGCTTATACTTAGAGCATAGCTGGTAAACACAGGCTGGCCTGTGTGTGGAACAGTGATTGCCTGCCAAAGGTATAACCACAAACAGATGTCTAATGTAAAAACAAAACAAAACAAAACATGCAAAATTTTAGGTTTGATTAACCCTTCCCAAATTCTAAGCTGAGAGAAAATCGCAAGATAGTTCTTTTTTTTTCACTGCACATTTACTGTGTGCAGAAAAAAAAAACCCTCATCTCCTAAAACTTCCTACCACATATAATAAGTAGACAAGCAAGCAGAAGAAATCCCACTATTTTGGAGACGGCCAGAAATTAGCCTGTTGGTGCACCTGAGCATAATTGCCAAGGCAAAGTTCCTCCTGCCTCCAGTGATGTGGAGTGAAATTTTGCTCACACTTACCCAACCGTGGTGGCTTCACCATCGTCTGCCACACCAGTTCAAGGCAGGAGAAAATCTCCACCAATTGACACATCAGAACTTGGCACCGCTCCTCAGGAAAAGATGTAAAAGAAAGCACAATAACAAATGATTGCTCTTGCATCAGCTCCCCTCACAGAAGCCAATAAACAGCCAAAACAAAATGTCACTTAAGGTACTTGAAGCAAGGGAAGAAAACATGTCATCTCCATCCAGCTCAGGCTTCCTTGTAACATGAGGGAAATTCAAATCAAAACTGGCTCTGAGGAACTGACTGAAGCCCAGCCTACTGAGAAATTTTGGTTTTGCTTTTAAGCGTGGCTTCTGTGCCCTCAGAGACCCCTTGAACTGTGTCCCTGTGTCCCTGAAGCTGGTGCAAGCTCAGTGGCAGGAGAAGGGGAGGGAAAGAACACCAGCACGTTCTAGCTCTGCACCAGAAACTTTACACAGGTACCTTTGTGAGCTTCCCAGTGCTCTCCTAAGAAGTTATCACAAACTGGGTGGCTTAAACCAACAGACTGTGCTCACACTTTGCTCCCATTTCTGGAGGTGAGACATGTGAAATGAGGTGTCACAGGCCACACTCCCTCTGAAGGCTCTAGGACACAATGTTCCCTTGCCCCGTCCTAGCTTCTGGCAGATTCTGGCAAGCCTTGGCAGTCTCCTGGGCTTGTAGCAGGAGAATGTACTCCAATCTCTATCTCCAGCCTCAAATGACCTTCTTCCCTATGTGTATCTTTGAATGTCCTTCCCTCTTCGTAGAAGGACACCAACCACATCCTAAGGACACAGTGCCCACCCTAATCCAGGATGACCCCTCTTAACTAATTATATCTGCAAATACCCTACTTCAAATAAGATACAGATTCTGAGGCTGCAGGTGGACATACATACTTGAGGAACATTATTTAACTCACTACACTACTCTATTTCATTCTTGGAGCAATGCGTGGTCTAGACACCATTAGGCTCATTTTACATATAAAGAGAGAGTTGAGGTCTAGCACCCCTTCCTCAGTTGCATGGATGATTTTGAACTCAGGCCTCTGTGGTCTTACTACATTGTGAGGCTTTTCAGTAGTAACACAAAGCAGGTGCAGGAAAGGCCAATTTGAATGCAAGTCTGGATGACCCATCCTGTTGCTATTGCCACATCCCCTGGGGCTCATAGGGGTGGGATGTGCAGGGACGGGGCTCTGAAGCTCTCAGATAAGGCATGCTTTCTTAGCCATATCTCCCTAATGCTTTCTTGTCCTCTCTCCATGCTTTGCCTTTAATTGAGCTTCTTCTGAAAAAGCAGTGCTCTCCTTTCCTCCTTGTTCTTTTGAACAGTTCTTTTGAACTGAATCCCTCAAACAAGAAGGAATGAAACTTGTATTGGCTACAAAAGGGACTGGCTGCCTAGACCCCAAAGGTGAGGAGGGGGTGTCTGTGGGAAGCCAGCCTTCCCCTGGGGCCCTGCTTCTCCATGTAGAGTCAGGGCAGATGGCTGCTCTTACCTCACCTTTTTCAGCTACTGTGATAGTCTGAGGAATGGGCATATGTCCCCTGTCTGGCCCTTAGAGGTTAGTATCTTCAGGACCCCCACATCCTCCACCAGAGTCTTGAGGAGGGAGCCACACTCCTCACTGTATCCCTTCCTTTGTCTGGTCTAAGCTCCTCCTTCTCTGCCCACTTCACTCCTTGCTCTGGGCTCCTCTCTGTACAACTGAGATTTAGGAACAGACTCAGCTTAGACCAAGGGAATGCCTGGGTGTTTTGACAACAGTGCCCAAATAAAATTCACACTGATTTGTCTGCACATTTGCTTGGCTCATAAATCCATATGCCTCAACAAAATACCAGAGGGGTAGATACCAAAATGTTAACAGTTTCTGGGTGGAGGACTTGCAGGTGGTATTATTTAGTGTCGTCTTTTTACTTATATTTTATTTCCTAAATAATTTATCAGAGACACAAATGACTTTTGTAAAGACATAGAAAAAAATCAGAAATTAGACAGTACAGTTCAATTGCTAAGCAACAGCAACAAAAAAACATTTGAAGAACTTGGCCAAGGGGTTATGTGTGTTTCCAATTTATTTAATTTAGCATTGTACCCTTTATAATAGAAGATCCTGGAAAGACCTAGCTGAATTGTGTGTGTGTGTGTGTGTGTGCACACGCGCACGCACACGTGTACACATGTGCAGGTGTGATTAGGCTACAGATCACTCCGTGTTGCACATATTTGGTAATAGAAAATTAGAATTTAGGTCATAAATATTACAATATGATAAGCATAGTAATAACCTCGCCAATGTACACCACCAGTCAGTGTTAATTATTTCCGATCCAAAAAACAAGTCTAATCTTTCCCATCTTAGAAGGCAGCCTAAGAGTGAGAAAGAAGGGCAGCCAGGGTTTTGGGGAAATGAGCAAAGATCAAGAGCCCAGGAAGGGGTGAGAACTGCAAGGAGCCAGCAGGTTATCTGGAATCAGCCTTAGCAACCTCCCCAAAGTCAGCGACCAAGGTCTTGATGTGGGTTTATCTGGAATGTGATGACAGCAGATGATGGCTAGCCCCCTCTTGAAAATGGAGAAACTCATAGGCAGCTGGAGACAGAGAGGGAAGAGGAAACCGGCCTTCCCTGGTGCATGACTGGCCCAGGGACTAGAGATCAGCCTGGTGATCCCATAGGAGTCACACATGTGGCTTGGATCCCATCTGATTCCTGCCTGCGAAAGAGGGCTTAGCCTTAATGTGAGGGAAGGGAAGGTGAGATGGGGGTGTTCTGGCCAGAGCAATAATGGGTGTTGGTTTTAGAAGGAAAGAGGTCAAGCTTTGGCTAATTCTCTGAAAGCAACTCAGATAAAAAGGAGTTTTGTTTTCAGTTGAATGGGTTGATGGGAGTTATGGATAAAGTATTTTCCTGTCCCATTTCCACCCAGCTGACGCATAGGGACAAAAGCACCTGGGAGACAGCTCCTTGTGGAGAACAAAGTTACTGAAGTCACAAAGGTCAGATTCAAGAAGGGAAGTCTCTGGGGTACAGAGCTTGGAAATGAGGGTGGAGGATGGAGGAGTGGCAGAGGCTGAACTGTCCACTAGCCTTTCTAATGTAGAATACAGAGAGGGATTCCAGAGACAAGGAGGAGTAACTTCCAGGGACCTGTAGAGAATGTCTTCTGTTCTCTTCCCCTCTTATCTATGGGGGAAAGAAAAGGATGCTGGATATCTTGAGGCTTGAGGGTGCTCTTAATAAAATGTGACACCTGATTCTTGCCTGGAGTTTCTGAAGGTGGGAAGGAGGTTTCCTGAAGGACCCCATGCCTGGGTGTGGGGAGGGCTGTTGGGTTGTTTTCAGGGCCTCATCCCAGGCCCTGTAGCCCTCAGTGACATCAAAGACTCCAGGGTTCCTGTGTCCTCAGGGGACACAAAACGGAGATAAGCCACAGGCACAGGGGTCCTAGGATCTTACCAAAGGCCACTTACTGGCCTGAACCAGACCCAACCTGGGGGTATTTACCTCTCCCACTGCAAGATAACTAAACTACAAGTTTACCCTATTCTGGGAGTAGGGGGACGATTAAAAAGGATATGAGATTGGAATTTCGAGTGGGACTGGACCGTGGCAGTTCCCCTAAATGTTAACCTAGAGTTATTGTATGACCAAGCACTCTTCTCCTAGAGAGGAAAATAACCAAGAGAAAATGAAATACGTATCCATACAAACACGTGTGCCCCAATGTTCATAGCAGCGTTATTCATAGCTACAAGGGGAACGAATCAATGTGCAGCAGCTGATGAATAGATAAATACACTTTGGTGTACCCATCCAGTGGAACAGCATTCAGCCTCAGAAGTGAGCAAAGTACTAATTCCATTTGCAGTGTGGATGAACCTCTAGTGAAAGAAGCCTGTCTCAAAAGATCACATGTTGTATAATTCCATGGATATGAAATGTCTATGATAGCTCCTAGAGCCAGAATGTAGTTAGTGGTGGCCTAAGACTAGGACTAGGAGGGGATGTGTTGGCATGACTGATCAGGGTATATATAGGGTTTCATATGGGGATGATGAAAATGCTGTAAATTTGATTGTAGTGGGGCACTGGGGTGACTCAGTGGTTGTGCATCTGCCTTTGGCTCAGGTCATGATCCCAGGGTCCTGAAATTGAATCCCACATCAGGCTCCCCTCAGGAAGTCTGCTTCTCCCTTTGCCTGTGTGTCTTCTTATTCTTTCTCTATGTCTCTCATGAATAAATAAATAAAATGTTTTTTTTTTAAATTGTTGTAATGATTGTTGCACAACTCTCTCTATATACAAAAAACTATTGAATGGCACACTTTAAATTGGTGAGTTGTATGGTATGTGAATTTTACCTCAAAAAGTTGGTAAGTGACCTGGCTCTGAACTGAGTTATAAGTGACCTGCAAATTATGAAATTGGACTGAAAAATGATGAAGCTCACTCTCTACCCAACAGGTGGGGGATGGAAGGATGGATGGGGAGGCAGAGGGCCTCTTCAGCCATGTAGCCCACAGAAGCTCTTCAGAGATAAACCAAAGAAAGCAGCAGAGGAGAAGGAGACAGCGTGACAAATTCTGGTCCTCATTCCGGTCCTTTTTGCAGTCTGGCCTGTGGTTTCACCATCAGGTTTGCCTAGATAGCCAATGGAATTAACCATTTTTGCTCAGGTGTCACATCAGACTGTTCTAATAACACAAAGGAGCAGAAGAGCCTGAGGTTACCTTACTGCTGTCTGCTGACACAGGCCGGGTCTCATTTGTAGCGTGGTTGAGGGGAGGACAAGGTGGAACTAAGGAACTAAATAAGCTACACGCATCCCAATGCTGCTACTGTTTCCTGGTCCTGGCTCATCTCCGGGAGGATAGAGGGAGGCAAGACTGACTGTTGGCTCACTCTAAGATGCACCTGCAATGCTCCCAGTAACTCAGGACTGAAGGATCCCCAGAGCCAGCCAGAAATGCTGCATCCAGTTTGTGTGTATGTGTTGGGGTTTTCCTCACACCAACCAAGCAGTTCTTGTACACCAGTTAGATGTCCTACCATTCAACACAATTGAAGATGACATAACAGAAACACCTTTTTAGCTCTTATCACTTAGGAAATTCCAAGGGATTGTGGAGCTCTGTGACAGAAACAGAGACCAAAGACCAAATGTTTATTTCTTTTAGAAATCACAGTATCATCTAGCCCTTTCATCCAGGGACTTCCTAACCATTGCTCATTAGGACTACGACATGATGCCAGGACTGAATGGAGGAGGGATTCTTCTCCTAAGTCCTGGACTGATGTCCTTTGCCCATAAGAACTTTAGAAGATGCAGTGCTTGGACCAAGTGGAGCAGACACTTGAACTCAATCTCAGATAAAGGAAATAAGAAGTTCTCACATTGACTCTTGGTTTCAACTCAGTTAAAAAAAAAAAAAAAAAAGAAGAAAGTGAAATGATGATTCATCTTTTCAAATGTAATCAGAGATAGGAGGAGACAGCTGACTCAATGTTTTGAGGAGACTCTGACCCAGATCAGTTTTCCCCAAACCCGGCTGCACATCAGAATCCCCTGGGGAACTTTAAAAGCCTAGAGGTGCCTGGGCACTACCCCAGACCTCCTGATTGAAAATCTCCATGGTTGGGGTGCAGAAATAAGCATTTAAAAAAAACCTTACATCAAGTGATTTTGATTAGCCAGTGTACCCTAACTGATGGCTCAGCATTAGAGAATCCCACGGTTTGATTACTTTGGTCACTGCCTTCATTGTGAAGAAAAATACTTAAAAGGGAGGAAAGAAGATGAGAACCCAAAACAAACAGTAGCTCTTGCAATATGTGCCTCATATCTGGCTGTGCTTCTTTGATTTTCTCTAGTCAGAAAAGCCGGTGTCATGATCTTCAGTTTATACACGGGGTGGGGGGAATATGCAAGCACTCTGACAGTAGGTAGTCTCCTAAGATGCCGGAGCTAGTGGCATGTGGGGATTTAGAGACCATAGTAGTCGGTCAGAGGGGTGGCAGTATGTGCAAAGTAGAGAGAGCACGGGGCATAGAGGGCAGAGAAGCTAGATTGGGCTCCACTTCTCACCAGCTGTGGAATTTGACTGCTCTGAGTGGTGGTGGTAAAACCCCTGAGCTAATAGAAAGAGTTTTGCAAATAAGATTTTCAGATTTATATAGAATGCCTTGCATTTCTTGAATTGGGTAATTAATATATAAAAGAGGGCCTTCTGGCCCCTCTTGCATAAGGGGCACGTTAAAATTTGTGACTTCTTTACTGAATGATCATTTCTACTCTGAATGTGGTGCCAGATGAGGTAGAAAACAGAAAACTAAAAGAAATTAATATGCAAGCATTGCTTTCTCTGACTGTAACTCTGAAGCCATATGGTCACATGGCTGTAACTTCCAGTTTTTCACTCCACAAAGGGTTTTTATTAATTAAACAATGTTATGTTCCTGGCATTGGGGATGCAGAGGTGCACAAGACATTGTTTCTGCTGTGAGGAGCTCACGTCCAGTGGGGATAATGACAAATGAACAGAATTATTGTAGAGGGTGGTGAATGTAGGCACATAAACATCCAACTATCTCTTAACCTGTCTTGACAACTTGCCCATTGAAGGATAGTGAAGCCTGTCTCTCAGCCTGAGATAGGATGTCGGTGGTGACAGTGAGGGCAGCATAAGTGCCACACTACAAGTATCTACTAGGTCTATATATGGTATAGAGGGGACTTATTCATTTTAAGTTGGGAGGTCTAAGAAGTCTTCCTTGTTTTCCAAAAGAGGAAATTGAAGCCAAGAGGAGTTAAGTGAACAGGTAGGTGGGGGGAGGTGGGGGAGGCTGAAGAGCCTTCAGAACAAGAGGACAGAGTCCTACTCCTAGCACTGCTCGCTCCTTCTCAGACCTCCACACCTTCTGCTCCTCTCTGCAGATAAAGAGCAGGTGAACTGTATGTAGAGCAGCACAGGGGCCATGATCACAGACCTCTGTCCACTCTCTGTTTCATCTCATATCAGCCGTGGGAATTAGAACAAATGACTTTCTCTCTTGGTACCTGTTTCATTATCTGTAAAATAGGCGTAAATACAAAATGTAGAATGTTGTATAGATTAAGTGGTTTGAGACATGGAAAGTGCTTAGAAGGGGGCCTCTTAGCACATAGTAAGTACTAAGTAAGTGTTATTTATTCTTATGCTATTACATGATTGATGTGCTCAACCCATGATCATATTCGTAAAAATATGATTAAAACCTAACTCATTTCCCCCCTCAGAATTACAATATAAAAAACTTCAATTCTTAATTGCAAAATGACACAGTATATCATTGTAAAATATATTTTAAATTTAAAAAAAGAGAAAAGAGGGGCACATGGGTGGCTCCGTCAGTTAAGCATCTGCCTTCGGCTCAGGTCACAATCCTTAAGTCCTGGAATCAAGCCCCACATCAGGCTCTGCTCACAGGAAGCCTGCTTCTCCCTCTCCCTCTGCACCCTCCTTCCCAGCTTGTTCTCTCTCTCTCTCTCTCTTTCTCAAATAAATAAATAAACCTTAAGAAAAATAAAATAATAAATAAAATAAAAATAATGAACCTTAAGAAAAATAAAAATTAAATAAAAATTAAAAAGAGAAAAGAGTATCCAAATACCCATGCCTGAGATAATACTTGCTAATACTTTGGTGAACATAATTTACTATAGCTCTCTGGACACACATATATAAACGTAATTTTGAGACGTCATTATATTAAGATGCTGCCCACTGAACTGCTTTTATCACTCATCAAAGATATTGTGAGCATCTTTCCATGTCAGTAATTATAGATCCCATGATTTCTTGTTAAACTGATGAGTATGTCATTGTATGGCTACATCACAATTTATTTAAGCCATCACTATTGATGGCCATTTATGTTATTCCCAATATTGTTGATAATACAAAACAGTAGCACTGTAAATGACCCCACCAAGTCAGCTCTGGGCCCTTGTCTGATTGTTTCCTTGGGAAAACTTGCTGTAAGTGGTATCTCTGGATCAAAGGGTATATACCTGAAGACATATGTCCCGGTAGAGTAATACATATTGTGGAAAAACAGATTAGCTAGTCACCTGGCTTGATGGCATTTACAAAGCCACTAACTTGTGGTTTTTATAGCAACTCAGGACCTAGTTGTGGGAGGGCAAGTGGGCCAGTGGTCATTTTGTAGGAGGGCAAATATTTGGAGGCAGTCTCTGCCCACAAGTTTCAAACATGTTCCTGTACCACCAGCAGGTAGTTTTTCAGATCTGAGAAGGAACTCAATGGGAGAATTTACTGATCTCATTAGGCTACCAGTGCCATACAATTTCTTTGAATATCTGGCTATTCTAGGAAGTCAGAGTAAGGAAGTTCATTTGACTGCAAACGTCACTTGACTTGAGAAACCTTCTGAGGGTATAATGTCCAAGGGTATTTTGCTCCAGTCATGTCAGAAACAGATTTTTCCTAGTCTCAAGCTTTCCTTATCACTTGGCCAATAATCCTGAGCATTTCCCTTAGCAAATAAAGCTGGAATGTACAGCAAGAAACACAAGTGGTGGCCACGAGACTCTGTACCTTCTACTGCCCAGAAAGTAATAGAAGATGAATTGAGTATGGAAAGGAAATGGACACAGGCTGGACGATATCCAGACTTGGCCAGTTCAGACGAGCTCTTCCTACAGGTGGGTAAAAGTGAAGAAACACCTGGCCCTTCACTCTAAACCAGAAGTCAGCCACTCCACTTATTTCATTCCAGCCTCCTTTCCTGACCACATCGGACCCTGTTCTAGGATGGGACATTCCATCACACAGGCTCGGTGTGGGAGAGGACTGCTCTGGAGGAATTAATGGAGCGACCAGTCCTACTAGTAGTAATTCCTAGCTGGAGAGGAAAACAGTAATACAGCCTAACATCCACAGTCTAAATACTGCCAGGGCAATTCCCAGTACTTTATGTGTATTAACTCAATTAACTCTCACAACAACCCGAGAAGGTAGGTATGCTCGTTGGTCTCATTTTATAAATAGGGAAACTGAGGCACTTAGAGGGTAGACCATTCGCTGAAGGTCATATATTTAGTAAATGGGAAAACTGAGATTCAACTCCCATAGTCTAGCTCCAAATTCTTTTATTTATGAGTGTTCCTCTTCATGTTTGTAATAAAGGCCATCTATCTTCAACCAAACACTCCCAAAATAATCAGAAAAAAATATATATGAGGGATAATTTTAGAGAAGCCAATGGGAGTTCTTCAGCCTGTTGGTCAAAGAGAGACCTCTTAAGAGTATCAAACCTGACAAATAGGGGCAACTGGGTGGCTCAGTCATTGAGTGTCTGCCTTTGGCTCAGGTCCTGATCTTGGGGTCCTGGGATTGAGTTCCACATCGGGCTCCTTGCAGGGAACCTGCTTCTTCCTCTGCCTGTGTCTCTGCCTCTCTCTCTGTGTCTCTCATGAATAAATAAAATCTTAAAAAAAAAAAACAAAACCTGACAAATGAAAGAGGATTGAATGAAGCCCCTCCTTGGCCTGTTATAAAAGAGAACAGCATCTTTAGGGGCAGAATTATGGGAATTTGTGACATTATCTGACACTGACGTATTTTGCATTAAAAGTAGGAGATACATGGGTATCTTTGCTTCAGCTCTAGTCCCTTTACCCTCCCTTCCTGTTCCCTCTGTCTTTTCCTCATAGGCTGCAGCTACTTGGTATCCAACAGGCATATATGCATTATCGATCTCTCTCACATGCAAACACTGATATGTGTGTGTATTTATATGTCTATATCATCTATCTAAATATATATACATAGATACTTCTTTTTTTTACATAGATACTTCATACGTATAAATACATCTCTACAAATTGTTAATTTTCTGAAAATGTTATTCAGTGGCCAAATTTAACAACCATTTTATTCCATATATGGCATGTCTAAAGTCATTAAGTTATGACCTCACTGTCCAATAAAACAGGAAGATAGTTGAGTTAAATGTGGTGCCTAAGGCTGTCGAAGGCCCACCCAGAGGCCTGAGCCATGACATGATACTATGAATGAAGAGACAGAGTAAGTTACTTACTGGAGTAAGTGACCCAAAAGAGTGGACAGAGTTAGTAAACTGTGGTGCATTGGCTAGAAAGGAAGGAAATTGGACTGGCTGGGAGGGCTGGCCTGAAGAGGGAGAGCAGTACATTTCCATTTCCATTATGGACACAACAGCCAGGATACTCACTCCTTGTCCAGACCCACACTGAGCAGTCAATGCCTCTTTTCCCCCTAGCAGATTTAAGGATAATCGCGGTACTTTAATTTGCCACAAGTTCACTTGCAGAAGACATTTGCTGTGTCTTTTCAGTAGATGTCTGTGTGCACATGTGCGTGTATGACATCATTCATTTCCAGTAACTTCTTGAAGTTCAAACCAGAGCACTATCATAACTATCCTGATTTTGAGGAAGTTAGTCTTCTGTCATACTTTCCTCTCTCCACATTACCCCTTGGTTCGCCAATTGTAACTCCTCTCTTTATAAAGGCACCACACTTGAAGCTTCCCTCACTGTCCACAGAATTCCCCAGGGTCTCTCTTTCATTTAATCCAGGAGAAATATCAAAGAGAAACTTCTTTCTGAGCTCCATGACTTACATTTATAAATTGTTCTTAGTAGCAGTTTGGGTGTTTCTGGATCCACTTTTTCTAAAAGTCCCAACTGTGTTCCTAACTTAATTATCTTATTTACCCAGAAATGCCAAACCTCTTGAAGAACAATATTTATTCTTTCTAGGCAATATGATGAATCAGTTTTGGGACAAAGAGGGATCTATATCTTAGGATTCTAGGACTTATATAGAATATCCAGAAAGGATTTACGGCTGTTCACAAGGATCTCTAACATACAACAGAAGACCACAAATGGAAAGTGGGCCAAGAAAAGGGAGGGATATAAGCATAAAGCCAAACCACTGAGTCTCCTCTTCTTCCCGGGCACAAGCCAGGAGTCCATGCTCCCTGTCAGAATATACAGGCTTGTTGTGACTGAGGTACCATCTGCTTTTTCCAGACTTATGATGCGTATCACTTGACTGTTCTCCCTGCTTCTATGCCACTTCTACATTGCGCCAAAAGTGATCTCATAACACAAGCAAGATCAATCATTTTCCTACTTAAAACACATTTAGAATGGAAACCAAACCCTTACCATGTACCCAAAGTCCTACTTGGCTCCCTTTTCAATTTCATGCCTTTCTCTCTACCTCCCTTGCTACTCTCCTGTCACTCTGGCCTCCTTTCTATTCCCCCGATCAAGTCAAGCTCAGTCTCACCTCAAAGCTTCTGCTGGATGTACACTAACTTTGTACAGCTCAGGTTAAATGTTACCTTTTCAGAGAAGTTCCTGCTCTACTCACTGTGTTTATTTTTTATTTATCTTTTTAATATTTTTGTTATTTATTCATGAGAGACACACAGAGAGAGGCAGAGACACAGGCAGAGGGAGAAGCAGGCTCCATGCAGGGAGCCTGATGTGAGACTCGATCCCAGGACTCCAGGATCACACCTTGGGCCAAAGGCAGGCTTTGAACTGCTGAGCCACCCAGGGATCCCCACTCACTGTGTTTAAAATCAGTTCCTGACCTTTTAACTTTACCTTGGTCTCATATTTATTGGTATTATTGTACTTATGTGGTCATGTATTTGTTTATTATAGATTTCCACCTCCACCCTCAGACCCTCATCTAGAGTGTGAGTTCCACGAGGCAGGAGCCATGCCATGTTTGATTTGTTCTCTCTTAAATCTTCAGGATCTACCTCGAAGCTTGACATGTAGTAAATACTCAGTAAATATCAGTCGGATGAAAAAATAAAATTGGCTCTAAGCTTTCCAAGCCACCATTGGACAGTTAATTAATATTTCTGAGATTGGGCAGTAAAACAAAACAACTTCTCCCTTGAGGAAACATAACTATTTTGGCATTAAGATCAGAGGGACAAAAAGAAAAAAAAAAAGATCAGAGGGATATTTTTTCCCTAGTGTTCCTTAGAAAGCACACTGTGTACTAAAGTGAAGAATGTCTTCATCCACATTTTTATTTTTTTATTTTTTTTATTTTTTTTCATCCACATTTTTAGACCATACTCAATGACCAGTTTCAAAAAGCTGTTTTTGTTAAAAACAACCTGAGTAGAAGCCAATGACATTATAGCTATTTCCATTCAATGTACTCTTTGCTGGGATATACCAATACCAATATGGTTTTGTCCAGATGCTCATCTATAGCCAACACTGATAGCTCTTCCTTTCAAATTTATATACTTCTCTTTTCCCAGCTAGACTATATGTTCCAGCCTCCCTTGCAAGTGGGTATGATCATGTGACTGAATTCTAACCAATGGAGAGGAAATTATGTGCCCTGTTTCCAAACTTGGCTCATAAAAACCTTCCACTGAGCTCCCCTACCTTTTATAGTTTAATAAGCTGTAAGGAGACCCCCAAGGAAATTTTGGAAACAACATACTAAATATTACAGAGCCATTATCCATCTGAGTCCTTGAATGACTACACAGAGCAGACTGCCTACTTAGGTGGATACGGATCCTGTTTTGTTTTGTTCTTTTAAAGATTTTATTTATTTATCCATGAGAGACACAGAGAGAGAGAGAGAGAGAGAGACGCAGCGACATAGGCAGAGGGAGAAGCAGGCTCCCTGCAAGAAGGCTCTGATCCTGTTTTGTTTATAGAAATTTTACATGCCTAGGGACAAAACAAATTTATTCTTCCACGAACTCATGTTCAGCATTTACAGTATGCTTCAGGTTTTTTAACTCATGTAATTAACTCATGTAATCATCCTAACAGCTCTCTTAAGTGACTATTATCATTGGCTCCATTATACACATGAAGAAACAAAGAAGTTAAATAACTTACCCAAGGTCAAATAAACAGGAAGCAGCAAAACTGTAATTCAATCCCAAACAGCCTAACTCTAGAGTCTCTGTTCTCAATCACTCTACTATACTATTTTCTTTCTTTTTTTTTTTTTATTGGGGGGAGAGAAGTTAAGGTGGCATAAAATCAAATTTGTGTTATAACTTTAGAATGTTAAATGTAATCCCATGGTAATCACAAAGAAAAGAGCTATAAAATATATACCAAAAAAGAGAGAGAGAAAGAAAGGGAATTAAATGTTTTCTACAAAAAAAAAAATAAATAAAAAATAAATAAATAAAAAATTAAAGCAACTCTTAAACATTTAAAATAAAACTAATACCAGTCTTTCTCAGACTTTTTGAAAAGACTAAATAAGAGAGAATACTTCCTAACTTATTCTCTGAGGCTAGTATTACCCTGATACCAAAGCCTGACAAAGACACTGCAAGAAAACTACAGACCAATATCTCTTATGAATACTGATGCAAAAATCTTCAATATACCATCAAACTGGTCAGCAATATCGCAAGTAGATTATACACCATGACCAAGTGAAATTTATTCCTGTAATGCAAGAATGGTTCAACATATGAAAATCAATAAATAATACTCCACATTAACAAACTGAAGAAAAACCCCACATGAGTCTCTGTTGATGCAGGAAAAAGCATTTGGCAATATTCAATACCATTTCATGATGAAAAAAACATTAAAAAAACTAGGAATATAAGGAAACGATCTCAGCATAATAAAAGCCATATGTTAAAAAGTCCATAGCAAATTTACTCAATGGTGAAAGACTGAAAGCTTTACATCCAAGATCAGGAGCCCGGCAAGGATGTCTGCTTTCACCACTTCTATTCAACATAATATTGAAAGTTCTAGCCAGAGCAATTAGGCAAGAAAAAGAAAATGCTCAGATTGGAAAGGGAGAAATAAAAATATCTCTGTTCAGAGATGATATGATCTTACATGTAGAAAACTCTAAAGCTACCACAAAAAAAAAAAAAAAACAACAACTGTTAGAATGAATAAATGAGCTCAGCAAAATAGCAGGATACAGTCAATACACAAAAATCAGTTACATTTGTATATACTAACAATGTACAACCTTAAAAGGAAATTATGTTTTTAAAATCCCATTTACAATGGCATCAAAAAGAATAAAATACTTAGGAGTTAACTTAACCAAGGAGGTGAAAGAATTTAAAAATGACAATTAAAAATCGTTGCTGAAAATATTAAAGAAGAAACAAATGGAAACTCATCCCATGGATTAGAAAGCTTAATATTGTGAAGATATTAGTGCTACCCAAAGTGATCTACAGATTCAATGCAATCTCTATTAAAATGCTAATGGTATTCTTTGCAGAAATTAAAAAAAAAAAAAAAAACCATCCTAAAATTTATATGGAATCTCAAGGGACCCCAAATAGCCAAAGCAATCTTGAAAAAGACCAAAGCTGAAGGATTCACACTTCCTGACTGCAAAGCTTACTACAAAGCTAGAGTAATCAAAACACTACAGTACTGATATAAAGACAGACATATGGGCCAGTGGGATAGCATAGAGAACCCAGACATAAACCCTCACGTATATGGTCAAATGATTTTTGACAAGCTTGCCAAGACCATTCAATAAGTAAAGAACAGTCTTTTCAACAAATGGTGCCAGGGAAACTGGATATCCACATGCAAAAAGTGAATTTGGAGTGTTATCTAACACAATATACAAAAATTAACTCAAAATGGATCGAAGACCTAAATGTAAGAGCTAAAATTATAAAACTTCTAGAAAAAAAAACATACGGCAAAAATTTTTAGGAAATTGGATTTGGCAATGAGTTCCTGAATATGGCACCAAACACACAGGCTTCAAAAGAAAATATAAACTGGACTTCATATGCCATTGGATGGCATATGCCTGAGCAGTGGTATGCAGATATTCATGAAGACCCTGGCCTGCAATACCATCACCCTGGAGGTTGAGCCCAGTGACACCAACGAAAATGTGAAGGCCAAGATCCAAGATAAAGGAGGCATCCCTCCTGACCAGCAGAGGCTCATCTTTGCAGGCAAGAAGCTGGAAGATGGCCGCATCCTTTCTGATTACAACATCCAGAAAGAGTTAACTCTCCGTCTGAAGGATAGCTGTTAATTCTTCAGTCTTGAATTCTTATTGCCCAATGATGGCATTGCTCTGCACTCTGGTCATTGCCCCAATTTCAGTTTAGAAATTACCGGTTTCAGTAATAGCTGAATCGCTGGTTTTTTCAATAGCTTTTCAAAAAAATATATATATTTTTTTAAACAGTACCATCCTTTTTGTAAAAAAAAGATTTTATTTATTTATTCATAGGAGACAGAGAAAGAGAGAGAGAGAGAGGCAGAGACACAGGCAGAGGGAGAAGCAGGCTTCACACAGGGAGCCTGATACGGAACTCAATCCCTTGACCCTAGGATCAGGCCTTGAACAGAACGCTCAACTGCTGAGCCACTCAGGTGTCCCAGCTTTTCAAAATGTTAATAAAAGTTTTGTTGCATGGTAAAAAGAAGAAGGAAGAAGAAGGAGGAGATCCTGCAGGTGACTTGTGACCGGTGTCTTGGCAGTTTCTGCACTCAGCTCTGGATCACAGCTGCAAACATGGGAGCCACCCCATCAGCACAGCCAGGTGAGAAGAGAGGCTGGCTCTGACATGCTGGCTCACATACAATGACATCAGTAGAACTGCCTGACCCCGACGGTGAGGATAAGGCAACTTTGAGCATTGTACCAAACTAAGTTGTTGAGGTCAAGTGTTTGTTGTAGGAGTCTAGGTGAATATAATCTAAATTAAAATTGGATTCTAAATTTTAAAAAATGTTTTTTCATTTTGCAGATCCAAAGACAATGCCAACATTGTAATAAGGTAGCCTAAACAATGGGAGAAACTGGGACATCTGGGTGGCTCAGCGGTTGAGCATCCACCTTCCACTCTGGTGGGATCCCAGAGTCTCTGCATGGGGTCCCACATCGGGCTCCCTGCATGGAGCCTGCTTCTCCCTCTGCCTCTCTCTCTATGTCTCTCATGAATAAATAAATCAAGTCTTAAAAAAAAAAAAAAGGAATGGGAGAAACTATTCACAAATCATATATCTGATAAGGATTAATATGCAGAACTCCTAAAAGTCAGCAACAACAAAAATCTGATTAAATATTGGGTAAAGGGCTTCAATAGACATTTCTACAAAGAAGATACACAAATAGCCAATAAGCCCATGAAAAAATGCTCAACATCACAATGCTTCCCAACATCACTGGGGAAATGCAAATCAAAACATGTCAAGATACCATCTCACACCCTAGAATGGCTACTGCCAAAAAGCCAGGAAAATAACATGTTGGTGAGGATGTGTAGAAATTGGAACACTTGCACATTGTTAGTGGGAATGTAAAATGGTACAGCCACTGTGGGAAACAATGTGGCAATTCCTCAAAAAATTAAAAATGAGATTGCCATATGATCCAGCAATTCCTATTTTGAGTATATATGCAAAAAAAATTGAAAACAGGGTCTCAAAGAGAGATTTGTATATCCATATTCATGACAGCATTATGCACAATAGCTAAAACTTGCAGGCAACCTAGGCACCCACTGTCAGATGGATGGATAAGCAAAATATAGTGCATACATTCAATGGAATATTATTCAACCTTAAAAAGAAAAGAAATCTTGACATATGCTACAACTGGATGAACCTTAAAAATATTATGTTAAGTGAAATAAGATAGTCACAGACAGACAAATACTGTGTGATTCCATGTACGTGAAATATTTTAGAGTAAATCAAAATCATAGACAGAAACCATAGATTGATGGTTGCCAGGGGCAAGGGGAAGTAGGTGATAGGGAGTTATGCCATGGGTATAAAGTGTCAATTTTTAAAACAAAAAGAACTATGAGATGGTGGTAATGATTGCACATGAGTACACTTAAAAATATACACTTAAAAATGGTTAAGATGTTAAGTTTTATGTTCTGTATATTTTACCACACACACAAAAAGCAATAGCATCATGGGAAAAAGAAAAAAGATTGTGTGAGTTAGAGTGTGGACCCCCGTGAGGGGGAAGAGAGGAGAGGATTGTGTACCCCCGTGAGGGTAGGAAGAAGAGCTTGACCTGATAAAGGTATCAGGTATTATTATTGATAATTGATATTATCCACATGGTGGAGAAATAAACCCATTTATTTGTCTTAGTATAGCAAATCCACATACCACAGCCTGGAAAAGATTTGAAACACAGCCCTACGAGATCTTTTGATCTTTGAATCAGTATAATGATCTAATTGAATTAATACATTTACAAAAAGTCATGCTGCTATAGTAAATTTTGATGATGCATCAGATATGAAGCCCAGACCCTGCAAGGTATCTTGCATGTGGCCCTGCCTCAAACCATTACCTTGTCATCCTTATGGCTCTAATGGGAGTGTCACTTATATCAGTTTAAAGCCCTGTGGAGTAAAGAAGTTTCTTAAAAGGCAGAGATTGTCAAAGTGTGGCCTGGGGGCTAAATCTGATCTACTCTCTGCTTTTGTAAATAAAGTTTTATTAGCATACAGTCACACTCATTTGTTTATATATTATGTATAGCTGCTTTTGCACTGTAATGGTAGAGCTGAGTATCTGCAACAGAGATCACATGACCCACAAAACCTGAAATATTTGCTATCTGATCTTTTACAGAAAATTTTAAAATGCCCACCCCTATTATAAGGGAGTAGGGAGGAAGGAAGGATAAAGGGGACAGGTTGGAGGCTCACTGTGGGGATCTTGAATGGGGAGGACAAGGTGTTTGTTCAGACTTTATCCTTCCTTCAGTGAGGAGCCACCATAGTACTAAGAAAAGACTATGACAGAAATATATTGAAAGAGAATTAATTAGTGGCTTTATTATTTTTATTATTTATTATTATTAGTGGCTTTATAAAAAATGTTGAGAAAATGAGGGCTAAAAACAAAAGGCAGGGAGCATGATTAGGAGAAACCTGCAGTTATTCAAACTGAAGTGGTTAGGGTCTGGAGCAGACACTGTTGGTTGTCTGCTACCATTCAAACTCCAATTTTCCGTGGCAGCAAGGCCCTGACTTTGTTAAGGTATCTATCCTTATGTGACCCAGAGAAAGATGATCTCATCCCTGGCTCCTGGGTAAATCCTTGCCAACAATTGGTTTCAGGGGTGGGTAAATGACCCGGTTACGGCCAATGAGACCCACAAGGTATGCTCTGCTGGGTGTGGAAAGTGGAACTACCATTGCTGTCTTGATATAAGCTTGAGTATAGAGTCAACCACCCAGTAGAGTGGGGCCAAGAGGATTGCAGAGAAATAGAGACAGAGCCATTCTACCTGTATATTTCTTGCTATTTAAGATAATCATCTTCCTATTGTTTAAGCCAATATGAACATCCTAACATAAAGGCCAAGAGAGTATCAGTAACAGAGAGTTCACAAAAGAAGTAGTTGGAACAAGGGATTTGTGAAAGAGGATTAGATCAAAATTGAAGCTCAGCTATGGGAAAAAGGGAGGAGTAAATTTGGTCCTGAGATTTTTGTTCTGGTTACTGGGAACCTAAAATCCGTGAACAGAAATGGGGAAGTGATGGGCATGGCCCACTGTCTTTGTTTTAGTGAAGTTATTGTCCTGTGAGGCTGATAGACATCCCAACAGGGGATCTGCTTTGCATATTGCTACATGACTCTACTCCAAACCTGAGAACATGAGACAAAGTTTATTTGATCCTACAGTACTGTAGCTGTGAGCAAACACTTTAGGAATGCAGTTTTATGCAATATTTTTTTTTTATTATAGGTATTTAAGTTATAATAGAAAGGATGTATTGAGAAAGGATGTATTGTCCCATAGTGGTGGTTAGATTGGAATAAAATCACTTCCTTGTAGAATTCAAATACCCATTTTTTTTCAGGGTGAGAGAGCAAAATATTTTTCTAAAATTAGAGTTCACTGAATTTATAGTAGAAAAAATACATTTAGGTATGCATAAGTAAGTGTAACTTAATTTATTTTTAAAAAATATACTAAATCCTATGTTCATCTACTTTTGAAATAATGCACAAGGAAGAGAAGATATCCAATAAACCAGTAAATGGTGGGTATGTTTTTATACTTTTATAAAGAGACAAACACATTTATTCAGACTGAATAAAGATTTGGGGTGAAAATGGGTAAAACAGTAGGAGACAGAGATGCAGTATCTTTTCATTGCATGAATCCCCCCAGCTGTCACGGTAATAGCCAGGACTGCAAGTAAAAATCACGACCTCAAGCATTGTCCTAGTTCCAAGAGGAAAATTTCAAACTCATTAATACTGCTTTAACAACATTTTCTAGACAGAAACAAAATAAAACAAAAACCAAAAAAACAAACAGGTTGATCAATGTAACAGAACAGAGTCCAGGAATAGATAAATAGATACATAGATATAGATACAGTCAACTGGTTTATTGATAAAATGACACTGCAATACAGTAAGGGAAAAGATGGTCTTTTCAATAAATGGTGTAGGGACAACTGGTTATCCATATAATTTTGTAAAAATGTACTTTAACCCCCTACCTCACATGATGTGTAAAAAAATTAATTTCAGAAGGACCGCAGACCTAAATGTGAAAAATAGTCACTATTTAGAAGAAAACATGGAAAGAGGTCTACTTGATGTTGGAGCAGGCAAAGTTTGGTTAAATGGGACCCACAAAAAAATAAAGGGAAAAATTGGTAAGTAGGACTATATAAAATCAAGGGCATTTTGTTCATCAAAAAGACCCCATTAAGAAAAAGAATAGACAACACATAACATGTGAATATATCCGACAAATGACTTATATGTAGAATTTGATAAGAATTCCTATAAATCAATGATAGACAAATCTAATTAAAAAAATGAACAAAACATTTAAAAAGACACTTCCTAAAAACGTATTGCAACATGGCTGATAAACACATAGAAAAGAGCTCAACTCCATTAGCCACCAAGGCAATGCAAATTAACACCATAATCTGATGTCTGCAGATTCACGAGAATGCCTAAAATAAAAGCAACAACATGCCAGATTTGGGTGAGAATCTGGAGCAACTGTGGTTCCCATACAGTGATATGGGGAATGCAAATTGGTACATTTCCCAACATTTCCATACCATTCCCCAAAAATTCTCTCTCATGTATGTATATACCAATGATTCTGCAACGGAACTTACCAGATATGTACTGAACAGAAATGAGTTCAAAGGTTCATCAAAGACATAGACTGCAATATCTAGAGCAGCACTAGTCAGATTAGCCCCCCATTGCCTGGAAAAACAAAAATGTGCAGGCAAACAAACGTCAGACTGCTTCTGGAGTTGTTCAATTCAGGTAGGTATCAATATGCTATGCTGGTCCAATAGTATTAAACTTTGAAACCTCTTCATTAACATGATTCATAAATTATTCAAGTGTAGTGTAGTACGGAGTTTAAGACCTTGGGCTTTAGGATGTTTGCATCCTGCAGCCGGAGCTTCCTAGACACGTGATTTTGATCAAGTTATCTAAACTTTTTTGTTCCTCCATTTCTTCATCTGTCAAGAAGAGATAGTAACAGTACTTTCCTCATAGGTTTTTTGTTTCTTTTTGGAAGACTAATTGAATCAATACACACAAAGGCATGGAAAATATTGCCGAAGTGGTACTAAATATTTTTTAAGATCTTAATACTATTTATTAAATCCTTTTATATGTTCTAGTGCTCTGATATGGCACTAGAATGGATGCAACCACAAAAATACCACATTTGGGTTAGAATCAATGAAGCACGAAAATACATGAACTAACTTTGCAAAGATTTGATAAAATAGGACTTCAGTGGTAGAGAGTATAAAAGTTGAGTTCAAACTGCTTCAATTATTTTCTGGTGCATCTGTGTTATGAAACACAGTTTCTGACCGTGTTATTTGTGTCTTTTGTTTTGTTTTAGGAAGAGGAAGAGCTATGCTCATAACGTATGTTTCAGTCTTTGTGTTTTTAAGGGCAGCGTGGATGACTCGTGTTGGGGTAATCTCTCTCTCCAAAGCCTAGCAGATACAGTAGGTGCTGAATGAATGTTCAAATAAAGAGGACAAGTTCTCACTTACAGTGTGCTCAGTTCTGTTTAGTTAGAAACCAACCAGGGTCATTGTTTTGCTATCATTTGTTTTCAATTTGACTAAAGAATAGGCAGAAATATTTAACTTGAGGTGTAAAAAGAGGAATTGCTCTATACTAGAAAATTGCTCTAAACTAGAAATTTGTTGTGAAATTACCAAGGAGTGGAGCATCTTTCTTTAAAAACAAAACACAGCTATCCAAGTGAACATTTTCCAAATTTTCCCTAAATAAGTTACATTGTCTAAGTAATTTCTACTTTATAGTAGCTCAGCATTTACTGACATGAGAGACCCAGATGAAACAAAAATGGATCAATGCCAAAATTTTAAATGTGCAAATTGAAAAAGAACAGAAATTCTAGTTAATTTTAACATAATGAAAAATTCCAAAATTATTAAGATGATCAAATTAGATCTTCAACCCAGCACAACTTTAATTAACAGTTATTTTACTTTGTAGTAAGAAAAATTAAACATTTCAGCTTTAAATTTTTTATTTTTAAAAATAAAGTTTTAATAATAAATACCAAATTAATGTCGATTTATTATTTTTTTTTAATTTATTTATTTGAGAGAGAAAGAGACAGCATGAGTGAAGGGAGAGGCAGAGGGAGAGGGCAAAGCAGACTCCCCGCTGAGCAGGGAGCCTGATGCCGGGCTCAATCCCAGGACTCCAGGATCACGACCTGAGCCAAACGCAGACACTTCACTGACTGGGCCACCCAGGCATCCCGGAAAATTAATTTTTATTTAAAAAATGGTTTTAAAGTCATCCATAATAATACCAGCCTGGTTAGATTCACAGCTCTTGAAACTTAAAATATTAAAATATTTTAATAAATTATTTCTTGGCATCCATACTATCAATACACAAACTGATTGCACCATGCTTTCTGCTAAGCACATTAGAGACCTCACTCCATTTTACCCAAGGAAACAAGCTCACTGAAGTTAAATGACATACCCAAAGTCATAGAGTTAACCAGACTGGAACTTGGGGTCTGCCTCCAGGTCCCTAAGCAACCTTTGATTCTTCTCCAAATATGCATACATTTCTCAGTACAGCTAGATTTTTTTCCCTTCCATAGTCACCCCGAAATGAAGCAAGTTTTAGAGCAGTTGTAGGTACAAACAAGGATTTGTTGTTTTTGTCTTTGGTTTTCAGTTTTCTTCTAGATGCCTGAATCATTTTAATCCAGTTTTAAAGTCCTCGAGCCTCTTCAGTGTCCTAGAAAAAGACCATTTTGTTTGGTCTCATATATGTTAGCATTTATAACTTATTTCAAGCTTGCTAAGAGACGTGGTTTACAGATAAAGACTGTTGAGAGTCATTTGTTGTTGCTGATATCAGCTTTTTTATTATTCAGGCTTGACGTGGCATTTTCTTCAATTCTCACGGCAAAAACAGTTCTTCTAATCAGTTTCAGTTATGTAAATTTTGTTGTCTATTGAGTAACTTCTCCGTGATCTTGCTTTTTTTTTTTTTTCTTTCATTTTTCACAACTGCAGAGAATTGAGGTGAAACAGATTTTGTGGTTTGTCAAAGATGGGATGCTTGACCTTTGGGCAGACAGCAAAGCTTCCCATGGAGAAGCCACGCCTAAGTTTGGAAGATTTTGATAGCCACCAATAAGCCCCCCAAAACTTTCACCTTGCCGTTATGCAAAAACTTTACTTGGGGTAAAACTCAGTTCTCAGAGTGAATACATATGTTGGGATCATTCTTGCAAGTTTCCCCAAGGTCCAAATGTTGTAGTTATTTCATATCTATGGAAGCATATCTCCTGTCTATAGTACCATAAACAATGGGTTAATTTGGTCTGTTCATTCTTTATAATAGTATCATATATTATCATGTGGATCCAAATCCACAGCTGCTTACATCAGAGCCCATAAATAAATTGATTGTGCTTCACCATACTCGAGGCTGTACTGGTAGTGAAATAATTGAAAATTAGGGAAAACGCAAATGAAAAAAAAAAAAATTCAGTCCAGCTGGGTTCAAGTCCAGCTGGGTTGAATTTAGTTGGTTAAACTCCTTCGCCACTGATGTTTATATTTGGTTTTATACATTAATGAGTTATCATTTCCTTACAAGTATGTAAAAATTCCTGGAAGGCAAATAATTGAGTACAGACTTTAAAAATTATAATTTATTTGGAATACGTAATATGTTCACATGATTTAAAAGTCAAAAGGTCCTACCAGTACAATTCTCCCACTAGGAACCCAATCTGCCACTCCAAAAGCAACCAGTCTTAATAGCTTCTTATGCATCCTTTCAGATATAAATTTTTTGAATATACAAGTAATTGTGTATCTACATTTTTTCCCTTTTTTAAAAGATTTTATTTATTTATTCATGAGACACACACACACACACACACAGAGAAAGAGAGAGAGGGGCAGTGACACAGGCAGAGGGAGAAGCAGGCTCCATGTAGGGAGCCCAGTGTGGGACTCGATCCCGGGGTCTCCAGGATCACGCCGTGGGTGGAAGGTGGTGTTAAACCGCTGAGCCAACCGGGCTGCCCCATTTTTTTCCTTTTTAAAAAATGCAAAATTTGTATCTGGAAGGATACATAGAGTTACATAATATACAAAATACTAATTAACTATCTGTGCAATACATAATTAATATAATATACAAAGCAAGCATACTGTACCCTCCTTTTGTATTAAACAACATTAAATGTATCTCAAAGACCTGTTTCATATCAGTACAGAAAGAACTTCCTTATCTGTTTATGTGGCTGTCTAATATAGCATTTTCTTGTTTGGATTGTGCCACCCCATTTATTTAACCAGTTCCCTCTTGATGGACATTTGGGTTATTTCCAGTGTTTTGCTATTATAAACAATGCTGTAATCCTCACACATATATCATTTTTCACATATGAGAATGTAACTATAGGGTAAATTTCTGTAAGTGAAAATCCTAGGTCATATATAATTCTGATAGATATTGCCAAATTACCCTTTTCAGAGGTTGTACCAATTTACATTCTCACTAAAATGTCAGGGATCACAAATTTTCTATCATTAAATTTATCTCATATGCAAAAAAAATAAAAAATAAAAATTAAAAAATTAAAAAAGAAGCTGCTCTCCATATGCTATGGCCTGGATGTCTGTGTGCCCCCAAATTCACATGCTGAAATCCTACCCCTAAAGATGATGGGGACTTTGGAAGGTTCTTAGGTCATGAGGATGAAGCTCACATGAATGGGATTAGTGTTCCTATGAAAGAGACCCCACAGAGGTCCCGTGCACCTTTTACCGTGAGGGGACAGCTAGAAGGTGCCAGTTACAAACCAGGAGGAAGATCCTGATCATAATACAACCAACCATGTGGGCTCCCCAGAAAGGTCAGAAATAAATTTGTTGTTTATAAGCCACCTGCTCTGTGGTATTTTGTTGTAGTAGCCTTAACAGACTAAAAACACATCATCAGTGGTAGCATCTTCTCCATTCTCCAGTGTCCAAGTTGAATGTGGCCTCATTGATGAGCTTCCTAGCACCTGGGATTTCCTCCATCCCTGACTTTATAACATTTGCTGGCCTCTCTTCTCACTGTCCGGAGACAGTTCCTTAAAGTCTCATATTTTCTAGCACTTGAATTATTAGTTAATTCTTCTTGAATTTATATATCATGTCTTCAGTTGGATGGTAAGCTCCAGAGGAGCATCAGCCACATTTAATATCTTTGACTCCTCTGCAATGCTTTGTGAATGCCTGGCCTATAGAAGTTGTCCAATGAGGAACTGAGATGCAGTGAGATGTTGGTAGTGGAATTGTGGAAAATGTCAGTGGAATTTCAAGTATGAAAGTGCTACTTTTTGTGTCTCAGCACTGGCATGGACTGGGGAAGGGAAATCAACTCTTAGGCTACAAAGAAGGGAAGCAGAGGTAGGGAGAAATACATGAGGGAAAACCAGATTAGTATGTTGAGATTTGCCATTACCCTACCACAGAGCCTTCTTCTGGTAAACCCATTTGCTTCTTGAGAACTGTCCTCCTCCAAAATACAGGCATTTGGGACACCATCCTAACTCGGTGTCACCACCATTATAGTCATCCCTAGTGGACTCAGAGCACCAAATCTGCGAGTGTGTGATCCAATCTGAGAGTGTAGTCTCCAGTCCAGAGATTATGCAGGATTAGAGATTTGCTTCCTTTTACCTCCCCTTGAACCAGAATGCTGCTGCCTATTATCTTAGGCCTAACCTTGTAGTGGGTGTCCCTTCAGCAGGTCATAGGGTCTTAACATTTCTGACCTCCCCTTCCCATCTGGATCATCCCCTGGTTTGCCATCTGACGTGAGGGACTGAATTCTGAGGCCTGGGTGTGACCTCACTCCACTCCCATCTCCCTAGCTTTGACTATCCTTTTCTGCAAGAGATCTGAAGAGGCCACACTGACTGGTGTGCAAGTCAGGAAGGAATCTGTTTACTGGTTTCTTTGAATGGATATGGATATTCTAAACTGCCTGTCCATCCAATTCCACTTTTCTATATGATAGGATCCGCAATACTCTCATAAATCTGGAAAACGGAGCCAAATAATGATAGCTTAATTAAGAAATCAAGAAGTATCCATTTCAGCCAATTTGGCCACTTACTCTCTATTGAAAATTACATCATAGTCTTATATACATTACTTTTAAATGGCCATTTTATATTTTTCATTTGAAGGAAAAGACATAAGTTAATAATCAGCAAGAATTACAATAAAAACTGCTACTTGGTATATCTCATCATGAGCCGATGCTATTTAATGAGAGAATATATGTAATCCCAGTGTCTAGCACGGAGTACATGTCGATTGATGGTAATTACCACAACTATTGATGATAAAACCCCACCACTAACAACTGTTTCAATTTCTTCAAATCTTAATTTCTTTTAAAATATAAATAATTCTGGAAATATTTAAATTTTAATAGGGGTAAGTTGGTTTATTACATTAATTTCCTTTAAATTCTGGGGACCCGGGCCAGGGAAAAATTATAAAAACGGAATGTATCTGTCTTGACAAACGTGATCAGTAACAGCAACAGTGCAAAAGTTAATTTTGAATTCTAATTTTTAAAATAGTAATCTATATGTTTTCTAAAATAGATAAAAATATATTTGACCCACTTGCAGCAGATAGTTGCATGCTTATAAAAAGGACTGGAGTAAAACTTTAATGAAAGCCTATAGTTCATTTTCAGGCCTATTTTCCTATAATATGAGCCCCCTGCCCTTCATTGTCACAAAATTCCAGCCAGAACCTTGGCCACTATAGCCAGCCAGGAAGACTGGTCATAAAGCTGAGATGTCCCACCACCCAGCACCCACTTAGCTGGCATAAATATCATGTCATCATCATTTCTACAGAGATACTGATATTATTTCTTTAAAAACATCTAGCATCCAACATACAGTCTTAGGAATAGTCATCGTCCTCATCTTTTGAGAGTGTCTGATTCAGAGAAATGATCACAAGTCTCTTTAAAGTGAGCTTAATGACTCAGCAACTGAGAGACCAACACTTCTTTGAATGACAAGTGTTGTCATGTTTGACTTCAAACTAGAAATTTTTATGGCCCCACCCTAGACCAGGCCTCAAGCCTCTCCTTGATTTCATGTTCGATGTCTCACTTCCTTTTCAGAATGTGAATTCTGGAATACATCCAGCTTTATAGGCGCTAGGTTGCATATCCACGTTTACTGATCTGAGAAGAGTGATCTGTGAGGAAAGCCCCTTTGTTTCCTTAGAGCTGTTTTGGGGACCACTCCTTCTCTCTCACCCTCCCTCCTGCAGATCTTCAATTTGTACAACACAATTTTGACTCTTTTCTTGATATTGTCCTCAAAGAAACTACAGAGTAAGAGAGAATGAAAGTTTTCAATGCGTTCTTTTGAAAAAACTACTTTTTTTTTTTTTTTGTATTTTTTCATTGCACAGAACTAAGAGTAGGCTGCATAAACAGCAGCCATGAAGTGAAGAACTAGGAAGATAGCTGAGATATCCCCCATAACTTTTCCCACCGGGACATTAAACTGGCTGTGGTTTTATGAGGCCTAGAAAACAAGACAATGGACATGGTGGTGCACCAAGGAACAAAATAAATAAAAATATTTTATTAAATTAATGCAGATGTAAACAATGACAATTAAAATGTAGAACTAAGTATCATTTCTGCCTATGTCATTTAGAGTAAAACACAAGACAAGAGGATAAAGTGCCTGACAAATTCAACACCACAAAGAGGAATGGAGTAAGCTCAGTCAGAATCCTTCCTTGTACTTCACAAAGAATGTTGTCATGCAAACGAGGGACACCGTACAAACGAACATGTACAAAAGGTAACAATGAGTTCTGTTAGAGACTCTGTTTCTTCAGCTTTGCTATGTGGCAAAATGAAGGTTTTCTTTGTCGATAATCCAGGTAAATGGCCAAGAGAGAAGGAAGACACAGGACCTCCTGGGAGGCACATGAACCTCAAAGCCTTTGAAAAGCAACGTCTTAGATCTATGTAGTGATGAGAACTGGTGGGACTCAGAGGTTCAGGCACAGCTCATGACCTTTTTTAAGCACAGGTGAGAGTCAAGGTACACTACTGGAATTTCCAAAAACAAACAAACAAAAAAACACCCATGTAATTTCACAACTGCAATATCAAAATCTAGTTTTCACTCAAGAGAAAACAGATAGGAAAAAAAACACAAGTTCCATACAGGATTCTGTCGAACAGAATTGGTAATAAGTCAGTCGTTAGGACTAGGTTGAGCCAGTGTACCCTGGAGAACCCAAGGGTCTCACTTTGAGAAACACAAAATAAACCAAATCCAAACTCAGTCATGGAGCAAGCACTCAACAAATGCTGGTTGTTCAAATGTCAATGAAGCACATACTTAGTATGTAGTAAGTCTTATAAAAGTAATAACAGGCTATGGAAAAGCTAATCTAGAAATAAATAAGACCCAGTGCCTGACTTCTGGGAACTTCACATTTGTTCCAACGGCACCATAAGAAGTAATATATTAAATAAGAATAGCCAAGTGCACAGCAGGTGAATAGTGTGTTACCATTTATGCAAAAAAGAGGAAGAAATAAAAAATATATTTTTATATGTATTTCTACATACATTCCTAGAATATCTTTAGAAGACTATAAGAACAAAAGGCAAGAGTTGGTTGCTTCTGGAAAGAAAAACCAGGTATCTAGGAGGATGGAATGGGGACTTTTTAATGTCTCCTCTTGGACTTTCTGAATTTTGAATCATGGAAAGGTATGAATTCATACTTCAATTGCACTTATATATATAAAAAAAAAGAAAGAACCACTGAGCAATACCAACACCATATACATAAATGTCATTGCATGGCAAAGGCAAATAAATCAGATGTAAATATAATAATATTTTGAAAAGGCATTCGAGAGCTACTTTCCACAATTTTTTAAAAACACTGACTTATCTCCTAAACTAAAATCACTTTGATTAAAATGTATTTTCGACTTGCAAGGAACACACTGACGAGACGCCCTGGGGGGTATGCCCCCCGCCCTTTGGGAGCCTTTCTAGACTCTCCTCTTCATGCCATCATTCTCCTCCAACACCTTATACTATGACACTGCACTATACTGAAATGATGAATTCTCTTATCAGTCTCCCCCATGATACTGCGAGCTCCTGGGGAGAGAGGTACTTTGTCTTGCTTAGTCACCACCTGGCATAGAGACATGGCTGCTTCCTAAATGTTTGCTGAATGAATGAATTTCTTAAAAGACAGCTCTAGGGGATCCCTGGGTGGCTCAGCGGTTTGGCGCCTGCCTTTGGCCCAGGGCGCGATCCTGGAGTCCCGGGATCGAGTCCCACGTCAGGCTCCCGGCATGGAGCCTGCTTCTCCCTCCTCCTGTGTCTCTGCCTCTCTCTCTCTATGTCTATCATAAATAAATAAATAAATCTTTAAAAAAAAAAAAAAAAGACAGCTCTAGGCTGTATTCTAAAGGCGGGGGGCGGGGTACAGTTGTGGACATCCAGGGTCTGCTATTTACTCTCTCAGGCAAGTTACTCGATCTCTTCGCGCTCTCCACTGTGAAATGGTACGGTAAGAGTTCCTACCACAACACAGTTGTCCTAGGCATTAAATGAGATTCTGTGTAGGATCCCACACAGTGGTTTACACTGATATTTAAAATGGAACAGATACTGCAGTAACATATATTACCTTCAGGTCTGAGAAGATAATTAGGGTCAACCAAAGTACTGGAGGGTTAAATAAGGCAACGAATATCCTATAGAAATCATGGGTCTGTTCTCCTTGTTTCCCATGTCCTGGCGTCTGTGGAGGATACCAAACACCTTATAAATACTACACGTTTTATTGAACACACACAACTCACTAAGCAGTAAATGTAGTTTTGTGACAAAATTTTAACTTCTACTACAATGTGTCTTCCAAAGAAATCACTCACAACCACACTCACACGACAAGACTCCAAAGACTCAAAATAAATAGAAATAACATCCTTAAATACTGTTGCAACACTGGGACCTTCAGTCACACAGATGACAAATAGAGACGTTGAGCGAAGGCAAAGTGCACTTCTGCAGGAACTGACACATTAAATCAGGGAATCGCAACTTGTTTTCCTAGGATGAGCGATGGACGGTTCATGGGGAGGTTCCTCTTCCAGAAGTGTCCTTCCTTTCTTTTGTAGGTGCCTGTGATTCTCCCAGTCGTTTTGAAGTGCCAAAGTCTCCTTGCAGGCTACCTCCTCTACTCTTTATTACTTTGTTCTCCTCCTCTTCTCTCCCACCTTCCACTGGTCACCACTTGGGCCTTCTGAGCCCTATGTTGCCTGCAGCTTGCCTGGCCCTCTGCACTGCTCTGGTCATGAGTAGCTCTGCTGAACTCAAACCACAGGCCGAGAATCCCTGCTTTAAGATCAGGAGTTTCCATGCTGGATTATGTCTCTTCAAATTGTATATCTAGAGAACAATAATGACAAACATAACTCATATTTCCTAGATGATATAATAAGTTTATATTATTAAATTTACACAATTATCTTTATATAATAAAGGAGGACCAACCACCTGGCTTGCCCATGTTTGTTCTGGCTTTGAAAACTGAGACTCTCATATCCTGAAAAACCCCTTAATTCCGGTCAAATGTAGAGAAGTGGTTGGTCACCCCTAGGACACTCCAAACAACATTCATTACTTAGTTTTACAAAACAGTTGAGTGGATCGGGCTCCCTGCATGGAGCCTGCTTCTCCCTCTGCCTGTGTCTCTGCCTCTCTCTCTCTCTCTCTCTCTCTCTGTGTCTCTCATGAATAAATAAATAAAAGCTTAAAAAAAAAAAAAAAAGGCAGCACAAAACAGTTGAGTGGAATTGACCACATAATGAAACCTGCTTGAGCTCATTCAAATTAATTAGATCACTTTAAATTAGCACTGGTTGTGAAGTTTGGTTTCTAACAGCATTAAAAAGAATTAGAAATCTTAACATAACTTTCTTCTTAGTTCAATTAGCTGGGTGAGGTCTTTCTGACCTTTTATAAATGTAGACATTGGTGGTGAAATTAATTTAAGTGGATAGGTTAAAAGTAAGGTTCTATGGTCAGGCTAGTGGGCTCCAAAGCCTGATTTTTATCAGGCATGTGTTCTTGGGCAATTTGATGTATTTTCCTGACCCTCTGTTTTCTCTAGTATAACATGGGAAATATCCTAGTATTTATCTCTTTGATTTGGTGGGGAGATTAACCTAGGCACTGCATATGAAGCAGCTAACACAGTGCCTGCTACTCACGTTTTATCTATCTACCTATCACTCACCCATGTAAGTCAATGTGTTCCCCTTTTGCAGGGAGGTGTTAGATGCTGAGCTATAAATCTAGCAGACAGAAGCTGCCTCCTCTCCCCATCCTCAAAGCTCTCAGGATGCTACACTCCAGGCCATCTCTAAATCTCCTCGGGCTATGGGAGGAGTTCTCATCTTACAGTTGTGAGGCAGTTCTAACAGCCAGCATTCCTTAAAGTGAGAAGAGTTTATGGCTGGTAAGTTATAACTAACTTTTTGTTTCTTTTTCTTTCAAATTCCTAACCCCTGCTAATATTCTCACCATTTCGTTTCTTTGAGTTCCTATCTCGGGTGCAACATTTTTCCACATCCATCATTCTCCCTTGAGGGGGGAAAAAAAAAGGTCATTTTTATTCCCATGTAAAACAACTCTACATCCATCCCACATAGTGACTCAGTTTAAATTCCAAGTTCCTATGAAACATTTTTAACCCTCTAGGAAATCTGGTTAGATTTCTGAATTAATTACATGGGTTCCAACCCCTTAGGTCAATTCAATAGTTTAGGGCATATGCTTTTGCTCCTAGGTTTTATTTTATTTTTATGTTTATTTATTTTTTTAGTAATCTCTACACCCAATGTAGGGCTCGAAGCCACGACCACAAGATCAAGAGTCACATGCTATTCTGACTGAGCCAGCCAGGTGTCCCACTCTGAGATTTTCTTTAGGAGTATACACCTGTATTCTCCATTCTTCCCTCAGAGATAGACCATATCCTCAGAGATAGTACCAGTATTCTGAGGTACTATATTATACATTAGTTTTCTAGCCATTCATAATGCCAACTAATTATTTTTCATGGGAAAATACTCAAAATGCAAGTTGGCAACAGTCATGTCCTTGGACAAATCAACTCCATCTCAGGATCATCATATCATTGAAAACTGATCCTTCTCTTCTAGCTAATAGTCTCAGTTCTGTTAAATACCTGTTCTTTAGAAAAAGCTGACCTCCACTCAACCACATGGCTTTTCCAGATCCACCATCTTCTTACGGGGCTGTGGGGAACTTTTCAACCACTGCTGGAATTCCCTTCCATCTTCTACTTCCCTCTTTGATCTCAGATAACTCTACACACACAATCATCTTTGGATCCCCTGGTTAGATTTCTCAAAGTATTGGGGAAATGTCTACTTTGAATCATCTCAGAATGGGAGGAAATTATTTGAATAGACTCATTTTCCTGGATTTTAATTGTTCCCATGGGCAAAGAGAGAGGTAAATACATGCAAATTATTTTGAAAACTACATAGCACCCTCAGCCAGAAGTCTTGTAAAATACTCTATGGTAAAAGCATCACTGCTCTACAGGAAAAAAAAAAGAATCTATTTTTTATTCCTTAGGGTGCCTGGAAACCAGCTCAATATAACAATGCAACTAATAGTGCAAGATTCACATTCAACTGACACTGACAGGTGTTTTAGCTTTTCCTCCCCTATTCTAAGTGTGTGGTTATTTGCATGATGGAAAGAAACGGTGTAATGCTTGGTCTTCTTCACCTTATGTACACACCCATTCTTCCACCTCTCACCCACATACACATGATCTTCACCGAGCAACCCTGCTCAGCTTCACTGTCATTGCTAGTCAACAGTGGAATGTCTTTGCCACCTTGCAAATCAATTCAAGGTTTCCCCGCAGCCATGTTCCAACTGTCATCTCCTTAGAAATGCTACTACAAGTGTTCACTGCCACTTTCCAACATAAGCGATGCTGTACAATAATGAAATGAACAGGATGGAGAAGAAGATAATCCACAGTTTCACATGGTAGCATAACTGAAACCCACTTTGCATAATTGAAAGTTGACCCAGGAAGGGAATGCTAATAGGAAGGCAGCATTTTATACATCAGTGTTTCCTGGCTGGGCCACCACTAGCATTTTGGGTAGGAGAGCTCCCTGAGACATGGGACATTACAGAATATTGAGCATCCCTGGCTCTGCCTATAAGTGCCAAATTGACAACAGTGGCACTCCTGTACATTTCCCCACATGCCCAATGGAGACCATTGCAATAAAGAAAATACCATGTTTTTTTAGACAGAAAGTGACTGCCAGGACTACACCAAGAAGCAACAGGAAAGGTCCCAGAATCATGAAATGAGTCCTCTCACTTGCTGGAACGGGCAGTCGTTCTGAAAAACAAAAGGAAATAAAAAGAAATGAAAGGTGAGATTTTGATGGGAAGGGGACAGAGAATAATCATCCTTGAAGTTTAATTTAGGCTAGCTTTGGGTTACAAAAAGTTCCCGGCCAGCGAGCGGCTGGAGTGGTGAGATACTTCTGATAGGAAAATGGGAACAGCGTAGAAGAGTGACACAGCTCAGGCTTTGGGCAGATGGGCCACTCACTAACTTTGGTCTCTCAGGCAAATCTTCTAACTGGCCTACAAAATGGAAATGATAATAAATTGATCGTGCTTACCACAGGTAGTTGCTGCTCAGTCCTAAATGAGAGGTCCAATGATCTCCCTGGCATTCTTTAATATAGAAGCTAGCAGTCTACTGTAAAGATGGCACATGAAGGCCAACTGGCACTGCCAAGAATTTCTACCTCTTCGTATACATGGCCATGATTGAGGGTCATCGCTCACTATCTTCTCTTTCCCAGTTTGAACATCTTGGACATCTGATCATTGGTACTTCTCGGCAATCTGTCTTGGCTCCGTGCGGGAAGAATGGCACGAAGATGCTCAGAGACTGCTAACTCCCACCTCTCTCCATTGGTCCTGATCCCTGACTACCTCGTTCAAGCTCTGAAGTAAAAACAGTGGTCAACCGCCCATCCACTAGCAGTTTACAGCTTACAAAGCCCATTTATATTCTTTTTATTTCAATCTCAGAATAAGTTCAGTTAGGTATGCAAAATATTTTTTTAAAAATCCGAGGTTATAGATGAGGAAACAGACCCCAAGCAATTAGGTGAATTACTAAGTCTTCCCACAAATAATTTGTCATAAAACAACTTTTAAGTGGCAGGAACCCACAAATGCAGCCCCTACTGAAGTGACTCACAACCCAGTGAGAACATCTCTAAGTTTCTAAATGTTTTTTCACTCTTTTCATTCATGGGACCATCTTGTATTGCTTTTCCTTGCCACCCGATTTCTATTCTTTTTTTTTTTTTAAGATTATTTATTTATTCATTCATGAGAGACACAGAGAGAGAAGAAGACATAGGCAGAGGGAGAAGCAGGCTCCCTGTGGGGAGCCCGATGTGGGACTCGATCCTGGACCTGGGGATCACACCCTGAGCCGAAGGCAGATACTCAACCATTCATTGAGCCACCCAGGCATCCCTCCACCCACTTTCTCAGTTGTTTTTTCTGAAGCATCTGAAGCTTTACTGGCAACATCATTGAGAAGTGCTTCTCAGAACACCTCTGTTGTGTTAACATCATGCTCTCCTGCCTTACTTTCTCTAAAGGTCTCAGCCTCTCATCACTCTGTATCCCACCTTACCCACTCTGGTAGGGTAGTAAGAAAAACAATAATTGAGTCTATGCAGGGAAGAGTCTCAAATCATTTTCATACACTGTAGCTCACTGGCGCCTATAATAACCTTGCCTGGTAGGTTATAACTGTTATAACTAGGGAAAATGAAGCACTCAGAAGCTGAGTGGCTTATGCAGAGACCAGAGCCTTCCATCTTACACACTAAATTGACTGCTTTGCGTTGAAATGTCACAGTCTATCTTGGGGGTACAGTTGACAGACGGGGACAATGGATCTTTCCTATTTAGAGTAAGATAGAAAAGTATGTTCTATTCGCTTGCTACCCCAGAAACCCTGGAAAGAAAGGAGCAGCTCTGATGTGCTCGGATCTGGATTCCTGAAACACTGCCTGAGCTGTCTTCCTATGGGGTACTCCCCCAGGTCCCCCCCGCCACAAAAGCATTTCCTACATGGGATAGGATTGCCTTATCTGTTTATCTGTTTCCTGGAGAATGTCAACAGTGTCTAACTCTTCTATGAGCCCCTGATGCCTGGCACATAGGGCATATCCAGTAAAATATTTGCTGAATGTTTATTAAACAGCAATAGGACTTGGATGAATGGGGATAAGGAATCATTTTGTAAATACAGTGTCATTCATGCATTCACTTATTTAACAAACGATGGATGCCTAGAATGAACATGCATCATGCTAGAGTCCAGGGAACAGCAGTAGGCACATTTGTATTGAGGCATTCAGAATATTACCTGGGATGACCAACTCGGCAGTATTGTTTTCCTCAGGACCTGATCTTTGAAAAGTGCAGTAGAAAATCTCATTAGCTGTTGCATTGATGTTCAGCGTGCTGGTCACATTGAAAAGCTTCTCTTCCCTATTGGAATTAGTGATGGTGGTTTTGCCACTCAGGACTCGGTGGTCACTGCTTGTCCAGATGACTTCAGCCTCAGGGTAACCCTCAGCCTGACACATTAGTTCATGTTCAGAGGTGACAGGATCCACAGAAATTCTTTGGCTGATGTTGCGGTACGGGGCTAGATCATGAGCAAAAAGAGGTCAGGGCTTTCATTTAGGACAAAATTAGGCATGTGGCTTGGTGTCGTCTACATTAGGAAAAGTATCAATTCAGGTGGGTTCTCAAGAGAAATAAGCTGATGTTCAGAAGTCTCAGCAGTGAGGAACCTCTATTCTGCTTCAACTCGCCCATTCATAGTTGGGCTACATTTGAGCTCAAAGGAACAATTACCTACCTTGCTATGAAAACCATATTGCTATTTTTATCAAGCTCCAAGTACAAACACATAGGTTAAAGAGAATTGTCATCTCTAAACCAATAGTCTTTCTATCCAAATACAAAATATGTCTGCCATTTGTTCAAGTCTCTGTATCTTTCTCCTAAAGCTTTATAGTTTTTACATAGGGCTAACCCATTTCTTCTTAAATTTATTCCTGGATATTTTCTTTTTGTTATTGTAATGCTGTTTTTGTAACATGAACCTTTCCAGCTGGCCAGCACAGTTTCCTTAGACTTTATTTAATAATCAGAAAAGCTGATTTTCACATGCCATTCACTTTTTCAACTATGGGTCAATCAATGATCAGAAATTCGGTATGAAAAGGGTATGAAGTATAGTATCATTGTAAAAACTGATACGTGTTCCTGGATAATACTATTTAAAGTTTAAGTTTATTTTTTACTTCAGAATAGTTTTAAGATTTCCAGATAAGTGGCAAAGATAGTACAGAGTCCCCACATACCTATCACCCAATTACTTTCTATTAACATCAGAGTTAATCATCAGTAGAATATGATGTTAATAATACATCTATTAACATCATGTTAACTTTCTGTTAACATCTTCTATTACCATGGTGCATTTGTCATACTAAGGAACCAATGTTTATATAGTACTATTAACTGTACTTTGCTCACACTTTGCTCCATTTCACTTGTTTTTCCCTAATGTCCTTTTTTCTATTCCAGGATCTCATCTAGAATACCACATTATAATACTTACTTTTTGAACTTTTTATACTGGCTATTTGAATAAATCATTTAAATAATTATTATACTTAAGAAAGAAAGTTTGAATTTTATTTTATTTTTTTTAATTTTTATTTATTTATGATAGTCACACACAGAGAGAGAGAGAGAGGCAGAGACATAGGCAGAGGGAGAAGCAGGCTCCATGCACCGGGAGCCCGACGTGGGATTCGATCCCAGGTCTCCAGGATCGCGCCCTGGGCCAAAGGCAGGTGCTAAACCACTGCGCCACCCAGGGATCCCCAAGAGAGTTTGAATTTTAGATCATCAATTAGAATTTAACTCTTTGGTTTGGGCCCTTTTAGGATTAAGATACCACATGTACTACTTTAGTAGATTATTTAGTGCATTTACATCACCTAAGATCTTTATTCATTTTATTCATTACATGCATGGTAACATGTCGTTCTTCTCTTGGTATAATCTTTATTTCACTCACAGAGACTTAATACGAAACAGCCAGAAGTAAACAAAACTGAAATAATGATGTGATGTTTTTATGCTTGCAAGTCAATGAAATGGCCAACAGAAACAGTAGAAATCAACATGATTATAATTTCAAAACACGTGAACCATGAGGACTTGAGTCCTCAACCTTGTATCTGTTATGTTTAAGAATCTTTTTAAAAAATATGATTATACTTCCTGAAACAATATTACCATGATAGGGTCTAGTTTACATAGTACAGAACTTGATTTCTGGGCCATTTAGTTTTCAAGACTAAAATCACAGGTAATAGTAAAGTATTAAAGGTCAAATATTTGTTTTACTCTTGTAACTTTTAATGGAATGATAAAGGATAACGTTGCTTTATCCCTAAGCATGTGTATAAATGTGGTCTGCCCCTCAGAGCCTAATAAAATGAGTGGAATGGTTCTACTCATTGACCAGATATCCACTGGTCAATGAGTAGAACCATTCCACTCTTTAGTAGGGTACATGTATTGGGGTACAGGAAGCAAAAAATTAGAACTTCCATTTAAATATATTTTAATTGTAATAGTTAAGAAATAATCTAAGCTTCATAAACTTTACTATTGGACACTGGGCCTCATTTTTTTTTAAGATTTTATTTATTTATTCATGAGAGATAGAGAGAGAGAGAGTGAGGCAGAGACACAGGCAGAGGGAGAAGCCAAGCTCCATGCAGGGAGCCCGAAATGGGACTCGATCCCAGGTCTCCAGAATCATCCCCTGGGCTGAAGGCGGCGCTAAACCGCTAAACCACCCGGGCTGCCCTGGGCCTCACTTTTTATGCCGCATGAGGGTCTTAATGGGAAGAAGGAAATTTTATAAGACCAAAGGGAAAACAGTGATTCCTTTGGGCTTATTACAGATTTCCAGATTCTCTTATCTAATTTTAACTAGACTAACCTGCTCACAAAATGAACAAAAAAGTAAAAATTTTCCCATAAAGAAACTGAGGATGAATACTAATACTTCAAGCACAAAACACAAGGAAGTGGCAGGAGGGACACTTTTTACATCTTTATGACACTTTATGAAGTTAAAACAAGAAGTACATAATTGGACCTGATAAGGTGGTGGTTTAAAAACCCTCAAGATTTTACATAATGCTGCTATAGACATTGGGGTGCATGTGTCCCTCTGAATTAGTATTTTTATATTCTTTGGGGAAGTATCTAGTAGTGCAATTCCTGGATCTTTTTTTAACTTTTTGAGGAACCTCCATAGTATTTTCCTACAACAGCCAAATTATGGAAACAGCCCATTTATCCATCAACTGATGAATGGATAAAGAAAATGTGGTATGTATGTGTATACACACACACATACATACACACACACACGAATATTACTCAGCCATAAAAAAGAATGAACTCTTTTTTATTTGCAAGATGTGGATGGAGCTAGAGAGTACAATATTAATATTAAGTGAAATAAGTCAGTCAAAAAAGGCAAATACCATATTCCTCACTCGTATGTGGAATTTAAGAAACAAAACAAATAAACATAGGGAAAAAAAGAGGCAAACCAATAAACAGATTCTTAACTGTAGAGAATAAACTGATGGTTACCAGAGGGGTGGTAGGTGGGGGGATGGGGGAAATATGTGATGGGGAATAAAGAATGCACTTGTGATGAGAAGCAGGTATTGTATGCAAGTGCTGAATTCCTAAATTGTACACCTGAAACTAAAAACAAAGAATACCAAAACCTCAAGATTGTCAAGACCATCTGCCTTTGTTAACAATGAATTTAACCTTGAAGTATTAGCTAATGATAGTAAATCATAGTTAACAAGGCATTAAAATATAATTAAATTTTTATTTCATCCTTTAAAAATGTCTATCTTTATACATTTATAGAATGTTCAATGCATTAGGCTAAACCATATGAAGTCAGTGTTGTTCAACTTCATTTACCTTTTAAAAATGTCAATTTCTTATGCTATATCCTTTTATCAGCATAAGAATATCCTTTCTAACTATACACACACACAAATACACACATATTAACTAACATGCTTTACTGATGGAGTAGGTCATCAAACACATGTGTAGACTCCTGGTTTACTAGATAGGGCACACACATGCTAATCGAATGGTCACATCAAGATCAAGAAAAGTTCACTGTAGTTTTGAAGTCAATATATAACTTCATACACACTCTGGAGGTATAAATACAGAAAGTAAAACCTGGTTGTTAGGGACACAGACTCCAGAACTAGATTACCTGAGTTCAGAACCTGGCTTTACCACTTAATAGCTGAGTAAACTTAGGTAAATTAGTTAATTTCTTTGGGTCTCAATTTTCTCCTTCATAAAATGAGAATAACACCACACACGTCATTGAATCTATGATGCCATCTACTAAAAGATGCACTTAGATCCAGAGATAGTAAAATGTGAAAAACCTGCATCTTAGACATAATGAATCCCTTACCCCATAGAGTCATTTGAGGATTAAATGAAGAGGATAGGCAAAATGCTTAGGACAGGTTCCTGGCACACAGTAAGTACTACATGGGTGTTAGTTACTATTATGATAACTACTAGAGCTGTTCCTCCTCCTCTTCTTACTGCTACCATGTAAGTGTACTCATGTACTCATGTACTCTTCAGAAAGTACTGACTATTCCTCATGAACAGACTTGGAAATAAAATTTCACATATTCAAACCTGTTCATCTTTCAAAATTGTTAGCCTCATCCTATTTGAGGAAATATTTCATTCATTCATTCATTCAAAAAATATTTTTTGTGTTCCCTTGTCAAACTTCTCTTATATGCCCAGTCCTGGGATCTAGCACTGAATAAAACAGACCAAAATCTCTGTCTTTGTGGAGTACATATTCAAGAAAGAGGAGAGAGATAATGAACAAAACAGGTGCATTCATATGTGTTAGATAGGCATGAAAAGCTTACGTGATACATTAGATGGGGAGGAATACTATAGAAAAAAATCTAAACAAGGCTGGTTGGTGAATCTAGGGGAGAGTTGGGGTTGGTAGGGAATGATAACAGTTAATCCTTGGCTCATATAAACAAATAAGCTTTGTCAGGAAAACTATGCAATACTTTGGTCTTTTAGTTGCCTAATCCCATTTATGGTCCTTGCTATTAGGTTAAATGATTAAGGAAAAACAACATTCTCAATTGAAAGTCAGATACCTGAGAGTATGTATGGTATTTAAACTGATAAACACGAAAGATGTAATAATACCCAGAGTGATAATAATAATTGAGTTAATCCAAAACTAAATTTGCATTTTAGTTTTGAAATGCTTCACCTATAAAACCCCATGGTGAGTAAACTCCCTGTGGGGAAGCTGTATTACCACGTTTGCAGTGATGGGAAGAGAAGCATTACTGTGAAATCATTTGCATATAGGGGCGGCTCAGGAATTGTACTTCCTTGAGTTGTTAAAGCTCATGCAAGAGGACCATTGCCACTGGTAACACTGCCTCAATGCAAGTGAAGCATGGTGGTGGCCTTTCTCTGGGGTAGTTCAACTCAACACCCAAGACCATTGTGTGCAGATGACAACAAGATGGATTGGGACTAGGATGCCAATTTAGTAATTTATAATATAAAATGGAATGGTCAAAACAAATCAGACCCTCAAGTCTGGCTGGTCATCTGCTTTGCTCTATCAGGAACCCCTTCTTGGAAAAAACATCAGTGCAAAAGGCAAAAGGTTTCCAACTGTGTTGAACCATAGCAAAATAAATCACAGATCAACAAAGGAAATTACAGAGCCCAGAGGACCAGAAAGAACACCCTTCCTTGCTACAGGACAGCTGTATGATTTTTTTTTTTCATAGTACTGATTTTCAGATTGAAGGCAGGCCAGGAATGCAAAGAACAATGAGTGATGACTGGATTCTGGTCACATACTAAAAGGTCATCATGTAAACAAAAGAAGCAGGCAGATAATCTCAAAACTATGGCTTGAGAGGGCAGGTATCAGCTCAGTATCAGAAAATAATTTCAAAACGCTATGGAAGGGAAGTCCAAGTGACAGAGCGTCATTGTGGAAAGTATGTGAGCAGAAGATCCCTTATGGGGATTTCTGTTTCTTGGGAGTTTGGACTAGCTGCTCTTACTTGGGATCCTTTCACCTTTCAATTCTATGAATCTTAACAGTAAAAGTAGAGGGGTCAGTGAAGGTGTTTTCCTTATCTAATGACAACACAAAACTTTGAACACAGGTGACCTGATGACATATTTGTGGGTCAGTACCTGGCAATTTGATACTCACAGTTCCTCTACAACACTCCAAGATAACAGTGGTGTAGATTTTCAAGATGAATATATGCCCAGTGAGCATAGTTTATACTGTCTCTGAAGAAGAATAGTTTCCTTTATGTTTGGTATTATTTTTTGCCTTTATAGATGACTTCAAGTCTTTTTGAATGTGAACCTCACAATGGGGTTTGTTTTTACTATATTTATTTGGAGTTGACAGAGTTATAAAGAAAGGAAAATGATGGCAGACTTAATCACATTTTAAAAAAAATTATAGTTGAATAAAAAAATTCCTGGAGGGACACACAAATAGTAGCTACTATCTTTATATGCCACAGAAGATGGGAGAAGTACACTCTGTAATTCATGTTATTCCCTTCCATGGTATCTGAATTATTTGCAAGTACACGTATTACTTTCATAATAATAAAAAAGTAGGGATCCCTGGGTGGCGCAGCGGTTTAGCGCCTGCCTTTGGCCCAGGGCGTGATCCTGGAGATCCGGGATCGAATCCCACGTCGGGCTCCCGGTGCATGGAGCCTGCTTCTCCCTCTGCCTATGTCTCTGCCTCTCTCTCTCTCTGTGTGTGACTATCATAAATAAATAAAAATTAAAAAAAAAAAGTAGAGACTAGGAATTTATTTTTAAGAGAACTGAATATACTGTGGAACATGGCCCCACCATGTCTGGCTCTGGATCTCCAGGGACTGCCATACAGGAAGTGTTTGAGAAATGCTCATTGGATGAGTGTGTGAATGAAAGGATGAGCAGATTACCACAGTGGAGAACAAGGTGGACTTCCAAGAAGAAAAAGTTCCCAGTACTGGGGTATGGTCTTAATAAAGATTGGGCCTCTTCACCTGCATTTACTCTTACCATGAACTTTCAAAGTAATCCGCTTGTAGTCAGCACCGCCATAGCCGATCAAGCAGCAGTAAACCCCTGCATCCTGCAATCTCACATCTGTGATCTGAAGCGCAGCCTTCCCCAAGAAGAGCTGGTCCTTCAATAGCTGAGCCCTCTGGCTGTAGCTGCTGTGCTGAACTTTCAGGTCTTCCTTTCCATTCACAAATTGAATAATTTTTTTATCCTCCATTTCCCAGTAGACGATTAGTGCAAACAAGTTTAACTGTTTTTCCACCGGGAATTTGCATTCCATTGTCACATTGCCACCATACTCTACCACATACAGGTCCTTAGAAACTGTGATCGTAAATGCTGAAGAGAAAGACAACCAAGCTTCAGAAGATGGTAAACTCCTCAAAAAACTTACATATTAAATGCAGGGTTTACAAACACTTTATCTGGTCACTTATATGATAATTATGTTTAAGGATTTACTTCCCTAAAATATCTATTTTATCTAGTGGCTTTGGAACATGTTTTGGAACCCTGGATCTCATCTCTAAGTTAGAATAATACGATCCACTATGGGGCACCTGAGTGGCTCAGTTGGTTAATCATTTGTGGCTCAGGTCATGATCTCTGGGTTCTGGGATAGAGCACCACATCACTGGGCTCCCTGCTCAGTGGGACGTCTGCCTCTCCCTCTTCCCCTCCCCTCCCCACTGCTCATGTGTGCTCTCTCTTTCAAATAAATAAAATTTAAAATAAATAAATAAATAAAATGCACTAAACAAGTTGCTGTTTCTTAACCAAATCATAAAAATACATTACTGTAGAAACATTACATGGTAATGGGGTACTTATAACCAGGAAGACTGTTTCATGTGGATATCCCCACAGTGTCCTTTGGTTAGACACCCTAGTTGCCTTCTATATAGTCTGAATGATCGATTCCAATAGTCCTCTCTTCTTATTGCCCTAAAACCCTTGATCAGCTGTCTGGCCAGAGGTATATGGGTATGGAGATTTAGGGAGGGTCTCAAGAGATAGTACTATGTTACCCTGACATTTTCTAACGCACACTATAATTCTACCATAGGATATCCACATTGGGAAAAGCCAGTCACAGAGCAAGGTGGAAAGAATGTTCCTGTTCTTGTTTAAAGTAAATGAATAAAAGTATACGCATGGACCATTTCCCCAGATAATTTCAGTAATTAGCCCTGGGAGATGGATAACAGGTAATGGATAAATAGATAATGGATTAATTTTCTTTCTTTCAGTTTGACCATAATCCCTATATATCTTTGTCCAGTGAAATGGGTTCATGAACTACAGAAGGAAAACGAATGATCTCTGTATAAAAAAAAATTACATCTATTTTAAATAATTATTTTAGTTTTTAACTTATGGTTAAAATATTTAAAATATAGAACCTAATGAAAGGGGGATTTGGTGTCTTACCTTTTAGCAAATGGCAGTAGGCCATGAATGTAAAGACACTAAACATTCTCATCGTTCTGAAGTGACCTAATTATGGAAAATGCAAAAAGAAAAATGTTTTATTTATTTATTTATTTATTTATTTATAAAGATTTTTTTAAATAATATTTTTTAAGATTTTATTTATTTATTCATGAGAGACACAGAGAGAGAGAGGCAAAGACACAAGCAAAGGGAGAAGCAGGCTCCATGCAGGGAGCCCAATGTGGGACTCGATCCCAGGACTCCAGGATCATGCCCTGGGCTGAAGGCAGGTGCTAAACTGCTGAGCCACCCAGGGATCCCCTAGAAAAGTGTTTTATTCAATAACTGAATACCCAGACATTATGGGTCTTGGCAGTTTTAAATGGAATATTCTGATAACCAGAAAATGACTGATTTATAAGTGTGGAAATGCAGTAGGGAGTTTAGAAGTTTAATACCCTTACTTAATATCCTACAGTCATAGAAAGCCAAAAGGAAGAAAGCTACAATGATGAGAATCTTTAAATGTAATTATAAGGCCTGAAAAAAACTTATACTGAACACTCAAAAGAGGCCAACAAGAAAATGGTGCACTAAAATTCTCAACTATTTCATGTTTCTTCTGCAGTGGAACTTATCTAGAAATCCAAACTTGCCCTGTGCAAAATTTCAAAGCAAGGACAATCTAACGTCCACATCTCCCAACTTTTAATACTTTTTCTTCCTTCCTAGTCCCTGAACACTTTCATCCTATTCTTAGCTACTGAAGCATTCCACATCACTATCTCAACCATGCCACTTCTCTCCCAGGTGCCATCCTTCAGAAATCTCCTCTTCTGTTCTTGGCTTATTGCAAATTATAAATTCTATTCTCTCAATAAATTGATTCTACTAGTAGTGGCAGTGAGAAGAAGCAGCTGTTGAATTTGACCAATTCATACTAAGATGTGAATGACTTATAGCCACTCTTTCTGCTTAGATTCTATTCTTCATTTTGTCATCCTACCTGAAATTCTACCAATTCTTTCATTCAGCAAACAATGATTGAACACTTCTGTCCCAGGCACTGTTTTAGGTACTAAGGACACAGCAGTGAACAAGAAAATCACTCTCATTTTGGACCTTATATTTAAGTAGGGAAATAAATAAGTAGAATGGAAAGAACCCTAGAAACTCAAACATCAGAGTTGAGGTAGAATAATGATATTTGATTACTTTTATGTTTTTCTTCATTATTAAAATAATATAAATACAACATAGAAAATGAGAAAAGAAGGGAAAAATCACCCACTATTCCATTACTTTAACCCAGGAAACATCTGCTAATGTCTAGAAATATTTTTGGTTCTCAAAATGCAGTGGAGTAGGGGTGAGGACCTCTACTCTCTAGTGGTAAAGGCAGGAATCCTGCTGCTGACCATCCTACAATGCACAGGACAGCCACCATAGCAGAGATATATCTAGGCCAAATTGTCAATAGTGCCAAGGTTGAGAAACTTTGCAGCCACTGTAAGCATTCCAGTATATATTTTTCTTCTAGTCTTTTCCCCTATGAATCTTTGCAGAAACCATTATAACCTTATCAGACATTTAACACTTTTTTTCATTTAATATTAAAATATAAATATTCTTCATTTTATTGAATAATATATTCATAAGTATTTTAGTGTTCCCATAATGTTTAGTTCCCCTATTGTTAGGTTTAAGATTGTTTCCAATTTTTAAAATACCATATATATTTGTGTATTCAGCAAACATCTGTTAAGTGCCTACTGTATGCCAGGCCACAGGCCAGGCCCTGACAACAGATTTCCCAAACTGGAATTGTGGATCGAGAAGAAAGAATATCTTCCTGGTTCCTGATATATGCAGATAATTGTTACATTGTATCTTCCACTGGGTATGATTAAAAAAAATTTTTTTCTAATTTGATTATTGAAGAGTTACAATTTGAATTTTTCATGGGTTTGTTGATTATCTTGGTTCTTTTGTAAATTACTTCTTCATTTTCTGGCCTTTTTATCTTACTAGTTTCTTATCAATCTGCATAAACCCTTCACATTCATATACATATATATGGGTAAAAATAAAAAATGATAAAGTAAGATCAAGTTGTCATCCTCTTGTCAGTGTTAGGTGCATAATTCTTACTTCTGTCCTTTCTCTCTGCCCTGTACATGGGGAACAGGGGCAGCATGGGAGCCTGTGAGACCATGAAGCCTGCTCGAAATAAGGCTGCAGAAGCTGTCTCCCTGCCCTTTCCTTGGGCCAGAGTAGATTACATCACAATTATAAAATACTGTGGTATTATAAACAGAAATCTAATTATGGGGCAAAAGGAAACTGAAGATACCCCTAACTCCAAGCAAAGAACTGTTGAATGAGACAAAGGGAAACAAAATCCACTCATGCGTTAAAACTAGTTTTGCCAATGTTTATGGCATACGCTGGTGGAGTTCCTATCCTTTAAAGAATCTGGTTGAAAATTTTAGGGGTAATAAAAGTTTACTGGAAGCTGATGGGTTAGAGCTGCTATTTCCCTAATTCCTCATGATACTACTTTTTTGAAGGTTCCTTTCCCTTGGAGTAAGGCTGTCATTAGTGGGGGGACAAAAATGTAGGCAGAGCCCATGTGAATAGCCATGGTCTTTAACCTATAATCCCCACATCAGGGCAGTTAGTATAAGACAACACTGATACCTTCAAGTAAGAAACTATGATGGTATGTCTGGATTCCCAGACAAGAGCATTCAAAGAGCAAGGAAATGTGAACTAGGGAAGAAGTTATGGTTCATTCAGGATGGGGAAGCAGGTTTGTCCCTGGGGAACCCAGTATAACACTAGGGAACTGAGAGTGTTTCTGTATCTCCCAAGAGTAACAAGGCAGGAGGAAAAGACAAGGAAAAGAATTGTATGCTTCCAGGTGGCTTCAAATCCCCACACCATTTCTACAGCTTCTTCTAGGACTACGCTTAACTACTGTCCTGTAACTACTGTCTACTCTCTTCAACTGAAAAAGGCTTATTTTTTTCTTTAGATTACCATCATTCTTAAAAACTGTGGGCAACTGTCCATGTAAACTGGCTCTTTCTTGAAGGTGATTTTCAATTTGTGTGAAAAGGCCTTTAAAATATTCAGACTCTTTGCCTAAGTAGTTAAACTTATAAGAGTTTATCTGAAGGAAATAATCAGTAATGTCCCAGAGATTTATAAGCAATCATGTCCACTGAGTGGCTAAGACACTTAACCACTGTAAATAATCTTTATGTCCAGCATGGGGTATTAATTTTGTCTACCCAGTACCATGCCATGCAGCCATTAAAAAAAAGAATATACACACACATATACTATCTAATCCATTGAAAATCACATAAGGTATTTTTGTAGGTGCAAAGCGGAACAGTGATACTTGAAGGGACTCCCTGTGTTATGAGACAAAGACAATGGTCTTCCTCCTTCAGGACTCCTGTAGGTCCTTAGGGCAGATAGAGCAAAGAGCTCAGGTTGGGGTATCCTGGCTCTTACTCACAATGGGAGAGCTTTAGGAGAGCTGGATGACACTCAGACCCTACTGCTAGAGAGCAACTGAGGGTGGACGAAGACCCCAGTGTCCGACCTCCAGCCTAGGAGTTTCCCTCTAGACCCAGCTACCTACCTCAGGACCATATTCACGAACGCACAGAAACACAGACTTACAAAATCATTATTAAGCAAAAACCGAGTCCCACCCCGCACTCCCCCTCCCCCCGGACGAAAGTCAAAAGTCCTAGCTGCTCCTATCAGCCTCTGCAGGTAACAGCTCTACTGCCCCATCAAACCACCGGCTTTCCCCCGGCGCTTCTCTCTCCATCCCACAGGAAAGGTCTACAGACCACCCGGAGACGGCCCAAGACGCCAACCAGTGGGCACCTGCCGGGGGAAGGATGCCCCCTACCTGCTGGCGGGGAGCTGGCGGCGGCCGGGCGGGAGGTGCTGCACGCGGTGTCGGGGCCGCTGGGCCTGCCGGCGCCGGGATGCTCGCTAATGAGGCGGCGGAGCCGGGGGGCGCGAGCTCCCCGCCCCCCCCCCGCCCGACACGCCTCCTCTGGGCCGGCTCCGCGGCCAGCCCCGCCCCCTCCGCCCGGCGCCCGACCTGCCCGACCTCCCCGACCTCGCGGCGCGCCCCCAGCCGGAACCGGCTCCCCTCGCCCGTCGGCGGGCCCGCTGGGAGCCCCGCCCCGCCCGCCCCGCCCCCCCGCCCAGCCCTGGAAAGCCGGGGAATTGGTGGATTCGGCGCCCCTGGGCGGGGGGGCGCGGGGAGACAGAGCGAAACCGAAAGTGAACTTGACATTCCGGCTTCTCGTAAATCAGCTTTTAAAGAGAAAAGCTCCAAGGAGAAAACAAACAACATGTCCTATTTTTAAAACAAAATTTTTAAAGTGAGCCAACGTCTGAATGAAATGAAGGTTTCGGACCGTCAGTTTCGTCTTTAGGATCTTAGGATCTGGACACTTTGAATCTGCCATCAGTGTCGTGCCCTCCCCCCCGGCTGATCAAGAGCTTTAGGATAATGAAACATCTTCACATAATCCGACATCATCCTACAGTATATACGAAATGACGGGCCCACAGGCTTTCGTTTTTATTCTAGAAAGTCAATGTGCCTATAATAGGAAATATATTTTTTAATACGTGGATTTTGAGGACTTCCTCAAAGTTCCTCGACATAATGAAACTTAAATTGCTTTGTCATTAAGGAACTTTCTATCACCGGTTACACCTTTTAAGAATGCTCTGGCTCCCCTGGGATCCAGATTAGGTGAACACATTTCAGATGAATATTAAGAAAACCCTTCTAATGATAACTCCAGCTCAATGGACCAGCAAAGGCAGAAACCAAGTGACCCACTGAGAAGGTGATGGCACAATTGACTTAAGCATTCCCCACTGCTGGACTTCTAGGTGTTTTCCTCTTTCTCCTTACTTCTTCTTCTCCTCCTCCTCCTCCTCCTTCTCTCTCTTTCTAATTTTAAATTGATAAAAACTCATCATGTCACTTGCCTGCTTATTCATTTCAGCTGCAATTCAAAATAATGCATAACAAATGAATATGGAGATGTCCATTGGTTTGACTATGGCATTTGCTTCCCAAGTAAGAATTTTCACATTCTCAGAATATCATATATATTTTTTTTTCTTAACTTGGAAAAATACTGAGGATGATACTGCCTTAAAAATCTGTAGAAGAGTATGAAATTCTGTTTAGTCTCAATAAAGCTGTAATAGACTTGGATTCAGCTGAGATATTCCCTCTTTCAAAACTCTCTCTCTTTTTTAAGATTTTATTTATTTATTTGAGGGGAGAGGAGAGAGCCTGAGCAAGGGGGAGAGGGAGAAAAAGACAACCCGCTCACCACCTGCAGCTTGGTCCAGGAACCCTGTGATCATGACATGAGCTGACGGCAGATGCTTAACTGACTGAGCCACCCAGGTTTACTCAAAAGAAGTCCCATCCTCAAAAGAGGGGCCGATACCAAGCCAAGTGGTGTAGCACTTCCTAGGGATGCTTGCCATAGGACGGCAAGAAAAAGAATTAAGATTGAGGTCTGGGTATGGTTTTTTTGTTGTCCCCAGGCAGCACAAAGACATATTGTGTCCTTGTGAAGAGCTGAAAAGAAAAGGGAATAGATAATAAAGTGGATCATTTTATTCACCAGAGTTCAGAGACTTAAGTATTATTTTTCAATATTTCTGCTGTCAGTTTATGTTTCCTTAGAAAGCTATTATATGCTTGGCCTGAACCATGTGAAGCCTTGGCTTTATTCACATTACACTCTGAAATATAATTGCCCCTTGCTCAGAAAAGCTTTCTTTGGCTTTGCTGTTCCCTTAAATTACTGTCTTCTCTGTTACTCCATTTCAATGGCAAACCTCAGGAAACTGTATCATAACTTTCTTTGACTATCAAATTAACAAAACAAAATGCAATAATTATAGTAAAGATTAATACAGTAATAGTAAAGCATGTAGCATTTTTTTACATGCTTAAAGGCACTGTCTTGGTAATTTACATATATTAACGCTTTTAAAATTTTATCCTATGAATTGGGTACTGTTATTGCTCCTATTTTAGAGATGTGGATACTGAGGCAAAGTGTTTAAGTAACTTGTTTAAGCTTCTTTCACAGTTAGGAAGTGGCACAGCCAAAATTCCAATCCAGGCACTCTGGCTCCAATATCTATACTTTTTTTTTTTTTAAGATTTTATTTATTCATGAGAGAGACAGCGAGAGAGAGGGGCAGAGACACAGGCAGAGAGAGAAGCAGACTCCACGCAGGGAGTCTGATGTGGGACTCAATCCTGGGACTCCAGGATCACGCCCTGGGCAGAAGGCAGGTGCTCAATCACTGAACCACCCAGACATCCTCAATATCTATACTCTTAACTACTATACAAATATGCAGCGATTTAGTATCCTCATTCACTACTGGTGGCACTGTGTATTTGTTCAACCTCAAAAAATGAAACAGAGTTGCCATATGACCCAGTAATTCTTCCATTTATACCCAAGAACTGAAACATATGGTGTGGGACCCAGGAAATTTAACAAAAATCCCCTACCCCTGGACAAGCGGAGCAGGACTGATTCCATTTTGTGCTACACCTGCCACCTCCTGTGTGACCCCCACATAACCTGCTTATTGCTTAAGGCGCTGCCCCACCCTAGTCAAGCCGCTGGGCACACCCTAATCAGAAATCGGCTCATAACAATGTAACCCTGCTTTGTGCCCACCAAAACTACGTGCCAATTCTGACCAAAGTAATAGGCCAGCTCACATGGATACTATAGGGTAAGATGTAATTCAATCATTCAATCGGCCACCTGTGTGTTGACAGACATGACTGTGCAACTTTCTGTGTATCCCATGGGCCACTGGCCCCTATAAAGCTGCTACGCCTCTTAGTCTCGGGGTCCAAGTCCCTGCTCCGCTGTGTCGGGTATACTTGGACCCAAGCTCGAGCTTGTAAATAAACCCTCCTGTGTTTGCATTGGTGTCGGCTCCTGGCTCCTCGGTGGTTTCTCGGATTCGCAATCTTGGGCACAACAATGGGACGCCTAGGTGGCTCAGCTGTAGAGCCTCTGGCTTAGGGCGTGATCCCGGGATCTGGGATTGAGTCCCACATTGGGCTCCTTGCAGGGAACCTCCTTCTCCCTCCACCTATGTCTCTGCTTCTCTCTCTGTGTCTCTCATAAATGAATAAATAAAATCTTTTAAAAAAACTCTGAAACATATGTACAAAAGTACACACTCATGTTCACAGCAGCATTACTCACAACAACACAAAGTGGTAATAAAATAAAATGTTCAACAATTTTGAATGGATAGACAAAATGTAGTTTATCCATGCCTTTGGCTTTTATTATTTTTTATCCATACATTTGAGTATTTTTTTTAATTTTTATTTATTTATGATAGTCACACACAGAGAGAGAGCAAGAGCAAGAGGCAGAGACATAGGCAGAGGGAGAAGCAGGCTCCATGCACCGGGAGCCCGACCTGGGATCGCGCCCTGGGCCAAAGGCAGGCGCCAAACCACTGGGCCACCCAGGGATCCCCATACATTTGAGTATTATTCAGCCATAGAAAGGTTTGAAGTACTGTTATATGCCACAACTTGAAGGAACCCTGAAAATTTTATGCAATGTTGAAGAAGCCAGGTGCAAAAGACCAAGATACTGTATGACTCTTTATGTGAAATGTCTAGAATAGGCAAATTTTCTTTCTTCAGGGACACCTGGTGGCTCAGCAGTTGAGCGTCTGCCTTTGGCTCAGGGCTTCATCCCGGGGTCTGGGATTGAGTCCCACATCAAGCTCTCTGCATGGAGCCTGCTTCTCCCTCTGCCTGTGTCTCTGCCTCTCTCTCTGTCTCTGTTTCTCATGAATGAATGAATGAATGAATGAATGAATGAATGAATAAATAAATAAACAAATAAATAATTTTTAAAAAATTTTCTTTCTTTAGAAAGAAAGAAAATCAGGGATTGCCAGGGGCTGGAGGAAGGAGAGAATGTACAAAGCTCAGTACAAATTGTGGTTCAAATTGTGCCCAAGCTACAAGTACACTCCATGCCTGAAGTGTGAATTTAAAATTTAGACTGTGTTCCCCACAGCATGGGGAACCATTCCAGAATAGCTTAATATGAAGGGCTAGCCTCAGCCCACACTGCGCAACCACTTGCTCTCCTTCACAGACTGAAGTTCTTGGCTAAACCTAGTTCCCAGAAAATGAAGAATTTCACACCCTTGTGAAAGCATCTCTGTTTTTTTTTTTTAATATTTTTTTTTTTTTATTCATGAGAGACACACACACACAGAGACAGAGACACCGGCAGAAGGAGAACCAGGCTCCCCACAAGGAGCCCGATGTGGGACTTGATTCCAGATCCCAGGATCATGCACTGAGCCAAAGGCAGACGCTCAACGGCTGAGCAACCCAAACATCCTAAAAGCATCTCTGTTAAAAAGAAATACTACTATGCATATCTTGAATTTTCAAAAACTTTGTTTTTTAAAAAACTACTTTATGGTATACAATGGTAAATAATTTTACTAAGTCCCAGGGGAGAGGACTTTCAATTATTTTACATCAGTTCTCTCTAATATGTTTATGTTTATACTATTTAACCCAATATTTACAATCAATATATATGAAGTTGGTCATCACAGTGTTATTGACAGTAGCAAAAAACAATCCATCAGTGAAAATTGTATACATACTTGCAGAAAATCATATACCTTTTAAAAATGGCACAAATGAATGCTATGTAACAATATGAAAATCCTTATGCTAAAATGATCAAGAGCACCTATTTGTATGTGTGTGTAAAAAAGATACACACCTACATTCACAAATTCATAGAAATAATGCACATACCTATTAAAGTTATATGTCATTTGATACTGAAATAAATTTCCTTTAATCTCTTACCCCACATTCTATTAAATGTGTTCAATACATATGCCTAGATTTCTCTCAGTTCCCAAGGTATATATTCTCATGGTCACTTTTTTCACTTATATTTTAAGATTGTGAACAATATCCTACATAGAAGAATATAACATAGGTATACAATTTAAAGGGTCAATGCTGAGAACAACAAGGCAAACCTAGAAGGTTGGGTTAGTATTTGCTCTTAGGGTGACTGGACACCTTCTCCACTGATGCGGTGGTCTGCTAGGGCTAAGGGCAGGGATGGATCTTCCTCAGGGCTAGAGTCTCCTGAAGTACATGCTATTCTCTCAACTCATTTAGTAGCAAAGAATAGAGTACCAACAGTTCCTCAAGTCTTTTCTCCATAAGGCTAACTAGGAGAGAGGCTTGATCTACTCAAGATGGAAACTGTTCGTGGGGTGAGAAAGAAATAGATATTTCCCAGAGCAGCAGGGGAAAAAGATGACTTTTCCAAAACAAAATTAGTAACTCTTATCAAATCTGCTCTTTTTCATTTCCTGTCTTAACCTTTTTGCCACTTTATGATGGCAATTTAACAGAGGAAGAGACTGAGGCTCCAATAGATTGGGTAAACTGTCTGTGTTTAGGGGCACTTCGGTGGCCCAGTCAGTTAGGAGCATGACTCTTGGTTTTGTCTCAGGTTGTTTCTCACGATCCTGAGTTGGAATTCCTGGTAGAGCTCCCTGTGGAGTCTGCTAAAGACTCTCTCCCTCTGCCCCTCCCCATTCATGTGCACACATGTGCATTCTCTCTCTCTCCTAAATATAAATAAATCTTTAAACTGTGTCAAGACTCAAACAGAAAAAAAAATCCACCCTCAACATTAAACCTATTCTGCAAACAGAAAAGCTATTAAAATGTTTATAACTGTGAAAACTCTGATCAAAGTAGGTTTAGAAAGAACATACCTCAGCATAATAAAGCCATATATTAAAAACCCACAGTTAACATTATACTTTCTAGTGAAAAACCGAGAAATTTTCCTCTAAGATCAGGAATAAGACTAGGATGCACTCTGTTTCCACTTTTATTCAACACAGTACTGGAAGTCCTAGCCACAGCAATCAGACAAGAAAAGAAATAAAAAGCTTGCAAAGTGGTAAGGAAGAAGATAAACTGTCACTATTTGCAGATGACATGACACTGTACATAGAAAGCTCTAAAGACTCTATAAAAAACTATTATATCTAATAAATTCAGTAAAGTTGCAGGATACAAAGTTAACATACAGATATCAGTTGTGTTTTATACATTAATAATAAAGTAGCAGAAAGAGAAATTAAGAACACAATTCCATTTATAATTGTACCAAAAAGAATAAAACACCTACTAATAAACATAACCAAGGAGGTGAAAGACCTGCACTCTGAAAATTATAAAACACTGATGAAAGAAACTGAAGACAACACAGACAAGTGGAAAGATATTCCACACTCATGGATTGGGAGAATTAGTATTGTTAAAATGCCCATATTACCCAAAGCAATCTATAAATTCAGTACAATCCCTATCAAAGTACCAACAATGTTTTACACAGAACTAGAACAAATTATTTTTTTTAAGATTTTATTTATTTATTCATGAGAGACACACACAGAGAGAGACAGAGACACAGGCAGAGTGAGAAGCAGGCTTCTCGCAGGGAGGGCAATGTGGGACTCAATTCCAGGACCTGGGATCATGACCTGAGCCAAAGGCAGGCAGACATTCAACCACTGAGCCACCCAGGTGTCCCAAAACTAGAACAAATTAATACTAAGATTTGTAGATAACCAAAAAAGAAAAGATCTTGAATAGCCAAAGCAATCTTGAGAAAGAAGAACAAAGCTGGAGGTTTCACAATCCCAGATTTCAAGGTATATTTCAAAACTGTAATATAAGTAGTAACAGTATGGAACTACACAAGAATAGACACATAGATCAATGGAACAGGATTGAGAGCCCAGAAATAAACCCACATTTATATGGCCAATTAATCTACAACAAAGAAGGCAAGAATATACAATGGGGAAATGAATGGTCTGGGAAACTGGAGAGCTACATGCAAAAGAATGAAACCGAGCCACTTTCTTACACCATACACAAAAATAAACTCAAAATGGATTATAGACCTAAATATGAGACTTGCAACCATAAAACTCCTAGAAAAAAAACCATAGGCAGTGATTTCTTTGACATTGGCCTTAACAACATTTTCCTATGTATGTCTCTTCAGGCAAGGGAAATAAAACAAACAGAAACTCCTAGGATTACACCAAAATAGAAAGCTTTTGCACAGCAAAGGAAACCATCAACAAAATAAAAAGGCAACCTACTGAATGGGAGAAGATAGTTGCAAATGATACATTTGTTAAGGGCTTAATATTCAAAACATACAAAGAACTTATACAACTCAACACCAAAAAAAAAAAAACCAAAAAAGAAAATCCAATTAAAAAATGGGCAGATGGGGACGCCTGGGTGGCTCAGCAGTTGAGTGTCTGCCTTTGGCTCAGGGCATGATTCTGGGGTCCAGGGATCAAGTCCCACATGTGCATCCTGTAGGGAGCCTGCTTCTGCCTCTGCCTGTGTCTCTGCCTCTCTTTCTGTGTGTGTCTCATGAATAAGTGAATAAAATCTTATTTTAAAAAATGGGCAGATGACCTGAATATATATTTTTCCAAAGCAGACATACAGATAACCAATAGGTACATGAAAAGACACTCAACATCACTCAACAGCCAGGGAAATGCAAATCAAAACCACAATGAGATATCACCTGACACCTGTAAGAATGGCGAATCAAAAAGACATGAAATAACAAGTATTTGCAAGAATGTGGAGAAAAAGAAACCCTCATGCATTGTTGGTGGGAACGCAAACTGGTGCAGCCACTGTGGAAAACAGTATGGAGGTTCCTTAAAAAATTAAAATTAGAATTACCATATCCAGTAGCTACACTACTAGGTATTTACCCAAAGAAAATGAAAACACTAATTTAAAAAGATATATGCACCCCTATGTTTATTGCAGCATTATTTATACCTGCCAACATATAAAAGTGACCTAAACATCCATCAATAGATGAATGGATAAAGAAGTGGTGGTATATATATGAGTACACACACTGGAATATTACTCGCCCGTAAAAAAGGAGATCTTGCCGTTTGTAACAACATGGATGGACATAGGTGGTATTATGCTAAGTGAGGTAAGTCAGAGAAAGACAGAGAAAGACAAATATTATATGACTTCGCTTATATGTGGAATCTAAAAAACAAGTGAATAAACAAACAAAAGCCAAAACAGACTGTAAATACAGAGGAGAAACTGAGGCTTGCCAGATGGGAAGGCCATAAGAGGATGGGCAAAATGGGTGAAGGGGACCGGGAGGCAGAGGCTTCCAGTTATAGAGTAAGTGACGGGGAATAGAGTCAGGTCCTACGGTGACAGCATAAGGCATAGACTTGTCAAACCACTAGGTTGTACACTTGACACTAATGTAACATTGTGCGTCAACTATACTTTTTAAAAGCACACACTAGGCCTCAGCCAGGCGAGCGGCCCCTTTAAGGAAGCAAGGGCTGCGCTGATTGGCCGAGGCTCCGTCAGGGCCACCCAATCCCGAGGCTCTGCGGGGCGAGTTCCGGTCCCGGCGCGGTCAAGGGGACCCGGGCCTGCAGGCCTCCGCCTCGAGTGCCGGCCGCACCCCCGCCGCCCGCCCCGGTGAGTGAGCGCCCCAGGACGGCCCGCGGGCCGAGGGCTGGTGGGGAGGGCGGGGCTGCCCGGCCCCCTGCACTCCTGGCCGCGCTGGGCGCCCGCTCCTTGGGAGCACCCCCACCGGGCCCCCCTCCCGTGCCCAGTGCTGAGCGGTGTGTCCCCAGCCTCGTTCCAGGAGAGCCACTCCTCCTCGCAGGGACTCCTGGTCCCGCCCGCGTCCACGTCACGGAGTTGGGGAAAGCCGGCCGATCCCCGTCCGTGGAAATCAGCACAGCACTGCAGGAAATCCCCGAGTTACAACAATTGGGTGTGCATTAGGGAAAACGTCCCGGAAGCTGTGGGTGGATTCTGACCTGGAATATGTAGAGGAAGTGGGTGTGAATGGAACGTGAAAATTTACAGAAACTGATTGTAATTGTGGCACCAGTCATAAGTGTAGGTACTGTGTCATTTGACTAGGAAATGAATCAGCACAGACATTTGGATAACAAAAGTCCATAGGTCATGAACTTATCTCTCTCTCTCTCTCTCTCTCTCTCTTTCCGTCTCTCTCTCCCTCTTAATATGTAAATCAAATGCTAGATCCCTGCGGTGACTGGAGGAAGGCTGCCTAGAACTTGCAGCCCCTGCACTCCTCAGAAATACCCATTTCCACTGTGAATCACTGCACAGCTGAGAGGGGCTGGAGCATTAAATAGCCCGTTTTAAGGTCTCAGGTAATCAAAGGAAAAATGAAGTCAGAAAGGACCAAATCAGCATTCTCAGCATTCTCTCCCTCTGAGACAGACTGGTATCTTAGTTGTTAAGTAGCAAGACATTTGGCACCAGTGATAAAGTGTTGGGATTTTTAGAAGATTTATCTTATTCAATTGAGTGAATTCAAAATTGCAAGATCACTCTTGCTTGGTTTCTGATACGTATTTTGTGACTGGGAGAGAGAAAACTGAGAGTATTCTGACCATTCTAAGGAGCTTCCTAGACTCTGGAAATGGCTTTGTTAGGGTGGGGAAGGAGAAGGAAGCTGAAAATACTGAACTCTAGGGCATAGTTTAAAAGGTGTACACTCATTTTCAGGTGTGGTTTCCCTTAAGGAACACAAGGAAGCTCTTCATCCTGCTTGGATTCTGCCTTTAACCCTTGGGAGTGTCCTCTAACACATCCGCACCACCATCCAGACCCAAGAAACCAAGGCCAGAACACAGGTAATCCTGCACTATAATCTTCCAGATAGTTTCTCTTCCCTCGATGGCTGACAAGAGGACTCCACTTCAGGAGAGATCGCACCCCCTTATAAACAGGGGCCCTCTAAGAGACACATTTCATATGGGTGTGTGTGTGTGTAGGAATGAGATTAGAGGACAGTTTTCTTTATAAATGTTTGCAGCATATGTAAAAATTCAGCCATCTATTCCTACATACATAAAAAAAAAAAAAAATAAGGAATGGCAAGTGACCTGAGCTAGGTTTCTCTTGTACCATTCATGCTCTATGCAAATATTTATGCAAAAAAGACATCATGGGAACTCCAAGATGGATAATATATTGCTCTTTCCTTCAAACAAGTTCTGGTCTGCTGTTGGAGATAGCTGACTGGGGGTGTCAAAGTCTGCAGAAAGGAGAGAACTTCTGTTAGGTCTCCCTACCCTCATGAGGTAGCCTCTAATAGAGGATGGAATGGGGCAGTGGCAGAAGGGGAGTGAAACTTAATGGCCTGCCTCTTCTCTACAGTGAGTGGTTCAGCCTCCTATGCCCAGCATTGAGGCTGACTCTGGTTCAGAGGCCCTTGTAATTCAAGAATGTAGCTATGGCCAGAATCCAGGGAAGCCACTGAAATCTGGCTTGTAGTTCTCACTCACCTGGAGCCAAATTAGCAAGGATGACTCATTCTACTTGTTTGGCATGAAATGCCCTCCGCCCCCCCCCCCCCCCATCATCTCCCCAATTAGCCAGAAGCCACTACTTCCTGATGAGGGTATGGAAAATAGAAGCTCTGCTGGGTTTCTCACAGAAGAGTGTGAGTCCTGGATAGAAAGCATTGAGACTGGCCACTGTGACCTAAGTTTCACAACCCTGCTCAGTAGCCTACCAAAGAGAATCAGCAATATCATTGAGGATAGAGCAACTGGAACTTCCCTGAGTTTTGCAATCTTCTGAAAGTAAAATTAATCTAACTGAAGGCCTTCTGTATCTACACAATTGGGTTAAGAACAAAAAATTGAAATTTTGGCCCCTAGAAGTGATGGCCCATTTAAGAACTTCTTAAGTAAGATAAATAAGATAAGCAATACCGTGTATTCATTTAAAAATTGCTTTTCCCAGGACATTTAAGTATCATTTTGTTCTTTCCCTCTTGAGAACTTTAGCAGTAGCCTGCAGAGAACAAAGGTGAAGCCAGAAGAGGGTATGTAGGAGAGGGACAGGGATTACAGGAAGAGTTTTGACATAGTGACCTTGAGACACCTGAAACTTCCTAAAATACAAATGCAAGGAGCACAGAAGCCTGTCCTCAAGGTGTGCAATGCACCTTCTGAATCACCCCTTCTCAGAAGCAAAGTTTCTGTCATCCAACTGTACAGAAGTTAAGAAGATGGACGGTATCCAACTGGTCCCTCACAAAAAAAAAGAGTGGTCTTTTTGTTTGTTTGTTTGTTTGTTTGTTTGTTTGTTTGTTTTAAAGTATTCAGTTCTTCAAGATTTACAGTGGGAAGAAAAATCAGGAAACATGGAGCTGTATACTCATAGAGTGGGAGAAAATTTTAGAAGTTACTTAAGTTCTGTCCACTGGTCTTAGGTGAGCAAATGTTGGCCAGGCTGGTTAAGTTTGCCCAAGATCAGACAACTAGTTAGAAGCAAGGACTAGGGCAGCCTGGGTGGCTTAGCGGTTTAGCGCCGCCTTCAGCCCAGGGCGTGATCCTGGAGACCTGGGATCGAGTCCCACGTCAGGCTCCCTGCATGGAGCCTGTATCTCCCTCTGCCTGTGTCTCTTCGCCTCTCTCTCTCTCTCTCTCATGAATAAATAAAATCTTAAAAAAAAAAAAAAAGCAAGGACTATAATCCATGCTGTATTCCCAGGAAATTTGTCTTTTTTTTACATTGTTATAAGCGTAAGGTAGCTCAAAGTATATCATATGAGGGCATATGTAGAATATATTGTTTTAAGCCTCTTTGCTTTTTCACATTTTAGGTCAAGATGGGGTTTATTTTCTCAAAATCTATGAATGAAAACATGAAAAACCAACAGGAGTTTATGCTTATGAATGCTCGACTCCAGGTACATTTTCAAATAATTAAGCTTTTATGTTGTTATAGTGGTTAAAGTTTCCACAACATGTACTCTAGCAGTACTGTTCTCTTTGACTGCAAAGGGTGAAATGTTCTTGGGGCTCCATCCTCAGAATCAAGATGAAATGCATTCTTAGTTATCTGGTGAATGAGTGTATTTATACCTCCAATCCTGATACTTGTGTACAAGTTCCATACTGAAGACATGCTGCTTAGAGTGTAGGGTAAGTAGAATAATTCCTCTCCCCTTACCAAATATCTGCATCCTAATCTCCTCTGAATACACTGCCTTACGTGGCAAAAGAAACTTTGCAAGTGATTAAGTTAAGGAGTTTGAGACAGAGAAGATGCTCAATTATCCTGGATTATCTGGATGGGCCCAATGTAATTACAAAGGTCCTTATAAGGGATAGAAGAAGGTAAGAGGGTCAAAGTTAGAGAGATCTGAAGATGCTACACCGCTGGCTTTGAAGATAGAGTAAAAGGCAAAGGAATTCAGGTAGCCTCTAGAAGCTAGAAAAGGAAAGGATACAGATTTTCTCCTAGAGCTCATAGGGAACACAGTCCCACCAGCCCACTTTGGATTTCTGACTCCAGAACTATAAGATAATTAATTTACATTGTTTTAAGCCACTAAATTTGATAATTTGTTATAGCAACATTAGGAAATTAATATATAGTGTGAAAACTTGACATTGGATTTATGCATAGGTTGGAATAGAAAAGATCAAAGCAATGTAGAAGATTGTCTAATTTCCTATTAGAGGTTGTCAAAAAGGATTACAAAATGTTGTATGTCAAAATCAAGTACTAAAAGTTTGACTAAAATTATTTTCCTAAGATTTCAAGCAAAGATCTCTTGGCCTTTGTGGTTCATTATGGCCCTGGGATTAGAAGGTCCTACTGTGAGACAGTATGGCGAGGGGTTCAAAGTGAGGACTAAATCCAGGTTTGAATCCCATCCCCCACCCCCCACCCCCCAACTAACTGTATGATGTGTGCCTCAGTCTCCACGTCTGTCAACTGGAGGTGACAGTATCCGCTTCAGAGGGTTGTTTTGAGGAGTAATGACGGTATATAGAGAGTATACAGAACAATGGTTCAGGTCTATAGAACACTGTCTTTCACCTTAAAAGTATTACGTCGCTGCTACTGTTATTACTGCTATTGAGTGTCTTGTGCAGGATAACAAATTATTTTGGGAGAATGGAACAATTTAAAGAATGGAAACAAATTGTTGTAACAGAGCACAGTGACCTAGGGGAGAGCAAACATTAGGCATAAAAACCAGCCAAGAATGTCAAAGACCCAGAGAGTCCTTTCCTAAGACCTTTGGAAATGACAGACTTTACATCAGTTCCCATGAAGTCACGATATATGAAGGGCCTGGGATTTTATCCCATTCTCAAGCTAACAAATTAGCCTGTTCCTATTTCATGGACACTGGCCAATACAAGAGACACTTCCATCAGAGACAAAGGACTTCATTACTCATAGCACAGTAAGCAACATGAGTGTGACGTTGGCATGAATATCCCCATGTTCCTCGAGTCTCACAGAGGTGACAAAGATGGAGTTAAATGGATGCTGTGCACATATGAGGAATCCTGGGCTTAGGGAATCTACTGCCTTTATAACAATCAGCGAGCTGGGGATGGTGGGGCGGGGGGTGCGGGACTTGACCTCATTCCTCAAGGTCATTTGCCCTAAATACAACCCAGAGAAATGGCCCGAATAAGAGCAATCTGGGTCTTGTATCCTTGGCCTACTCAGCAAGAATGTGCGGGGACATTCGGGGGCCATGGACAGTTGCCTCCCAACAACCTGCCTCTCAGCCCTATTGATCAGAGCTTTGAGAACAGCCTTGACTTCTGCCCACTGATCCCAGTGACCACCATAGCTAGTGCTAAGTTCAAACTAGTAGGAACACTATCATTGCCATCAGTTTTCAGCTCAGCTGAAACAGAGGTAAACTAGGCCCATGCATTTCTCTATGAATCCAAGGGCCCAATTAAGCCAGTAGCTCTATTTCATGTGGCAGGGTAGGAGATGGAACATTTTCCCAAAAGTGGTAGCTACTACTCCTTTATGAAATTCTGGAGTGACTTTAGGGCCAGGCCAGTCATACCCTCAAATACATTTTTATTTGACCAGCAAACAGGCCCTTTTTGTACCTGTCATGTCCTCATCAACCCACCTCAAAACGGGATGAAGCCTGAGAGTCACAAGACTCCCTGGGTCAGGTATTCATTTTTAACAAGAGCTCAGTCATAGTCAGTGGCTTCCTCCTGCCTTTTTGAAAGGGTTATGTTATGGGTTGAATTGTATGTCCTTTCCACAATTCATATGTTAAAGTTCTAATCCCTACTATCTCAGAATATGATGTGTTTGGAGAAAGTCTTTACTGAGTCAATCAAGTAAAATGAGGTCAGTAGAATGGGCCCTAATCCAATATAAGACTGCTGTCCTCATAAAATGGGGGAAATCTGAACACAGAGGCATGCCTACAGAGAGAATGTGATATGACTATGAGGTCAGCTATTTACAAGCCAAGAACAGAGGCCTGGAACTGATGCTAGCACATAGCCCTGGGAAAGCAACTAACCCTACTGACACCTCAATTTTGGACTTCTAGCCTCTGGAACTGAGACAATAAATTTCTGCTGTTAAGCCACCTTGTTTGTGGTGTACTTTGTTTTGACAGTCCCAGGAAACTAATACAGGAGGTATTTGGTGCCTGTCTTTGCAGGTGGTGATGCTGTATAGGCAATGGCCTCTCTGGAGATTGGCTATGATTTTCTCTTTTTCTCTGTGGGATTCTATATTGTTTCTAATAGACCACCTGGAAGATGTCAGGGAATCCCTGAATGAGTGTCCTCTCATCACTATGAGTATTTACAATTTAAGCAAGTAAATATCAATTTCATTAGACATTTATTTGCAGGGGACATTACTGCAGTATCCTGAATCAGCTCAAGGATCACTTTCATTTCCCTTCCTTACTGCAAACTTTGCCCAAACTCATCATTTGAATTCCAGTACTTTTTTTCTCTATGGGAACACAGACCAAAGAATTTAACACAGGTACTTCAGGGGTTATCAGTAGTTAAGGAGATTACACTGTCTCACAGCTGGGGAAAACTGGGGAATGCAGAGGGGCAAGGACAGCTTTTTGCCCTTTGGCTCCTCATTCCAGAATTGGTACCGCTTCCTCCCCTGTGGACCCCTGGCTTCTGAAGAGTGCTGGTGTTCAGGGACATCATTCTCTTAGACTCTACTGGTGTCATTGTTCTGCTCTGCACCCTCAGCTCTCTGGGCCATCCTGCTGCTGAGTTCAGTCTCCCCACATGGGACCAAGCATACTTGGGCACCTGTATCCAACAGAGCCATAAACATTTGAGTTCCTCTTCTCTTCTCTTTGAAGTTTCTCAGTACACCAGGCCTTCTTCCCTAAAGCAGCTGAAGTTGGAGGGAGAGGCAGAGGGAGAGAGTAGCTCAGTGCCTGTAAGCAAGGCTTTGCACTTACTCTCCATTTCAAGGCACCTCCCTTCAGCCGTAGCCACAATGCCTGCCTTTTGGCTGGGCTGTGGGACTTGCTGCCCCATTTTCTTGATCATATCCTTTCCTTCTCCCACTCCACAGGACAACATGCCACAATCACAGCACCATCTGAACAGCTTATTTGGATTCTACCTTTTGTTGTTCAGCCCCATTTAACACACTGGACAGTGAGAGACCCTTTCTCTACTTTCCCACTCTTACCACCACCTGGGTGAGGCTATTTCCTACCAGATCTGAGAGTCTTTTCGTATCTAATAACCCAACCAACAAAGGCCCTTGTCCTTTCTCTTTCAGAGCACTATGTCTCTATCAGTGTCTCTTTCTTGTCACCAAACTGGCAGGCTCTGTGAAGGGTCTGGGATTTTACACAACTTACAAGTCTGTTACTGCTTCACAGATACCAGCAGAAGACTTGTTATTTACAGTGCAGTAAGCAGCATTAGTATATTCGTTATAAGCATAAGATGCTTTATATATATCCCAGATGGAGGTAGGCTTAATTGGATGCCAAGGTGGATAGAGTGGGAAACAGTAAACTGGAATCTACTACTTTTACCATGACTGGTCAGTAAGGCTGCTCTTAGATAAGACCTGTTACTTCATCTCTCAGGGTTGCTTACTGCAAATAAAACTCTGAGAAATGGCCCAGGTAAAAAGCAGTCAGAGCCTGTATCCTTGGCTTACCCAGTAAAAAGTATGGGATTGCTCATGGCCCATGCAGACTGATTCTCCCAACGTGTGTTTGGTTAAGACAATTAGTTTTTCCTTATTTATCAGGATATACTTTATTATTTATCTTCTAATTTCAAGAAAAGATGACAAAGAGAATGTAGATCAATATGGTTGAAGCATCTTTTCAACCCTAAAGCTACTTAAGTTTTGATCCTAACTGGGACAGCCTAGAGTGAAACATAATCTATAGAAATTTTTGGAAGGTCGGTGGGTCCTCAAATGCTCCCCATTTAAAGAAATTAAACTTCTAATGTCATTCCTAGGGTTTAGAGCTATTCTTTTATTGAAAAAAAAAAGTAGCACAAAACATTTGATACATACTAGAGAATATATTTGTAAGTTATTAAGCATAATAAAATGAGCACCAATGAACCCATTACTAAATTGAAGAATCTTGTTATCACAATACTCCTGAAGCTACCCATAGATAGGCTCCATCCTACATGTTGAATGAACCAAACAGCTAAAGCTGGCCTGGAATTGACCTCATATCCCAAACCCCTGGGACTGAGCAGGACTCAGCAAATATAAGGAATGAGCCACTGGAATAGAAGATTACATGTCTTTGTAAGTTCTTTAAAAGATTTTTTAAAATCTCAGTTGAAACACTATGTACTAATGCCTTTAGCTTGTGACAGCATGTCTTTTGGTCCTTTTCCTATTTAAGGGCATCTCAATAAAAAAGGTAAATAGAGGAAATAGAGCAAAACTTTCATTAAAGAAAAGCCTAATGACTAGAATCCTTTTCCCAGTGTTTTTTTTTTTTTTTTTCCCCTAGTTCTACTTTTATTTTTTGGTAAAAAAAAAAGAAAGAAAGAAAGATAAATCATAACTCAACAATCCCATGTTATTGTTTTGTTTGTTTGTTTTCATTCAGGGAAAGGACCAGAATGAGAGATTCAGCTACATTTCATACCAGTGCCCAGGTTCCTAACTGGCTGTACATTGTACTCACCCAGGGCCCTGGGATGATGTTTAGCCCCACCCAGACCAATTAGATCTCTTCATGGTGGGGCATGTTGTTATTGCTCTAAGCTCTCCAGGGGACTGTAATGCATAGCCTCGTTTGAGACTTCTGCCTTTCCTTTTTCTATGATGCTACATAATTATAATTAATGATTGGCAGGAATTTAGTATAATGCATATTGAAGATGGAACCAAGTAAGTTTTTAACTTAAGTTAATCATGAAATTAAATCAGTCACTGGAGTCTGACTAATAAAAACTTATAAAAGGCTTCAAATCAGAAAGTTTTCTTTATGAACAACTTTAGTTCAAATTGAGCTGGAGGGGATTCATATGACTAGTTATAATGATATTTTCAGATCATCAGTAAACTTCAGTTTCTCATTGCTTTGTTTAGCCTCTGTTACTGAGGATGGTAGATAGATAGCTATACTCAGTAAACTATCACTCAGATAAAAATGAATACTTTTGGGATCCCTGGGTGATTTAGCGGTTTTGCACCTGCCTTTGGCCCAGGGCATGATCCTGGTGAGATCGAGTCCCACATTGGGCTCCCTGCATGGGGCCTGCTTCTCCCTCTGCCTGTGTCTCTGCTTCTCTCTCTATCTGTCTCTCAGGAATAAATAAAATCTTTAAAAAAAATTTTTTTTAATGAATACTTTCTTAAAATGCCATTAGACGGCATACCTAAACTAATTTTATATCACCTGAGTGGCTAAGAAGCATTTTGATGTTATAGAATAGGATGGAAACTGGAAGTAGAGAGCAGAAAAAAATGAAGGAAGATTCCATAGGTCCTTGCTATGCTTTAGTGCTATGTATGCAAAGCACTTATGGTCCACGTAAAGATAAGTCAGGTAACTTATTCACTTTACTGTAAATAGGCAACAAACTAAAAATTTTAAAATACATGAAAGCCATCCTTTGACTTGTATGTCTATAGTTAGTGTGGTGTTATAGAAAGGAAGCATAGTTATAAACCAAAAAATATATAGTTATTTAATATATATAAAATGATATGCTAAGCAGGACTCAGAAATGTATAAGGTACAGGCTCTATATTCAAGGAACTTCTCATCTAGTTTGCTGGAAAGAGAATGAGTTATGCTGCAATAACCAGATGGTTGTGTATGTGTATGTGGTAAGCTGAATACTGGCCCCCTAAAGACGTCCATACCCTAATCCCCAGAACTTTGAATATATAACCTAATGTGGCAAAACGGACCATGCAGATACAACTGGGGGAGCAGACCTTGAGATGGGAAAATTATCCTTGATTATCCATGTGGATCCAATCTAAACACACAAATTCTTAAAAGCATAAAGGTAAAGACAAAAAAAGAAAGAAACACTATATGATTCCACTCTTGTAATTTAAGAAACAAAAAAAATAAGCAAAGAAAAAAAAAAAAAAAACAGGCTCTTAACTATAGAGAACAAACTGAGGGTTACCAGAAGGGAGGTGGGGGGATGGGTGAATTAGATGAAGGAGATTCATAGTTTTTAATAAAAGATACACTTATGATGAGCACTGAGAAATGTATCGAATTGTTGAATCCTTTATGGTACACCTGAAACTAATATAGTACTGTATGTTAAGTATAGTAGAGTTAAAAACAATTTTTTAAGTAGCTGCATGTCCAGTGGGGAGCCCAGTGCAGGGCTTGAACTCATGACCTGAGATAGAAACCAAAGCTGAGCTGAGATTCATATTCAGAAATGGTAGGAGATCGAAGTGAAATTAAAAGGTCATTGGTCCCATAGGCACTTGCTTCTACAAATGACAAAGAAAGGTCAAGCCACCAACTTGATCTTTTGCTGCCTAGTCCTTCCATGCTGACAGTGGGTCTAGGACCCTTCCTGCAATTAATTCTCTAAAGGGGAGGAGACACACTGTCTTTAGGTTTGGTCACAAACCTAAGTCAGTGAGACCAATGAATGCCATTATAGACTACCAAAAAGCTTTTCTTTTTCTTTTTCTCCCTTAGCTGTATATTCTGTTTTCATAAATCTCCTCCTGGGTTTTAATTCATTTTTAGTTCTTGCGTGAACATAAGTGGTTACTTTACCTATTAACTCAGTAAAACATGTTCTGAATGCCTTGGGACAGAGTTTGGATGCAAAATTGTTAATTAAAATATGACACTATGGCTTTAATGATTTTATTTTCTCTATAAATCTTTTTTTTTCTCTATAAATCTTAATATGTACTTTTTCTCCCTCTCACCCTACCTTATTCCAAAAAGAATTTCATGCAGGCTTGCTATTAAAATCTTTAGACTTCTCATATTTATTTTGTTTCTACTCCATTTTCTTCCTTAAGATAATTAAGGATGTAGGGCAGCAGAGGAAGGGGGATTTTTTTAAAAAGATTTTATTTATTCATGAGACACACACACACACACACACAGGCAGAGACACAAGCAGAGGGAGAAGCAGGCTCCATGCAGGGAGCCTGACATGGGACTTGATCCCGGGTGCCCAGGATCAGGCCCCTGGGCTGAAGGCTGTGCTAAACCGCTGAGCCACCCGGGCTGCCCAGAAAGGAGGATTCTTTTTTTTTTTTTTTTTTTTTTTAAAGATTTTATTTATTTATTCATTCATGAGAGACAGAGAGAGAGAGAGAGAGAGGCAGAGACACAGGCCGAGGAGAAGCAGGCTCCACGCAGGGAGCCCGACATGGGACTCGATCCAGGGTCTCCAGGATCACACCCCGGACCGAAGGCGGCGCTAAACCACTGAGCCACCAGGGCTGCCCGAAGGAGGATCTTAAGAGAGAAAAAATACCCCCTATAAATATCCTTAATACTTAAAGGGAACAATCCAAAGTATCATTATTCTTCAATAAATTTACTAGATGCAAAATTATAGTCAAACCACATTTTCAGAAATGCTTTAGTTGGAAATAATTTTAGATTTGCAGTAAAGTTACAAAACTAGTATAGAGAGTTTATAGATACCCTTTGTATATTAGCTTCCTCTAATATTAGAATTAACCACTTATTCAGAGTCCTGGCTCGTTTTATTGGAGAATAGTCCTTAGAAATCAAGATCTAGATTCTAGGTGTGTTTGTTCCTATGGTCATTGTTCCTAGCTCCATTCAGCAAAGACATGTACATATACTAACCCGTGCATATACGCACACTATAAACCAGGAGTTCATACTGATATCTGATTGCAATCCAGTAGGATGTTTCATTCTAGTCTTTCCCCTTTCTTTGTTAGTTCTTTCTCAGACAGTAAGAAAGCTTGCTTTAATTTTCTACAGTGTATTCACTTTATATAGCCCCCTTCCTACACTCTCCCTATAGGTGTCTAATTTCTCTAGTCTTTGATTATCCTTCTTGAATTTCTTTTGTACAATAAACAGATACACATGTATTGTTTTACATGAAGGGTAGCATACCACTGATACCCTTTTATGCCTTGCTTTTTTTATTTAGCAGTATATCCTGCAAACTACTCCAAAGCTGTTCATAGAGACCTTTCTCATTTTTTGAACATGGTACTCCACTGTGTGGAATATCATTATTTATTCAAGTGATTATGACACTATATTAGTTTCCTATTCCTGTGACAAATTATCACAAACTTAGTGACTTCAAAAAAAAAAAAAAAAAACCCCACAGATTAGTTATCTTACAGTTCTGAAAGAAATTTAAAATGCTCACTGGATGAAAATTAAAGTGTCAAGGGCTGCATTCCTCAGGGAGGGTCTAGAGGAGAATCCCTTTCCTTGTCTTTTCCAGTTTCTAGAAGCTGTCTGAAATCCTTGGCTCATGTCCCTTTCTTCCCTCCTTAAGCCAGCAGTGTAGCATCTTTACCTCTGACTCTCTTCCCTCCATCTTTCATTTATGAGGACCCTTGTGATTTTATGAGACCCACCTGGAGATTTCAGGGTGGTCTCCCCATTTCAAAATCCTTAACTAAATCACACCTGCAAAATCCCTATTTGCCATGTAAGGTAATATATTCACAGGTTCTGGGGGTTAGAACATAAATTTCTTTGAGGGCCTGTTATTTTGCCTACCACAAGTACTTATTTTCAGTCTTTTGCTATTGCAAATAGTGCTGCAGGGAATACCTTTGTGCTTTCACATTCTTTATGTTATTGACTCTGCATTTTGAGTCTTTGTTTAGAAAGCCTTTACCTCACCAAAGTTAAAAGAGGTAGTCATCCATGTTTCCCTATGGCACTTGTATAGCTTCACTTATTTATGTTTAGATCCATAATCCATTTGGAGTTTGTTCTTGTGAGATGTGGATCCAATTTTCTTTCCCAAAATGGCTACCTAGTAGTACATACATTCATTAAAAAGTACATCTCATAAAAAATAGAAAGGAAAGAAAACTTCCAAATTCATTCTGTGAGGCCAACATTCCCCTGATACCAAAACCAGACTCCACTAAAGACGAGAACTACAGGCCAGTATACCTCATGAACAGAGATGCAAAAATTCTCAATAAAATATTAGCAGACCAAATCCAACAATACATTTAAAAAAATCATTTACCATGATCCACTGGGATTCATTTCTGGGTTGCAAGAGTGGTTCAGTATTCGCAAATCAATAAACATGATTTACCACATTAATAAAAGAAAGGATAAGAACTCTGTGATCACTTCAGTAGATGCAGAAAAAGTATCTGAAAAAATACAACATCCATTCATGATATGAACCCTCAACAAAGTAGGTATAGATAGAACATACCTCGACATCACAAAGGCCATATTCAAAAAATCCACAGCTAATATCATCCCAAATGAGGAAAAACTAAGAGCTTTTCCCCTAAGGTCAGGAACAAGACAGGAATTCCACTCTCACCACTTTTATTTAACATAGTACTACTGGAAATCCTAGCCACAGCAGTTAAACAACCTAAATAAAAGGCACTCAGATCTGCAAGGAAGAAGTAAAACTTTCACTGTTTACAGATGACATGATAGTCTACATAGAAAACCCAAAAGACTCAGCAAAAAAACTGCTAGAACTGATGAACAAATTCAGAAAAGTCACAGGATACAAAATCAACATAGAGAAATCTGTTCCATTTCTATACTATTTCTATACTATTCTATGTTCCATTTCTATAATGAAGCAGCAGAAAGAGAAATCAAGAAATCAATCCATTTACAATTGCACCAAAAAGAGTAAGATACCTAGGAATAAACTTAATGAAAGAGGTGAAAGACCTGTACTCTGAAAACTAAAACACTGAAAAGAAAGAAAAGAAAGAAGACACAAAGAAATGGAAAGACATTCCATGCTCGTGAATTGGAAGAACCAATACTGTTAAAGTGTCTATACTCCCCAAAGCAATTCAAACATTTAATGCAATCCATATTAAAATACCAGCAGCATTTTTCACAGAGCTAGAATAGACAATACTAAAATTTGAAAGGAAAAAAAAAGTCCATCTTTACCCCCCAGTGATTTGAGATGTCACCTTTACTAGTCTTCTGTGTATACTTGACACTATCTCTGGACATGCTATTTCACTGGCCAATTTGTCTATTCATGTACCAGTATTATAATTTTAGTATGTTTTAATGCCTGGTTAGGCTAATATGGCCTTGTAGTTTATTTTTTCAATGTTTATTACATATTTGCATTTTCGTAAAAACTTTAATATCAATCTGTCCAACTCTATAAAAATAGTTTATTGATTTTTAAAATTAGGACTATATGCAATTATAAATTTATCTAGGAAGAACTGTTGAGTCATTCTACCCAAGAACAGAGTATGTCTTTCCCTTTAAAAGAGTATTTTTATGTCTTCCAGGAGTTTATAAATGAACTACAATATAAGGCAAAGTGGGATTTTTTTGTGTGTGTGGAAAAAAAAGGAGACATTTAAGTTAAATTTCAAAATTTCCTGTAAAATGTTTATGAAAAGAATCTTTCAGTTGAATTCCTTGCCTATTTGTCAAAGGACCATATTAGCAGTGCATATGATGGTGGGACATTCTTACTCTGAAATGTGCAGGACAGAAGGGAAGAGGAACGGCAGAACTTCCAGTGGCACAACTGGAAATCTAGAAAGGAAAACTGAACCCAGACTGCTGCCTTCTGGATACAAGGCCAGGAAATGGCTACTAAGGACCCTGGATGTATTCTCTGTGTATGCAACCAAAAAATCACAGGCACTGGGGCAGACACACGTAGGACCGACCTTGGCTCCATCACTTACTGGTTTTATGACCTTGGATAAGTGATGTATGTTCTCTGAACCTCAGCTTCATCACTATGATGGGGAGAAGGATACCCAAGTACTACCCTGTAGCCAAAGGAGATGCTCAAAAATGTTCCCTTCTTTCTCATGTATCTTCTACTTTCCTCTCTCTTTCCTCTCACAGTCACTACTTCATTCTTTATTCCATCTCTAATTTCATTCTCCATTTTTATTCTTCATCATTTTTTTTTTTTTTTATCTTTCCCCATCTCTATAATGTCAATTCTGTGGTCAGGCATATGCTTTTCTAGTTCCCTTTCCCCTCTGCATTGTAAGATGTTTAGCACTTTAAACAGTCAATCCTGATAATGGGGATAGGGCACCCTTTAGCCTGTCAGCCCCACAGCCTCTCATTGCGACTCCGGATCCCACTGAGCATGCTCAGCCATAAGACACTGAGACATATGCAGGTGTCCCTTCTAGAGCCATAGCAGAACTGAAGTCTTTCCTAAAGGTTCCTGTAACCTGAGCCAGAGAACATAAACATATTCCTATGTGTCCACCTTACTACGAAAAGCAATTGCTTCTTATTCATTCCTTTTCTTTTATACATACAATATCTTAGGTTCTTTTTTTTTTTTTTTTTCAAAGATCTATCCATTTATTCATGAGGGAGACACACACACAGAGGCAGAGACACAGGTAGAGGGAGAAGCAGGCTCCACGCAGGGAGCCTGATGCGGGACTCGACCCTGGGACCCCAGGACCACGCCCTGGGCCAAAGGCAGGAGCCAAACCACTGGGCTACCCAGGGTTCCCCAATATCTTGGGATTCTTATGCTTTCCCCCCCCCCCCAGGAAATTTCTGAACAAAGAAAAAAATCCCAATTTAATTAGTTCACTAAATACTAATTTACTTGTTATGTATGTGGAACACGGCAAAGTAATCAGCACAAAGTTAGGAAGGTAATGAGTAAGCATTGTCCTGAAGAAACATAATTAGGAGGAAAAAAGTTCCTCTCTTAAGAGCCATGTATTTTTTTTAAAGATTTTATTTATTTATTTATTTATTTATTTATTTATTTATTTATTTGAGAGACAGGTAGCAGGAGCAGGGGAGAGGGAGAAGCAGACTCCCTGCTGAGTGATGCAGGGCTCTATCCCAGGACCCAGCAGTCATGACCTCAGCTGAAGGGAGACCCTTAACCATCTGAGCCACCCAGGCACCCCAAGAGTCATGTATTTAAATGTGACTGACTATAATGGCAATTTAAAGTATGCTTTTCTTATAGAATTGTTGAATCACTATATTGTACACTTGAAACTAATACAACACTGTATGTTAACTGGAATTAAAACTTAATAAAATTAAAAATAAAATAAAGTATGTTTTTATTATAATCATTGAATAAAAGTATATCCTGTTTCTAATTTTTCTTGTCAAGAGATTTAGACATCTATTCCAATACTTAGCATTTACTTTACAACTAATATTGATTTGTACAAAACCATAATTTCTTATTAAAATAAAAAAGGCAAAATGTGTTGCCCATCTTTAATACTTGCTAAGACTCTCTCTCTCTCTCTCTTTCTCTCTCTCTCTCATGAATAAATAAAATATTAAAAAAAAAAATACTTGCTAAGACTTTGGATATGATCTACACCAGAACTCTGAACACATTCTCTCCCGCAGAATCAAATCATTACTTAATTTAAATCAGGTCACCACTTTGTTCTTCTGTGTTTGCCCCCCTCTTCCTGCAGATCTAATGCTCTGCCTTTCCCTGCCCTGAGTCCTGGGGTTCTGAACCTCAGTCCTGCATCCCCCAGGCTCCTTTGCCCTCTGGCTTCAGGCTGAACTCAGTCAGCAGGCCACACCAGCAGGAGCCTGGAGTGGGGGGTAGTCAGTGAATTTAGGTCTGTGGTTCTGGAGGTGTCAGTGGTTTCCTAGAGTCACAGCTCATTTCAGACTTCCTCTCTCCCATAACTCTAGCCCTCACTAGGTTCTGGGTAACAATGAGCCCTTCCCTTTCCCCTTCCAGCCTCAGGATTAATGGTTTGCTGCTGTCTCTCTGCCCCTTGGTGCCTCACTGTACCTTGCGGTTACCTTAAACCCTGCCCACAGTCAGCACAGTCCCTTCATTAAATTCTTTTCTGTTAAACTTATTTGAAGGAGCATGTTTTCTACCTCCTGTCAACACCACACAAATTAATGGGTATGTTTGTGTTTTTCTTATGAACAACTATATAACATTTAAAAGATACGTGCATGTATTATGAATACTAAAAAGATATACTTTTTAATTAATATGCATTAAACTCAGTGCTTCTGACAATTGTAGGTTGAGTGTGATGACCTCCAAACTGTCTGATACAAGCTAAAATTAAAAAATGAAAACTTGCATCAGACTTTGCTCTAAGTCTGCACTCATTTGAGCTGACTAGTTGCTAATTTTCTTTTTCAATTCCCTCATTGGGTATGTACATCAAGTGAAATGAGCAGTGTCTCTGCTGACCAAAAGGACAGGACCTCGGACTCAAGCATGTGACATGTAATTTACAACAGAGCAGCTGCTGCTTTGATAAAATCGATGTCCCCTTTCAGATGTAGATGTCGGAACCACAGAGAAATTATAAAGCTAAAACTTATGTATACATGTAGAGCAAAGTTGAGCTAAATATAGTCTTCAAAGCACCTAGTTTCTTTAGCCATGTCACAATTAACAAGGTACCATCAAAGTGAGGTAAATGGTGCTGATTTATTTCAGCCATCAGGGGTACATATGGTTCCTTAGGTGAAAGGCTCTGAAAAAGAAACCTGAAGATAAGATTTTCTTGTTCATTTGTGAAGTGTATTTGGTACAGTGGAGCCATTTCTAATTGTCTAAAGTGTAGGTCACAGAACCATACTATAGATGAATCATCTTCATCTTCTACAGTGGAGATTCTGTATTTCAAATGCCATGCAATGGACAATCATGTTAGACAAAGCTTCAGTGTGAACAAGTTAATGTAGTTTTATAGAGAAGCATGATCAAAAACATAATATTTTCAGCCCTTCCTACATTTAAACTTCTTATTGCCTGAATTATTATTACTTTAGGTTTTTGCAGAGGTCCTGTTCATTTCCATGTTTGGGCTTATAGTAATGTCTATTGCACAGGTTGGATAATAAAACACTGAGTTTTGTATTTGAAAATGATAGATGCTCATGTCAATTACAGACACACAAAAAAAAGAGGTATGGTCAATGCCAGCAATAGCAAATTTTCTTTCCTTCCAAAATAAAGTTTTAAAGTCAAAACATTATTTTAAAAATTCTAATCCATTTATTTTATGATCTATATAACTTGATTTATAGAGTTTTTGCAGGTGAAGTCTCGCAGTACTCCGCTTCTCCTACACTTGTCCTTAAACTTAGGTATAAATTTGCAAAGCAATGCCTCAAAATGTTTTTGGAAAAATAGAATTATATTGCTGCCTACCACTGTAATCAACACACTGACATTTCTACTTGCTTCTTATTAATGTTTATGTAAAGTATAGAACCCCAAAGAGAATATTCTGATACTGATTCATTTTTTCAGGGCTTATTGAGCACTGACAGTATGCCAGGTGCTATATTAATCAATGAAGACATTAAAGATGAAGAGACAAAATTGAGTACTTTTATAATATTTGTATGTTCTGAAATGGTTCATTATTTCACATAGTGCTTTTCTTGGAAAAATTTTCCGTAAAGAAAAATTTTGTATTCTCTTTGAATCTATTTGGCAAATTAACAATGTTAGTTTTAGGTTTATGGTTAGGTTCAGTTCAAGTACATTTACTGATGATAAATTAGAAATATGTGGGCCATTAAATTTTGGATTTATTACATGAATAGTAATATAAAAGTTAGGATTTGAATATTTTTTAAAGATCTTATTTGAGAGAGGGAGAGAGAGAGAGAGAGAAACATATGAGTGGGGGGAGGGACAAAGAGAGAGGGACAGGCAGGTTCCCTGCTGAGCAGGGAGCCATGGGTTTAATCCCCAGGACCCCAGAATCATGGCCTGAGCTGAAGGCAGATGCTTAACCCACTGAGCCTCCCAGGCACCAGGATTTGAATTTTAGTTGTATATATACATTTTCACCTGATTTTTAAATCATACATAATTTGGATGCCAAATTATTTTCAGTTACACACCAAAAAAGAAAAATATTAATTTGAAGCCATATTTATTTTATTTTTAAAGATTTTATTTATTTATCCACAAGAGACACACAGAGAGAGAGAGAGAGAGAGAGAGGCAGAGGACACAGGCAGAGGGAGAAGCAGGCTCCATGCCAGGAGCCCAATGCCGGACTTGATCCTGGAGGTCTCCAGGATTGGGCCCTGGGCCAAAGGCGGCGCTAAACCACTGAGCCACCCAGGCTGCCCCATATTTATTTTAAAGAAAATTTGAACATGAAGACTTCAAAGCTTAAATTAAATCAGAATGGATGACTATAGGTAATTTCCTGTTTCTAAAAATCTTTCTGCAATTATATATATATCTTTATAATATACACAAAAAGCACACTGACAGCTGTCGTGATAAGCCTTAACATTAGCAACTCCTGATCTACCCACAGGCTTTGTAAGGGTTGGGTTTTTTTTGTTTTTGTTTTTGTTTTTTTTTTTGCACATATAATAAAAATCAATTCTACTGTAAGAACTGATTGGGAATATTTATTTTAATTAAATATTTTCTTCATAGTTTTAGCATTTTTTAAAAGATTTTATTTATTTATTCATGAGAATACACAGAGAGGAGAGAGAGAGGGGCAGAGACACAGGCAGAGGGAGAAGCAGGCTTCATGCAGGGAGTCCGACGAGGGACTGGATCCCGGGTCTCCAGGATCACACCCTGGGCTGAAGACGGCGGTTAGCGCCGAGCCACCCCGGGGGCCCAGTTTTAGCATTTAAATACTTGCATGTTTAAAGGCTTTACGAACTTGAAAGCAAAGGAAATTCTATTAAGTTAGATATTTTTTTAAAAAACTTAAAATTGGGGATCCCTGGGTGGCTCAGTGGTTTAGCGCCTGCCTTTGGCAATCCTGGAGTCCCGGGATCGAGTCCTGCGTCGGACTCCCAGCATGGAGCCTGCTTCTCCCTCTGCCTGTGTCTCTGCCTCTCTCTCTTTCTCTATGTCTATCATGAATAAATAAATAAATCTTTTAAAAAACTAAAATAAAAACTGTTAAAATTAATTCATTTCTGAGTATCATTTTGCTAGGATGCCCCTTTAATAAATAGAATGATTAGAAAAAAAAAATAATAAATAGAATGATTAGGACTTATATCTGCAAGAACTGTCGTTTTCAAGAAATGGAAATCCAAACTGCACATCTATGAAGAAAAGGGGGAAATCTGCCTGTGGGAGACAGAATGATGACCAAGGTTCAGATGCAAGAGACGTAAGGCTAAAATGAGGATGGCAGTGGTTCTGTCCACCGTATGTATTCTGTTACACAAAAAACTACTGCCATTGAACACCATAATATGATTTAGTGTGCCCACATGTGTGCTGGCTCTGTGTGTCTTTCTCTTTCTCTCTCTCTCTCTCTCTCTATATATATATATATATATGTGTGGGGGGGGGGGCTGCATTTAAAAACATTTGAACAAGTACATATGTTTAAATAAATACACATGTATATTTAACATGGTACAATTTTGCCTAAAATTTATAATGTAAAAGAAGGCATTTCAGATGTTGGCCTCTCCAGTAAGAAGATCCCAAAGGCCCATCTATTTGCTTTACGACCCTCATAGTCTACCATCAGATGGGATGCATTGAAAAGAATGCTAGCATGTTCATAGCTTTATCAAACTGAAAAGTTAGAGCATCTACGTAGTAATCACTTCAAAATGAAACTGTTGTGGACTTCACCATGGGAAATCAAACCATGTTGCTATAAAGAGAGAAGATCACTGCCCACTTTGCTCAATTTTCCTTCCCTTAGCAGAAGCATTGTGGCACATTCTTGACTTAGCAGAATTAACTTTTCTCACTGGACACCCAGGGGGGTGTCCCTGGCAAGCTAAAGTTCCCTGATTAGGCTGCAGGTTTCTCATTCTTCCTAAATCGTAGCAGAAAATCATTTCTGGAAGATTAGCCTTCCCCTGATGCACCTCCTTTGGGGGAGGGGATGAGAATGCAACTATGCCCTGTGAGCTCATAGTCACAACCTCACACTGGCATGGGATCTAATTCTTGTCTGCTCCCACTTTGCTATCCATCCACTGGACATCCTTCTCTCTCTTGCCGCATGCCTTCAGAAGATGTGTTCCAGGCTCAGCTTTAATCCATCTGTTCAAGTTGTGGCACCTCTGCTACAAAGTTCTCATTTGCAGAGATGTTAACTGTGTCACTTTTCAAATTCCATGTTCACAGTTCTACCTTTTAAATACAAGGAAATCAGATTGGAGGCGGGGGGGCTTCCAGCACTGCCCCAGAACTAGGGACAGAAGTTCACAAACCCAATGGGGTGTGTACTGAGTACAGCTGACATGAATGCCCACCAATATTCCCTTTTTACCCCATTCATTCAGTAATCCTCAGGACAGAACCTTAGACAATGCCTCTCCTGCACTTCTTCCTGCCCCAGCCACCGGCAAATGCCTAAAAGCCCTTTACATTCCTGGCCAATACTTCATGCTTTCCTTTGTTTATTCACTTATTCTTTAGTCATTCAGCAAATATTTATTGAACACTTATCATTTATTCTTTAGTCATTCAGCAAAACCTGTTGTTGATAACAAAAACAGCAACACCAGATAGAATGCTAGGCTAGGAAAATGGTCATTTCTACAGATTTGCCGATTGGAGGAGAATGCCTCTCAATAAATTTAAGATTCTTTCCTTCCTCAATCATCAGATGTCTACATACAGTTATCACAATTCAGTTTTTCATGTTCATCTTCATGAAGGCACAGACTTGTACTTGATTAAGGTTTTCTGTTATTGCTGTTCTTAGAAATCTTTAAAATGAAAATATATTCTTTTTGGAATCTGCTCAGAAAGAACTGATTTTACTTTAAATCAACAAATGGTTAAATATAATTAGAAGGAAGTTACTTGATTCCTTGAGTTTCCTGGTCCTTATTATCAGCTTGTTAAAGCAAAAAAAAAAAAAACAAAAACAAAAACAAAAAAACGGAGTATAAATTACAAACTAATAACAGAATATATGGAAACAAAAGAAAATAACATGAGAAAAAGAACTGTTAGTTCTGTACATCTACAGTTCACTTTGAGAAAGCATGTATCATCTGTTGCAAAGTAAAAAGTCAGAATGAGGTTGAAAGACCATATTCAATTATAAGAGAAAGTGCTTTGAGGGGCATAGTTATGAAAAAGTAGTTAGAACTATAGGGCAGCCCAGATAGCTCAGAGGTTTAGTGCCGCCTTCAGCCCAGGGCCTGATCCTGGAGACCCGGGATTGGTCCCACGTCAGACTTCCTGCATGGAGCCTGCTTCTCCCTCTGCCTGTATCTCTGCAGCTCTCTCTCTCTCTCTCTCTTATTCATAAATAAATAAAATCTTAAGAAAAAGAATTATTTACACTTGCCTTGAGATTTTACAGCAACATTATTTCACTGCTAGAGCTATTTTTTTAAACCCACACCTTTCACTGTAACCATAGTAAAAATCAACAGTAGGTATAAGAAATACCCAGAAGCCTTTTTTATTTATTTCATATTATTATGAGATAGTCCAGCTATTTCTTGTAACTGGACAGTGACAGGAAAAAGAGAAAGGATATTGCTCCCCCCAGCATCACCAGGAGAGAAAATGAAAATGGTTGGGGGAAGTCTCATTAGTATAATGTTGCAAATAGTTTTTTAAGTCCATAGGTTATTTTAACAAAGAATCATATCACTAATACTAATAGTTAATTTTCACTGAGTGCTTACTAAATGCCAGCCACTATTCTGAGCATTTTATGTATTCTTATTTTATTTTGTAATAACCTAGTAAAAAGATCCTATTATTATTATCATTTTATAGATGAGAAAACCGGAGCCCAGAGAGGTTAAGTAGCTTCTCTAAAGTCACACAGATATGTGATAGAGCCAAGATTCAAACCAGGGAGTCTGACTACAGATTTTCTACACTTCTACATAATAGTATTTGTCTCTTTCTGTTTTAAATATTCATTAATAAAACATATACAAAAGCAAGGGCATAACTAACACAAGAACGTGAGTTAACCTTAAATAATCTGGCATATGTATATCTGTGTAATAATTACATAGTAGTGATATAGTAAATGGGAAGTACAAGTAGTAGTTTTTTTTTTTTTTTAAGATTTTATTTATTTACTCATGAGACACAACAGAAAGAGGGGCAGTGACACAGTCAGAGGGAGAAGCAGGCTCCATGCAGGGAGCCTGATGTGGGACTCGATCCCTGGAATCCAGGATCACACCCTGAGCCAAAGGCAGACACTCAACCGCTGAGCCACCCAGGCGTCCTACAAGTAGTAGTTTTAAGATGAAATTTAGGATAGGCTGTACATCCTTCTGGGACTGTCAATGACAAGTTATATGAGTATATCAACCCTAAGCAATTAATCAGAATTATGATAGCACCTTTATTGTAAGCATCTACAACAACTTGTCAAGTATCAATTAATTTATCCCAAGGGCCCCTCCCTAGAGCAGTCCCAAGGAGAGCAGATTATATAACTGTTACCACAATGTCTGAAATATAAATGGGGGGGGGGGCACAGAAAAATTAAGAGCTTCGTTCCAAAGTGCTCAGAATGCTTAAGTCGCATTTTGATTAAACCCTACTTCTCCAGTGTTGTTTTAAGAGATTTGCTGCCTGTCCCTCTCTGGATTTCTAGTGCTAACATATGAACCCTAAGAGGTGAGTTCAGTGCTGCCCAGGCCAGGGCCAACTTCTCACTTCAGTGCATCCTTACAGCAAAGGAGATTGGTGCAGGACTGCCCAAATGAGGGGAACATATCCCCACCCCCTTCAGCGTGGCAGCAGTGGGAAGGAGATGGTGCATCCAAATTCCTTGGGAGGCTTGTCCAACCAAACCTCCTTCCCACAAATTCTATGCTGAATCCAGTGAGCCACCAGCTTCAGGGTGTTTTGGCTTGCTAAAAGTTAAAGGGCAGCCAAGCTGGATGAAACATGAAAACAAACAAACATACCAGGATACCTGTGGGGTTGCCTGCTCTGGTCCACTGTTCAGCACAGTGAAGGGCCAATCTTACCTGTGTTTGAAGGCCACAGACCCTGCCTTTGCTTCTGGAGGATGATCTCAGAAATATGTGCTACTGATCACAGAATGATGAAGAGAAGGAAGCCCTGAATCAACACCAAGTTTATCACTGCTTCTGAACAAACACTCTAAGGACGCCAGTATGACATCATCTTTGTACCCTACAGCACAGCTCATTAGATGGGACAGACTACTTTTGTGGAATTCTCTGACATGAAACCAAAGTGTGCTACCCTCATGAAAAATATTGTGATAATCTAGATAAAATTAGTACTGTAGTTGGTTATGACTTCCTTTTATTATCTTAGCCTTTTTCCCCCAGGCAATGTTTTTGGACATAGTGACTGTTTTCTATTTCACTCCAATTAACCAAATATAAGAAATTGCAATTGCTTCAAGGATAAGTAATCTTATTTTGATTTTGCACAAATGAAAACCATATTGCATCATATAAAGTTGCCTTAAATCAATGACTGTAGATAAACTGAGTGAAAGTTTAAGCACACACAAACATTTAATCGCTGGAGGCAAATTTCAAGGTCTTTCGGTAGCTAACATAAATTCAGCAAAGTATTCTTCTGGCTATTGGTATGTGTTGTACATCCTTCAATTGTTGTTCTTAGAAAATTCTGCAATTATGATGTTTAGGATGGTGAGACCTAGTAGGGCAAAAGAACAAATAACTCCTCTGTAATAATTTCTGACAGTAAGCATTATGTTAGTTAACCCGACTTTTTAAAAAGATTTAGTCTTTTTTAAATTTCAAACATTTAAAGTCCTCCCCTGAAAGGTTCCCACTTGACATGACATATAGAAGGCAGCACAAATGTAGATTTGACCAGCCATCACCATCCTTTGTTTCCAACAGCTGGGCTTGCCTTCTTATGCATATCATCTGACAAGAGCCCAAGGTGGGTGGAATGGCTACATTTTCTGGGTTATGGAAAATACCCAAAGGAGCCTGAGTTCAAAGTCTGGATCTCCCTGGCTCCAAACTCACAAACCCCAACTTTATTTGGTGAATTATGGAACACCACCAAGAATATACACTATAGAAGAAAGGCGCACAGCCTGCCTCTTTGAGTCTCTGCCTATGGCTACTGTGTCTAGCCTCTCCAAATTCTGAAACTGGTCCAGCATCAGGCCACCCTGGTCAGTTGTCAGCATGTTCAGATCTTCCCTTAGCAGTCACATGGTTTTACAGATTAATTTTACATGGAGAAAGGCAAGCAAAATATAAACAAGGGCTTAACTAGATACAGAGTGGGCAGTTGCTAAGATTCTAAACCAAAAAACATAGCCCAAGGCAGATAAGGGCTGGCACCAGGGTTTCAAAACCTTCTATAAGGCCTGCATTGGTTTCTCCTGACTCTACTAGGTTTCTTCAATGAATACCTGATTCAAAAGATAGGTTCCTAGTGCTTCTGGCCACACTACACCAACCCTCTTGAGTATTTTACATACACTTCAAGCCCCTGGAAACCTCACCCTTGCTCTTCATCCTTGATATTTCTCTTTGTCAGTTCAATTTTCCTGATGTGCATTCTGACTGGGAGTTCTCAGGGGGCCTGTCATTCAGAGAAGGTCAGTTTCACCTACTGTAAAGCTAGTTCCTCCACTTTGTGTCTGTAATGGCTTTAGGTCACCAAGGAGCATGCCATCTTATCCGTAGTTTCCGTATTGCATACAAGAATCTCTTCCCTCCACCAGCCAGAAACAAACTCCCTTTACTTCATATCTTCTCTCTGGTATCACTTTGGGTGACCCACTAAATTTCTATCCCTTTCTGAGAGCTTCCAAAGAGTGGATCATTTGCAAAGCAGAGATGATAGGTACACCTAGAACTAAATATTCAGAATTTACCTCTCTGGCTACCTCCTCAGGTTCTCCTTGATGACTCATTACTCAGATGTCATCAGAGGAAACTTCAAAAATCTTCCCAGAGTCTTTTACTCACCCCCTTAAAGCACATGTCAGTTTGTACAGACTGAGAAAGAAAAATGTACCCCTGACAGTGAGGACCTGGGACTATCAGTTAGGTCATGGTGTTCTCCTATGGAACATAAACAATTTCAAAGATCATCACCATTAGACAAGACCACACTATTAATTAGGTCAGAACACAAAGATGTGACCATTGTCCAAACTACAGAAATAACTGAACATCCCTCCATCCCAACTAATACGAGTGCTGCTTTACTATTTACCTCTTACACCTGCTCTGTTCCTCCCACCCTCTAGATAAGAAGACTTAAAATATCCAATCATGGAATTATTCACACTTTATGACAGCACCCTGTCCAGATGACCCTTGAACCTTCTCACAAATTATCTAACACAAGTCCATATCCTATAAATCTCTTCTAATATCCTCTTGCTGAGACATCGCATGGGAACATAGGGTGTGTCTCCTTCGCTGCAACAAATCAATGAATTCTACTTTTTGGACTCTAGGTGTGTTCCTGGTGGCCTTAAGCTGGAGAACACTGATAACACTATGATACAATAATAAATACCTAATGCTTATTTAGCATTTTCTATGTGCCAAGTACTATTCTGCTCTCTATACATACTAACCCTTGTAATCCTTGTTACACACTGTGACATTGCCACTACTACTACTTCCATTTTATGGATGAAGAAATCCAAGCACAGGGAGGTTGAAAAGTGGCAGTCCTGTTTCCCATAAGAGGAACATTCCATCACAAGTTTGGGCAGCCTCTAAACTGCAGAGCAGAACCTAGAAAACACTTCATTTCTCTATGATTTTTAGGACTAGGGTGACTGAAGGCTAGGCTAGCTCCCTAGGTCTGTGTACTTGCTAATTTTAGCCCAAACCTCAAGGGTTAGGAAGAAAGCATGAAAGAATGTGAACTCATTTTCAAATAATTTTTAATTTCTTCACTGCAAAAATATCTCTTTGCCAAGAACAATGAGTTTATATAGGCTTTAATGTATATTCCCCATAATATTTCTCCATATTTGAGGCACTTACTATGTGACAGGCATGGTTTCTGATGTTCACTAATCAACAGAATTAATCTCTCAGTCCTTGTCTCCTTCAATTTCTCAACAACTCTTCAAATATTTGATCACTGATACCCCTTCCTTGAAACACACTCCTCAGTTGCTTTCTGGGAAACCATGCCTCCTGTTTCTCCTCCTCCTTCACTAATCAATCCAGCTCAGTTTCCTTTGTCTCCTCTGCTCCTTATTACACATCCCTGGAGCAGCCCTGGCTTAACATGGGCTGGCTATCTTCTTTTCTCCATCTGCATTCACTTCATAGGGGATCTCGTACAATCTCCTAATTTCAAATGCCACCTATATAACCGATACATCAGTTTTATATATATATACACACACACACACACATATATATACACATATATATACACACATATATATACACACACATATATATATATACACACACACATATATATATATACATATATATATAACACCTCAAGCTAACATGTCCAAACCACAATTCCTCATTCTCACCCCACTGTATCCCATTCATATCCATCAAATCTGCTCATGCTGGAAGCTTCCCCATCCCCATAAGTGGCATCACCATGCTATGCTCAAGCTGTAATGCAGAGATTACCTCTTACTCTTCCTTTTCTCTCATACCTCATTACCCAGTCCATCAGAAAATCACTTTCAGCTCTAAATTCCAAACATACCTAGAATCCAACCTCTCACCACCTCCATTGCTATCACTCTGTTCCAAACCCCCATCTTTTGCCTGGATTGGTGCTACAACCTCCCAAATGCTCCCCTACAACTTCTTCTTTTCTTATGTTAAAGTATATCAAAGACATAGCAAAGTGCACAAATCTTAGGTGTACAGGTCAATAAATTTCTACATATGTTTATACTTGTGTAATTACCACCCAGATCAATATATAAAACATTTCCAGCCCCAGGAGGCTTCTTCCTCTTTCCCCCACTGCTAAAGGCAACCATTATCCAGACTTCTACCCTCAATAATCAGTTTTGCCACATACTTCATATGTATGGGATCATACAGTATGTATAGTGTATATTCTTTTGTGTCTTTTTTTAATTCAATATTATGTCCACATTGTTTATTCACATTATTGCCTGTAGCAATAATTCATTTTTTCCAAGCTTTGTAGTATTCCATTATATAAAACCATGATTTATTTATCCATTCTACTGTTGATGGATATTTGGATTGGTTCCAGTTTGGGTCTATTACGATAATTGCTGCTATGAGTAGTAAACACACATGCTCATCTCTCTTGTGTACATGATATTATTAAGTCAGACTGATCCTGTTAAAATGTCAAATCACATAATTCCCACTCATAATTCTCCAGCAGCTTCCCATCTGCCTCAAAGTAAAAGCTAAAGTTCCAGCAAGGGACTTTAAAACTCTATACTCTTGTACTCAACTGTGGTCCATTCTTTAAAAGCACTGACATTGGAATGCATTAGAAATACAGAATGATAGAGGTGCCTGGGTGGCTTAGTCAGTTAAGCGTCTGGCTCTTGATTTTGGTTTAGGTCATGGTCTCAGGATTGTGAGATTGAACACTGGGTTCTGCACCCAGCATGGAGTTGGCTTGATATTCTCTCTCTCTCTCCATTTGTCCCTGCCTGTCTCCCATGCTTTTCGAAAGGAAAGGGGAAAGGGGAAAGGAAGGGAAAGGGGAAAGGAGAAAGGGGAAAGGGGAAAGGGGAAAGGAAAGAAGGAAGGAAGGAAGGATTAATTATGTGTCTTTCTAGTCCTATGGAATCTTAACAAATCTCTCAGGTGATTCACATGCATATTAAAGTTTGAGAAGCACTGCCCTTAGTAATCGGTGAAGGTACCACCACTGCTCTGACCTTGTCTTCTACTACTCTCCCTTGTTCACTATGCTCTGGCCTCACCAGTCACTTTGCTTTTCCTTAGACATCCCAGACATGCTCCTAACTGAGAGGTTGTGTGGGCAGGACCTGGTCAGCAGTTTCTTCTGAATAAGACAGATATAAACATATAAAGAGACAGAGATACAGAGATACAGATATCTCCATGCTCTATATAAGTGTGGTAGGCTGAAAGTATTTATATGATATGAGATATATACATATACATATATATATCACAGAGATATATAATTCTACATATGGTTATTGAGCACTTGAAATGTGATCAGTGCATCTGATAAACTGAATTTTTAATTTTATTTAATTTTAATTAATTTCAAGTTAAATATGAACATATTGCCAGTTGCTACCATAATGTATAGCACACCACTATAGTAACTCTGGATGTCTGTCAGGTAAGATAATTTTCAAAATTGACTTTTCTGGCTTATTTTTCCTCTAAGTAAATTTTACAAGAAGCCTGTGAAATTCACTAAGGTAATTCTTGATAGGATTCTGGTTGGAATTTATTCCTGGGTATTATATAGTATTTGTAATATTATGAATAGATTTTTAAAAAAGATTTTATTTATTTATTCATGAGAGATACACACACAGAGGCAGAGACATAGGCAGAGGGAGAAGCAGGCTCCCTGTGGGGAGCCCGATGTGGGACTCCATCCTGGGACTCCAGTATCCTGACCTGAGCTGAAGGCAGATGCTCAACCGCTGAGCCACCCAGGCATCCCATGAATAGTTTTTAATGGTTTCTGGCATATAGAAAATTTTTAATTTTTGCATCTTGATCTTATATGATCTTATATTCAGCCATCTTGCTAAATTATCTTATTGATTTTAGTAGTTTTTAAAAAAATTTTAGTCATTTTTCAATTTATTTTCTTAAATTCTTATAGACAATCATTATCCACTTGTTTTATTTCCTACTTTTACTGCACTATGATTTAAAAAAATGGTCTATGATATTTCTGCCTTGAGAATTTATTGTGGTATTTTACTGTGGTAAACACAATGTTCCTTGAATATTTACAAAGAATATTTTTCTATATTTACTGGGTTATATACATATAATTAACTTGTTAATTTAATTGTTCAAATCCTCAGTATTTCTACATTTTTTCTATCAGAGCTATCAATTTCTGAGAGTTGGTTAAATCCTACCATCATTATTTATAATTTGCAAACTTTTGTTTTCCCCAAGAGTTTGGCTTTATACATTCTAATGCTAGATTTCTCATGTATATAGGGTTATGAACTGTTACAGCTCTTTGATCAGCTGTATATAGCTTTCATCACTGTTAAAGTGTACAGCTAACTTAATTTTCACAGCCTGAACATATATCTCTTAAGCCTTGCTATAACCCCTTGCAGTCACTCACACCCTCCCCTTTAAGGATAGTCATGATCCTGACATCCAACAGCACAGATTAGTTTTGTATTTGATTTTGATCTTTACATCACTGGAATCCTATGGTTGGTACTGTTTTGTTTCTGGCTTCTTTTGTTCAACATTATAATTGTAAGACTGACTGATATCATGTGCAATGCCCTCAACCTCTCTGTGGTCTATCCCAGGGGCACTTAAAAGCCAGCTAGAGACACTATGCAGGCAATGTCCCTTGTAGACATATCCAGGAACTGAGAAAGAAGTTTCTAATCACACAGACTTCAGTTTTCTTCTGTCCCATATTATCTCAATTTCACATTCCAGGTATTCTCTTTATGTACCTTAATCTTTCTATGTTCTTGATTGCCCTCACCTGTCTAGTAGCCCTTAGTTTCTTGTTCCTAAGAAGTTTCTCCAGCATACTTAGAGGTAAGAGTAAGTTGATTAATGTCAGTAGCTGGTATAAATTTCCTCTGAAGTCTGTGGGCTTTGTAGAATGGGTAACATGTGCCAACACAAGAGCTGCTCTTTAGGGTGGCTGAGCAAGGAGCAGACTTAAAAACCCCACAACTGTCAAACAAAAATTCACTTTGGGATGGAGCATGATGTCATATTCAAGACTGAATGAACCTACTTTTTAAAAGATGTCTTCCTTGTCTGTCTGTTACTGAAATCCAGAATTGCCTCAATAACACCTCTTCTATCTTGGATCACATCCCCAAGAAAAGGAGCTTCCTCCAAGATATTTTCCACTTTGGAGAAAATTGGACTAGAGGCAAACACTGCTACCTCTCTCTCTGTCTTGGAGGGTAGGGGTAACAATTATAGTTAGATTTACAGGTAGTTATTTAATTAATTCCCCAGCTTGAAGCTTCTCCAACATTCTTATAGGTAGAAGTGTCCTCTCCCCGGGTCTGTTTTAGATTATAGTTTCTCTTCTACTCTGGTTTTACCATCATTCTGATCTCATCTGCTCTCTTCTCTTTCAGAAATTCTGCAAAATTTCTCACTTGTGGATGGCATCCTTCCTTGTTTTCCAGATACCATTATGGATATATTCTTTTTAAAAAATCTTATGGGCAGCCCGGGTGGCTCAGTGGTTTAGCACCCCCTTCAACCCAGAGCCTGATCCTGGAGACTCAGGATCGAGTCCCACGTTGGGCTCCCTGCATGGAGCCTGCTTCTCCCTCTGCCTGTGTCTCTGCCTCTCTCCCTGTGTCTCTCATGAACAAATAAATAAAATATTTAAAAAATTTTTTTAAATTAAAAATTAAAAATCTTACTAATTTATTTTTGTATACATAATCATAAAGAAAAATAGTACATAATCTCACTACCCAGTAATCCCTATTTATATTTTTCCATTTTAACATAATCCTTTCATTACAAAATAAACAAAATAAATTAATAAAATTCAACATCTATTTATGATAAAAACTCTCAACAAAATGGGTATAGATGGAATTTACCTCAACATAATAAAGGCCATATATGACCAACCCACGTAATGTCACCTAATAGTGAAAAGCTATGAGCATTACCTCTGACATCAGGAGGAAGACAAAGATAAGCACTCTTGCCATTTTTATTCAACATAGTATAAGAAGTCCTAGCCATAACAATTAGGCAAGAAAAAACAATAACACATCCAAGTTGGGAAGGAAAAAGTAAAATTGTCACTATTTGCAGATGACATAATACTATATATGTATTTTTAAAACCTTAAAAAAACCCCTAAGACTTTATCCTAAAACTATTAGAATAAATAAATACAGTAAAGTTGTAGGGTACAAAGTTAATATACAGAATATGTTGCATTTCTGTATACTAATAATGAAGTAGCAGAAAGAGCAATTAAGAAAGCAATCCCATTTATAATTGCATCAAAAAGAATAAAATACTTAGGATTAAATTTAACCAAGGAAATAAAAGACTACATGCTGAAGACACTGATTTAAGAAATTGAAGATAGCACAAACAAATGGAAAGATATACTGTGCTAATGGATTGAAAGAATTAATATTGTTAAAAATGTCCAAGTTACCCAAAGCAGCCTACAGATTCAATGCAATCCCTATTATAATACCAGTGGCATTTTTCACAGAATCAGAAAAAACAGTAATAAAATTTATATGGAATCACATAGCCATAGCCAAAATAATCTTGAGAGAAGAACAAAACTGGAGGTACCATGTTCCTTGACTTCAAACTATACTACAAAGTTATAGTAATCAAAACAGTATGATTGAAACTAGCACAAAAGTTAATGGAACAGAATAGAGAGACCAGAAATGAATCCATACTTACATGATCAATTAATCTATGACAGAAGAGGCAAAAACATACAACAGTGAAAAAAGTCTCTTCAATAAATGGTATTGAGAAAACTGGACAGATACATGTGAAAGAATGAATCTGAACCACCTTCTTACATCAAACACAAAAATAAAATTTTAAATGAATTAAAGACTTAAATGTAAAACCTGAAACCTAAAAGAAAACATAGGCAGTAAGCTCTATGACATCAGTCTTAGCAATATTTTTTTAGATATGTCTCCACAGGCAAGGGCAACAATAGCAAAACTAAACAAATGGGACTACAGCAAACAAAAAAAGCTTTTGCACAGTGATGGAAGCCATCAATTAAATGAAAAGGAAACCTACTTAATGGGACAAGATATTTGCAAATGATATATCCAAAAAAGAGTTATCAAAAAATATATAAAGAACGTATACAACTCAATACAAAAGAACAAATAATTCGATTAAAAATGGGTGTAGGACCTGATTAGATATTTTTCCAAAGAAGACATACAAATGGCAGACACATGAAAAGATACTCAACATCACTAGTAATCAGGGAAATGCATACCAAAATAACAATGAGGTATCATCTCACACCTACTATCAAAAAGACAAGAAATAAGTGTTGGTAAGAATGTGGAGAAAACAGAACCTTTGTGCACTATTGCTGGGAATGTAAATTGGTAGAGCCATTATGGAAAAAAAACAGCATGGAGTTTCCTCAAAAAATTAAAAATAGAAATACCACATGATTCAACAGTTTCACCTCTGGAAATTTATCCAAACAAAATGAAAACTGTAGTTCAAAAAGATACTGTATGATGGACATTGAGGAGGGTACGTGATATGATTAGCACTGGATGTTATGCGCAACTGATGAATTATTGAAAATTGCAACTGAAACTAATGATGTACTTACTATATGTTGGCTAATTGAATTTAAACTAAAAAAAAAGATATATGCATCTCTGTTCACTGTGGCATTATTTACAATAGCCAATATATTAAAGCAACTTAAGTGTCCACTGATAGATGAATGGATAAAGAAGAGGTGGTACATATGATAGAATATTACTTAGCGATAAAAAGGAAGAGATCTTGCCATTTGCAACAATATGGATGGACCTAGAGAGTATTATGCTAAGTGAAGTAAGTCAGAGAAAGACAAAAACAAATACTGTATGATTTCACTTATATGTGGAATCTAAAAAAACAAAACAAGATAGAAACAGACTCATAGAAACAGAGAACAAACTGAAGGCTGCTGAAGGAAAAAGGGCTGTTGCCATGAGTGAAACAGGTAAAGGGGATTAAGAGACAAAACTTCCAGTTATTCAATAGATAAGTCATAGATATTTAATGTACAGCATAGGCTATATAGCCAATTAAATTGCAACAACTTTGTGCAGTGAGAGATGGTAACTAGAGCTATTGAGATGATCATTTTATGATGTATAAGAGCATGGAATCACTATACTGTATACCTGAAATAATATAATATTGTATGTCAATTATAAATCAACAAAAAAATATTGCATAAACAAAACAATTGTAAAATACCTATGTATAGAAGGAAGAAAATATTACCATAGTGCTACAGCTCTGACAAAAATCATCCTAATATTCTCCCGTCTTTCTATGCTACATTTTAAGTTTATGTAACTGCTATCATACTCTTTTTTTTTTTTGCTATCATACTCTATATAAAATTCTGTACTATGCTTAAATTTGACACTGTGTCTATAAATTTTCCAGTGTTGTGGATAGCCTTCACAACAGAGATAGAGAGTCACTGTTAAGGCTATAGAATATTCCATTACCCACTTATCTACTGCCCTCTTGTTGGGTATGAAAACAAATACCTAGCTTTACAGACAGTTCAAGTTGAAGTTCAGGCTGAAATGTGGTTTGGGGGATTTGTTTTCTTTCATTATAAAAATTATGTTTGAATAGTTAACATGTGCACATGATACAAAATTCTGTAAGAACAAAAGAGTATATAGTGAAAACTTCCTCCCATCCCTGTCCCCAGCCATCTAGTTTAGCTCCTCAGATGCAATCACCATTACTAGTTTCTCAAAAAGTTTTCAAAGACAGTCCATACTGAGTCAGGTGTATATGAATATGAAGATGTATACATAATGTGTGTGTGTGTGTGTGTGTGTGTGAGATGTGCAGTGGTAGCATACTATACACTCTTCTATGCCTTGCTTTCTTCCATTTGACAATATACCTTATAGGTTTTTCCACATCAGAATATATATCTGCATAAGGATAATGATGTTGATGCTGATGCTAATGATGAAAAGAACAGAAAAAATAACTAGTTTTTATTAAGTAATGATACTTCCCAAAGTGGAATTGCTAGATCAAAGGGTAGGTGCATTTATTTATTTTAGAGAGAGAGTGAGCATGAGCAGGGTGAGGGGCAGAGGAAGAGGGAGACAAGCAAACTCTCCACTGAGTGGGGAGCCTGATGTGGGTGAGCTCAATCTCAAGACCCTGAGATCATGACTGAACCAAAATCAAGAGTTGGACACTCAACTGACTGAGCCACACAGATGCCCCAAACGGTTGGTGCACTTTAAATTTTAATAGACATTTCCAACTTCAACCATAGGGTTGAATTCTTTGTATTTGCTATTCTCACTAACAATAAAGTCCTCAAGACAACCTTATGAGATAGATACTATATTTTCCATACTTTATTATTTTTTATAAAGATTTACTTATTTATTTATTTATTCATGATAGATACAGAGAGAGAGAGAGAGAGAGAGAGGCAGAAACACAGGCAGAGGGAGAAGCAGGCTCCATGCAGGGAGCCTAACGTGGGACTCGATCCCGGGACTCCAGGATCATGCCCTTGGCCAAAGGAAGGCGCCAAACCGCTGAGCCACCCAGGGATGCCCTATTTTCCATATTTTACAGATGAAGAAACTGAGGTACACAGAGAGATTAAGCGACTTGCCCAAGGGCACAATGTTAATAAGTGACAGCATCAGGACTCAAATGCAGGTAGTCTGATCACAGAGCCCATACTCTTGACTCCATCATGCCTCTCCTTTGTGCAATCATCACCACCACCTCAACTAAAACTCTCTACCATTAACACTAACTCTCCACCCTCCTCTTCTCCCAGCTCCCCACAACTACCATTCTACTTTCTCCATGAATTTGATTATTATAGGTACCTCATAGAAGTGAAATTTTATAATATTTGCAGTTTTGTGATTGACTAATTTCATGTAGCACAATGTCCTCATGTTTCATCTAAGTTGTAGCATGTGTTACAATTTCCTTCCTTTTTAAAGCTGAATATTCCATTGTATATAAATGCCACGTTTTGTTTATTCATTTCGTTGTCAATAGACATTTGGGTTTCTCCCTCCAAATGGCTATTGTAAGTAATGCTGCTGTGAATAGAGGTGTACAAATATCTATCCCGGTTGCTGCTTTCATTGCTTGTGGGAATGTAACCAGAAGTGGAATTGCTGGATGATATGGTAATTTTATGTTTAATTTCTTTTTTGAGAAATCCTCATACCATTTTCCATAGAAGCTGCACCATTTTATATTCTCATCAGCAATTCTAGTTTCTTCACATCCTTACCCCTTGCCAACATTTGTTATTTTCTGTTTGTTTTTTTAAATGATAGTCATCCTAATGGGTATGAAGTAGTGAATTTTTCATTTTTAATGTATAAAATTTATTAATCTCTTCCTTTGTGTTTCCTGTCTTCCTCAAAAAGGTCTTTGCTTCTCTAAGTTTACACAAGCAGTCTTCAAATTTTACTTATAAAATAGTTATCAATTCATTTGGTACATTTAAGGCTTTGATCCACCTGGAATTCGTTTTCTATTTGATTTGACACAGGGAGTGCTGTCTTCTTTTAGACTGAGATTTAATGATGCTAATACCTTTCATGAAAGCTCATGCCTTTCCCTTTCCACCACACTGTGTTTTCTGTGGCCTTTTTTCCCCCTCCCACTGTGGGCCAATACTAGGCCACTATTGTTTTAATATTTCATATCTTAGCTTGCTTTATTTATACTATAAAATTAGGCTTTAGTTTTTTTTTAAAAAAAGAAGTCAGTGTGAATAAACAGCCATAACAAAAAATATGTCTCTTTCTCATTAAGCTAAAAAACATTCAGGAGGATTATAGAAAAAAAATTTTGACATAAAACTCTTCATTTATGCTTATGTTTCCCAATCTGACCTCTCCCTATCTATGGTTATTCAGTTTGGGTTTTTTTATTTAGCATTATTTTGCAGGAGGAATGAGTGTCACTGCAGGGATTAAACAGCAGCAAATCTAAGATTTATTGGTTATGACTGGGTCAGACTCACCTTTCTGTAGAACTCTTAGACCCATACACATCAGAAAAGGACAGAATGTAAAAATAACATTTTTTTCCCTTTCAGGAATTAATGGTTATTTTATTATAATAATGAGATGGTATTTTATTTTTAAAATCACATATGAACACGAGTACTGGAAATATTATTTCCCAGAAATGGATAACTAATGAATTCTTTCCACAACCTACTTTTGTCTTTATATTGAAATCAGATTTAAATAAAAAACTTCTAATTTAAAGGGTTGCCTAAAATTCATTACAATTAGATATGACTTGCCCTATGAACTCTTCCTATTAGTAATTATTATATCACTAGATTAACTTTCTATTATTAGTTGGATTCTGATTGATTTTACCTACTATACAAATATATTTTCTTCTAAATAAAAGAATCTCCAGATTAACAACCATACAAGCTGATTGCAAATTCGTTGCAAAAATGGTGATGGGCTGATATTAGAGCAATGTTTTAAGGAAAGCAGATCACTTCAATTCACCATCTTAACCAAAAATTTGCTGAGGTGTAGACTGCACCTCTTACCCAGGGAGAGTGATACTAGTATTAGTGATAAGAAAACTTTAAGACAATATAGAAACATTAACAGAGAAAAAAACAATATTCTCCCCACCTCATGCGACTGCACGGATAATTTGATGTGTTTTAGTACAAGAACAGAAAATGTATAGAATATGAAGCTTAAAAGTAATGATTTATGAAAAGGAACATATATAATGCTAAAACGGTCTTTCCTTCCCTCTTTAATAAATGTAAAATAGAATGTTTTATTATAAAATTATAAAGTTTTTGCATCTGAATAGAATTACTCTTTACCAAGTGGTTCAGATGTTTTTGAATGGAATACAAAAGACCCTTTTAAAGACGCAGGAATAATTTCATAGTCAGGGAACTATCTCACCACATATTTTCCTTGTTTTTTTTATGATGATTGAAAATAAACACTTTCTGACTTACCTATCATGACTGATGCTGAAAGGGTACCGTGTCCCATTTCTATTTTTTTAGACACAATTTTTGAGGTATAATTTATATAGTATAAGACCCACCCACGGTAAGGATGCAATTCAATGATTTCTAATACATTTATAGTGTTCTGCAACCATCAACATAATCCAGTTTTAGAACATTTCCATCACCTCCAAAAATTCCCTTGTGCTCACTCAAGTAAGTCTTGATCCCAACACCACACCCAGAAAACGACTAACCTACTTTGTTTCTACAGATTTGCCTTTTGGGGACCTTTCACATAAGTTTAATTATACAATGCATGATCTTTTGTGTCTGGCTTCTTTCAGTAAGCATGATATTTTTGAAGTTCATCCATTTTGCTGTATATTTCTTCCTCCAAGGAAATTTCAGAATTAGCTTGTCAAAAAAATGTTTAAAAAATTTCTGCAAAGCTGGTGGGAAAGGCTTTGCTCAACATAGCCTTTAATTACCCCTGTTTGCTTCTTGCTCTGGATTCCTCCATCTTCTGAAGAACTCTGTAAGAATGATTTTAGATTTAGAGCATTTCTGAATATAGTAAAACCACACATACAAAAGTACTTTTTATTAGATAAAACCTTCAGGTCTGGGATTCCCTGAAGATATCAAAATGTAGGACTGAAGCACAACTCATTGAGAAGATAGAAGGAAAACTAATAAAAGAACATTCTACATGGTCATAGTTGTATTCAGGGTGGTTAGGTTTGTCTTTTTGTTTTATTCCATTTTACTTCTCTTTTGCTTTGGCTCAATTCCTGAAAATAAGTACTTCACAAGTTTTCTGGCAATTATTATAGAAGGTGTAAACAATATTACTCTCTATTTTATCTTGACTGTAACAGCATCTCCTTAGACCAAAGTCATCCAACAACCTCTTATCTGGAACATGATGAGGAAGCAAGAAGAAATACTTAAAGACAAAAGAACCAAATAATTATAACAAGGCTATGTTCTAAAATGCATACAACATACCCACAGGAGGTCCCTGATTTTCAGGTCCTCATTAGGATGTATTAGGAATATATGTATTTTTATTTTATACACAGTTCTGACAAGCTTTGCTCCCTTACTGCCCCTACAACAAAAGCAACAGATCACTGAGAGAAAAGGAGAGGGAGACAAAAAGTAGAAAGGGCATCCCCAGGAAGGACTGGTGCTTAGAAGAGTATTTACTACTAAAAGTGAGGAATAACTATTTGATATAGGAGGAGACAGACACAGAGGCCTATGGCCCCTCAGTGAACTCTGGCAGCAACGCGGCATTACAGCACAGAACTGATGATGACTCTATATTTATAAGAAATCTCTTGATGTTCAAACCACAGTCCTTCCTGGAAAGGTGTATATAACCACTAACATAAACTTATAACTAAATAAGCCATCAAGCAGCTTTGGTGTGCTATATCCTATTACGAAGGCAACAGCATATTATACTGTATACCAGAGTAAAAGCAGTATATAGCTTTTAGATAATTATCTATTAAAATGGTTAGAAATCTCTTGCAAATTTTCCTGCTTAAAGGAATATATTTTAGTCCTCTGGACTATGCTTTTAAGTATGAATAGCTGATTCCCTGATATTGCTGGAAATGCAGCATTTCTCTATTTCTTTTTACCTTTTTTTTTTTTTTTTTTTGGCCTGTCTCACCAACTGACAAAAATTAAGATGCTAGGCTAATCTTTGGAAGATTGCAACTCCATTTGTAACCAGCTATTACAACATTTAAAGTTCATTCTATAAAGAGGTTATGGGTTATTGTTGGGTAAGTTACATTTGCAATAAAGTAAACATCTTATGAATTAAACTGGTTATGTAAAAACAGCATGACTTAGATCTGAAAATAAATATTAGGGAAGTTGGGTTTTATTGAGAACATTGGATTAACAGTCCAGAGAAGGAGCTCTAGCCCAGCCAAGCACTCATTCTACAAATTTGCGTGTGCCTTTCAAACTGTTGGAACTACAGTTTCTTCATCTAAGAAGTAAAAGAAAACTCCATACACACAGAGCTACACATACTGTTATATTAACTCATCATTCTTACCATCAGTTTCTTCTTCTGGAAAAATGGGGATGTTAGTAACATCTGCCAAACAGAATATTACAGGAAGTAAATGACTCAACAGCCATTAGCTTTTAGGAATAACATGTTCATTTTTGTAGAGATTTGGTCTTTTTCTCCTGAAACACATTTTTACTTCCGTAGGCATTATAATTTACAGAGATGTATTTCTGGTTGATACTATGTAAAGCTGCTTCTGCTCTTCCCAAACATCCTTTCCTCCAACTACTACAGTCATGTTAAAAAAAGAAAAAGAAAAAGAAAAAGAAGATGCTCTGTATACATAATTTCTTTGTAGTCTCCTAAGAAAATAAACCCATGAGGTAGGTACTGTTACTATGCCCATTTTACAGATGAGAAAACTGAAGCTTAGATATGCCCTGACTTGTCTGAGGTCACAGGGCTGGGAAGAGAGGGCTGGAGTTCCATCTAGAAAATTGTAGGAGGCCAGGCTGACCAGAGCTGGGAAGGGCTGCAGCAGAAAATGAGGTTGTCTCGGGGCACAGACCTGGTCTGGAGGATGTGGAAAGCTGAGCAGAGCATTTATATGTGATGTGGCAAAAAGAGAAGCATTAGAAGTTTTTGAGCAGGGGAGAAACTGGGACAGAATTGATATTTTTAAATAATCAACCTTAAAACTGTGTATCTATGTTCTACGCAAATAATAGCAACTAATTTTTATTGAACCCTTAGTAAAGCTCTGCTCTAGACCTCTGCAAATATTTGCTCATTTAATCCTTATAACAACTCTTTAACAGGTAGACACTGTCATTTGCTCAATTTTAAGATGAGAAGACTGAAGCTCAGGAAGATGCCAACACTGAACACTGGCAGTGATGGAGCTAGGCTCCACACGCAAGCAGTCTGCCCCAGAGTGCACAGTGTTAACCTCTTGACACAGTGCTTTTGTCAATAGGCTGACCCCGCAGGCTGTACATATAAGCCTGCCATAGGCTGCTGCAGTAGCCAGACTGAGGATTTGGATTTCAGGGGAAGCAACAAGAATGGAGAAAGGGGGAGATTTCGAAAGAAAAGTTCATGGACTTTCTGGACTAACTAAATAGTTGGCAGGATTAAAAAGAGGGGTAAGCTGAAAATGAAACCAAAGTTTTCATTCCCTGGGAGAATCACGGAGCCTCTGAGGAATACAAGGAGCGGCAGAGGAGCTGGTCTGGAGGAAACTACCACTGAAGTGGAGGGAGTGTTGAATTCAGGGTAGTGCCAGAAATGCTAGGCAGACGGCTGCAGCTGGCAACAATGCTCAGAGAGCAGATGGAGCTCCAGAAAGAGATGTCAGGGCCTTCAGGTAAGAGAAACTTTATTTAAAGGAAAACAGGTAAACTCTCCATGAAAGAGAGAGTAAAGAAAGTGAAAGAATATGGCTCTAAGTCTATGTAACTACTACATAAGGAGGTAAGAGGAAAAAGCAAGACAGACAGGCTAATGCACACCAGTGGCTGTGATGCACCAGTGCCGTGCAGTGTGCCACATAACTTAGGAGAGCAACCTGTGAGGTAGCTGTATTGCTCCTAGAGTTGGAGAAATTGGGAGTCAAGACATTTAGGGGTCTTAACTACAATCACCTAGCAAGAGTGATGTAACTAGCATCTGAACCTAGTCCATGCAACCTCAAAGTCCTTCCCTTTCCATAAGAAAAAATGTATGGAAAGGTGAACCTGCCCGGCATAGGTGAGGGCTAGGGGCTGGAGTCTGGGAGAGGAGCACAGTACATGAAGCCCAAGAGGTAAACCAGAATAGGAAGGTTTTGTTTTGTTTTGTTTTATTTAAATATTTTACTTATTTATTCATGAGACACAGAGAAAGAGAGGCAGAGACATAGGCAGAGGGAGAAGCAGGCTCCCTACAGGGAGCCCGATGTGCGACTCGATCCCAGGACCCTGGGATCACACCCTGAGCCAAAGGCAGATGCTCAACCACTGAGCCGCCCAGGTGTCCCCAAAATAGGAGTTTTAAAGGCTATGTCATGTCTAGGAATTAAAGGGCCAGTGAAAGCTTTTCAGCAGGAAAGTAATATAAGGATCATTTTTAAGACAGAAATATAAACAAGTAAGCATCTGCCTTCAGCTCAGGTCATGATCTTGGGGTCCTGGGATACAGCTTTGCATCAGAGCAGGGAGCCTGCTTCTCCCTCTCCCACTGCCCCTCCTACCACTAGGGCTCACGTGTGTGCATACACACTTTCTCTCTCAAATAAATAAAATCTTAAAAAAAAAAAAAAAGCCATGGGCTGGCCTTGTTCTGTTTTCAACTCCTAGATGGACCTCAGAGGGTTTAATGGGAAGGTCTGTGTATGTAACTAGCACAGTACCTAACACTTAGCTAGTGGGCCACATTGTTATTTTTAGTCTATCAGTTTAGTATATCTGCCACACTGACGGAGAGAAATAAGCATCCTACAATTTCTTAAACATTTTCTGATTCAATCTTTTGAAGCATATTATGGTTCTAAGATTCTTAGTCCTAAGTATTACAAAATAGAAGCTTTAGTCTTATGCACAGTTAGGATTGACATAGTGGAATATTAATTATCAAACTAAGAAATAGGTACTCTTTAAAATGAGGAAAACCAGAATGAAAGAAAATACCCTTATTGTTTTGTTTTTGTTGTTGTTGTTGTTTTTACTTAAGTTGTGGGATTGTCTTCAACTTCAGTTATTAGTGCTTATAATGTAACAGACACCAGGAATGGTCTTTAAAGAATTTTAGATAATGGTTGAGAAGGTCAACTTTTGTCCTTTCTCAGATTCTGCTCATCTTGTTAGCATCTTCTGGTCTTGTTGGGGGAGCTAATACATTTTGGAATCCGTAACTTCACATAAAGAGTTTTTGCCAAACTGGCATTTTTATTTTTTACCTAGGGTGACCGTACTTGTTTACAAACATCTGGGGGAAAGGATGGATTAATTGTGTTTAATCATTAGGGAAGATGTGTAACAAGATGCTGTAAGCAAAGCTTTTAAGCTTCAAAATATGACTACAGGGATCCCTGGGTGGCGCAGCGGTTTGGCGCCTGCCTTTGGCCCGGGGCGCGATCCTGGAGACCCGGGATCGAGTCCCACGTCGGGCTCCCGGTGCATGGAGCCTGCTTCTCCCTCTGCCTATGTCTCTGCCTCTCTCTCTCTCTCTCTGTGTGACTATCATAAATAAATTAAAAAAAAATATGACTACAATTTAGTTTATGTTCAATTATTTTCATAAGTCATTCATTAAAAACTAGTAGCCTTTTTTTTAAAGCTTGAATTCATTACTCATTTCCCTTTCTGGATTCTCCCCAAACTACTTACTGGATTTTGAGCATTTAAAATATCTGTAGAGCAAATTAAGGATAAATCTACTTGTCACAGCTTTCATTACAATTGCTTTAACAACCTTAGTTTATTTTCTGTTTACCTGAAATTCTGATTTTGCTTTTAGTTTTAGAGGGTATCAAAATGTCTCTATTAATTTAACAAAGGCACAGACAAATATGAAATATTTTCATTTCTCATAAAAATTAGACCTCTTGTGGAAGGATACATAGAATATATTTTGGGACTGCCCAATTAAGCAAATAAAAACAAAACTTTTCTGTTACTTGGGAATATATTATGCATAAGTTAAAAGACCACTGGAAACTAAAAACACAGATATAACTGAATTTTTTCAAGACTGGCCTGATTATTTCTCAAAATAGAACAGGCTCCAATTTAAAAAAATGCAATCAAGATAGAATATAGGACAATGTCATTGCCTTCTTCTTTCTGCTCTGAAAATGGTTTATGTGTCCAAGTAAAACTTAATCATTTTATCAAGAGGAAACTTGAGGGCAGCCCGGGTGGCTCAGTGATTTAGCACCTGCCTTCAGCCCAGGACATGACCCTGGAGACCTGGGATCAAGTCCCACGTCAGGTTCCCTGCATGGAGCCTGCTTCTCCCTCTGCCTGTGTCTCTTGTCTCTGTCTCTCTCTCTCTGTGTCTCTCATGAATAAATAAACAAATAAAATCTTTAAAAAAAAAAAGAGGAAACTTGAATTAAGTGGTCTGTGGACCTTTATGAAACTGTCCCTTTTGAAACTCAGAGATTGACAAATTACTTGACAAAATTACTGAGATCAGAAATTTTGTTGCTGCTTAATATTTTTTCAACAAAGAAACTGAGAATTAAAATACAGAAGAGCATATATAACAGTATTATGAAGATGGACAGAATGTGATTTCTCCTATGTACAATTATTTCTAATAAACTAGCTCCCTTTTATTTTTTTAAAGATTGTATTTATTTATTCATGAGACACAGAGAGAGAGAGAGAGAGAGAGAGAGGCAGAGACACAGGCAGAGGGAGAAGCAGGCTCCATGCAGGGAGCCCAACATGGGACTCAATCCCAGGTCTTCAGGATCAGGCCCTGGGCTGAAGGCGGTGTTAAACTGCTGAGCCACCCCGGCTGTCCGTTCTCTTTTATTATGTTCTGTTTAAAATTGACTGTCATTCTATAACTGTTAAACTAGTATCAGATAAACCTGTAAGGTCATTAGTCTGAAGTCATAATCAGGAACATTCCTTTTTTTTTCTTTTTTTTTTTTTTTAATTCATGAGAAACACAGAGAGAGAGGCAGAAACACTGGCAGAGGGAAAAGCTGGCTCCCTATGGGGAGTCCAATGCAGGACCTGATCCCAGGACCCTCAGATCATGACCTGAGCCGAAGACAAATGCTCAACCACTGAGCTACTCAGGCGTCCCTTAAATAAGGAACATTCTAATTTCAAATTGTTCTATAAAGCAATACCAAGAAATAACAGAAACCAAAACATTTGTATTATGAAAAGATCTAAAATTCCTTTAAAATAGAAATGGGCAGAAGACATGAATACACATTTGTCCAAAGAAGACAAATGGCCAACAAACATATGAAAAAATGCTCAACATCACTTGGCATTAGGGAAATACAAGTCAAAATCACAATGAGATACCACCTCACACCAGTCAGAATGGCTAAAATTAACAACTCCGGAAACAACAGATGTTGGCTAAGATGTGGAGAAAGGGGAACCCTTCTACACTGCTGGTGGGAATGCAAACTGCTGCAGCCACTCTGGAAAACAGTATGAAGGTTCCTCACAAAGTTAAAAATAGAGCTACTCTATGATCTAACAACTGCACTACTGGGTATTTATCCAAAGGATACAAACATAGTGATTCTAAGGAGCACATGCACTCCAATGTTTATAGCAGCAATGTCCACAATAGCCCTAATATGAAAGAGCCCATATGTCCATTGACAAATTAATGGATAAAGAAGATGTGGTATATACATACAATTGAATATTACTCAGCCATCAAAAAAATGAAATCTTGCCATTTGCAACAATGTAAATGGAACAGAGGGGATTATGCTAAGCGAAATAAGTCAGAAAGACAAATATCATATGATCTCATTTATATATGGAATTTAAGAAACAAAACAGATGAACATAGGGGAAAGGAAGGAAAAATAAAATAGGACAAAATCAGAGAGGGGGACAAACCATAAGAGACTTAAGGTTAATTCTTATGATTAGGACTTAACTATAGGGAAAAAACTGAGGATTGCTGGAGGGGAGATGGGTGGGCACACTAGATGTAATGAGCACTGGGTGTTTTATACAACTGATAAATCACTAAATTCTACCTCTAATAGTACACTGTATATTAATTAATTAATGTTAAATAAATAACAAAGGAGGAAAATAAATTAACATAGGTTTCATCATTATTCCTGGGTATAATTATAACCACAGGGTTATAATTAAACATTCTTGTAAACAAATCTTTTAAAATTACTTTTAAAGTAATTAATTAAAATAAAATAGGATCAAGAATCTTACATTTAGGGATCCCTGGGTGGCGCAGCGGTTTGGCGCCTGCCTTTGGCCCAGGGCGCGATCCTGGAGACCCGGGATCGAATCCCACGTCGGGCTCCCGGTGCATGGAGCCTGCTTCTCCCTCTGCCTGTGTCTCTGCCTCTCTCTCTCTCTCTGTGACTATCATAAATAAATGTAAAAATAAATAAAAAAAAAAAAAAAAAAAGAATCTTACATTTATAATTTGGGTTAAAGACTACTAGGAAACTTACTGTACAGGTTTTCTTTTGCTCTTATTTCTCATTAGTGTCAATATTTGGGGAAGAAGGGTGAAAATGAATGTACACTTAGTTACATGATGTCTATTATTGATAAATTAATAACTGCATCAACATAATTATCCCTTTATGGCTACTGAAAAAGCTTGGTAATAAAATTTGTTAATTAATTGGTTTTATTTAACTAATTAATTTGAGAGAGAGTGAGAGACCAAGCACAAACAGGGGGAGGGGCAAAAGGAGAAGGGGAGCCAGATTCCCCATTGAGCAGGGAGCCCGATGTGGGGCTCCATCCAGGACCCCAGATCATGACCTGGGCCGAAGGCATACACTTTACTGATTGAGCCACCCAGGCACCCCTTATTAATTTTGAATTTTTTTTTAATATTTTATTTATTTATTCATAGAGACAGAGAGAGAGGCAGAGACACAGGCAGAGGGAGAAGCAGGCATCATACAGAGAGCCTGACGTGGGACTCGATCCAGGGTCTCCAGGATCACACCCTGGGCTGCAGGCGGTGCTAAACCGCTGTGCCACCGGGGCTGCCCTAATTTTGAATTTTTAAATGTATTTAGATCTAGACCTATGATTTTAAGCATAATTTTATGAAGTATAAGGTAATAAAGCTTTAAATGATAATTAAAACTATAGTTCAGGAAATTTTTGCCTATGGAAAGGGTATGCATAGTTTTTTTGTTTTTTTTTTTTTTACTCTAGGCTCAGAGTTTGTTGCAGATACACAGTGTTACTGATCTTCACAATTTATCTATGATATAGGGAGATGGGTACCTCTATTCTTATCAGTAGAAGAGATCCAGAATATAAGACTTTAAACATTTTTAAAAACAAACTTAAATTTTAGAACAATTTTAGATTTACAGAAAACGAGGACAGAGTTCTTGAATACTCCACCCTTTGTAAACTCTACAGTTAATATCTTACATTACTATGGACAGCTGTCACAACAAGAAAGTGTGATTGGTGTATCACTACTAAATAAATTCCATATTCAAATTTCATTAGTTTTCCCTAATGTCCTTTTTCTGTCCCGGAACCCCATCCAGATGTGTCATTACTGTAAAAAACACCATTCACTCTGTGCTGTGAAGTTTAAAGGGCTTTGACAAATGCAGGGTGTCACGTATCCACCACGACAGTACTGTACAGTGAGTTCCACCACCTTTAAGATCTCTGTTCCCAATCTTTGGAGAGTTCCAAGCGGATCAGTTTTCAAACTGATATTTCAGCTTGATCTTTGGTTTTTGGAAAAACCTAGGTTGTGAGTGTTTTCAGGCAGTGGTTCTCAATCCTGCAAACAGGAATTAACCCGGCAACATTTACAAAATACTAATGACTGATCCTAACTTCAGACCCTGGTTTCACTGGCCTGACATGTGGGCATTGGGATTTTGAAAAGCTCCCTAGCTGCTCACAATGTGCAGGTAAGATTCAGAACCACTGATCTTGCACTCACCTATGTTATGACTGGATTCAGCTGCCTTTTAACAATAACACAAATGATTAATTCATGCATTCTACATCACCTTGGACAGATACTATGAACTATCATGTAAGTTTTTAAAATAAGTAATATAGCAAGGATAAATTTCACATGTTAAGTAACCATGTATGCAAAAATATTACTCTCTGAGCCCAAAATGAACTTCAATTTCTATTACTGAGGGCAAATTTAATTTTGACAAGTCAAAGTGACTCAATTACTTCTATCTTAAAACTAATTTCTTTGGAATTCAGCTTGGCTCCCTCCCCTTGTCTGTCCATTTTCCCCCTGCACCAATTGTAGTTTGAGTTCAAGTGACCTGGGGTGGTGTGGTCACTGGGAAGGCACATCTGGTTGGAGGAGGCTTCTGTACTGTTATTGTCTTTTGGAAACCTGGCAGTGCTGGGTGATTTGTTCTGGGTGTTCCACCTGTTTCAGGCAGGTTTGTCCATCATGTCTGCACTCCAGGGTGCTGCTAATCCTCTAATATCCAGCCACTTTCCCTGCCCAGCCCTTGGTTTATGGCCTCTACCTCAGGGTCTGTTACTGGTTCTCTGGGCTCTAGGTTTTGGTGACCACCTGGTAAGCCACCTGCTTTCAATTCTCAGCTGCCTTCTGTGCCCCTCTTCAGGTTGACATGGGAACCCTGCAGATTTCTCCACTCTCCTTGGCAGTTGAGGAAGATAGGGTGGCTACTCTCAGGTCTGCCCTAAGCTTAGATCTGCCTTGCAACCCCTTCTGCTCTACTTTAGTTGCCCCTTCCCAGAATTCTTGACAGAAGATAGGTCCATAAATGCTCTCCCATCCAGGGACCCCCAAATCCATTACAATCCTCCAGAGTTTCAACCCCTAAGAGAGGCCAAGGAGCCAAGTCCCATCTTTATATCTATCTCCTTTTCCTCTTCCAGTGTCTTCTCACAGTAGCAAGAAAGCAAGAAGAGAAAATTCTGTCACATTATTACTCATTCCTCCCCAAGCTATGATTCATATTACAAATTCTGTGCTTGCTCTCCACTATGCTCTCTAATGATATATAGTGCCAAGATTTTAGAATATAAAAAATGACTTTTCTCTCTCAAGAATCTGACTTTCTCAAAATAATGGGCATTTAGACTGTTGCTTCTCTTGCGTGTTTTCTAAAAATCTATCCACAAATCCAGTCTCCTTTTGTATTCTGGGCTGTACCTGCTTTCTACTCCAATGCAGTGAAAGACACTGACTAAAGTGACAAAGGGCCTGAGACATCAAGAAAATAGTTGCAAAGAAAAATCTCCATGGATCTCTCAGAATAATACCCTCTGCCATCATATCATAAAATTATATGGACCTGCTACTCCAAATGAATGTCAATTTGCAGCTGGATAAATTTGGAACGCAAAATTATTTCAGCCCAAGTTGTAATAAAGACCAATAATATGTACCTGCATTTAAAGGCACATAGATCTTTCCTTGCATGGGACCAAAGAGGCTGAACATATATTTTAGGGTTGAATAAAAGCTCCAGACTACATGCATTCAAGACCTTAGGACACAGAAGAAGAATATCATGTCCATTCTGTATATATTCCAGGGAGATTTCACTGCCAAAGTGACAGCCGGGCATAGCTGCCAAGAAGAACTTTAGTCAAAGCCTACTGGGGCTTTTTTTTTTTTTTTACAAAAAGACAAATCAAAGCAAATAAAGAAAATCCCCTGGAAAAGCAGATTATTAACTCTGTGCTCAGAATCAAAAGATAAGTAACCAGACTTTGTCATTTATTTCATCCTCAGATGGAAAGGCAACTAATGATGCAGAACGAAATGAGAGAAAGACAAATGGCCATGCAGATTGCTTGGTCTCGGGAATTCCTCAAATATTTTGGAACTTTTTTTGGCATTGCAGCCATCTCTTTAACAGCTGGGTATGTTTGCTATTTATAAGTTTCTTAAATAATTTGTTTCTTTTTTTGATATTATCATATTACTATCAAGTTGGCCAAGATAGGATTTTGGTCCAAATAGTATCTATGTAAACACAATAACCCCTTATAGCGTGGTAGGTGTACCTGGAGGTAACTATAGAACCAGTGTAGTAATAGCTCATTCTACCTCTAGTTTCTCAGATTTCTTCCATCCTTGTCTCCATTTTATAAGTTAGAGAACTGATTAGATACTAAGATGGAAGGTGCAGAATCTGGTGAGAGGTTAGAAAATCCTAATCCCACAGAAGATTCAAATGAACTAGGTAGTTTCTAAAATGGAGGACATTCTTCCAAAAAGCAGTCATTTTTTTTTTCATTGAGTGTAGAGATATGTATTTACAGGTCATTCTTGAGATTTATTTATTTTTTGTTCTTGAACCAGGGCAATAAGAAAGAAGAAGCCAGCCTTCCTCTTCCCTATTATTCCATTAAGCTTTATCTTCACCTACCAGTATGACTTAGGATATGGAACCCTTCTACAAAGAATGAAAGGTCAGTCTGATAAACTCGTGTATATTCTGGATTCATTTTCTGGTTCAAGGATCCTCTTCTCATGACCCCTTGATTTATGAACATTCTGACAAGACTCCTTTCCCTGAACTTCCAGTGACCAACATTTCTGCTCCCTCTCACAGTCTGCTCTACCACCCCACAATAACTAACTACCAAATTTTCAGGAATGTGTAAGCTGGTTGTTTAATATAGATTATTAGACACTAAATTAGATAACCTTATAATTACATAAATCATAAAACATAATATTAAATTATATTAAAAACAATGGTAATAAATACTCAGAACACCAGTTTTTCATTATTTTACTATTATCTGTACTCTGAAGTTATGTGTATCTATTGCATCTGTATGGTAGAAATGCAGATACAATATACACACACAATAAGATAACAGATACAACTCCAACTTCAGTGGCATCCCATTGGTAGCCTGAAGTTGGTCATGGTGTGGGAATATATACACCATGGAAATCTGAAAAAAACAAATCAAGGCTTGACTTATTATTTTCAGCAAACTATGGCCTGCAGAGTGGCCACCTGTTTTTGAAAATAAAGTTTTATTAAAACACAGACATGCCCATTCATTTCTGAATTGTCTGTGTTCCCATTGTGTTCCCATTGCCATGACAGAGCTGAGTGATTGCAACAAGAGATATAAGGCCCCACAAACCTAAAATATTTACTGTTTGGCCCTTTTAAGAAAGCTTGCTAACCCATGGTCCAGATTTAAGGAAGTGATGAAGAAAATGTTAACTGCAGATTATACTTAATTATTTGTTGTGTCAGTAGCCATTATGTTGTAAATAGCACAAACAATTGAGGAAACATTCTCCTAACATTTAAAAAATGTTATCTGATTCAACCAAGTTGGTTTACATCATTTCCAAACAAAAATAATTCCAACATATGTCATTGTTTCCACTTTTGTCTTGTTAGTGTAAATGAAAATACCATCATTCATGTTGGAATTATACTTTCTCATTAATTTGCTATGTGACATTTATAATAAAGTACACTGAACATTTTATTATTTTTTATAAAATTGTGTGCTATATGTAAGTAAAATTTATAAGAAACTTATATTCATAATAAACTTACATACATTTTTTTTTTTTTTCTGGAGAGCTGGTTGTTAAATAATCACCACACCATGCTGTTCCCATAGAACCCTGGCTTTTATTGCCCTAGAAAGTAGCCCTGCTGCCACAGAAGCCATTTCTAATCCAGGAAGACTCTCTCATGAGAGCCCCTGTGTCCCTTCTTGAGCCTTCAACCAAAAGCACATTGGAACTATGCCTTTCCCAAGCCTTCATTTTTCCCATCCTTTCCTCTCCTGGGCTATATTTTTGGGCACATCACTATCGCTAAAGCTCTGTGGGGACTGATTTGGTACAGGAAAGGAGGAAGTATAGACTCCTCTGCAGGTACTGGGAGTAGAGAGTAGAACATCTCTTTTCCAGGCTTAGGGAGATACAAGGATTATATGTTCCTTAAAAATTTCCATTGGAAGATGGAAATACATTTTCCACATAGAAACTCTGCTAAAATGTCCCTTGGGGTCAAGCACTATGGTGTCATATTTTAGCTACATTGTGACCTAAAGAGTTTTCTGTTGATGGCCTAGAAATTGATTTACTACATTATCACTATGGGAAAATGTATTCTGAGCTCTAAAAAACTGATGTACATATTAAATTTTGGAGTACAATCTCATTTTCAGTTGAAAACTAACTACACAACTAATTTACCAATGTTAAAGCTCAGTTTCATGTTACTCATCTGCTTAAGAACTTATTAGTCTGAGTTCAACTATGTTTCATTGTTTTTATGGACATTAGAATTCTCAGTGCTTCGTTAAAATACATAGTATTAAATGGCAAGTCTATTACACAACATTCACTTGAACATATTACTAATAGAGAACAAGGTTATTTTCTAGGAACATCATGATTGTATATTTGGGAAGTAATTTTATTATAAGTCCATCAGAATCCACAGAACATACAATTTTAAACTTTTAAGACATGTTATGGGAATTTACTGTTTTAAAAAATACAACTTTATAATCTACCAGGAAACTTGCTGTACTTGAAAGTTTAGGTTATAACACTTAGCCTTGTTAACTAGTGATGAACCCAAGGTATACAATCAATCCTTGACTTTCATCAGCCTTTCTGCATACACATGAGAATGTACCCCATGTGAGGCACTATCACATAGACACATTTAGTGTGTCATTCAAGGCCTGTCTGATTACATATAATTTATAATGACTTTTACTTACTATGTAAGACTGAGGCAGGTGGTTAGGGTGTTATAATTTGAAAATTGTAGCCTGCCCTATTGGGTCTGGAGTATAAATTCATTGTGTGCTAAAAAAGAAGTACTTAAAAAGAACCAGTTGCTTTCATTCCCAAGGAAAATTATAGAATGTCAACAATGTACACTATAATTTTTTTAAATTTTGCTAATTAGTCTTCAACGGGGCCTAAGAAATTACTACCTGTTACATGAAAGAGGAATTACTTATAAAACTGCGTATACTTGTGTGTATGTATGTATGTATACAGACTAAAGAACATTTAATATTATTTTGGGTACTTACAAGTGGTTTCAGGTAAAAGATTAGCTTTCTTGAAAAAGAAAAAAATTAATAAGCTTTATTTTCTCTTATGTCACCTACATATTTAGGGGCAATATAACAGAGACTATGTTTGGTTTCTCCATGCTAAACCCTTCCAAACACAACTAATGCTTACCGTCCTGAGTTTCCTTCAAAGAAAAAAATATTATTTGGTATTCTTTCTCTTCTATATTTTAAAATGCTGTCTTCTGTCAAGTAAAATTTATGGCATCCGATTGATTTCTCTCTCTGTCTTCAGAATTCCTTTTTCTTCCCAAAGGAAAGAATGACCTTCCTTTGGGAGGTGGCTTCTCCTGAAGACAATAGGGGCATGCCTCCACACAGTGTTACAGCTTGTCACTGACATATAGCAATTTGGCTTTTTCACAAAACACTAATGATCCTTTTGTCACCTTGCATATTTCTGTACTCTGTTTAAGGTGAAGCTGAGAACATACTGGAAACAGAAAAGAGTAAGTTGCAGCTGCCAAGAGGCATGATCACTTTTGAAAGCCTTGAAAAAGCCAGAAGGGAACAGAGTAAATTCTTCATAGACAAATGAAATCATGTTTACCCACCAAATCTCAAAACACATAATTGTTGACTTGAATCATGGTTTTTACAATTTTTTAGATGCTTGACATTTTGACATAATGGATTTTATTTTAAAATATTAAAATGCAAGAGGAGTTTTGTTAAACTATTTTAAAATAAATTTTTTAACATTCAATACAAAATCATGGAGGTACTCTAAGCAACTTTCATATTTCCTATATATGGTGTATATTACAAATATCTAAATGTATAATTAATAAATTATATTGTTTTGATTCCTGGAAGCAAATGTCCTGCTGTTCTCATTTCTCTGTCACACAAACTTTTCCCATCACATTTATCTCCCACAGATACTTCATTTGGATTTGTCAATTGTGTCCTCTCTCTACCTGATAGAAAATGACTAATATTAATGACTAACATGTATGTTGTGCTTATTATGGCCACTCTTCTGAGTGTTTTACATATATTTTTATAATCATCCAAACAATCCCATGAGGAGGCATCATTTTATGGATGTGGAAACTAAAGCACAGAGGGCTTAAATTACCTGCCCAAGGTCATAACTGGACAGAACTGGGGCAAGAACCTAGATGGTTTGGCTCCAGTGAATATGCTCTAAGAGGCTTTGAAAAGGTTAGGCCTTGAACACATTTTCAACATGCAAAGACAGCTGTGAGAGACAAAAGGTAAAAATATTCAAATGATGATTCAAGACAGAGTTGCTGAAGAGGTGGGAATGAGGAGGTTCATTAGGATGCCTAGCTTTTTATTTCTACTCACCAGGAAACCTATACTCATAACCGTATTTATACCTCTTCCTACAGTTGCAAATCCTGCATACAATACAATAATTCCAAAGATATTTCCTGGTATCTACCCTGTATCGAGCACTGTCGAAGACACTAGGGCTACATGAGTGAATGAGAAGACAAGGTTACTGCATCCTAGGCAGAGGAATATGTTCTAGTGGAAAGACGCTAAGACTTAGCTTGGTGAAAGAACAGAAAGGCCAAGCGGAATAATAGGTGATGAAACCAAGGGAGAAAACAAGCATGAATACAACAGCCGTTATCCTCAAGCAGCTGACCACATATCAACAAATGGTTTTGATACAATCATAGTTGTAGGGAACCTTGAGTAATGTCTTGAGGATGCATGGAAGTACTCCATGAAGATAAGGATGCAGGCTGGACAGAAGAAGCTTGATTTAAGGCAAGACAGGCTGTCAGGTCCAGGGATTTGCTGCTGGTTCTATTTGCCTGGGGCAAAGGGTTCCTCCTCCTGTAAGGCAGTTAAGAAATGAGCCTGGAGGCACAGCTTATCTCCTGACCAGCTGTGGGCCTAAAGAATTTGAACTCTATCCTGAGGGTAATGGGGTGGGGAGTGGGGGTGGCATGAAAGAATCTGCTTTGGGGTTTTAGTGGAATTAGTCTATTACAAGAGGAAGATCCCAGAGCCCATGCAATGAAGAACCATAATAATCCACATCTGAGTACTGAGCAGGGCCTGAACCAAGACTATGGCTTTGAGGATAGGTTCAGAAAGATGACAAGAAAGAATAGCAAAACTGGGAAAGTAGTTTGAAGTTGTGGAGGGAGAAGAAAGTGATTTACCTTCATTGAGTCATTAGCTTGGATTTTCTGGAAGACAGGGGAAAGAAGTAATTAGGAGGCATACTAGTGGTCTAAGGGATGCTTAAGACCCAGCAGTGGTTTGTAGACCATGCCAGAATCTGGAATTGTATTTCTTTCCCCATTAATTCAATCATGTTGTCCAAACATTCATGACTTAGTCTAGCCAGGGCTCACCAAGAATGAGTTTGAGTGCCCTGCAAGAGTTGACTGGTTAAAGAACTTGCATGGGATTTGTGTTACTATTTTGCTGTGTAATACAGTAGGCTCTGAGCTCTCTCTGGACCACCAGGCCACTCATTTGCATTAGCTTCTCACTTTGGCATTGACTCTAAGCCCATTAATAATTGTTACTTAACAGAGCCTCTGCTAAACACATATACTCACATTTTTGTTTACTCCAAATTGTGAGGCAAAAATCAAAGCAGAGCTAGTAAATAATGGCTTTGCAATTCAACTATATTAAAATATATCCCAACTGCCTTTGGTATTACTGATTATCCAAAGCTTTTCCCCTTACTTATTATTAAATATAATAATATTTATAATTGAAAGGACAAACATTTTTGCTCTGACACTGTTGAGAGAGAGAGAGAGAGCGAGCAAACACAAGCAGGGGCAGCCACAGAGGGAGAGGGAGTCTGACATGGGGATCATGACCTGAGCTATTTTTTTTTTTTTAGGATTATTTATTCGAGAGAGAGTGTGAGAGACAGCACAAGCAGGCCGGGGGGGCCAGAGGGAAAAGCAGACTCCCCACTGAGCGGGGAGCCTGATGTGCAACTCGATCTCTGGACCCTGGGATTATGACACCAGCCAAAGAGAGACACTTAAACAACTGAGCCACCCTGGTGCCCCTAGGTTGGTGTTTTCACCAGAGATAAGTTAATACCTGCCTTTCATAGAGCCCCAGGGGTACACAGGGCATCCATGGAAACAAAGCATTTACAACTGTTAGGGCTCCCAAGCGGAATAATACATCAGTTAGGCAGCATAAATGCACAAGATCCCTAAGGAGGCCTTCCACCAGTTGCTAACAAAAGGGAGAAGATGCCTTCCATGGGGCTCTGAAGAGAGGATGCTGCTCTCCAGCAAAGTCAGCCATTGTGGGTACCGGGAGGACGAGGGCCTGTTTCCTAGGCTTGTTCAGGCCTGTGTCAGGCCCAGCAGGGTTTGGGGAACAAGGAGAGAACAGATACCTTTGGGGAAATTGCCAGTAAATACTGCATTCCCTCCTGTTCTTCTTTGATTCCTCCTACCTCCTGGCCTCACTTCCTCCCCTTTCCTTCTCTTCTGTCCTCTGTTCTCTTGTTTTGTGCCTTCGGGTTCTGAAACCTTTCTCCCAGGCACCCCAGTGATTAAGTGGACACCAAGGGGCCTATTGGCATTGCCAACTATGGAAGTGAAATTGTTTCATTTTATCTTTTAAAAATACTGTGGATTTTCTTCTCTACTACACATGTATTGTAACAGTCTTTTAAAAAAAGTGATTTAATCACTTGCCTGAATCTAAATCTAAAAAAAAAAAGCCATTTATGTTAATACTTGTATTACTTACTATTATTACTGATTATCGACTAGGCATCATGATATTTCTAAATACTGAGCACGATGTGGTCTTTGTTCAGCTAGCTTACAATCACAGATATTTGTGCTATTACAAGAAGAATGAGGAAATTATTAAAAGAAAATAAATTAGGAGAAAAATAAACTAAGGTATGATTATAAGCAAAGATTTAGAGATTAGAATTTGGTAGCCTCACCCAACATCTTTTCAGTGACTAGGAACAAAGTTGAGGTGGGGGGAATCTCATCCCTATGCCATGTGACTGTCCATCTTCCCCAACACACTGCTGACCCAACCAAAGCAATGCAGAGACTCCCTCAGTTTCACATGGAGATTAAGTAGTGGTGTAAAGGAAATAAATATGTGCCCTGAAGTTCTCTGCAGCATAATGACCCTTCTTGGAAATTACTTTATAGTAATAACATAATAATAAAAACATAGTTTATAAGATTGTAATACTTAACCATTTTGAATGTTTTAAATTCATATTTAAATGACAGAATTGGTGGTCGGTGTGTGCCTGGGTGACTCAGCATGTTAAGATCTGCCTTTGGCTCAGGTCATGATCCCTGGATCCTGGGATGGAGCCCTGCATTGGGCTCCCTGCTCAGCAGGAAGTCTGCTTCTCCCTCTGGTCCTTCCCCTACTCACGCATGCTCATGTGCTTTCTCTCTCTCAAAGAAATAAATAAAACCTTAAAAAAAAGAGAGACAGAACTGGGGACTAAAATTACAAATAAAGTTTATATGGTGTTCTACTCAACTCAGTTTGTGTTTCGGGGTAACACTGAAGGGGGTCCTTTATTGTCTAACTGCACTTTGTAAATATTCTAGAAGTTCCCCAAATCTACTCAAAAGAGTTTTAATGACAAACACTGGAATTATTGTCAAGATGTTAAAAAGAGAAGACCCTTAAAATGGTCTAGTATAAGCCTCCATTTTATATTTTCTCAAGAAAATGGAGGTCATAAGTGATTTACCTGAAATTCTACATATGGTAATGGTAGTTTGTACTAAAACATTGGTGTTTTGAGTCCCTTGCAGGATTCTTTCCAAGGCACAATGCTGCCTGGCTCTGAAAAGACAGTGACAATGAAAGTCAAAATCAAAAATCTATGTTTAAACTATCATATATACTCAGTCTTAGAGTCTTAGAAGAGGGGATTAGAAGGGCAGGGGTTAGAAGACAATGAGGAGGGAGCAGACTCAAATTGCAGGAAATAATCTACAACCAATGTAATTTAAATATGAGCAATCTGAAATTCATAATATATTTTATAGACTTCAACAATCTAATATATGCATGTGCAAATCTGATATTCTAGAGACACTAACCAGAACCTAGATTTTCTGTTCCACTATTCTGAGAAAGGAACAAACTCTTGCTAGGGAAATATTATTAAACAAAGTCCATTACTCAGGAGTCGTGCTATCTCTTGGCCTTAGAGTCTGTCTGTTCTGCGGGATAATTGGAAACACTCCTTAGGTCTGGCCTTGTGGATGCCTATAGGAGATTTCAAGAATACCCTGCATCCTACCAATGTTCAATTTGCAGAAAGTAGTTTCTAGTATTCAGGGATGACTACTTAGCAGCTCTGCTGGTTTTTCTACTGGTAACTTTGAGTACTTCATAAACTCTTGAAGTTTATGAAGAGTGGAGCAGTGCTTGGGCTGCAGGTGTACCAGAAAGCCCAGATTGGCAAGGGGCAGGGGAGGAGTGAGAGAGGCCTAGAAAATAAGAAGACAGCCAAAGAAGAGTAAGTCTTCATGAAAGGATGGAGCTGCCTCAAACAGCCCAAAAATGGCTGCCAGGTGAGCCATTGGTCAGGGGAACTGAGCGCCCAAGGGACCAAAGTCACCTGTGGGATTCTCTTGCAGGCCAGTTTATTTTGCTGTCCTATATTATTCTTCTAGCTACTTGGATGACAGTAAGAAGCGTGTCTGCGTAGAACACATTCATCATGACCACCAATAAAAGCAACTGGAAACCTATAATCCCACTGATAAAGACTCAATGGTATTGCTAAGTCTCAGGTTTAGATGACATTTCTGGCTCATAATTTCTCAGTCTATAAGTGTCACAGGGTTGAATGATGGATTGCTAACCTCAGTCTATTTATTTGTTCTTGGAGGACTTCATCTGTGGCCAGCAGCACTCTATGGATGGTTTCTGCTCTGCCTGGACAGGAGGGACAGGCAGACACTGACCCTGAGTTGGTTTGGCATTTCATTTGGTGTTAGAGGAACAGAGTTCAGGATGTGTCCACATGAAGTCATGTCTTAGGGAGGACTGACAATCCAGGATTCTGGCTTGGTGAAGGTTTCAAAAAACTATAAGGAAAACAGCTGTTGAATACATGTGAAAGTCAATGGATCAGAGATACTAGTAGACACTGAAATGTGACAAAGGAAGTCTGTGAAAAGCTGTCAGTATATCAGGACAAGATGATTGGACTTTGAGGAATACAGGTGACTGTTCTTCCTTCTCTTCCTACCATCCCCACACCATTAATTTACTGCTGATGAAGATCTGACTTGAGTAGACGGTAGTACCATTTCCTCCCACCAAGGTGATTTGAGAAAAAGACAGAAAGAGAGAGAACGCTAGGAACCCAATATGGATTGAAATACTCAACCATTTCACATCTTCTTAAATTGCTCCAGAGAAAAATTGGCCTGTAGAACACTTTCTTTTAATTTTCAAGGAATTAAACATCTTGAAAGGATTCCAACTAATGCTACCTCTTTAAACCAGAAACGATAAAAAGACACCTATGGTTTGAATATAATTTGTACTTATGGGTGGCTCCTTCTCTGAATTCAATAACCAAGGACTATGGACAGAGAACTGGACTGACCTTCCCGTCAGTTTCCTTGTCTGAACTGGAAGCTTAGGACAGCCTGCCATCTCTGAAATAGCCTGAAAGTCTACGTAGACAGGCAAAGAGAGTTCTGTGCAACTTTAATAAGTTATCTTCAATTCAAGCAAAGACATCAATTTCCTACTAGGAGTATTTTAGGAAAGGAAAAAGTTCTAATAGGTTTATGGGTCATGGCTAACAGTACATTCTCCATCTTCTTTCTTTTTCCTCAGAGATACTGATTTTTATCTTTTTTAGTTGTATCAGTATAGGATCTCCCTGAAGCAAATTTTGCAATAGTGACTTGAGCAAGTCATTTACGTGGCAGATAATCCCAGAAATGCTGATGGGGAATTGGTGAAGTAAGATAGGACAGAGAAGAAAGCTAGTAAATGAAATCTCACTCAGGAAGTTACCTCTGTGAACAACTTAATCCTGCTGGGGAACTCTGAGAAATGTTTTAGAATCCCCTCACCCCAGAGTTATCTGACCCAAGGAATGAAAGAGCGGAGGCATTTATAACCTACTTTTTAGTTCACTGGTGGAGGGCTGTTCCTAGACCATTATTTCTCCAACACTTAGGGTGTTTAGGCAAAGTGGGCTCTAGAGCCAGAGATAACCTGCAGGCAAGAGATGCAGGTGCTACAAGCTGGAAGTCAGATTGGCTCAAACTGAAATGGTGAGGGCCAAGGGGAAGTAGTTGAAAGAAACTCATATTTTAATACCAACAGTATTATTTGAACCATACATCTCTAAGTAACATTCCAGTGTAGACAATTCTTAATGTTTCCATTTTTAAAAAAATATTATCTCATGATGTAATACGCAAATCATGAGGAATTTGCTTTCAACTCTCCCACCCCACCATCTCCACCACAACTACACACACTTGCATCCTTCCCATTGCACCATCCTTCCAACATTGTTTTGTGATCATTTTGGTTAGATCAACATTTCAGTGTTTACCTTACAATGATGATGAACACTTTTCATAATTGTGTCATGTAGTAAAATATAATTACTTTCCCTTTCTTGCTCGGCTTCCTGCCTTTCTGGAATTAACAACTTTTGTTGTTTTATGTGCTTAATGTTCTATACGTTTACCACTTCTTGGACTATGAACTCTGTCTGTTTCTAAGTCTCCTCCCCACACATCCATTCACATCATAGTCTACCAGTATCTCCATTGTGAAGAAATTTAGAGACTTCTGACCTGCTCCCACCTGGACTGTTTTCCCTCTACATCTGGTACTCAGCTCTCATCCTGAGTTCTCCCTTCATGTATCCTGGGGGTTCCCTTCTCTCTAGTCCTGTGTTGGGTCTTTTGTCTACCAGACCCTATGTCGTGCTCCTTCATTTGCTGAAACTCATCATCCAACAGCTTTCTGAGAAAGAATAAATGGAGGAAACCTATTGAGATCTTATAGGAAATCTTATTGAGATCTTATATATCTAAAAATAATGTAATTCTCTTCTGATGTTTGGTTGGTTGATAGAGAGTGGTGGGGTACAGAATTCCTGGTTATTAATTTTTCATCAGAATTTCTAAGGCATTATCTCATTTTCTTTTTTCATTTCTCAGCCTATTTGAGTACCAATACACTGTGCTGGGAAGCCTTCCTACACAGATCCCTCTCCTTACCCTGCTTGAGCTCTAACTACACATGCTGGTCCACCCATCAATACAGAGACATGATCCTCATCCTGCTCATCCCACTACCCTGTCCCGCTGTGCAAAAGCCAACCTTACCTAGTTACTAGTTAGACCCACACATCTCTCCCTAGGCCTCTTTCCCTTCCTCGCCGTCCCCAGTGTGGATACCCTACTCACCTTTCCCAGATTCCAACACATCCCTCTGTGCCATCACTGGACATATCCTTTGCTCTGCCCTTCCTAACGGCTTTAGAATGATGGAATTATTCAGAAAGAGAAGGGAAGAAGAATGAAAGAAAGAACTGAATTTTAACATTTGTCATCTAATGTATATATTTAGAATTTTTTAGACAAAAATTACTTTTAGATTTTATGTTAATTGTGTTGATTTTATAGACCTTTTACTTAAAATTTGGATATAGATGTTTTCACTAAAGAATATTCATGTTGATTGGACAAAATTATCCCAGTGAGTTGTTCTGGCAATGCCAGTGAGCAGAGAGCAGAGTTTTAAGGCCAAAGCAACCAAGGAACAGAACCCCTAATAACCAAGGAACCCCCTCCTCAACAGAATAGGACTGAGTCCTAAGCCATCAACCAGTTTCTTTCTTTTCTTTTTTTTTTAATTTATTTATTTGAGGGAGAGAAAGAATGGCTGGGGGCAGAGGGAGAGGGAAAGAAAGAATCTTAAGCAGGTTCCCCATTGAGCACAGAGCCCACAACCCTGAGATCATGACCCAACTGGAATCCAAGAGCCAGAAGTTCAACGGACTGAGCCACCCACTCACCCCTATCAACCAGTTTCTATATGGGATAAAGATACTCTGAAAAAGTGTGTTGGCTCCTGAAATAGTTAAATATATCTTACTCTGCCAATTATTTGAAAACTCAAGTCTAAATACGAGCATAAAAGCAACATATTTTAGAACTCACCAAAATATAGATTAGATTCAATATGCCAGACCATTCACCTCATAAATTTATTAAACGCATCATCTTTCAGCATTTGCAATTATTTGAGTAATTCGAATAGTGTTTAATAATATATAATTTTAATAGTGCAAATTATACTATTCTGTTGCCTTAATCCAACGTTTCTTAACCCCAGCACACTTGGAGCCAGATAATTCTTTGGGTAGGGAGCTGTTTCATGCATTGTCATTGTAGGAAAATTACCAGCATCCCTGGGCTCTACTCACTAGATGCCAATAGCAACCTCTCCTCTATTTTGGTTGGACAATCAAAGATGTCTTCAAATCCCCTCTAGTTGAGAATCACTGCTTATGAATTTCCAGTTCAATCATTTAGACTCTCTTCCATCTTTGTCCAGGATGTATATGTTTTCCTCAAGAGTGATGAATAACCATTAGTTTTTAGCTTTCCAGATATACAAAATTAACAGATGATTTTTGAAATACTGCTAGTGATATTAGTGGCATAAAATGCCAATTTATTTTTAAAATATTTTATTTATTTATTCCTGAGAGAGAGAGAGAGAGAGGCAGAACACAGGCAGAGGGAGAAGCAGGCTCCATGCAGTGAGCCCAATGCGGGACTCGATCCCAGGTCCCCAGGATCGGGCCCCGGGCCAAAGACAGTGCTAAACCACTGAGCCACCAGGGCTGCTCTTAAAATGCCAATTTAAAAGGTACTTAGCTTATATTACAACCTGTTCACTATTACGTGTAATATGATTGTTGGGTGGGAAAAATAAAATCATGTTGACAAAATTTCTCGGAAACTCTGGTCAGTATCCATGGGTTAAGAGCCCAAGCTCTGCAGATAGAGTCTCAGTTTGAACCTTCATTCAAACTGCTCACCAGACTTGAGCATATGACTGAAACTCTGTTCCTCTATCACCTCTCTGGTAGTTTGATGGTACTTATATTACCCAGCTCAGAGGGTTGCTGAAAGGGATAAAATGAGATAATGCAGAAAAGGTATTTGGCAGATAACAAGCACTCAACATCTCCTATATTATTGTTCTATGTTTACTGACATTCTCCAAAGCATCTCCCATGTCTTGCTATTTTTACTCTATAACTTCAAGAGTTCTATCTTATAAAGGAGAAACAGCTGACTCCAAATCCTTCTCTGTTTATCAGTTGATTATATATCATATTTGTCAGAAAATAACTATTCATTTTCTATGGACACAATGAACATATTCACTTACTGCACTTAGATGACACGTCACAAAAAAAGGTACAAAACTCCAAATAACATTTTGTTATGCATTAAATACTGATATTTACTACAAAGGAATAACACTGAAATCAGGGCTGTTCTGGAAAATCCAGGATTATTTATCTGAGTTATCTAGACCTATGGACAAGAAAACCTGGAAAGTAGGAAAATAGAGTTTTCAGAGAAAATTGTGCCTTTCGGGAGTGGTCCTAGATATTCAAAACAGCTGATTATTGGGTCGGTACAATCACTCTCTGGAGGGCAGCCCCGGTGGCGCAGCGGTTTAGCGCCACCTGCAGCCCGGGGTGTGATCCTGGAGACCCAGGATCAAGTCCCACGTCGGGCTCCCTGCATGGAGCCTGCTTCTCCCTCTGCCTCTCTTTCTGTGTCTCTATGAATAAATAAAAAAAAATCTTTTTAAAAAATCACTCTCTGGATCCAAGAAAGTATTCATTCATTGTAATGAAATGAGCAGATATTCTATATACACCTAACAGAAAAGCACTCTCATCAAAATCAGTAAGTTGCTTGTTAGAAACCACTGAATCACAGATGAAGAGAGCTCATAATCCCATAGAGGCAACAACTTGCTCTAGATTTTTAATCAATTTTCTTCTCCACCGGTCATCTTAGTTCAGGATGATTCTTTTTGCCAAATGCTTTTGGGTATCACTTTTATTAAAAAAATAAAATAAAAAGGATATAGTCACTCACATCTATTAGTCAATGTTAAACAAAAAAGTAGAATTCTACAATCTTCACTTTATAAGAAAGGCAATTTACAATCCTGTTCAAACTGCTTCTATGAAAACAATACTTCTTAAACACCAACAGAATTACATGTACTTCTGAAGCTTTAATATGTCCTCTCTGGCATGCTATTATGTTCTTGAGAACCATTTGAGAAGAGTTAGTAAAGATTATTCTGAGCTATTTCAAGACTGATTTATTGATCCAGGTACAAGTATATATAAAAGATAATTTGTTAATCTCTTCAAATAATATGCAGTGACATTTGATGTCCTTTCAAAATAAAAAGTTAATGTGGAAAATCAAGTAGGAAGGAACAAACATAATTATTTGGGTTCAATAGTCATAACTGAACATCTTTGTATTAGTTTTTCACATGTGTTCCACTGACATAAGATTGAAGTAATTAATGTGTTTCTATAAAATGTTGGCTAGAACCTTAGACAAGTTAGAAAATACATTCCCCTTTCCATACATACAAATCTGTTTTCCACCATATTAGCATGTCCTTATGATACTGACATTAGCTCTTTACCATATATTTAAAGTATTGCATAACCCATTTATGATAAAGACTGGTATATTTAGGAATTCTAACTTTATCAATTTCTTCAGGGTTGCATAAGGAACAAATTAAATGGCATTATTCCTAAAAATTTTCACCAGTCTTTGGGCAGTGGCTACATGGTAAGTTGTCAATTATTTGGCACACTGTAGACAACTAGGGATCTTTAAAAATACTAATGTCTGGTTCCCACACCAGGATACACTAATTTGTTTTGGCATGCAACATAACATTAGGATTTCTTAAAGCTACCCAGGTGATTGTAATGTGCTGCAATGTTGGGGAGGTTTGGGGCTGGAATAAAGGCCCAGGTTGGGAGTGGGAGCCATGGGCCATTGGCTAATCTGAAGGATCAGTCATCCTAATGAAGAAAAGATTCTAGATTATGGGTAATGGGGATAAGGTGTGTCCTGGGACAAGTCTTACTCAATAGCCCAAGAGTTTGTAAAAATGTGTAAATGGGTCAATGGGGTCCAGTCCCATTTTGTTAAGCCAATTTCTAAGTACCAAAGACTTTATTCTCTTTATTTTAATTTATCATTTATTGGGTCAGAGCATCTATGCTCACTAAAATCTATTTTTGGGCTCTCTGGGTGGCGCAGCGGTTTAGCGCCTGCCTTTGACCCAGGGCGCGATCCTGAAGACCCGGGATCGAATCCCACGTCGGGCTCCTGGTGCATGGAGCCTGCTTCTCCCTCTGCCTATGTCTCTGTCTCTCTCTCTCTCTCTCTGTGTGTGTGTGACTATCATAAATAAATAAAAATTTAAAAAAATAAAATCTATTTTTTGAGCAATGGATAATTTAGGTAAAACCACCATTCTAGCAGTTAAGATGAGACATACCTGTTTGTTCTCTATTTCACATGTAGTAACCTCCAAGGATTACAGGGGGTACCATGTCAATAAATAATGGGATAGCCAGGTATACCTGTAATTCGAGTCCAGTATTATATCCATTTGGTACTAACTGGTACATCTCAGCAAATGTTAAAATTAATTCAGAATCTGTGCTGTGGAGGTTCAATAGCCAATAAATATGTTTTTATCTCTTTGTTATTTACATTATTTTAGTAAATTTTGGACTTCCAATTAGGTCTAACTGTGGGTCTTTGTTCCAGGTTTGTTTTTTTTTCCTTTTTCCCCCCTTCCCCTATAGCCAGGTTTGTTCGTTGGCTCATTCATTCATTTGTTCCTTCCTTCCTACTCTTTCTTTCTGTCTCTCCCTTTTTTGGTTGGCCACTAAATATGATTTGAGGGTGGGAGGTGTCCTCTCTATGCTTATTTATAAATTTCTTCCTCCAGAATTTCAGATCAGTATCATGGGGCTTAAGGGCCACCCTCATGGCAATGGTCGCTTTACAGGGTTTAAGGAAGTTTGAATTAACCCCATTGCTGTGTCACAGATATGCCATAGCGTTTTTCCCTATAACCCTGAGGATCCGGATCTTTGCTGTGATGGAAGCATAAGTAGCAGAAGAGGTCCTGCTGTGCTGTCTGTCATTAGGTATATGAATCACAGCACCCCACCTATTGGCTTTCATTTCTGCAGCTCTCTCTCAGTATACAATTTCTCAAAATATTTCATATATCTAAATGCAAAAAAGTCATGGCTTTTAGTTTCTGTCTTGATTCAATTACCCATAGTGCAGGTAGTTATGGGAAAAGTTCAGAAGCCCAGGGGCTGGCCTTGTAGGCAACCCCTTTTCCTCCAAGGAATGCCAGTCAATCTCCCTGGGATCAGGGTTCACAAACAATAAGGTCATTTTGTCTATGGCCTATGTGGGAGCCATCAAGATCCACTACTGTCAGATTAGCCCTTTGGTATGCTGGTAATCAGCAACATTAAGCAAAACCCAGGTACATTAGCTAGGGATTTTATGTTAGGAGAGCCGTTCAATTACATACTCCTCTGGTGTTTTTACAGGAGCTTGTACCAAATTTTCCTCCCCCTTTTCTTTTCTCATTATCACCTAGCCATAGACCTGTAACTGGGGTGCCATGAATTCTCTCCAGGGTGGTGGTCTCCTTCTTTTCCATAAAACTCACAGAAGGGCAACACTGAGCCTATCTCAGGGGTGTATAATAACAAATGATATCCCCATGGCTGTCCCCAAGGTGCCAGTGATGGTCACCAAGCTAGATGCAGTGACCACATCATTCTAGTTGGATTCTTGGTAAGTGGGACTTAAGAGCCAAACAGTTAAAGTTAGTTGTCTCTGCTTTTACAGGTGGTAGACTCAGAGACCACCTACCAAACACAAGCCAAACTCAACAACATGTCAAATTGTGGTATAGTAAATTAACAACAAATTTTATCTTGGGGATGAGAGCATTTTAGGGTGGGAAGAGATGGCAATACTGACAAAGACAAAAAGTGTACCCAAAGCACAAGCCTGCAGCAATTGGTAGCTCTGTTTCAGAGGGACTTTGCCATATCATGGAACCATTTAGTTAGTCAAGAGGAGTTAGTTAAAGCTGACCAGGTGTCCTTGATCATGAATGGCCTTCCTTGTTCATGATCCAAATGTTTTAATTGCCTCCTATTCACCCCTTTGGTAGGGAGGAAATTCCGTCCCAAGGTTATAGGGAAGGCACATACAATATTTGACACCCAATACTGGACATATGAGATTGGCAGGAGTTTATTAGTCACATATACTCACAGCTCAGGGTAGAAGGACACTGCTTGCCACTCAAGGCTAAATGGGAGCTGTACTCAGAGCGAACAAGCCTCAGTAGTAGTAAGAGGGTGAGGTAACCCCTCGTTACTACAAGAGAATGCGATTGGCTTCTTTGAATAATTCCATGAACTGTCAGGTAAATGAAACCCACTACTGAGTGATGAGCAAGAACTGTGCATGGTACTCTGGAGTAGAGTTGTTTGGCTAGGAGACTAAGACTCCACTGTGGGGCAAGTAGGGTGGAGAACTCTGTTTCAACAGATGTCAAGGCAGCATGTCATGTTAGGCCTTTTGACCCAATATATCAACATTTATGGTGAGCAATAAAACTAGCATATTTGGGGACCTATTATTGAGTGCCCACTACATGACAAGCATATAGCATCAGTGAACAAAACTAAGATCCCTGTTCACAAGAAGTATCCATCCAGTGTTATAGTTCCTTCTGAATATTCCCTTAGCACACATATTGTTATTTGAGTAGAAATAAGAAAATATTGAGGTTATTTATCTTTTCTAATCTCTTAGCCAAGAGATTTCCCAAAGGTTTGCTGATAAAAGAACTTTCTGAAGATCCTAATTTCCCTTCATTTTTTCAGTCTTCTTGATAAAACAGCATGATAACCTGAAGTGAAAGCACAAACATCTAGAGTAGTTCCAAGGATGCCTATGAGATATGTAGTCAGCACTGACTTCTTATCACTATGCTCCAAAAAAATGCAAGGGTTTACCTCGCCTCTTTCTGCAGATCCCAATGAAATCATGGAAGAAATATACAAACAAAAATAGGTCTGATGCAGCACTGATTATCGTGGGAACCGGATGGGACTGTTTGCTATCAACATATCAGAGAAAACAATGAGAATTTGCAAAAAGAAGTAAAGCTGCTAGAAAGAGATTTATAGTGAAATATGAAAGAGCAGAGTCTCACGTCTTTAAAAAAAAGTGAGTTTCTCTCAGAACCACAGGCTGACCCCAACTGGATGGAGTAGAGGCTGGAAGGTGGTGCAGGTAGGAGAATTCAATACAGGGCTGTAGAACCTCAGAGGTTGTCTGCCACCTTGAACAAAGCTCTAAGAGATGGAGATCCAACCCAGAAGAACAAAGGCACTACCCAGGAAAGTTACAGCCCAGATAGGACAAAGATGCAGCACCAGACACAAAAAGCAAGTCCATGGAACCTGCCCTGGCCCAAGTCCCTCACCACCTCTTCCACAAAATCCCTGATCCCAGAATCTACATTCATTGCTTCTTATATGACTGGTTTTTAAGAGGTACAAAGATAATCTGTGGTAAACTATCTTTTTTTTTTTTTAAAGATTTATTTATTTACTTATGAGAGAGAGAGAGAGAAAGAGAGGCAGAGACACAGGAGGAGGGAGAAGCAGGCTCCATGCCTGGAGCCCGATGCGGGACTCAATCCTGGGACTCCAGGATCGCGCCCTGAGCCAAAGGCAGGCGCCAAACCGCCGAGCCACCCAGGGATCCCCTGTGGTAAACTATCTTGTAAAAACATTCAAATGATTACTTCAATCTTTAAAATATCTAACTCAAGTGTTACTAAATTATGACTAAAACCTTCATGAGAAACTAATAAATGGAAGCTTAATGTTTCTTATATTAAAACTACTCCACCTACACATACATTCATCAATCAGGATTGTGTTCTCTGTAAATAACAAAAAAAACCGGTAACAGTGGCTTTAAACAAGCTTAGGGAATAAGCCCTCAACAATGTTTAGCAGCTGAATGATACAGCAGGCTACTCATACCCAGTCAGTTGTGCTTAGCATACAAGTCTTCCTCTTTAGGCTGCTCCCCTCATGGCCCCAAGATGGCTGCTGCACCTCAGGGGGTCAGTGTGTACTTTTAGGTTAAGGAAAGAAAGGAACAGAAGAAGGCTTAGTGTCTGGATCAGAAAAGCCAAGGTTTTGCCAGAAACTTCCACATGTGTGCTTATGTTGTACTGGCCCGAACTATGACACATGGACCCTGCTACCAGCAAGAGACTTGGGAAATCATTTCTATAACTTAAGGTCTAGAGAATCGATCTATAGTTTGACTTACCGCTTTGTACCTACAATGACTGTTGTAAAAGAACTAAGGTTTATCTACTATTAACTTTCACCATGAAAATTAATTCCAATTGGGGCTGGATATAGTAGAACCAGAAAAAGGGAGATTTGGAATCCAGTAGACATGCTCCAGCACTTATCAGACATGTATAACACATGGCATACATTTGGTTTTTCTCTTTTAAAAGGTTTCTTTGAGGGATGCTTGGGTGGCTCAGCGGTTGAGCATCTGCCTTCAGCCCAGGGAGTGATCCCGGGGTCCTGGGATCGAGTCCCGTATTGGGCTCCCTGCATGGAGCCTGCTTCTCCCTCTGCCTCTCTCTCTCTCCCTCTTTCTCTCTCTCTGTCTTTCATGAATAAATAAAATCTTTTAAAAAATAAATAAAAGGTTTCTTTGGGTTTTGTTGTTTAATTTTTTGTTGTTGTTGTTTGTTTTAACAACATGAAATGCCTTTTAGTTGTGCTTACAAAGCTGAGAATCCTTTGTTATTCTTAACAGTAGAGCAAGCCCACATCTGGCACAAGTGCTAGAAAAAGTTGTACAAGTTACTCAACGACTCTCAACTTGCTTCTTCTCTCAGTAAAATGGGAGAATGGCCATTTCACTGGACAGCAACAAGGTAAAGTAAAAATCTCCCATCAACTGAAGGAAAAGCAACCTCAAAGTAGGCTAGTAAATGCTTTTATCTGCTGTTTTACCGAGGAGGATAGCCAAGGATACAGTCTTGTATCTGCTCTGCAGAATTGCCCTGAAGCTTATTAGATACAGGGGATTAGGTATGTAAAAGAAAAAAAAAGGGGTATGTGTGCTTGCAAGCAGTTCTCCAAGTCACAAGGACAAAGACAAGTCACAAGGTATAATTTGTTATGGTTGTAACAATTAAGATTTTCTGATTTCCACATAGACATGTGAAAGACTCTTAGGTCATCTTAATACATGTTTCTATCATATCTGATTGTTTAAAAATTTTGTTGCATGCCTCTGCTTAACTGGTGTTCTGGTTCTTCCTGTATTTGATTTCTCCTTGAGGTCATTTGAGATGGTCACAGGAGGCTGATGTTACTCACCCACTGCAGTTTTAGTGCACACCACCCACTGCCCCCCCACCCTAGAAACTTACATTTTATACGAGCAATTATTTTGGAGGGCAGCCTTGCAAATGCATTTTTTGCCATGACTATGAACCCACAGAAAAACCTTCAAACCTCAGTTTTGAGAAGCCTTTCCCAAACTGCTTGTCTTAGCAAAAATCTATGTAAAAGCACTACCTCTGACTCTCTCATAGCTCTGGTCAGGGTTTTGTTCTCGTTGTTGTTGTTTTAATTACACAATGCTTAGTATTTGACCAATGCCAAGTGGGTCCTATAGAAATTAGCAGCAATCTAGAAATCAGAATTTATTCTATCCCATAGTTGTATTTGTAAGTGATTGTTGTTATTTTAATCAAAGCTACCCTAATGTCCTCCAAGTCCCTAAATGCCCTGGTGGAACTGAGGTAATCTGAGTACATTATGAACACAAGGAAATAAATTACTGAAAAAACGAAACTATTTACACATAAAAATTAATGTTCATCTTGAAAGATTGTTAATGAGCATAGTTATTTCATGAGCATATAGTTCTAATGAGCATAGAACAGTTATTTCAAACTGTTAAATTAGGAGCTGTCAAAAATTACCTCACTAAATACAGGGAATACAGAATACAGTAAAAAAAAAACAAAAAAAAAAAACACATGATTTTTATGCTGTAGCCTGTATTACCAAAATATTCTTTCTAGAATTGTGGGGGGATCTTTTTGGGAGGGGGAAGGGTGTTTCTGTGTGTGTGTGCACCTGTGTTCTCCAGTCCCTAGAGATATAGGAACTATACAACCTAAAATTAAGTACTCAAGTAACTGGTTATAATCAATCTCCCAGAAGAGTCAAAGAAAAGTCAGTAGAGAAAGTGCACTGAAACTTAAGATGTTGTACAAATTTAAAGTGATGCATTAAGCATTTTACTGTTTTTACCAAGATTTAGATAAAAGTCATCAGCTCTCGCTCTTTTGTTAATCAATCCATTCATTCATTATATATTTATGGATTGATATACCAGGCACTAGAGTAATTAACTTATTTAGATTAGGTTATGCAACAAATGTTCACACTGGAAAACTCTGAATTATGAGAATATGGATGATTTCAATTTTATTTTTCTTGATATAATTTAGTGTAAGGGCCATTCCTAACTTTATAATAAAGGAAAACTTCACATATTGACTAACCTTACATAAGTATACAAAATAGTTTAGAAGTAAGAAAAAACATATATACAACTGTAAAAGGTCCAAGAACAGAAAGATGGGCAAAGGGAGGAAAGTTGTAAACAGTGAAAGGTGGGGAGGAAAGGGGAGGTAGGGGTGGGGAGAGGGGTGGAGCCTGGGCCATAAACTCAGGTCTAAGTGGTCGCCCAGGGGCTATAAAAGCTTGGTGAAACCTGGCCAGGACAGCAGCCTGAAGTCCAGGATTGGAACACAGGCAGAGGCTGCAGTCTCTGGAGCAAAACAAACGTCCGGAGCAGAAGCGATCTGTCCAAGATGCTGCGCTGGTTCTTGTCCCACCTGCTAGGTGTCTGGCTGCTACTAAGCCAACTTCCCAGAGAGATCCCAGCCACGGATGACAAGAAACTTAAGGCATGTGGTCGTGATTATGTCCGCCTACAGATTGAGGTCTGCGGCTCCAGCTGGTGGGGGAGAAAGGCTGGCCAGCTGCGGGAACGTCGGCAGATATCCGAACCCCTGGCAGGTGAGCTCTCCGCCCCGCTCCGTCCCGCACTTCCCATTGGTTGTCGGCCGGCTGCCGCCGACCACTGAGAACCGCACCTGCTCTGCCCGCTCCAGACCCCTGGCTCGGGCTTCCCGAGCACAGCCCTGCCTCTGAGGCTGCTGATGCCTCCAAGTTTGCAGTTTCCTCCCCCTCCCCTCCCCCCGTGGAGTCTCACCGGGGATCTCAGGAGAGGGAGGGAAAGCAGTGGGAACAACAAAGGCTTCTCCTGAGAGGCACCTGGTGACCTTCACATCCTGGCCACCAGGATGATGAGGATCCGGAGGGGCGGAGCCACAGATGAAGAGAGGTTGCCAGGACCCGTTAGAGGTGGGCCCATTGTACTGGACCCCAGAGTCAAGTCTGTGGGGCCATGCGGAGGGAGTGCTGACAGCTGGGGTAACTGGACTGGGCATCTCAACTTGAGAGCACTGGAGGCAAACAGTCCATTGTGTGCTGGTTTGAGTGTCCCAGGGCATGGGGGCAGAACTCAGAGACCACTGAGAGGGTCCTGGAGTGGTAAATACCAACGGTCTTACTAAGGGCTCTACTGCCTTGCAAAAAAGCTGGGCTGTGGCTCACACCCTCCAAAATATCCTTTTATTTTTATTTGTAAACTTCACCAAAGGGGAGAGCCTAGCCTCCCATCCTCTTTGCCCTGGACCTTGAAGTTCATTTGTGAGAGAAGGGATTGGAGAGAAAGAAAATGGCCTGGTCTCCCACAGGAGAAACTGAAGGGGACCTAAAGTCAAGGGAAGTTTGACCTCCAAACAGCTGAAAACCACATTGATGCATCAAACATTTAGAAGCTGCAGTGGGTTTTCTCCATAAGCAAGACCCTAGAATTGAGTACAACTCAACTCTGGAATAGTTTTTTTTTTTTTTTTTTTAACTCTGGAATAGTTTAAAAACAAAAAACACTTCATTAGGAATAAACTATTTATAAAGATAAATTGGAAGCTAAGTTTAAGTAGCAATTCAAACTTTCACAGACTATTCTAATCAGGGTAGTGGGTCATATGAAATTCAGAAAAGGTAAGCTCAATTATGAGTAACTTAGTGTTTCACATTTCACAACATATATGCAATTTATGATAAATCATAATCATATTTTATAGGCTATCTATCCTGTAGATGAGTGACTCTCATGTAAAATCATGGTGCACACTAACCACACTTACTTCTCTTTATGGGATTTAAAGCATAATTATAAAGCTATTTACTTTTCTACATTGTTGGTCAGAGACTGATTTACTTAATGCAAGGTTTTACAGAATTCTTATACATTATTAAAAGAGTACTACAAAGTTTAGGAATTTACTGATTCAAAGTAGGAACGGCCAGAATTCATTTTATGTCCTTGTTAATTCACTTTTTCTGAATAAATAATATGCTCATACTAAAGACTGAAGCATATACATAAATACAATAAGAAAAATGAAAAACATACATAGATATTAAAGACTTTGAAAAAATACGTGAATTTAATGAGAAAATAGAAATATCTGTATTAAATGAGGAACTGGAAAGCAATGTTAATGAGATATGTAGGAGTACTTGCCTGGCTCAGTGGGTAGAGCATGTGACTCTTGATCTCAGGGTTGTATGTTTGAGCATCATTGTGGTTATAGAGATTACTTAAAAACAATATCGTAAAAAAATTTGGAGATATATATGTAAATCTCCTGATTTTCACTTAACATTATATTGTAAGCAGTTTCTCACATTGTTATTCTCTAAAAACATAGTTTTTAAAATTTCTTTGTAATATTCTATGTCATATATATATAACCATATATATATAACCATTCTTAGTGGATATTTAGGTTGTTTCTAAACTGTTGCTTAAAAATGATTTTCTGAGCACAATTATATATAGCTATTTTGCCAGATTTCTATTTCTATAGGAGAGTACTGTGATTTTAAAGTATTTCCAAAGAAATCTCTTTATTGCTAGCCAGTACACAATTTAATTGAAAACAGCCTAACATAATATTGCCTGCAAATGATGATCAAGAAAAATATTTAAATTACTAGTTAAGAATCTTTTGGAAGTAAAAAAAAAAAAAAAAAGAAAGGCTCTCTTGGAAGTATATGTCAGATTCATGAGTTCAAAACTTCTATTATTAGTTTTTGTTTTCATATTATTAAATTGGTAACTAACCATTTTTCCTACAATGTTTGCAGAAATAACATTCATTGCACCCATTTTAAAAAATAAGATACTTTTAACTAAAAGAGGCCTGTGGTAGTAAAATTTTAGTTCAAAATACAGTGATTAAGAGATGTTTGTATAAATTCAGGTCGATTAGAATATTATCTATTTTTTAGACTTAAGAAGGTGAAGTTGTTGTTGATTGCAAAATGTTTCAAAATAAGGTTAAAAAATACTTTTAATAAAAGAGAGCAACACAGGCAACAAAAGCAAAAGTAGACACGTGGAGCTACCTCAAACTGAAAAGTTTCTTCAGAGCAAAGGAAATAATCAGAATGAAAAGGCAGCCTATGGAATAGGAAAAAAACATTTGCAAATCATATATCTGATAAGAATTTAATTTCCAACATATATAAGGAACCCCTACAACTCAGATCAAGATCTCAGGGTTGTGAGATTGAGCTCTGCTCTGTGCTCAGTGAGGAGTCTGCTTGAGATTCTCTCTCCCCCTGACCCTCCTCCCCACTTAAAAATTAAAAAAAAAAAAAACAAGTATTTTTCAGGATGTGGAAAAACTAGAACCTTTCTACACTGTTAGAAAAAAAAGCAAAATGATACAACACTATGGGAAACACTATGGAGATTCCCCAAAAAACAAGAAAAAAGAATTGCCATATGATCCAGAAATCTTCCTTCTGCATATTCATCTAAAATAAATGAAATCAGGATCTTGAAGAGATATTGCCACTCCCACATTCACTGCAGCACTATTCACAATAACCAAGATGTCAAAATACATTATATGTCCATCCACAGATTAAAAGGAATGCCAAAAAAAAAACCACAGCCTATGGATAAACATAATAGAAATTACAATTGTTTTGCCTAATCCACTAACTGGCTTTAATTACATGGAAAGTTACTATTAGTTTTTCTCTGCATTCAATAAGGTCCCAACTAGAGAAGGTTTAAATTAGAGCAAAAAGAGTTTTATGAGGAGGTTGAGTTAAACAGATTTCTGGGGCATTAATTAATTAATTAATTAATTTGTACTCTATATCTCTGGGGTATAAATTCTCATCTGTCAATTTAGAAATTGAATGAGAAAGAGCATTAGGAGGAAATATAAAGTACTAGAGTATTGTTTTAGTTGGAGTAAATACTCTGGGGAAAAGAAACTGTTAACTAGATGTGTGAGGAACAACAGAAACTGCTATTTCCTGACTTAGATCAAAACAGTTGAAAATTCTGCCTTTTTAACTTTATCCTGAAGCAGTAATTTTCCATCATGAAATATTTGATAGGATTACTAATATAACTCAGAAATTAGTAACAGGAGAAAATTACCCAGGTAAGAAAAATTAATCTGTTGTCAAATTGAGTGTTTTCAATGACCAAAATGACTGGAAATCAGGGGGAGTCAAAACTGCTGTGATGAAAGCATTAAGGGGACATGAAGAAAAACAACACGAGATCTATGGAATAAAGCAGAATCTTGGTGATGATGTGGTAATTTATGCCACCCAACTATAATATACTAAGTTGTTTAATCAGGATACTTTGTTGATTCTGTTTTGATGTTTAATTCTCTTAAAATAGAAAAAAATTCTATGATAGTCCTTTCCTATGTCTATGCAAAATTGTATTGTTTTCCTTGACTTGAGTGTTTCTCTCCCCCCCTTTCTTAAATTTAGAAGTTGTGCCATCCTCCATCATCAATGATCCAGAAATCTTAAGTTTGATGTTGCAATCCATTCCCGGTATGCCACAGGAACTGAGGATAGCAACACAGTCTGGGAAGGAGAAGTTATTAAGAGAGCTACACTTTGTACTGGAAGATTCCAATCTTAACTTAGAAGAAATGAAGAAAACTTTTCTTAACACACAATTTGAAGCTGAAGACAAAAGCCTTTCAAAATTAGATAAACATCCCCGAAAAAAGAGAGATAACTACATAAAAATGAGTGATAAATGTTGTAATGTAGGTTGTACCAGAAGAGAGCTTGCTAGCCGATGCTGAGATGAAAGTATTGTGTATTTCATCTACTATTCACAGGCATTCTTAATGACATATTTCACTGATGGCTCTATCACCCCACTGATTATTAAAATTGGAGAAATCATCAGTTAGTGTTTGAGTTTTTCATTTGGTGTGTAACAAAATATTCCTTGCATTATTATAGTTTCTGCTAATAAAAATTTTTATTCCAAAAGTATTTTGCCTTCTTTACTAATTGTATAATTGTTATTGCTTTCTTAATGCTATTAACTTAAAATGACATAATCTTTATCATTTCAACCACACATAATAACTCAAAAAAAACTGAATAGTTTAGTAAAGAATTTTGCTTTGTATTAGCAGGAAAGGATAAGCCTATTTTAAAAATTTGTATTTGATAAATTATCATGTCACCCACTGTTTTTCCTCCAGACCTAATGCGCAAATGTTACTTCACTACTTAATATTAAATGCATTTATTTTTAATAGTAAGAAATAAAAGTAAAAAAAATAACTTACAATGTCTAACATCAGGTATACAAAATGGACCAAAATATTTTTATTGATATTAACTCAGATCACATATATAGAGTCACAAAACCTGGGACTTTTCTAATAGATTTTAAACATTTTTTGTGTCTTACTGAACTATTAATTGCAAACAATCAGACGAGACACTAAATCCATTTAATTTAGTTGGAGCCACATAAACTCAAGTAATTTTTCAAATTAGGGGTTTTCTCCTAATTCTACTACCTAAGACACTAAAAGTAAATTATTTTTTAAGAAGAAAAATGAAGAGATATAAAAGAAAATAACTTAATGTCATATATTATAGAAGAACTGGTTTAGCAAGGAATCAATGTTCATTTTATGTTCACTATTTGAGAATTTACAAACCATTTCTGTAACAAAATAACTGTGAAATAATATGAAAACTTGCTAGAATAGTAAATAAACAAATACCTTAGTATTTAGCCAGTTCCTTTGACTTATTTACACATATATTTGTAGGCAGCATTTATAGCAAGTTAATTTCTATCAAATATCTGTATAAAAATTCTCTCAAATTTCAAACCTCCATAAAGGTTAATCATAATGAGGCCTCTAACAAAGTTTATTAAGTCCTAACAAAGGCCACCTTATAGAACTTCATAAATGACTGCAGAACCTCGGAGGCCAAAAAAAAAAAAAAGAACCTTGGAGGCCATAAGCCATCTTGAACAAAGCCAGGAAGAAAACTATCTGAAATGGAAAGTCCAACAAAGAAGAACAAGGGCAGTACTTAGAAAATTTAACGCCCCAACAGAATTAAAAGACATTCCCAGGCACAGAGGGCATTTCCCCCAGACCCTACCCTGGCCCATATTCCTCATATGTATCTCCAAAAACAACCCTGGAGGAAAGATTCCCAGTCCCAGAATCTGCATAAACTGCTTCTGACGATATGACCACATTTTAAGTAGTACAAAGACAATCTATGGTTAACCATCTACTACACACGTTCAAATAATCAGTTAACATCGTTAAGATATCTAATTCTTATGTTACCAAAGTCTTCCTAAAACTCTGATGAGAAACTAATGATTGTATGCCTAATTTATTTCTCATATAAAAAATTTACTCAGGGGTACCCCTGGATGGCTCAGTTGGTTAAGTGAATGCCTTCAGCTCAGTTCATGATCCTGGAGTCTGGGACTGAGCCTCCCATCAGGCTCCCAGCTCAGTGGAGAGCCTGTTTCTCCCTCTCCCTCTGCTCCCCTTCCATGCTCATTCTCTCTCTCAAATAAAATGTTTAAATATATAAAAAATTTACTTCGTATATGTGTGTTAATTAGGATTGTGTTCTCTGTGAGCAATAAAACCCTACACCAGAGGCTTCAAAGAAGCCTGTGGAGTAAATATTCAACCCTGTTTAGCATCTTAATGATGCCAGCAAGTTGCTTATACCTCTCTAGTTAGCTGTGCTTAGCATACAAGTCTTCCTCCTTATGCTGCCTCATGGTCCCAAGATGGCTGCTGCACCTCAGGGGGTCAGTGTGCACACTAGGCAAGGACAGAAAGGAACAGAAGAAGGCTTAGTGTCTGGATCAGAAAAGCTAAGGCTTTGCCAGAAACTCCCACAGGTGTGCTTATGTTGTACTGGCCCGAACTGTGACATATGGACCCTGCTACCAGCAAGAGATTTGGGAGATCATTTCTAGGTTCACTTACATCCTAGAGAGTTGAGGTAGGCAACGGAGAATAGTCTAGAAAGGAGAATGAAGTAATCATCAACCTATACCATCACTCATGCATGCTGCTCTTATATCTACAATGTTCAAAGACATTAATCTTTATTAGCCTTCACTATTAAGATTACCTCCACTGGATTTGGATCTAAGGGATATCACAGGAAAAAGAAAGAAGTCTTTGGAATCCAGTAAACAGGAACTGCATTCCAGTACTTAGCAGTTATATGCATGGGCACATATATCTTTTCTCTTTAAAAAAGTATTTTTGTCTCTCTTTTTTTTTTAATTTATGATAGTCACAAAGAGACAGAGAGAGAGAGAGAGAGAGGCAGAGACATAGGCAGAGGGAGAAGCAGGCTTCATGCACCGGGAGCCCAACGTGGGATTCGATCCCGAGTCTCCAGGATCACGCCCTGGGCCAAAGGCAGGCGCTAAACCGCTGCACCACCCAGGGATCCCTCTTTTTTTTTTTTTTTTTTTTTTTTACTGAAAACATTTATTTGTATTTTTTAATTAATTGGTATTATTTTTAAAGCAGTTTTCATTCCAATTTTAGTATATATGCTGCCAAAGTGAACCAAAGTAGTTTTCAGTTTACAGAAAAATATTACAAAAAATACAGAGAGTTCTCATCTACCCCCTTACTCAGAAATAGTTTCCCCCATTATTAACATCTTGCATTAGTGAGGTACATTTGCATCACCTGATGAACCAATACTGACATCATCATCATCATCATTACTAATTAAAGTCTACTGTTTGTTAGGTTTCATCATCATCATCATCATTATCATCATCATCATCATCATTACTAATCATCATCATCATCATTACTAATTAAAGTCTACTGTTTGTTAGGTTTCATTCTTTGTGTTGTACATTCTAGTTTTTAAAAAAACTGACTTTTTTATATCAGTTTTAGGTTCACAGCAAATTTGAATGGGAAGTACAGAAAATTGGGCACCTAGGTGGTTCAGTTGGTTAAGCCTCTGTCTTCGGCTCAGATCATGATCCCAGGATCCTGGTTAAGTTCCGTACCAGACTCTCTGCTCAGGGGGAGTTTGTTTCTCCCTCTGTCTCTCACCTCACTTGTGCGAGCACTCTCTCCCTCTCTCAAAAGTAAATAAATAGGGTTGTCTGGGTGGCTCAGCAGTTGAGCCTTTGCCTTTGGCTCAGGGCATAATCCCAGAATCCCAGGATCGAGTCCCAAAACAGGCTCCCTGCATGGAGCCTGCTTCTCCCTCTACCTGTGTCTCTGCCTTTCTTTTTCTGTGTCTCTCATGAATAAATAAATATTTAAAAATAAATAAATAAATAAAATCTTTAAAAAGCTAAAAATAAAAATAAAGTACAGAAAGTTCTTATAGATTCCCTTTCCCATACCAACCTCACTCACCATTTGTATATTTGTTATACATGGTATATTTATTACGATTGATGAACCACCAGGGACATATCATTATCAAGCAAAGCCCATAGTCTACATTATGGTTCACACTTGGTATTGTACATGCTAGGGTTTTGACAAAGGTCTAATAATATGTACCCATACATACAGTGTCCTACACAATAGTTTCATTGCCCTAAAAATCTTTTGTGCTACATCTGTTCATATCTTTCTCCCCTCATGTCCCTGGCAACCTACAACCCATCTTTTTACTTTCTCCATAGTTTTGCCTTTCTAGAAACTCTTTTTTTTTTTTTTTTTTTTTAAGATTTTATTTATTTATGAGAGACACACACAGAGAGAGAGGCAGAGACACAGGCAGAGGGAGTAGCAGGCTCCAGGCAGGGAGCCCAACGTGGGACTTGATCCCGGGTCTCCAGGATCACGCCCTGGGCCGAAGCCAGGGGCCGAAGCCAGGGGCTAAACTGCTGAGCCACTCAGGCTGCCCCCTTTCTAGAAACTCTTAAAGTTATCACACAGTATTCAGCCTTTTCAGATTATCTTCTTTCACTTAGTAGTATACCTTTAAGATTCCTCCTTGTCTTTTCAAGGCTTGATAGCCCCTTTCTTGATAGCACTGAATAACACTCCTTCATACAGATAAATCACAGTTCATCTATCCATTCACCTATTGAAGGACATTTTGATTTGGCAATTATGAATAAAGATGCTATAAATATTTGTATGCAGGTTTTTGTGTGGACAGAGGTTTTCAACTCCTCTGGGTAAATGCCAAGGAATACAGTTACTAAATCATATGATAAGAATACATAGTTTTGGGAAAAAAAAAAAAAAACCTGATAAACTGTATTCCAAAGTGGGTGTACTATTTTGCATTCCCATCAGCAATGAATGAGAGGTCCTGCTACTTACTGCCTATCCGCACCAGCACTTGATATTGTTGGTGTTCTGGATTTTGGTCATTCTAGTAAGTGTGCAACAGTGTTTAATTGTTGTTTTAATATGCAATATCCTAATGATATATGCTGTTGACCATCTTTTCATAGCTATCAGTATATCTTAGCCATCAGTATTAGCCATCAGTATATCTTATTTGGTGGAAACGTCTGTTCATATGTTTTGCTAATTTCTTCATCAATCTATTTATTTTCTTATTGTTGAGTTCAAAGAGTTTTCTGTATATACTTTGGGTACCAGACATTTATCAGATGTGCATTTTACATATATTTTGTCTTGGTCTATAGCTTGTTTCATTCTCCAAAGAGTGTCTTTCACAGAGAAGAAGGCTCACATCTTATCAATTTTAACTTTCATGAATTATGTTTCAGTATTATATCTAAAAGGTCAGGGCAGCCCGGTGGCTCAGCAGTTTAGCACCGCCTTCATCCCAGGGTGTGATCCTGGAGACCTGGGATGAGTCCCGTGTCGGGCTCCCTGCATGGAGCCTGCTTCTCCCTCTGCCTGAGCCTGCTTCTCCCTCTGCCTCTGCCTCTCTCTCTCTCTCTCTCTCTGTGTGTGTGTGTGTGTGTGGGTCTCTCATGAATAAATAAATAAAATCCTTAAAAATAAAATAAAAGGTCACTAATGATTCACTCACATGCGATATTTAAGAAACAAAACAAATTAAGAGAAAAGAGACAAACAAAAAACCAGACTCTTGGGAACCCTGGGTGGCGCAGCGGTTTAGCGCCTGCCTTTGGCCCAGGGCGCGATCCTGGAGACCCGGGATCGAATCCCACGTCGGGCTCCCGGTGCATGGAGCCTGCTTCTCCCTCTGCCTGTGTCTCTGCCTCTCTCTCTCTCTGTGTGACTATCATAAATAAATAAAAATAAAAAAAAAACTTTAAAAAAAATAAAAAAATAAAAAAAATAAAAAACAAAAAACCAGACTCTTAACTATAAAAAACAAACTTATGATTACCAGAGGGGAGGTGGTTGGAGGGATGGGGCAAATAGGTTGTGGGGATTAAAGAGTTCACTTAACACAATGAGCAGAGTAATGTATAGAATTGTTGAATCATTATATTGTACACCTAAAACTAATATAACACTGTACATTAATTATACTGGAATTAGGGGGCGGGGCAAGAGGGCAGAGGAGTAGGATTCCCAAGTCACCTGTCCCCACCAACTTACCTAGATAACTTTCAAATCATCCTGAAAACCTACAAATTCGATCTGAGATTTAGAGAGAACAGGTGGAACGCTACAGAGAGAAGAGTTTTCGCTTCTAACAAGGTAGGAAGGGGGGGTGCTAAAAAAGAACCAAGTGGGGGAGGGGCCCCTGCGAGGAGCTGGGCTAAGGCCCTGGGGAGAAAGCCTCCTGGGACAAGAAAGCCCAGGCCCGGAGAAGCAGGAACTTTAAAAACCTGCACCGGATTTTTCCTGGCTGGAAAGGCGCTCACAGAGAACTCAGGCAGGATCGCAGGAGGGGCAGTGGAGCCACCAGGTTCCTGGGGTCACTAACAGAGGAAGTGCACCCGGGTGAGAGCGTACCACAGACCCCCAGCGGAGCTTGGTAAAGGGTTGGAATGCATGCCCCGCAGGGCCTCGGGAGCAGCTCAGGCAGCAGCTCTGGGGTAGGGGGCTGTGTGGCACAGGAACACGATTCCAGTGACACAGGTCCCAGATCCCAGGGTGCCGGGAGACACAGTCCAGGATCCTGCGCTCCCCCTGGGACAGGCAGAGGCCAGGAGGGCACAGGACAGTGAGGACTCTCCTGCCACCTACGGGTGCCCCCAAGCTGTGCAGATCAGCACACCCCACCACCAACCCCCAGAGCATCCAGGCCCCTGAGGACTGGAAGACTGCAGTAGTTACTGGGGTACCTGACCCCAGAGCTGGAGAGCTGGCCTCCGCCAGTGTTATTGTTCCTCCTTGTGTCACTGTGTGCCTGGGACGGAGCGGGGCCGCCAGGTAACAGGGGTCTCACAGGACAAACAGCTCCCACTGAGCCGTGCACCTGGCAGGGGGCGGGGCAGCACCCCCAGGTGCACACACCTGAGAATCAGCACAGCAGCCCCTCCCCCAGAAGACCAGCTGGAAGGACAGGGGAAGAGCAAGTTCTTGACTGAGCAGCACTGGAAAGCTCCAGGGGAAGTCAAGGGACTTACAGTATATAGAACCAGAGGATACCCCTCCTTTCTTTGTTTTTCCTCCTTTTTCCAGTACAACTCGTTTTTATATCAGACTGTAAATTTCCATTTTTTTTTCTTTCCCACCTTAACTACAATATTTTACCATCTCTTCATTTTTAAGATTCTTCCTTTTTGACTTTTATATTTCTACAATTACAGGTCCTAGATATATTTTCCACTTCTAGATTCCCTTCAACATACTCAACCTAATTTTGGGAGATATACAAGATATGTTTTTTTGTTTTGTGTTGTGTTTTTTGTTTACTCTACCTCATTTTGTTCTACAATGGCAGAAGTTAATACCTTCTAAAACATGATCGGTATGCACCCAGAACCAAGTGGTATACCGTGCTGGTTCATTCTGTGAGATTCCTATTCCCATTCTGCCCCCCTCTTTTATCTCATTTATGTTTTGGTGGTCAGTGTTGGGGCCCTCTACAAGTATTTCTGGTTTATATGAGACTGAGCATCTTCTAATATACAGAACTTAATATACTCAGAAACAAGAGGATCACCCTCTAGAACCCCTCAGGTAGACTACATTCTCCCTCCACTACAACTTCTTCACCACAACCATCTCCCAGTCCCCCCTCTTTTTTTTCCCCTCCTTTTTTTTCTTTTTTCTTTTCTTTTTTCTCTTCTTTAGGATTCCTGGCCTTTAATTTTTTTACTACCTTGTTTTAAAATTTGTTTTTCACTTTAGTGGTCCTTTTGTTTTATTTCATTCGATCTTTGTTTTCAATTTCTGGTCTCTGACCTGGGCAGAATCATCTGGGGTGAAATTTACTTAGGTCGTGGTTGATATTCTTGACACAGCCCGCTCATACAGCCACTCTGCACTGAGCAAAATGACTAGTAAGAAGAACTCACCACAAAAGAAAGAATCAGAAACAGTACCCTGCATAGAGTTACAGAATTTGGATTACAATTCGATGTCAGAAAGCCAATTCGAAGCACAATTATAAAGCTACTGGTGGCTCTGGAAAAAAAGCATAAAAGATTCAAGAGACTTCAGGACTGCAGAATTTAGATCTAATCAGGCCGAAATTAAAAATCAATTAAATGAGATGCAATCCAAACTGGAGGTCCTAACAACAAGGGTTAATGAGGTAGAAGAAACAGTGAGTGACACAGAAGACAAGATGATTACAAGGAAGGAAGCTGAGGAAAAAAAAGAGAAAAACAAATAAAAGACCATTAGGAAAGGTTAAGGGGAATAAATGACAGCCTCAGAAGGAAAAATCTACGTGTAATTAGGGTTCCGGGAGGCACCTAGAGGGACAGAGGGCCAGAAAGCATTTTTGAACAAATCATACCTAAGAACTTCTCTAATTTGGGGAGGGAAACAAGCATTCAGATCCAGGAGATAGAGAGGCCCCCTCCCCTAAAATCAATAAAAACCATTCAACACCTCGACATTTAATAGTGAAACTTGCAAATTCCAAAGATAAAGAGAAAATCCTTAAAGCAGCAAGAGACAAGAGATCCCTAATTTATATGGGGAGAAATATTAGATTAACAGCAGACTTCTCCACAGAGATCTGGCAGGCCAGAAAGGGTGGCAGGATATATTGAGGGTCCTAAATGAGAACATGCAGCCAAGAATACTTTACCCAGCAAGGCTCTCATTCAGACTAGAAGGAGAAATAAAGAGCTTCCAAGATAGGCAGAAACCGAAAGAATATGTGACCACCAAACCAGCTCTGCAAGAAATATTAAGGGGGACTCTGTAAAAGAAAGAGGAAGCCCAAAGAAATAATTCACAAAAACAGGGACTGAATAGGTATTATGATGACACTAAATTCATATCTTTCAACAGTAACTCTGAACGTGAATGGGTTTAATGATCCTATCAAAAGACGCAGGATTTCAGACTGGATAAAAAAACAAGACCCATCTATTTGCTGTCTACAAGAGACTCATTTTAGACCTAAGGATACCTACAGCCTGAAAATAAAAGGTTGGAGAACCATTTACCATTCAAAGGTCCCCAAAAGAAAGCAGGAGTAGCAATCCTCATATCAGATAAATTAAACTTTATCCCAAAGACTGTAGTAAGAGATGAAGAGAGACACTATATCATACTTAAAGGATCTATCCAACAAGAGGACCTAACAATCATGAATATTTTATGCCCCTAATGTAGGAGCTGCCAAGTATATCAATCAATTAATAACCAAAGTAAAGATATACTTAGATAATAACACACTAATACTGGGAGACTTCAACACGGCACTTTCTGCAAATGACAGTTCTTATAAGCACAACATCTCCAAAGAAACAAGAACTTTAAATGATACACTGGACCAGACGGATTTCACAGATATTTACAGAACTTTACATCCAAATGCAACTGAATACACATTCTTCTCAAGTGCACATGGAACTTTTGCCAGAATAGAACACATGGTGGGTCACAAATCAGGTCTCAACCGATACCAAAAGATTGGGATTGTCCCCTGCATATTTTCAGACCATAAAGCTTTGAAACTTGAACTCAACCACAAGAAGAAATTCGGAATAAACTCAAACACGTGGAGGTTAAAGAGCATCCTGCTAAAAGTTGAAAGGGTCAACCAGGAAATTAGAGAAGAATTAAAAAGATTCATGGAAACTAATGAAAATGAGGATACAACCATTCAAAATCTTTGGGATACAGTAAAAGCAGTCCTAAGAGGGAAATACATCACAATACAAGCATACCTCAAAAAATTGGAAAAAACTCAAATACACAAGCTAACTTCACACCTAAAGGAACTGGAGAAAGAACAGCAAATAAAACCTACACCAAGCATAAGAAGAGAGTAAATAAAGATTCGAGCAGAACTCAATTAAATAGAGACCAGAAGAACTGTAGAACAGATCAACAAAACCAGGAGTTGGTTCTTTGAAAGAATTAATAAGATAGATAAACCATTAGCCAGCCTTATTAAAAACAAAAGAGAAAAGACTGTAATTAATAAAATCACCAATGAAAAAGGAGAGATCACAACCAATGCCAAGGAAATACAAACGATTTTAAAAGCATATTATGAGCAGCTATACGCCAATAAATTAGGCAATCTAGAAGAAATGGACGCATTTCTGGAAAACCACAAACTACCAAACTGGAACAGGAAAAAAATAGAAAACCTGAACAGGCCAATAACCAGGGAGGAAACTGAAGCAGTCATCACAAACCTCCCAAAACACCAAAGTCCAGGGCAGATGGCTTCCCAGGGGAATTCTTCCAAGCTCGTTTTATGAGGCCAACTTCACCTTAATTCAAAAACCAGACAAAGACCCCACCAAAAGGGAGAATTATAGACCAATATCCCTGATGAACACAGATGCAAAAACTCTCAACAAGATACTAGCCAATAGGATCCAATAGTACATTAAGAAGATTATTCACCATGACTAAGTGGGATTTATCCCCAGGATGCAAGGCTGGTTCAACACTCGTAAAACAATCAATGTGATATATCATATCAACAAAAGAAAAAACAAGAACCATATGATCCTCTCAATGGATGCAGACAAAATACAGCATCCATTCCTGATCAAAACTCTTCAGAGTTTAGGGATAGAGGAAACATTCCTCAGCATCTTAAAAGCCATCTATGAAAAGCCCACAGCAAATATCATTCTCAATGGGGAAACACTGGGAGCCTTTCCCCTAAGATCAGGAACATGACAGGGATGTCCACTCTCATCACTGCTATCCAACATAGTACTAGAAGTCCTAGCCTCACCAGTCAACAAAAAGAAATAAAAGACATTCAAATTGCCAAAGAAGAAGTCAAACTCTCCCTCTTTGCAGATGACATGATACTGTACATAGAAAACCCAAAAGTGGGCAGCCCCAGTGGTGCAGTGGTTTAGCGCCGCCTGCAGCCCAGGGTGTGATCCTGGAGACCGGGAATCAAGTCCCACGTTGGGCTCCTTGCATGGAGCCTTCTTCTCCCTCTGCCTGTGTCTCTGCCTCTCTCTCTCTCTCTCTCTCTGTGTGTTTCTCATGAACAAATAAATAAATAAATAAAAATCTTAAAAAAAAAAAAAAAAAGAAAACCCAAAAGACTCCACCTCAAGATTGCTAGAACTCATATAGCAATTCAGCAATGTGTCAGGATACAAAATCAATGCCCAGAAGTCAGTGGCATTTCTACACTAGTAATGAGACTGAAGAAAGAAAAATTAAGTTATCAATCCCATTTACAATTGCACCCAAAAGCATAAGATACCTAGGAATAAACCTAACCAAGATGAACTATTGGGACTTAATCAAGATAAAAAGCTTCTTCACAGCAAAAGAAACAGTCAACAAAACTAAAAGACAACCTACAGAATGGAAGAAGATATTTGCAAATTACATATCAGATAAAGGGCTAGTATCCAAGATCTATAAAGAACTTATGAAACTCAACAGCAAAGAAACAAACAAGCCAATCATGAAATGGGCAAAAGACATGAACAGAAATTTCACCAAAGAAGACATAGATATGGCCAACAAGCACATGAGAAAATGCTCTGCATCACTTGCCATCAGGGAAATACAAACCAAAATCACAATGAGATACCACCTCACACCAGTAAGAATGGTGAAAACAAGACAGGAGACAAATGTTGGAGAGGATGTGGAGAAAGGGGAACCTTCTTGCACTGTTGGTGGGAATGTGAACTGGTACAGCCACTCTGAAAAACTGTGTGGAGGCTCCTCAAAGAGTTAAAAATAGAGCTACCCTACGACCCAGCAATTGCACTGCTGGGGATTTACCCAAAAGATACAGATGCAGTGAAAAACCAAGACACCTGCACCCCAATGTTTATACCAACAATGTCCACAATAGCCAAACTGTGGAAGGAGCCTTGGTGTCCATCGAAAAATGAATGGATAAAGATGTGGTCTATATACACAATGGAATATTACTCAGCCATTAGAAACGACAAATACCCACCATTTGCTTCAACATGGATGGAATTGGAGGGTATTATGCTGAGTGAAGTTAAGTCGATCGGAGAAGGACAAATATTACATGGTTTCATTCATTCGGGGAATATAAAAAATAGTGAAAGAGATTAAAGGAGAAAGGAGAGCAAATGAGTGGGAAATATCAGTGAGGGTGACAGAACATGTAAGACTCCTAACTCTGGGAAACGCACAAGGGGTAGTGAAAGGGGAGGTGGGCAGGGGGTTGGGGTGACTGGGTGACGGGCACTGAGGGGGGCACTCGATGGGATGAGCACTGGGTGGTATACTATATGTTGGCAAATTGAACTCCAATATACAAAAAAAAAAAAAAAAAAAACCCACCTCTATTTTCCAGCTTCTATTACGCAGTTCTAAAGCCACGTGCACATTTTTAGGTTTTCAATAGCTGTATTCATTTGCTTGGGCTGCCATCATAAAGCAGCACAGTCTGAGTGGCTTGAACAACAGTATTTTTTTTCTCATAGTGTTGAGGTTGGAAGACATCAAAGTGATGGCAGGGTTAATTTTTCCTGAGGCCTCTCTCCTTGGCTTGCTGACAGTGGTTTCCTTGCTATACACTCACATGGTCTTTTCTTGGTGTGTACACATCTCTGTGTCCCTTTTTATTTTTTTTTTCTTATAAGGACATCAGTAATACTGGAATAGGACCAACCTTTAAGACCTCATTTAACCTTAATTACCTTTTGATAGGTCCAATCTCAAAATTGTCATATCCTAAAGTACTGGGGGGTAGGGATCTAACAAATGAATTGGGGGGGGGCACAATTAAGTTCAACTACTGCAAGAGACATTGGGAAATCATTCCTAGCCCTGACACTCAAGATAAGCATGAGAGAACAGACTATAGAGGAAACTGTGCCAGTTAACCTAAGATTTTCCTCATGCTGCTGCTCTTAGGCCATGAAAGTCTCACTCAAAGACATTAATCTGCATTTATTCACCTTCACCATTTTGGTTAACTTCAACTGGAGTTGGAGTCAAGGGATACAGTGGCAAAAAAAGGTGTTAGCATCCAAAAGACATGGGGTGGGAATCACAGATCCAGCATTTACCAACTATATTCATTAGCATATTTATATCTTTTCTTTAAATAGGTTCCTTTGTTTCTTTTTAAGGACATGCAGACACTTGAGTTGTGCCTCAAAAGTCTGTGAATCCTTAATTTCTCAGTGACCCTCAACTGTAGGATAACTCCACATACTGCACATGTGCAAGCCAAAGTTATATTGGACAAGTTCCTTCATCTTTCTCAACTTGATGTTTCTTTTTGTAAAAAAGGAAAATACTCCCTTTAGTGGACAGTAGTAAGAACTCCAAAAGATGACTCATGTAGAATGCCTACAAACCACTCAAGAACTTAATATATGTGTGTTTTTTCTCTTTTCTCAATTTTAACCTTATGGTCTGTTTAGAGATGTTTTATGTTCCATTTAACTCTCATGCATCATGATAGTCAGACCTCAGAAAATATGTCTAAACAGTTTATGAGACCCTTGAATTGAGAACTTTATATTAATATTCTTTACATCTCCTATGACAGTGCCTATTACCTACTAGGTACATTACAAACAACTGTCTAAATCAATAATTCTTTGCTGTTTAATTCAATCATTTCTTACATAAAATGAGTTGGTACTGAACTAATTTCTTTTGCAGGTGACAGAATTTCAATGTAAAAAATAAAAGCAACTGAAAAAATTCATATTGTATTAAAAAATGTGCATTATCTTTCTTACTTGCAAAAGAAACAAGATGCTTCTTCAGATAAAGCCAAGATGTGTAAAAAATATGTATAAACATGAAATATACATGAAAAAATAAAATCATAAAAACATGAAATAATTTACAGTCATCATGTTGTTTTAAATGTAAAGACATCAATATATTTGTATTTTTCTATTTATGCATTGTATTATATTTTACAAAATGTCCTTTAATAATAGAAAATAGCAAAATGGTAGACTAGGAAGCTATAAGCTCTTGTTCCCCCGTGGAAACATAACCAGAAACTGGCCAAACTACTGCAGAAAATTTCTGGAAAACCATTAGAAAAATCAGGTTACAGTTGCTTAATGAATGCCACATTCAGAACAGTAGAGAAGATTTGTGGTGAGTTTTTTTTAAAAGATCTGTTGAATTTGATTTACTAGTATTTTTTCAATTTTTCATTTAAATTCAATTTAACATATAGTATATAATCAATTTCAGAAGTAGAACTTAGTGATTCATCAGTAACATATAACACCCAGTGCTCACTACATCAAGTGCTGTCCTTAATGCCCATCATCCAGTTACCCCATCCCTCCACCCACCTCCCCTCCAGCCACCCTCAGTTTGTTTCTTTTTTTTTTTAATTAGCCCCTCTGTGCCCGTCTTTCTCCATTAAGCTTCCTGTGCTTTTTTCTCCTTTTTTTTTTTTTTTTTTTTTTTTTGAGGGAGAGAGAGAGTGAGCTGGGGAGGGGCAGAGAAGAGAGAGAGAACTTTTTTTTTTTAATTCAATTAATTAACATATAACTTATTATTGGTTTCAGAGGTAGAGGTCAGTGATTCATCAGTTTTATATAATACCCAGTGCTCATTACATCACATGCCTTCCTTAATGTCCATTATGCAGTTACCCCATCTTCCCACCCCACCCCCTTCCAGCAACCCTCAGTTTGTTTCCTATAGTTAAGAGTTTCTTATGGTTTGTCTCCCTCTCTGGTAAAGAAGATGTGGTGTATATATACAATGGAATATTACTCAGCCATCAGAAAGGACGAATACTCACCTTACATCAATGTGGATGGAACTGGAGGGTATTATGCTAAGTGAAATAAGTCAATTGGAGAAAGACAATTATCATATGGTTTCACTCATGTGTGATAAGTTCTTTATATATTTTGCATACTAACCCTTTATCTGATGTCATTTATAAATAAGATTTGTGGTGTTTTAATTGCTTGTCCCACCCTCATATGAAGTGTTAGTCTTTATCTAGAAGAAGGGACAGTCCAGTAATCCTTTCCCTCTTGAACAAGAGTAAAGAGTTGACATTATTTGTAAGTTAATGTATATGACAGCTACTGAAAGACTGTCATTTGTTTAACCTAACTCAGATCTCGTGGAAAAACAGAGGGCACTGCTTATGATATCTTCAAAGAGAGTAGAGACCCACAAAACACCAGGAGCAAGAGATTATGGGTGGAGACATATAATAGGCCATCTCAGGCCCTGATGAGAAGTGGGACAAAACTATTTAGGGAACTAAGACATTCAAAAGCGTCTATTTACAGAGGAATTGAGAAACTCACAGGAAGGCCAAGGAAAGATACAGGCTTAGAGAAGATCCAAGAACAAGCTTTCACTTCTGGCTGTTTTCTAGGTTCAGAGCAAGTCTAGCTCATTGATGGATTATATATCACTATAGAGAGAACCTGCCAAAACTGGTGAACTGGGCTGTGTTTCCAACGGTCTCACTTCTAACAACAACAACAAAAATTCACAAGGCATATAAAGATGAAGACATATACCACTCAAAAGAACAATATAAGTTGACAGAAACCATCCTTGAGGAGGCCGAGACATTGAACGTACCAGATAGATACTTTAGTAAAACTATTTTAAGCATGCTGAAATACCTAAAGGAAATGATTGCAAATTTCTAAAGGAAATTAATAAATTGATGTGTGAACAAAATGAGAATATCAACAAAGAGAAAGTATAAAAAGGAGCCAAACAAAAATTCTGGAGCTGAAAAATAAATTATTAAGTTGAGAAGTTACTAATGGGTAACAAGAGCAGATTTGAGAAGTCAGAAGAAATAATCAGGAAATATGAAAAGACAATTGAAATAATTAAGTCTGAGAAACAGAATGAAGAAAAATAAACAGAGTTTAACAGATTTTTAGGACACCATCAAATGACTATTATATGCATCACAGGAATCTCATAAGAAGTAAGAAACAGCAGCAGGAAATTTATTTGAAGAAATAATGACTAGAATCCCACAGAGCTCCCTAGCCCCTTCCACTATGTGAGGACACAGCAAGGAGTTAACAGTTTGAAACCCAGAAGAGAGCCCTCACCACAGCTGAACCATGCTGGCACCCTGAATTCAGACAGACTTCCAGCTTCCAGAACTGTGAGACAGATGTTGCTTATGAGCCACCAAGTCTGTAGTGCTTTGTTATAGCAGACCGAATAGACTGAAACTATATATTTATATCAAATAAAATAGACTTCTAGTCAAAAACTGTTACAAGTAACAATGAGGACATTAAATATTAAGCAAAGTGCTTATTCATTCAGAATATGTAACAGTTACAAACATATATGTAACAATCTCCAGAGCCCAAAAGTATATGAAGCAAACACTGATAAAATTTCATGGAGAAATAAACTCTACCTCAAAAGCTGAATATTTCAATTTTGTTGAAAAGATCAACAAAAGTGACAAACCCCTACAGGTTGATTAAAGAAGAGAGGGAAGACTCTACTTAGTAAAATCAGAAATGAAACTTGGGATAATGTTACCGACCGTAGACAAGTAAAAGGTATTGCAACAGAATACTATTACTTATTGTATACACATAAAAGGGATAACAAGATGAAATGAATATATTCCTATAAGCAAACCAATCTACTAAAATCCATCATGAAGAAACAGAAAATCTCAATATCTCTATACCTAGGTAAGGATACTGAGTCAGTAATCAAAATCTGGTAACGAAAACAATAAAAGGCCAGGACAAGATGGTTTCACTAGTAAATTCTACCAAATGTTTAAAGAAGAATTAAAGCCAAACCTTCTCAAGTTTTTCCAACAAATTGAAGAAGTAGAACACTTCCTAACTCATTCTCAGGAGCCAACATTACTCCTGACAGACAGATACTACATAGAAACAAGACAGACACAACATAGAAAGGAAAACTAGAGACCAATTTCCCTTATGAATACTGATGACAAAACCCTCAACAAAACCCAGCAAACTGAATTCTGCAGAATGTTAAAAGGATACCCCCATGACCAAGTGAAATTTATTCCTGGAATGCAAGGACAGTTCAGCATATAAAAGTCAATTAATGTAATACACCACATTAATAGAATGATAGGAGAAAACATAAAAGAATTTGACAAAATTCAACACCATTTCATGACAAACCAAGAATAGAAAAATTCTTCCTCAACATGATAAAGGCTATTGTGAAAAACATAACTTAACATCATTTTCAATAGTGAAGGACTGAAACCTAAACCCCTAAGATCAGGAACAATGAAAAGACGATCGTTTTCATCCTTTCAATTCAATATAATAGCCAGAAGAATTAGATAAGAGAAAAGGGGGAAAAAGGCATGCAGATTGGAAAAGAAATAACCTATTTTCTACCTGAAGATATGATCTGATACAGAAAAATACCTAAAGACAATTTCAATAATGTAACAGTATACAAAATCAGCATGTAAAAATTGGCTGTATTTATATATACTAACAATGAACATAAATGCAATGGAGAAGACAATTTCATTTACAAGAGCATCAAAAATAACACAATACTGAAGAATAGAGTTAAACAAGGGGAAACTTTCAAAACATTATTATAAGAATTAAAGCACAAATATATGAAAACACATACTATGTTCATGGATTGGAAGACTTAATACTATTAAGAGGTCAATACTATCCAAAGTTATCTACAGGTTCAGTGTCATCCCTATCAAAACACCAATAACTTTTTTTGTAGAAATAGAATGAAGATAAATAAGAACAGTTATTTTTTCCTTAAACCTAATTTCAAAACTTTCTGCAAAACTTCAGCTGCAGTAATCAAAATGGTGAGGTATTGACATAAGGACAGTCATGTAAATCAACAGAATAAAAGAGAGCTCAAAATAAACTCTTGGTTTGGTCAAATGCTTTTTGAAAAGGGTGCCAAGATCATTTAATAGGGAAAGGACAATCTTGTAATGAGTGGTGCCAGGAAAACTGAATATTCACCTGCAAAAAGAAGGACCTGAACACTGATCTCATATGATATAAAATTTAACTCAAAATGTATCAGAGATCTAAATGTAAGTGCTGAAAATAAAATTATTAGAAGAAAACATAAGATAAAATCTTCTTGACACTGGATGTGGCAATGCTTTCATGGATATGACACCAAAAGCACAGACAACAAAAGAAAATAGATATAATGAAATTTATTAAAACATCTGTTCTTTTGGACATTGCCCTAAGCAACATATTCATGGATACATTTCCTCAGGCAAGGGAAACAAAAGCAAACATAAACTATTGGGACTACACCAAAATAAAAAGCTTTTCTACAGCAAAGGAAACCATCAACAAAACAAACAGGCAACCCATTACATGGGAGAAGATATTTGCAAATGATATATCTGATAAGAGGTCAATATTCAAAATACATAAGGAATTTATACAACACCAAAACAAACGATCCAATTTAAAAATGGGTAGAGGACCTGAATAGACATTTTCCCAAAGACATACAGATGGTCAATGAACACATGAAAAGATGATCAACAATCACTAACCATCAAGGAAATGCATTTCAAAACCACAATGAGATATCTTCTCACACCAGTCAGAATGGGTAATATCAAAAAGAAAATAAATAACAAGTGTCTGTGAAGATTTGGAGAAAAGGAAACCTTCATGCACTGTGGGTAGGAATGTAAATTGGTGTAGCTTCTGTGGAAAACAGCATGAAAATTCCTCAAAAAATTAAAAATGGATATACCATATGATCCAGTAATTCCACTACTGGGTATTTATCCAAAGAAAACAAAAACATTAACTTTAAAAGATACATGCACCCCTATGTTTACTGCAGCATTATTTACAATAGTCAAGATATGGAAGCAACTCAAGTGTCCACTGACAGATGAATGGATAAAAAAGAGGTGACACACATACACACGTGTGCATGTAGACATGCACACATACACACACACATAACAGAATATTACCCAATCATAAAAAGGATGAAATCTTGCCATTTGCAACATGGGTGGACCTAGAGAGTATTATGCTAAGTGAAATAAATCAGACAGAGAGAGACAAATACCATATCATTTCACTGATACGTGGAATCTAAAAAAACAAAACAAAACAAAGCAGAAAGAGACCCATAAATAAAAAAACAAATTGGTGGTTGCCAGAGGGGTAGGGAGTAGGAGTACAGGGCAAAATAGATAAAGGAGACCAAGAGGTACAAACTTCCAGCTATATAATAAGTAAGCCATGGAGATGAAAAGTACAGTATAGGGAATATAGTCAATAATATTGTAATAACATTGTATGATGGCAGATGGGTGACTACACTTATCCTGATGAGCACTAAGTTATGTGTAGAATTGTCAAATTAATATGTTGTACATCTGACACTAACATAACACTGTATGTTAATTATACAAAGAAGTAGATTTCAAAGAAAAAACTTTTAAACATTTGTGTGTCAAAGGACACTGTCAAAGAATGAAATAAAAACTCACAAAATGGGAGGAAATTATACAAGGGTTAATATCTAGACCATGTGAAATAGAAAACAATGTTTTAAAGTATTTTCTGCATGATATGAAGAGACATCTGGAAATTAATTTCTAAATAATCAATTACTTTGTAAAACATTACTGTACATGGCCTGTTATCTAAAGTTAGTCAACTCATAAAAATACCTTCAAAATGGCAGTTTTTAAGAGCCTCTCCCAAACTGCTTGTCTTAATGAAAATATATCCAAAATGACTAGTCTGACCGTCCCATAGCCCTAGATAGATATTATGTGAAGAATTACACAATGCCCAGTATTTGACAAATGGCCTTCCTCCAATTATGAAGGACTTAATCATATATTTTTATTGGATACAGAAAGTATTTATTAGTTTATTTCAAAAGTACAACTTATATAAAGCCCTCAAGCTTACCTTAGTGGAACAGATCTAGTCTGACTAGACTTTGAACACACACAAATCAGGTTTATAAACATGTGATTTCATTTGCATTAAAAGTTTAAGGATACTTTGAGAGTCATCTACTGAGCCCATTGACTTATTTAAAAATTTAAAAAGTGAGCCCAGATGTCCACTGACAGATGAATGGATAGAGAAAATGTGGTGTGGATGCCTGGGTGGCTCGGTGGTTGAGCACCTGCCTTAGGCTTGGGGCATGATTCTGGGGTCCTGGGATCGAGTCTCTCATCGGGTTCCCCACAGGGAGCCTGGTTCTCCCTCTGCCTATGTCTCCGCCTCTCTCTTTGTGTCTGTCTCTCATGAATAAAGAAAATGTGGTGTGTGTGTGTGTGTGTGTGTGTGTGTGTGTGTGTGTTGGAATACTACTCAGCCATCAAAAAGAATGAAATCTTGCCATTTGCAACCACGTGGATGGAACTACAGGGTATTATACAAAGTGAAATAAGTCAGAGAGTGACAAGACCATATGATTTCACTCATATGTGGAATTTAAGAAACAAAACAGAAGAACATAGGGGAAGGGGAGGAAAAATAAAATGAGACAAAAACAGAGAGGGAGGCAAACCATAAGAGGCTCCTAACTATAAGGAAAACTCTGAGGGTTGCTGGAGGGGAGGCAGACAGGGGGATGGAGTAACTGGGTGATGGGCATTATGGAGGGCACTTGATGTCATGAGCACTGGGTGTTTATATGCAACTGATATCACCGAATTCTACCTCTGAAACTAAACAGTATATGCTAATTAAACTGAATTTATATATATATATATTTTAAAGTGATTAAAAATCTGACCACAAATGCAAAAATCATTAAATACCATAAGTCCACCATAAGGATATAAGGTTTTTACACAAATATGTGTTACCAATATATTCTTCCTGGGATTGTGAAATCCTATAAATTTTTCCTTGGTGTGTGTGCATGTGTGTGGGTGGATATGTGTTCCCCGGTATCTAAAAATAATAATTACAATTTCAAATAAAAAATATTCAGATAGCTGGTAACAGCTCACCAATTACCCAGGGAGTCAAAAGAAAACCAGAAATTAGTAGAAAGTGAGAGAGTCTGATTACCTACCACCGTAAGATCATCCATCTGGTGCTAAGACTTAAAGAGATGACACCCCCAGAGGTCCATGCGTTTTCCTAATCCGCATCAGGATCTCAAGAGAGCAGAGGTTCCTTCTAAGCTTAGTATCCCAATGCTCTGCAATAAGGAATGGAAAAGTCCATGTAAACTTTACAAGTTATTGTACAAACCTAAAGTGATCTTTTGGGAATTTTAATACTTTTCATAGGACTTGGTTTAAACATCATTAGTCTTCTTTCCTTTGTGAACAATTTTCTGTGCATCCATCACAACTTTGTAGATGGACTATACAGAAATCAATCTAATTGTTCTACAGTTTTTAATTCTTGAAAATGAAATACAAATAAGTGGGGATAGTTTAGAAAAATAATAGGTTATACAGCAAATGTTAAACCAAGACAAACACCAAGACAATCTCTAGCTGATGAGCTCAGAGGTCAATTTTATTTTTAAAACTATATAACATACCTTTAAATAAGAAAATGACATTAAAATTATAAGTATTTAAGTATGCACAAAAATAGTTGTAGAGGAGGGAAGAAGAGGTAAATTCAAATTTTAAAACAAACAAGTAGTAGAAGAATATTGAGAGCACAAAGGGAAAGGGGATGTGGGGAGAGAGGCGCAATGGGTGAAAGTTTTGAGAAAAATGTTTTGGGGAGCTGTTGGAGAAAGGGGTGGAGCCGGGGCCCTTGACAAGATCTGAGTGTTGAGCCAAATGCTATAAAAGCTACCTGGAGCCATAAAGGGAGAGCATTCTGAAACCTAGGATAGGTACACAGGCAAAGGCAGGAGGCAACAGCAGCTGCAGTCCCTAGAGAAAGGCTGGAATGTTAGAGGAGAAGAGACCAACTCCAGGATGCTTGGTCTTACCTGCTAGAAGTCTGGCTGCTACTGAGCCAACTCTTTAGAGAAAGCATGGCCTAGTGGGTAAGCAATGAACAGGTGAAGTTATGTGACATCCAATTCCTAGATGTCATGATGATGATGTGTGAGAAACACCGTAAGAAGATCTCCAACATCCAGGAAGAGCTGCTACTGGGATCTGAAGCCAATGTGAGTGAGAGCTCCTGCCCCTGCTAGTTTGCATCTCCTGCTGGCTCCTATTGGGCTGTCCACCAATGTGCATGGCAGCCCACAAGACCTGGCTCAAGACCTCATTGACTGCCTGTGCTCAGCCTCACTCTACACATGCAGATGGAAGTAGTGATCTATCAAAATAGTGTCAAGGGAGTTAAAAAGTATCATTGTGCAAGCATTAGCACAGTCCTAGGAGTAGCCAGAGGCAAGAGAACCTTGGTAATACTGTCACACTGCCCAACTCTAAGTCATTTGTTTAGATATTAGGACTCTTGGTTCTGTTGCAAGTTTAATCATCCTAAAGTAACTGTTAACTTTTGGCCTATACAAAATTTTATAATTTTCCTGTTTATCCTTGACATGAATATTTTTTCACACCTCCCACCCATCTTTTTTAACTTAACAGGAAATCCTGTTACCTTCCATCAGCCAACATGCAGGAACCTTAAAAATGACATCACAAAACATTCCTAATTTTCACAGAAGCTGAAGACAACACTGACAGGCAGTTATCTTTGAGGGAGATAGTTTTTAAAATTTACTTATTTATTTACTAGGTATTTATTTCAATGTTTATGGATTTACAGCACTGGCAAGTGGTATGTGATTTTTATTTATTTTTTTAAGATTTTATTTATTTATTCATGAGAGACACACACAAAAAGAGAGAGAGACAGACAGAGACAGAGACACAGGCAGAGGGAGAAGTAGGCTCCATGCAGGTAGCCTGACGTGGGACTCGATCCCAGGTCTCCAGGAGCACGCCCCCGGCTGAAGGCTGCGCTAAACCGCTGAGCCACCCGGGCTGCCCGGTATGTGATTTTTAAATCTCAAATGTTTATTCGTACTATCATTGAATACATGTTGATCACATCCACACTGTGCAGAACATGGTAATTAACATGTAATCAGGACATAATTTCATATTGTTATTTCTTTCCTTTACTGGAAAAATCGGTTTTATTTTTCTGGAAAAACAAACCACACATTTGATTATGAAAAAAGAAGGAAGTTATTGATATAATATGTTGTTTAAAAAAAGGTTGTAAGAAAAAAAAATTTCTGAAAATATGCACAATAGAATTGTTGATTTTCACCTATCTTCATGTATATTCTCCATGATGCATTTATCAATGTCCAAATCAGTCATGACAGATTACTAGAACGTGAGAAATTATCAATGTTTGCATTCTTTGTCTGTCTGTAATAGTATATAGTCTCTCCACAATGTGCTTTCTCTCAAGAATCAATCCTTTTAATGCTAAAAAAAATCTTTTTTTAAATTAAGGGTATGATTGCATCAACTGCATTTATAACCTTATTAACTTCATAATTATTATAAAAAGCTTAATTATTTAACCAACATAACTCATTTTATACACATCTAACACCAGGTACATACAAAAGTAATAAAATGTTTTAATTGATCTTGCCAATGTAGACTAAATGACCATTAAACCAAAAACCTTGCAGTTTCCTATTTGAGCCCAAGTGGATTTTTTGCCTTGTTGAAAACAGGTTCATTACCAAATACATTTTGGATTTGGATTCGCATAAACTGAATTATTTTTCAAGTTTGTATACTTTCATGTTTCTAGGAGATTCAAGTAAGTATTTTTAAGTGGCATAAATGAATAGTCAAGTAAATAACCAAATAAGCAACTTAATGTTTTATCTTAGAAAAGAGCTAGATTGGGGGCACCTGGGTGGCTCAGTCAGTTAATCATCTGCCTTCAGCTCAGGTCATGATCTCAGGGTCCTGGGATTGAGCCCTGTGTCCAGCTCCCTGCTCATCCGGGAGCTGCTTCTCCCTCTTCCTCTGCCCCTCTCACAGCCCCACTTGTGCTCTCTCTCCCTCTCTTTCTCTTGCAAATAAATAAAAATCTTTAAAAAAATAAATAAAATATTTTTAAAAAGAAGAAAAAAAAAGAAAAGAGCTAGATTGGTAAAGGAACACATTCAGTCTCACCATTTTAGAACTTACAGAACATTTATGTACACAAAATAATCTGAAATGATATGAACTTTTGTTAGAATGGTAAATTGCATGGTATCATCTTAATATTTAGTCAGAATTACAAGAGATGAAGACACCAATTCCAAATCCCAAGACACAGTTAATCACAACCAAGCCTCTGAGCTTCATCATGTCTCCCCAAGGCCAACTTAAAGAGCTTCTCACTGAGGAAGCAGAGACCAATAGATTGTAACTCCTCGAGGAGAAAGACATTTCCCAAGCGCTCTACTTTCATCACAGAACCTTTCTTGCTGATTTTAACACTTCCATTCATATTTTATTTATACCCCAGCGCAGTGCTGTCAATTCCATAATTTCATTTGCACCAAGATCCCCTGCCCACCTGAGTCGTTCTCACGCCATACTGAACTAATGACATTTGAGGTCTTCCACCACCATTCGATGACTCAGTTACTCCATCTTCCATACACACTGCTTCTGCTGGCCTGTCTATTCCTGCAATATAGATGGAAAAGCACCCCCAAAATACAACCCCTCTACCTGCCTGTGTGAGATATAACTCATACCTTTCTTGTTCCTAAAAGAATACATGTCTATATGAAACGGGTGTGAATGTGCAAGCACGGTTTTTGCTGTGCAAGAAATACATCCAGCTTCTTTAGTTTTCATTTTGTTTTGTTTTGAAGTAGGCTCCACACCCAATGTAGAGCTTTAACTCGAGACCCTGAAATCAAGAGACACCTGCTCTACTGACGGAGCCAGCCAGGCGCCCCTCTTCTTGATTTCTAACACATCCATATAAATCCAATTCTGGGGATCCCTGGGTGGCGCAGCGGTTTGGCGCCTGCCTTTGGCCCAGGGCGCGATCCTGGAGACCCGGGATCGAATCCCACGTCGGGCTCCCGGTGCATGGAGCCTGCTTCTCCCTCTGCGTATGTCTCTGCCTCTCTCTCTCTCTCTCTCTGTATGACTATCATAAATAAATAAAAATTAAAAAAATAAATCCAATTCTGTCCCTAGGTTGGGAATTTAGCTCTTAGCACCAAAGCATTAAGTCCCCATAGTTTTCAATGGCCCCTCACCAAGACAGTTACCAACCAGACAGGCCTGCATGGACCCCCTCAACTCAGGTGCTCACCTCCCTCCCTAGAGCTCAGCAGAACTTTGTTTCAGATCCTCCCTCTCGGTATAACGAATGTTTTCGGTTCTCACAGGGCACCCCTGACCGAGTTCTGGCTAGAACTCACGGCTCACCGCAGCGGGGACACGAGCTGCCTTTCAGGGAAGGGGAGGACTCCGTGCTCATCAAATCACACCGGACTTTTCAAAACTCCGAATCCAGCTACGTGGACAGCGCTCCTGGTGTCCCTGGGCAGGAAGACAACGCCGGGGAAACGGACGACGGAGACGAAGCCCCGGAGGCGGAGGGCGGAGAGGACCGGGATGCGGGATGAGCGCCGGGCAGTGCTGGGCTCCGGGACAGCCCCGCCGCCTCCACCGAGGTGCTCGCGCCTCCTCCGCGCTGGCCGCTAGGGCGTCCTCCCGAGCCCACGCACCAATCGGATCTCCCCGCTACGCCCCTCACAACGGACCCAGCGCCCCGTTCCCGCCGCGCTGCACTTCCGCGCCCCTTCCCTCCTGGTTTAGCAAGGTAACTGTGATTCTCAGAGGCAAAGCCCGTGGGGTCCCTGTCACAGGCTAGTTACACACCTGTCAGCATCCCAGCCACGGCCCTCGGTCCAGAGGTCGAGGCTGCGCCCCTCCCCCCCCCCCCCCCGGAGCGGGCGGGGACCTCCCGAGCGCCCTCCGAGCCGGCCGGGCAGCGCACGTTCCAGCGCCTTCCAGCGCGTGCGGGGCCCGCAGCTGCCCGGGGAAGCCGACACCCGCCGGGCCGGACCTGCGGGGCGCTTGGGGACTTGAGGGAAGAGGTCGTCACGCCAGCGGACTACACGTGGGCAGACCTCCCGCGACGCGCGCCGGGCGGGAAACAAGGGAAGCTGTGCCTGACGACGCGACGCCCCGGTACCCAGCAGCCGAAAGGGCGGCGGATGCACTCCGCGGGGAGCAGCTACACCTTTTCCGATTTTACCGGTTTCACTGGGGTCCCACGGGTCGCGGAGGCGTCTCCTCAGAGGGGAGGGCAAGAATAAGCGAAGTAAGGGTTCGTTCTCGAAGAACTAGAGCTCAGGACCTACCAGGCTCCGCGAGCACCTCCATCTAGCACCCGGCGCCGGGCGCCGGGCGCCGGGCGCCGGGCGCCTCGCGCCTCGCGCCTCCCGCCTCCCGCCTCCCGCCTCCCGCCTCCCGCCTCGCCGTTCTCGCGAGGTCCGCGCGCTCTCGTACTACCGCCAGGTGCGCGTGCGCGTGCGCGGCTCGGACCGGACGGGCGCGCGCGCCGGCACGAGAGCAGGTGCAGCGAGGCGCCGGGCAGGGGCGGCGGTTAGACCGCGCGGCCCACCTGGCGGCGGGGGCCCAGGGATGCCGCGGCTCCCCTGCGTGCGTCTGCTGTGCCTGGGACTCCTGTTAGTTCGGTTCTCCCGGGAGCTGAGCGACATCAGCAAAGCTAGGAGGCTGTGCGGCAGGCACCTCCTGAAGGAAATAATAAAACTCTGTGGCAATGTCAATTGGAGCTACTTCGAGGAGGAGACCCCTGTGCCACCGCTGTTTCCCCAGGACAACGAGATTGAAACCTTCATCCCGGACCGGTCGGAAAGCTCCCAAAGCACTTTCCCGGCTTGGGCGAGAGGCACAAGCCCAGGTAAAAATATGAGCCAAAGGCATGTTTGTTCATCTTTGTGCTGTCTTTTCCCCAAATCTGCTTTGCCGGGGGCTGAGCTTTCCCCGGATATGGAATCTGCCTAGTATGCAGATACATAAAACTCTTTATAATAAATTGTGCAAAAAAAAAATGTGCATATGCAAAACCTCAGTGAAGCTTTAAAAAAAAGACTTAGAGCGGGCACCCCCGGTGGCCCAGCGGTTTAGCGCCGCCTTCGGCCCACGGCCTTGGGCCCCCATCAGGCTCCCTGCATGGAGCCTGCTTCTTCCTCTGCCTGTGTCTCTGCCTCTCTCTGTGTGTCTCTCTCTGTCTGTCTCTCTGTGTCATGAATAAATAAAATTTAAAAAAATAAAAGCTTAGAGGAAATATATCTCTTTACATAAGAGTGCTGCTTCTTCCCTAGCTTTTCCTTTCTGGAGTACAGTACACTTGTCACCTGGCAAACTCCGCTTGGTCCTTCAGAGCCTCAGAGGCTTCATTTTCCCTGTGAAGTCATCACTGACCCCTTCCTATCTACTGACTCCATTCTCTGTCTACCACAGTATCTACCACGTGGATCTATCTGACCATCATCAGGACCAGCCACATAATTGGCTCAGCCCAGTGCAGAATAAAAATGCAGAGCCCCTTGCTCAAAAGTAGGAAAGGGCCATTAAAAGTACTAAAATATAAAGCTCCCCCACCCATCTCTTTTCTTGTGTGTATCTCCTCTGCTTACACACATGGTCCATTCTTCCACTAGATTTTACTTAAAAGTGCATATACTTAACATTTCACTTACAAGCTAAGATTTTTGAGAATTTCAAGACTGTGATGAGAACATTAAAGAAAATGCTAGGTCCTCCTCAGCACTGGGTTTGTGTGACCATGCTCTCCCATAAGGCCAGTCCTATATACATTACTATGTAATAGGAGTTGTTTCATGCATGTTTTTTTTTTTATCTGAAATGCCTAGCAGAGGTCCTAGCACACAATATGTGTTTAATATATATTGAATGTATGCTTAGTGCATTTAAGCAGTCTTTTGGAAAGAATATTCACCTTTTCAGATTCATTGTTATCTTCTAACTCTATATTTACATTTTACTACCAACATGGTTTGTCATTTTAAAAGAAAATGCACTTTATCTATAGGCTGTCCATAACATAGTGTCATTAAAATTATTGTGTTTTAAGGTCATTCAATGAATTTAATTTGATTTGGACAAATTTTTCAAAAGGCAAGATTTCTGAAATTAAGGAAAGGGGTAGACTCTCATGCCACAAAACACTCCGATGTAGATGACTGAGACAAACTAAAATTGCCTTCCACATTAAAGGCACTCATTCGTTTACTGAATGAATGAATGAATGAATGAATGAAACTTATTCCATTCTTCCTATAGCTGCTAAGAGGATGAAAACTTTGAAAGACAAATAATAGAAACCATCAGAATGATTCTTGATCATTTTCTACCATCAAACCAACCTACATATAAACTCACTTTATTTTACCTTTATAATGGAAGAAGTGTCTCTCCCCAGTCTTCCACTTGTACTTTAATTCAGTGATTCTTACACTTGAATGTGTGTGTGATTCACCTGGGGAATACTTTTAATGTACAGGTTCTGACTCCATGGGTGTGGGGTGGGACCTGAGTATCTACATGTTTGCAAGCTCCCAGAGATGCTTGCTTGTTGCTCTCACAACCTATACCTTGGTCAAAATTTTATGTTAAAAAATTTTTTTATGTTCAGACATCCGAGCTTGGGTTGGTTATTTAAAAAGAGCTTGGAATCCCTTTTCTCAACAAAGCCTGCTCTAGAGACTATTCATTTTTTTAAGAGTCAACGTTAAAACTCAGAGCTGTGCTTGCTTCAGCAGCATATACACTAAAACTCAGAGCTGATTAATGACTCCTTTGTTTTAGGTGTTATTCACACTTCCCTGGAGGAATAAGTGTCATTAATTCAATGAAGAGGGAGCTGCAGTGAAACAAAATTTGTGGGAAATAAAAATGTATCTTACAACATTTTAGAATTGTCATACCAACGAAACATGTTACTGTGGCAACTATAAAAAGGACAGTTTTCTGAAGTGGAAATGTCAAGTGCCATAAAGCCATAGTTGTTTTACAGTGTGTGAAAGAATGAAAAAATGGATTTAAGTTATCAATATGCATTTGTGTTAAATTTTTAAAAAGTATTGACCTATAAGGAAAGATGACATGCAATCTATCCTGTGAATTTCCAGTGAATAATTAGAAGTTGTGGAGAGGTATGTGTTCTCAATATAGAATCTATAATTAGGCCATTTCTTTTTCATTTGAATATGGACTGAAAAGCTGATTAACTTTTATTAGCTTGAACTAGCAGGATACATTTCTATGTTAGATCAAGTCAGTTATCCACAATTTTAATTGTCTGATGATTGATTTGAGTCTGACACAGGAAAAGATAATTTGGTGCACTAATATTAAAACATGCATTTTTTTCAGAGCTACTCATATATAACTAGAATCTGAAATTGTGTGCTTCTCGCTAGTGGATCCTTGAGGGTATGGGCCACATCTCCAAGACCCTATCATATTTCTGAACTCTGGCTGAGTATGGTGCTTCCTAGCTCTTAGTGTCTGGTGAAGTCATTAATGCTTCATCACCAGGTTTTCATAATCCATAACCCCTATTCCAGTTGGATTGGTCATATTCCCTATTCATCTATTCTTGTTTTTTAGATATCATTATTGCAAATGGGCTGTACAGGACCCCTTTCTTTACATATTAATTCAGCAAAATTTGAGTGCCTGTCATGTGCTAGGTATCCTTGTTGGTGACTGGGATTTACGACTGTAGAGTTTTATACTCAGGTAGCAGTATAAAGCCTCTTGAGGCTTACAGAAGATAGACAGTGAAGATAGACAGTAAACATAAGTACATTACACAGTATGTTAGAAGATGATTAGACTTGGAGCACCTGGGTGGCTCAGTAGGTTGAGGATCTGCCTTTGGGCTCAGGTCATGATCTCAGGGTCCTTGGATGGAGCTCCATGGTTGAGCTTCCTGCTCAGCTGGGGGGTGGGGGGTCTGCTTCTCCCTCTCTCTGCCCCTCACCCCATTTGTGCTCTCTCTCTCTCTCATTGTCTCTCAAATAAATAAAATCTTGTTTTAAAAAAAGATTATTAGTCTTCACATATCTCTATTCTCCACTCCAGTTCTCCTCCTCCCATGGCAACCATTCCAAAGTGTTGATTGTGTATTTTTACTTGCGTGTTTTTTTGTAAGCTGTACATTGTTTCCTATGCATGTATTTAAAAAATATATATAAATGGTATTTTTTAAAGATTATTTTTTAGAGAGAGAGAGCATGCACAAGAGAGCACATTTGATTGGGGGGAAGGGCAGAGAGAGATGAAGAGAGAGAGAGAATCTGGAGTAGACTCCCTTGGTGAGTGTGGAGCCCAGTGTGCCACTTGTTCTCATTACTCTGAGATCATGACCTGAGCTGAAATCAAGAGTTGGACGCCCAACCAACTGAACCACCCAGGTGTCCCTAAAATATATGTAAATGGTATTTAAGATTTATCCCTTATCATTGCTTTGTGAACATTACTTCAAACTGCTACATAATATTCATATACTTTCCCCACATTTTACTTATCCTCGCAGCACTGAACACCCAACCTGCATGGTCTCCAACTTTCTACCACTGTAAATAACACCACAGTGAAAAATCATTGTATGTGCTCCATTAAGAAGAATCTGTGTGGACATTTCTCAGCGATCCTATACCTAGGGGTAAACTTGTGTAATAAAACATATGTACACTTAGTTTGCTTAAAGTGTCTCAGATTGCTCTACAGAATGGCTACACCAGTTTATTGTTGCACCACCGGTACATGCAGATTCCTATATTCTCATATCCAAGCCAACAATTAGCATTACATGATATTTAACTTTTGTCAGTGTGTGATAGAATGAAATGGCATTTTTGTCTTGCTCTGGATGTGAGCACCTCTTCAGATATATATATTAGCCTTTTGCATTTTTTCCCCTGAAAGTTTTCTGTTTATAATGTTTTACTTGGAATTGTTGTTTTCCAGTTGATTTGTAAGAGTTATTTTACCATATACAATAGCTGTTGGCTTTAGACACTGCAAATATATTCTCCCATTTTGTCATATATTGGTGTTGTTTGAGAGAAAGCCTTAATTTTTATATAATCAGGCAATAAGTGATTTGCCTTATTATTCAGACTTCTGAAATTTTATTTTGAAAGTCCTTTTTTGTCCCTCTGTTAACTTTGTAGATTTGCTTTTCACATTAGGTTCTTAATTCTTCTGGAGACCACTTTGGTCTCTTCTGGCTGAGATTACTATCTTAGTTTTTTCAGTAAGTCTTATTTTTCTCTACAAAAGGATTTAGTTTTCTGAATGCCATCTGCTAAACAATTTTTTTCCATTGATTTGTAAGGCTACCTTTATAGTTTCTTGTTTGTCTGAGCTTCCTATTCTCCTTAATTGGTCTTTTTGTTTGACCTTGTACAATTACTATACTGCTCGTAATGTTATTACTCTGTAGGATGTCATTTATAGGAGGGAAAATCTCCACTTTTTAAAAAAAGATTTCATATATTTATTTCAAAGAGAGAGAACATGAGCAGAGGGGTAGGGGCAGAAGGAGTGGGAGAAGCAAGCACCCAGCTGATCAGGGAGCTTGACATGGGGCTCCATCCCAGGACTCTGGGATGATGACCTGAGCCAATGGCACACACTTAACCAATTGAGCCATCCAGGTACCCCCTCAATGTTTTTTTCCCTTAAGGTTGACTAAGCTAATTAATTCTCAGCTTTTATTCTTCCATTCTTCCAGAGTAAGCATATTGAATTTTTTTAAATCCACCTGCCTTAACAAAATATTAACAAACTACATTCAACAATACTTTAAAAGGATCATCTACCACAATCAAATGAGACTTATTCTGGAAATTCAAGGGTAATTAAATATTTGCAAATCAACATGATACATGAACCAAATGAGGGATAAAAATAATATAATCATCTCAGTAGATGCAGAAAAAACCTTATGACAAAATTCAGCACTCATTCATGATAAAAACTCTCAACAAAATGGCTTTAGAGGGAACATAATAAAGACCGTATATGAAAATTCCACAACTAACTTCATACTCAATGGTGAAAACCTGAGAGTTTTTCCTCTAAGATAAGGAATAAGGCAAGCATGCCCACTCTTGACACTTTTTATTCAAAATAGTACTCAGCGGTTTAGCGCCTGCCTTCACCCCAGGGCATGATCCTGGAGTCCCGGGATCAAGTCCCACGTCGGGCTCTGCATGGAGCCTGCTTCTCCCTCTGCCTGCGTCTCTGCCCCTCCCTGTGTGTGTGTGTGTGTGTGTGTGTGTGTCTGTGTGTCTGTGTCTGTGTGTCTGTGTGTGTCTCTCATGAATAAATAAATAAAATCTTAAGAAAAAATAGTACTGGAAGTCCTAGCCACAGTAATCAGACAAGAAAAAGAAGTAAGAGCCATCCATAAGGGTAAGGAAGAAAATAAACTGTCACCAGATGACATGATACCATGCATAGAAAACCCTTATGGGGGATCCCTGGGTGGCACAGCGGTTTAGCGCCTGCCTTTGGCCCAGGGCGCGATCCTGGAGACCCGGGATCGAATCCCACGTCGGGCTCCCGGTGCATGGAGCCTGCTTCTCCCTCTGCCTGTGTCTCTGCCTCTCTCTCTCTCTCTCTCTCTCTCTCTCTCTCTCTCTGTGACTACCATAAATAAATAAAAATTAAAAAAAAAAAAAAAGAAAACCCTTATGACTCCAACAAAACTATTAGAAATGATAAATGAATTCAGTAAAGTTGCAGGATACAAAATTAATGTACAGAATTGGTAGTGTTTCTATACATTAATAATGAAGTAAGAGAAAGAGAAATTAAGAAAACAACCCCATTCCCTATTGCACCAAAAAGAGTAAAATACTTAGTAATAACCTGAATCAGGGAGGTGAAAGGCCTATATTCTGAAAACTGTAAAGCATTGATGATGACACATGGAAAGATATTCCATGCTCATGGATTGGAAGAAATAATATTGTTAAAATGTCTATACTACCCAAAGCAACTTACAGATTCAATGCAATTCCTATCAAAACATCAACAGCATTTTTCACAGAACTAGAACAAATAATACTAAAATTTGTGTGGAGCCACAAAAAATCTGAATAGCCAAAGCAACCTCAAGAAGGAAGAATGAAGTAGGAGGTATTAAAGTCCAGATTTCAAGATATACTACAAAACTATAGTAATCAAAACAGTATGATGCTGGGACAAAAAAATAGACATACAGATCAATAGAACAAGCTAGAAAGCCCAGAAATAAACCCACACTTATATAGTCAATGGAGGCAAGAATATGCTATGGGGAAAAGAGAGTATCTTAAGTAAATTGTGCTTTTAAAAAATGAACAGCTACATGCAAAAGAATGAAACTGGACCACTTTCTTACTCCATACACAAAAATAAATTCAAAATGGATTAAAAACCTACATGTTATACCTGATACCTTAAAATTCCTAAAAGAGAGCATAGGCAGTAATTTCCTTGATATCAACCATAGCAACAGTTTTCTAGATATGTTTCCTAAGACAAGAGAAACAAAAGCAAAAATAATTGGGACTTCACCAAAATAAAAGTCTTTAAGACAAAAAAGTAACATACTGAATGGGAGAAGGTGTTTGCAAATGATATATCTGGTAAGGGGTTACTGTTCAAAATATATAAATAACTTCTACAACTCAACACCAAAAAAGAAAAAAAATCCAATTTAAAAATGGCCAGAGAACCTGAATAGATATTTTCCCAAAGAGACAGATGGATGGCCAACAGACAAATTAGAAGATGCTCAACATCACTAATATCAGGGAAATTCAAATCAAAACCACAATGAGTTTATCACACCACACCTATCAAAATGGCTAAAATAAAAAATACAAGAAATAACAAATATTGGTGAGGATGCGGAGAAAAAGGAACTCTTATACACTGTTGGTGGGAATGTAAATTGCCGTAGCTACTGTGAAAAACAGTATGGAGGTTCCTCAAAAAATTAAAAATAGAAATACCATATGATCCAATAATTCAACTCCTGAGTATTACCCAAAGAAAACAAAAATACTAATTCAAAAAAATATATGCACCCCTATGTTTATTGCAGTATTATTTACAATACCAAGAAATGGAAGCAACTCGTGTCCATTGTCAGATGAATGGTTAAAGAAGAGGTGGGGTACGCGCACACACACACCACAGACACACACAGGAATATTACACAGCCATAAAAAAGGATGAGATCTTGGGCAGCCCAGGTGGCTCAGAGGTTTAGTGCCGCCTTCAGCCCAGGGCCTGATCCTGGAGATCCGGGATCGAGTCCCATGTCAGGCTCCCTGCATGGAGCCTGCTTCCCTCTCTGCCTGTGTCTCTACCTCTCTCTCTGTGTCTCTCATGAATAAATAAAATCTTAAAAAAAAGAAGGATGAGATCTTGCCATATGTGACAACATGGATAGACCTGGAGAATATTATGCTAAGTGAGATAACTCATACTGAGAAAGACAAATACCAAATGATGCCACTCGTACTAGAATCTAAAAAACAAAACAAATGAATAACAAACGAAAAAGTAGAATCAGACCTACACATGCAGAAAACAAACTGATGGTTGCCAAAGGAAAGGGAGATGGAGGGGATGCCAAAATCAGTGAAGGGGAGTAGGAGATACAGGCTTCCAGTTATGTAATGACTAAGTCATCAGAATAAAGGGTACAGCATAGGGAATAGAGACAATGTAATTTTAATAGTATTGTATGGTGAGATATGGTAGCTCCACTTGTGGTGAGCACAGCATAATGAAAAAAATAAAAATCCATGTTGAATTTTTATTGAGATGCATGGAATATATAGATTAATTTGAAGAGGATTTATGTCTTTTTACTATAAAGTAATCACAACTAAAAGCAAGGAATATTTTCATATTCTATTATTAGAATTTTAAAGTTTTCTCAGTGGAGACTTTATTGTTGGTTAAGTTAATGCTTAACACTTTTTTCTTGTTGCTATTGTAGATACTTGCTAATTATATTTTTGTTAAAAAATTATATTTTTGTTAGTGACTTTTGGATAGAGAAATGCGATTGATTTTTACTGGTTGATCTTTATCCAGTAATTATGCCAAGTTATCTTTTTTTTTTTTATGCCAAGTTATCTTAATGGTTCTAATAGTTTGTTTCTGTCATTTGCAAATGATAGCTTTGTCACTTCCTTTTTAAACCTTACATCAGTCGCCATCGTAGTCTTTTTCTCCATCCTCCTCCTCCTCTCTCTCCTCCTCCCCCTCGTCCTCCTTCTCCTTCTCTCCTTCTCCTTTTTTCTTCTTCTTTCTTATTTCTTCTTTCTTATAGCATTGGCCAGGTCCTCTAGTATTGTTAAGTGGTAGTGATACTAGGATGTCTTATTATGTTCCTAGTTTTAAAAAGGAATGCATTTAAATTTCTCCGTTTGGACCCGGGATCGAATCCCACGTCGGGCTCCCGGTGCATGGAGCCTGCTTCTCCCTCTGCCTGTGTCTCTGCCTCTCTCTCTCTCTGTCTCTGTGACTATCATAAATAAAAAAAAAAAAAAAAAAAAAAAAAATTAAACCGCTGAGCCACCTAGGCTGCCCAACGCTAGTCTTTGGGATCCCTGGGTGGCGCAGCGGTTTAGCGCCTGCCTTTGGCCCGGGGCGCGATCCTGGAGACCCGGGATCGAATCCCACGTCGGGCTCCTGGTGCATGGAGCCTGCTTCTCTCTCTGCCTCTCTCTCTCTCTCTCTCTCTCTCTCTCTCTCTGTGACTATCATAAATAAATAAAAAAAATAAAAATAAAAATAAATTTCTCCGTTTGTAGGTTTGTGCTATATAACCTCCACCAAGATAAGGGAGCTTGCTATTTTTTAATCATTATAAACTTTATTAAGCTAACCTTTATTAAGGCCTTTTGGAGGGCATCCTTTTGCACAATAATATGATTTTTCTCTTTTTTTTTTAATTAATTCACCAAATACTTGTTGGGTGCCTGCTAAGTGCCAGGCATTGCTGTAAATCCTTGAGATATACCGGTGAACAAGGCAGATGAAGATATCTGGCCTGATGAAGCTTGCATAGGAAATGAACATAATAAATGAAGATAATAAGGGTTATAGAAAAATAAAGAGTGGAACAGGATAGGGAGATCAAGAGTTTGGGGGCTGCTATGGAGTGGGATATAAGATTAAATGGTGTAGTCAAGGTAGGCCTCACTGAAAAGGTGAGATTTGAGAAAGGAGGTTTGACAGATGAATGGTTAAAGAAGAGGTGGGGTACACACACACGCACACACACACACACACACACCACAGACACACACAGGAATATTACACAGCCGTAAAAAAGGATGATATCTTGGGCAGCCCAGGTGGCTCAGCGGTTTAGCACCGCCTTTAGCCCAGGGTGTGATCCTGGAGATCCGGGATCGAGTCCCACCTCAGGCTCCCTGCATGGAGCCTGCTTCTCCCTCTGACTGTGTCTCTGCCCCTCTGTGTGTGTGTGTGTGTGTGTGTGTGTGTGTGTGTGTGTGCCTCTCATGAATAAATAAATAAAATCTTTTAAAAAAAGAGAGAGAGAGAAAGGAAGAGGTAAAAGAACCAGCCAAGGATGTATCTGGGGGGAAAGCGTGTTTAGGCAAAGGAATGAGCAGAGCAAATATACTTCTGCCCTATTTACACGGGGAACAGCAAGGAGGCTAGTGTGGCTGGAGCAGACAGATGGGTAACAAGCAGGTCGAGTGATCATTGTAAGGATTTTGGCTCTACTCTGAGTAGTGAAGTCATTACAGACTTTGGAGCAGAAGACTGATGTTAATTGACCTTTCAAAGGGGTCAGTCTGGCCACTACATTGGGGACAGGCTGTAAGGAGGCAAGAGTAGAAGCAGACAACTGTTCTGGAGGTGCAGTATTAGAGGTGATAGCAGCTGGATGAGATGGTAGCAGTGAAGATAATAGAAATTATTTTATTCTAGATATATTTGGGCAGATTTTATGCGAAATATGAGAAAAAAGGGAACTCAAAAACTGACTCCAATTTTTTTAAATGTGACCCCAAAGTTTTTGCTTCATACATCTGAAAGGATAGGGTTTCTATGAGCTGAGGTAAGAAAGGCCTCAGGTGGAACAGGTCTGAAGACAATATCAGCAGTTCAGTTTGGGGCATGTTGAGTTTGACAAGCTCAGGTAGAGTTTCAAACACATTGTGTTTGACGCACTGAAGTGGAGACGATGAGTTGGAAGTATGGACCTGGGGTTTGGAAATAATTTTACTTGACAATAGGAGTTTAGGAGTCATAGGTGTATAGATGATTCTCGAAGCCATAAGACTGGATGAGATCACCAAGAGAAGTCCACATAGAGAAGAGTGCCAAAGACTGAGCCCTGGGAGACATCAACTTCAACAATTAAAGAGGAAGTATTTGCAAAGGAGATGGAAATGGGACAAATAATTAGGTGAGGAGATTGAAGAAGAGAAAATTTGGTGTCCTGGAAACCAAGTGAAAAAGTGTGTCAAGAAGGAATGTGTTTGATGAGTCAGATAAGATGAAAATTGGTTGTTGAATTTAGTAATATAGACATCATTCGAGACCTTGAAAGGAGAAGTTTTGGTGCAGCAATGGAACAAAAGCCTGATTAGAGAGGGTTTAAGGTAGAATGAGTCAAGAGAACTTGATAATAGGAAACTATCTAGGAGTTTATCTACAGAGAGGAGAAAATAAGCAGGATGGTAACTGGCAAGGTAAGCAGAGCCAAGAGAGGTGGTCTTGGCTTTTTTAAGTAGGAGAAATAGCATTGCTTTGCTTATAGGAGTGAAGAGTTGATGATGAAGGGTGTATAGCAGAGGATTGCTGGAGTGATAGCCTGGAGTAGGCAAGAGGAGATGAGCTCTGGTCTCTTGGAGGAACTGGCTCTAGAGTGAATAGTTCTATGCCAATAGGTAGGAAGGCAGAATGTATGGATATAGATGTTAAAAGATGAGTTTAAAAATGGTGAAGGGACCAAATCCAAGTTCTCTTCTGATTGCCTTCATTTTCTTACAAAGTAGAAAGTAAATCCTACTGAGAGTGAGTTTGGGAATCTACTCATGCAGTACATTGTGTTGATAGATTTTGGGATCTTGACCCATCTTCGCACTTTTGGAATACACACTTTCTTAATGTATTTTTAAAATATATTTGTGAATTCAGTTAACTAATATCTTTTTTAGGACTTCCAAATAAACATTTATAAGTGAATGGGCTTACATGGGTTTTCTTTTAACAAATCATATTGTTCTTATCTAGTTTTGGAATAAAAAATATACTAGGTTCATAAAATATGCTGGGCAGCTTTTTCTCTTTTCTTTTTTATTTTTGAACGAGTATATGATTAGAACTGTTCTTGAAAAGCAGGTAGAACCTAACTCTAAGATCATCTATGTCTATCCTTTTAAATTTTCTGTGCCAATTAAGGCATCTTGTTATTTTTCTAAAGATTCATCCATTTCATCTTGATTTTTAAATGTGTAACATTCATACTATTCATTTATTTTAAATACTTTAAATATCTGTTCTTTTTTTTGTTCCTTTTCATCTCTTCTTTCTTGATTAGTCTGGCTAGAGTTGTATCTACTTCATTAATCCTTTTAAAGAACCAAGTTTTGGGTTTCTAAACATTTATAGTGTTTTGGTTCTGTAGTTCATTGATTTCTCATCTTATTACTTTGGGTCTTTTCTATTGTTCTTTTTCAAATTCATAAATCTGAATACTCATGTTTAACCTTTCCTGTTTTCTGGTGAGGTTAGCTTAAATTCCCTCCCCCAATTTGACATATAGTTTTCATTAACTAGTCTTTAGCTGCCTGCATTCATGAAAAAGTTTTCTTCTTACTGTCTTTTTTCTTCCCTTTTGAGTAACAGAACATGGCATATTCCAACAGGATGTTTCTTCAATTTGCCTGGACAGCCTAATTTACTTTTTCCCTTCAGTGTATTCTGTTCATTAATGACACATCTTAGTTCATCACATATTTATCTGTCTTAGATAACTTAGTATTTAATATCTTTGATATCTATCCTAAAATTTTAGTGTTCCACAATTCACTTTAAGCATTTTAAATACAAGGTTAGTAAACAGTGTTCTAATAGGACTCTAACTACATGGGACAGGGATTCACCTAAATAACTTCAAGAAAAAATGGTGGGGGAGATAGTTATTATAGAAATGAGATCTAGGAAGGGACTTGGAAAGTCTCTGGAGAGCCTGAAGAATCACATCAGCTTTAAAAACCACCTTCTCTCTTTTTCTTTCTATCTGAATTTTTTCTCCTCCAGTATTTATGTTTCTTTATGACTTTAGCTTGTCATGACAGGCTTCATAGTACCCTTTCAGTTTTGTTTCTCACTTTTCTTAGTTCTAACTTCAGAGAGAGGACATTGATTGGGCCAACTCATGTTTTCACGTGGCATGGATTGCTGGCCACCATAGTAGATTGGTTTCTTTGGGCTCAAGTACTAACAACCTCCAGTCTGTTCGACTGGCTGTATGGTGGAGTCAAATGGTTCAGAGCATGGTTGTCTATGGCTCACTCTACAGTGCTGTTTATAGGTAAATATATCCTGGAAGAGACAGTAGATAGGCAAGGGCAATGACAGAAACCCAAAAAGCTTCCAAATAATTATCTTCTGGATTTATTTTCTTTCCAGTAACACTGAGTGAGTTCAGAGCAGTATTATAGCAATCCATTCATTGAACATATCACCACTTCTTCATCTCTTCATATTTTAACAACAACCAAAATGGTTATAAAATATGCATTAAAAGACAAATGTAGTAGTCCCCCTCTTATCTGCAGGGGACATACTCCAAGACCCCCAGTGGATACCTGAAACGAGGGATAGTCCCAAATCCTACATATGGTGTTTTTTCCCATACATGCATACCTACAATAAAGTTTAATTTATAAATAAGGCACAGTAAGAGATGAACAATAATAATAAAATATAACAATTATAACAATATAGTGTAATAAAAGTTACGTGATTATAGTCTCTGTCTCTCAAAATATGTTATCTGAACTCACCCTTCTTGTAGTGATGTGAAATAAGAAAATGCCTATGTGCTAAGATGAAGTGAGGTCAATAATGTAGGCATTGTGATGTAGCATGTGATGCTCTGTCGGAATGGGGATCATCTGCTTCCAGACCAGAGTGGACTGCAGGTAACAGAGGCCAGGGAAAGAGAAACTACAGAAAAAAAGGGACTACTGTAACCCAAGTAAACAATGGGCAAAGGATTTGAATGGACATTTCTACAAAGAGGATAGATAAGAAGCACATGAAAGGATGCTCAGTATCTTTTGTCATTAGGTAAATGCAAATCGAAACCACAGTGGGATCACCTCACATCCACAAGGATGACCATAATCCAAAATGGAAAACACAAGTGTTAATGAGGGTGTGGGGCAACTCAATCCTAATATAACAGTGGTGGTATTATAAAATGATGTAGTCACTGTGGAAAAGTTTGGTGGTCTCTCAGAAAGTTAAACAAATTTACCTTAAGATCCAGCAGTTAGTTCTACTACCAGGTTTATACCCAAGAAAATTACAGACCTATGTTCACACAAAAACTTGTATGTAAATATTCATAGCAATACTGTTCATAACAGCAAAAGGTGGAAACAACCCAAATGTCCATCAACTGATAAATGGATCAACAAAATCTGATATATCCATACAATGGAAAACTACTCAGCCATAAAAGGAATAAAATGCTGATACGTGCTACAACATGGATAAACCTTGAAAGCATTTTGCTAGGTGAAAAAAATCAGACATAAATGGCCACAAGTTTGTGGTATGATTTCATTTCCAAAACAGGCAAAGGCCTAGAAATGGAAAGTAGATTAGTGGTTGCCAGGGGCTGGAGGAAGAGGGAAATGGGAATTATTGTTAATGGCTATGGGGCTTCTTTTTGGGGTGATACAAATGTCCTAGAATTAGATAGTGGTGATGGTTGCAAAGCTTTGTGAATATACTAAAAAAAACACTGAATTGTATGCTTTAAAATACTGAATTTTATGACATGTGAATGATACCTCAATAAAATATCTCTGCATAAAAAACATGCAAAGGTTTCCAAGCTTTTTTATAGGAAAACACTACCTACAACTATTTTAGTTAAAAATATATGTATATTGCTTTTAAAAACCATTTTATTACTTAAAATGTGATTACTTGTTTTTAAATAAATAGAGGACTTCAGGGGCCCCTGAGTGGCTCAGTCCGTTGAGCTTTTGACTCTTGGTTTCTGTTTAAGTCATGATCCGAGCTGTGAGATTCACATCAGGTTCCAAGCTCAGCGGAGTCTGCTTGAGATTCTCTGCCTCTCCCTCTGCCCCTTCCCCTGCTAGTGTATGCGTGCTCTCTCTCAAAGAAATACATAAATAAATCTTTAAAACAATAACTAGCGTACTTTAGTATTCTAGTAATATTCAATTTTCAGCTAAAGGAAGATTTTAATAAAGTAGGATTTTTTCTTGTCTCTCAACAGTCTCTACTTCTGCCTATGAGGAAGAAGCAGTAAGCAGTTTGGAGATGCCATCTCTGCCTGAGTATAGATATAAAAGGGCCAACTTGCCACCTGATAAGACAAGAGAATTTTCCTCATCACAAGATATCAATCAGTATATTCATGAAATTTCAGAATTTCAGAAGAAAAGTACAAACAAAATTAAAACCTTAAGCAATATGTTTTGGGGGAATCATCCCCAAAGAAAACGCAGAGGATATTCAGAAAAGTGTTGTCTTACAGGATGTACAGTAGAAGAACTGAGTATTGCATGCTTCCCATATACTGAATACAAAAACTTACAGAAACAAGTATCATCATTTGTGACTAAGATACACTAACCATCAGAGGAATTATACTAACTTAATAAAAGCTTAATATATTTAGTTTATTTTTGGTAATTGTCCTTCTAGGTTCTTTGCTGTGAACACCATCTAAAAGTATGTGCAGGCACTTAACAATACTTTGTGGTAGTAGTAGGAATCTTAGTATTTTCTTTGGTAACCCCAATTTTTCATATATTTTTTATATTTCAAGAAGATGTTGCTAGAGGAGGCACGATCCATGTAAACATCTAAGAGTTACCTATTGATGCTTGTCGTTATGTTTGAAACTCTCTCAGGCTGCATCTGAATGGACTATGGTGTGTTCTGCGCTTCATCTACATGACATACAGACTGCTGCCCCGTAACTATGTTACGGGTGAACTATGTTCACTCCAGTATGCCAATACATCTGTCCCACTGTCTTAAAAATAACTAACCAACTACCACTCCTAGCAGGAGCCCTTATACTGTAATAGTAGGTAGGCTTCTAATTCCTTGAATTTTATGATAGTCACTGATCGGAAATCTTCAGTTTCTGAGGACTTAAAGAGAGTTCAGTGAATGTCTCTAAGTTACAAAACCTCTCCAAGATACTCTGCTTTGCAAGTACTGATATAATGTGATACTCTGTTTTGCCTTGATCTGGATAGCTGCTGACACTCCATTGTAACAGTGTCAGCAGTACCTGGGAATTTGTTAGAAATGCAGTTCTCAAATCCCACCCTAGATGTACTGAATCAGAATCTCTGGGTGTGGGGCTCTGCAATCTGCGTTGTTACAGGCCCTCCAGCTCATTCTGAAATCAGGTTAACGATGGAGAACCACTGGTAACAGTCCTATGGAGTTCTGTCGAAGTCCTACTATTTATGTGCTTGCGTATCTCAACTCAATATGATGTTGTAACACTAAGTTTTCGGTGAATTTTCACTTGGATGTCCACGTATGAAATATCTTTAATGGTACAAATTAGAAAAAAGCTTAATCCAAAGAATTCAAAGTGGAATTCATACTTTCCACCATTAGTTAGGAGGCAAGCATCATTTGAGACATTTCTCTGGTTTCTTTCTCAAATATGTACTGTAATGTTCTTTACAAATGAAACTTTTATTCCTATTTGGTGCTGTTATTTCTTGGACAAAGGTTCTTTTCCACATGTATCTATATCGTATACATTTACATTAATAAATATGTCTGAACTTTTTTTTTTACCAGTTCCTGGGTAGTCTACATTATCTTTCTAAATACGAGGAGCCACCTGTTTAGAAACAGAATGACAGATCACATCATGATTTAGTGGTGGAATAAGTCTGCTGGTGTTGATGAAAATGCACTAGTGAGAATTGCCTATGCTTCGGTTAAAATTCAGCAATGCACTTGAGCCCACTTTGAGTTATAGGTTTGTCCTTGTAGCTTAAAAATACAGTTTGTTAGCTTACTGATATACACACATCAAAAGTCCAAATTAGAAAAGCATGAGATTGGGGTAGCCTGGGCGGTGCAGTCAGTTAAGCGTCCAACTCTTGATTTCAGCTCAGGTCATGATCTCAGGGTTGTGAGAGCAAACCCCATGCTGGGTGCGGAGACTGCTTGATGGTCTCCCTCTCCCTCTGCCCCTCTCCCTACTCTTAAAAATAAAAGAAAAGAAAATATGAAATTAACCAAGTGTGTTATTTGCATAGCTGTATACTTCCCAACACTTTAAGAATTTGCATGTTAGGGTGTATATTAATTGGTTTTTTGGTTTAATGCCTATTTTCTTCTTTTTTTTTTTTTTTAAGGTTCTTTTTGTTTAAGAGAGAGAGCGAGCCAAGGGAGTAGCAGAGGGAGAAGGAGAAGCAGCCTGGCAAGTGGTTCAATCCCAGGATTCTGGCGCCCATCCAGGCGCCCCTAATGCCTATCTTTTAATATAATTGTGCTAATAATGATTTTGTGCATTTGGATAGAACTGATTCACATTTTTCTTATGGACTCCTCAGAACAATCCAGACGCAGGAAAAAAATTTAAGAAAGCTGATATACTTTGATATTAAGCAACTTATTGCAGCTTCTTTATGTTCAGTTACTTGCTAGTTTGTGGTAGAGCTGGATCAGGATTTTAATCCTAGCATCTTGTTCAATAATCCTGATGTCAATAAAACACGAGCAGAAATCATCCACATATTTTTGTTTGGAGTTCTTTTATTTGGCCTCTACTCTGTTTTGACTTCTGTGTTGGTTAATAATCTATTGGCCCTCTGCCCTAAATCTCCTGTTCTTTATTCTGCTTTTTGATGCTGAGACTCGGATTTTGTACACCAGCCTTTTCCTTCACTAACAGGCTTCCTGTGAGAGTCTATTTGCAGGGTATTAGAGGGGATCCCTTGCCCTGCTTCTTTCAGCATCACCCAGCAGCATTTCTGCCCACTGGCAGTGACAGCAGTTTTTTGTTCTATCCTCAACTTCCATGACCAGCTTCATCATCTTCCTTCAGAGATACTAATCCAGCTGCCTGGTGTCCCTTCCTAAAAGGTCTTTCATCTCAGGGGCGCTGGGGTGGGGGTGGAGGAGGGGGGCTGGCTCGAGCTCCTGCAGCCCCAGCACCAGCTGGGCAGACAGTGCGTGCTCCTCAGAAATCTGGGTGCCAGCTCCACGGCTCCTTTCCTCCAAGCTTCCAGGCTTCGATAACCTCACATTCTTTCCTTTGTGTAGGCATGGTAGGCGCTTCCTAACGTCTTGGTTCTTGGTTTTTGTTTTTAATCTCTGCACGACTTTACTATTTTTCTTTTTTCAATCCTCTAATACAAGTCTAACACTTTATATTAAATTTACTGTTAAATTTAATTTATTAAATTTATATTTATAATTAATTTAATTCTAATTTAAATAAATTATACTTCTATAATTTACATTAAATTTACTGTTAAAATACTGGATGTGGTTTCCGTTTTCTTGGGTGGAGCTTAAATGATAAAGCCCCTGCCCCCCACCCCCAACAGTGGTTCAGAAGGTGGTTTTGAATTGTTTTAGGGCAAGGATGGTAGTAAATGGGTTTCATCTTAAAAAGGAAACTCTTAAATAACTAGTAGTGGCTTGCCTGTTTGCAAGTCAATCCAGGCCCCATTACCGTTATCGCTATGGATGTCTTTCCTTTTGTAGAATTGAATATAAGTGGAGTCATATGGCACATAGTCTTATGTCCAGCTCATTTCACTCAGCATAAGGTTTCTGAGATACCTCAGAGTTGTTGCATGAATCAACATAAATTTGTTCCTTTTGATTTTTGCTTAGCATCCCATTGTACTAGGAATAAAACTGCTATGAACATTCATGTGCAAGTTTTCCTGTGAGCATGTTTTTATTTCTCTTGGTTAACTATGTATACAGGAGTGGCAATGCTGTGGCATATGACAAATGCTTACTTAACGCCATAAGAAATAGTCAAGTGGTTTTCCAAAGTGAGATCCAGTTGTTCCATCTTCTAACCAACACTTAGTATTGTTAGTCTTTCAAATTTTCTTGTTCGTTTTTTAAAAACCTGGCCTTTGAACATATTTAGCCATAAGGTGAAAAAAACTACCATCTGAATCCTGACTTATATTTTCTTGACATAGTCTTTTTAATTTTAGCTATTCGAGTGAGAGTGTTGTATTTTAATTGGCATTTCCTCATGACTCATGATGTTGAGCCTCTTTTCATATGCTTATTGGTCATTCATCTTTTATGAAGTGTTTGTACAAATCTTTTGCCTGTTTTTAGTTTCTTTTATTAATGAATTCTAAGAGGTTTTCATATATTTTTATACAAGTGCTTTGTCAGATATATGAAATGTATTTTCTCCCACTGTGTCTTGCTTCATTTCTTTAAAGTATCTTTTTTTTTAACTTATTTCTTAAAAACTTTTATTTATTTAAGAGAGAGAGCAAGCACTGAGTAGGGGGCGATGGGAGGGGCAGAGAGGGAGAAGCAGACTCCCCGCTGAGCAGGGAGCCAGATAGGGGCTCCATCCCAGACCCTCGGATCATGACCTGAGCCAAAGGCAGACGCTTTACCAACTGAGCCACCCACGGGCCCCTCCTTAAAGTATCTTTAAAATAGAAGTTTTTTATTTTGATGAAGTTTAATTTGTCTATTTTTCTCTTATAATTGGGATGTTTTGCATTATATATCTAACAAATCTTTGCCTTTTCCAAGTTTAAGATACTCTAAATTTTCTTCTACAACTTTTATAGTTTTAGCTTTCATGTTAGGTCTATGATTCATTTGAATTCATTTTTGTGTATGGTGAAAATAGAGGCCAAGGTTTATTTTTTCCAAATGGCTAACCAGCAGTTCTAGCACATTAATTGTAAGACTTTTCTGTCATCCAGTCCACCTTGGCATATCTTAAAAAATCAGTTGACCATATATATGAGTGGGTTTATTTCTGATATATACTGTTTCATTAATCTATATATTTATCCTTATGGCGACATCACACTGTCTTATTACTGTGGCCTAATTTTAAGTATTAAAATCAGGCAGCCTAAGTTCTCCCACCTTTGTCTTCTTTTTTAAAATTGTGTGAGTTATTCTTGGTCCTTGCTATTTCCATATAAATTTCAGAACAACCTTGTTAATTTTTTTTTTAACCTTGTTAATTTTTATAAAATTCTGCTGAGATTATGATTGGTACTGCATTGAAACTATAAATCATTTTGAGGAAAATTGAGTCTACTGACCTATGAACATGGTATATGTCTTTCCATTTACAAATACATTTTTTTGGTCTTCTTTAATTTCACCACTATTTAGTAAGTTTTAGTGTATAAAACTTATAAATACCTTGTTAAAAGTATCCCTAAATACTTTATTTCTATGCTATTTTAAGTAGTATTTTTAATGATTTTACTTTTTAATTGATGCTAGTATATAGAAACAGTAAATTTTTATAATTTGGCCATCTATCCAGCAATATTATAAATTCCCTTAGTAAGTCTAGTAGCTTTTTTTTTTTTTTTTTGTAAACTGCTTAGGATTTTCTACATAAATAGTCATCATCTATGAGTAGAGGAGGTTTTATTTTTTCCTTTCCAATATGATATATTTTATTTCTGTTTTCTTGCCTCATTGCATGGCCTACTACCTCCAGTACAGTGTAGATAAGAGAGTGAACACATTTGCCTTGTTCCAGTCCCAGAAAGAAAGCATTCATTCTTTTACCACTAAACGTGATGTTAGCTTGATTTTTGCAGATGCACTTTATCTGATTGAAAAAGTTTCATTCTATTCCCAGTTTGCTGAGAGTTTTTATCATGAGTGTGGAATTTTGTTCAATGCTTTTTCTGCATATACTGAGATGATTATATAGGTTTTCTTCTTTAGCTTGTCAATATGGTGTATTTCTTTTTTCTTTTCTTTTCTTTTTTTTTTTTTTTGAAAAGTAAACTAACTTTGTATTCCTCAAGTAAAATCTGAAGAATCTGTTGATACTTTTTCTTCCTTTTCCCTGGATCTATGTGCTATTGTTAAGGGTTTATCTGTCAATATGCATAAGGAATATTCATGTATAGTTTTTTTCTTATATCTTTTTCTAGTTCTGGTATTAGAATAATGGGGGCCTCATAAAGATAGTCAAGAAGTGTTTGCTCTTTTTTTTCATAAAGAGTCTATGTAGGGAGTGCCTGGGTGGCTAAGTCAGTTGAGCATCTGACTCTTGGTTTTGGCTCAGGTCATGATCTCAGGATTGCATGACTGAGCCCCGGGGTTGGGCTCTGCACTCAGTGGGGAATCTGCTTGAGATTTTCTCTCTTCCTCTCCCTCTGCTCCTCCCCGACATGCTCCCATGCTCTCTAAAATAAATCTTTAAAAAAAAAGTCTCTGTAAGATTATTATTTCTTGTTTGATGAAATTCACAGTGAAGTTATTTTGCTTCAAATTTTTAACTATAAATTTTGAGTCTGTTTTGGCATTTTTTTCTTTCAAGAAATTAGTTGTGTGTCTAAGTTCTTAGCCATATTGATTGGCATAAAGTTCATATTTTCTTCATTATCCTTTAAATGTCTGTAGGATATGAATAATAATAGCCCCTCTGTTATTACTGATTTGGGTAATTTATGCTCTTTTAAATTTTTCTCTTGATAATTCTGAGGTTTATCAATTTTATTGATATTTTCAAAGTAGCAGCTTTTGCCCTCACTGATATTCTCTATTATTTTTTCTGTTTTGTTATACTTCTAGCTTTATTTCCTCTTTACTTACTTGAATTTAATTTCCTTGAATTTCCTTAATTCTCTAATTTCTAGTTTCTGGTTATTTAGACTTTTCTTCCTCTTTAATAGAAGAATCTAAAGCCATAAATTTCACTCTAATCACACCTTACCTGCAGATGTATTTTTCATTTTCATTCATTATATATTATATATGTATTTTTTTAAGATTTATTTTTATTTATTTATGATAGACATAGAGAGAGAGAGAGAGGCAGAGACACAGGCAGAGGGAGAAGCAGGCTCCATGCCGGGAGCCCGACGCGGGACTCGATCCCGGGACTTCAGGATCACACCCTGGGCTAAAGGCAGGCGCCAAACCACTGAGCCACCCAGGGATCCCCTATGTATTTTTTTTTAAGTACCCAATGAAAGACTTGAACTCATGATCCTGAGATTGAGTCATGTACTCTACTGAGCCAGCCAGGTGTCCCTACTAAGTATTTTCCATTTTCTCTTGTATTTTTTCTTTGACTCAGTTTAAGTTTCCTATGGGTTTTGTTGCTTTTTAAAATTTTATTTACTTATTCATGAGAAACACACAGAGAGAAGCAGAGACAATAGGCAGGAAGAGAAGCAGACTCCATGCAGGGAGTCCAATGTGGGACTCGATCCTGGGACACCAGGATCACACCCCTGGGCCAAAGGCAGATGCTCAACCAATGCCCACCCAGACGTCCCAAGTTTCCTATGTTTCACAGTATGTACCAAATACCTTCCTTTTATTGATGTTTTGAGTTATGTTGACAGAGAACATTAATTTTAAAAATTTCTTGAGAATTGTTTCATGGCCCAGCATATGCTTCATCTATTTTATGTGTGCTTGACATGTATATTCTGCTGTTGTTTGGTGGAGTGTTCTGTAAATATCAATTAGGTCAAGTTCGCTGGTTGCAGTGTTCTATATATTCACTGATCTTGTGCTCTTCTTATTGTCAATTAGTAGAAGTGTTGAAATTTCTGGAATTGTGTAGTTGTCTATACTTTTATAGTTCATGTATTTCAAAGATTTTATTTTTTTATTTATTCATGAGAGAGAGAGAGAGGGACACAGGCAGAGGGAGAAGCAGGCCCCATGCAGGGAGCCTGATGTGGGACTCGATCCCCGGTCTCCAGGATCACGCCCTGGGCTGCAGGCGGCGCTAAACCGCTGCGCCACCGGGGCTGCCCAGTTCATGTATTTCAAAATGCTGATACTAAGTGCATGATATGTCTTCTTGATAAATTCCTTTTGGTTATTATGTCTCCCTTTATCATTGGTAATATTCCTGATATTAATATAGCCACTCCCAACTTACTGATTAGCATTTCCATTATATATAATCTTTCTACCCTTTTACTTTTAGCCAATCTTTATATTTAAAGTTGGTTCCTAAAATAAATAAATAAATAAATAAAGTTGGTTCCTTGTGAACAGCATGTAGTTGGTTCTTGCCTTTTCATTGCATTTGACAATATAGGTCTTTTGGAATGTTTAGATCATTAGTGAATGTAATTACCAATATGATTTGGGTTTAAACCTATGCTCCTGCTAATTTTTATTTGTCCCATTCGATCTGTTTTTTCTCCTTGCAAACTGTTGGGTTGACTTTTTTTTTTTATTATTGTATTTATTTGAGAGAGAGTGAGAGAGAAGGAGTGCAAGCACACAAGCAGGGGGAGCTTCAGGCAGAGGGACAGGGAGAAGCAGGCTCCCTACAGAGCATGGTTCATGACCTGAGCCAAAGTCAGATGCTTAACCAACTGAGCCACCCAGGTGCCCCTGGGCTGACCTTTTTTTTTTTTTTTTTTTTTTAATTTTTTAATTTTTATTTATTTATGATAGTCACAGAGGGAGAGAGAGAGGCAGAGGGAGAAGCAGGCTCCATGCACCGGGAGCCCGACGTGGGATTCGATCCCGGGTCTCCAGGATCGCGCCCTGGGCCAAAGGCAGGCGCCAAACCGCTGCGCCACCCAGGGATCCCTGGGCTGACCTTTTTAAAATAATTCCATTTTATTGCTTCTATTAGTTAGCTATTAGCTATCTCTCTTAATTTTTAATTTTGATATTTAGTGGTTACTCTAGGGTTTATAATATGCATCTTTATCACCGTTTACCCTCAAATAATATCACTTCACAAGCAGTTTAAGACCTTGTAGGTAGTATGATTTGCCCCTCCTGTCTTTTCTGCTGTTTGTGCTGTTATTTCTACATCTATTACAAGTCACACAATATACTTTTATTATTTTAAATTTTTTATTCATACATTTTTAATAAGATTATTGCTATTGAATATTTTTTTTACATTAAACCAATATGTCATGTAGCCATCAAAAATCTGTAGTTCACTTTACACTCTAGCTTCTTAGAATTCAAGTTTGTAGTCCAATTTAGACTCTAGATACTTAAAATCAGCTACTCCTCATTGCTTTCATGAAGTCTTTCTATACTACAAATTCATGATCAGCAGGAATTGTAAATATGCCTGCTTCTGTGCATTTTTCAGGTCTGCTCCATTAGAGCCATCTGAAGGCTTTTTAATGCTTCTAATCTATTTTATCATACTTTATAATGATACCTGCATAGATTTTCAAGATATCTAACTTGCTTATAAAGAAGTTAATGTATGTCTTTTCTATTTATCTGGAGACAGCAAAGCAGGTAGCCACGATTATTTTAACTGTGAAAAGTATCATTTCCATCCATTTGAGTAACTCCATAAAGTTATCTGAATCTATTAGCTTAAGTACTTCCAGGAAACCAGTATCCATAAAAATGTGCATGACTAATGATTCCTCGTGTAAACATTTCTCTAATCAAATGAGCATTTTCACCAATGTACTTGTCTACAATATAACTGGAGACTACTTTTTAAGAAATTGCATTCCAGTTGGCTAACCATAGCTCTTGCTATTAGCGTTTTTCTTAACTGTTGGCCCATATAACAGCGTTTTTAGGGATACCCCTATACTGAAATAATTCTAGGTTTTTAAGATGTAGTTCTATTACCTCTGAATTCTCTGATCTGTTCTGATAACCCCTCTACTTCAGAAAAAGAAATATCTTCTAAGTCCTTATAAGACATACTGTAAACCAGTGGATCTTGGCAAACATAAAGATAATCATAGCCTAAGCAACTCTTGTTGCTGACTTCCACTTACTTTTTTCAAGCTGACAATGACGACCAACACTGAACAATGAATTTTTCTTCAGTTAACTTCTTAAGTACTTCACCCACAATTTGCCCAGATGTGGGTGATTGTAGGTCTTTTGGATCATCTTCAGACTTTTCATACTGATTGGTAAGTTCTTTCCCTTAAACAACTGTTTAAGACAGTTGTTGATCTTCTTGTGCTCCACCATCTTTTCTTGTGATAGCTTTGAAGCTCATTATCTCAATTGGTCTGCCATGATGAGATGCCATCACTCAGAGGGGATGCCAAGAATGGCCATGGCCATTGGGGTGGGAAAAGTGGAATGGAGGAGGACAGTAGCACTGAAAAATGGGGGATGGATTGCTCCTCATTCCAATTATCTTTCAAGGAAATAAAAAAAAAAGAAAAGGGGTGCCTGGGCGGCTCAGTTGGTTAAGTGTCCAACTCATGATTGCAGCTTGGGTCATGATGTCATGGGTTGTAAGATCAAGCCCTGCATCAGACTCCACACTCACCAGGGAGTCTGCTTGAGATTTTCTCCCCTCTGTACTTCCAAATACAGCTTTAAAAAAAATAGTGATCGGGCAGTCTGGGTGGCTAAGCAGTTTAGCACCTGCCTTCGGACCAGGGCGTGATTCTGGAGACCCGGGATCAAGTACCATGTCGGGCTTCCTGCATGGAGCCTGCTTCTCCCTCTGCTTGTGTCTCTGCCTCTCTCTCTCTCTCTCTCTCTCTCTCTGTCTCCCATGAATAAATAAAATCTAAAAAAAAATAAATAAAAATAAAAAATAGTGATCAAACCAGACATGAGTATACCATCAAACTACCAGTTTTGGTTGGTAATTTCACTTCAAATTCCATAGAATACAGAGTTAATCAAAGGAAAATACTCTGTTTCTACTACCATATCTACAAACCTATTTACCATATTTTACCATCTTCCCTCTAGCTACAAATGGATGTATATTAAAGACTCTTTCTCTCTTGTGCTCTTGATCCCATTCAGAATTTCACTCCCTTTATAATTTGCACCCCATTAGTCTTTCTCTTCCTTTGTGCTCACTCCATCAGCATATAAACTTGATGTAATATCTCCTGTATAAAAACAAAGGATCTTCTTTTCTTACCCACTATCAATTTATTTTCCTGTTCCCCTGCATGGCAAAACTTCTTAAACAGTAATCTACACTTAAGTCTTTACTTCCTTAACAACCCCTTCAACCCAATCCAGTGTGGAAGCTATCCACCACCTATAATGAATTTCCATCAGTTCACTGTGTCCAATTACAATGGTCAGTGAACAAAGCTCCTATTACTTGGTGCTTCAGTAAATAACATTCAAAATGACTGACCACGAGGCACCTGGGTAGCTCAGTCAGTTAATCAACCAACTCTTGATTTCAGGCAAGTCATGATCTCAGGGCCAAGAAATTGAGCCTCCTGCTTAAGATTCTCTTTCTGGTTCTCCCCACTCTTTCTTAAAAAAAAAAAAAAAGATTCACGATTTTTTCCCACTTAAAACACGTTTCTCTTGCTTTCATGAAACTCCACTCTGAGTATTTTCCTCTTTCACTGACCACTCTTTCTTTGCTGATTCATCCTCTAACCTCTAAATGTTAGGTAGTCTCAGATCCTGATTCTGTAATTGCTTCCTTAAGTCACCTTAACTATATCTATTATTTTAAATGATTGCCTACATATGTGACATCTCTACTTGGAAATATAATAGGCGGGCAGCCCCGGTGGCGCAGCAGTTTGGCGCCACCTGCAGCCCAGGGCATGATCCTGGAGACCCTGGATCGAGTCCCACATCAGGCTCTCTGTATGATGCCTGCTTCTCCCTCTGCCTGTGTCTCTATCTCTCTCTCTCATGAATGAATAAATAAAAAAATCTTTTTAAAAAAAAGACACTTTCCTTTAAAAAAAAGAAATATAATAGGCATCTCAACATGTCCCATATGGAATTCTGTCGAAATTCCCTCCTCCTCCACATAATAGCTCATCCATCAAACCAAAGCCAAGGAAACATCCCTGATTTTTCCTGTCACCCCTCCCATCCATCAGTTGGATCTGTTTCTACCCCTTTCCACTTCTACCCATACCTCTAATCCAAGCTACAAAATACTTTCAGGGAATGAATGATGAATAAGCCAGTTTGGCTGGATTGGAAAGTTACTGTTGAGGAATAAGAAATAAATCTAGGCAAGGCAGTTTGGAACACATGTTGAAGGTCTTGGAATGACAGAATCCTGGCTTATAAGGGGAGGCAGAGATCAATCCCTCCTGGACATAATTCTCCTGAAAAGTGGTACTTCTTCAATAAAGTATGCTGATATAACAATTATTGAAATTATGGTAAAACTGTTGTTCAACATGTTGGAAGTCCTAGTCTCAGCCATCACACAACAAAAATAAATAAAAAGCATCCAAATCGGCAAAGAAGAAGTCAAAATTGCACTCCTCACAGATGACGCAATACTCTGCGTAGAAAACCTGAAAGACTACACCAAAAAACTGCAGAACTGATACAGGAATTCAGGTTGCAGGATATAAAATCAACACACAGAAGTCAGGTGCATGTCTATATGCTAATGATTAGTCAGAATAAAGAGAAATCAGGGAACTGATCCCACGTACAAGGGCACCAAAACCATTAGATACCTAGGGATATACCTAACCAAAAAGGTGAAAGATCTATACTCTGAAAACTATAGAACATTTATGAATTAAATTGAGGAAAACACAAAGAAATGGGAAACATTCCATACTCATGATTTGGAAGAACAAACATTGCTAAAATGTCTATGCTACCTAAAGTAATCTATACATTCAACGCAATTCCTATCAAAATACCATCCGCACTTTCACAGAGCTGGAACAAGCAATCCTAAAATTTATACGGAACCAAAAAGACCCCAAATAGCCTAAGGGATGTTGAAAAAAGCAAAGCAGGAGGCATCACAATTCTGGACTTCAAGTTGTATTACAAAGCTGTAATCATCAAGACAATATGGTACTGGCATAAAAACAGACACATTGACCAGTGAGACAGAATAGAGAACCCAGAAATGGACTCAAAACTGTATGGTCAACTAATCTTTGAGAAAGCAAGTCAGAATATCCAATGGAAAAAAGACAGTCTCTTCAATAAATGATGTTGGGAAAATTGCACAGCCACATGCAGAAGAATGAAACTGGGCCATTTTTTAAATCCATACACAAAAATAAACTCAAAATGGATGAAAGACCTAAATGTGAGACAGGAATCCAAACCCCTAGAGGAGAACAAGGCAGCAACCTCTTTGATCTCAGCTGCAGCAACTTCCTGCTGGACACATCTCCAAAAGCAAGAGAAACAAAAGCAAGAATGAACTGTTAGGACTTAAGATAAAAAGCTTCAGGGATCCCTCGGTGGCGCAGTGGTTTGGCGCCTGCCTTTGGCCCAGGGCGCGATCCTGGAGACCCGGGATCGAATCCCACATCGGGCTCCCGGTGCATGGAGCCTGCTTCTCCCTCTGCCTGTGTCTCTGCCTCTTTCTCTCTCCCTCTGTGACTATCATAAATAAATAAATTTAAAAAAAAAACCCACCCCTCTCTAAAAAAAAAAAAAAAAAAGATAAAAAGCTTCAGCATAGCAAAGAGAACAGTCAACAAAACTAAAAGGCAACCTACGGAATGGGAGAAGAAGATATTTGCAAATGTCTTATCAGATAAAGGCCTAGCATCCAAAATCTATAAAGAACGTATCAAACTCAACACCCAAAACCAAAAAGTCTAGTCAAGAAATGAGAAGACATGAACATTTCTCCAAAGAAAACATACTAATGGCCAACGACACATTTGCTTAACAAAAAAAATGCTTAATATCACTTGGCATGAGGGAAATCACAATGAGATACCTCACACTGGTCAGAATGGTTAAAATGAACAACTCGGGATTCAACAGATGTTGGTGAGGGTGCAGAGAAAGGGAACCTTCTTACATCATTGGTGGGAATGTAAAACTGGTGCAGCCACTCTGGAAAACAGTATGGAGGTTCCTCAAAAAGTTAAAAATAGAGCTACTATGACCCAGCAACTGCACTTCTAGGTATTTATCTATGTAGGTATACTAGTATACCTAGGTATACTTCTAGGTATTTATGTATGTAAAGGATACAAACATAAGATTCAAAGGGGCACCTGCACCCCAACGTTCATAGCAGCAATGTCTACAATAGCCCAAATATGGAAAGAGCCCAGATGACCATTGACAAATGAATGGATAAAGAAGATGTGGTATATACATGATGGAGTATTACTCAGCCATCAAAAAGAATGAAATCTTGCCATTTGCAAGGATGTGGATGGAACTACAGGGTATTATGCTAAGCAACATATGTTAGAGAAAGACAAATACCATATGATTTCACTTATATTTGGAATTTAAGAAACAAAACAAAGGAACATGGGGATGGGAGGGAAAAATGAAAACACAGAGGGAAGATTCTTAACTCTAGGAAACAAACTGAGGGTTGCTGGAGGGGAAGTGGGTGGGGGAATGGGGTAACTGGGTAATGGGCATTGAGGGCACCTGATGTCATGAGCACTGGGCGTTATATGCAACTGATGAATTACTAAATTCTACTGAAACTGTATTTTAACTGAATTTAAATTTTTTTTAAAAAAGATTATGGTAAAAAGATGCTAGCAAAATTAGTGTGAAAATAATACAAGTGGAAAATGTGAACAAAGGATAGTGTCTTTAAAAGGATGAGGGGGAGTACTTTCTTCCTCTCCAACCAACAGGGCAAGCTCTACATCAGATTCCCTTTTGATGTTAAAATATGGCTCTCACCTCTGCACCTGGCGACAGTGGGGTGTTAGACTCCATGCTGTAGGAAATGGGGGAGAGGTGTAAAGCTTGGGCAAAAAGTGACATGGCTAAAACTTTGCTATGGAAAAATGACCTGACAGTGAGATGCAAGACAGAGAAGGTCGGAAGACTAAATAGGTTATTCTGATAGTCTAGACTAGATATCAAGTTATAAGCAAGTACAAAAGAAGAGACTGGTGAAGGAGACAGTGAGAAGGAATGATGGAAAGAGTGCAAGAGATAAGAACCATAAAGGTTTTTACCCAGGGGTTCTGAGCTCTGATGACTTAAGAGAATTGTGATAGCATTATTATGACCAAGTACATTAGGAAGGGAGGCTGTCTTGTGGAGAAAATATGGTAAGCTCTGCCTGAGATTTTTGAACTGCTAGCTGTGAATGGTTCTTATATATGGCTTTACTTGGTGTAATCCTCTGGATTATTCACCATGATACAAAACAGTTTTGCAATCTTGGTTCTAGGTTAACACTTCCCAGGTTATTGATTTGATTCAAATATATTAAATAAATTTTCTCTATATATAACTGATGCAGCTTCATTTTTTACCTACCACTTATTTTCCTATACTGCAAATTCATCAGAAGTAACATCTTTTTAGAGATGTGCTATTTATGGTTCTGGAGTTTTCCCTTAGATATATCTGGAAGTTGTCTTTTTAATACTAAGGATGTATCTTGGTACCTTCTCAACTAAATATCCCTTGAGGATACATCTGAACATCTTTGCTCACCAACGATGGTTATCTAGCATAGTGCCTTGTTCAGTGTAGGCCCTCAAAAAAAGATTTGTTAAAAGATAAAATAAGTAAAGTTTATGGTTTATTTACAACCTTGGCTTACTTCTTTAAAAATAAGGTAACTTAGCCATTGAATATAAAAAGCATCAATCCGGGGATCCCTGGGTGGGTCGGCGGTTTAACACCTGCCTTCGGCCCGGGCATGATCCTGGGGTTCCAGGATCGAGTCCCATGTCGGGCTCCCTGCATGGTGCCTGCTTCTTCCTCTGCCTGTGTCTCTGCCCCTCTCTGTCAAGAATAAATAAATATATATATATATATATATATAAATTTTTTTTAAACATCAGAGTCAAAAGACCTGGGTTCTAGTCTGGCTTTGCTCCTGACCAGCAAGTTAAGGTAACTTCTTTGTATTTAGCTTCCCAAGCTACAAAATGGTTTCATCTAAATCACTGATTCTTTTCTCACATTCCAGTAATCTCCTTTCTGTAGCAAATATTATGATGACTTTGGAAAACATGCTTCAGGTCTTCAAGCAACCAAAGATATGTCTAGACTTTTGGCAGAGTACTCTCACAGGCAAAGGTCATCCAGTCCAACCTTGTTAAAAAGTCATGGACTTTCAGCTTTCTCTCCTCATCTAGAAGGCAGTCCCTTACACTGTCCTTCGACAAAGACTTATTTTCTATATTTTATCAAACTGTTGTCCACTTATTTTGTTTGGAGCATAGGATGTGTAGCAATACAACTAAAAATATATTCAAATAGTTCCTACTGGGAACTGAAATGATTTTATCATCTTGCCAGGTGGGCAATATCACCATGGATCACTGCAGAAAGCTTATCTAGTTTATTACTGCTTTATATGTGTGCTGCCAAAGCTGTGAAAGGCAACATCATGAAACGGTTATGAACTCTGGCACTGGCATCAGACTGCCTATGTTCAAATAGCAGCATCTCTTTCTTCTACATGTGGGACTTTGAAATTATTGTATATTGCTAAACTTCAGTTTCCACACACTTAAAATGAGAAAAATAATAGCACCTACCAATTGTATAAAGTGAGTGAGATAATCCACAAAGAGGGTATTACCTGTTCCCAGATTTTAATCCCTATCAAAACCCCAAGATGTGCAAAAATCTATTTTTTTGCAGGAAAAAAAATTTTAAATTCATATGGAATCTCAAAGGACACCAAAAAGCCAAAACAATTTTGAAAAAGAACAAAGTTGGAGTTCTCACACTTCCTGATTTCAAAACTTACTACAAAAATCAATCAATACAGTATGGTCCTGGCATAAACATATAGACTATTGGAATAAAACATAAATGAACTCTCACATATATGGTCAAATGATTTTCAACAAAGGGGTCCCAAGATCATTCATCGGGGAAAGGATGCTCTTCCACAAATGTTACTAGGAAAACTGGAAATCTATATGCAAAAAAAAAAAAAAAAAAAAATCAGGTTGGACCCTTACCTTACACCATATGGAAAAAAACTAACTCAAAATGGATTGAAGACATAAATGTAAGGGCCGAATCTACAAAACACTTGGAAGAAAACATAGGGAAAAAGCTTCATGACACTAGATTTGGCAATGATTTCTTGGATAGGACACCAAAAGAGATAAATTGGAATACATCAAAACTGACAACTTTTGTGCTTCACAGGACACAAATCAACAGGATAAATAAGATGGGAACCACAGAATGGGAAAAAATACTTGCAAATTATATATCTGATGAGGGGTTAATACCCAGAATACAAAAACTCCTACAACTTAATAACACAAAACTCAAATCTTTTTTTTTAAACTCAATCTTAAAATGGGCAAAGGATTTAAATAGACATCTCCCCAGAGATAGACAAATAACCAATGAAGTGTACATGAAAAGATGCTCAACACCATTCACCATTAGTGAAATGCAAACCAAAAGCACACTGCTAGGGGATCCCTAGGTGGCTCAGTGGTTTGGCGCCTGCCTTTGGCCCAGGGCACGATCCTGGAGACCCCGGGATCGAATCCCACATCGGGCTCCCGGTATGGAGTCTGTCTCTCTGCCTCTATCATAAATAAATAAATCTTTTAAAAAAAAAAGAAAAGCACACTGCTAGACCACTTCACACCCAAAAGGACGGCCACCAAACCAAACCCTGTAGAATTTTTCAGTCAAAAATGAGTACTTTTGGGATCCCTGGGTGGCCCAGCAGTTTGGCACCTGCATTCGGTCCTGAGTCCCAGGATTGAGTCCTATCTCTCTCATGAATAAATGAGTATTTTTAAAAAAATAAGAGTACTTTGTCTTCTGGGTAAATTTCATAGATATGATCTTTACTTGGCATTCTTTCCTTTTTCTCTGTGGAAATTTTATTTTTTTTACTTTAATATACAGTTATATGACATAGATTTAATATCAAAAAGTACTTTATTATCCCTTTGTCTGACCAAGAAGCAAATTTTTAATATGTTGATTATCAAAATACCCTGTTTTTTGAGGTTTATTAAATCTTACTTATTATGAAATGTAAAATACGACAACAAAATGGTGCTCAGGGATTTCTCTCTACTGAGGAAGACATCTGTTAAGGAAAAATCTTTAAATTCTAGAGAGGTTAAAATTAGAAGACCTTTTAGAAAGATTACATGTCCCCTAATTCTTAGTTCAGATACACTATTTGGAATATTTACTTAAAGATCTAATAGTCTCAGCGGTTCTGACACTGACATCCCGTCCCTTTCCTGAGGCCATTTCTGAGGTAGTGCTGGTTTAGCCCATATTCATGGGAGTACCCTCTGGAGCAACGTTTCTCAACTGTCTGTATTATCTCCCATTTCCCCTCCCCAACCAGCAGCTTTTTAGACATTTTTCCCTCATCTTCTCCACCATGAAATTTTAATTTTTTTAAAAATTTTTAAAATTTATTTATGATAGTCAGAGAGAGAGAGAGAGAGGCAGAGACACAGGCAGAGGGAGAAGCAGGCTCCATGCACTGGGAGCCCGACGTGGGATTCGATCCCGGGTCTCCAGGATCGTGCCCTGGGCCAAAGGCAGGCGCCAAACCGCTGCGCCACCCAGGGATCCCTCCACCATGAAATTTAAAAGTACTGCATATCTGTTTATGTACTGTATTTCTGTGCTTTATACTTTAAAAAGTAAGATTTTTTTCATTCCCTAATACCACTATTAACCCTCTTAGGGGTGACAGCTCTTGAAAAAGCCTGTTCTAAGAGAAGTATCATAAGAAACTCTCTCATACTAAGCCCAGGCCAAAGATACCTTCTTATGGGTCCAGTCCTTTATATGTGATATTATTTGGGGCCATGCCAAACTAGGTTCCTTGAAAACACCGTGATTAGGAATAATATTCTCAGAGCTGCAGCCTAATTAAATGTTTTTATCTCTTGGTTTTGTTTGAAGTTTATTTAACAGGGAATTCTAAGTTGATATACCATCAGATTCACCCTCACATAAGGTTATCCAGGCTTCCTTTGCCTCTATCCATTAGTTTATCTACTCTTCTTTATTCTCAATACATGAGTGGGATTTAGGATTTTACCAAGATACTTAAGAGGTGATGGCTTCACTATTAACTATTAACATGAACTACCTCATACAACTTCAAAGTTGTAGGTAGCTTGCAGTGTCAGTACTGATAAGTGAACACATATGCAGGAATATCTGAAGTGATACACAATGAAGATACATTTTTTTTTTTTTTAAGAGAGGAGAAATAATTCTTAAGTATGTGACTGTTAAGTGGTCAAGTTGGAGCAACTCTTAAGAAAATGACTTGGGTAATTACTGCATTCGGTCCTGGAGTCCCAGGATCGAGTCCCATGTCAGGCTCCTTGCATGGAGCCTGCTTCTCCCTCTGCCTGTGTCCCTGCCTCTCTCTCTCATGAATAAATGAATAAAATTTTAAAAATATATATAAAATAGTACTTTGTCTTCTGGGTAAAATTCATAGATATGATGAAAAATGCCAAAGTATTTTTGGCTTTGAGTTGATACTCTAATCTTCCATATTTATTATGGTAAACTTAAAAGAAATTCAACATGTTAGAAAAAATTCCCTAAAACTGAATTTAATCTCAGATCTGACAGAAATTTAGAAATTCCTTTTTTTTCCCCCTAGAACCATACTCACTGTTCCTTAGATGTCAGTTTTACAAACTATTTATGGGAAAAAGACTGTCCACTCTAACAGTCTCAAGTTTTTGAAAATTCTTCCTCTAATAGTTTTGGAAATAAATGGGGCCTCATAAGGAATTACAATGGTATACTCAAGAGTTCTAGAATTCAACATTTTTTTTCAAGTCCTTCAATAAAGGAAGATTCAGTTTCAGTTTTCATTGTCAACAATACCTTTACATCATCAAAAGAATTCCTATTCAACAAGCTGCAATGCAGTGTTATAAAACTACTAACAGAAAGGAAAAGGAAAACCAGGAGATTCAAACTACCCTCAAAATTACTGATGGAAACACGGATTTAAAACATTTTTAAAATTTAATTTGAGAGAGAACAAGGGAGCAGGAGTAGAGGGGAGGGACAGAGAGGAGGCAGAGGGAGAGGGAGAAGTAGGCTCCCCACTGAGCAGGGAGCCTGATGTGAGGCTCTATCCCAGGATCCTGGGATCATGACCAAAGGCACTTAACCAACTGAGCCACCTGGGTGTCCCTTAAAACATTTTTTAAAAAGAGAGATAGAAACCTTATGTTAGGATTTCTAGGAAATAGTGACTATTATTTTGTTTTTAAAATGCCTTCTCCATAGTAGTAAGTGCAAACATTTAACACAAACCACTTCTGATATGTCATTTAGCTTTGAGCTTTGGGCCACCAGCAGCTAGCAGATCAAAGGCTGAGACACCTTGGTTATGCAGATTAACAGCGTTAGAGAATCCAGTTATTTGTTGCTAAGAATTAAAGTCTTTGATTCTGCAAACACTTTTCTTTTTACTTTTCCTGCAACCAAAAATAAGAGGGTTCTAAAATGTTACCAAGGACATAAAATAACTTTGTTTGAATATACTTAAAATTTGGAATGGCTCATGGCTACAGCAACCTTAAAACTATCATTATGCAGAGGAAGAAAGCATTATGTATATTTCAAGGAGTCAAAAAAGAAAATTTCAAGTAGATATTTTCATGATTGAGTGTCTTGAGTGTTAGGTTTCTTTCTCATTGTTTCCATTTTCTTTACTATGATTTCCTTAATCTCTAATATTTCCTGACTCACAATCTTGTACTACATGCTACCAGACAATTCATACTGAGATCCATACATATTGTAAGCATTTAAAAGAACCTAAACTAAAAAATAAAAGATAAAAGAACCTAAACTTTTCATTAAAAATACTATCCATTTAATTATCTTTGTGTGTGTGTGTAAAAGGCATCTAAATATTTTCATCTATGTAAACAACTGTACTTGAAAGGATAATTGATCAAAAAAATCTATTGCATACTTTCATTTATACTTCTTGCACTTGTTCATGCAGCCTTCTCAGCTGCCTGCTGTCTCCGTAATACCTGCTATGCCATTTTTATCTTACCACCTTGCTCTATTGATTATTTAAAAGCTAAGCTTCTGCCTCTCCATACTGCTCAAAGCTGACCTGCTTGACCTCAATATATAACATCTATAGGCATGCTTCCCAGGCAAGTATTAAAATTAAAACCATTTACAAAATCTAAGAATATGGATACTGGAACAGAGACTCAAAGTTCTTCTAATGCTCTCAGATTATAAACCTGCTAGACTTACTTGCAAAAATAAGATATTAAGCAATTTGCTATACAAAGAAAGGACTTATGATGGAATAATGATCATTAGCAACTTTTACTACCATATTAATAAAGACTGGTGTTTCAGTTGCAGATAAGGCATTTCCTTATAAATCTGTTAGACTGAAAAAGAACAGTATTTTCAGGGCCTGCACTAACAAGTAATCCCATATGGCATAGTACAATAGAAATTAACTTAATTTAAAAAAAATACTGTAATAAAGTAAAACAAAATTGGTAAGATTACAAAACCAAATATTTTAATATTTAGGATTTAATGTGCATTTTACTAAAAATTTGACTCATGAAAAGTTAAAGACTGTATGATATGCATTTTACAAGAATTTGATTAATAGAGTTTTAAAAGTCTCTTCATCATTCTGAGATCTAAGTGTTACTGTCAGCATCATGAAACACTTAGTGCTAATTATCTTGAAATTACATAGAACCAACCCAAATCTGAGTAAACGTCAAGTATTTTCTCAGATCCATACTTTGATATTTTTTCTTAAATAAAATGAAGCTTATCACATATAACCTAGTCTTTTGTTTGGATAATCCTGCTGACTTATACTTACTGTTATTATTTATTTTAATACAGCAAACTGAAAGACCTGTAATAAGTTATACTAAAAAATTAGAAAAAACTTTCATTAGAAATAATTTAAATACCAGGATGGAGTAGATACAGCAATGTTCCTAAAGAGCACAGAGTAGCTGTTACTCTTAGGAAGCACTTCTTTAAAAAATCAAAAGTTTACTATTACAAATGGTTTTCTCTGCATCTCCCTCAATCAGTGTGTATAACCTCTACTTCCTTGGTTAGGTGACAATACAAAAGAAAATAACTTCTGAATATTTATTATACCAATATTTCAATTTTGTGGACACATGCTGAAGGCACAATAAAGAAAATAACACAGTCTCAATAAACTGACCACATAATGCCACTCCCACAGAGAATGGCTCCCCAGATATAGAACTGTAGATATTTTCTTATGTCTACTCCACGATAAAAGTAAATAAAATTTAAATATCAGAAGTTATATTTGTGATAAAAATTTCACTTGAATTTAAAGCAGAATCTTAAGTTGAAAGAAAGCACTCTTACACAACAAATTACAGTGCTACTGGCAGCATATATATAGGTAACATAAAAAAGTGACTATTTCCCAAAGTAAGTTGCCATGGATATAGGAAATTATTTAAAGACTGTATAACTTAATAGACTGAAATATTTACAGAATTAACAGAATTCTAAGAAAATCTTTACCCTCATTTCTAAAGAATACTAATTTGAAGAAACACCTGGCATTAAGTGGTACAATAATTACTTACCTAGTTCTTGTGCAGAACCAACTAAACAGCTGCAGGTTAACTTCTTTTTACGTACAGTCAGAATAAAAATTTAAAGCACTGCATATCTTCAATGAATTCTCTTGCACACTTAAGAATTTTACAATAAGGTGGCCACCACCCCACTCAAAAAACTTCAGAATGTTTATGTGGGATTATCTTCCCTAAACTAAAAACTGAAGCCTTAAGTAAAGGCTTAAGGAAAAAAATTTAAGCAATTGGTTAATACCTTTGTTTTTAAAAACAATGTAATAAACCTTGAAAAATCTGCTTTTAAGTACTTAAGTTTTTGAAATCAAGCATATTGTATTGATATGCTACTTTGATTTGAAAAGTAGCAGCACGGAAGATCTCTTAATTGCATTACGTATACAGATCTTTGAGGAATCTATAAATTAAATAAAAATTATATTCAACTTTCATCAAAATATCAGAAATCTTTTAAAATCTAATATACTACTATACTACTGTTTTAGAGGTTTTCTGCATTCGGTAACTACTAAAATGCTTTAAAAGTAATGTGTAAAAAGCATTTCTTCCCTTTCTTTCCTTCCACGAAGAAAATTTCAAAATTTATCTGTGAGGCATTTTTTCTTATATAATTTGCATTTAAAAGCCGGCTCCAAAAAAATAGATAATCAAAAGTCTTAAGTTTAAAAAGATAGCATATACCACTGAAAATAAAGAACCTATTTTCTTTTTAACTGAAATACTAAGTGCTTTAAACTTTGTATAAATAACACACACCCCGTATTTTAGGTATGGCTTCCATGTTGGAATAGCACTAAAACAAAGGACAGTAACAACAAACATGTTTTATACTTAATTGAAAATATGTAACTCTCATTCATCTTAAAGATATACATTATGAATTTTCTACTGGCATTCTTGGATAAAATTAACAAGCATACTTTTTCACCAATTTATTCTCATTTCTCCCTTGTATATGAGAATCTCTAACAAAAGGAATTCTCTTCTATGACTGCAAGAGATTTCTGAAACTCCTAAAATATATATTCTTTAGAAAAAATATTCGTAACCTATTATCTACCTTATACATTTAAAAAACAATCTGTTTTATGGCTTACGCTTAAATTTAATGCATGACCAAAGGTCCCAGGGATTGAAGAATCCTATTATAGCAGCCAGCAGCTAAATGGATGACAATATTGGTAGCATTCATAATCTCAAAATTTTAAAAGAAAACTTTCACTATAGTCTTAGAAAATTTTGGAGATAGTTCTATTCTAAAAACATACTCCTCACAAACAGATACAAGGGAGACAAATAAGAAAATAGATTGTGTTATATCTTTGTAAACTTGTTTCATTTCAAAATGTATTCTTTAGGGTCAGGGGAATTTCCTATACAAATGAAACTAAACATTTGTTCCCTTTACTTTGAAAAATATTTACAGTACATAGAACTACAAGCTAAAGTGTACATCTGCTTATATTGCTGGCCAGTGATACAAATGAAGGAGAACACAAAGGTGCTTATTCAATTATCTGAGCATCGTAATTTGTATAGTGACATTATTTTAGATCAACTATGGAAAAATTAGGAACATTATTAATGAATACCAGCCCTTGTATAAAACATCACACAAGATGCCACAGTATTATACATTCACTATGGTAAAAACTATACATACATATTCTGTGCATCCTCAACATTGTAAAATTTACATTACAATTTTTTCATCTCCTAAAATTCTGAGTTGAAAAAAGTCTATTTTTTTCTTTTGCCAAAGAAAAGTGATGTTAACTGATTAGGTTTGTGAAAATTTTTACAAAATTCTTTGTTAAGGACTTTTCATCAATTTATCTTTTACTGATGTCCTCATGAAGAAAAACTCACTAAACTTTCAAAGTTTTGGACAGATACTTCCACATCTTTGCTAGCTAGCGTCATGATACACGGAACAATGGTGTATGTAATAATAGTCCACAGTCATGTGAAATATGAAACTGTTCTGTAAGTCTATTTTGGTCTCAGAGTGAAGTTCGTGTCCTTCATCCAGCCATGTTGTCCCTTATCTGATCCACTCGAAGAGCTAGGTCTCTGAAAGAGGGCCGCTGATTCACATTATTATTCCAGCATTCTGTCATGATCAAATAAATCTATAAAAGAGAAAACTAAAATTACAATGAACACAAAGTGCCATATTTTTTTTTTTTTTAAAGATTTTGTTTATTCATGAGAGAGACACACAGAGAGGCAGAGACACAGGCAGAGGGAGAAGCAGGTTCCATGCAGGGAGCCCGACCTGGGACTCGATCTTGTGTCTCCAAGATCACACCCTGGGCTGAAGGCAGCGCTAAACTGCTGAGCCACCCAGGCTGCCCAAAGTGCCATCTTTTAATTGGTGGAAGACATGAATTGAGAACTCCCACTTAATTTTCCTCTGTAGGCAAATGTCCTGGCTAAGCCTACACCCACCGTCATATGATTACACTATTTATTTACGCTTAGCAAAGTAAATGTCATAAAGTGATCATCTTTATGTAAAAAGGAAAATAAAAACACCTAGTGAATGTGGATAAAGAATGGATTTTTTTGTTACCTCATCTGGGCATCCATCTGGTCTTGGTAATCTTCCATTATTCTTTAGGAGTTCTATCAAATGAAACACAATCATCTGTCCTTGCTTGTCGTTGCCAATCATACGCATAAATTCCTGTAATACAAACCCACTTTTCAAAGAGGTCTCTTTTTTTAGGTATATTTAATTTGAACCAGCTTTCCCAACTTCTAGTAAATGTGAAAAATTCTGTATATGTAGGTTTTCTTACATGTTTGAGAACTTTTAAAAAACTATTCTGAGGATTAAAACTTTTTTTTTTTTTTAAGATTTTATTTAGTTATTCATGAGAGACACAGACACAGGCAAAGGGAGAGGCAGGCTCCATTCCATGCAGGGAGCCTGACATGGGACTCAATCCCAGGTCTCCAGGACCACACCCTGGACTGAAGGTGGCGCTAAACTGCTGAGCCACCCACCGGAGCTGCCTTATTAAAACCTTTTCAATCTAATTTCAGAAAAGACCACTGAATGTGGAACCTCTATCATGCCACTTCTGTAACTATGATATACTTGGCACAAATTCCCTGGGAAGGGTCCAAAATGAGTGAACGCAGACATATTTGGTTTTTTTTTATTGTTGTTTTAACGCATTACATTTCAGCTGAAATAAAATGTTGACTATAAAAGAGGACATAATAAAAAGAAAATGCAGAATGCATATTTAAGCATAAATGAAATGGAGGGAAGATGTTCGTATGTTAAAAGTTCCTACAATTTAAGTCTTAACTATAAGCTAAAGAAATATTTATGATAAACACATCACTTATTTATAGTTATTATAGAGAGCTCTTATAAGCAGGTAAGAAAAATTATGAATATAAAAATGGGCAAAGCACATAATGCATATACTCACTTCCAATGTCCAATAAATATGTACTCAGTCACACTAATAGAAATACAAATTAAAATCAAATAAATATAACTTCTATCAATTGGACAAAACCACATAAACATATAATGGCCAATACTGGCAAATGATCAAATGTATACTCTTATGCACTCCATTGAGAGTACAATCTGGTACAACTCTTCTTGAAAGAATTTTAAAATAATCAAAAACCCTGAAAAGAGTTCATAATCTTTTACCTATAATTACACTTCTATTCTAAGGTGACAAGAGATACAAACATTTATATAAAAGGATGTTCACTATGTTCATTGAAGTATTACTTAAAATTAAGACTGAAAAAGAGAAAAAAAATTTCCAGAAATTTTATCCTTATGATAAAATGATACCCAGAAGTTAGAAATCAAATTTAAGTAAATATTTACTAATATAGGTAAATATCCATGCTATAGTACTTCATGAAAAAGTAGGATAGCAAACTGTACAGTATGACCTTTATTTTATAAAAGAAATATATTTGATAAAATTTCAGTTTCATATATAAAATTTTTAAAAGCCTGGAAGAAAACATACAATATTAAAAAGGTTATCTTAAGAAGATGAATTAGAGATGGTTTATTTTCTTTTTCATGGTTTCCTTTTTTAAAAAATTATAGAATAGGGAAAATTATTTTTAAGTGTTTAACTCAATAATTTCTAGAGTGAATAAATTTATTAGCTTTACTAAAAATCATTTAAAGAGACTATACAGGGGCAGCCCGCGTGGCTCAGCGGTTTAGCACAGCCTTCAGACCAGGGCCTGATCCTGGAGACCCAGGATCGAGTCCCACCCACGTCAGGCTCCCTGCATGGAGCCTGCTTCTACTTCTGCCTGTGTCTTTGCCTCTCTTACTCTCTCTCTGTCTCTCATGAATAAATAAATAAAATATTTAATTTTTTTTAAAAAGAGAGACTATACACTCCCCTCCCCTCCCTTTCCTTTATTTACTTATTTATTTCCTCTCCAACCCACTCCCTCTCAAAAATGCAAGTCAATGAATGAGTTTAGGGCTACTTTGTTGGATGTTGTCTTATAAATAAGCAATAAGAAGCTCTAAAATGAGTCCTAAACTTATTATTCTTCAGAAAAAGGTTTTCTCATGTTAAGAAAAAAGTAAATAAAAAGCCTACTAACCGCTGGTGGACTTTTACTCTTCTCAATATATGTGAAAAGTTCATATAGAACCACTCCAAAGCTCCAGACATCTGAAGCCACAGAAAACTTGCTCTCTGTCAATGATTCTGGAGCATACCTGTAATATACAAAAAGCATTTATAAGACAGTTATTTGAATTCTAATAGTTGTGGTGACAGATGGTAGCTACACTTGTGGTGAACATATAGACTGTTTGAATCACGATGCTGTACACTTGAAACTAATGTGACATGTATCAACTATACTTTATTAAAAAAAAAGTTACTTGATATGCCAACTCTTTTTACCACAAAATCATTGGATTAAAAAAATAGGGTGTACAGAAAAGAGTTAACAGAAGCAGGCCTGAGGCTGCCACCCTCACAAACCTTGCTTGCAATGTGGACAACTGACTGTTGCCTGGGAACTTAGATTTCAGAAGGGTTGCCTAAAATGCTAGAGTGGCTCACTGGGCCAAAACTGTTTCTGCAAACAATATGGTTCATAATCAACACCCCTGCTTTCTTTCTGGGAGTCTGAAATTTTGGTACATGCCAGGTAGAAAACGTGCTGTCAGGATTCACTGCTGGGAGAATTAAATGTTGTCCCATGAGACTTTTCTGGGAGAGGATCCTTGGAAGCTTGTGCTTGGTTTCCTCCAGGTTTTGCTCCAAATGGCTTTTCCCTTCACTGATTTTGCTTTATATCCTTTCTCTGAAATGAACCATAGCCATGAGTAGACTGCAGAGACCTAGGAGTCCTCCCAGTGAATCATCAGACCTGAGGGTAGTCTTGAGAATCTTTGGCACACAAAAATAACCAAATCCAAAAAAAATTATTTTTGGATTTATAAGTGACACCAGAGTTAACTGCAAAGTACCTTCCAGGAACTGAAATTTAAAGGAAAAAAAAAAAAAGATGCTCTTTGCAAATTAAAGCTTTAAATGAATCGAGATAAGTCTCCCAGAGGGGAAAAAAAATATGGCTTTTAAACTGGAACAAGACTTGAAGCTATAAACAAAAAAGAAAGAACCTGTTAATCAGAAGGAGGGTTATGACAGGAAACACAGAAAATAGAAAGTCATAGGGGGAAACGATGTCATTGTCTCCTCAAGTATCCACACTATCCAAGGGAGGATTCTGGCTAATGGACTGTGAATGTTATGGTTCTATCGCTAAGTTTATCCCTATTTACAGAGGATGGTGACAAAGATCTGTTTTAGACTAATGAGATTAAACATGTGAATTATATTAATTTAATCTCTCCTTCAAAATCCAATTTAAGTTTCCTCACTTCCATAGATCATTCTCTGCTACTCAAGGTCTTAATGACCTCATGATACTGAACTTCTCATTTATTACTGTTCATACTATACAGTTAACCATACTATTTTTACATTTAGTTTTAAATAATTTTTCATATAATTATTTTTAAACATATGTTAGTTTTATCTCACAAATGGAATATAACCTTCTTCTATTCCCCCAACGCTTGCAAAACAGTCTCTTCCTCCAGTTTTCAATGAAAGCACGGTCTACAATTTCCCCCCTTCATCTTCAAGGCTGGTTTTCTCTCTCCCACATAAAGATAAATACAAATCAAAAAAGAAAAAAAATAATTCTGTTAAAAATGAGAGAAAAGACTCTTCCCCCTCTCAGAGCATTTACTTTAGAAAACTCATCACTGCTAATTTTCTCTTTGAAATGTACATAAATTTTTTTAAAAAGCTTTTGCTTATAAGCATCTTGCCAGCTTTGTGATCCAAGAATGTCTTTCTCAAGAATCATCTATCCAGGGCAGTCTCGGTGGCCCAGTGGTTTCACACCGCCTTCAGCCCGGGGCGTGATCCTGGAGACCCGGGATCGAGTCCCACATCAGGCTCCCTGCATGGAGCCTGCTTCTCCCTCTGCCTGTGTCTCTGCCTCTCTCTTTCTCTCTGTGTCTGTCATGAATAAATAAATAAAATCTTAAAAAAAAAGAATCATCTATCCAGAAAGGTATGATGGCTAAATTTCATGGATAAGAATTGTATGCATTCCCTTTCATACTTCAGATTTGGAGTTCATTATTCAATTTATTAGTTAAAAACTTTTTTTTTTTTAAAGTAGGCTCCACACTGGAGCCCAACACAGGGCTTGAACTCATGACCCTGAGATCAAGACCCGATTTGAGCTCAAGAGTCAAACAATCAGCTGAACCACCCAGGTGCCCCCAGTGAAAACCTATTTTATCAACTCATATTCTTAATTATTTATACAAAATTTAGTCAGCCTCATTTCATTATATAAAACATTTAATAGTTATTAATATGAAAATAAAGCCATATGCCAGCTGCCTATCTGATTAGTTTTTAGCAGTACATAAATACACAGGAAAACTTTGATCATGATAAAAAATCTTATTTCTGATTTTTGTACTAACTCCTAATGATTCTCCAAAGTCAAAAATCAGAGTTTGATATATACCTCTCCCCAACACATTTACCGAAGGAATACTAGACCTTTTACCATATACCTTATTTCATGTGTTACAATCTTAGCTACATTTTATTCTGTATTATTTACTGTAAACTAAGTAATGAGAAATGATTTTCATAACAATATAAAATTAATTATACTAAGTATGTATCATCTGGAACTTATCTTGACTGTCCTTGCAATTTCCAGAAACAGAGGGCCCAAAGCTTACATAATTTAGGAGCTTTCTTTATAACAAAAAATACAATATTAGGTATGAAACTAAATATTTAAAATGAGAAATGAAGGAATCCTAAAAGAAAGGTGGTCTGGTGAATATGCTTTGTTAGCTTTGTTACAAACATGCCTCTCTCTGTACATGTGCTCTGCAAAGTGTTTTTTAATTTTGATTTTACAACTTCACAATTTTAATACTTACTTCAACTGAAAAATGAAGTCAGACTTTGGAAAAACTTTTGGTATACTTCCCAGAAATTGAGAAAAGGAATGACTCTAGAGACTTCTCTTTTGAAAATCTAGTGGTTTTTCAATAAAAATGAAAAAAGAATGGATCTAATGAAACTGCCAGCTAACAGATAAATTTTAATGGTACATCACTATATTTTTCTTGTTGCTTATCTCATAAAGACTCACAAAAATGAGTACTCTTATAACAAAACTCCTTCCATTCCTATCTACTTATTATACAAACAAGTTTTCTCCCTCCTAATGGAATGCCTTTCTTCTTCTCTAACCTGGTAAACTATTAATCAATAGTTGAAATGTCATTTCTTAGTTGTGCGTTTCTGTAATTTAAACCCTCAACAGATTTGTATTCTTATGTTTTCCTACCATCTTCTTCATTACACTTATACATTTCATTGCAATGATTTGATCATGCATTTGATTTTTCCTAAACTATGAGCTCCTAAAGGGAAGGGATAATGAGTAGTAGACCTGTTAGCTGAATATGCTTGCCACATCAAGCTCTTCTTTAGTTTGGTCTTCCTAATAACTAGTCGCAGTTGCTTCCCCCTTCCTCCTCCCATATTGACCTTATCTTCATACCCCAGTTCTTTGAATGGTGCTTCAAAGAGTAGGTAGGTACTTAATAAGTTTTTATTTAAGTGTATTCATTAAGTATGCCCAAATCACTGGAAATTCACAGAGCTAAGCTTTATGGATTTCTAGTTAATTCCATTTAACTTCTTTAGTTTCTCATTCTGGGAAAAAAAAAAAGAATGAAATTCATGCATCACTGGGGAACATAACCGAAGTAGATAGTTAAATTAAGTTTCAAGGAGTCTTATTTTCTAGTTTCACCTATCCTAAAAACAATCAGATGACAGTAATGCTACTGATTATCACCAGGATGTTCCTTCAAAGTGTTTTTGTTATGAAAAATTTCAAACACATAGAAATTAAGAGAACAATAAGCAACCATGTACAACATGTCACCTAGTTAAATCTTTGCCTGCCTTGTTTTATGGACTATTCCCCATCTCCACCCCACTGGATTTATAGGAAGCGAATTCTGGACATGACAGTATTTCAATGATAATTATTTCAGTATGCACCTCTATAAAAGATAAGGACTTTTCTGTAAAACATTCACAATATCATTATATATTACTCTTCTGTGTAAATAATCCATTTGTTCAAATCATGTTCTAAATCAACGAAATCGGACTTCATTTTTCAGTTGAAGTAAGTATATTAAAATTGTGAAATTGTAAAATCAAAATTAAATCATTGGTGCTTTCTTACCTAATTTAGACTAACAATTTGTAATAGCTGGGATCAGTTGTAAACCTCACAGATATATTAAAATAAAGATAACTATCATATATGGATGATCAATGAACTTAAGAGTAGCTGAATAATTTCTAATAATTCTGATGAATCTAAAATATTTAAAAATTGACAGTTATAAGTAAGACATACTTAAATAAAATTCATCCCTTAACACTAACATCTGATTTAAACAACATAATCTTAATAGTATTATTTCAGCAGATGAATAAACCAGAATTAAAGTCTATTTGGAGTGTATCCCAAGTTGAAATGTTTAAATAGAATTTCAGCAATTCATTTCTATAAAACAAAATGTACCATAAATGAATAAAAAAGAAGACCTTGCATCAAAGCACAAACCAATAAAAACAATGTATCCCACATAAAAAAACTAGGTTTGTATGTTCCTTGCAACTCACAATTTCAACTGAAGATCAAAAATTATTGTTAGCTTCAAATTGCTATAAAATGTTCATTTAGGGGCACCTGGGTAGCTCAGTGGTTGAGTATCTGCCTTTGGCTCAATGATCCCGGAGTCCTGGGATCAAGTCCCAAATCGGGCTCCCCACAGGGAGCCTGCTTCTCGTCTCCCTCTGCCTAGGTCTCTGTGTCTCTCATGAATAAATAAATAAAATCTTAAAAAAAAAAAAAAAAAAAAAGCTCATTTAATGCCAGATTAAATCACCATTATGGTTAAGAAAGCTTAAAAGCCCAAATTTTGAGAACAGACTGTGTGGATTTGAATCCTAATTCTACCATTTACTGGTCATACGACCTTGAGCAAGCTATTTAACCTGTGTACACTTCAGTTCCCTCACACTCAAAATAGAATAACACATGTTCTCAAGGCTTGTTATAAAGATTAGATGAGATAATCCATGAAATGCATTTTAGCCCAAAGCAAGCATGATAAACTTGTGCTATGATTATAAATATATAAATGACAAACTGTTAATAAAAATAAAAGTTTGAAGTTTGTGCTCTAGAATTTTATTTTATTGCACTAAAATATACTCACCAGAATATGGGACTTTCACCAGGTTCTTTCACTTTGTAGTATTCTTTGTCTTGTGGCAAGACTTTGGTTAACCCAAAATCTCCAATTTTAACCCTGTTTTCATTCTCCACCAATATATTCCTTGTTGCCAGATCCCTGTGTATATACCTTTTTGTACCAAGATACTCCATGCCCTATTGATAAAACGACATTTTTATTTCAGCTAAGTTTTATAAACATAAACAATTTAAATGGTCTTTCCTCTATAAGCTTCCTTCATTATCTAAGAAAAACTCTAGGGGACTTTGTAACAATTACTTCAGCATGTTCTTTTCATTTACAACAAGTAGCCAGGATATTAAGTACCTTGCATATCTGAGATGTATACTGCAGAAGTTTTTTATGATCTATTCGTTCTTTATGTTTTTGGAGGTAGTCTCGTAAACTTCCATATGGTAAATATTCCATAATTAATCTTAGATTACGCCGGCCTTTTAACACACAAATGGGAATACAATGTTTTACTTTGCCATACTTTACTGATAAAATATTAGAAAATAATCATACATAAATGACTTAAAGATATATATAATCTCTAAGATGACAAAACTTGATTCTAAATTAAGGGATGTAATAGTTAAGAACACAGGCTTTTTGAATAAAAAAGTTTTGAAAAGAAGCTAAAAAAATAGTTATGGCTTAATCTCATGTAACCCTTTATGCAAACCCAGATAAGCTGATGAGAAAATTTCCTTTTTCCTCATCTGTACTGAACAAAAAGTATCTAATTTAAAAAATATTTTCATAGAAAATGAGAGCAAAGACAATTTGTTTATTTAAAAATGATAGTCTCTTGGTAAGCTTAAGCATGGTAACCACCATCTGTGGTGAAAAGAATGAATAACCAGGAGCCAAACACTTCTTGTAGTTCTAGCCCACTGTCACCAAGCACAATCTCCAGTCACCTAAATGCTTCTCTCCTCAGGCACAGGCATGTAAGTCCAGACCTTGAGACATTTTATGTTTCCATTATCCAGGATGCCAAGAACGTACCTTGCATTCAAAATAGGTTTCAATGGGCAACATACCAGCACTGTAGCACACTCCCTTGTACTTTACAATGTTGTCATGCTGCAGGGATTTAAGGATTTCAATTTCCCTCTCAAAGTCTCTCAGGTGCTCTTCAGTACTGTGCTGGAGCTTCTTCACAGCTACCACCTCCCCAGTGTTGTCTTGTAGAGGGTCATATCGGCACATCTCCACACTGCCAAAATTACCCTAAACAACACATCACATTAGGCTAGAAATCTCAAGTCTTATAGACAAATTACTAATAAATTCTAATTATACAGACAATTCTGTATACAGCAGCTAAAATTAGCAGATGTAACTCTAAGGTTACATTAGGCAATTTTCAGAATAAGAAAAGGAAATAACACTTCAACAGGTAGATAGTAAACCTATATATTTAATTTCTTCAAGAGAAATTACAGGCTGGAGTATAAACAATTTCAAAAAAGCATTTAAACAAATCATGAACATGAATTATTAAAATAGCCCAAGAGACAGGCCAGGGAATTCTTAAATCTCTATCTTTAACTTCCAAAAAGATCTTTGCTTCTTCACAATATACCCTTTGATATCACTGACAGTGAGCTGAATAGAACAAGGAAGGGTCTGTTATGGACTGAATGTCTGTGTTCCCCCAAAATTCCTATGATAAAACCTTAACCCCCAAAGTGAGTGTATTCGAAGATAGGACCTATAAAGAGGTGATAAAGCTGAAATGAGATCATAAAGGTGAGGCCTTATTCTGATATGGCTGGTGCCTTTATAAGAAAAAGAAAAGACACCAGAGCTCTCTGCCATGTGAAGACAGAACCAAGAAAGTGGTCATATGGAAGCCAAGAAGAGAGTCCTCACTAGAAACTGAACACTGCCAGCACTTAACCTTAGCCTTCAGCCCTCAGAACTAGGAGAAATAAACTTCTATTGTTCAGGCCTCCAGTGATGGTATTTTGTTATGGTTGATTTATTTGCTCAAGAAAAGAAGAAATGTTTATTAGCCTATGGGGATGGTCACACATTTTTTTAAAGGTCAGTCTTTAACAAAATCTATTTTTTAATTTAAAACTTACTGTCTATATACTTTTCTTAAAAGTAGAATTAGCAGTTCAAGGAATATGGACATTTCAAAGGCCCCTGATACCTGCTGCAACAGAAGTTCTCCTGAAGGAAGTTCTCCTGAAGGAATCTCTGATTTAAGTTCAAATAAGCAGTGGAAAAAATGTCAATTTTATCATATTCCTGCCAACACTAAACACTAATTTTTCTAAATCTTTGTCAGTTTGATAGGCACAAATCAATCTCACTGTTTTAATTTAGAATACCTCTATTTTCTTTTGAAGAAGATAAAGGCAAACACTAAGAGTGAAGAAATAGATTTAGGACAGGAAACCAGAAGGGAATGAAAATACTTGGAATGGGCACCACAGGAGAAATCAAATCCTAGAGAAAAAAAGAACTACCAATTAAGAGAGTCCTGAATGCCAGCCAATGTTGGAAATCAATTTGCAATGAAGACAAACATTTATATCTGATTGTTTTTTCACAGTGTTTGAGAGATGAAAACACAAATAGAAAAAAAAATAATTCAGAATTCTAGTGTTCCTACACTAGGAAACAAGGAAAGTAAAAGAGATAATCAAGGGAGGGAAGGTGATAGAATGTGGATACGAGTGAGTGGAAGCAGAGTTTCAATGGTCTACCAGGAGGTCTACCTAGGCTGGAAAAGGAGAGCTGAATCTAGAAGGTAGCTAGTAGGGTTCAGGAAGAAGAAAGGATCAAAGATGTAGTAATAAAGATATCAAAGAAGGATTTTTGTGTTGGAAAGAAACTAAAGATACAAAGTTATAGCCAGAGAGAGATTTCAGGGTCTGACATGTCATAAGGAAGATAATTATCAGAGATTACAGAATTCAAGGTGGTCAGTTAACACAGACACAGATTTAAGATAGAGAGGTTGAGGAATTTAAAATAATGGCAAGGTAAGATGAAGAGAATAATGGCAGTGTAAGGTGAAGATGAAAACAATGAGTAACAAAGTACTCAAGGAATGTGGAGCGTTGACCAAGATGCTGGCCAATGGTAAGGAGAGAATAATAACCATATTCACATAGGACTATTAATGATGCTTGAGAGTCTGATGTTTGAAGAGTAGTAGCAGCGAGTCCAGATCTGTGTGTCCCAGATCTGCACCATGAAGGAAGAGTAGAAGATTTTTAAAAATCCAGGTTTTAAACTGAAGTGAAAAGTAAAGAATGTAAGTATATGAGGGCACAAGTATAAAGATCACAAAAAAACTCATTTTAGAATTCAAATAGCATGGGGCAGCCTGGGTGGCTCAGCGCTTTAGCGCCGCCTTCAGCCCAGGGCCTGATCCTGGAGACCTGGGATCAAGTCCCACATCGGGCTCCCTGCGTGGAGCCTGCTTCTCCCTCTGCCTGTGTCTCTGCCTCTTTCTCTCTCTGTGTGTGTCTCTCATGAATGGGTGAATAAAATCTTAAAAAAAAAAAAAAAAAAAGAATTCAAATAGCAAAAGAAAGGTTTTGCAGTATTTTCTTAGCTCTTATGAGTATTAAAATACACCATTATTTCTGTTGGTTTAAAAAATACAGAAATAGAAAAGAATACAGAAATAATTTTAAGTACAAATTCATCCTTTGAATATTTTTACCACGCTGCTAATTGAAAAGAGTAAAGAACACAACATACCAAGAGCTGTTGTTTTTATAAAATGAAAGGCAACTTGAACTCATGACCCTGAGGATCAAGACCTGAGCTGAGATCAAGAGTTGAATGCTTAACTGACTGAGCCACTAAAGTGTCCCTAAAGCCTCTATTTTCTAAATAAAATGTTCTATGATTATATATTAACTACTTAAAAAACCTGACATCTTACCTTGCCAAGTTGCTGTAGAAATTTCAAGTGTCTCTCTTCAAACTGTGTAGGGTCTTGGTCTTCAAAAGCACCAGGAAACCCTAGGGCACCAATTCTCATATTTGGTAACATGTCATTTTCTGTTAATAGTTCATAATCTGGAGAAACAAAGTATATTACTACATTAGCTGGCAAATTACACTTTTATTCATGCTAACCAAAATAATCAGAATGAGTTAGAAATACTATGTACAAATGACACAGAAAAACTCTAATAGTTTAAGCTATGCTAACAAGGGTCTTTTTTTATTACCCATAATCTAACAGGCTTTCAAGAAAGACTTTTGCAAAGAATAATTGCCAAAATAGGCAGTTTTAGTATTTATAAAGTAAGATTATTTTGACTTTTGTGGTGAGAATGAAAAGTAGTATTGGAATAGGAAATACCTAGGGGTCAGACACATATACATTTAACTACATACTTTAAAGGACTGGACACACAAAAACAAGTTATTTTTGTTTATTAAACAATTTGTTTAAAAAATTTGTTTATGTTTAGAAAACCACTCAATTATAAAATACATAAGTAGTTTAAAAAAAGAAAAAATTGCTTCTAAAAAGTCAAATAAGCCAAAGAGACTTCTAGAGTATACTATTCATTAATTGGTAAACTAAAATCAGGTTATTGAAGAAGCCTTTGTTAAAAAGGAGAGACTGTTTAATCAAGACTAGAATATGTATAAAGTAGGAAAAGTCATGTGAACATAAGAGAGTCTAAAAGACATCAAGGTTCACTATATCATATTCCTGAAACGAATATAAATAACACTGTATGTTAACTAACTGGAATTAAAACTAAAAAAAAACAAAAACAAAAAACAGAAAACGACATCAAGGAACTTCTTAAGAGATTACAAAATTAGTAAAGATTTGTTAAATACAATAAAAATAGAAATATAGCTGGAAAATCAGTAAGACTATTCCACCAATACCTACCTGGAGTAAACAAACTATTAAGATCTCGTATGATGGCTCTGAAAGAAGGTCTAAAATCTGGTTCATAATCCATACAATTATTAATAAGATTTGCTAATTCTGTCCACTTTGGTGCAGGAAGTTGGTGTCTATCTTCATAAAACTGTAGCTTCTATAATTCAAGAACCAGATGAGAATGAACTATAAAATGTGATATCAAGCTTCTTTCTTAACATCAGACAGGCAAAAAAGATATCAAGTCATGCGAAAGAAAATTAAGAATTCTAACTTCACAGTCAATATAAACTTACTCTCTGAGAATCCAAAGCACTCAGAGGCTTATCTCCTCCACTGCAGATTTCCCACAAAGTGGTACCAAAACTCCATTTGTCTGTCGCCAAATTTAGATTTTTAGGATTTTCAATGCATTCAGGTGGTACCCATGGTATTCTCTCCTGAAGAACTTTTAAATGACAGGAACAAAGTATGATTAAATAGTTCCCACAAGTAAGTAATTATTTTATATGCAAATAATTTTAAAACTGATTTGAATAACTGGGTCTTTTGTTTGTTAGGGGTTGTGTGTTATGTGCACCATACAAGCTCATACACTTATGAGCTAGAAAGGACCTTTGAGAGCATCTAATTCATTATCTCTGCTTTAACAATGATAACACTAAAACCCATAAAGATTGAGTAATTTGCTCAAAGTCACAAAATTTGTTAGTAGCACAGTAAGAATTAGAATCTTATACAAATCTTGGATCGACTAAACTTCTTTCCATTAAACCATCATGTCTCAACTCGTTTCCTACTCTCTCTACCCCTTCCCTATGAGTTGTGCATTCAAAAAAATTTTTTTTCCCATAAAATTTGTCCTAAATTGTTTTTGCATTTTTTTTTTTTTTGGTATTTATTTACAATGTGTAAGTAACAAAGGCAATGTTGTCATTCTGAGCTGTTCTAATGATTAAACAGCAGTGGCGATTCTAACTTGTACATGAGAAAACAAGGACCACCAGGAAGATCAATGACTGAATTATACCAAGATACTACGAGTATGTAACTGATATAGGTAGTTTCCACTAAAATCATGGAGTCAAAAAAATAAAATAAAAATAAAAAATAAAAAAAATAAAATCATGGAATTTCCCAGGTAAGTTGTTATGGTCTTTGACCTCATCAGAAAACACTATTCAAAGGAAGGAGTGAGCAATTTTATTTATTTTTATTATTATTATTATTTTTTTAGGAGGGAGCAATTTTAAATCCACCTCTGGTAATCTGGCATACATACATAGACAAAACAAATAAAATGATATATAAGAGTGAAGGATAATCCATTGCACCATTTGGTATATTTTGGTAAAGCAATATGAATATTTTTGCTATATAATTACAGCAGGTTCCTTTCTCTTTAACCATATGAATAAATTTTCACCTTCCTTTCCATTCCAAAGAGTTAAAGTTTCCCTGAATATGGTTCTAAAATCCTATAACATTTTCTGCCCTATTATCTGTCTTCACTATCAGATAAGCTATCAAGCTTCAATACTGTTGGCTCAAATAGGATACATCAATGCACAAAAGTTGATCTATTAAGAGTCTACATTTAGAACATTCAATTAGAGAAATTAACTAAGCTAATGAGATACAATTGCAACATTTGTACCAAAAAACTCCTTTCAACTATGTGACTGAAATTTTTACTTTAGTTGTATTAAATAGAAGGCTAACTAACACAAAAGATTTTAAGTTTTTAAAAGTCAGAATTAGCTGGATAATTAAACTAAATAAGATCCCAAAGTAGACAATATATCTTCTCAAATTTTTAATTCAGTGACTGAAAAAAGAAAAATTTAGATAATTTGTGGCTCAAAGAATGTATTAGAAAATGTCACATTAAAAAAATGGATAAAATCTGAACTTCCATACGAGTAGGGATTAAAACTGTTTTAAAAAATCATTCTGTAGTCCATGATAACATGCTTATAAGAAAGAAGAAATCAACAGAGACTAGGATATAACTATACCTTAATTTGGATTTCTAAAAATGGTAATTCAATTTGTTATTAATCAAGAACATATCAATAACAGAGGTTGAGAAAAAAATTATCAACATTCTTTTTTAATACTATTTTCCAAGTAGAGATGTGGAATCACTATGTTACACACCTGAAACTACTGTAACATTGTTTCAACTATACTCAAATAAAAAGAAAATTTAAAAAAAAGTTAAATGAGATTCCTGTAGAACTTACTGTCCTTTGGCAAAACTGTAATACTAATGCCAGGATCACTAAGTTTGATGAAAGGAGGATTTCCTGTCTTCCTGTCTTCTTCTCTGATAAGCAGAATATTTTTGGCACACACATTTCCATGAATAAGTGCTTTCTCTTCCTATTAAAGTTAAATGCACAGACATTCAAATATCAATCTACAAATGTTTGAAAACTTAGTATATCCATGGATTTAAAGAAAAAAATAGGACAGTATTAACTAATTAACATTAATTTGGAAGCATGCTTTGAAATAAAAGTAAGGTTTATGGCAGCACTGTGTTTTCTGTTTTACTTTTCAAATGACACCACAATCTATGCCCATGATGAAAAGAATGTATTAAAATTACTCAATGCCACTTCACTTTCTAAACCTGAGATTTTAAACAGTATGTATTTCTAAACATTAAGTATTGTTTCTGTTCAGCAGCAAGATGCAAGATGTGGGTACAACACTCTAAGGAGTCTGATCACTGGCTGGCCCTCTGGTATTCTGCTTCTATGGCAACATGCTTTCTCATTGAGCATAATGTCTAATTGTCCACAAATACCATAACAAGGGACTTTCTGCAGGGATTTTTTTGCTATCCATAACTAGTACAAGTTTCTATATATTTTTTATTAAATTCTCTAAACCCAAGTGACACAAACTATAGAGTGTTCATCAGCAATGTTAAGAGATTGATGGAATGACAAAACTCTTTCAAAAACATGATTTTACATAAATAAATATATGTCTAAAATAATCTCTTTCATCAACTAACAGATTATTTTAAATGACTCAGCATTTATTTATGTATTTCTTATTCCTGGGTCAAGAATCTTTCCACATTGCTTCATAAGACAGGACAGTAACTTTTTGATGAAAAATTATACTTATTACTTACTAGAAAATGCATTGCCCATGCCAACTGTTTAGCCACTTCAAGTTTCCAAAATATATTTATAGAATTCTTATTCTTTTTCAGATATGTATCTAATGATCCAAATTTTACAAATTCCTGAACCAGAATATCTGTATTAAAATATAAAAATTAAAGACTCAAGTACACATATGATAAAAATATATGTAATTTTAAACTTTTATAAATATATAGTTATATGTGAGTAGTACAGGTAAAGAGATTATGCAAAATTCACTCGTAAAATATATTCGTTGTATTTTTGGGTTTAGTTTTTTTCACGACAGCAAGATGCAGGAATCTAACAATTACATATACAAAATATTACATTAATTACATGTATTACATAATTATATACACATATAAAATATATTGTTCTATACCTCTACTACTATATTGTTGCTATATTTTTATATTTACATATATACAATATTACTCCAGCATACTTCCATGTATTAGCACTGAATTATAGCTGCTTTTTTTAAACAAATGAAAATTTATCAGAGTTGACCTCTCTTCCATGAAACTACAGTAGGGTCCCCTGCTTATCTATGGGTGTGCTTTCCACGGTTTCAGCTACCCATAGTCAACAGGTTCAGAAGCAGATGATCCTCTTTTCTGACTCACTGTCAGAAGGTAGAAGCCTAATACTGCATCACAGTGCCTACCTACGTCATTCATTTCACTTCATCTCAGCACACAGGCATTTTATCATCTCACATCAACATAAGACGAAGAAGGGTGAGCATAGTATAAATATGATATTTTGATGGAGAAAGAGACCAGATTTGCATAAACTTTTACTACAGCAGATTGCTATGATTTTTCTATTTTATTACTAGTTATTGTTGTCATCTCTTATTATGCCTAATTTACAAACTAAACTTTATCACAGGTACGTATGTATGGGAAAAAACATGGTGTACATAAGGCTGGGTACTATCCTCAGTTTCAGGCATCCCCTGGGGGTCTTGGAACAATACGCTGCAGATAAGGAGGGACTCTACTACATTTAGACATCAGAACTTCCTGAAATTCTTCTTCTACACATAAAAATGTATAGCAATGTCTATTCTTGCAGGCATTAAGGAGAATTTGAGTTTGCACTCTATTATCCTTTAATTATATACTGCAAAAAAGCAAAAATTAGTTTTGCATTTATCTTTAGAAGTATATTTTAAATATACTATTAAGATACACTTTGCTTCTAAAAACAGTCTCTGGCTGCCTTTAAGACATATAAAAATTTCTAGCCATGTTAGTACTGACCAAGTCACCAAAAGCCAAGACTGTTTGTACATAAAGACGTGTTGTTTAATAATTAAACTGAGTTTAGAGTTTATTTATAGTCATCTAGGACTAATTTGTAAGGCAATAAGGTCAGGTTTTTAATTTCAAATCTAAATTTATTGAGATTATTTTGTTGTTTCTAATGCATAAACAGTAAGTTATATAAATGAGATAAAAGGATTTGGATTTAATTATAAAAATGGAAAATTAAGATAAAATAAAAACTCAAAAAATTTAAGCAAAAAATTTAACCATGGCATCATGATACAGATCTTTAAAGAAATTCTGACAGACTTTCACATTGTAATCCATGTTAGTTCATGGCCCAGTAAGTTAACTGCCTATACTTCACACACACTTATGCTTCACCTTTGTTTTAAAATGCATGATCTTGGGGCACCGGAGTGGCTCGGCAGGTCAAGCCTCTGACTCATGATTTCAGCTCAGGTCATAATCTCAGGGTTGTATGATCCAGTCCTGTGGTGAGCTCGGAGTCAGGCTCTGTGCTAGGTGTGGAGCCTGTTTAAGGTTTTCTCTTTCCCTCTCTCTCCTCTCTCTCTGTCCCTCCCTCCTCCAAATAAAAATAAAAATAAATAAAATGCATAATCTTATCTCAAATTGTGATCCTCTTGATCTAATATTAAAATTACTTAGTTCTCACTTGGTGTATAACTAATATTAAAATTACTTCATTTTCACTTTGTTAGTGACAAAGGTTAGTGACTTTGGACCTTGGTGAGTAACTACGGGTAACTAAAACAAAAAAAATTTTTTTTTTTAACTAAAACAAATTTAATGAATGTTTTGCTGCACACAGTTAATTCAGAGAACAATCCATATACTGATAATTAAGAACTAGATCACAGGTAAATTTATGTCATGGCAAGTGTCGAAAAAAGAATAAATATCTGAGAATTACAATGAACAAAAACTTAATAAAACTTTTTTATGTGGCATTTAAGACCTATTATGTTTCACAGATACCACTGATTGTCATGTCTCATTATTTTATGTGTCATAAAAGAACAAAGAGTAAATTATGGCATGTCATTGATTACATCACACTTCTCAATTTCAGGTATTTTTAAATGTGAAAAAAATGCATCACAGAATCAATGAAATAAATATAAAAGCAAGCATAAGAACTGGAATTAAATGCTCTGACACACTGTTTTCAAACTTTTTTTTTAATGTATTCTTTCTTCCCCTAAATGAAAAATTATGGGAAATACCAATAAATAAAAGAAATAAATACAGAACTATTCTAGTTGAGGATAAGAGAAGTTTCCATCATGGTAGTAAGATTTATTCTCACTTCATCAACCTTGAGATACCTGAAATACCTCCTCAGAATAGATTTAAAAATCACTGCCTTTGAAAAGACTATCAATTTTCAAAGATATGAAGAAATGTTATCTAAGTATGGACGTATATTGAATTCACATTATTAATGGAAAATAGAGAATTAACATAAGCAATTTTCTGGATGTAAACTCTGTTTTTATGAACAGTCTAAATTTAGACATCGACTATATCAAATATCAACACCCAATCATTTCAATCAATTTCATTAAAATTTTAGCCTTTTATTTATTTTTTTATTATTCCAAAAAAATTTGTGCTGAAATGGCCAATTATTCCAATGATATATTGAACCAGCCATAATTTGCATTGCTGTGGAGAAAAGGTTGTAAGATATTTGTACTCTAATATTCTACTGTTTGGGCATTTTAACATATAGCATATTAACTGTTTCCTGAACTTTAATTTCATTCATTGGTTTCCCTTTTTAGAAGACATAACTTAACAGTTACAGGATGTTTTTGGTTTCAACAATATTTAACTCTTCTTAAATTGGGTTTAATATGATTTATACTGATACTTAGTTATGATCCTGAAATTAAATTTGCTATATAAACAAAAATACATGCTCTGAGAAAGGCGTAACATTAACATAAGGGAGTCTGTAGTTTTACTTACTCTCCTCTCCACAGACACATACTCCATAATTTAAAACCAGATGCTTATGAGAAAGCTGGCTCATCATGCTGGCTGCTTCAAAGAAAGACTAAGAAAAAAAAAACATACAAAAAATGCAAAAGAATTATTGTTTGTGTCTATAAATGTTCACAGGTCAGAAAGATACTGTCTGCTGTAAGAGAAATGCATGCTCTCCATTCTTAGCAGAACTACAGATAAGATTACAAAATGCTTTGGTTCCTTTATATGGACCTACAACTGCTATCAACCTCAATGATAAAGTTCATTCTAAGGAAATCCCTGAGTAAGCCTCAAATAAGAAGTAGCAAAGAGAGAGAGCAATAATGGTACAGGGCAACATGGATGCTGCAAGATCAACAGCCCTTCATCCCTAGCACTTGCAGTAGAGCACAGAGACAGTGATAGGGGACTCAGGTAAATGCATGAAAGCTTCAAATAACCTCTCAAACAATTAAAAACGATCTCTGTACAGATAAAATATCATAACTATGTCAGGAGACTGGCATAGTATTAGTATCACTCTAACTTAACCAACTCTAACCTTTGTCTAGAACTTCTGGGTATAGTTATTGAGGATCACAATCACCAACACTGTGAAAGAAAAACTTTCAAAAAAAAAAAAGAAAAAAAGAAAAACTCTTTCACTTGGATGTTTCACATCACCTTCCACCAACATCATTTCAGACATTTTAAGCGTCATAAATGTTTGTTATGTCATGTTTGGCAATGCCTTGCTATGTTAAGGACCCTGGCAACTAACAACTGGCTTTCTGCTACCTAGCATCTCTGGATGATGCTCAGAAGCATTCATATTTCACCTAGAGTGTTCCTTAGTACAGTGCCTTTCAAAAATTTTTTAAAAACTGAAGGAAATCTGTGGAACCCTTAAAACTCTGGAGAGCCAAGTTTGAAAGCCTTAATATATGCAGAGATGCTGCAATACCCATAATACAATGTGAAGAGTAATTAGTTTGGAAATAAGTTATTATAAAAAAAATTCTATAATGTTCTATTGCCTCCCACAGAAAGCACCCTCAGAAAGATCCTTGATATATATACTTTTAAAAGTTGCAGTTGTGGAAAGCTGCATGCATAAGTGTGTCGTGTCAATATAAGAGCATATGTTTAAATATCATAAATGACATGAACCACACAAAGAACATACATACCTCTGAATAATTTCTGTGTGCTTTATCAAGAACTTTTAAAAGAACTTCTGTTTCATGCAGTTGACCATAGTCTCCTACTTCTCTTCTCACACCTTTAAAAATTTTTGTAAAAGTGCCTTGGCCAAGACTTTCGTTCTTTAGAAGAAAAAAGGAAAAAAAGAATGAGTAAAGATGAAGAAAGATGTAGCAATTAGGAAATATGTTTAATGACAAAGGGTTTTTAAAAATTCATGAGCAAATAGTAACTGTATTCTGTAACAAAGGACAGAATATAAGGATTAATAAATAAGTACATTTTGGATCCACCACGGTCTTGAGTCCCCTGAATTAGCTGTAATTATCACTTTTTCATAGTGTCAGTGTTTACCTACACTTTTTTACATGTGAATGTTTTTCTTTGTTTGCCTTTCATATAGTGAAAAGCAGTCCGGTGTAGTCTGTGGAGGCAGAATGTGGAACTGTTCCAAATCACCACCTTCTAGTTGTGGGACCTCAGGCTATTTCATCTCTCTGTACTGTAGGCTGTCCTGGTCTCTTCATCTGAACAAAGGGGATAATCATTTTCCCATATTATTGTTATGAACAATAAATGAGTGACTAGACGAAAGCACTGAGAACAGTCTACAACACATAGTAAATGCTCAGTAAGTGCTGGTCATTACTACTATTATTAATATTTCTTGCAAAATAATTGACAACAGCCTGCGCTCTGAGGTAGAGCTGCCTGTGTTCAAACTGCAGCTCTACTGTTACTAGTTTTGTGACTTTAGGTCATGTAGCAACTCTGCTGTTACTCACATGAGGATTCATGTCTTTATAATTCTGTGTAATTCTATCCACTCTTTCCTTTTGGAACTCACACATCAGCTGGTCTTTCTCATTCCACTCTCCATGTCCCTTAAACTCTTTTTCATAATTTCCATTTCTTCCTATTTGCTGCATCTGAATAATTTTCAGATCTATTTTGCCATTCAATAATTCTCCCACCGATCATGAGTAATCTGCTCTCTAACCTCTCTATGTTCTAATGCCAATGAGCATATTTTTCATTCCTGTACTTTTCTTCCTCCAAATCATTCTGGTCTTTCTAAAAATGTCTTGGTTTTTCCAATGTTTTCACAACTCCATTTTTAACTTTAAACACATACATGTATTTTATCATCTCAATCTGAGAAGTCTATTACATGAAGTTCTTGGAGGTCTAATTTTGATGTTTGTCGGTCTGCTCTCACTTAATCCTGAATTATTTCCCTGTATATTATAAAAATTTTTATTAAAAGCTCATGTTTAAAGCAGTTTATTTGAGGGGATCTTGGATGGCCCAGGTCAAGCGTAAGTTCTTCCAAAAAGATTTTGTATTTGTTTCTTCCAAGCATCACAGGACACTACTAGGAGAATACCACATTTTATTTTAATTTGTCAGTTTAGGGTTTCTCAGACCATGCAGATGGTATAAAGAAATCTAAACTGAGGGGATCCCTGGGTAGCTCAGAGGTTGAGCACCTGCCTACGGCCCCGGGCGTGATCCTGGAGACCGGGGATCGAGTCCCACGTCGGGCTCCCTGCACGGAGCCTGCTTCTCCCTCTCCCTGTGTCTCTGCCTCTCTCTCTCTCTCTCTGTGTCTCTCATGAATAAATAAATAAAATCTTTAAAAAAAAAAAAAAAAGAAATCTAAACTGAAAAGCTTATGGTTACAAATTCTCAGAAGAGACTTTTTTCCCAAGAGCCCAACTAAAACAGACAACACTCTTTTTCTTTTTTTTTTCTAGTGGGCGAATTTTTCAACAATCCATGTTGTTCCACTGAGGATGTATTTACTTGAGGGTCCTGGCTCATTCAGAAATAGTCTCACTTTTAACTCCTGGTCTTGTGGAGTCCTTAAGGCATGGCCCTTCTTTGTGTTGCTTTTAGATCTTAATTCCCTGGATTAGTAAAACTAATCCTGATCCCTCAACATCATCCTGCAGCCCAAACATCAGCTCTTATGTACACTTTGTTTTCAGTTCCTCTTTTATTTTTAACTCCTTGCATTTCCCTTACTTTCCAGTGAACTTGAGAATTAAGACAGACAGGTCTTCTGCAGACAAAGATTTTTAATTTTTAAATTAAGATTCGTAAAGGAATATTTTTAAATTCCTAAAAAGAGAATAAAATTCCATTCTTAATCAGTTTTGCTAATTTCTAACTCAAGTTTGGTATCACATCTGCACAAGAAATAAAAATATTTAAACTGAAATAAATTTTTGAGTTTATATATTATAATAGAATTAATCCCAAATGTCACAAGAATGTAATGTGAAATGGGAAATTAAGATAACAGTTGTTGGGATCCCTGGGTGGCGCAGCGGTTTGGCGCCTGCCTTTGGCCCAGGGCGCGATCCTGGAGACCCGGGATCGAATCCCACGTCGCGCTCCCAGTGCATGGGGCCTGCTTCTCCCTCTGCCTGTGTCTCTGCCTCATTCTCTCTCTCTCTCTGTGACTATCACAAATAAATAAAAATTTAAAAAAAAAAAAAAAAAAAAAAAAAAAAAAAAGATAACAGTTGTTGGGATCCCTGGGTGGCGCAGCGGTTTAGCGTCTGCCTTTGGCCCAGGGCGTGATCCTGGAGACCCGGGATCGAATCCCACATCAGGCTCTGGGTGCATGGAGCCTGCTTCTCCCTCTGCCTATGTCTCTGCCTCTCTCTCTCTCTCTCTCTGTGACTATCATAAAAAAAAAATTAAAAAAAAATAAAAAAAAAATTTAAGATAACAGTTGTTTTAAAAGGACAAAAAAGATGATAATTAGCATTTAATGACTTACAAACATCAAATCTTCATTTCTGATTTTGTGGAACACCATTTGGTTCACATTATTATGCCTCTGTAATGTTGGTGATGTTGGTACATCAGAAACGCCATTGGTTCTGAAGACTAGAAGGTTTGACTTATCTGATAAAAAAAAAAAAAGAAAAAGAAAAAAAATGAAATAAATCTACATAACCAAAGCACATCAAGGATATAAATCACTCCAGAGGAATAAAATGTGTTCTATATATAACAAACACTTAACAACTCATTGTTCATTTTTTTAATAAATAGAAACTTATTTCAGGAACTTATTCACTGAACTTTGATGCATTTTAACCAGTTATTTCAAACATTCAAAATTGTAATGTTTTCTTAACTAATGTAAATTTTCATGAATTTCAATGATAATTTCTAATAAACCTATTATCTCATGGGATTTTCAATCTTCTACACTTAAAAAATAAAGACAGTAAATTAAAATTCTAAAAGAGTACCAAAGTTTTTACTTAGGGACACCTGCATGGCTCAGTGGTTGAGCACCTGCCTTCAGCCCAGGGCATGACCTGGGGTCCCAGGAGCAAGTCCCACATTGGGCTCCCTGCATGGAGTCTGCTTATCTCTCTGCCTAGGTCTCTGCTTCTCTCTGTCTCTCATGAATAAATTAATAAAATCTTTAAAAAAAAAAAAAGTTTTTACTTAGAACAACATATGGGAATTTGGTAGTGGAGTTTTTCAGTTCAATAAGTAACTGATGCCTTTTATAACAAGCAATTATCATTTCTTAAATGCAATTTCAGAATTATGGGACTTCAGGTCATATCTAGACAACCTAACTGAACAACCCTATGTAAGGATGCTTATGTAAGAGAAAGATGTTTTGCCTCCAGAGATGCTTCTTTCATATTTCCTTTACAAGCAATAATGAAGTTGCCTTCTACCACAGACACAACCCATGAGCAGTATTTTAAAACTAGCTAGAAAATTATTTTACCTTTCAATTTTGGGGGACAGCATTTGGTAAACTGGAAAATTATGCTGTCTGAGCGAACAGTCTCCATGTGGTAGCAGTTCAAAAGATCTTTAAGATTACGGAAGCTCTTCTTGGTCCCACTGAGGTTGTATTCTCCATTTTCATTTTTTGTAATCAAACAGTGCTTATATTCGATGACATTTTCTCGCTATGTAAGTTTAATTATAAAGAGACAGAGGGAAAAAACCAAAGTGGTCAAAACTGTAATTCTTGCGACAAAATGTTATCACACAACCAAACAACAGAACATTTAGACTGAACTGTGAATCCTAGCCTAGTACTGCTACAGGGTGATAGGAATGCCTGGTTCTACAAAAAGGTATCTGATTATAATTCCACATCCTACCTAAATGGCTTAACAGCTGATTTCCCTAAAAAGCAAGTAAAAAAGCAATGATAATGAACAATAATAATAACATCCTTAACAGTTTTCCATCATTTGTAAGATAAAATCTAAAACTATTTTATAACATATAATACCTTCCATGAGCTGGCTTCCTTCTCCAACTTCACTGCTACCAGAGCCAACATACAACCTATGTTCTAGGTATACTAAGTAACTTTAAAATTTTTAAGCAAATGTCATGTTGTTTTACACTTTGATATACATCTATGCTGGCTCTCTACCTATGAATATACATCCTCTCCTTCTGAGCAATGGACTTTTAGGCATTTCTTAACACTCAATTCAAGTATCATCCATTCCATGAGGCCCTCTCTAACAGCCCTGACCCCAGTCTCACAAGCCAAGGTGATTACTCATTCACTGTGCCACTATTGTATCTGCACGGTTACCTCCCTATGGTGATTTTAATATTTTTCAGCTTTTCAATGTTTATGTGCTATACTAAGAACTTCTTAATTTATGTAGTTTTTAAACTTATTATTTAACCTCCTTGAGACCATTTAAAAAATAAAACTGACAAAATACCTTAAGTTCTTCCTACTGTAAAAGCACTTTCTGGGGCACCTGGGTGGCTCAGTCAGTTAAACATCTCTGCCTTCAGCTCAGGTCAGGACCCCAGGGTCCTGGGATTGAATGCCGCATCAGGCTCCCAGCTCAGTGGGGAGTCTGCATCTCCCTCTCCCTGTGCCCCTCACCTCTCTATCTCAAACAAATAAAATTTAAAAAAAAAAAAAAAAAGCATTTTCTTAATTGCAACCCTTTCTGTTACTGTCTACATCTGTCTATTCTAATAACAATGATCAATTTAATACTTTTTTGGTGTATCTTCCTACTTTTTCCTTTCCCAAGATACAATTCTTAAAGCAGAGTTATATCATACACTAATATACAGCCTTCATATTAGGCTGAGCAAATACAGTAAACATTAAAAAAACATTTTGAATTGATAATATAATGGATTGTTATATATATAATAAAAAGATAAATGAAATTAAGATAGTATCATATAACGCTAAACTCATTTAGTGAATAACCTGTCTTATGTATTTATGGATAATTAATCTATTCTATATGCTAAATATGAGTGTATTTTCTAAAAATTAAAATAACTGAATAACCAAATCCTTACTTTCTTTACATTTGAAAAGTAAGACAAATTTTGGAAGTTGCTATAAAATTTCTCAAGATTTACACCATGAAACTACCTTGTAAGTGATGGTATCTTTTTAAGTATTTTAGACAGGAAACAATCTTTGATGAGATCCAAAAGTATCTGTATTAACAGTGCAGTTTCATTTTTATTTTATCTTTAAAACATGCATATTATAGAACATTATTCTTAATACTGGAAAACTGCTAGTTAACAGTGTTGTTTGTTATCAACCTATTTCACTCTAAACCTGTAACCATTACCAATAAAAGCAAAATTTACTGATTCATTTAGTTCTATATGTTTTGATAACAATCTCCATTTTTATGAAAAGAGACTTGAAAAAATGACACACTAGTAATAACCAGACATCAAAAATAGAATTCTAAATACATTATAAATAATTTTATATTTTTATACAAATCCTAGGAATTATATCCTGTTTACTAATATAGAATCCCTGAGATAAACTAAGCATTACTATGCTAGTTATCACATCCAGAGCTGTAATTCTGAGTATTAGAAAAAGAAACAATGATAAATCAACATGAAGGGGAAATCATACAGACTAAATAAAGATGTTACCTTTGCCAGAGGAGGGGTGTGGGATGGGAAATAAGATTTAAAAAACAAAACGTTACCATTAATGTGAAATACTAACCTCAATGGCAAATGTCAGGAAATATTTATTAAAGTCCTTAGGGCTGCATCGAAGTACATAGAGTCCAGTCTGATTACCTGCTTTCTTCAGTTTACTGATAGCAAAATCCATTCTAAAGGTAAAGAAGTAATTTGAATAACATAGCAAGTGCCATGACATCAAGACCAAAATGTCATCTAAGAGATCAAAAGTCAAATCTCAAATTCTCAGAATTTTTGTTTCCTCTAATTTATATGTTTATCAGTTTTAAGGAAAAATATTACAGCACCAAGCTATTTGGCAATAAGTTCAAACTAATTTAATGGATTTTAAAAACAAATAAAAGGTATTACAAAACATACAAAATCACTCAGAACATTTCATCCAGGTAAATTCTCTGCCTCCTAATTAAAAATTTAGTATTTTAAGGGTGCCTGGGTGGCGGCTGCTTAAGCATCCACCTTCAGCTCAGGTCATGATCTCAGGGTTTGAGCTTCAAGTGGGGCTCCTTGCTCAGCAGGGAATTTGCTTCTCCCCCTCCCTTTGCTGTTCCCTGCTGCTCCTGCACATACTCACTCCCAAGAAACTTCATTTAACAATATATTGTAAAGCACTTATTCTTTTCTACCATAGCAATTACTAATATAAAAATTTATATGCATTATTTTAATATTTAATATAACACCAAAGTAGAACAGAAGACCTATGGCAAGTGACAAAGACTACTGATTTTCAAAATGTGTTATAGGTTTTATTGAAGCTGAACAATCTTGAAGGAAAAGTCAAAATGTCATCTATATGAAAGCAGGAAAAATCTGTTTCATTCATCGCTGTATTTCTTATATACAAACCAGTGGCACATATCAGGTTCTCAGTAAATGTTCTATAAATAAATGAAAGAATGCTTGAATGGATGGATGAATAATGAATGGATGAATGGTAGGAGTTTTTTTAAATACCTAAGTTATAGAAGGTTCATGTAGTACAACTTTTTAATAACAATACTTATTATTAAACAGGTAAGAGGTATAGACAGAATCAAGTCTTAAACGTTAGTCAGGATATGTTTTCTCAAATATTTAATTAAGGGTAGGTTAAGGTCAAGACACACATGCTCACAAACCCAGACTATTTTCTCTGCTCAAGTCTTTCACACATGGTGCCAACTGCTACAGTACACACTGGCTGAGAGATAACTAGGACTTGGGTTAAGCAGATGTTTATGCATGATAGCTGGCTTTATCCAGTATTCAGGTAAAGGTTTATAATGGGGTAGATCCATATGGTAGCTAGTAGCCACAGGTTCCTACTTAAATATAAAGTTATTAAAATTAAATTTAAAAATGCAGTTCTTCAGGGAGCCTGGATGGCTCAGTTAAGAGTCCAACTCTTGATCTCCGCTCAGGTCTTGATCTCAGGGTCATGAGTTCAAGCCCCACCCAATATGAAGCCTACCTAAAAAATTTAATAAATGAATTAAAATTCAGTTCCTCAACTGCACTAGTGACTACTGTATTACACAGCACAGAAAAAGAACATCTTCATTTTCATCATTAAAGAAAGTACTACACAGCATCAGTTTTAGAAATTGGGACATCATATACATCTTGTGTTCAAAGCTTTCAGTAGGAGTTGGATTATCCAAAAATAATAATGATCATCAAATTTTGCATTGTGGTTCCTCCACAGTATTTTAAAATTAATGAAATAGAAGTTGGAAAATCTCTTAATACCCAAGAATGAATTAAGTGCACTGCGGTAACTAAATGCCAAACTGTACAATTTAGAAGTATTATTGATTGGGATACAAGTAGCAAATTATACCCTACATAATTCTAATTCTTATGTAATCTGATTGCGAATAGACTTTTGTTTTTTAAAAAAAGAGAAACTTTAGTCACATTAAGGTAGTATTTTGTTCCTAAACTCCTACACCTATGTATCACTTCATTATGTAAAATTCTTGTTAACATCTCATTGACTTTTTAAAAAATTTACTTTTAAGGTGGGTATTACTCACAAAATTGGGCCATGACAGTTGCTTTGTATATTTTCAAGGACCATTGGAGGTGCTACTTCTTTACAGAGGTAATGATGTGCATCTGCAGTTAATCTATAATAGCCATCAATTAATGACACAAAGGACAAAGCTTCTCTTAATGAGCTAAGTTCAATTTCCTAAGCAGAAAAAAGAAAATAATAAGTATCATTTAAAAAGTCAGCTGCATGTTACATACTGAAAATTCTCTTCACTGTTATTATATTAATTCTCGTATATTAATTTTCTTCTAAATTGTTCAAATCTTTTATAGCTCTCAATTACCCAATCTGAATTATAAATTCTTAATGTATGATATTTAAAGACCCTCTCAAATATGGGCTTGTCATATCTTTATAGTTCACTTTTCATCCATAATTTTACTATATTTCCCAAAACCCCATTAGACAGATATGCCAGTCATCTCAATTAGAAATCTATCTAATCTGATATAAAAGTCTGTACTACTTAGAAATTATGAGCATTTATTTTTATATACCAAGTATATACTGCTAGGTTAAAACATTCATACTGTAAGCTCAAATGTATGTAATATAATCAAAAATCACATAAAGGTATGCTATCATTATATCATACATACATAAGTGAGCATATAATCAGCCTAAAATACAACATCTTATTTAATGGAAAAACCCCTTATTTAATGGAAGCAACATCTTCTAAAATCAGGAATAAGATAGAAAGCCCAATACTTAATGTGTTGTATTATATTTAATCAACATAATTAGACCATGGGAAAAAAATATAGAAGAATAGAAATTAGAAACAAGCAGGTAAAACTATTTAATTTGGAGATTATATGATTGTATACTTGGGGAACCCTAAAGAAGACAGCTATAAAACTACTACAACACAAAGATAATTCATTAAGATAGTACTATAAAAAAAATCAATAGCTTTTATATACATTAAAAATAGTCAATTAGATTATATAATGAAAAAAATAGCCTCATTTATATCAGTACACACACAAAAACAGTACCTAGGATTAAACTTCACCAAAAAATGTGCAAAATAATTTTTAGAAAAACTTCAAAATGCTATTGTTAAAATGCAACTTTTTATTTGAATATAGAGTGGATTTACCATGTTCTTGGAGAGGAAAATTCAACATCATAAAGTTGTAAAAATCCTCCCTAAATTAACTTTCTAATTTGTCACAATCCCAACAAAAGTACCAACAGGTACTGGCAGAAAAGGCAAATACGAGATTCAGAAAACCAGGTATCTGAAAGCAGATTATTTTCTTTCAGAAAATCTTTCCCAGGATGATAAGAGAAGGATGCTCAAGGATTACAGCCGTGCATGGCCTAAAGAGCTTCCAGCCCAGATGAGATAGCAAAACCAGTGTTCAAGGAGGGACTTTTCCAGGAAATAAACAGAAGTGATATAACATTTGACTATGTGAAATGTGTTGAGCAGTGAGCTACTTACAGAATTCTCATAGGGAGTAGAGAGAGATACAGAAAAAAGGATATATACAAAGGAAAAAAGTTAAAGTGATTAACCCCTAGAAAAACAAAAATTTGCACAAGAATGGAAATGTGATTACAGAACACTGCTTGCCTCAGTAATGAACGATATTTAGTTATAATGAGAACACAGAATACAGATTTATACCAAAAAGTATAATGAGAGACATATGTGATGTATCAGAACTATAACAGGTATTTACCTACACAATTAGACCAAAAAATAGATACTACGGATGCCTGGGTAGCTCAGTCAGTTAAATGTCCAACTCTTGATTTTGGCTCAGGTTCTGATCTCAGGGTCATGAAATCAATCCCCATGTCCAGTTCCATGCTGGGCGTGGGGCCTGCTTAAGATTCTCTCTCCCTCTGCCCCTCCTCACCCTGCTCAAGCTATCTCTAAAAAATTTTTAAATTTTAAGAATAGGTACTAAAAACCCAGAAACAAGTTAAAATACTGAAGAACTGCAAATCTGTACCCCAAAGGATTAATACTCAATATATATTGAGAAAAAATGCTATAAATCAATTAAAAAACAGAAAATTAGTCAAAGGATATAAAAAGACAATCCACAGAAGAAGAGATACAAACAGCTGGCTTGTAAACACATGAGAAATTTCTCCATCTCAGGTTCTAACTAAGAAATGAAATGTAACACAGGAGAGCAATATTTGTCCCATCATTTTTGCAAAATATTTAAAAATTGGTAACACCCAAGGATGCTTCAATGAACACGGGGTACAATAACTCTAAGGTAGTGACTGTTTCCTTTGGATGTATACCCAGAAGTAAAATTGCTAAATCAAGATGTTAAGTTTTATGTGAAGTGTATTTTACCATATATTTAAGATAAAAAGAAAGACAAGGAAAAAACACCAGAATAAAGAGTAAAAGGATGGTTTTAAAAAGTGTAATATATAACAGACTGGAAAAAAGGAAATAATAAGCAAAAATTTCTCATACATAGCAATAGTTTGTTAGAAAAAAATATATTGAGAAAAGGTTCTTAATCCTATTAAGAAGCAGAAAAAGCATAATATATCATGAATAGAATTCAGCAAGAAACATGATATATCAGTATTAATAACCATCATTACTGAAAAACATAAAACAATTATTGGCTACAAGGAAGAAATACAGTGTATCCCTTACATAGAAAATGTACTATGGTAAAGAAATGTCCATTCTTCCCAATTTAATCTTTAGAGCCATTCTAACAAAATGTAAATGCAGTACTTGGAGGAGCTTTAGGACTACTCAACAAGCAAGGTAGTGTCCCAGTGAAGGGCTTAAGTTGTCAAGTCATGTATTTGCATTTACATAGGCCCTATCACTTAACCAACACCATGATCTTGGAAAGTTACTTTACTTCTTTATGTTGCAGACTTCAAAATAAAGCCAACGGGTCCAAATACCATCCCATAAATTAGTTCTTTACATTACTACAGGATGTTCACATTAGCATGAATAAACTCTTCTAGAAATACTTTTTTATAAATATCACATTTACAGAATAAAGGTATACCCTGTTTCAGTGCACTTCACTTTATTGCATTTCTCAGATATTGCCTTTTTTTTTTTAAAAAACAGAGTGAAGGTTTGTGACAACCCTGCAACAAAATTAAGTCTTTTGGCACCATCATTCCAATGGCAGTTGCTCACTACTTGTCTAGGAGAGGGGCAATGAGATTAATGTTTTCATGCCTACTAACACATCATCCGTTCAATAGCCTGTGGATCAAGGAGTCATTTCAATATTCAAGTCTTATTATCTAAGAAATATACTTCTTAAGGCTATAGCTGCCATAGATAGTGATTTCTCTGCCAGGATTGAGCCATCAATTGAAAATCTTCTGGAAAGGAGTCACCCACCATTCCAGATGCCAATTAGAACATTTGTGATTCGTGGGAAGAGGTCAAAATATCAACATAAAGAGGAAGTTGGAAGAAGGTGATTCCATCCTCACAGATAAGTTTGAGGTGTTCAAGACTGCAGTGGAGGAAGTAACTGCAACAGTGGTGGAAACAGCAAGAGAATGAGAAGTAGAGCCTGAATGTGGGGTGCCTGGTGGCTCAATCAGTTGAGTATCCGACTCACGTGATTTAGCTCAGGTAATGATCTCATGGGTTGTGGAAGAGACCCCGTGTCAGGCTCTGTGCTCAGTCAGAATCTGCTTGGGATTCTGTGCCTCTCCCCCACACCCCGATTGCACACATGTGCTCTAGCTCTCTTTCTCTCTCTCTAATACATAAAATCTTTTAAAAAAATTTTAAAGTTTGTTTTTTTTTAATGTGACTACAATCTCCTGTATAACTTGAATGGATAAGTTGATTCTTACAGATGAGCAAAGAAAATGGTTTGCTTTTCAGTTCGGGTTTGTTGTTTTTTGTTTTTTCTTAAGATTTTATTTATTTATTTGACAGAGAAAGAGGGAGAGACACACAGCACAAGCAGGGGGAGCAGGAAAGGGAAAAGCAGGTTCACAGGACCCCGGGATCATGATCCGAGCCTCAGAAAGTGATTTTTTTGTACCCGTGGTGAAAATGCTGTGAAGATTGTTGAAATAACAACAAAAGATTTAGAATATTACATCAACTTAGTTGATAGAGCAGTGACTTGGTTTGAGAGGATTAACCCTAATTTTGCAAGAAATTCTGTGGGTAAAATGCTATCGAGCAGCACACATGCTAAAGAGAAATCACTCATCAATTGGCAAACTTCACTGTTGCCCTATTTTAAGAAATTTTGCCATAGCCAACCCCAACCTTCAGCACACAACACCCTGATCAGTCAGCAGTCATTAACACTGATACAACCTGCTCCACCAGCAAAAAGATTATATAACTCACTGAAAGCTCAGATGATGGTCAGCATTTCTTAGCAATAAAATATTTTTTAATTAAGGTATGTACATTTTTTAGACATAATGCTATTGCATACTTAATAGATTACAGTGCAGTGTAAACATAACTTTTATATGCACTGGGAAACAAAAAAAATTCATTTGACTTGCTTTATTGTGGTATTTACTTTATTATGGTGGTTCAGAATTGAATCCACGCTATCTCCAAGGTATACCTATAAATATTTAGATATATTTATACAATACACATGTATATTTTTGATATTTATAGGATAAATATTTCTTCTATTAATTCCACACTGCGGTTGGAAATTATTAATCATCCTTTCACTGATCCATGAAATACTTATCAAGCTCTGTCTAAAGTAGGTCCTGGAGGACTATGCAAGGTGGAGACAGTAAAAACACATACCCCAAAATGATCCTTACATTCAAGAAGCTCATAGTCTAGTAGTAGTTAGTAGCTGCACACTATTTACATATTTTTACCCAAGAATAGTAAAGTACGCGGACTAAAATGAATTATAAGTTAGTTACAATTTTAGTAAATATAACCCGAAAATAAAGAAGCAGGTAATATAGATACTGAAGCTAAATGAACACAAAACATTATTGTGATGTCTTAAGTCCAGAGGTCAAAAAATACATGAGTTAAAAAGAGAACAGAGCCAGACAAGTAGTCAATTTAAGAGAAGAGTATAAAGGAATTTACTTTTTCCCTTTCAATTAAAACAAGTGGAATTTCTAACTATACTTATCACGGTGAACACTGTGTAAGCATAGAATTATCAAATCATGATGAAATGAAATGTTTATCTGAAACTCATATACAACATTGCACGTCAACTATACTTTCATAAAAAAAAATTTAAAAATAAAAAATAAGTTTTCTGAAGCTGATAATCAAAGAGAAATAATTAATCTTTTAGAACCAATCATGTGTTTCAGCTCGGGTAGGGCTAACCTGGGATTGGCCTAGACTATTATATGAATCCCAGAAAGCATTTCACCATTCCTACTTTAATTACGCAGTATGATTGGATGATGCACATCCTTATTGGTTTAAAAAAATATATATATATATATTCTTAAATTAATTTTTTCTTAATATTTAAAAAAAATATTTTCTTTTCTGGAAAAGAAAAAAGAATATAGTCTGGAATGAGCATTACAACAGGGAATTACCACAATACAGAGTGGGCGCAGAGGGAGCTGGGGAGAGTAACTGTTCCTTGCTAATCACAAAAATGAGTGAAAAACACATTAATGTTCAAGAAACTCTGGGAAGACAATGTTGGTAGCAATACAAAAAGCCAGATATAACCAAAACCTTACTAAACTGATATTTATATTTAAAACTATAATAAAAAAAATAAAAATAAAACTATAATCAGAACTCCTATGACCAAATAACTTTGGTATTAAGATTCTAAAATACTTATTTCTGACAACAAACAGAATCATTATTTGGTTATAAAGCAAACTTACCAGATTTTTACCATCTTGCTTATGGATAGTTACAATTCTACTTTCATTTGAGCCTTCTTGGCTTGCTTGCTTAATAGTAACATCAATAATATCAGGAAAGTCACAATATAACTGTAAATCCTATAATTAAGAGCACTTGAAATTAAAAACAGGTAGAACTAAGGAAATCATTTTAAAATAAGACTTATGAAGGGTAAAACATTCATTCCAAATTCTTTAAAATACTCATAGTAACTAAATGTGATTCTCTCCCTCAATAATCTAATCCTAAGACTTAACTGTATCTTGCTTTGACTTAAAAATGAGAGCACTAAAGGGTACTAGGAACCTAATTATGCTACAGTTTTCTTCAATCCAATCAACATCAATAGGAATCATTGTCAGAAAGCTGAAAGTTTAACCACCAAAGAATGAAGGTAAAAATAAATCTTTAATAATGACCTAAGAACAACAGATATGAACAAACTTAAAACTTACAGTGCAAAACTTAAAAAGACTAACTTACAAATAATCATAGAATCAATTACAATTAATCTTTTCCAATTACATTTTATCATTGTGCCTCTTATCAATAATGGCAAAATTTTAAAGAGGCAAAACTATCTTGAAAATCACTTTTAGAATTCAAGCCTTTTTGAAAACTATAAGAACACCGTTACTAATATTTGTCATAAAAAATTAAAAAACCATTTACAAACAATGAAAAAGGATTATAGATATGACCTTGACAGCTTCACACTGTTAAAAACTTCTAACAATGAGAGAATTGCAAGACCATGTTTAAATGAGTAAAATTACTGTCTCAATTGCCATTCAATTAAAGTAACAAAGAATGAGAACGTATCATTAAGGATTACCTGTTCTGTCAGTGTCTCACTTTCTTTACGTTTCCCTCTTGACCACTGAATTCCACCGTTTCCAGTTATTATAATGGTTGCAAAAATCTCCTCACCTGAAGGACCTCTTCCAGGTTCTTTTACTTCAAATTGCTCTGTGTAGAAGGCAGACTGAAGAGTTTCCAGATTTATAAGGTACTTAAGTTTCAAGTTTCTGGCAGTGGCTTTGCAATGGCTGAACTGCTCAATAAATCTGCGAAATCTGTACCTTATTCGTTTCCTTGTCAAAATATGATAGTCTTGAATCTTTGCTCGAACACATTTGGGTAAGAATGTCTTGTAGCTAGGGATAAAGAGCACACACAGAGAAACAAAACAAATGGAAGATGAACACTAAGATGAAATCGAAAGAAAAATTACCACTTTTCTCCACGATAAGTACTGCAGTACAGTGGTCAAGTGGAGAAAGGTGACACCTCTCTGCCACCATCTATCTGTACAATATAAAACCTTAAGGTTGGGGTTCCCGAGTGGCTCAGTGGTTTAGTGCCTGCCTTCAGCCCAGGGCCTGACCCCAGAGTCCCGGGATCGAGTCCCACATTGGGCTCCCTGCATGGAGCCTGCTTCTCTGCCTCTCTCTCTGTGTCTCTCATGAATAAATAAATAAAATTAAAAAAAAAAAAAAAAAAAAAAACCTTAAGGTTTTGTCTGATGATGTGAACACATATAAAAGTTCCCAATTACCATAAATTTTTAGAAGAGGATAATTTTCTTCCCCTAATGAAATGAAGACTTAGTCTAGTAAAGGAATCTCTAAAAATTTCTCTGATTATCTTATACATCTTTTTTTAGCATTGTGTTGCAAAATATTTCCTATGATGCTGTACACCAAAATTTATGTGTATTTTGGAAACTGTTACATTTTGTTGGATTCTATTGCTCATGATGCAAACATACTTCTTTTGTATACCTTACTTTCTATGCCATTTTCACTAATTCCTAGTAATTCCTTTGCAATCAAAACAATTCCACTTAGAAATATTCTCTTTTGGGGACTCCTGGATGGCTCAGCGGTTGAGCATCTGCCTTCGGCTCACTTCCTGATCCCAGGATCCGGGATCAAGTCCCACATCGGGCTCCTTGCAGGGAGCCTGTTTCTCCCTCTGCCTATGTTTCTGCCTCTCTCTGTGTGTGTGTGTGTCTCTCATGAATAAATAAAATCCCAAAAAAAAAAAAAAAATTCTCTTTTGAACTTCTATCTCTATGTAAAATATCTTACAGAAGAAAGATAACTTCCAAAAAAAAAAAAAAAAAAGAAAGATAACTTCCCTTCTGTGCAAATATAGGACAAATGAAGAACATTGTATTTTTGAAGGTACAACTGCATTAAATTTGCATTCCTTCACATATGCTAATTCTTCTTCGTATCACCCATCTCTCCTTTCTGGTTGGCTCTTATTCCAAAAGTCTCAGCTCAAGCATCATCAAATCCAGGAAACTTTTCTCTATGACTATGTTAGATGATCCTCCCTTTGTCTGATAGTATTCTGTGCAGCACTCCATAATTTCACTTCTCACTCTATCCTGTATTTGAATATTTGTAGCTAGTGCTTGATCTGGCTCATGCTAAGAACTTATTATTACATTTTAAGACTACTTAGCTGATTGCTAAAGAGTTGTCATTAAAAATTAAGTTCTATAGTTATAAACAAATTAGAGTAAAAATATAGGTAATACTCAAAATATTATCACTTCCTAATTATTTTACATTTTATTTTTTTATTTTACATTTTAAATTGCTAAATTTTATTGTTACTTATGCTTCTGAGGTTGTTTATATCTCTTATACATGAGCAATGAAAAAGATTTGCTATTGCTCGTCTCTTTCCAATTCTATATTCAGGCACATCAGGTTGATACTCTGAAATTGGTCATAGGGAGGATTTATATCATGGATATCAGCAAAGATGACAAATCAGATTTCTGGGGTTTTTTGAGAACTAGTTGTTAAGCATTTGCCAGCAATACCATTGCTTCTTCCCTTCCCTAGTCTGCCTGAACCCCACTGAAGAACACTCAGTTTTGTACTCAAGTGGCAGAGCTGCTGGAGAGTCATTTGACAAGGGAGACAGGGCAGTATAAATTCATAATCACCAATTTCAAACATGCTTTCAGCACTACCATCAATTTAACAACATCTCTCTGTCAACTAATTCTCCCAGGTTCCACTATGTCAAACCCTCTCCAAGTTTCTCAAACCGCCTATCTTTCTTCTGCCTCAAACCTCAGCTGCATTCCTTACATTCAGCATCTCTGTTTTAGGGGGAAGAAAAGCTTCTTTCTGTTAGCAAATCTACATACGTTTGTACTCATTCCCTCCTCCTTCCCACCTAATACAACAAATGAGGTGTAAACAGCAAGGTAAAGCCACTTCCTAGACATGTATTTACCTACAGCCTCTTCCTCTGATATATATTCACCTTCCGGTGACTTTTAGTCTTGTTTCTCTTCAATCTACAAAAAATTAAGTTCGTCCTACCTTAATGTAAAATTTATTTGTCCCACATATCCCTTCAGCTACAGCCGATGTGGCCTGATTTTGACAGAGTTTATATAGCCATTTCCATTTACTCTTCAGTTCACTCCAGTCTAGCTTCTGCTCCATCATTCCATAGAAAATGCTTTTGCTAAAATCAAGAAAAACTTTCATGTTGCTAAAACCAAATTCCCCTATTCATCTCCCTTGTCGTTTTTCAGAAGCATCCAACACTGCTGATCATTCTCTCCTTCAACTCTCTCCCTTTAGCTTTCCTGATTTTATTTCTGTCTCCTGGGATACTTCTCAACCTTCTTTTCTCAGGTTCATTCTTCTTTATTTACCAGGTGATTAAGTTCCTCAAGTCTTAAGGCTCTCTTCTCTTATTTGTACTCTTTCCCTCTAGATTCTCATATGCATATGACTGATAGCTGTCTCTAGCACTGACCTCTAGACTCTTCCGTAGGCAAGCCAATCTATACATTTAATTTAAATGTCTCACAATCTCCTTAAACAATGTGTCAAACCAAACTCACAAGTCTTGCTAATTTCCTCCCTTAAAAGATCCTCTTACAGCATTTCCTAAGTAAACAACACTGCAATTCACTGGAGACCCAGGAATCATCCTTGATGTCACCTTCAACTTTCCATTCATCACCACGTTCCCGAGTTTACCTTCTAAATACTTCTCTTATTTACCAATTTTTCTCATTACTGGCCATATCTCCTGGAGGAAAATTCTGTAATGGTCTTGGTCTCTGGGCAGCCGGCATTTCAATGTACTCTTCTACTGTCTGATTTTGTTTTCTACAATGGACTCATGGAGATCTTTAAAAATCACAAATCTAATCATTTCACCATTGCTTAACACTCCTACATGGTTTCTAAGTGCTGGTAAGCTTGTCAACATGGCCCTAAGGTTCTGTAGGTTCTGTCTGACCCTTGCTTTGCCTCCTACTAACTCTGGTCTCTAGCCATACTGACTCTCTTCACTTTTCCTATGCTCCCTTCTGCTACAAAGGCCTTTTCCTCTCCACACACTCTATCACTCCCCTCTCTCTGCCCATTAAATTCTCCACTTCTTTTCAGATCTCAAAAGTCACACTCTATTCATAACAATTATATATTTCTTTTTTTTTTAAAGATTTTATTTATTTATTCATGAGACACAGAGAGAGAGAGAGAGAGAGAGAGAGAGAGAGAGGCAGAGACACAGGCAGAGGGAGAAGCAGGTTCCATGCAGGGAGCTCGACGTGGGACTCAATCCCAGGTCTCCAGGATCAGGCCCTGGGCTGAAGGGGGTGCTAAACCGCTGAACCACCCGGGCTGCCCTATATTTCTAAATAAATATATAAAATGTTGTACCCAAGATTGCAAATCCGAGAAACCACCGAGGATCCGACACCGATATAATCACATGAGGGTTTATTAGCAAGCTTGAGCCTGGGTCCAAGTATACCCGTCACAGCGGAGCAGGGACTTGGACCCTGAGACCAAAAAAACATAGTAGTGTTATAGGGGTCCATGGCCAATGAGATTGTAACACACGTAGAAAGTTGCACAGTCATGTTGGTCCACACACAGGTGGCCAATTGAATTACGATTCACCCTATAGTGACCATTTGAACTGGCCTATTATTCTGGTTAGAATTGGTGCGCAGGTTTGGCGGGCAAAGGAGGGGTTTTCTCTCCTTGGCTGGTTAAAGGTCAGAGGTCCCGCATTCCTAGGTGTTTTGGTTTCTGATAAAGGTGTGCTTAATAGCTAAACTAGGGTGAGGGATTGCCTTAAACAATAGGCAGATCATGGGGGGGAGGTTACATGAGATGGCGAGTGAAGCACAAAATGGAGTTCGTCCTGCTCTGCTTGTCTAGGGGTAGGGGATTTTTGTTAGATTTCCTGGGTCCCACATAAAATTTAATAAAAGTCTAGATAGCATACAAGAAAACCGCAGGAAGTTTAGAATAAATAGTGAAAAGACTTAAAAATAGAATCAGAAATACAAATGATTCTTGCTTTATCTACTTCTGTCAAAAACACTGGTTACCAAGAGCCTTACTAAATCTGAATGCAATTTACATAGCATCTTACAAAAATGCAATACAGAGTCATCAATGGCTACTTAATAAGGCTTTTGAAAATGTATTTGGATATAAAAAAAGGAGTTTAAAATAAGAACAAAAAACATTTTCCACACTGATGCTTCCATGAAGGACCAGACATACTTCCTTTGAGAATACCACAGGAACCTGTGGGTCTTGAATATGGTGAATCCACTACAGCATCATACTATCAGAACCAGACTTGTTAGAAACACTAAAACTTTTTCAAGAGAAAAGTTAACTCTTGAAGCATAAAAAGTTTTTCCTCATGCTTTTCTTATATTGAGTTTTTAAAGAATGCTAAAATTGAGGCTCCAAAATGCTCTGAAATTGAGCCTTGCCTTAGAAACTACACTATTGTTTGAACTGTAAAATGATATCTGCATCTTATTATTATAACTGGGGTAGGCCATTGGAAGCTCTATTATTTACTTAGTTTTTCAGAAAGGGAATCCAGTGAGAAGTAGCTCAGTTGCTGTGTAAGTGGCCTTGGTCCTGACCTAATGTTTACAAATGCAGCAGCCTCCCTTAAACTCTGCGTTCTCCAGTTTCTCTTCTTCCCTCCCTTTAGCAAACGGGATTTTAAAGACCAAATGCAGAATGAAAACACAAAAATCTTATGCCTTTCCTTTACTTTCTGTACTCTAATACCTAAGCCATAATTCCAGTTAGGAGCTGGCATACAAAAAAGTATGTATTACACACACATGCACAAAGAGGTGCACACACACACATATGAGCATACACAGAGGCATGTGCTCACAGACCCAGATAATGCACAGACACACAAAGATGTACCTTACATGCATTTTTTTAAGTCTGAAAAGAATATATATTTAATTATACTAATCAGAGATCCAAACCCTACTGGATATTTCTGGAAACAAAACATTTCATTCTGCCAACAACTAGTCATTTATTTATTCTCCCATCAATCTTAAATACTTTAACAATGAGTAGAGCTTCTTGATTAGTTCTCAGAAATAAGCACTAGGGGCTCAATGGTAAAGCATCTGCCTTTGGCTGGGTCATGATCCCGGGATCTTGGGATCAAGTCCAGCATCAGGCTTCCTGCATGGAGCCTTACTTCTCCTTCTGCCTATGTCTCTGTCTCTCTCACTGTGTCTCTCATGAATAAATAAATAAAATCTTATAAAAAAAAAAAAGAAAAAGAAGCACTAGATGTGAATTCAGAAAACATCACTTGACTTGTATCCAGAATATATAAAGAACCCTCACAACTCAGTAATAAAAAAAAATCTTGAGTTGTACATTTTAAATGGGTGAACTTTATGGTTAAGGCTTAACAGACATCTGAAAACAAAACAAGAATACTTAAAACCAAACAAAGAAGAAACAGAAACGGATACCCTACAAACTGGGTATGTAACTGTTTTTAAGGCATTTAGTAAAGGAGTGACTAAAACCAGATAGATTTGAGAGAAGGATTTCAAGAAGTAAAGAAAGTTTAACCAAATTCCTAACACCCTCAAACTTTTAATCCTGAATATACAATCTGTAAAATATGTATTTAGTCTTCAAACTTAAAAAAACCCTCAAAGAACTCTTTTAATCATAATATTATACAACTTTTTAAAACAAAAGTAAAAGTCTTACAGCCATTAAAGCTGGGCTGTAGCAGCAGTATTTAAAAAAAAAAATCCTGTTAGGCATGATAAAATTCAACATTCAAAAGAGTAATCTGGAGAATGTGGAATGTGGATCACTTATAAGAGAATCTGCTGGATCAGTTATAACATGAATAAGGTCTAAGGATCTAATGTAAAATGGTAACTGGTAACACTGTAAGGTAGAAATGAAATTTGCTGAGAGTTTAAACATTCTTATCAAAAAATTAAAAAAGTAAATATAGATAAATATGTGAGGTGATTGGATGTGTTAATAAACTAGATGGAGGAGTTCTCTCACCATGTATACTTACATCAAGCCATCACGATGTACATTTTCAATCATCTTACAATTTTATATCAATGACTTCAATAAAGCTGAAATTTTTAAGAAAATTCTCTGGAGAACTTGTGAAGATTTGTATTTGTGGGCTTCACGTCAGATTTACCGAATCCAAATTCTTTGGTAGTGCTCAAAAATCTTCAATTTTAACAAGCACTTTAGGTGATACTAATTCAAGTAAAAGATGGGCCAATATTTGAAAAATGCTGCTTCAAAATTACTGATACAGACAACTTGAAAATCTGCTATCAGAAATTATGCCTCCAAGTGTTTATCACCCTAACTTTATCTACTCTTTTTAGAATAAATGAATCAAATTAATAAGTACTGAACATCTATATTTTCTGTAGTACTCCAATACTTTTTTTAAATTCTAAAATAAATCAGTACTCAAGATATAACGTACAATATGATCACTATAGGTAATACTGCTGTATGGTATACAGTGAAGTTTTTAACAGAGTAGATCCAAAGAGTTCTCATTGTAAGGACAATTTATTTTTCTCTTTTTTTATATCTATATGAGACGGATTAATTTATTTTGGTAATTATTTCACAAATATGTAAGTCAAATCATGATGCTGTACATCTTAAACTTATACAGTGCTATATGACAATTGTATCTCAATAAAACTGGAATAAAAAATGAAAAAAATAATTTATCTCACAAAGTATGTGTTGTACACAAGGAAGAAAAATGCCTATATAACTTTATTATAAAACCAAAAACATTTGACACAGAAAATACAATTAATTATAGAAAAACTCCAACTGTTTACAGTTATGTATATGGATTTGCATAAAGAAACTACCTGATAGAGCTATAGATATCCAGTGGGGTTTGATCCTTTTCTTTGGCTAGTCTCATCATATCTAGCACAGCCATTCCAAGACATTCTTCCTGTGTTTCATGAGTCACGGGTATTTTTATCCATCCATGTAAAAAATCATGCCGCCACTACAGGAAAAAAATTTAGAAGGAAATATCTCTTAAATATCACTATCACATTTTAATCTATCGTGTTTTAACCTACAATTTCTAGAACATATGCATTTAAAAGAACGTCAGCTCCTTCCTTGATTTTCAATTATTTTGCCATAAGATTTTAGCAAAAGTTTTTTTTGTCAACGGAAACTGATTTAAAATGAGTTCCCCATTATACAGTGCATATCATGTCAATCTATTTCACTGCTTGAATCTTCAAACTATATCTTCCACATAAGAATTACCTAAAATAAAACAGATATTAACTAATTAAATATGTAACTAGTTCGAAATATGTTCAAAGCATTATACTAGGTAGGACTGTGTGAGATACAAAAAAATATAAGATGGACTTCAATCCTCAAGGAGACTAAAATCTAGCAAGAAAGCTAAAAACGTAAACAAAATATTATAATGCCAGATACACTATGCTAAATGCCACACAACAGATGCTTCAGGAATTTAAAAGAAGTTGAAACTATATCTAGTTGAGATAATTAGGGAAGGTTTCATGGAAAATTCAAAACTTCACGTAGTCTTAAGAGATGAAGAGATTTTTGGACACAAAAAAGGGTGATAAAATAGGGAGGAATGATACCAAAACAAAGCATAGTCCATATGCTTTGATACCAAAACAAAGCATATGTCCATAGTTTGGTAGGGCATACAGTTTATGTAAGGAAACAATGTGGATTAAAACTTGGAAAAGTTGGGGTCAAAATGTAGATACCCTTGAATGACTTGATCCTAAAAAGCAATAGACATTTTCTCACAGCACCTTTTCTTAAAGCATCATGCTTCTTCCACTCCACTGGTCAGAAGTAGTAATGATAAAAGTGCTTTAAGAAAATAAAGTGTATTTAGTGAGACTCATTAGGAGGCTGCTGTAATGGTTCAGATAGGAGATAATAAGGATCAGTTGTAGGGAATAGAAGACACTAAAAGGGTCTGAAAAAAAAAAAAACTTGTAACTTTATCACTATATAGAAAAATGAAAAAGAAAAAACAGAAATTCTAAGATTTTAGTCTAGATGATTTAGGAATATGGAAATGAGAATGAACATGTAATGGGAGAAAGGAAAGGCAAAACATGATTTTCTTGGTAAGAAAGGAAAGAACTAGGGCAGCCCCAGTGGCTTAGTGGTTTAGCGCCACCTTCAGCCCAGGGCATGATCCTGGAGACCCGGGATCGAGTCCTATGTCGGGCTCCCTGCATGGAGCCTGCTTCTCCCTCTGCCTCTCTCTCTCTCTCTCTCTCTCTCTCTCTGTCTCTTAATAAATAAATTAAAAATATTTTTTTTTAAAAAAGGTAACTAAAATATTAGCTGAAGTACCAGTATTTAACTAAGGTTTTAAACTGGATAAGAGAAATATAGGGCCATTCTTTTTATTTCATATATGTATCTCCTTTCTTTTAATGTGATAACTTATCTCATAAAATTAAAGTTTTACACAAATTCTTTAAAAATAATTTTATTAAAAAACTAGGGGTCCCTGGGTGGCTCAGCCTGTTAAGCCTATGCCTTCAGCTGAGGTCATGATCTCAGAATCTGGGATCCTTCTAGATCCAAGCCCCATCCATGTCTGCTCAGAAGGGAGTCTGCTTCTCCCTCTCCCTCTGCCCCTCTAACCTCGCTTGTGCTCTCTCTCTCTCTCTCAAAACAATAAAGTTTTAGAAACTAAAAAGACTCTCTCAAATAAATGAAATTTAATTTTAAAAATTAAAAAATTTCAAAAAAAATTATTAAAAGAAATACCCATTTAACAGTATATTTATTAATTTCCTATTAATAAATTAGAAAACATTTTAGTGCAAAAAAATCCTATATTGTTTCAAAGGCACAAACCATGAAATAACCAGTATTAACCAAAATAAAAGCCTAACATTGGTAATACAAACTTTATTTAGGGAAGGAGTTAGATTTCATTTTGCTAAAACTTCTCTCACCACACTTTTAGAAATCGGGCAAGTAAATTATTCTGATTAAGATAACTGATGGTTAGGTAATTCTTTTTAATACCTTACTTTTGTTCCATATACTGTATAGGACCATAGTATAATAAATTATGTTCATGAAGATATTCTGTGGAACTTATACCCAAAAGACAATAAAGATAGGAAAACCATTAAAAGCAACACTAAGAGCATAATCAACAAATGCCCCTTAGAGAAAAATTACAAAAGAAATAGTCCCAATGCCAAAGCATACTATATTTTAAACTATCCTTCCTTTATAAATGCAACGTATACCAATAAAAATTTCCCTTAATTGTAACTGTAAGAAAGTACTTTTTCATTTGGGTAGCTGACAACATTTGAATCAAAAAATTTCACCTACATCCAACCAAAAAAATAAAAAACAGAGTTGCAAAATCAGAAATGAACCAAAGAAACAACAGGAGCAAATGTACTTTTTTTCTTGCTGAATATATATGAACTCATTAAAGATGGTTCACATAGCAGCAAATTATTTGCTGAGTCACCATATTTAATGGTATCAAGGCAATCCTGAGAAGAAAATGAATTTACAAAGGACATCTAACCTTTGGCTTTTATTAGCTTACCTTTTCCAAACTTATCTTTCTATAGTAGTGTCTTACATACTTCATAGTTTAGTGGCTGAACTATTTTTTAGTTATTTAAAAATACTTATGCTCTAATGTCATTAGTCAAATATGTTTTATTTATTCTATAAAATGCATATAATAATCTGATATCAATATAATCTGGCTAAGGAAATTACTTCCGTATGTATTTTCTGGGCACAGGATTAGAGAAATAGAAACATTAAGAAATAGAAAATTACATATGGTATTTACAATCTACTACCATATAATTTAGAATTCTATTGTGAAACTATTTTTACTATCCTAGATGAGAAAATCCTTCCTAGGAAAACAAAATTAGAAACTATCATATTTTTTCTAAATCCAAAGTATTAGATATCACAATACTACAAGTAGGGTAAAGCAGCTGAACAGTTTAGGAAAACTATCTTATTAATGGGATTTAAACTAGCATGAGACACCAAAATAAAACCAGTTCTGCAGCACAGGTGATATAACCATAAAGCCAACAGAAAGTTTCTCTCTCTCTTTTCTTAATGGCTACTAGAACAAAGAAACTACATTAAAGTTGAGTAGTGGTCAAGTTTTTTTTTAAAAGAGCACCAGGACCAGTCAATGGAGGAGTTTTTTTTTTCAGCAAATGATGCTGGAAAAAAGGGGTATCCACATGCAAAAGAGTGAGATTGGGCCTCATCTCCCACCACCAACAAATATTAACTCAAAGTGGATCAAAGATCATATGAGTTAAACAGTAAAACACTTAAAGAAAATATAGGAGGAAATCTTCATGATACTGGATTTGGTAATGATTTCTTGGATATGACACCAAAACCACAGGTAAACAGAAGAAAAAAACAAACCAGATTACATAAAAATTAAAAAGCTTTGGGCACCACAGGACATATCAACAAATGTCAAAAGCAACTGATAGAATGGGAGAAAATATATGCAAATTATATGGCTGACAGGGGGTTAATATCCAGAATATATAAAGAACACTTACAACTTGACAATAACCTGAATTAAAAATAGGCAAAGGACATAAACAGAAATTTCCCCAAAGATATGCAAATGGCCAAAAAATTTTTAAAAAATGCTCAACATCAGTAATTATTAGGGAAATACAAATCAAAACCATAACAAAGTATCACTCCATACCAATCAGAATGGCTATTATCAGAAAAACAGAAAGTAAGCATTAGTGAGGATGTGGAGAAACTGGAATGCGTATGCACTGCTGCGGGAATGTAAAATGGTACAGCTGCCACCGAATACAGTGTAGCAGCTCCTCAAAAAAAAAATTAAAAATAGAATTACCAAATAATCCAATAATTCCATTTCTGGATATTTAGCCAAAGCAATTGAAAGCAGGATCTTAAAGAAATGTTTTTATATGCATGTTCATAGTGGTGTTATTCTTTAGAGCCAAAAAGTGGAAGCAACCAAAGTATCTATTAATAGATAAATGAATAAACAAAATGTGGTATATACAATGGAATATTATTTACCCTTAAAACAAGGAAATTCTGACACATGCTACAACACGGATGACCTTGAAGACATGCTAAGAGAAATATATCCATCACATAAAAGCAAATGCTGTATAGTACCATTTATGTGAGAGACCCAAAACAGCAAACTCACAGACAGAAAGTAGAAAGATGGCTGCCAAGGGCCAGAAGGGGATAAGGAGTTACTGTTTAATAGGTATGAAGTTTCAGTCTAGAAAGATGAAAAATGTTCTAAAGATGAATTATGGTGACGGTTGTACAACAATGTGAATATACTTTAATGCTATAATCTGTTCACTTAAAAATGGTTAAAATGGTAACTTTTATTAAGTGTGTTTTACCAGAATTAAAAAAAAAGTTACTTGTTCTCATACCCCAAAAGCGGAATATTTTTCAATGTGTTGCTCACAAACTGAACCAGCTTTCCTAGACATCTTAGAAACACGAGCCATGAGGATCTGTAGGGTAATTTCCTATGATGTTAGGAAATCTGATTCAAATTCATTAATCTGACAGCCTGCGAATAAGGAGAGCATACCTTTACCCCAAAAGCACTAATATCTTTTTTCTTTCTTTCATTTCTACTCCTCAGTCTTGTGGTATATAAAAACAAAAGTTATTTAATGACAGAATATTGCAATGACTGTTTCAATTAAGGTAACAGGAAAATATTACAAAGTCTTCAAATACACTAAAAATTTAATATAACAGAATTAATTAACAAACAACTGGAACACAGCTCTCAGACCAAGGAACAAAATCTAGCCATCCTCCTATGAGGAGCTAAACAAACTACTATAACTCACTTTTTATTTAGTTTCCTACTTACTTTACATTTTACCACCCACTATTTATGTCTGAAATTGTTCAGGAATGAAAAAAAAATTCTCTGAGGAAATTTTACTGTCTTATATTTCAGGTACTTATATGTACATAAATCAAGTTGTATAACTCAATCTAAACTTTGTGAAATCCTTAAAATGTTCTAAACGACCAAAAAGGTAAAAATTCAAAAGGGCAAATTAAGGGAACCTTTATAAAATAAATTATGTTAGTTATCAATTATGGGATTAAAAATTAGTGATCAAAAGACTCAAATTTATTACCTTTCCTGGCCTACTACATAAGAGAGACCATCAATTTTCCCATTTATGAAGATTTTTTTCTGATGAGCTACACTACACAGCAAGATTCTTATCATTTAACATATATACAAGATAATTATACCTGAGCAAAAAGATAAGCCATGACAAAGTCGTCAAGAAGAGGAGCTTCAGCACCTCGAGATATTCCGTGCCGATAGGTTCTGTTGCTGCCGTTACAATACCAGTAAGGGAAGTAAAATCTATGAGACAAAACATTCAGTCAGCCTCCAAATAGTTCAAATATAAACATACTGTGTACATACAACCACTTCCAGCATACTGAAAGGTGTCATCCCATAATCAGAAAACACAGCTAATAACAGTGTTAAATATGAGTTGGGGACAGAAGAAAATCTGGATAAGACCATGATAAAAATATAGACAGAATTCAAGAAACCTAAGTGTAAAATCTATATGCTGCCTGCTTCTATGGGCAGAATGCAGAAATAATACTAGGAAACAAAAATACAAAAATAAAATATTAACAAAAGTTTTTAAAATATTAATTCAGTAATATCAGTAGGGGAATTTGAAAATACTAATTTGGTGTGAAAACAAGTAATTGTTGCTTCTTTTAAGAAATGGAGGTTACCACAAAGAAATATCACTTCAGGGGATCCCTGGGTGGCGCAGTGGTTTGGCACCTGCCTTTGGCCCAGGGCGCAATCCTGGAGACCCGGGATCAAATCCCACATCGGGCTCCCGGTGCATGGAGCCTGCTTCTCCCTCTGCCTATGTCTCTGCCTCTCTTCTCTCTCTCTCTGTGACTATCATAAATAAATAAAAATTAAAAAAAAAAAAAAAGAAAGAAATATCACTTCATACCAAACAATGGCTTGTATCAAAAAGTCAAGAAATAACAAGAGCCGGCAAAGATGTGGAAAAAAGAGACCCCTCCATGTGCTATTGGGAGGATTGTAAATTGACACAGCCACTTTGAAAAACAGTATGGAGGTTCTCAAAACACTAAAAATAGAATTACTATACAACCCAAAATTCTACTACTGGGTATTTATCTGAAGAAAATGAAAACACCAATTTGAAATGATACAGACACTCCCAGGCTTACTGAAGCATAATTTACAAAAGTGGAGAAAAGGAAGCGGCCTAGGTATCCATCAACAGATGAACAGATAAAGAAGGTGTGGTGTATAAATACAATGGAGTATTACTCAGCTATAAAAAATAAAATGTTGCCATTCACAACAACAAGGGTAGACCTAAAGGGTATTACACTCACTGAAATAAGTCAAAGAAAGACTAATAATCATATTTCACTTATATGCAGAACATAAAAAGCAAAAAAAAAAATCAACAAAAAAATTAAAAGGAAGAGACTAATAAAAACAATAAAAATCTGGTAGTTGGGACGCCTGGGTGGCTCAGCAGTTTGGCGCCTGCCTTCGGCCCAGGGCATGATCCTGGAGACCCGGGATCGAGTCCCACGTCGGGCTCCCTGCATGGAGCCTGCTTCTCCCTCTGCCTGTGTCTCTGCCCCTCTCTCTGTGTGTGTCTCTCATGAATAAATAAAATCTTTAAAAAAAAAAAAATCTGGTAGTTATTGTGGAGAGGGAGAAAAGGTAAAACAGGTGAAGGGGATTAAGAGGTATAAATTTCCAGTTATAAAATAGGTAAGTCACAGGATTGAAAAGTACGATGTCAGAAATACAGTCAATAATATTTTAATAACTTTGTATGGTGACAGATAGCAACTACGCTTACCATGGTGAGCATTTTTTAATGGATATAATTGTCAAATCACTGTGTTGTCTATCTACAGCTAATACATCAACTAAATGAATGAATGAATGAATGAATGAACAGGTTAAAAACTTGTCCTTCAAAGAAACAAAAAATATTATATATAGCTTTATTTATATTTATTGAGATAGAATTCACCCATACCCTCAAGTTCACCCATTTATATACAATTCAGTTTTTTACTGTATTCATAGCCCTGTACACACATCCCCACAATCTAATTTTATAACATTTTCATTCCCACTAAATAAAACTCCACACCTATTAGTAGTCACACCGAAATCACCCCACCTACTCCCTAGCCCTAAATGATCACTAGTCTGTTTCTATAAATTTGCTTGTTCTGAACATTTTATATAAAGGGAATCAGGGCAGCCCGGGGGGCTCAGCAGTTCAGCGCCTTCTTCAGCCCAGGGCATGATCCTGAAGACCTGGGATCAAGTCCCACGTCAGGCTACCTGCATGGAGCCTGCTTCTCCCTCTACCTGTGTCTCTGCCTCTCCTTCTCTCTGTGTCATGAATAAATAAAATCTTTAAAACAAAAAAATGGAATCATGTAACATGTGGCCTTTTCTACCTTCTTTCACTGCTTAGTCCTTATTTTTAAGGACTATCCACATTTATAACAAGTATTAGCAACTCATTCCTTTTTATTGGCCAGTTAATATTCCCTTGTATGGAATAAACCACATTTTGCTTCTTCATCACTTTATGGGCATTTCGGTTGTTTCCATCTTTTTGCTATTGTAGATAATGCTGCTAAGAACATTGTGTAAAAGGGGGTGTGTATGTGTATGTTTTCATTTCCCTTGCATATACACTTAGGAGTGAAATTGCTGGATCATATATTAATACTATGTTTACCTTTTTGAGGAACACCCAAAGTGTTTTAAAAAGTGGCTAAATAAATAAATAAATAAATGTGGTTGTACTAGTTTACATCTCTAACAGCAACATATGAGCAGCTCAATAGTTCATATCCTTGCCAACACATGTGGAGAGTTCAGCTAAGTTAGTCTCTGGTATTGTCGCCTTGGCATCTATTTTGTGTAGCCAAGTGGCCTGCAGTGACCTTAAACTGACACTAGCCCCCTCAGGCAAGTGCATACCCTACATAACAACAACAGCCCATTGAGTCACAAGCAAAGTAAGTTTTTTTTTATTATTTTTTTAAGATTTTATTTATTCATGAGAGACACAAGAGACAGAGAGGCAGAGACACAGACAGAGGCAGAAGCAGGCTCACAGCAGGGAGCCCGATGTGGGATTCGATCCCAGGACCCTGGATCATGACCTGAACCAAATGCAGATGCTCTACCACTGAGCCACCCAGGAGCCCCACAAATATAAGTTTCTGATACAACTTCCCCAATACCATTGTGATCAAGTCTCCTCTGTGTCAGAGCTGAAGAAGCAGCCCCTCAATAAAACTCTTACTAAAGCCCCTCAATAAGACTCCCAGGTGGCTTATCAAAGACCAGCTCTGTTGGCTTGAACTGAATCTGGAACTCCAAACACTCTACCCACAAACCCTAATAAAGGCATGTGCCTTGGGTCTTGTGTCTCTCTCTACTCTGCCTTGATCTCCCCATATGGCTTGTGGAGGCTTACAGGGTACTTCCTCTAGGACCCATGAGTAATAACTTTTCTACTTTGGTTTCTCTTGTGCTCTGTCACCGAAGCATGGCTCACTATCTAGCACCTTGTGCTCTACTTAGTAAGTGGTAATTTGCCAAATTCATAAAAACTTGGCATTGTCCATCTTTTATACCTTTGGCATCTAATTGGGGAATTGGTGTCCTGTTGTTTCTAATTTACATTCCTCTATAGAAGGGAAATGTTGAGCATCTTTCCATGTGCTTACTGGCTATTTGTATGTCTTATTTAGAAAACTGCTATTTGAATCCTTTGCCCATACTTTCATTGGGTAATCTTTCATTATACTATTAAACAATAGCTCTTCATGTATTCCAGATATAAAACCTTTATTGGGGATGCCCGGGTGGCTCAGCAGTTGAGCACCTGCCTTCCACCCAGGCTGTGATACTGGAGACCCGGGATCGAGTCCCACATCAGGCTCCCTTCATGGAGCCTGCTTCTCCCGCTGCCTGTGTCTCTGCCTCTCTCTCTGTCTCTCATGAATAAATAAAATATTTTAAAAAAATAAAATAAAATAAAAAATAAAACCTTTATCAAATAGGATTACATGAGATGCCTGGGTGGCTTGGTGGTTGAGTGCCTGCCTTCAGCCCAGGACGTGATCCTGGAGTCCCAGGATCGAGTCCCACATCAGGCTCCCTGCAAGGAGCCTGCTTCTCTCTCTCCCTATATCTCTGCTTCTCTGTCTCTCATGAATAAATAAATAAAATCCTTAAAAAAATAGGATTACAAACATTTTCTTCTATTCTGTGGGCTGTCTTTTCACATTCTCAACACCATTCTTTGATGCACAAACATATATTTTGATGAATCCAAATTAATCTATTTTTCTTGTGTCACCTGAGCTTTTGGTACCATACTGAAGAAGCCACTGGCTACTCCTAAGTGTACAAAGATGTACTCCTGTATTGTCTTCTAAGAGTTTTACAGTTCAAGGATACAGTCAACAAAACTAAAAGACAACCTACAGAATGGGAGAAGATATTTGCAAATGACATATCAGATAAAGGGCTAGTTTCCAAGATCTATAAAGAACTTATTAAACTCAACACCAAAGAAACAAACAACCCAATCATGAAATGGGCAAAAGACATGAAGAGAAATCTCACAGAGGAAGACATAGACATGGCCAACATGCACATGAGAAAATGCTCCACATCACTTGCCATTAGGGAAATACAAATCAAAACCACAATGAGATACCACCTCACACCAGTGAGAATGGGGAAAATTAACAAGGCAGGAAACCACAAATGTTGGAGAGGATGCGGAGAAAAGGGAACCCTCTTACACTGTTGGTGGGAATGTGAACTGGTGCAGCCACTCTGGAAAACTGTGTGGAGGTTCCTCAAAGAGTTAAAAATAGACCTGCCCTACGACCCACCAATTGCACTGTTGGGGATTTACCCCAAAGATTCAGATGCAATGAAACGCCGGGACACCTGCACCTCGATGTTTATAGCAGCAATGTCCACAATAGCCAAACTGTGGAAGGAGCCTCGGTGTCCATCGAAAGATGAATGGATAAAGAAGATGTGGTTTATGTATACAATGGAATATTACTCAGCCATTAGAAACGACAAATGCAAAAAAATAAAAAAAATTAAATAAAAAAAAAAAAAAGAAACGACAAATACCCACCATTTGCTTCAACGTGGATGGAACTGGAGGGTATTATGCTGAGTGAAGTAAGTCAATCGGAGAAGGACAAACATTGTATGTTCTCATTCATTTGGGGAATATAAATAATAGTGAAAGAGAATATAAGGGAAGGGAGAAGAAATGTGTGGGAAATATCAGAAACGGAGACAGAACATGGAAGACTCCTAACTCTGGGAAATGAACTAGGGGTGATGGAAGGGGAGGAGGGCGGGGGGTAGGGGTGAATGGGTGATGGGCACTGAGGGGGGCACCTGATGGGATGAGCACTGGGTATTATTCTGTATGTTGGTAAATTGAACACCAATAAAAAATAATTTATTATTAAAAAATAAAATAAAAGTTTGGGAAAAAAAAGTTTTACAGTTCCAGCTCTTATATGTAGATCTATGATTCATTTTAAGTAAATGTTTTATATATAGTGTGAGTTAGTGATCTAACTTCATGACCATACTGTGGATATTCAGTTGTCCCAGCAGCATTTGTTGAAAAAAACACTCCTCCCCATGAACTGTCTTAGCACTCCTGTCAAATATCAATCACCATAATATCAGGGATTATTTTTGTACTCTTAGTTCTATTCTAGTAACCTATGTACCTATCTGTAAGCCAGTACCACACTGCCTTGATTACTATAACTGTGGAGTAAGTTTTGATATTAGGAAGTATAAATCTTCCAAACTTTTTTTTTTTTTTTTTTAAGATTTATTTACGGGAAGCCCCGGTGGCGCAGCGGTTTAGCGCCGCCTTCAGCCCAGGGCCTGATCCTGGAGACCTGGGATCGAGTCCCACGTCGGGCTCTCTGCGTGGAGCCTGCTTCTCCCTCTGCTTGTGTCTCTGCCTCCCTCTCTCTCTCTCTCTCTCTCTCTCTCTCTCTCTGTGTCTGTCATGAATAAATAAAATCTAAAAAAAAATAATAAAGATTTATTTACTTATTTATTTGTGATAAACAGAGAGAGAGAGAGAGAAAGAGAGAGAGAGAGGCAGAGACACAGGAGGAGGGAGAAGAAGGCTCCATCCCGGGAACCCGATGCAGTACTCGATCCCGGGACTCCAGGATCGCGCCCTGGGTCAAAGGCAGACGCCAAACCGCTGAGCCACCCAGGGATCCCCCCAAACTTCTTCTTTTTCCAAGACTGTTTTGACTATTTCAAGTCCCTCTGATTTTTAAACAAATTTTACCACTAACTTGTAAATTTCTGCAGTAAAGACCATTAGGATATCAATGGAGACTGTACTGAACACAGATCAACGTGAGAAGTATTTCCATTTAACAATATTAAGTCTTCTGATCCATAAACATGAGTTATCTTTCCATTAGGTAAGTGGTTCTTTAAATTCTTTCGATATCTTACATTTCCCAAAAGCAAAGGTTCTGCACTTCTTTTTTGAGGCTCATTTCTAAGTACTTCTTTAAATGCTATTGTTAATGGAATTGTTTTCTTAATTTCACATTTGCATTGTATACTGCTAGTGTATTGATCTTCTGTCCTGCAAATGACTGAGCTCATTTATTTAATTCTAATAGTTTATTTATTCCTTAGAATTTTTTTAAAGATTTATTTGAGAGAGAGAGAAAGAGAACAAATGTTCCTGATCCCTGGGAGAAAACAGTTTTTCACCATCATGGATAATGTTAGCTTTGGGTTTTTTTTTTTTTTTTTTTTGGTAGAAGTACCTTACGAAACTGAGGAAGTTCCTTTCCATTTTGATTGTTTTGAGTATTTTTATCATAATAGGGTGTTGGATTGTGTCGAATTTTTTTCTATGTCTATTGAGATGATCATTTTGGCCCTTTATTTAACTGATATGGTGCATTATAGTGATTGATTTGGGGATGTTAAAGCAACTTTGTATTTCTTAGAACAAATCCTACCTGGTCATGGTATTTAATCTTTTTTATATGTTGCTGGATTTGGTTTGCTAGTATTTTGAAGACTTTTATACCTGTTTCCATAAGGGATACTGACCTGACCTGTACTTTTCATTTCTTCTGGATGTCTGCCTGGATTTGGTATTAGGGTAACACTGAACTCACAGAATGAGTTAGGAAGTGTTCATTTTTTCTGAATAATTGTTACCAATTTTTCTTTAAAAGTTTGATAGAATTTACCACTGAAGCCACTTGGGCCTAGGCTTTTCTTTGTGGGGAATTTTTTTTTTTTATTAATTCAATGTCTATACTTGCGGGAGGTCCTACAGACTTTGTTTCTTCTTTTAGCAGTTCCCATACCTTGGTCTTTTTAGGCATTTGTTCACTTCATGTTGGTTAGGTAATTCTGTTATCACTCAGTTGTTCCCTATAATCTTTATTTCTGTAATGTCCCAGTGATTGATGTTCTCTCTTCCTTATTTTAGTAATTTAAGCTTCTTTTTATCTTGATCAATTTAGCTAAAGACTTATCAATAGTGTTTATCTTTTCAAAGAACCAACTTTTCATTCCTTGATTTTCTGTTCTTTTCCTTTCTCTTTTTCATGTATTTCTACTCTGATCTTTATTATTTCCTTCCTTTGCCTGGCTCTGAGTTTTACTTACTTTTCTTCTACTTTGTTAAGGTAGAATACTCTTGATTTGAGAACTTTTTCCTTTTTAATATAGGTGTGCATAGCTATGAATTCTCATCTAATTACTGTTTAAACTGCATACTTTAAGTTGATATGTTCATTTTTAGTCGTATCAAAGTATTTTCTATTTTCCCTTGTGATTTTTTCTTTGACCAAGTGGTTATTTAAAATTGTGTTAACTGGGATCCCTGGGTGGCGCAGCGGTTTGGCGCCTGCCTTTGGCCCAGGGCGTGATCCTGGAGACCTGGGATCGAATCCCACGTCGGGCTCCCGGTGCATGGAGCCTGCTTCTCCCTCTGCCTGTGTCTCTGCCTCTCTCTCTCTCTCTCTCTCTTTCTGTGACTATCATAAATAAATAAAAATTAAAAAAAAAAAAAGTACATCTATTTCAAAAAATATTTTTTAAAAAATTGTGTTAACTATCACATATTAGTGAATTTCCCAATTTTCCTTCTGTTAATGATTTCTAATGATTGGAACATACTCTGTATGATTCCAATCTTTTGAAATTTATTGAGACTCATTTGGTAGACTAACGTGTGGTCTATCCTGGAGAATGTGCCATGTGCACTTGGAGAAGAATGTGATTGTGTTGTTGCTGAGTGGAGTGCTCTGTATAAGCATGTGTAGCCGGTTTATAGTGTTCTTTAAGTCTTTATCTTGCTGAATTTAGTCTAGTTGTCCTATCCATTAATGAAAGTCATGTATTGAAGTCTCCAACTATTATTGTGGAATTGTCTCTTTTCCCTTTCAATTCTGTCAGTTGTTGGCTTAACGAATTTTGGAGCTCTGTCATCAAATTTAATTTATAACAATTATTATGTTTTCCAGACTCATTAACTCTTTTATCATTATAAAATGTCCCTTCTTTGTTTCTAGTAATAATTATATCTTTCCCGTCAATCTTGTCTGATATTAATATAGTTGCTTCAGCTCCCCTGTGGTTACTGAGGGTGTTCTTTTTCAATCCTTGACTTTCAGCTTACCTTGTGTCTTTTAACTTAAAGTGTGCCTCTTAGAGACAACATGTAGCTTATGTTGTCTCTATTCCTCTAATCTATTAGATTAATCTATTCCTCTAATCTCTGACACTATATCAGTATTTAGTCCATTTACCATTAAGACAATTACTGTTAAGGTAATACTTATGTCCATCATTTTGCTATTTGTTTTCTGTATGGCTTCTGTCTTTTTTCGTTCATCCACATCTCCACTACTAAGATCTTTTTTATTAAATAGATACTTTCTAGTGTATTAAGTTTCATATTGTTTCTTTCACTTGTATTTTTGAGTTATTTTCTTAGGAGTTTCCCAGAGGACTACAATTGACATTTCAACTTAAAAAATATCAGTAATAATCAACTTAATTTCAGTAATACACAAAACTTTCATTTCCTTTGTTCTATTAGTGTCATACAAACAATATCTTCATAGATCATAAGCCCTTCCACAGTTTTGTAATTACTGCTCTCTTATGTGGTTTTGATATAACCCCTACAAATGTAATAAAATGAAGAATACCCTCTAAACAACAGGCACGTGGTATTTTTTTTAATTATATAAAATCTTCTTTTGAATGGTTTCTGATTAGACTTTCCTTGGAACTTTTGATTATATGTAGCTATGAATCTATGTGTCCTTGATTTGAGAATAGGAGAAATTCATGAATTTGAGAAGACAAACCATTTTTAATTCGTGAGAAGAGGTCAGCAAACTGCCTCAGAGCCCCATTCTGGTCCACTCTAAGTTTTTATAAATAAAGTTTTACTGGAATACAGTCATGCCCATTCATTTGCTTATTATTTATGGTGGCTTTCACAATATAATAACAGAGATGAATAGTTAAAACAGAGATAATATAGCCTAAAATATTTACTACTGGCCTTTTACAGCAAAGGACTATTGCTGTAAACACTCTGCTGAATGCTTATTATTGATGCCAATAAATTTATTTACATTTTCTAAGTTAATAATCATACCATCTCAAATAATGACTTTGTTTCTTTGTATTCAACTATTAAATATTTATTTTTCTTGTCTTACTGTATTCAGAAATACAGTAAGACAGGATTTACTCCACTAAAATCCTAAATGGAAGCAGTGGTGGTTGCTATCTTTGTTTTCTATCTCTTTTTATTTTACAGAGATTGCTGCTAACATCTTACCATTTGAGAATATTATTTACTACCTGCTTTTGGTAACTACCCTTTATGATATAAGGATGTTTCTCCTGAGTCTTAGTTTTTTAAGGCTTCCTTTTCTTTCCTTTTTAAGATCATGAATGAGTCCATGTGTTTATTTTTCACTATGCAACACTGACTGCATGTAATGAATCTATTTCATAAGAGCCACAGATCAAACATTTCTTTATTTAATCTTTTTTAATGGAAGAGTTCCACTGGATTTCTCTAAATTGGTATTACATATTTGCATAAATTGTGAAATTAACTAATAATTTGAGGCTGTGAATAAATACTGACAAAATCATTTCTTTTACTTTAACTCTAAAAAAATTATTAAAAAGAGATGTGATGAGCACTGGGTATTATATGCAACTGATGAATTACTGAAAACTACATATGAAACTAAAAAAAGAGAGAGAGATGTTAGATTACATTGCACAAAATGCACAAAACACTGAATTTCCTGGGAAACTAAAAATATTCCAAACATTTAGGATTTTGTCAGTCAGTAGAGGCCATTCTCATCATTTTTAAATTTAATTATAATCATAAGTGGTTAAGTAGCATCCCACCAGAAAAGCTAAGAGTATCCTAGTGAAAAAACATGTAAAAACACTTCCTCTGGTGGACAAAATGTCTTAAATGAAGTTTGGTTTCTATTATTAAGTACCTTGCAACTTAAAAATATGTTTGAGATAATTTCTCTCACTTTGCTTTTTCACCACTTTATTGGAGAAAGTACCTTATTCTGTAGAGTACATTGTGCTTGGTTGATTCATCAATATGGAAGACGTGGTTGGGTGGATACCAGATCCTTTCTGTTTCACTCATTAAAGCAAACATACTATGATACACAGGTGTGATTCCTAGGAAAGAAGTAGAAAAAAAATGATTACAGATAGTAACAAGTACATTTATTTAACATCCATAATTTATAATGATGTTGAAATAACAACTCTTAATCAGCACAAATGCAATAGCAATTGACATCTTTTGGTTCAACGTGTCTTCCTACTGAATTTTTAATTAAATCTTTTTTCCCTGTATTTTAAAATATGATTGCTGGAACTCTTTTAAGCAGATTTTTTTAAATGCAATTTTTTGGGGACACTGGGGTGGCTCAGTGGGTTAAGCATCCGCCTTTGGCTGAGGTCATGATCCCAGGATCCTAGGATCAAATCCCAAATATCAGGCTCCCAGGAGGGAGCCTGCTTCTCCCTCCACCTATCTCTGCCTCTGTCTCTGTGTTTCTCATGAATAAATAAATAAAAGTGAAAATGGCAAAAATGGACAACAGTTATTCACAACAGACCAATAAATGAATAATAATAAATATGTGAAGGGATGGTAATAGCTAGTATTGAAGAAAATGCAAATTAAAATTATGTGATATCACTTTATACTATTCAGCCAACAAAAATAAGAGGGATAACATCTAGGGCTGATTAAATGGTAGTGAAAACGAACTATTACATAATTGCTAGAAATGTCAACCTTTTAACTCAGCAATGTACTCCTAAAAGTACAGTATAGTAGTAAGAAAATGTACAGATTATTAGTAAGAAAATGTAGAAAATATGAAAAAATTATGCTAGTACAATCCATGGAGTGGAATATGAGGAAACTCAATAAAAACAATTAGTGCAAAAGTAGGTGGCTTGAATAGAATTTTCACAATGTATATTTTCATGATAAAGACAAGAAGCAGGCAGCCCAGGTGGCTCAGCAGTTGAGCAGTGCCTTCCGCCCAGGATGTGGTCCTGGAGGCCCGGGATCGAGTACTGTGTAGGGCTCCCTGCATGGAGCCTGCTTCTCCCTCTGCCTGTGTCTTTGCCTCTCTCTCTCTCTGTGTCTCATGAATAAATAAATAAAATCTTAAAAAAAAAAAGACAAGAAGCATACAATATGATTCCATTTTATAAAATAATAACCTCAAAATCCTAATGACTGTGTGTATAGGAGGGAGGGGGACTATGTTTCCATCTATGTTTTTATGATCATGGAAAAAACCATAAAGGACAGACAAGAGATTACTGCCACAACTACTAGGATGGGACAAAGAGGGAAAAGGAAGATTAAGAGTAGAACAGGGAAAACCTTCAAGAAAGAATTCACTAAATAAAAATGGTAAGTCCTCATGTCAAAAAAGAAAAAGAAAAAAAAGATACTATCAATACCAAAATCAGAGTCCATTATGTATATCACCTTGAAACTATAGAGAATGATGGTTTGTCAATCTCTGAATTTTAAAATAACCTTGACAGGAAATAATGCCTGCCATTCAAATAACTTGAGAAATAGTTATTTTATCTGAGAATTATTTTGATCTAGGCTATTTATGCACTTAAAAAATGCTTTAAACTTAAAAATCTGAATAACATCATCCAATCAAGTAGCATGGTAATCTCATGTCTCAGTGCCGTACATGTAGTACTCCTTTTATCCATCTACCACCTCTCCTCTATCCACGAAATGCTTCACACAATCAGTGTGCTAGGTATATAAGAGACAGTGGGAGATGAAAATGCCCAGGAAAGGGCCATAATAGATCTGAGATAACCTGGGGAAGAGAAAATACTGGAAAAAGAATTTTAGCAAAAAAGTAGCATTTAGTTTAAATGTAACTATTCAAATGAAACTGTATATGGAACCATTATTCTTAGCATACAAGGATAAGGATTTTTTTTAATTAGACAATGTCATGATTTTCAAACAACAGCATAATCATACAAAGCAGGAAAAGTGAATTTATACTGATGAATCATCACAATGTTTTTAAATGATGAATAATGATTTCTTCAAATTGGATTTCATACCTTAATTACAGGTATCAAAATAGGAAAATGAATGTACCTATAAAAATTGGTACAAAAAAGTCAGAAAAGAGGGATACACACCAAAAGAAAAATGGTTAAGTCAGCCCTGCAAACAAATAAAGTGCTTATATAGTCATGTTTAGTCACAATGATATCTTATTCCAAAATGGCCATTAGATATTAATACTTATTTTTCTTAGTTCATGTTAATTGGGTTGTCTTAGAAAGGATGAAAAAGCAATGACATTGTATTTGAGATATACATTACATTGAAAAAATAGGACCAACAGAAACGTCAGTCATTTTTAAATCTTTCTTTCCCTACACACTAAATCCAAATTATTTTTACTTACATTTGTTAAAAGCTTCTTCTTTTCAGAAGAAGCTTAATGTGCTTCTTCTTTTCCAAGTCACTATCATAACTGTGATTCAGTTATGTATCATTCTAGAGCAAGAACAGTCATCATTTCACTAATATTAACAGTCCCTATACTATTATAAGCCCAATAAGAGTACAAGAAATACAAAAATAAAAATAGTGCCCAACTTTAAGGATCTCACAATTGTAGCAGATGACTCAGAGATGCCACTGGGGAATTACAATTCAAAAGGGTATGTGCAATGATAGTAAACCATAGGAAAAAAAGTAAAGACCATGAAAAAGAGATGAAAAAGATTCTTTGCTTGATCAAATTTTAGCAAGGCTCTTCTGAATCCTTCCCAAAAAGGCTCATACATGTTCTTCCTTGTAGACGCAAGTTTTAGCAAGAATCCTGCTAAGTCCATTTAGCATGAGTTCCCTATCTTTGACATCTAATCAAACTCCTCACCCTTGTTATCGACCAGACAATATCTGATCACTTTGGCCTGCCAACAGCAAAAATAATTTTAGAGTAGTTCACCCAGAATCCCCCCAGATTTTGATGTCTACTTTTTTTTTTAAGATTTTATTTATTATTTATTCATGACAGACAGAGAGAGAGAGAGAGAGAGACAGGCAGAGGGAGAAGCAGGCTCCACGCCGAACTCCAGGATCACGCCCTGGGCCAAAGGGAGGCGCTGAACCACTGAGCCACCCAGGGATCCCTTGATGTCTACTCTTAGTAATTCCATTCACTAATGCTCCTGCCAATCTTTCTCCTTGGCTATAAAACCCTCTCTGTTCAGGCTGTATTCAGAGTCAAACTCACTTTTATACTGGAATATCTTCCCTATTACAATAGTTTATTAAGTAAAATCCATTTTCATCATTTTAACTTCTATTCAGCTCTGGTTTTAACAGAGGTAAAATAATTTATCAAGAGAGTCAAATGAAGGAAAAAGACTTCAGTAAAGGCTTCTGAAGAGGCAATGCATAAACTGAAAGCACATAAGTATTTAGCTATTCTGTGTAATTGCAGGCAGAGTTCATAAAATGTACTAGCTATGTAAACTTGTGATACTTAATCTAAGTTTATACTTCATCATCTAAAGAATAAGGACAGGAAACTGAGTTCATAGTACTTTATCCTTGAAAAGATAAAATGCAATAATATAAATAACATGCTTAGCAAAGTATATGGCATATAACGTTGGTTCAACTGTAAAGATCCCAAGAATATATCCTAACTGGGTGTCATAAACTATATAAATAGCTTTTTTTTTGTTCCCCTAACTGAGCTAGAATGAGCTAGATCAGTATTTTTCAAAATTTAACATTCATAATTATAACAATCTGGATGGAGACTGTCTTTTGGCTTCCAGAGTTTTTGTTAAAAAGTTTGAAAAGCATAGTTTTGTTGAATAAGAAAGTTTCTTATTCACTGATTCTGGGATGAGGCCTGAGATACTGCATTTCTAACAACCTCCCAGATAGTACTAAAACATGGACCAACAGATGGATTTCACAGCATACTACATACTATAGAAGATAGGATTGGTTAACACCAAAACAAGTCAATAAAAAAATACCCAAATTGAAGCACAGAAAAACAAACAAAACAGAATGGAAAGAACTGAAGATAGTATAAAAGGCATTTAAGACATGTTAATCAGATCTAATTTACATGTAACTGAAGAAAGAATGGCCAAGCTAACAGACATTAACCTACAAATTCAGCAAGATCCAAGAGCTGGAACCAAAATAAAGACAAAATAACACAGAGGTACACCACAATCAAACTGCTTCAGATGAACGACAGAAAGAAAAATCTTAAAAGTAACCAGAGCATAAAAACATATTACCTTCAAAGGAGGAGTAAAAGACTAATAGGTAGCTTTTCAACAAAAATCATGAAGTCAAAGAATGAATATGACATCTTAAAAGCACTGAATCAAAGGGAAAGAAAGCCTGCCAAGAATTCTATACTCTGTAATATTCAAAAAAGAAAGTAAAAAGAAAAGACATTTTCAGATAAATAAAAGCTGAAGGTATCTGTCACCAGCAGGTCTGCAATGCAGAAATACTAAAAGGAGTTCTTTAGGCTGAAGGAAAATCATGACAAATGGAAGCATGAAGTATAGGAAAAAATGAAGAACAAGGAAAAGGGTAATTATAAACAATAATGACTATTTAAAGCAACAGTAATATAAGTGCCTTGTGGGGTTAATGATATCTACAGAAGTAAAACATATGATAACAATAACACCAAAAATGAAGAGAGGAAAATGGAATTAAAGTTCTGTCAAGTTCTTGAATTGTTTAGAAAATTTTAACATACTAGCTTAAGACTGTGATAAGTCAAAAGTATACACTGTGATATCTAGGGTAACCCTAAAAGAACAATACAAAAACTATAACACAAAATCTAATAAAGGAGACTTAACAAAATACAACAATCTTGAAAAAGAATGAGTTGGAAAACTAACACTTTCTGATTACATAAACTCACGACACAGCTATAGTGATACAAAGAGTATGGTACTGGCATTAAGACATATAGACCAATGAAAAACAACTGAAAATCCAGAAACAAATCCACTCATTTATGGCCAAATGATACTTTCACAAGGGTTCTGAGACTAGTGAGTGGGGAAATCATAGCCTCTTCATCAAAGGGTGCAGGGATGTGCACGTAGATATCCATTTGTTACTAGCTCTTTACACTTCATATAATATTTATGTTTCATCCCTGTTGTATCATGTATTTGATACTATTTAGCTGAGTATCATTCAGTCACAAAAGAACAATGTACTAAGTACATGGTACAACAGAGATGAACCTTACTTATAAACACTACACAAAGTAGGTGAAGTCAGTAACACAAAGTAGAAGTCAGTAACACAGGGATATTCACATGCTAAAAATGACACTGGACCTTTATACCTCAAACCAGCTGCAAAAATGAACTCAAAGTGCAGCAAAACTAAAACCATAAAACTCCTAGAAGAAACTGCAAGGACAATTTTTCATGAACTAAGATTTGGTAAAGGATTCTCAGGACACAAAAACAAAAATAAACGAGGTTTTATCAAAATTAAAAATCTTTCTTCAAAGGACACTAGCAGATCCAGAAAGTGAAAAGATAAAATACAAAATGGGAGAAAAGATTTCCAAATCATATATTTGTAAGAAATCCATATCTAGAAAATACAATTATTAACAACTCAGTAACAACAACAAACAGAAAATTTAAAAAGTAGACAAGGACAGGAACAGATATTTCTCCAAAGAAGATACACAAATTGCCAATAAGCAGTTCAAAGATACTCAAAAGAATTGATAATCAGAGGGAAAAATTCAAAACTAAAAAAGATACCATTTTATACCCATTTGAATGGATAATAATAACAAGTGTTATTAGGGATGTGGAATAATCAGAACCCTGACACACTACTGGTATGAATGTAAAATGGTGCAGCCAGCCTCTTTGGAAAACAGTCTGGTTAGTTTCTCACAAAGAATTACCATTTGACCCACAACTCCACCCCTGGGTATATACACAAATGAAATCATCTGTCCACATTGTACACAATGTTCACAGGAACATTATGCATGATAGACAAAGGTTGAAACAGTTAAAATGTCCATCAACTGATCAATGGTTAAACAATATGTGGCATTATCCATACAATAGCAAATTATTCAGCCATAAAAGAATTAAGTACTGATAGATGGTACAAATATGGATGAACTTCACAAAAATTTTAAGAATACTCTAGCATTTCTCTTTAGATTACATAAATCTTTCATCTTTTACTAAAGATTTCCAAAGGGGCGTGGGAATTACAAGCTAGCAACAAAAGGCCACATATTATATATCCCTATTATATGAAATATCTAGACAGACAAATTTACTGAGACAGAACATAAATTAGGGCATGCCTAATGCTGGAGAGGGATGAGGGGGTTTGAGAGTGATAGTCAATAAGCACACAGTTTCTTTTGGTGTGAAAAAATGTTCTAAAATTGACTGGTAATCGTAAAAACCACTGAAATGTACACTTTTTAAAAGTATGAAATGTATATGTGAATCATTTATCAATAAAGCTTTTTCAAAAAAAATACACATGAGAGATACCACTTTACATCGACTAGTATGTCTATTATCAAAAAGGTAATAACAAGTGTTGATCAGGATGTAGAAAAACTGGGACCTTCACACACTGCTGGTGGAAATGTAAAAGGATGTAGATGCCCTGAAAATATTGTGGTAGTTAGGTTAAGAACAAAAGATTAAGCACAGTTACCATATGACTCAGGAATTCAACTCCTTGTCACAAAAAACACACATGGAATAATTTCACTTACATGAAATGTTCCAAAAATGTAAATTCTTAAAGATGTAAGTAGATTTGTTGTTAGGGGAGCTGAGGAACAAATGGAAAATGATTCTAATGGATAAGAGGTTTCTTTCCAGTGGTGCTGAAAAATGACATGAGAATTGCACAACTCTGTGAATATACTAGAAATACTGAATTATTTAACAAAAGGAAGAATAAAAAGGAGAAGATGATCTCAAAAGTAGCTAAGTAAACCACCAATTACCTAACCACCTGCCAGAACAAAGTCCATCACTATTCAAAGAATACAACAAAATCCAGCAGATAACACTATAAATTACAAATTTACAATATCCAGCATCCAATAAAAAATTGTAGGCATTTTAAAAAGCAGGAAAATATGACCCATAACCAGAAGAAACATCAATCAGTAGAAGGATACCTAGAAATGACAGATGATAGAATTACCAATGAAGAAAGTTAAATCAGGTACTAGAATATATTCCATTTTGTAAAGAAGGCAGAGCAAAACATGAACATGAGGAGAAAATGGAAATTATGAAAAAGCAATCCAAATAACTTCTAGAGTAAAAACTGGAGAATAAAGATAAGTAGATGTGAAGACTTAACAATAAAAATAAAAAATTTTGGGACGCCTGGGTGGCTCAGTGGTTAAGTGCCTGCCTTTGGCCCAGGGCGTGATCCTGGAGACCTGGAATCGAGTCCCACATCGGGCTACCTGCACGGAGCCTGCTTCTCTCTCTGCCTCTCTCTGTGTGTCTCTCATAAATAAATAAATAAATAAAATCTTTAAAAAAATAAAAATAAATAAAAATAAAAATTTTTGCCCTTGGAACCCCAAAATTCAGATATTTTTCACTCCATCCCAATAGCCCCCAAAATTCTAACTCATTCCAGCCATCAATTCAAAAGTCTGAAGTTCAAAGATTCATCTGAATAGCAACTAAATCATACTTGGGTGAGACTCAAGGTACCATTCATCTGGAAGCAAACCATTCCAGCTGTGAATCTGTGAAATCGAACAAGTTAGATGCTTCCAAAATACAATGGTAGGACAGGCATAAGATAGACATTTCTACTCCAAAAGAGCAGAAAAAAAGGACTGACAGGTCCCAAGCAAGTCTAAAAACTCAACAGGGCAAATTCCATCAGACCCAAGGCTCAAGAATGATCCTCTATGACAGGACAATCTATCTGTTTTCCAGGCCCACTGAGGCAGAGGTCTTGCCTATAAGACACACTGGCAAAATGTTTCGTCCTTGTAGCTTTACCAGAGGTGGGCCCCAAGGCTCTCAGCTGCCTAGCCCCTATGGATTTGGGAGGCTCCATCCTTTGAAATCTAGGTGGAGGGATCCCTGGGTGGCGCAGCGGTTTAGCGCCTGCCTTTGGCCCAGGGCGCGATCCTGGAGACCCGGGATCGAATCCCACGTCGGGCTCCCGGTGCATGGAGCCTGCTTCTCCCTCTGCCTATGTCTCTGCCTCTCTCTCTCTCTCTGTGACTATCATAAATAAATTAAAAATTAAGAAAGAAAGGAAGGGAGGGAGGGAGGGAGGGAGGGAGGAAGGAAAAGAAAAGAAAGAAAAGAAAGAAAAGAAAGAAAAGAAAGAAAGAAAAGAAAGAAAAGAAAGAAAAGAAAGAAAAGAAAGAAAAGAAAGAAAAGAAAGAAAAGAAAGAAAAGAAAGAAAAGAAAGAAAAGAAAGAAAAGAAAGAAAAGAAAGAAAGAAAGAAAGAAAGAAAGAAAGAAAGAAATCTAGGTGGAGGCAGCCATGCACCCTGGAACTGTGTACTCTCCCCTGCCGGAAACAACACACTCCATCAAAGTTTGCTGCCTGCAGCCTCTGGCGGGGCCAGCTGTTGCACCAAGGACTGAGAGAGCTGCACCCAGAGCAACCAAGGAGCTCAGTGCCTGCAGGGCCCCAGCAGAGCCCTCAATGTGAAGCAGCACCAGGCAGAAAGCACCTCTCCAAGCTCTGGTAGCTCTTCCTTTGAAAGCACACTGCCACATACATATTTTTAAAAAATAAAAAATACATTACACATGTACATTGTATTAGAGTAGCATAATTGAAGTGATGACCTATTAACAAAGAGAAAATAAGATTTTTTAAAATATTTACCACAAGCTTTAGAAGCAGCAACACAAATTTCTTCTGCAACATACTCCCCAGTTGGAAACTTCAGATATTCTTCTTCAGCTTTCTCAAGAGAATGATAAAGATACACCTGTAGGAGTGGGTCTATTTGCTTCACAGAATTAGCATTTCCAGGAATATCACCATTCTGATGTATAGGAGATTCGGATGTTCCTTCCATTTCTGTCATTGTAAGGCAAGCCATTCCCATGCAGAGTTTTTTTTGTTTTTTGTTTTTTTGTTTTTTTGTTCTTTTCAGAACATTTGCCTGTTAGGAAAAAACAGTAAGTTACAAAAGAAAGTGATACTGATATGATAAGGTATCACCTCCTATACAAAGAAGGCTTCACTGAAAGCAGTGACTTTGTTAAAATTCATTAACTGAGTAAATATCATGTACTGCTATATAGAAAGCACAGTGAGAGATACTGAGATTATAAGCTTCCTGTGGACAAGGACCATAAAACTGAAGCTTACAACCTGAGGAAACACAATACAAATATGGAATATTAACAAAATAAACAAAATCAGTAACAGGCAATAGGATAAGAGATCCAGGGTAACATAAATTCTCAGTAAATGAATTACTATGACAATTGCTTATTGGTATCTGGAGGGGGTAATAACATTTCAAACTGGATTTAAACTGATGAGTTTTATTAGAGGAGGTCATATTTAAAACTGATTCTGTACAACAGACTGGATTTATATGAATGAAAGACGAACAACATTCCAGGAGAGTAAAACTGTGCTGAGAAGTAGGAAGGTAAAAAGATCTACTCTAATTTATTGGGCTGAAGTACAATATTTGAGAAGTTATACCATTTAGGAAACAATTAAAAATACAGATATTTGTGGGAAGACTGAAATTACATACTCAAAATACATTTTTCCTTCTTGTTTGATAGGGCCCAATTTTGTCGGGGAGAGCAACATACCCCTAAAGAACTGTTATTTCCCCACAGATGCATAACCACCTGAACCAGTTTCAACAAATGACATTTAAGTGGAAGTTGCTGGATGGTACCTTCCAGGAACAGTCCTTAAAAGGAAGCTGACTTGGCTTCCTTTTTGCTTTTCCCCCTTCACTTTCTTCTTACCTGCCTCTAAACATAAATACAGGGTAGGGCAGTCACTTTAAAACCATGAAGAAGGGATCACTGGGTGGCTCAGTGGTTTGGAGCCTGCCTTCGGCCCAGGGCGTGATCCTGGGGTCCTGTGATCGGGACCCACATCGGGCTCCCTGCGTGGAGCCTGCTTCTCCCTCTACCTGTGTCTCTGCCTCTCTCTCTCTCTAATGAATAAATAAAATCTATAAGTAAATAAATAAACAATCAAACCATGAAGCCAACTAGGAAGGAAATGTGAAAAGAATAAAACACCGGGCAAACTTAAGCATCTGAATCAATATCCAGAATCATCTATCTACCACCAAACATATTATTTGTAAATCAATGTAATCCTAATTGCTACGGTATAGTATTAAGAATAGTCTGAATGTCAGATCAAAGAATTTAAGGGGCATCCAACTGGCTCAGTCGGTAGAACATGCAACTTTTAATCTCAGGGTCGTGAGTTCAAGCCCCACATTGGGCATGGAGCCTACTTAAAAATAAATCAGATCAAAGAATTTAAACTTTATCTTACAGTCAATGATGAATTAAGAAGTTGAAATGAAACCAGTTAGAAAGCTACCACCATAGTCTAGGTAGTAGTAAGATCCTGAACTGAAACCACAACAGTTGAATGACGAATGGTAATATAACAGCAAGAATCCATGCAATCTGGTAACTAACAGAATACAGAGAAGCTGGGAGTCCAGTTATGGGATGAAGAAGTCACAAGAATAAAAGGCATAGCACAGGGAATATAGTCAGTGATATTGTGATAGTGTACAATAGTGTAATAGTGTTGATGGTCAGACCTGTGATGAGCACAGCATAAGGTATAAGAGATGCTAAATCACTATGCTGTACACCTGATACTAATGCAACACTGTGTCAACTACATTCAAATTTTTAAAAAGTGTTTTTAAAGCCAGAAATAAAAGATGGTGGGAGGATTCCAGGTTTGAGAGATCTATAATACCATTAATGGAAATAAGGAAATGAAGACTCTGCCCTTTGACAATGAAACAGAAGGAGAATAAGGACTGCTGCTTTACACATTTTTGTTCAGAAATGGAAGTAGGGCAATTCACCAGATCTAGCTAGCATCTAAAACATGAGATTGACATTTGAAAGACCTAAAAATCTGACAAGCTTTCCCACAGATGTACTCATTTATAACATGAGCAGAGTCATATAAAGGGAAAAGCAGAAAATAATAGCAAGTACACACATACAGCAATTACCGAGTGCCAAGCACTATACCAAGTACAGACATTAAAGGGGGTAAAAACGATGATTAAGTGAAGTGCAAGGTGAAATTCACCTGTATCTAACTTCAAGGACCTTACTATACTAGAGAAAATACTAGAGTTAATATTTAGTTCTTCGTATAACAGGGGACTTCCAGTGAGTAGAGAAACAAGAAACAGGCAGTTGTTAAAACCACAAGATTTTTTTTTAACTTTAATTTTTATTTTTATTCATGACAGACACAGAGAGAGAAAGAGGCAGAGACACAGGCAGAGAAAGATGCAGGCTCCACGCAGGGAGCCCAACATGGGACTCGATCCCGGATCTCCAGGATCATGCCCTGGGCCGAAGGCAGCACCAAACTGCTGGGCCACCAGGGCTGCCCAGAACCACAAGATTTTTAAAGTTCACCTGCAACTGGATACAGAAATTTAAATAACTGAAATTTGTTTTCAAAAATACAAAATTTAAAAAAATTTCTTGTAATTATCACACGGTCTCTTTTTTACCTAATTATAGGAAGTCATGTAAAATGAACTCTTAGCCATTAAGGGGCAAATCTGCAAAAATTTCGTCAATTTGTTGTCGATCCTAGCTTTCCTTCTGAACTTTTTTCTGCTGAAATGTGTCTTTTAGAAGATCTTTCAGTGAGGCCTTAGTGATTTTTAAGTTGTAGCCTTTATTTGAAAAAAAAATTTTTACCACTATATTGAGATACAATTGACAAAACTGTAAGATACTTAGAGTATACAACATGATGATATACATTGTTCACATTGTGAAATGATTACCCATCATTGAGTCAGCACTTCCGTCACTTCCCGAAACTACTTTTTTCCAATGAGGACGTTTAACTTCTATTCTCTTAGAAAATATCAATTATACAATATAGTGTTCACAACTATAGTCATCATATTATAATAGATCTTCAAAACTTATCTACCTTATAAGCAAGAAATCTGTAGCCTTTAATCAATTTCCCCCAAATCCCAGCCCCCAGCAAGACTTTTCTACCATCTGTTTTAGTTAGTTTTTTTTTAATTGCAAATATAAGTGGTACCATACAATATTTATCATCCCAACTGCTTCACTTGCCCCTGAGGTTTTTCCATGCTGTTGCAAATAATACGTATTCCTTTTTAAAGGCTGAATAATATTCCTGTGTGTGTGTGTGTGTGTGTGTGTGTGTGTACACACACATATTTACTCCTTCCTGATCTGGATGCTTTTGATATCCTATACAAACCCATACAATAACAATTACAAACTCCAGAACAAACTATCCTAAAAAACACTGAAGACATTGGCAAGTGAACAAAAGCAGACAGCAACTGGAGGAGATGTGACCCTTGACAGAAAGAAAAACACTTAATGAAGACTGCCCTTTGATAATGAAATGGAAGGAGAATAAAGACTGCTGCTTTACACATTTTTGAATGAGGTCCACATTTATCCATCTTTTATTCTGAGGGAACTAAAAAGTCTCTGTAGTGCCCAAGTGATTAGTGGAAAAGAGGACAGAGCTCTTATTTAAAAGACTGTAGTCTTACTGGCTGGAAGAATCAAGGAAAAAACTTTGGAGATGCTAAACAGATAGAAATTGAAGGCAGACTCCTGGGAAAAAAGCGAGAATCAAGAGGCTGACTCTTGAACTCTCATGTATAGGATGAAAATCTAAAAAGTCCAGGGAGAGGCATTACCTGGAAATCTAAAAGATGTAAGAAGAGATTTCATTAGCTACCTGGTGCTGGAGAATCAGTTTGGGTGCAGAAGGAACTGGTAAATACCTCAGGCTTTTCACTGCAACTCCAGAAAAGCCACATTTGAGGAATAAGAGCCACATATCAAAAAGAAGGGCAAACTAGACTAGATAGTTCTAACAAAGCCTAACACCAAGCCTTCACAGGATATCAAGGTGAACCACCTGCTAGAACAAACTCTACACTTTGAAGACTAAAATCCACACTATCCAGAGTTTATACAAGATATCCACAAGACACAACAACCAACTGAAACTTAATATAAAAGAAACAAGTGGGATCCCTGGGTGGCGCAGCGGTTTGGCACCTGCCTTTGGCCCAGGGCGCGATCCTGGAGACCCGGGATCGAATCCCACATCAGGCTCCTGGTGCATGGAGCCTGCTTCTCCCTCTGCCTGTGTCTCTGCCTTTCTCTCTCTCTCTCTGTGACTATCATAAATAAATAAAAATTAAAAAAAAAAAAAGAAACGTGATGTAGAGTCAAGAGATAAAATATGTAGAAATGGACTGATAGCAAACTCAATTGGAATTTATTTTATAAAATATGTTTATATAATATACATGTAAAAGAATCTACATTAAAAGATAAATGGATGAAGACATAGAAACCATATGACCTCTACAATATTGGGCAATCTTACACATGTGAACAAGACAGAAGAAATATTTGGAAAAATATTCACTAAATTTTTTTCTAAATTTGAGAACTTCAAACCACGAATACAAATAGTTCGTGTAGCCCCAATTCATAAAAATCCATAGCTAGTCATATCATAATCAAATTACTAAAAATCAAAGTGAAAATCTTAAAGGTAGCCACATACATACAGGAGAGCCAAGATAAGACTTAACAACTGACATCTCTTCAGATATAATGGAGGCTGGAAGACTACAATAGGCTGCTGGGAAGGAAAAGGAGCTGTTTATCCCTAAAATTCTATAGTCCACAAAAATAGCCTTTAAAATTCAGGCTAAACAGGGGATCCCTGGGTGGCGCAGTGGTTTAGCGCCTGCCTTTGGCCCAGGGCACAATCCTAGAGACCCGGGATTGAGTCCCACATCGGGCTCCCGGTGCATGGAGCCTGCTTCTCCCTCTGCCTATGTTTCTGCCTCTCTCTCTCTCTCTGTGACTATCATAAATAAATAAAATTTTTAAAAAAAGATTTAAAATTCAGGCTAAACAAATGCATTTTAAGATAAATGGATGCTGAGAGAAAAGACCTCACAAAAAAAAATAGAAAAAAACTTTAAGAAATGCTATAAAAAAAAAAAAAAAAAACAATTCTCTGGATTACAGATGCAAATCAGATTTGTAGAATGGAATGAAGAACTCAAAAAATAGTAAATATGTAGGTAACTATAACATTCTATTTTTCTTTCCTTAAATTCTTTGAGACAATTAACAATTGTTTTTAAAAGCATATTAATAATGTACAGTGAAATTCATAATATATGAAAAAGAGGACAAAAGTTAAAAGGATAGGAAAGAGTAAAATAAAACGTATATGTGAATAAAGTCAGGGCTTGGAAAAGTAAGAAACAGTGCTATCAGCAAAATCAGAAACTTCAAAGAACTGACGAAAAATTAAAAGTAGACAGGAACAGATGACAGTCAGCAGAATGGAAGAAATAAAAAAACTCTAAAATACACACAGAGGGATGCCTGGGTGGCTCAGTGCATGATCCCAGTCCGGGGATCAAGTCCTGCATCGGGCTCCCAGTGAGGAGCCTGCTTCTCCCTCTGCCTGTGTCTCTCATGAATAAATAAATAAAAATCTTTTAAAATAAAAATAAAAAGTAATAATAAAACAAAATACACAAAATAAGGCATTAACAAGCATTAAAAATAGTTGTCTGCAAACATGCAAACACATACAAAAAGCATAAATATGCCATGATAATAAAGGATCATCATATATTGGGGGTAAAGGAAGAAAGCATAAAAGAGGGCAAAAATGATCAGCAAAACCGCTGACTCCAGAAGAAACAAAGATAATACAGGAAAGAGAGTGTTTTTAAAAATTCTCCTTGGCATCCTCAGAGAGATTCAGAATATTTTGAAAACATAAAGCATCATTAGAGGATCATTAAAAAGAAGTAGAGAACTACAAAATAATAAGAACAATTCAATGAAAACACAGAATACAACTGAAGAGATCAAATAATTTGGAAGACAAATTCAAGACAAATTCTCGGTTTCCTAGATTAAGAGAGAGAAATATGGGCAGAAAACTAAAAAATAGGGGGTAATAATGTAGGAAGTCTAACTCTGAGAGCTCTAGATGAGAAAAAGAGAATATAGACAAGAAAAAAACATTTAAAAATAAAAAGAAATTTCATTGGTGTTAAAGATGCCTAGGTTCACAGTAAAAGAATCTTCTGAGAGGAGAAAAGTTAAGTTTTAAAAAGACTTACTTACACAGATAAAAATACAGTCAAAACACCAAATATAACACAGAAACTCTAAAAGAGTTCAAATTTTAACTCTTGAGTACTCAGAGCTTCCACCTATACATGTAAAATATAGCTGATGAAAACACTAAGATTGGTCTATCTTTAAATTCATGAACTCTAAGTGGAAATAGACCTTTAGTGCTGCTCATCTATAATCTTTTATTTCCTTATACCAACTACTCTCCCATTTTCCTAAACAACTATCTCACACCTTACCTTTTCTCCTCTATCACCAGAACTGCCACTCCAACTCTTTCCACTTCCTATATCTCACTGAAAAATTAAACCAAAAGAGAACACTAACACATCCTTTTCAAATCACCTGAAATAGTCCTAAAAGTAAACCCACATGTGACAACACCATAAAGCAATTGTCAACAAATACTAAAGGAATATATTCAAAATATGAACAATGAAGCAAATCAACTATTTTTTCTATTTAAGACTCATAATGTTGACTTAATGTTGTATACACTATGATTAGTTTATGTGATTCTTAAAAAACTGAAGAAATAACAACACTGAGATCACATAAAAATGACTGACTTTTATGTCTGTTTATTCTCTAAATCAACAGTCTTCACAATTTGATGAAAATTCATTAAGAAGTACATTTAATTGCAAAATAAGACATATGATACTCAGTAATATTCAATATTCTGTAAATTCATGCTATTCTCAATAACTTCAACCAAAAAGAAAAAATATATTGAAAAATACAATGTTCTGCATGTGAATTGATGGCACTTAAATTAAAAATTTCTTATGGAAACTATGAACACTGATAAAAGTATCATAACATGCACTTATTGTACAGTATGTTCTCTTAACACAATGGGATTAAATTAAAAATCAGGGCAGCCCCGGTGGCACAGCGGTTTAGCGCCGCCTGCGGCCTGGGGCGTGATCCTGGAGACCCTGGATCGAGTTCCATGTCAGGCTCTCTGTATGGTGCCTGCTTCTCCCTCTGCCTGTGTCTCTGCCTCCCTGTCTCCATGAATAAATAAATAAAATCTTTAAAAAATAATATTAATTAATTAATTAAAAATCAGTAAGATAAAAATGATTAGAAAATCCCCAGATATATTCAGAAATTTAGTGACATACTTTTATTTTTTTAAAGATTTATTTATTTATTTGAGAGAGGGCAGGGGAGGGGCAGAGGGAGAGAGAGAATATCAAGCAGACTCCTCACTGAACAAAGAGCTGGATGCAAGGCTTGATCTCATGACCCTGAGATCATGACCTGAGTTAAAACCGAGAGTCAGATGCTTAACCAACTGAGTCACCCAGGTGCCCCAGCAACATACTTTTAAATAACAACAGTGCAAAAAAGAAATCAGAAAATATTTTAAGTTAAATGATAAAAATATGAAAGAAATGCAGAAGTGTTTATTTACTAGGATATTTAGTCTTAAATTTTTATGTGAGAAAAGAAATAAAGACTAAACAAAATTACAGGATGAGTTTTCATACCAAGAAACTAGGAAAAGAACAACAAATTAAGCTAAGGGCCATAAGGAAAAATATTTAAGAGCAGAAACCAGTGAGGAAAAAAGAAAAACACAAAGTTGGCTTTTAAAAAGCATTAATAAAATTGATAAAACACTAAAAATAACTGATTTTTTAAAAAGAGAAAACATAAATGACCAATACAAAGAACTAGAAAGTAAACATCATTACCAGAGCTCCCAATATTAAAAATATGTTAATATAGAAATATCCTCCAATAAATTTGAAACTTTTGAGAAAATGAATGTTTTCTGAAAAACACAACTTATCAAAACAAAGGAAGAAAAGTTTAAAGTTAAACTTGTCTCCTCTCAGAAAATTCCTTATCAAAACAAAGATAATTTCAAAATTTTAATATTTACTAAAATATTGAATATAGAACTTAAAACTTTTCCACAAAGAAAATTCAATGCCCACTGACTTGTGAATTTCTCCAAACATCGGCAAGAAAAAAAATAAAGAACTTACACAAATTATTTCAGTAAACAGAAATTAGAAAACACTTCTCCACATATTTTAAGAGTACAAACATATGCCAAAATAAGGTTGTGACAAAAAAATGATATGTAAATATCTCTAATAAACAAATATGAAAAAAATAATAAAATACTAGCAAGTTGAATCTAGTAATATTTTAAAAGACTAACAAATCTGGACTGGGTTCATGTGTCACAGAAATACAAAGTTATTTTAACATTCAAAAATCAATCAACAGAATTTAACACATTATTAGAACATATGAGAAAAGTAATACATGACCACTTCAATAAATGTAGAAACTGACTCCAATAAAATTCAACAATGGTTTGTGATTAGAAACTCTCAGCTAAACTAGCTATAAAAGCAAACTTCTTCATTCTGATAAAAACTATGAAAGATCTTGAATTAAAATACTTAGTGGTGAAATACTGATCTCATTCTTCTTGAATTAAAAAAATTAGTAAGTATGTCTAAAATCATGATTTCCACTCAACATTTTAGTGGACATCCTGGTCAGCACAACAAAGCAAGAAAAGGAAATAAAAGGTATAATATTTAGGAGAAAGTAAAAATGTCATAGTCACAGATGGTATGACTATACATGTAGAAAAATTTAATAATTACTAAGTGAATTTAGCAAGAATAGTACACACAAAATCAATATACAAAACTTGATTTCCTTATACCAGAAACAATTTAAAAAGTCAAGATTAAAAACAGTATCCTTAACAATAGTAACAAAGAGTAAATATTGAGGAATAAGTCTATAGAAATACCTGTAAGAATAAAAACTATACAACATTGCTAGAAAAAATAAAGGCCAGACATTGGAAAGCTCTATTATTCAATTATCAACTTCTCTCTAAATTGACCTATAGATTCAACACAGTCTCAATTAAAATCTTAGCAGCTACGGGAATTTACAAATTAATATCTACATGGAAAACAAAGGATTACAAGAGCCAAAACAATCTAGAAGAGCTAAGTTGGAGGATTTACATTACCAGACATCAAGATTCACTATGAAGTCAGAGTAAGTCAGTCAAGTTGGTATTCGTTTAAGTACAGAAAAACAGACCAAAGGAACAAATAAAGTTGAAAAAAATATCCTCACATAAGGTAACCTATCTTAGATGTATCAACTACATTTTGGTGAAGAAATGTTGGCCTTTTTAATAAATGTTTCTCAGTCAAATGACTGTTAAATGATAAGGGAGAAAAACCCTGATCTCCAACTTATACCATACAAAGATATAAATTTAAGCTGGATAACCGAACAATATGTAAAAAGTCGTATAAAAAAAAATTCAAGGAAAAAAGGAGTATCATCTTCATGACATCTCTTAAAACAGGATATTAAGAAACTACAATAAATATTTACATATTAGACTTCTTATACACATGTAATAATAGTTTCATGTCACAGGAAGCAAAAAGATATAGGCAAAAAAAACTATAATACCTAGAAACTTTAATACTCCTGTAGGAATTAACAAAAATAAAAGATTAAAAAAATAAGAATTCAAAAAATAAAAATAAAAAATAAGAATTCTGAAGACTTGAACATCACTAACCAATTAAACATTTACAGCATACTTTACCCAACAAATGTGGAATGTAGATCCTCTTCAAGGGCACATGGAATATTCACTAAGTTGTATCATATGCCTGTCTAGTCTATAAATTAAGGTTAGTGAATTCGAAGAGATTAAATTCGAAAAGCCTGAATTTATGAGGATTATGTTCTTGAAAAGGGTAATATATTGATGAAAGAAATTGAAAACAAAAATAGACGTTTTGTTCATAAGTTGGAAGAATTATTAATGTGAAAATGTACATATTACCCAAAGGAATCTACAGATTCAATGCAATCCTCATCATAATACCAAAGGCATTTTTCACAGAATTAGAACAAAGAGTCCTACCAATTTATATGGAACAACAAAAGACCCCCAAATAACCAAAGAAATCTTGAGAAAGAAGAACAAAGCTGGAGGTATCACTTTCCTAGGTTTCACATTACACTACTAAGCTATAATAAAGCAGCATGGTAGTGGTATGAAAACAGACACAAACAGATCAATGGAACAAAACAGAGAGGGATGCCTGGGTGGCTCAGCAGTTGAGCGTCTGCCTTTGGCTCAAGGCGTGATCCCAAAGTACCGGGACTGAGTCCCACATCAGGCTTCCTGCATGGAGCCTGCTTCTCCCTCTGCCTATGTCTCTGCCTGTCTCATGAATAAATAAATAAAATCTTAAAAAAAAAAAAAGGAATAAAACAGGCCAGAAATAAACCCACACATATAGGGTCAATTAGCCTATGACAAAGAAGGCAAGAATATATAATGGAGAAAGACAGTTTCTTTAATAATTGGTGCTGAGAAAACTAATTAGCTACATGTAAATAAATGAAACTGGACCACTATCTTACACCATATATAAAAATAAATTCAAAATGGGGTAATAACTTGAATGTAAGACCTGAAATCATAAAATAGAAGAAAACACAGGCTATAAGCTCTTTGTGAAAAAACATTTGCCAGAGAAGACATTCAGACAGCCAACAGGAACATGAAAAGACACAGAACACCACTAGTTATCAGGGAAATGCAAAGCAAAACACATATATTACATCACACCTATGAGACTGGTTATTATCAAAAAGACAAAAAGTAAGTGTTGGTAAGGATGTGGAGAAAAGGGAACCTCTGCACGTTGTTGGTGGGAATGCAAACTGGTATAGTCACTGTTTTCCACAGTGGCTGTTTCAATTTACATATAAATTTAGTAAGTTAAAACAATAAAGTAGAGGGTTCCTTTGCCAACATCTGTTTCTTGTGTTGTTTTTAGCTATTCTGATAGGTAAGGTGATAACCTCATTGTAGTTTTGATTTGCATTTCCCTGATGATAGGTAATGTTGAGCATCTGTTCATCTATTGGCTGTCTGTATGCCTTCTTGGGAGAAATGTCTGTTCATGTCTTCTTCCCATTTTTTAACTGGGTTATTTGATTTTGGGGTGTTGGTTGGTTCTTTACATATTTTGGATACTAACCCCTCATCAGATATTTCATTTGCAAATATCTTCTCCCATTCAGTAGGTTGCCTTTTTGTTTCATTGACTATCTCCCTTGCTGTGCAGAAGCTTTGTATTTTGAGGTAGTCCCAATAGTTTATTTTTATTTCCCTTGCTTCAGGAAACATATATAGAAAAATGCTGCTATGGCTAATGTCAGAAAAATTACAGCTTGTGCTCTTTTCAAGGATTTTTATGGTTTCATAAAAAACATAAAATCCATTTTATGTTTAATCCATTTTCAGTTCACTTTTGTGTATAGTAAAAGCAGTTCAGTTTCATTCTTTTGCGTGTAATTGTCCAGTTTTCCCAACACCATCTGTTGAAGACACTTTCCATCGTATTTCTTTCCTCCTTTGTCAAAGATTAATTGACATATAATTGTGGGTTTATTGTTTATTTCTGGGTTTTCTGTTTTATTCCATTGACCTATATGTCTATTTTCATGCCAGTACCATACTGTTCTCATTACTATGGCTTTCTAGTATAGTTTGAAATCTGGGAGAGGGATACCTCTAGCTTTGTTCTTTTTCAATATTGCTTTGGCTATTCTGTGGTTCCATACAAATTTTAGAATTGTTCCAGTTCTGTGAAAAATGCTGTTGGTTGGGATTGCATTAAATCTACATATTGCTTTGGGTAGTACAGACATTTTAACAATATTTATTCTTCTAATCCATTAACATGAAATAGCTTTCTCTGCATCATTTCAACTTCTTTCATCAGTGTTTTAGTTTTCAGAGTACAGACCCTTCACCTCTTTGGGTAAGTTTATTTCTGGGTATTTTGCTAGTTTTGGTACAATTGTAAATGGGATTTTTTTTTTCTTTTTTTTTTAATTTATGATAGAGAAAGAGAGAGGCAGAGACACAGGCAGAGGAGGAACAGGCTCCATGCAGGGAGCCCGACGCGAGACTCGATACTGGGACTCCAGGATCGCACCCTGGGCCAAAGGCAGGCACTAAACCGCTGAGCCACCCAGGGATCCCCGGATTTATTTTTCTTAATTTCACTTACTGCTGCTACATTAGTAGCATATAGAAATAGATTTCTGTACATTGATTTTGTGTCCTGCAACTTTACTGAATTCATTTATCAGTTCTAGTAGTTTTTGGTGACGTCTAGTTTTTGGTGGCATTCCTTACCAATCTGGGTGCCTTTTATTTCTTTATGTTGTTTAACTGCTATGGCTAGGACTTCTAGTGGCTAGGTGTTCCAGTACTATGCTAAATAAGAGTGGTGAGAGTGGACATCCTGGTCTTATTCCTGACCTAAAGGGAAAAACTGTTTTTCACCACTGTAGATGATGTTGGCTGTGAGTTTTTCATAAAAGGCCTTTATTATGTTGAGGTATGTTCCCGCTAGACCTATTTTACAGAAAGTTTTTATCATGAATGAATGTTATACTTTGTCAAATGCTTTCTATTGAAATGATCATACAGTTTTTATCCTTTCTCTTACTGAGGTGATGTACCACACGGGCTGTTCTGTAAAAATTTTACCACCCTTGCAACCTGTTTAGACACAGGGTATAATTTTTCCAATGTATTGCTGGACTTGGTTTGCTAATATTTTTTGCATATATATTCATGAGAGATATTGGCCTATAGTTCTTTTTTATTTATTTATTTATTTATTTGTGATGTCTTTATCTGGTCTTGGAATCAAGGTGATACGGGTCTCACAGAATGAATTTAGTTTTCCTGCCTCTTCTGTTTTTTGGAATAGTGTGACAACAATAGGCATTAACTCTAAATATTTGGCAGAATGTGCCTGTAAAGTCCTCTGGTCCTGGGCGTTTTTTCCGGTGTGGGGGGGTGGGGTTAGTTTTTTTATTATGGATTCAATTTCATTGCTGGTAATTAGTCTGTTCAAATTTTCTATTTCTTCCTGCTTTGGTTTTGGTAAGTTATAAGTTTCTAGGAATTTATCCATTTCTCCTAGGTTATCCAATTTATTGGCATATAGGTTTTCATAATATTCCGTTAACAACTGTCTGTATTTCTGTGGTATTGGTTGTTTTGTTTTGGTTTTTTTGGCGGATAAATACAGGTTTAATGATCCATCGTTCTTCACGTAGATGGCTACAGAGACTTTACAATCCCAAGATATACAACCACGCAACACAGACCAATCAGCCAATTCTAAAATAAACTTGGCTTCTTACAACTATCCTGTAAACAATGCAGCCCTTCTTCCACCCAAAATGACCTTCATCTTGCATGAAAAGTTATTATAGGGGAACCAGAAACCTACTTTTGTGGCCAGAAAGTAAAAACCAAAGGAAAAATAGTAATTTAGAGGTTAGCTGGGGAAAGCAGGATATCTGGTGCCCTTCACTGTGCTGCTTTGCTCTTTTGACTCCTACTTTTTTCTCCCTCTTCTTCGGCCCATCCATGTTAGTTCTCAGTAGGTTCCAGTAAGCCTGATAAAGCCTCTAATACCATAGGACATGTGTATCCATCCAAAACTTGTTCACTTCTTTGGAGCTTACCATAGTGATCTTTTTCCCATCAGTAGGTCTTAACAGACACTTGTCTGAGGGCTCAAAGCTCTCTACAGCACCTTTCCTTGGAGTGGGTTTAGTTCAACCATCTTACTTCTTCAGGGTGATGAACACACTGTCCAACGACCCACACTTCTGGAAAAGTCTAGTCAGCTCCATCAGGAACTGCTCACGCTCCAGCAGCACCACTGTGGTACTGCTAGCTCACTTATGTCAGTATCTTCTCCACTACTTTCAGGTTTTTTTTCTTTATTGATATTTTTTGCCATTTACTTGTGTCTTGGTGTAGACTTCCTTGGGTTGAATTGGAGGAGTGGGGGGGGGGGGGGTCTCTGTGCCTCCTGGATCTGGATACCTGTTTCCCTCCTCCAAGTAGGGAAGTTTAAGCAAGTTCATAGCAATACAAGCCTAACTCAAGAAGCAAGAAAAATATCAAATAACTTAACCATAAACCTAAGGGAGCTAGTAAAAGAACAAACAAAACCTAAACCCAGCATAAGATAACAAAGATTACAGCAGAAATAAATTATACAGAAAGTAAAAAAATAGAACAGATCAATGAAACCAGGGCTGATTCTTTAAAAGGTCAACAAAATCAATAAACTATCTCAGAAAACAGGGATTAAATACATTTCAAAAACCACGGAAATACAAGCAACCTTTAAAAGAACTATTCAGGGGATCCCTGGGTGGCTCAGCGGTTTAGTGCCTGCCTTCGGCCCAGGGCGCAATCCTGGAGACCCGGGATCAAGTCCCACGTCAGGCTCCCAGCATGGAACCTGCTTCTCCCTCCTCCTGTGTCTCTGCCTCTCTCTATGTCTATCATAAATAAATAAATAAATCTTAAAAAAATAAATAAAAGAACTATTCAGTATTTGATGCAAAAATACACTAACTTCTCACTAAAGCAGGAATAATGACATATCTTTGGTGACTTCAAGATGAGTGACTGCACACCACAGGTTCTTGCCCCAGATCTCAAAGAGCTAACTAGAAGGAGGCATTCTGCTTCCTCAATAGTGCCTTAACATTTTAAAGGCACTGCTAACTATGAAAGAGAAGGTCTTTTACTTCCAGCCATCCAGGGCTATTTGTACACACTGTTACTTCTGGAATACTTTAAGGACCTTTGTTCCTCTACACTAAAATTGTGTTCCCCAACAGATCTGTCAATAAAAAAAAAAAAAAAAACCTGATATCTACTTATACTCACTCACCTGCCATTTCTCTTTTTCCAATTTGTAACTACATTCTGGAAAGTGACATTATCAAATGAGCTCTCTCAAACTTCAACACTAGTGATGGGCTAGGCACTATTCCAGATGCTAAGGATATAGCAGTTGACATAACAGAGGGTTTGCTTCCTTGTCTCTAACATTTCAGCAATTCAGTTTGCAAACACAAATCATAGGGTATAAAAAAGTTGCTTTAAATATGAGAAAAGTGCTAAATCGAAACAAATATACATCAATTAATATTAAAAATGAAGAGATGATAATAAAAAAAAATGAAGAGATGTATCATCTCAGACTGGATTACAAATCAAAGTTCAATCTTTCATGATTTTCAACTCTAATTCATTCAGAGCAAATCAGGAATGGTGAAATTAGATTTCAGCTTATAATTTTTCTAAAATTTTATCTATGAAAGCTGAAACAGCTTTATCATATGCTGAAATAGATCGATTTTCAAGATACATAATGGACACTGCATATAAGTTTATGTACCAGGATGGAGGAAAATCTCATATTTTAAAAAACAGAATATGCAACAGTCTTATAAATAATAAAATAATGTCAAAAAACAACCAACCATAATCGGCCAACTAAAAGGGGGAAAATCTCTTTTAAACAAAGTTGACGCATACATTTTTAAGTACATTATGAAAAGTGTTAACATTTGAATACAGTTGTACATACAAATGGAGCAAAGGTAAGACAATATTCACATGGTTATTTATCTTAAATACACATTAATTTTTAAATGATGAAATTAAGCACGTATCTAAAGATGTTTAAAGAATGAAGAAAATCACGTGATGAAATTCATAAAAGGAAATTAATTCAGAGAAACAGAATATGGAATATTCACAACAAAAAATAAAACATAAGATGTAGATCACCATGCCAACAGAACTTTCCAAGATAAAGGAAATGCTCTGTAACTGCATTGCACAATATAATACTTGCCAGACATACGTTATTACAGAATACTTGAAATGTGGCCATTACTACTGAGATATGAAGTTTAACTACCTAACTGTATTACTTTAAGTTTTATAGTCACACGTGGTTGGTAGTTACTATTAGCACAGATCTAAGATTTTAGGGTAGGAAGCTAAAATAACTCTATTAAGTAAGTAGTTCAAGACCAAATTGGAAAGAGAACACAAATACTCAAAAATGGAAAAGGAAAATGGTGGAGCAAATATTAACACAATGAAATACAAAGAGCCTAAGAGGGGCAGCCCCGGTGGTGCAGCAGTTTAGCGCCACCTGCAGCCTGGGGTGTGATCCTGGAGACCCGGGACCGAGTCCCACGTCGGGTTCCCTGCATGGAGCCTGCTTCTCCCTCTGCCTGTGACTCTGCCTCTCTCTATGAATAAATAAAAAATAAAATCTTAAAAAAAAAAAAGAAAGAAAAAACAAAGATCCTAAGAGGTTGCTTTGAGGGGTTCCTGGGAGACTCAGTCAGTTAGGCACCTGACTCTTGATTTCAGCTCCTGTCATAATCTTAGGGTTCTCAGATCGAGCTCCAGGAGGGACTCCACACTCAGCAGGAAGTCTGCTTCTCCCTCTCCTTATGCCCCTCCCCCCACTTGTGGTCTACATGTGTGGCTCAAGCACACTCTCTCTCTCAAATAAATAAATTTTTTTTTTAAAGGTGTTTGGATATGACAGATGTCTAAAGAGAGACAGAACTCCCATAATTTTAAGGAATGAGGCCAGTTCACATCTCACTGGAGAAATCACAGGACTCAAGAGTTGGAGGAGATGAGATGGTGAAGCCAAACAGTTTCTCTGGCAAGTTCCAAGGTAAGCAGCTCATTTCTTTTTCCAATGTCCCAAATTTGTCTGTTTCTTCTTCTCAGAACAATGACTCTTTGACTTCCCTTTTTATCAGAAAAACTGTTAGTAAGCCTAATCAGGGCTACATTCCAGGGGAACATACTCTGATTAGATAGATACTAAACAATATCAGAGCTTCAGCTTATGGGAACACCCTTTTCAATTTGATTGGTTCTCCAGACAAAATTATAGCCCTCATACAAAATGGAGAGCAGAGATTTAAGGAGACTGTAAAGAGGTATTAGGAAAACCAATTCATTCTTTTATTCATTCATAAATACTTCTGAGTGCATTCCATGTACCAGGAAACATTCTATGTCTTGGAAGTGAAGCAGGGCATCGGACACAACGGGAATTTATGGACATAAAGCTGGAAGAAATATAGCCTTAAAAACTTTTTTTAAGGGACACCTGGGTAGCTCAGCAGTTGAGTGTCTCTTTGGCTCGGGGTGTGGTCCTGGAGTCCGGGGATCGAGTTCCACATCGGGCTCCCTGCACAGAGCTGCTTCTCCCTCTGCCTGTGTCTCTGCCTCTCTGTATCTCTCATGAAAAAAATAAAATCTTAAAAAAAAAATTTTTTTTTAAGATTTACTTGACTTCTGAGCTCCGACCACAAAATATTTTCAAGAAAATGTTAAGAATTGATAAACTACCCAAAGAAAATGGAGAAAACAATGTTTACACTTATCTTTTTGGTTAGTGGAGGAATAAAAAGGTTACTACATACTAAAAAAGAAAAATCATTAAAAAAATAAAAATTTTAAGATACAGCGTACATGGTATTTAAAGGGAAATGTGTAGTTTTAAATGTGTAGTTACATTAAGAAAGATGATCTGGAGTCAATGATCTAAACTTCCTAAGGAGCTTAACAAATAAAAAAAGAAAAAAATAAAGTAGGAATGAAGAGCAGCAACTAATAAAATTTATAAATTTTTAAGTAGAATCAATTTTGAAAGAAAAAAGGCACAAATTATCATTAGCAGGAATAAAAACAACATCACTACAAATCTTATAGATAGTAATTGGAAAGGGGGCTATAATAATTTATGCCAAATGATGTCAACAACTTAGATGTAATGGACAAATGCCATGGAAGATAGAAATTACCAAAACTGACATAGGAAGAAATAGAAAACATTAATTGCATCATATCTATTCAATGAATTAAATTTTTCATTAAAAATCTATCCAAAGGGCACCTGGGTAGCTCAGTGGGTTAAACATCTGCTGTCAGCTCAGGTCATGATCCCTGAGTCCTGGGACAAAGCCCCACATTAGGCTCCTGCTCAGAGGGGAGCACCCTCACCACCTCCCTCACCATGCTACCTCCCTCTCTCTCCCTAAAATATCCAAGATATCTTAAAAAAAAAAAAAAAAAACTATCCACAAAGAAAAGTCCAGGCCAAATCAACTTTACTGGTAAATGGTAAAGTCTGTCAACATTTAAGGAAAAACAAAAATAATACCAATTCTATATAAACTCTTACCAAAAATAGAGAAGCAGGAAATACTTCCCAAATCATTTCATTTTCTAATCATTACCCTGATGCCAAAACCAGATATGAGTATCACAAAAGACAAATGTTTCTCATGAACACAGCAAAACAATAGAACATAGAAGCAGCAACACATTAAAAAAGTCAAAAAAATCAAGACCAACTGGGGTTAGTCCCAGAAATGCAGGTTGGTTTAACATCTGAAAGTGAATCAAAGTAATTTACCTTATTAACACAATAACAGAGCAAAACCACATGATCATTTGAATTGTTGCAATAAAAGCATTTGACAAAAGTCAAAAGCAATTTATGATAAAATCAACAAATTAGGAAAAGAAGGGAAGTTTCTCAATAAAGAACATCCATAAACAATTTTAAACTAACATCACACTTAATGATTAAATATTAAAGGTGTTCTTTTTTTTTTTAATTTTTATTTATTTATGATAGTCACAGAGAGAGAAAGAGAGGCAGAGACACAGGCAGAGAGAAGCAGGCTCCATGCACCAGGAGCCCGACGTGGGAATCGATCCTGGGTCTCCAGGATCGCGCCCTAGGCCAAAGGCAGGCGCCAAACCGCTGCGCCACCCAGGGATCCCTAATGATTAAATATTGAATGCTTTCTCTGTAAAATCAGAAATAAGGCAAGGATGTCCAATATCATTGTTTCTAATCAGTACTGGAGGCTCTATCCAAAACAATTAGGTAAGAAAGAGAACTAAAGGACATAAAGACTGAAAATAAAGAAGTAATACTATCTTTACATACAGACAACATGATAGTGTACACAGAAAATCCATACAATTCTACAAAGAATTTACTAGAACCTAAAGTGAACTTACCAATATCATGCGATATATCACAAAACAACCCAAACCAAGTTTATTCTATTCTGTTTTAATTATGTCTTTATTCTATATTTTTTATGCTTTATCATTAGGCCTTGCCAATCCTGGAGGGACTGCCCCTTCCATGCCTCGCCAATTCCTGAAGATAGTAGAGAACTCCCCTAAGAGTGCACCTTTCCTGTACAAATCAACCAGTCCAGAGCCCACAGCCCCAACCACCTCCTCTACCAAGTTCTTTACATCCTGGGCCTTAGTCCTCCTAGGACCAGGTATTAAGACAACTAGGACAGCTTCTATGCCTCAGGACCCACTAAAATCATTCAGACTAGTCAATCCTCAACAAGCTTACCTTGCCACATCTGATGTGTCCCACAAAAAACACAATAACATCTCTTCCCCACATCTTCCCCTCACTCTCTCTGCCTCCAGACTGATCCTGTTGTTTCCCTTTGTGTGTGCCGCCACCGCCCCCCCCCCCCCCCCCCGCCCCTCCCCGGCACAGCATAAGCCCTCCTCTTGGGATTTGTGAATGTAACAATTACCTTATCAATGGTAATTATCTCCTGATCTATTGGCCTCACCATACCTGAATAAAAGCTCCATTCTAAAATACATACCAACAACAAACAACTGCAAAATAAAATTTTGAAGATACCAGTCATGACAGGATCAGAAAATGAAATATGGAAAGATATAGTTGATGAAAGATGTTCTTAATTTAACATGAGATGAAAAGTGGTTGAGCATCTGCCTTCAGCCCAGGGCATGATCCTGGAGTCCTGGGATCCTGTCCCACATCCGGCTCCCTGCATGGAGCCTGTTTCTCCCCCTGCCTATGTCTGTGCCTCTCTCGCTGTCTCTCATGAATAAATAAATAAAACCTTAAAAAAAAAGTATAATCTTTAGAAAAATTAAAGAAAACCTAAATAATTTTTATGGACTAGAAGATTTTATCTTGCTAATCTGTCAGTTCTCCCCAAATTGATATACAGATTTAATGCAATCCCAATCAAAATCCCATCAGGCATTTTAAAATACTAAAATTGAAAAGGTAAATCTAAAATGTACATAGAAATGCAAAGGATCTAGCAGCAGCCTGGGTGGCTTGGATGATTTAGTGTCTGCCTTTGGCTCATGATCCTAGTGTCCTGGGATGGAGCCCTAAATTGGGCTCCCTGATCGCGGGAGAGCCTGTTTCTCCCTCTCCCTCTCGCCCTCCCCTGGCACAAGTGCATGCTCACTCGCTCGCTCTTTCTCTCTCTCTCTCTCTCTCTCTCACTCGCTCTCAGTCCCTATTCTCAAATAAATAAATAAAATCTTTAAAAAAAAAATGCAAAGGATCTATAAAAGTCAAAAAAAAATTTTAAAGGAACAAAGTTGAATGATTTACACTACCTGATTTCCAGATTGTCTATAAAACTACAAAATCAATACATATGGTATTGCCACAAGAATACACAAATAGATAAATGGAACAGAAGAGGCAGTCCAGAAGTAGAACCACACACAGTCAATTGGTCAACTTTAGAGTTATAATGGTTTCTTAGCTTAGACAAGACACAAAATACTAGGCATTTTTTTTTTTAAAGTGACAAGTTAGATATTACTAGAACTTAGTTTCTGCTCATCAAAAGACTGTTCAGAAAATGAATAGGCCAGACGGGGACAAAATATATGCAATACATACAGATATCAAAGGATTTGTATTTAGAATACAGAAGAAACTCTTATAATCCAATAATTTTAAAAAGGCCAAAATATTTAAACAAACTTAACGGAGATTTTAAAAACTGCCCAAAACCACATGAAAACCTGCTACATACCATCAATTCAGGAAAACACAAATTAAAACCATGAGATACCAACACACATCCATTAGGATGGCAAATATTTTAAAAAGCTAATGACACCAAAGTTGTAGAGAAACTGGAACTCTCACTGCTGGTAGGAATGTTAAACTGAGTGACTATCCTGCAAAACTGGCAGTTTCTCACAAAATTATACAAGTGAGAGAGGACTTTAATTACTTCCACTTGACCTGAGTCTGTAGTTTCCACTGACTAAATTCTTTCCAGCTTATTTTTTAATTTAGGCAAAAGGCAAAAGACCCCGGGGCGGGGGGGGGGGGGGGGGAGCATCCCATAATGGGAACCAAAATCTCCCTCCAACAAAAATGACTGCCATGACACCAGCAAGATCCCGGGGAACTGATCCCAAGACAAGGATCAATTTGACTTTTACTGTCCACATACATGTACCCACCTACCTCTGTCCCACATAAACCTGCAAGTATTTTCAGGACTTTGGAAGTAGTCTTTGAGAGGTCAGCCCGCAGTCTTCCCAGGGTTGGCCTCACTGAAATAAATTACTTTGTTTTACCATCTCTTGTCTCTCTGTCTTAGGATTTTTTTTTTTTAAGATTTTATTTATTTATTCATGAGAGACGGGGGGGGGGGGGGGGGGGGGGGGGGCAGAGACACAGGCAGAGGGAGAAGCAGGCTCCATGCAGGAAGCCTGATGTGAGACTTGATCCCGGGTCTCAAGGATCATACCCTGGGCCAAAGGCAGGTGCCAAACCGCTGAGCCACCCAGGGATCCCCTGGCCTTAGGATTCTGTCAGCATTGAGGGGGCAGAACTTGTCTGTTTGGGACCCCAGGGGCCAGATGCTCTTGTACCCACTGGGCCCTGCTACACATATATCCACACTATGATGCAATAATCCCACTCTTTGCTGATTTAGCTGTGAAGTAGCATTCTTTTTTGTTGCCCCTTCCTCCTTTAGGCTATACAGAATGAACATACATACCATGGTTGGAGCTATAATGGCCCTCTTGCAACCACAAGGTGATCCTGATAATGGTCAGGATAAAGGTCAGGAAAAGAAAAAGACAGCTGGTAACTAATAATCATGGAGCCAAACATCCAGCATAATCTAGTTTCACACTTCTTTTACTTGAGAGAAACACAAAAATCTTGTATTTTTGGTTATATGCAGCCAAACCAAACTGATAAGCTTATCCAAATCTCAACTTTTAAAACACTTTAGTAAATAAATCTTTTCTTTGAACTGCTGCTTTTCCAGGGCTCCCTTATTCTGCATTTATACAAAGTACTGCTTACATGCAAACTCAGTCAAAAAGATACGTTACCTTAAGCCCAAACAGACTTAAATCAAAAGAATTTCCCACAAAAGTACATTTGTTTTTGAAAAGAAATGCATCCAAAAAGACATTCCCTCACCAATTTTTATCCTTAGGGATAATTACTAATTTTAGCAGCTTCTGATAAAAGAGGCAAAAATACTGAAGTACAGCACAAAAATACTCTCACTCTTTAAGCCTGTTGTTTGATCTGATATGGTTTCTTAGCTCAAATCACAGAAACTAGTGAGGAAAAGTTATGAATGGAAAAATCTATAACATGGAGAACTTTCCTTCTGTTCCTCGTCTATAATACCATTCAAGAAGACAAATGGTTGTCATCTTCATAATCCCTTATCCTAACCCAATAAGCCTAGAAACCATTCTTTGAGAATGGTTTGAGAAAAGCATAAAACCTACACACTAAAGTAGTTGGGAATAATATCTAAACACAATTTCTCACTACTCACTTTCATATAGATTCTAGTTTTGCTTCTACAATTTAAAACAAAAACGTATGGTTAGGGGCAAAATATATGGTATGTGAATTAGGACTGATTAAAATAGTTTTTTAAAAAGTATGCCTGTTCTTAGACAGAAAATGTGAAACAATTCCCTCAGATACCTGTTAGCATCAAAACAGACTTCTGTTGTCCTTACTTCTTCTCATTCCTACTTTAGATTTGTTGGTTTCTACCGGATATGTAGCTGCCAAACATACTTTTAAAGTTCACATTTGGCCAATTACATCTAACGCAATACCTCCCTAAACCATAATCAAACATACAAGTATAGTATCAGCCAAGAAAAGTTACATAATGTGTGAATTGCACAAGGGCAGAGAAAGTCCAATATGAACGTCTTGTCAATGGTAACGGGAACATCATGTCTTCAACAGAAATCATTAGCAAGAATTTGGATCTACTTTTCAACAACTATTGTTAAAAAAAAGTCTCCGATGTTTTTTTGTCTCAGATATTCTTTATCAAATTTCCCACAGTAATGACAAAGAAACACTGAGAATTACACTAATAGCATGCTATAGAATTAATGGACCTCTTTTTCTGTATCCCTACACTCCTCAAAGGCTAAACTGACACTTGAGGAATGACAGCTAAAAAGGGAATAGCAAGAAATATCAATTGTTTTTTAGCCTCACCTTTTAGTCAGTTTAAGAAACTGGCTTTACTATACACTAAAATAAAAGGATCCTTTCCTAAAAACCTATTTTCCGGCATCAGTGTTCTTTCCCTTAGTTTTTGCTTCTATCACCTCTTTAGTTAAGTAGAATTTTTCTTTGCTATACTATTTAAAATGTCTTAATTGGCCTCTAGGCTACCTTAAAACAACTCTGGTATACATTTCATAAAATATTTTTTGCAATGATTGCTAATTGCTAATATTTGGAATATATTCTATTTGTTGAAATTTAGCCATGTTCCCTTTAAGTGTATATTGGTTTCCACTATTCTCTATTATTATTTATAAAAAAATAGAAGTAGAAAAAAAATCGCTTAAAGCCAATGTTCACAGAATAGAGCTTATTTTGGAGACTATACCACAATAATCCATAACCATCAAAGAAATTTCCTGTGATACAGTAAAATATAAAATGTTGCTTTATGAATCCTTGACAAAAACAAGATAAAATGTCATTATACTGTGCTTACCTATATATTTCCCCTCTCTTTACAAAGATATTTTAGGAGTAATTCAGCCAAAACCTATATAAAACAGGTATGTACCATACTTGTTAGCTTATAAGAAATTCTGTAATTTTTAAACTTATTCATGTCAAATTTTCTAGTCTAAATATATTCCATCACTTTTCTGTTTACATATTATGGTATCATCTGACCTCATTCAAATTACCTCATGTTCATTTACACATTCAACATTTTCCAAAAGAAAGATAACACTCTGCCTCAAAAGCTCTTTCTACCAGATATGTGGCTGCCAAACATACTTTTAAAGTTCGCATTTGGCCAATTACATCTAACGCAATACCTCCCTAAATCATAGTCAAACATCCAAGTATAGTGACAGCCATTTCTTGGCTAGAAAGGAAATAATATGGACATATACAAAAGAATACATAAAGTGTTGCAGGAACTGTAATAGAATACACAGGGTGAAAGGACAGAACGTGTGTACTACCTAGACTTCCCGCATAGATCCACCCTATTACTAACTGTGTGAAGGCAAGGGAAGAATCTAATTTGAATTTGAGATTTCTGTTTGAGCAACTAAGTATAAAGAAAGAGTAGCTAAGCACCAAGACAGAAAAGAAAAGTAAGTTTGAAAGGAAAGTGGATTTTAGATATTTGGAACATGAGCACCTATAAGAAGATTCATGGTAATCAGCTTGATATATGAGGAATTAAGAATGATTTCTTGGGGGATCCCTGGGTGGCTCAGCGGTTTAGCACCTGCCTTTGGCCCAGGGCGTCATCCCAGAGTCCCAGGATCAAGTCCCACATCGGGCTCCCTGCATGGAGCCTGCTTCTCCCTCTGCCTGTGTCTCTGCCTCTCTCTCTGTCTCTCATGAATAAATAAAATCTTAAAAAAAAAAAACAAAACTAACTGGAGAAAAGGATTGAGGTGGAAAGAATAAAACTTCTGTCATTTTAGGTTCCTGCATTTTAAGTTCTTCTGTATTTCCATTTTAAGTTCTTCTGTATGATCTGATTTTTTAAACCAATGCATATGAAATATCTAGAGGAAAGATTTAAGAAGAATAATAAGAAAAAGGAAAACAAGGTAGCAAGGCTATTAAGGGTAAAGAGCAGAAAAGAGACAGGATAGCTGCTGACAAAGACCAAAGGAGAACAAAAAAATAAGATAAGAAATCACTCTTAAGCTACTGGAGGTGCCAACAGTGATAACACCAAAGAAAGGGGAAAACAAAGGAGGGAGGTATTAACCCTAGAACAGACAAGAAAAGGATCGGGGGCACAGGAATACAATATAAAAGACCTAAAAAGTACAAGAGAACATACCGAGAGAATATGAAGTTGATACAACTTCAGAGATGGAGTAACTTGAGATGATAACAGGGCTTCAGTAGAATGAGGTCATGAGAAAGCAGTACTGCTGTCGAGTGTGGATGACACTGCAGAGTCAAATATATTAAGAAACTTGAAGGTATCTTTAGGGGAGTTCTTCACCCGGATAATGACATAACCTATGATAATGTCAGAAAAGGGAGTTTAGAGGAAAACCAAGTTAGATGCCAAAAGTTCTCAACTAATAACATAGGAGTAGGCAAGTAAAGGACAGCAGAGGACAACTTGAGAGACTGAGGATGATAATATACTGTATCATATTAATCCCAAAGGACAAGATTTTTGTTTTTTGTATTAGGGTGATAAATATTACCCTATGGAAACAGCACTGTAAATACTTCCTCTAGACCCTAGGGTAGATGTGACAGGATACTGTTAGGGAAAGGGACATACAGTGAAGGTAAAGAACAAGAAACAATGCTATAGAAATCCAAATTTCCAAGGGAAAGGGGAATTCTGAAGGTAATCAGCTGAAAAAAGTAAAAAAAAAAAAAAAAAAAAGTAAGACAAGAATATGTAAGAAAATATTTTCAGGTGGTATAGGACAATTTTGAATATAATCAAGTCTGCAAAATACCAATTTACAGGCAACACAGAGAACAGAGGAACACCTTAAACTACACCATGAAAATGGGATCAGCAAAATCTAGAGAGTGTGGAAAACTATAACCAACATGGTTACTAAAGAAAAAAGACAAGGGATGCAGGAAATATTAAAAGACTGTAAAATCACAATGTGTGGACCTCATTTAGATCCTAGTTTAAAAAAAGAAAACAAAACCATTTAAAAAAGCCATTTATGGCATATCAAATATTCAGAAATTTGACTGCTTGCTGAATATTTAAAGATATTAAGGAATTGTGATGTTTTTACTTTTAAAAGGTGTTCTTGTATTTTAGAGACGCAGACTGAAATATTAATGGAAGAAATGATATGTCTACAATGTGCTTCAAAATAACACATTAATGGTGAAAGCAGTTGGCACAGAAATGGCCACAGGTAATAAGGGCTATTGCAGCTGAGTGATTACTGCGTAAGAGCTCATTATACCATTATATATACACTTTTGTATGTTCAAAATTCTCCCTAAGAAAAAAAGCTTTCTTAAAGGATGTCTGTTATATTTCATCTAGCATTTCTTAGTAAGAGTGTTTTCAGGTTATTCAATTAGAAAATTTCAGGGAGTGAAGTCTCATATTTTATTTTATATTTTACAATTCATCTCTCATGTACATTTATTTTTTTTAAAGATTAATTTTTTTTAATTTTTATTTATGATAGTCAGAGAGAGAGAGAGAGAGGCAGAAACACAGGCAGAGGGAGAAGCAGGCTCCATGCACCGGGAGCCCGACGTGGGATTCGATCCCGGGTCTCCAGGATCGCGCCCTGGGCCAAAGGCAGGCGCTAAACCGCTGTGCCACCCAGGGATCCCCTCTCATGTACATTTAAAAACAAAAGTTGCTCATAATATTTACTACAAAATTTTCCTCTTAAAGATTCTGATCTATAACTACAGTAAAAGTGGTATTAGATACTGACAGGTTTTTAAAAATGGAAAACCTAAAAAGAAACATGAAAAACTGAAACTTTAGATGAAAGTAAGATAGCTTTTGATTCTTCCTTGCCTATTTAGTAGGAGAGGTATACTAAATAATTTTGGGCTTTTTTTATAAAAGTGAACATTCAAGTATACATGTCAGAAAATGTTAACAATTGAAAAGATTTATAATCTGTAAGAATGCAGGAAAAAAAGAAAATTAAAAGCAAAACAAAGGACTATAAAAAATTTTTAAGTCCAAATGTCAACAAATACAATAAATGTAAATAATAAGCCAATGAAACTCACCTTCCAAAAGACAAAGAACAGGAGATCCCTGGGTAGCTCAGCGGTTTGGTGCCTGCCTTTGGCCCAGGGCGTGATCCTGGAGTCCCGGGATCGAGTCCCACGTCAGGCTCCCGGCATGGAGCCTGCTTCTCCCTCTGCCTGTGTCTCTGCCTCTCTATGTCATAAATAAATAGATAGATAGATAGATTAGATAGATAAATAAATCTTTTTTAAAAAATAAAAATAAAAGACAAAGAACATCAGACTGGATTTCTTTTTTTTTTTTTTTAAGCCTTTTTTTTTTTTTTTTTTTTTGAAAGAGAGAACGAGAGAGAGAGAGAATAAGCAGGAGGAGGGGCAGAGGGACAAGGAGACTCCCGGCTGAGCACAGAGCCTGATGTTAGGCTGGACCCCAGGACCCTGAGATCAGGACCTTAGCCAAAGTCAGACACTTAACCAACTGAGCCACTCTGGTACACCAGACTGGATTTCCTTTTTAAAAATCAAGGTATACAGTGCTTAGAAGAGACATATAACAAAAATCATACAGAAAGTTCAGCAAAAAAGGACATTTTTATCAAGCTGACAGGCGTCAAATGGTACCAATTCTTGATTAAAATTAGCCAAGCTACAAAACTAAAAGAAACTACAAAAAAAAAAAAAAAATCAGCAAAAGAAACCCCAATGAAAAAAGCAAAAGATATGAATAGATCAATAAACAAAGAAGATGGTAGATCTCACTTATAGTTAAGTAAATGCAAATTAAGATATCAAATCATGCCAATCAGGCTGCCAAAATCAAGGAGTCTAAAGATACCAAGTGTGGATGAGAGGACGTAGAACCCTTCAAACAACTGGTTTTAGAGGGCAGTTAGGGTACATTTAACTAATCAGAAGATATAACTATCCTACAAACCAGAAATTCCTGCATAATATTCACAGTGGTATTATTTGAAATAGTGCTTTGCTCTGACAGCATATATACTAAAATTAGAACAATACAGAGGTTAGTATGGCCCCTGTGCAGGGAAGACACACAAATTCATGAGGTGTGGAGGATTTCTAGGGAAAAAGAGAGAGAGACACACCAAGAAACAGATTCTTGGGATCCCTGGGTGGCGCAGCGGTTTGGCACCTGCCTTTGGCCCAGGTCGCGGTCCTGGATATCCGGGATCGAATCCCACGTCAGGCTCCCGGTGCATGGAGCCTGCTTCTCTCTCTGCCTGTGTCTCTGCCTCTCTCTCTCTCTCTCTCTCTCTCTCTCACTGTGTGCCTATCATAAATAAATTTAAAAAGTTTAAAAAAAAAAGAGAGACACACCAAGAAACAGACTCTTAACCATAGAGAACAAACTGAAATTATTACAGGAGGGGAGGTGAGTGGAGGAATGAGTGAAATAGGTGATGGGGATTAAGGAGAGCACTTGTCCTGATCAGCACTGAGGAATGTACGGAAGTGTCAAATCACTACATTGTACATCTGAAACTAATATAACACTGTATGTTAACTACCAGAATTAAAATGAAAATTTAATAAAATAATAAAATAACCTAAATATTGATCAGTAGAAAAAAATGATATATAAACTGTAGAATCTTCTTACAATAAGAATATTATTCATCAATTTTATGAATGAACTAGAGCTATATATCAAAACACGGAGGGATCCCTGGGTGGCGCAGCGGTTTGGCACCTGCCTTTGGCCCAGGGCGCGATCCTGGAGACCCAGGATCGAATCCCACGTCGGGCTCCCGGTGCATGGAGCCTGCTTCTCCCTCTGCCTGTGTCTCTGCCTCTCTCTCTCTCTCTCTCTCTTTGTGACTATCATAAATAATAAATAAAATTTAAAAAAAAATAAAAAAATAATAAAAAAAACACGGATACATGACTGTCATAAAGATAAGTGAGGTTTAAAAAGTTGTAGCAAGAGACTGATTTTTTTTTGCATGATACAATTTAAGGTTTAAACTCATGATTTAATACTACAATATTATTCACTGATACATATATGTAGTAAAAGTTTAAAATATGCATGAAAATGATACTAACTTCAGGCTAGTGACTACCTCTAGTGAGTTAAATGGGGGTCGAGACACAGGAGTAGGAATAGGTAGAGGAGTTTCAACTGAATCTATGATGTTTATTTCTTTAAAAAAAATAAGATCTAAAGCAAAAAGTAACCAAATACTGTTAAAATTGGATGGCAGGGCAGCCCGGGGGGCTCAGCGGTTTAGTGCTGCCTTCAGCCCAGGGTGTGATCCTGGCGACCCGGGATCAAGTCCCAGGTCGGGCTCCTGGCATGGAGCCTGCTTCTCCCTCTGCCTGTGTCTCTGCCTTTCTCTCTCTCTCTTTCTCTGTGTTTCCCATGAATAAATAAAATCTTAAAAAAAAAAAAAAATCTTTAAAAAAATAAAATAAAATTGGATGGCAAATACAGATTAATATTTTCTACTTTATGTTAAGAATATTTCAAAATTTTTTCTTCAAATACTAAAATAAAAAGAAAAAAAAGGAAGAATATATAGCCTTTGGTTTAGGATCCAAGTTTGAAATGCAACTGGGTTTGAATCCTGTCCTCTGTGATATATCTCTGAAATCAGTTTCATCTATTATTTCATAGTATTTTTGTAAGGATTAAGTGCAATAAACTGAAATAATCTCACCCAAAGACAAGCACTTTCCTTTCTCCTCACACTGTATTAGACAACACTAGAGCTTTTCTCTCTTTTTTTTTTCCCCTTTTCCTTTTTTTCCCTTCCAATCACATGTACAGTGAGGGTGAAAAAAATACAGCAATTCATACATGCTGAAAAATAAAACTGCTGAAAATGAAACTTCTCATTGAAGTTTGGTCACACTACCCCCAAAGTCATACTGCCTTAATTTTAATATTCCTAGAAGTAAAACCTGATACAGGATTCAAAAGAAAGTATATTAGTTTTTAAGTTTGGGTAACAATGGCAGAGAAACAGAGAAGTGGTATAGGGAAGGCAAGACAACCAATAAATCTGCACTCTTAAATCAGCTAACACAGTGGGCTTAACCCTCAGAAAAGCTCTCAGAAACAGTATAAAGTATGTTCAACTGTTCTATTTATACAGTATCACGCCCTGAGAGTCCAGAGTCTGTGGCTGAGGGCTGCACCCAGGAGTGTTAATTTCACAGCACTTCTGGCCCACCACAGGCACTGCAAGCATGACTTCCTACATTTCCAAGAAGAGTCAGTAGGTTAGAGATGCAAATACTGTCAGGAAAAAAAAAAAAAACAAATACTGTCAGACGTTTACTCAAGCACACTGAAGCTTCCAGGGGATAAGGGTGGATTATTTACAGCATTAACTACAGCCATTCTATACAATTATGCTATTATTAAAGAAAAAAAGAAGAAAAGGAGATGTGGTCTATGCTCTATAGACTACTTGGTCCAAGACTTGTTCTTCCTCAATTTCTGCTTGAAAATGGAGTTACACTAATTTTAACTACATTAATTACATGTAAACTGATTCATCTACTAGAAATCTCACACTGGGAAAGAAGGAATGAAGTTTTAATTGTATTCTCCTAAATATTGGTGAGGATTAGGTATATTTGTTGTCCATGTATATTTACGAACTGCCTGTGGCTTTTTCCTATTTTTTCTTTCTCGTATTTGTCATAGACATATTTGTCAGAAATATGACAAAGAAATTTACCCCATTATATATTAAAACTTACTATTAAAAAAACTGTAACCAAAAGAGGACTGGCATACACATAGATCAGTGGACAAAGACAACATCCAGAAATAAATCCAAGTATACATGGGAACTTAAGGTGATAATGATGACATTTCAATACAGTAAAAAAAGATACTTGTTTACAACAAACACTGGCGTAACTGACAGTACAACCAAAGAAAACATGCTAAATCTATACTTTATATTAAAAAATTAGGGATGCAGGGATCCCTGGGTGGCTCAGCTGTTTGGCGCCTGCCTTTGGCCCAGGGCGTGATCCTGGAGTCCCACATCGGGCTCCCGGGATGGAGCCTGCTTCTCCCTCCTCCTGTGTCTCTGCCTCTCTCTATGTCTATCACATATAAATAAATAAATCTTTAAAAAAAAAATTAGGGATACCTGGGTGGCTCAGCGGTTAAGCATCTGCCTTCGGCTCAGGGCGTGACCCTGGAGTTCTGGGATTGAGTCCCACATCGGGCTCCCTACAAGGAGCCTGCTTCTCCTTCTGCCTATCTCTCCTGACTATCTCTCTCTCTATCTCTCATGAATGAATAAAATCTTTTTTAAAAAAAAAATCTATAAATATTTAACAAAATAAAAGATGTCCAAAATAAAATAATGAAAATACTGGAAGGACCTCTGATAGGACTTTTACCTGGAACAAAAAACTGTGTTATACAAAATAGGAAACCCAGGGATCCCTGGGTGGCGCAGCGGTTTGGCGCCTGCCTTTGGCCCAGGGCGCAATCCTGGAGACCCGGGATCGAATCCCACATCGGGCTCCCGGTGCATGGAGCCTGCTTCTCCCTCTGCCTGTGTCTCTGCCTCTCTCCCTCTCTCTCTCTCTCTCTCTCTGTGACTATCATAAATAAATAAAAAAATTTTTAAAAAGAAATAGGAAACCCAAAACCCATGTAACAAAAGTCAGGGATCCCTGGGTGGCGCAGCGGTTTGGCGCCTGCCTTTGGCCCAGGGCGCGATCCTGGAGACCCGGGATCGAATCCCACATCGGGCTCCCGGTGCATGGAGCCTGCTTCTCCCTCTGCCTGTGTCTCTGCCTCTCTCTCTCTCTGTAACTATCATAAATAAATAAAAATTAAAAAAAAAAAAAGTCAAACAAATTGGCTATATGGGTCCATATTTATTTTGGCTAATAAAGCATTTTTTTTATAACCAGTTGAATTTTTTTTAAAGATTTTATGTATTTATTCATGAGAGACATAGAGGCAGAGACATAGGTAGTGAGAGAAGCAGGCTCCAAGCAGCAAAGCCCGGAATTCCGGATCACACCCAAGGCTGAAGGCAGAAGCTCAATAGCTGAGCCACCCAAGGTCCCTATAACCACTTGAATTTCAAAGCCTTAAGCAGGATATGCATCTCTATCTCCAGTTGCCCCTGGGCTCTACTTCTCCTTACTATCTTATAACCAACCTTTTAAAAACATCAATGACAGTGAAGACATGCAAGTTTTCTAAATGTACAATAAAGAAAAAGATATATTAAATTTTCAATCTCTCTAGAGAAAAGGAACCATAAACAAAACCAAAAGATATGAAGATTAAATATTTGAAATTCATTTACCAAAAAAGGAGTAGATATCTCCAATATCTAAGAGCCCTATAAGTTGATAAACAGGACACAAACCACTAGAAAAATGACAATATATTACAACCTTCCACCCAACATATATTTTTAAGCACATACGGGATATTTATAAAAAATTGACCTTAAGGAAATGTTTGAAAATTAAAAAAAGAAAACTACTGAAAGTACACATAACAAAGTCCAAAAATTACTTCAAAGTTCATATAACTGTTACTGGAAACAATCTCTGCAATGAGTATATGCATTTATTTCACTTTTCCTTTTTTTTTTTTAAGATTTTATTTATTTATTCATGAGAGACACAGAGAGATAGAGAGAGGCAGAGACACAGGCAGAGGGAGAAGCAGGGTCCATGCAGGGAGCCTGAGGTGGGGACTCGATCCTGGGTCTCCAGGCTCAGGCCCTGGGCTGAAGGTGGCGCTAAACCGCTGAGCCACCCGGGCTGCCCTTATTTCATTTTTCCATTAAACTTCTCTTTTTATTTGGATCTTACTCCTTCAAAATGACTTAAAATATTTTCAAGTGTTTGTAAATACTCTAAAAATCAATGCTGTTAGTTTCTGCTCTTCTTACTTGCCCCCTTAAACATCTGAAGTTAGATATTTTCAATACATTTTTTGGTCTGTTTTAAATCTATCACTTTAATTCTATACCAAAAAATCTTTTTGTATATGTGCATCATTTCCAAACTTAACATCTCAGCAAAAAATACAGAAAATAAAGACTAAAGGCTTTTAAAAGCTTCTCTGAGAAAAACATATGCCGCGAAGTTTTAATATAATCAATTAGGTTTAATATAATCACATTAATCAGTTAAGAAAATAGATGAAGAACATAAATAGGCATTTCACAAAAAAATACAAGTATTCCCTAAAATGAAAATTTGGTTATTATCATTAATAATCCGAAAAAGGTAAATAAAAATATTATTTCTGCCCTATCTGACTGGCAAAGATAAAGACGACTGGCAAAACCCAGTGTTGGCAAAGATGTGAAAGAAACAATATCTAAGAATTTGTTCCTTTTAAAAAGATAAGAGTAATGGGATACATATCTATGAATTCTATGAAACACTTTATAATAATGAAAAAAAACTTAGATAACATTAAAAGGATCTGATAATGCATGGTATGCTTAGCCACTAAAAATACGATGAAGATATTAAAAATGATAGCTTACATCATGGCTTTCATTATATCCTGTGCATTATATCCTGAGCATTATATCCTATATATAGCACAAAATGGGCACTGCATAAGTTTTTACTAAACGATTATATTAATGATTTAATGATTGATTAAATGCTAACTGATTGCTTGAGTGTATGTGTAGGTGGGTAAGTGACTGACTAGCTTGATCTACTGAGTAATGTGACTTACTAACCAGCAGAATGAATGAGTGACTGATGGAATAAGTAAATGACAGACAAAAGAGTAAGCAACTGATGGGAATGAATTGACTGACCCTCTGAACTGGGTGAAAAAAGGACTGAATGAATATATGATTGAATGAATAAATGAATCTCTAACCACTGAAATGAAAAGACCCCCACAATACACTGCTGAATTATAGGCTCAAATTAGAATAAGCAGGACTCTATTCACGTCACTACACAGAAACATCCAGAAAGATATCAAAACTTAAGCAAGTTCTGTCAATCATAAGCAGCATTTACAATTCTTTTTGCCCCTGATTGCTGAATGTAATTTTTTAAATAATCACTTTTATTCACTTGAAATTTTTCTATTTAAAGATATATTGTTCAAATATTTGTTCAAAGATATATTGTTCAAAGTTTGTATACTACTGATGCCTCTTAGAAGAGTGTATAAAATATATGCAAATATATATATTTTAAAACATTATGATTCTTTCACATAAGAAACAAGGGATATAAGATGAAAACTTAGTCAATTTAAGGGTTACTAAAACCATTTTACCTGGGACCAGTCACAAAAGTACATATATAACATATAACGCTATTTATAAGTCCTCATAAGAAACCAGACATGAATTATATATGAACAGAAAGGTGAGAAAATATAAATTATTCTACAAATTTATCCCCTTCTCTATTTTTAGTCTTAGGGAGTAACTTTTGAGCTACTTTTAGAATTGTGCTTAATGATGACTCCATAGGAAAAGGTGTATTTTAAATTTATAAAACACACAGGAAAAAAAATGTGAATGAAAATTGGGGAAAGTGCTTCAAATAATTTTAAAAGTTGGCAGGGGTCACCTTTAAGATCTCCTTTGAAAACCATCATATTCCAAACCTATATCATCAAAAGGTTTTTGAAAATTTTTAATTTTCAGAAGTGACGAATTTGCCTATAGAAACAGGAAATTTCATTCTATTAGTGAAGTATTTAGTATTATCATTTACTGACATTCAAAAAACATCTCAGTTATTGAAGTCAGTATGAATTTAAGTTCATAATGATTTTAAAAATACACCATGTCAGAACATTATTTCAGATACTCTTTAAAGATTATAATGCATCAAATAAAAATAAAATTAAGCACTTATGGACAAACAAGCAAAGAATGAGGACTATATACATACAAATTCTCTAGACACTGAAGCATTTTCTATTTTGAATTAATTTCCACTTCCTCAATGTCCCATCATAAATTAGACGGACAGACACCATTATTCACCATTTTCTTCTCTGGGTCATTCCCTAGTCTTAAAATCCTCTCCTAATGAATCTTGCCATGTCAAACCCTTATGAAACCAATATATTAGAACTTCAGGAAATCCAAGTCTCAAATGGACTATCTTGTGGATTGGTATTATGAAATGACAAACTTCTCTTTATATGCAAAAGATACACCATATTGTTAGTTTTTCACAATTTAAGGCCAAAAATAGATTAGTAAGAACAGACTCACAAGTTAACAAATACCCATTCAAATACAAAAAAATAAAACCTCACAATAAGCCAAAAGAAGTAACACAGAAAACCAAGGTTAAATCCAAGTGTAAAATAAAAGAGTGAAGAAACTGATTAAATTGAATAGTAGGCACAAAGATCTACTTATATCCCTATACTGTTGAGTTATTTACTTTATTTTCAAACATTTAAATTCCTTCCATATGCTAAACTTGTATAGAACCTGAAAATAAAGAAATTAATAGAAATATTTCCTGGGGGTGGGAGTGAATGGGTGACGGGCACTGGGGGTTATTCTGTATGTTAGTAAATTGAACACCAATAAAAAATAAATTAAAAAAAAAAAAAAGAAATATTTCCTGACCTTGAAATCATAGTAGTTTCATAGGAGCCACTACTGGAACAAAACAAAGGCTGGAAACAGACCCAACTATATACACAATTTAAAACATTAGCATTTCCCACAGCAAAGAAAAGGATTATTCAACAGATAGTATTAGAACAACCATTTGAGGGGGAAAAGTTGGATCTCATTTATACCTTGCACCAATATAAATTCCAGGTGAATCAAGAAAGCATGGGGGAGTTTCAAAATATAATTTTAGAACAGAGATCTAAGTATAATTTATAAATAAATAAATAAATAAATAAATAAATAAATAAATAAATAAATAAAGATGGCCAATAGAATAGAATAAAAATTCAAAAATGAATGCGTAACAAACAAAAATCACACTACAGTGTAAAAAAGAGATGACGACAACCTGGGGAAAATATTTTACAATTTATTTCACAAACACAGAGCTATTTTCCTTAACCTGGAAAGAGTTCCCACAAGTCAAAACAATAGGTCAACGATCCAATAAAAAAAAATGGGTCAGGTGGGCATGGGTGGCTCAGTCGGTTAAATCTCTGACTCTTGGTTTCAGCTCAGGTCATGATCTCAGAGTTCTGGCACTGAAACCCAAGGTAGGCTCCACATTCAGCTGAGAGTCTGCTTGAGATTCTCTTCCTCTGTCCCTGCCCCCACTCACAAGCAAAAGAATTGTGCAGGCACTTTCTCCTTCCAGAATATATAAATCTTGAAGAAGAAGAAAAGAAAATGGGCTAGGAGATGAATAAACAAGTCTCAGAAAAGGAAAATTTAGAACAAACTAAAACTGTAAGATTTTATATTTTACATCTCAAATTGACAAATACCAAACTATCTGAGAACAGGTGTAGAAACATACAAACTGCCATTTCTATGAAGATCAATTTGACAGTATTTATTGAAATTAGTAACATATACCACTTCTGAATCAGCAATTCCTCTTGTATTTAACCTATAGTTATGGTTCCATACATGCATATTAACATATGTGCAAAAATATTTAATACTTTCTGAATTATAAAACACTTCTCTAAAATACTTTTCAATTCTATTTAAATGTGTGACCTGTTCAAAAAGTCAATAAATTTGGGGCATCTGGGTGGCCCAGTGGTTGAGCACCCAACTCTTGGTTTTGGCACAGGTCATGGTCTCTGAGTCATGGGATTGAGCCCTGCATCAAGCTCTGTGCTCAGAGTGGAGTATGCCAATGATTTTCTCTCTCCCTCTCCTTTGCCCCTCCCCCTACTCAAGTACTCTCTCTAAATAAAATCTTTTACAAAAAGTTGATAAATTTTTTGAGTGAATAAAAAGAAGAGAAAATACAGACAACTCTTCCCAAGAGTTTTAAAGAAAATAGACAATGGGGCAAGCAGTAGCTTGAAGAGAATGTGGAGTCAAGTAGGAGTAAAATGGAACTGGCAAACCAGCTCACAGATCAAATTAGCCAGCTGCCTGTTTTTATAAATAAATCTTTACAAGTCCATTCACTATGTACTGTCTATGGTTGCTTGTGCACCACAAAGGCAGAGTTGAGTAGCTGCTGCTGAGACAATCTTGCCCACAAAGCCTAAAATATTTACTATCTGGTCCTTAATAGAAAAACTTTGCCAAGCCCTATTTGCTTGATTTTTTTTTTAAAGGCTGAAAATGTATTTTGAGAAGCTGATGCTGCACTACTGCTCCATTTCTCAGAAAAACTCCAAAGATATCAGGGACAAATCAAACATGGCACACCAATAAAACGTGCACAGCATACCACCCTAAGATAGGCTCCTAACCAACTCTTCAGCGCACAGCAATCCTGTTTCCAAGACACTGTACTAGGCCTATCAAGAAAAGCTGTGAACAGCAACATCATAGACAGAAAGGGGTTGTTCCCGTGCCAACTTGTTTCAAACCAGGGAGTCTCAGTCTGGTCCCCAAATCAATATTCTCAGCATCACTGGGAAATTGCTAGAAATGCAAATTACTAAGTCCCATTCTAGACCTCCTGAAACAGAAACTCCAGGGGTGGGGATCCCTGGGTGGCTCAGCGGTTTAGCGCCTGCCTTTGGCCCAGGGCATGATCCTGGAGACCTGGGATCAAGTCTCGCGTCGGACTCCCGGCATGGAGCCTGCTTCTCCCTCTGCCTGTGTCTGCCTCTCTCTCTCTCTCTCTGTCTACAATGAACAAATAAAATCTTTAAAAAAAAAAAAAAAAAGAAAAGAAAAGAAAAAAGAAACTCCAGGGGTGGTGCCCAGCAATTTGTGTTTCAATTAGCTCTCAAGGTAAATTATGAAGAGAACCACCAGGTTAGGAAACAGTTCTAGTACAGCTAAGGAACAGGTGAGGGCCCATCTGGTGTTTGAGCTCACATAATTAAAGGTGCTTGAGGAGATTTAATAAAAGCAAAAGGGCCTCAATCACGCTGTCAGAATTTAATGACAAGCAAGGAAAATGCTATTGGAAAGCTGAATAAAAGGAGACCTTCGTTCTACTGTAGTGAAAAGTCTGACAGAACTATCACCTACAATAACATGGAAAATGCAATGTATACCTAATGAACTAAGGAGATTCTAGGTAGAATGCTGAAGAAGCAGGTGGCTTCTTCTAACTACCTTTGTAACTAAGAGAGTAGAGAAATGTACTAAAAAATCAGCCGTCACTTTTGAAAAGCAATTTCAAGTCAATGTAAAGGGCTCAGAATACTCTTCTCAGCCAGCAAAGTGTTCTTACAGTAAGAAAGAGCTTCAGGGCTCTTTCTTAAATCTAGAGTGGGACTATAAGATCTCAGAAAGATCTAAGTACCTCACTGATCCTTTCAGACAAAAAATTACCTAAGGATCTTAAAGGTATCGTTCTGCAGTAGCTTCACAGGGAGCCTAAGGTAAGAAAAACTCCTCTAAGAGATTTGTAGGTATGGCTTTTGTCTGATGGAGTAGATTATGAACTGATACACAGAGGTCCACACACTTTTTAAAGGAATTACATCAGTTTACAATGAAAGGGGCAGGAACTACCTAATATGATGCTTCTGAATGACTATAGGCAGTAAGCAAGTTCAGGTGGCTACTCAGCTGCAAAGACAGATCAGTTCCTTTGGGAAAAAATGAATGATTCAGAAGGTGAAATCAATGACCAAAAGAAGCAGTCACTGCCAACTAGGAACAATGTACAGGCAGTAGGACTGACCCCTAGTCAAGGAACTGCCAGCATGTGCCCCACTAGGTTTCAGAACTGCAGTGGACTATTACCATATGCCTCCCTTATCCCTCTTTTTGAACAGTAATGTCTATGCAATTAACACATGCCTTTCCAATCTTGAATGTTAATCACGTGGGGGCATATTCCTGGTCTCTTCACAGGTCTTCAGTTAAAGAGAAATCATTCTCAAGAAACCATATCCAAGGAACCTCAACAGCATATGGATCTGACTTAGATGGTGAGGATACTAGATCCTGAGTTGGTATCATGATAGGATGTAAATTACAGGTCTCTGAGAAGGGGGTTAGTGTATTTTGCATGTATTCTGCATGTGAGGCTTGTGAAGTATGGCAAAAAAAAAGGGGGGGGGGGCAAACTATGGCAAGAGTTTTGTTCAGAGATGGCCATAACAAGATTTCCCATCTCACATTCTAGTCCCCAACCTTTAAATTACCCCCAACCAGCAAGTCTTCCTGAGGTTCTAGACATTATGGAATAAAAACAAGGCATTCTTCGTGTAGCCTATCTGAATTATTGGCCCATAATATCTGTGAGCCTAATAAAGCAGTTGTTTTCTATCACTATAATAAATAGCAACAGCAACCAGAAAACATACGGAGTCAATAGGGGGAAAAACAGAGTGCGAGAGAGAGAAATACAATAGCAAAGTCCTTGAAGACAAAAGGAGATGGGTTTCTCTGCACATGCAGATGGAGAAGCCTTAGATGCGACCCTGACCAGTTCACTCATTTTAAAGGGTAAAAGGGCAAGGGCGCCTGGGTGGCTCAGGTCATGGTCCCCAAATCTTGCTCCCTTCTCAGCGGGGAGTCTGCTTCTGCCTCTCCCTCTGCCCCTCCCTTGCTCATGCACTCACACTCTCTCTCTCAAACAAAATATTTACAAGATAAATAAGTAAATAAAGGGGAAAAGGAGTGTAAGCACAGGTAGAGGATAGGAAGGGTGTTACTGATGGTGGACTGTGTTATTTAGAAAAAAACGGAAGTAAGCGCCAAAAGACACTTAGGAAATTTGAAAGTGATTTACTGGAAAACAAGAATCAGAGATGCAGAAAGAGCAAGAGGCTGTTTCTTGCTCTAAACCGTAGTAACTCTTTACTTAAGTTTATTCACATTTTACCATGTGACTCCACGTTTCTAAAGTAAACAAAGTATTTTTGAACAAAGATTTATTCCAATCCCTCATTTTCCAAATAAGAGGGAAAAGAGGCTCAATGATCGCGTGACTTGTTCAAACTCATGTTGACAGCAGTTAGTCCCTGATCCCCTCTGATTTCCAAAAACAGTGCACTTCTTCTCATCACACTGCCTTTCATATTACAAAATATTACCTAGTGGCATTTTATTTTATAATCAGAATGTATTAAAGTCATTTAGTAAGCAACAATGAATACCCTAATCCCAAGGACTGACAGCAGAAAAGCAGGCCAAAATGCGTCCTTGGGAAATGAAAATAAGCATTCAAGCAAAACAGCCCATGGACTATCTCAAGCTAGTCCACCTCTGATAGCTAAACTGTACAGGCTTTAAAAAGAGATAATGCTTCCTTTTGCCCTTCCCAGCTCTCCTAAACACTGTTAACCATGCTACCTTCACTTTCACAAGTTATCTAACCAAGGGTTTCTCTTTCCTTTTAGAAATTAATACCTTATCATTCTATTCAGATTTTACTAGTATGAATGCACACAGAGATCATTTGTCTAACCTCCTAGACCACTGAAGGTCTAGTAAGAACCACTGAATGTCTACTCATTCAAATAATATAAGTGTAAGGCTAATTCCCACAAGGAAGAGCAGTACCTGGATAGTGTGATATAAAAGGAAACAAATGACAGAAACGGTCAAAAATACTTTACCATCTTTATTATACCTAAAATTCTCATCTTTAGTCCCAGTGATAACTTTGGATAGAAGTCCCATTACTTACCCAACTGTCAAACTCAAAGGTCATATATTATACTAGAGGGAATAAAATATTAACAGTAGGTATTTCTGCAGCAGAAAACTAAAAGCAACTTTCATCTTCTAGTTTTCTAGATTTCATGTTAGGAAATTTTTAAGGTCTTTTTTTAGTTCTGACTCTTCTCATTTCTTCACAGTGATCAACAATAATCAACATGTTAATCATTCCCACCCTCTTAATCTACCTACCCATTTGCCTCTCAGACTCACAGCTCCTTCTCTATCTCTTTTGCCAATTGCTCTTCTTTCACCCTGTAATTATGGGCAATTGTCAAGGCTCAATTTCAGGTCCACTGCTCTTTCTGACCACCACAATTCCAGCCTTAAACTTCTCTACCAAGTTCCACTCATCTACTGTCTAGCTACCTATTTTCACTTATCTCACTGTCACGCCAAATTAAACATCAAAAATGTAAGTCCAGCTGTTTGAATCTCTTCAACCAGCTACTAAAGCCTTCATATCTATTTGTCAGTACTGTCATTTAAAAAATTCTAGTTCTTTCTTTGTCACCAACTAGCTGGGTAACTTTGAACACATTTTCAAATCTCTTTAGGCCTCAGATTCCTAATGTACAAAATTCATAGACTCGCCCAGATGTTCTCAAGATGTCCTGGCATTCCAACACTCTTCAATTTCTTATGTCACTGAGGATCAAAACTTCAAAGTCATCTTTGATTACTCCTTTTCCCCTCCCCCCTGACCACATCCTCCTTTCCTATCCAGTATAGAATGAAGTCTTATGCCACAGCTCTCCAGCCCTATTTTCACTAAATCCAAACACTAGGCCTAAATTATTTTCTTAGCTCTATCATTTCTCTAATTCATATTCTACACTGCACTCGTGCCACTTTGTTTTTCCTAAAATACTTCTCTTAGCATGCTTTTTCTCAATCCAAACTTTTAAAGCTTCTCTGTTACTTACGGAGCAATGTACATTCTTCTCATCCTCGCACTTAAAGGCTTCCAAAATCTAACTTCAATCTATATCATCAACCTGATTTCTTACTACCCTGCCATTCAAACCTTCATTTCAAATTGTCTTATGTACTGTTCTCTGAAAATGTCATGCGAATTTTGCTTCTGTTTACCACCTATACACAGTCCTTCCTCTTATGCAAAATAATATCGTGCCTAGTTTTTACTTTACCTCATCTCTGGAGCCTTCCCTGCTCACTTCACCTCTAAGTGGCCTCAAATATCTATAACTTTTATTATTTACCTTATCTTTCTAGTTACATTTTAAGTTCTCAATGAAAGGAACCTATTTTATATTTTTCTGCATCTCTTTGGACATAGCAATGTTCCTTCCACATTTTAAGTATTAATGGATATTTGTTTGGTGACTAAAATTGCTTTTTAATACACAACATTTACAGAATGTTCCCTATGTGCTCAGCACTCTACGTATGTATTCCTCAAAGCACATACGATCAACTTGAAAAGATAAGGTTAACACTAAGGAAATTATCAAACAATCAGAGCAGGATATATAAACAAATTATGTGAGGATCCTCTGTAACTAAAAGAATAAAAACATAGAAAGGAAAAAAGCAATATTTAGTGAGAAACAGTTTCAGAAATTAGGCTGAATTTTAACTAGGAGTATAGTTATAGTAAAAGTAGTAATAATAATAGTGATGACACATAATTATAATAACAAAAGCTAAAACTTAAGGTGTACTTAATATGCCAGGCACTGGTCTTGAAGACTTTTCATGTATTAATTCACTTCATTCTGACTACAAACCTATAGAAAGAGTGCTACAGTCATCCTCATTTTTTCAAATGAGAATGAGGCCCTCCTTCATTACGAAATAGTGAGTGGTAGAGATACAGAATTGGGCTTGACTGAAGAAGGATGGAAAACATAAACGGAAGTTAAAAACTGAAATAAGCATAACCATTATCAGAAAATGTGAAAAACGGCTTGAAAGACCATAGCAGAGAATGTTCATTGCGGGTCCTTAGGCTAAAGACTGAATAAACAGGGCAGGAAATTATGACAATTATCCTGAGAACCAGAAAAAGGAAGTTAAATTTAACAGGTAGAAAGTGGGAATTCACTGAAGATTTGGGGGCAAAGGAATGCCACAATAAGGAGTATTAGTGACATTTCTATTGTGGATGAACAGAAGAAAGAGATGCTAGATTCTGAGAGGCTGATAACAACTTTCAACATTCTAGACTCAGGGAACTAAGTCCTGGAATTCAGGTGGTAAAGTGAGGCAAGGAGAGATGAGAGATAAAAGAAATATAGACAGGACATGTTGAATGGGTTAGTACAAGAGGCACATGAAAGTAGTAGTTTAAAGATGACGCCTAATTTAAAGCCTATATGACCAGGAGAGAAGAAAATTCCAAAGGAGTATAAAAATGATTTTTCATTTGGGGCATGGTGAGTCTAAGGAGAGACACTCAAAAACCCTAGAAGAGCAGGACTGGAAAAACCAGGAAGTGACTAGAATGACAAATAAGCAATAGAATTCACTTCAAAATGAAAGGAATGGGCAGAAGCTATAAAGATATTAAATAGGAGAGGAAATATACTAAGCCACTACCAGCTGGTACTAGCTTTGTATCAATAATTTTACCAATTTTTGTATCAATACTTTTGGTGGGGATAGGAATCAGTGACCAACATTTTAAAAAATGCAGTTTTTCCATTTCAAAAATGTTTTGTATATATCAGAAAAGCCAACCAAAAGCCAAAGCAAAAAGTTCCCAAAGTTTCTCCATTCGGGGAGTTCTTAGTAATAATTTCATAGCACCCCCAAGCCAAAAGAAAAAGGTCAGTAGATGAATTCAAATCACTTAGTATTTTTACAACGTAGTGCTTGCTCAGCCTTGTACAACTTCTTGGAATCAAACTGGACATCACACTCTCCTTTCCTGTATCACATTGATTCTCACACAGTAGTTGCTTTTTATCAGAGGAACTTTTAAAAGACAGCTTTGCAAAATGGGGCATTGTAGAAAGGAAATGTGTCGATTTAATCTTGAAACTGTGAACTACCTCAAACAGTTCAAGCCTGAGGTGACTGCTGCTCTAGGGCACCTCAGCACACAGTTTGGGAAACTGGGAGCAAAGGCGAGGGGCCTAAACAGAGGGAGGGAAAAAATGTTAAAAGGGGAGGAGCGGAAGAAAGCTCTGGCACAATTTAACCACAAGAGGGCAGCACAACTGTCGGTAGAGGCCGCGCAATGATGGGGGGAGGGGGTGTGGGGAGAGAGAAGAGTGGAACCCTTCCATAAAAAGGCTGTTAAGACCCCCTCGACCAGTTCAAGACCTGAAAGTGGTCTTTCTCCTTCTACTAACGAGGAAGAAACACAGGCCCCTGGCTGACCACCTCATGCTGAGTGATTCTGCCCTTCTCTAAATCCCCTTTGCCTGCCTGGCCATGAGAGTAGCCAAGACTTCAACAGTAGCCAAGCAATGTACTACTACTTCCCACGCATAATCTTACTGAGTCGTCACAACCACCTTTTAAGAAAAGTGAGGCTCAAAGACATTTTAAATAATACAACTATTAAGTGTCAGGAACACCATGATTCAAACCCAGATCTGATTCCAGAGCCAATGAACTTCCCTATTCTGCCTCAAAAGCATCCGGCCTTTCAGCAACAGCCAGGTGAAGCAGAGAGAAGAGACCACGTTCCCTTCCCATACCTGAGACACCTGTCTCAGCTTGAAAAACAAGCTTCACATGCTTATGTAGTCAGCAAGAACTGTCGCTTTCCTCTACAAGTAAATACGTGTACTATTAAGGCAGGGGCTGGACACAACCAGCGTGCAGATCTGTTACACTCTAACAGATAACATTGTTGCACATGCAAGCTAGTGATTTTCACATTCGTGAGAAAAGGTGAAAGGGGTGGGGAAAGAGAGGTCAAAGGTTGATTATTCATCTTCAAATCTGCTGGGTGTTGCTTAGAATATTTTCAGGAGCCCAACGAATCAGGCTTGTACAAACCTATTAAGAAACCAAAAGCAACTGTCCTCTCTCTCAGTCTCACTTCTACTTTCCTTCTCCACGGTCTTCCTCTCCCCCCCCCCCCCCCATCTCTGACAATATTCAGCCGCTTCTGTCCTTCCATTCAGACAAAAGGAGTTTCTCCTGATTAACCACCACCGGAAAGCAAACTGGGTAAATTCAACCGACACAGCAAACAGGCAGATAAAACCACCCAGGAAGCACTCGTTGTGGTAGCAGAGGCTCCAGCAAGAACAGCTGGCAGTATCCTCTCAACAGGTATCTGTTATTAGTCGAAAACGTTCCTCTTCGAGAGGTGAACACACTCTGGATACTGGAGGAGGGCGGGTAAACTGGCAAATGCTGCTTCCGCAAAGTCTCGTTACTTGAATCATCAGCGGGGAAAGAGGCAGCGAAGGTCTCTCGAAGGGTCGGAGAGCAACAGGAAACACCCCCCAAATCGCCCCCGCGGACCAACATTCTAAGTCCGGCACTGCCATTTCCAGAGGACCGAGCCGCAAGGAGCCCTCCCTGGCCGCCGCGAACACCGCGCACTCACCTTCGCGGGAAGGGGAGGAAGGGCCGTCTTCTGCAGAAGCGCAACAGTTCACATCTTGTTCCCTCGCCTGACTCTGAAACCTAAAAAAAAAAAAAGGGGGGGGTGCAGCAACAGCGGTTATTACCGCAGAAATCCAGGGGAGAGAGATGCTCTTCCCCAGGCGATTCAGGCGTCTAGAACCTCCTGGAAGAGGTCTAAGCCGCGGGGGGGAAGGCGGATACGAGGCGCACATGGATGCAGACGGCGACAGCGAAGCGCGCCGCCGGCTTCCCCTCCAAGCGGAACTGTCCTCGCCGACCAGTTTACGCCCCCAGCAGCGGCAGGGAGGTGGGCGGACGCGCGCTGCCCCCACCCAGAGGCCACGCAGCCCTCGCACGCACCAGCTGCAGCGATCCGGCGGCGAGCGCGAGCCCCCCGGCCCGCGGGGGCTGCTCCGACCCGGCGCCCGCGGAGCCCCCGGCGTGGGCAGGGGTCCCGGGTCCTCCAGGCCGGGCCGTCCCGGGCCCTCCCGCGCGGGCTCGGCTCCCACTCACATCCCTGGGCGGCGAGCCCTGGGCCTGTCCCCGCGCGGCGGCCGCAGCTCTCCGCCCCGACGCGCGCCGCGAGTCCGGGCCCAGGCGCCGAGCGGCCGAGGCGGCGGCGGCAAGTCCCGAGCGCGCCGGGCGCCGGCCCAGCCTGTCAGGGCGCGGGGAGGCCGCTGGCTGCGGCCGCCGCTGCCCCCTTCGGCTCCTCTTCCTCTCCTCCTTCCTCCAAGCCCACACCACTCCCACTTCGGGCCGCCGGGAAGCCCGTCGTCACAGGCGTCGTCCCCACCCTCCCCCGGTCACACCGTCTTCTCAGCGCCTCAGGCGACACTGGCTCGGGCGCCCGGGGCGCGTCGGAGTCGGCATCCACTCGGGAGGCCGGTTGGCGGCGGACTGAGGCGGTCCGGCGGGGCGGGGCGGGGGCGGGGCGGGGGCGGGGGCGGGGCGGGGGCGGGGGCGGGGCGGGGGCGGGGCGGGGGCCGGCCGCGCGCCCCCGGACTGCGCCTGCGCTTGCGCGCGTGCGCCGAGCCACAGCACCGCCCTTCTCCGGGTGCGCGCGCAGTGGGCGTGGCCAGCGCCGGCCACGCACGCCCCGGGCTTCTCGGGAAGTCGGCGGGGGCGCGCGGAGATTCCCGGGGCGTTCCCCGGGCGTGAGCGGGCGGGGAAGCTGAGCTGGAGCTGGCGAGCCGGGCCCCAGAGCCAGCGGGAGCTCAGCGCCGGCGCGGGGACCGACCCTCCCCAGACCGGAGGGAGAGAGAGTGAGTGAGTGTGTGTGTGTGTGTCCGCCGGCCGTGGAGGCGGCTGGGGATGAGTCAGCCCGGCGGGGAAGGCGCCCTCTGCACGCAGCCGGGCACCACCGCGTCCTCCTCCCGTGCACTGCTGTGCTGTTCGTACCTCTTCTGCTTTCGGTTCCACGTTTCGCGTGCAGCAGACCTGGCTTTCCCCAGTCCAGGCCTTCGGGCGGAGGGGAAGGGGTGCCCAGGGTTGGGGCGGCGTTTGCGCCCGCCGTGTCTTGCTGCTGCAATCCTGAGCGCCTGACTCCCTCCCATCGCCTCGGCTGGAGAAGGGTGGGGGTGGGACGAGGCGCCCAGCTGCCTGCGGATTGGCGAGTACGCCCCGCGAATGAGGAGAAACAAAGCCCACCAGCCCAAAAAGGCCCATTCGTTCTTTCAACAAATATTCGCTTAGCCTCTGCCAGGTGCCAGGGCTGTAAGGGCCCTAAGGAGGGTGCAATGTCATCGCAACCCGCATTCTACTTGCTCTACTGGAGCATGTAGTCTGGTAAAGTGACAAACATTCCTTAAATGCATAATATGCCAGTGTATAATTGCTACTAAGAAAAATAATACAAAGCAAAGGAATAGAAAGTGAGGAGGCACTGCTATTTTAGTGAAGGCAGCCAGGAGAGACGTCCCAGAGTAACAGACATTTGAGCAGAGATGTGAGGGATGAGAATAAGTGAGTACCTGGAAAAAGTTTCAGGCAGAGAGACCAGTAAAGGCAAAGACCCTGAGATAAGAATGTGCTTGACAAGTTCAAGGACCGGGAAAGAGGTTACTATGCCTGGCAGACGGTGAAGGAGAGGACAGTGGTAAGAGGAGTCCAAAGGAGTAGCCTGGGACCCAACTGTGTAGCGTCTTTTTCACTTTTTAGCCCTCTTTCAATCCAAAAGACTTGAAGTACTTATAGCCCTTGTTTCTACATTCACAAACAATGCTAAGGTTCAGGTCTAACTTGTATTTAATGATTTCTTTAAATCCACTCAGAAAAGCAACTCCTGCATTTCTTCTTACATAAGATCCATTGCAAAAGGTCTTTGAGCAAACGATAGCAGGATAGGAAATGACTTGAATTCACACTGACTCCTTTAAAGTAAATAATGAACTACAGCTCTTGTTTTCTCATAAGGGGGAGAGGTTTACAGGAGAACTGCATCCCTATGGCTACTCTTCTACAAGCAAAATACACTGGAGAGTCCTTATTTGTAATATCTAAAAGGGAATCAAAATAGTTTGGAGTCAATGGCAAATCTAAAATCTGCTTACAACCTAAAAGCTGAAGAAGTCAAAAGCGGCAACCACCACAAGAGTTCCCTTTTCCTGCAAACGAAAACTGTTACAAGAGTAGAAACCAGAACACAGACCTACACAAGATAAAAAGGCAAAGTTGTCCTTCATGTCACCCCTAAGATTAAAATCATTTATCTGAACTGTAGCAATGGAAACGTTCTCTTTTGTGAGAAAAATAATGCCCATTTTAGAACTCTGAAACAGTGTAGATGCTCAGGAGGTGAAAGAGTTCACCTAAGACAGAACAAGGAGATAGAAGTTTATTGAATACACTGCAAGAGAGGGGCAGGCAGGACAGCCAAGGAGAGGCTGTCTGCAATGAGGTGGTAGGTGGGTGCCCTTCTTCTTTTTTTTTTTTTTTTTTTTAAGATTTTACTTATTCATGAGAGACAGAGAAACTAAGACATAGGCAGAGGGAGAAGCAGGCTCCCCACAGGGATCCTGGTGCAGGACTCGATCCCAGGACCCCAGGATCATGACCTGAGCCAAAGGCAGACGCTCAACCACTGAGCCACCCAGGTGCCCCTGGGGGCCCTTCTTAAAAGGGAAAAGATGAAAACCTATGGCAATGATGGAATTCTCCTGCCTAAGTGTAAGTAGCCTGTTGGTCAGTTAAGGCATGTGGATATTTTGGGGTGGGTCCCATTTTCTACATTCCATTGGTCAAGACTGTTTGCCTGAAAAATGAGCCTCTACAAAGGGACACTATTTTTTGAAAGTGATTTGGATATGGAAGACAGGTGGACTGGAAAGAAAATACATTATTCTTAGGTTTATAGAATTGAGAAATCTATCTACCTGCCCAAAAAGATAAAGTGACCTGCTTAGTGTCATTCAGAGAGTGGAAACCTCTTTTCACACTAAGAAAGTATGATTTTTAAGTCAATACTGTCCTGGAATGTTGAGTTCTTTTCACCCTATAGAGAATTGTTTGGCTCTTTATGTGATCCCTGGTACTGGGAGGGCTAGAAATTTGCTCCCTGGGCAAACGTTTCAGAAGGATATCCCTATTTTTTATAAGAATAAAAGAGAATTCCAAGAGAACAATTTTTTTTTTTGAGAGACAGAGTGTGGGGGTAGGGGAGCAGAGGGAGAGAGCGAGAAAGAATCCTAAACAGGCTCCATGCCCAGTAAGGAGCCCAACATGGGGTTCAGTCCCACAAAGCTGAGATCATAAGCTGAGCCAAAATCAAAAGTCAGATATTTCACCAACTGAGCAACCCTGTGCCCCCCAAGAGAACAAACTTGAGCAAGTTTTTTATGACATTCTTTCACACAATATGGAAAAATAATAAATGTGGATTGGAGGATTACATATTTAGATTCAAAACTGATTGTATGGCCATATCTAAAAGTAAAAATTAGCAGCTAATTGTGACCTGTGGGGTGGTGTGTATGGCACACAGCAAGATCCTATCCTTCAGCTATAGCAAAACATGGCAGGAACACATACACACGTACACACGTATATACTACACACGTGTACACGTATACACGTATGCGCACACACGCGAGACATTAAATTAATCCAAACCCCCCTTACCCCCCATAAATTCATGTTATTTACTATATGCTTATTTATGTCCCGCCAAACCCCAAAAACAGGACTAAGTCTATGCAACATCCATAAGCCTCATCTAAATTTTATACAAGTACATCACAACCCCAGTTAATTCAACAAAACGACTTTATATGCCTATCTCGCAGTCTATCTATAGATAGGGTTTCCTTAACTTTATCCCTCTATTTAATACACAACCCATACCCACACACTCACTAACATAGCATACAATGCCATAAACATTTGTTAATGTAGCTTAATTAGTAAAGCAAAGCACTGAAAATGCAAAGATGAGTCATAAGACTCCATAAACACAAAGGTTTGGTCCTAGCCTTCCTATTAGTCCTTAGTAAGCTTACACATGCAAGCCTCCACGCCCAGAGAGAATGCCCTTAAAATCACTAACGCTTTAAAGGAGCGGGTATCAAGCACACTTTTAAGTAGCTCATAACACCTTGCTAAGCCACACCCCCACAGGATACAGAAGTGATAAAAATTAAGCCATGAATGGAAGTTCGACTAAGCTATACTTAGGCACCTGCAATAAGACTGTGACAATATTGTCAGATGGGGCTTTGGCTGCTATCTCTTTTTAAAGTTCTTAGGTGGTTTTGATGCAAAGCCAAGGTTGAAAATACATGGTCAAGGGTTTAAGAACTGAAGCTTGAGAGTCTGACAGACCTAGGTATAAATCCCAGCCTTTACTCAGGAAGTAATTTAGATTTTCTAAGCTTCTCTTTTCTCAACACTTTAATGGGGATAAAGTATCTTCCTTGAGTCATTTTGAAGATTAGATGAAAAGGTATTTTTAAACCCTTAGTACAGCTATTAAATGCATATTACCATTGTGATAAGGTCAATTTACAGATACCACCAAGCTGGGAGGTATAATAAATATGTTGGATTTTATTAGTAATCCTGAAGCATTTGTCACAATTTATCACATTCCACAGAACTGTATGGGCTGGAATGATAAGGGCTGAGTTGTAACAGAAATAAATGCAAAGACTTGCATTTGGATTTTTTAAAAAAACTATGCATTAAATGGTGAAATAATGAAAACATCATTCTTAAGCAAAAAAAAAAAAAAGTGAGAGCAAAGAAAGACATAGGAAAGCCCTTGAAAAGGGAAACAGGTTCAAGCAAATGTTTGGGGATAGACTGGGAGTTACTTTGTTTCTTTCCAAGATAGGGAAGAGTACTTTTCTGAAGGTAAGGGGAGTAGCTATGGACAGAGGCTGATTTATTCTATGTCTGGTAATATAAACCAAAAGGCAAAGTTAAGAGTGTGAATCAGGTAGACAGATGAGCAAGCAATGTTTCTTTTTCTTTCTTTCTTTCTTTCTTTCTTTCTTTCTTTCTTTCTTTCTTTCTTTCTTTCTTTCTTTTTTTTTTTTTCCACTTTGAATCATCCAGATATTTTAGAATCATTCATTTCAAAGTTTGGTTAGATATGGAAGGAAAAATAGTCCAAAACCTCCTCTGCACTTCAGCAGATCCCTATCTCTACATCAAATCTCTCATCCCTTCCTTATAGTCCCAAAGATAAAGGTGTTCCTGGCAAGCAGAACCCTCCGTCCCTTGAGATACCCAGATAAATTTAAGTTCGGTGCATGAAAACCAAAAGTTTTCCCCTCTGTAAAGCAGAAATTAATAGCCTTCTTCAAATGAGGATAATTATTTGGTGAAAGATGCAAAATGTCTATTATAATCATGCTCTACTTTACAAAAGAATGTTTGACTTAAAACAGGAATAGAGCAGCCCAGGTGGCTCAGCAGTTTGGCGCCGCCTTCAGCCCAGGGCATGATCCTGGAGACTAGGGATCGAGTCCCACATCGGGCTCCCTGCGTGGAGCCTGCTTCTCCCTCTGCCTGTGTCTCTGCCTCTCCCTCTCTCTCTGTCTCTCATGAATAAATAAATAAAATCTTTAAAAAAGAAAAAATGAACATTTTATTTATTTGAGAGAGAGAGTGCACGAGCTAGGGGAGGGGCAGAGGGAGAAGGAGAGGAAGAAGCAGACTCCCCACTGAGCAGGAAGCCCAATGCGATGCAGGGCTCCATCCCAGGACCCAGAGATCATGACCTGAGCCTACAACTGAGCCACTAAGGCACTCCATGACTTGTAACCTTATGAGAAGTGGTGAAAACAGAAACACAAGGCAAAACAGCCATGTGAAAGAGAGGCAGAGATTGGAGTAGTGCATCTGGACCAAGGAACACCTCAGGCTACCAAAAACTGGAAGAGGCAAGGCAGAAATCTCCTCTAAAGGCTTCAGAGAGAGCACAACACTGCCAGTTCCTTGAGTGCAGACTTCCAGCCTCCAAAACTGTGAAAGAATAAATTTCTGTTGTTTTAAGCTACCCAGTTTGTGATATTTAGTTATAGCAGTATAGGAAATACACCACCCCTACATTCCTCAGACTGAAACTGAGAAAAGCCTAAAACACAACTTTCTCTTCCCTTATCCACACCTAATACTGTCTTCAAGTAAATATTGATATAACCATTCATTTGGAGGGAAAAAAATACCGTTTCTTTGCTTTGCTTTCTCCTTTTGCATAATGGTGCTTTGGTTTATTTGTGTTTGCTTTTGTTTTTCCTTTCTTTTATTGTCACTGCCACCTTAACCTGTTAGAGAGCAAGCATGAAATGGTGTCATAGTCCAAAGGCAAACTCTTTGGGTCAGGCAGTCTAATGCTACAGAGATTTTAGTATCGTGTGCCTTCCGACCAGATGCCAATTCAACTCTTGTACTACTCACAGGACATGTTCTGGGAATTGGCAGCACTAAAGTAATGAAGTATTTAGCAAGAATCATGCATCTATTATCCTTATTATGCTATTATCTACTGTCCTTATTAAAGGATTAAGAACATTTGTTGAGCAAGCTACTTTTTTCTTTTTTGATCTCACAAGTAAACGTTCCAAATAATATCGACTATAAAGTGTACAAAGGAGAAGCTCCCCCTTGGTCCTCTTCTCCTGTCCCTCTTCCCTTGCCAGAGGCAACCACTAATGACTGTCTGGTGTATCACCTTTCAGACTTTTTCCTAAGGATTTTCCTACATATCTCCTATAGATATAGTTTGGGGCTCTATAAACAAAATGGATAATTCTACACTTTTTTTCTGTGACCATTTTTTCACTTAACACATACTGGAAATCTTTCACTCAACATTTATTGCTTTCCCTTATGGTTTTCAACTCTCATACAGTGTTTAATAGGCAACTCGTCATTTATTAAATAATTCTCCATTTATCAACATTAGGCTTGTAATTTTCACAATTACAAGCAGTGCTAAATTTGCACATCATTATACATACATTTCATGGGCACAAAGCTATTCCCTAGGATGGACACTAGGCTATCTGGGCCAAAGGAAATACATATTTAAAATATGGTGGCTATTGCCAAATTGATCTTCAAAAATTTCGTAATAGGTCCATTTCTCTGTAATCTCACTAGCTCCGGATGCTATGAATCTTTAATTTTAGGTAATTTTAATTCCAAATCACATGAATTCCAATAGCTTAACAAATATTTATTAAACACCTGTTATGTGACAGGTGTGCTACAAATGTCACACATTCACTAGCTTGTCATACAGCCACTATTTTTCCCATCCTTGCCTCCACTTGTCTTTAATATACTTTAAAGTAGACATAATAACACTAGATTGTAAAATTACCAACCATCTTGACCAATGAAGTAATTATTCAATCACATTCAAATATACTTGCATTTTAACAAGACCTCAATGATTCTGATGCATGTAAAAGTTTAAGAACCGCTGTTGTTGGGAATCCATGTAATAGGTGAAGTGAAAAGTAAAGAAACAGCTGAAGAGCTTAGAGCTTAGACTGATTTTTGGAATAAACAGATGGTGCAGAGAAGGGGGTGGGGGAATGATGAAAGATATGTGAGGTCCAAATGTGGAACCTGACTTGGAGGATGCCCAAAAAGAAGAGATCTTTATTTCATGTTGCTGCAGTATGTGTAGGGAAACAAGAGATGGATGGTGAAAGATAATTTTAAAACATTTTGTTTTGTGTTATAAATTAGATGCACGTTTATGGCCTTAAGAAAAACAACTCACTTTTCGCAATGGCGGCAGAGTAGGAGGACCCTAGGCTTGTCTTGTGCAACAAACTAGATTACTATCAAATCATCCTAAATATCCCAGAAATTGACCTGAAGACCGATGAACAAACTCCACAATTAAAGGGAGAGAAGAGGGAACCCTGGGTGGCGCAGCGGTTTAGCGCCTGCCTTTGGCCCAGGGCGCGATCCTGGAGACCCGGGATCGAATCCCACGTCGGGCTCCCAGTGCATGGAGCCTGCTTCTCCCTCTGCGTATGTCTCTGCCTCTCTCTCTCTCTCTCTCTCTCTCTCTCTCTCTCTCTGTGTGTGTGTGACTATCATAAATAAATAAAAGTTAAAAAAAAAAAAAAGAAGAGAGAGAAAAGGAGGAGGAGATTTATTTCAAGAAATAATAGCTGAAAACTTCCCTAATCTGGGGAAGGAAACAGACATCCAGATACAAGAAGCACAGAGAACTCTCATCAAAATCAACAAAAGCAGGCCAATACCAAGACATATTGTAATTAAATTTGCAAAATACAGTAATAAAAAATGTTAAAATCAGCAATACAGGGATGCCTGAGTGGCTCAAGAGTTGAGCATCTGCCTTCAGCTCAGGGCATGATCCGAGGGTCCAGGATTGATCCTTGTGGGGAGCCTGCTTCTCCCTCTGTCTATGTCTCTGCCTCTGTGTGTGGGTGTCTCTCATGAATAAATAAATAAAATCTTTAAAAAAAAAAAAGCAGCAATACAAAAAAAGTCCTAAACTTATAAGGGAGAACCCAAAAGCAAGCTAGAGATTTCTCAACAGAAACATGGCAAGCCAGAAGGGAGTGGTATGATATATTTAAAGTGCTGAACAGGAAAAAATTGCAGCCAAGAAGACTCTATCCAAAAAAAGCTATCATTCAGAATAGGAGAGACCAGACAAACAGAAATTAAAGAAGCTCATGACCACTAAGTCAGCCCTTCCAGAAATATTAAAGGGTACTTTTTGAATGCAAAGGAGAGACCAAAAGTGACAAAAAACAAAAAAGGATCAGAGAAAATCTCTAGAAACAATGACAAAACAAGCAATAAAATGGCAATAAATACATATCTAATCATAATTACTTTTAAATGGGACTAAACACTCTAATCCAAAGACATAGCATGTCAGAATGGAAGAAAACACCCAAGACCCATAGAAATGCTGCCTATAAGAGACTCATTTTAAGGGCACCTGAGTGGCTCCATCAATTAAGCATCCAACTCTTGATTTTGACTTGTAAAATCAAGCCTGTGTCAGGCTTCACACTCAATGCGGAGCCTGCTTAAAATTCTCTCTCTCCTTCTGCTCCACTATCCTTGCTCACATGCTATCTTGCTCTCTCGCTCGCTCCCTCTAAAAAAAAAAAAAAAGAGGTAGCCTTTTTAGACTGAAAAACACCCGCAGATTGAAAGTGAAGGGATGGACAAACATTATCATGCAAGTGGACATCAAAAGAAAGCTGGAATACCAATACTTCTATCAGACAAAAATAGACTTAAAAACAAAAACAGTAAAATAGGCAAAGAAGGGGATTATATAATCATAAAGAGATCATCCAAAAAGAAGAATAGCAATTGTAAATATTTATGCACCCAACATGGGAGCACTCAAATACATAAAACAATTAATAGCTAACACAAAGGAACTAATTGATAGTAACACAATAATAGTGGGGGACTTTAAGACCCCACTCAGATCAACAGATCTTCTAAACAGAAAATAAACAAGGAAACAATGGCTTTGGATGACACACTGGACCAGATGGATTTAATGGACTTATTCATAACATTCTACCCTAAAACAGCAGAATATACATTCCTTTCAAATGTACATGGAACACTCTCCAGAACAGATCACATATTATGTCACAAGGCAGGCCTCAAAAATAGAAAAAGACTGAAGTCATACCATCCACCTTCTCTGACCACAGTGCTAATAAACTAGAAGTCAACCACAAGCAAAAATTTGGAAAAACCATAAATACATGGAGGTTAAACAACATGCTACTAAACAATGAACAGATCAACCAAGAAATCAAAGAAGAAATTTAAAAATATGTGGAAACAAAAATGAAAATGAGAACACAATGGTCCAAAACTTTTGGGATGCAGCAAAAGCAGCCCTAAGAGGAAAGTATATAGCAATACAGGCCTACCTCAAGAAGGAAAAATCTCAAATAAACAACCTAATCTTACATGTGAAGGAGCTAGAAAAAGAACAAGAGAAGCCTAAAGCTAGCAGAAGAAAGGAAATAATAAAGGTTAGAGAGGAAATAAGTGATATTGAAACTGAAAGAACAATAGAACAGAATAATGAACTAAGAGCAGGTTCTTTGAAGGAATTAATAAAGTTGATAACCAGATTAGCCAGATTTATTAAAAAGAGAAGAAAAAGAACCCAAATAAATAAAATCACAAATGAGACAGGAGAAATAACAACCAACACCACAGTAATACAATTACAAGAGTATATTATGAAAAACAATATGCCAACAAATTGGACAACCTCGTAGAAATGGATAAATTCCTACAAACATGTAAACTACCAAAACTGAAACAGGAAGAAATAGAAAACTTGAAAAGACCAATAACTAGTAAAGAAATTGAATCAGTAATCAAAAATCTCCAAACAAACAAAAGTTCAGAGCCAGAGGGCTTCACAATTGAATTCTATCAAATATTTAAAGAAGACTTAGTACCTGTTCTTCTCAAACTTCCAAAAAACAGAAAAGGAAGGAAAACTCCCAAATTCATTTTATGAGGCCAGCATTACCCTGATGCCCAAACCAGACAAAGACCTCACTAAAAAAGAGAACTATAGTCCAAAAACTTTTATGAACATGGATATAAAAATTCTCAATAAAATACCAGCAAATCGAATTCAAAATATACATTAAAAGAATCATTCACCATGATCAAGTGGGATTTATTTCTGCATTGGAAGCGTGGTTCAATATATTTTTAAAATTATTTTATTTATTTATTCATGAGACACAGAGAGAGGCAGAGACATAGGCAGGGGGAGAAGCAGGCTCCCTGCAGGGAGCCCGATGTGGGACTTGATCCTAGGACCCCAGGATCACGCCCTGAGCTGAAGGCAGAGGTTCAACCACTGAGCCACCCAGGCGCCCCAAGGGTGGTTCAATATTTGCAAATCAATCAACATAATACGCTACATTAATAAAAGAAAGGATAAAACCATATGATCACTTCAATAGAGGCAGAAAAAGCATTTGACAAAGTACAACATCCATTCATGATAAAAATCCTCAACAAAGTAGATTTAGAGGGGACATACCTCAACATAATAAAGGCTATCTATGAAAAACCCAAAGCGGGTAGCCCTGGTGGCTCAGCGGTTTAGCGCCGCCTACAGCCCGGGCGTGATCCTGGAGACCCCGGATCGAGTTCCACGTCAGGCTCCCTGCATGGAGCCTGCTTCTCCCCCTGCCTGTGTCTCTGCCTCTCTCTCTCTCTCTCCTCTCTGTGTAATCTAATGAATAAATAAATAAAATCTTTAAAAAAAAAGTAAAATAAAAAAAAAAAAAAGAAAAACCCAAAGCTAATATATATCCTTAATGGGGAAAAACTAAGAGCTTTTCCTCTACAGTCAGGAACAAGACAGAAATGTCTACTCTCACTACCGTTATTTAATATGGTACTGGAATTCCTGGCCACAGCAGTTAGACAACAAAAAGAAATAAAAGGTAGGGCAACCGGTTGGCTCTGATTTCAGCTCAGGTCATGATCTCAGCTTGTGAGACTGAGCTCGGTGTCAGGCTCTGCAATAAGTGTGTAAAGCCTACTTGAAATTTTCTCTCTCCCTCTTCCCCTGCACCTCCCCTCATCTAAAAAAGAAAAGAAAAAGAAATAAAAGGCCTCCAACTTGGTAAAGAAGAAGTAAAACTTTCATTATGTGCAGATGACATGAGAGTATATATAGAAAACCCAAAAGGAAACATCAGAGAGGGTGACAGAACATGAGAGACTCCTAACTCTGGGAAATGAACAAGGGGTGGTGGAAGGGGAGGTGGGTGGGGGGATGGGGTGACTGGGTGACGGGCACTGAGGGGGGCACTTGATGGGATGAGCACTGGGTGTTATGCTGTATGTTGGCAAATCGAACTCCAATAAAAAAATTAAAAGAAAAAAATAAAATATATTTAGAAAATATCATAAAAAATAAAAATATTTTTAAAATGGGTAGCATTTGACCTGTTTTGATAACTTATGTGGTTTCTTTTAAAAATTTACATTCTGTTCTGCAGCTATAACCTCCATGTTTACAGTATTATTAGTTCTACAATAACAGAGAGGGAACATTCATAAGTCATTTTGCTATGGTTTCTTCTAAACCTTTAGTGGTTTCTTCAAGAAGGGTTTGAGAACTGGTCTCTAAGAGGTGCACATTCAAAAATGTTTTTCTGTTTCTTCTCTACTTAAACAAGTTTGGTTGCCATAAATTTCCTGATCATGCCTTAGTTCCTTGAGGACTTTGAAGGTATTTTCCTCCTCTCTTCTAGTGTTGGAAATAGGATAATAAATTTTCTTAAGCCTATATCACTCACCTTCAGAACTATCAACATTTGCCAAGCTTGTTTTTTCTACCTTTCTCTAAACTTTTTGCAATCCCTGTTTATCATGTAATTTTTCCCTATATTTTAGTGTGCACCTCTAACTGTATCTATTTCAAACTAGTAAGCACTTTTTAAAAACATAACTATCATGCCAGTATCATAGCACAAAGAAATTAATAATTCCTTCATATCATGTGTTATCTAATTCATACTGAAATTGTACCTAGTTGTCCCAAAGAAATCTTTTGATAGGTATTATGGCAGCTTCCATTTTAATCAGATAATTCCAGATGTTGTGTTGAGAATAGATGGTAGGGGCCAAAAGTAGAAATATGGAGACTAATAAGGAGCCTATCCCAAAGGCCAGATGAGAAATGGTTTGGACTGGATCAGAGTGGTAGCCTTGGAAGCAATGAGAAGTTACAGCATTCTAAATATGTTCTGAAGTTAGAATCAGCAGATTTGCTAATAGATTGGATCCAGGGTGTGAGAGAAAGAAAGCTGTCAAAGATGACTCCAAGATTTTGGCCTGAGATACTGTAAGGATGGTTATCTTTAACTGAGATGAGGAAGACTGGGTAAGAAGCTATGTTCAGTTTGGGATATGTTAAGTACGAGAAGCTTATTAGATAACAAAAGGAGAAGTCAGATAAGGAGCTAACACTAGACCTAAGTTTAGGAGACAGGTCTGAACCAAAGATATACATTTGACAGTCATAAACATACAAAATATATTTAAAGCCATGGGGTTAGCTGAAATCACCAAAAGAATGAGTGCGGATTTAGACAGAAAAGAGAAGATGTCCAATGACACAGATCTGGTATACTCCAATGTTCACAGTTTGCAGACATGATGAGGAACAAGCAAATGAGATTGACAAGGAGGGACCAGCAAAATAGGAGAAAAAAAATCAATACAGTATGATGATATGGAAGCCAAATGAAGTATTTTAAAGAAAGGTTACTAACAACTACATCAAATATTGCTATACCAAGTAAGATAAGGATGGAGAATTGTCTATTTTATTTAACACTGGAGGTCACTGATGATGACCTTGACAAAAGCAGTTACAAATCAGTGAGGCAAAATCCTGATCTAATAGGTTCAAGAGAGGATGGGCAGAGATACTGAGGATGGCAGATACAGACAACTACTAGGGGGCATTTTATTAAAGGAGAAGAGAGAAATGTGGGAAGTACTGGAAGGGGAAGCAGAGCCAAGAAAAAAATGAAATCATTTTTTATTTTATTTATTTACTTATTTCATTAATTAAATAATCATGAGAAAGAATAGCATGCATGTAATCCAATGAAATGGTTCAGTATAAAGGTAGCAATTCATGATGAGGGAAGGAAGAAGGGAATTATTGGATTTATGTCCTTGAATAGGAAGAGGAAATAGATCAAGATCACAAATGAAAAGTTTGGCCTTACGTGGAAGCACAAAGCATTCATCCAGGATGTGTAAGTTTGGGTCCTAGGAGAAGCAGATTCCAGGATAAAATTAGATGTGAAAGAGATTTGTTGGGAGAAACTCTTGTGAACGGTAAAAGAGGTAGGTGGGAAGAGCCTTCAGACCATGATGCAAGTCTGAGACCTGTGAAAGAAAAGAAGAAATAAAAGAGGATTGGGTAGTTCTTGGAAATGTTAAAAACAAAGCTATCCCATGAGCCAGCAATTCTACTCCCAGGAATATACCCAAGATAAATAGAAACAAATGTCCTCACAAAAACTTGCACACATATTCACAGCACTGTTATTCATAATGGTTAAAAAAGTGGAAACAACTCAAGTATCTATCAATTGATGGATGGATAAATAAAATGTGGTATATCCATATAACAGAATATTATTCAGCAATAAAAAGGAAGCCATGATAAATGGATGAACCTCAAAAACATGCTAAGTGAAAGAAGCCAGTCACATAAGACCAGGTGTTACAAGACTGTTTCTATGAATTATCCAGGAGGAGAAAATTTGGAAAGACAGAAGGTAAATTTATGGTTGTCAAAGGCTGTAAGGAATTGGCAGTTTGGACTGTGAGGGCTAAAAAGTATGAGTTTCCTTTTTAGATAATGAAAATGTTCTAAAAATTGATCATGATAATGGTTGCACAATTCTGTGACTATAATAAAAATGATTGAATTGAACTCTGTAGGTGAAGTGCATAGTATATGAATTATATCTCTATTAAGCTTTAAAAAAAAAAAAGAAAACAAGGGGATTGAATAGGAAGAGACTCAGACTGAAGTGCTACTCAGAAAGTCTTGACTGGGTCAATAGGAAGTCTTTGAGCAGAGATTGCCTATTAGAGGAATCATGTGTGGGGCAAATGATATAGCTTTACTATTTTTGCCGTACTCAGTCCTTGCTTAGGAGACACCCAAGAAGAGGAGTAGATGTGTGAAGGAAGGGAGGACTCCCACGTAAACTCTGCAGGAAAACCCTAGGTGTGTCCACTGGAGACCATCATCCAACTACACTCTTGCAGCAGGTTCCCTTGAGCAGAGTACTTCCAGGGCTGCCAGAGGTAAAAGAAGTCAGGTTATAGGGCTACAATACTGATAGCTGAGTCTTCTGTTTACTAATTAGTTCTATTTTTTTTTCTATGCATAGGAAATAAGGTCATCAACTGACAATGAATCTGGCTGGGAGTGGGTGGAGACGTTGGGGTTTAAAGATAAAAAAATGAAGTCATCTAGAAGTGCAGGAGGTTGAAAGGACCGAGGAAATGTAGTTTGATAACCAGGTAATACTAAGAGTCTGCTGACATCAAGAATTTATAGTGAGACTCAGAAACATCGGGTTTTCTCCACCCACATTCAGCTGCACAAGTCAAAGCTCAGAATGGAGAAAGTTCAATTAAAGTGGGATTGGAGGGCAGCCTGGGTGGTGCAGTGGTTTAGTGCTGCCTGCAGCTCAGGGTTTGATCCTGGAGACCTGGGATCGAGTCCCACATCAGGCTCCTTGCATGGATCCTGCTTCTCCCTCTGCCTGTGTCTGTGTGTGTATGTCTCATGAATAAATAAATAAAATCTTTTAAAAAAATACATAAAGTGGGATTGGAGTTTTCCTTTTTTTTTAATAATAAATTTATTTTTTATTGGTGTTCAATTTGCCAACATACAGAATAACACCCAGTGCTCATCCCGTCAAGTACCCCCCTAAGTGCCCGCCACCCAGTCACCCCCACCCCCCGCCCTCCTCCCCTTCCACCACCCCTAGTTCGTTTCCCAGAGTTAGGAGTCTCTCATGTTCTGTCTCCCTTTCTGATATTTCCTACCCATTTCTTCTCCCTTCCCCTCTATTCCCTTTCACTATTATTTATATTCCCCAAATGAATGAGACCATATGTTTGTCCTTCTCCGATTGACTTATTTCACTCAGCATAATACCCTCCAGTTCCATCCATGTCGAAGCAAATGGTGGGTATTTGTCGTTTCTAATGGCTGAGGAATATTCCATTGTATACATAAACCACATCTTCTTTATCCATTCATCTTTCGATGGACACCGAGGCTCCTTCCACAGTTTGGCTATTGTGGACATCGCTGTTAGAAACATCGGGGTGCAGGTGTCCCGGCCTTTCATTGCATCTGTATCTTTGGGGTAAATCCCCAGCAGTGCAATTGGTGGGTCGTAGGGCAGGTCTATTTTTAACTCTTTGAGGAACCTCCACACAGTTTTCCAGAGTGGCTGCACCAGTTCACATTCCCACCAACAGTGCAAGAGGGTTCCCTTTTCTCTGAATCCTCTCCAAAATTTGTGGTTTCCTGCCTTGTTAATTTTCCCCATTCTCACTGGTGTGAGGTGGTATCTCATTGTGGTTTTGATTTGTATTTCCCTAATGGCAAGTGATGCGGAACATTTTTCTCATGTGCATGTTGGCCATGTCTATGTCTTCCTCTGTGAGATTTCTCTTCATGTCTTTTGCCCATTTCATGATTGGATTCTTTGTTTCTTTGCTGTTGAGTTTAATAAGTTCTTTATAGATCTTGGAAACTAGCCCTTTATCTGATATGTCATTTGCAAATATCTTCTCCCATTCTGTAGGTTGTCTTTTAGTTTTGTTGACTGTATCCTTTGCTGTGCAAAAGCTTCTGATCTTGATGAAGTCCCAATAGCTCATTTTTGCTTTTGTTTCTTTTGCCTTCGTGGATGTATCTTGCAAGAAGTTACTGTGGCCGAGTTCAAAAAGGGTGTCGCCTGTGTTCTCCTCTAGGATTTTGATGGATTCTAGTCTCACATTTAGATCTTTCATCCATTTTGAGTTTATCTTTGTGTATGGTGCAAGAGAGTGGTCTAGTTTCATTCTTCTGCACATGGCTGTCCAATTTTCCCAGCACCATTTATTGAAGAGACTGTCTTTCTTCCAATGGATAGTCTTTCCTCCTTTGTCGAATATTAGTTGACCATAAAGTTGAGGGTCCACCTCTGGATTCTCTATTCTGTTTCATTGATCTATGTGTCTGTTTTGTGCCAGTACCACACTGTCTTGATGATCACAGCTTTGTAGTACAACCTGAAATCTGGCATTGTGATGCCCCCAGATATGGTTTTCTTTTTTAAAATTCCCCTGGCTATTCGGGGTCTTTTCTGATTCCACACAAATCTTAAAATAATCTGTTCTAACTCTCTGAAGAAAGTCCATGGTGTTTTGATAGGGATTGCATTAAATGTGTATATTGCCCTGGGTAACATTGACATTTTCACAATATTAATTCTGCCAATCCATGAGCATGGAATATTTTTCCATCTCTTTGTGTCTTCCTCAATTTCTTTCAGAAGTGTTCTATAGTTTTTAGGGCATAGACCCTTTACCTCTTTGGTTAGGTTTATTCCTAGGTATCTTATGCTTTTGGGTGCAATTGTAAATGGGATTGACTCCTTAATTTCTCTTTCTTCAGTCTCATTGTTAGTGTATAGAAATGCCACTGACTTCTGGGCATTGATTTTGTATCCTGCCACAATGCCAAATTGTTGTATGAGTTCTAGCAATCTTGGGGTGGAGTCTTTTGGGTTTTCTATGTAGAGTATCATGTCATCGGCGAAGAGGGAGAGTTTGACTTCTTCTTTGCCAATTTGAATGCCTTTAATGTCTTTTTGTTTTCTGATTGCTGAGGCTAGGACTTCCAGTACTATGTTGAATAGCAGTGGTGAGAGTGGACATCCCTGTCTGGTTCCTGATCTTAGGGGAAAGGCTCCCAGTGCTTCCCCATTGAGAATGATATTTGCTGTGGGCTTTTGGTAGATGGCTTTTAAGATGTTGAGGAATGTTCCCTCTATCCCTACACTCTGAAGAGTTTTGATCAGGAATGAATGCTGTATTTGGTCAAATGCTTTCTCTGCATCTATTGAAAGGATCATATGGTTCTTGTTTTTTTTTCTTGCTGATATGATCTATCACATTGATTGCTTTACAAGTGTTGAACCAGCCTTGCATCCCGGGGATAAATCCTACTTGGTCATGGAGAATAATCTTCTTAATGTACTGTTGGCTAGTATCTTGTTGAGAATTTTTGCATCCATGTTCATCAGGGATATATTGGTCTATAATTCTCCTTTTTGGTGGGGTCTTTGTCTGGTTTTGGAATTAAGGTGATGCTGGCCTCATAGTACGAATTTGGAAGTACTCCATCTCTTTCTATCTTTCCAAACAGCTTTAGTAGAATAGGTATGGTTTCTTCTTTAAACGTTTGATAGAATTCCCCAGGGAAGCCATCTGGCCCTGGACTTTTGTGTCTTGGGAGGTTTTTGATGACTGCTTCAATTTCCTCCCTGGTTATTGGCCTATTCAGGTTTTCTATTTCTTCCTGTTCCAGTTTTGGTAGTTTGTGGCTTTCTAGAAATGCGTCCATTTCTTCTAGATTGCCTAATTTATTGGCGTATGGCTGTTCATAATATGTTTTTAAAATCGTTTGTATTTCCTTGGTGTTGGTAGTGATCTCTCCTTTCTCATTCATGATTTTATTAATTTGAGTCTTCTCTCTCTTCTTTTTAATAAGGCTGGCTAATGGTTTATCTATCTTATTAATTCTTTCAAAGAACCAACTCCTGGTTTTGTTGATCTGTTCCACAGTTCTTCTGGTCTCGATTTCGTTGAGTTCTGCTCGAATCTTTATTAACTCTCTTTTTCTGCTGGGTGTAGGATCTATTTGCTGTTTTTTCTCTACCTCCTTTGGGATTGGAGTTTTCCAAGGTGAGTCAGAGGAAGTGAAGATAGGGCAGAGAAGTTGAGGGAATGTGCAAATAACTGATTAGAATAGCCAATCATGGAATTTTAATTGGGTAAGCAAGGAAGTGAAGACATAGGTGAGTAAGGGCAACAGAAAGTATTAATGGGTTGTCCAGGAGGGGACTGTTGAAGGATTCTTAGTGTTAAGATCCTTGAAGGAGCTACCTAGAAACAGAGGACGTGAAACTACAGAAGGTAATAGGGCTGCAGGGAAGCTTCTGCTGCCAGCTTGCCTATCCTACTCCTATTAATCCAAAGACATTTTTACCTTTCAGATCAAGGCATGCATCAAGTTTTGGAGAACCATCTCCTGCTGACGTGATCTGAGTTTTGCAGCTATGAGGATTCTTCTCTCATACAGCCCCTCTTCATATTTTCTGGTTCATGATTATAGGTATTTCCTAAATCTATCAAAAATGGCTTTTACATTTCTGCTTCTCACCCTCCTTGTTGCATTTGGGTAATTACCAAGGCCAAGAAGAAATTGCTGTCCTTTGACTCTGATTCAACTGATCTGAAAAGAAGCCCAAGCACTGGAGTTTTTAAAAAGTTTCCCTGTTGAGGGGCACCTGGGTGACTCAGTTGGTTAAGCGTCTTTGGCTCCGGTCATGATCTCAGCATCCTGGGATCCAGCCTGGCAACAGCTCTGTGCTCAGCGGGGAGTCTGCTTCTCCCTCTCCCTCTGCCCCTCCCTCCATTCATGTGTGCTCTCTCTCTCTCTCAAATAAATAAATAAATAAATAAATAAATAAATAAATAAAATCTTTTTAAAAAATTTCCCAGTTTATTCCAATGGAGAGCTAGAGTTGAAACACAACTGTATATGATACTGATAAATTCATTCACAAAATAAGGTCAAATTCATAATATTGGACTAGAATTAATAAATTGCCCTCACTACCTCTTGCTCTATAAGATATAGGAACCCAGTAGGCACTGGATATTTAATTTCTGGGGCTTCGCATAGCTAGCACTACCCTTAATCATTTCTTCCCTGGTGGAGATCTGTAGCTGTGCCATATAGTTAGAAGGGAACCCACATTCTTCCTCCAACAGAGCCCTCTAGCCTTCTTCACCATTCAGTACCCTGCTTGCCTCAGCACAGGAATCCCCAAGAACTCTGCCTACTACACTGGCCCAGGTCCATAAGGCAAAAATTAGGAGTTGGAAGAGGAGCCACAAAATAATGGAAAGTATCAAGAAAGAAGCAGTAACTTCCATGGAATCATTTAAAAATAGAGCAAAAGCATTCTTACCTTAATTTATCTTCCAAGCATGAAGGGTGAATTGTCCTACATGGAACACTAATGTACCAATGCCAATACCAGTAAATTAACACTATGTTAAGGGTGTGACTCTTAATATTGACATGGCCCTTAAAGTTAAGTCTACATGCAGTTACTTAGATTTGTTCACATTTGAAATACTTGATCTTAATATTTAATCTTCAGGGAGCTAGGAGACTTGACTACTGAAGAAATAACAGTGTCATATCCTGCCTGGCCCAGAGCTTTCTAGACAGATTATTAGCAATGAGGAGAAGGGGATTAATATCAGAGCCTCATTGGATGGTGTGTGTGTGTGTATGAATTTTTTATTTATTAAAAAGAGGCATACGTTTTAGGCTAAGAAATATTACTCTACAGGGTCATCTGTCTTCACAACTGCGACATAGTGATAAACCCACTTATAAAATGCTGAACATTTGAAGACCACTATTTCTTGCAAGAACAATTTGACATTTGTTTGTGTCATTGATTAAAAATGACTAGAAAACTGACATTTTTTTTTCACCTTGCAATCTCTAATACTACACATTAATTTCAACCCAACACAACTTGTAGCATACCAAGAGATAGATGGACTGTCACAGTGATTTGTTTGCCAGGTTCCTCCCTGAATAAGATTATGTGGTAATTATTTCACAGTTAAAGTAATAAAAAGCCTAGGACAATAAATATTCTCTCAATAAATACTTACTGAATTGACTTGAGACACACAAAGGCCAAAGGGCATGTACATAACTTTTTTAACCCATTCCCAGGAGAGGACACAAAAAAGACAGTCTCTCTGTTAGGTTAATGACAATCATGTATATAACTATGATGTCTAATGATGTAAACAGAAAATAAATTTTTACATAATTTTATCCTTTATTTTTTAGGACACTCAATGATTAAATTAGCCAATGCCTTGGGTGTAGATGGGTTGAATGCCTTGAGTAAAGATCCAAGTATCCATTAAGAAATTTGAATTTGTTTAAAATAGCAATAATCTTTAAAATTAGCCTATTGAGAAATACAGATATCTATAACCATCTGTTTAACTTGGAAAGAACATTCTTAGACATATTTGTGTACTATATGAAATTTCTACAGAGAAAATCATGATACCAAAGAGACTTATACATTTGATTGACAAAACTGAAAATGTTACTTATCTAGATTTTAAAAACTATCTTTAACATTAATTTTAACATCAGGCTTCAAGCCTCAGCATACTCCTTACAGAGAGAGAGGCTCTCCAACCTGAGTCTTTTAGTCCAAACCACAGGCAGTATCTCTAGTTTTAATGCCCCCCCCTTCATTAATATCATTTACAACCCTGCATCTTTTTCTTTTTCTTTGATTTAATTTAGACAATTTTGGGAGATTACTTTCTTTGGGACTTTTTTAAAAAGTGACATTTCTCAAACTTGCTTCATTTTTAAAACTCAGTAAAGGCTTTCCCACTTCCTTTTCTATCACAGCTTAAGCCTCTTAAAGCCTTACTACTTGCAATGGGATCAGACCAGCAGCATCAGAACAACTTGGGAGCTTATTAGAAAAACAGGAACTTGAGCTCCACCCCAGATGCACTATATTTAGCAAATCTACATTTTTAACAAAATCTGCTGTTAATTTTTTATGCACATTGCAGTTTTGAGAAGCACTTCATTAAGTTCAAACATATAATACTTCTCATAAAGACTTTTGCCAATAACAGGACCACTGTAGAAAAATTCAAAGTTTAAAATTACTTATGAGGTTGGAGTACAAATTGATACAACTTTTTTTGTTTGTTTGTTTATTTATTCATGAGAGACACACAGAGAGAGAGAATGAGACAGAGGCAGAGACACAAGGCAGAGGGAGAAGCAGGCTACATGCAGGGAGCCCGACATGGGACTCGATCCCAGGTCTCCAGGATCACACCCTGGGCCGAAGGCGACGTGAAACCGCGGAGCCACCGGGGCTGTCCATGATACAACTTTTTCAACAATTTGGTTATAGCATTAGGAATGTTAAAATGGTTATACTCTCAGACCTCATAACGACACTTTGGAAATAAATCCAAAAGAAAGAACCCAATGAAATGGTAAAAGTTTAATTTACAAAGATGCTCCTTGTAACCTTACCTAAAATAGCAAAAAATTGTAAACTAGCTAAATATACAATGATAGAAAAATTATAAGTAAATTATGGCAATCTACCAGATAGAATTTTATTCAAAGACCAAAACTATGTTCATTTAAAAAATAACATGAACTGAAAATGATGGAGTAGAGATTCCAGGGCTCTGTCTCTCTGCAAAAGCAACTAATGAGCTGGCTAAACCAGAATCAACTTTTGCACAACTCTATAACCTACTCAGAAACGTACCACAACGGGGCACCTGGGTGGCTGTTGAGCATCTGCCTTCCGCTCAGGTCTCGATCCTGGAGACCCAGGTGGAGTCCCACATCAGGCTCCCTGCAGGGAGCCTGCTTCTCCCTCTGCCTGTGTCTCTGTGCATCTCTCATGAATAAATAAAATCTTTAAAAAAAAAAAAAAAACTTACCACAACCAGAAGACCTGGTAAAGAAAGAAGCTACTACTTTGTGCTAAGAGAGCACGGCAGTGTTTTAAATTGCTCACCTATCATCCTCCATGCCTCAGATTAATGGTGATAAATAACTGAGGTTAAGTAGGAAAACTGAGAGAGCCTCCTATGGTAGGATAGATGTGCATGTGGTAATCAGCAGCCCCTATGGATAGGATGAAATCCTGCCTACTCCCCCACACTTTTCTTTCATATAAAGAGCCAGCGCTGGGGCACCTGGGTGGCTCAGTCAGGGAAGCATCTGCTTTCGGATCAGGTTATGATCCTGGGGTCCTGGGATCCAGTCCTGCATCAGGCTCCCTGATCATTGGGGAGTCTGTTTCTCCCTCCCCTCTCCACTTATGTTCTCTCTCCGTATCTTTGTCACTATCTCTCTCTCTCTCAAATAAATAAATAAAAATTTTAGAAAAACAAAAACAATAAAGTCAATAAATAAACACAAAAGATTTAAAAGATCAACAAAACTGATAAACATTAGATAGACTTATCAAAAAAGAGAAAACAGGGGCAGCCCGGGTGGCTCAGTGGTTTAGCACCGCCTTTGGCCCAGGGAGTAATCCTGGAGTCCTGGGATAGAGTCCCATGTCAGGCTCCCTGCATGGAGCCTGCTCCTCCCTCTGCCTGTGTCTCTGCCTGAGTGTGTGTGTGTGTGTGTGTGTGTGTGATACATAAATAAGATTAAAAAAAAAGAAAACAGAAGACAAAAACTGCCAATATTTTTATAAGAAAAAGGGCATCACTGCACATCATATAGTCAAAGGGACATTAGGAGACTATTATGAGTAGCCTAATGCCAGGACTTTTGATAACTTAGGTGAAACAGAAAAACTCCTTGAAAGACATTACCAGAATTCACTCAATAAGGAATAGGTAGGGACACCTGGCTGGCTCAGAAGGTAGAGAATGCAGCTTTTGATCATGGAGTTGTAAGTGTGAGCCCCACATTGGGTGTAGAGATTACTTAAAAATAAAATCTTTTTTTTAAAAAAGGAATAGATAAAACGAATAGCCCAATGCCTATACAATAAGTTTAATTTGAAGTTAAAAAAGTATTTCTATAAAGACAAAGAACAACAATAAAGGTAGCTATGAGGATGACAGCCTGCAACCCTCATGCAGGTTGCTAGTGCCAGAAAAGCAATACAAACCTTATTTTCCAAACAGTGTGGTTATAGGTCTTGACCTCTCTGGCAGCTCCCTCAGGAAACTGCACAAAGGTCTCTCTTTGTTCCATCTTATTCAGAGCATTCCCAGGGCTGAGACTACTTCTGGGTAGCTTTTGCTGAAAGCATTTAAATGTATTTAAAGGCAAAAAAAAAAAAAAAAAATGTATTTAAAGGCAAAGTTATGAGACACCACAGCCTGGAGCAAGGGACAAGACTTGAGACAAGAAAGAGACAGACTAGAATGGAAGGAATTAGGAAAGGAGATATACGGGGGGAATAGGGATTTTAAAAATTCCCATGTATACATGGAATCAAGAAGGCCAAGAACATACCCAGGGCAGGACACATGCTGAGAAAAAGCCCAAGAATACTCAAAGCTTTCACCTCTGGCTGGCCTATAAATTCTGTGCAGGCAAAAAGCAAAGGGTAAGGCAAAGTTCTGGCAGGGCATTGAAGGAGCGTCCCAACAAATAACCAACCTATAAATCTATCATAGAAATTTATAAACTTATGAAGAAGTTATAAAGTTAAGGTGTCAATTGCAATCCCCAGGGTAACCACTAAGGAAAAAAAATTATACAAAAAAAAAAAAAAAAAGAAAAGAAAAAGAAATGAGGGCACCTGACTGGCTCAGTTGGTTAAGTGTCTGATCCCAGGACCCTGGAGTCAGGCTCCAGAGAGTCTGCTTCTCCTTCTACCTCCCCCCACCCCCCGGTCATGCTCACACTCTCTTTTATGCTCTCTCTGTCTCAAAGAAGTAAGCAAAATCTTTTTTAAAAAAAGAAATGAAAAGGAAATCAAAATAATAAAATAGAAAAAAAAACAAGCAAAGAAATGGCAGTAATTGAATAACTAAGGAACAAAAAGGTATAAGATAAAAAAAAAGGTATAAGACATACAGAAAACAAACTGCAAAATGGCAGAAGTACTTCTTTATCAGTAGTTATTTTAAGTGTAAATGCATTAAACTCTCCAATTAAAAAACAGAGATCGGCAGAATGAATTTTAAAAATGATCCAACTGGGGCATCTGGGTGGCTCAGTTGGTCAAGCAGCTGCCATCAGCTCAGGTCATGATCCCAGGTCATGGGATAGAGCCCCACATTAGGCCTCGGACTTAGCAGGGAGCCTGCTTCTTCCTGTCCCTCTGTCTGCCACTCCCCCTGCTTGTGCTCTCTCTCTCTCTCTGTCAAATAAATAAATATAATCTTTGAAAAAAATTATCTAACTATATATTGTCTAAAAGGGACTTTCTCCCAAAGACATAAACAGGCTGAAAGTAAAAGGATAGAAAAATGTAATTCTGTGCAAATAGGAACCAAAGACAACTGGGATTGCTATACCAATATGAAGCAAAATGAACTTTAAGTCAATATTATTACAAGAGACAAGGAAGAGTCAATTCATTAAGGAGTTGTAAAAATTATAAAATTATATACACCTACAAAGAGCCCCAAAATTGACATAATTGAAAGAAAAAATACACATAGTTCTACCATAATAGTTGGAGATTCAATAGTCCATGTTCAATAATGGATAGATAAGTAGACAGAAGACCAATAATGAAATAATAGAGGGCTTGAAAAACACTACACACTAACTAGACCAAACAGACATGTAGAACATTCCACTCAACAGCAGAATACACATTCTTCTCAAGTGTGTATGGAATGTTTTCCAGTTACAGCATGTTAGGTCACAAAACAAGTCTCAATAAATTTATAAAGATTGAAATCACCCCAAGTATCTTCTCGGACCACAGTGGAATGAAATTAGAAATCAGTAACAGAAGGAAATATAGAAGATTCACAAATACGTAGAAATTAAACAACATAATCTTAAACAATTTGTAGGTCAGAGAAGAACTTATAAATAAAATTAGAAAATACTTTGAAGTCAGCCAAAAGGTAAACTTCCTTTTAGAAGATAAATAAGTGCTAGGGATATAATATACAACATGATGAGTATAGCTAACATTGCTGTATGATATACAGGGAAGTCAGTAAGAGAGTAAATCCTTAAACTTTCATCACAAGGAGAAAATTTTTTTCTTTCTTTTCTTATTGTATCTATATGATGTTAACGGAATCTATTGTGGTAATCACTACAAAATAGTAAATCAAACCATGCTGGGGATGTATGTCAATTATTTCTCTCTCTCTTTTTTTAAGATTTTATTTATTTATTCATCAGAGAGAGAGAAAGAGAGGTAGAGACACAGGCAGAGGAAGAAGCAGGCTCCATGCAGGGAGCCGGACGCGGGACTCAATCCCAGGTCTCCAGGATCATGCCCTGGGCTGAGGGCGATGCTAAACCGCTGAGTCACCCGGGCTCCCCTATTTCTCAATAAAACTGGAAAAATAATCATTTATTTAGTTCAAGAAAAAATAAAATACTTTGAGATGAATGAAAATAATAAAATATCCAAATCTGTAAGAATATAGCAAAAGCAGTGCTCATTAGGGAACTTAAAATTGTGAATGCATATATTAAAAAAAAAAAAAGAGAGAGGAAATTGAGTTGGTGAACCCCTGGTAAAGTTGCATATGAACAGATGCATATGCTTTACCATGCCATTCCACTCTAGGTTGATGCCTTACAGAAACACTTAAATGTGTACTCTAACAGATGTATACAAGAATGCTCATACGAGGGCAGCCCGGGTGGCTCAGCGGTTTAGTGCCGCCTTCAGCCCAGGGCATGATCCTGGACACCGGGAATCGAGTCCCACATCGGGCTCCCTGCGTGGAGCCTGCTTCTCCCTCTGCCTGTGCCTCTCTCTCTCTCTCTCTCTCTCTCTCGTGTGTCTCTCATGAATAAATAAATAAAATCCTTAAAAAAAAAAAAAGAATGCTCATAGGAGCAGTATTTAAAATCACAAGAATTTAGAAAGAATTAAAATGTCTATTAGCGGAAGAATAGATGATAAATTTTAGTAGATGCATACAGAAGGGCATTAAACAGCTCTAGAAATGAACCATACAGAGCTGAATGAATCATCATAATGATACAATTTAAATATTAAAACAGAAAACAATAAAGCAATAAATAAAAATTCGGACCACTATTTCAAATTCAAAATGATGATTAACTCTGGTTGGGAGGTTGGAAAATGAGATCCAGAAAGATTAGGGAATGGTTCTTTATTGAAATTATTTATATTTTAAGCTGGATTGTACATATATTGTATATTGCCATTTAGGATATAATACTTTCCCCCTCTCAATTTCTCTTCTTTTGAAATCACTTCATGATAGAAATAAAATGTATAAATATATATTCTAATAAAAGGAGGTTACCAAATCAATAATGTAACCTTATGCTTTAACAAAATAGGAAAAAAGAAGAGCAAGCTAACCTCAAGGCTTCCAAAAGGATGGGAATAATAAATATTAGAACTGATATATATGAAATTACAGAATAGAAAAAGAAAGTATCAATAAAACCAAAAAGTTGTTCTTTGAAAACACTGACAAAACTGACATTCATCCAGGCTGACCTAGAAAACAACGACCTGAAAGCACTAGAGAGTAAGCAAAAACAGATGGAAATTGAAAGGAAGTCTACAGGTGGAAATAGGTAGTATCAATGGGAGAGTGTCCTGGTTTTACAGCTATCTGCCTGAGGGCAAGTCTCAGTGCCAAACTGGACAGCCAATACTCCAGTATAAAACATGCAGTCTTACTGGTTAAAGAGTTAGGTGATCCGGTTTTGGGCAAACATGGCAGCTGGAAATAAAGTAGTAAATCCCAGTAAAGACCATGTAAACTTTGCCCAAGGCCTCTTGCTGACCTCTGCATTACACATGCACAGCACACACTCTAAACAACCCAGGTAAGCTAAGCTCAACGATTCAGTGTTTAAACTGTTGCCCATTACAGGAAAGACAGACTTTGGAATTTGAGTTCACCCAAGGTAACTACCCAGTAAAAGTAAAAAAGAAAAATATGCTCTTCAAAGGAGTATAACAGGGCAGCCCCGGTGGCGCAGCGGTTTAGCGCCTCCTGCAGCCCGGGGTGTGATCCTGGAGACTTGGAATCGAATCCCAGGTCGGGCTCCCTGCGTGGAGCCTGCTTCTCCCTCTGCCTGTGTCTCTGCCTCTGTCTCTGTGTGTGTCTCTATGAATAAATAAATAAAATCTTAAAAAAAAAACTAACGTTATAAAAAAAAAGGAGCATAACAGAATTTAAGTCTCTTCAATGTATATCTACAATATTCAGGGTAAATTCCAAATTACTAGACATACAAAAAAATAGGAGAATGTGATCCATCCGCCTCCAAAAAAAAAAAAAAAATGGTAATCAATGGAGACCAACACCAAGATGATTTAGCTTTAGGCATAAACAGATTTAAAGCAGCCATCTTATGGAGCTAGAGAGTATAATGCTAAGTGAAATAAGTCAGTCAGAGAAAGGCAAATGCCATATGATTTCACTCCCATGTGGAACTAAAAAGCCAAAAACCAACAAACTGAAAAAAATAAAAGAGAGAAAGAGAAATCAAGAAAAAGACTCTTAACTATAGAAAACAAACTGAATGGGATGCCTGGTGGCTCAGTGGTTGAGCATCTGCCTTTGGCTCAGGGCATGATTCCAGAGCTCTGGGATCAAGTCCCGCATCAGGCTCCCTGCATGGAGCCTGCTCCTCCCTCTGCCTGTGTCTCTGCCTCTCTCTCTCTCTTTCTGTCTCTCATGAATAAATAAATTTTAAAAAAATTAAAAAAAATAAAAAGAAAACAAACTGATTGTTACCAGAGAGGAGATGGGTAGAGGGATGGGTGAAATAGATGATGAGGATTAAAGAGTGCATCTGTCGTGATGAGCACTGGGTGATGTATTGAAGTGTTGAATCACTGTATTGTACACGTGAAACTAATATAACACTGTATGCTAACTGGAATTAAAGTAAAAACGTCAAAGAAAAATAAGACGCCATCATAATGTTCAAGGATGTGAAGGAAAATACTCTCAAAATGAGTTAACGGGTAGGATATCTTAGGGGAAAAAAATCAAAACTATAGAAAGAACCAAATTTCCTATTCTAGAGGTAAAATATTCTTTGTTAGAATACTTTACTATTTCCTATTTTAGTATTCTAGTAAAGTATTCTAGAAGTAAAACTACAGCATATGAAAAAAATTAAATTTCCCTGAGTGGGCTTAAAAGCATATTGACAATGACAGATGAGTGAGTGAATTTGAAGATAGATTAGTAGAAATTATCCAAACTGATGAAGAGAAAACAAAAATTGGGGAAACAATAACACAGACCCTCAGGGACCTGTGGAACAATGCCAAATATTCTAGCATTTATCTAAGTAAGTCTCACAAGAAGATAAAAGAATGGAATACTTATGTTTGATAAAATAAAGGCTGAAATTTCCCCCTATTTAGTAAAAATATAAACTTAAATATTCAAGAATACCAACAAATTCCAAAGAGGAGGAATATGAAGAAAATGACACTTGGGAACACCATGGTCCAGTAGTCCTCAAAAGATGAGCCATGGACCTTGAGAGATCCCTGAGATCTTTTTCTAGAATCTTACAAGATCAAATTTTTCAAAATAATATGGAGATAATATGCACCATTTTCACTGGTTGAGATTTACACTAATGAGGCAAAAGTAATAATTGTCAAACCCCTGGCAATGGTACCAAACTATAGTAATGGTCATTATCCTTCATACCACCAGAAACTCTGATTTTAAAAAAGGAAAAGAAAAAGCCAGTTTTATTTAAGAATGTCTTGAAAAAAATCAGTAAAAATTATTAATTTTACTAAATCTTGACCCTTGAGCATTTCTTTTTTAAATTAATAGACTTCTTCTTAGAGCAATTTTAGGTTTATAGAAAAATTAAGCATATAGTACAGAGTTCCTACATCCTCTCTCTTTCCCCTTGTTGCCCTACTTTTAGCATCTTGCATTAGTGTGATCCATTTGTTATAACTGATGAGCCAATACTAAAACATTATTATTAACTAAAGTCTATAATTTACATTCAAGTTCATTGTTTGACTTGTAAAGTTTTATGGGTTTTGCATGTCATATATCCACCATTGCAGTATCATATAGAATAGTTTCAACACCTAAAAATTCCCTGTGCTCCACCTATTCATCCTTCCCCTTTTCCCTTAACTTCTTGGAAATAGCTGATATTTTACTGTTTCCAAAGTTCTGCCTTTTCCAGAATGTCATATAGTTGGAATCATCCAGTATATAGCCTTTTCAGATTGGCTTCTTTCACTTATCAATATGCATTTAAGGTTCTTCCATGTCTTTTCATGGCTTGGTCATTTCTTTATATTGCTGGAAAATAAATATCCCACTGTACTGACATAACAGTTTATCCACTCATCCATTGAAAGTGGTTCCATCCAAGTTTTGGTAATTATGCACAGAGCTGGTATAAAACATCCACATGTAGGTTTTTGCATGGACATGTTTTCATCTTACTTACATAAATACCAAGGACTGTGATTGCTGGATTGTATGGTAAGACTGTGATTAGATTTATAAGAAAATGTCAAAATGTCTTCCAAAGTGGTTGTAGCATTTTGCATTCCCACCAGCAATGAATGAGTTCCTGTTGTTTCTGATCCTTGCCAACATTTGGTGATGTTAGCATTTTAGATTTTAGCCATTTTAATAAGTATATGTAATATCTCTGCTACCTGTATATCTTCTTTGGGGAGATGTTTCTTTTCTTTTTTTCTTTTTTCTTTTCTTTTCTTTTTTTTTTTTTTTTTACAAGTGGATCAGTTTATTAAGTAGGAAGTGGAGAAAGTGGGGGCACAAATATAGTATGCAACCACCCAAACTCAACCGAATCTGAGATTCCTGGAAAAACCTGTCAGTTACAGAATTGGCCACTTCCTCCCCCGCTGAAACAGGGGCTTGTCAGGGGAGACCAGGGAATAAGGTGGCAGGACCGGTGGTTGCTCTAGGGGCTGGGAGTGATCTCTGCGTGACTTTCAAGGCCAGGTGATCTCGGACTCAGGATGGAGACTTCATCGCAGATGCAGCCAGACCCAGCAAGATGCCTGCGACCGTGAAGCCCTGGGCAGCAATCCGGGTGCGCATCATAAGCTGCGAGCGGTGGCTCTATGGGTACCATTGGGTTCTCGCGGGTCTTCCGAAGGAATTTTTCCTTGAAGCTTTCTGGAGTGTTGTAGATACTGGGGCTAAAGCCCTCAATGACTGGGGGCTGTGATGGTTCAAAGGGTGCCCCCGGAGTCACAGGGCCAGGAGCCCCCATGTCCCGGGCAACAGCTTTGGGAGAAATACCCTGGGGAGATGTTTCTGTTCAGATCTTCCACTCACTTTTTCACTGGATTGTTTAGATATATTTTTTCAAGTTTATTTATTTATTTTATTACTTATTTATTGAGATCAAGAGTTGTGCACTCTTCCAACTGAACCAACCAGACTCAATTCTGTATGATGAAATCAGAAGTACACATAAAGCACTTTTTTTTTTTAAGATTTTTATTTATTTATTCATGAGAGACACAGAGAAAGAGGCAGAGGGAGAAGCAGACTCCATGCAGGGAGCCCGATGTGGGACTCGGGCTCCAGGACTCCAGGATCATGCCCTGGGCCAAAGGCAGACACTCAACCACTGAGCCACGCAAGCGTCCCACATAAAGCACTTCTGCTGCATACTGAAGTATGATGGTTTTCTGGAGGAAAAACATTTGAGTGATTGAGTTGTGAGCTGAATTGGCCAATTTTTTCACAGAGCATCATTTTTACTTGAAAAACAAGCTATGGTAATTCCGAATTGAGTAATGGCAGACATTTTCTTGAAAAGAAAGTAAGTAAGCCTGTCATTTCAAGAGGAAAAACTGACAACATAAATATAAAATTCAAGCTTTCAAATAAAAATAAGAATCTTGCAACTCTTGCATCGTCCAGCATAAGCTTTACTGTTTTTCAACACTTCAAAACTTTTCTGCTAAGATTGGTAGTGATATCAATGAATGTGCTTTTAAAATTTTGTACAATGAAATATGTCAACACTTGAAAGATCTACATAACCGAGTGAATAAATATTCTACATCAGCAACTGCTAAGAAAATGAATAGGAAGGGGATGCCTGGGTGGCTCAGTTGGTTAAGCATCAGCCTTTTGGTGGAGCCATGATCTTGGAGTCCTGGGATTGAGGCCTGCATTGGGCTCCCTGCTCAGCAGGGAGTCTGCTTGTCCCTCTTCCTCTGGCCCTTCACCCCTGCTCATGCTTATTCGCTCTCTCTCTCAAATAAATAAATAAAATCTAAAAAAAAGAAAGAAAGAAAATGAATAGGTAGGGCATAGACTAGGAGAAAAGATTTGCAAATCATATATCTAACAGACTATTATCCAAAACATATAAAGCCATACAACTCAATATTAAAAGGCAAACAACCCAATTAAAAATATACACAACGGGGATCCCTGGGTGGCTCAGCAGTTTGGCACCTGCCTTCGGCCCAGGGCGTGATCCTGGAGTCCCGGGATCGAGTCCCAGGTCGGGCTCCCTGCATGGAGCCTGCTTCTCCCTCTGCCTGTGTCTCTGCCCCCCTCTCTCTCTCTCTCTCTCTGTGTCTCTCATGAATAAATAAAATCTTTAAAAAAAATGGACACAAGATTTATTTTTTTTAAGATTTTATTTTTTTTTAATTTATTTATTTATATGTACAGCTCACCTCACAAAAACACATAAATAAATGACTGTCATGCTAAGTACTGGATGAAGTATACTGATGTCTACAACTTACTACAAAATGCAAAAAAAAAAAAAAATGGATTGGGGCTCCTGGGTGGCTCAGTCATTGAGCATCTGACTCTTGGTTTCGGCTCAGGTTATGATCTCAGGGTCGTGAGACAGAGCCCCACATTAAGTTCTGTGCTTAGTGTAGAATCTGCTTGAGATACTCTCTCTCCCTGCCCCTTCCCCTCACTTGCACTCACTCTCTCTCTCTCAAATAAATGAAATAAATCTTTAAAACAAATAAGATGAATTGAGAGATTGACAGAGGAATCAACAGATAGATGGTTGGATAAATACGTGATAAAGCAAATTAATTGCTAATTCTAGAATATAGGTGGTAAATATACATGAATTCATTGTGCAGATAGTTCACTTTTTCAGTGTATTTGACAATTTTCTTAATAAAATGTTGGGAGAAAGTTATATAGAAAAGGAAACATAGTTGACTTTAGATGTTGAAATGATGGAAATTTTTTCAAGTTATCTCTAATGATGCATATTAATTTTATAAAGAAAAAATGCACTTTGTACATCCTTCCATTTCCATGAAGCAGGAAAAAATAGATGTTTTTTCATCATATACTAAGCTGTGGTATATTGCTTTCTAGCTAAACAATTAATCCGTCATAAACGTAAACTTTATACTAAAGACATGAGAAAATGAACTTCATTGTCCCATAGTGAAATTATTTTAATAAGGTTAAATTACTTAAAGCACATTTTCTTTGAGCACTCTTAGGGCATTGTATGGATTGCATGAATCTGTTTTAGACTTCTGATTTAAACCTTCACAGCCTAATTACATCATAGCCACTAAGCAGTTGCAGGATTTTATTTAGAAAATGTAACTTCTCTATTAGAGATATCTTTAAACTGGACATTAAAATGCCTGACCTGGGCAGCCCGGGTGGCTCAGCGGTTTAGCGCCGCCTTCAGCCCAGGGCATGATCCTGGAGACCCGGGATCAGGTGTCACATCAGGCTCCCTAGGGGGAACCTGCTTCTCCCTCTGCCTGTGTCTCTGCCTCTCCTCTCTGTGTCAGTCATGAATAAATAAATAAAATCTTTAAAAATAAAAAAATAAAATGCCTGACCCACCGTAGAAATACTGTGAAATAAAATAAAATGATGGATACAAAGGTACCTTAAGGGGCGCCTGGGCGGCTCAGTAGGTTAAACGTCTGCCTTTGGCTCAGGTAATGATCCTGGAATCCCCGGATCCAGCCCCACACTGGGCTCCCTGCTCAGCAGGGAATCTCCCTCTCCCCAAACCCCCACCATTCATGTTCTGTCTCATGCTCACTTACTCTTTCTCTCTCAAATAATTAAATAAATAAAATCTTAAACACACACAAAGGCACCTTGAAAAATTAAAGTTATGACACAAAGTCTGTTGAGATATTAAAACATTTTCCTCTGTTCATCCATGTCGAATGGTGGCCTTTAGGAAAGAATGAATATTACTTTCACGCATTCGTGGAAGAACGGATTAAATCTGTTGCAGTCTTTGTGATGATAAAATTATTGCTCTTACCTACTTAATTACCCTATTTTTGTCTGTTCAAGGAAAAAAAAAAGATTTTATGGCAATAGCGATCTTGCCTCACTTGATTGCTTCCACAGTACCAAGGCATAAGTACTGAAAAACTTGTGCTTTGTTCATTAATCAGGGATAATTCATGCTGGTTAATCAGAATGTGCAATTTCCTTTTTCCTTGGAAAAAAGACAACTGGATGTTGTGCTTCAGTGACAGTTCCATTTCCGAAGGAAGTCCTCTAATAAGGGACACAAAATGCCAAAATCTCATGTTTCAATGGTCCCATTTCTCCATGTAGGCAAAGCTAGATAAATTTTCTGAAATGGAAATTATCCCATCCTTCTCTGTTATTGATTAATTCCCTGATCCCTCATAGCTATCCAATGTTTAACCTGAATCTAAAACCCAGAAAAATTTTGGAGAAAGACCCCACTAACTTAAAAATTAAATAGAAAAAAAAATTCCTAGCCAATTTTTCCTTGAATCCATTTCTCACATTTCTTCTGAGCAATCAGCTTTTCCTTCCTAGAGTTTAAAGTTGTTCTAATGGAAACAAACCTATTTAGCTGGAAATCAGATTTTACTTACCCCTTACCTTTACTTTTTTATATTAAAAGAAATAGAAAATTTTCCTGAGAGGTGTTCTCATTTTGAAAAATTAAAATGTAAACCTCTAGTTTAAAACTTTAACCTTAAATCAGCTTATTTTCTAAAGGAAATCTTATTTTTGTAGAGACCTGTAACATAATGATGTTTAAAACCACAAGGAACTTATTTTCTTGAGTCATTTTTCTTACCAAATACTGGTTCTTACCAAGTGACTTCCTTTCAGGGCACATTTTACTCACTGATTACAAACTCCTAAAAACAAATGGTGTGTGTGTGTGTGTGTGTGTGTGTGTGTGTATAACCCCAAAATCAGAAACTTACCTACAATTAAACCAGTTTCTACTTGGCTAGACACCCAACATAGTCATACTCAGGAATGGCCATTAAAATATAGTGATATTCTATGTCCTTTTAAAAAATATATGGTAATTGAGATATTTTATTAAATTTTCATTAGTCTAACTGGAAAATGAGATATTTTCCACACATGGACATAATTCTACTTATTCTGCAAGCCAGTAGGTATTCCTTTTGAAGTATTTGAATTAACCTGTTTATTAATTATGGTAAATTAGAGAATTATTCTCTTCAACCCCCCTCCCCCATGTGAACTTCTAATGAGAATTATTTCCCCATCATTAATGTTGGGTGTAGCCATGCATCAACTTACTTTGGCCCACTCAGTAACAGCAAATAGGAGTACAGGCCTTAAATAAGTGGTTTGACTCTGCTGACTGTGCGTGGTGTGGTGATCCACCAGGGAAAGAATGTATCTCAGGCAGTTAATGGGATTATGAAAGCACAGCGAGCCTGATCCCAACCTGAAGCTTTGACACAAATCTAGCTGGCCTGCGACAGAAAACAGAGTGGTCCTAGCTCATCTACATACTCATGAACAAGGTAAAATAAATGCTTATTTTTGTGACCTGTTGAGTGTGGGGGCTGTTTGTTACTCAGCAGTGATGTGACAATAGCTAATATATCCCATAGTTTTGCGCCAGTAGCAAACACATATATGAAAACTAAGTGACACACTCATATCTTTACCTTAGCTCTGAGTCCTCAAACCTGAAATGATCAGGAGCTTTGGAGACTCAAAGAATCATGCCAATCCCAATAACCAAAGTTTCTTGCTACTATTAGTAGGGACCCCAGACAAATTGGAAACTCTAGATAATCTTCCATAATGGAGTTGGAGGGAAAAAAATAGAGTAAAAGAGTCAACAGAAATGTGTGAAAGTCCTAAAGATTCTGTAAGAGTTCAATAGAAATAGCGAGAGCAAGGAAGAAGGTATGTATTTAACCAGGCAATGTGCCTTCTACTCTACTCGCCAAAGAACCAGTGATACAATCCAGCTCTGAATTCTCTCTGGGTGTTTCCAGGGCCTGAAGTGTTTCACTCAGCATCTCCTCTGTCTTCCCCCTCTTTCATTTGTAACTAACTACATGAGTGCTTCTTCCACCCAAAGCTCAGAGTATAGGAAACAGGGTATTCTCTGTTATCCCAGAGAAAAGGAGCTTGGCTTATGTGTTAGCATCTTGTTAATACTCCAAAAATCTACCTCTGGGAAGTTCTTCGCTTTGGTCTCTAGTTTTGTTAGAGGAGCAGCACAGGAAGGAATAAGAGGTTGGGTATATCCCCCAGAGGGGCTTTTTACATTTACATTTGCATATTTTAGCAATAGATCTATTTTTCTACTGGTCACGGTTAGTGATGCACTTCTTGGCAACAGTCCAGAGGAAACTTAATTTACATAGCACTTTTGATTAAAAATGAGGCACTGTCGGGCGCCTGAGTGGCTCAGTCAGTTGAATGTCTGCCTTTGGCTCAGGTCCTCGGATGGAGCCCTGTGTCCAGCTCTATGCTCGACAGAGAGCCTGCTTCTCCCTCTCCCTTTGCCTGCCCCTCTGCCTACTTGTGCTTTCTCTCTCTCTCTCTCTCTCTCTCTGTCAAATAAATAAATAAAATATATTTTTTTAAATGAGGCACTGAGCTCCCATCTTGGTGAATTATAAAATTCTTCTCCTATCTTTTTATCAGAAGAATAATTTCAGTGTATCTCTTCTATAAATGAGGTTTATATACTGTAAGAATTTTTCCTGTGGTTGCAAACATTTTTGAGTCTCAACATTTTTCTGCTTTCACACTAATGACTTAACAAAGCTGTTTCCACTAGGACCATCTAATGACACCATGTGTTTTTCCATAATCACTATTTGTAATGGCTTCCTAATCTCTCATAGAGTGGATATGCCATCATCTTATTAACCATTTCTTATCGTTTATTGTTGGATTTTTAAACTGTGACCAACATTTTTGCTATTATATATAACTTTCCTGTAATTGATGACATGCTTTCATCATATGTTTTTTAATCTTTTGATTATTTCTTTAACACACATTCCCAAAAATCCTACTGGGCCCAAGGATAGGAATACTTTAAAATCCTTAACGGATATTTCTAAATCAATTTCCAAGAGACTTTTGTGATATCGATGGTAATAATGTATGAGAGCCCTAGTTTTATCCTTTCCTAACAAATACTGGATATTATTACGAATGTTGCTTTTTTTTGTAGTTAAATGAATGGAAGAAGAAAGGTACTTCATTATCATCTCCACTGTTACTTTTTAAAAAAGATTTTATTCATTTATTCATGAGAGACACAGAGAGAGAAGCAGAGACACAGATAGAGGGAGAAGCAGGCTACATGCACGGAGTCCAATGAGGGACTCGATCCCAGGACCCTGAGATGACGACCAAAGCCAAAGGTAGATGCTCAACCACTGAGCCATCCAGGTGCCCCTCCATCGTAGTTTTTTGAATTAAAAGTGAAGTGGAATATTTTCTCATGTTGGTAAACTAGATGATCTCCTTTTCTCAATATCTATTTACTTTATTATACCACAAATGTACTGACTGGAGCAACTTTCTTTTTTTCTTTGTAAAATTTTATTTATTTATTCATGAGAGAGAGAGAGAGAGAGGCAGAGGGAGAAGCAGGCTCCATGCAGGGAGCCCAACGTGGGACTCAATCCCGGGTCTCCAGGATCAGGCCCTGGGCTGAAGGCAGCGCTTAACCACTGAGCCACCTGGGCTGCCCTGGAGCAGCTTTCAAGCTGTGCTTATCAATAAGAAAACATACACTTATTGTTTCTTTTTTATGTGGATGCTGTATGCCCATTAATCTACAGATTTGTAATATAAACCTATTCTCACAGATAAGTTTATAAGTTGGAAGCATTCTTTAAAAAACAAACAAACAAACAAAAACCCGAAGTAGTGGCAAAATCTTTCTGAAAAAATAATCGACAGAACATTTTATCAGCATTTACCTTGATCCAAAAGCACTGACTTAAAAAAAAAAAAAAAAGCGCTGACTTTATAGAGGGATCTAATCAACTTAGCAAATCAGCCAAAAACAACAGTACATGACGGATCAAATTCCATTTGAACAAATGCCTCACAGAGGGCAGAAGTAGGACCAATTTAGGGAAGCCCAAAGGAGACAAGAGTTTTGCTAATGATAGGAAGAACTTTGTAGAAATTAGCTCAAACCCAAATCACACCCGGACTGTCTGGTGAAAAAGCAAGTTTCATATCACTCTGCTCCAGCAAAGATGGTTGGGGGTAGTTTGGAGTCATATATATGGGGATGAGGGAGGCTTGGCCCTAAGGGGGATGGATAGCTTCGAAGTCCCTTCCCACTCTGTTTTCCCAACCTCAGCTTGTGGACCTGTCCCTCTTGGGCCTAGGAAGAGGGGACTTATTTGTACAGGACAGAGAAAGAGGAAGAACTTGTCTTCTTCTTGAGGGTGGGGCCTACCCTTGTCAGAATTTTGAAATAGTCAGACCTTATCTTGGGCATCTTCCCACTTCCCTTTCTGTACTTTTGCTTACCATCTCATCCAGATCTCAGCTGCCCCATATTCCAAGGACAGCCTTCACTTCCAAGCAGGACCCTTCCTACTGTATTTCTCCTCTCTCTCCAACCATTCTCAAATGTCCCCTTCTTTTAATACAGGGAACCTTAGCTAGGTGTTGAGAGGCAGCTTGAACGATTTCACTGTAAAATCTGAATGACTGATAGCCCGTGACCTTCCCAGACAGACATGAGTTTCAAACCATGATGTTTCTAAAACCAATGGCACCTTTGACTGACAACATGTGGTAAATTAAACTCCAATTAATAGCCCCTCTAGAGTTCTTTAATAAACTAATTTTTTATTGGTGTTCAATTTACCAACATACAGAATAACACCCAGTGCTCATTCCGTCAAGTGTCCCCCTCAGTGCCCGTCACACACTCACCCCCACCCCCCGCCCTCCTCCCCTTCCACCACCCCTAGTTCGTTTCCCAGAGTTAGCAGTCTTTATGTTCTGTCTCCCTTTCTGATATTTCCCACACATTTTTTCTCCCTTCCCTTATATTCCCTTTCACTATTATTTATATTCCCCAAATGAATGAGAACATACACTGTTTGTCCTTCTCCGATTGACTTACTTCACTCAGCATAATACCCTCCAGTTCCATCCACGTCGAAGCAAATGGTGGGTATTTGTCGTTTCTAATAGCTGAGTAATATTCCATTGTATACATAGACCACATCTTCTTTATCCATTCATCTTTCGATGGACACCGAGGCTCCTTCCACAGTTTGGCTATTGTGGACATTGCTGTTAGAAACATCGGGGTGCAGGTGTCCCGGCGTTTCATTGCATCTGCATCTTTGGGGTAAATCCCCAGCAGTGCAATTGCTGGGTCGTAGGGCAGGTCTATTTTTAACTCTTTGAGGAACCTCCACACAGTTTTGCAGAGTGGCTGCACCAGTTCACATTCCCACCAACAGTGCAAGAGGGTTCCCTTTTCTCCGCATCCTCTCCACCATTTGTGGTTTCCTGCCTTGTTAATTTTCCCCATTCTCACTGGTTGAGGTGGTATCTCATTGTGGTTTTGATTTGTATTTCCCTGATGGCAAGTGATGCAGAGCATTTTCTCATGTGCATGTTGGCCATGTCTATGTCTTCCTCTGTGAGATTTCTCTTCATGTCTTTTGCCCATTTCATGATTGGATTGTTTGTTTCTTTGGTGTTGAGTTTGATAAGTTCTTTATAGATCTTGGAAACTAGCCCTTTATCTGATATGTCATTTGCAAATATCTTCTCCCATTCTGTAGGTTGTCTTTGAGTTTTGTTGACTGTATCCTTTGCTGTGCAAAAGCTTCTGATCTTGATGAAGTCCCAATAGCTCATTTTTGCTTTTGTTTCTTTTGCCTTCCTGGATGTATCTTGCAAGAAGTTACTGTGGCTGAGTTCAAAAAGGGTGTCGCCTGTGTTCTCCTCTAGGATTTTGATGGAATCTTGTCTCACATTTAGATCTTTCCTCCATTTTGAGTTTATCTTTGTGTATGGTGCAAGAGAGTGGTCTAGTTTCATTCTTCTGCATGTGGATGTCCAATTTTCCCAGCACCATTTATTGAAGAGACTGTCTTTCTTCCAATGGATAGTCTTTCCTCCTTTATCGAATATTAGTTGACCATAAAGTTCAGGGTCCACTTCTGGGTTCTCTATTCTGTTCCATTGATCTGTGTGTCTGTTTTTGTGCCAGTACCACACTGTCTTGATGACCACAGCTTTGTAGTACAACCTGAAATCTGGCATTGTGATGCCCCCAGATATGGTTTTCTTTTTTTAAAATTCCCCTGGCTATTCAGGGTCTTTTCTGATTCCACACAAATCTTAAAATAATTTGTTCTAACTCTCTGAAGAAAATCCATGGTATTTTGATAGGGATTGCATTAAACGTGTAAATCGAAGCTCCATTACTTGCTGTCTGGTGAAGCTGAAGATATCGCTAAGCTATCTGTAGCTTCAATGTTCTCATCTGTAAGTGAGGAAACTTTATTATTAAGCCTAGCATAATGCTTGACATATAGATCTTAGGAAATGTTGGTTATTACCCTCCCCTTGACATTTCCCCACACACAGGTGCCATCACGGATATCCTGCTGTCTTCCTTCATTTCCATTTCAAAGTCCCTAGCCTATATTACTTGGGCAGAAGGTATCTAAGGCAGAATCCGGGCAGCTGAGATTCCTACCGGAAAGGAGGAATTCCTTGCATTCAGCTGCCCCTACTCACCTTTCTATTGCAGGAGTTTCTACCAGTAAACGGTTTACCTTCTCCCCCTTTTCTCAGCGTTCACTTTGTTATTTTTGTTCAAGTGGTTATTGGGCTGGGATGTTAAAGTTTGATTTGAAAGTTTGCTTAATTTACTTTCAATGTTTCTGATTTTCTAATACCTATATTTAAGGCTACAAGCTTTCCTCTGGGTAGTGTGCTGACTATAAACCACAGATTTTATAAAGGAATACTTCTATGTCCATCATCACATGTTTTTTAACTACCAGTTGATTTTCTCCTTAACCCAAGAGTTATTTAACCAACTGAGTCACCCAGGGGCCCCCACCCAACAGTTATTTAGTAATTTAAAAAAAAATTTTTTTAGATGCTTGACTTTTATCAATTTGATTTGTGACATCTTCCTGCCTATTATTAGGCATCAGGAGGTCAGTAGCCATTTGGCGGCTCTGTCTTCTCTATCTCGTCTCCGTGTTGGCATCTCTATAATTGATGCCAACTCTCAAAAGTTTATACTCAGTGCAGGTAGGCTATGAATGAATGAAAGGATGCCTCTTTCAACACATTTAAAGAAATAAATGAGGATGCCGGGGTGGCTCAGTGGTTGAGCATCTGCCTTCAGCTCAGGGTGTGATCCCGGGGTCCTCCGATCAAGTCCCACATTGGGCTTCTCCCTCTATCTCTGCCTCTCTCTGTGTCTCTTATGAATAAATAAAAATTTTAAAAATCTTTTAAAAACTAAAGAAACGACACAGTACAGTGCTTTCAGTCAACAACAGTAACAGGTACCCATTTAAAATAAAATGATATTTTGCCACTGTAAAACCCACTGTGTTCTCTTAATATGGTGAAAACTGATGGAAACTTAATTAAAACAAAAGTATGCTATACCAGAAAAATAAAAATCTACTCTGTGTGCTTGTGTGTGTGTGTGTGTGTGCGTGTTTGTGTGTGTGTGGTGCACCATCTTTGGGGGTAAGGCACTTATCTCCACATGCTCAATTAAAATTTGGCAATGTCTCCTAGCAGTCTAAGCAAGCAAGGTTTAATTATGTAACTGCTGTTATTTTTATAGCCACATTTGGGAGTTCTCTGCTGATTATAAGATTGCCTTATCATAATGAGATAGCAGAGCTGACATCTTCCCAAACTGGGCTAGTTGTTTACTTATTGAAATATTTATCTTTTTCCCACAGGTCCTGGAGACCAAGTTAGCAGTTGTGTTATCATTAAAATTAAGAGAACATAATCAGCCTTACATATGGGTCTTAGAAGGTGACCAGAATGCTCTGGTTTTCCCCGGGGCTGGGGTTTCCCAAGGTATGGAATTTCCAGGGCTAAAATGGGGACAGTCCCAGACTAACCTGGACAGTCAGCTGCCCTACGTATTTCCCCAGAGTAAATCACAGCATCATCCTGGGCCTATCTTAGCAGCCCGCAGGCTAAGCTACCGCCGCATTGAGTTGGCATAATTTAAGGGCTGGCCGAAAGGCCATCCTGTCTATCCCCCCAAATGACTGCCAGCTCTTAACAGCACTGTCTCTCCTGACCTGCCATTTCCACCTTTGTTAAGTTACTCCTACAGTTAAGTTTCTTTTTGGCTGGAATTGGAAAATCAAAGGTCCAGGCATTATCTTTAAAGACCTTGGTTACAAAACTTAAGTCTGGAAAGGATGAAAAGATGATGTTTTTAGATTTTTCTCATCTCACAGCCCAAAGAACCCTTTGAAAAACATTAGAAGCCAGCATGGTGAGGGTGACACCAAATTAATTAGAGCTTCTCCTCTGCGTCCCCTCTGCATTTTTCTCCTCTGCACCCTCCCCCAGGCCATCAGCACCCTCATCCGATCCCTCCCCTTCCCTATAGCAAACCCTCTCCCAGAACTGGAGGTCGTGAGTGTACTTACACTCAGGTGCAAGGTTTAGAATAAGGCTTATGCCTTCGTCAAGTTTAAAGAGTTAACCTCTTCAGAAGACATGTGCATTTTAGGTGGGAGCAAAGCTCCTGTTTGTATTAAAGTCAAAGAAAAGAGGCACAAAGTAAGAAATTTTAGGACCAGGTACATACACCAGGAAACCCACAATGGCCCCATGGCCATTGAGGCACTGCTCCCCCACCCCAATCATACAGAAGGTACTGGCAAGCCCCTGCTTTCATCAGGGAGGTGAGGGAATCCTTTCTTTCTACAAACATTTGTTGAGGGGTACCTGGATGGCTTAGTTGCGTTACACCTCTGCCTTCAGCTCAGGTCATGATCCTGGGGTCCTGGCATCAAGCCCTTCATGGGACTCGCTGCTTAGCAGGGAGTCTGCTTCTCCCTCTCTCTCTGCCTCTCCCCCTGGCTTGTACTCTCTCTCTGTCAAATAAATAAATAAAATCCTTAAAAAAAAACAACAACAAAGATTTGTTGAGCATCTACTATGAGCCAGGCACGCTGGCCCCCTGAGACAAATGAGACATCCTTGTTACCCACAGGCCTCTTTGGTTCAGGTCAGGGAGAGACACCTGCAGTAAGTGTGTGCTATAGAGACACATGTCTGAGGTGTGCTGGGAGCAGGAAGGGGGAGCCCTGGGGGACCCAGGGGAAGTCAGGGGTTGCAAGGACAGGTATGGTGAACACAAAATTTAGGCCCACAACACCTGTACCCCTAAAACCAGCTGAGGGATGAAACCAAGTCCAAAAAGTAAAATTCTCCCTTCACCTAACTTCCCCCTGAAATGGAATTTTTGATCTTCGTTGACTACTAAAACCTCTAAACATAAAAGTTGGAAGAAAAAAAAAATATATATGAACTATGTAAAATACATAAAATTGAAGTAAATAGCATAAATAACTTATGCAAACCCAATAAAAACTACTTTTCTGGGGGAATAATGATTCAAAACTCCAAATAAGGGCAGCCCTGGTGGCTCAGAGGTTTAGCGCTGCCTTCAGCCCAGGGTGTGATCCTGGAGACCCTGGATCGAGTCCCACGTCAGGCTCCCTGCATGGAGCCTTCTTCTCTCTCTGCCTGTGTCTCTGCCTCTCTCTCTCTCTCTCTCTCTGCATAAATAAACAAAAAATCTTAAAAAAAAAAAAAAAACTCCAAATAAAAGGAAAGACTTCAGCTTTTGTGAACAATGGGCTTGACTTTTATTTTCTTTTAAGTTACTTGTTTTTATGTCTTTCTGTTTCATTTCCCAGAAACAAAAACAGTTTGCATTCCATTATTTCCATTTTCCAATAATGACATGCTAACTGAATCATCTTTCATGCTTTGTCTCACAATTAAAGCTTTCAACCCACATTCCCTTCTTCTGACCTTTAAATATTAGAAATTTAACTGAGTTAGGGGGAGGATCTAAGTTAGTTACTACTTATTTCACCAGCACAACTTGGCACTTTCAAGAAACACTACAAATTTTCATGGAGATTATGGAGATGAATCTATATTATGTTACCCACCCCCATGGTGTCAGTGGACAAACCAAGACTCATCAAAGATCAGCTGTGAAATGGAAGCCTTGGGCTTCCTGAGAAGAATCACTCAGGAGAGTAGTGGGGTAGTAGACCCATCCCCTAACCTCTTGGTCAGATACTTTCTCAGTATGTTTACTCAGGAGGCAACCCTAGGGACAAGGGACTGATTAAATTGAGAAGAGGAATCAGGCATTAGGGAGAGGTGGCACCTCTTAAGGTCCCTTGCAAGTCTAAGATTCTGTAAAATTACCCTTTGGGATGTTTGAGAGCATTGACTTGATGAGTCTTGCCTTGTGCCAGTGAACCATGGATTTTGAGTGGGTGCCTCCTTCTATTGGTTGTCCTACAAGGCAACAACAAACTGATACAACTCTTTTTTTAAAAATATTTATTTATATATTTATGGGGGGGTAGTGTGTGCACATGAACGTGAGGGAGGGGCAAAGGGAACAGGAGAGAAAGAATCCTAAGCAGGCTCCACGTTCAGCATGGAGCCCAACAGAAGGCTCAATCCCATGACCCTGATATTATGACCTGTGCCAAAAATTAAGAGTCAGATATTCAACCTACTGAGCCACTCAGGCGCCCTCAGACTGACCCAACTCTTAAATCTGGACTTCCCTGCTACTGCTGCCATCCCAATACCAGAAATCAAATTGAAAGTGAACAAAGTGAGTAAGCATGTTTTGTATACAGGCTTCTAAATTAGGTCTGCAATGATATTTTAGTAGTTGGCAACAAGACTTGTGAACATTGACAATTTAAAAATACAATAAAAGTTTTAAAAACTGGGAAAAAAAAAACAGAAAGATGTTTCCAGATAGTCTTATACAATGATGCAAAGGTGAATAGAGTCTGGGATTCCAGCACTGTTTACTAACCGTGTGACCAAGAGCCAGTTATTCAGTATCACTAATCCTTTACCATGTTGGTAATAGGGGATCTTAATCATTCTTTCCTTATAATACTGCTGTAAGGATCAAGCAAGGTGATCATGTTAGATGCTGAACAGGGCCTGGCGATGCAGCGGAAGACTGACTGCCCACCCCCCCGCCCTGCGTGATCCTCTGTACACCTCCCTTGTCTTCACCGCCCCCCTCTGCAGGGACTTCTGCTTGGACTTGGTCACCTGAGAGCCCCAGGAAGGCAGGAGAGTGAAGGTGAAGTATATGTTCTCCAGCTCTCTACCTGGGAGGGTTATCACAGGAACACTGGGGTCCCTTGACAGGTGGCTTAGCAGCCAAGAGGAAGTGACTGTCCTCGCCTTGGGTGGCTGCCCACTCCCCTTCCTCATGGTTTCCTGCACACTCCCCACTGCACTGTGAATAGTCCCTTTGTTAACTTTGCCCCAGATTGCCCAGCTGGAGTGCACCGTGGGATAAAGTAGCCGTGGGTAGCAGCTGTGATTTATCTTGGAGTCTAAGGTTAAGCACTAAACAAATTATCATACAGAGACCACAAAATACATACTGTAATGCAAATAAATCCCCCCACCGGCAGAAGGTTGTTGGAATAACTCAGACCATTCCCTACTTCTCAACACTTTCATAGCACTCTCAAGAGGAGCTTTCTCTTTGAAAAACCTTCTGTTATTTAGAGTTGCCCAATTTAGAAAACAATGAGCAATCATTTCAGTGTAAAAATGTCACAAACATGGATGTTGCTTACTCGAAATGTATTCATGGCCTGTACAAAATTCAAATCTAACTGGGTGTCTTGTGTTTTATTTGGCAACCCTACCAGTCATGGGAAGATTTGGAACCTTTCTTTTCTTTTCTTTTTAAAAATATCTTATTTATTTATTTATTTATTTTATTTTATTTTATTTTTATTTTTTTTTTGACAGAGACAGTGAGTGAGTGAGTGAGAGCATGAGTAGGGGGAGCAGCAGAGGGAGAGGAAGAAGCAGACTCCCCGCTGAGCAGGGAGCCCATCATGGGGCAGACACATCACTGAGTCACCAGGTGCCCAGAGATCTGGACCCTTTCATTCGTAGTTTCTTAAATGTCTACTTAAGAACATGCTTGTCTTTACGAGTGGGTGGGAGAGTCAGGCCTCATAATGAACCAGTACTTTCCCATGGAAAAAAAAACGTTCACAATCCACCTGAGTAGGTACAGAGAGGCCAATTCTGCACCACATTCTGTTCAAGACACACCAGTCGTGTCTGCCTTTTGCTCCCGCCCTTCCATGTGCAATTGCCCCACACATCATCTCTAAGGAGACCAGACGGACCAGCTGCTGGGACCAGGAGAAGGAGCCTGCCTGACAGTGACCGATGCATGAGGAGTGGAGCTGAACCAATCTGATTTCTGGTATCTCCAGAGAATTTTGACTGAGGGAATGAGGCAGAGAGCAATGGCAGCTATAGGAACTGAAAATATGCCTGATAAGCCTGTGCAAACTGAATTTGTAAGAAGCAGAGTTAGGGCAGAGGAAATACAGTCACCAAAAAGAGAAAGACTACAACTGCATGGCAGAAATAAGCAGACTTGTGAAGAGTAGCGAGGATCCATTAATGATGGGAGACTGAGGAAAGTTCCAGTCACTTACTGCCTCCAGGGCATCTTAGGATGGGGAAACCTGCCTCTGGCTCCTGTCTCCCTAGGGCTCTGTTGTTTTGTTTTCTCTTGCACAGTGAAGGATGCCAGCACCTCTCTATACTTAACATACCTCTTTCTTACTTGAGGTAATTTAAGTGAATTACTTCCCTGCACCTGCACATAGGCTGCTGAGTCCCCACCATGTGAGTAGTTTCCAACGCTGAAGAAATTCACATGCAGCCATTGCCTTGCAGAGGCCTGGGGTGCAGGGAGTAATCCGTTCCTCTGGGACCCTAACTTCCAGGGGTCTCTAAGCAAACACTCTTAGAAGAGTGAGGCAGTACTGCTCTTCCTGCTTCCCTCCCAATGCTTGCTAAAAGCAGGCTGGTGGGCCACAGTGGTGCTTGTGCTATTCCCACTGCAAGTGCACAATCTTGGTCTTCAGAGAATCCACGGTCAACATATCACTCATGTGAATATTTTGTCTATGTAGTAATTATTCCCATATAATAAACATTAACTATAAAAAACAATCAGTATGGCAACTGTAAAAATAATAATAATAAAAAGTGTTGGAGAGGATGTTGAGAAGTCAGAACCCTTATGCATTTCAGGAGGGAATGTAAAATGGTGGAGCCACCGTAGAAAACAGTATGGCAACTCCTCAAACAGCTACACTGAACTAGCATATGATTCAGTAATTCCACTCCTGGGTATGTACCCACAAGAATTGAAAGCAAGTAATCAAATAGATACTTGTACACTAAGGTTCATAGCAGCATTATTTACAAAAGCCATATGATGCAAACAATCCAAAAGTCCATCAACAGATGAACAAATATGGCATATCTGTACACACAAAATATGGCATATCCATACGATGCAATATTGCTCAGCCATAAGAAGGAAGGAAATTCTATGCTGCAATACGGATTCACCTTGAAAACATTACACTCGAAGTGAAAGAAGCCAAACACAAAAGACCACATTTTGTGTGATTCCATTTATATAAAACATTCCCAAATAGATCAACACATAGATACAGAAAGCAGACTGACCAGGTTTCGGGGGAAATGGGAGATAACCATTGGGGGTGGGGATGGGGTTCTCACTGGCATGATGAGCAAGTTCTGGAAATGGCAAGCAGTAGTAGTGAGTAGAAAGCACTTGTGAAAGTGCTTAATGCCACTGAACTGTACACTGAAAATGGCTAAAATGGAAAACGTCATGTTATGTTTTGTTTCTTTTTTTACCACAATTAAAAACAAAAAACAACCAAACTGTCTGAATCAGGGCTTCATTGGGCTTCCATAAGCCACTAAGCCAGGTCTAAGGCAGGGGAAACTGCTGCACATTAGAATTATCTGGGGAACTTTTATTTATTTTTATTTATTTTTTAATATTTATTTATTCATTTTACAGAGAGAGAGAGAGCATGTGTGAGCGTGCATGCAAGCAGGGGGAGGGGCAGTGCAGAATCCTGCAAGCAGATTCCTTGTTGATCGGGGAGCCTGGTGCAGGGCTCAATCCCAGGTTCCCAAGATCATGACCTGAGCTGAAACCAAGAGCCGGCTGCTTAACTGGCTGAGCCACCCAAGTGCGAATTATCTGGGGAACTTTTAAAATCCCCAATGTCAGGACCACATCTCAGACCTACTCAGAATGTCTGCAGGTGGGCATCAGCATTTTTTAAAAGCTCCCCAGTTAACTCTGATATGCAACCATCAAGAACAGTCCTCCAAGGCAATGTGCTTCTCAAACCTTAATGTGCATACAAACAACCTGGTCATCTTGTTAGAACACAGATTCTGACTGGTACATCCATGGTGAAGTCCAAGCAGTTCTAACAAGCTCCCAGGTAACACAGATATCCCTGGTCTGTGGACCACACTTTTTTTTTTTTTTTTTTTAAGATTTTACTTATTTATTCATGAGAGACACACAGAGTGAGACAGAGACATAGGCAGAGGGAGAAGCAGGCTCCCTGCAGGGACTGGATCCCAGGACCCTGGGATCACACCCTGAGCCAAAGGCAGATGCTCAACCACTGAGCCACCCAGGTGCTCCACACTTTGAGTGACAAAACCCTATGGTTCATCCTGGCCAGCTGTATATCTATTCTTTAAAGAAAGAAAAATCTATCAGGACTTAAAAAGTGATTCTAAGACTTAACAACATTCATTATCAGGAGGGTCTTCATATCCAAACACATTTTCATTACCCATATTTCTTCAGCCTATAAGATAATCCTCCAAGGCTTTCCCACAAAAGCCCAGATGTTTTCATCAGCTATTTGAATTTTTGAATATTTCTTATCACCACTTCCACTTTTGTCTGATTTCTCATGTTCCTGTAGGACCAAGTACGGATTCAGAAATACCCATTTAATAAGCTAACAAGACTTCCACCTCTTGGCTGCAGTACATAAAATATAGCAATCAACATTTCAGTGAGACTTTGTGCCTGATAATTCAAGAATAAATCAAACAAGAAAGATCTTGACCGCTTTAACACTGATGTCTAAATCATTCCCTTTCCCAATATCAAGCAGTAATAAAGTTTACAAAGTACACTGGAGATTCCAAGGGAAATAAGTTTCAAAATGATGCCAATTACATGTAAACAAAATGATTTCATCACATAGTTTTGTTGACAGAGAAGTAGAAACTTCAAGTTCCAACAGATCTTAAAGAAAATGAATGAGATCTCCAGTAATGATTATGATCAGGAATTTCAATATTACTAGCCAGATTTGAGAAACTCATTGGTGAGGCATCTAAGAGAGGTGATAAATGGGTGTTATTATAAAAGACAGTTCGTTTTTATCATCACTTTGTGAAATTATACACATAAAACAAGAAGAATAGAAAAGGAATGTCAGAGCTTCATGCTAAATTAACTTTTGCCTGAAGCTGATACATACAATGCTGGTGCCCAGTTTAAAACATTTTTAACTGGGATCCCTGGGTGACGCAGCAGTTTGGCTCCTGCCTTTGGCCCAGGGCGCGATCCTGGGGACGTGGGATGGAGTCCCACGTCGGGCTCCCGGTGCATGGAGCCTGCTTCTCCCTCTGCCTGTGTCTCTGCCTCTCTCTCTCTGTGTGTGTGACTATCACAAATAAATAAAAATTAAATAAATAAAACATTTTTAACTGGTGTCCAGTTTATTTTATTTTTTTTAATTTATTTATTTTTGATAGTCACACAGAGAGACAGAGAGGCAGAGACACAGGCAGAGGGAGAAGCAGGCTCCATGCACCGGGAGCCCGATGTGGGACTCGATCCCGGGTCTCCAGGATCGCGCCCTGGGCCAAAGGCAGGAGCCAAACCGCTGCGCCACCCAGGGATCCCTGGTGTCCAGTTTAAAGCATGTTAACTGGCATAGTCCCTCTGGAAAATACATAGTTCAAGAGCCTCAAAAAGTTTGTAAACTTGTAATGTGCAGCTGTAATGAATGATAGCAATGGATGTGTAAAGATAGCATAAAATCTAAAAAAAACAGTGATGGGATGAAGAGAAGAGATTCAAACCAACTGAGCAAAGATCTGTAATAATAATTACTCGAAATGTGGCTAACATAAGCAAACTCATGATGACATTTTTAAGGGTTCAATTATGGTATCTGATTATGTCAATTTTATATCAAAGAGCATTGAGAGACAAGCATTTACAGTAATAAACAAGAACATTGTATTAATAGAACTCATAATAAATAGTGATAAAAACACAATAATCCTGAATTTATGCTCTAACTATAGCAATAAATATATAAGATAAAAATGTATAGAAATAAGGCAGAAATGCAATCATGATTAAGAGATTTTAATCCTCTGCTTTCAGAACCACTATCAAAAAGAACATTAATAAGGATACTAAAGATATGAATAATTTATTATGTTGCTCATTACCTCTTAGATAAAGATCTGCAGGGCAATTACCATAGCCAAGACAGAATTTCCTCTCCTGATGAATAGATACTCTTTTCTTAGTTATACAAAACTTTGACACTATTTAATAGAGATATAAAAATATAAAACCCAGGTAGTTTCTATTTTGCTGAAGCTGCTAGAAAGCCCAGGGCCAAACTTTGCTCTTAATAATGTAATTTCCTTTAGCCATGACTTTTTAAGATAATATTAATTTTCTTCCTCTCTGCTTGGATATCTCCGTTTTAACCTGATTTACTGGCATTGATCTTAGTGTATCTGTACTCTTATTCTGAACCATCTCACATCCTTTTTTGATAGTACATCATGAGAAACAAATTAGTACAAATGCAATCCGAATGCGGCACCTAATAAAATAGAATGGATGGTACCGACCTGTTGGAAATCCTTAGCTATCCTTGGAATGGGCTTTTAAGGCTGAACAGGACAGACAGGCTTCCCTGGGCCAAGGCTTTTAAAGGACTCCTTATCATTTGCATAAACCAGCATTAAAATGTATGAGCCAATCCTGGTTTCAGACATCAGATCCTTTTACTGTCATTCTGCTGCTCTGGTTGGACTCTGTATCTTTGATAAGCCTTGTGATCGTGGTCCATCTCCCTCCTGGTTCCTGGCTTGCTGTTCCCATGTTGGCTCCCCCAGCACTGATCTTTTTCCAATGTTTACTGGCATCTGTACTAAGAACCATTTTCACCTAGCAAATCCGGCAAGCTGGCTAATTCCTGCAAGAGCCAACTCTTGTCTGCTGCCCAGGTCTGATCAAGTCTGCCTGTGTCCTGGCACCGGAAGTGGGGTGGGTGGGGGACAACACCATAAGAGTCACATGGGAATCAAGGGAATTTAAAACACATGCTTTCTTTCCAAGTCTATCAATACAGTGCAGACCACAGAATGAAAAACAATCAAAGAAGCACTTTGCAATTACAAGAAAGTATCAATTCCATATGTTAGTGCTATAAACTTGAAAAGATAAAGAAAGGTAGAAATGTTAATCACATCTCAAAATCTATCCAAGAAAAAATTAAAAAGTATCTTTAATGCCCTCAATATCTCTCCTCAAATAAAAGCTCAACTTTCCATATTTCTTCTAAATATCTCATTCATTCACTCATCAGCTAGTAATTGAGCATCTGCTGTATGTCAGGTCTGGGTTGGGTGCTGGAGTTACAAGAGCAAAGGAGAAATAATGAGCATATTGATTAGTTGGGGAAGGGGGTAATTCTGCTCACAACAGGAGTAAGCATGGGGTTTATGGGCACACAGACAAGAGCCCTGGCTGTTCTGCAGGAATAAGATGAGATCCCAGGGTAGGAAAGGCCTGAAGACAGGGAGGGGTAGGACTGGAAGCTTCTACAGGGTGAGAGCAGTGAACTAGAGGCAGTGTGCATGGAGACAAGAGGAGTGGACTAGAGGAGAGTTAAAGAGGAAGTGAGCTTGAGGGAGTTTGATGAGAAGGAGAGGAGAGGCATGGATAACAGCAGGGAATGCTTTCAGCAGAAGGGTGGCACCTTCATTGTAACAGGCAACACAAGAGGAACATGACATGGAGAGATGATGCACAGGGTCAATTATGCTTCTAAAGGATACAGCAGGAAGAAGGAGAAAAAAGGAGAAAGGGAGCAGGGAAAAGAAGTTGGGTGTGGGGGTGGGGATTGAAGATGGATGATCCCAGGACTTCTGACATCTCCACTGACCACAGATGCTGGAGCAGAAGATGAAGATGACCCTAAACACACTTGTTTCTCACTGGCTGGGTGTTGACTCTCTAGTCTTATACTCAGCGACCTAGCAACATGGTATGTGTGCTAGAAGGATTTCATTTGCCTGGGCTAGAAGGAAGTCAGGTGCCTTGGAGAAAACTATGGCAAAATCATCTTTTGGGCCCAATTCCCCGGGGCCTGCAACTCATGGAAAGGAAGAACAATAAAACCTAAGAGAAATCATTGAAAAAGAGGGATTCTCTGAAAGCCCTAGAGTTGCAGCCCAAAGGCCTCTTTTTTTCTGGTTTCTACTTGGCTTTCTAAAGGTAGGTTCAGGGTGCCCTTCTTCCCAAGTAGAAGGCTCAGGCCCTCTCAATGTAGCAGCATGCAGTTGACCATGTGACCAGACCCAAGCCAAAGTAGATTAATGAGCCACAAATAGGCTGGATGAAGCAAACCAATGCCAACAGCTCAGTTCAAACTGTTGGGCTCAAGTGAGCAGGAATTTTATAGGAGAGAGGATGAACATGGATCCTCACTCCAAATGAGAAGAAAGACCTTCATACCCTCTGATTTAAACTCATGCAAAAAAACACACAAACAAACCAAAAAAACAAAAAATACCTCATGCCAATACATTTGATTCATGGGGGTAAAACTAGCTGGTGTCTCTGTAAGAATGCTCAGTCCTTGGAAGAGTTTGACAAATCCCACAAGTGGAAAGGCCAATCATATTTCTACTTTTGACCTGCCAAGCAGCTGACATAGGCAGTTGGAAGTATAGAAAGCCTAGTACCTAATTCAGGCAACCAACCAGAGTCCAACTGTTAAAGGCCTCAGGAGAGATGATGAGGTGTTTTGGACAGCAAGAGGAAAACCAGAGATGTAGCCTTTCACCCAGACATGGGGACAAAGTAAACTCAAACTAAACGAGGATAAAGAATTATGCTTTTTTCAAGCCTACACACACACACACACACACACACACACACACAACTGATCACCTTCTGAACTATAAAGGTATTAGTCTAAATTCTATTTAAAATGATGCTTTGACCACTAGAAGATTCCGATTGCAGAAATCTTTGATGAGTCAATGTATTATTTCCTAGAAAATTTACAGATTGCATCTATGTAAAAACTATCAGCTCTTGCACAAGTGTGGGCATGTGTCTGCATGATAGTAAAGGTTGAATTTGTGTGCATGTGACCCCTCAGAGGCCAGGGCACAATACAAGTGCACTCTGATTTGGCTTTCACATAAAGAAAGCAGAGTTACAGCCTGCCAGCTTCTGACAAGTGTTTCTTATAACTTGTTCTCACACTTCTTTATGATGTGAACCCAACACTGAAAGCGAGTCTGTTCAAAGTGACCCTTCAGGTAATGGCTTTCCCAGAGAAAGTGTCCTTTGCTTTCTTCCCCTAAGAGAATATAATAATCTATTTCAGGGAAGCATAAGAGATAGTTCTCTTCCAAAGAACAGTGGCTTTTCAAGACCCCTGGGGGAAGAAGCAGAGGGAGGAGGGTCTTCAAAGCAGGTCTGGACTCAGAAGGCCTTCATTTTTCCAGAGATTGGTTTTCTCGCCTCAAGGTCTGCAAGAGCCTTCTGATTTGGGGCCCTTGGAGGTATATTCCACAATGGTTCCAGATGAACACTGTTGCTATTACAAACGAAAATCTGGCTTGAAGCTTCTCAGAAGCTAGTGTAAGGAGGAAAGTTTAGTAAGAATTGTGCATATTTAGCCAAGACAAAGAACTGTGAACATGTCTGAAGGGAAGGAGAGGTTTTCCTGGTACTGAATTCTGAAAGTCCTCGCAGGGGACACTATTCCGAAACCCGAGTGATTTGTTGGAGAATGTTTTCAATCACAATTGCCTTGTAAGTACAAAAGCTGAAATAAAATTGTTTTATCTTGTAGCAACCATTCATAAAAGTAGAAAGCATAATATTCAAACTTAATTCAATGAAGGAGATTTTGTTCAGCGTTGACCTGAGTTAGGCCAAGCTAATACTCTTGCAGTGGTTGAACTTGACTCAAAGGTAGAATCTAAAACTAACACAAGACTACATAGATGGTATGTCCTCTGAGTTATATTTCCTAAGCTCATTTCTCTCAAAGAGGATTTTTTTTTTAGATTTTATTTATTTATTCATGAGAGACACAGAGAGAGCCAGAGACATAGGCAAAGGGAAAAGCAGTCTCTCTGTGGGGAGCCCAATGCAGGATTTGATCCCAGGACCCTGGGATCATGACCCAAGCCAAAACCAGATGCTCAATCACTGAGCCGACCAGGTGCTCCTCTCAAAGGGGATTTTTTTTTTTCAAAGGGGATTTTAATAGGAGTTATAAAGATCCAGATTTTTTATCTAGCAAGGTCATGGAGAGTTGATGGTATATACCAGGATCAGCAAACCATATCCTGTGGGCCAAATCGGTCCCAATGTATGTTTTGTCCCAATTGTATGTTTCCAAATGGCCCATTTGTAAAGAATGTTTTTATTTAACATGTTTCTAATGGCTGGAAAAAATCAAAAGAAGAATAATATTCTGTGACATGTGAGAATAATATGAAATTCAAATTTTAGTGTCTATAAAGTTTTTTTGGAACACATTTACATTTCATCTATCAATCCTTTAATACTACAACAGCAAAGTAAAATAGTTGTAACAGGGACTATATGGTCTGCAAAGTCTAAAATATTTATTATGTGGCTCTTTACAGAAAAAGTTTATCAACATCTGGAATTTACTGCTGATTGATGACAGACCTCAAAGCTCTTAAGATCTGGGGATCCCTGGGTGGCGCAGCGGTTTGGCCCAGGGCGCGATCCTGGAGACCCGGGATCGAATCCCACATCGGGCTCCCGGTGCATGGAGCCTGCTTCTCCCTCTGCCTGTGTCTTTGCCTCTCTCTCTTTCTCTCTCTATGACTATCATAAATAAATAAAAATTTAAAAAAAAAAAAAGCTCTTAAGATCAGACAAGTAAAAAAAAAAAAAAAAAAAAGATGAGACAAGTAAATTATAGGATTCTCTAGTGGAAGCCACACTTGGATTACTAGGCCCAAAATAATTTAGAAAGAGAGTCAGAATTTCCTTCAGGAAGTCTCATTTAATCTTTTTACCATTTAATGGTTGGTTTCCCTTCATTTGTATAGATAAGAAAATAGACCTCAGATGTTAAGTGGTGGCACAAACAGATTTCCAGGTATATAAGGTATAAAAAAAACAGGTTTGTAGAATCTTCACTGGCAATATTATAAAAATAAACAAATATAGAAGAAAATCCCCAAATTTACCAAATATGTAACCAAACATGAGATAACACTTTGAGTACTTTTAATCTTATTGAAGACTAACCTTGGGATCCCTGGATGGCGCAGCGGTTTGGCGCCTGCCTTTGGCCCAGGGCGCGATCCTGGAGACCCGGGATCGAATCCCACATCGGGCTCCCGGTGCATGGAGCCTGCTTCTCCCTCTGCCTGTGTCTCTGCCTCTCTCTCTGTGACTATCATAAATAAATAAATACCTTAAAAAATTTAAAAAAAAAAAAAAAAAAAAAAAAAGAAGACTAACCTTATGCCATAGAGTTCAAGACTTGGTTGGTAACCAAGGAAAAAACACAGGGGAGTCCTAAGGAAAAGTAAATCAATAATGTCATAAAAACTATCATTAATTACTCTCAATCTGCAAATGAAGTGAGAGGAGTACACAGGCCTGGAAAAAGTCAAAGTCAGAATTTGCAGAGACAAAAAGGGCAGCCAAGGCTTGTCATTTTCCAGGGCATTGTGCTGAGTCAGAGAAATGGAAATGGGACATGCCATTCATTGGCTGAGTGGAGAGAGATCTTTCATCTCACTCTTCTGAGGTTCCACAAAATTTCAGCAAACAAAGCAGAACCCAACTGAGGACTGCACTCAGCCCAGACTAGCTATTTCCTCCCTTGCACCCACACCCATATTCTTGGTTTATAGAAAAGTGGATGGAAAGCAGCATGGTACTCCTAAAAGGTATCAAATGTGAAAGACAATCTATCCCAGTAAAGGTGGAAAAAAATAACAATTGAATTGATGACATGAAGGAAATATAAGAAATGATCAGTTAATGCTGAAGAAAAACACAAAGAAACTAAGGGAGTTAAGAGAAAAGATGATACACAAAGAGAAAAATAAAGACAATCCTCTATAGGATAACTCGTACCCTTGCAAAAGCTGATAGAACAGGAATAAATATTCAGAAACATAATACCAGAGATTTTCCCTGAAATGATGGCAGAACTGATTGAAAGTACCCACAGTGCTCTTGAAATGAAGATTTAACATTTAAAAAACCAAATCACCATTTGATTCCAAGTTAGTGAGCTTCAAATATAAATAGACTATTTCAGGCCTATAGACTGAAGGAGCAAGACACCTACAAGGGGGAATAATCGAGATAGTCTTAAGAAAACTCTTCGGCAATGTTAAGAGAAAAATATTTACAAAGTTCTGAGGAAAAGGGTAAATCAGAAATATTACAGACTACAAAGTGCAGTTTAAACAGGTAGATATGATTTCCCTAAATTTAAGAGAACTCAGGTCACATAGAACCCATAAAACTCTTGGAAAAGCTACTTGCCTATATAATCCAGCTATCCAAATTCCACTCAGGGATGGAAAAGTCATGGTAAAAGTGCTAATGGTGATCATAGAAGTCTTTTAAGTATTAAATTAAGACTAAATACCTAGGTCAATTATAACTAATCCAGAATGCAAATGTTACAATTCCTGGAGAAGTTAAAATACATAAGCAACCAAAATCAGGAGGTAAATGCAAAGTTAGGCAGGAGCAAATGTAGGAGTTCCCAATTACCTCTGTTTTCCAAACAAAAGATGGATCTGTACCATCCAAAATTAAGCACATTTTCTCTTAAAAGTTACCAACTCTTCGTGATTTTCATAATTTCTTTTCTTAGCCGTAAAAGGATAGTCTAGAAATATCTCTTGTGGTGAAAAAAACGTGATTCGAAATTCAGTTCGTATTGTTTTTGTTCAATTCAACTAAATTAAAGGTATTATTTATAGTGTGACATTATATAATTCAAGTAAAATTAAACAATATTACTTATAATACAATCCTATGTGTAGGCAAACCACAGAGCATAATATTTATCTATGTCTATCCATTTCCTTTACATCTGTGTGCAGAGAGAGGTAGCTGGAAATAAGTTCACCCAATGCCATCCTCATCGGGGGATACAGAACTCTGGGTGGTGTGCTGCTTTTTTTTTTTTTCTTCTTATAGTTTTATATTTCATGAGCTTTGTGTTTTGTTTTTGTTTTTTTTTTTTTTTTCATTCATAAGAGACACAGAGAGAAAGAGAGGCAGAGACACAGGCAGAGGGAGAAGCAGGCTCCATGCAGGGAGCTCGACGTGGGACTTGATCCCGGGACGGCAGGACTATGCCTTGGGCCAAAGGTAGATGCCAAACTGCTGAGCCACCCAGGTGTCCCAGCTTTTGTGTTTTGTTTTAGTCACTTTTAAAATTTATGCACAATAAAATCATTCTTTTTTGAAAAAAAATTTTTTTAAGATTTTATTTGAGAGAGAGAGAGAATGCACAAATGGGAAGGAGAGGCAGAGGGTGAGGAAGAAGAAGACTCCCTGCAGAGCAGGGAGCCAGTTGCAGAACTCAATCCCTGTACCCTGGGGTCATGACTGGAACTGCAGGAGCTTAACCTACTGAGCCACCCAGGTGCCCCAAATGCACTCTTTTTTGGTATACGATTATTTGAGTTTAGGCAAATGCATAGTCAAGCAACTTTCACCAAAATCGAGACATGGAACTGATCATCACCCCAGGCTTGCTTTGTGCTACTCCATATTCCATCTCTCTTCCTGCTCCCTGCCCCTCCAACCATTACTCTATTCTCTCTTCCTATAATTTTGGGCCTTTTTTAGAACTTTATACAAATCGAATAACATGATACATGTAGCCCTCGGGTCTGGCTTCTTTCACTCAGCATAACCCATTTGAGATTCTCAAAGTTAGCTGAACATGAGAATCACCTGCGGGGATTTAAAACTCCCGATGGCCAGGCCACACCCAAACCAGAAATTAAAGTTCAGAGTCTCCAGGGATTAGACCCTAGTGTCAATTTTTAATGCTCCCCAGGAGATACTGTGGATAATCAAGGCTGAGGACCACTCAGCTCATTTCCAAACTGCTTCAAACCCCACAATTCTGTTAAGTCTCCTTTCAGGTTTCTCAAACCTATTTCAGTTAGATTCACTCCACTGGGGTGGGATAACCCTCTGCTGGGGGCTGGGGTGAGGGCTCTGTTATGCATGGTAGGTGTTGAACAGCACCCTTGCTTCCACCCACTGGACCTCAGTAGCACACCCCCAACCCAAGTGGTGACAACCAAAAATGTCTCTACACTTCACCAAGTGTCCCTTTGCGGCCAAAATCACAGTAGTTGAAAACCACTACTGTACTGCAAGCCACAGCAAACCAAAAGCAATTCAGTGGAATTTAGAAGCTTTTACAACACGCAACATTCTCTTTCGTGTTTATCCAGCCTGCTAATGTATCCACTCCAACTTCGTTAAACCAACTTTTAAACTCCATTTTCACTTTGAGATCAAGTTGCCAACAACCAGCAGAGGGCACCTCTAAATATTGACTGATACTTCTAATTGCTCTGGACTCCTGTGGAGTGGTGATAAGATAAAGAGCCCAAGCTGGCAGCTCTGCCCCCCCCACAGGCCCTGTGTGTGGGACCAGGGGAGAGTAGGGAGGAAGACAGGTCCAAGGGCTGAAGAATGATCTGAGGAGAGAAAAGATAACAAAAGAAAGCCAGGGATCTGGCCGGCCAGGGGGCCAGAGATGTGGACCACTGAAATGGAAATTAGTTCCAGAAAGTAAAAAGATTCCAGCTACTCGAAGAGCCAGCGTCCCTTCTAATTTCCTGGACGGGGTATGGAAAAACACCTACCTAGACTTCCACCTCCTTTTGCCTGGCCTAACCCAATTGCCACTGAAAAGGAGCATATGACAAAAGCATGAACAACCTTTCCCCACTTGTGACCTTGCAAGGGAGCCCAAGATATCCTATTGCAACTGCCACAGTGTACCATAATTTAAAACTCACTGCACTGTATTCAGCTTGGGGTATATACCACGTCGTTTTCTGGAGACTCTAAAAGTTCTATAAGTCTTGTTTCTTGGCATGCAGGCTTTGTGACTATTCTCAGGAAAATATTACCATTCACTCAGTCTTCTTGAGAGCCATGAACTCTTCTAAAAATAGGTCTTCTAAAGTCAGCTTTGATTACACACTCCTCATTTACAGGCAGGCTTGATCTTCCCTCTGACTTGCTTTTTTTCTGATGACAACCTAGGGCAAACTCCCTTCAAGGGAGCTTGAGTCTGATGGTTCAACCTGTTCTAGCTTGACCCCTCTCTAGACGGTTGGCAAAATCAGAGTTGTGCCCATCTTACGAGGAGAACAGCCACTTAAGGGAATATCCTATTTTTTTGCAAAAAAAAAATTATATTTTACCACTTTAAAATAACACATATGTGGAGATCCAAATGCAATTTGAAAAGCCTACAGACTATGTGTTTCCAACTCTGTGACATTCTAAAGCAGGCAAACCTATGGGAACAAGAAAAAGATCAGTGGCTGCCAAGAGTTAAGAGGGGAAGGAGGGATGAAGAGGAGGGACACAGGGACTTTAGGGCAGGGAAACTACTCTGTATGATACCATAATGGTGGATACATGTCATTATACATTTGTCCAAACCCACAGAATGGACATCAAGAATAAATCCTGATGTAAACTCTGGATTTGGGTGGCTAATAATGTGTCAATGTAGGTTGATCAATTGTAACAAATGTCATAATGAGGGAAGTTGTGCATAAGTTAGGGCAGAGTGCATATGGGAAATCTCTGTACCTTCTGCTCAATTCAGCTGTGAACCTGTAACTTCTCTAAAAGCTAACTTCTATTTCTTTAAAAAAAAATTGCAAAAGTATACAGTACAAAAAAATTGCAAAGTATAGAAGGGTAGAACAAAGGAGAAAATAAACAAAGTCAATTTAATTTGAGGAATGAGGGCAACCCAGGTGGCTCAGCGGTTTAGCGCCACCTTCAAACCAGGGCGTGATCCTGGAGACCTGGGATCCAGTCCCACATCAGGTTCCCTGCATGGAGCCTGCTTCTCCCTCTGCCTATGTCTCTCATTAATAAATAAATAAAATCTTTTAAAAAAAATAATTTCAGGAACGAGACAAATTTCTACCAGTCTGATATTCCATCATTCTAATTAAATCAATTACATCTTCAAGAGTTCCAATTTAAACCTAATTGTCTCTGGAGCAAAAGGTTTTAAACTTTAATCTAATTCTTTGGAATGCAGGTTAAGAACTTGGGCTCTGGAATCCAGCAAGCCCGAGCTGAGTGTTCCTATTCTGGCATCTGTGAGCTATGTGACCTTGGGCAAATTACTTATCTCTTTAGGTGCCAGTTTCCATCACTGAAAAATGGGGATGACAATAATGGAACTTAACTCAGAGTCTTTATGAGGATTAAATGAGATAATGCATGTAAATTCCTCAGGAAACAGTGTGGGGTACTTGGCAAGCATTCTTGATCCCTGCATCTAAGAACTTTGCAATAATAATGCCTTTTGAACATACATTGGGTTTTAAAAGTCCTAAACTTTTGGAGTGCCTGTGTGGCTCAGTGGATTGAGCATCTGACTCTTGGTTTCAGCTCAGATTGAGATCTCAGTATTGTGAAGTTGAACCCTGACTCGGGGTCTGAGCACAGAGTCTGCTGGAGATCTCCCTTTCCCTCTCGCTCCCCTTCTGCTTCTCCCCACATCCTACCCCCTTCCCCCTCAAGAGCACTTTTTCTCTCTCATAAATAAATAAATAAATAAATAAATAAATAAATAAATAAATAAATAAAATCTTTTTTAAAAAGTCCTAAACTTTTTTTTTTTTAAAGTCCTAAACTTTTAATGGATATTATGGTCTTCGGAGTATATCTTTTGCCAGTTTCAAAATATACTCCGTTCAGTATAAGGTCCCCCAAAAGCACAATAAAATCTTAAAATAGGGGACGCTGGGGTGGCTCAGCCGTTGAGCACCTGCCTTTGGCTCAGGGCGTGATCCCGGAGTCCCAGGATCAAGTCCCACATCAGGTTCCCCTCCAGGTACCTGTTTCTCCCTCTGCCTATGTCTGTGTCTCTCATGAATAAATAAATAAAATCTTTTTTTTAAATCTTAAATATTTCATTTTACAGATGAATAAAGTTAGGCCCAGGGAGATTAAGTGCATGACCCTGTAGATGTCACAGCTGGAATTCTTTAGAGAACATATAGGAAGACTGGTTCTGCATCCATTTTTTTTTTTCTGCATCCATTTTTAAACCAATCTTTTTTTTTTTTTTAATTTTTAGTTATGATAGTCACAGAGAGAGAGAGAGAGAGAGGCAGAGACACAGGCAGAGGGAGAAGCAGGCTCCATGCACCGGGAGCCCGATGTGGGATTCGATCCCGGGTCTCCAGGATTGCGCCCTGGGCCAAAGGCAGGCGCCAAACCACTGCGCCACCCAGGGATCCCTTAAACCAATCTCATATTCCAAACATGGTTTATCTCAATTTAATGTCATTTCCTTCATAGATGGCACATCTTGGTGAACCATAAACTGTAGAAGCATTGAGGCCATGTTTGCAAGTTGTTTCTGCCTCTTAGAAAGGGCACAGTGCCTGGCATACAGTCAGTGATTAATATCAGTTGATAATGCATAAATTAGTGTGCGGAAAACACTGGGCTTTTATTACTTTTAGTGAGAGTGGGGCAGAAGACAGTTATGCCCAATAGTGAACTATTTATGCCTAAAAGCTACAAGACTTTGGAGACAAAACTTGCACTTTGAGACAAAAGCTGGGGGTAGTCATGAAAGGACAGTGAGCATGATTATGTCATTTGAGAGGGATATAGACTATCTTTCATGAAGAGGTTAGAAGACACTCTGAATTCACTCTGTGGGAACTAAGAGAGTTATATGATTTAGTAGGAGGATGATTCATTCAGAGTAAGATTTTTCCAGTACAAGAGTTTAAGCAGTTTAGGTACATTTTATCATATCTTGCCATTTTGTCTTTCTTCTAATGGGTGGGGTTACCCTATCGCACAAATTGAGCAGACTCCAATCAAGAACAACAGGATGGGGGATCCCTGGGTGGCTCAGCGGTTTAGCGTCTGCCTTTGGCCCAGGGCGCGATCTTGGAGTCCCGGGATCGAGTCCCACATCAGGCTCCCGGCATGGGCCTGCTTCTCCCTCCTCCTGTGTCTCTGCCTCTCTCTGTCTCTATGTCTATCATAAATAAATAAATCTTAAAAAAAAAAAAAAAGAACAGGATGGCTAACATTCAAACTACTATAACTCTGATATAATTTATGTTGTATTTAAGAAAATTCAAATTTAATACAGTTGCATATAGATTTAGGTGAGTCCCCCCTTGAAATTCCTTCTCACAAACTTTGTTCAGTGGTTGAGCAGTTGAGGGAAAAGCAGGCTCCATGCAGGGAGCCCGATGTGGGACTCGATCCCGGGACTCCAAGATCACGCCCTGGGCCGAAGGCAGGTGCCTAACTGCTGAGCCACCCAGGGATCCCCAGAATGCCAAAAATGTGAGTCATCTGACAGCACACATCCCCAGCTGAAGTACAAGAACACTGCTCTACCTTCTTGTTTCAGTTCTCATGTCCTAATAAGAGAATCCTTCTCCTGGCCTAGCTAGTGCCGTGTTTTTCACTGTTTTTATTTATTTATTTATTTTTTTGGTGTGCTTTTTCTTGGTGACTTTGCTGTTTAAATGACACCTGAGCATAATACTGAAATGCTGTGTCATGTTCCTAAGCTCAGGAAGGCTGTGATGTGCTTTATGGAGAAAATAGGTGTGTTACATAACCCTCATTCAGCATAAGTTATAATGCTGTTGGCCATGAGTTCAGTGTTAATGAATCAATAATATATATTAAATAAGGTGTCTTTAAACAAGAACACATATAAAACTAAGTTATAGGGCCCCTGAGTGGCTCAGTGGTTAAGTATCTGCCTTTTTTTTTTTTTAATTTTTATTTATTTATGATAGTCACACAGAGAGAGAGAGAGAGAGAGAGAGAGACACAGGCAGAGGGAGAAGCAGGCTCCGTGCTGGGAGCCCGACGTGGGATTTGATCCGACGTGGGATTTGATCCGACGTGGGATTTGATCCGACGTGGGATTTGATCCTGGGTCTCTAGGATCACGCCCTGGGCCAAAGGCAGGCGCCAAACCGCTGCGCCACCCAGGGATCCCAAGTATCTGCCTTTGACTCAGGTTGTGATTCCCGGGGTCCCGGATCCAATCCCGCATTGGGTTTCCCACAGGAAGCCTGCTTCTTCCTCTGTCTGTGTCTCTCTCTGCCTCTTTCTCTGTGTCTCTCATAAACAAACAAACAAATAAAATCTTTAAAAACAAAAACTAGGTTATGTATTAGTTCATGCTCTCTCTCTTTCAAATAAATAAAATCCTTTAAAAAAAAACAAAAGCCCTCATTTGCGTTTTGAATCTTGGTGCTTCAACTGCAGTTTTGATCTGCAGACATCCCCAAGGCTACCTCGGTTTAAGTCACCTGGGCCTTGCACAAGATGTGAGCTTAGGTTCTTATAGTCTATTGTCAGAAAAAAACATTAGGGCCTTCTCAAACCAGATTGCTCAAGTAGGGGCATAGCTCCGCCATCAGGCTGTAAAAGGAAAGCTAGACTGGGTATGGGTGTGGGTCTGAGAGGCTGGGACTTAAGCAAGGAGAGCTGAGGAATGTCTCTCTCTCTCTCTCTCTCTAAAGGTATCACCAGCTCTATCAGTCAAAGGAGGAAGCACACAGGTGGGTCAGAGTTATCCACGTAAACACAAATGAGTAGACAGATAGTAGGTAGCCTCACATAGGAGGCTTTGTTGGTGCCAACATTACCATATTGGAATGATTTGTATTTGGTCTAATTTCCAGTATGTTTTTCAATTTGTCTTGCAGAAACATGGGCCAGCCAAAGATGACATCTTATTCTCCCTTCGAGAAGAATCTCAAATATTTCAACACACCATTTTCAGCTGCTTTCTATTGCATTCTGACTAACCAGCCCAGCTGAAAGTCTGAGTTGAAGCCCCAGGAGCATCACTTGTACCACAAAAAAAAAAAAAAAAAAAAGGGAGGGGGGAAACACGCTTAGGGTCCATAATTGGGTTCTGGTTAAATTCATCCTGGTACATTCACACAATGCTACCTGGCCTTTAATGAGAAGGCTAAGGCAGTCCCAGTGGCCTGCCGCCTTCGGCCCAGGGTGTGATCCTGGAGACCTGGGATCGAGTCCCACATCAGATTCCCTGCATGGAGCCTGCTTCTCCCTCTGCCTGTGTCTCTGACTCTCTCTCTCTCTCTCTCTCTGTGTCTCTCATTAATAAATAAATAAAATCTAAAAGAGAAAGAGAGAGAGAGAGAGAAGGCTAGCGCTCTCTGTGAGCTACTATGGGAAGACATCCTGTTAATCACGGTGCATGTGCCACACCCCCTCAGCCCTACCCTTAGCTGCAGCCCTGGTGCACAGCCCCCAGGCATGATGAAGGCTTTCCAACACAAGGGCCAGCCCCCGTCTCTCAGATTTTCTCCGAAGCTGAGGAGCTTTCTCAACACTCACAGAGTGGACTGCAAGTACAGGGGAATTAACCTTTTAGGAAACTCTCAGCAAATGGGGTTGCCTCCTGTCCTTGGAGGGACAATTCTGAGGTGCACTACATGATTTCTTAGTCTCCATGGCATTGGTCCCTAAGCCCACTGCACTAGTCAACTTAGTTATTCTGCTTTTCTATTCTCTTCGGTTTTCTTTCCTTCCCTGTATTTCATTCTGACTTCTTGGAATTATCAAAAAGGAAAAGGAAAAGGAAGGAGAAGAGGAAAGGAGAGGAGAGAAGAGAGAAGAAAAGGAAAGGTAAAAATACAACTACCTGCCTCCAAGTCCTTTACTCAAATTCTGCTTTACGAGAAACCCAAACTAAGAGCATATCCATTCAAAGGAAGCATAAATCAAATTGTATAATTGGATACATGGTAGTTTCCATTGTGTAAAAACAAAACAAAACACCCACAACAAAACTATAAGTGATATGTACCTATGTTCATATACACCCAGCCATAAAAGCTACAGAAGGAATCATCCCACAGGTGGTGGTTTCCATGTTCTCGAAACATCTAACTTCAAGCTGTAAGCTACACTGCAGAGAAAAGAGTAACTGCACAGAAATACAACCACCTGTTTTTTTATTTACTTATTTTTTTTATTTTTTTTAAATTTATGATAGTCACTCAGAGAGAGAGAGAGAGAGAGAGAGAGGCAGAGACACAGGTAGAGGGAGAAGCAGGCTCCATGCATCAGGAGCCTGACGTGGGATTCGATCCCAGGCCTCCAGGATCACGCCCTTGGACCAAAGGCAGGCGCCAAACCTCTGCGCCACCCAGGGATCCCCAACCACCTGTTTTTAAAACATAATTGGTGATCATCCCAACCCAAACCATCTTCAGAGAATTAACATACAATAAAATGAACAAATCTGAAATGTTGTTTGGTGAGCTTTGACCAATTGTATATACCCATGTATTTACCATCCAAAACAAGGCAAGAACATTTTTGTGTAAGTTCTCTCATGCCCTTACTTCAGTTGACTGCCCTCCCCACCCCTAAAACCAGTACCTGGTTTCTATCATTATAGATTCCTTTTCCCTATTATTAAATTCATGTAGAAAAAGCCAGAGTGTGCACTGCTATTGTGTCCAGCTTCTTCTGCATCACATAATGCATTTGAGATGTAGCCATGTATCAATACACCAAAATTTGCTTTCCCCTTCTCTTTTTGAAAGGTATTCGATTTCCAGTGTGGAACTATTATACATGAAGCTGCTATAAATATTCTTCTACAGGTGTTTGTGTAGATATACATGTTCATTTCTTTTCAGTAAATAACTGGGAGTGGATTTGTTGGAATGTAGGGTAAATAAATAACTTTATAAGAAGTTAATGAACAATTTTCCAAAATAGTTGTACCATCTTACACCAAGTAATGAATGCTCCATTTCTGCTACATCTTTGCCATAATTTTCTGTCATCTTTTTTTTAATTATTTATTTATTTATTTATTTAAGCAAGCAGGTAATATTTTATTTTTTTGACTTTATTTATTTTTTTTAATTGGTGTTCAATTTACCAACATACAGAATAACCCCCAGTGCCCATCACCCAATCACTCCCACCCCCCACCCTCCTCCCCTTCTACCACCCCTCGTTCGTTTCCCAGAGAATTCTTTATTTATTTATGATAGTCACAGAGAGAGAGAGAGAGAGAGAGAGAGGCAGAGACATAGGCAGAGGGAGAAGCAGGCTCCATGCACCGGGAACCTGACGTGGGATTCGATCCCAGGTCTCCAGGATCGCGCCCTGGGCCAAAGGTAGGCGCCAAACCGCTGCGCCACCCAGGGATCCCCTGTCATCTGTCTTTTTGCTTTAAGCTATTCTAATGGGTTTTCTTTCTTTCTTTCTTTCTTTCTTTCTTTCTTTCTTTCTTTCTTTCTTTCTTTCTTTCTTCTTTCTTTCTTTCTTTCTTTCTTTCTTTCTTTCTTTCTTCTTTCTTTCTTTCTTTCTTTCTTTCTTTCTTTTTTTTTAAGATTTTATTTATTTATTCATGAGAGACATACAGAGAGAGAAAGAGGCAGAGACACAGGCAGAGGGAGAAGCAGGCTCCATGCAAAGAGCCCGATGTGGGACTCCATCCCAGGACTCTAGGATCACACCCTGGGCTGCAGGCAGCGCTAAACCGCTGTGCCACCGGAGCTGCCCTCTAATGGGTTTTCATGTGCATTTACCCTGATAACTAATGAGATTTGAGCCTCTTTTCATCTGGCCATTCCTGTATCTCTTTTGGGAAGGCCTGACTAAAACTTTGCACATTTTTAATTGGGTCGTTTGTTTTTATTCTGAATTTCTAGGAGTTCTTTATATATTCTAGATATGTCTTGTCAGATATATATGGCAAACATTTTCCCCCAACCTCTGGTTTATTTATTCATTATCTTAATAATATCTTTTGATGAGCAGAAATTTTTTATTTGGGGGGACCTGGGTGGCTCAGTCAGTTAAGCGTCTGCCTTCGGCTCAGGTCATGATCCTGGGGTTCTGGGATCAAGCTTCACATCAAGCTCCCTGTTCAGCGGGAAGCCTGCTTCTCCCTCTTCCTCTACCCCTCCCCCCCACTTGTGTTCTCTCTCACTCCTCTCTCTCTCTCATAAATAAATTTAGAAAACAAGAAATTTTTTATTTTGATAAAGCCCAATTTATCAATTTTTTAAAAATTTTAATCTTTGAAAATATCCTCCTACGTTCTTTTACAAGTTTTATGGTTCTGAGTTTCACATGCAGGTTTATGAGTTCTCCATCCATTTATATTCATTCAGGTTATCCATGTTATTTTACGTATAAGAAGCTGGCTCTGGCTCGTGCACCTTGGTGGCTCCCATGAGAACATGCCCAGGCTGCTGGATGATGAAAGATACATGGAGTACATCTAAAATACACCAATCATCCCAGCCAGGGGTGAGCCATGGACATCTAGACACATGAGCCCTCTAGGCAAGATCACATAAGCTCAACCTTAATCAGCTAAACTGCACAGGCTCTAATGCTAAATAATGAATGCTACTGAGATTTTGTCATCATTTGTTCTGAAACACAATTGTGTCAATGTGAATTCAATCAAGAAATGAATTGATACCTAGAAGTGTAATATAGCTGTAACAAAACCTAAAGTTTATGGCATTTAGCCTTAAGAGGAGGCAATAATAAATGCAGGCTGGAAAAATGGTGGCCCATGGTTTTCAGTGGAAAAATATTTGGTAAAAGTGTAGCCTGCAGTAACTTAGAAGACTGAAAATGTGCCAAATATACACTTGAAAAATGAGCAAAAATTACCAGGAAGAATGATGATGGTATCAATTGGCTCCTACTGCATACAAAGAAGCCACCTCAAGAAAGAGAAGAACTCAGAAAAGAATAGGACAGTTTGCAGGCAGAATTTTCCCAAAACACAGAGGCCAGAATTTGCTAAGCTGGAAAATGAAACTATTGCTATGCCCAGCCTCTCAAGGCAGCAGAGTTCTCAAATTAAGATATGGCCGCAAGACACAGACCAGGTCAAGGATGTGGCTGCAAGACCTCTGTTGAGACATCTGGAAGATTCAAGGTAGGACAGAATAGCGCCATTAAGTGGGACAGAAAGGCTTCTGAGATTCACAAAGGTTTGGTATTTCCAAATTAGCACTGACTCAGTCCAAAGAAAATTTGGGGGTATTTTTTCAGCACATGTAGTTAAGCCAAAATTTATATAAAATTCACAAATCATGGGGTGCCTGTGTGGCTCAGTCAGTTGAGCGTCTGACTCTTGATTTCAGCTCAGGTCATGATCTGAGAGTTGTGAGGTGGAGCCCCACATCAGGCTCCATGCTGGGCGTAGAGCCTGCCTAAGATTCTCTCTCTCCCCTTCTTCCCCTCACAGGCATGCATGTTCTCTCTCTCTAAAAATAAAGAAATAAACTCACAAATTCAGATAGCTGTAATGGCATAAATAGCCAGCCCAAACCAAGAGGAACAGAAATCGTTCAAAATGTAAAAAACACCACTAAGCTTCCAACCTTTCCAGGAAGGAAGCAGACAGAGAAAGTTGCTCAGAGGGCATGCTCTCTAATGCTGTGTTCACAAGAGGTCAAGGAAAGCGATGAAAAATGTGGGGGTCTATCAGAGGGCAAAGCCCACAACAGTGGAGAGTAGAAGGGCAAACCATTCCCGGGTAGAAAACATTTCCCACACCCAGACTCAGGGAATCTGACAACACTTACCCAGCAGGATTTCAAAATCACATTGCCTGGTACATAGGCTTCTCTCTCTTCCACTTTGGGGATGGGAATATTTATTGCATCTATCTTGTCCCTTGCCCACTGAATGTAGGGTGTGTGGGCGCAGATAACTTGTTTTTAGTTTTTAAGTCTCTGCATCAAGAAGAATCACATCCTGGACTTACAAATCATGAGAACCTGGATTTCAAGCCTGCTTCCATAATTGGATGAGAGGTTTAGTGTCCTGGGACGGGCCTGAGTCCCATTTGCATGTGGGAAATACTTGAATAATTTCAGGCAAAGGGAAATTTGTGATATTGTAAAAGTGACCCTAATTATTCACCCTCCCTTATCTATACCCTTTGCCTTATAACTTTGTAAAGCTCTCTCACTGACTCCAAAATCAGTAAAATGAATTGCTTTGGCAATGAGGTATTAGCAAATGTGACACAAGCAAAGGCTTGAATTTGTTTGCATTTCAGGTTTGCTCTTCCTCCTCTTCCTTGGCTAGCTTAAGTTACCCTAGTAACCCCAGTAACCCCAAATGAGACCATCCTAGATCAGCCAACAGCCAACCAATTCCCACAAATGTCAGCATGCCCAACCAAGATCAGCAGGGGTTACACAGACCTATAAAACATGCCCAGGCAAGATCAGGTGGACCATCTAGGTCAGCCTAACCCCACTGATTCTAAGCTAGGTAAAGATTGATTGTTGTGTCAACTTATGTGCCTTATTAGGGCAACAGATAACTGATACAGATTCTTTTTTTTTTTTTTTTTGATACAGATTCTTCATAGAAAGACGCAGCAGTGGGGTGCCTGGGTGGCTCAGTTGGTTAAGGACCTAGCTTTTGGCTTTGGCTCAGGTCATGATCTCAGGGTTGTGGGATCGATTCCTGCATCAGGCTCTGCACTCTGTGCAGTCTGCTTGGGATTCTCTCTCTCCCTCCTCCCTCTACCAGCTCATACCCTCAACTTCTCTCAAATAAATGAATAAAATCTTTTTTTTTTCTTTTAAAATAAGACTCGGGAGTCACTGGCAACTTTCTAAAATCAAATATATAGAGTCATTTACTGTAAGGAACATTTCATTTCCTTCTTATCACTTCTCATTCTCAGGAAAAGCCTTATTTATTTAGCTCAAGTAATAAAGTTACATGTGTGGGAGGCTATAAAGGTTTGCATCAGTTTTTCTGGAATGTGAGGCTAGACTTCATTCTATCTAGAGTATATACTAGGAAGGTATGTAGAGCTTGCCTTTTAACTATACAGTGGTTACATACAATATTTTACTAACATGGCTATTAATTTGAAGGCCCAGTGAGATATTGGGGAATACTTCAATCTGGGAAGTGCAATTAGTTTCGAACAAACTGGGGACTTGAGAAAGTAAACCAGGAGAAGTAAAATGATCTGCAAGTATGTCATCCTAAAAAGTTAAGTCATTTAGATTTTTTTTCATTTAGTTTTTTTAACCTAAAACTCTCTTTTCTCAAATTAAAATACAAAGGAAAGATATCTCTGACTTAGAGTCAGAAAAAATTGGCACAGAATATATCAATTTTAAAAATGCATAAAAATAAGTGTAAATAGGAAAATGTCAAAACTCTATCTAAAACCAAACTGAGGGCAGCCCAGGTGGCTCAGCGGTTTAGTGCCGCCTTCAGCCCAGGGTGTGATCCTGGAGACCTGGGATCGAGTCCCATATCGGGCTCCCTGCATGAAGCCTGCTTCTCCCTCTGCCTGTGTCTCTGCCTCTCTCTCTCTCTCTTTCTCTCTGTCTCTCATGAATAAATAAAATCTTTAAAAAATAAATAAATAAAATAAAACCAAACTGAGGGGGCACATGGGTGCCTCAGTTGGGTGGGCATCTGCCTTTGGCTCAGGTGGTGATCTCAGGGTCTTGGGATCGAGCCCCCGGCAGCAGGCTTCGCTCCGTCCCTCCTCAACCTGCTCTCTCTTTCTGTCTCTGTCTCAAATAAATAAATAAAATCTTAAAAAAATAAAAATAAAAACAAACTGAGCATAAAGGTGAAGTCAGAGAAAGAATTACTATCCAATGAACTATCATTGTTATAAGTTGTTCTCAATAAGCCATTGCACAAAATTCCAGGCCAGGAAGGCTTTAATAAGAAATTTGAACACAGTCCTATTCTCTACAATTGATGGTGTCAGCTTTTCCTCCAAGAAAGTGTAGCAATACTTGTCTATAAGTGAAATAAAAATATGTAGAACAGTGCCTGGCACAGAATGAACTTTCAGATTCCTTCCCCTTTGCAGTGGCAAATGGACAATCTGGTCACTTTTAATCTTATGAAAAGCTCTTGAACTGACAAAGTGCAGTGAAGGGGGTCTCTGTAGAATAGCATAGTGTCCTTCAGTTTTCTGGGGATGCAGGTGACGGCCAGGGTACCAAGAGAGACTCTCTCTGATGAAGTCTAAGTATTTTCCAACCAGGCTGGTTCCACAGGCACCACAGCCTCGGATATGAGGCTGTTGGCCTATGGAGATCCATGAGGTGCTTCCAGAGCCCCAGGGTATCAGGCAATTGTTTGTGAACTCTTTCATCAGAGCAAAGGTTTTAGTTGGTCCTTCATAGATTTTGTGGCTTTGGGCGTGTGTGTGTGTGTGTGTGTGTGTGTGTGTGTGCTCTTAGACCTAGTTCTCTGGGTCATCTCTTTCCTCTTCAGCAAAGTCATTCTGCATCTGCAGTGCACATGCTTCCTACCAAGATCTGTGTGCATCAACGTGGTTATGGAGATGAATGAGATGTGCTTCATCCCCTCTAGTAGTTTCGAGCTTGGGAACAGCTATTAGAATTTTAAAAATTTAAAATATCTGGCAATTCACAGGAATGAAAGTTAAAAGAGACAGATATCTGATTTCATCCATTTGCTTCCAAAGCCACAAAAGAAAAGTCAAATTATCAAAAAATATAGAAAGAGAACAAATGAACATTTATTTTTGTTTTCAGAAAATCTTAGCAAGATTGTCTATCACAAGCTACTTTTTTTTTAACACAGCACTTACAATCCTCATGTAAGTTACACTAGGGATAAAGAACTGATACTAACCATGAAATGAATACGTGAAAAGTAGGGAAGTTTCAGTGCCCTGGGTAGCTCAGACGGTTGAATGTGTGCCTTTGGCTCAGGTCGGAGTCCTGGGTTCGAACCCTGAATCAGGCTCTCTGAACCACAGGGAGTCTGCTTCTCCCTCTGTTCCTCACCCTGCTTGTGCTCTCTCTCACATTCTCTCTCTCTCTCAAATAAATAAATAAAATCTTTCCCAAAAAAGTGGGGGAGTTTCAATGCTGGCTATATCCTACGGATCAATACCAAGATTGATTACTTAATATTTTATATATTAATTATGTATAACTCTTCCAAGTGATTTTGAGTGCTAACTGGATGGGGATATACTGCAGAAAGTGCTCTCAAAGCTATGAATCAAAGATGTTTATAAGATGATGGTCTCAAAGGTATCAATTATAACCTCATAAATAAAGAAATCTGCCTCTTTGATTTTTTTAAAGATCTATTTATTTGAGAGAGAGAGAGAGAGCACATGAGTGAATGCGGGGGAGAGGCAGAGGGAGAGAGAGAATCTCAAGCACACTTCCTGCTGAGGGCAGAGCCTGAGGCAGGGCTCGACCTCAGGATTCTGAGATCATGACCTGAGCCAAAATCAGTAGTCTCATATTTAATCAACTGAGCCACACAGGTACCCCTGCTTCTTTGATTTTCAGAAAATTCAGTTGAAATTTTTGCTTCTTGGGACAAAGAGACCAACACAAACAAACAAACAAACAAAAAGACTATTATTTGATATTTTCATGTAGGTATTGAAAATAAAGTGGAGAACAATCTTACTTTTTCAAACAAACATGGTGCATTTGCCAAACCTGAATAGAAAGCTCTCCATAGCTGGATTCTAAAACTCTCCAGGTTCAAATCCTGCCTCTGCCACTCACAACCTGTCTGACTCTACATGGCCTGGTGAAGATAATAAGAAATCTATCTCTGAGGGAGATAATATATGTCAAGCAGCTAGCATAAAGCTTTGTACCTAGGAGGTTTGCAATAAATATTAATAAATATTATTTTATAGCTGCCTGGTTCCAGGTGAGAGAACAAGGAGCCATATCTGTGGTTCAGAAAAAGACAATGAAACAATGTGCCCAGAGATAAAGGAAGTAGGTGAAGATTCCAAGGGAAGAGGTTGAAACAAACTGAAACATCTGGGTCCATTCCAAGCAAACTTGAAGGAGAAACAGGAAAGCAGAATGGGAAACGTGATTGCAAAAATGGATGAGCTGAGGAGCTGGAGCTTCTAGGTAGAGGCTGAAGGCAGAGATCAAGGGGGATGGCAAGATAATGGCAAGTCATGTCCTAAGTAGTTAGGACTTAAACTCCACTCAAGATAGAGTTTCTGAAGTTAGAAATTACCAAAGAAGATGCTGGTTCCTGAGAAGTGAAACATTGCCAGTCAACCACTGGTGTCCACCTCTGCACCCAGAACGGAAGGTATTGCAAACTCTAAAGGGGAATCCTGCTCTCATCAGGTGTTCCTGCTTCCATACTCACAAAGCCAGTGGAGCTGGAAAAAATATCAGCAAATCATAGATCTGATAAGGGAGTCATATCCAAAGTATATAAAAATCTCCGACAACTCAACCACAACAACAAAAACCCTAAAACAACCCAATTCAAAATTGGGCAAAGGACTTTAATAGACATTTCTCCAATGATAACACAAGTGGCCAATAAGTAAATGGAAAGATGCTCAACATTACTAGTCATTGGGGAAATGCAAATCAAAAACACAATGAAATACCATTTCATACACATGAGGATGGTTATAGTAAATACAATATATTTAATGGAAAATTACAAGTGTTGGTAATGGTGTGGAGAATTTGAAACCTTAGCGCATTGTAAGTGGGAATGTAAAGTGGTCTAGCCACTGTAGAAAACAGTACAGCTGTTCTTCAAAAATTCAACACAGTGAATCCAGCCATTCCACTTCTGTGTATAGATCCACAGGAACTAAAATCAGGGACTCGAACAGATACACGCCAATATTCACAGCAGCATTACTTACAACAGCCAAAAGATTGTAACAACCTAGTGTCCATCAACAGACGAATGAATATACAAAATGAGATTTATACACACGATGGGATATTATTCAGCCTTAAAAAGGAACAAAACTCTGATACATGCTGTAACACGGATGAGTATTGAAACCATTATGTTAAATGAAATGATCCAGACACAAGAAAACAAATATTGTATGATTCAGCTCATATGAGGTACCTATAACAAGTGAATTCATAGAGACAGAAAATTTAATAGCAGTTAGCAAGGCTGTGGGGAGTGGAGAATGGGGAGTTGTTGTTTAATGGGAACAGAGTGTCTGTTTGGAATATTGAGAAAGTTCTGGAAATGAACAGTGATGACAGATGTGCAACATAACACACCCCTCAACCCTGCCCTCCACCTCTGCTGGAGGCAACCACTAATCATTTTCTGTCTTTACAGATCTGCCTATTCTGGACATTTCATATAAATGGGATCACACAATATTTAGTCCTTTGTGACTGGCTTCTTTCACTTACCATGTTTTCAAGGCTCATCCATGTTGTAGTAGTAATTTCCTTTTACTGACAAATAATATTCTATGGTATGGATATATTACATTTCATGTCATATTTTTTTTTTTTTTAAAGACTGAGTTATTTGTCTTGTAGATCTGTCCTGTAGATTTGACTGACCTTCTGGATTTGGCTAAGTGCCTCCTCTTGGTCTGAGTGTGTGTGTATGTGTGTGTGCACACATGTGTGTATGTGTGTTGGGGTGGAGGAGCAGGGGAGGACTGATAGAGCAGTTGATTAGATTAAGTGTTACTAGTTTAGAGAAGCATATTTCAGGTAATGCTGTATATTTCCTACCCTACCACAAAACACGTATGTCTGGTTGTTCCCTCTATGGATGCCAAAGTGATAAGAGGGATTAGGTGGCATCAGACTGATCCTTCCATCATAAAATCCTCCATTAGGGGGATCCCTTGGTGGCTCAGTGGTTTGGCGCCTGCCTTTGGCCCAGGGCGTGATCCTGGAGTCCCGGGGTTGAGTCCTGCATTGGGCTCCCGGCATGGAGCCTGCTACTCCCTCTGCCTGTGTGTCTCTGCCTCTGCCTCTGCCTCTCTCTCTCTCTCTCTCTCTCTCTGTCTATCATGAATAAATAAAATAAATAAATCTTTAAAAAAATAAAAATAAAAATAAAATCCTCCATTAACTTTTCTCTTTAACATTCACTGACCAGCATATTGCTTAGTTCCAGTAGGATCACAAACTGGTGATTTTCAGGACACCTGGGTGGCGCAGTTGGTGGTTTTAGCCCAGATGGAGATCTCAGGGTCGTGAGATGGAGCCCTTGGGCTCTGTGCTTAGCAAGGAGTCTGCTTGGGATTCTCCCAATCTCTCTCTGTCTCCCTCTCCCTTTCCCCCCATCACACACATGTGCACTCTCTCTCAAATAAATAAATAAATCTTAAAAAATTACAAATACCTGAAATGGTACAATAAAGTTAAAAAGAAGCCACAGACAGGAAGAAAATGATTGCTATTTTTAAAAAAACTGGTGATTTTCTATCATTCTTTCTCCATTTATTAGTCGAATTTCTTCCATTAAGGTGGCTGGGTGGCCCAGTCAATTACGCATCTGCCTTCAGCTCAGGTCATGATCTCAAGGTCCTGGGATTGAGCCCCCTACCGGGCTCTCTGCTCGGTGGGGAGCCTGCTTCTCCCTCTGTCTCTGCTGCTTCCCCCAACTTGTACTCTCTCTCTCTCAAATAAATAAAACTTTAAAAAATTTCTATCAATTGTTTGGTTCTCCTGAAATGAAGTTTGAAAAGCAAGATAAATACTTGATTCTTTCTAATTTATTAATTTGCAGATAAATTGGTGCCGTAGTAACCTTCAGTGCAGGCCAATGAAGTTTGTTTGCTATATTTTGCATTCTTATTAAATGTCACATATCTGATGTGATTTGATGAATTACAATTATTATTCTGTTCCTGATATCTAGATTTTCCCCCAAAGCCTTTGATAGCTTGGTTATTTTCTAGTATAAGAAGATGTCCCAGGTTCACCTTAATACATTTCTTATCCCAAACCTGCAATCACCCATTTTTCTAAGACCCCAGGTTCCTTTCAGTTGAAAATCCAGTTTGGATACTCGAATGCTCACTGCATTGTTGGTGCTTTTAGGTCTTTTTAGAGTCAGGAAGGTTAGGACAGAAATAGGGAATATGTACTGGTTTTTGAAAGAAAAAAATCATAAATTATACTGGTGTTTCCATTTCACAACAAAGGCTACAGGGTTAAGGTTACTTAATTTCTCTGGTTTTATATATCTCTTTTCTCCTACAATGAAAATCTTACTTCTAACATTAACATAATTACTTATTTTCTTTATCTTGTCACAGACCTATAATAGTTTAAAACCAACAATATCAATATTATTTAAAACAGCCACCTGGGTGGCTCTGCTGGTTAAGCAATCGACTCTTGGTTTTGGCTCAGGTGGAGATCTCAGGGTCGTGAGATTCAGCCCCAAGTTGGGCTCTACAGGGAATCCGGGTTTCTCTCTCCCTCTCTCTCTATCCCTCCCTACCCTCTTCATGCGTGCACTCTCTCTGTGTGTCTGTCTCTAAAATAAATTAATTAATCTTAAAAATAAAAATAAAACAGCAAGACTACTGAATGCAATTCAGTATCTCCTTGTGTGCTTTGTTCTTTGGATATACATCACTAGGGGAGTAAACTCAAAATACTGCATATTAAAGTCACTTTTAGGGGATCCCTGGGTGGCTCAGTGGTTTAGCGCCGCCTTTGGCCCAGGGCGTGATCCTGGAGATCTGGGATTGAGTCCCACGTCGGGATCCCTGCGTGGAGCCTGCTTCTCCCTCTGCCTGTGTCTCTGCCTCTCTCTCTGTGTGTGTCTCTCATGAATAAATAAATAAAATCTTAAAAAAAAAAATAAAGGCACTTTTAGTAACTATTTTGTTTGGCTTTAGCATCTTGATAATACAGTTGATACACACTTAGGGTTATTTGTTTCCAGTTCTGGGGATTTCTTTGTATTCCTTTTTAAATTTATATACAAAACATTTACATGGTTCCAAAATCAAAACTGTAACAAAGCAACTTAACAAAAGTCATGCTTATCCCTGCCCAACCTCCTGAATCTTGTTCTCCCCCATAGACAGTTGTTTTAGGTTTTGATTTGTACTTTGATCCATTCTTTGAAAACATAAGGTATACACAAGTATGTATACGTATGCCTCTCTTACACAAAGATAGGCTACTATAAAGATACTAGCTTCTTACTTTTTTGGTTTAAATTATATTCTAGAGGGGTACCTGGGTGGCTCAGTGGTTGAGCATCTGCCTCTGCCTCAGGTCATGATCCCAGGATCCTGGGATCGAATCCCACATCAGGCTCCCTGCAGGGAGCCTGCTTCTCCCTCTGCTTGTGTCTCTGCCTCTCTCTGTGTCTCTCATGAATAAATAAATAAAGTCTTTTAAACAAACAAATAAATAAATAAAATTCTAGAGATATCTCCATATAATGTACAGAAATTTTCCTCATTCATTTGTATAATTGCATGGTCAAGAGACATCTTTTTTACAAAAAGATTGATTGATTGATTGATTGATTGATTTGACAGAGAGCACACACAAGGTGGAGGAGGAGCAGAGAGAGAGGGAGAGAATGTCAAGCAGATCTGCTGCTGAGCATGGAGCCCAACTCAAAGCTTAAAATCCCTGAGATCAAGATCTGAGCTGAGATAAGGGGCCAGACACTTAACCGACTGAGCCACCTGGGTACCTTTTATAGATTTGATTCCAACTTCTTCCTTCCCCATTCTTCACAAATTCTCCCAATATCCCTCACTCTTTCTTTGGCCTCATCTCTAGTCTGCTTTTCTTCTCTTCTGTTTCCCTCTCCTCCTTCCTTTCCTCTCTACTAAGACCAGAGGGTCCTCCTTTCTCTGCCACAATGCTTGGGGCAGGAGGAGGATGAGGAGGCCCTGAGTTTTGTGTCTAACTTGGTGATGTCCTCTGTGGTGTGGGAATGAAGGAGTCACAAGTGGTCAAAGAGTGAACATGTAGAGTCTCAATGGAACTGGGTTAAAAATCAGGCTCCACGCTTAATAATCTCCGTGCCTCAGTGTTCTCAACAGGAAAATGAGGACACTAATAGCAGCTCCCATCAAGTTCTTGAATGGATTAGATATAATATTATTTGGACAATGCCTCGTTCAAAGTAGGCACTCAGCAAAGAACGTCTGTTAGGGAACTATGGTTGAAACACAAGGGAGGGAGTAGAAGGTCCAGTGTTTTCTCCCACTTTCCTTCCCTCTGGCCTAAAATCATAGGAATGGGGAGAGGGGAAAAGTTGGGGAGGCAAGGGTGTGGACAAAGCAACATTCTACATTTCAAATCTTAATCCTCAGTTTAGCAGCCAGATCTAAATCAAACACTTTGACATAACAGTTTTTATTTCATATATCTGATTTATAGTTTATTCCAAAGACATTATCCAAGTAATAACTCAGCATATTTGAAACAAAAAATCTCAAAGGAAAAAATGCTGAGATGGAATCTCCACGAAACTGACACACTCAGATTACTCAACAGCTTGTCAAGAGAAACAAAAACCCAGTTATGTTATACCTCCCCTGGCCCACTCCAATAGCAATACAATTTCAAATTCTCAAAAGCTAATAAAATTTCTGGTAAATAAAGCAAACTCCTCAAAACTCATAGGGGTAGTGTGGTGAAGGGGGCAGGGACAGTTTTATCTAATTAGTGACTTTTCTCAAATACTGTATATTTTTCTGCATAAGAAATATGTAGATCAGGGCAGCCCAGGTGGCTCAGTGGTTTAGCTCTGCCTTCAGCCCAGGGCTTGATCCTGGAGACCCAGGATCGAGTCCCACATCAGGCTCCCTGCATGGAGCCTGCTTTTCCCTCTGCCTGTGTATCTGCCTCTCTCTCTCTCTGTCTCTCATGAATAAATAAATAAAAAGTCTTTTTAAAAAATATGTAGATCATTTATTCCTAATGGTAAGTTACAGCAACTCAGAGTGCATCTTCAGTGCAGGTAGACATATTTTTCAGGACATGTGTTCACTGTATCATGATTGCTATACTTATCATCATTCCTCTGTTTTAAAAAGGGGGAGGGGGCACCTGGGTGGCCCAGTGGTCTGCCTTTGGCTCAGATTGTGATCCCTGGGTCCTGGACTTGAGTTCCACATCAGGCTCCCCGGAGGGAGCCTGCTTCTCCTTCTGCCTGTGTCTTTGCTTCTCTCTCTGTCTCATGAATACATAAAATCTTTAAAAAACAATAAAAATAAAAAATAAAAATAAAAAGTGGGGTGGGAAGTAAGTTGTACCATTGTCCTCTAAGAAAATGCATCATTTCCTTCTGTCATCATTCAGCCTTGATCATATCCAATTTCAGTGTTGGTGAATCTATTGCACTTTTAAGTAATAAAGAACACATTCTGGTCACTGCTAAGAAGATACGTCATTAGTCTTCCTGTTAGTGTGAGTCATAACACAGAAAAATGTGATGATTTGCAAGAAGAAACCATAGTCCACTAACAAGCACTCAACCTTTAAGCCACAAAAGAATGGAATTAGAAAGAAATTTTGCTCTAAATGTTTTCAGTGTTACTAGCACTGTTTTAGGATTTGCAAGTATGTTTTTAAAAAAGAAAATACAGAGGTGCTTGGGTGGCTCAGTAGGTTAAGTGTTTTTGACTCTTGATCTCAGCTCAGGTCTTGATCTCAGGGTCATGAGTTCGAACCTTGTGTTGGGCTCCACATTGGGCACATAGCCTGGCTCTCTCACAGGAGTGACCTGGGCCACAGCTCTAGCCTAGCCCAGATGCTCTGTTACACCAACACTGGGAATATTACTACCAAGTGAGTGATCATGGACCAATGTCATGGTAAGCACACCTGAAAATGTAAAAGGCTGTCTTGGTGTAAGTTGATATTTTCACCTAACAGTTCCCCAGTTCAAGGGGACATTAGTGGTTGTATGAGATTAGAAGGCTATTTAAAGCGATCAGCAAAAGAGAAGTTCATATTAAGTCTACAAAAAAAAAAAAAAAAGTTATAGATGCAGCTTTTCTTTTCTCAAAAAGTTAAAACATTTTATTTAAGAATATTATGTGTCCAGAGGCACCTGGGTGGCTCAGTTGGTTAAGCATCAGACTCTTGATTTTGGTTCAGGTCATGATCTCAGGCCAGACTCTGTGCTGAGCATGGAGCCTACTTAAGATTCTCTTTCTCCCTCTCTCCCCTCCACCCCCCGCCTCTCACTCATGTGCATGCTCACTCTCTCTCTCTCTAAAAAGAAAAAGAATATTACATGCCCAGAACCAGAAAGCAAGCAGCATACACCTTAAATAATCTGCTTAAGGGATCTTAGAGACTGAATACAGCAATTTAGACATAGTTCAATTTCCAAAGCCCCAGAAAGATGAGAAGCATGAAAGGTAATGTTAGCTGAGCAGTTTTTAGGTGCCAAATGTGCTAAATTATTTTCATACATTCTCTCACATGTTCAAACAATTTTTTTTATTTTTTTTAAGATTTTTATTTATTTATTCATGAGAGAAACAGAGAGAGAGACAGAGAGAGGCAGAGACACAGGCAGAGGGAGAAACAGGCTCCATGCAGCGAGGCCGACGCAGGACTCCATCCTGGGTCTCCAGGCTCATGCCCCGGGCCAAAGGTGGCGCTAAACCACTGAGCCACCCAGGCTGCCCCTCAAACAATGCTTTGAGGTAGCTGCTTTTATGCTATCTACCCTACAGATAGGAAAACCACCATGGAAAAAAATGTTCCAAGATCCTGAGCTAGTAAGACATGTAGCTGGCTGGGCAGCCCGGGTGGCTCAGCGGTTTAGTGCCGCCTTTAGCCCAGGGCCTGATCCTGGAGACCCGGGATGGAGTCCCACGTCAGGCTCCCCGCAGGGAGCCTGCTTCTCCCTCTGCCTGTGTCTCTACCTCTCTCACTCTTTGTCTCTCATGAATAAATAAATAAAATCTTAAAAAAAAAAAAAAAGACATATAGCTGGCACATGAACACCAGACATCTGACAGACACCTCTGTGCTCATGGCCTCCTATCGGGCTTCATCAGGGGGTTTGGATTCTGCCAAGTTTGGTTTGGCTTCTAACCCCATTCCTCCTTCTAAAGGGTCACTTACCCTCACTACCTTGACTTAAAAATGGGGGAATAAAGTCTAGTTCCCAGGATGGGGAGAAGATTCTCTGAGCTAGCATTTACACAGATCCAATGCAGGGTTATCATCACCCGAGAGGGCAGCGTTCAGCCCTCATGATAAGGATGGGGGCGCAGAGGACCCTCTGGCCACAGGATCCAGTTCTGGGGCACCATCTGCTATGCACAGATGCATCTGAAGAGGGGCAGCCCTGTTACCAGATGTAGTGATAATGCAATTTGAGGCATGAATAGAATTGGGGCACTCTACTCACAATGCTGACGTCTCCCTCACTGACTTCTGAAAAGGAGGTTCACACATACAGGACACACTTTAATTCCTACCCAGACTACTTCTGCCTTTGGCCAAAACTACTCATATTGGGAACACTGGAATTATCTGTTTCTTTCATCATCATGGAATTTGTCTCAATGACCAAAGCTGAGTATTTTTTATCGATGCAGTCAGGCCTCTTACCACAGTGTATCAGAGCACAAAAGCTCAGAGTGCTCACATCTATACTGGAATCTCTTCGGATTCTCCTTTAAATGATAAAGATACAGCTAGTCTCTGAAATGCCTATTCTGTTCTTGGTTGGAAATTCTTACAGGTTTGTTATTAGGTTCTCCATCTATACAGGCAGCTGGACACAGAGCTACTGCATGTAGCTGCTTCTGCAGTTTTGTGCATATAATGAAGTATCATAAGGTGAGAGGAAGAGGAGGAGGGGTTGAGCCCTTAGCAAAAAGACTGAGCCTTCCGGCCAGCTGATGTCCTGATATCATTTGCTCTGAAAGGTGACAGCAACAGAAGAGCCACCCACTACAATCTGCCTCTTTAAGAAAGCCCAATCTTTCTCTATTTCCAGTCCATTCTGGGTTGAGCACTGATACTGAAATTTTATCTCTGAGTCCTTATATTCCAGCTCATTATTAAATCTATCATTTGTTGGGATCCCTGGGTGGCTCAGCGGTTTAGTGCCTGCCTTCAGCACAGAGCATGATCCTGGAGTCCCAGGATTGAGTCCCGCATCAGGCTCCCTGCATGGAGCCTGCTTCTCCCTCTGCCTGTGTCTCTGCCTCTCTCTCTCTCACTCTCTCTCTCTCTCTCTCTGTGTGTGTCTCTCATGAATAAATAAATAAAATATTTTTAAAAAATCTATCATTTGTTAATTTAATGCTCTTCTCATTTCTATTGTCAATCAGCATAAGGAATTTTCATGTAAGGGCTTATTAGTATCTTATACACACCTCAGGAACCTAGAAATCAGTGGAAACCAAGTAGAGTCCCCTCTTTTCACATTTAGTTGAATGTAGTTTCCATTGGTCTCTCCTGGGTCTTCTAGGTTCTGTTCACAGGACTGCCTCAATTTCCCTTAGGCTTGACTTCTCTAATGGCCACCCTCATCATAACATCAACATATACCAAGTCCTTGCCAAGCTTGAGACCTGTGCAACTGACACACACATACTTCATGTAGTTGACCTCACCCCATCCACACAACTCTGTAAGGCTGTTGTTGTCACTCCATTTGACAGTTGAGTAAGTTCAGTCACAGGGAAGCTTCTTGCCCAAAATCACAAAATGAGAGAGGGTTGGAGCTGAGATTTATAACCATGTCCATGTGACTCCAAATCCGCCGGGTCTCAACTATTCTGCTATATACACTCTCCCCTGATTAGGACCTGGAAAAAAAACTTCATTTCCATTTGTTTCACTAAAACTTTGGCCCAATCAATGGCAAGTTACAGACTATTTATCAAATTATAAGAACATGAATTTAGTCTAAAGTGAAGGACAACAGCATGAATGTGGTGAGTCCAAATTGTCTAAATTAATCAGGTTCAGAAATAACTGAGCTGTGTTGTGATGGAAATCAGTGGATGTGAGAAAATATACTTCTCTCTTTTTTATTCTTCTCTGTGTACCTTTGGGTAAGTAGCTAAGTAACATCTCTGCACCTCTGGAGTTACACTGGATACAGTCTAAGATAATGTTTTTCAAAGTGTATCTCACAAGCCATTCATGGGTTATAAATCAATTTAAGGAGCAATTATCATTAAACTTTAAGAAATTAAATAGATAGTAGAACATAAATATATGTATAGTATCAATGCTATACTACTTGTAGTATTAAAATAGAAAGAATAAAAAAGTTCTTCATATATAGTAGAAATCCCTTTGATCATTCTTTTGTTTTAGGTGTAGGGTGTGTGTGCATGTATGTGCGTGTGTGTTGAATCACAATGTGAAATATTTTTCTCTCTTTTTTAAAGATTATTTGATAGTGTGCACATGTGTGCACAAGTGGGGAGGAGGGGCAGGGCTAGAGGGAGAGAGATAGAATCTCAAGCAGACTTCCCGCTAAGCACAGAGCCCAATGCAGGGCTTGATCCCAGAACACTGAGATCATGACCTGAGCCAAAATCAAAAGTTGGACATTTAACTGACTGAGCCACCCAGGCACCCCCAAAATATATTTCTCATGGGGATCATAGTCAAAAAAGTTTGCGTAACACTTGACTATGGTCCTCTACCTCAAATTGGAGGATTCTATCCAAGAGTTATGATACTTTAGACACACTCAAATTTGCAGACCGTAATTCTCTATAGTTGGTTAGTGACCATCTCACTGGGAAAATTCAGCAGAAAAATGAAAGAGGGAAAGAGAGTCAAATGGAATCTAATGATGTTCTGTGTCTCCTCGATACCCAAAGATCTTCCCTTCATCAGTAAGAAGTTAAACATATTCCGATGGTGAAATAATGTTTTTGCTCTTTAATTCATGCCCATTGTCATATTTTCACTGCTTTAACACATTCACAAAAAAGGACATCTGTTCCTTTCTTCACTCAATAGGATCCCATGAATGATAAGAAACCAGGATAATACAATTAATCTAATACTGGCTCCGCAGGTCATGATTTGTCAATACTTAGGCAAAATCCTCATGAAACACTTGGTATATCCCTCTAATTCCATTTGCTTCACAGCTTACTCCTCTCATTTGATCCAATATGACAATTTAATGGAAAAACATGACAATTTAGTCTCCTAAGTAAACTTGACCACATCTGCCTCTTGATCCATCCATCTCTTTATGTAGCTAAGAAGAGTCTATTTCTTTTTGAGCAAGTTCCAGATCAGATCATGGCAGGCCATGTTAGAAGACTGCCAATGGACTTCCCTAAGGGTCTCCATAATGAAGCCCTAGTGCCTAAACGATCTCCACAAAGATGTCTCCCCAGTACAAAGGAGATACAAGGTCTTGGGAAGGAGAACTAATAAAATGGTGTCTTCATAAAAGCAGCAGTTCCCCAAAACTCAAATTCAAATGTACCAGAATCCCCACAGAGCTTTTCAAACACAGATTCCTAAGCTCCAGGACTTCTGGGTGACTCAGCAGTTGAGAGCATCTGCCTTCAGTTCAGGGCATGATCTGGGTCTGGGGATCAAGTCCCGCATCGGGATCCCTGTGAGGGGCCTGCTCTCCCTCTATGTCTCTGCCTCTCTCTGTGTCTCTCCTGAATAAATAAATAAATAATCTTTAAAAAAAACCCTAAGCTCTTTATGTGGACAGTTACAGTAGGTACATATTCCAATTCTAATTTGGCATACATATGGAAAAATGTAAAAATCATAACTATGGTTTGAAGAGTTTTTACATAATGAACATACCCAGGTAACTGATCATATCAAGAAACAGAATATTCAAGCATATTAGAATCCCTTTCTTTTCTTTTTTCTTTCTTTTTTTCTTTCTTTCTTTTTCTTTTTCTTTCCCTTTCTTTCTTTCTTCCTTTCTTCCTTTCTTTCTTTTTTAAGATTCTGCCTCTTTCCCTGCAAGGTTAGCCAGTATCTTGACTTTGAACAGCAGTTTTGGTTTTGACTTTTTTTAACTTGATATAAATGGAATGATACAATATTTATTTTTCTGTGTCTGGCTTTCTTTGCTCAACATCACATTTGTGAAGTTTATGTTGGGACAATATTTGTGGCTTGTTCATTCTCATTGCTGTTCTGATGATAGACATTTAGGTTCTTTAGAAATAAGGGCTGTCACAAATAGTGCTGCAATGAACATTCATATACGTGTTGTTTGGTGCACATGTATATGCATTTCTGTTGGATACATATATAGTAGTGAAAGTGCTGGGTCAAGGACTAGCCATATACTTAGCTTTAGCAGATACTGCCAAACAGGTTTCCAACTGATTGTATCAAATCTGAATACTGTGAACTATTTCCCAGTTGTTTTAATGTCAGGTTTGGTAACCAATGAACTAAAGCATTACCATTTGAAGGCAACTACTACACTGACCTCCTTCTACTGCCCCCAATGTAATTGGACAGCATCTTCTACGTGGTAAGAGCTCAACAAATATTGATTTAAATTTGATTTAAATTGATTGAATTACATTTTCCTCAAGTATTAGTCAATACATGAGGAATAACAAAGCTCTCAAGTCACTTTATATTCTGGTCATCTTTTCTCACAGTTTTACAGAAGAGGACTTCAAATGGGACAATTAAAGGAGAACATCCCAACCAGAGCTCCCATCTGTTTTCACTTTATGGAGCTTCCTCTGCCATCCTCAACCAACAGGGTCAAATTCAGATCCATCTAGAAAAAAAAAATCCTTATGGTTACTCCTGGCTTAACTACAGACACATTCTATTACAGACTGTATGTGTCCCCCTAAAATTCATACGCTGAGGCCTTAGCCTGCAGTGTGGCTATATCTGGAGAAGGGGTGTTTAAGGAAGTAACTAGGTGAAATGAGGTTATAAGTGCAGGGCCCTAATCTGATAAGATTAGAGTCCTAATAAAGAACTCCCTCCTCTCGGCCCACTCCCACCACACACACAAGCACACGAAGAGGTCACGCGAGGACATAGCGAGAAGGTTGCTGTTGCAGGGAGAGCTCTCACCAGAGACCGACCACACAGGGACCCTGATCACGGCTGTCCTCCTCCAGAACTGTGAGAAAATACATTTCTGCTATTATGTAAGCCCAGCTTGTGATAATTTGTTATGGCAGCCGGAGCAGACTAATACACATTCCGATGCAATTCCACAAGCTTTCAGAGAGCCTACTGGGCTGGAATGCTGCCTTAATAATTTAACCAGGTTTCAAAAGCAAAATGGAAGTTAACTTTCAGAGACACACGATTAGCAAACAATTGCAAAGCCATCACTGATTTCCAGGGAAAGAGCAGTCTCATTTCTGCCTCCCTCCAGGGGACAGACCCCTTAGGGACAGGTTTTGGTTTGTGCAACCAAATCCACAAGTTCCAATACCCAGAGTTGGCAATCAGAGCAGATGATGCCAGCAAGAGCTCCCAAAAAGAGCAATTCTATACAGAAAGTCTGAAAGTGAGGACCAAATATGCTCATGTCTAAAATACCAAAGGGTGATTTAAAAACAATACTTAAAGTACAATCCCATTTTTTTTTAAGATTTTATTTATTGATTGATGAGAGACACACACACACACACACACAGAGGGGCAGAGACACAGGCAGAGAGAGAAGCAGGCCCCATGCAGGGAGCCCGAGGTGGGACTAGATCCCGGGTCTCCAGAGTCAGGCCCTGGACCGAAGGTGGCGCTAAACCGCTGAGCCACCCAGGCCGCCCCCAATCCCACTTTTTTTAAAGCCTATTTATTATCTATCTAGGTATGTCCATTTCCTCATACCTACAAATAAGGGGGAAAAAGCCTAAATGGGGAAGCAGAGAGTCTCCTATAAGGCAATAAGCCTGGAGATCGGTTAAGCCTTTATGGAAAACAATTTGACCAATAGCCTTCAAATTTCAAATGCATGTATCTTTTGACCCAGTAATTCTAATCCTAGGATTCTTCTTACAGATGTATTAGCATATATGCTCAACCTCAAATGTACAAAAATGTTTACTGCAGTACTGCTGTTCATGTATTTTTTTTAAAAAAGAATTTCAATACTCATGAATAATGGAATGATGAGAATAAATCAGGAAATATTCACACAGTGGAAGCCTGCAGAGTCTTCAGTGAGAATGCAGGAGGAACTGCCCTGGATGTACTAATGTGGAAACCTATCTAGGATACATTGTTAAATGAAAAAAGCAAGTCGCATAGTAATATTTATAATATGATCCTATTTGTATAAACAAATTTCCTGCGTATGACTGTGGGCAAAAGCGTAGGATAGAAGTCTGGAACAACAGCATTGGTCATGGTTACCTTTGGAGAGAACAGTGGGATAAAGGGTAAAAGGGGATATATTAGTTTGCTAGGGCCACCATCACAAAATACCAGTGGCTGGTGGCTTAACCAACAGTAACGTATTTTCTCTGCTTCAGAGGCTAGAAGTCCAAGATTGAGGTGTTCACAGGTTTCTCCTGAGGCCTCTCTCCTTGGCTTGCAGATAGCTACCTCCTTGCTAGGTGTGCTCATGTGGCATTTTCCCTGGTGTGTCTCTATGTGTTCAAATGTCCTCTTGGACACCAGTCAGAATGGAGTAAGGCCTTATATCCAAACAGTCACAGTGTGATATACTGGGGGTGAGGACTTCAACATAAGAATTTTGAGTGGGGGGCCACCTGGGTGGCTCAGCGGTTGAGTGTCTGCCTTTCGCTTGGGGTGTGATCCTGGAGTCTCGGAATCAAGTCCCACATTGGGCTCCCCGCAGGGAGCCTGCTTCTCCCTCTGCCTGTGTCTCTGCCTTTCTCTGTGTGTCTCTCATGAATAAATAAATAAAATCTTTGAAAAAAAATAAGAATTTTGGTGGGGGGGACACAATTCAGCGCATATTAGTGGGACTTCCACATTTTGTCTATATTGTCTCCATTTTTTTATGATGAGCACATATTTCTGCTGTAATTTTTTAAACAATTAAAAGAAAAAAATTGGAAGACAAATGTTAATAGCAAAATATTAATAGGAGTTACCTCTAAGGATTATCAGTGATCTATACTTCTTCCACCTGTAGTTTTAAACATTTCTCTCTAATGCTCTTCAATGAACATGTATTACTTTTTATTTTTTGGTAAAGATCTTATTGTTTATTTGAGAGAGAGAGTGAGAGAAACGGAATGTGAAAGAGACAGTGTGCAGTCAAGAGAGCATAAGCGAGGGGTCAGAGGTGGCGAGAAGCAGACTCCGCGTTGAGCACGGAGTCCAATGCCCGACTCGATCCAGGAACTCTGGGATCATGACCTAAGCCAAAGGCAGATGCTTAACCGACTGAGACACCTAGGTGCTCCATGTATTATTTTTTAATTAGGAAGCAGAATAAATGTTATATTTTATGAAATATTTTAATGAGGGACAGTCTGGGTGGCTCAGCGGTTTAGCGCCGCCTTGAGCACAGGGCCTGATCCTGGAGACCCGGGATAGAGTCCCATGTCGGGCTCCCTGCATGGAGCCTGCTTCTCCCTCTGCCTGTGTCTCTGCCTCTCTCTCTGTGTCTCTCATGAATGAATAAATAAAATCTTAAAATAAATAAATAAATAAAAAATAAATAAATAAATAAATAAATAAATAAATAAATAAATATTTTAATGAAATAAATAAATCCAGCAGCTTTCCCTTCAAAAGCCTTTTCCTTCAAAAGGAAATCAAACATACTCAGAGAAAGTAACTACCTTTAGAACTGGCTAGTGATCTTTAATTTACAGCAATGCTATTTAAAACACGTGATCATTCAAAGAGAGTGTATGATTCCCAGGTTGTGCAAACTGGCATACCTTCTCTCAATTTCCTCAGCTACAGAAACGAGGTGAATTATTCTTCGATTAGTAGCCTTTTCATGCAGTTGTTCGAATTACAGAGTTTCCAAATGAGTATTGCATTATGCCTAAGGCAAGAATTGCACACTTTCTCTTAGTTATTAAATTTCATTCAGTAATGAGTCTTAATGCCAACACCAATAATGTCCTATTTTTTTCCCAAGACACACACAACATAGTTACTACTTAAATAACCCCATCATGTTGTGAGGTCACCTGTGGAGAAATGTGTCAAGAATAAGACAATAAATAGCTTGTGACTCCACGACTACCTGCTTCATCTCCAGGTTTAGAGCTCCATCAGAAACAGCCATGGGATGCACTGATTTCTGAGTTCTGCTACTTTTCCTCGCAGCCCAAGGGAGTGACCTATTGCCAGGTGATGGGTCTGTTGGTCTTGCTCTTAGGGAGTCTACATATAGAGAAGCACAGGATACTTTGAACAGTATTCCTAACAAGGAAATTGTTGCATAATCTTCATGTAGTTATTTGAAGAATGAAGCAATGATGTCTTCCAAAATGGCACCTTTTTTTTTCCTTCTTTTTTCCTTAGAAGCTGCCTCTAGTGCTGATAAGAGTGGATTTCCCAGAGGTAGCAAGCAATCGCAAGTAATAAATAACTGGAAATGTTGAAATATTCCTTTTTGTGGTCAGTAATACCAACAGTCTTCTTCCCAGTGGGGAATCATTCATAATTCCTGATGACTCATTCATCCACCGGAGTACAGCAGACTTGGAAATTCCCAGCCTCCAATGTTGTCTGGGATCAATTTTGTCAACCATACCCCCGTCTTGTCAACCAGTGGTTCACATTTACCCGTGCTTTTGGAAATGGGCAGGGTCTCTTTTCCCTTCACATTCTTAGGAGTGGTAAATTCAAAGGAAACATTTTTGAGAATGAAGATGAGGGAGTGAATGGCTTCCAGAAATACATCACCAAATATGATGTTCCACAAACCCTTTGGCAATAGCCACATTATATTCCTTCCTGTAAAACTAAGCTAAAAGTTGGCTTACATTAGCAATTTCCCAAATGCCTCTTCCAACTCTATCCCAATTCTATTCAAACTGTGAAAACTGACCATTTTTGCCTACCTGCTGGTTAGAAAGAAAAATGGCAGATGGCCAATGATTGAGCTACTATGTTTGTTGTCTTGCATCTTTCAGGGGTAGAATCTATGCCACTTTGTCCCTAGAAAATAACCACTAAGCTCTTTGCTGAGTTATTTGGCAAGACTGGGGAGGTACCTGTTGCTGCTGGATTAGCTGAGGGGGTCCCATGTGGGCAACAGAGCAGCACAGTTGTTTTTTTTTTTTTTAAGATTTTATTTATTTATTCATGAGAGACACACAGAGAGAGAAAGAGGCAGAGACATAGGCAGAGGGAGAAGCAGGCTCCATACAGGGAGCCTGATGTGGGACTCGATCCCGGATCTCCAGGATCAGGCCCTGGGCTGAAAGCAGCGCTAAACCGCTGAGCTACCCGGGCTGCCCCAAGCAGCACAGTTTAAATCAAAGAAGACAGAGCGAGAAAGGAGAAAGGATGCTGGACAGGTGTGGACTGGAATTTAGCTGCCCTTTCCTGTTCCACCCTGGCAAGCGGTGAGGTGAGCTCCTGCTCACCAGTGCTAAGTAGTTCTTTACCGTTTCCCAAGCACTTGTATGTAAGAACTCATCTGGTCCACAACAGCGAAACTGTGGAAGGAGTTATGATGTCCTTTGACAGATGAATGGATAAAGAAAATGTGATCTATATATACAGTGGACTATTAGCCATCAGAAAGGATGAACACTTACCACTTGTTTCGACGTGAATGGAACTGGAGGGTATTACGCTGAGTGCAGTAAATCAATCAGAGAAAGACAGTTATCATATGGTCTCACTCATATGTGGAATATAAGAAAGTGAAAAGGACCATAAGGAGAGGGGGGAAACTGTGTGGGGAAAAATTAGGGAGGAAGACAAACCATGAGAGACTCCTAAGTCTGGAAAACAAACAAAGGGTTGCAGAAGGGGAGGTGGGTGATAGGATGGGGTGACTGGGTGATGGCACTAAGGAGGGCACTTGATGGGATGAGCAATGGGTGTTATACTATATGTTGGCAAATTGAATTTAAATAAAATATGTATTTTTTAAAAGAACTCATCTGGTTTCCTTGGCACTGCTGTGTTGAAGAAATGGCTAGTATAGATGATAAATACAATTTTGTAATCTATCCTATTAGATTTTCAGGCTTTGGGGGCCCACCCACTATTGGGCTTCAAATCTTAACTCAGTTACCTTCCTGGCTATGTAACCTTAAGTAAGTATTTACCTTCCCTGTGCCAGGCTTTTTTCATTCATAAAAGGATGACAGCAATCATACATATTTCATAGGATTGAGGTAAGGATTCAGTGAGATGACACAAGTCTCCAGCGTGTGGTCCAGTACATAGTAAGCCCTTAACAGATGTTAGCTATTTTTTTTTAAGGTTTTGTTTATTTAAGAAAGAAAGAGAGAGAGCACTTGTGGGGGGAGCAGCATGCAGAGGGAGAGGTAGAAGCAAGCTCCCCGCTGAGCAGGAAGCCCGACCCAGGGCTCGATTCCAAGACCCTGAGATCACAACTTGAGCCAAAGGCAGACACTTAAAAAACTGAGCCACCCAGGCACCTGTTAGCTATTATTTGTAATCGGTGCTTGCTTGTATGGTTTCTGTCTTGGCTATCATGTCTAGAAAGTTCTTTCCTTCCCTAATATTATACATATTCACTCATATTTGCTTTGATGATTTTATGTTTTACATTTAAATATTTTTAAATTTTTATTTTATTTTGCTAAGAACATTTAACATGAGATCTACTGTCTTAACAAGTTTTCAAGTGTAAATACAGTATTGGTAACTATAGGTACAATGCTGTACAGCAGGTCTCTAGGATTTATTCATCTTCCTTAACTGAAACTTTATGTCCACTAACTAGCAATCCTCAGTTCCCCCTCCCTCTCGCCCCTGGAAAGCACATTCCACTCCTTGATTCTATGAATGTGACTATTTTATGTACCTCATATACATGGAACCATGTATGTGGAAGTACTTGTCCTTCTGTGACTGGCTTATTTCCTTTAGCCTAACACCCTGAGGTTCCATGTTATGGTCTTACATTTTACATTTCAATCTCAGAATTTATTTAGGTATATGGAATAAGGAAGGAATCCAACTACTTTTTGCCAAATGGTTACAGGGCATTAAAAAAAATTTTTTTTAAGATTTTATTTATTTATTCACAAGAGACACACAGAGAGAGAGAGAGAGAGAGGCAGAGACACAGGCAGAGGGAGAAGCAGGCTCCATGCAAGGAGCCCGACGTGGGACTCCATCTTGGGTCTCCAGGATCATGCCCTGGGCCAAAGGCAGGTGCTAAATCGCTGAGCCACCCAGGAATCCCAAGGATAATTTCTATATAGAGTACTCTCTTCAAAGACTATGAAATTATTAGATTTTCTTAGTCTATCTTGATTTCCATCATAAAAAAAATTTATTTATCTTCTCTAAATATTAGCCAAAGAAGAATACTCCAAAGGGAATGGAAATGAAATGAGAAAATTATGACATGCTAGTGGCACCAACGAAATCCTGTCTATGGCTGGCAGAAAGAAGCTGTAAAAAATCAATACTTCCATACAAATGAATTGGAAATGGACAAGAAAGATAAAGCCAAAGAAAAACAAGAGTAAGAGCAAAAACAGGAAGTAGGCATGAAACTAATCTAAAAATACCACAGTATTTTATGCATTTGTTATGAATGGGTCACAAGTTATCTCTTTCAACAGTCAGTACAGGATCAAACACAATCTCAATCACTAAATGCAATGATTTATTAAAAAAAGAAAAAAGGAAAAAAAAAAGAGCAAGGCAATTTCTTAGGGCATAGTACATAGAGGTGGATATTGTTAATTACCTTGCCAGAGTCTATTCTCCCCTTGATTCTCCCTAACAGAATCTCAGTATTGTTTAGGTCTCTTCCTCATGTAGCATTTGTAACTGAAGGAATCTGATCCCTGAGGTGGACAGAATGAACGCAATTGTATTTCAGCCTGTAAGACATAGGGAGATTGTAGACAAAGACTTCTGGGAAATTCCTTTATTGGCCTTAAAAGAGACCAGTGAGAAGCCCATGTCTCTTTCCTGCTAAATGTGAAAATAAGCTGCAGTTGCTACTGGTATCCATCCTGAAACAAGCCTAAGGATACACCAAACATATGAGAAGAGCCAACACAATGGCTGAAAAGAAATGGATTGAAACCCTGATTATACTGCACCTGAAGTCTACACTACTCCAGCCATCCACCCATAAAAGCCTCACTGTTTACCAGTTTGATCCTGGTGTCTGGTACTTGCAATCCAAAATGTGTTGATACATACTCCCTCAAGTGTATGAAAACATTCTTTTTCCTAAACTAGTCCTCTAAGTCAAATTAAGAGTGTATAACAACACACCATCTCCCACTCAACCATCCATACCACAAATCATTCTTGAGCATGTATTACCTGCCAGCCTAAGTTCTGGGAATGTAATGATATAATGATGACATAATAAGTCTATGCAAGAGTACCTTCTACTGTGGGAAGGGAGTCTAACCTATTCTGAGAGCAAGAAGCCTCCACAGGAAAAAAAAAAAAAGCCTCCACAGGGAGTTCCATTTAAATTGAGATGTGAAGAATGAGGAGACATTTGCCAGAAGAAAGAAAATTGAGGGGGAAAGATATTCTAGGCAGAGGAAAGAGCATATTTCAGACACACTGGGAGTGAAACAAGTCCAGTGGAGCTGGAGGTGAGAGAATTGAAGTGGAGAAGAGGATGAAATAAAGCCGAGAAATAGGGGCCTCCTAAGCCACTGTTGAACTTCAGCCTAACAGTGATGAGATACCCTAGAAGAATTTTAAGCAGCGGTGATATAATTTCTTGCACTAAAAAATTCTGACAAGGGGTGGACAGTGGATTGGAAAGGGGCAGTAGCAGATGCTGGAAGGCACATTAGGAGGCACAAGCAGTAGTCAAGGTGGCAGAAGAGGGATGGAAGGGACTAGAACAGCAGCTATGACCAAAAAAGTATACTGACAAGAAAAATGTATGGGAAATGTAACCTACAATATTTGCTGATAATTTAGATATGAAAATTTCTGCTGATAATTAGATACTCCTCTTTAGGCAAAAAGAGGAGTAAAGTATGAATCCCAGTTTCGTGACTTGTATACCTGGATCAAAGACGGTGCCATGGGGTGAAACCAATATGCTCAAGGGAGTAAGAAGTGATAATAAGTTCAGTTTGGAGTCTACTAATTTTGTTCAACACTTTATTACAGAAATGTTCAAATATACAGAAAAGTTGAAAGAACTGCACATTTTACATTCATATATCCACCACTTGGGTCCTCTAGTTCATGGTATATTGTATTTTCTTCATCACATCATATATCAAACCATCTCATGTTTTGATGCATTTCAAAGTTGCAGAAATCAGCACATTTAAGCTTTAAATCCTTCAGCATGCATACTACCAATTAAATACGTGTTTATAGCTTTTTAATTTTTTTTTTTTTTAAAGAAAGGGAAACTGCCACATGCAGTGTCTCATTTGGAGTATCTGGAGTCTCAGAAGGTTGACTATCCTACGTTATCTTACAAATGGACCTGGAGAGCTTGTTAGGAGGTTCTAGCAGGAGAGCACGGCTACTTGTACACCCATGACCTAAGAAAACGGTTATCTCCTTGAAGGTCGTCCTCTTCAACAGAGTTTGCAGTTTTAGGAGGGACACACATAGAATGGTGAGGGAGAAGGGGGACACCCGCCTAGCCAGCCAAATCAACTGAATCAAGCCTGGTGATCAATGAGGTGACAGATGTCTCAGTCCCATCGCCCTCACATCCTATGGCTCTTCTTGAGGTAAAACTTATATGAAGTGGAATGCATCTATCTGAGTGTACAATCTGATGAGTTTGGTAAAAACATACCTGTGTAAAAAACACTTTTATGATACACAACACTATCACCACTCTAGAAAGTTCTTTTAAGTAACTTCCCAACAATTTTACTCCCCAATACTCCAGAGGCAATCACTATTCTGATTATTTTTTTCACTATTTTTTTAATACTTTATTTATTTATTCATGAGATACACAGAGAGAGAAGAGAGAGGCAGAGACACAGGCAGAGGAAGAAGCAGGCTCCCCACTCAGGGAGCCTGACATGGGACTCGATCCCAGGTCTCCAGGATCATGCCCTGGGCTGCAGGCAGCGCTAAACCGCTGCTCCACCGGGGCTGCCCTATTCTTTTTCACTATTGATTAGTTTTTTGCCTGTTCTAAAATGTCATTAAAAATCAAAACACAGTATTTAATCTCTTGTGTCAGGCTTCCTTCACTCAGCATAATGTTCTTGAGATTCATCTATGTTGGTACACAGATCAGTAGCTCACTCCTTTTTATTGTTGACTAGTATTCTAGCTGTATGAATATTGCTATTTATTTTCCGTTTGCCCTGTCTACTGTATGTCTTTCCTTCTATTCTTGTCCTCTTTTATGTTAATTGAATATTTTCTAGAATTCCATTATAATTCATCTATTGGCTTCTTACACATACCTCTTTGCATCATTTCCTTAGTGCTTGTCCTAGAAATTAAATAGATATCCCAAACTTCTTTTAACTGTTTAGACTTAATATAATTCTACTTTATGTAAAATGTGTGAATCTTATAACTTTTAGGTCCACTTACCTTTTTTGTCCTTATTGTTACAGTTGTCATTTGTATTCATCACTATTGACATTTGTTTTTTCTGCGCCTCCATGATTTTTGACGATGTGTCCACAGTCACTGAAATCTTTGTTTCTCTGTATATAATTTATCATGTTCTTCTGAATGCTTTCAATATTTTCTCTTTATCTTTGGCTTTCAAAGTCTGACTATGATATAGCTAGACAGGATTTTCCTTGTATTTGTTGATTGGAATTCTTCTGGAATCTCTAAATATGTCTTTTGGCAAATTTGGGGACACTTTTGCTATTTATTTCTTTAAATAAATGTTAGGTCCTGTTTTCTCTTTATTCCCCTTCTGGGGCTCCAATTACATATGTTAGACCTTTCAATATTGTTCCACAGGTACCTATGACTAACTCACTATAAAAACCTTTTTTCTCTCTTTCCTTCAAATTGGATAGTTTTGATTGTTATATCTTCTCCCAAAGATAGATGTAGTGAAATGATGGGACATCTGTACCCCCAATGTTCATAGCAGCAATGTCCACAATAGCAAACTGTGGAAGGAGCCAAGATGTCCTTCAACAAATGAATAGATACAATAAAGATGTGGTATATACATACCATGGAATATTACTCAGCTATCAGAAAGGGTAAATACCTACCATTCACATCAATGTGAATGGTATTATGCTGAGTAAAATAAGTCAGTTGGAGAAAGACAATTTGCATAAGGTCTCACTCATATGAAGGATATAAGAAATAGTAAAGAGACTATAAGGGAAGGGGAGGAAACTGAGTGGGGAAAAATTAGAGAGGAAGATAAATCATGAGAGACTCCTGACTCTGGGAAACAAAGGGTTGCAGAAGGAGAGGAGTGTGGAAGATGGGGTAATTGGGTGATGGGCATTAAGGAGGGCACATGAGATGAGCACTGGGTGTTATACGTTAGCAAACCGAATTTAAATTTTAAAAATACTAAATAAAATAAAATAAAATAAAATAAAATAAGCTGGATAGTATTGATTGCAGTATCTTCAAGTTAATTGAGTTTTCAGCTGTTTCTATTCTGCTGTTAAGATCTCCAATACATTTTAAGATAATATATTTTTTAGTTTTAGAAGTTCTATTTTCCTTTACTTCAAATTTGTTATTTCTGCTAAGATTTTCCAGCTGTTGTTCTATAATAATGAGCACATTTCCTTACTTCCAAGAGCTCCAATAATAGTTACAAGAGCTGTTTTAAAATATTTATCAGCTAGGGACACCTGGGTGCCTCAGTGGTTGAGCGTATGCCTTTGGCTCAGGGCGTGATCCCAGAGTCCCAGAATCGAGTAGTACTGTGCTCACTGCAGGGAGCCTGCTTCTCCCTCTGCCTACATCTCTGCCTCTCTCTCTCTGTGTCTCTCATGAATAAATGGATAAAACCTTAAAAAAAAAATTATCAACTAAGTCCAACACAAGTCATTTTAAGGTTGGTATACATTGATTCTCTTTTTTTCTTAGTGTAGAATCATATTTTCCTATTTCTTTGGAATTCTAGAAATTTTGAATTTTTTATGGACACTATGAATCTGTAGAGGCTCTTGATTTTGTTATATTCTTCTAAAGAATGTTGATCTTTTATGTTTGATCAGGCAATTAACTGAGCTCAAAACTCTGCCTCTCTTGCAGTGGACAATAGCTAAAGACTCTCTTCCATACTTCTAGGCTCAGCTAGTCTCCTTGGAGTCCACCTCAAGTGAAGATGTCAAGTAGGTGATTAGTTCAATACATAGATCTCAGGAGCAAAATCTGGACTAGAGATGAAATGTGAAGGGAATAACCATATAAATGGTAGGTGAAGCCAAGGGCTGCCATAACAGACTGGGTAGCTTAAACCACAGAAATTTGTTTTCTCACAGTTCTGGAGGCTAAAAAGCCGAGAGAAAGTTATTGACAGCATTGATTTCTTCTGACATCTTTCTCCTTGTTTTGTAGATGGCCATCTGTGTCAAAATTTCCTCTTCTTATAAGGACACTAAATTCCCAGAGTTAGCATCAGACCCCACAGCTTAGCAGTCAGGCTGCCACCATTTCAGACACTAATCAGTCTGACTCCCAGACTTCTGAGCCACCTGCTACAAATTGGCAGTTCCCACAAACCCATCCTCAGGTTCGATAATTTGCTAGAATGGCTCACAGAACTCAGGAAAGCATTTTTCTTACTACTACTCGTTTCTTATAAAGGACACAAATGGCCAGCCAGATGGAGAAGTACATAGGTCAAGGTCCAGAAGAGTCCTGAGCATAGGAACCTCTGTTCCCAGAGAGTTGAGAGTACAGCACACTCCTGGCATATAGATGTGTTCACTAACCTGAAAGTTCTCCAAACCCCATAGTCAGGAGGTTTTACGGAGGTTTCATTACATAGGTACAATTGATTAAATCACTGGCCATTGGTGATTAACTCAATCTCCAGCCCCTCTCCTCTCCCTGGATGTCAGATATGGGTGTGAGGATGCTGAAATTTCCAATCCTGAAATCATGCCTTGGCCTTTCTGGCAACCCATACTCATTCTGAAGCCCTCCTGGGGTCTCTAGCCATCAGTCATTCATTAGCATACAAAAAGACGCTCTTATGACTCTGGGTAAATTCTTGTGACAGGAACCAGAGACAAAGACCAAATATATATTCATTACATCACAATATCAAAACCATGTTCACAGATTGGAAAACTCAGAGATTGCTAAGGTATCAGTCCTCCCCAAACTGGTCAACAGATTCAGTGTAATTAGAATAAAAAATCCTAGCAGGCTAATTTTTGTAGAAATTGACAATCTATTTAAAAAATTTTTTTTTTATTTTTAAAATTTATATGCAAATGAGAAAAGTTGTAGAATAGCCAAGATAATCTTGGGGAGGGGGGTGGTGCAAAATGAAGTTGGAAGGCATCAAGTACTGAAATTTGAAACTGCCTGAAAAGAAACAAACATTTCCCTTATGTGAATCTGAAACTTGACATCTGTTTTCCACACACCAAGGCATTTTTTGTGCAGTAAGAGAACATCATGGAGATAACCTAAGTCAAAGCCTTCCCAGACATGCAAGTTGTGATGTTATCATATCAGCCACAGTAGAGAACCCAGCCAAAGCAACAAAAAGTTCTTGACCTCAGAAGAAAATTACTGGCCTACTGTAGATTGATTTTCAATTGTTTACCTTAATCTACTATTTCTCAAAGTATATTACTTGGTGATAATGTTTCACAGAAAGGAAAAGGAAAGAATCTTTTTTTTTTTTAATTTTATTAATTTGAGAGAAAATGAGAGCACACAAGTGAGGGAAGTGAGGGGGAGGGGTAGTAGAGAGAGAAGCAGGCTCCCTGCTGAGCAGGAAACACAGCTTAGGGCTTGATCCCAGGACCCCAAGGTCATGACTGAAGACAAAGGCAGAAGCTTAACCAATGGAGCCATTTAAGCACCTCAGGAAGGGAAGTCTTAACCAAATGAATTTGGAGATTGCTGAGTTCAAAAGATTTTCACCTATTGCCACAGAACTTCCCAGAACCTTTAATATGCTAATGTACTCTGTAAATCTCCAAATGGCAGAGAGTAGACCTTAGTGTGTTTAAAAATTCACTAGTGTAAAAAAAAAAAAAAAATTCACTAGTGTTCAATAAAACAATATACTTTGAGAAATGCTATCTCAGGTCAATAGGAAAATGCTGCAACTATAAATTTATTATTTTTTATTTTTTAAGTTATTTTTTTATTTATTCTTTTTTAACTTATTTTATTTTTTCTGACCCAAGAAGGAAGAACTAACCTTCAAGCTTATTAAGGCAAACCTTATATTTTAGGTGATACAAAGCATCTACTCTTTAACAACAATAAAAAAACCATAGACTGAGGAGTTAGGATGTGCTTTCTTCTAAATATCTGTGTGAAGTTGGGCCAGTATTGCTTTAATCCCTCTAATCCAATTTCTTTCCTACAGCTGTAAAAGCAGAAATCCCCTAGCCAAGGAGTTCTTTGTGATGGCCAAATATAAATGTATTTGAATAACACAGAATTAAAGAGAATACAAATGTTAGGATGGAAATCCCCAGACTGTCTGGTTAGAAATTCCCTGCAATTATCCTCATTCTTGCTCTTTGAGTTCTGACCACAGTATGACCTTGGGCTTGGTTCCAGTGTCCCCTTGGGCAGACTGAACCCAAAAGTGCACGTTGCTGGGCAAAGCCACCAGGGATGAGGCAAATCAGCAAAGATGAAGAAGGGTCTACTTTGTGGGCCTTCCCATCCACAGCTTAACTTCCTCAAATGTCCCCTCCTCAACCAGGCCTATGGGAATTAGTTGTGCGGAAAGAGAAGCAGGGAAGGATCTTTAAAGAACCTACAGTTAGAAAAACCCCAAAATAATTCAGATGATTAGCCCTAGAGGGAGAATTTGAAAAAAAAAAAAAAAAAAAGCTGAAGAGCTGGTGAGAGCACATTCTTCAAAAGATCTTTTACCGTATTTATTTTTTCATTTTATCTTGTTACAGTGAATCCCACTAAATACTCATTGAATATACATTCATTTTAGAAAATGGGAAATATCTCTAGTAAGGCTAAAGAGATATTAAACCTCTATCTGGGGGTGCCTGGGTGGTTCCGTCAGTGAAGTGTCTGCCTTCAGCTCAGGTCAAGATCTCAGGGTCCTGGGATGGAGCCCCACATTGAGCTCTTTGCTCAGCATGGAGTCTGCTTCTCCCTCTTCCTTTGCCCTTTCCCTGACTTATTTGGTCTCTCTCTCAAATAAATAAAATCTTTAAAAAGAAAAGAAAAAAAAAAAAAAACATGTATCTGGAGTGTGAATTTACTCAGTCAGGGGACTTTCCTCTTAACACTTGAAATTATTTGCCCTCAAATTGGACTGTACTTGGCAGTCTAGGGAGGGTAAGACCCTTGGCGGTTGGGGGTGGGGGGGCTTGCATGTCACTGGAGGAGGGTGTGGTGAAGAACACGTACACAGGAGACACTCATACAGTGACAGAGAAGTACAAAAATACAGTATGAAAAAGGAAGATGTTAAAGACAAATGATCCAATTCCAAATGGCTCCCAGGGCCCATCCTTCTTCCATCTCTTCTTCCTCCCTCCATCGTATGCCATCCTGCTCAAGGGAAACAGGAAAGCTGGGACCAAGGTTAGGCTACGTCATGGGTGAATTCGGTTTTTATAAGCTAGTCTGACAAGCTAAAAACCATCTCCCATTATGATGGCCAAGCACATTCCAAATTCCTAAGGGCCTCCTTATATTAGAAGCCTCCTGGGATATAACCTGTTCATGAGCTGGGAATTTCCAATAACATCCAGTCAAGAAATATTTACTAGGTGCCTACTGTGTGCAGGCCTTCCTAAGTGCTGAAAGCACAATGGAGAGTAAAAGACATCATCTCTATTCTCACAGAGTTAATCGTCATTTTCATATTTCCAGGGTTACTCAGATATACAGAAAGTGGGCTGGAGGGAAACAAGATTGAGGCCAGACCAGCCAGGAGGCCCCTTCAGAAATGGGGCCAGGACTTAGTCCTCAACCTTCATTTCTGAGTGGAAGTGGATTAGCAATTAGTATATTTTCGGTGGAACATGTACTTTGGTTAGTGGAATAATGGGCACTCTGTGCCTCTTAAAATGAATAATTGGTTGGGTTTTAATAGTCCTCGCCAACACCTGTCAGTCTTGGTTGAGGACCGCTCCCTCTAGAACCCTAAAGCAGAACATTCAGGTGCTGGCAGGTGGAAGCTCTGTCCTAGAAAGAGTGAGAAGGACAGGACAGTATGGTTGGGGTGGATATATCTTGCCACCTTCCCCTCATTGAGGAGGGCAGTGACTTCTAGACCCCTCTGCATGTTATGGGAAAACCATGAAACCAGGGACAGCATCTCAATCTCATCTCCTTAGACACCTCTTCTCAGCCATTTCTAACCAGCTACCTGGGTATGCTCTGGCGAGGACATTTTAAGAAACACAGCTCTGGTCCTTTGCATGGCGCCCAGCAAAGAGTAAAAACTGGCTGAAAGAACAACATAGATTTTGCTCATGGAACAGCATGTGTTCACATTCTCCATCATGTCTGTCTTCATTTCAGGTTTTAATTTTCTCTCCTCTTACTTAGCGCTTATCCCTCCATGCTTGAGAAGTCTGGCTTCTTTTAGTGAGCTACCAATCCCCCATTCCTCCTGGAGGTCCTCACACCCCACTAGTCAGTTTTACATGCAGTAGGTGCATGCAGTTTTACATGCAGTTTTACATGCAGTAGGTGCTCAGGACTGTTTTCTAGATTGAACCAAGGTATATCTACTGCATGTAAAACTCTGCCCTGACTGCTGGGGGGGTGCCACAAAAATGACCAGGAGGAACACGCACTCTTCCTACAGAAAGCATTTCTTCTGGCCTTTACTGGCTCCACTGAACTTTTCTTTAATCCTCTATCATTAGCTCCCTAGTTCTGCCCTCTGTAGCTTCCCCTTTGCCTCTAAAATATAAACTTCCAGGCTATGATAGATCGTGACATTACTGGCCCCAAATGAATCATGGGTCCAGTGAATAGCATCAGTCTCTAGGGCATATCTCCTCCCATACTGAACCGGAGCTTAGTCACGTGACTTGTTTTTGGCCAGTGGACATTAGCAAACAAAAGGCAAGTGGGGACCTGCGAAGTGCTTGAGCATTGCAGTTTTTTCCCTTGGAATACTGCCGCTGCTGTGTGGGGATGTCTGGTCCAGACTCCTGGAGGATGAAAATCATAGAGAGAGAAGCCCACCTGTCCCTGCCATCCCGCTGAGTCCCGCATGCAGGGGACCTGCCAGCTGAATGCAGCCTCATGACAGAGCCCAGGTGAGACCAACAAAAGAACCACCCAGCCCTGACACAGGATCATAAGAAATAACTGTTGTGTAAGCCACAGTCAGGGATGTTTTGTTGTGCAGCAACTGGTAATGGAAATGTATGACCGGTTTGCAAGGCCGTCCTCTGACTCCATCCTGGAAGAGCTCCACCTTAGTCCAGAAGGTCTTTGGTCAACGCTTCACACTGCTCTGCCTGGGTCGACCATGCAAAAAGGAAGACCATGAGCTCTTGAATCTACCTTTTGACCTCTGAGCTTTCTGGGCTGTGTGGCTTTGGAAATTTACTTGACCTTTCCATGCATCAGTTTTCAGCCTTAGGGAAGTGTTTCTCAAAATGCAGTCTACTTGCATCACAACTACCCAGGGTTTTGTTAAAAAGTAGGTTAATCAGCTATTTTTAATAACAGCCACAAACTGAAAACAATGTCACCACCCATCAGCTGGTGAAAGTATATATATATATGTATATATTCATATAATGAAATACCTCCTAGCAATTAAAAAAAAAAAAACCAACGCTGTTGATATATTGAGCATGGTTGATTTCTTGCCTGTGGATTTTGAACTGGGCTAGAATGAAAATTAAAAACTGGTAGGTGTAGGGAAACCACTTTCTTCCCACAGGGTAGACTAAGAAGCAAAGAAAGGGGGATTTCACAGAGAGAAGAATGTAGCATCTCAGCAGGAAGAAGCTACCTGGGACCCAATCACTGCAGGTTCCCTCCAGAAGCCCAGCCATAGGCCTGTTTTGCAGTCTGTGAGACACCCCCACATCCTTAAAATAAATTCCCCCTTTTTTCTTTAAACTGACTTGACTTATATAGCAGATGGTAGCCACTATAGGGTCTAACACTGTGTTTCCCCACTCCCTTCTATAGCTTTCTCTGAGAAATCCCTGCCTGCCCCAATTTTCATGAGGTAGGACAACCCACCATGGACACTCCTCCCAAGGGTGAGCACATAATCCAGGCTGGCCGATCAGGGCACCCTATTTCCCTGGCCACAATGACTGGTTTGTGTATGGACACATGACTCAAACAAGGCCAATCAGTGTCTTCTCTAGAATTCATACAAGGAGCTAGAAATTTCTTTTTCTGCTAAGATGGTAAAACACAGACAATGTGAGTTTGGGACACTCAGTCACCATTTTACCCTCTTTGTGAAGAGGGCTTGCTGGGAGGGAGGGGAAGAGAAAGAGAAAGAGACAGAGACAAGACACCTCTGAAGACATGAAGCTTTAGATTCCATCCTGCCTAAAGCCAGATCCATTCCTAGATTGTCTGGTTATGTCAGCCAGTAAATTTCTTTTATTTCTTTGTTCAACCCAGCTGGAATTGGGTTTCCATCCCTTGCAACCAAAATGGCCCTGGCTTATATAAGTTCATTTTCATTACTTGCCACCAAAATCCTCATGATGGAACAATATACACAAATATGGGATTTTATAAAGTCTCAGAGTTTAGACAACTGTAGAATTAACAAGACCACTGTTTTTGCAGCGGCTTCTAAGTAATCCCCATAACTCCTCCAGGTCCACCACCAGGTCCACCTGCTGCAGGTTCTTCAGCCTTTAGTCTTTGTTATGGGTTGAATTGTGTCTCCTCCACTCCAAAAAAGAGATATGTTAAGGTCCTACTCTGTTACCTCAAAACGTAAGCTTATTAGAAATACAATTATTAAAGACGTAATTGGTTAAGATGAAATAATACCACAGTGGGGTAGGTCCCTCATCCATTATGACTGGTATCCCTACATGAAGACAGAGACCCAGAGACAACACTAAGTGAATTTGGAGGCTGCATCTATAAGTAAGGAATCCTAGGACCACCAGAATAAGGAGAGAGGCACATGGAAGTGATTCATCCCCCCCAGCCCTCAGAAGGGACAAATCTGTTGACACTTTGATTTTGGACTTCTGGGCTCCAGATCTTTGAGTTAAGAAAAAGCCACTCAAACTGTAATACTTTGTTAGGGCAGCCCGAGGCCACTAATACAGTCCCCAAACCATGAGGTGCTGTCTGGGTGATGGCTACAGGTACAGCAGGTGCTGCCCTCACTGCCTGATAGGAGGCTGTCATTTTATTCAGGTCAGAACGACCATCTTTACTTAGACCACCTTCCTACTCCACTACCCCTCTCTGTTTTCTTCCTGCTTTAGGGTAACTGGAGACCTAGATGGTAACTCTGATAGGGTGGCCATAGTTAACCCCAATGGAATTGAGTTCAGAGCCCAGTTTCCAAAACACTCAAACATCTGAGGAAGTAGCATTCACAACTGGCTGCAGGAGATGGAGACAGAACCACATGCCTCGGCAGAACCCACAGCAAGACAGGCGCCCCACCGCTGGTGTTCAAGGCCCTATTCCCAGCTGGTGTCTGGGCAGTGCGTGTGCTAACTGTCCTGGGGAACACAAGACTCTCCTTCTCTTTTCCCAACAGCCAGCCCCACAACCCAATACTAACTCTGGACAGCCAACCCAGGGCACAGGAAAGGGAGAGAGATGGGGGCAAGGGTGCTGGATGAGAAGGGGAGCACACAGAGCCTGGCATCTCTGTCCCAAGGAGAGACCACAGAAGAGGAGACCCCAGCTTGGCTACCTGGTCTCTACAGCAAACTCATAGAAGATGGGGTGGACTTAGCACAAGTGCCAGCTCAGGAAGAAAGCTGACAATGGAGACTCAGCAAGCTGCAAGAGAGATTCAGAAGATGAGCTGGTAATTGCTACTCAAATATTTTCTCCTCCAGAATTTTTCTTCTGAAAAGACCATAATCTCTTTTCTCATTCACCAAGTCCTCACTCCACCTGCTGGGAGGACCTTCTGACCTGGATGCTCCTGACCCTCCAGCTAATTGTGAGAGGAGCTGCTGAGCATTTTCAGGCTCTGTCCAACGGTTGGGGAGGAGAGCGGATGGGGAGCCACATTCCTACAGTAAAGCAGTAACCTAGAGAGCAACAAGGAGGGAGTTGTGGGTTTAGGAGGAAAATAAATCTCCTAGGAGATGTCAGATACTTGGTTCCCATGTATCTGAAATGGCTCCATTAAATTGGCATTTATTGATTTAATGTTCAAGCGAGATTGGTGCCAAGGAGTAAAGCAAACTGTCCTGATCCTGTAGTCCACGCAGGTTTTAGTGACCAAAACCCCACAGGCAAGTGAGAGGAGGAGGTCAGGATTCTCTTTATGATGCAAGCCTCCCTGAGGCACCATGGGTGACCTCGCCTCGCCCCTTGCCGTGCCTCAGTGTTCGTCCAAGCCCCTCTTCTTCACTTACCTCAAGCCCAATCTGAGCTTTCAATATCTAGAAATCTCTGCATATCTGAATATAGGGAAGATGTGGAATAGAATCATACCACATCAAACCTCCCCAGCTTGAGAAAGGTTGGTATACCCAAGGCCACCAAAGACAGTTCTTCAGTGGAGATTGTCAAGGAGGAGAGAAATAAAATTCTGGGTTTGGGGTTGTTGGTTTTGTTGTTTTTTCTTCTCTCTCTCTCTCTCTCTCTCTCTCTTTGTCAATTGCTTTCAGCTTTAGATATAGCACTTAAAAATGTGTCAAACCTTGAGACTGGAATTATCCTTAAGGACAGCCCACTAACACACCATACCATATATGCCCAACACTGCTGCAGGCCCAGTGGAAAATTCAGTCAAAAGACCTCAGGGGAACACACAGTTCTTCCCCAGATGCTTTGTCCCCAACTTCTTCCATACCCCTGCGACCCATTCCTGTCCCTCTGGGCATCTCCTTCTAGTGCCCATCCCTTGACAGTTTAGTCTCTTCTTACTCCAGGTATATCTCTTTTGCACTTTTCTAAAGGAAATAGGAAAGAAAAAAAAAAAAAAGACTCCATTTTATCTCCCTCACTATCTTTCTTTCCTGCAGATTCTGTAAGAAAAAACTCAGTGGCCCAGAACCATCAGTGTCGTTAGTGGACCAGAACCACAGCATCCAGGTAGGAACAATTCAAAGTATACAATCCATGGCCATGGACAGTCTGGCCATTATAGATTTCACTTAGCGCAAGAGAAAAAGAAAAAACAAAGTTATGGTGGGGCTAGACCCAGCCTCTTCAAGGAAGCAATCAGCAGAGGGAGAGAAAAGCAAGGGGAATTCCAAGTACAACTGGGGCCAACAGACATGCTTAGGTCAGTGGAGGCAAGGGCATCCCTGCTTATCTAAATGAATAGCATTTTCTTCCAAATAATCACCTGGGAAAGTGTATCCTTATTTCAACAGAGAAACTTTGTTTTGTAATAAATATTCAGGAAGCTCTATGTTGCCTTTAGAATTTAAACTTATTATTCTAGATGTTTTCAGCAACCACAAATCCTTTCAGGACATATTTGATGACAGAAATGAGTCTAAAGTAATTTGGAGTAAAGCCTAATTAATAAGCTGGGCAATTACCTTTTAGGTCAACATCTAGGTGTGGCTGGTTTAGTGATTAGTTTTCTCTTGTGCTCTACAAAATCGCCCAGAAAGGAGGCCAGGCTGGTCAGGCAGTGATCATTGTGCCCGCCAGTCAATGGGGTCTTGACAGTGTTAGATCCAACATACTAAGCACCATTGAGTAGATAGGGTCAGTGCCACTGGAAGAAAAAGTCCTTATCCTCTGAAGACCTTTACTTTTCTGGTGTGTGGCAGCCTTGTGTTTGGGTCCTGAGTATTTTCTCCAACCCTCATCTCCCTCCCTTCCCCATCAGAGGTACTTTCCCAGTCTTCCTCAAACCTTGGGATCAAGGCCAAGAGGAATCCCCCCCCCCAACCCCCTGCACCTCAGAGCACCCCTCCCCCTTAAACCACCCTTAAACCACTCCAACAACAGAAAATAGATAAAGCACAAAGTGACCATCTCCTCCCCAATTTCATATGCCTAGGCACGCTACTCCTGTTAACAGCCTAGTATTTCCTTCTAGACGGTTTCTCTTTGGGGACTCTAAAGCATGCTCTTTTACCTGAAACAATATACCTGTCTGAAATACTAGATAGAGTCCATTGCAGTAGCTACACTGGCACACCTCCGCAGAGCCTTGGGCAGGTTGTGAATGCCTCGGGCCAAACTGCCTTAAATCTGAAGTCTGAAGATCTCTTGGCTCAGCTACAACCCATACCAATCTCAGTCCCAGTGGGACCCAGGTGGGCTGTGGGACAAGCAAAGGCGTGCTGCTGAGCCTGCTCAAGAGCCAAGTGACAGGGTCAGCAGTGCTTGCTGGCCTCAACAGCCAGCAGTGTAGGGCCAGGTTCTGATCTGAACTTGGTCCTGGGCTGAGTCTGTTTACTCTCCTACCTATGAAGACAGAGTTGGAGTAAGAGGAGTCAGTTGGGAAGGTGCCCAGGGAACCAATTTATACCTTAATGAAAGAGTGAAAACTGTATTGATCAGCACTCTGCTCAGGGAGTGGCCTGAATGTTGTTTAAAGCAAGATTTTGATTAATTATATAGGGTGCTAGGGGGACATAACATTTGTAGAGTACATATCTACTGGCTTGGTCTGCCCAGCATTCATTTCCTTGTCTTGGCATAAGAAATCATAGTTTCCATGGGGAACCACCTCCTCACTTTCAGGGCATGTGGTTTGGGAATGGGACTCCTCCAGGCTCTCAGTGTGACCCAAGCATGGCCAATCACAGCAACCAATAGCTTTGGTTACAGTAAGTGATTACTGGTTGGGCAAATGACCAAAGTCAATTCCATGATGCTGAACTCTTTGCGGATACTTTTGAGAACTATAAGACTCTTTCTATTGGGGCGGCCAAGAACTGACAGCCTCTTGCCACCATCAGTCGGGAGATTGTGCCAGGGAGCAGGGTAGGAGAAGGACCAGAGATATAGGACAAAAATTATGAGTCTTGATGACATTGGGTAAGCCTCAGGACCCAGCTAGGCTCAAAGTGAGATGCGGCCCTGGGTTTTTCCTTTAAATGAGTCAATACATTCCCATTTTTGTGTAAGCTGGGCAACTACCTTTTAGGTCAACATCTAGGTGTGGCTGGTTTAGTGATTAGTTTTCTCTTGTGCTCTACAAAATCACCCAGAAAGGAGGAGTACCTCATGTTTTCAGGTACTTTCACTCAGGAAACACAAAACATCCTGGTTTAGTATGACTTCCTAAGTATACTTCCTAAAGAGGATGAAGCTGGGCTTTAGTTCCACTGAGAAGATGTGGAAATCTGGGGTGCTCCTTTTCAACCCTCCCCTCACGAATGTTCATCTGCTCATCTCTAAATAAACACTAAACAAATACTTGAATAATACCCATTTGAAAGAGTGGTAAGGTATGGTCTGCTAAAAAAATAAAAAATAAAAAAAATAAAAATAAATAAAAAAAGGGTATGGTCTGCTAGAGATACTCCTATCATGGTTCTGACCTAGGAACTACATGCTCCATCTCTCTACTCACTGTGTGGCCCTGAGGACATCCCACAGCTTCTGTAGGTCTGAACATAAGTCCTGAATGTAAGTTTGGAGAAGTGTTTGGAAATTACTATGGCAACAATTTTGAATCAAGGCATATCTGAAAACCTGCCACCTTGAAAGGCTGAGGCTTTGTGGAGGAAAACATCTTGAGGGAAGAAAGTAGCACCTGATTTCACAGCGAGGAAGCTGAGCTTGGACAACATTTCAGCACCAATAGATCAGTAATGCCAAATGGAACTTCATCTGTTTGAAAGACAACTGAAAATGGCCCAATAACTGAACTGACCTCTAGTCTGCCCCTTCTCTCTCTCTTCACCTACCCTGACACAAGCAAACATTCCAGAACATTCCAGAATGTTCACATGACCAAAGTAGATAACCAATGGGAGACCAATACTGGGGAGAACATAATTGCACAATTTAACAGTCATTCCAGCCTTTTCAAGAAAACATGGGAACCTCAGCTCTTTTAAACATCTAACATTTTCCCATATCTGTTTATCCACAGTAGAATCTGCTGGTTGAGAAGGTTTTCAATGGAACAAGAATGAATTCAGTGGGGACCACCTGGGTGGCTCAGTTGGTTGAATATAGGACTCTCGGTTTGGGCTCAGATCATGATCCCTGGGTCCTGGGATGGGGCCCCGAGTCGGACTCACGAGGAGTAGGTCTGCTGGGGATTCTCTCTCCCTTTCTGGCTCTTACTGCTTGTGCGAATGTGCATGCACACTCTCTCTCTTTAAAAATGAGTAATTAAATCTTTAAAAAAAAAGAATGAATTCAGTAATGCTTTACACAATGAATTTATATATTATTCATAATAGCAATAGCACTTAACATTTGGAAAGAGAGTTGCACAAGACTGTGCCAGTCGTATTATGGATTCAGTGTTCATGGTCCTCTTGGGGCCAAGGATTCCTGGTACATGGGTAAGATAAGTAGGACAGTCCCTGAGGCTGCCCATCCACTGCTCTTCTTCCAGCAGCCCCCCTTGTTTTGTCAAAGGTGTTTTCTTGGTATTGTTAACAAAGGCGCTCACCACACACTCCTTTGGTCTGAGGTTAGGCTGTCCTCCCCTTTGCGCTCCTTGTTCTTCAGGGAGGTGGACAGGAAGTTCAAGCCATCTTCCCTATCTCCTACACTGGGTTGAACTCAGGGCTCTGATTGAAGCTCTACTGCTCCTTCACCTTCTAAACTCCCAAGACAAAAATCAGGACTGCAAACGACACCCACTCAGGTTGTTGGGGGTTGCAAAAGTTTATGGTTGATGTACATGATCAACTACTTTAAAAAGCACCCATGTAAGTCCTACATTTTAGAGAAGACTCTCAGATAACACCCAGGCAGGCTGTCTCCTGGAGAGCCCATTAGCATCAAGCAAGGCTAGCAGGGGCTTATTTTAAGTGCAAGAGTCTCCTTGTATTTTTTTCTTTCTATTGAAGAGTTTCCTTTTAAAAAAAATTATTTTAAAAAAAGATTTTATTCATTTATTCATGAGAGAGAGAGAGGCAGGGACACCAGCAGAGGGAGAAGCAGGCTCCATGCAAGGAGCCCAATATGGGACTCGATCCTGGGTCTCCAGGATTACGCCCTGGGCTGAAGGCAGGTGCCAAACCACTGAGCCACCCAGGGATTCCCCCAAGAGTTTCCTTTTAAAAGCCCAAGCCTTCTCCCCATTCCTAGATCCACTGCCTCAAAAACTCTATCTTCACATCTGCTAGTAGGTGATGTCCCCATAAGAGTTCTTTAAAAATCCAGATGTTTGAGGGCTCAGGCTAGCTTAAGGCTATGGTCAACAGTTTCTCCATGGTGCCGCCTCCCTGACCCATTACCAAGACTTGGGCTAATCAGCCACAAGGCTCCGGCACTCTCCCTGCACCCCCAGTCAATAGAATTTTTACACACATCTCTGACCTCTTAAGAGCTCAAATGAGCTCTACTGCCATGCTCTGAACCAAGAAGTAAAGAATAGTCAATGTGATACTCAAGAAACCAGGGGCACAGTAACTATGTGACGGGGGAAAAAAATCCCAGCCTATTCTCAAGCCTGACCCTTCTATATCTTTGAAGCCCAGATAAGAAGAAAAGATAATATGGGAATGGGTGGGGTTGGCAGCTGCTGCTCTGAAGCTCCTGTGCATGGCTGATTGATGCAGTAAGCATGGTGCAAGGGTTAGACAGGACTCTGGATTTCCCACTAGGTTCCCAAAACTGCTCAGCTTCTCACAAATATTCCAATCAAGAATGGAAGAATGTATCTTTTCCTAAAAGATATCCTACTAGACCAGGAACAGCCAGTGTGATCTGCAGAATAAAAGTATTATGTGTAATTTTCTTTCTTTTTTTCTGACAGATATGGAGAGTCTCATGGTCAAGTCAGCTTGAAAAGTGGTAGGTTTTGTTTTTTTTTTTTTTTAAGATTTTATTTATTTATTTGGGGTTTTTAAAAAGATTTTGTTTGTTTGTTTGTTTGTTTGTTTGTTTGAGAGAGAGCACGAAAGAGTGGGAGCAGCAGAGGGAGGAGAAGCAGGCTCCCCTCTGAGCCGGGAGCCTGATGCAGGGCTCAATCCTAGGACCCTGAGATCATGACCTGAGCTGAAAGCAGACGTTTAAATAATGGAGCCAGATGCTCCCAAAAGTGGTAGGTTTAACAAAGACAGTTTCAACCTCATGATTTAGCAGAGCCTTTGTTAAATTAATGTACATTGTGATGCTCCAAACCTGGGCCGGAGATTACAGTGCTGTCTACATCTCTAATAATCCTTCCCAGGGGAAGCATCCCATGATGCTACTGTACTGTGGAGCATGCTCTATAAAGTGCTACAGTGGACCAGATCTGGTCAATCAAAGCATTCTGGAGTCAGCAGAGGGAGACACAACTCTGGGTTTTGTTTTGTTTTGTTTTTTTAAGTACTGGGCAGAGACAGTCTCTCTGTCCACCAGGGTTGCTGAGAGAATAAAATATTCAGGAGAAGGAAGACAACACCCAAGAAAACAGCTCTGAGATGGGAGAGGGCTGAATAATAATGACATCATAGTTTCTTGGGTGGGTCTGGTGTGAGCAGTACTCTCGGATCCAACAGCTGAGTCAGAGCCCACCTTTCCAGTTCACCCTGACTGGACAGATGCTGGCACTCCACCCTGGAACAAAGCGAACTTCATGGAGATGCCTGCAGGCCCTCTTTTTTACTTCAAAATTTGTCATAAGCAGTTTGACTCCCAGCCACATGCAGGTGCCCTATCTCATCTCTGGCCTTCTGGCTAAGCACATCCATGTACTAGATGTTGAAGATAAGCCCTGTGATTCAGGCTGATGTTAACCTGTTATGTTGAAGCGTGCTTTGAATCTTCACCAGGGAGCAAACAGCAAGAAAGAATCCTAAGCATTTAGCACATAACCCTTATGTTGACAAAACCCTCTCGATACCAGGAGAGATGTCTGACAATTCCCATTCTGCAGATGAGGAAATGAGCTTCAGGCGCACAACCTGTTCACTGCCACACACAAGCTGACACAGCTAGAGTTCACGCAGGGCTCATTCCTACTTCTGTGCTATTTGTCCAACACTCTACTGAAACTTGAGAAACCAAAAGCTTTCCTCAGAAATTATTGAATCGAACTTTTTAAAAACTAAAGCCTTTCAAAAAGGACTTTAAAATCACAGCCATATCAAAACTTAAAAGACAAACTCATTCTAGCCCATCACAGGTCGACAGGAAGGACAATTCAGGAGTAACTGACCAAGTGTGGGGAGTGTCAAGACAGGTGGCTGGGGGAGCATCCTGGGGCAGGGACACCCTCAGGAATTGCTGAGATTTTCAGGTGCAAGAGGTGGCTCCGTGACAGGGAGGGCTCACACAATTTTTTACTTTTTAGGCCTCTTAGGACAGCATTATCAAACCACACATATTAAAAGGTAGCCATATCTGGGATGCCTGGGTGGCTCAGTGGTTGAGCATTTGCCTTCAGCTCAGGTCATGATCCCGGGGACCTGAGATCAAGTCCCGGTAACGACTCCCCACATGCTTCTCCCTTTGCCTCTGTCTCTCATGAATAAATAAATAAAATCCTTAAAAAAAAAAAAAAAAAAAGGTAGCCATATCCTAAATTTCTAAAGCTTTTTATAATTCTTTTAAATTACTTGGTAGGGGGACGAGTAGCAATTCACTTAACAGATGATTAGTTACGGTTCCTTGGCAGCCACCTGGGCTCAGAAATGCTTGGAAGAAACTCTCACCTATGTTGTTCTCAATATTTTAACAATTTTTTTTTAATTTTTATTTATTTGTGATAGTCACAGAGAGAGAGAGAGAATGAGGCAGAGACACAGGCAGAGGGAGAAGCAGGCTCCATGCACCGGGAGCCTGACGTGGGATTCGATCCCGGGTCTCCAGGATCACACCCTGGGCCAAAGGCAGGCGCCAAACCGCTGCGCCACCCAGGGATCCCTCAATATTTTAACAATTAAGCCAGGAAATGTTTCATTTTGTGGATATTCAATAATTTTTGCTCTTTTCCTTACATAATTTGGAGCCAGTATTTTTTTTTCCTGGTATTTTGCAAACCTTTCCATTGGTTCTTCAAAGCTTACAGATCTTAGGCAAGAGGACTTTAACTGCCTAACAGGTAAAATGGCAGGAAGGTCAAAAGAGCATGAAACTGAGAGAAGAGTATGCAGATGATCCAGAACCAAGTGAACTCAGTATTTAAGACAGCCTGAGGGAAGCTGTCCCAATGTGAGGTTGGATCCCTCCATGCAGCACTGCAGGCACCATTTGAAAATATACAGTCCCCACCAATGTCTTTCCTTAAAGACTATGAAGAGCTTCAGGGATGTCCTACCATCCCCCCTTCCTTTGGGGCATCATGTGCTCCCAAGACTAGTTCCCCAAATGGACGCCAGGGAGACCAGTCGTGGTGCCAACCATTCTCATGGCTGTGGTGACAGGGTATTTATTCAAGGAGTAGACACACAAAGTTGTCACATGTATCCTTACTGGGCTGGTTCCTTATCCTTTGTCTTTGAGCTGACCTCTGATTTCTACAAACTCACCCACCTTCATAGGTTTGAATACAGCATTTCCCAAACTGTAGCAGAAATTATTAACAAAATAGCCAATCTGAATATTTTGGGGTGCAAGGCTCTTTAGAAGGTTGGGAATGGGAAGGAAACAGAGTGTCCTGAGACCTTAGAGAAAATACCTTGATATTTATAAAACAAAAACAACACAACTAACCTACCTGCTGCCCCAAATAAATATATATGATGGGGGTGGGGGTTGGTGCAACAAGTAGGCAATGGTATCTTTCTGATTTTTTTCCTGCACCATTTCACACATTGACCTCAATTTCACAGAGGAAACCCAAGTGTGGGGAGGTAAGTTATATAATGTCATAACAGCTGCCAAGCTGAACCAGAAAGCAAGCCTCGCCACCTAACTCCTGAGATTACCATCACCTCCCCTGCAGACCCAACAGAAGGGTCTCAGCAGACCAGGATCCACATCCAAAACCACCAGCATCAGAAGGACAAGGCAAAGAGGGAGTGGCCCATCTGCCAAAACTCAGACCTGGGTCAACAGGGCTGACTCAGACACTGTGCTCAGGCTTGGGGTTATGTTATCTGATAGGTATGGGCCAAATATGATGAGGGATTAGCGCAGCCCCAGACCCAGGCAGTCTCAGACGAAATGAAAGCTTTTATTTGCTTGAGTAAAGGAGTGATGTAGCTTGGCCTCCGTAAGATGCCAAACACTGATAAATTATCCCACTTCAATGGCCTCTTAGACCTAGCCAACTGGATGGAGTCCAAAAAGACCCAGCTTGCCTACTGACATTCCCATTGACCATTAGTCCTTCTGAAGAACAGGCTAGGGGTCGTCTGACCATGGATACTCTGAGCACAAGCGGCTTCTCATCCACCCTGGAGTCAAGGGAGGAACAATCGAGATCTGTGTGGGGAGTCCTGCCTGTGATGCTCTTTCCCAATTCATCACAGACTGGCTAATATTGCCCACACTGGTACATCCACAGGTCTCCAACAAAGTACCAACAGGCAAAGTCAATGGAACCCTTCACTTTAATCCTCACACCATGAAAAAGCCCCCAGTAAATCCATTTCAGCAGCCCACTTTGGTCTCCTACCCCACCCAGCTGAGTCCCACCCCCACCTTGGGCATGGCCAACCCCATGAAAATTCCTTATTTCCCTGATGTTTCCTTTTCTCCATCTACCTTTAATCTTATCCACTTCTCCCACTCCATCCTGCCTACTTCTTTCCCTGCCATTAGCGCTACTCAGCATAAAACTGCTGGCATGGGCCTCACTGAGGAGGACCTCAAAACAAAAAACCTAGCAGGAAATGGCTGCCTCAGTGGGGTCTTGTTGTCCAGTGACAGTGAAAAGACAGGCACCATGATGCAACTTAAGCTTTTGCGTTCCTGTTGGGTTTGTAATCAGGGATGTCCTTCACCACTTTTTATCAGAAAAGATTAAAAAACAAACAAACCATGAGGTTTAGTTGACCTATGAAGGCAATCTGGATTTCTGCAGAGCCTCCTGTCACTCTTTCCCCATCACTATGGTATGCTGCAATATCCTGGCTTCTTCCCACCCCTTATCAACTGCCTTGATGAATATGGTAAAGTAATTATGATAAAGGAGCCTAGCTGGTCTTGACACAGAAAGACAGAAGCAGGTAGATGACATAAAGGCAAAAGCAGGAGCGAATCTAAGAATAAGGCAGAAACTGGAAGGGCTGAATGTCAAAGGCAGACCAGCCACCTGAATAGGATGGCTTCCACCCAGTGAATGATACTGCTTCTCTTGGGCATTTGAAAAGGGGCTGGGAGCAGGCTGTATAAATATTACATTTCTCCTCCTTTGGCAATGTCATCACCACTACCAGATACTCCTATTGCAGAAGCAGCTACGCCAGGAGGGCTGGAAATACCAGGCCCTTCTGAGTTCACAGCAGAGAGCAGTACACACCCCTTGTACTACTTGCAATGATCTGACTGGGGTCCATATGCCACTGGAAACTGACCAACAATACTATTTGCAGAGCTTGCTAGAAGAGAAAGGCCCTGTCATATCCAACATAGCCCCCTTAGTTCTAAATTTAATCATGGGCAAATTTGGGTTCAAACATGAGCAGCGGTAAATATGATTGCAGCATATGTGGCAGGCAGAATTTTCCAGTGGCCATTGATGCACCACTGCTGGCTTGAAGACAGAAGGAACCAAGATGAAAGGAATGCAGGCAACCCCCAGCTGACAGCCAGAAACAGGAATTCCAGTCCTAAGACCCACATTCTGCCAACAACCCAAGTGAGCTGGAGGCTCATTCTTTGCCAGGGCCCAGCCCAGCTGACACCCTGACATCAGCCTTGTGAGACTCTAAGCAGAGTATCCAACCAGGCCCCCCAGGACCTCCAACCTAGGGAACTGTGAGATCATAAATGGGTACTGTCCTCAGCTGCTAAATTTGTGTTCATTTCTTATGCGTAACACAAAACTGAAGTAAAGCACTCAGTAGGTGGAGTGCCATGATTCATAATGGCCTGGCTCTCTGCAATGATGGCCTTACATTTCCATATCCTCCCACACCCCCAGTCAGGAGAGCACAGACTTCCTCTGGTCCCCTTTCCCCAAAAAAGAAAAGGATACAAAGAAGATTAGGGAGGCAAACACCTTTTCTACAAGGAATACCATTTGGAACCCTTGTAGAAAGAATTAGATCAGGGCACCTGGGTGGCTCAGTTGGATAGGCATCTGCCTTTGAGTGAGGTCATGGTCTTGGGGTCCTGGGATCGAGCCCCATGTCACACTCCCTGCTCAGTGGGGAGTCTGCTTCTCTCTATCCCTCCGCCGCTCCCTCCACTGTGTTCTCTGCTATTTTGTGCCCTCTCTCTCAAACAAATAAATATTCACAAAAAAATAAAAGAAACAACTAGATCTTCTCCTTCCTGTCAACCGCAGCCCCATACACACAGCAAATATAGACTCTGCTAGTTGTCAGGGGCAACCCACCATGGGCCAAGTGTTCCTGCATGTTCTTGCTCAAGAGGCTTTTCCCTGGGCCCTTTCTTTCTCCTAATGGTGTTCACAGCAAGCGGTCCTGAGGGATGCAGTAATGCCTCCATCTGGAACCAAGAGCAGGCTTGCTGGAAGAGGTGGAATCCCCAAGCATGCAGACTCCTTGGCTGTGATGCAAACCCATTGCACACTCAGCATCTGCCTGGGCCACCCCCTCCCCACCCCACGTCACCACTGTGGGGCTTGGGGGACAGGGGAAACCTGATACAAACATGAAGCTCATGCTGCTTGCTGTGCTCCGGGTAACAAAGTGTCTCTGACCCAAGATCTGCAGGTCTTCCACTAGCATCCACGGAACAGCAATAATCTGACTGAGTAGCTGGCAAGTAGGGTCAAATTCCAGACTCTGACACTATTACATGCAGGACTTTAAACCAGGAGATCTAATGTCTTCACATTATAAATTTCAAAGGAATAAAATACCCGTTCTGAATTTTCTTAAGAATATAGTAAAATCTATATCGCAGAGCTATCATGAAGATAAAATAAGACAATGTATTGCACACTTTAGATATAGAAAATATCCCATAACTTTAATTGACCCTTGCCCTCCCCAGGCACACACGGCCCCATAGATTCATACAGTGAATCAGACAGGGAGCGGCACCCACATCCAAGATGTCAGTCCATTCAGAAGATGAGGGACAAATTAGTTCCATATCCCATTCTGGCGAGTGCATAGCTGTGCCCTCCACTTGTTATCTCATTTAATCCCCATACAGAAACCGAGGCTCAAAGTGGTCAGTCCTTACAGGAAGAACAGCAAGAGACTCCATAGGTCTGGAAAACAGCCAACAACAGAAGCTCAGGGATGAAGACCGGGGAGGCACTGCTGAAATGCAGGTGTGAGGTTGTTCTGAAGGCACACTCTTCATCCAAGTGAGCCAAGGGAGGGAGTGCTCGTCATGGGCTTCCTGAGGAAAGTCAGCGCCACCGCAGAAAAGGCTAGAAACCACATGATACAGAGATGTCTTTTTTTAAATATTCTGATTTTTTTTTTTTTTTAAACAGAGAATTAACAAATCCTTAATATAAGAGCATATCCTGTCCTGGATGAATCTGGGCTTGATCTCTTTGGGTGTCCATGGCAACTTCTGCTTTGTTTGTAGGCGCTGGGACCTTATCAGGTAAGAGTATCACTTGAGAGTCTTGCTAAGGTTGGAGAAACCGACACCAACACAGGTCATCAGCACTTTATCCCCACCCTTGAGTTCTTCGCCACATGGCTTGGTTTCAATTTTAAACATAATCTGGAAAAAGCTCTTCAAATGTCGCAAAAACTCTATCCTAAAAAGGAAAACAACAACAAGGAAGGAATGAAAAAGGAATTCTCTTTTCAAAAAAAGTTCTCCTTCCCCCACCTAGAACCCAAGCCTTCACTTCCACAGATCAAGAATATCTGAAATTAAGAACTTCTCATTAAGGCTCATTAAATAGTATTTATTCACAGCTTGCCAGTTTCCAAAGGTGATTTAGAGCTTACAGAGATTCACACAATACAAGATAAATTAATTTTTAAAAGGTCCGAGGTTAGTACATGACACATAAGTCATTAGGCCCCGAGCAGTTCAAGTGGACATAAATCCAGCATTAGTCTTTGAGCAGCTCACGTAGAGAGAGAAACACGTACTCCTGTGACTCACAGCATCATGATGTAAGACCAAGCAGATGCCAAAAGCAGATTTCTTCGCTTCTCAACCTCAATAAAATCTTTCTATTCATTCAACACACGTTTACTGAGTGTGTCCTAGCTTGTACCAAGCACTGTTCTTGGTGCTGAGGATGTTGCAATCAACAAAAAAAATCCCTTGTGTCTCAGGAAGTTTTCAATCTAGTGGGGTAGACAAGTTCAATACTCTTTAAAGGTACTATGGAAATTTAAATCTAGTAAACAAGGCAGGGGCATGTGAAGAAATGTGGGTCTAACAGTATTTGTGTGTGTGTGGCAGGCATATTAGACAAGGTGGGCAGGGAGGGGCTCAGGGTAACCGTGACAAGGAGTTTCACAGGGCTGCTCCTCGTCATCTCCTTTAAGACAGAATGATGGGGTAGCCCGGGTGGCTCAGCGGTTTAGCGCCACCTTCAGCCCAGGGCCTGATCCTGGAGACTCAGGATTGAGTCCCATGTCGGGCTCCCTGCATGGAGCCTGCTTCTCCCTCTGCCTGTGCCTCAACCTCTCTCTCTCTCTCTCTCTCTGTGTCTCTCATGAATAAATAAAATCTTAAAAAAAAAAAAAAGAATGATAGACATCATCCCATCCCAACATCATTGTGGGAACAGCAATTCTATGGAAGGACCATGGCACAGGTAAGCAGGCTTCTATAGGTTGGGCCTAGCTGATTCAGTGTCTCCTCAGCTGGCCCACCATAAGACTCCCCTAGAGAATTCATTAAACACACAAGTTCCTGAAAGGTTCTACTCAACTAACAACTGGTAGGGAGCAAGGGTCCACATAGTAGAGCTTGAAAGCATAGGCCAACACAAAGACGGCCCCTCCCCATCCCTTAACCAGGCCGTCTCCCCAGTGTCTTCCCCAGAAATCGACTGTAACAAGTATCCCTGGTGATTCTTCATCAGGCAAGTTTGGGAACACTGGTTTAGTTAAAAACAAATGGGCTGGCTCTCTATGACGAAGGAACCAGCAACCCAGCAATCCAGCAATCCTGCTGCCTCCCAACTGAAACATCCAAACTCCCAACCCTAGCCAGATGGTTCTAGCCCTGCCTACACATGGAATCACCTGAGGAGCTTTCAAAATACTGCCTCTGGACATAAAGACCAATGGGAAAGAGCTGAGAACCAAGAAATAAACCCACATTTATGGTGAACTGATTTTCAAAAAGGGTGCCAAGATAATTCAATGGGGAAAGAACAATGTTTTCAACAAATGCTGCTGAAACAATTACACAGGCAAAACGATGAAGCTGGGCCCTTTCCTCACATCATACACAAACATTAACTCAAAATGGACTAAGGCCCTCAATTTAACAGCTAAAACATGAAACTCACAGAAGGAAACACAGGAGAAAATCCTCACGATCTTAGGCTAGACACTGGTTTCTTAAATACAACACCTAAAGCACAGTGATAAAAGAAAAAACAGGTAAATCGGACTTCACCAAAATTAAAACCTTTTGTGCATCAACAAACACTATCAAGGAAATAAAGAAAGGATGGGGATCCACAAAGGGATCCACAACTCCCAGGATGAAAAAAAAATATTTGCAAGTCATGTATCTGGTAAGAGTCTGGCATTAAGAATATATAAAGAACTCTAAACTCAATATTAAAAAAGCCAAATAATCCAACTAAAGACAGGCAAAGGATCTGAAAAGATGCTCAACATCTTTAGTCATTAGGAAAGTGACAACCAAAACCACTAAGAGATCCCACTTCACACCCCTCAGAACGGCTACAATCAAAAAGAGAGACCTCACATGTCTGGGTGAAGATGGGAAGCAATCAGACCCCTCAACACTGCGGTTGGAATGTTAATACAGTGTGGCCTGTGGAAAACAGTCTGGCAGTTAACTATTAAATCAAGATATACCACATGATCCAATCATCCCCCTCTTAGGTAGAGGTAGACACACAAGAGAAATGAAACCTACACCTACACAAAAGCTTGACACAAACATCCGTGATAACATTATTCATAACAGCTAGAAAAGCAGAAACAATCCACATGCCCGTCAAGCAAAGAATGGATAACCAAAATGCGGAGTGTCCGTACAATGGAGTATTATTCAGCCTCGAAAAGAAGTACTGACATACGCTATAGCAGGATGAACTTTGAAGACATCATGCTGAGTAAAAGAAGCCAGTCACAAAAAAACACATGTTGTAGGAGTCTATTTATATAGAATGTGCAAAAGAGGGGGATCGTAGGGGCAGAAAGCAGATCAGTGGTTGCCCAGGGCCATGGTGGGGGGTGGGTGGGAAGGAGAGGAAACCACTATGAATGCGCAAAGGGTTTTTCTTCCTATGGTGGTGAACATGTTCTCAAATTATAGTTGTTCTAAAACTGTGGTTATAATTACACAACTTGGTGAATATACTAAAAACCACCAAAATGTACACTTTTTTTTTTCAGATTTATTTATTTGAGAGAGTGCGCACATGTGTGTGTAGGAGGGGCAGGGGCAGAGGGCCCCACCTGAGTGGGGGCCCTCATGGGGCTCAATCCCACAACCCTGAGATCATGACCTGAGCCAAAACAGAAACCGTTGAATGCTTAACTCAGCCACCCACACACCCCTGAACTGTGTACTTTAAATGGGTAAAGTGGGTGGTATGTGAATTCTATCTCAATCCAGCTTTTTAAAATGAATAAATATATGTAATGTTTGGGAAATTCAGAAGTACTGAACCTGGCTTCCGCCCTCACGCAGCATGTACCCAAATGAGCAGGAAGCCCGCTGCGGTGAACTTCCTGCCCCTTCTGTCCCTCTGTCCTTCCATCTCCAGAGGAGAGCAAAGGGGATGGAACAAGCTGGCACCCCATCTGGCTGGTGACCAGCACACCAGGGGCTAAGAGAAGAAACAGCAGGTACCCTGGACGGTAGTTCTGGTGCGTAGGGCAGGCTCATAGAAATGTCTCTCACTTTCCCCGCTCCCTCTCCATCTCCATCTGCGATGTCACATCCCCTGGGCACCTCCTATGGAACAGCCTCTGGTTCCCCAGCGTTCCTGGTTCTACTCACAGTGTCTGTAATTACTTACAGTGTCTGTAATTACTTGCTTCTGTCCCCCCCACACACACTCACAGTTAGAGCCCCTCCAGGGTAAAGACCGTGTCTACCGCGAAGTCCACTTCCCCTGCGGGTGCTCTTCCAGCAGCTGGGGAACAGTGCTGAGGTCTCGGGACCTTGACAAGGGACGTCCCCATCCTCAGCAGTGAAGTAAGCCAGATCCTCCCCTGCCTGCCTTGCCAACTGAAATCTGCAGTGTCTCACTCTCTGCCCCGCCTTACCACGTCCCCCACCCTGTCCCAGGGGAGAAAACAAACACATCAAACCCACAATTTACATCTGCGGGCCAAGCTTCCAGCTGGCAGCAAACCACCATCGCTCCCCTGGTTGTGCTCCGAGGAGAAACAGCTGTTCTGTGGGCCTGGGCTCCAGCAGGGGCATACTTGCCTCCCCACCTCCCCAGCCTCCTCACCTCTGCAGCCTCCCCAGCCTCTCACACCTCCCAACCTTCCCACCTCCCCGGCTCTGCAGCCTCCCCAGCCTCCCCAACCTCCTCAGCCTGCCATGCTGTGTCAATCGGTGGACTGTGCTGGAAACCCCACACGCCCTCTGCAGCTGGCAGAACCCCCAGGGGCCTTTGTGTGCCCCCAGCTCCCCGACGAGGATGGAGAAACACAGGCTGAGTGTACAGCCCATGTATTTGCAGCCTCAGGTGTTTGTAGCCTTTGGAAAGGCGAGGAAAAGCAAAGTTGGTTTCACGTCTCACAAGCCGTTCAGCCAGCCCCTCTGCCTGTCTGAGGAAGTCTGTGTGGGGGACTGACAGGAGGTTTCCATGCACCCACCCCCTCCCACTCTCCCGAAACAGAGAAAGAACCTTGGACCAACATACCCTTCCTGAAGGAATTCAGCACCTCACTTGGGCGCTGAGGCCAGCCCTCCCCTGGGCTGCGGCCCCACCTACGACCTTACCTTCCAGTTCACATCCCCCGCCTTCCCCACCGCCGCCCTGTGCTGGGACTACACTGCCCCCCTGCCCCTAACCACGCCCCCAGCATCACACTGCCCCCTGCCCCTTCCCACCCCTCAGCCCACACTGCCCCTGCCCCTTCCCACCCCCAGCCCACACTGTCCCCAGCTCCTTTCCACCCTCAGCCCACACTGCCCCCTGCCCCTTTCCACCCTCAGCCCACACTGCCCCCCTGCCCCTTTCCACCCCCCCAGCCCACTGTCCTCTGCCCCTTCCCATGCCCCCAGCACCACACTGCTCCCTGCCCCCACTGCCCTCTGCCCCTCCCTACCCCCCCCAGCCCACACTGACCCCTGCCTCTCCCTCCCCCCCCAGCACCTCACTGCATTGTGGCCCCTGCTCCTTGGACACAAGCACAGAGCCACACAGAAAGCAGACCTGTGGCACGCTGACAGTGACTCTGGCCCTCGGTGGAGCATAGGGATGACCTGAACAGTGCAGATCATTTTATTTTAGGCACGTGGAACTCTTTCTATTCAGCTCCTGTGTGAAGGGTTCGAACTCCTGGCTTTAAACAACTGTATCTTTAGCTTTTTTGTTGTTGTTCAGGAAAAAACTATTTGTTTTCCAAAAAACAAAACCGAAAACCTACTTTTAGCCTTTAGTCCCTCTGACGAGCAGCTTTCAGAGAATTCCAGAGCACAGAGATCATTTTTCTTATGTATTTTCAAAGAGTGGGTTGTTCCCACCAACACTGTTGGTCAACAGGGGAAGGCCACTGGGCTTGCCCATTGAACCTGACTGCCCGGGACTTTTCAGGGGGCCCGGCCCACCCCTTAACCACTGCCCTCTCACCAGGTCATCCTTCTAAAGCCCGACACAGACAGGATGACAGCATCCTGAGACAGGGAGCCCTCTCTCAGCAGCTCCAAGGACACAAAACCCAACAGGGGGTCCCACCTCCTGCTCCACCAAAGTCACTTCGGTACTAGGGTTACCTGCCTCTGAGGCCTAGGGCCTTGCTCTGGAAGTGGAGGGGAAGGTTCAGGGGGTGGGAAGACAATCTGCTCAATGAGGCCTCATAGTCATGACACGCCAGCTTTTAAAAAAATACATCAGTGGTGCTTTTCCTGCCAGACAGTGGCTTTCCCAAAGCCCACTGACCTCTGTTCCAAGAATGAATGCTCACAGTGAGTTCGCCAAACTCAGCCTGGGACCTACATCTCCCCTAGCCTAACTCTCTGCTTCCTGCTGCCTTTATAACCGTATTTAACTACTTCACCATTTTCATCTAAAAAGTTAGGCTATCACTTGCTTTTCCCATATGCCAAACACATCCTGGGGTAAAAAGCGTAATAAGAGTGACAGGGCTTCGCAGGACTTCAAGCACTCCGCAGATGGAAGGCAGAGGGGGCTGCAGAAGCTTGCAGGCTGCAGCTAAGCAAGGGAGCCTGAGCAGCCTGGTGTTCTCCCCTTCGGTGCTGCAGACTGGGGGAACCAACAGTCCCCCCCACCCCGGGCGCTCTCAGCAAGGACACTGGGCTCTTGCTCCCCAGCACTTCATAAGCACTGGAAAAAGGTCATTTATTAAAGTGAGAGAAAAAACAAAGTGGCATGGTTTATTTTAGACTTCTAACTAAAGATAGACAGAGATCATTTTACAGCAGAATTTGAAACGAGGACTCTCTGAAAAGATGCAGCATGGCACTCGGCCTGAGGCAGGGAGGTGTCTGGAGTCCAGCAACATGGACGGAATCCCAGGTCTTACACAAGAGCACTATGCGTCAGGGAAGCAAGGACTCTGGACGAGACTCTTGGTCAGAACCCACTGGCTGACCTGTGTGCCCCAGGGCACATGATTCGACCTCTCCATGCCTCAACCCCCTCACCTGTAAAATGGAGCATGAAGAATAAATACCTACCTGCCTCTATCGCCCTCATAGGGTTATCATGAAAACTAAGTGAGTTCGTCTTTTTAAAGCACCTAAAACAACACCTGGACAACAGTAAACCCTGTTAAGTGTTCATTAAATAAACTGACCCTACAGAATTCTGGGGAATAGTAAATAAGATATGTGTGGTTTATTTAGTAACATGACTGCAGGAAGTTGGTCATAATGAATACAGATTTAGAAATAGCCAAGTGGACAATTTACATTGACTTCAGGCCCGAGAACACCCAAACCAAGTTAACTAAGCCTCCTGGTGTCCAAAGTGACCTCACCAGGAAACTCAGCCTCCCAGGCTGAGGGGACGCCTAGGCAGGAACCCCAGCATTTGGCATCAGCGGAGCTCTGTGAGGCGCACTGCACACCAGGAGGGCGGAGTACCCAATTCCGATCAAGCCTCACTCCATCTCTAAAAACCCACGACTTCAGGACCATTCACCATCTCTAGTGACGAGACAGACGCTCAGAGGTGCTCCATGCCTAGTCCATAGTCTCCCGAGCTCCAGGACAGAGCCAGAACTGAAATCTAGGTAGGCAGGACCCTAAGGCCTGTGCACCCACAGAATGCACCATGCTCTGGTGACTGCAGCCTCTAATCATGAACAATTTCCAAAAGTGCTAATTAAGATGCTCATTAGGGGCACCTGGGTGGCTCAGTCAGTTAAGCATCTGCCTTCAGCTCAGGTCATGATCCCAGGGTCCTGGAATGGAATCCTGTATCGGGCCCCCTGCTCAGCAAGGAGTCTGCTTCTCCCTCTGCCTGCCGCGCTGCCTACTTATGCACTCTCTCTCTCTGTCAAATAAATAAATAAAATCTTAAAAAAAATAAGACGCTCATTAAGATTTATTTTTCTTGCTGTTCACCATGCTTTTAAATGAAGTATAAATCCTCCCCTAACCTCTGAAGTTAAGCTTTTTGAGGGGAAGGCAAAACCACTGTCACCAACTAACCATCTAAAATTCAATAAATGCAACAGAAATAGATTCCACACATACTAGCATGCCATCCAATACTATTTTATTCTACTGAAAAAAATCTCTCCGGCCTTCCTGAAGAATTTCACACATACAGACATAGGTTTTCAAGAAATACAGAAAACCACCAGCAGCAATCTCCTGAAGACAGAGGAAGAGGAAAAGAAGAGAAGAACACAGAGATCCTTATTTTCCAGAAAGGATTTGAAAGCAACACTGCAAGAAAAAACATCTTCCTTAATCCCAGTGCTCTGTAAACAGACATTTAAAAAGCTATTTATAAAAATCAAAATGTGTGAAGTGTCGGAATAAATTTCTTTAAACCAAAGAGGGTCTTGCTTCTGGTTGTCGTTGGAAACCTGGTGGTGCAGAGAACAGGTTTTTTATGACTTTAACTGCTCATAAAAATAAGTGTGATGGTTTGATCTCAAAAGCTCTTAAATCCAAGGACAAATGGTTCCCCCAAGTATGATCGTCCTGATTATGGATTCTGTTCCTTTCCCCCATTCACTGTATGCAAATACAATATTAACTCGTTTATCGGGCCCCTTCATCACTCTGGGCTACTGGAACCTTCCATGGTGATAACAGCAAAAAGGGTGCCAAACAGATACAGCTTCCAAAGATAAGCTCCAAACTCCCACCCCTGTGCCAAGCTGCCCATTCCCCCACCATGGCAGCCTCCTTTTACGTGAAGCCCTGGGACGCAGGTAATCCAGAGGACAAATGTCCTATAAGGCCTAGCCGCAAGTCTCAAAACACGTAATTTTGCAATTTGTCTCCTCCTCTAAAGCTCTATTCAGAACAGACCACTTGTTTTCCCAGGAGACGCTGTAATTTTAGGCAAGGTCTCTGGAGGACAGGATAGGACACTGCAATCAATGTCTGGTGAGGAGTGAGTTGAGGAGGACACAGGAACTTTTAAAAATGTCCAGTCACATCTTGACCATCTCCACACGGACTGCGGACTTGAAAAGATTATAATATAAAGGCCCCAGAGCCAAATGAAGAAAAAAAAAATCTCCAAAAGCAAAAAAAGAAAGAAAGAAAGAAAGAAAGAAGAAAGAAAGAAAGAAAGAAAGAGAAAAAGAAAAAGAAAGAAAGAAAGAAAGAAAGAAAGAAAGAAAGAAAGAAAGAAAGAAAGAAAGACAAAACAAACTGTCAAGGAAAAATAAAAATATACATTCCATTTTTCACATACTGTTCTGCCAAACCCCATGCCCGACGACCACACACATTTCTAGACACAGCCTCATGCTGTGTGAGCGGCCAGGCCCTTGGCTGCCCCAGAGTAGAGGCCAGCGAAGCCGCAGCAGTGAGAGCCGCTAACCAGCGGAAAGGAGCTGCTTCCAGCAAACTCCCCGTGGGAAGTACATCTCTGCACTCAGGGTGCTGTCCCCTCAGCCCTGACTCCCTCTCTAATTGCTGCCTGGAGCCATGCGGATTCCTGGTGTTTTGTGTGTCATGGACTCAATTTCAGGTTTCCTGTGCTGCAAAATACTTTACACACGTTATAGGGAGACAGCGTGGTCCTCAGCACACTCCTGCTAATCAGTCATCTCCCTCTGTTAACACAATGGACTCCAATCAACTTGTTCCAAAACAATATCAACTTGTTCCAAAACAATCTCCCCCCCAAAAAAGCCTCCTTAAGAATGTCTTTCAAGCTCCTGAGCCGTGGCGGGAGGCGTGGCAGCCCGTGGCAGCGCTGGCCTCTTCCCCACGTGATGGCACCACCATTCTTCAGTTATCACAGTACTGTACCTTTCAGATATACAGCATCGGTACCATGATAACCGAAAAAGGACAGTTCAGTCTCGAGTCTACCTGAGCATCTCTGCCCAGCACGGCCGCCCAGAGAATCAGGCAGTGACCTAAGTAGACATGCCTGCACACAATGTCAGCGCTCACAGGCTGTTCCTGTCAGTGGGACAGGCTGCCTCTATTCTGCTGTTGATGACGGAAGCCCCCGTAAGCAGTCAACTTCGGGTGATACCCGGGGCCTCAAACTCACCATCGTAGTTCCCCACTAGTCCAGCAGCATGACTATAAACTCTGCCTCTTCCTTCATCTTTCCGGCCAGCTCATACCCTACCTTCTTGGATAAAAAGACGGTCAGTCCTCTTTATCACAGTGAAGGAAAAGGGGGATTTAAAAAACTAATAACAAAATCCAAGCTGCAACAGAACCAGCAGTTTGCCTGGAAACAAAATCGAAGGCATGGACAAAAGCCCAGTATTTATCATGTGGTTCTGATGACATGGGAATGACACAGGTATGATGAAGCTACAAGAAGGAACGGAAAGCAAAATCCTTGTTCAACAGCAGGCTTAGGGTGACAACCTCTGCCTCCTTAACCATTGGTACCAGCAGGTGTTCACAATGACAAGCTGTGTGAGCCACGGGGTCATTTTGTGCAACTGGAGGATTAACCTGGACCAATAGCAAGGCCGAAGGGAAACAACTCACGTGTAGGGAGAGAGAGGTCCCAGCAGGACTTTGGAAACATCCTGCTGTCCAAGGGTCATGAGCAACAAAGCCAGGCTTTGGTTGGTTGAGTCCACACATCCACCCTGTAAACACAAATGCTTTAAAGATTAATCATTGTACCAACCAGAAAATGGAAAACCAACAGACCAGAGGGAAGGAACAACCTCAGATACCCAGAAAATCAGAACCGCGGAAGAGCAGACCACAAAGTTCAAGCAGTAATAAAACAGGAGGCAGCTCTTTTCAGAGTAATCCTCATACCAACTAATTTTAGGGAGTGAAAGTAAGAGTTAATAAAAACGACTATAATTGCAGAGACTATGTGAATGAACAGACACCCATGCTTACTGAATTGCATCTGGTGAAGGATGAAACCTTGCCTTTGTAATTAAAGCAGCAGCAGGACATACAAGCAAAAACGCATCATCGGTTCTAGGCAACGTAAGGTTAATTACCTAGGGCTCTCACACTGTGACCTGTCACGGAGCACCATGGCTAATGACGTGGACAGACCATCAGCTTCCATGGGTCTCACCTACACACACGTTCTGTTATACTCAGGAACTGTTGGCCATGTTCCAGAAGCTTCCTGTCTCTCTGTGTGTCCTTAACACTGGAGAACTACTTCTCACGGCTTATAGATTATTTCCCCCATCTTTCCTTCCTTTTCCTCTATATCAGAACACAACTGCTTTGGTTGCCTTTCTTCTTTCATTCTTGAATTTCTCCACCATTTCTGCCATTTTGCTTCTGCAGGTATGTGTGTCACGGCTGTTGATATTTGTGCCCTTAAAAGTGTCTTTATTTCTCATCATCCTACCTGTGAGAACTTGATTTAAAACAATTCAAACTTATATGGTACACAGTGAAAGCAGGGTGACCCTGGATCTCCATGTATTTTTTAAGCCTCACAGTAAGACACTCAGTTTCTAAGCATGGCACATGCCTGGCCAAGGCAAAGCTCTCAGACTGGGAAGGGAACAGGGAGCCACCCACTGTTGCATCTGTGGGTACGCACCGTCCTTTTTCTGAGTGCATGTGGGGTAGGGACTAAGTGAGTTCTCAGGCACAGATATCCATTCTCTGCTGTCAGACTTCACCTGTGACCATGGAGTCAGAAAATAAGGGACTTTATGCTACAGCTAGGCCTTACAAAAACCCACTGCTCTTCCCAAACTACCAGAGATATTACAGGACAATATTTATCTCATTTAGCAAAGTCTAAGACAAGAAGTGTTAGCTTATATATTTCCATCTGAAAAGGAAAACGTGACCCATGGAGAACAGGAGGCCCAACGAAACTCTGTCTTACAGAACTTACTCCCTTTCACAACTGTCTAAAATTCATTTTTTTAAAGATTTTATTTATTTATTCATGAGAGACACAGAGAGAGGTAGAGACACAGGCAGAGGGAGAAGCAGGCTCCATGCAGGAAGCCCGATGCGGGACTCAATCCCCGGTCTCCAGGATCAGGCCCTGGGCTGAAGGCAGTGCTAAACCGCTGAGCCACCCAAGCTGCCCCAACTATCTAAAATTCAACTGTTCTCCTCCATCTCTCCTTCTTACCACAGTGCTGCTTTTCTACCATTCTCCCTGATTTCTAAGATGTGCTGGACCAATATATTAGTGCAATCAATATGCTAGAGTCTGTGCACAGGACACCACAGAGGGCAAAGTGGAGCCACCCCCAAGGGACAAGGTCCAGACCCTGTACTAAGTGGCTTCGATCTAACTGCGGAGATGAGACAGGAGCAGGAACAGAGACAATACAAGGGGAGTCAGCGCTACACAGTAGCTGGGGGCTGGGGGCACTGGGGCTGCCAAGGCGGGCAGGAGGGAGGTCACTGAGCTGGCACCCAAGAGAGGCTTTGGGGACAGGGATCTGAGGTGGCCCCAGAAGGAAGAGCAGGAGGACGGGGCTGGAAGGATGGAGCCAGGGCCAGCAAGGAACAGCCAAAAGGCCAAAGAAAAGTGGCTGCACACTTTCTATGGAGGAGACGAACGAGACAGCTACCGGGCAGAGAGAAATACAGACTGAGGTAGGGTTCTTCTAACTGGGTTTTGACTTTATCCTGGGAAAGTGAAAAGCTGGAGGTCTCTGAACACAGGAGTGAAACAATGAGATCAGTGTCCCTGGGAGAGACGTGAACTGAAGAAGATGCTGGAGAGGTGGGTGGTAGGAAGGAGGGCAACAGGTGAGAAAGGCAGTTCAGAGGCAGCTACAGAACCAAGGGGGACAGGCAACTGAAGAGACATACATGGAGCAAGGATCAGACCAGAGGATTAAAACTGGTTTAAAAAAAAAAAAAAGGCCACACCCTCAAAGGGATGGATTTTTATTACTCATTTAAACCACGTCACATCACACACCTATAAAAAATTATTCATAGGGCACCTGGGTGGCTCAGTCGGTTAAGTGTCTGCCTTTGGCTCAGGTCATGATCTCAGAGTCCTGGGATCAAGCCCCATATCAGGCCCTCTGCTCAGCGAGGAGCCTGCTTCTCCCTCTCCCTGCCGCTCCCCCTGCTTGTGCTCTCTCTCTGTCAAATAAATAAAATCTTAAAAAAAAAAAAAAAAAGTTATTCATAGGGAAGCTGGGGTGGCTCAGTTGGTTAAGTGTCCAACTCTTGATTTGGGCTCAGGTCATGATCTTGGGGTCATGAGATCAAGTTCCATATGAGAATCCGTGCTCAGGGAGGAGTCTGCTTCTTCCTCTCCCTCCCCCACTCCCCTGCTTGCACATGTGCTTACTCTCTAATAAATAAATAAAAATCTTTCAAAAAATTATTCATGAATGCATAAAGCATTTTCATCCTTTTAAAAATTAAAGATCATAGACATACAAAGGATGTTTTCTTGGTGATTAAAAACAAAGACAAAAAACATGGTCCAGGCACAAGAAAATGGTATAAAATAGAACCTAACTGGAGTTTAAAGAAACAATGAAATAACCTAATCCAGACTGCATGTTTTCTCTCTTATGGACTGATGGGCTGGCTGTGCTTTCACCCAGAGGCCTATAACATCTGCTATGTACGTGGATATAAAATGCACACTCCAGCTGTGCGTGTGGCTCCCACTGGCCAGCTCTGTAACGTGATGCTTCCAGGGACCCAGGTCCACTGGGAATAGATAGAAGCATCCACCATGGTCAGGGAGAGGGTCTGCCAGCCACCACAGGACCAAGGAAGGGACCTCTGCACACGTCAACAGGGGCTAAGGACTGCCCATAAAACATGCGATTTTCCCTAACACACACCTAGATGGCAAACCCAGTACTAAGTCACAAGCAGAACAAGCTCTTCATCATTTACCCCAGCTTCCGGTTACTACCTGTCTTTCAAAATTAAAGGAAAAAAGGCCACTAAATTTAGCACCAAACTTTGGGCTGACTTAGCCTCAAAAACTCTGAGGCCAGATCCTGACTGCCCTCCACCAGGAGGATGTCATGTGACAGGGTGGTTCCTTCCTCCACTACTTTCCAGCTGAATGGTGAGCACAGGAGATGAAAGCACTCCCCTGAAAACAGTTATACCTTCTCTGTCTTCATTTTAATTAGATGGACATTAAATAAAGCCATCTAGGACCTGGAAATCTTAATGAACTCTGCAACAGTTCATTCTTACTTGTTCCACCTGGTGACCAATAACATGTTTCCCAGAATGCTGACTTGGATTGGGAGAGTAGATTGTGTCTATCAGCTGTTTCCCTTGATGAGGCCTATACAAGGATCAATACCCGTGACCCAGCCGTCACCCTACCACAATGATTAATCAATGACAGTGATAAAAGGAAGAAGTGAAGAAAAAAGAAAAATCACCACTGTACCCGCCTTCCTGGTTTTATTTCGCTGGGCTCACCTGTGATTTCTATTGCTTTAAACAGGGCAAAACTTCCCTGGGAGACTCCCAGAAAGACCCAGAGAGAGGTCTAGTAACCGAGAATAAATACACAAATGCAGAGATGTAGGGTTCTTGAGCTAGAGAAAGGACAGTTTACAAACATGGTACACCATCCAGTAGCAAACTATCAGAGCACAGTTCTCACCAGTACTCAGTTCCAGAACATGAGGCCTCGCCTACACAGCAGAGAAGCATCCCTCAAAGCCTGAGTGGATTCCGCATGTCAAGGGGAAAGTTGCAGCTTCCAGACGTGGAACCAGGGCAAAAGATAGTGCAGAGTAACAGAAATCCTGGAGCTACATTTGTGACTCTCCTCTAATCAAGCCTATGAAATCTTAAAGAATATTTTCAGGCAGCTTCATCTTATTTTTTCCTGCCATCATTCTTCCTTCCCTTCCAATTTCTTCCTTGCTTCTTTTAGGTCATCTCAACTATCTTTAAAAAATAATAATAAATCTTTTATTTTTTTAAGATTTCATTTATTTGACAGAGCAAGAGAGGGTATGGATAAGTAGGGGGATGGGCAGAGTGAGAGGGAAAGGCAGACTCCCCGCTGAGCAGGGATTCCTCTCCCACCCAACGTGGGGGCTCAATCCCAGGACCTGGGATCATGACCTGAGCCGAAGGCAGATGCTTAACCATCTGAGCCACCCAGGCGCCCTCACCTCAACCATCTTCAGGAAACAGTGAGTGTGTGTGCGCACATGGGCATGTTGTTCATATGGCTTGACAGAGAAAAGACTCTGGGCAACGAGGAGGACAGGCTGGTCCAGACAGGTCTGAGCTGTGTCCCACAGCAGAGCTGCAGTTGCAGAATGGCAACTGGTGAAGTCCTGTCTTTCGCCGTGTTCTGATCTTTCCAAGCACCTACCGTGCTCAGACATAGGACTGCCTTCTCTAGACATTGTTCTGTGCTCCAGGGCACGCTACAAAATCTAGCCTGTGGATATTATTTTCTATCTGATTTGTCACACACAAATCCAGACTTTCAGCTTCTCTTGAAAAATCTGAAAACAGTGAGCCCCCACTGCCCTACGGCAGGGAGGCAGGGAATTAAGAGACAGTGCCTGCATTGGTCAGGGCATGTGTGCTCTTCAACTGCCAATCACCACCAAACATGCTTCAATTTTTTTTTTTTTAAAACCACCAGTTCCTTCCTCTCCCCATTAAACTTACCTGCCCTGTATCCCAAACCAGTGGAGCTGGATCTCTACTGATGGACTATCTTACCTAATCCATTAAATTAGTTAGTGCTAAACTGCTGAATGGGTAGGAACAAGTTAACTCCTTGGCTTAAGCCCTTGGAAGGGAAGAAAGTTGCTAAGGGAGAAAATGAGAAACAGCAGAAACTGCTTCCTGATGGCTTCGCTCCCACACCTGCAGAGACTGAGGACATACCCTATAGATTTCTTCGAGCAGCAGCTTGGCACAGTTCCTGCCGAGGTCCTCCGGAAGCACTGCTGCTCCCTGGCCCTGAGGGTTGGAGGCCAGTTCAGCACTGAGGAAAGTGCCATTGGTGGTCTCAGCAACCAGTGACAACCCAAAGCCTGGAGACCTGGGAAGTCAAAGGCACAAACATGAGTAGGGTTAATGGGGAGTTGGGGTGGGGGGCTCACATTCACCCACAAAAGGAAAAGAGAAGACAAACATCTTTTTGATGGCATTCTATCTGGCCACACCAAGCCCTACTAGAGTTCCTACTAGCTTATATTGGAAATACAAATGACCTAGTGAGAGCATACAGGGCAGGACTGGAAGATTGCACAAGTTGGCACAGCTTTTCCTGTTGGCCCTGCCTTCCTTTCCCGCACACCTCTACCCTGTGAAAGATCCTACTGTGAAAGTCTATAATGATCAATTGACATATAAAGTAACATTAACAAGGAATACCAGATACTAAGCACCTACTTATCACCAGTTTCTGAGCTAGGGGCTTTGATACCACAACTCTGAGTAAATATTACCACCCCCATATTACAAATGAGAAATTAAGGGACACCTGAGTGTCCCAGCAGCTGGGCATCTACCTTTGGCTCAGGGCGGAATCCCAGTCCCGGCGGGATCGAGTCCCGTATCGGGTTCCCTGTAAGAAGCTTGCTTCTCTCTCTGCCTATGTCTGTGCCTCTCTCTGTGTATCTCTCATAAATAAAATCTTTAAAAACAAACAAACAAAAACAAAAAACAAATGAGAAATTAAGCAACCAGCACCAAGTCCACATAGCTAGAAAGTGACCGTGATGCATTTCAAACACAGGTCTTCCAGACTCCAAAGCCCACAAAAGTTCTCCACCACGGTACTCAGCCCTCAACCAATCCAGAAGGTATGCGTAGCCTGGAAACCACTGATGACAGCTCTTCTTCCAAAATACCAAGCCGGTTTCCCGTCACGAAAAGTCCCAAGCAAGCCAGAAAGGGCCTACAGACCTTCGTTTGAAGGAACATCTCTCGCTCAGATCTCATTTAATATAACCAATGAGCTGGCACTGTGTTTCTTCCGTTGTGTTCCTACCACCAACAGCCAGAAGCTAGCACCCTTCTTGTCCAGAATCATAGTGGACTCATTCACTCATGCATCCAGCAAACATTTGGGGGAAAGCTTCCACAGCCAGGACCTGGAGCACCATGTGCAAACACAAGAGTTCTTGTTCTCACAGAGCTTAGTGACAATCCGTTTGGCACAAAACAAAATCAGTCCACAGACAATAAATATACTACCTCACCATAAAATTTCCAAGTTTGGCATCCCGTGGACATCTACTTTGTCCAGTGCCTTTTAAAAAAATATGTACTTCCCAGCAGTATACTCCGCATGTAATCACTATATATATGCCCCCTTTAACACAATTCAACATTCATGTTCCTAAAGCACTTTCTATATGTCCAACACAAAACTAGCCAAAGTGCCTGTTGCAGAAAAACTATAATGTTACAAAACGTATATATGAGCTACCTTGGTCACTCCTCAATTTCTTTAGAAAAAAAAAAAAAAAAAGCTGTCTATGCAGCCAAGGGTTAATAAACCTACCAAGGGAAGGGCGTGAGTGAGAACAGAGGTTCTGGGGTGCTCTGAACAGAGGGTGCATGCTTTACCACCTCACGCCATGCCACCCAGCCATCACACCATGGGACAATCTCAAGTAGCCTTTGAGTCCCTGGACCAGGAGGAAGGAGAGCATCCAGCTCAGCAGTCCAGGTTGTGGCACGCGTACGAGAAAAGTAGAAAACAGGGAGACCGAACTAGAAGATAAGCTACCATCACTGCTTTAACCCGCTCACCTAGAGTTCCCGAGAACTTCCGAAATTTTTCCATCCACGTGAAGTTTTTGAGGTGTGTGTAGTTATTACAATAAACTTTGTATTTAATAAAGATTGTCCCACTTTGTTTTTTCTAAAACAAAAAAACAGAACAGAGAACACAGGAAGCCCTAGTGCATTCCTCCAATTTTCCTGCTCCGATCTGGGGTGTGTGTTATCAGGCCTGTTTCAAGTTCTGAAAATGCAGCTGGTCACCAGGTGACCTCACTGAAGATCTGCCTTAGTACAGTACACAAGTGACAGCTTCCAAAACTTCCCAATTGGTAAAGGATTAGATTTGTTTAAAAGTCCTGACTGTGAATCAAAATGCGACAATGGGCAAATGTGCATACTGGTCAAAGAGCTGACACAGGGGGATCCCTGGGTGGCGCAGCGGTTTGGCGCCTGCCTTTGGCCAAGGGCGCGATCCTGGAGACCCGGGATCGAGTCCCACGTCAGGCTCCCGGTGCATGGAGCCTGCTTCTCCCTCTGCCTGTGTCTCTGCCTCTCTCTCTGTGTGTGTGACTATCATAAATAATAAATAAAATAAAAAAAAAAAAAAAAAGAGCTGACACAGACCACTCAGAACTGCTGGTCCCCAAGGTTCTAGGTCATGGCCACATATCATACACTTCCAGTCTCAGAGTTCAATAAACCTCATTATGTGGATACCCCACAGAATCAGAAGAAAATACCCACTATGACTCCATAATTTCCTTAACAGTGAAGGAAGAATGCTTGTCACCTGTAACTTGAGATTTAGAAAACACAAACCTAACATCATGCATTGCTTTCACATGTAACGTTTTTTCAGTGGGGCTTCGAGTTGATGAGCTACAAACCTCCATCACGCCCATGTCTTGATCCACACGTGACCTTCCTACTTACCCTTTGCAGGGATGGGACTGGACCACGCACCAGCGTCAGCTGAGTCAATGGCTTTATAAAAAAGCTGCACCACAGTTGGGGGCAGCGTGGCCTTCAGACCTGCTCCACTTCTTTCCTGGTCACCTTTATAGAGCCAGAGGCCAGACTGAAGAGACACTATGGAGAGCAAGCCACTCAGCTCCTGCTGCTACCTATGCTCCCCATTGCTCTGCAATCTCTTCTCCCCAGAGAATGGCCAAGAGGAGAAAAAGGGAAGAGTGGCCTAGAGTGGCCTTAGCAGCATCAGCATCTCTGCAGTACCTACTGTGTGCCAGTCACTGCATTCATGCCTTACATATGTGATCTTTTAATCTTTACAGCAACCTAATGATGCTGGCCAGCATTATTACTCCTACCAAATGAGTGAGGAAAGTGCTGGTAATACCTTAGCAGCACACCAAAGGTTTGCGACCATCACTGACCATTCTGAACACCTAGAAAGGGACAGGTTTGCACTTTGCACACAAATTCTTTCCCAAGTGTACCTTCTGACACCCCCAACCCTGTTGCTCTCAATCATGAGCTGCCCCCAGGTTGCTGGAATCACCTTCATCTTTCCTATGGGCCTCGAGAGGCCAGAAATGCCCTAACAGGCTCAGCCCTCCTGTGCTCTCCCCCTTCTTTGGCTGTAGTCAAAGGAAAGCTCAGAGGAAAGGGCTCTGAGAAAGGATGGGCTGTGCTACTACTTAGTGAAAAAAAAAAACTGATTTCTGAACCCACGACAGCTGATCTCTGATGTTTCTTGTTTTTAGGAGACACAATCTACAAGCTTCAGACTCCAAGCATAATGACACTGTCGTTCACACTGAAATGATGCAGCAAAACAAAAACAGAGAAAACCCGCACACAACTAAAGCAAAACTGGCAAAATATTCACTGTTAACTACAGGTAGGACTAACACCCAAGTGTTCACTGGGCTAGCCTTTCAACTCTTCTGTATATTTAACATTTCCATAATAAAAAAAATTAGTTTTTAATTGCTTCCCTAACTTACTGGTTGCTAAATATACAAGCAAAGCCTAGAACAAGTATTTTCATTACACATATCATCATTAACTTTTTACTTTCTAAAATGAGGTTTTCCACAAAGGCTCTAGCTAAACCCAAGTTGAGTCTGCAATAACAACTTTCTTTGGCTCTACGGGTGTTGTTCCCCTTGATGGAGAGAGAGGCTGACTGACACAGACCAACAAGGGATATTTTCCCCTGAACTGTTATTTACTCAGAATAGAACTTGTTTGCTTTAATTTTTCATGGGAAGAGATGGGATTTAAAGCCAGAGGCACTGTTTATTAACAGCTGGGTTTTAACTCCTCCCAGCTAGGGTTTGGACCCCTCATCTCCAGCATTGGCCACTGCAGTGCTTTTCACATGACAGGTGCTCTAAAGGTGCTGGCTGGTGACAACAGCAGAAAGTCAAGAGGACATTGATTCTGGAATCACTCTTCCTGTCAACACAGAGCTGGCAGCTTTCACTTCAATCAGGACAGGAGTGTGAAAAGGTTTGGTTAGCTGCAGAAATAAGCTCTAAAAATGTACAGACACTTACTTCCCAGAGTTGATTCCTTTCATGTGGTCTGTGTAAATATAGATATCGGGTATAAACTTGTTGAGGATGCTCCTTGCAGAATCCACAATCCGGTTTGCCATCTGCGGTGACACACGCACGGAGTACCTGTGATCCACGGTTAAGGGTGCCATTAACTCCAGACAGAGAAAGGTCTGTTACGAAGCCAGCAGCTCTTTGTGGAACTATATAATAAAATGGGACTTCTAACGCCATTCTATTTTCCAGCTGTATTTAATTGCTTACCTTTGTAATACCGTAACTTGATTTTTAGATTATTTTCATTTATTATTATTGTATCATAATTTATTATAAAACAATCACAATGAAAAACACCCAGAAGTAGAGTTGGAGAGTATAAAATAAGAGTTCTCAAGCCTGCTCTAGACTTCCTACCTGATGCCCTCCCCTCCTAGAAATGGCTCAACCCAATTTTGGAATAAGAAACAGCCTGCCTGGGATCCCTGGGTGGCGCAGTGGTTTGGCGCCTGCCTTTGGCCCAGGGCGTGATCCTGGAGACCCGGGATCAAGTCCCATGTCGGGTTCCCGGTGCATGGAGTCTGCTTCTCCCTCTGCCTGTGTCTCTGCCTTTCTCTCTCTCTCTCTGTGTGACTATCATAAATAAAATAAAATAAAATAAAAAATTAAAAAAAAAAAAAGAAAAAAAGAAACAGCCTGCCTGTCTGGGATGAGCCAGACTCCCTTTGAAGATAAGTGTTTTCTGACCATCCCCACTGCTGTAACTAATGAGTCTTTCTTTTGCAAACCTAAGGCCAGAAGAGATACCACACTGGGGCTCACATGGGCCAATCTCAATCTACCCCACCCCCCATGTGTTGACAGGAAAAGCAGAAAAAGATTAGTGAAAGAGCATATGGTAGCTGTTTATAAAGACCTAAACAGGTTTGTTGCAACTCACAGAGCTTATTTTCAATTATTTAAGTGTCAGTTACTCCATTTGTGGATGCTACAAGCTTCTCACAGCTATTACCTTATAATCAAAATATTGGTAATGAGCACTTTACACCAGGGCACCCCTAGAAAGAAGAGGAGGAAGATACATAAACTCAAGCGAAAAGCCTGGAGTTTTATTTTCCTAATTTTTTTTTTTTTTTGAAGAGAGCGCACGGGGTTGGGAGGGCCAGAAAGAAAATCTCAAGCAGGCTCCACAACCAACATGGAGCCCAACATGGGGCTCAATCTCACAGCCCTCAGACCATGACTTGAGCTGAAGTCCAGAGTCAGATGTTTAACTGAGCCACCCAGGCGCTCCTGAAAAGGCTGATTTTTAAAGAAGTAGAAACAATTACCTAAAATTAGACTTTATTACAGAGACTGGTTCCCCTCAATGTCACAAATCAAAAAATAAGTATGGAGTACTTTCAATGTGCGATGTTTGGTCGAGAGGTGGCTACATATAGGTGGCTATATACGTGGGGCCAGGGGCTAAAGAAACAGAAAAGTAACAACATGTGATCTTCTCACTACTCTGACACACACACACACACACACACACACACACACACACCATGGCAATCCAGTGGGGAAAACAAGATGCGTGGTCTGCCCATTCTGGCCCAACTGTTCAAAAATTACTGTCAATGACACATTCGATGTTCATTTGAGCTGCAGAAATGAAATGCTCAGAGACTGCAAAGAACCTGGCTGGCATCTATCTCCCCTCCATGATACATCCTGCACCCTCCACTGAAAGATCCATCTTCCTCATACGAGCAAGAACCCACAGTTAGCTAGCCCAGGCCTCCCAGGCCTCACGGGCAATCTGCTTGGTGCCTGTCCCCACCCTGGCACCATCACCCCCTCTACTCACCCAAACTGTCCAGATGCATCTGAACTGCCTTCCTTCCTCCTTCCCTCATTCTCCCAGAGGCCCTCCAGCCAGCACCAGCCTGTGGTCTCCACCTGGCCTTGCCGTATGTCTTCCTTCATTTACACACATGCTGTCCTTGCTCATCAACAAGACCACATGTTCCATAAGAAGAAGGACTCTGCTTTTGTACAGAGCAGAGCTCTCTGAGGACTCTCATACCCTATTTTTGTACTCAGAAATACTCAATAAATATTTGACTTGACTCAAAGGACAAACCTGAAATGAGGAAAGAGCAAAGAGGATTTTTCAATACACACACAAGGCCCACTTACATCACCACCTCTCTGTCCAGAATGTACTTTTGACCACCGGCAGCTTAGACAAACAGTCCCGGGTCTCATACCCTTTGGACCGGGTGGGTGCTGCCCTTCTGAGCCTAATGCTGCCCACTCTCCCGAGGAGAGCATGGATATCACTATTCTGACATATAATCCCACAATATTCATGGCTCCCGAAGTTCTTTCAGGTACATTAGCAACTGATCTTATGCTCACAGTGACCCTGTGGGCCAGTTCCGGGACTTCCAGTGAGCATAAGCTGGTCACAGAAGTGAGATACAAAATTAAACAGATGCAACTTAACAAAGACAACCCTCCTCCTTCCAACCTTGAGATGTGGAAACCAGGTGGGTAACTCTACCAACTCAGGGCCAGTGGAGTCCTATTCCAGAATCCTGGCAGTGGAGAGGGACAAGGTGGCTTTATGCCAGAGTCACTGTGAAACCACTCAGCTTGGTGTGGAGGCCCTACAAAGGAATGGCTAAGAGTTCTAGAATCAGACCACCTGTATTCAAGTCCTAGCTCCAGCAAACTGCATCATTCTGGGCCTGGGCTGTGTCCATCTTCTCATTAGTAAGAGAAGGATAAATCACAATACTCCTCCCAAGGTTTGGAGGCTCAAATGAAATAATGCACGTAAAGTATTTAGTGGTACCTGGTGTGTTGTAGGAGCCCAGTAAACACCAGCTACTGCTTTTCTTACTGCTAGTCCAAGATTCAAATCCCAGAGCAGAGATTCCCATCCTTTCAGGAATCAGAGATCCCTGGGAATCTGATAAAAGCTATGGACACTCCCTCAAGAAACAGGCACATGTAATTTTGCCGACAATTTCAGGGGATTGTGAATCTCCTGGAGCCCAAATATGAATATCATTTTTTAAAAGATTTTATTTATTTATTCATGAAAGACACAGAGAAGAGAGGCAGAGACACAGGCAGAGGGAGAAGCAGATCCCCTGCAGGGAGTCTGATGTGGCCTTGATCCCAGGACCCCGGGATCATGCCCTGAACCAAAGGCAGACGCTCCACCACTGAGCCACCCAGAGGTCCTGATATTAATACCATATTAAGAAATTATATCTAAGGGAAAGGAAATCAGTTGTCCTACAAATTCCAACTCCCTCCCATCTTCTGCCTCCACCCAGCTTTTTCATGTGACTCTCATGTACCAAGTCATGAGCTTCTGGCAGAGTGCCACAAACTGAAAACAGAGTGTTCCCTTCTCCCCACCACCCCTCCTCAGGCAGGGAGAGAATGAGTGGGTGGCATTAAATCAAAGGTAACCACACTGTCCAGTCACTGCGGCTCCTTCCCAGACCCTGGACAGGCGGTCAGCGAGGGAGAAGATGTGCTCTGGGGGGTAATTCAAGCCACAACCACCCACAAGAGCAGGGCCAGTTCTCCCAGCCCAAGCCCTCCTATGGGGACTACAACCTCCAAACTCAGACCAACAGGTAACCAGATTTGCAAGTAAAAAAACCCACAAAACCAACTAAAGCTTTTTTTCCAAGGCGGCTCTCTTTTCCCAGGCTCCAAAACTGGCCAAGAAGGTGATCTTAATTCAAACCCACATTCCACTGAGATGTTTGTGAAAGGGGCAGCTCTGGAGACCAGTGGCTGGAATGTCTGGTTTGCAGACAAGAATCTAAGCAAGGGCACTTACATCTACTTTCTTGGGGAGTTGGGAGGAAGGCACTACAGGCCTGATGTGTCAGGGAGATTCAGTTGTCTGAGCTTCAGAACCAAGCAAGAGTCTTCCTGGCACCAGTTCTATCCAGGGAAGGCATGAAGACCACCAGAGGGAGAAGCCAGGAACGAACAGGGTTATAGCCCAGCGCTCGGGCTCTTTACGCTTTCGTGTTCTCCTCTGTACAATCCCCAAGGCTTCCTCATTTCTCAGCGCCCTCATCAAAGGCTGACTCATGAGGCGTTTGCACACCCAGTACTCCAAGTACTCTGGGACCCCAGTGGGACAGTCTCTCTGGAACCCACATAGTTACAAGACTGTGTCAAAACAAACAGAGTACACTCTGGAAATCACATTTCCAGACTACAGAGAATGGATTCCAAGCAGAGTTTACCGCCACAACAGAGTGTTAAAGAAACAAATCTCAAATGAGAAAAAACAAAGTGAAACAGCCCAGAGTGTGGCACGTAAGATTTCGTGTGCAAGGTTATCAACTGCAGCATTTTCAGCAACAGAGAAAAATGGAAAGCAACTCAATGATCGCCAACAGGACTTCATTCTGGGTGTATACAGTAAAATAGGGTGTGCCTGTTAACAAGAATGGGGTTGAGCTATAAGCTACTGACATGGGTCAAGTAGAAAAGGAATATTTAATTAAAAATAATTAAAATAAAAACCTACCTACTTGCATGGCATCTCCATTTCTCCATGGAGAACATCACCTCAGAAAGTCAGTTTAACTATATGCATCAATCTGGGGGCTCACAGGACAGAAACTCCCTCCCCACCTCGGGGTCCACTCTCTCCTCATTTTTACCAAGCATGGCCCTGAGACACACCCCAGGATAGCTGAGCAGAGAAGAAGCCACCGTCCAGCGAAGCTCTGCTATACCTTCCTCTTATCTGGAGGATTTCTATAGAGAACTTAGGGCAGCAGCCTTTTATCTCAACAACGGCCTTCTCCACCTGCACTGTGCGGACCACCAGGTCCCCTCATTGCTTACTGTTCAAGCTAATCAAGCTCTCTCCAAACTTCTCTTCCCCCAAGTAGGACCACCTCCAAGCCTCCTGAGACACACAAAACTGGACTTTAAGCACCTATGTCACCCCTGAGAAGTGCACATCTACCTCTTTTGTCAAAGTCTCACAGGGAAAGCCATCACCCAACCCCATCCAGCCCCCCACCTCCAACACCCGCCCTCACTCAGATCTTGTCGGCACCTAGAATTGTACAAGATTCTCAAGATTCGGGATCCCTGTGTGGCGCAGCGGTTTGGCGCCTGCCTTTGGCCCAGGGCGCGATCCTGGAGACCCGGGATCGAATCCCACATCGGGCTCCCGGTGCATGGAGCCTGCTTCTCCCTCTGCCTGTGTCTCTGCCCCTCTCTCTTTCTCTGTGTGACTATCGTAAATAAATAAATAAAATTAAAAAAAAAAAAAAAAAAAAGATTCTCAAGATTCTTGACAAAGGGGATCCCTGGGTGGCTCAGCGGTGCCTGCCTTCAGCCCAGGGAGTGATCCTGGAGTCCTGGGATGGAGTCCCACATTGGGCATGGGGCCTACTTCTCCCTCTGCCTGTGTCTTTGCCTCTCTCTCTCTCTGTCTCATGAATAAATAAATAAAATCTTTAAAATTAAGAAAAAAAAAAAAAGATTCTTGACAGAGCAGACGTTCAACAGACTGAGCCACAGCACCTGGAAGTTATCATCTTAATGTGGAATTTCTCTAGAAAATTACTGACTTTGGAATAAAAGCCAACTTGTCAGCATGGCCTTCAATCTTCACTGGCTCCTGCCCTATCTTTCACATTCCATCTTCTACTACCAAACACCACTGACAGACCTGCATTCAGTCCACACTGCAAAGCCTGCCACCCCCAAAACTTCTGTGCACCACTGTCTCTACACAGGCCCACCCTTGTGCCTGAAGCACCCCTTTCTTGCTCCACTTCACAGGCCTCTGTTGCTCAAGGTTCAATCCAAATACTCTCCCTTCCTCTAAGAGAACATAGAGGTTAAAAACCTGGGCTGCAATCAGCACTCAAATCCCAGCTACGTCATTATCAACAGTGTGATGTAGACTCAAACTCTTTAAGCCTGTGAAGCCTCAGTTTCCCCATCTGCAAAACAGAACTCAAGTAAACTTAGAGTCACTTGGAGGCTTAAAAACAAAGAATATAAAATGTAAATGGATTAAATTCCATAATGAAAAGTAGCTGAATGGGTAAAACAAGATCCAACCATATGCTGTCTGTGAAAGACTCACTTTAGAAATAAGGAGACATATAAGCTGAAAGTGAAGATGTTCCATGCAAATGGGAACCAAAAGAGAGTAGGGGTGACTATACTTCTATTACACAAAATAGATTAAGTCCAAAAAGACTTTAAAGTCACAGGAGACAAAGAAGTGAATACAATGATAAAGGGTCAATTCAACAGAAAGATGTAACTATAAACATAGATGCACTCAATACCAGATCACCTAAATATATAAAGCAAACATCAGAACATCTGAATAGAGAAACAGCAATACAACAATAATATTAGACTTCTTACCCCACTTTCAATAATGGATAGAACATCCAGGAAGAAAATCAATAAGGCAACAGGAGACTTGAATAACATTATAAACCAAATGGAACTAAGAGACATCGACAGAACATTTCACCAGTAGCAGGATACACATTCTTCTTACATGCACACAGAGCACTCTCCAGAATCATCACATGGTAGGTCACAAAACATGTCTTAACAAGTTTAAGAAGGCTGAAATCACCTCAGGTACCTTCTGCAACCACAATGGAATCAAACTAGATGTCAATAACAGGAAGAAAATGCGAAAATTCACAAACAGATGAAAATGAGTGCATTCTTGAACAAACATGGGGTCAAAGAAGAAATCAAAAGGGAAATTAGAAAATATCTAGAGACAAATGAAAATGAAAACACAATATACCAAGATCTATGGGACAAAGCAAAAGGAGTACTAAGAAGGAATTTTATAGTGATACACACCTACATTCTTTCTACAAAAGAAGAAAGATCTCAAATAAACAGAATAACTTTACACCTCAAGGAATTAGAAAAAGAACTAAATCCAAAGTTAGCAGAAGGAAAGAAATAACAGAGTAGATATAAATGAAACAGAAAAGTGAAAACCAATAGAAAAAAAAATCAATGAAAGTAGGAGTCTTTTAAAAAGATAAACATATTGATAAACCCTCAGCTAGACTAAGAAAAAAAAAGACTAAAAAATCAGAAATGAAAGAGGAAACATCACAACTGATGCCACAGAATTTTTTTAAAGTCATAAATAAGGTACTATTATGAAAAATTATATATGCCAACAAACTGGACAACCTAGAAGAGATGGATAAATTTTACCAAGTCTGCATCAAAACTAGAGCTTGAACAGAACAATAACAAGGAGACTGAATCAGTAACTAAAAACCTTGCAAAAAGAAAAGCTGAAGACCAGATGGCTTCACCAAATGAATTCACTGGTGAATTCTAACATTTAAAGAATAATCAATACCGATCCTTAAACTTTCAAAAATATCGAAGAGGGAACACTTCCAAATTCATTTTATGAGTCAGCATCACCCTGATACCAAAGCCAGACCTTAAAGACACTACAAGAAAAAAAAGACTATGGGCCAATATCCCTGATAAACACGGATACAAAAGTTATCAACAAATTTTAGCAAATTAAATTCAATGAGGGCAGCGTTGGTGGCTCAGTTGTTTAGCGCCACCTTTGGCCCAGGATGTGATCCTGGAGACCCTGGATCAAGTCCCGCATCAGGTTTCCTGCATGGAGCCTGCTTCTCCCTTGCTTGTGTCTCTGCCTCTCTCCCTCTCTCTCTGTGTCTCTCATGAATAAATAAATAAAATCTTAAAAAAAAAATTAAATTCAACAATACATTGAAAGGATCATACAACATGACCAAGTAGGATTTATTTCTGGGACACAAGGATGATTCTACAATGCAAATCAATTAATGTGTTATACCACAGTAACAGAATGAAGGGCAAAAATCACGACTGTCTCAACACATGCAGAAAAAGCATCTGACAAAAGTCAACAACACTCTTCCATAACTAAAAATGCTCAACAAATTAAGTATGGAAGAAATACTTACCTCAACACAATAAGGACCATACATGAAAAGCCCACAGCTAAGATCATCCTCAGTGGTGGAAAACTCAAAGCTTTTCTTTATAATTTAGAAGAAAGCACAGATGCCATGCCTATTCAACATGCAACTGTAAATCCTAGCCACAGCAATGAAGCAAGAAATGAAAGGAGTCCAAAGTAGAAAGGAAGAAGTAAAATTGTCTGTCTGCAGATGACATGATCATATATGCAGAAACACCAAAGATGTTATCTCCCCACCAAAAAACCTACTGGAATAAATGAAGTTTTAAAAGTTGCAACTTGCCTTTCTGTACACTAACAATAAATTATCTGAATAAAAATAAAATCAAGGAAATAATCCTATCTACGATGGCATCCAAAAAAACCTAAATACTTAGGAATAAATTTAACCAAGAAGGTGAAAGACTTGTATACTAAAAAGTATAAAACACCTATGAAAGACATTTTATGTTTTAATTTTTTAAAAAAGATTTTATTTATTTATTCATGATAGACATAGAGAGAGAGAGAGAGAGAGGCAGAGACACAGGCAGAGGGAGAAGCAGGCTCCATGCCGGGAGCCCAATGCGGGACTCGATCCCGGGACTCCAGGACTGTGTCCTGGGCTAAAGGCAGGCGCCAAACACCAAGCCATCTTGGGATCCCCTATTTCTTTAAGATTTTATTTATTCATTCATGAGAGACAGAGAGAGAGAGAGAGAGAGAGAGAGGCAGAGACACAGGCAGAGAGAGAAGCAGGCCCCACGCAGGGAGCCTGATGTGAGACTCGATCCCAGGTGTCCAGGACTACGCCCCAGGCCAAAGGCAGGTGCTAAACTGCTGAGCCACCCAGGGATCCCCAAAACACATTTTAAAAAATACAAATAAGTGGAAAGACAGATGATGTTCATGGACTGAAAGAATTAATATTCTTGAAATGTCCATACTATCCAAAGTTACCTACAGACTCAATGCCATCCCTATCAAAATCCCAATGATATTTTTTATAAAATAATAGACACAGAAAATAAAAGATACAGAAAAACAATCCTAAAATCTATGTGGAACCACAAAGGACTCTAGATACCCAAAGCAATTCTGAGCAAGAAGAACAAATCTGGAGGCATCAAGAGTTCCTGACTTCAAAATATATTACTAAGCTACAAGAGTCAAAATAGCAGGGTACCGGCATAAAAACATGCAGAGCAATGCAACAGAATAGAGTCCAGAAATAAACCTACACATATCTGTTCAACAGATTAACACCACAAAGAAAAATCAACTCAAAATGGATTAAAGATAAACTTAAGACCTAACACCATGAAACTCCTAGAAGAAAACACAGAGGAAAAGCTTTTAGCACTGGCAATGCTTTCTTGGATGGAATACCAAAATAAGGGCAAAAGAAACAACAAAGTGAAAAGGCAACCCACAGAACGAGAGAAAATGTTAATTCATACCTCTGATTAACATCCAAAATATATAAGAAACTCATACAACTCAACAGAAAAAAGTAAAAATAAAATAACCCAGGGGCGCCTGGCTGGTTCAGTGGGTAGAACATACAACTCCTGATCTCAGGGTTGTGAGTTCGAGGCCCACTCAGTGTAGAGATTACATAGAAATAAAATCTTAAAAATAAAACAGCCCAATTAAAAAATGGGCAAAAGACCTGAGACCCAGATGTGTTCAAACATTCATGTGGACAAGTGCTCAACATCACTCATCATTAGAGAAATGCAAATCAAAACCACAATGAGCTATCACCTCAGACCTGTTAGGGTAGCTATTATCAAAAAACAAAAGATAGGGCAACCCGGTGGCTCAGTGGTTTAGCGCTGCCTTCAGCCCAGGGCGTGATCCTGGAGACCTGGGATCGAGTCCCACGTTGAGCTCCCTGCATGGAGCCTGCTTCTCCCTCTGCCTGTGTCTCTGCCTGTCTCATGAATACATAAATAAAATATTAAAAAAAAAAAGAGAGAGAGAGAGATAACAAGTATTGCTGACAGTGTGGAGAAATGGGAATCCTTACACACTGTTGAGGGGAATGTAAACTGGTGCAGCCACTACAGAAAACAGTATGGAGGTTCCTCAAGAAATTAAAAACAGAACCACCATTTGATCCCGCAGTCTCACTTCTGGGTACATATGCACAGAAACTGAACACACTTCCACATTCATTTCAACTTTATTCACTATAGCCAAGACATGGAAGCAAGCTAAATGTCCAATGAAAGATGAATAAAGAAAATGTAAAAAAAAAAAAAAGAAAATGTACTATTTCCATACAATGGAATATTATTCAGCCTTAAAAAAAAAGTAAATGCTGTCATTTGTGACATGGGTGAACAAGGAAAACAGTGTGCTAAGTGAAATAAGACAGACACGAAGAACAAATACTACGTAATTCCATTTATAGAAGGAATCTAAATAGTCATAGTCACAGAAGCAGAGTAGACTGGTGGTTGCCAGGGGATGGAGGGAGGGGCAACGGGAGATGTCAGTCAAAGGGCATAAAGTTTCAGTTATGCAAGATGATTAAGTCCTACAGATGTACCGGGTACCGTAATGCCTGCATTATATACTTAAAAATTTGGGATCCCTGCGTGGTGCAGCGGTTTAGCGCCTGCCTTTGGCCCAGGGCGCGATCCTGGAGACCCGGGATTGAATCCCACGTCGGGCTCCCGGTGCATGGAGCCTGCTTCTCCCTCTGCCTGTGTCTCTGCCTCTCTCTCTCTCTCACTGTGTGCCTATCATAAATAAATAATAAAAATTAAAAAAATTAAAAAAGGAAAAGAAGTATTTAAAAAAAAATTGCTAAGATAATTATACTGGAGTTTAAAAAATAAATTCTTGTTGTTTTATTAAAACATTCATTCATTTATTTATAATGCAAGCAAGTGTAGAGGAGGGCAAAGGGAGAGAGGGAATCCCAGGCAGACTCCAAGCTGAGTGTCAAGCTCAGAGCCCAACACGGGGCTTGATCCCACGACCCAGAGATCATGACCTGACCTGAAATCAAGAGTTGGATGCTCAACCAACTGAGCCACCTAGGAGCCCCAGTAAATCTTTTTAAATTTACTAAGAGAGGGGATCCCTGGGTGGCTCAGAGGTTTAGCGCCTGCCTTTGGCCCAGGGCACAATCCTAGAGTCCTGGGAGCGAGTCCCACATCGGGCTCCCGGCACGGAACCTGCTTCTCCCTCTGCCTGTGTCTCTGCCTCTCTCTCTGTGTCTATCATGAATAAATAAATAAATAAATCTTTAAAAAAAATTACTAAGAGAGTAGGTCTATGCCAAGTGTTATATCACAAAAAAATAAAAGTGTGAAAAATTTTTTTAAAAAGAGCAGAAAGTAACTTTTAGAGTTAACATATATGTTCGTGGCACTGACAACACTGCTTGTATATGCTCATCACGCTGCTGGTTTCACAGGTATATACTCATCTACAAACTCATCAAGTTGGGACACCTGGGTGGGTCAGCAGTTAAGCGTCTGCCTTCAGCCCAAGACGTGATCCTGGAGTCTTGGGATAGAGTCTCACATCGGGCTCCCTGCGTCTCTGTTTCTCTCTCTGTGTGTCTCTCATGAATAAATAAATAAAATCTTAAAGAAAAAAAATATACTGTAAAAAAAAAAAACTCATCAAGTTGTACACATTAACTATAGCCTTTTTATGTAAATCCTAACATCAATAAAGTGTTTTTTTAAAAAGAAACTAAAAGTAAGTATATAGTTATATTATCAGAGTGCATGCAGAGTAACCACTTAATAAGTAAATATTATTCATGCTCTCCTACATCTTCCAGGCAAAATGTGCCATCCTCTATCTCTGCTCCCCGAACCCATCGTGCATCCATCCACACCATTTTACACATTCTATCAGAATAACATATTTGCACATGTTACCCTCATCAGATGACAAGCTTTGCTGGGGGAGGGACTATAGTACGTTGGTGGCCCCTAAACCAAAGCGCTCAGGGGAACAGCACATACCATGGAGTTATCTGCTTTGGCATGAACTCAAAACAAAACAAAACACAAGGAATGGATCTGTCTAGTCACAGTAACACAGACAATAAAATACCGTATCTCAGCCAACAATTACAATTTCACTGTTAAGACTTCTCCAAGACTATTGTCTAGAAAGTAAATAACTCTGGGAAGAAGTAAATTGTTAGAAGTCATTCTTATCTTCGTGAGGCAAATGAAAGATAAGAAATCTACATCAAGTCCAAAGGATACGCAGTCCCTCTGATTCGCTTGATTTTTCCTGGATCTGTGAGCTGAATGGGCTTCAGGACCTTCCTCACAGGACACGAGAAGAACACCTCCCCTCCTCCTCCAGGAGGCATTCCTCGTCGCACCACCTGCGCAGGTGTTGAGAAAGAAGAGGTGAGAATTTGGCAGAGCAGGTGACCCTGACACCTAACCTGGTTGGTTTACACCAAGAGTTCTTCCTTAGAGCACAGCTAGCAAGCACTTCTGTATCCAACGTGTCAATCCTTTCAAGATTATCGGTACCTGACGTTAGCACCAAGCAGGGACACCGAAAGGTGAGGCAAAAAGAGGAGCCGACACAGGGCCAGCATGTCCCAGGCCCAGTCAGGCAGGCTTCACCACCAGGGCCTGTGCCCTCATTCTTACAAGCGACTGGTGTGGCTCATTAGCCCATCCCATTTCTGAACCATCAGGAATCCATTTCTCCTCCCAATGCAATTAATGAATCTAAATTAAATAAAAATGAAGTCATTTCCCTTGTTTAAAACGTTAACTTAAGTAGAGATGCTAAACGGCTTAAGATATCCAGTTAACTTATTGATACAATAATTGATAATAGTTACTGGTATCATATTGATAATAATTCCTTTTGACAGCAAACAAATGGATGCTTAAATTACTTCCAGGTTTTGAAAACACTAAAAATTCTCAGAAGTATCTAGTTCGGAGGCCCAAGACACAAATTACACCTAGATGATCTTGCTCAGAGAGGGAGTGTGGCCAGAAGACTGGTTGCACAGCTTACCAGTAGAAGTGCCATGAGGAATAAAGGAGTTAATACACATGAACACTTACAACGTTGCCTATCATACACAAAGTAAGTACAACATAATCGGTGCTACTGCTGTCACTGCTCGAGTCCCTTTACAGCTCAAAGTCTGTAATGTTTGGTTCAGGACTCCTGAGGGTCTTCTCAATGGTGACTTCAAATGTGACACACACAGACACACTGCATCCTATAGCTCTTCCAATGAGTTAATAAGAGAATATTTTTCACATGTTTACAGCTAACAATGTGTACATTCTTACCTTTAGCTCAAATGATTCACCGTCAATTCCAAACTGCTTCAACAGAGGGAGGGCTGTTGCCTTAAGAACATCAACCTGTAAAATTATTTAAGGAAAAAAAAAGTTTAAACCTTGAGAGGCACCTGGGTGGCTCAGTCGGTTAACTGTCTGCCATCAGCTCAGGTCCCCAGGATTGAGCCCTGCATCAGGCTCCCTGCTCAGTGGGGAGTCCACTTCTCCCTCTCCCTAGCATGTGTGTGTACTCATTCTCTCTCTGCCAAATAAATAAATAAAATCTTTTAAAAAATAAAAAATAACCCTTAAGAGGTGGAAAAAATAAAGAGCCCAGGAAGCAGGATGAGGTTTAGCAATTGGGTAAATGATGTGCTCCTATGAAGAGAAAGCACGCTGACTTACAACTGAGGGCGAAGGCCTGCTCTGCTCCCAAGTAAGGCTGCAATTTTACAAAAAGCCACTGGCTTCTCCGAGCCCCTCTTCACTTACTTTATAGCATCATAAGCCTACCCTACAAGTCACCGTGAGGACCATATATATCAGGCAAAAAGCACTGAGAAATTGCTGGGCTCATTCAGAAAACAAACTAGGATTTCTGCTCATTCTGGGTGTTTTGTTTTGTTTTTAATTTATTTAAGAGAGAGAGCTCTAGGGTTGGGGGGGTGCAAGGGAAAGAGAGAATCTTCAAGCAGACTCCCTGACTCCAGGCTCCATCCCAGGACCCTGAGATTATGACCTGAGCCAAAACCAAGAGTCAGCTGCTTAACCAATTGAACCACCCAATGGTCCCAACTTCCATCATTCTTATAGGCATAAATGCTATGGAAAAAAATATCAGCATTTTGTATTACTTTTTCTGACATGGTTATTTAATATTTAGAGTTGGTAGCACTCCAAGCAAGGCAAACCAAATGAACCATCCAACCTGAGCTGGGGCTACCTGGCCCACCACACGGTCAGATAAAGAGGAGGTGGTGTGCCCGCAAGGGGGTGGGGGCAGACTGGGAACAGCAGCTTCAAACTCCAGGAAGCAGCACAAATCCCAGACTATGATGACAATACCCAGCGTAGGGCTGTGCCAAATGTTGCTGTTCTGTCCTCCTCATTCAGAGCTCCTGAGACACCTGGGGTCCTCTGCTTACTTATCTGTGGATTCCCCAGAGGGAACAGGATGACATTCAAATCTGGTCAGCTAACCAGTCGGTGAATGTTGTCTCAACAGCAAGTTGGGAAGGAAAATGACTCCTTCCTTGTTCCCAATGCAACAGAGCTGTTCCTCAGCCTGCAGGGGCTGGCCTGTCAGCCAGCACTGAGGGCAGGCAGCTGCAGCAAGGCGCATAGGGAAAAAGTCCTGGTCAGAGTTCAGACTCTGCCTCCAGTTAGCTGGTGGCCTCAGCTCAGAAAATCCCAAACTGTCTGAACTTCTTTGTCTCTATGGTAAGGGGGCTCAGCCTGGAGCAACTCTAACATGCTGGGATTCAGCAGAATGATACTCCAATAAGGCTTCACAGCACAGAACAGGCCCCAACTAAATATTTTGATACCACAAAATTAACCAGAGGCAGAAATGACCTGGGAAGCCTAGGAACGTGTTTGGAATAGATCAGGTGGGGCAGAAGCAGTTATGGGGAAAACCCATTAAAGATTAGCTCATTTCATTAAATATTAAAGCTAAACGCATGTTAAAAACTTAAAATACGCATTCAGGGTTACCACAACAGGGAAGTCAGTCCGAGTAAATACAGGACAGCTGAGGAGAAGGCCAAACTAGACTCTGGGAAAAACAAGGGAGGTACCAACACAGGTAGCTCTGCTGTCACGACTCCCAGGAACTAGGCACCCACCAGCTCTCCTGGGAGGAAAGAAAGGCAAGAAGATGGCACTTCCCACCTATACTTGGATTCAGAAGGATGAGGTGAAGTGACTGTGAAGGTCAGCTGGAAGCCCTGGTGTAACCCGACGCGTGGCCCTGTCTCCTGGCTCTCTCTCCACTTGACACAGAGGGCAGGTATCTTGGTGCAGGGGGACTAGGACCAGGAAAGCAGATGTGGACTTGAGTCCCTCTCTGCCTCTTACCTGCTGTGACACCAGAAAACTCCCCCTGCATCCCCAGGGCTTTGGGTGCCTCCTATATAACGGGAGGGGCTAGAATGGATGTGCCCCCCTGGCTCTGCAGAGTCTCTAATTTTAGCAGAGTGAGGGAAGTCTGCAAGTTCTGCTCAAGGAAAACAGAGCTGTAACTCTGATTACAAGCAAAAGTCTGACCCAGGTGGCACCTGAGGGCAAAGGTTTATCCTTCAGGTCAGTGGATCGGTTGACAGACAGAAACATGACCAGATCCGAGCCGAAAAGAAAAAAGGAAGAAACCCGCTTCCAGCTACCTTGTCCAAAACAGTGATAAGAAAGAACATCCACCTCACAGGGTTGGTGTGAGAATTAAACAAGTAAGGATGCATACACATGAACCCAGGTTCACCCAGAAGAACACCCAGCACACAGCAGACGTAACTGTACTTCTCTTGCCCTCCCAGGAGGGAACTAAAGAAGACTAGAATCTTCACTTGCCTTTTGGCCGGCTTGTCTGCACCAATAAATACCTACAGGCAGCTCTGGTGCAGAATTACTGAGATTTAGAGGATACCTCTTTAACTTTTCTTCCAAGAATCTCTCCCCACTCCCAGTCTTTTCATCCCCGGGAGGAAAATGTCCCTATTCCTGCACAAGGCTCACCCCATCACTTCCACCGTCGACCTCACCCCTCCACCTGCTGTAGTGAACCTTATAAACACCCCACTCCTTTTAATGGTTTTTTTTTTAAGATTTTTTTTAAAATTTATTCAGAGAGAGAGAGAGGCAGAGACACAGGCAGAGGGAGAAGCAGGCTCCATGCAGGAGCCCAACATGGGACTCGATCTCGGTGCTGCGCCACCGAGGCTGCCCATATTTTAATGGTTTCTTTCTCCACTACTGTGTCACCTCTGCCCACAATTAAGATCAAGCTTCCTTCATTCAAAAAACAGGGCAGTCTGGGTGGCTCAGCGGTTTAGCGCTGCCTTCAGCCCAGGGCGTGATCCTAGAGACCCGCAATCAAGTCCCACGTCGGGCTCCCTGCATGGAAAGTGCTTCTCCCTCTGCCTGTGTCTCTGCCTCTCTCTCTCTCTCTCTCTCTCTCTCTCTCTCTCTCTGTGTGTGTGTATTCTCATGAATAAATAAATAAAAACAAAAAACAGAAAAAACTAATGGGATGCCTGGGTGGCTCTGTCAGTTGAGCATCTGCCTTTGGCTCAGGTCATGATCCAGGGGTCCTGGAATCGAATCCGACATCAAGCTCCCTGCTCAGCAGGGAGTCTGCTTCTCCCTCTGCCTCTGCCTGCTGCTCCCCCTGCTTGTGCTCTCTCTCTCTCTAATAAATAATTAAAACAAAAACATAAAGCAAAACGAAAACTCAGCTCTTAAAGAATCATCCTATCTAACCTTCTAGAAGACTCTCCTGGTTTTCCATGGTTCTGTTTGCTACTCATTCCTCAATTCATGCCTGTCCTTATAGTCCCATGACACTACTCTCTCAAAGGTCAACACAACTTCTCACTGTCGAATCTCCCCACCTAGCGCTGAGATCCCGCAAACCTGCCTCTGTGAGTCATCCCTCGCTTCTTAGAACTCAACTCCTACCTCCACAGTCACTGTCTCCAGGCCCTTTCTCCCACTCACACCTTAAACATTCATTTCCTCTTTTTCCTCTCTTCTCAGTCTCTGGAACCACGCAACCCACAGAGGCCAGAAAGGGAATTTAAATGAATCATGAGGTCAGCTAAGACCTGTGTCCAACCAGAGTTCACATCTTCTCCAAAGAGGGCAGCATCACCACAGGTCCAATTCAGCACCATGCAGGCCCCACTGATGGCCATGCAGTGCTGCCACATAAACCTAGTATAAAATAAAACCTGGGATCTCAAACACGAACCACCAGCTCAGATCCACACCACCATCACACTTTGCAAGCCAAAGGAAAAACAGCTGTCAGATTAACTCAGTCAAAAAGCCTCCAGCGTTCAACTTTGGCACTAGTCAATCTCCTTCTCCGAGGGATTTAACTATCAAGAGGCAAGATCTTAATGACCTACCTCTGAGGCTCCAGACAATAACTTCTTTTATTTTATTTTTTTAAGATTTTATTTATTCATGAGAGACACACACACACACACACACACACACACACACAGAGAGGCAGAGACACAGGCAGAGGGAGAGAAGCAGGCTCCATACAGGGAGCCCGATATGGGACTTGATCCCAGGACTCCAAGATCACGCCCTGGGCCAAAGGCAGGTGCTAAACTGCTGAGCCACCCAGGGATCCCCCAGCCAATAACTTCTAACTGCCAGCTGGACATCCCCATGTGAATATCCTGCCAATATCCCAGAGAAGAGGATGAAAATTAAACACAGCATCCATCACCCTACCACAATTTTCCTCTTCCCTGTGTCAAATGCTATCTGCTCTCTATCCTTCCAGTCAAGAATAGAAATCATGGAATAATTTATAACCACTTCCTCCTACCAGTTAGGAAGTCTCACTCCACAGTGTCCTTCAGATCAGTCTTTCCCTTTCCACTTCCATGCCCATAATGTTCCAACTAACTGACGCCTCTCTAATTCATCCTTATCTTCCTAAAATCTGAGATACACTCTGGCTTCCTTTCCTCTACAAAACCCTCCCCAGCTCTCAGCACTTTGCTTGTCCCTTGGACAGGGGGAACCTTGTAGTCTCCCTAGCCACCTTCATAGCTGTCCACCTCATGAGATGGAGTTCCAGAAGGGAACTCTTCAAATTCAACCTTGTGTGCACTGAGTGGACATGGACATGGACTGGGGGAGCCATATGTTAGTGAGAAAGCTTGAGTTATGGCCATAGCACTCTGAACACACCAGATCTCGTCTGATATAGGAAGCTAAGCAGAGTCAGGCCTGATGAGTACCTGGATGGGAGAAAGCCTGAAGTGATGAAGCCACGGGCTGAAGAATTCAGGATTCTTCTAATCTCATTCAGGATTAGGTGTATTTATTTTATCCTGGTCTGGAGCCAAGTACTAACCAAGGTCATTTTAGTCATGCAGCTAGCAAAAGCAGAGAGCCCTACAACATTTGAAAACAGATTTTTTTTTAAATACCCTGCATGTAAGAATTCGGTACTATTTCTGGGGAATCCGTCAGCTAAGCTTTGTTACTTTTAATATATAAAACTTTTTTAAATGCCAGTAGAAATAGCTTTTAAGATTATTAGCAATTATGGGAAAAAAAAAAAAGTACAAAACTGAGACACACAGTGCCAGAGTTTCCTGTACGCTTCAAAGCTCTTCCCATTATGTAAGACTCTTCCTCCTCCCCCCTGCTAGAACCTTCAGAAAATTCAGGAAAAAAAGCAATCATTTGAAATTAGTTTAAAATTCAAAATACCGGGATCCCTGGGTGGCGCAGCGGTTTGGCGCCTGCCTTTGGCCCAGGGCGCGATCCTGGAGACCCGGGATCGAATCCCACGTCGGGCTCCCGGTGCATGGAGCCTGCTTCTCCCTCTGCCTGTGTCTCTGCCTCTCTCTCTCTCTCTCTCTGTGACTATCATAAATAAATAAAATTAAAAAAATAAATAAATAAAAATAAAAATAAAATTCAAAATACTTTAAGTAAATAAATATTTTTTAAAAGGGGGGTTGTGCCTGGATGGCATAGTCCATTGAGCTTCCTACTCTTGCTCTCAGCTCAGGTCATGATCTCAGGGTCATAAGAGACTGAGCCCCTCCCCCAACTCCAGCTCCATGCTCAACAGGAAGTCTACTTGGTTTTCTTTCTCCCTCTGCTCCTCCCCCCTCTAAAACAAATAAATCAATCTTTAAAATTTTAAACAGTTTATGCAACATTACTTTACAGCTGAGAATTTCAGATATTGCACTGTACTCAGGATCCTAAGAAAGGAGTTTATATACCTGAATTCCCAAGAATTGAGGAATAAGTCTTTTAGTGCCTACCAACACACTAACTGGGATTATACCCTAATAGATGTCTTGGTGAATACCAGCAGTCTTCACTTTGGGACTCACTGCACCACCTAATTGGTCTTTCCTGGTTAAGAAAGTTATATACTTCACATTCTGCCTCACAAGTCACCTCCTCAGTGGTCTGGGTCCAGTATCAGTAGAGATGAAGACAAGTGTCCTTGGTAAGGATTTCACATCATGGCCCTGAGCTTTAAGATACCTTCTCTGGCCAGCAAAGAATCCAAAGGTGGGGAGCTTTCCCTCTATACAAGAGAGGTATAAGGCAATCCTGGACAGAATTGCTCTAATCTCTGTCTGTCACACACATATACATACACATACACACACACATACACACAACAAAACCCATCCTAGACGGGCACCAAGACAGCTGTGGTGGCCACAGTGAAAATTCCACACATATATGAAACTATCCTCCCCACACATGCAGGAAAATTAGCATGCATAGTAAGAAGCTTGCTGGTGCCCACAAACTATCCAAGTTCATGTATACCTCTCTGCCCTTGCCCTTTTTCTAAATCTGCAAACTCTCCTTGGAAGAAAAAAAGTCCTAAAATTTATGGTTAAAACCCAAGTAAGTCAAGATTATGCTACAGCAATGCCAAGGAGATATTATTATTTTCTAACGTTTTGGTCTACTGCCTTCCAGCCACAGCCATCACATGACCTTAAGAAGATTCCAGTCTCAAGCACTCGAGCCAACAGAACCATATTTCACGTCAACCATGATGAGACTGCATGCATCTGTTCTGAAGGCTCTTAGACACGACAATGAAAGGCACCTTGATGAATGTTAACAATCGTCACTGAATCTAATGATTACAAGTCTTGGTTCATCTGCTTCCTAAAGTGATTAATGTCTAAATCTCAAGGTAAATAACAAAACAAAAACACTCGGCAATAAAACTGTGCTTTATCAGGAACTTGTTTCTCAAAAGCTGGGTTGCTGCAAGAAACAGAGCTACTCACTGCTCACTACTCACCGAAGGGTCAACCTGGTCATTGGTTACTCCTCGCAGAACGATTCTTAACGGGTGCTTCATAAATGGAGCCAGACAAAGAAGACTCTCCAGGTAGTAGCCAATGCTGCGAAGGACATTACAGTCATGTTCCACAGACCCACCGTACAGGAGGCCAGGCTGGTAATACAAGGTTGTTCCTTACACCGGAGGAAGGACAGCCACATTCAACAGAAAACAAAAAAAGCAAAAAAACAAAAACAAAAACAGAAAAAACACTTAGTGTCACAAAGTCAACAAAGGAAGTAAAACCCAAGGGGAAAGTCTGACAAGGGCATCCAAGAAGTTCAAAATGCCATTCCTAAGGGCCCACACTTCACTCCAAAAGCTGACTCATTACTGTCAAGCCCCTGTAACAATAATAAACTGTGAGTGTAATTTAATAAACAGCAATAAATTAAACCCCTCCCTAAGCAACTGAGTTGCCAAAGTCGTGGCAGGGCAGAGGAGAGATCCTAACAGGCGCTCTGGTCTACCAAGAGCACACTCTGCCTGCTGTGGGGGGCTTTACAAATGATGTGCTAAAATCATCATATCAGCAACCAGCTTCTCCCGGGCCCCTGAAATGAGATTTCCCCGTATACAGCACTCACCAACAGGATTCCTAGAGAAGGCAAGTACTTGATGGCACTTAATACTGTTAATAGTAGCTATTTTAATAGTAATGAGTGGAAAGATCTGAAACTATTAAATAGCTTTAGTGGAAACTCTATTATCTTTATTCAGTCTTTTGCATATTTGTATCATCCAGAAAGTTTCTTACTGGGTATACGTATTAGAGGAAAAGTAAAATATTCTAGATTATTAGGGGCAGGGGACACATAAATGGGTGAACAAGGGATTGTTGCTGCTCAAAATCTTTTGCTAATGTCTTCTGGCATAATTAACCAATAAATTTAACATTAGAGGAAAGTGATCTAGGCTCAGTCACTGAAAAGGAAAGCAATTCTTTGAAGTTTCATAAAATAAAAAAATTTGGAGTTTCATTAACAAAAGAAAAAAAAAAGACTGTATCATCACTAAATTCTGCAAATCTGTGCCTACAAATGAACCAAGTGAGAAACTGGCAGATCATTAGAATGAAGACTTCTCTGGTGGGGCAGGAAGTATGACATAGAAGCAGGATCATTTAAAATGTCTTACTTCCCAACTTAAGCTACAGATATGACCAGAAAATAATTATGAACCCTCTAAATCACCAAGAAAAATTGCTGGAAAAAAATGTTTTTAATTTAAAATTTTCTTTTAAATCTCCAGCAATTTCAAAGTAAGCCAAGGAGGACTCAAGGAATCATAGGTTGCAAAGGGCATCTGAAGTCTCATGCCTGAAACATGTTCTCTGTAGGATAGGCCCGAAAGCAGCTACAGATCGGGTCTCATGTGATGCAGGGGCCACTTATTAGGACAAACTTGTCATCTTTCTTAAGAGAGCCAAGTGAGAAAGTTCAGAGTTTTCTTTGTGGAATATATGTGCAAAGGTGAATACTTCATGGAGCCAGCCAGTGTTTACCATGGTTTCCCATACAATGTCCTGAAAAAGAGTTTCTAATAGCCAACAAACAGCTAAAAAACAACCTAAGTGTTTACCTGTAGGGAGCAGTTAAATAAATTATTGGGCATCCATACAATAGAATACTCTACTAGGCCCATGGAAATGTTGAGATGGATCTGCGTGTGCCTGGCAGGGAAAGTTCTTGGAGACGTCTGTGATAGTGAAGAAAAGCTGGCTGCAGAACAATCTGAAGAGCATGATGTTGCTGGAGGCTTGAGATATAGAAGTGCGCAAGGAAGCAAAGGCATATATAGGAGACAAGAGCACACACCTCAGGCTGTGACCACGGCTGCCCCTCAGGGAGAGGGAGGGAACAGGAGAAGAAACAGGTGAAGGGATTTTCACAACTTTTATATATACTTGAGCTTAATTTTTTTTTTTCTTTTTATTGAGAGGAGAAGAAAGAATGGATGCAGGGGGCAGGGCAGAGGAGCAGGAGACGAAGAGGGAAAGGATCCCAAGCAGACTCTGCACAGAGTATAGAGCCCAAATGTGGGGCTTGATCTCACAACCCCGAGATCATGACCTGAGCCAAAACCAAAAGTTGGGACACTCAACTGACTCGACCAAAAGTTAGGACACTCAACTGACTCAGCCACCCAAGTGTCCTGTGCTTCTTACTTTGAAGATAAAACTAAAAAAGTAAAATTCAGCACATATAACTACTTCACAGGGTTTGCTGTAAAATTTGACTGTGACAAAATAAAGACTTTGAAAAGTTGTGCAGAAATATTAGGTAAAAAAAAAAAATTAGGTATAAAGTATTTTTATTGTTGAAAAAGAGAAGGTGCTTGTTTGTTGATGTGACATTTCCAGCCTTCTAACTTCTTTAATTCAAGTGTACGCCCCTTACATCGGCAGATTTCACATACATTTCCACACACTGTATCACGGACAGGAAACTCGCCCTTTCCACATGATTATTTTTATAGGGTCAAAAGGCATGAGAGGGAAGCCTGGGTGGCTCAGTGGTTGGGCATCAGCCTTTGGCTCAGGGTGTGATCCCAGGTCTGGGGATCAAGTCCTACAACGGGCTTCCTGCGAGGAGCCTGCTTGCTTCTCCCTCTATCTATGTCTGCTTCTCCCTCTATCTATGTCTCTGCCTCTCTTTCTGCATCTTTCATGAATAAATAACTAAAATCTTTTAAAAAGGAGGGGGGCGAAGGAGAGGGGGCATGAGAAGTAGGAATGTTTAAGTAGAATATGTGGGTGCTTTCAGGAACGGTAAGAAAGAGAGCTTACCTGTTTGGTTTATTTCAATCCGAGAACCATTAGTTACTTTGTCCAACAGTCTTATGAAGCTGGCTTCAAAGTCTGTGAGGAAAAGAGAAAACAGATTGGCCTCATGCCAGGTCACCATTTCCAGAGTACATGCGTTATCCAGGAACTGCGGTGGAAGGTATGTGACTTCCTGCATCATGCCCAGGTTCTTGTTAGGACTGGGGTGGGACCACTGGCTGAGGAAACTAAAGCAGCTGAAAAGCACTGAGTAGCAGACATATGGTTAGTGGAACTATGAGAAACAATTCAGCTTTCATATTCCACAACAAACAACAACTCTACCAGCAATCTGATGGGGTATTAATTTCAGCAGCTTACCATCCATCAAGGCCTGCTCTTCTGACTTGAGGAGTGCAAATACAGGAGACAGCAGAAAGTGGGGAAGAGTCTGAAAGTCAATTTCTTATTTATTCCAGAATACCTAAGAGGGCAGATGCAATTGTGACTCCTCAGTCTCAGAAGCAGTAAGAGGTCACTGTCTCCCCTACTCAACACTGTCCCTTTTCTCTTCTTCTGCCACTTTACTCATCTAGAGCTATCTAACCAGTTCAGTTTTTAACTTCATTACAGAGGTGCTTGAATATGAAGTCATTATTACTACCTTCTTTTTAACACACGAAAAGAGACTGGAAGAAAAAACACCGAATGTTAACGAATGGATTTCTCTTCATGGTAGGACTTTATAGGAATTTAATTTTCTCGCTTAAATTCTCATGTATAAATTTGGATAGATGTTATCTAAAACATAAAAGCTGGTCATTATTTAGAAGAGCGGTGTGTAGGGAGGGAGGACATGGATTTTAAATGTAAAGTAAGAGAAGAGGAAGAGGGAGGACTCAGGCAGGAGACTATGTCCTGTGGCCTTCCTGAGTGGATCTCACTCACGTTCAGACAATCATGCTCACCTCCTCCCTCTCTGCCGTCAACCTCCTGCCCGTGAACAGGACAGGAAGACCAACTCTCCCACACCAAAAGCATAGTGACCACCTGGTAGTTTAGGCGGTTTCCACCCCTATAATAAACTAGCAGAATTTTTAAGCACAGACGCCAGCAGTCACTTGAGCTGATCCCAGAGGGCGAGCACAACTAAGCAATTCCCATCCACCCATCCTGTTATTTAACACTGCCCCACGCTTCTTGCCACGGTAGATGTTGCAATCTGTACAAAGAGCCTTAGGCTAGAAGTCAGAGAAGCTCCAATAAGTCCTGAAACAAGGAAGAACAGCTAATTCCAGCAGGGTGTGCATTGATGGTTACCTTACAGCCAGACAATCTCTCATTTAATCTGCAAAGCTCTTGACAGGGAGTGCCATTCCCATTTTATAGAAGGCTGAGGGGGATCCCTGGGTGGCTCAGCGGTTTAGCACCTGCCTTTGGCCCAGGGTGCGGTCCTGGAGTCCCGGGATCGAGTCCCACGTCGGGCTCCCGGCATGGAGCCTGCTTCTCCCTCTGCCTGTGTCTCTGCCTCTCTCTTTCTCTATGTCTATCATGAATAAATAAAAAATTTTAAAAATCTTAAAAAAAAAAAAAAAAGAAGGATGAGACCCGAGAATGAGGTTGGCCAGTGACCGAGCCAGGGGTTGAGGCCAAGTCTGGGCTTCTCCAGAGTCCACACTCCTAACCACATGACACTAGTTTGTCAAACTCAGTTTAATGCCTGAGTCAACTACCTCCTCTAGAAAATCACAGAACTTTTTAACTGCAGGCAGTGACCTACTGCAGGATCCTGCAGACCATTTAATGGGTCCCCAATCAACATTTATTTTTAGTGAAATTAGAACAGAATAAACGATGCCAGTTAACTGTACACAGGGCACTGTTTGTGAAACCTTCAAGTGTTTTATAATTATCTGTATGTGCACTTGGTTGTACTGTTAAGTAGCATCACAAAAGTTTGAAAAGAACTACAAAATTGTTTCCATGACCTCGCGATAAAGAATATTGTTTTTAAAAATTAGGTATGATGTAGACCACGGTGCCACTCTCCACCTGTATTTCCAGCACATACAATGTACTCTGCACAAAAAAAGGAAAGTCCTGATTAGCTCAAGTTCTTGAGGTGGCTAAGGGGGAGAGGAACAGATATTTATGAATAAAGTCCATGATTAAACTCCATAACTTTCACAGATGAGAGGGGGGAAAAAAAAAAAAGAAAGAAAGCATAACTTTTAGAACTTTTTTCTTCTGCAATTCACAGGGCCATTTAAGCATGAACACAGTTAAAAATGCCCAGCACAGGAACACGGGCAGGAACAGAATGGGCACATAAAGAGACCTCCAGGCTGGACCTAGTCACAGCAAACAGGTGATTCAGAAGCAGTACTTGAAAGAACCAAACACAGAGCTAGTTCCAGAGTCCTGGCAACAGTGAAGATACAGCTCCATCACGTGGTTATGAAAAAGATCTCAGGTTCACCTAATAATAGTAAGACGAATGTCCCCAAACTCATTAAGACAGATGTGTAGGATTCCCTACCCCTTCACTCCCCACACAGCCTCTTTGACTCTTCTTCCTCAGGACTGCTTATCTACAGAAGTTCAGATATCAAAAAACAGTAGGGGAAAATATCCAAAACTAGGCACAATTTTACTGCACTGTTTAGGAATACATAATTAGGTTATAAAGCTATAAAGACAATCTACACAAATACTGTACTGGTCAAGAAAGCGGCTACCAGCAGGGACACAGGAGGGAGTCATGACCAGAGAGGCCCCTAGGTGCAACAGTGACTATTTCTTGACTTGGACGGGGTCACACAGGTGTTCATTTTATAATCTTTTTTTTTTTTAATTTTTATTTATTTATGATAGTAACAGAGAGACAGAGAGAGAGAGAGAGGCAGAGACACAGGCAGAGGGAGAAGCAGGCTCCATGCACCGGGAGCCCGACGTGGGATTCGATCCCGGGTCTCCAGGATCGCGCCCTGGGCCAAAGGCAGGCGCCAAACTGCTGCGCCACCCAGGGATCCCCCATTTTATAATCTTTTAAGCACTACTTTAACATGTGCATTTTTTGTTTATTGTATTTAACATTTTCTAGAAGTTTATACTATATCTCAGAATTCTTTAAATATTGCCTCTGATACCTAAAGTGCTCCCCTTCTCAGTGAGCTCATTATTTCTTACAGGCAGCCTGTGACTATGTAGGACAGTGCCAATCATCGGTCTGGCCCATTCCTCACTAAGAAAGGCAAACTATGTCTCAAATGAGGGCAGTGAGGAAAAGAATACAAACTAAAGACCTACACTTTAAAACTAGGAGTAAATCTCAACCGATAATGGTTTCAACTTAAAAAGTATCATAACAATTTAAATATCTAGAAACATTAAGTGTGCGAAAATAAATTATGATGCATATATCTAATATAATATATGTCACATATAAATGTTAGATGTATATACATTGGATATATATCAGAACACTTTGCAGCCTTACAATTTTTTTAAAGATTTTATTTATTTATTCATGAGTGAGAGAGAGAGAAAGAGAGAGAGAGAGAGAGAGAGGCAGAGACAAAGGGAGTCCGATGTGGGACTCGATCCTGGGTCTCCAGGATCACGCCCTGGGCTGAAGACAGCGCTAAACCATTGAGCCACCTGGGCTGCCCCAACCTTACAATTAATGAGAATTTTCATATACTGATATTTAAGTCACCTCCATGGTATGTTGAGTGAAAAAAAAGTAAGATGCTGGGATCCCTGGGTGGCGCAGCGGTTTGGCGCCTGCCTTTGGCCCAGGGCGCAATCCTGGAGACCCGGGATCGAATCCCACGTCGGGCTCCCGGTGCATGGAGCCTGCTTCTCCCTCTGCCTGTGTCTCTGCCTCTCTCTCTCTCTATGACTATCATAAATAAATAAAAATTAAAAAAAAAAAAGTAAGATGCTGATGGCCATTTGTGTGAAAAAGGAAAAAGCGTATATGTATTTGCCTAATTATGAAAAAAAGAGCTCTGGGAAGAAACACAACAAACTAGTAACACTGGCTGCTTCATAGGAAAGGGAAGATGGGAAAGAGAGACACACTTTGTTAAACCCTTTTGCTCCCTCTGAATTTTACACAATCGTGTATGTTTTTTAAATACATAAAATTCAAATTAAAAAATACACATAAAGTTACTGTAACACAATTTAAATAGCCAACAAAACTGCTCTCATTAAATAGCCTGTGAAAGATCTTTATAATACTATACGGCCATTAAAAATATTTTAAAAGAATTATTTAATTACACGAGGAAATGCTCACATCAAGGAAATAACTTAAAAGTAATATACACAATGTGATTTCAAGTTCTTTAGAGAGGTACCTAAAATATAAGACAATGAGCCAGTAATATCTGAAACTAGAAATCATTCTTATCCTCATTAAATCCCAAAAGGTAGATATTACAAATACATACCCAATTCTCAGAAAAAATTAAAAGGTATCTGTTGGGCTGGCAAGACTGGGGACCTCAAAATGGCCACTCTACCTTCATCTTCCCGCCAAAACTCTTTATAAACCCCCCTGAGGTTTGCCTGGGCACGACTTCCCTGACTCGACTTCCCCAACTCGACTTCCCTGACTCGGGCCTCTTCTCCAAGTCACGGAACCTTGCCAGGAGCGCTCCCCATTAAAGCACTCTCGAACCTACCGCCTGGCTCTGCTGTCTTTTTCTCCGTTGATCATTAAAAGAAAACCTAACAGTACCCATTCACTTGGAAATATGCATAAAATATATACATTTTTTATATATAATATGTAACTACAGATGTGATTAATAAATTATATTTTAACTGAAAGAAACATATAACATCTTTCCTAAATTGTCAGCACAGGAAGAAAAAAAACTACAGAACATGCTCAAATATTTTAAGCAGAAACATCACTTTACCAGACTACACAACAGTCAACAACAACAACAACAACAAAAAAATTACCACTCTGAATACCTTAGTAATTAAAAAAACAAAAGCAAGGGCAGCCCGGGTGGCTCAGCTGTTTAGGGCCTGCCTTGGGCCCAGGGTGTGAGCCTGGAGACCCGGGATGGAGTCCCACATCGGGCTCCCTGCATGGAGCCTGCTTCTCCCTCTGCCTGTGTCTCTGCCTCTCTCTCTCTCTCTCTCTCTCTCTCTCTCTGTGTCTCTCATTAATAATAAATAGATAAATAATCTTAAAAAAAAAAAAGCAAGAGCAAAATGAACTGAGATTTTAGAAATGGAACTGAATTATAAGCCAAAAAGTAAATGAAAAAAATCACAAAAGAGATTTTAAAAATGGAAAATTGAGCAGAGGCAGCCCTGGTGGCGCAGCAGTTTAGCGCCGCCTGCCGCCCAGGGCGTGATCCTGGAGACCCCGGATCAAGTCCCACGTCAGGCTCCCTGCATGGTGCCTGCTTCTCCCTCGGCCTGTGTCTCTGCCTCTATTTCTAGCTGTGTCTCTATGAATAAATAAATAAAATCTTTAAAAGAGATAAAAATAAAATAAAATTATAAATGTAAAAAAAAGGAAAATACAGCAGAAAAAAATCAAGCTATTAAAAATACAATACAGATCAATAGTTTCATTCATTTGTAAGAGGAAAGAAAATGTGAGTTAATAATAAATAATAAAAAATAATATAATTAATAAAAGATATTTGAGCTTTGGGTCACCTGGGTGGCTCAATCAGTTGGGATCCACCTCCGGATCTGCCTTTGTGTCTGCCTTCCACTCAGGTCCTGATCCTAGGAGCCCTACATCGGGCTCCCTGCTCAGTGGGGAGTCTGCTTCTGCCTCTGCCCCTCCCTTCCACTCAAGATCTCTCTCTGGCTCAGTCTCTCTCTGATCTCAAATAAATAAAATCTTTTTTAAAAAAGGGACACCTGGGTGGCTCAGCAGTTGAGCGTCTACCTTCGGCTCAGGGCCTGATAGCACAGTCCTGGGATAGAGTCCCACATCAGGCTTCCTGCATGGAGCCTGCTTCTCCCTCTGCCTCTCTCTCTCTCTCTTCCTGTGTCTTTCATGGGTGAATAAATAAAATCTTAAAAAAAAAGGGCGGGGGGATCCCTGGGTGGCGCAGCGGTTTAGTGCCTGTCTTTGGCCCAGGGCGTGATCCTGGAGACCTGGGATCGAATCCCACGTCGGGCTCCCGGTGCATGGAGCCTGCTTCTCCCTCTGCCTATGTCTCTGCCTCTCTCTCTCTCTCTCCCTCTCTCTCTGTGTGACTATCATAAATAAATAAAAATTAAAAAAAAAATCAAGGGGTGCCTGTGTGGCTGTCAACTGAGCGACCAACTCTTGGTTTGGGCTAAGGTGCTAATAATCTAGGTTCCTGAGATTGAGTCACCATGGGCTCCACACGTAGGAGTGTGCTTGAGATTTTCTCCCTCTGCAACCTCCCCTCTCTCAAATCTCCACTGCCGCGCATGCTCTCTCAAATGAATAAATAAATCTTTAAAAAAATAATAAATAAATAAAAATCAAGTTAAAAGAAAGAGTACCTTAAAATATATAACAGAAGCAAAGAAATTCAATCATTTCTCCAATCTGCCATACTAGAAATGCTATTAAATATATCTCAAAAAAAAAAAAAAAAAAAAGAAGGTGTCAATAGAAGGAAGAAGTAGCAATTAAGGGAAAATATATCTTACCAACAAAGCAAGACGGTTTCACATACTTTGATCTGACCCCACATTTTAAAAAAAGCATAGTCTTTGACCCAGCAATTCCACATCTAGAACTCTATCCTGCAGGAACAGAAGTATGCTAGGATACATGTACCAAAACTTTTACTGCTGCTTTATTTATAATAACAAACAATGAAGATTACTTTTTTGGTCCCATGCGTTCAAATGTTCCTAGATATTTTGTTGTGCTTATATAAAAACCTATAAAAAATAAAATCAACAAAGGGAAATTTAATTCTCTGATTTATGCTGTAAAGAACTCTCAAAACTTAAGCATAAAAACAATCCTAGAGGGCAATGAAAAAAGACATCAGAGGCGGTGCAGACTGCAAATAGTCAACAGGAGTCAGGAAGGATGTGGACTATCATCAGCCATTAGGAATATGCAAATTCAACAGGACAGTACTACCAGGATGGCTAAGGGGTTTGGAGAAACTGTGAGCCCATCGGCCGCAGGTGCAAGGAGGAGCCTGGGTGCAGCACAAGGCACAGAGATACCCCCTAGCCTAGGGACCAGTCCCTCTTGGAGTCCTTCCTCCCACCTCCTCATCGTGTGCACCCCTTCTCCGGCTCCTCCTGTGTGGGCCACCGGCTCAGGCTGAGAGCCGCCTCTCCCAGCTGTGGGCTGTAGGCCGTGGGCCGTGAGCCCTGTCCCCCTCTTCTCTTCTGTCCTCTCCTGGGGGTATAGGAGGGCACCCCAGAGTTTCCTGATCCTCTGAAACCAGGTCACACTCACTGGTGTTCTAGTGGGAGTTCACCACTTCCTCCTGTCAGTGGCCTTCACATCAATAGCATCACCCATCCCTGGCGACAACTAAGGAGATTTTAGCGCGTTCCCCCCAAATCCGAGACCATCAGGTTCTACAAGACAGTGTGATCAAGATGGGACTTTTCCAACATGTGACCTCTGGTGTGGACATGGGCGTGTAAATGACCTTCAGCTGCTGCCTCTTAGCCAACAACCTTTGGGGAACGGCCAGAAAGAGCCCAGCAGATATCTGCAGCTGGTCTGAGGGCCAGAGGCCAGGAAGGTGCCTCAGTACCACCAGATGCACAGGCTCAGCCAAGTTATGAAAATGCTTATCTTATTAGAAGTAACACATTTTAAAACCCTTGGGGAAAACACCAAATGCTGGCAAGGGTATAGAGAACCTGAATCACTTGGCATTGCTGGTGGGAATATAAAATGGTAAGGCCATACTGGAAAACACTTTGACAGTTTCTTAAGTATGTAAACTACCATACAGCCCAGCGACTATACTCCTGGGCATTTATCCCAGGCAGAGACTTCTGTTCACATAAAAGCATGTACACAAATGTTTATAGCAGCTTTATTCATAAACGGTCAAAAAACTGGACACAATCTAGATGTCTTTCAACAGGTGAATGGTTAAAAAAAACACAACCCTGTAATACTTTCATATCATGGAATAGTGTACAGCAATAAAAAGAAACAAACCTGAAAAAAACAACAACTTAAATCTCTGAAGAATCATGCTGAGTGAAAAAAGTCCACCACAGAAGGTTACTTGCTGTATGATTCTACTTATATAACGTTCTTCAAATGACAAAATCACAGGACTGGAAAACAGACTGGTGACTGCCAAAGGTTAAGAGTTAGTGGGGTAAGGAGGAAGATGGTGTGGCTGAGAACCTGAGGAATCCTTGTGGTAATGGAAATGCTCATTACCTTCACTCTTACCCCTGTCGATTTCCTGGCTGTAATATTGTACTATAGTTTTCCAGATGTTCCATGTGGAGAAAATTGGGTGAACTGCAGACAGGATCTCTCAGTACTATTTATTACAACTGCATGTGAATCCACAACTATCTCAAAATTAAAAGTTTAGTTTAAAAAAAAAAAAAAAAAGATGGCACACAGTTCCATCTGGAATAGCATTTACAGCTTCCAAGCAACAGCAGATCTGAGAGCAGACAATTAGGATTCCTGGCATCTGTCTTTCAAAAATGAGTATCTCATTTTGGGCACCCAATAATCAACATGTGGCAGCAAACTAACAGTCAACAGAGGCACAAGAGGGCGTGTTCCCAATCAACCACACAATATTCGATCTACTATCATTATTAGAGTCCTCAGGCTTGTCCAAGTCTAGTTACTGATCAGTAACTCTGAGTCTCAGACCATACTAAAATAAAATACAGGTGCATCCTTGCAGTATAATAAGAAATGTAATTTGGTCTTTGTCCCTGATTCCTGACACAGAGCTCCTAAAACCCTTGGAAGTTCCAAAATAATAAGTGTCTCTTAAAATTTATTCATAAGGAGCCTCTTTTGAATTTATGCTGATGAGGTGACTCAGGATGGGGCTGGTCAACAGAAAGACCCAAGTGGTTAAAGAGTTGGAACTTTCAGCCCCATCCACTGACCCTGAAGGAAGGAGAGGTTGCCTGGAGATCAAACCTCATTAAAACTTGCATAAGGAGAGGACTTCCAGGCCAGTGAATGAACCACGTGCTGGAAGGGTGGCATGCCCTGGTTCCAGAGGGCAGAAGGACCCTTCAGGACCTGGCCCTATATACCTCATCTGTGTGTGTTCAGCTATATCCTTTATAATATCCTGTATAATAAACTCAGCTTTGTGAGCCACTCTAGCAAATTATTAGACCCAAGGAGGTTCCGTGAGAACCCCCGATTTATATAACCACTTGGTCACAAGTACAAGTACCCTGAACCTGAGATTGGGACTTGTGACTGGCATCAGAAGCGGGCCTGAGAACCTTACCCTGTGGGATCTGCTGTCATCTCCAAGTAGACAGCATCAGAATTGAGTTCAATCTGTACTACACCCCATTGATGCCCACTGAGAATTGGAGAATTGCTTTGTAGGGGGAAAACCCCATCCATCTCGTGTCAGACCCATTGAGAGTAGAGGAGGAAAACAGTCTTCTCTTACAGTTCTCCTTCTAGAAGATGCAATTTATGAACAGCAGATTTAGCCCCCATACAGTTTACCAAGCAATGTTTTCCTTTCAAAGGACCTCTGTGTAGCATGTTTCTTCAACATATTTTAAGGCATTCTTTTGATTAAAACTCCAGTTAGCCCTCCCTTCTCAGAACCTCAACTGCTTACGCTGTGTGCAGCCCTCCCGTGGGTTCCCATCACTCCTCTCTCCCATTTCACAGGGTAAGACAGTGAGGCTCAGTCATGGGACTGGCTCAGAGATGCAGGGAGTAGCGCCGCGGCCTAACTACGATATCAGTGCTCCTGCCTCAGTCCATCTTTCCCTATTCCCGTTTTAAACGATTCTCATGGAATTCCTTCCATCTGGACCTCATCTTACCCATGAACTGTGATCTCAACTTAACCCAACAAGACACAGCCCCTATGAAATCCAGAGCCCCACGCTGCGTACGGCTGCTGTCCGTGGTGACAAGCAACAGACAAGTGCATCATACAGTTAAATGGGAGAAGCAGCCCTCCAGGCGGGAGCTGACCACAGCCTCCTTCCAGCTCTGTCACCCTGCAGACTTGAACTTGGCCAGCTATCTTACCCAACTATGCCTTGGCTTTCTACCTGCAGGAGCACAGCAGTAAAACAAAGTATGTACTTCCTCCTCACTAACAGCAAGAGTAGAATGGAACATAATTGTTCATGTTTCTCAGAATGAAGCAGAAATTATACATGGTTGTATAATTAATAAAAATCATTCCAGGATCATTTTTCTTTGGGGTTCAAATTCTTCTCATCATATACAATCTATCAGCGTTGGAAGGGGGTGGTTTTATTTAAGAGATTAGCTCGTTTGCTTGAAGCCACAGAGTTTGGCTTGGGTCTCATCCCCTTCTGAATCCCCATGCAGCTTTCTGGGTCCACATGCTGCTATTCCCAACCATTGGAGATATGGGGAAAAGAAAAGGCATAATAATTCAATCTCATATGCCCAGGGTTTTAACAACCACAGTGTTGACATTTTGGACAGAAGTATTTTTTGTGTGAGGAAGTTGTCTGGTGCAGCTCAGGATGTTTAATGGTATCCCTGGGCTCTGCCCACAAGGTGCCAGGAGCAGCCTCCCAGTTGTGACAACCAAAAACACCTCCAAAAACTGCCAACTGTCCCCCTGGGGAACAAAACTGCACTGGTTGAAAACCACTACATTATACATAATACACATCAATATTTGGAAGCCATCACCCAAGAGGAAAACTTAGGCTGAAAAAAAGAGGACAAAAAAAAGGCATAATTCTCTTTAAATATGTGAAAAGTTTCCATATAGAAGCAGGAACAGATTTCAGATGCCAGAGACCAGAACTATACTCTGTAAGTAGATTATATTATAAAACCAGCTAACTTTTTTTGTAATTGATCTTTTTACATTAGAGAGAGACCGTGCACAAGTGGGGGCAGGGGGTTGGGGGACAGACTCCCTGCTGAGCACGAGCTCAATCTCAGAACCTTGAGATCATGACCTAAGCTGAAACCAAGAGCCAGACATTTCACCAACTGAGCCACCCAGGTGCGCCCAAACCAGCTAACATTTATTTTCCCTACATGCCTGGAAGTCCTGTGCACTTTATTTCATCTAATCTTTACAATAACCCGTTAAGTTGGTAATGCTGGCCTCACTTTACCAATGAAAAAACTGAGGCTCAGAAATGTTAAAGAATTTGCCCCAGGTCCAAGAGCTGACAGCATATGCAGAGCCAGGACTCAACCCAAGGTCTAACTCTGAGACCAAGCTCATAACCACCAAGCTACTACAACCACAACAAATTAAGGATTTTACCTCAACATAATAAATAAAGAACTCTATGACTTACAAGTGGTTCCTTTCACCAACAGTGATTCTGGCAGCCACCATCATATCTGTCCAGACCAGAAGCAGATCAAGAAAGTCTTCCTCCATGACCCCCAGGGAGGCCTCTGCCCTGACTTCGCTGAGTCCCTTTACCACATTCAGCTCTTCCTACTTCATGTTACTCAAGCTACTCTCTCAAGCACTTCCTACTGAGAAAGCTCCCCCAGAGTGGGGCAACCAGCTCCTCATGTTTATGTTCCCACAAGGCCTTGCACAGTGGGCTCAGTAACCTTTCCTGAACCGCTGCCCCTGAGGCAAAAGGCCTCCACCACCCACCCCCAGCCCACGATTAGATTCAGCAAGCACCTTCCAGAGACACAGTTTTTTACTTAAACTGAAGATTTTATTGGCTGTGCTCTGAAGTTTTTTCCAATTCTCAGAATCTGAGAAGAAAGAGTCAGAAAGGGAGAGATGACTGGCAACATAGCCCGCTGGCTACATCTTCAATCAAACTACCAAGGACTCACCTGACTATGACGGTAGATCATGTTTCAGGGGCTACACATTATTTATATACATAAACACGTACATGTGGGTATATATATGTGTATATACACATACGTGTGGGTATCTATGAGTGCATATATATGTGTATATAAATGTATATATACACATATTTATATATTTATATATACATTTACTTATATATGTGTGTACATATATATATACATATACACACATATACATACACAACACATTTCAGCTCGCTCTTAAAGAAGTTTAAGCAAACATCTATGAGATTTCTGAGGACCTGAAACCAGCACAAAGAGACCTAAATCAGGAGTCTCTTTTCTTTTCCCTTGGTATATTAAAAACGTAAGGCAAATAATGCTCTACATACAGCTTCCCATAAAATACCAACACATCTGCCAACAAGTACTACCTCCCCCAAGCAGTGGAGCCTGGCATCCTTTCAGGAAAGCGCCAGTGGCCAAGCCCTGTCGGAAGAAATGAGAGTTTGTGTGTATGGTGTGTATGGCAGTTGAAGAGATGTCCATAAACCGGGGGTGGGGCCATCCTTTGGAATATTAAATATTAGTTTGGATGCCACCTGTCAAAAGACAAACACTAAAATATATCTTTACAAGTACTGTATTTCCCATAGAAATGCTAGATTTCCAGGCCAAAGTACTTCTATTCCTATTAAAAAAAAAAAAAACAACCCACCAACTATGTCCACTGTTCACAGTAGAAGCCTGTCTTCTTATCATATCCAGCTCACAGCAAGTTCTCTAAACTGGAAGTAAAGGGGAGGGCTGGCTGAGAATGCCACAGAGTAGAGCAATCAAGCAACTGTTTTGCCCAAACAGTCTCAAAATAAGGACAGCAGATGTTGAGGAAAACACCTGCAGAAACCCTGCTGGGGGTCCCCCCTCCTTCAGTGCTTCTGAACAGTAAGAGAGAAGAATCATGTACTAAACTAATACAAGCCCTTCCCACTATCAGCAAGTGTGGAGGGTCTTCTGGTTCTTTTTTTCCTAACCTTGTATCTCCATCAATGACATGGCATTTTCTCTTTACAGGCAACCAATTACCATTCAGGAGAGGCAGAAATGTAGCCTTCCAGAACAGGCATTCAGACGGATGATGAAATGGGCCGGCCACCTCCAACCCAAGTCTGGGTGCCAAAGTAAGCACTGCAACAGGACCGACAAAGCTTCCAAGACCAACCACAAACCCTCTCCTTCAATTTGCAGATGGATTTTTCCTTTTTTCCTTTGAGTGAATCTCCCAATTTGAGATAACCAGACAGAAGCTTTCAAATGCATGTGTCTTAGTCCAGGAAAACAGTTGAAAACGGGCACCACTTAACTTGATGTGAGTTTAAAACAGGGCGTATTTTGGGGAACCTGGGTGGCTCAATGGTTGAGCATCTGCCTTCGCTCAGGTCATGATCCACGGGGTCCTGGGATGGAGGGAGCCTGCTTCTCCCTCTGCCTGTGTCTCTGCCTCTCTCCTCTCTGTGTCTCTCATGAATAAATAAGTCAATCCTTTAAGAAAATGAAAATAAATAAAATAGGGCCCATTTTTTCATCAATACACCTTTATCGGGCAAAAAAGGGGGTGGGGCTTGGAAACCTATAGTTTAACGCTTGTCAAAAAAAAAAAAAGGAAAAATTAGCACAAAGCTTCTAACCTGCGCACACCCCAATTACGGCTAAAAACAAACATAGAATTTAAATTTTTTTCTTTGATCCACACCCAAGGAGGGGTGCGAGGGCAGCTGAGGGATCGTGACGACTGGGTCAGCCGACAAACGAGGGGGCAGCTGCTTCTGAGACGTGTTTTGGGACAGGACACGGAACCAACCAGCGGCACTTCTCTCTGCAAACCTCTCTCCTCCTTCTATCTGCCCCATCACCACATTTCGGTCCAGCACTGCCTTGATCCTGAGAAGCTCGCAGCGACAGCAGGAGGGACCTAAGGCGGGCGAGGGGGCGATGCCTGGGATGTGCTGCAACACGTAGCGCTGGAAAACGTGGAGCTGTTTACTAGCAGCGCCCGGGAGCCGCCAGCCTGCGCGCGGCGAGCACACCCCCCGGGCCCGACCCCGCCTTCCCCCCAAGCCCGGGCGCGCTCGGCCTCCCCGCAGCGCCCCGGGACGCGCAGGCTCCCCGCGCGCCGCCCCCCCGCCCCCCCGCGGCCCCCGCGGCCGCCCCGCCGCCACGTACCTCGGAGGCCCGGGTTATCGTCTCTGGCCCGAATCCTTCGGATTTTGACGGGGCGCCCGCTCAGGGTGGACAGGACCAGCCGCTGGCGCAAGAAGTTGCAGCCCGCGTAGCTGAGGGAGTGCGCCTGGGTCGCCATGTGCGCGCCCTCCGCCAAGGTGCGGGCGGCCGGGGCGCGGCGACTTTGGACGGGCGCGGGGATCGCGACCCCGGCGGCGGCGGCGACGGAGGCGGCGGTGACCCGGGCGCTCGAGCGGAGCCCGCAGCCCCCGGCGCGTCCACGTGGTTTGGAACAGGAAGACAGAGAGACGAGACACCGGGTCAGAGGGGAGAGGGGCGGAGTCGGGGCCCGTCTCCCCGCCTCCCCACCCGGCCGGGGGAGGCTCCCGCACCGGGTCTCGCTGCTATTGGTCCGCGCAGGGTCAGGGCGGTGCCCGTGCGGCGCTGCCATTGGCCTGCGCTGGAGCTGGGCGGTGCCCGGGCCGCGCTGCCATTGGTCCGCACTGGAGAGGGGCGGTGCTCGGGCCCCGGCAACAGCGCGCGGCGGGAGGGAGCGCGTGCGGCGCGGGGGGGCGGGGGGCAGCCTGGGAGCCGAGCGCGGGAGCTCGCCTTCCTCGGCAGTCTCCGTGCAGTGCCTCCGCCCGCGCCGCGGCCCGCGGACGCGACCGGCTGGGGCTGGGTGCCTATTACCCTCGGTGCTAACGGCAAGCCCTGGATGTGGATGGTATTACCTCCCCCGCCTTTTTCCTGATGGAGACGACGATGGGTTTGGCGCGCTTACCCTGTTGCGGTCTCGGCGCTGTCCCCGCGCTCCCCGCTGTAGCCCGGCGAGATGCACGCGTTCCCTACTGACACGTGAGGACAGACAGGAGGAACACTGATTGCAAAGGTGGCAGTGGCCCCATGCATGGGGACCGGGGTCTGATGATACCAGGCCATTGCTTACTGTTATGAGACACCAAGATGTGCCCCTTTGACATCCGCCCGTTTACATGCACTGCGCTTCTTGCCAAGTCAGTGCCTCGCGTGCCTCATGCCTCAAAATGGGCAGTTGTGATAACTTCGCACATATATACACAGACTCTGCTTTTTCTCTCTTTCCTGTCCTTTAATCCTGCACACCAACATCTTCCCAAAGATTGTACTTTGTCTCTCCTCTGCTCAAAAACCTTCAGAGATCCGCATTTATCAAATGACTACAAACTTATGAATCCAGTATCGTAAAAACATGGGTTTGCAACCGTTCTTGGACAATGTCACCAGATCCTGAGTTCCAGAACATTGAGGGGGCAGGGGGCAGTGATCTGCAAGGCTGGGAGCTTGAGTAAGATTAACCAAGGTGGCAAGCCTTGTGTGACTAAGATTCAGTTAGAAGGAACCACAGGGGAGGTCTGCACATAGGGTGACAGGTTATTAGTTTTGATGTTTATTGAGGGAGATGGGTAGTTCACTGATATTATTGCCATTTCTTAAAACTGCCTTTCAGGAAATTGGCAGTGGATATTAAAAGCTTCCGGACCTCTGAGAGCCCCCCTCCAACCCAATGGAGTGTGCCAAAGCAGAAACAGGCACCATCAGGCCAGGAGTGGATTTCTTTGTGCATCACCTCATTTTAATTACTCAACAGCCTATACTCTGTAGCAAAACTTGTGGGTGCCCTGTTTTATATCCCTTAAACTCTTCCCATTTTCAATGCAAACCTGCTAATTTTCCTCCAGCAGCACTTGTATCTCTTCGTCTGAGGGTTTTCCCACTTGCATGGAGCCCAGCAGACCAAAGGTGCTGAGGAATTAATGTTCCCCAGAGTCGTCAACCAATGACTGATGGGAGTTGATGTATAAATGTCTCCAGCTCTTCAACTCTTGGATGAGATAGCTCTGTGATGTGGATTATACAGTGTTTCCACAGGGTTCCCTAAGAGATTTTAAGCTCCAGCTGCCCACAGTGGTAACTTGCTTAAGTAACTTTTACCAGCTTCCTTCCTCTTCCTCTGCCCCCACACACCTCCAAACTCCTTTTTTTTTTTTAATGTATTTATTTAGAGAAAGAGAAAGTGTGAGGGAGGGGGGAAAGGGAGAGGGACAGAGAATCTCCAGCAGACTCTCCATTGAGCACAGAGCCTGACTCAGGGCTCGAACTCAGGACTCTAAGGTCATGGCCTGAGCCGAAATCAAGAGCTGGATGCTTAACCAACTGAGCCACCCAGGCTCCTCTTCTCAGCTCCCTTCTGATATTTCCTGGGATTAATTCCCAAATAAACTACTTTCACTCAAATTATTGCCCCAGAGTCTTCTTCTAGGCAACCCCAAAATAAGTCCTGATTTCTAAAATTTGAGAACTGAAGTTCAGAGAGAATAAATGACCTGCTTGAAGTGACATAGCTAATAAATGACAACCAAAATAGAAACTCCATCTGCCTGCCTGCCTGCCCTTCTCCCTCTCCACCTCCCTCTCTCTTAAATCCTATATCTTTGGAACACTGAATCTCCAATAAAAAGCCTGGCTACTATGGAGCCGCCATGCCAGAGAGACCACACAAAGAGAGTGTCAACTATTTTAGCTGCTGGCTAGCATCAACCACTATAGATGTGGCAGTGATGGAGCCTTCAAGTGATCCCAGTTCCCAGCCAGCCTCTGCCCAGTGTTTGGAGCCACTCTGGCTGACACCATTTGGAGCACAGATAAACTGTCCTCACTGAGCCCTGCCCAAACTGCATATTCCTGAGCTAAATAAGTGATTGTTACAGTTTTAAGCTATGGACTACACGGTAACGGACAACTAACACTACAAGTCCCTGAATCCCATTTTCTATATAATTCTAGGTTAGCAAACCACAGGAAACATCTTGTATGAGATTTGGAAGACAAAATTGAAGTCATAGCCACATTGTTGATGTTTGAAAGGTTGCTACAGGGTACCAGGCTGTCTTGCAGCTCACACACTTAGAGATGTTGACCGTCCTTATTGGGCTAGGGCCATAATTGGGCGCATAGCCCCTCCAGTTCTCACTTGACCCTGCTTTAGCAACTCCAACTGCTGGGCCACTTGTGCATTTACCTTCATGATGAAGAACACCATCCTCTGCTGGTCACACACATCACTGAAGTTGGATGCTTTGCAGGCAGTGAGAGATTGAAGCAGGTTCCAAAACATCCTACTGACTTGGGGTTCCATCAGCAGGCACAACAGCCTCACAGACTGTGAAATCAACCCCACAATTAATTGCATCAGGTCAAATCCCTAAAGGTGAGACTAAGGCTCTCTTCTCTGCTAAAGATGTTACATACATAATCTTATTTGGTCCTCACCCCAACTAGCTCCAAAGTTGGATTATGAGTATATAAAAGTTTATGATACAATTGTCTCTACCTTCATTTATATTTGGAATTATCCATTACAAACTTTTCATAGATTTTTCTTTCACCCTAAATGATAAATGACATATATCTTGCCTTGTAATCACTTCCACAAATAAAGGCAAAGATAATGATAATACAAGGATAAAAGTGTACTTGGTTCAGCAATGGAACAGAGTAGAGACCAGAGTAGAAATGAATTCTTCCCAGTCCATGGAGAAATTTACTCAACACCACATGTCCACCCACTCTGCTATCTCATTATCTCTTTTATCCAAACTACAATGGTTCTACAGGCTTTTTCTCACCTCAGCCTGGAACTGATGCTTACACTGTTCCAGTTTTAAGATGAATTTCTGTGTTCAATGCTCTGCCTCTGGGCCCCCACAATAACTATTCACAACTACATTTTTGCATATAAACCCTTTTATAACTTGTTTATGTGCAGCCTTTCTAAAAACACTTCATGATCTAGTGAATGCAGGGACAATATTCTATCATTTACAGCAGAAATAGTGGAGTGCCTGGTGGCCCAGTCAATTGGGTGTCTGACTCTTGATTTAGGCTCAAGTCATGACATCAGGGTGGTGAGATCAGGCCCTACATCTGGCTCCATGTTTAGCGGAGAGTTTCCTAGAGATTCTCTCCCTCTCCCTCCACTCCTCCCCCATTCACATTCTCTCTCTTTCAAAAATTAAATAAATAAAGTATCTTATCATTGTATCTTCAGTGTTTACTTTTTCCTTTTTTGCTATTTTTTTAAATTTTTTATTTAAATTCTATTAATTAATATGTAATGTATTATTGGTTTCAGAGGTAGAGGTCCATGATGCATCAGCACAATGGACTATTATCCATAAAAAAGAATGAGATCTTGCCATTTGCAATAACGTGGATGGCCCTAGAGGGTATTATGCTGAACGAAACAACTCAGACAGAAAAAGACAAATACTATATGATTTCACTTATGTGTGGAACTAAAAAAACAAAATGAAGGAACAAACAAAACAGAAACAGACTCATAGATACAGAGAACAAACTGGTGGTTGTCAAAGGGGGTTTAGGGGGATGGGCAAAATGGGTAAAAGGGAGTAAGAAGTACAGACTTCTTGTTATAGAATGAATAAGTCAAGGGAATGAAAAGTACAGGGTAGGGAATACAATCAATGATATTGTAATTGGGTTGTGTGGTGGCAGATGGTAGTTACACTTTTGGTAAGTATAGCATAATATGTAGACTTGTCAAATACTATGTTGTACACCTAAAACTACTATAACATTGTGTATCAACTTCAATTAAAACACACACAAATGCACGCACGCACGTACACACACACACACACACACACACACAGATTGTTGGGCCTCATCCCCAGAGTTTCTTTCTTTTTTTTTTCTTTTTTTTTTTTTTTTAAATAAAAACAATCCCACAGCATTTATTGTCCTCTGGTAAGAACATAAAGGTAATCAAAACAATACGAACAAGGGTTTTAGAACTATATTCCCAACAAAGGACATCTAAAAAAACAAACTACGTGGCCTTCTCAAGAATTTCTCACTTCACTGATCATTCATTCTAGTTGGAGACACTTTGGAGCAGGGTAATATTATCTCCTTTTAGCATGATCCGACCCAGTTGTTTTCTTGACTTTGTTTTAGAATGAATCTCTTTGGCATCGTCTAATACAAGGCTCATGTACTCATCAAAACCAATGATACAGCCCTCTATCCGCATGTTTATTTGCTCATAAAGCCACACCTGAATCCGAGATCTATTTTGCAAGTATCTGAAGATGAGGTTGATGGGCTGAACCATCACCTTCTGCACTTTCTGGCCCTGGCCACGGTATGCCATGGTGGAAGCGGACCCCAGAGTTTCTTTAATACATCTGCAACAAGGCCTAAGAATTTACATTTCTTTTTTTTTTTTTTAGGATTTATTTATTTATTTGTTTATTTGTTTATTTATTTATTTATTTATTTGAGAGAGAGAGAACACATGAGTGGGAGGGAGAGGGAGAAAGAATCTCAAGCAGACTCCCCACTGAGCATGGAGCCCCAACACAGGGCTTACTTAATTTCATGACTGCAAGAACATGACCTGAACCAAAACCAAGAATCAGATGCTCAACTGACTGAGCCACCCAGGTGCCCCAGAATTTATATTTCTAACAACTTCTGAGGTGGTGTCAATGCTTCTGGCTTAAGGATCACTCTTTGAGAAACTTAAGAAACAAACAAAAATGTATGGGATGCCTCCCTGTGTACCTACATACACCTGATTGGAGCTGCAGAATAAGAGAAGAAAGAGAAAGGGGCAGAAAGAATATTTGAAAACATAGTGAGCAGATCTTTCCAAATTTGATGAAATACATAAATCTACACATCCAAGTTATTATAGTCCCTATGTAGAATTGGCTCCTGCAGATGAGAACTCTGTCCTGGCTGACACCTTCATTACAATCTTGTGTGGCCCTGTAGCATAGCACCAAGCTTGGCCATCCCTAAATGCCTGCCCACAGAAACTGTGAGATAATGAGTATGTGTTCAAGCCACTAAGTGTATGGTTATTTGTTACCCAGCTACAGAAAATTAATACACTAGTCTGTCTGGCTCCTGCAGTCTATGCTCCTTGTCCCTTTCCTGATTAGTTAAACATATCATGAAAGGCAGTAACTGAGGAGTTGGTAGAGATTATAGACTTTAAGAGTTCCAAGAAACTCACAGGGCACTAGTCCAGCACCTCTAAGACATGCAGATCCCCTTCCTCAAGGGAACATCTAAGAAAATAGGGATATTGGGGATCCCTGGGTGGCTCAGCAGTTTAGCACCTGCCTTCGGCCCAGGGTGTGATCCTGGAGACCTGGGATCGAGTCCCTCATCAGGCTCCCTGCATGGAGCCTGCTTCTCCCTCGGCCTGTGTCTCTGCCTCTCTCTTCCTGTGTCTCTCATGAATAAATGAATGGAATCTTTTTTTTAATTTATTTATTTATTTATTTATTTATTTATTTATTTATTTATTGGAATCTTTTTTTAAAAAAGAAGAAGATTGGGATATTGAACTATAAGATGGTGATCTGAGTCCCAATAACATTGAGATGATGACTAGGGATAACTACAAGTAGTGCTTTTAAATATTTTTTATGGCTGAGTGAAGTAAGTCAGTCGGAGAAGGACAAACATTATATGTTCTCATTCATGTGGGGAATATAAATAATAGTGAAAGGGAATATAAGGGAAGGGAGAAGAAATGTGTGGGAAATATCAGAAAGGGAGACAGAACGTAAAGACTGCTAACTCTGGGAAACGAACTAGGGGTGGTAGAAGGGGAGGAGGGCAGGGGGGTGGGAGTGAATGGGTGACGGGCACTGGGGGTTATTCTGTATGTTGGTAAATTGAACACCAATAAAAAATAAATAAAAATAAATAAATAAATATTTTTTATGATTCATAGAGACCCACTGATTATGATATTTACTCTCTTTTCCTGTCATTGTTAGCAGTAAAAACACTGATAAAATTTGAAAACATCTGTGTGCTTGTTTCAGAGCCTTTGGGTCGGGGGTGAGGGATAAGGAACTTGAGTCTTGTTTTATAGACAATCTTAAACCATCTTCATTGACTGTGAAAGTGACAGAGAAGTGGATGATCAGCAGGTGATAAACACAGCAGAATTTTCAAGGCACCAGTTGCCAATCTTGAAGCCACATCATAATTACAAAACATTATGGTTTATAATTACAAAACTTCAAATGTGAGTTGAAGCCCAATACACAAACATAAAACTGTTACATAAACAATACATCCAAAAAAAAAAAATAAACAATACATCCCTGATTTTTCTATGACTTTCAAAAGTTCTCATATTTTATTCACTATCTCTGTCAAATCACACTCACCACTCATCAAATCACATGTTCCAATATTTGATTCAGAACCATCTGCATTACAACTTTTTCACTGTTAGAAAAATATTTAACCATAAAAAGGAACTTAGTGATCCATGAAAAGATAATGGGTACCCAAATGTCCACTGACTGATGAATGAAAAACCCAAATAGAGTATATCCATACAGTGGAATATTTGTTGGCAATAAAAGGAATGAAGCACTCTACGTGCTACATCATGGATGAGCCTTGAAAACATTATGCTAAGTCAAATAAGCCATCTATCAAAAAAAAAGAGAAAGAAAAAATCCACTTATTAGACAGTTCCATTTATATGAAGTGTCCCAAACAAGCAAAACTGTAGAGACCACTAGTAGGTTAGGTGGAGACAAAGATGGTCACTGGAGGTGGGTAAGGGGATGGGGTAATTGAGTGATGGGCATTAAGGAAGGCACTTGACGTAATGAGCACTGGGTATTGTATGCTACGATGAATCACTGAACTCTACTCTGAAACTAAAAAATACACTATATGTTAACTAATTAATTTTTTTAAAAAAAGATAGTCATTGGAAAGTCCAGACTTACATTCCACCACCTTAGCAAACCTAATGAGAAAAGGCCTCTTTCCAGCAGCACTAGCAAATCTGGAGTAGAGTTCTCACCGGGTCACATACCCATTTCGGAACCCATGGCATGTATGCCCTGATTGGCCAAACCTGGGACACACACTCACTTCCTTTGTGGAGAAAGTCTTGCCAGTGCCTCTAAGACTATGGGAAGCAGGAGAGGGAAGTGGCTCCCCTAAGGAAAAAGAGTGCTGTTATCACAAGAGATAATAGATGCTGGATGGGCAAAAACAGTACACAATCACCTCACCAAAACAAATGAGGCCAAAGAGTCTCATCAACATAAAATCTCTTCATGAATTAGTGGAGTTAAAACTTGAAAGATGTGGAAATTTTTCTGACTCAGTTCAATTCCATGAACATTTATCCAACACCTGCCAGCATGCTACGGGTGCCAATGCCTAGAAAAGTACAAGGATACAGGTGAGAAACTAAAAACACAGTGATAAAAACAACAACAACAACAACAACAACAACAACAAAAACACAGTGATGAGTAAGATTCAGATCCTGTTCTCATGTTCACGATCTGATACAGGGATTCTTGAATTTTATCATACAGAACAAGTTCACCTTGGGGATCTTATTAAAAATGCATGTTTCTGGGGCACAATCTAAGATTTTTCTGGTCTGGTAAGGGTGGGATTGGCTTTAGAACTGTCTTTAAATACGCATCTCCGGTAATTATGCTGCATGAAGTCCAGGAGCTACTCTTTATGGGATTCTCTGATATGATGGAGGAGAAAGATATGCAGAAAGGAAGTCACAGAACATCGGCGAGTTGCCACAGGACTAGGGTGAATGTCCAAGAGGAGGGTAGGAAGCAGTATCCTTGTTCAGTTTATATCATGCATTTTACACAAGGTATGGTTTCCTATAAAGGAAACTACAGGATTACATCCAGCCCACTGTGAATGTTTCTGATTATGATGAGCCTGGAGATATTTGGAAGATGAGAAACTAAGAGTTGGCTTTGTTCATTTGCTTGTAACAAGCCTATGTATTTCCTCTGCTTTCATTCCAGTGAGAATTTTTAGTCATAGTGCAAATTAGTTTACCCTTCAGATTTTATCCTATCCCAGGCGCCTGGGTGGCTCCCTAGCTGAGTGACTGGCTCTTGGTTTTATTTTATTTATTTATTTTAAAGATTCTACTTATTTATTCTTGAGAGACGGGGGAGGGGCGGGGGGCAGAGACACAGGCGGAGGGAGAAGCAGGCTCCATGCAGGGAGCCTGATGTGGGACTCGATCCCAGGTCTCTGGGATCACGCCCTGGGCCGAAGGCAGCGCTAAACCGCTGAGCCACCCGGGCTGCCCTGGCTCTTGGTTTTAAGTTGTGATCTCCAGGTCATGAGATCCAGCTCCTTGTCGGGCTCTGTGCTTGGTGCAGAGTCTACTTGGGACTCTCTTACCCTCACCCTCTGTCCCTCCCTCCCCTGTTCACAGGTGTTCTCTCTCTCTCTCTCTCTCTCTCTCTCTGAATGAATGAATAAATAAATAAATCTTAAAAAAAAAAAAAAGGAAGTATGGAAGGGTTGGATAAAGTCTTTTTTAAAAGCAAAAAATATTTATTTATTCATTCATTCAGAGAGAGAGAGAGGCAGAGAGAGAGGCATCGAGGCGGGACTCAATCCGGGGTCTCCAGGATCACACCCTGGGCTGCAGGCGGTGCTAAACCGCAGCACCACCGGGGCTGTTGCCCCCTGCCTCCTTCCATACTTCCTTAACTGAAATCTTCATCCTTCTTTGTTTCCTTCAAATTGTTTCAATATTTCATTTCACCTTTAAAAATTATTTACTCTTATATACTATTAGGGTTCCATTTAGATTGACTCTTTTAGTAATAAATAAGGAGGTACCTTACCCTCGTAAGATGTAGGTGTAACCCCTCAATATATGTGCAGTCTTTTTTAAACTAGCATAGGTTTCTGAGTCTAGAGTTTCTATCATTATAGGATGTCATAGACCATTAAAATAAAAAAAATAATTTTTAAAGAGGCCAATTGTGGTGGTTTAGAATGTGTCCACCAATTCTTCAGAACTCCCTTCAATGGATGGATCCTAATTTCCCTTCCCTTGGGTATGGGTTGGGCTTAGTGATTCACTTCTAATGAATAAAATATGAATAAAATATGGTGGAAGTGACAGTATGACTTCTAAGACTAGGTCACAGGAGGCACTCCAGCCTCGTGCTTATTCTTTCTCTTGAATTGCTTGCTGCCAGAGAATCTAGCTGCTGTGCCATTAGGACACTCTGCAGCACTATAGAGAAGCCATGTAGGCAGCCCCGGTGGCCCAGCGGTTTAGCGCCACCTTCAGCCCAGGGTGTGATCCCAGAGACCTAGGATCGAGTCCCACATCAGGCTCCCTGCACAGAGTCTCCCTCTGCCTGTGTCTCTCTCTCTCTCTCTCTCTCTCTCTCTCTGCCTGTCAGGAATAAATAAATAAAATCTTTAAGAAAAAAAAAAAAGAAGAAGAAGAAGCCATGTAACAGGAGACTGAGGCATCTAACTAACAGCCATGTGAGTGAGCCATCTCGTAAGAGGATCATCCAGGCTTGGTACAGCCCTCAGGTGAAGGCAGCCCCAGCCACTATCTTCACTGCAGCCTTGTGGATGATGCTGAGCCAGAACCATCTGGCAAAGAAGCTCTCAGATTCCTGATACTCAGAAACCGTGTGAGATAATAGCTTGAACCTGCAAAGTTTTGAAACAATTTGTTGCACAACAGTAGATAACTAATACGCTAATAAAAAGGTGCTACCCTTTTATTTTAAAGTAAAGAACACTTCTTTAAACTATCATTTGTGGGATCCCTGGGTGGCTTAGCGGTTTAGTGCCTGCCTTCGGCCCAGGGCTTGATCCTGGACACCCAGGATCGAGTCCCACATCGGGCTCCCCGCATGGAGCCTGCTTCTCCCTCTGCCTGTGTCTCTGCCTCTCTCTCTGTTTCTCTCATGAATAAATAAAATCTTTAAAAAAAAACTATCATTTTTATCACTATCATTTTATTTTTTTAAGATTTTATTTATTAATTTGAGAGAGAGCATGAGCAAGGGGAGAAGAGAGAAAGCAGAGGGAGAGGGAGAAGAAGACTCCCTGCTGAGCACGGAGCCCGATGTGGAGCTTGATCCCGGAACTCTGGGATCATGACCTGAGCCAAAGGCAATGCTTAAACAACTGAGCCACCCGGTGCCCCTCCCGTTCATTTTATATAATAAATGATTAAAATCCTTTAACTTGTTATCATGCACAATTTAACATACTGGAGAGTGAACCCTCATATACGTAGCTACCCAGTTCAACAAATATTAACTCATGGCCAGTCCTATTTCATCTATTTTTTTTTTTTTTTTTTTTTTATGATAGAGAGGCAGAGACACAGGCAGAGGGAGAAGCAGGCTTCATGCACTGGGAGCCCGACGTGGGATTCGATCCCGGGTCTCCAGGATCGTGCCCTGGGCCAAAGGCAGGCGCCAAACCGCTGCGCCACCCAGGGATCCCTCCTATTTCATCTAGACCCACATTCATCCACCCATACCCATTGTAAATTATTTTGAAGGAAACCTCAGACATTATAATTTTTCATCTGTAAATATTTTGGTATATATCTCTAAAAGAGAAATACCCTTTTATTTGCTAAAAAAAAAAAAAAAAAAAAAAAAAAAACCTACGTTGTCTTTTAGAGTTTCCCACAATCTGATTTTGTTGATTACATCCCTGTGACGTCACTTGACATGTTCCCCTGTCACCATATATATAATTATATATAAATTGATTATTTGATCTAAAGTGAGATTTCTCGGAACGTCTGGATGGCTCAGCAGTTTGGCGCCTGCCTTCAGTCCAGGGCCTGATCCTGGAAATTCGGGATCGTGTCCCGCATCAGGCTCCCTCCCTGCATGGAGCCTGCTTCTCTCTCTGCCTATGTCTCTGCCTCTTTCTCTCTGTATCTCTCATGAATAAATAAAATCTTAAAAAAAAAATAAAGTGAGATTTCTCAAGCCCACCATAATTGACATTTTGGGCCAAATAATTCTTCATTGTGGGGAATCATCCTATGCCATGTAGGAGGTTAAGCAGCATCTCTAGTCTCTAACCATTAGATGATAGTAGCACTCTCTCTCCCAACTGTGACAATCAAAAATATCTCCAGACAATGCTAAATGTCTCTTGGAAGGCAAAAGTGTTGAGAGTCACTGATTTTTACTTGCTGGTTTTGCAGGAGGTATACTTTATTTATTTATTTATTTATTTATTTATTTATTTATTTAGAAAGATTTTATTTATTTATTCATGAGAGACACAGAGAGAGGCAGAGACACAGGCAGAGGAGAAGCAGGTTCCCCACAAGGGGCCTGATGTGGGACTCGATCCCAGATCCCGGGATCACACCGTGAGCGGAAGGCAGACGCTCAACCGCTGAGCCACTCAGGTGTCCCGGAGGTATACTTTATAGGTAGGATGTGCACTTCTGTCATGAGGCATAAATATCTAGATGTCCGTTCTTTTTGTGCTGGCTGTTACTGATGATCATTGCCAAAACCTCCCTTAATCCATGAGGGGATGCAAAATTCTTATTTATTAACTGGGATACTTCCATAAGGAGAAACTTCCTTTCATCAACTATTTGGTTACCTGAAGTGCAATTCATAGAGGAAAGATAAGATCTCTTCCTTTATCTTCTAGTTTTCAAAATAACAAGCTCTGCAAAGGTGTTCCTTGAGGATTTGCAGGTATATGAGCTGCTGAAGTCAGGCACATTTGATGTATTTCAATCCACTGCAGTTTCTATTCTTAAAAATGTTCAGAGTATCCCCTCTCCAGGTACAGACCATTCAATGTAGTTGCTGAGCCTTTTTGCATTACTCAAGCATTCCCTGATAAATTTCTTGCTTTCTTGGTTCCACATGCTCTTCCAGGCTCAACTTGTATATTTCCTATACCTAATCTGGAATCAGCCATTTTTCCAAGAAGCTTGATTTCTGTTCTTGGGAAGTAGTAATTAGAGGTTATAACTTGGGCACTCCTTAGCTACTTTGTTTTTATTTCTAGGCTTTCTCAGTACACAGAGCTGGAAAATACATTTTCTTTCTTTTTTAAGAAAAAATACACTGAGCTCAATAGTGGTACTTCCAATTCAAAAATCAGGATTCTAGCGAAATTAAATTAACCTCATTGTTCTTCATGTTTGTACCTCTTTGATTCCATAGTGAAAATCTGGCTCTCCGGCACCTCCAACATAATTACTCCATTGTTTCCTTCCACAAAACATAAAAAATAGTCTCAGAACAACAATACTAACACTAAACTGCAAAGCTCTGTGTCAGAAAACTAACCCCATTCCTGATATGTGGATTCCCGTTCGTTGCCACTTCGGAAGCTTGCCTTTTCCTAGACGTAACCACCGAGTTAGGACTACATCATATTCTAGGGCCTGTACAGCCTGCCCTCTAACTGCAATTATGTTGAAACTACTTAAAAGCACAAAGATCAAACTGTTTCAAGCCCAGATGAAGCATTTCAAATGCTGACCGTATCTGAGTTTTTAAAAATTATAAGCTATATGCCATTTATATTAGAAACCATTTCTATTTGCCTAAAATAAGGCAAATGCATTTTGCTGCCCACCTGATTTTAGGTGTGACCATGCATTTCACTTTCACCAGTGAAATTGAGTGGAAATTACATGTGTCACTTTCAGACTGAAGCTCTTTTCGTTTCCTGTGGCAACTGGATTTTTCGAACTAGTAGGTACTCCATTAGCCTGGGTTCTGGAGTGAGGACAGATAGGATGACCTAGTCTGTCCACCATGGACATGCAGCCTAAGTGAGAAATAAAGCCCCATGCTCTGTCCAACACACGGCCTTCCTGTACCATTCCCAGAGAACAGTCTTCCAGAATCTTCTTGAAAATGTCTACAGGTAGACAGCTTATGTCACATGAAGCAGTGTGCTTCATTTCCTGAGACCTTTGTTTAAAAGATCTTTATATAGGGACACTTGGGTGGCTCAATGGTTGAGCATCTGCCTTTGGCTCAGGATGTGATCCTGGAGTTCCGGAATCAAGTCCCACCTCCGGCACCCTGTATGGAGCCTGCTTCTCTCTCTCCCTGTGTCTCTGCCTCTCTCTCTCTCTGTGTGTATCTCTCATGAATAAATAAATAAAATCTTTTAAAAAGAAAGTTCTTTATATATCAGGTTGACTTCATTCTTCCTCTTACGGCAATGCATTGCTTCTGTGAGTAAAATTTAATCCCTCAAAAAAAAAATGTAATCCCTCTTGCTACAAATTCCCAATGTACTACCTTCTTCTCAGTAGAAAAATATACCCAGTTTTTTGCAGTAATCCTCAAAGTCATTATTTCCAGATGATTCTTTCTCAGTCCACTCACCTCTGGGCCATTCTTCAGGCTAATAACCAAGAGGACTATGAATTTGGCATACAATATTCTCTACTCCCCTTCTCCTCCACCACTGCTACTTCCCTACATTGGTTGCTGCTCCAATGGAAGCCCTGCCACAATAAAACAAATCCCTCAAAGACACTTTTGATGTGAAAATCCTCCAACAGATCAAAACCACATCAAGAAGAATAACTAGTAGTTAGGTCTGGGACTATAATAACCAAAAAAAAAAAAAAGGGACAAATCCCTGAATTTTGCCTTCAGGGAGAATTATCGGAACAATGGGTTTACTGTATAATTCCAGCCCAGTCATTTTTGGGACTAAGTAGTCTGAAACCAGAGAAAGGAAACCAGCTGCAGAGAATTCCAAGAAACATCAACTTGTGTGTACTTCTTGGAGGGAAATTTCCAGTGATTTCTGGGAATATTTAGTAACTTCTGTGCTTACATATGTTTGGTGTGTAAAGGCAAGTGCTTACCCCAAAGCTATTCATTCAGAAATTGACACAGTGAGTCTTTATATTTTTAAGAAAACTCTCATTTTTTCCCTAATTTCTAAAAATACCACATGCTGTCATAGAAAAATTTGGAAAACACGGAAAAGTATACATAAGTTGCAGTTAACAGTTATGACAGGTACTCATACATTGCATATTCAATAGATGATGGTACAGCTACTAGTGGTCATGTCTGATAGAACAAAATTATGCCTCAAAACTCTTTGGCTGTGTCCTTAAAAATGTAACAGAGTTTAAACTTTTGAAGCTTTAACTCTCTCTTTTCTGCTAGACTTATAGAACTGATTTCAATTCCTTGACTTTCCATGTAAGGCAATCAAGAATAAGAAACCTTGGGGCAGCCCGGTTGGCTCAGTGGTTTAGCGCCGCCTGTGGCCCAGGGTGTGATCCTGGAGACCGGGGGTCAGGTCCTACGTCGGGCTCCCTGAGTGGAACCTGCTTCTCCCTCTGCCTGTGTCTCTGCCTCTCTCTCTCTCTGTGCCTCTCATGAATAAATAAATAAAATCTTAAAAAAAAAAAAAAAAAGAATAAGAAACCTTATGACTATTTCATGGCTGACCAAATTGTCAAAGAAGTCAAAGAAGTTTGGCTGTTCTCCGTGGCCCACAGGAAATACTTAGTTCAAGCTCAACGTGTTTAAAAACTGAGCTCATCTTTCACTCAAATCTGAGGTTTTCCCTAGCCATGCTATTTTTTTTTTTCCCAAAGAGATGAAATAATGCTTATTTTCCTGGCTCATCCGGGTTGCAACATCAATGCCTCTCTCTCTCTCTTCTTCCCAACATATTTGGGAAGATAGGAATTCCTCCTTTAAACTCTAAGGGCAGCCCCGGTGGTGCAGTGGTTTAGCGCCACCTGCATCCTAGGGCATGATCCTGGAGACCCTGGATCGAGTCCCACATCAGGCTCCCTGCATAGAGCCTGCTTCTCCCTCTGCCTGTGTCTCTGCCCCTCTCTCTCTCTCTCTCTCTCTCTCTGTGTCTCTATGAATAAATAGAGCATGGAGCCTGACGCGGGACTTGATCCTGGGACTCCAGGATCTCGCCCTGGGCCAAAGGCAGGCGCTAAACCACTGAGCCACCCAGGGATCCCCTCCATCATTCCTTCTAATGCTCTAATGTGTCCTTATGTTTCATTAGTCCTTTTTCCAAAATGTGTGAAACTCCTCTTCGCAAATCTAAACTCTTTGGCCTACTGCCATTCATCTAAAAACTAATGCTCTACTCTGCCAGGCATGGTGCGGGCAGGAAGGCTACAATGATGCACCAAATAAACAAGCTCCCCTGCCCTTGTGGTGCCACAATCTAGTGGGGGAGACAGATAACAAGGTAAATAACAAAATAAATGTACGACTTGGGCCAAATGCCTGAAGGAAATAACTACAGTGCTGTGCCCAAGAACCACAGTAGGGAGATGGTTAGTGGATCCTGGATGATGTGTAGATCAGTGGGGGTGAGAGCAGTGAAAGAGCAAATAAGGAGACCAATAAAGAGTCTCCTGCTGTTGGGCAGCCTGTCATGATGATGGTTGGGATTATTGTGGTGGCAGTGAGGACAGGGGACACAAAGGGGATCAGGGAAGGGCTGAATCCAAGACCATGTCCAGCTTTCTGGTTTAAACAATTGGGGAGACCGTAGTGCCAGTGCTGAGAGGAGGAATATGAGACAAAAGTAAATCTGGGAATTAAAAGCAAGAGTTCGGGCAGCCCAGGTGGCTCAGCGGGTTGGCGGCGCCTTCAGCCCAGGGCCGGATCCTGGAGACCCGGGATCGAGTCCCCTGTCGGGCTCCTTGCATGGAGCCTGCTTCTCCCTCTGCCTGTGTCTCTGCCTCTCTCTCTGTCTGTGTCTCTCATAAATAAATAAATAAATAAAATCTTAAATAAATAAATAAATAAATAAATAAATAGTTCCATGTTGGACCTAACCAGCCCTGGAATCACCATAGTAACAGCCACCGGGGAGCAGGCTCCCATGACCCTCCCCTTAGACCCAGCTCTCCCAGAGAGAAGCAAATCCTTTGGGCAGCCAGTGGTTGAACAATCATCATCCCAGCTGGGGACCCAGCACAGGACCCAGCACAGAACAGCTTTGACCTTGGCCTATTGAGTCATCTTCTACAGTCTCCAGGGGAAGAAGCATCTGGCCATAATTCTTCCCCAGTAGCACCTGCTCCTAACCCCTCCTGGCTTTAGCAGGAGAGACAGACAGAAGGGGATTTCTTCTGACGACTCCTTCGTCTAGCACGGGCACTTCAGGCTATCTGTGGAACAAAACGAAGAGGAACTCCTCCTTCCCATCCTTCCAAGGCTGAGATCCCTTCCAAGAGGAAGATCTGCACCTCCCCTGCCCCCATGATTTCCTGTCAATCAGGAGAACAGAGATCTGCCTCTCTCTGATCTGGAGCGTGCGCTCTACCTCCCTACCTGCTACAAGCAGAGAAAGGCAAAGTCTGCCTTTTGCAGGTCACAGCCATCCTGAGGCTGAGTTCTGGCATCATGTCCAGTCCGGCAGTGTGGGCCAGGGCCTGTCCCATGGGTGCAGGGCTTCTGACTGGATGGTCCCTGCCCCATTCCAGGCAGCCCTCCTTGGACAAGCTGAACCAGACTTGCCTCCCTGGCAGTAACACATGTTGTGTGGCCTGCGGAACCTGCTTCTGGCTGGCTACTCTCACCCCAGCCATCAGGGTGAGGCCCTTAAGTTTCTGGAGAGGGACATTACTGCTAGGGCTGCTGGCCTTATCATTTAGGCTGCCCAGAATGTGCAAACTGTGTTCTCTGAGGCCAAAGGTGCCCTGAGACCAGAGCTGCTGCCTGTAAGTTGGCCAGACTCGGTCCTCCTGTTCCCAGGGGACAGCTCCTTGATGCCCAGAGCAGCCCTTCTTCCCATGCTGGAGGAGGGGACATCAGATGAAGACAGGAGCATTTGCCACTGGAGACACACTTCCTGGTTGGTGCTCCCAGCCTCCTGGCTAGTGACTCCATCTAGAGGTAGGTATGGACTGACCCCTCAACATGAGGACCCTCAAACCCATGTGGCAGGCCTGGGAGGACACCCTTGCCTGCTTTTGTGACCAGGAGCAGCCCACAAAGTCCTAAGCTTGCTTGGCCTTCCACTTCATGACTTTTGAACTTGACTGTTCACGAAATGAAAAGAAAGGAAAAGGAGAATTGTATTTTCTCTCATTCCTTTGAAGCATGTCCGTCCAGTTTATACTGGGTCATTCAGAACTCCCACCTCAGTAGTTACTTTAATTTGTTCTTACAACCAGTAGTTACTTCTATTTGTTCTTAATTTGTGTGATGCCTTTAAATTGTGCCTTTACTGGGCGCCTGACTGGCCCAGTCGGTAAAGCATGGGACTCTTAATCTCGAGATCATGAGTTCAAGCGCCACATTGGGCATGGACCCTACTTAAAATAAAATTAAAATTAAAAATAAATAAGTTGTGCCTTCCCAAGAAGATTGAGATCATGTTCTTTTGTGCTCACCACTGTCTCCTCTGTTTGCCTAGAGCTGAAAAGGCAGCAAACCTCACCCCTGGTTCGTGCACAGGAAAACAGCTCAGCTTGTAGCTCTGGCCTCCCGTGATAGCCTTCCTGGGCCCAGTGCCAGCCCTATCAGTTATTTGCACATGGATGCCCCTGGGGGGCAGGAGGGAGGCTGGAAGGGGCCGGAAGGGCTGTCTGTGGGGCCCCTGTCCCTTAGAAGAATGAAGTCCTCACCACAGGAGGAAGACCCTGACTTTCAGACTTTGGATTGTGAGGGAAGCAATTTTAAAAGGTTCACCATGGGGGCGCGGGTGTCTCCATCTGTTATGCGTCTGAGTCTTGATCTCAGCTCGGGTCTTCACCTCAGGGTCTGGGTTCATTGGGCTCATTGCTGCATGTGGAGCCTACTTAAAATAAAAGGTTTGGTTAACCTTTTATTTTATTAACATACAGGCATGTGACAGTCCGTAAATAAAACAGAGGACTACCAGAAATGACAGCACTGCTCCACCCTCTCGCTGAACGGGCATATCCTTTTGGATGCTTTGGGTCATTGCACAACACTCAGTGCCCCCTCGGAGCAGCTCTCCATCAGTGAGGATGGAGATGACAGTCACCATGACCATCCTTCCCGGCTTCATGGCCAGCTCAGATCTCCGTGCCCAGCTTCTGTCCCCCTTGTTCTTGTCTGAGTCCTCATTTGTCCGTCAGAAGTCAATTTATTCGTGCAAGTGGGACAATGGCAGGCAAATTGCGCAGGAAAAGAAATAATAAACTCAATTACTCAGCATTTGAGGCTTGAATTCCAGTAACACAGAACTTCCCGTCTTCCTCCTCCCACTCACGAGAAAGCATTTATGTTGACGCAGCGCCATCTGCTGGCCTCCCGCACCAGTGCTGCTCGTCGCCCTCCAGAACGCGCTCCTCGAGTGCGGCTGACTGTGTTGCGCACTGCGCAAGGTGACAGTGTGCATGAAAGCATGGCCACTCTCCTGCCGGGTGTGCTGGTTAAACTTGGCACAAGTCAGAATCATTTTGGGGAATCATTTATTATTATTTATTATTTATTTATTTTTTTATGGTTTTATGGTTTCATTTATTTGAGAGAGAAAAGAGCATGAGTAGCGGGAGGGGCAGGAGAAGAGAAACAAGCAGACTCCCCGCTGAGCTGGGAGCCCCCACTTGGGGCTCCATCCCAGGACCCTGAAACCATGACCTGAGCCAAAGTCAGACACCCATTGAGCTCCCCCACAAGCATGTCCTGGGGAATCTTTTAAATGGAGACTCCTGGGCTTTGCCTGCAACAATTCTGGATTGGGGGGGTCTAACATAGGTCCCAGGAGCCTGTATTTTAAGCAAACGTCCCAGGTGATTCTGAAGCAGGGAGTCCACGAATCGCATTTTGAGAAAAACTAATGATAGAGAATCTATAGTGGAATGCACTATTACAACGTAATCTGGTCAATGCCACAAAGTATAGACAGAGACGGCTGGGGACACAGAGAAGAGACATGGAATCAGACTTGAGAAGAGATTAGAAAAGCTTCCCAGAAGGTAAGACAATAGATAAATAGAAGAAGTTGCCAAGGTGAATTGGGGAACACATGCAGCCAGAGGGTGTAGCACATGCAGAGGCAAGAAGGCATGAAACCACACCCAGGTTGTGTGGGAAGCTGGAGCGAAGTGTGGGTGAGAGTCAGAAAGGAAGAACCTGGAATATGAAAATCTAACTTTATCCTAAAAGCTCTGGGGGCTGTGGAAACTTTCCAAGCAGGAGGATGGGCCAGATCTGCGGTACAGGAAAATCCATCCGACTTAGTCGATGTGAGCTTTAATTTACTGCCAGGTACTGACTGATTGGGGTACACTGGACCACTGCTCCTGATGCCGCATTCTCTGTTTTAGAATTGTGGCTCAGTGGTTGAGCGTCTGCCTTCGGCTCAGGGCGTGATCCCAGAGTCCTGGGATCGAGTCCCGTATTGGGCTCCCCTTGGGGGACCTGCTTCTCCCTCTGCCTGTGTCTCTGCCTCTGTCTCTCATGAATAAGTAAATAAAATCTTAAAAAAAAAAAAGAATTGTACATCCAGGGGCACCTGGGGGGCTCAGGGGGTGAAGCCTCTGACTCTTGATGTCAGCTCAGGTCATAAATCTTGGGGTTGTGAGACTGAGCCCAGTGTCAGGCTCTGCACTGAGTGTGTGGAGATTGGTTAAGATTCACCCTCTCTCTCTCTGCCCCTCACTCCTAGCACTTTCTTTGTCTGTCTCTCTTTCAGAAAATAAAAATTCAGAATTGTACATCTGTGCCCTTTGCTAAATGACCTTTGCAGCACCTGCCACTAGCACAGAGTGCTTTCCCCTGTTCGACATCCATGACTTGCTCTGGCCAATGCAATGCTAGTGACACTGTGTCCCAAGCAGAGGCTTTAAACGTGCTTGTGAGGTTTAGCTTGTTCCTTTGTGCTTATGCAATTCACCAGCCTTCATGGCCACTGGGCCTAGAATGATGAAGACCAGAGAGCTGACCTAGGCTAGACCTGCAGCCTCAGTTAAGGGGGCTGGGGGACGGTCAATCCACAGGCTTAGGAGCCAGAAAATAAATGTGTGCTGTGTGTCAAGGAAATACCAATGCTGTTATTACAGAGCATTATTGCAACAAGTGCTAATACACTGACACAAGAAAATATTTTCTGGCCAGTTTTTTTTTTTTTTTTACACTTATTCAAAGATTATGGTATTTCTCCAGTAAACTCGAATTAGGCAGCTTGAGCTACCAGGCACCTTAGATATCTGACAATACGCCAGTCCCTCTCAGCTTTTGTTTGTTCTTTTTTAAGATTTTATTTATTTGAGAGAGAGAGAGAGAGAGAGAGAGCATGAGCAAGGGTGAGGGGCAGAAGGAGAGGGAGGAACAGACTCTTGAGCAGTGAGCGGGACTCAGAACTCGATCCCAGGACCCTGAAATCATGACCTCAGCAGAAGATAGATGTTTAACTGACTGAGCCACCCAGGCACCCCTCATCCTTTGTTAAGAGCAATCATTATAGAGGTTTCCCAACCTGTAGCCACTGAGGGGTGACCTTGGGTGTCTTCATGTCCGTAAGAAGAGAGGTACTAAGCCGGAAAAGTGGCAGGTACACAACCCACTTCTGCTTATACCCTTCCTTCCCCTTGGCCAAGCTCAACTCATGGTCCTGACCACAGAGTGACCCAACAAAGCTAAATTTAATTATATACTTGAAACAGAAGTGGGGCCCAACCTGACCTCCAAATATCCTAAGTGCAGTACTATTATTCCTTGTGGGGAAAGGGCCCACAGGAGGGGTCAGGGAGCTCTTAGGTCTTTGTCCATTCTTCAGTTGTACCTGATAACCCTGCTTTACTCTAGACAGCAGAGTGGAGAGAGCATTGGGTCAGGAGTCAAAAAAATAGCTCTGCTGCCTACTTGTCTGACCTTGAGTAAGTCACATAAACTGCCTCTCAGTTTTCTGTCTGTAAAGCTGGGATGATAGGACCTGCCCCCAACCATTCCCTAGTTGTTATAAGATGAAAAAATGCTCTCACAACAGTAAACTGAGGGGCGCCTGGCTGGCTCAGTTGGTAGAGCCTGAGATTCTTGGTCTGGGCGGGGGGGGGGGGGGGGGGGGGGGGGGTGATGAGGGTTGGGGGGGTCATGACTTGGAGCTCCACGTTGAGCATGGAAATTACTTAAAAATAAGATAAAAGAGGGGCGCCTGGGTGGTTCCATCAGTAAAGCATCTGCCTTCGGCTGAGGTCATGATCTTGGGGTCCTGGGATGGAGCCAGGTGAAGGGGTCCCTGCTCAGCCAGAGAGCCTGCTTCTCCCTCTGCCCCTCCCCGCTGGGGAGCAGCCTCACCTGGAGCGGGGAGTCTGAGGCTCAGGCCGCCCTGGGCTTCCTCCCATCTCAGCTGCCCTCCATCAGTTGCTTTTTGCCTTTTCTCCCGGTGTGACTGGTACCAGGCTCCCCTGCCCCCGCCTGACTTCAGTGTGGGCACGCGGTGGTCCCGGCGCACGGAACTCTGCACCTGAGCCGCAACCGCTCCTCAGCGCCGCGCAGGGCTCGGTTCCTCCCCGCGCGCCCCTGGGCGGCCCGGAGGGGGGAGCGGGGGGGCTCGTCGGACGTTGACCGCGGATTCGGATCCCGCGGAGTTCACGGTTCTCCGTTTCCAGCTCCCCGATCCCCGCTCGCCGCCGACACATAAACACCTTCGCCCGCTCATCCGCATATTCTGCGTTGTTCTCCCGACGGTGAATTACAAGCCCAGGGCAAAACTGCAAAGACCGTCTTTTTTTTTTTTTTTTTTTCTTCTTTTTATCGATTTTATGTATTCATGAGAGACACAAGGAGAGAGAGAGAGGCAGAGACACAGGCAGAGGGAGAAGCAGGCTCCACGCAGGGTGCCCGACATGGGACTCGATCCGGGGTCCCCAGGATCACGCCCTGGGCTGCAGGCGGTGCTAAACCGCTGCGCCACTGGGGCTGCCCAAGACTGTCTTAAGGGTCCTTTCGGTACAGGGTCCTTCCTTCCTTCCTTCCTTCCTTCCTTCCTTCCTTCCTTCCTTCCTTCCTTCCTTCCTCTTCCCTTTCCTTCTTTCGTTTTCTTTTCTTTCGTTCTTTCTTTTTCTTCCTTCCTCCCTCCTTTTCCTTCCTTCCTTCCTTCCTTCCTTCCTTCCTTCCTTCCTTCCTTCCTTCCTTCCTTTTTTTGTTTTGGTTTTGTTTTCAGCACCAAGAGTCTAGGACCAGGTTGTTCTTGAAACCTTTCCCACTCCACGACTGTGCCCCAAGGTATCGCTGTTCTATCTACTAGGACTAATTTGAGTAATTAACTTTTTAAAAGTTATTTGCTACATGATAGTATCTTAATGCGCTAACATGTTTGTCTTTTAATAGCAGTCTGTGAAATCTTGGAGGAAGGGGGTACAAGGGGGGATGAAACGAAAGAGACTCAATTTCAAATGAAAAGAATTGCCTAAAGAGATTATTTGTAGGGGCAGCCCCGGTGGTTTAGCGGTTTGGCGCCGCCTTCAGCCCAGGGCCTGATCCTGGAGACCGGGGATGGAGTCCCACGTCAGGCTCCCTGCATGGAGCCTGCTTCTCCCTCTGCCTGTGTCTCTGCCCCTCTGTCTCTTATGAATAAATAAAATATTTAAAAAAGAGAGAGAGAGAGATTATTTGTAGACAGAGACATTGACAGCGATGGAGCAGCGCGCCCACATTGCCAAGAGCCCCAGCACCTGCTCGCAGCCAGCACCATCACCGTTTACTGCTCAGGACGGTGAGGCTCCGCAAGGTTAGGGATCTGCTTAGGGCTGTGGAACCCGGCTTGGGACTCGGTCTTTGACTTTGCACCTCATTCTTTAAAAAAGAAAGGGGCAGCCCAGGTGGCTCAGCGGTTTAGCGCCGCCTTCAGCCCAGGGCCTGATCCTGGAGACCCGGAATCGAGACCCGGGATCGAGACCCATGTTGGGCTCCCTGCATGGAGCCTGCTTCTCCCTCTGCCTATGTCTCTGCTTCTGTGTGTGTGTGTGTGTGTGTGTGTGTGTGTGTGTGTGTGTGTGTCTCATGAATAAATAAAATCCTTTAAAAAAAGAAATTAAAAAAGATTTTATTTATTTATCTATTTATTTATTTGAGCAAGCAAGGGGAGTAGCAGAGGAAGAGGGAGAAGCAGCCTCCCTGCTGAGCAGAGAGCCTGACTGGGGCTTCATCCCAGGACCCTAAGATCATGACCCCAGTTGAAGGCAGACGCTTAGAATGAGCCACCCAGGGCCCCCTCTTGTCACCTCATTCTGCTGTAGGGAGCATCTGATGAGGCAGAGGTTGCAAAGAGTGACTGAAGAATATATTGAAAAAATTGTTCACAGATTTTAATTTTCCTTTGTTTTATAACTATTATTATTATTTGCTCCATTCGTTTTGCAGCTCCTCCTCTCCTGCTCACTCAAAGGAACATTCTGTGAGCACAGGGGCTTTGATGTGTTCACTACTATATTCCTAAAACCATGACTGACCTTCTGTAAGTACTAACTGAAACAAAAAAAGAATCAATCGATAGGAATAATAAAAAGGCAGTATCAATTTACACCTCAGTAAAGCTGAAAAAAATAGGCTGAGAAAAATCCACTGATTTTTTTAAAGTGATGTTTTGTTAAATTGGATTTGTTTTATTCTTACTATGAGATCCTAGGGGATGATAAAAATTATATATGTTCATTATATTTTGTTCATATGAAACAGAAAAGTGAAAAAAAAATTAATACACAACACCCATTAGGATGGCAGGCACACACAAAGGGGCCATGTGAGGAGAGAGTAAGAAAGTGACCAGGTGGGGCACCTGGGTGGCTCAGGTCATGATCTCAGGGTCCTGGGATCTAGTCCACCATCTGCTCAGCAGGGAGTGCGCTTCTCCCTCCCTCTGCCCCCGCCCATTCTTTCTCCTCTCTCTTAAATACATACAATCTTTAAAAACAACAACAACAAAAAGCCCACATGCAAGCCCAGCTTTCACCAGACACCAATCCTGAGGACACTTTGATCTGGGACTTCCAGCCTCCAGAACTGTGAGAAAATAAAAAATTTAAGCTGCTCAGATTATGGCAGTTTGTTATGGCAACTGGAGCAGATCAACAGGATATATGTCTACATTTCTCTTGAGTAAATACCAAGGAGAGATTGCTTGGTTTTATGAGAGATGTGCATTTAACTTTACAAGAAATTGCCAAACTGTTTTCCAGAATAGCTGTATGATTTTGTGTTAACATCAGCAATGTATAAGAAGTGTAGTTGCCCTACATCCTCATCAATATTTGGTGTTACCTGGTGGGACTTTTTCTGGTTTGTTTTGTTTGCTTTAATTTGAGCTATCCTGGTGGTATATACTGATATCTCATTGTGGTTCTGTTTTTACATCTTCCTGATGATTGGTGATGTTAAGCATATTTCAAGTGCCTGTATGTTCATCATATGTCTTCAATGACGTATTTGTTCAAACTCTTTGCCTATTTTGTTTTCCGGTTGTGTTTTGTTATTTCTGAGATGTAAGGGGTCTTTCTTTATCCTAGATACAAGCATTCAATTAGGTACATTTTGCAAAGATTTTCTCCCAAGTCTATCTTGCCTTTACATTTTCTAAACCTTGTCTTTCAAAGGGCTTAAGTTTTTCTTTTTAATAAAGTCCAGTTTATAAAGTTTTTGTTTAAAAAATTATAAAGTTTACTTTTATGGTTTATGCTTTTGTGCCCTAAAAAATCTTTGCCTAAACAAAACTCACAAAGATTTTCTCCTTTCTTTCAGAAGTTTTATAATTTTTTACCTTTTACATTGAGGCATACGATCCATTTTGAGTTAATTATGGCTTACTGTGTGAAGTTAGAATTGAGTTCATGTTTTTCCAATGGATAGGCTATTATTCTAGCAACACTGTTTGTTTGTTTCTTAAGATTTTATTTCAAGTACACCCACCATGGGGCTGGAACTCATAACCCCAAGATCAAGAGTCACATGCTCCACCAACTGAGCCAGCCAGGCGCCCCTCTGGCAACATTGTTAAAAAGACTATCCTTTTCTCCTTTGTCAAAAATGAATTGACTCTATTTGAAGTCTATTTCTAGACTCTCCAATCTGTCCCATCCACAAGCCTATCTCTACATGAACACCACTCTGTACCCTTACAGTAAATCTTGAAATCAGGTGCAGTTCTCCATTTTTGTTCGTCTTATGGTTGTTTTGTTTAATCTAGATTTTTTGTGTTTCTCTATAAATTTTAGAATCAGCCTGTCCATTTCTATCAAAAACATTAACAACCTACTGAGAGAGTGATTGAGACTAGTTAAATCTATAGATGATTTGGGGGGAGAATCGACATTGTAATAATATTGAGTGTTCTATTTACTTATTAATTTTTAAAAGATATTTATTTGAGAGAGAGAGAGAGCAGAGAGAGCAAGCAGGCATGAGCAGTGGGGATGGGCAGAAGGAGAGGGAGAAGCAGACTGCCTGCTGAGCAGGGAGCCCGATGCAGGACTCGATCCCGAACCCTTAGATTATGACCTTAGCCAAAGGCAGACGTTTAACTGACTGAGCCACCCAGGCACCCCAATATTGAGTGTTTTATGCATAAACACAGTATATTTATTTATTTAGGTCTCTAATTTTTCCTGGAAATATTTTGTAGATTTCAGTATTTTGTCTTTGCATGCTATTTGTTAGCTTTACTCCTAAATATTTTTCTTGTTTTAATATTACCACAAACAGCATTTCAAACACTTTTTGTTTGTAATTGTCTGTTGCTAATGCATAGACATACCACCGTTTCTCTATGTTTGATCCTCAATCTTGCAGCTGGAACTCATGAGTCCTGGTAGCTTTCTTGTAGATTTCCTTGGGATTTTCTACATCCATGCTCATTGTGAATGAAACAGTGTGTTTCTTCCTTTTCAATCCTCCTTGTCTTAGGCACTGACCCCCAGAATAATGTTAAAGAGACATGATGAGGGCAGACATCTTCGTCTTGTTCCCTACATTCTCCATTAAGTATGATGTTAGCTTTAGGTGTGTTTGGTTTTGTGTCGTATGCTCTCGGTTCTTCGGCATCCCGTTGAATCCTGCCATAACTTCGAACATGGTCATGGTAAATATTCTGCATGTGTGTGGAAAGAACTTACATATATAATATATATATATATTTTTTTACTTATTCAATCATGAGAGACGTAGAGAGAGGCAGAGGCAGAGACACAGGCAGAGGGAGAAGCAGGCTCCATGCAGGGAGCCTGACGTGGGACTCGATCCCAGGTCTCCAGGATGAGGCCCTGGGCTGAAGGCGGCGCTAAACCACTGAGCCACCCGGGCTGCCCAGAACTTATATATTTATCTCCTCTCCTACATGTTCTCATTTTAACACTTCCCCACATGTCTATACGCATAGATATTAATGTCTTAGTGATGTATTACTCCAAGAGATCATATTCAGGTTTTTAAATTAATTAATAATTTTTGTTTATAGCTTGGAAAACATTTAGTATCAGTATAAAAAACCTTCCTTGGGATACCTGGGTGGCTCAGTTGAGCATCCAACTCTTGGGTTTGGCTAAGATCATGATCTTAGGATTGTGAGGTAAGCTCTGAGCTCAGCATGGAGTCTGCTTGGAATTCTCTGACTTTTCCAGTCCTTCTCCCGCCCACTTATACACAGGCACTGCACTCTCTCTCCCTCTCTCTCAATAAACAAACAAAATCTTTTTTTTTTTTTTTTAAGCCTTCCTCTTCCTGTTTTCTTCCTCCTTCCTGAATGTTATTACAGAGCATTTCATTATATGGATGGACCACACTTGAGTAGTGCTTCCCACTTTAAAGATTTTGTTTGTGGACTTTTGTTTTTTAATCAGGAGGGCAACTTTCTCTTCTCCTTCCTCTTCTTCTTTCTTTTTTTTTTTCCCCCCTAACCTTTAGACTCCCTTCTCTCATTTCCCCCAATGCCTCTGGCAACCCCTGCCTCTGGCAACCACCACCAGTCTGTCCTCCTGTATCTATGAGCTTGGCTTTTAATTCTTGCCTTTTTTTTTTTTTTAAAGATTTTGTTTATTTATTCATGAGAGACACACAGAAGAGAGAGAGAGAGGCAGAGACACAGGCAGAGGGAGAAGCAGGCTCTATGCAGGGAGCTCGATGTGGGACTCAGCCCAGGACCGACCCAGGACTCACCGGGGACTCACCGGGTACTCACCCGGGACTCGACCCGGGACTCCAGAATCAGGCCCCCCCAGAATCAGGCACTAAACTGCTGAGCCACCCAGGGATCCCTCTTCTTGCTGTTGTTTGAGATTCCACATCCTATGGTTTTTGATTTCACTTAGCATAATGTCCTCAAGGTGCATCTGTGCTGTAGCAAATGGCAAGAATTCATATTTTTTATGGCTGAATGAATAACATTCCATGGCACATACCACAATTTCTTTATCCATTCTTCCATCAGTGGACACAGGCTGTTTCATATCCTGGCTACTGTAACTAATGTTACAATGAATATGAGGATGCATATAACTTTTCAAAGGAGTGTTTTTGTTTTTCTTCTGACAAATTCCCAGATGCGGAGTTGCTGGATCATATGGTAATTCTAGCATTAATATTTTGAGAAACACCATAGTGTTTTTCATAGTGGCTGCACCAATAAACATTTCCACCAGTGGGGCACAAGTGTTCTTTTCTCTGTCTCCTTGCCAACATTTGTTATTTCTGGTCTTTAGCCATCATCTTATTTTTTTTTTTTTTTTTTTTTTAATTTTTATTTATTTATGATAGTCACACACAGAGAGAGAGAGAGAGGCAGAGACACAGGCAGAGGGAGAAGCAGGCTCCATGCACCGAGAGCCCGATGTGGGATTCGATCCCGGGTCTCCAGGATCGCGCCCTGGGCCAAAGGCAGGCGCCAAACCGCTGCGCCACCCAGGGATCCCTCTCTGTCTCCTTGCCAACATTTGTTATTTCTGGTCTTTAGCCATCATCTTATTTTTTTTTTATTTTATTTTTATTTTTATTTATTTATGATAGTCACAGAGAGAGAGAGAGAGAGGCAGAGACACAGGCAGAGGGAGAAGCAGGCTCCATGCACCGGGAGCCTGATGTGGGATTCGATCCTGGGTCTCCAGGATCGCGCCCTGGGCCAAAGGCAGGCGCCAAACCGCTGCGCCACCCAGGGATCCCTAGCCATCATCTTATAGCCATTCTAACATGTGTGAGATGATATCTCATTGTGGTTTTCCTTTGCACTCCCCTGATGATTAATAACGTAGAGCATCTTTTCATGTACCTACCTGTTGGCCATCTGTAGGCCTTATCTGGGAAAATAAAATTTCAGGGCAGCCCTAGTGGCTCAGTGGTTTAGTGCTGCCTTCACCCCAGGGTATGATCCTGGAGACCTGGGATTGAGTCCTGTGTCGGGCTCCCAGCATGGAACCTGCTTCTCCCTCTGCCTCTCTCTCTGTGTGTCTCTCATGAATAAATAAAATCTTTAAGAAAAAATAAAATTTCATTCTATGAATATACCACATCTTATTTATCTATTGATATGTTGAAGGAGGTTTGAGTTGTTTCCACCTCTTGGCTATAATGAACTATGTTGCTATAAACTCTCACATACAATACAAGTTTTTGTGTAGACATAAATTTTCAGTTCCCTGGGGTATATACTCAGAAGTGGAATGGGTTATAGGGTAACTTGATGTTTAATTGAGAAACTGCCAGATTATTTTATGAAATGATTGCACTGTGGTGCCCAAGATTGCGAATCCGAGAAACCACCAAGGAGCCGACACCGACGCAAACACATGAGGGTTTATTTACAAGCTCGAGCTTGGGTCCAAGTATACCTGACACAGCAGAGCAGGGACTTGGACCCCGAGGTGGGTTCCAGCTTAGTTTTATGGGCTGGTCTAGGGGACCTCCAGAAGGGGTGGAGGAATTTCTCAAGTTCTGTTTACATTCTGATATGGGGCTTTCAAGAGCACTGAGCTCTGTTCTTATTCTAATAGGGGCTTCCAGCCCTTGGCTTGGGCTCAGTTCTTATTCTAATATGGGGCTTTCTAGGACATTAAGCTGTAAGCTGTTTTTTTTCCTGTAACTGAAGTAATGTAAATTTCAGCTGTTATTCACAGGGGCCTGGGATGGCTCTACTTGTGCTAACGCTGAACTTAAAGTGGAATGGCCTTAATTTTCTCGGCCTCCACATGCACCATTTTACAGTTCCTCCAGCAATGCATGAGAATTCCAGTTTCTCCACATTTTTACCAACACTTGTTGTGACCTGACTTTATTTTAATCTTCTCCTTACTTTCTAATTTTTCTTTTTCCCTGCCTCCTTGACTCACTTCCCTATGTACTCCCCTCCCTTGCACAAATCATCAGAATTTGTGATATTTCTCAGAGCCGAAAATAGTTCCACTAAGGAACCCTTTCCCCTGTGTTTTCTTAGATCCTAAACTCCTCTTCAGTTAAAATCCCTGCTGGCCTTTAAACTCACATTTCTGCTATGCTCATCTTTGAATTTCTAATCCTTAGCAGGCACGCCCCCATCTAAATGCACTGTACTCCATCAATGTTTCTTTCTTTTTTTTTTTTTTTTTTTTAAGATTTATTTATTCATTCAGAGAGAGCGAAGAGAGAGGCAGAGACAGAGGCAGAGGGAGAAGCAGGCCCCATGCAGGGAGCCCGACGTGGGACTCGATCCCGGGTCTCCAGGATCACAAACCCAGGCTGCAGGCGGCGCTAAACTGCTGCGCCACCGGGGCTGCCCCATCAATGTTTCTAAAGATCTCAGGGTTTGAAAAGAACCTTAAAAGTTTCCTAATCTAATTCATTTTGTTTAATGTTGCATAGAGGTGGAAAGAAGATTGAGTGAAAAAAAGGTGGGGAATAAGAAAAGAGGAGGGAAGCAGGAAGAAGCATTGAGTATATGCCTGACATTTTACATACATAATCTTATTTAAATCTCACAACACCCCCATAAGATTGGTGTATTACCTTTTCCTTGTTTCATAAATGAGGCTACTGAGGCTCAAAGAAGTTAATGATTTTGTTCAGGGTCCCTCAGCTTGTGAGAGTCAAATTTAGCTACCTGCAACTCCAAATCCTGGGATCCAGGAAGCTCTTGAATTTCAAGGAGGAGGATGATCCTCATGGGCATATGATTACCACGTTCCTTGCTCCTGGACAGACAAGCCCCATATGGACTGAAGTTTCGGAAATGAAGGGGCATTATTAGAACACTGTGTCTCATTTCTTGAAGGGAGTCAGTGCTAGGATGGGGAGCAGTTTTATCTCAACGGACAGTTGACGCCTCAAGCTAAGAGAACACAGGCTAGGAAACTGGCCAGGGTTCTGGTATTTGTCACCTGGAAGGACAGGTTAGATGTATTAGATATGTGAGATAGTATGGAAAATTTCAAGAGAAAACTTCAGAACATGGATGACCTCAGTACCACGTGAGGCTACTCCTATTTCTGCCAGCTATTCAAAGACCAGTAGCAATTTATAAAAATAGACAGGACAAGGCCATCACACAACCAAGTTCATTTGTTTCATTTTCCTTTTGACTTGTAGGGTTTGCTTCTGAAAACATTAAAAAAAAATTAAGTCTTAGGGTGCCTGGGTGGCTCAGTTAAGAATCCGACTTTTCATTTTGGCTAGGCTCAGGATCTTGGGGTCATGTGATCTCAGGGTGGTAAGATCGAGCCCCACATAGGGCTCCTTGCTCAGTGAGGAGTCTGCTTCTCTCCTGATCCCTACCCCCCCTGCTCTCTCAAGCTCTCACAAATAAATCTTTAAAAGAAATTAAGTCTTGTTGCATAGTTAACAAAGCCAGATCTAGAAACCATAATCAGAGAGGTCTGATCTCCATCTCTTTCTCTCTGCCTCATTCCTTCCTCCCCCTAGAAGTAATGGTTTTTATTGTTGTTGTTGTTATTGTTTTGTTTTTTAAGCAGGCTCCATGCCTAGCATTGGAGCCCAATGTGGGACTTGAACTCATGAGCCTGAGATCAAGACCTGAGTTGAGGGGATCCCGGGGTGGCTCAGCGGTTTAGTGCCTGCCTTCCACCCTGGGTGTGATCTTGGAGTCCCAGGATCGAGTCCCACGTCAGACTCCTTGCATGAGGCCTGCTTCTCCCTCTGCCTTGTGTCTCTGCCTCTCTCTCTCTGTGTGTCTCTCATGAATGCATAAATAAACTCTTAAAAAAAAAAAAAAAAAAAAGACCTGAGTTGAAGAGTCATGATCTCTCAGGGTCGTGGTTTTGAGCCTAGCTTCAGGCTCCATGCTGTGTGGAGTTGGCTTGAGATTCTCTTTCCCTCTCTCTTTCCCCTTCCACTCGTGCTCTTCTAAAATAAATCAGAAAGAAAGAAAGAGAAAGAAAGAAGAAAGAAAGAAAGAAAGAAAGGAAGGAAGGAAGGAAGGAAGGAAGGAAGGAAGGAAGGAAGGAAGAAAGAAAAGAAGGAAAAAGGATCCCTGGGTGGCTCAGTGGTTTAGCGCCTGCCTTTGGCCCAGGGTGTGATCCTGGAATCCCAGGATCGAGTCCCACATCGGGCTCCCTGCATGGAGCCTGCTTCTCCCTCTGCCTATGTCTCTGCTTCTCTGTGTGTGTCTCTCATGAATAAATAAATAAAATCTTAAAAAAAAAAAAAGGTAAAGAGTAAAAGACCTCAGCTGAGATTAAGAGTCAGACAACCAACTGAGCCACCCAAGTGCCCTTGTTTTTTGTTTTTTTTTTCTGTTTTGTTTTGTTTTTTTTTTTTTTTGTTGTTGTTCCTTTAACTTTGTTTTTTATCTTTTTATTCCTCTTTTTTTAGGTAACCTCAATGATCAAGTAAGGCTCACTCACAACCCTGAGACCAAGACTTGAATGCTGTACTGACTGAGCCAGTCAGGCGTCCCTTACCTTTTTTTTTTTTTTTTTTTTTAATATAAGGGATATTCATCTCCTCTTCCCCTACTAGGTAAATGGTATAGTATATTACCTTCAGTTTTGCCACCTTGCTTTTTTCACTGGAGATCACGTCATAGCAGCATTTAGAGATATTTGTTTATATTTTTATTTATTTATTTATTTATTTATTTATTTATTTAAAGATTTTATTCATTTATTCATGAGAATACACAGAGAGGAGAGAGAGTGAGGCAGAGACACAGGTGGGACTCGATCCGAGGTCTCCAGAATCACGCCCTGGACTGCAGGCGGCGCCAAACCTCTTAGCCACCAGGGCTGCCCTCTTGTTTTTAGAGCTGTGTAGTATTACAGCGTGTGAATGGGTCCTACTTTATCTGTAGGATATCATTCTGTTATGGATATTGGTTTGTTTCCAGGTTCTTGGTATTACAAATAGTTCATTGAGTAACCTTTTGTATTTGTCTTTTTTTTTTTTTTTTTTTTTGTCTTTTTGTATTTTTGTCAGTGTATCTTTAGGCTTGATTCCTAGAAGTAGGATTTCTGGATGGACAGTAAATGCATATGCAATTTTGCTAGATATTGCCAAATTTCCCTCTCCTCGGATCCTACCATTTTTGCATTTCCACCAACAAAAAATAGAAGTGCTAGTTTCCTGATTCCTTTGTCAACAAATTTTGTCAGACTTTTAGATTTTTTGCCAATCTGAGAGTTGAGAGGTAGTATCTCACTGTAGTTTTAATTTGCATTTCTTTCGTTAGAACTTTGATGGTACATTTTTTCATATATGTAAAGGTCCTTTATTTTCACTTCTTTTTTGTGTGTGTGTTTATATCTCTTGCCTATTTCCCACAAGGTGATGGTTTTCCTTTTCTTCTCCATCTTTTTAAGCCCTTTACATACTAGGGTATTTACAGTGAGGGGATGAAGTAGCTAGTGGCATCTTATAAGTGCTAATTGCTAAATTGTCAGGAATTTTGTAATCCAGTTGATGTCACATTGGTACAGTTGTATGCATTTTGGGAACTTTAAATCTATTAGGTTGGGAATAGTTACACCACGGTGATCGGCAAATTCTGTGAGTCCAGAGTCCCCTTCACCCTCCAGAACACAACTACTGGGTATTAATCTTCTGTAAGCTGGAAATAATTTTTCCCCCAGGTTTTAACTTGTCTTATTTTGCTTATGATATATTTTGCTATGCAAAAATTTTATTGTTGCTGCTGTTTCGGATAGTCCAAATTTCAGTCTTTTCCTTAAATGCCTCTGGATTTTGAGTTTGGAAAGTTTCTCCACTTCCTCCATTACAGAGGAATCTACTTTTACTTCCTTCTAGTACTTACATAGCTTTTCTCTTTAAAACGTTTTTAAAAATCTTTGACCCATTTGGAAATCATCTTGTGTAGAGAAACAGATGTGATTGTCTGGCTATCTATTTACAGCCATACTATTTATGAAGAATGCCTTGGCTGAACCTGAAGAACTCCATTGATTTGAGATGCCACCTATATCACATATTAAATTTCCAAATACAATTATTTTTTAGATTTTTTACTTTGTTTTATTGATCTACATATTCATGTGCCAATACCTTAATCTTATTGTACAGGCCATATACTGTTTTAATAACAGGTAGGGCTAGCTTCTCTTCATTTCCTTCTTGGGGTTTTCCTAAATATTCTCACTTATTTAATCTTCCAAATGAACGTTATAATAAAAAAATATGGCCTTGTATTTTCTGACTTGTGCCTCCTCTGATCTGTACCCCTACTTTAGTTGAGACCTTCTCTTTCTCCCAGGCCCCATGTCCTTGTTCTGGATAATTTGAATTCTACTTCCAGACATTTCCTTGCAGAGAAAGCATTTTGTAAGCTTCACTGAGCACTTTTTTTTTTTAAATTTTTATTTATTTATGATAGTCACAGAGAGAGAGAGAGAGGCAGAGACAAAGGCAGAGGGAGAAGCAGGCTCCACGCACCGGGAGCCCGATGTGGGATTCGATCCCGGGTCTCCAGGATCGTGCCCTGGGCCAAAGGCAGGCGCCAAACCGCTGCGCCACCCAGGGATCCCACTGAGCATTTTTTGAAATCACGTATTCTGTTGCTGAATAGCTATAGGATTTGGAGCAAACCCATCTCCAGGTTTTTTCAACTAGACATTGTAAATAAAAAATAATCTATTTCATAGAGGTTTTGTACAATTAGAAATATTTTCAGCCAGTTCTCAGTCATACCATCAGCAGAATTTGACTCCTGTAAACATTCCCTCCATGAAACATGTCCCACTGACTTCCAGGACACTCTCAAACTAGCTACCTTACCTCTCCCCCTCACGCTCCCTCAGTGTTTCCTCCTCAGTCTTGAAATGATGGAGAGCCCCAGAACTCAGATTTCAGACCTCTTCTCCTCTCATCTAAAATCACCTAGGGGTACCTGGGTGGCTTGATTGTCTGCTTTCAGCTCATGATCTCAGAATCCTGGGATGGAGCCCCACGTGGGGCCCCCTGCTTAGTGGGGAGTCTGCTTCTCCCTTTGTGCTTTCTCTCTCTCTCAAATAAATAAAATATTTATTTTAAAAAAATATTTAAAAAATAATAATAACCTCTTAGTGAGTTTATGCTATCTTGAGGATTTAAATGACTGACTTCCAAGTTTTAAATCTCCAGCTTGGACCTGCACTATATACTCAAAATCTGTACATTTAACTACTTCTTTATCAAGTCCCATTGGGTGTCTCAAAGGCATCTCCAATTTAACTTATCACAAAACAATTCTGATATCCTGTTCTTCTTGTAGCTCAAGGAAGCTGAGCTGGACAGGCTAGAACGACCGACACATCTGGGCCCTCTCTCCACCCTGGCCTAGCTTGGGCTCCTTCACACCTTGGCTTTGGCAGGATTCCTAGAGGGCGAACCCCAGGAAACAAGCCCTTCCTAAATCTCTTATGATGGACCAGTATGAGCTCAGGTCTTTACCACTAGAAGGGGGGGGGGGGGAAGCAGTGAAGAAGGGGCCCCCCATGCATGCCTATGTATGGCGAAAGGACTGCCTGGAGATTTCCCACAGCTTGGCAGTTACTTACTCATTTGTAATCAACAAACTTGAGCAAAGCTGCAGTTAGCTGGCAGCTCTGTGGGGCCTGTTGATGTGACCACAACACTCAACTTTTCCTCCCCAGTGACTTGATGATTCCTCAGCTATTTTGTCCAAACACTTTTTCCTAAGGCAAATTCTCCCACCCAGGATTCTCTCAGGGCTCTTCTGCAGCTAAAAGCTCCAATGTTCCCAGCTTGGGGATTAGAAGTACTTTCTCTACATGTTTAGGTTTCCTGGTGTTTCACAACTTGTACTTGTCCAGACTTTTCCCTTCTTTTGTTCTGTTTCGTAAATTTTCCAGTCCTTTTATTTATGTTCTTTTGCTTTATGTAATCCCTTCCTCAGCTTTCCTTGGGTTATTTTCATGTCATTTTTCTAACTACATGAATTGAACGTTTACTTCATTTTTCATTCTTTCTTAGTCATGAATATTACAAGCTGTTAAATTTCTTTTTTAATAGATTTTTATTTATTTATCTATTTGAGAACTATTGAGGGAGCGAAAGAGTGCACACAAGCAAGCATGGGGTGTTTGTGTGCAAACGCTGCTCAGCAGGGAGCCCAACTCCAGGCTCCATCCCAGGACCCTGAGATCATCATCTGAACCCAAGCCAGATGCTCAACTGACTGAGCCACCCAGGTGTCCCCAAACTACTCACTTTCTAAGTACAGCACCTTGTACCCATTAAATCCCCATCTCCAGTCACCCAGCTTAGATACACTCACCCTGTAGCTAGCATTGTAATTTACACACGTTCTTTTTACAACCTATGCTAGTCTTCCAAGCCCGATTTACAGGTGAAATAAGCACTCCGATGTCTGTCTTGAAGTGCCTGGCTGGCTCAGTCAAAAGAGCATGTGACTCTTGATCTCAGGCCTGTGAGTTCAAACCCCATCTTCTGTGGAGGGATCACTAAAAAAAGTAAATTTTTATTTTATTTTATTTTTTTTTTTTAATTTTTATTTATTTACGATAGTCACAGAGAGAGAGAGAGAGAGAGGCAGAGACATAGGCAGAGGGAGAAGCAGGCTCCATGCACCGGGAGCCTGATGTGGGATTCAATCCTGGGTCTCCAGGATCACGCCCTGGGCCAAAGGCAGGCGCCAAACTGCTGCGCCACCCAGGGATCCCAGTAAATTAATTTTTAAAAAGGTCTGTCTTGTGTTTCTCTTCCTGGGATATTTGAACATTCTGTTCTACAGCTTCCCCCTAGCCTGTACACCCCCCCCCCCTTCTAATTCAATACTTCTAGCAAATGCCATTTCTTCAAAGTAAAGCACAGGTTAGTACCTGATCTGAAACAGCCTCCCTCCACCCTTTCACACATTCTATCTAATTTTGTTTATAGCACTATCTCAGATTATTTCGTTCATTGATTTGCTTCCTTGTGATGATCTGCCTCCACGGCCACGCGTTCATCTTCAAGAACAGGCATCTTTGTCCTGTTGAACACCGCATTCCCGAGGCTTCTCAGAGTACCTGGCGCGTCCCGGCATGAGGAAGCATTTGTGGACTCGGTGCACTGCGGAAAGCAAATGATGCAGCTCGTGGAGGCAGCAGCACTTCCAGACTCTGCTGAGGAAAGGCCAAGGCTGCTTTAGAATCTAAAGTGTGATCCTGGGAGGGAAGAGGCACCGCTCCGTGGAGGTGACTGGGCGCCCCTCCTGCGACCAGGGGAGGAAAGGATCACAGTCGCCCACGGTGATTCGACCCAGATGCAAACGTACCCCGCAGAGCAGCGCGCGCGCGCGAGGAGCGGGAGGAGAGGTCGCCCCGCAGCCCGGGGGCCGGGAAGGGCGGGCTGGGGGGAGGCGGGGACAGGCCGGTGACCCGGGGTTGGCGGCGAGGGCCGGGGCGGGGGGCGGGGGGGGCACGAGGGGGCGCCGGGGCGGGCGGGGTGGACCCGAGCGAGGCGGGGCCTGCAGGGGGCGCCGCGGGGGGGCGCAGGCCGGGCTCGCGGAGGCGGCGGCGAGGGGCGCGCGGCAGGGTCCCCGCGGGGCTGGCGCGGGCCGGCGGGGCGGGCGGGGCGGGCGGGGCGGGCGCGGGGGCCGCCGCCTCACTTCCGGGAGCGCCCGGGCGCCGCGCCCGCCCCCTGCGCGCAGCGCTGTCCGCCCGCCGCCCCGCACGGCGCAGCCCCGCGAGCGCGCAGCCAGGCCGGAGCCCCCGCGCCCCGGCTCCCGGCGGCCATGGGGGCGTCCGCGCGGCTGCTGCGCGCCGTGATCATGGGGGCGCCGGGCTCCGGCAAGGGCACCGTGTCGTCGCGCATCACCAAGCACTTCGCGCTGAAGCACCTCTCCAGCGGGGACCTGCTCCGGGACAACATGCTTCGGGGCACAGGTGGGAGCCCGGGCCGGGGTGAGCGGGAGGGGAGGCGGGGCCCCGGGGTGCGGGTCGGGGGAGGCGGGGCTCCGGGGTGCGGGAGGGGATGCGGGCCCCGGGGTGCGGGTCCTGGGGAGGCGGGGCCCCGGGGTGCGGGTCGGGGGAGGCGGGCCCCGGGGTGCGGGTCCTGGGGAGGCGGGGCCCCGGGGTGCGGGTCGGGGGAGGCGGGTCCCGGGTGCGGGTGTTCGGATGCAGGTCCGGGGGTGCGGCCGCCGCATCCCCTTCCTCACCCCCCCCCCCCCCCAGGAGAGACCTCAGGCAGTTGAGCAATTGCGCCCTGAGAGCTCCAGGCCCCGGGGCAGCCTCGGGCGGGTTATCGGGTACCGTCCGAGAGTTAGGACAGGTTCGAAGTTCAGAGATTAGGGTGAGAGGCGCGTCCCGGTCCGGGCGCTGCTGCTCCCGTAGGAACCGCGGCCTCTCCTCCGCGCGCCCTTTCACCCGGAGAGTTGAAGTTTGACCTGAAGGCTTCGCTCTTCCTTTTTTTTTCTCTTCCTTCCTGCTTGCTTGCTTTTTTTTTTCTTTTTTCTTTTTTTCCTTTTTACTTCCTTCCCTTTCTCTTTCTTTTTTCTAACTTCCTTTCTCTCTCTCTCTCTTTTTGGTTAAACTCTGGGATTTTCTGGTTCCAGCCTTTCTCCCAAATCTGAAGGCCGGCTATTATTTATGCTTGTTGCACTCACAAAATTGGCTTAGATCTTTGATACCCCAGGGATTTCTTAGACAGGAAAGCTATTCTTATGAATCTGAAAGATTGTTTTGTTTCCCATGCCAGATAAATTTTTGTAACTCAGCACCAACTCCAAGTCAACAGTTTCTATACTTTACAGTGGAGAAGTTTTGTTATGCAAATTATATCTTAAGAAAGCTGTTTTTTTTTTAATTAAAAAAAATTAATTTGTACACCCAACGTGGGGCTTGAACTCACAGCCCTAGACCAGAGAGTCTCTCAGGCTCTACCAGCTGAGCCACCCAGGGCCCCAAGGGAGCGATTTTTAAAAAGTCAACAGTAAGATGAGTTTTTTTTTTTTCTCAAAGGTGTTGACCTTTATTTTCCAAAACAACTCGTTTTGAACCTGCTTTTAAAAAAATTACAGCAGTAATTGTACAGGGTAAGAAAAGGATTGGAAAAAGGACAGAAGTACATGAAATGAAAAGTAAAGCCAACTCTGTCATTCCCTGCCTCAGTCTCATTCTTCATAGGGGAACAGGACCTTGGGTTCCCTTTTAGAAATGTGTATTTGTGTACAAACACACACACACACACACACACACGGCCCTTATTTTATGCAATATGCAGTCATACTATGTATTTACGTATTGTGCACCAGCACATTTTCACTTTATATCTAGGATATATTTCCACATCAGAACATAAAAACCCATTTCATTCTGCTCATGTTTGTATAGGTGTCTATTAGCTGAATCTAGATCATCTGGAGGTGGGATTTTTTTGTCTGTTTCAAAATATAAGTGGAAAACAAAGAACCGCCTCCATGTTTTTTGTTTGTCTCTTGGACTTCTTTCCCTCCAGCAGCTAGTCTGGCAAATTACCGCTTTTATTTTTCTCTTCTAACATTGATCTTTTTTTTTTTTTAAATACAGTGTTTTGTCTTTTAGTTACCACTTCTTCAAAAGGTTAAATTGTTTGGCTTGGTTACTAAAAGTTCTTGATGCAACATACTTAAGTAGTTAGGTAACAAATAGCCTCCACCTGGTGGGGGGTAAGGTTACCCAAAGTGGGAAGGGGTAGTAAAGAATGTGTCAGGGATTCTCTGAAAAATAATTGAGCAGTGAGGTATGACCTAGGGGTTAAAGAAACTTTTGGCAGAGTTAAGGTTCCGTACATTTGTGAAAATATAAAACATTTTAAAAATTAAATCTAAAGCCAATTAAATAGGCCTTTTTTCAGAATTGAGAAACAATGCTGTTTATCCTTAACATCCCCGGACCGGTCTGCTGTTCTCTTTCTGGCTCCGTGTGGAGAAAGACAGAGGAGAACATCCCTGGAAACGGGAGTCCAGCTCGCCTGCCAGTTCCTTCTTTAAAGGTCTTTTAAGACGGCAGTTCTTTAACAAAGAAAACAGAGAATAGACCTTAGGGGAGGTGTCAGGAGATTGTTATTACAGGTGTTCTGTATCTCAGGACTAAGAAAATAGTCTCAATAAATATTTTTCTCTTCTAACATTTTTCTCTTCTGTTTTTTTAAAAATGGAATTGGCTCTTTCCCACAGGATCTGAGCCAAAAAAGAGGTGTAGTCTTTTATTAAACACAGTGTTATGTTTTCTGATACTAAAAGCATATTTATTATAAAGGAAGAAATACATATGAGAATAATAAAAAAAAGAATTAAATACTAATTTTAATTAGAAACAAAGAATTATAATTAACTTTTTAGTGCCTTATGTGCTTTTTTCTTTGTCTTTTCTCCATTGCATTTGTATGTATTTGCAAAATTGTTGCATTCTAAGTGTTTGCTCATATACTGTTTTTTTCTCACTTGTGAGCATGTCGACACATCAAGAAGCAGTCTTGAAAATGATATTTAATTTTAGCATTTTCCTGTCTTTGGACATTTATGTTGTTAACCATTCTTTCCTGTAATAAATAATGCTATGACTGTCTTTGTTCATGAACATTTGGCAGCAATATGAAATCCTTAGTTTAGAATTCTCTGTAATGTGGGACTGTCAAATATTGCTGCAGAAGGAGAGTACCGATTTACTCTCAAACCACTATTTCATGAGGGTGCTGTGTTTTATAACCTAGAGCTGTATTTTATAGCCAAAGTTTAAAACCAATCCAGAGAAGGCGCCTGGGTGGCTCAGCCTGTTAAGCATCTGCCTTCCAGTTCTGGTCAAGATCCTAGTAGGGTCCTGGGATCAAGCCCTGAGGGCTCCCTGCTCAGCAGGGAGCCTGCTTCTCCCTCTGCCCTTCCCTCTGTTTGTACTCTTTCTTTCAAATGAATAAATGTAATCTTTTTAAAAATAAATCAACCTAAAAAAAAATGAATCAATCCAGAGTATGTGATTAGACACAGGACACCCTGGGCAACCTGTTGACAGTAGAGTAATGGTGGCTCAGCACGGACCTCAGAGTCAAGAGCTGGATGACCCTTAGACATTAGGCCAGCCCTCTAGATTAAAGAAAGATAAGAAACTGAGCTCAGGAGAGGTTGAAGAACCTGATCATTTATAAACAGCAGTTACCGGGAGAGACCAGGGTGAATGCTCAGTTCTCGCTAGTTAAACACTTTTCTTTCTGCAGTGTTGATGTTCATGAGATCATTCTAGGGGGCACAATTTTTTAATCTATTTACTTCAAAGGATATTTGAAAAGCAACAAATACACCAAACCTTTAATCTTATGAGCATTATAATTTGTTAATTTAAAAACCTGAATCCCGGGGGCACCTGGGTGACTCTGGTTGAGCGTCTGCCTTGGGCGTAGGTCGTGATCCTGGGGTCCTAGGATTGAGTCCCTCATGGGGCTCCCCGCAGGGAGCCTGCTTCTCCCTCTGCCTGTGTTCCTGCCTCTCTCTTTGTCTCTCTCATGAATAAATGAATAAAATCTTTAAAAAAAATAAAAAGCTGGATCCCTTTGAAGAACGGTATGCAGTAACTAATAGTCTGGCTGGGGCAGAAATTGTGAGGTTGCCAAGGGATTGCCCAAAGTTTGAGAAACTGCCTTGCGGCTTAGTGCTTCTCAAAGACGGACCCCTGCCCTAGATGGCTGATCCTTGTGAATGTCATTTGTGCTCATCTGTATGTTGGGGGAGCTGAACTCAGTAGATAATCTTCTGTGTCTCCGTCAGCTCCCAAGATTCTCTAACAAAACTTTTATTATGGCCACCTGTGCAGCACAGATGCACCTATTTAGAATGATGTTGACAGTAGGGACAATTATTTTCGTAATGGCAAAAAAATAAATAAAAACCCACCCCACACCCGAATTTATAAGAGGCAATACATTTACATGGTTTGAAATTCCAAAAAATATAAAAGGGCATTCAGTCAAAAAAATCCTTCATGTCTATGCAACCAAGTGTTTACCTGTTCTTCCCTCTTTATCTTACCCGAATGACAGCAAATGGTAATACTGCCCTGTACCTTTGATAATAGTGCTTTTTGTAAAGATTGCCTCATTTTTGACAGTTTTATTGAGATCTAATTCATATGCCATATAACCCACTTGAAGTTTACAATTATTATTTTTTTAAGATTTTCTTTATTTATTTGAGAGTGAGAGAGATCACAGAAGGAGAGGGAGAAGCATGCAGGGAGCATGATGCGGGACTCAATCCCAGGACCCTGAGATCATGATCTGACCTGAAGACAGACACTTCACTGAAGAAGCCACCCAGGTGCCCCTAAAGTTTACAATTTAATGGACTTTAGGATATGCATGGAGTTGTGCGACCGCTACCACAGTCAATTTTAGGACATTTTCATGACCCCCCCAAAGAAAACTCATACCTACTAGCAATCAATCCCAATTTACTTATTTATTTGTTTAACATGGGGCTTGAACTCAGAACCCTGAGATCAAGAGTCAGTCACTTAATGGCCTGACCACCCACCAAGGTGCCCGGATCAGCATTAATTGGTATAGATCATTGTTAGGGATAAATGAAGAAGGTTATTAGATTATGCACAGGGCTATCTATTTACAAAATTTTAAAAATTTGGAAGTTTTTAAGATTATCAGTTTTAAGAACTATTTACTCTGGGTAGTGACAGGATTATGAGAGGCTTTTTTCTTTTGTTTTGCTTATCCAGCATTTCTCTCTTCCTTCCTTCTTTCCTTCCTTTCTTTCTTTCTTTCTTTCTTTCTTTCTTTCTTTCTTTCTTTCTTTCTTTCTTTCTTTTTCTTTCTAAGATTTTATTTATTTATTTATGAGAGACACAGAGAGAGAGAGGCAGAGACACAGAAGAGGGAGAAGTAGGCTCCCTGCAGGGAGCTCGATGTGGGACTCTGTCCCAGGACCCCGGGATCACGACTTGAGCCAAAGGCAGAAGCTCAACTGCTGAGTCATGCAGGCATCTCACTTACCCAGAATTTTTTTATCTTTCCTTTAAAAACTCTGGGAAATGAACAAGGGATAGTGGAAGAGGAGGTGGGCGGGGGATTGGGGTGACTGGGTGATGGGCACTGACGGATGCACTTGGCTGGATGAGCACTGGGTGTTATGCTCTATGTTGGCAAATTGAACTCCAATTTAAAAAAATAAAAAAATTAAAAATAGTTGTTGGGGGCAACCCTGGTGGCTCAGCGGTTTAGCGCTACCTTCAGCCCAGGGCGCTAAAAATAACTAGTGAAAAAAATCTGTTGAGATATAATTCATATACCATAAAAATTAGCCCCTTTAAAGTATCTAATTCAGTGCTTTCAGTATATCCAGAGCTGTGTAACCATCACCACAGTCAATTTTGGGTATTTCTATTGGGGTGCTTGGGTGGTTTGGTTGGTTAAACATCTGACTCTTGGTTTTAGTTTAAGGTCATGATCTCAGGGTTGTGAGATCAAGCCTTTAGTTAGGCTCTGTGTTCAGCGTGAATCTGCTTGGGATTCTCCTTCTGCCCTTCCTTCCCCCAAATAAATAAATACAATCTTTTAAAAATCTATAATTTTATCACCCCAAAAAGAAACCCTTTCGCAGGAACAGTCACTCTTCATTTTCCCCATGGCTCCCAGCTGGAGGCAACCACTAATCTTGCTTCTCTCCCTACAGATTTGCATATTCTAAATATTTCATACAAATGGAATGATACAGTACGTGGTCTTTTGTGTCTGTGGCTTCTTTCGCTTAATGTTTTCAAGTTCTTATACTTTGTAACATATCAGTACTTCATTTCTTTTTATGACTGAATAATGTAATTTTATGTGGATCTATTAATTAATTTTATGTACATTTTATTTATCCATTCATCACTTGGCGGACATTTGAGTTTTCCATTTTCGGCTATTGTGAATAATGTTGCCGTGAACACTCATTTATAAGTTTTTGTATAGATGTCTCTCTTAATTTCTCTTGGATGTTTGTTTTTTTTTTTTTTTTTAATTTCTCTTGGATGTTTGTATGTGTGTGTGTTTGTTCATACTTTGGCATCCAATTGGTAGGTAAGATGGTAACTCTTTTTAACATTTGAAAACTGCCGCAGTATTTTTCCATTTGGCTACAGCATTTAAAACCCTACTAGCAATATAGGAGGGTTTCAGTTTCTCAGCATTCTTGTCAACACTTGTTATTATCAGCCTCTTTGACTACAGTCATCCTGGTGGGTGTGAAATGGTATCTCATTGTGGTTTCCATTTGTATTTCCTTTTTTTTTTTTTTTAATTTTTATTTATTTATGATAGTCACAGAGAGAGAGAGAGAGAGAGAGAGAGAGAGAGGCAGAGACATAGGCAGAGGGAGAAGCAGGCTCCATGCACCGGGAGCCCGACGTGGGATTCGATCCCGGGTCTCCAGGATCGCGCCCTGGGCCAAAGGCAGGCACTAAACCGCTGTGCCACCCAGGGATCCCTCCATTTGTATTTCCTTAATGACTAACCATGTTGAGCATCTTTCCATGTGCTCATTGGGTTTTTGTTTATCTTTTTATATTCGGATTCTTTCCCCATTTAAAAAAATGGATTGTCTTTTTATTGTGTATAAATTACGTCTTTTATTGTTGTAAGAATTCTTTAGATATTCAGAATACAAGTTCCTTATGAGATACAGGATTTACAAACATTTTCTTTCATTCAGTGAATTGTCTTTTCCCTTTTGTGGTGCTCTTTGAAGGATAAAGTTTTTTTAAATTTAATGAATCCAGTTTTTTGTTTTTTTTTTTTGGTTGATTGTATTTTTGGCTTCATGTCTAAGAAACCACCACCTGATGAAGAGTCATGAAGATTTATGCCTATGTTTTAAGAGTTTTGTAGTTTTAGCTCAAGCCTCTAGGTCTGATTGATGCTACTTTTTGTATATGCTGTGAGGTAGAGGTCCAACTTTATTCTCTTGTTATTGGATATTCAGTTTTCCCAGCACCATTTGTTAAAAAGATTATTCTTTCCCCTGTTGAATTGTCTTGGTATTCTTGTCGAAAACTAATTGATGGTAAGGGTAAAGGGTAATTTCTGGAGTCTCATTTCTGTTCCGTTAATCTGTAGGTCTATTGCTTTTTTAAAAAAATATTTTATTTATTTATTCATGAGAGACACCTACATAGAGAGGCAGAGACACAGGCAGAGAGAGAAGCAGGCTCCATGCAGGGAGCCTGATGTGGGTGCAAAGACGCAGCTGGGATTTCGATAGGAGTGCATTAAATCTGTTAGCCATTTTTGGAGACAGATTCTCTTAATATTAATTTTTTTAAAGATTTTATTTATTTATTCATGAGAGACACACACAGAAAGAGAGGCAGAGACACAGGCAGAGGGAGAAGCAGGCTCCACGCAGGGAGCGGGATGCAGGACTCGATCCCGGGTCTCCAGGATCACGCCCTGGGCTGAAGGCGGTGCTAAACCGCTGAGCCAACCAGGCTGCCCAATATTAATTTTTCTAATCCACAAATCTGAAATGGATTAAATCTCCATTTAGTTAGGTTGTCTTTTTTTTTTTTCCAACAATATAGTTTTCAGGGCAATCCTGGTGGCTCAGTGGTTTGGCGCTGCCTTCGGCCCAGGGCATGGTCCTGTAGACCCGAGATCGAGTCCCAGGTCGGGCTCCCTGCATGGAGCCTGCTTCTCCCTCTGCCTGTGTCTCTGCCTCTCTGTCTTTCTCTCTCTCTGTCTCTCATGAATTAAAAAAAAAAAAAAAAAAAAAAAGTAGTTTTCTGATGGCCCATTTTACACTTAAAAAATGTTTTTCTAAGTTTTTAATTATTTTTTATGTAATTGTGAATGGAATTATTTTCTTAATTTTATTTTCAGACTGTTCAGGCTATATATTTGTATTTTGATCTTGTATCCTCAACTTTGCTGAACTCATTTATTAGCTCTAACAGTTTTTCAGTGGACTCTAGGATTTTCTATATAGAAAATCATCTCATCTGCAGTTTTTTTTTTTTAAAGATTTTATTTATTTATTCATGAGAGACACAGAGAGAGAGAGAGAGAGGCAGAGACACAGGCAGAGGGAGAAGCAGGCTCCATGCAGGGAGCCCGACATGGGGCTCGATCCCGGGTCTCCAGGATCAGGCCCTGGGCTGAAGGCAGCGCCAAACTGCCGAGGCACCCGGGCTGCCCTGCAAACAGAGTTTTACTTTTTTCCTTTCTGGATGCCTTTTATTTCTTTTTCTGGACTAAGTACCCTGGCTAAAATCTGATACAGTGTGGAGCAGATGTGAGAAGATCAGGGTATCTTTTCTTTTTTTAAAGATTTTTATTTATTTATTAATGAAAGACAGAGAGAGAGAGAGAGAGAGAGAGAGGCAGAGACACAGGCAGAGGGAGAAGCAGGTTCCATTCAGGGAGCCCGATGTGGGACTTGATCCCGGGCCTCCAGGATCATGCCCTGGGCCAAAGGCAGATGCTAAACTGCTGAGCCACCCAGGGATCACCTCAGGGTAAATTTTCTTAATGCTATTCTTACACTGATGAAATTAAAAATGTTAAAAATTAGTCTCATCCTCTCAATCCATTTGATGTTATTGGTTGAGGGCTTACAAGGTTTGGCCTGAAGAGTAAGAGGTGGGGGAAGGGGATAATGCCAGTTTTAGGAACTTAGCCTTGAAGTAATACAAGTTTTTACATTTTTTCCCCCAAACACTGTGGATGAGGCTGACTTCTGCTTCTCCAGATCAGTGGTCAAAACCTGGTCAGAACAACAGAGAGGTGTACACATACCAAGTATGTGCAGCTTTATAGCAGGTTATCTTATTGAAGGGTTCCTGAGTGCTGGCCCTTGGAACCAGGTCTTCTTCCAGATGCAGTTTGTAAACCCTGGCTATAAACCTGTCAATCCTGTGCAGTTAATGTGCTTAGTGAAAATCTAAAACTTTGTGAATATGATAATTTAGAATCTGTTCTGAAGTCAGAGTGGCAGTTTATACCAAGAATTATGGAAAGAGTCATATGCCTTAACCTTTTAATCTGAATCCCAGGAGGTTATCCATCAGAAATAATTAAAAAGAAAAAAAAAAGAAGAAAAAACGGTATTAAGATCTTGAAAAGCAGCAGTGGTAGGGCAAAACCAAGACCAATTTAGATAATTTATTTTTTTTTAATTTTTATTTTTAAAAGATTTTATTTATTTATTCTTGAGAGACAGAGAGAGAGAGAGGCAGAGACACAGGCAGAGGGAGGAGCAGGTTCCACGCAGGGAGCCCGATGTGAGACTTGATCTTGGGACTCGATCCTGGAACTCCAGGATCACACTCTGGGCCAAAGGCGGGTGCTAAACCTCTGAGCCACCTAGGCATCCCCCAATTTAGATAATTTAAATGTCCAAGAGTCCTGTGATAATGTTTTATATATCAAACTTGGGTATATGTCGATGGAGTGTGATATAGTTAATAAAAAATGACTGCATAAAGTCACTGGTAAATACTTACAAAATAATGCTGAGTGAAAAAAGAACATAAAACTATACATACACTGGCTGGCACAGTCGGTAGAGTGCACGACTCTTGATCTTGGGATTGTGAGCTCAAGCTCCATGTCTGGTGTGGAGGTTTCTTTAAAAAAAACAAAACAAGGGATCCCTGGGTGGCGCAGCGGTTTGGCGCCTGCCTTTGGCCCAGGGCGCGATCCTGGAGACCCAGGATCGAATCCCACATCGGGCTCCCGGTGCATGGAGCCTGCTTCTCCCTCTGCCTGTGTCTCTGCCTCTCTCTCTCTCTCTCTGTGACTATCATAAATAAAAAAAAACAAAACAAAACAAAACAAAACAAAACAAAACAAAACAATGGGTTCCCTGGTGGCCTGGCAGTTTAGCGCCTCCTTCGGCCCACGGCATGATCCTGGAGTCCTGGGATCGAGTCCCACGTCGGGCTCCCTGCGTGGAGCCTGCTTCTCCCTCTGCCCGTGTTTCTGCCTCTCTCTCTGTGTATCTCTCATGAATAAATAAATAAAAAATATTAAAAACAATAACAACAAAAAAAACCCCAAAACGTATATACACGTAGATTATAATGGTATTACAGTTCCAAATGTAAACAGTACAGTTTGTTGGAAATGACCAGCAAATTAAAATATTGATGTGTAAAAATGATATCAGTTTGTGAGGAATACTTTTAAATTGTTTATCAGTTCTTTTCTGGAGTGTTTAGTAAAATGTAATATGAACACTGCTAAATCTGGTCAAAAGCTGAACTGGGACAGCAAGCGTCTATTTTAGAAGATTAGAAGAATCTCTACAGTAACAGAGCAAGCACTTACACTGAGCCACTTAGAAATAATGACTGTTACAAGTTCTTGTTTAAAAAAGAAAATAGGGATCCCTGGGTGGCGCAGCGGTTTGGCGCCTGCCTTTGGCCCAGGGCGCGATCCTGGAGACCCGGGATCGAATCCCACGTTGGGCTCCCGGTGCATGGAGCCTGCTTCTCCCTCTGCCTGTGTCTCTGCCTCTCTCTCTCTCTCTCTGTGTGACTATCATAAATAAATAAAAATTAAAAAAAAAATTAAAAAATAAAAAAGAAAATAACTCTTGGGACATCTGAACGGCTCAGCGGTTGAGCTTCTGCCTTTGGCTCAGGTCCTGATCCCGGGGTCCTGGGATCGAGTTCCACATTGGGCTCCCCACAGGGAGCCTGCTTCCCCCCCTGCCTGTGTCTCTGCCTCCTCTCTGTGTCTTTATTTATTTATTTATTTATTTATTTATTTATTTATTTATTTATTTATTATGATAGTCACAGAGAGAGAGAGGCAGAGACACAGGCAGAGGGAGAAGCAGGCTCCATGCACCGGGAGCCCGACATGGGATTCGATCCCGGGTCTCCAGGATCGCGCCCTGGGCCAAAGGCAGGCGCTAAACTGCTGCGCCACCCAGGGATCCCTCCTCTCTGTGTCTTTCATGAATAAATAAATTTATTAAATCTTAAAAAAAAATTCTATTATTCTGTATTTTTTTTTCTGATAGAAAATTTACAAAATATAGAGCAGTGCAGATATATTGAAAAATCACTTATATCACACATAGATGACTGCTGTTAATGACGGTGCCTATAGCTTTCTATGATTTTTTCTGTCTCTACATTTGCACTTATGTATTTTTATATAATGGAGACGTTGAAGTAGGTATAGATTATTTTGTAACTTCTCTGTTAATTGTAAGAGTTGACAACGCACATTTTCATATAAGGGTGCTATCCGGAGTTGTTCTCTGGGCTAGTGGCTTCCTAGGGGCCTGGAATGGGATAAAATAAATGTGCTTGCTGACAAGTTTTTTTCTTTCTTCTGTGCTGTAGAAATTGGTGTGTTAGCCAAGACTTTCATTGACCAAGGGAAGCTCATCCCGGATGATGTCATGACTCGGCTGGCCCTTCATGAGCTGAAAAACCTCACCCAATATAGCTGGCTATTGGATGGTAAGGCGTGTTAGGAGAATTTCAGCTGCCCAGAATGAGGAGCGTGGCCAGAGGAGGAGCATTTTGTGGCTACAGACACACAGCTGGTGGGCAGGGGCCCAAGTGCTGTCATTCACCACACTGAGGCCTTGGGGTAGTCCTCTCCTCTAGGCCTGCTTCTTCATCTGAAGGGAAAGACAGAAGCATGGTTATTTCTGTGCTCCCTTCAGATGTGACCAGTTCCTTCATCTTCCTTTGAGAATATTTTATGAGGAGGAGGAAGGAAGGGTAGAAAGTGATTCTCATTCAGCTATAAACTTTCCCCAGCTAGAGGTGTGGCGGGATCTTTGTCGATAGGTTGGTTTTTAGTTTTTGGAGAGAGAAAGAGAGGTATTTATTTTAAGGAATTGGCTCACATGATAATGAAGGCTGACAGGTCCCAAGATCTTCAGGGTGACTGATTGGTGGTCTGGCTCATCTGAAGACCAGCAGGCTTACAGCCCAGGAGGAACTGGCTTCAGTTTGAGTTGGAGGCAGGAAAAAGCTAATGTCTCAGGTCTGGGCAGTCAAGCAGGAGGAACTCCCCCTTACTGGGGGGATGGTCAGCCTTTTCCATCCGTCCAAGGCTTCAGTGGGTTAGATGCGGCCCACCCATATCAGGAAGACAATCTACTTTACTCAGTCTCCTGATTTAAATGTTACTCTCATTCCAAAACAGTCTCACAGACACACCCCAAATAATGTTTGACCAGTGTCCAGGCTCCCCATGGGTCCAGGCAATTTGACACATAAAATTAACCACCATCATGGTCGTCCTGCAGCTGTGATCAGCCTGCCTGATATTACTGCTTTTTTCCAGATTATTCAACATGAACTAATTCTCTTCCTTCTTCGACCCACCCACCCTCCCTTTATTCTTTTTTTTTTTTCTTTTTAAATTTATAAAGGTTTTCCAAGGACACTTCCACAGGCAGAAGCCCTGGACGGAGCTTATCAGATAGACACAGTGATTAATCTGAACGTGCCCTTTGAAGTCATTAAGCAGCGTCTCACCGCGCGCTGGATTCATCCGGCCAGCGGCCGAGTCTACAACATCGAATTCAACCCTCCCAAAGCCGTGGTGAGTAGTGGGATGGCACAGACCATCTCTGATCCCTCTCGTCCACACAGACCTAAGCTTTGTGATGCCTGCTCCTGAGGGAATGTTCTCGGCTCCCGTTGAGCCCTGTGCATCCACCCAGCTTGCTGGTAAAGGAAACCCCTTGGGAACAATGGGGATCTGTGACTCCTGCACAAGCATTTGCCATTTCCTGCTTGGTGCTGGGGAGGATGTTAGGAGTGGGGGTAAGAAGGATTAGAGACCACTTTGGCTTATTTAGGGAGTTGCAGTTGGGGTTCCCAGGCTGTCCCTGAATCCTTTTGTATATTAAATTACTGAGAGGCTGCTTAGAAATCCTTTTACTCTAAGGCCCGATACGGGAGATGATACTGCATGGCCATGGTCTGTGTTTGGGTTTGACTCTGTTTACTTAAAAAGTATGCTGTTGTGCTTGCTGCTGGCACAGAGAGGCTTAAGAATCACTGAACTGCTTATAAAGATCTGCTTCAGAGGTGAGATGTCTGACACCAGCCTCTGGTGACACCTGTTTAGGGCATTGATGACCTGACAGGGGAGCCTCTCATTCAGCGGGATGATGACAAGCCAGAGACGGTTGTCAAGAGACTCAAGGCTTATGAAGTCCAAACACAGCCGGTCCTGGAATATTACCGGTGAGTTTGTCGCTTTTCAGAATGTGCCTGACGTGATGAAACACTAAGTCAGTGTTTGACTGCCCCTGCTTTACAGCTGAACTGCAAAAATACCAGAAGAGTCAATTCAAATTGATTTGATGGGTAGAGATGTATTAGTGTGTATACAGAGAAGTCCAGAAGGCAGGCTGGGCTTTGGCACCATGGGGTTTGATCAGAATTCTTATTGGCTGTGTCCTTAGACCCCTGCATGTTGCACAGAGTTGCCAGGAATGGGCAGGGCATCCTCTATCATGGGGGGCGGAGGGGTCAGCTTCCCCCAAGTGAACAGAAACCCCACGTGTCACCAAGATGACACCACATTGAACGGCCGCTGTGGTCAGGGGACGCTTTGCACTGTTTTAGGCCTATGTTTTTGCCCATTCGGGAGCTGGGAGCGGGCCAGTGACACCCGAGCTCTGCTGTCAGGGAGAGGGAGGGCTGCACTGAGTGCTGGGGGCACAAGTCTCATGATGCTCACTCCCTGGGCCATTAGAGGACATACAGAGGCCTCAGATGGCAGCCTGTCTTCAGGTCATTTACTTGGCCGATAGTCTTGAAGAGCTTGTGTTCGAACACAATTTTATTTGCTCCTTAGGGAATTCATATCCATGACAGGTACTGGAGCTGTCCTGAATAAATATAAGACTCGGGCTAAGGAACAGTGCAGTCCCCGTACTCGGTGTTTCCCCTCTGGTCATGCAGGAGTGATTGTATCCCGTTTCCCTTCACATTCACTAGCTGGACGGGGATGCAGTGTCAACACGTGCAGTGCTGCAGTAGGAGCAGATTCTGGAACCCGACTGCCTGAGTTCAAATCCCAGCTCATTGTTGATTAACTTGGTCTTATTTATTTTTTATTTGAGAGAGAGAGAGTGAGTGTGTGACAGTGAGCACACAAGCAGGGAGAGTGCGAAGCAGGTTCACTGCTGAGCAGGGAGGCCAACACGGGGCTTGATCCTAGGATCCTGGGACCATGACCTGAGCCGAAGGCAGATGCTTAACTGACTGAGCCACCCAGGCGCCCCTATTACCTTGGTCTTAACTTCTTGCTTAAAGTTGGGTAAGAATAGAGGGTGGGCAGAGTGCGTTACTATTGAGTGACTCCCAGAGTTGTGTCTGACGCAGAGTGAACGCTGTATCATCACTGGCTGCTCCTGGTGGTGGTGTGCTGAGGTCGGTTTGTAGTGACCTCTGAAGCCATAGTCTCCAAGCTGTTCTAAAGTAGTACTTTCTGAATGGGGAAATGACAAGGGAGTTGGCAATTCACTTTCTACGGTAGCTGGTACCATAACTGTGGTTTATGGAATGAGCTTGGCTCTTCAGGTTACCAGCTGTGTGTGGGGCTCCTTTGCGCCACAAACTCTTCATGCATTGAGTCAGAGCAATATTGAGTAGTACCTACTGTATATGGCTGTGAAGGGGATTGCGAGAATACACATAAAGCCTTACTGCAGCCCAGGCACTAATAAATCACTCGATGGGAGTTGCTGTTACTATTCTGCTGACACTGTGCTGGGCGCTGGTCTACATAGGTCAAGGCCTGGCCCCAGGCAATCACACCTGCTCTGTGTGGGTGAGGTAGATAGTGGGGTAAATTGTAGTTTCCATATGACACCGATATGCTTCTATCAGTCAGGAACCTAATTCACGCTAACTTCAGCAAAAGGGGAATTTGTTCTAACTACAAAGTCCAAAGGTCAATCCTGGGTCCAGGCGTTCAGATAGCACCACATGGCCTCGGTCACGTTCAGCTCCACTTTTCTGCGTTGGCTTCGATCTCAGGTGGGCTGCCCCCGTGTGAGCCCCTCAGCACCCCAGCTTGTCTCCTACCAGTTCAGCTACTGACCAGAAAAAAGAATTTTACCACAAGTCCTGGAGTCGGATCCAATTATCTCTGATCACGTCCATCCTGGAAGCTAGGGAGTGACTCCACTCCCAAACCAAAACTCATGGACTGAGCGTGGTGAAGATGATGTTTTCCAAACGGGGGTTTTGTTATTCACTCAAAAGTAACCAGAAGGGAGAACGCACAGTTGTTGGGCTGATAAAAACAGTGTGAGGCCCCTTCACAGAGGTGACCACCCAATGCAGCAGCAGGAGGGGGGTAACTTACTTCTGTCCAAATGTGGGAGGGGGGGCGTGTTGAGACGGCTGCAGAGAGGAAGCCTAGAATCTGGGTCCCTGTCTTAGGAGATACCCTAGTCTTTTATTTATTTTTAAAGATTTTATTTATTTATTCATGAGACACAGAGAGAGAGAGAGAGAGAGAGGCAGAGACACAGGCAGAGGGAGAAGCAGGCTCCATACAGGGAACCCGATGTGGGACTTGATCCCAGGACTCCAGGATCACGCCCTGGGCTGACGGATGTGCTAAACCACGGAGCCACCGGGGCTGCCCCTAGTCTTTTATATTTTTAAAGATTTTATTCATTAGAGAGCATGAGCAGGCGGAGGGGCAGAGGGAGAGGAAGAAGCAGATTCCCTGCTGAGCAGGGAGCCTGATGTGGGGGCTCATCCCAGGACCCCGAGATCATGACCTGAGCTGGAGACACCCTGTTTCCAGGCTTCCAGCTTTTGCTACCTCTTGCCATTAACTGAAGCTGTTCCTTCTAAACTCCAGCACTGGACCTCAGGTTGGACTTAACCAAACCCAGAAAGTGGTGGTGTATTTGCAACTTCAGTGGTAATCAGCATTATTATTTTAAAATACTGACAGTTGTATTGTTTTTAAATCGCTTTCAGCAGTGATTAGGTCTGTGTTAACAACACGAAGTTCTCACTCTTTAGAGGACCTAGAGGTGAGGCTGGTTTTACTACAGAGAAATTAAAATGACAAATGTGTGACCAAGGTACAGCTCTAGGATTGTCTAGGTGCCTGCACTTGTACCCTCAATTATTAACTCACTTGTGATACCGGCTTGATCTTAAAGTGGCTCTTCAAGTGGACACAGCAGTTAGGAACCTTGTTCTCTTGAAAGCTTGACAAGATGTCTGTGAATTTGGGGTGTGTGTGTATTTCTGATATGTAGAGAATACAGCATTTTTACATAGTGGCCCTGCTTAGCAGATGTTTCTTAGCAAAAAGTCCATGGAACTTTTTTTTTTTACTATTTTATTTATTTATTTATGAGAGAGAGTACAGATGTGGGGGAGGAGCAGAGGGAGATGGACAAGCAGAGTCCGTGCTGAGCAGGTAGCCTGATGCAGGACTCGATCTCATGGCTCCCAGATCATGACTTGAGCCGAAACCAAGAGTCAGATGCTTATTGGACTAAGCCACCCGGGTGCCCCAACAATAGGAGTTACTAGTCTTAATTCTGGGAAATTTTATGAGATATCAAGAGAGCAATGCTTTTGCCTTCGGGAAGCTTTTGAAAATCAAGTGAAAGGTTGCAGAGGTAGGACTGATTCTGTTTTTAGAAAGAAGCCAGAGTTAGTTCCTCAGTTGCTCTTCTGCAGACTTAAAGTCACTATATGTGAATTAGGGGAGGAGGGGATCTGGAGGGTGGTGTGTGTGTTTTGAAAAGCAGCCCTGGGATTCTGATCCTGCTGCCTTACTCCCAGGAGTAAACAGAGATTGGCTGCCGGTGTGGGGGCATGCCAGACAAATCTGGGGGAGAAAGACAATGAAAACACTTTTTGTTACCATTTCCCCCCCAAATTCAAAAAGGATAGCATAAGAGGAAAAAAAAATAAACCCAGGCAAAAAGAAGGAAGCATAATCAAGTATTAGGTAGTAGTTTTGCAAGTGATTAAGTAGACAGCCCCATGGGTGTCTGACATGCCCCATGTTTGGAAGCCTACTACCAGTTTAGTGATCTGGGCTGTTAACCTTACTTTCTAACACACTGTTTTATCAGTAAAACAAGGAATCTGAACTTGAGAAAGGATTGCGTGAGCTATTATATTTAAGACACTGAGCACATGCTCAGTAAGTGCTACGGTTTTTCAAGTGACCATTTCTGTAAGCCAGAAGACACAACCGAAACTGAAATCTAGGTGTACCAACGCCATACCAATGTCTTTCTCTCTTGATCAGACTTTATTGAAATCCCTAAATCCACAGTTTTTTAAAGTCAACTCTCCTTCCACCCCCCATGTGGGGTTCGAACTCATGACCTGAGACTGAGTTGTATGCTGCACCCACTGAAACCAGCCAGGCACCCCTCATATCATCATCTTTTAAGAATCACTTTGAAAACCCTCATCAGGGGGCACCTGGGTGGCTCAGTGGTTGAGCATCTGCCTTTGGCCCAGGGCGTGATCCTGGGGTTCTGGGATCGAGTCCCACATCGGGCTCCCTGCAGGGAGTCTGCTTCTCCTTCTGCCTGTGTCTCTGCCTATCTCTATGTGTCTCATGAATAAATAAGTAAAATATTGAAAAAAAAAAGAAAAACCTCATCAGGAATGAGTCAGAACTGTGGTGTTTTTTTTTTTTTTTTTTTTTTTTTTTTTTTTTTTTTTGTCATCTTTAGGAAAAAGGGAGTATTGGAAACCTTCTCTGGAACAGAAACCAACAAGATCTGGCCCCATGTGTATGCTTTCCTACAAACAAAAGTTCCACAAATAAACCAGAAAGCATCAGTTACTCCATGAGGAAAAGTGTACATCACCAGTAAGATGAGCAGAGACTCCTCACCTGTGCATTTAGAAGCTCCGTGTTCTGAGACTGGCATGTATGAATTCTTTGAAAATTATATTAGTTTCACTTCTACTGATTTCATTCTGGAAATTAAGAATGGGCCAAATGAGTCCGATACTAAGATTCATCTTTTTGTCTACGCAGGGTATCTTCTATGGGTATGTAATTTAAAAACATCAGATGTCCTAATTAAAAGAGCAATTGGTAGTAATATTAACTTTTGTTCAGAAGACTTAAGTGGTTGATAAAAAATTTTCTTATTCTTTGGAGAAGCTAAAAACATTTCCATGTCACTCGGTAAAGTAGCTCATCAGAGAAATGTGTTGTAGACTGATGCCAAAACCCAGCATCATTAGCACTGTGGTACATGGTTTTGTGAAACACTATCAAATTCTAGAAAACAAGCAACCAGATATGCAGATTAGTTTCAGGATGCAAATTCACTGTTGCCTTTACAGTAAGAAACTTAAAAACTTAACCGTATATACTGTATTTATTATGTCATAAACAAACTTTCAGTTTATTCAGAATTTTCAGTCTGCTATAAAATTGTGTTAAATTAGCATATAGGAAAATATTACTTTCCTATGACAGGTTTTGAGAACATGTGTATTGAAAAAAATGATTTATTAGAAATTGACATTGGAAGTTCTTACAAAAGCACTGAGGTTGAATTATCAACAGAAAATGTAATTAGTCTTGTGTTTTCAGATTATTGCTCAGGTTAAGAAGTATAAGTATGTGCTTTAGGATCTACTTGCCAGTTTCTCTTTTTGATCACTATGTAAAATCTGCTGTGATGAGTGACAAAATACAAGAAGAAAAGCAAACCCATGGCCCTACATAAAAGCAAGCATACTGGGTCCTCAGGAAGTAGAAATAGATCAGCTATGCCTGGGGAGAATTTCCCTGACATGCTTAACAATCATAATTAGTAAACAATCAATTAGTAAACTAATCAAATTAGTAGCAATTAAAAGGATTTACATGAGAGGTTAAAAAGGACCAGGAAGGTAACTGAGTTTGTTGAAGGACTTTATTCCTAGTGAAAGCAGCGGGCAGCTGCTGGCTTTCCCTGCCACCGTCAGCAGGGCAAGAACTCCACCTGTGTGTGTAGCCTGAGTAAGTAGCCCTTTAAAAGCGAAGAGAATTTGATTTCTTCGTAGGGCAACAAGGATGCGTGCTTATGTCCTGTGGCCTGGCAGGAAGAGTGGGGCGATGAGAGGTGGATGAAAAAATCAGCTACATCTTCAGTGGGATATTTACTCTTACTTGGTGCTAAATCAGATGCAACGAGTCCTGGTACAACCTGTTATGAACTGCCTTTGAACACCGGCCTGTTATCCCAGGCACTCAAAATATAAATGCCAGCAAGTGGTTCTTCGTGTATTTTTGTGGGAAAAAACTTTTCTTTTGATTTTTAAAAATTCAATGTTGATCTTTCAGAATGGACCAAGGCTTTTTTTAAAAAGGATTGCAGGACACATTTAATTCTTTACAAAACTTTCTGTAATGCCTTATTTGAATGTATTATGTGCTTTCTAAAACTGTGGTGAACTACTAAGCTTATGAATATTACTGGCTTTCCTGGCATACATGACTCTTAATGTACTACAATAAAATTAAATTCTAGAACTGTGGGTATCCCTGTCTCCAGTATTTCACATGGCCCACTCCATCCCATGTTCTGTTCTGCTGCCCCGAGGTCTCACGAGTTTCTGAACTGGTGACTGTTTTCTAGTAACTGATGACAGTAATAGGCTGGGTGCATTTCAAGCTACATCTGCTGTAGGGCTGCAGGCAGGCATGCTGCCCTTCTTACACTTAAGATTTGAAAATCAAGAAGAGGGGTAGAAGAACATGGCTTTGAAAATTAGGGCTTCTTCCCTATGTCCGTTCCCTCCCCATCCCCAAAATACTTCACCCAAAGTTTTGGACACACATCCATTACTTTGGGAAACACACTATTATTTTTTCCCTTAATTAAAGCAGATAAAGAGAACCTGCTTTAAGCAGAATGAGCTGGTGTCATGGGCTATCCCGATGAAGCCTGTCACTGCCTAGCCACAGGGAAATACGTCTAGTGCCAAGTGCCATGGCTAGGAGAAGACACCCCCTTAGTTGAAGGCTAAGGAGACCAGTACCTCTACCCAGTACCCTACTTTCCAGAGTCCCACTGTTACTTTGGTACATTTTCCATAAGCAGAATGTGCTGTGGGAAATGCAACGTGGCAGTACCATCCACAAATAGATTACATACTCGCTCAAATTTCTAAACCCCAGCCCACACCTACTTTTGCCCCAGATACTTACAATGGCTTTCCAGCAAAATATTTTATTTTTTTTATTTTATTTTATTTTTTTTAAATTTTTTTTTTTTTATTTTTTATTTATTTATGATAGGCACACAGTGAGAGAGAGAGGCAGAGACACAGGCAGAGGGGGAAGCAGGCTCCATGCACCGGGAGCCCGACGTGGGATTCGATCCTGGGTCTCCAGGATCGCGCCCTGGGCCAAAGGCAGGCGCTAAACCACTGCGCCACCCAGGGATCCCCCAGCAAAATATTTTAGGCACTTCATAGTTTGTGACAAAACTTACCTGAGTCATGGTAATTACCAACCGTAGGTTAAATCACTGTAATGCCTGCAACCAATGGCAAGAATAAACTTATATTTTAAAACATGTAAGTTGTGTCTTCTCGTTGACAAAAGAAATAGCTTTCTTAATTTTGCAACTCAAGATCTGATTTTGAAAGCTACTAGTTTAAAAGTCTTAAAACATAGTAAAAGCCAATATGTTTTATAGAGTGCATACCCCACACTACCTAAGTTTTGTTGGTTTTTTTTGTAAACAAATGATCATGTGTAAAGTAAAGTTAAACTGTTATGCCAAATTGCACTTGGGAAGGATTTTACCAAAGTAAATCAATTTGGTGAGGTTTCATAGTTTACCAAGGGACTCTTATTTTAAGTGTTTAAAGAGGATCATGCGGGTTTAAGAAACCAAGTGAAAGATGCAATAATTTTTTTTAATCTTTTTTCATACTCAGAGAAAACTTCAAGTCTAATTCTTCAAGGCTTATGAGAATGGCTTTGACTTCATCATTAGATGCCAAGCAATTAATAATCAACTTTTACTCATTTTAGTAACTGCCTTCTATCACCTTAAGTAGTAAATAAGCAAATACGTATTCCATGAATCCGCTTCTCAGATACCTGTGAAATGGTACACAGTATCTATTAGATGGGAAATGGATGCAAAAGATTTTGGAATTTTTAAAATGCATATGATACAGTGGCAAAACTGAAATGAACAGCCTGACCTTAAACCTGACAAATATGTCTCTGTCCCACATCAATTTAGGAACTGAAATACATGACTGATCTTGAGAATAGTAAGTTGACATCTTTTTATTTTTCCCTGAAAATGCCCCAAGGTTAACTTCAGGTTCACTTTGACTAAACCCACCATCAATTTTTTTCATACTGTAAAAAAAAAAAAAAAAAAAAAAACCACTCCCTAACCAGACATGAGTCTGGTCTGCATGTTAATTAACTTTTAAAAGGGGAACAGGAATGTTAATCTAAAACAACACCCAATTTTCCTAAAGAAAAGTTATAGGACATCATGAGCTTATTATGCAAACTTGAAGAGTCCACTAATGGTGTAACTGGATGAGAATGTTACCCATCTATCTCCTAGAGACTAATTTTAAATCAGTATTATCTCTACTATCATGGATAAAATGACACCAAGTTGTAGGCAATAAATGAAGGGACAGTGCCTTAATTTTTAAAAAATCTTTTTTTTTTTAATCAAATGAAATAATTGCTGATGGACACTTTGATGTTAAAGATGTTTCATTCATCTTCTGGACAGCCCAGCAAAATTCAATGTGAAACATCGGTCATTCCTTTGCTTAGTAGACTTATTATTTCTTAGAAAAGAGGATATTTTTCTTAAAAGGGGTTAGTTCTTATCAGTAAAGAAAAAAAGTGTGAATTTACTGTTCTTAGCACTAAAGTACTGCTAAATATGTCAGTTACAATCTTTAAGTGCAAACCATGGTATTAGGGGCTCCTAGAGTAAATCCAATCTCCTGTACATACAAAACACAGAACCCTTCCCTTCAAAAGTAAAAAAATATATATAGCCACATCTTAAATAGCTCTTGGTAATTCCTGTTTCAGAGAACACAGCCAAAAAACTGTTCAGGAGTAGTTTTACTCTGTTGGTCCTTTCTTTCTTCCCAATACTTAGTCATTTTACCTCTAACTTAAAGAAGGCAAATGAAATTCAAAAAACAATTTGGGCGCTTCCAGGCAGATCCTGGGGAAAGGTGAAGTTGAGAAATGGAAAGTAAAGGCTCAAGTAACACATATCTGTGAAATCAAGCATTTCACTCCTGTGTCCGATCTCTATTTGACAGGAGAGGAAAACAAGAGCTTGCTCCAGAACAGAAAAAAAAAAACTTCTATAACTAGGCTATTGGTTAAAAAATTACAGGCTGATGAATACTACCATATAAATTAGTCAAATATTTTATTATAGAGTACTTATATCAAAAGCACAAAAAGTTTTATTCTGAAAACCAGGAAGATTGTGATGTTACAGAAGTATGATTCAGTAATTCCGGTCCATTTCTATGGGTACCACGTGCCTTATCACCTCAGTTAAAACAAGGTGCAAATGAGGCCACGGTCACAGGTTTGATCACTGTATGGGTCCCTTAGCATTATTTGGTTTCTCAAATTGAGACATGTATTCCCAATCCCAGTCAGCCATCTTCCAAACATGTGCTACTACTCTCAATGGGACTGAGCCAGAGACTACACCGGATACACACCAAAGCCCATGTTCCCCTAAGTCAGAAGACAATCCTCAATAATAAGGATAGCACGGTCATCTAATTCCAAATGAATAATGAAATACCCTGGCACATTTGAAATGAATTATATAAGAAGTAGTAAAGCTCAGAAGCATCCTATGGTAACTGACCTAAGGACAGAAATGACAAATGTAGTAAAAGCCATCATTACCGACAAGGATCACCAAATTCTTAGAAATAAGGAGTTGGCAGCTTGAGGCAATTGGGTCTTCAAGATTTCTCCTGCCTTTAAAAAAGTCCTTGGGCTACATCAGAATGAAACCACCATGATTTTAAAAATCAGATTATTCTTCCCGTTTGTTCTTACAGGCCATTAGTATTCTTTTAAAACTTGCTCCCTGAGAGATCCCAGACTATGTCAAGTAAAGAAATTAAGAGTGAGTTCAAACTTGATCTCACTAAAAAAAAAAAAAAAATTGCAAAAATTGTATTAGCTTTATCAGTTTTTATATTACTATAACCCTTAATATTAAAAAGTCAACAGGGTAAAATTGACTTCTAAATAATACAGTTTTGAGAATACATAGGGGATAAAGTCAGTCTACATAAAAATGATACTATAATCAAGGATTTAACTGATGGTGTCGAAAATACAAATGTAATATTATTTTAAAGGGAAAGACTTTGTTTTAATTTTCACCACCCAGCTTATTTAGTAAAGTAGATTATCAACTACTGATTTATTGCTTTTAATATGATGAAACACCAGATTTGACAGCTAAATTAGCAGTAGGATACAAGTACATTTTTATCTTTAATCATTTTTGTAGAGTAGGACATGTACATATCCATATAAAAAGAGACTGTAGCAGATGCCTCCTAGAATCAACCAGTTCTTGTAAACATTGCATTTGTGCAGATTTTCATACTTTGATTCCAAAACTGAGAACAATAAGATTAAAGGCAAATTTAGTAGCCAAAAAAAAGTCCAGTTTGACTTCAACATATGGTACCACTCCTCTCTTCCAAAAAAAATCAAAAAACCTAGCAGCACATAAAAAAAATTTTACAAAACGTTTCAGTACTCTTTTTTCCCCTCCCATCAAAACCGAACAAAAATAAAGTGCAGCACCCATAAAAGTGTCAAGAAAATAGCCAAGTTCTTCCTTTCTTGTAACAAAATAGTACTTGGCCTCAGCAGTCTTAACCAAATCATACAGTGTCCATCATTTTGGATTCATCATCTTCTCTATGTACCACTGAGTTTAAACTGCAAAGAGCTGTATTGACAGAATACTGAAGATAATCTGGATTCTGGAAAAAAAAATATAGGGAAGAAACCATAGATGATAACCAGTTTTATGCCAGTATATGCAACTACATATTCAGTTTCACACTATTTCTCTTCAGTGTAGTAAATGCAAAGTAGGGGGGAAAGCAAATGGACTTTGAAGTCAAACTTGGGGTGAAACCCAAAAAGATAAAAAAAAAAAATAGACTGGACCACTTGATCCAAAGAAGATGTGACAAAGACAGGATGACATATGTAAAAAATAAAACTGGAATAAACACTAACTTTTTCCCCTTTTAACAAAACTTGCAATTTATTTAATCATATAAGGCTACATCTTCCATATAATTGTATATACAAAGCTATGGATTATTTAAAAGATAAATACTGCTTTAAATTGGCAATGCAAAAAAAAAAAAAAAATTGGCAATGCATTTTGAAATTACTAATTACCCCAGTAAGTATTAAAAATGGAAAACACTATTCTGAATAAGGAAAAAAATCCATTTACCAAGTAAAAATTATAGCTACCTTCAGAGTCTATTTTGGTTTTTCAAAAGGTAAAAAGTGAGGAATTATTAATCTTTTGAGAGGTACTTAGATCCATATTTTAACATGGAGAATAAAAGAACATTTTAATTTGGATTTTATTTTTAAAACTCATAAATATTCTAACTGTATACTTCTAAAGCTAGGAAGAAAACCTTATTCAATAAAAGTAAAAATAAAACTATCATTTATTAAAGCACCATGACTAGGGACATAAGCCCATAAGACCCAGGACTTTAGGAAATTCTTCCATAAGAATTCAATTTTATCTATTCAGTTGTTCTGAGTGTCTCCTAGGTACTCAGAGTTTTACTACCGTTCTCATCTGTTTTCATTTGCTTATTTTATTTTATTTATTTTTTAATTTTTTAAAAAATTTATTTATGGTAGTGAGAGAGAGAGAGAGAGAGAGAGAGAGAGGCAGAGACACAGGACACAGGCAGAGGGAGAAGCAGGCTCCATGCACTGGGAGCCCGATGTGGGATTCGATCCCGGGTCTCCAGGATCGCGCCCTGGGCCAAAGGCAGGCGCCAAACCACTGCGCCACCCAGGAATCCCATTTGCTTATTTTATTTAATGAACAACAATGAGGAAAATAATCCGGCCAGAGGATAGAGGTCTTAAACTTTCCCACCCAAAGGGAGGCAGAGTTTTCAAATGATGCTCTTAATAAAGTAAAATACACATTGTGATTCTATTATATTCTATTTGTAAAAGTCAAAAGCTATTTTCAAAAGATTTTTTTAAAAAATATATTTATTTTATTTATTCATAGAGACACAGAGAGAGAGAGAGACAGGGACACAGGCAGAGGGAGAAGCAGGCTCCATGCAGGGAGCCCGATGTGGGACTCGATCCTGGGTCTCCAGGATCAGCCCTGGGCTGAAGGCGGCGCTAAACTGCTGAGCCACCAGAGCTGCCCTTCAAAAGGTTTCAAAAGATGCTCTTAATAAAGTACAATACATTGTGATTCTATTACATTGTATTTGTAAAAGTCAAAAAGCTATCCAGAAATCAGATTATTCCCAATCAAGTCTTGATGAAAGCAGTGGCAGAGATGACTGACGGGGGTCTGGAAAACTACAGTAATGTTGGACCTCTGTTCTAATCCTGCCTCTTCCACCTAATGTACTGCAGTCCTTAGAGAGAAAACCACTCTTCACAATTTAATAAAATTGAAACCAAGTCTATAGGATAAACCTAAGGTAACTTGGACTTCTGTCCAAGAGGCCTTGGTTTAGTTCTCGCAAAACTAAGGATGGTGGTATCTGGCTATTTCACAAGACTGTTGTCAACGAAAAAAAAATTAAAAGCTGAAGTGTTAATGCAAACTTTTTTAAAAAAAGATTTCATTTATTTATTTGTTTGTTTATTCATTCATTCATTCATTCATTGAGAGACTGAGAGAGAGAGAGAGAGAGAGGGAGAGGCAGGCTCCATGCAGGAAGCCCAATGTGGGGCCCGATCCCAGGACTCTGGGATCACGCCCTGAGCCAAATGCAGACGCTCAACTGCTGAGCCACCCAGGTGTCCTCCACAAATTTAAGATAGATAGATAGATAGATAGATAGATTTATTTATTTATTTATTTATTTCCAAATTTAAGTTTTATAAAAAATTATTGAATTCTCATTAGACTATCCCATTTTCCAAAGAAACAAGAGTGCTATGACCTTTTCTGACCATGCAAACCCAATTCCAAAGGCCCTCAGAACAGAGCTTTTAATTATCCTACCAAGACTGGACTGGAGTTCCCCCAGAACTCATCTATCTCCCTGAGAACTCTAAGGCTTCATCATGCAGATACTTAAAAAACAAAAAGCAATCAACATACCTAACCTACTCTACAAATTCCGCTGGCTACCCCATATTTTCATCTGGTAGTATTCTCAACACCTTTCTCATTTCAGTGACAAGTCCCTCTGTAAGAGCACACAGACATATCTGTGTCTCCTGTCCTATCTCCAGCATAGGATTCAACAACAATCTGGAGTGCAGGTGAATGAACAGTGAAGTAGAACAGACACTAGGATTACAGGATTAGCCCCATTGCTTCCTGTCCTGATTTCAGGCACACTGCCTTCACCTCCATGAGCTTCAGTTTATTCATCCATAAAAATGAATGAAAAGAAATCACGAGGCTTTTGAGAAGATTAAATGAAACAGCAGGTGAACATGTTTTGTAATCTATAAGCAAATGTAATAAAAATGGGATATAATTATCGCAGGAAGCTTTTCTTTCAGAAGCTCTCTGTCACCTAGTCCACAGTCTTTCTGTGTATCTAGCTGAAATATCATCCAGCCCTTCACTTCCTCAGGAGGGATAGACCAGGATGGTCAACTTCAACCACAAGGAATTAGACTGTTGGCCCAAGTGAATTAGGTCTGAACAATCCTGAAATATCAGCAACTTTCAAGTGTCAAAGTTGTATATAGTCCCAGCCCCTCATCTCACCAGGAGAGGCCGAGCAGTAGATTCGAAAGCTGATGCATGCAGTAAGAACTTATTTCTCCCAAATGAAAAACAACTTGTTGATAATACAGGCCTATTATGATATTTTAGCTCGTGTCTTTTCCCTCTTATGTTTAGAACCAATGATATTCTTCAAAGTCTCTTTCTTCCTCTGTATTCATTATGTGACATCTTAATTTTAGGTTATATATTAGACTTGACAGTGTCTTACAGTCATAAAATTCCCTTGGAAAGACTACTTTCCTGTGGGCTATTTCTCAAAGAACGGAAGAGAAAATCATTACTACATTTATAGAGCAGAAAGAGATATTCTGTAGAACAAATGGAAGGGGAATACTGCTAATATATGCAACTAAGGGGTAGAATTACTAATTATGTAAAAATCAAGACCTTGATTAGTTTTATCCTTGAGAATTAGTATTTTTAGCTGAGTTGAATATTATCAATTGCTTTCCTTAATTGTCACTTTGGCCTATGATTTATGTAACTGAAATGGTGAAATTATAGAGGTATGAGGTATAGATACTGAAAATCTCCATCCTACCACTTAATGAGATTTAAAACTACAGGGCTCTCTTCATATTGTCTTCTGAATGAGACTGTCCTTTTCACCGTGTAGGCCACACACTGAACTGGCTAAAGCTGGTCTTGAAATCTTGGAGCCTGGAAATGCGAGATGACTGGGCTCAATTAAAATGCTACTAAAATAGACATGGGCAGCAACTTTCTAGTGGTAACTTAAATTTCCTTCTTCTGACAGAAATTGTTTCATGCTAGAAACAGACCTTTATTTTGATCTCAGAGAGGCTCAAACAATCGGTGAACATTACTAGAAAGAGCACCTTAACAGAAGGCGCGTTAACGTATTAAAAATGCTACCTCTGGGGATCCCCGGGTGGCGCAGCGATTTAGTGCCTGCCTTTGGCCCAGGGCGCGATCCTGGAGACCTGGGATCGAATCCCACGTCGGGCTCCCGGTGCATGGAGCCTGCTTCTCCCTCTGCCTATGTCTCTGCCTCTCTCTCTCTCTCTGTGTGACTATCATAAATAAATAAAAAATTAAAAAAAAAATAACAGCAAAAAAATAAAAATAAAAAAAAACAAATAAAAATGCTACCTCTGGCAGGCAACACTAACATTTCATAATACTAAATAAACTCATGGAACAAATCACCTGGGTTGCCACAGGATGTATGCTCTGAAGTTAATCCATCCTAAGAAATTCTTTTTTCTTTTTCTTTTTTTTAAAGTATTTTTTATTTGAGAGCTAGAGGGTAAGCATGCAAGGGGGTGGAGGGTGACGCATGGGGGAGAGAAACTTTAGCAGACTCTGTGCTGAGCAGGGAGCCTCACACAGGGCTTGATTCCATGACAAGATTCCATGATCTTCCTTGTCAAGATAACGACTCAAGCTGAAACCAGGAGGTGGTCACTCAACTGACTGCATCACCCAGGCACCCCCATCCTAAGAAATTCTTAATAGTACAGTTCGCTGAGAATGAGATGTTCCTCAGGAACCATCTTGAGAAGTTTATGATTAAAATGATCAATAGGTAACACTTGCCCTTAAGAGTGCTTAGGAGTAACTCATCTCTTCTATATTTAAAGGAGTAGAAGTTGGTGTCTCTCAAAATACGCAACAGATGGAAGAGATTTAGTGTCAAAACATGGCATGAAATGAAGTTATCTTCTTAGGCAAGAATATTTAAAATGATCTCACATATATTATATGTAAGAACAAAGAGTAGTCCAAAAGAACAAAAATTATGTGAATAAATTTATGAAACAAATATTTACTTTTTCAACTTACCTGTGGTAAGGATTCTAACAAACCTATAGATCCCACACTAGAATGGGGAACATGATTCTGAACTGTCATAGGCTGAAAACTTGGTGATTGAGAATAAAGTCGGACTCTTGACTTGAAAGCTTCAAGTTCATTTTTGAATGCTTCAAAATAACCTTCTTCCTCTGCCTAGAAAAACACATAAAACAAAGACTTATTTTTCAAGACTTTCAGACCACACAGTGAATTCTAACAAACATGTATTAGATCTGAAGTGGAGGAAGTAAAGATAAGGCGAACTGTTTAAATGTACATAGACACCACCCAAAATCCCTGTCAGATTTGTGAAAACTACCTGTTTTATAGGAATATTAATGACTGGTGTGTTCCATTTCTCTCTGGTCCAGTAATATAAAACAAACATACACACACACACACACACGCATGCGCACACACACATACATATGTACACAAATATAACAAAAGTAGGAATTCTCTGTATTTCTTGATTCTTGTCAGGATCCAAAATAGTCCTCACTTGACCTCTCACATTGCCAAGCAAAGGCAAGGGATGTTCTTAAAACCTTCTAATTGTCCATCAATTAATGATAGGGCACTATTATCTGTTTCTGTAATTCTCCAGCTCTATACTCCCTGTTTGTAAAAGCATTAAAACCAAATAAAATTCAATATTCAATTCCATTCTGGAAGTATCTGTGTTTTAGTGAAACAACTACGTTTTCAACATCATAGAGAGAAAAAAGTAGGAGTATTATGTTGCTGGAAGAGACCTCCCTCCTATGATGCATAACATAATCGAGATTCTTTTTTTTTTTTTTTTTTTATTTATGATAGTCTCACAGAGAGAGAGAGAGAGGCAGAGACACAGGCAGAGGGAGAAGCAGGCTCCATGCACCGGGAGCCCGACGTGGGATTCGATCCCGGGTCTTCCAGGATTGCGCCCTGGGCCAAAGGCAGGCGCCAAACCGCTGCGCCACCCAGGGATCCCCCATAATCGAGATTCTTGATGTAAAACAACCAACTAGCAGTAGCCTCCACTTGTTTCCTCTGCAAAGAATGACACAGCACTTATCCTCCACTAATAGGACTTTAGGCTTTAAGTTCAGGTGATGGAAGGGATTTTATCAAAATCTCATTCCATAATATCATTGGGCCCTTTGTGTAGAATGCTATTTTTTCTTTAATGTAGTTTAGGTTATGTAATCAAATTAAAACTTGCGAGTTAGTTATTAACATCAATATCTATACAAATCACACAATGTTCTGTGCTGCTATTCTATATTTTTATGAATTTAGCAATCATTTCCTTAATCCAATTATAGTATTTCACTTTAATCAATATATGCTACTTACATAGACACATAGGACATTAGCCTTCAGATCCAGAAGTGATCCTTCTCAAATGGTTTTGCAACAAACTATGAGAGGAGCCAAGTGGCTCAACTTCTGGCTTTACTGCATGTGGAAGGCCTAGTGATTTAGATCTGGAGAGACTTGACTGATTTTTCCTTTAGGTAATCTATTCTATATGCTAGTTTCCTAACTTGTAAAACAGAAATAATAACCTTCAAAAAATCTTATGGGGATTTAATGAGTTAATCCATGTAAAGTGCTTAGAATAGTACCTGGCACAAAATATTAAGTACCCTGAAAGTCAGTTATTCCTTAATTTAAAAAAAAACTATTAACAACAAAATGCTAAGGTTAGAGACTTTTCACTTCTATTTTGACAAAGTAAATTTTAAAGAATAAACATGGTTTGGCTATGTTCCATTATCCTATTAATAAGCACTAGTTCAGGGACACCTGAGTGGTTCAGTAGGTTAAGTGTCCACCTTCAATTCAGGTCATGATCTTAGCGTCCTGGGATAGAGCCCCACAACCCTGCTCAGTAGGAAGATCCAGTAGGGAGTAGGGAGTCTGCTTCTCCCACTCCCTCTGTATGCGCTCTCTCTCTCTCTCAAATAAATAAAAAAAATCTTAAAAAAAAAAGGGGTGGGGGATCCCTGGGTGGCTCAGCCGTTTAGCGCCTGCCTTTGGCCCAGGGCGTGATCCTGGAGTCCCAGGATCGATTCCCGCATCAGGCTCCCTGCCTTGAGCCTGCTTCTCCTCCCTCTGCCTGTGCCTCTGCCTCTCTCTCTGTGTCTCTCATGAATGAATAAATAAAATCTTAAAAAAAAAAAAATGCATTAGTTCAAACATATCCAATAATAAGCTGAAAAACAAAGTACTTTTTTTTAAAGATTTTATTTATTTATTCATGAGAGACACAGAGAAAGAGACAGAGAGAGAGAGAGAGAGAGGCAGAGACAGGCAGAGGGAGAAGCAGGCTCCAAGCAGGGGGAGCCCGATGTGGGACTCAATCCTGGGTCTCCAGGATCACGCCCTGGTCTGAAGGTGGCGCTAAACCGCTGAGCCACCCGGGCTGCCCCTGTACCACAGGTTTTATTTTTTATTTTATTTTATTTTTTTAAATTTTTATTTATTTATGATAGTCACAGAGAGAGAGAGAGAGAGAGAGGCAGAGACACAGGCAGAGGGAGAAGCAGGCTCCATGCACCAGGAGCCCGACGTGGGATTTGAACCCGGGTCTCCAGGATAGCACCCTGGGCCAAAGGCAGGAGCCAAACCGCTGCGCCACCCAGGGATCCCTGTACCACAGGTTTTAAACATTCTTCTAGTCATTAAAATTTCAGGTTGTTTCTTATTATTTCATTACAAAAGTCATTTCTCATTAAACTGTGACTTCTTTTATTTTTGTTAAATTGTGAGTTCTAAACATGGAATATACTATATCTGTTTCATTCAACACTGTATCCTTAGCATCTTGAACAGTCCTTGCAAGACAGTCAATACTTATTGGCTGAATAAATGATGCACCACTCTAATTTTCCTAAACACATTCATCTAAACAAGTCTCAATTTCATGTGCATGATACAGTATAGCCTCTTACAGAGCTCCCTTAAGTCTAAATTAGCATAAAATCAGCAATGTAATTTTTTTCTCACTATAATATCTATACAGACTTTAGCTTGTGGCATTCTAGTTGGATGGCTATCTTTGATGTATATGGACCAAAGAGGTCTCACTTAATGCTTAATCTTCTCATTTAAAAATATTAAATACTTACTTTGGCTTTCTGGAAAAATAAACGAAAACACCCTCTTGGATCCACATTACAATTTTTGGCCATTTCCATAATAAACTGCATTACAACAGCCTGATGTGCTATCTGTTCCATTAGAGCCCCTTTCTGAAAATAGAGAGATTAAAATTATGAGAAATACCCCTGGAAATGTATTTAATATTGTGATTACTATTTGAATTTTAAAACACGATTTTTCAATAGGTTATAAAAGAAAAAGGTTTATAGTATGTGGGAACAGAGAAATGAGGCTGCAAAGAGAGCACATCAGAGAAAAGTTTCCATATGCTAACTAAAACAATGAAAAATACTCCCACAGTAAACTCAAGGAGATTAAAAACAAAAAGATTATTAATTCCACTTAATAACCTTCTTGCTTTCATTCAAAGTAACATAAAAGACAAAACAAAAAAAACAAAAAGTAGACCAGAATTCTACTAAGGTTTCAGAAACTCAAAGGTTCACATGATACCTGCTCAGCTTCTAGATGAAAACACCATAAAATAAGATATTTAGCAGTCTCTTCACATACAAGGTATGGATGGTCAGACAAAAATCTCTGACTATCATCCCATCGACTCAACATACCTGTAAAAACAAAAAACAAACAAACAAAAAAACCAAAAAAACCCAAGAATTAAACTACAATTGTCAGATACTCTTATAAACAAAGAAATTGGTATTTTAAAATGATTCTCTTTAAAGATAATTCACAGTACCACAGCAATTTGTTATGGTAAAAGAGCAAATAAAGCAATACTCAATATACTGGAAATAGCTTTTCAAGTTCACAGAAAGTTTTATTTTAAATAATTAGGTTAAAGTAGGGTGACTGGTTTAAAGCCAAAAAACTCTGCACCTGGGAAATGCCTGAAGTTCCAGGCAAATTGAGATGGCTGGACAACCTTGGCTGAACTGAGTACAAATGACTTCAAGAAATTCAGTATTATTTATTCACAGAATACAAATTTTTCTATTAGAAAGATGACATATAGCAAAATCTCAAGAAACTGTATTTAGCAAAACAATACAATAGAAAAACCACATTATCTCTAATTTATTTTTAAAATGTCTAAGATGATATGGTCAAATGTTGACAGCACGGAAAACCAATCCAGTAGGTATTAAAATAGTAAATATACTTTAAACATTTTAGTCATCTTAATCATTTAGTCATGTTTATAACACATAGAAAACACAATCACATTAAGCATACTTGAAAGAAGATGCCATTTTGCTTCATTTTAAAAAATATTTATTTATTCATGAGAGACACAGAGAGAGAGGCAGAGACACAGGCAGAGGGAGAAGCAGGCTCCATGCAGGGAGGCCGACGTGGGACTCAATCCTGGGACTCTGGGATCACGCCCTGAGTCAAAGGCAGATGCTCAACCACTGAGCCACCCAGGCATCCCTGCCATTTTGCTTCAAAAAATATCATGCTTATTCAGATACTACTTAAGGTATTCAAATTAGTAAGAAATTTGGTGAAAAAGTCAATGCCATCATGGAACCAGCAGTGTTCAGCTTTAAATTTTGTTCTGTAAGCCTTACACTTGAACAAATTAACTATGTTAGCTTTAGATTCTTAAGACTCATCCAGGGCCTGGGTTGCTCACTTGGTTAAGGGTCTGCCTTTGGCTCAGGTCATGATCCCAGGTTCCTGGGATTGAGCCCCACATCAGGCTCCCTGCTTAGTTTGCTTCCCCCTCTTCCTCTGTTCCTGCTTGTGCGTGCACTCTCTCTCACTTGCTCAAACAGATAAATAAAATCTTTAAAAAGAAAAAAAAAAGACTCATCCAAAGAAGTCTGTATGTCATTGAATCATTATGGAAATTGTATTAAGATGGTGTCAACAGTTTGGCAGTAAATATTTCCTCTAGACACAAATTGAACGTCTATACGTTAAAGTTCCACATTAGAACACAAGAACAAAATTGAGGACAAATGTCTTACTGAAAAATACACATTTAGCAACACATGGAAATCAACTGAAAATAAACGATTAATTTTCTCATTTAAAAAAAAGGAATAAGCATTTTAGTATTTTCATGTAAAGAGTTTACACGCTTTATAAAGTATTTCTCCAACACTTTGGATATAGTGATTAGGGAGTTTTAAATTCTGAGAAAAAATGATTTAGAAAGTTACTTAAAACTACTTCTCAAGGTATAAACAGTTTAATAATAATAACTTCTGAGGGTCAGATCTAAAGAAGGCATAATCTTTCTTCCTTATACCTAAAGCCATAAAATAAATCTTATGAAGCAGTTTTGTGTTAGGTTTATTATATTCCAGAAGAGGAAGTATTTTTAATGCTATCCACCATCCATAGAGCATTGCTTCTATTTACTTCTCCATGGCAGCATCATCACTTACTGTGGCACCAAAATCTTATCTATTTTGGCTTCTTTTACAGGAAGGATAATATGAAATAGTTACTTTTAGGGATCATGAGGAATGGGTATCATTAAATGTTACAATTTTTAAACTATCCATTTAGTAACTAAGATAAAGACAATACTTGAGGTTGACCACAGCTTTTCTTTATCTGAGAAACACCTATCACCACCTGATTTCAAAAATGTCTATCAATTACCATCAAATCGAGGTTAGGTTACAGGGAATCCATACACACCTCTGCGGAAAGAATATGGAATCTTATGAACAAAATACTTACAGATAATCAATGGCTTTAGTAGAACAGAACATAGCTGAAATTACGAATGTTATTTTGGAATTTGTAAACAAACAAACAAACAAATAGAAAGTAGCACAATCTAGCACAGTGACTAAGCAAGCCAACTCTGGAAGTCAACTGCATAGGTCAATTTACTACACCTCCCTTTCCTCTTCTGTAAAATAGGGCAAATAACAGTCTCTCAGAGGGTTTCTGTGAGAATTAAATGAGTTAATACACATAAAGCACATGAGACAGTGCTTGACAGAGAGTAAATGTTAGGTAGTATCAACACAAAAGGGAACAATTCATTCCTGCAATTAAACATGAAATCCTTTGGTTAAGATTAATCTAGTTATTTCAACTAGCCAACCAATCTCTGAATGCTTGAAAACCCCTATTTTGATAAATTAAAATATTTTAATTATGTGCTTTCACCTATGTATTTTCCTGAACGTCTAACTTGCAATCCATCCATCAGCTCTCAGTATTCCACCTGATTTTTTTTTTTTTTTAAAGATTTTATTTATTTATTCATGATAGTCACACAGAGAGAGACAGAGAGGCAGAGACACAGGCAGAGAGAGAAGCAGGCTCCATGCACTGGGAGCCCGACGTGGGATTCGATCCCGGGTCTCCAGGATCACGCCCCGGGCCAAAGGCAGGCGCCAAACCGCTGCGCCACCCAGGGATCCCCTGATTTTTTTTTTTAATATTTTATTTATTTATTCACAAGAGACAGAGAGAAAGAAAAGCAGAGACACAGGCAGAGGGAGAAGCAGGCTCCACACAGGGAGCCTGATGTGGGACTCGATCCTGGGACCCCAGGATCACACCCTGGACTGGAGGTGGTGCTAAACCGCGGAGCCACCTGGGCTGCCCATTCCACCTGATTCTTAAAATGGTCTTCCAATACACGCATCATTATTGATTTCTCTTTCTTCTTTGCTTTATACTTACAGAGTAATAAATTTGAATCCTCTAAATTATACTAATTATTTTAATGTCTCTATCTGCTAAAAACCTCCCCAAAACGTTGTAAATGTCTTAATGAAAGAAAAATGACCTATTTTTTCTGTATTTCCCAGGTCCTGGGTCTCCTGTATTTCAATAACCTACCACTAGACAACTATTTCTACCTACACACTTGCACATAAAGTCATTTTATTTGAAACTAAACCCGTCTTTCTCTCCCTGCCATCTACAGTGCTCCTAGGTCACCCACTCAAAAATTCTAGAAATTCCTCTAGACATTTCCTTTCCTCCCACATCAAACTGATCACCAAGTCCTGTGGTTTATACTATTACCAACTATTAAAATATGGTGAATCACATTAATAAATTTTCCAATGTTAACCCATCCTTGAATTCTTAGGATAAACCCTTTCAAAGTATTTTTTTTCATATTATAAAAAAAAATGTATGATCATTGTGAAGAATTTGAAAAATCCAGAAAAATCATCTGCAATCCTACAAGAGAAAATTAATGTTAACACTTTAATGCATTTCTTTCTGGGCTTGTATTTTAATGAGTTAAAATTAGAATCCTGTTATATATATTAATTTTCTATTAATTTCAGTCCATGTTCTATTCAGGGGTACTTTATATTTATATTAAATGTCTTTCAAAAACAGGACATTAGGGACACCTGGGTGGCTGAGCGGTTAAGTATCTGCCTTCGGCTCAGGGTGTGATCCCAGGATCCAGGATCAAGTCCCACACTGGGCTCCTTGCAGGGACCCTGCTTTTCCCTGTCTGTGTCTCTGCCTCTCTCTCCCTCTGTGTCTCTCATGAATAAATCTTAAAACAAAAAAAGCAAAAAAAAACAGGACATTAATGTGTTTTTGAAAAGCAATATGTATGTGTTTACACTGAGGAGAGTGAATTATCTACCTTCCACACAAATGAGAAAGATCCATCACAATATTTATACAAACATTTTAGCTTTCGGTAAAATTTCCAGTGACAAGACTCAAAAATCTTAAATCACAGCTAACTTTGACAGGAAGTGAAGAGAGGATATGCCATGAAAAACTATGCTAGATCATCTAAAAGTCACTCTGATGATCACAGAAAATGATGTCAAACATGCATATGACATTGAATAAAACTACTCTGAAATTTAAAAGAAAACAGACTTTGTTGCTAAACTGGTATTTTTCATTTATAAAACATGAATTAACTAAATTAATGAATTAAATATGTTAAAGAGAAAAAAAATCAAGATTTCACTGCTTTAAAATACTCCACGATATGGTCATACTATTTACCATTAAATGGTAAAGTTCATCTACTTATTTAAGCAAAATTACGATAGTCAACAAATAATGGAAGAGCAGCCCGGGTGGCTCAATGGTTTAGCGCCGTCTTCAGCCCAGGGTGTGATCCTGGAGACCTGGGATCGAGTCCCGCATTGGGCTCCCTGCATGGAACCTGTTTCTCCCTCTGCCTGTGTCTGTGCCCCCCACCCCCCCGCCCGTGTCTCTCATGAGTAAATAAATACAATCTTAAAAAAACAAAAACAAAAACAAAAAAACAAAAAAAGAAATACCCTAATGGAAATGTTAATGTCAAGTACACACGAAACCACAGAGAAGTACTGGTATCAAGCCCCTGGAGCCCTTCCCAGCGCCCCACGTTTCAGGCCCAGGTCTTCCAAGAGTCTGGAATGCAATCCAAGTTTGAAAAGCCTTTAGTGGGAAGCTTTAATTACAGCTGCATTTATTCCAGATGTGTTTGCTTTGAAGAAGTCTATCAATGTAGTCATAATTCTGACAAATGCTCCCCTCCGAATCTTTACCGTAAAAAGCATTAACACCAGAAACATTTGCTTCCACCCAGCAGGAAAAGCATTAAACTTTCACTATCTTGCCTAAGGTCCCTGTCAGCTCTGTGCCACAATTTAGTCCACAGGGACTTTTATCACCTCATCATCCCACATGACTCCAAGTTGGCCCACTTCATACCGATGAAACTTGGCGAGCAGGAAGTAGCAGGGATCCAGATGTCTTGGTAAGATACACATGAAAATTTGGGAGCCTACCACCTCAGTAACATTCTGGGGATCCAAAGAGCTGTGGCAAGTAGAATATCTTCTCCGAAGTAAAAAGCTACTGTACATTTCCATTAAGAAACAGGCACAATGTGAATCTGGGAGTAGCTATCAGGTCTGGCTGGCTTTGAAGACAGTAAGGCTCTGGTCAGTATAAGAGGATGAGACACTGGAAGCCCCCAACATGCAATGGCAAAGCTGCTGCTTATTAGTCACTTTTGGATGTCAAGTCAGCCTTTTCCCTCAGCCATCTCCCTACTTGCATAATATAGTTTCTAAACTCAGGGGTCATGGTGGCAGACATTCAGTGGCACAGGATCACCCCATCAACAATATTCCAGTATAGCCTCTGAATATCTAACTTGCCTGTAGCAGAATCCAGTGCTGAAAACTAAATATGGCACCATATACTGGATGGACCAGTCAACCATCAAGTAACAAACTGTTTATCTTGGTCCCATTTCATCTTGGAAAGATGTTTCCTCACTTGAACAAACCTATTCTAGATCCGGTGTTGTCCTCCCTCGCCACCATGCTTCTACCAGTTAATACACCTATGGTCTTACTAAACGAGTTATTTAGTACCCATACACATGATATCTTGATGCAGAAATTCATTATACAGCAAAAGACATTAAGACAATAGGTTCATGAAATTCACTGGTCTTACAAACATCACTACCCAGAAGCAGGTTTTATGGAATGGCTAAATGCTTTACTAAAGACTTAAATATAGTACCAGGTGGATTACAATACCTTGTGAGATTAGGTTTTTTTCCCCAGACGAAACTGTTTCTTACTGAGGCATTCAGTTTATAGCAAAAATGAGGGAACTGTTTTGTACCTACTAGGTTTTCCCATGGCATGCAGCTGGGTGACAAGACCCTGAAGGAGGCTATTCCGCTAGAGGCAGTGGAACACATAGATCTAAGAAGCAAGGACCACAGGTGGGAATGGTAAATCACATTATCACAACTAAGAGTCATTTACAGAATTTTTAAAAGTAAAAACTTTATGTTCATTTCTTCAGGTCCTATCCTTGAATTAATCTGAATACACAGTCTTTTTTTTTAAATAAGAAATATGAGAAAAATAAATTCTTTATGAGTAAACTACAGAAAAAGGGGAAAAAATCTGAAGTACTATCTACTGTTTTAATAAACCTGAAGAATGAATGAAATTCTAAATACTTAGGGGGAGGGACGCCTGGGTGGCTCAGCGGTTGAGCACCTACCTTCGGCCCAGGGCATGATCTTGGAGTCCTGGGACCGAGTCCCACACCAGGCTCCCTGCATGGAGCCTGCTCCTCCCTCTGCCTATGTCTCTGCCTTCTTTCTCTATGGGTTTCTCATGAGTAAATAAGTAAAATCTTTAAAAATAAATAAATAAATATTTGGGGGGGGAAAACATTGGAAATACATTTCAAAATGCCATGTATTAATAAGCTTATTAACATATTACAAATAAAAACTATGTTTACTAAATTAACATATTACTTGGGGTCAAATAACATGCCTTGAGCCTTAATCTCTAATATTTCCCAGTGGCATTTTGACTCCAGCAGTACTACATCGCTTACCCGACACAGCATGTTGTTTCCTGACTCTGCTTTTGCACACAATGCTAGTGCTTCCTTATCTACAAGGAGAACTTCATAATCTAGCTCAGATGTTCTCTCCTGTTGGAAGTCTTCACCACATCAAACCCCAACCCATCGTCTTTCCCCAATAGAAAAAACAATTTTTCAGTATTTTGTATACATATTTCTATTACTATGTTTATCTGAATAGCAGTTAAGGATCCACATAAATTATATATGAACATATCCAAAATCTGAAAATGAATGCTAATCTTTTTTTTTTTTTTTTAAGATTTTACTTATTTATTTGAGAGAGAGAGAGAGAGAGAGAGAGGGAGGCAGAGACAAGGCAGAAGGGGGAAGCAGGCTCCAGGCACGGAGCCTGACATGGGACTCAATCCCAAGTCTCCAGGATCAGGCAGCTGAAGGCAGCACTAAACCACTGAACCATCCGGGCTGCCCCGAATACTAATCTTATATCCATAAAATAAGCAGATACCACAGAAGCAAAGAAGGAAAAAGGCAAAAGCAAAGACTAGTTGGGAAATGGAAAGAGACCATGTAGTAAGCAAAGACGGTGTCTTAGAGGGTAGCATTATATAAGAATTGATTGAATTTTGCTTCTCTTCACAATTTAGTTTACTGTCAATCTATTTATGACCAAAAAATAGTATAAAGCAAGAACTGTACAACTTTGCCAGAAGTAGCCATAAAACTGGAGTTTTGTCATTTATCTTTCTTTTTGTCCCCCTCTCGTTTTCTAAAAATTTTTAATATTTTTATTTTTTTTAAAGATTTAATTTATTTATTCATGAGAGACAGAGAGAGAGGCAGAGACATAGAGAAGCGGGCTCCATGAAGGGAGCCTGATGTGGGACTCAATCCCAGGACTCCAGGATCACACGCCGGGCTGAAGGCAGACACCCAACCGCTGAGCCACCCAGGCATACCCCACTTTTTTAAAAAACATTTTTCAAAAAAATTATTTATTTGAAAGACAGAGTGCACACAAAGCAGGGGGAGTGGCAGGCAGAGGGAGAAGCAGGCTCCCCACTGAGCAGGGAGCCTGATACAAGGCTCAATCCCAGGACTCTGAGATCATGATCCGAGCTGAAGGCAGACACTTAACCAACTGAGCCACCCAGGTGTAATTTCCATTTTATAAATACATTGTTTGTATACATATTTATGATATCAAACATTTTTTATTAAAGATTTTATTTGGGATCCCTGAGTGGCGCAGCGGTTTGGCGCCTGCCTTTGGCCCAGGGCGTGATCCTGGAGACCCGGGATCGAATCCCACGTCGGACTCCCGGTGCATGGAGCCTGCTTCTCCCTCTGCCTGTGTCTCTGCCTCTCTCTCTCTCTCTCTCTCTGTGACTATCATAAATAAATAAAAATTAAAAAAAAAAGGAAGATTTTATTTATTTATTCATGAGAGATACAGAGAGAGAGGCAGAGACACAGGCAGAGGGAGAGGCAGAGAGAGAGCAGCAGGCTCCATGCAGGGAACCTGACATGGGACTCAATCGGAGTCTCCAGGATCAAACCCTGGGCCGAAGGCAGGCGCCAAACCACTGAGCAACACAGGTGTCCCAATATCAAACATTTTTTAAAAAAGATATCTATTTTACAGAGAGAGAGCACACATGCACATAAGCAGAAGGGCAGAGGGCGAGGGAAAAAGAGAATCACAAGCAGATTCCCTGCTGAGCATGGAGCCCCACCCAGGACTCAGTCTCACAATCCTGAGATCATGACTGGAGCCAAAATCAAGAGTTGGACACTCAACTGACTGACCCACCCTGGGGCCCCAATATTAAACACTTTATAAAATAAGGAAACTAAGCAGTAGACTTACCGAAATGTCTGATTTTTTGTTCATATTTCTGCATAAATGATTTTGATTTATCTTCATCTTCTATTTCTTTTCTTTTATCTTGATTAATAAAACTCTAAGAAAAAAAATGCTTAAAGTTAAAATCAGATTTTATATTCATTGAATATTCTTTCTCAGGTACTGAATGCCTAGCAATGCTTCCTACAGATACTATTAAAAGGTAGTATAGTATTTTTTTTAAAGGTAGTATAAAAAAAAAATCTGTGCAAAACTACAGAATTATTTTAGAAATCATACCAAAAAAATCCAAGTGCATTAACTTTTTTGTTAAGTGGAATTTCCCCATCAAAGTATAGAAAGATCCTTTACATTCCAAATATATATTTTGCATTATTCATTACCATTAAATATTTGGAACTCTACACAAATCTTTGGAGTTCTTGCTAGAAATAAACTTAAGACATTCAAAGTGTATAAAGTATATTTACTATAGCTTCTCCAACAGGACATAAACCTAAAATGGACCTTTGCTGCAAACTTTTCTTAGGATAGGCCAACACTTTGATTCTGAAATCAAGTACAAATTTTTATTAAGGAAGTGCTTATTTCCAGTTAAATAAGCCATAACTTATGGACCCTGATGAAGTTTTTATCTAGCCAGAAAACTGGCAGGACAGTTTCACAGAATGTTCTGTGATCACATTTAAACCTTGTAATCATCACTGCCATAAAACAAAATCCCAAAGTAGCTTTCTACCAGTTTACAATGCAGAAGCACACAAGTTTGTATTTTTTTTTTTTTTGAAGATTTTTATTTATTTACTTATTCATGAGAAAGACAGAGAGAAAGCAGAGACACAGGCAGAGGGAGAAGCAGGGTCCATGCAGGGCGCCCGATGGGGGACTCGATCCTGGAACGGCGGGATCACGCCCTGAGCCAAAGGCAGAAAGAAGCCCAACTACTGAGCAACCCAGGCATCCCAAGTTTATATATTTCATAGTAAAAACATTTTTTCCTTTATATATCCTGCTATCTAGACCAGCACTGTTCAATAGAAACACAATCCAAGTCACAAATGTAATTTAAAGTTTTGTATTTGCCACACTGAAAAGGAAAAACAGATGAAATCGGTAATTGGTTTATTTAACCCAATATATCCAACATATGATCATTTCAACATGTAAGACAAAAAAATCATTCACAAAATATTTTACTTTTTTTGGTACTAAGTTACTGGAATCTGGTGTGTATTTTATACTTACAGCACATCTCAATTCGGACTAGCCACATTTCAAGCGCTCAATAATACATGTGGCTAGCGGCTATCGAGTTGGACAGCACAGATCTAGACCAGTGCTCTCAAGTCTCAAGCTCACAGACAAAACCAATGTACAATTTTGACCAAATGACTAGAACATAAAAGTAATCCCAATTAATTTGTGGTATAAATGTAGGCTATGTTAGAACCTAAAACACACACACACACACACGCACAAATAAAAGCAGAGACAAATGAAAATATTTTCTTTGTGACCACTGTGTTAAAAGACATTAACTTGGGGATCCCTGGGTGGCTCAGCGGTTTCGCGCCTGCCTTTGGCCCAGGGCGCGATCCTGGAGTCCCGGGATCGAGTCCTGTGTCGGGCTTCCGGCATGGAGCCTGCTTCTCCCTCTGTCTGTGTCTCTGCCTCTCTCTCTCTCTCTCTCTCTCTCTCTCTCTCTCGGGCTTCCGGCATGGAGCCTGCTTCTCCCTCTGTCTGTGTCTCTGCCTCTCTCTCTCTCTCTCTCTCTCTCTCTCTGTGTCTATCATAAATAAATAAAAAATAAATCTTAAAAAAAAAAAAAGACATTAACTTTTTAAAACAAAGAAACACTACTTTGACCACTCCTTCTGGAAGAAAAAAATTACTTTAAGTAGTTATGTGTATAAATGCAAACCAGAAATAAATGCTAAGAATACACACCCCTTAGAAAAATATATATAGATACAGTGAATCATTCAGATAATGAATGATCTTGGTGTGTGTGTGCACAATAATAAACACACAATGCGGGCAGCCCCAGGGGCACAGCGGTTTGGCGCCGCCTGCAGCCTGGAGTGTGATCCTGGAGACCTAGCATCGAGTCCCGCATCGGGCTCCCTGCATAGAGCCTGCTTCTCTTCCTCTGCCTGTGTCTCTGCCTCTCTCTCTGTGTCTATGAATAAATAAATAAAATCTTAAAAAAAAAATAAAAAATAAATAAAAAAATAAACACACAATGCTACAAGCACGTAAAAAGTTTAGAAAGATACAACTCACTGTTAATAGCAGTTATCTCTGGGAATGAAACTAGAAGTGAAGGAAACCTTTCCATTCTATTTTACATACTCTTTTTCTTTTCATGGTAAGCATGCTGTACTCATAATTTTTCTCAATTTAATAAAGCACCGATAGAGTCAGTGGTGTTGTACACCTAACATATATATATTACTTATTAATATAGAAGAACTAGGGCTGGCCCAAGGGAAGGACATTAAAAGTGCTTAAGAGGATGTGTTGAGAGTGGGTGCTAAGACAGAAACAAATGGTGTTAGAGACAGAGAAGTCTAGAGAGTAATGATGGCTAAAGATAAAAGTGAATGTGGACTTAGAAAGAGCAGTCTACTTCTGAAGCTTTGAGAATTTAGTACAAATAGAAAGAAGTAATACTTTACACTGTAGTAAAAATGAATTCCATTGCCCATTTCTTCTACAGATAAAACAGTCAAAGAATAAAGCCTACATAATCCAGTGAGAAACTGAACACTACTCTTAATGACTACTAACTTGACAAAAGCTCTGTACTAGTCCTTTGGTAATGCTGATAATGCTAAATCTGGATTACTATCTGAGGTTTACTTATCTATTTATTTTAAAAGATTTTATTTATTCATGAGAGAGACACACACACACACACACACAGAGAGAGAGAGAGAGAGAGAGAAAGGCGCAGAGACACAGGCAGAGGGAGAAGCAGGCTCCATGCAGGGAGCCTGATGCGGGACTCGATCCTGGGACTCCAGGATGATGCCCTGGGCCGAAGGCAGGTGCCAAACTGCTGAGCCACCCATGGATTCCCCCCCCCCTCCGCCTTTTAAAAAGAGATTTTATTTATTTATTTGACAGAGAGACCAAGCAGGAGAAGCAGCAGGCAGAGAGAGGGGGAGAAGCAGGCCCCCTAGTGCCATGGAGCAGGGAGCCAGATGTGGGGCTCGAATCCCAGGATCCTGAGATCATGATCTGAGCTGAAGGCAAATGCTTCGCCGACTGAACTACCCAGGTGCCCCTCCCTACCTGAAGTTTACTAAATACATACTGGTAAGTAACAATGAAAGACTATTTAACAAATCCACTATCTATACGTTAGTGTTACAAAACTGAGAGCAAGCTGACAGCAACATCAGAAAGCTCCTGTAACATCTGAGCTTTCCCAATTGCCTGGCCCTATCCTATGGGCTTTTAAGAAATTACCTCAGTCTTTATAACGCCCCCCCTAGTGTTGAAGAAACTGAGGCTTAGAGATGGTAAGTGACTTGCCCACAGTCACAGAGCCAGCAGCATGTGACAAAGCTGAGAGCTAAGGCAGTCTGATCCCAGAGTCTACCCTTACATTCAGTGTGCTATGCTACAGCCATGTATTTATATTAATGACTACTCACATTTGACCCTATTGGGGATATAGGTTTCTGTAACAAACACTTTTCATAAACTGTCAAAACTCAATACTGTTCACAGGTTCTGTTGCTTTGTTACCAAATATGCACAACTGGTTTATACAAACACTTCCATTTTCTCTTCTCTTATTTTAATCCAGTAAAAAGTAGTACGTACCTTGTTAAAAACATCCTTGCTAATGGCATCCATGTTCCACAGACACATTCTCTCTCTCTGTACTAGAGCCTCTTCTTTCTGCCGCCATTCTTCTTCACGTTGCCTTAGCTCTGATACTGCTGTTTGTGCTTTGGCATGTTCCTGATCCAAGGACTCAGAGTTATGCAGGGCTAGGCTACCAAGTTTCTGCTGAGCTTCAGCGAGATTCCATTTGCACGCCACAGAGCTCTTCACAAACTCTTTCTGCTTTTGACAAGCCAGTTCAATTCCATGGCTATACATCTGGATAAAAAACAGTATTGTAAGAAATGAAGACGGCAAATGGTATGTTTATTCAGCACGATTCAATTTTCTGTTAGTCAAGGATTTCTGTATAGTATTTTTGATACACAGGTATCCTGACTTCTCTGTATGTAGTTATACTTTTATATTATAGGTATTCTTTCGTCAACCAGACTCTAAGCTCCTTTGATAATCTATGCTACTCCTCTGACAACTAGCAGCAGCAAAAAGTCTCATAATTAACACAATGTTCTGCATATAGCTTGTGCTCAAGAAACTGGATTTATCATTTCATAGTCCTGAAACAGCAGAATGAGAACAAAAGCTTCAATCTAGCCCATTACCTTACAACTCAACATGCTGAAAATCAGATCTTTAGAGTTTTGTTCTGGAAGTTCTTCACTGAAAAGAACCTTTTATTTAGAAATAATCACTTCTTGGTTTCCATTTTCCTTCTCTATTATTCCAACTCTTGGTGATCTGAGAAAATCTTATATTGGGAATTTCTGTTTATAACTGACTCTACAGATACTCTTTAGCTTAATCTTAATCAAAATAGGCAAAGTTATAAAAACAAAAGCAAAAACTGGTTCATCCTGGTGACTGACTCTGTTCCACTGAGAAGCAACAGTAATTAGTTTTAATATTTACTGACCTACTGCATGTGAGGCACTGTGATAGATGTTTAAGTCCTTATGCTCCTCAGCTCTCTAAAAGCTGAAAGCACGTATTTTATGAATCCTCAGCCAAAATGTAGATCAATTTCAAACTAGGTATAGAGAACAATCTTAACTTGATTTGTTTCCTAATCTGCATCACTACTCAAGCCCTTATAATTTCACATCTCAATTATGTATATACAGTCTTTCTCATCTGAAGCCATTCTCTACTACACTTGAAGCCATCTCTCCAAAAAACAAATCTGATACTTTTACTCATTCCTAAAGTCTTAGGTAAAGGACAAATTCTGTGGCATGGCATGGTCCTTCATGACTTCCCTTCCTACTATCTCTCTAGACTCAGTTCTAGTTGCTCTTCTGTTTGGTTATCTTCCCATCCCCTACCCCTTTCAATTTGGCAACTCCTCATCCCCCAGCTCCTATCTCCATACCAGATTCTGCAATCACTTCCTAAGTCTTTTTTTAATCCCTTCCCTTCCCAAGGTTTGCATACTTCTTAGTGGTGTTTTCACACAATGTTGTGCTTATTTGTTTACTCTACCAGCAGTCTCTTGAGGGGCTAGGACTCCATAAATGTTTCTCCATTTTTTGGAAAAGACTAGTGGTGGCAAAGAATTCCAGACAAGTAGCTGCAAGGCCTCTCTTTTTGGGTTGAGTCTTAGATTTCTATTGTGGCAAATGTAGACACTGTTGCTATTCAGGTGTTTTATTTACTCATTTAGCAGTTTTGGAGGCCAGGTCCTAACGAATCAAGTTAAATATTTATTTTTATTTTTTGCTATTTTAGATAGGATCAATAATAACTGTAGCCCAGCTATGTTAAAAAGGTGCCAGGAAAAGGAGAATAATGAAGTTATAAAATTTGCTTTGTCAGAAAAGACAAATACATTCTAAGAAAGGCAATGTGAAGAAATGAAAATACCGTGCATTTTCAAATTATGTGGGAGCAAACATTCATATCTCAAATCAAACATAGAAATCTTATTTCCAAATTCTAAAAATGACTCACGTTTAAATTCCTCTCCACAGACTATACAGATAACATCTGGCAATTTGAGCAAACTACCCAACATGTATTGAGATGATTAAAAAAAAAAAAAAAAAAAAAGAAGGTAATTTTACCTGTAAACACATTGAGGTTTTATTATTTTTTTTAAAGATTTTATTTATTTATTCATGAGAGACACATAGAGAGACAGAGAGAGAGAGAGAGAGAGAGAAAGAGAGAGGGGCAGAGACATAGGCAGAGGGAGAAGCAGGCTCCATGCAGGGAGCCTGATGTGGGACCCAATCCTGGGACTCTGGGATCACACCCTGAGCCAAAGGCAGACAGATGCTCAAACGCTGAGCCACCCAGGGATCCCACAATTGAGGTTTTAGAGGAACATTAAACATAATACTCTGATGAACATAAATTTAAAAATGGAACTGCTGGCATTAGGTTTACTAATGTAACTTTACATTAAAAATGCTCAAACAGAATCTCTAAATTCTGAATTGCCTTTTACTTTAATTGGATCTCAGAACATATGACATTAAGATGTCTAGATTCCCCACATCTCGTAAAATTAAACCAGAGCTGTTTTTGAAAAAACTACAAAATGTTTATAATTTGAATTAAACATTTTATTCTTTCCAAATACTCCAATCCAAAAACTTAAGTCCTAAGCCAAGCAAGATAAGTGGGTTATAAACACAGGAATTAATTTAGGATTAGTAATCACTTTGCAAATTTTAACACCAAAGGTAGTTTCACCCATGTGGTTTTAAACTACATCCAGGATGGCAGTAAGTCCAGCAGGTAGGAAAAACCACTGTACTAGGCGCCAGAAGTGGGTTCTAGTCTTAATTCTGCCACTAACTAGCCATAGAGTCTCAGAGAAGTCATTTTTAATGAAAAAGATAAACCTATTTACTTACAACATCACTTTCAGCCAAATAAGCTTACAATTCCAAGTGCATAAGTAAAAAACATACAGTTTTTAAGTTTATTTTTCTTTTTAGTAATCTCTACACCCAACATGGGGCTTGAACCTACCACCCCAAAAACAAGTCATGTGTTCCTTGGACTGACCCAGCCAGGTATTATCAGCTTAGATATTTTCTAAGTTCAGAGCTCCTCTTAGGTTACTTTTGTGATTCAACCACAATGCACTATAATTCTGGTGACCTCTTATTCTCCCATATGCCTTCAAAATTGACAACAGCAGCTGCTGTTCTTTTTTTTTTTTTTCTCTGTAACACACTCGTTATATGCTCATATAACACGCTTTGTATATAAAGATGACACCAGCGATCCATAATTAGGGGGTGACTACTGACCTATCAACTCTCATGGTGGCCTCCTAAAACATGTTTTGCACTTTCCCAGAGACTGGCTGGCCGAAGTACAGTCTACGGTTATGAAACAGCATTTTTCTGTGAAGCCAACTAACCCAGTGAGCTGGGCTTAGGACTGATGGCCTTACACTTCTTGGAAAATGATTTAAATAACTCATCTTCACTAACAGCTAGCAGGATGAGCCTCAAGAAAAACTGTTAATTTAGTTAAGCCCTTTGGAACCTCGTTTTGCAAGAAGCCTAGAACCTATAACCCGTTTCACTGAACATATTAGTGTTTGGTCTGTGTTCCTGAAATACACTTCCAAACACACTCAGAGTAGGAGAAAAACCAGGGCAAGGTGACATATATGAGTATATAAGCATTCCCTAAGATAGGACCCCCCCAAAAAAAACATTCGAAATGATGTGTCATCTGGTTAAGTTTCAGAGGAAAGAAGGCTGGACTGAAAACCACAAGTAGCACCAGGAATACGAGGAAGGCAGTCTGAGGGGAACAGGCAAACGTGTGCCTGTACGTTTTCCCTGGAGAATGAGGTGAAGCCGAACTTCAAGCATAATCGGACGGGGGGTGGGGGTGGGGGGTGGGGGTGGGGGGTGGGGGGAAGCGGTCGCGTTAATGAGACGGATTCACAGCAGCATCAAAAAGCGAGGTTCACAGAATTTATTCAGATGTCAGAAGTCAGTGAAATTGGATCCTAAATCTGGATAAAAGGTCAGGAGCTCGGGGCATTGCCGGAATACAACCAACCATTCCCTGTGCAACACCAGTACCGGAGCACAAGTATTAGAGCCTCCCACCGAATAACGCGCTCGGATAAAGACACACGCACGAAGGGACAAAGGGTCAACGTTAGAACGCTAGCCGCCCCAAATCTGGGTGCTGTCAGGAGGGGGCGGAGGGGGGGAGGGACATCTCCCAAGGAGGGGAAGGAATTCGCCAAGGTGAAGAGGTGTGCGCGGACATGGAGGTCGGGAGTATGTGGCCAGCCCCCCTGGGAAGCCCTCCGAAGATGCTACAATAGCCGCGGGACGGCACCAAGCTGCTGACCACCGCCCCCGGGAGTGAGACGGGGGCGCGGCACAGGGCGCAGGGGGGGCGCGGAGAGAGGGGGCTCTCGGGGCCTGGCGATGGCACCTCCCCATCCCCCTCGCCACTCGCGGGACCCCTCTCACCTGCGCGCCGCCGCCCGGCAGCTGCGGGCAGCGGGGAGAACTGGGGGACACGTCCAAGTCGCTCTCTTCCTCAGCCTCACCCTCGGCCCGAGGGAGGCTCCAAGGTCCCGGCGGCGGCCACGGCTGCTCCATGTCCGGGGGGCCCCAGCCCTAGAAGCGTCACTGCCAACCGACTTGGCGTGAGTGGAACCTGCTGCGCGGAGCCAGCCGCCCCAGCCGGCCGGGGCCGTTACCCAGAATGCCTCTGCCGGCCGCGACGCCGACGCACACCCCGCGCTAGCCTGGGCCGGGGACGGCGGAAGAAGACGGACACGCTCGGCGACGTCACTTCCTGTTTGGGGGGCGGGGCCGGGGAGGCGGGGCCCGGGGGGGCCTGCGTGAAGGGGATGGGGCTGGGGCTGGCGTTTAAAATTCCCTTCTCTGAAGCCTCTGGGCGCTGCCCAGTCCATCCCTGAGGGCGCCGTGCGCCGCGTAGCGTCGAGTCGCTGTTGCCCCGTGTTCCCTCCGCTGTGCGCCGTGGGTCTCGGACGCCGAGAGATGCGGGGTCCCTTTTCGCGAGTTGTTTGCAAACTGCAGCAGCTCCTTTCTGCACGTTCGTGTGTGAAGTAGGAGCCCGGAGGCGGGGTGGGCGCAAAGTAGGGCCGGGTCTTGAAGAGCGGAGCGGTGTTCTCTCCCGTTTCGAGTGCCGAGCTGCGGGGTGATTTGCGAAAGTTGGCCGGGAGGGGTGCGCCGAGGATGAGGGGGTCGAGGTCGCGCGGCTGCGAGCGGACCCGGCGCGGGTCGGGGGAAGTGGGAGGGATGGGAGTGTGGGGGGCGGCGAGGAGGGGGGGGGCGTGGGAGGGCCCTGTCCGCGCACCCCGCGGCCCCCGAGCCCTGCGCTCTCCCGAGGCCCTTTGTCGAGGAGCAGCGGTCACGGGTGTAAGGAAGGGACCTGTGGTCAGCTCGGGGCCCCCCCTCCAAAGGTGTGTGTCCGGCAGGACCGCGCTGCCGCCTGCTCATGAGGACAGGGACCCCAATAAAAAAAAGAATCAGACGCCATTTTTCCCAGCCTCGTGCATTGACGAACTTTGAGGTTTGTCAGTGTTGACCAGACGTGAGGAAATGCTGCCGGAGAGAACGTGGTTTGGGGGCACTTGGATGGCTCCGTGGTTCAGGGCTTAGGGCGTGATCCCGGGGTCCTGGGATGGAGTCCCGCGTGGGGCTCCCCCTTCAGAGCCTGCTTCTCCCTCTGTCTGTGTCTCTGCCTCTTTGTATTTCTCATGAAAAAATAAATAACAAAATCTTCAAAAAGAATGAGATTTGTGTAATCTTTTCAGAGGGGTGATTTGACCGTATCAGTGGTTTAAGGGCTTTGATTCAGCAACTTCACCACTAAGACGTTATCCAACAGTTCTTTTTGTACCGATGTCCAAGGATTTATCCACAAAGATGCTTATTGCAGCATGTTGCACCAAAAAAACAGGAAGCAATTTAGTTGCCCATCAGTACAGGAACTTACGTAAATGATGGTATATTAATACAATATCATTTCAGTCTTTAAAAAAGAGATACGTATGTGCTGATATAGAAAATCTGCACAATGAGTCTAAAAAATGCAGAATTAGATGTATTTGTGCGTGTATCTAGCTATAGCTATCTACCTACCAAGAGAGAATGATCCAATCTCAAAAACGTATACGTGCCTATAGAAAATTCTTGGAGGTTGAATAAGAATTGTTACTGATGGTAGATCGGGCTGGGAGGAAAGTTTTGTTCTTTAAAGATTTTATTTATCAATGAGAGCCAGAGAGAGAGGCAGAGACATAGGCAGAGGGAGAAGCAGGCTCCATGCAGGGAGCCCGACATGGGACTCGATCCCAGGACTCCAGGATCAGGCCCTGGGCTGAAGACAAAGGCTCCACCACTGAGACACCCGGGCGTCCCTGGGAGGGAAGTTTTTGAGTTTGTTTGCTTTCCATTTTTAGCTTTCCTGCATTATGCTGTTTGAATATTTTAATGATTATATGTTTTACCTTAATAATTAATTACAAATTAAGGTTGAGAAACACTGTGCCTAAACTTTTTGGGTTAGGGAAAGCCACAGGAGTTAAAATAGAAAGGGAGGAAGAAAAGGAAAACACTTTTTTTCTGTTTGCTTCCATGAAGTGCTTTGAGGGTCCCTGGCATGAAGTAAGCTCTATATAAATGTTAAATATTGTTGTTATTATTGGTTTTCTTCTTACCTATGTCACTACTTCCCCTCAGGCTCTTTGGCAGGCTCCTCCCTTTCTAAAGGGCCTCTAATTTTAGAATTCCTCTAATTTTGGCCAGTGGGGAGGACTTTGTCTATTCTTATGGCTTTAAATAGCATCTGTGCATTGACAGCTCCCTAATTGAAATCCAACCCTGAAAAAAAAAAAAAAAAAAAAAAGAAATCCAACCCTGATCTAAAGTACTTCAGACTCATTTGTCTACTGCTGACTTGACCTCTGTCTCTCTCTCTTTTTAAAAAAGATTTTATTTATTTATTTGAGAGAAAGCAAGAGAGGGAGCACGAGTGCCAGGGACGGGCAGCGGGAGAGGGAGAAGCAGATTCCCTGCTGAGTCCTCCCATGAGATCTGATCCCAGGACCCTGAGATTGTGACCTGAGCCCAAAGCAAATGCTTAATGGACTGAACCACCCAGGTGCCCTACCCTCTTTTTTTAAAAATGTAGACTCTGGGCAGGCCAGGTGGCCCAGCGGTTTAGCGCCACCTTCAGCCCAGGGTGTGATCCTGGAGACCCGGGATTGAGTCCCATGTCAGGCTCCCTGCATGGAGCCTGCTTCTCCCTCTGCCTCTCTCTCTCTCTCTGTCATGAATAAATAAATAAAATCTCAAAAAAAAAAAAAAAAAAAGGTAGGCTCTACCCACAATGTGGAGCTCATCGTGGGGCTTGAACTCATGACCCTGAGATCAAAATCCCAGCTGAGATCAAGAGTCAGACACTAAACTGGCTGAGCCCCCAGGCGCCCCATATCTCTCTTTGGATGCACAGTTTAATATTAAAAAAAAAAAAAAACCCAAAACCAAACCCTCTTGATTCTATTCCTTCCCCAAACTTCTTCCTATCTTCTCCATATCAATAAATGGTACTACCTTCAATCCCAAAAGAGGTCAGGCTTAACTTATCCCCTTCCTTCCCCTCCCATGTCTGAAATAAAGCAAATTTTGTTATTTTTTTACCCTCAAATGCTTCTTGAATCTGTGTATGTCTCTCTAACTGTAATGCTTCCTCCCTAGCCCAGGACACCATGATCCTTCCTCAGGACTACTACAGTAGTCTTCAATGTCTCCGTTCCATTTTTTTTCTTCTTTTTTTTTTTTTCCTCTCTCTGTTCCGTTTTTTGCTCATTACAAATCTCTTCACACAGTTACAAAGAGACATAAAAATATTTTTTTGTAAATCAGATCATGCCACACCCTGCTGTATCAATTAAATGACTTCAACACAAGTAACAGAAACCCCAGCTACTAGAAACTTAAACCATGAGGAAAATTATTTTTTCTATTTTACAAAAGGGTGAAGATCAGTGTTTTCACGATTGGTTTAGCAGTTTGGCGATGTCATCAAGGACTCAAGTTCTTTTTTTTTTTTTTTTTTTAAGATCTTATTTATTTAGAGACAGAGAGTCAGAGACATGGACAGTGGGAGAAGCAGGCTTATGCAGGGAGGCCGATGTGGGACTCCATCCCGGGACTCCAGGATCACGCCCTGGGTGGAAGGCAGATGCTCAACCACTGAGCCACCCAGGTGTCCCAAGGACTCAAGTTCTTTCTGTTCTTTCCACCATCCTGTCTGTTGACTTTCATCTTCAAGCTTGTCATGGTTGCAGGATGGCTGCCACAGCTCTGGATATCCTATCAAAATATGACAACAGCCAAAGCAGGAAGAGAGAGGAGGCAAAGAGCTTTATTTACTTGTGGCTCTACTATCAGAAAAAAAGAAAAAAAAAAGTTTCTTAGAAGCTTCCAGTGACTTCCCCTTATGTCTCATTGTCCAGAATCGGCTTAAATAAATTATGATTCACTCCCTGAAGAGAGATAGATTGCCACCCAAGCAAAACGGGCTCCATAAGCAAGGAAGAGGAGGTTATGGCTATTAGGTAGGCAATCACATTGTTGCTATAACTTTGAGTTCCTAACTACCTAATGCCAGCCGACTATTCAGTGTCATCTCTTAACCTCCTCTGCCCCCTGCCCGGGTCTCTCTTTATACTCATTGCCCTCCTTTCAGTTTCTCAAACATACCGATTTCCTTCCTGACTCCTGGCTTTTTTACATTTTGTTGCTCCCTTCATCGGGATATCTTTTCTCTAGTACTTTAGAAGTCCTGTTAGTGGTCATGCTTTTCCTTTTAGATCTTAGATCAAATGTCATACCCTTAGAGAAGCTGATCTGTCCACTGGGTGTAAATTAGGTTCTCATTCCCTCTTCAACCTATATCCTTCTCTCTCACCCCTAACACTCGGATTCCTTCCTAGTATTTATCATACTGTTATTATCTTATGCTCACTTATTTATTATCTGCTCCCTGCAAGATGTAAAGCCCACAAAGTCATAGACTGTTTCTTGTTCACACTTGTACCTCCATTGTCTGGAACAGTACCTAGCACAGGGTAGGCATTTAATAAATATGTACAGGGACATGTGGGTGGCTCAGTGGTTGAGGGTCTGCCTTTGACTCAGGGTGTGATCCCAGGATTCTGGGATTGAGTCCTCCATCGGGTTCCCTGCCGGGAGCCTGCTTCTCCTTCTGCCTATGTCTCTGCTTCTCTCTCTGTGTCTTTCATGAATAAATAAGTCTTTTAAAAAATGTGTATTGAGGGATCCCTGGGTGGCGCAGCGGTTTGGCGCCTGCCTTTGGCCCAGGGCGCGATCCTGGAGACCCAGGATCGAATCCCACGTCGGGCTCCCAGTGCATGGAGCCTGCTTCTCCCTCTGCCTATGTCTCTGCCTCTCTCTCTCTCTGTGTGACTATCATAAATAAATAAAAATTAAAAAAAAAAGTGTATTGAATGGATGAATAAAGAATTAATGAATGGAAACAAAGATAAAAGGAAAGGTGTAGGATTAAATAAAGAGGGTGGACCATACCTGCCAACATGGGCACCAAAACCCTGAAGACGGCTGCTTGGGTCATCACTGAGAAATACTACATGCCCCCGGGCAATGACTTCTACACCAACAAACGCATGTGCAAGGAGATTGCCATCATCCCCAGCAAGAAGCTCTGCACTATGATCACAGTCTATGTCACACACCTGATGAAGCAAGCAGATTCAGAGAAGCCTGATGAGAGGGACGGCCATCAAGCTGCAGAAGGAGGAGAAAGGAAAGATAATTATGTGTCCAAGATCTCTGCTCTAGATTAGGAGATCATTGAAGTAGATCCTGGCACTAAGGAAATGTTGAAACTCTTGGACTTTGGCAATCCATCCAACCTGCAGTTCACTCAGCCTACAGTTGGGATGAATTTCAAAACACCACAGGGAGCCATTTGAATCTTTCTGCTGTGCTGTAGTATCTTCAAAAAACCTTGAACAACCACCTTAAAAAAAAAAAAGAGGGTGAAAAAGGAATGGAAAGAGATATATTTTGGTAGGAGAATAAAGAATGGCTATAATGACATCATCTTAGCTATTGCTGACGTTGGGGCCTAAATCCTTTGCTCAGATTCAACGGATACTTTTTTACAAGTTCTGGAATGAAGTCAGGCTCTTTTCTACTTTCTTATATTGGATAATAAATATAATTCCTTGGAAACTGCTTTCGGTCATAATTAGCCTACTGCTCCCATGGACATAGTCAGTTGACACTCAAAGGAGCAAATTAGTTTTTCCTGAGTAGAAATTACTTTAAAATGAAAGGATATGGACCCAGAATGCCCAAGGGTAATCTTGTGTAAGGGTTTGTGTGGTATTAAGTAAGTACTGAGCCTACAAAAGCCAGTGAATCAAAGTGGAAGCCAAATAGGAGTCTGACTCATAAACTCTAATAAAGTTTGTGAAATAGATCCCACGTGTGAGTCCAGATCTCAAATGACTTCAAGATTGTTAAAAGCTATTCAATTGCAATTTAATTCCTTCCTTGGATGCTTTCCTGATACTTGGGGAAAATTCTGGAGAAGTATACACAATTAAAGAAATACTCAAATTGCCAGTTCCTGTTTTGGATATTCATGCAGAGACCACTATTCTTTTTTTTTTTTTTTAAGATTTTATTTATTCATGACAGACACAGAGAGAGAGAGAGAGAGAGAGAGAGAGGCACAGAGACACAGGCAGAGGGAGAAGCAGGCTCCATGCAGGGAGCCCGACATGGGACTCGATCCCAGGTCTCCAGGATCACACCCTGGGTTGAAGGTGGCACTAAACCGCTAGGCCATGGGGGCTGCCTGAGGCCACTATTCTTATAATACAGTGCTGCTTTTTTCCTCAAGGGGATTTCCTCTGAATTGGAAAGTATTATGTGCCTCAGTAATTTGCTTAATCTGCATTTGAGGCAAATAGATCCACCGCATTTTCTCTGTAAGTGTATGTAAGAATTCTACTGAAGGGCATTTCATAGTGATATCACTAAGAATCTTCTTTTTTTTTTTTTTAAATAAAGATTTCACTTATTTATTCATGAGAGAACAGAGAGAGGCAGAGACACAAGCAGGAGAAGCAGGCTCCCTGCGGGGAGCCCAATGCGGGATTCCATCCCGGGACCCTGGGATCACAACCTGAACCAAAGGCAGATGCTCAACTGCTGAGCCACGAGGTGTCCCTGGATCAGTTGTTCTATACAATGTCCCACATTCCTAATATGTCTGTTTGCTTCCTTATGGTGTCATGGACATGTTTCTCTAACCTCCATATTTCCTTTAAGTTAGCTCTAGAGCAATACTTCAGTAGAAGTTTCTGTGGGATGGAAATATTCCACTTGCCCTATGCAGTATGGTAGCCACTAGCCATATGTGGTTATTGAATACTTTAAATGTGACTAGTGCAAGTGAGGAACTGAATTTTAGATTTAATTTGGTTTTAGTTAATTTAAATAGTTATATGCAGCTATCTTATTAACCAGTGCCGCTCTAATGGCTTAAATAAATTCAACTTCAACTTTCGTGGCATAAGTGTTTCATAGGTGCTTTCTATGAATCATGTAGGGAGACATGATGCCAATTTTAGTATGTTAAGATTAATCAGTGGGCTCATTAAGTTTTTAAAAAATATAAACTTCATCTTTGGGCAGTTTATGAGAATCAAGGAAAGAGCCCAGCATTGTTCATTGAGCTCTTTTATACATTCATTGTAAAAGTTAGAAAAAGTAAACTTTTCTATATATCAAACTGTGAGAAAACTAAACTGTCAAAGAATATTTCAGAGAAAGATTTTGGAGAAGGCAGATATTCAACAATTATTTCTTGGGTGTCAAGGCTGGGCCTGTGCTTTTTAAAAAATTTTATTTGACAGAATGGGAGACTGATTGAGGGGAGGACAAGCAGACCCTGTGCCAAGTGCAGAACCCAATGGAGGGCTCCACATGACCCCCAGGTCACAACCCGAGTGGAAACCGAGAGATGCCTAACCCACTGAGCCACCCGGGAGCCCCTGGGTCTGTGCTTTAAAAGAAAAAAACCAGTGATCTGAAAATGCATCATTGCTGAAATAATCCAGATTGTTTCCTGTACTTGGATCTTTTTTTTTTTTTTTTCAGGAATTTCTCACAAATGCTAATGAACAACTCATTTTGGAAACTCAATCTGCTGGTGTTATTCACATTTGCTAATGAATAATTCACTGTTTTGAAAGATTGTAGGCCTAACAAATGAGTCTGAGTCCAGGCATAAATTAATGGCCCAGAACAGGACTTCGGAGGTCTTTTTCACTTATTATTGAATATGGCTTCCCCTGGAGAGACCGTTTGCTCTAATAAGTGGGCATGAAAGTGCTGCAGAGAATAGCCCCTCTTTCTTTACCTGCTGCATTGTCAGATAACACAGGAGGCCCTTCTTTGTACTGTAAAAGGAACTGATGTCAGGGTAGAGTATAGAGGGCAGGACAGTGGTTCTAAAACCTGGTTTGACTAACTCTATCCCTTCCAGACTCTGATGGAAACCACAGCTTCTCTTCCCAGAAAAATGCACATATGTACATGCAGAAGCATTGCTTATTATTTTAGGGGCTTTAGGACCCCTGAGACAGCCAGGGGTCACAGGATAGGACACACTGTCCTGGAAGAAGAAGAGCGACCACACTTGCAGAGGTGTTTGCATGGCAGGCAGTATGTAGAATGACGCCCCCAAAAGCTGAAGAATCCAGTTCCTGGTCTTCCTTATTTAGCCAGATTTAGCCTCTTTAGTGTTGTATGTTTCTACTTATTTTGTTTTCCTTTTTGGACTAGATAATGCAAATACTTGGCAAAAATATTTGAAAAGTACCTAACGACGTTCAATGGAAAGAAGTTTCTGGGCAGCCCCAGTGGCGCAGCGGTTTAGCGCCGCCTGCAGCCTAGGGCGTGATCCTGGAGACCCGGGATCGAGTCCCACGTCGGGCTCCCTGCGTGGAGCCTGCTTCTCTTCCTCTGCCTGTGTCTCTGCCTCTCTCTCTCTCTCTGTGTGTGTCTCTATGAATAAATAAATAAATAATTAAAAAAAAAAGAAAGAAAGAAGTTTCTTCTCTCTCTCTACTCTATGGCCCCTCCCCTGAGGCATCCACTATTAGCACTTTCTGGTGTATCCTTTCAGGAATATTCTAAGCATGTACACACATATCATATCCTCTGTCTCTTCCAAATAGCAGCATGCTTCACACATTTTTTTATTCCGTGTGTTTTGCCCCCCCCCTTAGTCTTATTTTTTTTAATTTTTTTTTAATTTTTTTATTTATTTATGATAGTCACAGAGAGAGAGAGAGAGGCAGAGACACAGGCAGAGGGAGAAGCAGGCTCCATGCACCGGGAGCCCGATGTGGGATTTGATCCCGGGTCTCCAGGATCGCGCCCTGAGCCAAAGGCAGGCGCCAAACCGCTGCGCCACCCAGGGATCCCTTTTTTTTTTTTTTTTTTTGTTATTTTTAAAAAATATTTTTATTTAGTTCTGTATTTCAGGGAGCATTTATTACAAGGATGTACGGCTCTGCTTTATTCTTTTCCCATGCTGCATAATGTTCCATCTTAAGGCTTAAGCATAACTGATTACGTCTGACCCTCCGTAATGAACATTTAGGTGGTTTCCAGTATCTTTTTTTTTTTTAATTTTTATTTATTTATGATAGTCACAGAGAGAGAGAGAGAGAGAGAGGCAGAGACATAGGCAGAGGGAGAAGCAGGCTCCATGCACCCAGAGCCTGATGTGGGATTCGATCCCTGGTCTCCAGGATCGCACCCTGGGCCAAAGGCAGGCGCTAAACAGCTGCGCCACCCAGGGATCCCTCAGATTTCTTTTTAAAGTAAACTCTATGCCCAATGTGGAGCTTGAACTTACAACCCCAAGATCAAGACTTGCATGCTCTACTGACTGAGCCAGTCAGGTGCTCCTGGTATCTTTTTTTTTTTTTTTTTTAAGATTTATTTATTTATTTTAGAGGTGGGGAGGGGCAGAAGGAGAGGGAGAGATGGTCTTAAGCAGACTCCGAGCTGAGCAGGGAGCCCAATGGTGGGCTCCATCTCACAATCCTAAGATCACAACCTGAGCCAAAACCAGGAGTCAGTGGCTTAACCTACCACATCACCCAGGCGTTCCTCCCCACCCCACTCCGGTGTCTTTTTTAACTACAGATAATACTGCAGCAGGTATTTTTGTGTGTCCGTGAAAGTATATCCACACACACACCCATGCTTAGCAGTGGAATTGCTGAGTCAAATGAAAAATTTTGATAGACATGAACAAATCGCTCTCTAGAGAAGTTATACGTGGTAGGCAGAATAATAGCCCCCAAAGATATCTGTGTCCTAATTCGTGGAACCAGTGAATATGTTACCTTCTATGGCAGAGGGGAATTAACATTACAGATGGAATTCAGGTTGCTAATCAGCTGACCTTAAGATAGGGAAATTATCCTGAGTTATCTGGATGGGCCAGGGTAATCACAAAGGTCCCTGAAAGTGGAAGAGAGAGCCAGAGAGATGGTGGTGTCAAAAGGACTGGCTCGGATTTGCTGGCTTTGAAGATGGAGGAAGGGAGTTTGGAGACAAGGAATGGAGGTAACCCCCAGAAGTCGAAAAAACAAGGAAATGAAAAAGGCAAGGAATGCAGGCCTGCTTCTAGCTTTGCTCTTAGCCTAGGGAGATCTGTGTTGGATTTCTGACCCACAAAACTAGTAAGTGATACATTTGTCTTGTTTTAAGCCATTAAAGTTTGTGGTAATTTGTTACAATAACTATAGAAAATTAACACATTATATGTATTTTCACACTCCTACCAACAAGATGTTTCCCCTCATCCTTGACATTAGAGCCTTCATTTTTTAAAAATAATTTCCTTCATATGAATGCTCCTTCCTACATTATTTGAGGAATGCTTACAATTTAGTGTCCTCTAATTCATATTTTTGATTAAATGGAAAATTTGCAGCCATACTTATCTGACTGTTACACTTTTGTTCTCTGCTAATTAACTCTTTGGAAAAGTCCCCTTTGGGACATGGGCCATTTTCTTTGGCAGGGGCCTGGATGTGAGCAGGATGTGTTGATGCGTCATTTCTGCGGTGCTGATATCACTCTGACCAGCCTGCACCGCAAAAATCCTGTAGGAATAGAAGTTGTCCAGCAGGATTTGTTTCCTGCCACCAAGGTGGCAGCCTCAGTGATGAATTACTTTGCAAGCTGGACCAGAGGTGTTGTGTGTGTAGAAACCTCAGGTGACCACAATGAGTGATATTAACAGAGCTTAAATAGTCCTAATCACTCATTTGATACTTCCAGGGCAGACTAGCAGTTGTAGTAGCTGTGCCTGGTCATCTCTCATTCCACATATTTAGTCTGCCCTGATGTGCTGTTGGTTTCCAAACTCAGGAGCTTCCCTGGGTGAAACCTGAAACTGGCTCCTAGATGGAGGACAGCAAGAAATAATAACCTGAAACTGGCTCCTAGATGGAGGACAGCAAGAAATAATAGAAGAAACTGGCTCCTAGATGGAGGACAGCAAGAAATAATAACCTGAAACTGGCTCCTAGAGGGAGGACAGCAAGAAATAATAGAAGAAAGAGGAAGGCCACTCAAGATTAGTAGGTGGCAGGGTTTTTTGTTTTGTTTTGTTTTGTTTTTTGAAGATTTTATTTATTTATTTGAGAGAACAAGAGAGTGAGCATGAGAGTGGGGAGAGTGGAGGAGGGAGACTGAAAATCAGGCTCTCTGTTGAGCAGGGATTCTGATGTGGGCTTGATCCCAGGACCCCAGGAACATGACCTGAGCCAAAGGCAGACACTTATCTGACCAAGCCACCCTGGCATCCCTTTAATAAGTAAGGGAACTTCCACTGGAATCTCGTCTTAGATGGCCACAAGATGAGTAGACCTCAGGCAGCGTGGGTGGCTCAGCGATTTAGCGTGATCCTGAAGACCCGGGTTGTACAGGGACACATGGGTGGCTCAGTGGTTGAGGGTCTGCCTCTGGCTCAGGGTGTGATCCCAGGATTCTGGGATTGAATCCTCCATCGAGTTCCCTGCGGGGAGCCTGCTTCTCCCTCTGCCTATGTCTCTGCCTCTCTCTGTGTCTCTCATGAATAAATAAATAAAATCTTAAAGAAAAAAAAAAAAAAAAAAGACGAGGAGACCTCTGCATCCACCCACCAGAAACTTAAAAGTTTATTTGGAGGACTTACCTGAGTTCAGTCACATATAACATCCAGATGGGCTCCACAGCATTTTGCTCTTTTAAGACTTGTGTTCTTCAAACGACTCCCTCTGTGGGAATGGTGGGTAGAATGTACATCCCAAGGACAGTGGAGGGGAGTGAGGGGCTTCTCATTGCCTTGGTCCAGCTTATGGGTCAACCAGTGGTCAAGTCCTCTTGATGACCTCCTCCAACATGTGGGAACCCCCTTACCACATACCTTGAACCCTATAGACTGGCTGGACCATCTCTGTATTTATATCCTTCAAAGATATTTATTGAGCATCTGCTATGCTAGGTGTTTAGAATACAAACTTTTAGCCATGCAGATCCTACAGTTTATGGAGATAATCAACAATCACAGGAGCTAATGTGAAACAGCTTTTGTGGCAGTTGCTACAAAGAAGAGATAGCATATATTTGTAGTCAGGGGGTTCCTCCTTGTCAGGAAGAGCATATAAAAGGCATAGGTGGGGCAGCCCGAGTGGCTCAGTGGTTTAGCGCCGGCTTCAGCCCAGGGCGTGATCCTGGAGACCAAGGATCAAGTCCCGCATCGGGCTCCCTGCATGGAGCCTGCTTCTCCCTCTGCCTGTGTCTCTGCCTCTCTCTCTCTCTCTCTCTCTCCGTGTCTTTCATGAACAAATAAAATCTTTCAAAAAAGGCATAGGTGAAATATGTAGATCTGCATCCATGTTTTGTCCATACCTACACTGTATGCCACTGAAGGTAGAGGGCAAAGAGTAAGTAAAGGAAAGGACCTAGAAACATTGCATAGCTACATAAAGAAGGGTGAATAGAGAGAAAAAATGGCCATAGCATTGAAGAGAAACCAGAACAAGGCCTCTACTCTAGGAACCAAGCAAGGAGAGTGCAGTTAAAACTAGTAAGAGCACAGGATGGGACAGTGTATCTGGATGGATTGATAGGATTTCTATACCGCAGGGGCATGAGCACACCTGGATTCCAGTGTGGCTGCTTCCCTTTAGCTGTGTGGCCTTGGGGAAAAGGTTGTTTGGCCAGGTCCTGCATCTGTAAAATAGAGATGATACCTTCCTCCAAGAGTTATTGTGGAGATGAAATGAATTAGCATATGCAGTGTGTCCAGCACTTTGCATGTTCTTAGTAAAGATTGATTCCTCCCTTCATTATGTCTCTGTCCACTTATTTATTCATCCATTTTGGTTATTACTCTCCTTGATGACTTAGCATTGGTTTTCGTGACTTACCTCTGAGAGTCAACACTGGTACTGTTCCTGTATATCCCTGTGTTAGTCTGGATGCCAGCAAGCTGCTGTGAGCCAACAGATTGGTTCTCTGGATATGGCAGGGAGCCAAGCACACACCTATGTGCCTCTCGGTATGCAGACAGATGGAGCAACAGGGATGGGATAAGGACATAATATACCTTCCGTCATCATACTGAGTTTTTCTGTTCCAGGGAAAGGAACTCCAATTACCAAAGTGAATATCTAATTCTTGTCCCAGGACATCTTTGTGCACTTGCATTTCAGCCATTGCATAAACCTCCAAGAGTTTAGTAATAAATGACTCATCACAATTTAAGATTTTTTTCCAGAGACAGGATTGGCCCTCCCAGATTTCTCAGATTGGCTAGAAGCAGCCACTCCCCCTCCCCTTTCTTTAGTTTTTGTCTATTGCATACATTGAATGGACAAAATTTTAGACAATATCCCCTACTGGTTAAGAATGTTTGCTCTGGGGATCCCTGGGTGGCGCAGCGGTTTGGCGCCTGCCTTTGGCCCAGGGCGCGATCCTGGAGATCCGGGATCGAATCCCACGTCAGGATCCCGGTGCATGGACCCTGCTTCTCCCTCTGCCTGTGTCTCTGCCTCTCTCTCTCTCTCTCTCTCTCTGACTATCATAAATAAATAAAAATTAAAAAAAATGGGTAGCTCTTAAATGATAAGGAAGCTAATGATCATATTCCCCTTTCAGAGTGGACGCAGTAATCATTTTAGCATAGTGACGGGGGCCATCCGGAGAGGTGACGGGAAAGGAAACTGGGGCCCTGCCAGCACCTGGCGATCCCCGCAGCGGGGCTGCACCAGGTCCCCCTCGCGCCCGCGCCCCGCCGGGGAAGCCCGCTCCGCCCCGACTGCGCCTGCGCCGAGCTTGGCCGGTTCAGGTGGAAGGTTGCGCGTTTGAGTCGTCATGGCAACGCGATGCTCCCGCCTTCTGGAAGCCTGGGCTCCAGCTCCCGTAGTGTGAGACTCGTCCGGGTGGGAGGGACCAGGGCTGAGTCCCGGGGCCGGATGGGGGGAGGAGGGGGCGCGGGGCTCGGGAAGCTGCTGAGAGCACTTGCCCCAGGGATTGAGCTAAACTAAGAAAAAATCGGTCCCAGGCTCAGCACGAAAGGATCTTTTCATTCCAGTCCTTTCGCCCACGCAGGGAACGATGCCTCTGGAAGTGGTGGTGGAACTACAGATCCGGGCGGTAAGAAAAGTCTCCTCCTGGCCCCCAAATCGGACTCTTTCCCCGGGGTTCCCAAATGGTCTGGGTCGTTTTCACCACCTCCTCCCCACCTCACCGCACACACATCATTATTCTTTGGGACAGATCGTACCTCTGCGTCCCTAAGATCCTCTACATTGGTCTTCCCTGACTTCTTAGCCTTTAAACATTTATCCCCCAAGGGACTTGTTAGCTTTATCCTAAATTTTCCTGTTATTTTAGAATAACCCTGCATTATATCGAAGAAGAATTTTATTATTTTTTCCCGGATAAAGATTTGTGAAAAAATTAAAAATAAATAAAACCTTCCTTTAAATAGCGAGGGAAAAATTCAATTTCAGCAAGTCCAGTCACTTCCTGATAACTTGCCACCTCTATGAACCAATCGAGTATTTTCTAGGTATTTCCCCTAGAGAGGGCTCTGGCTTGCTAATTCCAAAAGGGAAGTCAATCAGTCAACACCTGTTTTATAATTAACCCACTGAATCCTGTGGCCCAGTGACTGCATTGTTCCTGTTTGGGATCTGTCACTATTATGAATTCGGCTTCTGTGTTCCAATCCTTCCATCCATAGTTGGTGACAGACATGCAGCTTTGCCTCCCAGCTCTAGGGGCTTCTCTACTGGCCATGATTACCAGCACAATGTTGATAAGTTACAGCCATGGAGAACCTGGCTAGCCTCCATACAAGTGACAAGTGCTGTGGTTTCATCATATACATCGTTCTGAAAAGAAGACAAAAATTTCCTGGATTTGTCCCATTTCACCGACGGCAAGTAGGACCAGACTCTATCAAATTGTGCTACATCAAGTGCCAACTCTCAACCTTTTGTGGTCAAGGGAAGGAATTCTTGAGAAGCTGAGTGTTAAAGCAGGATTCTTCTTCCTCAAGGCAAAAATTAGACAAGTTTTCATCTCACTCATTCAATGTTACTGGTTATTTTTATTTTAATTTTCAAAAGGCATTCCTCAGTGTACAATTGACAGTAAAATCATTTTCTACTCTATCGTAGTTAGAGTGCTTCAGAAACATCAGCTGAATTGATCTGTGCTTTAAAAGCTTGCAAACTTTTAGGAATTCCAGAAGTATAATCAGGAACCAGAAGATAAAACTAATTTTGAGCCCCCAATATTCAGACTTGTGAACATGGCAGAAGGAAACATCACTGCTTTCCAAAAGATCTGGCCTGAATATTGCTGGATTAAAATAAAAGATCTAAGATTAAACAATAAAGCAAATCACTCAAAGCTTTACAGTTTGGCTGATTCAGGGAGAGAAGAGGTAGTCTGTTCAGGATGTTGTGGGAGTACAGATGATTTTGTTTGCCTTTGAGGAGTAGCTGTTCCTCTTTCAATGTGCCTCTCACACTCAGAAAATTCATACTTCTCCCCAGTCAGAGCCTATTCATCACACCATTCTATGTGACACATCCAAGGCCAAAAATTCTTTCTCTTTATAAATGTCAAAATAATTCACCACTATCTGAAAACACCAGTTCCATAGGTAATTCAAAGATTCTTATTTTCAGGCAGAACAGCATTTAAAGCACACACGCTGCTTGGTTTTCCTGCTCAAAGAATAATGAGCAGAGTCCATCTTGCATTTGGTCGTCTTTGGTCTTGTGATTTGGGGAGGTACCGTGGATAAACTGCTTTGAATGTAAAGGTCAATGTAAAGGGACATTTAGGAGTTAGTTATCCCTTGTGCCTGGTGTAACAGTGGGTTCCCCTGGTGAATTTCAAGTTAAAATTGTTACCGAAAGTATGCTATAGATAGGGAAATGGAATTCCATATGAAAAACTATATAGTGTCATCCTTGTGGTACATATGAGAAAGTTTATGCCCTTGCACTGCAAAGAATCAAGTTATTTTCCTATTACCTCAGCAGAGGAGCATTATTCTTTGTTCGGTAGAGATGATGGGCAACAGAGCCCCATCTCCTGCCATACTGGTCCACTGACATAATATGTGGTAGGCCTACCCCCCAGACGATTAGGTCCTGAAGTCCTCAGTTAGCTTTCATACCACGCTCTTTGTCAACAGAATTAAGCATTCGATCATAGTCCCATCCTTCCTTTTCTGTGGGCATTGTAGACATGCCCACCATTAAGTGTTTCTTCTTCAAGTAAGTTCTTGGCTTGTTCTCTGAATGCAAAAAGATAGTATTAGAGAGTAATGGGAAATAAAGATCTATTTAGAGAGTTTTTGAGGAGGTAGAGGGAAAGGAAACCAAGATATGCACTATAATCTCTTCTCACTACCCATCCCACAAAGATGGAAGAGAATATACTAAGAAAGCTTATCAAGAAAATAAGGATTAAGAAGACACCCGTGGCAGCAGATTTTCAGGAAATACATGAGAAAAAAAAAAAAAAAACCTATGTCTTAATATACTGTTTAAAATTTACCTCAGGAAAAGAACTAGGATGAGTAGGTGGCTCATCTGCATGTATATTTACAGAATGAAGATCGTGTTGGTTTTTTTTTTCAAAGTTCACTTTACAAGTGATATGTTGACTTACAGGATTACTACAAAACACAAAGTTTACTTTTGTCAACTTTAAAAAAAAAACAGCAGGATTATCATCACCCCAGCTTGTTTTCTTTGCAGTTGTCCTGGAGATATAAACAGTGGTTGAATGAATATATAATAGAGGGATTTCTTTTTTTTCTTTTCTTTTTTTTTTTCTTCCTGTAATATGGCTGTGGTCACAATGGCCAGGACGTTCTCCAGCCTAGCAACCCCCCAAGATGGAATGACACCTGAAATCCCAAAGGAAGCCTGAAATGTCCTTAGAGGGACAAGCAGGATTGCTGCTGGTTGACGTCGTAGGTGTCATCGCATGCGGAAACCTTCTGATCGCCTGGTGCCATAGAGGATGAGCTGGTGTCATTGTTGGTTCCACAGTAGGAAGAGGACCCGGGCGTTGTGCGGCGAAAGCCAGCAGTAGTCCACGATGCTGTACTGCGCGTAGCCCAGAAAAAAGCCAAACGCCACGTCAGTGACGTTGTGCCGCCCCAGCATCACCCTGGAGAAGCCCACGATGAAGGCCCACAGTACCACAAGCACCCGCAGCGGAATGGCCAGCACCAAGTGGTTCAAGATGAACCGAGACACCAGGGCGGCCCTGGTGGCGTGGCCCGAGGGGAAGGAGTACTTGTCCACCGACAGGGTGACGAACATGTCCATCTGATTGTGAGCGGGGCGGCGCCTGCGCACCAGCCCCTTGATCAGGGCCACCAGCAGCAGGTCCAACAGCAGGGCGAAGAGCAGGTTCGTGAGCACCTCGCGCCCGGCCCAGCTGTCGCTCCTGAGCAGGCAGTAGAGGGTCCCCAGCAGCCAGGGGATGCCGTGTCCCGAGATCTCCAGCAGCTTCATGAGGGGCCGCGCGCTACCCCAGGACGAGCGCTCCCCCGCGCACACGCCCAGCTTCTTGGACAGCCACAGGTCGATGGCCAGCAGGGAGCGCAGGGCGATGCCCAGGAAGGACGGGTTCAGGTCCATGCGGCCCTCCTCGGGCAGCGCGGCCGCGGGCGCCTGCGACGGGCCGGCCCCGGCCAGCGGGAAGGAGCCGCGCCGGTGCACCGGGCTCTCGGGCGCGCGGAGCCGGGCGCAGGTGGGGTCGGCGCCGGGCGCGCGGCTGCCGAGCAGGGACTGGAACTCGAACCTGCCGCCGCCGCCGCCGCCGCCGCCGCCGCCGCCGCCGCCGCCGCCGCGGGCCGGGCTGCCGGGGCTGCTGCTGCTGCTGCTGCTGCTGCTGCTCGAGGCGGCGGCGGCCAGCGGGCGGGCGTCCGCGTTCCTCCGGGGGCTCGGCATGGCGGCGGGGGGCCCGGACCCCGGGAGCCGACCCGCCCGGCTCGCCGCTCCCCGCCCCGCAGCCTCTTCCGCTTCCGCAAGGCCATCCCGGGGGCGGGGACAGGAGCCGGCGAGAGGACGATTGTGACACCTGGCGGAGACGTGGGAGGAAACTGCGGTTGGCTCTTGGGGAAGGAGGGGACAGGGGGAGGGGGGGGTGTGGGAGGTCCAGGGGAAGGGTCGTGGCGGGGGTGAGGGGGATGCGGGTGGGGGTGGGGAATATGACGGCGTCGGGGGAGGTTAGGGAAACGGCTCCTGTGCACAAACAACCAAACAAGCCACCAAACCAAACACCTGTTCTCTCTCTTTGTTTTTAAGATTTCTTGTCCCGGGGTGTACCTTCCTGACAAGCAAGATGTATACCTTGGGGTGTACCTCCTGAATCAGTACCTGGAGACCGACTGCTTTCCCTCTGTGTTCCCTATTATGATTCAGCAGAACATGAGGTTTGAAAAGGTGATCTTGACTTTCTCACTGCCAAGTCAAGAAGTTTAAATGTTGTCCGGGGAGCATCTCCCGGTGCTTATAAAGAACACAGCTCTCGTAAAATCAGTTGGTACCTTTTCTTTAAAAATAAAATTAAAAAAAAAAAAAAAGGCTTGAAGGCATCTCAGCACAGCACAAAACCTGACTTGGAGGACTTGCTTTTGCATTGCAGGCCTGGGCCAAGTTCTGTCAACCTGCTGCTAAATGTCCTGGTGGATGTTTTCTATTCTTGGAATTCCCATGGCATTTTCTAACTGGAACACAGAGAGCATTTTCTGAATGTTCTTGGAGGTGTTAGAGGCAGTTGCATTACATTTATGACAGGGATTATTAGGAAATTAGTGGCCTTAGAAACAAACTTTTGTGGACTCAGAAAAATAATGAAAAAAAAAAAAAAGCTATAATCAAATCAGTAAAATCCTGCATCTCAAATTCTGTAACAAAACAAACCTCTTCAGATTTATTGAATTTTCTTAGGTCATCCCTGGTTTATTTAGCTACAGTGATAAAGGCTACGTTTCATTCCAGTGAATATGAACCTGATTTTTTTTCTTTAAGATTTTATTTCTTTATTCATGAGACATACACAGAGAGAGAGGTAGAGACACAGGCAGAGGGAGAAGCAGGCTCCATGCAGGGAGCCCGACGTGGGACTCGATCCCAGGTCTCCAGGATCAGGCCCTGGGCTGAAGGCAGCGCTAAACTGCTGAGCCACCTGGGTTGCCCTGAACATGATTTTAATAGAACATTACCAACCTTCTTCCTACTTTGATTTAGAATATTAATTTCATTATTATGAATCACAGACAGTTCTTTGAAGTTTGCATCTTGGAATTTGGAGGTGGAATCAGTTTTAACCTTTGTAAGTCTAATGATTTTCCCCCAAACAATATCTCTGAGTTGCTTTTTGGAGGAGGTGTTACTAAGTATGGGAAGTCTAGATAGGGTAGAGTCTGTCACCTTTAAAGGTCTGGTTGGTGGGCAGCCCCGGTGGTGCAGTGGTTTAGTGCCACCTGCACCCCAGGGTGTGATCCTGGAGACCCGGGATCGAGTCCCACATCAGGCTCCTTGAATGGAGCCTGCTTCTCCCTCTGCCTGTGTCTCTGCCTCTCTCTCTCTCTTTCTTTCTCTCTCTCTGTGTCTCTCATGAATAAATAAAATTAAAAAAAAATAAAGGTCTGGTTGGTGTTGCTCAGAAAATGACCTATTTCCAGCTGAGACTGGGAGAGGAGATGAGGATCAATTTTCTGAAAGGCTAAGGCTGTTTGTAATATTTTTTAAAATCATAGCGGCACAGCCTTCAGCCCGGGGTGTGATCCTGGAGACCCAGGATCGAGTCCCATGTCAGGCTACCTGCATGGAGCCTGCTTCTCCCTCTGCCTGTGTCTCTGCCTCTCTCTCTCTCTGTCTCTGTCTCTCATGAATAAATAAATAAGGTCTTAAAAAAAAACAATCTGTAAAATCACAGTGGAAATTTAGATAAAGTCTACCAAACTGGTTGTATAAGAGAGGAGAGGAATAAATAGATAGTACCTTGAGACATATAGTCAGAATCCAGACAAACCTATTTCTCCTCTTTAGATATTGGTAGTGGTAGGAAGTGGGTGGTGAAAATCCAGTCTATTTTCTCCCTTAAGCATATTGTTATTAGTTTATCAGGTTTCCTTCTATAGAAGACTTTAAAAAGACTTCTCTTTTTGTAAGAAGCCCAAAGATACAAAATCATAGAAGCACAGAATGATAATTTTGTAAATGACCCTGGAGGTTATCTAGTGTAACATCTTTGATTCACAGAAAAGGGGGATCAGCCTCAAAGACATTAGACTCCAGATGCCACTTACTGCTCTGTTACAAAGCTGTGCATTTGAGCTTGCTGGTCAAACATATATCACAGACCTTTTTTTTTTTTTAATAAAATGCAGTTCTTTAAAATTTTGAAATATTACCTTCATATGTGGGCTGTTTGGGTTCATAATCCGGCTTTCTCCCACTTGGCTCCAGTTTTCTTCTATTTGTTCCATTCTCTAGCTGCAAATACTTGCAGCAAGTATCAAAAACATTTTCTTCTCCTTGGCCCTTCTGTGTAACCCAGAATTGAATGTTCTGAAACATTTGGATAAATAAGAAATTACTCATCAAGAATGTATGAGACATTGTGTTTGAGCAGTTCATGTTGGTCATTTACTCTCCAGGATCATACTTGAGAAAATCCTTAGACATAGATAACATGAAAGACTGCAAGTACTGGAATGATTCAGGGGGAAAAAAACCCTCACCTACATTTGCTTGATAAATCTAAATCGGTAAGACAAAAGTAGATGACAGGGGACAGCCTCCTTTTTGTACTTAAAGCAGACTTGGCTTTGAATTAAGAGCAGATTTTAGGGCAGCCCGGGTGGCTCAGTGGTTTGGCACCGCCTTCAGCCGAGGGCCTGATCCTGGAGACCCAGGATGGAGTCCCACGTCCGGCTTCCTGCATGGAGCCTGCTTCTCCCTCTTCCTGTGTCACTGCCTCTCTTTCTCTCTGTGTCTCTCATGAATAAATAAACAAAATCTTAAAGAAAAAAGAGCAGATTTTAACCATGCTTAAATTTATTTTATTTATTAAAAGATTTTATTTATCTATTTTTGAGAGACACACAGAAGCAGAGACAAAGGCAGGGGGAGAAGCAGGCTCCCTCTGGGGAGCCTGACGTGGAACTCAGTCCCAGGACCCTGGGCTTACAACCTGAGCCAAAGGCAGAGCCTCAACCACTGAACCACCCAGATGCCCTTACCATGCTTAAATTTAAACACCATTTAAGAGCTTAAATGCCTGAAACTAAACTCTGATGAAAACTTTTGTTTGTTATAGGCTTCCAGAGTTTAGGGAGAAGGTTGTGGTATGCTTTTAATTTTAGTCCTCTCCCAGACCATTAAGCTCAAGGACAAAATAAGCCAAATTGGCATTGGCTAGATACATATCACATTTGTCTTGGGCTTCATGATATACTTTAAACTTATGAGGCCCTCCCGCCCTCTAGTTATTTTGGATTCTGTAGGACTGTCACTACTAGTACATAGGTTTTCTTTTTTGTTACACATAGAATTTTTACTTGTGTTCCTTCTTAGCACAACCATTTGCTAGTCATTTATTCAGTTAACATCAGTTAATGAGTGTCTGTGGTATGCAGGATTTTTTTTTAGAGACTCAAGCAAGACGCTGAGTTTGATACCACATGTGCTTGTAGCAACAAACTTGTAGGGCTAGGTCAAGTTGATGACATTTTGAGAATGTGGTAGATTCAGCTAACTCAGGTTTTCCTTGTACTTGGTATTGTGTTCTCGTTCTATAATTACTTGTTGAATTTTTAACCATATACCTGTTAAAGATACTCCTGTTGAATTTTAAAATATTATGTGGCTGGAATTGGCATGTGTTAATTATTTGGAAGAATATAATCTACAGTTTCAATAAGCATATATTAATAAATCTTTGAAAATTTATTTTCACCATTTTTTTTTCCTGCAGGTATTTGAAAATGCAACAGATCCTGGGGCTGTAGCAGACATTTTAGAAAGTAAGTACTCTCAAGACAAAACAAAACAACTATCATGTGTATGTAATTGTGTGTACAAATATAAAATTCTACTATATTCTAAGTTGTGATATTTCCATGTTTAATCCATATTTATATTCAAGAGAGTCTATATCAAATTTGAATCATGTTTTTGATTCTATTATAAACTCTTTTCTAGATAGAGATGGGATTTATTGGATGGTACACTTCTGTTTGTTTATTAATTTCTTCAAATTAAATGGTTTTTGTATTTCACACAGTTGTGTCACTATCACCGTAATTAATTTTAGAACATTTTTATCACTGCAGAATGAAACTCTAAGCCCATTCTTCCTTATCACCCCCAGCCCTAGGTAACTACTAACAAATCTTTCTCTGTAGATTTCCTTATTCTGATATTTGATATAAATGAAATTTTGCAACATGTGGTCCTTTGTGACTAGCTTCTTTCACTTAGCATAATGTTTTCTTTTTTTTATAATAAATTTATTTTTTATTGGTGTTCAATTTAGCATAATGTTTTCAAGATTGATCTTTGTTACAGCATGTGTCAGTATTTCATTTGTTTATATGGCCAAATAGTATTCCATTGTATGGCTATACCACATTTTGTTTATTCATTCATTGGTTGATGGACCACTGGGTTGTCTTCACATTTGGGCTATGATGAAAAATATTGCTATGAATATTTGTGTACAAGTGTTTTTGTGGACATATGTTTTTATTTCTCTTGGGTATAAACTTAGGAATAGAAGTGCTGGGTCATATGGTAATTCTTCTTACTCTCTGGAGAAACTTTACTAAAGCAGCTGGGTTCATAATCTATAATCATGTAATCATTTTACATTCTACCAGCAACATGTGAGGGTTCCATTTCTCAACATCCTGACCAACACTTATTATTACCTGTCCTTTTGATTGGTAGCCATCTTTGTGGGTTTGAAGTGAAATCTCATTGTAGTTTGATGGTGTTGAGCATTTTTTTTCATGTGCTTCTTAACTGTTTTATTTGGAGAAATGTGTTTTCAGAGCTTTTGTTTATATTTTATTTGGATTATTTGGTATTTTGTTATTGAGTTGTAATATATAGTGAACTTGTATTGAATTCTTTGTGTATTGTAGATATAAGTTCCATGTCAGATGTATGATAGATCAATATTTTCTTCCATTCTTTGGATTATATATTCACTTTTTAAAAAAGATTTTATTTATTTATTCATGAGAGACAGAGAGAGAAAGAGAGAGAGAGAGGCAGAGACACAGGCAGAGGGAGAAGCAGGCTCCACGCAGGGAGCCCAATGTGGGACTCGATTCTGGGACTCCAGAATCATGCCCTGGGCCGAAGGCAGGCGCTAAACTGCTGAGCCACGCAGGGATCCCCTCTTTTCACTTTCTTGATGGTGTTCTTTGAAACACAAAATTTTAAAATTTCAATGAATTGTATTTTATGTTTTTTTTTCTTTTGTTATTTGCACTTTTTGATGTCATAACTAAGAAAGCATTACCTAATTCAAGTCACAAAGATTTATGTCTGTGTTTTCTTCTAAGAGTTTTATAATTTTAACTTTTTTTTTTTTTAAGATTTTATTTATTCATGAGAGACACAGAGAGAGAGGCAGAGACACAGGCAGAGGGAGAAGCAGGCTCCATGCTGGGAGCCCCATGTGCGACTCAATCCCAGGACTCCAGGATCACACCCTAGGCAGTAGGCAGGCGCCAAGCTGCTGAGCCACCCAGGCATCCCTATAGTTTTAACTTCTATGTTTAGGTCTATGACACATATTAAGTTGATTTTTGTAAATAACATGAAGTAGGGGTCCAACTTCATTCTTTTGTGTCTGGATATCCAGTTGTCCTGGTACCATTTGTTGATAAGAGTATGTGACCCCCATTGAATAGTCTTGGCACGTATGTTGAAAGTCAATTGAGTGTACAAAAGGAAGGGTTTTTTTGGACTCTCAATTCTATTCTCTTGATCCATATATCTACCATTATGCCAGTTCCACACAATTTTCATTACTGTAGCTTTGTAAGTAAGTTTTGAAATCAGGAAATGTGAATCCTTCACCTTAGTTCTTCTTTCCAAGACAGTTTTGCTATTTGGATTTCCTTGGCTTTCCATGTGAATTTTAGGATCAGCATGTCAGTTCTGCAAAGAAGCCAGCTAGGATGTTGATAGGTGTTGCGCTGAACCTGTATATCAACTTGGGGAGTATTTCCATCTGAATAATATTAAATCTTCCAATCCATGAACATGGGATGTGGTGAGAATTAATTGAATGTAAGGAATTTAGAGTTTGAGACAAATGAAGTGCTTAACATTACCATTGGAGTGATGGTTGGCAGAGATATATATTCCTTCTTACTACTTCGAAAACCTAAAATTACAAGCTGTCTTAGCTGTTACGTTTCTTGGCACTTAAAATTTTATCTTCATACATTCATATGTTTTTCATAAGCCAACAAAGGAACAATTTTACTTTTCTTGTATATATTTCCAGCTTTTTTGAGACATAATTGATGTATAACATTGTGAAAATATAGGGTATACAATATGTGGATTTGATACACTTATATATTGCAAAATGATAACCCCCACAGCACTAGCTAACACACTCATCACATCACAAAATACTTTCTTTTTTGTCTTGAGAACATTTAAGACCTATTCTTGGGACACCCGGGTGGCTCAGTTGTTGAGCATCTGGCTTCGGCCCAGGGTGTGATCCTGGAGTCCCCAGATCGAGTCCCACATCAGGCTCCCCGCATGGAGCCTGCTTCTCCCTCTGCCTGTGTCTCTGCCTCTCTCTCTCTCTGTGTCTTTCATGAATAAAAAAAAAAAAATCTACTCTCATAGCAAGTTTCAAATATATCATACAGTATTAGTAACAATAAGTGTCTTTAATTGTCACCATTATTGTCTATTTTATAATGTTTTAATTTCTAATATTTTGTTGGAATTATCTCTATTGATTTTTAATTGTTATGCCATATATGTTTGAATTACTTTAAGATTTGAATTTAAAAAAAAAAGATTTGAATTTTATTCTTGTCCTTATGGATTTTGTACATGAGCTCACTATTTGTAAATGCATTTTGGACTCAGGAAGTATAAAAAATGCATATTTTATGTCTTAATTAATCAGAAGACATACTGTTTTAAGCACTATAACTTGTCTAGGTTAATGGACAACAGTCATATTTTGAATTATTTATTTTTATTTATTTTTTAAAGGTTTTATTTATTTATTCATGAGAGACACACACACACACACAGAGGCAGAAACACAGGCAGAGGGAGAAGCAGGCTCCATGCAGGGAGCCTGACGTGGTGCTCGATTCCGGGACTCCAGAATCATGCCCTGGGCCGAAGGCAGGCACCAAATCGCTGAGCCACCCGGGCTGCCCATATTTTTAATTTTTAAAATGAGAAGTTGATTATTATGTCATTGACTTATGAATACCTTTTTAGGAGAGAAGATATTGCATCCATTTCATCAATACTTGTCAGGGCATAAAATGCTGTTTCTAAACTCAATTACTTTCACTGCATGCCCTTGAATGACTGGCTCTTGAAATACCTAAATTATTGTTGGTATGGCACTTATTATTATTATTATTATTATTATTATTATTATTATTATAAATGAGATGTTATGGTAGTCTTGAACTTAGCAATTAATGAATAACTCCAGCAATTTTCTAAGGTATTAAAATCTCATTTTTTCCCTTTTAGGCTTCCTAACCAGGTTTGAATTAATACAGCTAGTATCTCCAGGTAATGTAGCAGTAAATGCATTTCTAAATTAGCTTATTTTATTTTGAAAGGACTTTGGCATGACAGAGTGAGATTGGTATTTACAAGTTGTGCTTTCTAGAACACTTTCTTTTTCCCCCATACTGGTCTGTTGAATCCTATCCATTTCCAGAAAAGTAACTTTATGGGTTTGGTGGCAGTAAATATAACTTAAACAGGCAGTTGACTTTCCATTTTTTCATATCTTTATCTAATTATCATCAAATAATAAAATCTTGGTTCAGTTTCTTTCAAGTTGTTGCCTTTGGCCTTGTTCTCATTTATGGGGCACGTGTGTGTGTAAAACCCAAAGCTATCTTTTGTATTAGATGCTAGAGCAGGGTTGGCAAAATATAGACCCCAGGCCACATACCACCTGCAGTTTGTTTTGTAGGACTCGTGAACTAAATTTCTACATTTAAAAAAATTGAAATTCATATCCTGTTTAATTCGTGCACTTCACTGTGGTCAAGTGTACAATTCAGTTGTTTTACTATCTTTACAAAGTTATGCAACTGTCACCACTATCTTATTCCATAACATTTTTATTATCCCAAAAAGAAACGCGTAGTCATTAGTAGTCCCTACCATTCCCTTCTCCCAAAGCCCTGGCCACTACTGATCTACGTTCTCTATTGAAGGACCTGTTCCAGACATTTAATGTAAACGGAATCAGACAGTGTGTGGCCTTTTGTTTCTGGCCTCTTTACTTTGCATATTTTCATCCACATTGTGGCAAGTATCATTATTACTTCATTCCTTTTTATTGCTGCATAATATGCTTTTATATGGATATACCATTTGTTTATCCATTTGTTGGTTGATGGACATTTGGGTTATTTTCACTTTTGGAATATTATGAATAACTGCTATCAACATTCATGTACAAGTTGTTGTGCGAGTACATGTTTTCAGTTCTCTTGAGTTTATGCCTATGAGTAGAATTTTTGTATCATATGGTACTTGTGTGTTTAACTTCTAAAAAATAATTTAATTTATTTATTTGAGAGAGAGAGAGAGAGCGAGTGAGCACACATAAGCAGGGGGAGGGAGAAGGACAAGGAGATTCCATGCTGAGACGTGGGGCTTGATCTCGTGACTCTGAGGTCATGACCTGAGCTGAAATCTAGAGTCAGACACTTCACTGACTGAGCCACCCAAGTGCACCTCTGTGTTTAATTTTTTAAGGAACTGCCAAACTGTCTTCAGTGCTTGCAGTTTTGAATGGTTGGAAAAAAAAAATTAAAACATGAGTATTTTGTGATGTGAAAATTATATAAAATTCAGATTTCAGTGTCCATAAAGTTTTATTGGAACACAGCCATACTCATTTGTTTGAATATTATCTTTGGCTGCTTTTGTTTATGCTGGAATTGAGTAGTTATGACCATATGGTTGGCAAAGCCTAAAGTACTTACTAGCTGGCCTTTTACAGAAAAAGTTATTGCTAGAATCATGGGACTTTAGGAGGAAACTTTTCTGTGGTGCCTTTGCTTTGCGTGTGTCTTTTTTTTCTGTATGTGTCTTGAATGTCAATTTGGCTAGTTTCCTGGTGATTTTTACTCATGTGTGTGTGTGTGTGTGTGTGTGAGAGAGAGAGAGAGAGAGAGAGACAGAGAATATTTAAAACTCAGAAACATGTCTAATTCTTTTCTGATCTTTGCTGTTATAGGTTTTTCCTTTTCTCTTCCCAAAATGAAAATAGCTTTACAGTTTTTACTTGTTGCAAAAAGCATCCCCAAATGATGAGAAAATCTTTATAATTTGGTGAACATGTTTCCTGATATCTCTGTGGACAGAACACCTAGATACAGAATTTCTACATAGTAGTGTTACATATACTTTCTTCTCTTTTTTGCTTCCCCCATGATATATCATTGTTGTTTTGTCTTCTTTTTTTTAAGATTTTATTTATTTGGGCAGCCCCGGTGGTGCAGCGGTTTAGCGCCGCCTGCAGCCCAGGGCGTGATCCTGGAGACCCTGGATCGAGTCCCACATCAGGCTCTGCATGGAGCCTGCTTCTCCCTCTGCCTGTTTCTCTGCTTCTCTCTCTCTCTGCATCTCTATGAATAAATTTTAAAAAAAATCTTAAAAAAAAAAGATTTTATTTATTCATGAGAGACACACACAGAGAGGCAGAGACATAGGCAGAGGGAGAAGCAGGCTCCCTGTGGGGAGCCTGATGTGGGATTCAATCCCAGGACCGCGGGATCACGACCTGAGCTATAGGTAGACGCTCAACCACTGAGCCATCTGGGTGTCCATGTTTTGTCATTTCTAAAAGCATAGATGTACATCATTATTTTTAATGGCCATAAAGAATTTTATTAATTTACTTACGTGTTGGGACGCCGGGGTGGCTCAGTGGTTGAGTACCTCCCTTTGGCCCAGGGCGTGATCCTGGAATCCTGGGATCCCACATTGGGCTCCCTGCATGGAGCCTGCTTCTTCCTCTGCCCTGTGTCTCTGCCTCTCTCTGTCTCTTGTTAATAAATAAATAAAATCTTTAAAAAATTTACTTACGTGTTTTTATACGTCCATGAACAGTTGGGACATAATATTTGGAGTTTTGCTTTTTTCATTGTACACTGTTGTCTGTAGTTTGTCATTCCTGAATAGCTATGCATTCTTCCATAGTATTATAATTATCCTTAACTTGACATTGTTAAACATTTAGGTTTTGTTTTTTACATATTTATGAAATTATTTTTTTCTCTTGGTATATTTGTAAAGAATAGATTTACAGTATCTGTAGTTCTGATTCCCGTGATTTCAGTTACCCATGGTCCAAAAGCAGGTGATCCTCCTTCTGACATTGTCAGGAAGTCAGTAGTAGCCTAACACTGAGTCACAATTACTGACATTCATCTCACTTCATCTCACCATGTAGGCATTTTAGCAAATCACATCATCACAAGAAGGGTCAGTATAGTACAATAAGATATTTTGCAAGAGACCACATTCCCATGACTTTTTTTTTTAAACCCAGGCTCCAGGATGGGATTTTTCTTTTTTTTTCTTTTTAGTTTTATTTATTTATTCATGAGAGACACAGAGGAAGAGAGAGAGAGGCAGAGATACAGGCAGAGGGAGAAGAAGCAGGTTCCACACAGGGAGCCCGACATGGGACATGATCCGAGGTCTCCAGGATCACGCCCTAGGCTGAAGGCGGCGCTAAACCACTGAGCCACCCAGGCTGCCCTCCCATGACTTTTATTATAGTCTGTTGTTATAGTTATTCTGTTTTATTATTAGTTATTGTTCTTAATCTCTTACTAAGCCTAATTTATAAGTTAAACTTTATCATGGGTATGTATGCATAGGAAAAAAATGTAGTGCATTTAGGATTCAGTACAATTTGCTGTTTCAGGCATCCACTGAGGCCTTGGAACATAATTCACTGTGGATAAGGGGAGATGACTGTACTAGACTGAACCATCCATATCTTGTCACCTGGGAGTAAACTGATCGCCAGCAAGTTTCCATTATTGCTGTATTCAGTAGTATATGGCATGCCTCTTGCCCATATCCTAGCTAATGCTGGATATTATATTTTAATTTATTGTTTGCAAAATATATACTTTCTTTAAAATATATTTTCTGTCCCCTTCTCTTTAGATATGTTTTGTGATAACCTAAAATTTAAAATTGACTTCTTAAAAATTTCCATTTTCCCATCATGTTTCTTTCTTTTCTTTTGTATAACATGACTTTAAGTGCCCTTTGATCTATATGTTAACGTTGCATTTTGGTATAAATTCTTATACTTTAAAAAAATATTTAGTTATTTGAGAGGGTGAGCAAGCAAGAGAGAGAACACGAGTGGGGAAGGAGGTAGAGGGAGAAACAAGTTCTCCACTGAGCAGGGAGCCCGATGCAGGGCTCATCCTGGGACCCCAGGATCATGACTGGAGCTGAAGGCAGACGCTTAACCAACTGAGCCACCCAGGTGTCCCTACATTAAGTATCTTAAATGATAAGAATACATTTAGTATTCAATGAAACCTAAAACACATACATATATATACATGCACATGTATATATTCATGAATGTATTATGTATATCTAGTATTTAATATATGTATATTTAGTATACAGGTTGGTTGAATATACATGTTCTGCAACTTGCTTTTTAAAATTTAACATATCTTAAATTGCCATATGTTTTTCACATGACTAGAAACCCATCTTTGAGAAGGTTGCAAGAGGAGTTCAAGGTCATGATGGAGAATGTTGAGGCTGGGTGCATACATACTGGTTAATAACTCAGAAGTTACTCAGATATAAGATGGAAGCTGTATTATGCTTGTTTTCCTTTTGTCTACAGTCCTTGTATTGGAGATTGTAATTTCTAGTAGCATTAAATTAGAATTGCTCAAAATAATTTCACTCAACTTCAGATGCATTACAAAATGATCCACTAATTTGTTATTCATTTATTTATTTATATATTTATTTATTTATAGATTGTGTCTTTTTTTAAGGTTTTATTTATTTATTTATGAGAGATACAGAGAAAGAGGCAGAGATAGAGGCAGAGATACAGGCAGAGGAAGAAGCAGGCTCCCTGCAGGAGCCTGATGCGGGACTACCCAGACCTGGGATCACGCCCTGAGCCACCCAGGCGTCCCTCCAACGTATATTTATTGAGGGTGTACTCAGAACATGCCCCACACTGTGTTGCTGGTATCACACTAGTGGTACCAGGCAGGATGGTGATGGTGAGCCATCTTGCTCTGCTGGTTCTTGATACTAGATAATTAAACAAGAATGATTTGTCTCATGTAGGGTCACATGGGCCACAGTTAGGTTTACAGGAACTAATCCTTCACTTGGCTGAAGTCCTTAACTTTTCGTTTTGCTGTAGATATTATTTTATTGTTGGATGTTTATTCACATTGCTTTCAAACACACCTAGAGTCGAAAGACATATTATGACCATTATGTTAATGATCTAAGTGCTTTAGATTTGAAGTTGTCTAATGATTTGGCTTAGAAGTGGTGGAAACTCCTCTGGTTCCTGTTTACAAAGATGGGAAAAAGCGAATGGACACAGGGGGGCAGCAGTGTAATCCTGTTTGGGAGCTTAGCATTCTCTTTTTACTGATCTCTGATAAAAACCTCTCCTTGGGGAGAAATCATGCATGTTCAGTCCAGCTGTAAAATGCTATTTTGGGGGGCACCTGTTCCTTCAATCAGAGTTGGTTTTATACTTTGTAGTGGCGTTTACTAGGCATCAGCAGTGAAAGAACTCTTGCCTCAGATAATAAGATTTTGAATTCCTACTTTGCCATGTGGCATCGTAAGTGTCATCTACTCACAGAGCCAGTTTTCTTATCTGTAAAGAAGGCATCAGATGAGACTCCATCATGGGAAGCAAGCTGTCAATTCTGATATGCTCTGTAAGTGTTAGATATTCTTTTTTTTCTTTTTAGAGATTTTATTTATTTATTCATGAGAGACACACAGAGAGAGGTAGAGACATAGGCAGAAGGAGAAGCAGACTCCTGCAGGGAGCCCAATGCAGGACTCGATCCCAGGACCCCATAATCACAACCTGAGCCGAAGGCAGACGCTCAACTACTGAGCCACCCAGGCATCCCAGAACACTGATTTCTCTCAGACATTTCACTTGGCCTATGAGAACTGCTCAGCCTATGTATATGTTTATTATTTATAACCAAGGCTCTTGCCATAGCATCCCCTAGGCATGCTGACATTTTTACACTGGGTGGCAGTTTGGACTCTAGAATGTGACCAAAGCAGAGAGATAGAATTGAAAAACATCAGCCTTTTATTTCTCTTCTCCAGTTTTAATTTCTTTATTCCTGTGATTCCAAAGATAGTAGATGAGCATGCCTCCAGTTCTCTGACTTTTATTTTTATTTTAATTCTTGCTAAATACATGAATACTGATTTAGTAGTTGACATGTTGGATGCAGTGACAAGAGCTGGCCAAAAGCCTGTGAAAGGAAAAAGGACAGGCCCAGTGTGGAGAGCATCATACCATGCATTCAGGTGTTTGCTTTCATCGGAACATGTGCTTGAAAACACAGGATTTCCAGGACCGGTGGTGCTGGGACTTCTGCTGGGTTGGTGTCATGGAGCAGTCCTGATAATGGCACTTGCTCTGTACCTTACATATGCCATGTGCCCTCACAATAGCCCCAAGGGATAGGTACTATTATGACTTTTATGTTTTCCTGAAGAGGAAGCTGAAACTAGATTATTTATGTAATTTGCTCCTGGTCACATAGCTGGTAAATGGTGGGGCAGGGATTTGAACCAGCTCCGTCTGAACCTGGAAACAGTTCTTAACAATGGCACTATAGGCCTCAGTAGAAAGCTGTATTCCATTGCTAGTGATGGATGAGGAGATTGTCACATCCCTGCCCATTTTCTGGTTGCACCTGTGAGATCTCTGAGTGGAGGAAGTGTTTCTGGCCAGCAGGGGTGGGAGGTCATGCCTATCACAGGGAGCACTGTCAAAGGAGTACTGATGAAAATGAGGCTGGGATGAAGCAGAAGATGGATCTTAGAGCTGCACCCACCTTCCCACTGCCTCTCCACCTTCCTCTTTATCATCAATGTACATTGTAGATTTATTCATATAATTGTTTACCACTTGTGGACTGTAAGCTCCAGGAGGGCAGGAATTGTACCTATTGTATTCCCTAGAATACATTCGGTGTCTAGAACTCCTAGCACACAGAAGGTTCTCAAGGTGTATTTCTTTACTTGTTGGTTTTTTTAAAGATTTTATTTATTTTATTTTAAAAATATATTTTATTTATTTATTTGAGATAGAGCTAGTGAGAGAGAGAGCATGAGCAGGGGGAGAAGCAGGGGGAGAAGCAGGCTCCCCACTGAGCAGGGAGCCCGATGAGGGGCTTGATCCCAGGACCCTAAGATAATGAACTAAAGTGAAGGCAGACACTCAACTGACTGAGGCGCCCCTTAATGTGTATTTCTTGAACATATGAATGAAAAGGGATTGAAAAAATTGAAAGAAAAAAAAAAAAGAAAGAAAAAATTGAAAGGAGGCAGCCTGAGTGGCTCAACGGTTTAGCGCTACCTTCTGCCTGGGGCGTGATCTCGAGGCCCAGGATCGAGTCCCGTGTCAGGCTCTCTGCATGGAGCCTGCTTCTCTTTCTCTCTCTCTCAATCTCTCTCTGTTTCTCATGAGTAAATAAATAAAATCTTAAAAAAAAGAAGAAAAAAGAAAAAATTGAAAAGAAATGATTGAGAAATGAATGAACAGAGGATTTTTCTCGTTACTATTGCAAGAGATTCCAAGTCCACCCACCCCCAGTGTCAACAGGCGATAATAGCATAAAGGACAAAGAATACTGACGAGGTACAAAGACATATTCATGTCTCCCTTCTCTTATGGTGGTGGACACTGAGTCTCAAAGAGAGTAACTGATGCTACCGGAGCACCTGATGTAAGCAGGGCCATAAGTTATCTCACATCATCTGCCTGGAGGCAACTGTAGGATGCTGCACCACGCCTCTCTCCTGACTGCCACTGAAGTGCAGTTTTAAAATGTCCATCTTTGAGGGCACCTGGGTGGCTCTGTCAGTTGAGCTCCTGACTCTTGGTTTCGGCTTGGGTCGTGGTCTTGGGGTCCTGGGATTGAGCCCCACGTTGAGCCTGCGTCTGGCTCTGTGCTTGGCAGGGGGACTGTTTCTCTCCCTCTCCCTCTGCCCCTCCTTCCACTAAATAAACCCAAAAATCTTTACAGTATCCGTCTTTAGCAACATCTCAAGGGGCGTATGAGAGACGCTGGCAGAATGGCCTGTCTCCAGGCGAGGCGGCCTCCCTGGGCCCCGTGCGGCCTGTGCCCTGCACTCACACCACAGCCCGCTGGGGACCACCCTGCCCGGGATACAGTACCCAACGGAGCAGTCACTGCTTTCACCGAGCATTGACAGGAGCGGGTCACAAATCCATGTCCGAATGACAGTCCCGGTTAGTGGTACATGTTGGGTAGAAAGTTAAGTAGGGTGATGGGGTGGGGAGTTCCAGGCTCCTTTAGGTTGTTGGGGTGCCACCTTTCTGAAGAGACGACACATTTCAGCCAAGGCCCATCATTTGGTAGGAGGCAGCCAGCCACGCAGAGACCCGGGGAAGGATCATTACAGGGACAACATGGGGCAAACGTCTAAGGTAGAGGTGAGCTGGGTGTGTTTGAGGGGTAGCAGGAAGGGGAGCTGGGAGGACCACGAGTGATCCAGGAGGAGAGTGTTAACAGATCACTGCAAGGAGGCCCAATTACATGGAATCCTAAAGGCCAGGGTAAGATGCTTAGGTTTTATTCTAGCATGATAGGAAGCCCGTTGGAAGTTTCAAGGAGATGAAAGGCACAATCTGGTGTATTTATAACATCACAGTGTGGGGGATAGGTGTGTGTGCAGGAAGAATGAAAGCAGGGAGGCCAGCTTAGACGCAGTGGCAGTGCTCTGGGAGAGAGGTGACGGGGCTGGGACCAGTGCCTGTGAATGTGGGGAGAGGACACAGATTTTGGATTAATTTTGGAGATCGAGTCAACAGATCTAGCTAATGGGTTACTATGAGGAGCAAAAGAGTGGAATCAAGGATAAAGCCTAGGGATCCCTGGGTGGCTCAGCGGTTTGGCGCCTGCCTTTGGCCCAGGGCGCGATCCTGGAGTCCCGGGATCGAGTCCCGCGTCGGGCTCCCGGCATGGAGTCTGCTTCTCCCTCTGCCTCTCTCTCTCTCTCTCTGTGTCTATCATAAATAAATAAATAAATCTTTAAAAAAAAAAAGGATAAAGCCTAGATTTTTGGCTCAAGCACGTGGTACTGGTTTTTCTGATGGGAGGAATAAGGGAGAGCTTATTTGTGGGAACAATTCAAGAGTTCTGTGTTGGACCTGTTATCTTGGTGACATAGGGAGACATCTAAGGAGAAACTGGAAAGATGAATGGGATATCAACTGGAATAGGAAGGAAGAAAGGCCATTCTAGAAGGAACAGCATGGCATGTTGTTGTAAGTATGTGGTGGAAGAGGGAAAGACATCCTCAGTCCTGTAGCTGGAGCAGGTCTGAGATGAGACGAGAGGAAAGACATGATGTAGTGATGAGAAAGAGAGAATGTGTTCTTTTTGAACTTTGATCCTTATAGAACCCAAACACTATGGAGTGGAATAAGGAGGAAGAAATTCATCTGTTGTATCTGATAATGTCAGGTGTTTCCTACCGTTGGTGGGCCAGAAATACACCCTCATCAGAATTCTTCTCCACATAGAATGGCAGTCACCAAACCATAAACCTACTTTGTTGACTACGGTTTCATCTTGGGTGGAACTCTGTGCAGGGGCCATTCTCGGTGTGCACCTCTGTGTAGCACCTGCTGTGTAGACAGGGAGGGCTCTGCTGGTTGCTTCTCCTCCCTTTGACTCTGTGACTCATGCCTCATAGACCCAAGATCTTCTTTTGGTAGTCAGTGTTTTGTAGCATCCCTTTTGCCATATGGAAGTAATATTCATAGTTAATAAAACCAGCTTACACACATCACTGCAAACAGTATATGTCAGCTGTAACAAAGGAGAAATAAAGATAAGATGGTTTTAAATAAAATGATAGGTATAGCATAAGGAAGTTGAGCATAAGGAAGTATTTAGATGCGGCATGATTTTCAAAATGCCAGTAGGGTCTTGGTACAGATCTGAACACAGGCAGGTACAGTTGTTCTGTGATTTACGTGGTAGCTGCATTCCTGAAAATACATTGTATTTTAAGATCATGCAAAGAAAGTGCTTTGTGTTAATTGGTGATAGTAGGTTCTAGGCTCAACCAATTATCAAATGGCTTCTTGTTTTGTAATTATATTGTAATTGTATACGTGATAGAATGTCTGTTAGGACATTAGAATGTAGTGCAGGGGCGTCTTGAGCACTGAGGGACATACTTGCACCTTTGGCTCCTGCCCATGTAATGTCCCCACACAGTTTGGAAATGCCCCTGAGGCTGGTACCAGCCCTGCAGAGAACCACAGCTTCCGTGGGCCATGGGGATGTTGGTATCCCTGCATCAGAGGACACGTTGCCCTCCAGTCTACCGTGTCAGCTCTGCATGAATGGTGCATTGTCTGCCTTGGCCTGTTCTACCCCTAGGACCTGGCTCAAGGCATGTCCTTAGAGACCATTGCTGAAGGAAAGGATAGGTGGAAGCATTGATGGATGGACAGTTAGATGGATGAAAAGAGATTTTTCTCTTTGTTTTGTGGAGAAATCCTTTAGTTTTTTTTCTCTCAGTTATGACTTGGGAAGGCTTTTAAAAATTATTCATGAGGGGTGCCTGGGTGGCTCAGTGGTTGAGTGTCTGCCTTCAGCTCAGGTCATGATCCTGGGGTCCTGGGATTGAGTCTCACATCGAGCTCCCTGCTCAGCGAGGAGCTTGCTTCTCCCTGTCCCTTGCCCCTCCCTCTTCTTATGCTGTCTCTCTCACTCTGCCAAATAAATAAAATCTTTAAAAACAATCATCCACGAAGTAAACAGTAGTAGAAATCCCTTGTACTCCACCTCTTGAATAACAGGTGCTTTGATCAAAACGTCTATTTTTATCTGAGTGCCATCTCTGCTGTCACCTGTCTAAGCTTTTATTTTGTTCAACTCGAGTGTGGATTATTTTGAAAATGCAAATCAACTTCTGACTTTTCTCCCTCCTTTCCAGTGTGGGAAGAACTGGCTTGCTATGAAGACAACACACGGGACTTTCTTTTTCCTGAACCCAAGCTGACGCCTTCACTCCCTGGAATGTGCAGGGAGGTGCTCATGAAGACGTTTGCAGGTTTTCCAGTAAGTGATTCGTGCCTGCCTCAACTTCTGTTGGGAGAGGTTCTTGGGACCTGGACATTTTATTTCTTTTTTTTTTTTTTAACATTTTTATTTATTTATGACAGTCACAGAGAGAGAGAGAGAGAGAGAGGCAGGGACACAGGCAGAGGGAGAAGCAGGCTCCATGCACCGAGAGCCCGACGTGGGACTCGATCCCGGGTCTCCAGGACCGCGCCCTGGGCCAAAGGCAGGCGCCAAACCGCTGCGCCACCCAGGGATCCCGACATTTTATTTCTGATAGAGCTTTCCCTGGGGCCAGTTTTTACCTCATCTCAGTTAGAACCCCTGTTTTTCTGTTTGGTGGCCCCATTTAGATGCCCCATTTGAAATACCAAATTATTCCCACCACTGATAGGAGAGGTGGGGGAGGTCTTCACCTGGTCAGGCCAAATCATTGCTTTACTCACACTGTCACGTACCTATAAGGATGCTTTTCCATTTCTTCTGCATGCCAATTAACTGAAAGGTTTGATTCCAATATATTTAATCGTAGCTATTGTTTGAGAGGTAATGACGAAAGCAAAACAGAGTTGTGATAGTAGTAATACTTCTTTTCATTTATTTTGAGCTTTTGGGTTTTCATATGCTATTTTATTTTCCTCATGAGAGCTATCACACCAGCCAAGGCAGGTATCACCGTCTCCACTTAATGGAAGGGAAAGTGACAGAGGTTCACAGTGATACTACTGAAGGGTCTTAAGAGACACAACAGTTATTCAGAGGGCAATCTGTTTTTTTGGGGGGGAAGGGCATTACCTGAATCCAAATTCAAAATATTTGTTTTGAAGATATCTGTAATGGTTTCCAGCTCCACAAGAGCTCTGGCAGTTTTCTTGAGCTTTATGTTACTTGGATGGCCTCTGTTGTAGGGGCACAGATTTATGAATTTACAAAGCCTATTTAGGGGCGCTTGGGTGGCTCAGTGGTTGAGCATCTGCCTTTGGGGTCCTGGGATCGAATCTCACATCAGGCTCCCCGCAGGGAGCCTGCTTCTCTGCCTCTCTCTTTGTGTCTCTCATGAATAAATAGAATCTTAAAAAAAAATAAAAAGCCTATTTAATACTCACCTTTTCTGTTACTCCCCCATGAATCGCTACTGTTATGATTTAATAAAATATTACAGCCTTCCATTTTGCTGAGAGGACTGTGCAGAATATGCCACGCACAGGACCCTTGATTCTGTGACGTTTATGATGACAGAGCTTCTAGTTCAAATACTTCAAACAGCAAACATTCATCCAAAGCTGTGCTCATCAGAATTGCTAATGACCATAACTTAAAAACCCTCTATGATCTTAGAGGGTTTGTTGAATATCACCAACACCTTTTTTTTTTTTTCCCTTGGAGATATTCTTTGTCACTTATATCCATGGTACTCATAAGAATGCTTGCCTTTATTATTTTGAGTTATTGGTATATTACTCTTCAGAAGCTGGAAGGATAAAACTAGTGAGAATCATGTGGGGGATACTCTTTATATTAACTTTGGTTTGCCTGAGTTTGTATTGAGTAAAAGCCATCTGCAAACACTGGCTGGTATCCAGCTGAGTATCAAGAAAAGGAGAAACACATGTTCTTGTCTTTTCCCAAATGTCAACTCTGTTTAACTTTATGCACATAAATAGGAAGAAGAACATATAGGAAGTTGTATTTACAGTTATTTGTAAACACAAGTGATCCTTAGAGAAAGGGCTTTACAATTGCAGAAGGATCCTCCCACATTACAGGTAAAGTTATCAATGAAGTTAATGAAACTCTGAACAACTTTTAAAAAGGTAGAGGAGCTCAACATCTCTCCAATGTTCTAGAAAGCAAAATAAAACCAATTGCCACAGTTTTAATGATAACTGATATTCGTTGCATGCTCCCTTGATGCCAGATACTGTGCTGAGTTTCATACATGAATTATCTTGTTCAAGCCTTCTTCACCCTGCAATGTGACTGCTGTTCTTTAGCTTGTTTTATGGATGTAGAAGCTGGTAGAGGGAGTTTAAGAAATGTGCTTAAAGCCACAGAGCTGGTCAGTGATGGAACAGGGATTCTCATGCTGGCCTGTGGAACTTCCAAGTTTGCACCCTTGGTCACTGTGAGAGACTGCTTTGCTCATGTTTATTTCAGCCAATGTCCACTTTGTCTCTATTAATATCATAGAATGTGAGTGTGGATCATGTGTGCCAGACAGGCAAATCATTCACTTCATTTATTTTCTCTTAAGTTATTAAGTCATTAAGAATTAGATTTATTTCTTCCACTAAAATGTGACTTTTTCTTTATATTTCCATATTTCATTTTATTTCACTTGATACTTTAACAGTTTTTTCTCCCCGCCTTTCTTGCCAAGGTCAAGAATTTGTTTTGTTTTGTTTGTCTTTTTAAATTTAAATTTAAATTTTTTAAAAAACTGAGCTTTAGGCCCAACGTAGGGCTTGAACTGACAACCCCGAGATTGAGAGTCACATGCTCTACTTACTGAGCCAGGCAGGTGCCCCAAGAATTTTTTTTCACATAATTTGTTTTCTTGTTAGGTGAAGACTGAATTTGTCAAATAAGCAGAAAGAGGGGATCCTTGGGTTGCTCAGCGGTTTAGCACCTGCCTTTGGCCCAGGGCGTGATCCTGGAGTCCCGGGATCGGGTCCCATGTTGGACTCCCGGCATGGAGCCTACTTCTCCCTCCTCCTGTGTCTTTGCCTCTCTCTCTCTCTGTCTCTCTCTCTCTCTCTATCATCAGTCAATCAATCAATCTTAAAAAAAATAAGCAGAAAGAGTATTACTTCATAATCACTAACGTTTAGTTAATAATTTCACTTTTCCTTTAGTGATGTTATTCTAGAAAAATTGCACTGTTAAATCCATTTGTTGACCTAACCATCGTCACCCTCGTCTTGTTGCTAAGGAAACTGGACAAGAGAAAGCCTGCAAATTTCAGTTCTGAGCTATTATACTAAAATCAGTACTGCTGTGGAAAAGGGAGTACATTCCTTCTTAGTGTTTGTAAGCCACTATCAGGAGGGGAGTTATTATTATTTTTTTAAGATTTTATTTATTCATGATAGACACACAGAGAGAGGCAGGGACACAGGCAGAAGGAGAAGCAGGCTCCCTGTGGGGAGCCCTATGTGGGACTCGATCCCAGGACGCTAGGATCACGCCCTGAGCCAAAGGCTCAACCACTGAGCCACCCAGGTGTCCCCCCCCTTTTAAAATATTTTATTTAAGGAGGGAATTTATGGGAGAGGAACAAGAATGTGTTATGGAGTGTGAATTCCTTGCTGGAGAGCACCCTCCTCCTTCTCCTCCTCTTCTCCAGGCAAAGTACAGCAGGACTTTGAAGGCTGGCAAGGCAGTCAGATGTGCAGAGGTCATGTGTGGAGGATTGTCTGGACTCGGTCCCCATTTTGTCTCTCAGTGACTGTGACTTTGGGTGAATTACATAGTCTCTGTATGCCTTAGTTTCCTCAGCTGTAAAATGGACTGGTAATAGTACTCCCCCCATAGGGTCCTTGTGAGGGTTAAATCTACCTGGAATGTTTAGCATCCTACCTGGTATGTAGTCAAGTACACGATGTGAGCGGTTATCGTTTATCATACTGTCATTCAAGGGTTAACACTGCCTCCCCACAAGGTGATGAGACAATGGCACAAATCTGTGGCTCACATCTGACTTGTTCAGGCTCAGGCAGCTAGGCCACGGGGGAACCTGAGGTTTGGTACACATGCGAGGTCTCGTGATTCCACCAGTAACGCTGTGGACCTTGGAACCCACCCACCCTCCTCTTCATGTGGGCAGTCTCTTTCCTAACTGAAGGTGAGGCTGTACCGGTCCCGTCATTGTGCACTGTTTGTCAAATCCTCCCCTGGATTATCTGGCTGTGCACCAACTGGGTTCGTGTGTTTGCAAGCCCAGAATCTTGAGTCACCAGTCCAGGTCTACTGCTTGTATAGGCATACTGCATTCTAAAGGCCGAAAAAAAAAAAAAAAAAGAGCTGAAGATATAGGTTGTGCCTGTAAGGACTTGTTTTGTAGACCAGATGAATGCATGCATAGGAATGAATGTGTGTAAGAAGGAAGAAATATGCAGCTAACTCCTGGCTCTACCAATTCCCAGCTGCATGGCACTGGTCAGACTAACCTCTCCAAGCCTGCTTTCTCCCATGTAAAAATGAGGACAGAATGGTGTGATGCCTGGGTTGTGTGAGGGTTATGTGCATTCACCCATGAGAGCCTCTACTAAAACCTGGCGCGTGTGGTACGGATGCAGCCACATCAGTCTCCTCCCTCTAGAGCTTCAGCGGATGCAAACCCTTCTTGGAAGTACTGGTGATATGTTATATAAGTAAATATGTGCTGGGGGAGCCTGGAGGGCATTAGGGTGAGGGCAGACTCTGAGAGATGGGTGGGGCTTGGGCAGGAAAGGAAGAAAAGGAAGGCACCCCCAGGATAAGGAATTACCTGGCCAGGTGGTGGTATCTGGGGGAGAGCAGAGCGGAGGATCATGCTTGGGGAGGGGACGTGGGGAGGTAGGGGGTGGCTGCGGGTGAGTTGATGAGGTCAGTTGGAGACACTGCAGCTCAGTCAGATCCAGGTCCTGTCCCTGTTTTGCCATTTATAAGCCACGTGACCTTGGGAAAATTGCATTGTGTCTCTCTAAGCCTTAGAAAGATAATTGCATTTTTTCAATGACCATACAGTAAAATTGATTTTTTTGATATACAGTTGTATGAATTTTAACACATGTATAAATATGTGAAACCACCACCATGATCAGGGTATGGAGCTCTTCTATCAGCCGCAGATCTCTCTCCTTTTCCCCTTTGTAGGCACATCCTCCCCCTTACCCCACCCACTTGTCTGTTCTCCATCAGGGTAGTTATAGTTTTATCTTTTTCAGATCACATTAATGGAATCATATGGTCTGCAACCTTTTTAGATTTATTTATTTGAGAGAGAGAGAGAGAGACTGAGAGAGAGAAAACAAACTGGAGGCAGGGGCAGAAGCAGAGACCCCATTGAGCAGGCTGCCCAATGCAGGGCTCAATCCCAGGACCCCGGGATCATGACCTGAGCCAAAGGCAGACACTTAATCAACTGAGCCACCCAGGCACCCCAGTATGTAGCCATTTGAGACTGGCTTCTTTCACTTAGAAAAATGCCTTTGAGAGTCATCCATGTGATTGTGTGCATCAGTAGTCTGTTCCTTGTTATTGCTGACTGTAATTTTTGTGTGTGTATATGTGTATTATTCAATATGGTACCCACCAAAAATAGGAGTGTCAGTCAATGAAACAAAAGGGAAAATTTGGAAATAGATCTGGTAAACATAAATATTTGGTATAAGATACAAAGCACATTTTTCAAAGCAAGTAGGCGGGGAAGGAGAACCTCTATCTATCCCTCTTCCTAGATGATCTCACTCAATTCTGTGGTTCAGTGTTTTAAATAGAGTAGTGACTGCATGGATGTGGGAGCCAGAATGCCTGGGTTCAGTGACGAGCCCTGCCATCACTAGAGGACAGGTTACTTAAACTTTCTGTGTCTTAGCTACTTATCTACAAAGTAGAAATACTATTAGGACCCACCTCATGGGGTGGTTGTGAGGATAGGATTGGCCAAATATGCAGAGCACTTAGGTCAGGGCCTGGCACATAATACATGTTACATATTATTATGTTTATATGTTATTTTTCAGCTTTATTGATGTATAATCAACAATAAATATTGTATACATTTAAGATGTTCAACTTGATTTTTTTAAAAATATTATTTATTTATTCATTCATGAGAGACACAGAGAGAGAGAGAGAGGCAGAGACACAGGCAGAGGAAGAAGGAGGCTCCCTGCAGGGAGCCCGATGTGGGACACAATCCTGGGACCTCGGAATCATACCCTGAGCCAAAGGCAGATGCTCAACCGATGAGCCACCCAGGTGTCCCTCAACTTGATGTTTTGATATACAATGTGAAATAATTGCCAAAATCAAGCTAATTAAGTTATCTATCACTTTTTATTACTCGATTAGCCTTTTTACTCTGCCTTCCTTCCTTCCCTCCCTCTGTCTCTCTCTTTTTTCTTTCTTTTCTTTCTTTTTTGGTGAGGACACTTAAGATTTACCCCATTAAAATTTTTCAAGTTGACAGTATAAGTATTATTAACTACAGTCACATTGGTGTACATCAGATAGACCTCCAGAACTTAGTCATCTTGTATAACTCACCGAAACTTTGTACCTTTGGCCAACATCTCTGCATTTCCCCCATCCTCCAGCCCCTGGCAAGCAACATTCTACTCTCTGCTTCTATGAATTTGACTATTTTAGATTCCATACATAAGTAAGACACACCATATTTGTCTGTGTCTAGCTTTTTCATTTAGCATAATGTCCTCTAGATTCTTCTGTGTTATAACAAATGGCAGGATTTCCTTCTTTTGTAAGGCTGAATAATATTCCATTGTATATATATATTTGTTAGGTATATATTTTAGGTACTATGTGTGGATTATGCAAACCACACAAAAAAGTAATGAGGCTCTAAACACACTTTCAAGTTAGATGGGATGGGAAAAGAATCTGTTTCCAATAATTTTATTTGCTTCTTCTATGCTGTTTTATTTTTAGGGCATTGCTCCCAAAATAGAATTTTCTACAAGGACAGCCATCAGAGAATGTGTGTTTCTGCAAAGAAACAGATTTCCTGTAAGTATAATCAAGAAGCCAGTGATAGAACTGTCAGAAATTTTCTCCACAGATTTGGAGAATTTCAGCCCAGACTTGGTTACCAAGTTTAGATGCAACTGGATGAATAGAACCTAGAGATTTATTGCTAGGTTTGAATTTCCATATTCAAACTACTTGTTCAGCTACATTAGAGTGTGTGTGTTTGATGTGTATTCATCATGGTATAGTTGGTGCAACAGGTGATATAAAAGCTAAAATCACAAGTTTGACATAAGTAGGTTAGTTAGCTTTCTTCTTATTGTTTCATGACTTACTCTTGATTTTATGAATAATAGTGTTCCTTCTTTCTTTTGCTGAGGTTGCAGTTCAGAGTTGTACTTGAGGGTCCTCTTTAATAATCATGAAGGGTCTTGGGGCATCCTTGAGCACCCCCTACATTTCACCATCATGTTCAGCCCTAATTTTCCCCATCACACCAATTGCTTTTTTTGTTTTACATTATTGTACATAGTGTTTAACCATTTAAAATCCTTTCTAGAACAATATGGAGGATGAATGAAGATAATTTGTAAAGCTTCTTCAGATACTTTGCTTGTCATCTCAAATCCTGCCTGGTGTCTTGGAAAAATCCTTGAAAATGTAGGCTCTGGGTTAAGGGTTACTGAATGCAAAGGGTTATTTAGTCGGTGCAAGCCCATTAATCATTTGGGCATCATAACTCATATAATGGGAGGCCAGTGAATAATTTCAAGGAAGGCATTGGTTACTTTTTATTTAAAAAAATATTTTTTTAGATTTATTTATTTATTTCACAGATTGAGAGAGAGAAAGAGAGAGAATGAGAGAGAGAGAGAGAGAGAGAGATTGAGCAGGAGGGGCAGAGGAAGAGGGAGAGAGAACCCATAAGCAGACTCCATGCTGAGCATGGAGCCTGACATGGGGCTCAGTCTCACGACCCTGAGATCATGACCTGAACCGAAATCAAGAGTCAGATGCTCAACAGTCTATACCACCCAGTGCCCCTGCATTGGCTGTTTTTTAGTTTTTCCCTGTTTACTCACTCTTTTCTCCGGTTTGATATGGGTGCACAGTGATTTTTCAGTCTTTCTCTTCCACTCCACCATTTTAACCTTGTTTTGGCCTCTTACCATAGGTCTTGCATTAAGTGTAAACTCTTTTTTTTTTTTTTTTAAGATTTTATTTATTTATTTGAGAGAAAGAGCCAGAAGATCACAGAGGGAGAGGCAGAGAGAGAAGCAGACCCAGGCTCGCTATGGAGCGGAGCCCAACCTGGGGCTTGATCCCAGGACCCTGAGATCATGACCTGAGCTGAAGGCAGACATTTAATGGACTGACCTCCCCAGTGTGAGCTTTTTTTTTTTTAATTTTTATTTTATTTACTCATGAGAGATACAGAGCGAGCGAGAGAGAGAGAGGCAGAGACACAGGCAGAGGGAGAAGCAGGCTCCATGCAAGGAACCCGATGTGGGACTTGATCCTGATTCTCTAGGATCAGGCCCTGGGCTGCAGGCGGCGCTAAACCACTACGCTACTGGGGCAGCCCCTCAGTGTGAGCTTTTTAAAGTGATTGTTTTTATTGTTTTTTTCTTATAACAAAAGTATTTAGTTTAGAAAATTGGAAAATACAGATAAGCAAACAGGACAAAATAAAAATAAAAATAATCTGTCATTCTTAGTATGTAGAGATGAACATGACTCTTCTTTTGAGTGTATTCTTTGGTACCCCCCTCCAACACACACATTTATTTATTTATTTATTTACACACATTCTTTTAATGTTAAAAGATTGCGATCATGCTATACTGCATGTGGTTTTGTACCCTTCTTTATCACTTAATATGTCACGAACATGTTTTTCAGATCCTTAAGTATTCTTATGCCAGGCAATTTTTCATGGCTTCCTTGTAGGCCGTGGTATAGACATACCATGATTTGGCCCATGGCTTTCCTCTTGTTGGGCTCTTGGTTGATACCGTGGTCAGAGTCAGTCAGGAAAACAAAACAAACCTGTTCTTTTTGTAAAAAAAAAAAAAAAAAAAAAAAAAATTAATTAGAGGCACCTGGGTGGCTCAGTGTTTGAGCATCTGCCTTTGGCTCAGGTCGTGATCCAAGGGTCCTGGGATCGAGTCCTGCTTCAGGTTCCCTGTGGGGAGCCTGCTTCTCCCTCTGCCAAGTCTCTGCTTTCTCTCTGTGTCTCTCATGAATAAATAAATAAAATAAAATCTTAAAAAAATGTTTGTAGCTATACACATACATGATCATTTCCTAATAATAAATTTCTTACTGTGAAATTGCCAGACTGGAGTGTGTGCCAGATTCATTCCCCCCGGATCAATCATCTCTTTGTGATGAGGGAGGGGTATCAGATACCTTCCAACTTTCTCCTAAGGCAAATAATTCTCACTGTTTCTGGTTGAAGTATATTATGCTAGCAAGTTATAAATACTAGTGATGTTAAGCTGAACTGTAGGAAAATTAAGGAGAGAATACACTTTGTTAAATCCAAGTTTTGTAAATCTGAGATGTTTAGTCTTCTTCCTTAGTTAAATGAAGTCCAATTAAATACAGTTATATTCTGATCGAATTTTTCTTTTCTTTCTCTGTTTTCCATTTTTAAAAGAACATTGTTTTTTTAAATTTACTTTCAGGAAGACAGACATAAGTCAAGGAGGCCTTTATCTACAACACAGGGCCCAAAACTCCCCTTAAATAATGCGAAGATGAAGCCAAAGGAGAATAATCTCAACAGACTGCCCCAAAACACGCAATCCCGTGCACCTTCTCCCTGTTCCACCAGGCGCATCTTTCAGGACCAGCCAGCTCAACAGAACCCTGGAAATAACCTCAGAATCTCTGGGGGAAGCAAGCCTCCATTTGTAGTTAGACATGTGAGCCTAAAATTATTTTTTAGAGTCTGGAGGGTGAAGGTGCGAATGAGGGTTGGATATAGGAAGGTTGGGCCATAAAAACAAGTGGGTGACATTTAAAAAAATTATTATTAAGATTTTATTTATTTATTTGACAGAGAGAGAGAGTGAGCACAAGTAAGGGCAGAGGGGGAGGGAGAAGCAGGCTGCCTACTGAGCAGGGAGCCCAACACGGGGGTTCGATCCTAGGACCCCAGGATGATAACCTGAGCCAGAGGCAGATGCTTAACTGACTGAGCCATTCAGGTGCCCCCAAATGGGTGATTTTAAATAAAGAGGGAATTCAAATTGAATAATAACTATGATTAGACGAAATTTGCTTTGTAGAGTCACTGTCAGAAAAATCATACAGAGATGTCTCATGCAGAGGACTTGCTCAGTAAATGCCAGTCATCCCTATTTTTAATTTTTGAAAATTATTAATAGAGTGTGATGCCTGCCTATGACAACCTGCCGGTTTTTTTTTTTTATTGAGAAGAATCAGGAGCTGACAGGGGTAGAACACACAAAACAAAGGCTGGGGGATCCCTGGGTGGCACAGCGGTTTAGCGCCTGCCTTTGGCCCAGGGCGCGATCCTGGAGACCCGGGATCGAATCCCACGTCGGGCTCCCGGTGCATGGAGCCTGCTTCTCTCTCTGCCTCTCTCTCTCTCTGTGTGACTATCATAAAAAAAAAAAAAAAAGGCTGGCATGTGCTCCATACCAATCAAAATTGAAAGCTTCATCAGGTTTAAAGAGAACTGCTTAGATTTTTAAAATGAGGTTGCTGTTCATTGGCTGTACTTTAAAGAGCAGGACAAATGTGTCTGTAGGAAGAAGTAATGATGTGCCCTACTCAAAGCCCTTAATTAAAGTTATCTTAGGGATCCCTGGGTGGCGCAGCGGTTTGGCGCCTGCCTTTGGCCCAGGGCGCGATCCTGGAGACCCGGGATCGAATCCCACGTCGGGCTCCTGGTGCATGGAGCCTGCTTCTCCCTCTGCCTATGTCTCTGCCTCTCTCTCTCTCTCTCTCTGTGACTATCATAAATAAATTAAAAAAAAAAATAAAGTTATCTTAGATTTAGCCCTCAGGAAGTAGCGGGTAAATGTAATCACACTGGCTTCCTTACATTTTTTTGGCTGTGAAAGTATGGGAAGTATAGAAAAAAAATTTAAAAAATTACCTGTAAGCTTACCAGCCTAATAAAATAAATAAAAATTTTATTTAATTTAGTGCATTTTCTTTCACTTTTGACATTATTCATAAGGCTTTTCCCCCTACAAAGTTATAATTATACTGTATGTACAGACTAGTTTCTCTCTCTCTCTCTATATATATATATATATATAGTTAATATTACATTGAAAGTATTTCCTGTATCACGTTCTGGTTAATAACCTATTCTCTAAGAGTTCTTATTGTCAAGTTGAGAACTTGGCTTAAAGCCACTGGTGGTGATGTTTGTGCATTAGATGTAAGATATGAAGCCTGGTCAGCCCTGAAGTCAGGTGCTGTTCATTGGGATGACAGTATGCAGAGCTGGTTTGTAGGTAGAACAGATGTTATTTGTCTGGAAACCGCAGAACAGCTGTTTTCCTTGTGGTGACCTGGGTAACAATGGCAAAAGTCTAACAACCAATCTTTATTTATTTTTTTTTAATTTTTATTTATTTATGATAGTCACAGAGAGAGAGAGAGAGAGAGGCAGAGACACAGGCAGAGGGAGAAGCAGGCTCCATGCACTGGGAGCCCGATGTGGGATTCGATCCTGGGTCTCCAGGATCGCACCCTGGGCCAAAGGCAGGGGCCAAACCACTGAGCCACCCAGGGATCCCAACAACCAATCTTTAAACATAGCTTTATAAAAATATTGTTGAATCGAATTTATTGGACAGTGTGCTTTATTCCACTTGAGATAAATTTATGTGAAATATGCTGTAGTTAAGGCCCCTTGGGCTAAATAATCTTAAAATCGTGGTGGATTTCTTAGGGAATAAAACTGGCTTGATATTTATTTAACAAATTCTTGTACAGCCTCTACTATGTACCCTGCTCTTCTCTAAATGCTTTATACATATTGACTTATTTATTTAGCCAGGTTTCCTCATAGTATGTGATGTTTCTTTACATAGAAGCATTAAAATTTATTTTAAAGATTTTTATTTATTTATTCATGAGAGACACACACAGAGAGAGGCAGAGTCATAGGCAGAGGGAGAAACAGGCTCCCCACAGGGAGCCTGAAGCAGGACAATCCCAGGACCCCCGGATCGTGACTTGAGCCAAGGGCAGATGCTCAACCACTGAGCCACCCAGAGGCCCCAAAAGCATTAAAATTTAGAGGGCCTAATGTCATAAAGACTGTAAATTCTAATCAATGTATTTCTGAAAGTAGAATGAAGGGTAACATTGTAACTTGCCTTCTTGAAATTAAAAAAAAAAAAGGACAGAAATAAATGAGATAAAAAAAATTCAGCAACTTGATGTCATAAATATTCTGGAGGAGTCCCCATTTCAAGTGTTCAGACCTGCTCACAGATCGTGCTGTCCCATTCAGGAAAATAAGGTCACCTTTATTAAAATCGGGCAGTTGCTACTCTTTGTTTTTTTTTAAGGTTATAGACACACAGGTTGGAAGAGAGTGTGGAAAGCTGAAATATCAGCTGGTGATAATCCCTTATCTCTAGGGAGGACCCTACTTCGGCCAGCACTCTTCACTAAGAACACGAAACTCTGTCCTGTTTTGAAGTATTTCGAAATTAACTTCACCTGCTCTTTTCTGGGCAGGATCCTGGACCTGCAGTTAGAATATAATTTGTGTCCGACATTTAGCCCATGACTTCATGTTTAAGCCTCAGTGAAATAGGGACAAAGAGCTTCCCTTATTGGGATAACCTTTAACATCCATGGAGATGGTGATTTAATTTGTTCACAACTCTTCTTCCCTGCATGACCCACCATTGCAAGGGAGGAAGGCATTACAGGTAATGAGGAGAGGGTAACACAAGCTATGGTGGATCCAAATCTTTTTTCTTTCCTTTCTTTCAGGTGGACAGTGCCAAGCCTTTTGGTGAGGATATTTCAGAGTATCACTCCCAGAAGTCTAGAAGAAAACTTAAGTTTTCAGACTTGCCTTTTCCAGGGAGAAGAGGTATTCAAGTTTCTCGTTACCCCTGTACATTCCCCGGTGGGAGCAAGTGCATCCTCCTCCTAAATCGTCTTTCATTCTGGGGCATCCTGAGCTTCTTTGGAAGCTTGAGGCCTAATGCTCCAGTCGCGTTCAGCTGTGGAGTTTGCTGGGCAGGAGGCCCTCTGGAGCAGAGCCAGATGAGAAGCTGTCCTTGTCGTGGGTCCCTTAGCTGCTGAAGGAGAGTGCTCTGAGTGTGCCATCAGGGGTGTGCTCTCTTTGCAAGTGTTTCCTGGCTGGGCTGAAAAAGCAGAGGGCAGCCTTTCCTGGTGTGAACTCCCTCAAAGGCACCACTGATAGCTAATGGAGGAGGCTTGCCATTTCTCTGGAGGGGAAAGTGGGATATTGGTGGAGATCAGGAGGTGTAACATTTGCTCTACAAGATTCCAGGTCAGGGAGGAGGGGAGCCAATTTTACCCGAAGCGAGGCTCTGTCAGGTGAAGGCAGGGAATCCCAAATGTAGAGGTGTCAGCCCCCTTCTGCATTCTTAAACATTACTGGGGACCCCAGAGAGCTTTTGTTTATGTGGATGAGATCTGTTAATATTTAGCATATTAGAAATTAAAGCTGAGAAATTTGTAAAATGCAGGAATACATAAGTACACATCCCGTTAGCCATTCAGAGCAGTGATGTCATGACACATCATGTAGCTTTTGGAAAATGCCATTGTACAGTCATGAGAGAATGAGAAAAAGACGAGTCGCGTCTTAGTGTTATTAGAACAGTCTTGACCTGGCAGATCTGGAAGTTCTTGGTGACTCCTGGACCGAGAGGTCCCTGGACTGATCATATGTTGAGAATCACCAAGTTAATGCATCCATCCTTTGGTGGCACTGACCTTATGTACCACGTCAGCTCTGAAGATCATGGCAGCTGGCCCTTTCTTGACTCTTGGTGGAACTGGACCTAGGCAGTCCCTGACAATAGGTTCCCTATTTTAGGCTTATAGGCACTGTCTCTTTTGGTGACTCAAGCCATGGTGACTATTAGCCAACTAAGGACAGAGTGCAGGGTTTGAAGCAGAAAGTGCTTTATCACCTCTGACATTTAATTTAAGTCCTTTGGATTGAAAATCACCCACGTAGCCTATAAAAGCAGCACTGTCTTCCCTATTACTGTGAAATCAAGCAACGGCAAATGTCCTTTCCCAGGGAGGACACGTTGGGCTTAATGCTGGCTGGATTAAGGTGGGACTCTCATACATCACATTGGTCTCGGCCTCTGTCTTTTCTTAATCCTGGTAGGTGGAGAAATGAGGCTCCAGAGAGGTTACAGAGTGTGCACAGGTCACACTCCCAGTTTTTGGCATTCCTACATTTAGAGAAGACGTTCACACCTCTGGGCTCTCAGATTCCTGGAATCTCTGTAGCTTCCAAGCCAGACCTTTGCTTAGGTCACCTGTCAGCTCATTCATCCAGGCCAAAGGTAGAATAAAGCAGTGCTTCTCGAGCTTGAATGTGCATTTGAATCACCTGAGGATCTTGTTAAACTGTAGATTCTGATTCAGCACGGCTGGGTGGGTCTGGGCTCCTTCTTTTCGTACAAGCTTCCGGGTGATGACGTGGCTGGTCCATGGACTGCACTTTGAGAAGCAAGGGAACAAGGACAAGCCAAGCCGCCTGTGAAAGCGAGTTCTCCAAACACTAGTAAGGGGGTTTCTAGGCAACAGGCAGATTTGTGGCTATAGCTGAAAAGGGCCTTAGCATTGCCAGCTCCCTGCTCAGCTGCGAGTTGGGGAGAAGAGAGCTTCTGGGACAAGACAGACAGACACACATGTGCATGCCCAGAGGATGTAGTGATTGCCAGGCTTTAAAAAGCCCTTTTCTTATCTTCCTGCCCGTGACAGGGGAATCGGCAATCCACGAAGAGCCCCTTGTCACTGCTGAAGCCCCAAGCATAGAGGGGGAGGCCACAGTGGCCTTAGGATAGCCTTGCAAATACTTATTCAAAAAGCATTTTTTTCCCCTGAATTTGGAAAAATCCAATTTAGTCTTGATTTTGCCTGTGTGTATTTAGTACTTCATTTCCTAGTCATTCTTACTGCTCTCTGGCAGTAGGTCTACTTACTTATGATTGTTTAGGATAATCATAATGATTTGCATTTTTCCTGCATTATGTTTTCCCAAGCTCTTGTCTCTTCATTGTCTCCACTTAACATTTGTGTCTACCTTGGACAAGTATGCTCTAGAGTTCCTACATGAGTAGGATTCCATGTAAGCCAAAAAATATAAGGGGAATGTCAGAGGAGGCAGGGTGTATGAAATTTTTTTTAAAGATTTTATTTTATTTAACCGAGAGAGAGAGAGAGAGAGAGAGAGAGAGAGAGAGAGAGGCACAGGCATAGGCAGAGGGAGAAGCAGGCTCCATGCAGGGAGCCCAACATGGGACTTGATCCTGAGTCTCCAGGGTCATGACCTGGGCTGAAGGCGGCGCTAAACCGCTGAGCCACCTGGGCTGCCCCCAAGTGTATGAATTTTATATGAGAGCCACACGGCTTTCTATTAGGCTCTGGGCACCTGGGCCAATACACGTTTTGTTTCCAGGCTATGTAAGCATTACTGAATTCATGGCTTCACTTTAGACTCTCCTTTGCCCTTCCCACGTCCCTGTGTGCTATCATTAATAATATAACTTCACTGACCTCAGGAGGACAGAAATACTCATAGATAGGATCACTGTGACTCAAGGGACTCGTAAAAGTTGACAGTGTAACTTAAAAGGGAGCATTTAAATTCTTTAGTAATTCAGCTGTGTGTAATATTTCTGTGCTGCTGTGAAACAAATGTAACAGTAGTTTTAGGGGTAAATGGTAATAATGAGTCACTGAAACACCTCTTCCTCTTTCTTCTAGCTTCTTCTCTTGACAGCCTTGCCGTTAACGTAAAGGTAATTGTAGAAGTAGCATTTGTAAAATGATTTATTTCCAGCTCTAATGTTGGTTATTGTGCATTCCTCAATGAGTGGTGGAAGTGTATGTCTAGCAAGTGCTGCTTACAGAAATGGAATTGCTATAGTTTCACCAGAGTTTGAGAGATGCCCAAGCTCTGCTGTATGCTTTGCATTTGTTGGTTTGTTCCCCTCACGTAAGCTCTTTTCATTTGTAGAATGAATCACCACTGCATATAGCCCCAATACCTACTTTATTGGTAGGTATTCTTATTGCTTTTTTTTTTCCCAGTCAATACTTTTATAATACATAGAGGTGGTACATCACTTGTTCTTTGAAGTTTGACTGGTTTGTCAAGGTGAAGGCTCAAACTTTTATGCTAAACATGAAAACAGATGGAAGCAAAGAAATGGAATATATTGTACTTTTTATGCCATGGCTTTTAAATAGTTTATTTAAAGAAATTGTATCTTTACCAAATCCAATAATCCCTTATCCTCACAAATCGAAGTTCAGGGCATGAATTAATTTGGGCTTGTTAATGTATGACAAGTGTGCAGAATTTTGGTTATCTTTCCTTGACCTTGGACTCCTGAGCATTTTGTCTCTAGCACTGCTCACTCCTGCCTCTCTTTTATTGCAGGAGCTCCCCATGGTGGGCATTTTATCAGCTTGCCCCCTTCATCATCCCATCACTCCTACCCCCGCCGCCCGCCAGCTCTAAATAAAACAAATGAGAACAAAATTACAACTAAAAAATCATACACATTGTCACCTAGGTTATCAAAGAGCCAGATGAACGGATTATTTTAAGGAAAGATTCACCATCATCTTTAGATTCAAGTAAGTTTGGAAAACCCTCGCCCAGTTACAATAACCAAGGGGATGCTGATCTTCACCCGGAAGCTTCATTGGCCACCTTCCAGCACTCCAGATCCCCAAGCCCTCTTCTGGATCAGCCCGTTTTCCGAGAAAGGTCAGCAGCAAACACCCATCTCTTTGCTTGAAGAGTGTGTTGTGGTCTAGGAGGAGTAGAGCCTGGTCACTTTGCTGCCTTAGGGATATTTAGCTGGCGATATGAAAAATGACTATACCTCTTTAAATCTTCCTGGAAGGAAGAGTTGAGACTTTTCTTTTGCCAGTGGAAAGCATATCTCAGAATGCTTGTTAAAAAGAGGACAGAGGAGCACCTGGGTGGCTCAGTGGTTGAGCGTCTGCTTTTGGCTCAGGTCATGATCCCTGGGTCCTGGGATTGAGTCCTGCATCGGGCTCCCTGCAGGGAGTCTGCTTCTCCCTCTGTGTCTCTCATTAATAAATAAATAAAATCTTAAAAAAAAAAAGAGGACAGACAGCTAACTTGGCATAGATGCTATTTAATTATCCATTTTCATCTTTCATAAAAAACAAAAGGAGTGAAAAAAATCACCCAAAGTCCTGCCGCCCAAAGACAAAGATTATTAACATGTAGATATGTTTTTTTCTTTTTCTAGACATGTTTTCTTGGTTTATTTATATGATTGTCACAAATAATGCCCCCCCCCCCGCCCCACACCGCTACAATTGCATATATGTGGTAGGCAGGCCAGAAATCAAGAGAGGGACCTTTATTTTCCAAACTATACTATCTGGTAAGATGACCAGCTATCCACTTGGCCGGGGACTGTTCTGACTTTAGCTTTTAAAGTCCTGCATTCTGGAAAACCCTTTACTCCCAGACAAGTCAGGACAATTTGGCCACCTTAACTCCAGGAAAATGGAACAGAAGATCATATATTTTTTGTAAGATTTTATTTATTTATTCATGAGAGACATGAGAGACATGACAGAGAGAGGCAGAGACATAGAGGGAGAAGCAGACTCCCCAGAGGGGAGCGGGACTCAATCCCTAGACCCCACCATCACGCTTTGAGCCAAAGGCAGATGCTCAACCACTGAACCCACGAAGGTACCCATGGATCAAACTTCTAAACATAGAAGCAGGATTATTTATTTATTTATTTATTTATTTATTTATTTATTTACTTACTTACTTACTTACTTACTTACTTATTTAAGATTTTACTTATTTATCCATGAGAGACACAGAAAGAGAGAGACGAGACACAGGCAGAGGGAGGAACAGGGTTCATGCAGGGAGCCCAATGTGGGAGTCGATCTCAGGACTCCAGGATCACACCCTGAGCCGAAGGCAGATGTTTATTCGCTGAGCCATCCAGGCGTTCCTAGCAGGATCTGTTTTTTAGAGAAGTATCAGAAATAGTCAAGTGAAGAATCACTCACAGCCACATACTCAGAAACAAGCCATTCTTAATGTTTTGGCTGCTTTTATTGTTAGTGTGTCTTAGGCATAGGCATGAAGACACTGAAGCCACACTGTGTATACTCTTTTACATGTTACTGCTGCTTCTTGCTATTATAAATATCAACCCATGTGTTCTGTGCTCTAAGTGTCCTTTTTAGCAGCTGCATAATATTCTGACCTGGTTTCATATATCCAGCAGGTTCAACCCTTATTCTCAGAACACGTGGAGGAAGATCCATGAAAGGGTGTGCAGTCTCCTGACATCCCACAGAGCTCAGCAACACCTACACAAGGTAGGGCTTCTGAGAAAATGAAAGCACTGCCAACAAAATAATACGGAAACTGGGACTTACTGGGGCTGCAAGGCGACAGACATCAATCAAGTAACCATAGAGATTAATGTAAGATGGTGATGCTTCCCAGGGACGGGGGAGAAGGTGTCCTGAGGGTGTATGAAAGGGGGTATTTGATTTGGTTGGGAATCAGGGCAGGCTTCCCTGAGGAAGAGACGAGGGAGCTCTGGTCTGAGCAATGAAGTAGCAGCTGGTGCGCGGTGCAGCACGCCCAGGCAGAGGTCCTGCAGCAAGAGGGAGCAGTGTCCTAAAGACAGTCTCCCTGGCCCGAGGCGCATCTCCTTGCACCATGCACAGGAGTCCCAGTCTGGGGAAGTTGTGGCCTGTGTGAAGTCACACAGGCCACACAGGCCACACACAGGGAAGAAGAATTTAAAAGTTAGTAAGGTGTTTTGCTGCTTGACTTGTGAGGTGTAGAGAGTGTTTCTAACCCATGGGTAGATACACCCAGTACTTTGCTGTGGGTATATAGCCATCGGCCAAGTGACCTGTCACCATCTCCAAAGAATTTGAATGCAGGGTTAGCAGTGCCCCCATGTCGTTGTTGTCGTCGTCATCATCGTCAAAGGGGTCGTCTTGACTTTATTTAAACACTGGCATATGCTAGATATATAGGATGCCACTTCTAAATGAGCATTGATTTTTCACAGGCAGGGGTTGTGAATTACTTTGCTTCCTCTTGGCCAAGGCACGGGCTTTGCTTTGTTAATTTCTGAGCTTTTCAAGTCGGAATCCCCTTAAAAGGTGAAAAGAAGGAAAGGAAGGGAGGGGGAAGATCAGAAAAGAAGAGAGTACCTGTGTGCATACGCGTGTAGTAAACTGCACATATATGGCACGCGTGGAGCCTGTGGGCCTCCTAAATGCAAAACCACGCATCTGAGTAGCATTGATTTATATGACAGGAGTAACACAGTTGCTGGATTTGCTTTTGATACAGGAATATCCTATCTCTGAAGCAAATTATATCTTTGAACAACCAAGCTACCTGCTAAAGAAATACCCAGTGCATGAACAGAGATATTTTTAAGCTGCTGTCTTATGTAAGTAAGCAGTTTAGTGCTGCTTGTTTTGATTTGCTTAAATAATTTCCTGCTGTCAATATGAAGTAACTAGAAAACGTGTTGGACAGGAGATGGGGTGGAGACCCAAGAACCATGTTTTTCTTCCCCACAGGAGAATGACAGCACATGTATCTGTGGTCTCCCAGCCCTGTCTTGGTCTCCCTCTCTCCCCACCCTCCCTTCCCTCTTCTTTGATGGTATCTGCTCTAGCTCCTTGAACACAGGCTCTTTCCTGCCACAGGGCTTTTGCACATGTCATGCTCTCTGTCTGGAATACTGCTTCCTGACCCTGCTTGGGTCACTTCTGTTTAATCGTCTGGTCTCATTCCAGGACACTTCCTTCCCCTCCAAGGCATACCTTTTTTAGTGCCCTGCCCTTTTCTTTCCAAAGCATGATACCATTTGTGGTTATATTTTTGTATGGGTTGGTTGTTTTGTAGGGGGTTGATTGCCCCTTCTATTTGAATGAAACCTTCCCAAGGCCAGGGACTATCTCACCAGTTTGTAGCCAGCTTTGGCACACGACAGTATGTGAAGTCAACTCCATATGATAGGTGTGTGCCCTGAGCAAGAACCTAACTCCCCCTGCTGCCACCCTGCTACCACCCTGGTAGCAGATGATCTTCCACTGTGGTTGGTACTCAGTAAATATATTTTTGTGAGTGAGTGTTGAATGAGGTAATGAGGCAGCTGTAGAATTCAGGTCTGTGGTCAGTAGTTGGTCATACTGTGTGGTGACATCATTCCTTAGATTCTCTCTTCTTGTCCCTTCAATTATGATAGCTCTTCCTTATTAAGTGCTTCCTGAGTTCCAGGAACTGGTACAAACATTTAACGTGCATTAGATGAGTTAATATCTAATTCTTACAACACTCCTATAAAGTAGATTCTATCATTAGTTCCATTTCCCAGGGAAACTGAGGCATGGAGAGGCTAAGTGCCTTGTTCAAAGTCACATGGCCAGTGAATGACACAGCTAGGGATAGGAACCTGGGTGGTCTGGCTTCAGCAACCATGCTTTTATTATTTAAAATTTAAAAAAAAATATTTATCTTTTAAAAAATTTGTTCATTTGAGAGAGAGAGAACAAGCAAGAGTATGAGCAGTAGGGAGAGGCAGACTCTCTGTGGAGCAGGGAGCCCAGTGGAGGATTTGATCCCAGGACCCGAGGATCATGATCTGAGCCAAAGGCAGATGCTTAACCGACTGAGCCACCCAGGTGCCCCAGCAGCCGTGCTTTTAAACCATTATATCCCACTGCCTCCCCAACCCCAGAGTGTGTGATAGGGGAGCCCTGGGGAGAAAGCAGAGCCCTTTGGAATCCGAGCAGGGTCTGTGGACAGTGTCCTCGAACATCTCCCATGTGCTGCACTGTTGTATTATGCAACAACACCATCCTAGCAACATCAAAATAATTATGAATCTTTTTAAACCATAAAAGAGTGTGGGATGAAATGCTAAGTGTTCACTGCAGTCAGGCTCCTGAAAGTCTGGCTCCAGGGTCATTCATGCTTTAGGGCACAATCCACCTTGCCCCCAGGCTGGCCAGGACTCCCTGTCATCAGCACTGAGGAATGTGGAGGACGGCTCAGTAATAGCCCGTTCTGCAGGCTTCTACCTCAGAACGTTCTGCTTGGTTGATGAAAGGATGGATTCTGGGCCACTTAATCTCCAGTTGCCAAAACAGTCATCTAGGTATTTATTAGGTGGTTATATGGAACATAGCCCACATAATGACCACCACGGGAACATGGCCCACATCATTACCGAATGCTAAATTGTGTTGACTTTCAGCATGGGTGACATCAGGTTACATAAAACCAGCTGATATGTGGATGCTGATGGGAGGGGATAGAGAGAAAGGAAGAACAAAAAGGGAGTAATTTCTGTCTTTTAGAAAGTGGGTTTCCTTAGGGGTGCCTGGCTGGCTCAGTCAGTGGAGCGTGTGACTCTTGATCTCAGAGTCATGAGTTCAAGCCCCATGTTGGGGGTAGAGTTTACTTTAAAAAAAGAAGAAAATGAGTTTCCTTCATAACACAAATTCCCAACCAGTGGTTTGGAATATGCTCGTAGGCCTTCTCTGGGAAGCTCTCCATACCACCACCCCATATCAGTAATTTTTGGGTCATGCCTTCATAGTGAGGCAGGGGTGCTGGAGGGCTGTGTTAGTGAAAGTGTTCATGGTTGTAAAAAAGAAATGCAGGTGATTTTGGCTTGTCTTAAGCAAGTATGGCATTTATTAGGAGGATGCTGAGTGTCTCAGTGAATCTAGGAAATATCCAAACAAGCAAGATCAGGCCCCTAAGATGGGGTGGCTAGAGTCCCCCCCATGGGTCCGGGAGAGCCCTGGAGGGAACCATCTGCAGGAGACCCAATGGGCTCCCGCTGCTTGTCCCCAGCCTTGCTTTCCTCAAGGACTTTCTCTTGCCTGTCACTCCAGTTCTTATCTCCTTGCCTCTCTACTTCTGCTCTTTCACTGTTGATTAGCTGTTCCTCTCCTGGATCCCTAGTGATCTCCAGGACGGAGGGGAAATGAAACAGTTCACTCCTACCACAGAAGGGCCAGGGATTCTTGAACCAAAAAAAACAGTAAATCCAATTGTCTGACAAGGGAACAGGTAGAAGAATTGGGTAGGAGGGGTTGGAATACATCCATTTCTCCTTATTCGGGATGTTTTGGGACTTGGTACTTTGGTATAAACTAGATTATCCTTTGTATACTTTAAAGTGGTTAAAATCTTATCAACATAAACAAAATTTTGCGTTAAATGTGCATTTTGCCACCAAAAAAAAAAAAATCCTATAAACCACTTCCTGCCCCCTCCCTGATTAATCCTAGTTTTCTTGGAAGGCGTGATTGTCTCTGTGTCATGGCCCATGTCAGGCATGCGCTCACTGAGGCTCCATTTTCAAGGGGCCCTCCTCTGTGACACCTTCTGGTCCCTCAGGCAGACTTGGGAACTCGGCCTTCTCCCAGAGGTGCCTTCTAGCAGCCTTGTATCATAGTTGGTTTTCCTCACGACAACCCTCCCAAGAAGGGGACAGAGACTGACCACCTGGCACCAGCTCTGGCTTTTATTATTAGACTCACAATCTAATGTTCCCACCAAGGGCTCCAGCACCATGGCTGGCAGGAGCCACTTTGGCTAGGGATGCTCCCAGCCGGAGAGTGGGCAAGGAACTCAGGCCTCATGTTCTCAGACCCAGACAAGAATTGTAGCACAAAAACCTCTCTAAAATTAAAGAAGAGCGAAATGGAAAGAAACCAAGAAAGAAGCCGAAAAAGGAGAAAAACTAATTAAAATGCTGGTTTCTGCTCTGTCACAGCTCATTAGGCCTCCAGATCCTAGGACGGTGGCTGGTGTGGCTTCCAACCTCACTTGGCCCTAGGGGGCAAGCAGGAGCCCTTGTACTCCCGCTGACAGGGATCCCTTCCTCTCTGCAAAGGCAAAAGGCAAACCAGCCTCCCGAAGCCCAGTTCCAACCCTGGGGTCCCCCTCTCTCTGACTCAGTTGCCAGCTTCTGAGGGGCTTGTTGTTTGGTGGCTCATGGGGATTGATACAATGGATGATGCCACACCTTCCTTCATCCCAGGGCCTTGTCTCACAGACCACACAGATAGGGACCATGCACCCAAATCATGAGTCACAATCTTGGGTTAGTGTCCTCAATGAGCACTAGAATCACCTGGCGGGGGGGGGGGGGGGGTGGCTCTGAAAAATCCTGATCCCTCCCTCTGGACTGATTTAATTGGAATCCTTTTGGATGGTGCCTGGAAAAGGCATTTTTATAAATGTTCTTTGGGAGATTCTGATGCACATATAGGATTGAAAATCTTGCCATTGGCAAGCCCCCCCCCGCCCCCCGAGATGGGAGACTTGGAACACTCCCCAATCCTATACTAACTCACTCTGTGCTCAAAACTACGCTCCTGTTCCATAGAATAGGACTGGGGCATGTTTAACAGTTCGGTGCAGTTTCTGTGCAGTCACTACGTGCCAAGGACTGTGCTGACTCCTCAGGAGGAGGACTAAAAGGTCGATGCTCAGCTTATCATCATCCTGATGTGATGCAGAGGAGGCTGGTAACTTGCTGAGGGTTGCACAGCTGCTGCATTGAGCTACCAAACGTGGCCTCCCCCTGCCCTGGGGAGGAAGAGGGGGTCCAGACACTGAGGGATCCCAGGGAGAGCTACATGCCAAGATTGGGTTAGAATGACATCCCCTGCTTCTCCTTGGTGCTAATTGTTCGCCTTTTTCTCGGTACCACGTGTAGTGTGTGAAATTTCCAATTTCACAGGGGAATCTGAAGGAAAGCTGGAGGAACATCGTGAAGATCTCTCTCAAGGAGCCAACCCCCACATCCTTAGAGAAATGAACAACCATTTTTGTTATGTGTATCAAATCACCAGGGTCTCACCCCTTTCAAATCAAACCCTGTACTCAGTCTTTTGTGGCCAGGTAAGAGTCATTGATTAAAGTGTTTCCTATGTGGGGCTCATAATTTCTTTTCCAGCCGGAAAATTTGTGTTATTGTTTGTGTACGTGTTTGTTTTGAGCTTCACCTAGAAAATAACCAGAGTTGGGTGGCAGGTGCTTTTTCATTTAGAAAGCACCTTTCAGAATTCTAAGGAAAGTATCAGGATCCCTTTTCAGGTGCTGCTCATTTGTGGCACTGATTTTTTAAAAAAATATTTTATTTATTTATTTGAGAGAGAGAGAGAGAAGAGAGGGCAAGTACAAGTGGGTGGAGGGGCAGAGGGAGAAGTAGATTCCCTGCTGAGGCAGAGAGCCCAATGCAGGATTTGATTCCAGGAATCTGAGATCATGACCTGAGCCCAAGGCAGATGCTTGACCGACTGAGCCACCCAGGTTCCCCACTGGATGTGTTCTTGGAAAGTTTTTACATTTTTCCTTCCTTCCTCTTCCTCTCCCTCCATCCCCCCTCCTCCTGCCCTCTTTCCCTCCCTACTTCCCTCCCTCCTTCCATCCTTCCTTTCTCAACTTACATTTTACATGAACTACAGGAAGCTGCTATTCAAAGGAATAACCTGATAAATCCTCCAGGAAAAAACTGTCAAGAAAAAAGTCAAGAAAAAATATTTTCTCTTTTTGGTAAATCTGTTTTTTTTTTTTGTTGTTGTTGTTGTTTGTGTTTTAGTGTTAGGCTTGAGTATTGACTCAAAGTCCCCTGAAAAGTTAGGAAGAGGGAGCCTTACATCTGGAGAATTCATATCTTGCTCTAAAGTTTCACTTTCTAGGACACATTTGTAAGAGGAGACTAGTTTCTTTGGATTGTAGTTTAATCCACTCCTGTCATCTACCCCTCCCCGCCCCCACCTTTTCTCCAGTGGTGCTTTAATATATTTATATGAGGAATAAAACCTTCCTCAAATATTTCTCTGAAAGAGGTGCTTTAATTAAATACACTCTGCAGATATGACTGCAAACCAGATTTAAAATGAGCTAGAAGGGTGCCCTGGTGAAATGCTCATGTGGACTGAGGGAGCGCGAGGAGGCTGGGCCCGGGTGATGTGGGGCTGGAGACAGGCTTGGAGCAGAGGGGCCTCAAAACGGGAGCCTTGGTCTTTCCTTCACATTACAACCTGGCTTTCCTCTACTATACCCTAAATCCCTTTTTGTTTTCACAGGATTCAGTGAGAGTCAAATTTCCTTCTTTCATTATGATCACAGGAATTGGTTCGTTAGGTAAATTCAGAAAAGAACATTAATAATTAAAGGAGGAAAAAATCCTACAAAAACAATAAAACAAAGTTCATTTATTTTCTCTTCTCAGTCTTTCAGCCAAGTAAACACAACAAGCATTTCATCCACTTCTGGAAAACACAAATGCTCAATTACACTTGCTTATCTGTTCTGGGTGTGTCTGGAACTATAGTTGTCAGTTTGCTATTTTGACGACTAGTAGTCATCAAAAGTAAAAAAAATACCGTGTTACATTAAGGCTGTGACACTGTTCTCAGAAAACGACCACTTAAAAAAGGACATAAATAGCTAGAAGAAACCCAGTTTATTGGATGGGTATCCCATACGAGTTATTGTTCAAATATATACCATGACTTCACTGTTTATTTTTGTTTTTCAATTTTTAAAAAACATTTTTATTTATTAGAGAGAGAGAGGGAGCATGAGCAGCAGGGTGGGCAGCGACCAGGGAGGAGCAGAGGGAGGAGGGAGAAGTAGCTCCCTCCTGAGCAGGGAGCTGGATATGGGACTCTATCTCAGGACCCTGGGGTGATGACCTGAGCCAAAGACAGACGTTTAACTGACTCAGCCACCCAGATGCCCCAGTTCAATTTTTATGAAATGGTTTGAGCATAACTCCTTGATTCAGTTTAGGGATAAGATCTTAAATGCCCATTCTTTTCTGTTTTTTGTTTGGCAAATCAATCTTTTTCTAACTTTCTGATTAGCTAACTCTGTTGTTTAAATTATCCTTATTTTACCTTTTTATTCCTTAAGGAATTGTTTCCATTTTGAGGAATCATATTGGGACCAAGATTGCAGTTGAGGAATTTTGCTTTTGGGGTATATAATTATGTGAATAATTTTGTGATGAATTGGGATTTCTTTGGGAAGATCTGTGTCATTAAACATGATAAAAATTCCTACCTGTCTTGCTTCAATTTATTATTCCTTTTTTGACTTTCACAGTTGCAGATCTGTCTAAACCTAGACCATATTTTCCAAGCAGGTTTGAGGGGGTCTGCGTTTGCAGAGGCTCCTGGGAAAATCTCATGGGCCCTCCATGTAAAAGTCATTGTACAAAGAGGCCATTTCCCTAAGATCACTTGACTGACCCAAAGTTACCTGAAACCTACAGACTCTGAATTATAAATAAGATTTAAAAAATGAGAGTGTACATGATATGTTTAACGTAAAAGAAGGTGGTTGATTTTAAATGCATAACTGAGAGGATTTATGAGTTATATGTGCACATTCAGCTGAGCTCCTGAATGCCTGGTCACTCTTAACTTATGATGGCCATAACTCTACTCAATTAGTTCCATTAAAGGAGCCCTCTGGCCTCTCTGAGGGCAGCCCATGTGTGACCAGTGATCCAATGGGCACTGATGTCCTTCTCTGAATAGGTGACCCATCCTAGCACTCCTGGGGACATGCAGGTTTGGAGAGGACCCCCTCCGGGAACCTTGCTGGCAGTGAGAAGAGCTGCACCCCCAGGCTCCCTGGGTCTGCTCCCACTGACCCCTCCCACTGGGTCTAGGGGCAGCTGGAGCTATTTCGTTCATCAGAACAAAGAGCCTGTGCTTAGTTTTACTCTCAGAGCTAGGAAATTTGGCAAAAACCGAGTCATGTCTAGGACTAGAGCTTTTCCTTGGTGCAAATGGGTCATTTTCAGGATGGGTTGTCGAAGCTTCTTCAGCAGAGTAATGAGCTCCCAGTGTGAAAGTTTCCCCTTGGGATTCTGTATCTTTTAGAGTGATCCTCCAGCATTCCTGTAAGTATGCATTTTTCTTGTCTTTATTTTAGAAGTACCCTGTAGCCCATGGTATAGTATCAATCCTCTGCACCTACCTGTAAGAATCACCTACTGGGGCTCCTTTGTTCTCTGTGGTGGCCACAGCTTTGCCTCTGATAGGACAGACAATAAACATAATATATGGCTGGATTTGCTATGTCTGTGTGGGAGGGTCACACGAGGGTGAGTGGTGGGGACTCTTTTCATTTCAACACCAGAAACCCCAAGGTGGAAGCACTGAACACCACCACGGCCTGCCCCACATATGGTGAAGGGCATTTGGGGGCTGCTAGAGTGCTGAGTCCCCAGAAGTAGGACTTTCTTTTTCTTTTCTTTCTTTTTTTTTGGGGGGGGGTAAAGATTTATTTATTTTAGAAAGAGCATGAGTGGGAGGGGCAGAGAGAGAGAGAGAGAATCTCAAGCAGACTCCATGCTCAGCACGGAGTCCAACTAGGGGCTTGATCTCACAATCTTGAGAACACAGCCTGAGCGCCAAAATCAAGAGTCAGATGGGGCCAGCAAGGTGCCCCCAGAATTAAGATTTTTAAGGGAAGAGGGAGAAGAGAAACCTCTGGCAAGGTAGGGAGTTTGCTCGAAGGGAAGAGAGTTGAAGGGACTCGTGTTGGGTCTGGGGCCTTTGGCTTGTGATTGGTTGGGATGCTTCTGAACCAGCCAGGCTGTGTCACTGTGTGTCCTGCATGCCTTAAATGAGTGTGGAGGGCGATTTATTCTAGGTTCTTCCACAGAGGAGGCCAGGACAGGGGCAATGTTGAGGGAGAGCTACAGTCTTGGAAAGTCCAACATTGGGAGACTTGGGATCCTAAAGAAATGGAATAAAGCATTTTTCCCCTCTTCCTGCCTGCTCTCTTTCCATTTTTTCATTCCTTTGTTGACAGCCTCGGTTTACCAGCGCTATATCAAGTGCTCTGCAAGGGCATCGTAGGGAGGGCTCTGGAGTGAGAGCACCTGGATTTGAATCCTGCTTCTGCCATGAAGTGAGTGACGGGCAAAAAGTGACTTAGAATCTCTTTTTTGGGGCAGCCCCGGTGGCGCAGCTGTTTAGCGCCGCCTGCAGCCCAGGGTGTGATCCTGGAGACCTGGGATCGAGTCCCGCATCGGGCTCTCTGCATGGAGCCTGCTTCTCCTTCTGCCTGTGTCTCTGCCTCTCTCTCTCTCTGTGTCTCTCATGAATAAATAAATAAAATATTAAATAAAAAAGAATCTCTTTTTTGTCTTAGTGTCCAGTCTGTGTGAAATGGAGGCAGTTATAGTATCTGTTTCATAATGTTACAGTTGTGAGCAGATGAGTTAGCATATTGAAAGCCCTTTATATCAGTGCCTGGCACAAAATAAATCTCAGTAAGTGCCAGCTGCTATTATTTGCATCTCATTTAATTACTTGAGGAAGGCATTTGTCCTCCCCCCAACTTTTTTTTTTTTTTTTTTTACTAAGGATACTGAGGCTCAGAAAAGCTAAGTAGTGTCAAAGCCAATTTCCAAACCCTAGCCTCTTTTGTCTCTAAACCGCATACTTTTTCTACCACTTCCTGCCACCCCCTTTGGTTGTCACCTGATTATCCCCGAGGCTTGTACCTACTGGATAATTCAACCTAAGGGGTTTGAAAAAAGGAACTCAGAACATTCCACTAGAGTGACAGGGCAACTAAGGTCTCTTGACAGAAGTTGGAACAAGGGTAACCACTTCTTGTTTAGGGCAACAAGAGGTGCTTTCTGCTCTGCTTTCCTGTCACTGTAATATTATGTCTGTAAATAGCATTTTTAGAAAGCTAGCTCCTTTCCCCTGCCCCCAATTAAAAATCCCTGTTTCCTTTTCCTCCTCGAACTGACACTTACTTAAATTGGTATCTTGAACTGAGAGAAATATCACACCTGTTTCAGTGGGGTGACTCACAGGGGCAGATCGTGGGTAATAGGTGTCATTGCTGCAAGTACTAGATTCACGGTGAGAAAATTCGCTATCGTGAAGGTTCACATGTCATTGCATAAGGGAATTTCAGCAGGGTGAAGGATACCATCCTTTGTTTCTTTTTTTGTTTGTTTGTTTGTTTTGGATACCATCTTTTGTTCATTGATTTGTTTGGTCTCCCAGTCCTGATGGTTCACTAAATTGATTTCACAGTCTCATATGGAATCACTCAATTTGTATTTATTAAGCTCCTTCTATGTGCTTAGTATTGTATTTTGCCGTGTGGGGCGGGGCAGGAGATGAGCTATGTAAGGAGTAGAAGATACAGCCTGTGCCCTCTCGGAGTCTCTGGACTTTACTACGGCAATGAGATGTGGCAAGTGTGACTCTCAGAGGGTGCTGCAAACTCCGATGCCTTCATGACCAGGCAGGATTCGTGACTGTCAGAAGCAGTGGGGCCTGAAATAACCATGAGTGATGGGAACTGGGTGAAATGGAGAGTACAAGTCCGCTTCCCGCAAGGTGTTCAAATTATTCAAGTTCAAATCTAAAACAACAAAAGGCTCTGTGATCTCATAAAGCTGATCTGAAGCTGAATCTTTCCTGTAGCCATGTGTTTTGACTTCTATTTAAGAATATCGAACAATGAGGGGCACCTGAGTGACTCGGTCGGGTAAACATCTGACTCTTGGTTTCCACTCAGGTGGTGATCTCTTGGGGTCGTGAGATTGAGCCCCACACCGGGCTCTGCACTCTCTCTCTCTCTGCCCTTCCCTCTGCTGTCTCTCTCAAATAAATAAAATCTTTAAAAAATATCGAAAATGATACTGAATTATTATCAATAGTTTGTGGAATTCAATCTTATTATGTTATAATCAAGTCTTAAATTAATAAGGCAAAAAAATTAATAAGGCAGTATCTGATTATGGACCAAGATACTGCTACTTCTCTGGGTTCCGTGACGTTAGAAATAATTTTAGAAATGATGAGGTCTTGGGGCTGAGGGCCAAGAATATTTGACAGTAAGGAATAGGAAGACCAGGTGGAGAGGAGGTTTGGGAAAAGTGAGGAAATTGGAATCTAATGGAAGATCTATGTATGGAGAAGGAGGAAATATCCTCTAGGGATATCTTCTGAAGTGTCTTAAATATTAGGCCCCATATTTTAGACTTTGTGCTATAGACAATAAGAAGCCATTAGAGTTTGAGATGGGAAAGCAGGCTATTCATCTGATGATTATTTATTCAGGGTGGTTTGGGAGTGGGTAGAGGCTGGCAAGAGGGAGGCTATGACAAAGCCATTGAAGGAATCTGGAAATAGAATCTGGACTGGGTGGGAGGGTCATAGAGAAGAAAGGGGCCATTAACTGTCAGGGGTGGGAAGAAATAATCAAGCAGCTTATTTTAACGGTGCTTTAATGGTGCGTGGGGTGCAGGGATGGGGAGACTGGCCCCTTTAAGTCAGCTGGACTGGGCTGAGTTGCGAAGTGAAGGTGAATTATTTAATCAACAGGAATGAAGTATTGATTGAGGGAAGAATTACTCTGCCAACATAAGGACACAGTGTCCTTTATTTTACAGATTTGCATTCTCCGTGACCTGAGTGAGATGAACCTCAGGACTAAGGATAAAAGAGGAGGCCAAGTCAAACCTTTTGGGGAGGGATTTTTTTTTTTCATAGTGTGTTTTTGGCTGTAGGGCCAGAGCAGGGAACTTTCAGGATTACCGCACGGTGGGATGTTCAGAGGCAGTGGATTCTCTTGGATTTAGGTGGGGGTTTTTGTTATTCTTCTGAATTTTCTTCCTACTGTGAAGGTTTCATTGTTGTAAATAGAATTTAGAGGCTTATGAAGATGTATGTTGCTTATTCAAGAAGAACATGGGGAGAGAAGACACAGGGATGCACCATGCCCAGTTCTCATGTCTGAACAGAGGCTCAGTCTTGCCTCACTTCACAAAGAGGCAGCGCTGTACTCAGGGGCTCCCACCTGCCACCAAAGTGGAGGGATTTCAATAAATGAGTAAATCTCTGTAGACCTGCCTTGCAACCTCAAACCTTTTGAGGTTAAAGAGGGAAGACACTGTTATGATATTAGGTTTCTGTGAAAATAAAGGCAATTTTGAAAACACAGTAGCCAATTAAAAAAAAAAGATTTGATTTACTAATTTGAGAGCATGAGAGGGAGAGCTAGCAAGCAAGCACGAGGAGGGGGAGGGGAAGAGGGAGAGGAAGAAGCAGACTCCTTGCCGAGCAGGGGGCCCGACACGGGTTCGAACCCAGGCCCCCAGGATCCCGACCTGAGCTGAAGGCAGACGCTTAACCACTGAGCCACCCAGGTGCCCCCACAGTAGCCAATTTTGAGAAGAAAAACTCCGAGAGAAATTTACAAGATTGAGTTGGGACAAGTTCAATTTGAAAAGCTGCTGGAGAGGTCCAAGGGAAGTGCCAGTAGAAGTTGGGAATGTGGAGCTGACATTTGGCTGGAGGTCAGGGAAGCCACTAAGAACGGCTATAGATTTGGTGGACTCCCATCTGGGTAATTACCTGCGTAGCCCTGGTGCTTGAAGCCATAATAATGAGTTTCTGGTGGAGAGAGACCAGGAGGAGATAGAATTTGTTTGTTCAAACCACAAATGTTTGAGGGGCCGCTGTGCATTCGGCATAGGCTGAGTGGTGGGCAGGGGGAGCAGCCAGAGGAGGCTGCGGACGTGATTGCGGGATGACAGGAGGGCATCGGGCAGCCCCCCTAATGTCCTGGTACTCAAGGGGGGAGAGCTTGGTGAAAACAAGCCAACGAACAGGGACAAATAGTGCATTAAAGTATAAGCTGGCCGCTGAGAACATGCCCACTGGGTTTTCCTGTATCTGGCAGAGATACAGGCAGAGGTAGAAGCAGGCTACCCAAGCAGGGTGCTGGTTTACCTTGGGGTTCCGGGAGAGCTGTCAGGGTGCAGGCCAGGCCGCAGGGGATTGAGGTGCCAGGGGGTGGGAGGCAGGGGAGGCTGAGCACCAGGGCCGCTGTGCAGCGCCCGAACTTCAGCAAGAAAGGGAAGGAGAAATTGGGTGCCCGATTTCATTCTGCTGCCTTCCCTGGTTGGAACAGGCAAGAACCCTTGGGGGGATTAGGTTTTGAACGAAAGATTTGAAAGTGATCCAAAGCAAGGATCTGAAAACACGGTATCAACTACAAGGGAGGTCAGGTGGGGTGGGCAGGGGGTGTGGGAGATCCTACAGACGCACTTTGATCTTTGCTAGATTGGGAGAATGAGGAGGGGACAGTTTGAGTAAAATTGATCCTCACAAGTAAAATGACAGATGCTTTAAAAAAAAAAAAAGGAATAACTTTTAAAGAGGTGATGCTTGGGTGCTTTCATGCATTGCCTTTTTCCTTTGTAGGCATTTTTTTCCCAGCTTTATTGAGATATAATGGACAAATAAGATTGTACTATGTGATCATTCAATATGTATATACATCGTGAACAGAGTCGCACCACTGAGTTAATGAACACATCACATCCATCACCTCATATTTCCTTTCCTTTTTTTTTTTTTTTTTTTTGTGAGAACTCATAAAGTTCTGCTCTCTTAGTAAATGTCCATTATACAGGACAGTGCTCAAGTAGTCACCATGTTGTACTTTAGATGGAAGTTTGTACCCATGTACCAACCACTGACAAACCATCATTCTACTCTGTTTCAGATTCCACATGTAAATGATACCATGCAGCATATTTTTCTTTCTCTGTCTGGCTTATTTCACAGCATAGAGCCCTCTAGGTTCATCTGTGTTACTGCAAGTGGCAGGGTTTCCTTCTTTTGGTTTTAAGATTGAATAATATTCCATTGTGTGTATATACCACGTTCATTTTACCTGTTCACCCATCCATGGACATTTAGGTGGCATTCACATCTTGGCTATTGTGAATAGTGCTGCAATGAACATGGGAGTGTAGATATCATTGAGGTGGTGATTTAATTTCCTTTGGAAATGTACCCTGAAATGGAATTGCTGGGTTGCAGGATGGTTCTACTTTTAATTTCTTATTTTTTAAAAGATTTTGTTTATTTACTCATGAGAGACACAGGTAGAGGGAAAAACAAGCTCCCTGCAGGGAGCCAGATGCAGGACTTGATCCCAGGACCCTGGGATCATGACCTGAACCGAAGGCAGACGTTCAACCACTGAGCCACCCAAGTGTCCCTTCCCAACAGCATTTATTGAGGACACCATTTTTTTTTCTCATTGTATAATCTTTGCTCCTTTGTCAGAAATTAATTGAATATATACATGGATTTATTTCTGGTCTCCTATTTGGTTTCATTGATCTGTGTGTCTGTTTTTATGCCAATTCCATACTATTTTGATTCCTATAGCTTTGTAATGTTTGAAATCAGGATGAGTGATGACTCCATCTTTATTTTTCTTTTTCAAGATTGCTTTGACTATTTGGGGGTGTTTTGTGGTTCTACACAGAAAGAGAAGATTGTTATTTCTCTCTCTAAAAAATATACCATTGGTATTTTATTGGGAATTGGGTTAAATCTATAAAAAGCTTTGGGTGTATGGATATTTTAAAAAATCTTAATTCTTCCAATTTATCAGCCTAGAATCTTTGCATTTATTTGTGTCTCTTTCAGTTTCTTTCATCAGTGTTTTAGTTTTCAGAATATAGGTCTTATACCTCCTTGGTTAAATTTATTCCTAAGTAATTTATTCTTCTTGATGCTAGTGTAAGTAGAATTGTTTTCTTAATTTCTTTTTCTAATAATTTGCTGTTAGTGTATAGAAACTCAACTGATTTTTGTGGATTGATTTTATGTTCTATCATTTTACTGAATTTGTTTATTTTAGCTTTTTGGTGGTGTCTTTTGGGTTGTCTATGTATATAATATCATCTGTAAACAGTTAATTTTACTTCTTCCTTTCTGATTCTGATGCCTTTTCTTTCTTTTTCTGGCCTACTTGCTCTGACTAGGACTTCCTCTTTTTTTTTTTTAAAGAATTTATTTATTTATTCATGAGAGACACACACAGAGAGAGAGGCAGAGATACAGGCAGAGGGAGAAGCAGGCTCCACGCAGGGAGCCCAACGTGGGACTCAATCCTGAGACTCCAGGATCACGCCCTGGGCTGAAGGCGGCACTAAACTGCTGAGCCACCCAGAGATCCTCCTGACTAGGAGTTCTTATACTATGTTGAATAACTGTCTTGTTCCTTATATTAGAGGAAAAGCTTTTCACCATTGAGGATGATGTCAGCTATGGGCTTGTCATATATGGCTGTTATTATGTAGTGCTATGTTCCTTCTATATGTTGAGAGTTTATCATGAAAGGATGTTGAATTTTGTTGAATTTTTTTTTCTGCATAATGAGATGGCCATATGATTGTTATCCTTCATGTTGTTACTGTGTTTCACACTTACTGATTTGTGGATGTTGAACCATCCTTATATCTCAGGAATAAATCTCACTTGATCGTAGTTTAACCTTTTTAATAAATGTGCTGTTGAATTCAGTTTGTTAACATTTTGTTGAGGAGTTTTGCATTTATGTTCATCAAGGATATGGGCCTATAATCTTCTTTTCTTGTAATGTCCTTGTCTCCCTCTGATTTCAGGGTAATTCTGGCCTTGGAAAATGAATTTGAAAGTATTACCTCCTCTTCTAGTTTTAAGATTTTATTTAAAAAAAAGATTTTATTTAGTTATTGAGAGAGAGAGAGAGAGCATGTGTATGAGCAGGGGGAGGGGGAGGGTCAGAGGGAGAAGCAGACTCTCCACTGAGTAGGGAGTCCAAAGCGTGCTCAATCGCAGGACCCTGGGATCACGATCTGAGAAGACACTTAACTGACTGAGCCACCCAGGTGCCCTTCCTCTTTTATTTTTTGTAAGAGTTTGAGAAGGATTGGTATTCTTTATTTTTTTATTTTGTTTCAAGTTTTTATTTAAATTCTAGTTAGTTAACATATAGTGTAATATTAGTTTTAGGAGTGGAATTTAGTTTTAGAGTGGAATTTAGAGATTCATCACTTACTATAATACCCAGTGCTCATCACAAGTGCCCTTCCTAACCCCTATCACCCGTTTAATCCCCTCCCCTCCATCAACCCTCTGTTCTCTATATAGTTGAATCTGTTACATGGTTTGCCTCTCTCCTTTTCCTTCTATGTTCATCTCTTGTTTCTTAAATTCCACAACGAGTGAAATCATATCGTATTTGTCTTTCTCTGACTGATTTCATTTAGCACAATACACTCTAGTTCCATCCACTTTGTTGCAAATGGCAAGATTTCATTCTTTTTTATGGCTGAGTAATATTCCATTGTATATACACCACATCTTCTTTATCCATTCATCTGTCAGTGGACAATTAGACTCTTTCCATAGTTTGGCTATCATTGATAATGCTCTGGGATGCCTATGTCCCTTTGATCAGTATTTTTGTCACCCAGGCATCCTTTGGGTAGGACTAGTATTCTTTAAAAATCTGTTAGATTCACTAGCAAAGCTACCTAGACCTGGAATTTTCCTTGATGGGAGGTTTTTGATTATCTTTGCTTTCCATTTTCATGGGATTTTTAGGCATGTTAAAGCACACTTTGGGACGCCTGGGTGGCTCAGCAGTTGAGCATCTGCCTTCGGCCCAGGGCATGATCCTGGAGACCTGGGGTTGAGTCCCACTTCAAGCTCCCTGCATGGAGCCTGCTTCTCCCTCTGCCTGTGTCTCTGCCTCCCTCTCTGTCTCTCTCTGTGTCTCTCATGAATAAATAAATAAAGTCTTAAAAAAATAATAAAGCACCACCTCAATGGTTAGGAACACAGGCTTTAGAATCCAATTTGAGTCCCACTATGTGAACTTGGGCAAGTCACTTCATCTCTCCAAGCCATAGTTCCCTTATCTGGAGAATGGAGGGTAATGATACCTGCCTATTAGGAGTGTTGAGAAGGATAAATGCCATTAAGTATGTAGAATATTTAGGACAGCGTCATGCACACAGTTAACACTTGGTAGGTGTTAACAATGATTATTATGTGTCTTGAAAATTTTAGGCTTCCCCAAACTTAAAGTTAGCACTCCTGGACTTCTCTGGCTCTCAGTACTTGGTGAAGAATGTTGACACTGGAGCCAAATTGCTGTGTTATCTCTCTTGTGTGATCTGGGGCAGGCGAACCTTTTGTACTAGTTTCCGCATCATTAGAAAGGAGGGTAATAACAGTACCGACTTCATGATGTTGAGGTTAAATGAGTTAATATTTGTTTTTGTTTATTTAATGAGGGTTACTATTTGTTAAGTGCTAAGAACAGTGCTTGCCACACAGTCACTGCTACACAAACATTTGTCAAGTAAATAAAAATGAGCTTCCTCTCTGTTGTTGCTGTTTGTTCTTCTGGAGTCATGACATCCCATCCTTCTCTGCACTCATCCTGGCAGGGACAACTCCTCACTTAGTACCTGCAGCAGTTGGTTCAACATCTTAAAAGAAATTGGACCTGGGGGACCTGTGTGGCTCAGTCGGTTAAGCAGCTGACTCTTGGTTTCGGCTCAGGTCATGATCTCAGGGACATGGGATCGAGCCCCACGTGGATCTGCTTCCCGTCCCTCTGGCCCTCCCTCCTCAAATAAATTTAAGAAAAAAATTGGACGTTTATTTGCCTTAGAGGGTCATTTTTTTAAAAGATTTTATTTATTTATTCATTCATGAGAGACACAAAGAGAGAGAGAGAGAGAGAGAGAGAGAGAGAGAGGCAGAGACACAGGCAGAGAGAGAAGCAGGCTCCATGAGGGAGCCTGATGCGGGACTCGATCCTGAGGCTCCAGGATCACACCCTGGGCTGAAGGCAGGAGCTAAACCACTGAGCCACCCAGGATCCCCAAGAGGGTCATTTTTACAAAAGGTGATGATGCCCAGGAACGGGGTAGGTGGCTGTCTGCTTGGAATGGAATGGGAGCAAACTTCCTCAGTGCCAGTCTGTATCCTTGCAGCCTGAGGCTGTCTTGTTTGCTCTTCTGATTTCTCATCAGCTACAGGTGGCATGTTTTTCTGACTTAACTGGCCCCTCTTGACCCAGCAAAGAGCTTTGAGTTTGTGTGTGCTTAATGTGAAGTTGACACAGTCTTGTCTGTTTTATCCTTTCTGGCTAAATTAGGAAATGGAGGATTAGTGCATAAGCCCTGGAAATTAAAGCCATTTTGGGGTGCTGGGAAGACAAAAGCAAGTGTTGGGGAAGCATCAGCCACTGTTTCTCTTGCTAACTGGTGGTGGTTTTTTTTTTTTTTTTTTTAATAACAAGTATGAGCTCCACAGCTATTCTCTGAGCCTCATCAGATCCACACAGTTTCCTAAAGACCTGGAAATTTTGTTATCCACAGATTCATTCTGGAGAATCTTATTTTTTTTTCTTTTCTCCAAAGTCCTCAGTTCAGACAAATCATTCTGTGGGTCTCTAATTATTCTTGCCAAGCTAAGCAGATGACCTTGGAAATACAGGGACTCCTTAAATGAAAATTATATTTGAATACTTGGAGGAAGATCAAAATCCTCTTTATTTTATTTTTTAAAGATTTTATGTGTTTATTCATGAGAGACACAGAGAGAGAGAGGCAGAGACACAGGCAGAGGGAGAAGCAGGCTCCCTGCGGGGGAGCCTGATGTCGGACTGGATCCCAGGCCTCGGGATCACGACCTGAGCCAAAGGCAGACGCTCAACCGCTGAACCACCCAGGCGTCCCTCAAAGTTATCTTTAAAATGTACATGCCTTCGGCACTTTCTTAAGGCATGTTCATAAGATGAAGCACCCATGCAATGATGGAGTGGTGCCTTTTCTTCGGCGACTGTCCTCCTGGGACCAACCACTCAATTCATTTCAACCGGGCTTATCCTCATCTTGGAAAACATGTTTTTCTACAGGGTCCCGACAACATAAGGCAGACCTTGGCAGATTTTCAAACTCCTCATTTTGGCTCATGGCAGCCAGACCTTTGACTCTGGAATGCCCAGATGATGCAGGCTTGCTTTGCATTCCCTCAGATGCCCTGAAGTGCAGAAGGAGGATGTGATGTCCTCATAAGGTAACAAATACCTTTTCTGAGTCACGGAGGCATGGTGATATCAGAGCTGGCTCCAGTCTGTCAGGAAAAGGCATCTTCTTGGAGGGAAAATGGGAGTGAGTAGATGGGAATGGTGCTGGGATTGGGATCCAAACACTACCACTCAGGAGTCTGGTGGATTCTGTATATTAGTTTCAGGATTTCTTTGCCTCCATCTTTTGATAAACAGTACTCTTGTGGGGCAAGCTTCTCTATGGGTAATAGCCTCAGGAAAAAGAAAAAAAAGCAAAATAGCTTTTGCTCTTCTGAGGCCAGAGCTTCCCAGCTCCAGTCTAGCAAGGTGCTCTAGAGATCAGTGAACTCTCTCTAGATGAGGCCTCTGCTTTCCTCCAACAAGAGTAACAAGAATAACAAAACAACAAAAGGGCTATTGATTTTATCTGGGCTCAGGAGGTTTACTAATAACTGTACTGAACCTTGTGATACTTTATAAATGGGCAGGCCAAGTGGAGATTTGTAGAGGAAACCAGAAACATCTCCATAATCCTGGAGAGACAGCCTCCAAATCACACGTGGCATTGGATTTTCCTAGTGAGACAGGAAGTGGGACATTAATTGTGGAATTAGATCTTACTGCTAACTTAGGAGTTTTGTGGTTTACTTAGCCTAGGCCACTGGGAAATTTCCCCAAGGGCCTCCCATCTGTGGTCAATAACTTCGTACACTCAGGTGCAGTCACCTAATTCAATATATACAGATCAATATGTTGTTCCCAAAGCTAATTTAACAACACTGACTTCTGGTTGTTTATCTTCTATGGCTTTCACTTAAAAAGTCTAAGATTTCAGGGGAGGGAGGCATGCTTCCCAGGATAGGGGGTATTAAGAAGCCCCATGTGGGGCCCAGAACAAAGTCTACTTCCAGCAGGTGGAGACAGTTACGTGAGATTTATGGACCAAGATGATAAACGTGAACTTCATGTCTTACCGTGATTTCAGAACATCTCAGCCTCACACATGCAGACTGAGCACTTCAAATCCTGCCATGTGTCTCAGAGCACAGAAAAGATTGTGAACACTTACCGTTGCTTAATCTGCTTGTGATCTTTTACAAGACGAAATATTCTAGATCTTATTACTGTTTTTGTGAAAATGTCCCAGTTTCAGAAAGGGCTTTCCCCCTTTATATATATATTTTTGTAAATATTTTATTTACTTATTTGAGAGAGAAATACGGACAGCAGGAGAGGGAGAAGCAGACTCCCCACTGAGCAGGGAGTCTGATGTGGGGCTTGATCCGAGGACCCTGGGATCACTACCCGAGCCAAAGGTAGATGCTTAGCCAACTGAGCCACCCAGGCACCAAGCTTTTCCCTTTATAGAATGGAGTTTGCTTATTAAGTCTCAGTAGGTTGGACTTATTGTTTGCTCTAATAACCCAGGTAAGGCCAAGTGGTAAGAGCTGTAATCCTCAACTGTAATGTCAGTGGCAAGGGCCCTAAAACATCTGAACAGCTGGTAAAGCTGCATGTCTGTGGATTCTCCATGGGAGGTGAGTATATGGCATTTACTAAACATATTATGTGCTAAATGCATCACATCCATTTTCTTATTGAATACTTAAGGCAGTCTCACGAGACAAGATTTGTTATCCTCATTTCACAGGATAAGAACCAAGGCTTAGATTGATTGGCAAGAGTCCCAGAGCTGTGTGCCCACTCACTGGTTTCTATGGGCCCTTGCTGGGCAGTTAAGAGAACACGAAATATCGATCCTGTTGCATAGAATCTTCTTGGCATTCTACCAAGGCTCTGCGTGATCATTTCCTCCTTCTGTTCCAAGAAGGAAGATTCTTAACACCTGCAAAGCCAACACCATTGCTGGCTCACTGCCTGATTATAAGCCAGACACAGTTTTCTCAAGCTATCCTAAGAATGGGGTGTATTTTTAATAAATGGCCTGGTGCCCTGTGGACTCACAAAGATTTGTTGAGAAATAGTCATTTATTAGAGCTGATAACACTTCCTCTGTACATGAGTATACTTTGGGCAAGATCAAAGTCATATGAGGACCCTGCTCAGGTGTACTAACTCTCCCAAACAAATCTCTAAGTAGTTGGGCTGGGTGTTTTATCCCATGTTCCCTAAAGAGGTCACTATCCTCAATTAGTCTGGCCAGGTAGTGATCAGCTCTCTGTGAAACGGTGTCCTCTCTTGGTAGGTTAGGGAGTTGTCTATTTACGTGTTGTCTGTCATAGGCTAGTAAGTCCACCAGCAGAACCGTGTCATGACTCAGGTTCTGGGCAGGGTGTGGAATCCCTGAATATAGCATTTGTGGTTTGTAGGCACATTTCAGAGGGCAGGATTGGTTCTTCAGTGAAACCAGGGCACCATAATATGGAGATAAGACGACTTCCCAGTATAGTAACTTCTAGCCAAATTATACCTTCCCTTCCACCTCAGTGATACAATAGGGATGAACTGTTCATCACTTACGGTTCTGTATTTCAGCCTTATCATCCCCACGGATTCACATGAAGAACCGAGAAGGGTACTTTCCCCCAAGGCCTGCTTTTTCATTCTTGAGCGTAAACAGTTTCGAAAACAATCATCTGTTGACAGTCTGAATCAACTGACCACGTCTCCACCTTCCCACACCCCTTCTGAGTAAAAAGAAGAGATAAAGAACAAGGCTGGGAAGGAGGAAGGGCAGAAGTATTTATTGAGACTGAAATGGAACATCGTTCTCTTTAATGAGTTAACAGCACAGTGTGTTAAGAGGCTCGTTACAAACTCACTCCAAAATAAGGATGACCTGCAGTTCACGAACAGCTCTGCCAACTCCCGTGCCTTAGATCTGAGCAAACTGCCAAGGGGGTAGGACCTTTCAGCCCATGACAAATTATGGATTCAACTGCATCGATATTTAGATTTATTTCCACTGCACAACATCAATATTTCCCTTTGAAGACTCACATTGAATCACTGGTCCACGTTTATGATGTGTACTCGACAATCTAGGATCATTCCCTTATAGCTTTCAGGGTACAGGTAGTCAACATTGAACATTTGTTTACTTTTCCACCATCTTTGGCACAGTTTCTGGTTTTCTTAAATATAAAAAAGCACAGGTTTAAATTGGCTATACTGCAGAAACGTGACTATTTTGGATCTCCGTGTAAATACAAGTTTTTATGTTAAATGTTATTTTTAAGATGAGTGCTGAAGCACAGATTTTAATAAACTATTTCCATAAATTAGCATAAGAAGGGAAATGGATTGTAATGACCAGGGCTGAGATTACTAGACTACTAGTTGGAACCATCCTCCCTTGAGGAGATGAGTTTCATACAATGGAAGAATTTCCCTGAACCACTCATAACCAAGATCTCATGTTGTGGGACTTCCTTTGCAAGAAGACACTGGCCAATGTGACTTGTTCAGTCCATCAGATCCATATTAAAATACAACTTAGCTGGTAGCTTGCCACTGTTGTTTAGGCCCTAATGGGTACAAAAGGGCAAAGTCCTGTCATTTTTAAGTGGGTCTAGTTGATCTTGGAAGAATGAAGCCTTCCAATTGGATAAAAACACATCCAGCCTTGTATGAGTGACACCTTTGTATACAATCGTATATAGAGCTGATATGGATTCCCTCATAGCAGCAGAATCTGGGGGTTGTAGATAAATGGTGATGCCACCTTGGAGTATCTCCATAATACATATCTGCTTTGAGGCTGACACACAGACGTGGAACAATCAGACAACATGATATTTCATTCTTGTGCTCCTGAGAGAGGAGTTTGGATAAGCCCCAAAGCAGATCTGGATTGAGATCATAGTTATTATTCAAGTACAAGGAAAGCTCTTTATTTCACATTGACAGTTCAATTCTGATCTCTGTCTGGCAACTTATATGAAAATAATAAATATATACATATATATATATCTAGCTCTATACTGAACACTGGGGTAGGAGTTACCAGTGTCCCAATACAGTACATTGAAAAAAGAACCTTCCCACAAAACCCCACACCCATCTTAAAACTCTGATTGCAGAATTGTGCTGGTCTGTTTTCTTTCAAAGTTGTTTCTTTGAAATTGGCTGGAGATGAGTTAAAAATGGACAATTTGGCACATTAATGGGGGGGAGGGTGTTTATATGCATTATAATCTATAAAAATGTGAGAAGTCAAAGGAAATCCATGCCAATAGAAAGCGAGTAAAAATTTGTAATCAGAGAGTATTTTTTTAAAAACTCAAAACACTGGACTGTGTATGAGAAAGCAATTTTTCTTCCATATCCATGTCCTAATCCAACAATTATGACTCTATTTACTTCCAAACTTTAGAATTTTTAAATTGCAGACAATCCAGCTTTCTTTTTCATGTATTTTCTTTCATGTTACCCCACCCCCAAAGCCCAGAACCCCGAGAGTGAAATCTGTGAATCCAAATATAGAAAATAATCTGGAAGTTTCTATATCAAATCCAATGTACAGTTGGCCATTAATGTTTTTCTTTTCCTTATTTAATGTTTGAATTTGCTAAGAGATGACTCTTATGGAGCTGTCCTTCATCATTCCTGGTCCTATGAAGCCAGGGACTCTAGAACTGAGAGGTCTGGGTGAACGAGATAGTGTCAGATTTGTCTACTGCGAAGCCTCCATTGACATAGGACTTCTTGGTATCTGAGTCTTCATTATCCAGTATTGTGGATTCCAAGGCAAACGGGTTCACGATATTGACTTCAGATGAAACATCCATCTGCTCCAGCTCCTTCTTAGAGAGCTTCTCCACAATGCCTGTCCCAAACGCATCACCGAGGACGTTCACCATGGTCCTGAACCGGTCCCTGGGGAAGAGAGAGGGTGAGTCTGACAGGAGGCCTCAAGTTCATTTCCATCTGCCACTGGGGAGAGAAAAGGATCTGAAGAACTCAGTTATGAATTAAGCAAATGGAGAGAATGCCATCCTCATGGCTGGACCAGAGAGGCTCTTCTCACAGGCCTGGGGAAGAAGGTGGCTCAAAGTATAGAATGAGCAAACGCGTTCCCTGGGTCTGTGCTCCCCAGAAGTCACAACGACCCTCCTGAATCCAGCCCGTCTCCCCAAATTCTGTCCTCTCCTCCCAAAGATCTGTGAATAGAGTCTTAGCAGATATTCTGGGGGAGCTGAGGGAGGGTCACAATTGAGCAAGCCTCTTACCCTAACCTCTGTCTTGGTGCATTTCTGGCCTCTCTTGGTGAAGGTGAGGGGATCCTGTGGGTGGCATATATGCCACAGGGAGTGTATGTGTGTACATCCAAGTGTTCCTGTGTGTTTGTGCATCCCTGGTGTTGTCATTTCTCTGCCACATTACATCACTGTACGGGCAAGCCAGCAGAGAGACAGCAGAGCACAGGCCCAGAAGACATGGGTCAGCTGAGGAGTAGCTTCTCTCTGTGGCGCCCTCGGCCAGCCTTAACTCCCACATGGCTTGGAGAAGACGCTGTGGCAGGAAGACATGGAGCAGAGAAGGAATCCTGGCGATACAAACTTAAGCTTGTCTTACCCCCAAGCCTTTACTTGTGCCACCACCCCTGATGATGTAGAAGATCTTGGGAAGATGGGCTGCCTTGGAACCAGGCAGTTCTAAATCTACGAGGCTGACCCAGGGCTGGGATAGGCGAGGGGAGCCTATATGGTTTGGAATGTCTGGGTCCGGCTTCTTCACCTTGCTCTTTTGTGTGTCTCTCCTCCCATACTCGACTGGTATCCTTGAGCATTATCAGGTATAATGAGCTAATGGAGATCACTGGCATTTTAAAAATCACTGCTCAAAGTTAGGAGGAGTTAATTTTTAAGCACATTATCAGATGGCCTGGTCAGAGGGAAATTAAAGCAGCAACAGATGGCTCATTAGACAATCTGAAGACAGAATGATGACAGGCTGCCGATTCTGCAGGGCTGGGAAGCCCGCCTCCTCATCCGGCCAAGGCAGTACATTTATTCCAACTCACAGGAGCCAGTCAACAGCGATGATGAGCGTGACATCCTCCGCCGGCAGACCCACAGCACTCAGCACGATCACCATGGTCACCAGGCCAGCCTGTGGCACACCAGCAGCTCCGATGCTGGCAGCCGTGGCCGTGACACTGCAGCCAAAACACACCAGTGCAAAAGGCGTTAGACACCCGTTTGTCCCTTTGGGGCCCCAGTGGCTGTTACTGGTGTGTCCCCAAATTGGCCGCTTCGAATCTGCTCTCTGCTGAGCATCAGCTCTGCCTCATTAGAGAGCTGTGGGGGACAAAGCAGGAGTCAACCTTCTTCCAGGGGGAGATGCGGCAAATCTCTCTAGTGCACGGATATGAAAAGCTGCCTGAGTGGCATTCAAAGAATAGGTAAGAGGGCTACTCAAGAGGAAGGCAAGAGTTCACCAAGTGGGGTATTCGTGGCAGGCATCAGCTGCCTATGCATGCATCCATCAACTACGATAAGTGCCAATTACCTCTCTGCCGGCTTTCCTTTCTTTCTCCCTGAGGCCATCTACTCACCCAGCCAACCATTAACTGGCATCTAATATGTGCCAGGAATTTATGTTGCCTTGAAGGATAGTCAGAGGGAGGCATACAGGTAGACGGGAAGGGTATTTCAGGTGAAGGTGAAGGAATGGGAAGGCGATCAAGCAGGTCTTATGCACTCTCTTGACATCATAAGACTCTTGGCCTCTGGGGCTGCCCTTTACAGCACAGAAAAAAGAGCAATGCCTCGGGTCTGAGGTACAAGTGTGTACCCCTGACTGCTCCATTTTGCCAGTGGATGCACTTTTTGCAAAAGGAAGAGAGTTCTGGAGCTGGAAGAGGCAGTCAAAGGAATGTCCTTACTGTGTATTTAAAAAGATTCCTCTTGGACAGATAAAATGTGGTGCTGGGGATTCTTCTCTTTGGAATGTGGAATTTCTCATCAGCAGTATCATTCTTACTTAAATCTGGTCATTTTGGAGGAAACCCTCACCATGGCCTGAAAAGCCCCCAAATCAGAATAAATTTGAGAGGATGCCCACTCTACGTTTTGGATGCATGTTCTCATCCTGAGTCCAAGGAGGCCTCTGGGTTGAAAGGTGAAGATGTAGCAACTGTCCATTTAAACTAGAAGAATGCCTGATCCTGTCCACAAATCCATATTCTTGTGGACTCAAAGAGCCTCAGAATTCTTACGAAGCTGATTCTATTACTCATTCGTCTGCCTAATGATGTGCTATAGATGGCGTCTGAGGGCATGGTCACACAGAGGCCAGCCTTCTTTGACAAGTGTGTTTTCCTTCAGTGGCTGTGGCCACCAATTTACAGTAAATTACAGATTTCTGGGGTGTCCCGATTCCTCGAAAAGTTTCAGGCCTATGTAATCCTTTAGATCTGTTCTGACTTAAGTAATCTTTGGAAAACCTAAGTTTATTTCAATGCTGGTTGAAACAAGATTTAAACTGACTGCAACAGCAGGTTTTCTTTGCCAGACATGATTTGTGCCCATGCCCACTGATCCCTTTTGGAAGCCGCAACACATCAGGGTTAACCACATCCCTATAGCCTGTGGCTGGGCTTGAAACTCAAACCCCATTTTGTCAAAGAAAACCCTGCCCTTCAGCCTTGACCTTGCTTTCTGAACTTCAGCCATTTGACTGGCTTTGGTCTGAGCCTGGGAACTATAATTCTTCAGGTGGGGGAGAAATATGAAAACCTGTTCCTTCTACTTGAATATATTCTATTTTGTCTTTAGAGGGTTTTCACAGAAGAATACACAACAACCATTGGTAGGGAGTTATTTCTAAGCATTGAGATCTAGTTTTCAGACAGGATACTTGGCTTGGGTCCCATCCAGGCTGGCCTGGGGTGTGAACTGAAGCCAGTAGAGATTTTAGCATCAGAAAGACCTGGCTGTGCTGTTTCCAGTAGCAGCATGTCCTTAGGCAGGCTCCCTCTGAATCTCAGTTCTTCAGGTCGGATGGGGAGAATGTGTCTACTTCACAGGGCGTCACAAAGATGAAGTGAGGCAGTATATGGAGGGCATCCAGTATAGCAGCTGGACACACCATATCCTTAAAACACTGATGTCACTTTTGCTACATCACCAGGTGCTACTCTCAGAGCTACTGCCCCCAGTATTACTACTCACTGCTACAAAACAACATACTATTGTCACGTCTTTTCTCTTCCAAGCTTTTTCTAGGCCCTACATCCAGCCATCATCTTTTGTTATAAGAATATGCATCCTATTTTCAATCAGTCCTAACCTTTGATTAGTGAATATTACGATAAAACCACAAAAGGGTTTGGACTGGGTGGATGGCGCCTACGTTTCTTTGATGTCCAGGCCAAACGGACCACAGAAGGAGATGAACTATGGGTCTCTTTAACCATCAGCCACATGAGCCATCACTGTAACTCGTGAAGGGAAAAGTCATGTTTATTATTTCATTATTCTGTCCCAGGCTGAGCCAGAAAGGATTTTAAATTTTAGGTGAATGATCACTCTGGGCCTCACAGTTGTGGTTGTTGGCTCTGGGCCAGTAGTTATTTATCAGCGAGTCTGATTTAAGGATACAGGGGTGCCTGGCGGGCTCAGTTGGTAGACAGTGCGACTCTTTATCTTTGGGGTTGTGAATTTGAGCCCATGTTGGGTGTTGAGATGACTTAAAAATAAAATCCTAAAAAAAATACACACCAGAGCACGGGGACAGTTTTGATGTGAATTATTTAGCTTCTCCACCCAAAGTTGATTTGTCTAGCAGTCAGGTTAACGACAACAACAAAAAACGGTTAGAAAGATCTAAGAAACTCATGACTAAGGGAGGGGGAGGGATTTGATCACAAAGTGGTAAATACCCAAAAGAATTGGCAGACTGGGTCCCACAGGCCAGGGCAAGGGAGGCAGCAAAGGACACTTGGAAGAACCAAAGTAACAACCGCTGGACCACAGGTGGCTGTGGGGCTTTCTTAGGAATGATTTAAGATTTCACTTTGAACATACTCGTCGCTGTTCAACCTATAGGACTTTACTCAAGCTCTTTTGGCTCAGGCTTCTTAAGCTACAGACACTTTTTATAGACCACGCAGCATAGATATAGTTTCCCAGCTGATGTGCCAATAGTCCAATTGGCACTTGTCTTCAGTTAGCTTCAAGCCAATAGCAATAAATACTTTATGATTTAGGGTTGGGGAAGACTTAAAAATATACTGTATTAGAACATTGTTAGAACTTACTTTCTGCCTGGAGTATATGCCTGTGCCAAGTACTGGGGATGTAAGAGTGAGTTAACTTGGAAAGGCCAGATTCAACTTTGTGTAGGCCTAGGGACTCAATTTAGTCCTAAACTTCCACTCTACACCGAATGAATGGTGAGTTAATCTCCGGATTAACTCTAAACCCAATCCATCCCTTCAAAGCAGCTCTGTCCAGTATAATTTTCCATGACAGAACCTAGTTCTATAATGATGGATCCTCCTATGTCTGCTTGGTCCAACCTGTGTGTGTGGCTAGTGGCTACCATCTTGAACAGTGTTGTTTCAGGGCAACAACTCTGGAAAAATTCATTAATGACGTTTTTAGCATCTACTTGAGCAGACAATCCATATGAGCAGAATTCTTTGCAGTATTGGGCTCTGTTGAGCATTTCATCCTTGGAAATCTCTCTTCTCTGAGTTTCCATGATGTGATGATTCCATAGATCTCTTCCTATGTTTCTGTTCCTTCTTGGGTCTCCCTCTTGGCTCTCTCCTCCTCTGTCTGCCTCCAATATTGGGATTTTCTAGGGCATAGTCCTTAGTCCTTTTCTATTTGCCACAAACCCATTGTCCCAGCCTTCTCATCATCTCCTGGGAACTCACTATGGACACACTGTTCTAAGCATTTTACAAGCGCTGACTTAATTACCACTACTTACATAAAATGTAGGTACTATTATTATCCTCATTTTACAGGTGAGAAAACAGAAGCGTACAGAATTCAAGTACCTTGGCCAAGGTCATGATTAATCATGGTGAAGCTAAGACTCAAACACAGATGATGGACTCCTAACCACATGCTTGATGACTGCCCTCCCGCTGATGCCTCTGACATCATATCTACACATTTTTTACTGCAGAGTTCCACCTGGATGTCCTGAAGGCATTTTAGATTTAATGTGACAAAGAGTATACGCTCTTTATCTTCCCACCTAGGCTTGCTTTTCTCTTCCACTAGTCTCTGTTCTGATAAGCACCATGTACCAGTCCAGAACCATCCACCAATCCTGGAGGTCATCCTAACCACCCCTGTTCCTCACTCTGAATCCATCTGATGCCTCTTGAATTCATTAGCTCTTTTCCATCCTCAGGGACAGTGCCTTGCTTGTTAGCCTTTTTTTTTTTTTTTAAGGATTTTTATTTATTTGAGAGACAGAGCACAATGGGAGGCAGGGGAGAGGCAGAAGGAGAAGCAGGCTTCCCGTGGAGCAGGGAGTCTGACGCGGGGCTCTATTGCAGGACCTGGGATCATGACCTGAGCCTAAGGCAGATGCTTAACTGACTGAGCCACCCAGGTGCCCCTAATATAGGCCTTTTAATTCTTTACTTGGGACTGCTACAGTAGTCTCCTAAATAGTCTTCTAGCTTACAGGCCTGCCCCCATCCAGTCCATCTGCCATATTTCCATGATACCCTTTGAAAATGCAAATCTGTCCATATTATGAAAGACTGAGTTTTCAAACTCTCCCTCTTCACCGATGACATGATACTCTACATAGAAAACCCAAAAGTCTCCACCCCAAGATTGCTAGAACTCATACAGCAATTCGGTAGTGTGGCAGGATACAAAATCAATGCCCAGAAATCAGTGGCATTTCTATACACTAACAATGAGACTGAAGAAAGAGAAATTAAGGAGTCAATCCCATTTACAATTGCACCCAAAAGCATAAGATACCTAGGAATAAACCTAACCAAAGAGGTAAAGGATCTATACCCTCAAAACTATAGAACACTTCTGAAAGAAATTGAGGAAGACACAAAGAGATGGAAAAATATTCCATGCTCATGGATTGGCAGAATTAATATTGTGAAAATGTCAATGTTACCCAGGGCAATATACACGTTTAATGCAATCCCTATCAAAATACCATGGACTTTCTTCAGAGAGTTAGAACAAATTATTTTAAGATTTGTGTGGAATCAGAAAAGACCCCGAATAGCCAGGGGAATTTTAAAAAAGAAAACCATAGCTGGGGGCATCACAATGCCAGATTTCAGGTTGTACTACAAAGCTGTGGTCATCAAGACAGTGTGGTACTGGCACAAAAACACATAGATCAGTGGAACAGAATAGAGAATCCAGAAGTGGACCCTGAACTTTATGGGCAACTAATATTCGATAAAGGAGGAAAGACTATCCATTGGAAGAAAGACAGTCTCTTCAATAAATGGTGCTGGGAAAATTGGACATCCACATGCAGAAGAATGAAACTAGACCACTCTCTTGCACCATACACAAAGATAAACTCAAAATGGATGAAAGATCTAAATGTGAGACAAGATTCCATCAAAATCCTAGAGAAGAACACAGGCAACACCCTTTTTGAACTCGGCCACAGTAACTTCTTGCAAGATACATCCACGAAGGCAAAAGAAACAAAAGCAAAAATGAACTATTGGGACTTCATCAAGATAAGAAGCTTTTGCACAGCAAAGGATACAGTCAACAAAACTCAAAGACAACCTACAGAATTGGAGAAGATATTTGCAAATGACATATCAGATAAAGGGCTAGTTTCCAAGATCTATAAAGAACTTCTTAAACTCAACACCAAAGAAACAAACAATCCAATCATGAAATGGGCAAAAGACATGAACAGAAATCTCACAGAGGAAGACATAGACATGGCCAACATGCACATGAGAAAATGCTCTGCATCACTTGCCATCAGGGAAATACAAATCAAAACCACAATGAGATACCACCTCACACCAGTGAGAATGGGGAAAATTAACAAGGCAGGAAACAACAAATGTTGGAGAGGATGCGGAGAAAAGGGAACCCTCTTACACTGTTGGTGGGAATGTGAACTGGTGCAGCCACTCTGGAAAACTGTGTGGAGGTTCCTCAAACAGTTAAAAATATACCTGCCCTATGACCCAGCAATTGCACTGTTGGGGATTTACCCCAAAGGTACAAATGCAATGAAACGCCGGGACACCTGCACCCCGATGTTTCTAGCAGCAATGGCCACAATAGCCAAACTGTGGAAGGAGCCTCGGTGTCCAACGAAAGATGAATGGATAAAGAAGATGTGGTTTATGTATACAATGGAATATTACTCAGCTATTAGAAATGACAAATACCCACCATTTGCTTCAACGTGGATGGAGCTGGAGGGTATTATGCTGAGTGAAGTAAGTCAGTCGGAGAAGGACAAACATTATATGTTCTCATTCATTTGGGGAATATAAATAATAGTGAAAGGGAATATAAGGGAAGGGAGAAGAAATGTGTGGGAAATATCAGAAAGGGAGACAGAACGTAAAGACTGCTAACTCAGGGAAACGAACTAGGGGTGGTGGAAGGGGAGGAGGGCGGGGGGTGGGAGTGAATGGGTGACGGGCACTGGGGGTTATTCTGTATGTTGGTAAATTGAACACCAATAAAAAAATAAATTAAAAAAAAAAAAAAAAAAAGAAAGACTGAGCTCCTTCCATGGGCGCCTCACATGAAGCCTTTCATGAGATGATCCCTGCCTGCTTGTTCCTCTGTGTTCTCCACATTGTACTCTATGCTAGTGTGTCCAATAATGTGTCCTCTCCAACTAGGCCATGATGTTATCACGAGCCCCTGTACATGCTAGTCCTTCTATCCCAAAAGCTCTTAGGTTCCTTCTTTTCTTACTAAATTTTTATTCCTCTTCTAAGACTTAACTAAAACTTCCCCTTCTCTGGGAAGCCTCTACTCACCTTCCCTTCCTTCTCTGGTGCCTCCATATGCCCTTGAACCTCCATAATAGTTCTTATCACACTCCCCAGCATTTATTTAGTTATCTGTATCCCCCTATATCCTGGGGGCCCCCTGAAAGCAGGGGCTGGCCCTTATCTAACCCTGAGTTCTTGGCATCTGTTGTGTGCCTAGCACCCAGTGGGTGTACTGACTCAAGAATGGTGATGCCTTTGGCTATCCAGACCCTGAAGGAGAAATCCTGCATGCCATGATTCCACTTCCTGTAATAAAGTTGTGTTTAATCCTGGGAAGGGACTTTATAGACCAAGAAAATCAATCTACCAATGGACCATTCCTGATCTCCTTTCACAGGAGATCAATCTCTTACCCCCACAGGCGGTTTTTAGTTGAGACAATTCCAGTAACAGAAACGAACATGAGTGTGACCCCGTGCCCTACCTGATGGTGATGATCTGCCCAATGCCCAAGTCCAGGCCATTCAACTGCGCAATGAACACAGCTGCCACGGCCTCATAGAGTGCAGTCCCGTCCATGTTGATAGTAGCTCCCACGGGCAGCACAAACCTAGTGATCCTTTTGTCCACTTGGTTCTTTTCTTCTGCACAGCGGAAAGTGACAGGCAGTGTGGCTGAACTGTGTGATAAAAAGAGAAAGGAATCCATGGTCTAGGAATGCTAGAGCTCAATCCCGGCCTGAAGAGATGCTTCTGTGCCAAAAACTAAACCAAGAGCCCAAAGCAGGGATTTTCTGCAGGCCCAGGAATGAGAATGTGCCGTGTCTACTGCTGCTCCAAGTTACATGGTAACCCCTACCTGGGCTGCAGGCCATGCCATGAGGGCAAGAAATACCCAGTAGGAGCAGAAATGTTTAAGGACACGGGCAGAGAATGTAGAGGTCATTCCTTGAGTTAACGGCGGCTACAAACGCACAAGCTATAGCTGGGGTGTCATTAGCTGCATGTGGCTGGGACAGCTCTCGACTGCAGCCAGTGAGAGCGGACTAGGTGTGGCCCAGAGATCCTCCCAGACACCACTCTTCTATTTACCTGGAAGAGATCATGAGAGCCGTCAAGAGAGCCTGAGCCATTCCCATGGCGAATCGGAAAGGGTTCTTCCGTACAACTATGAAGTAGATCAGTGGGAGAATGATAATGGAGTGGATCGCGAGGCTGTGAATGAGAGAGAAGCAGGTTCATAGATGATACCCTCTCCTCATATTAATCCTTTTTTTTCCAAAAAGCTTTTTTTTTTTTTTAAATTCATGATATATCACTTGATTTTCATAATGACCCAAGAGAAAATGAAAAGCAGGACAGGGATATATGTGTCCTTCATTCAACCACTGAGGATTAGGAGACTGACTCAGCAAACGAAGTATTTTGTCAAAGCAGTGAAGCCAGTAGCTGCATCCACATTTCAGAGCTCACAGAACAGGTATGTCATGCTGCCAAGCCCCATATGTGCTATTCTTGCAATAGGTACTAACATCACTTCCTCTTGCTGCTGAATTCTTATCCCTCTTCTAAGGCTCGGCACAAGGGCCCCCTACTCCAGGAAGGCTTCCCTCACTTTCCCAGGTCAAGTGGACCCTTTCATCCATGGTAGCTCCATGGCTCCACATAAACCTCTACCATAAATTCTTACCATACACCCAGGCCCTCTGTTTCCTGGGCCACACTGCCGTCCTGCTGGATGGTGCCCATCTAAGGGCAGGCAGGATGCAGTAAGGAGGAAGTCCCTGCCCTCCTACAATCATTCTTCAGGACTGACCCTCTTTTCTTTATTATTCCTGCCTTCTGAAACGATTCCTTGTTTCATGTAGAAATACACAGGTTATGCAAAACAGGGGACTTAAAAAATGAGACCAAGCCAACAGATGCCTCTAGGGGGCAACTTAGAGTTTACAGATCAGTTATTCAAAACTGAAATAAGAAGAAATGGCCATTGAAAATACAGATCCTAGAGGTCCATCGTGAGGGTCTTCTAGATCCCCAGCTTGTGGCTAAGAACTATGAGAAATTTAGTTTTCTTTTAGAAACCATGGTAGGGGTCATTGAACAGAAACAAGCAGAAATGTGTTTTAGCATGATATGCCTCAGCCAAATCACTGCCTGTACACAGGTCCTGGCCTCTAGAAGGGTGGAAAGCCCTGCTTCTGTACCCTGGGGCCCTGGGATTGGACATTGGCCCTCCCATTGTAGACATCCAGGCTTCTCCTTGGCTGACAGGGCTGTGCTCTTGGTAAACACAGATTAACTCCCCAGGACACTTGGGTTCCAACAGGTGAGCTCACTGCTCAAGGTGGGTGTTTGGGGGCACTGACCTGTGGGAGTGTTGGATGTTGTTTATTCATTCCCTTGGTCCATATTTCTTAGCACATGTGATGTATCCTGCCCCTGCTGGATATCCAGGGGCACCATTCCTAACTTTTCCCACCCTGTCTCCCCTCAAGGAACCAGTAACTGGGCTTAGATAAATAGTAAATGACCTGTCCCCAGGCTGCCTCCCTGTTTTTCATAATTCCTCCCAGCCTGAAGATTTTCCCAACATCCTCTCTGACCCTCTGATGGTGCAGAGTGTGGTAGTGGTTACCAGTCCCATCAACAGGGTTGGAACCAACTGGCCACCTGCTCCTACTTGCCCGAGTCTCATTTCATTTAGGCTCTGCCTGATTTCTTTCTTGGGGTTGGGGTACTTGTGGGCTATTCTTACTAGTCTGGTGAGTTTCCATCCTTGGAGAAGTGAATGCCAAGAGAGGGGCCACCAGTAGGTTTTGCTCGTTTCAAAAATGATTTTAACACAACTAATAAAGGCAGCAATAAACCATGGTCCAGGCTGTTCTGCCAAGATCTGGCAATTAGCACAGTATGATCCTCCCCCAGTACAGCTGTTAAAGGGCAGCCCTCCACCCTGCTCTCTTATCTCTGAACCCCCTCTTTCTCCACACATGGGAGAAGCCGATTATAACTGAAATGCAGCTTCTCAGCAGCGATCCATTGGCTCAAACACAGTTCCTGCTTCCCCTCTCTCAAGTCTGACATACCCACTCAGGACGGTAGCCATGTAAAGGCCTAGCTTGCGGAATATTTCCCAGTCTTCAACTTCTATGATCTTCCCAGCAATCAGGAACAAAATGCCAAGTGGCATGTAACTAGAAAGCAAGCAGAGCAAAGACACTCCCATTATCAGGTGTCTTCTTGAGGTGGGACTGCTGTGCAAAAAACAAGCCAGGACATGCCCCCTGGCTCAGTATGTGCGCTCAGCTGGGAGGAGCACCTGGTACACAATAAAGCTAAGGTGCCAGCCTCAGGCCCTGGTGGACCACACTTGGCGCTTGAGGCGCCAGGGTTCAGTACCTGTGCATGTACACACATGGTTAAACAGGTGCATATCCCATGCCTTGCTCCCGGTACACATATGTCCAGTGGATGGTCCCATCTGCAGATCTCAACTTTTGCTTGACCCTCCATACATGGCCACCATGTTCTTTCTAGCTCCGGTCATCTTGTTTCCCAGGTGGTAGATTCAGCAACCGAGCAATACAATTAGTAGCGGAAGTGGTCATAACAGCTCTGTTTCTGGAGTCCTAATTACATGCCTGGTATTGGGTCAAGTATTTGACATACATCATGTCCCTTAATGTACTTCTCCCAGCTCAAGGGGGAGACATTTATTATCCCCCCCCCTTTTTTTAACAGATGATGAAGCTGAGGTTCAGCGGGAGTAAGTGGCTGAAATAATTAAACCTTTTGCGTCATTGTCATTGTCTACATTTTGGGGTAAATAATGTTGAGTCAACTCAGTATGAGATAAATGGGGGCAGAGATCACCTAGAAAAGATAGACTTTTTGATACTTCCAGGGATGGGGCAGATGTGTAGGTGGCACCGCTGGTATGCTCATCTAAGGAGAGCACTTTGTGTTCTGATGTGTAAAGAGCCCCTTTAAATCACTATTTTAAGAGTTATTTCTTAGATAAATGCTGGTTGGGGACAAGCCGATCAAGGGCTTTGGTAGAAAAGACAATGGCTGATACGCAGATTCTTGTTAGTGAACTAACTCCTAAGTAATATGTAGAATTACTGACTATTCTAGTGTCTCAGCATTCCATGTTTATCCTTCCTGGGGTGAGGTCAGTGGAGAAACACAGGCCTCTGTATTCTAATTTTGAGGAGACAATTGTCAGGAGAAGCAAGATGGCATTCACTGGCATCTACTCACCACATAATGATCTGAACAATTTTCATGGTTGCATCACTTAGAGCATTGAAGAAATCCACCAGAACCTGTCCTTTTTCTCCCATTTTTCCAATGACAAGTCCAAAGACGAGGCAAAAGACAATCAGGCCCAGGACATTTATGCCATCTGAATACATGCCTACGACTTTGTATTCCTTTGTTTTGTTCTGTGGATCAAAACCAAGAGAATATATTGATGCACAATTATAACTTTGTTGGAATGCAGAGGCCCTGAAATGAGAAGATTTAATAGCCAAAATAATAAACTAGTAATCTACCCATCAGAGTCAACAATACTTGGGGAGAAGAAAAAAAAAACACAACAAACAACAAACCACCTACGCATGTATCAAGTTTGTACTGCCCCCACCCTCTGCCACTGAAGTGATTTTTTTTTTCCTTTTTCTCAAAAAATCCAAACTTGAAGATGTCTTTTGAACATTTCTTATTCTGGGATATCTTGCATTTTTAACAAGAACTTTAGAATGAAGGCACTTTTCAGGGTTATTTTAACAACTTCGCTACATTTGGAGTGTGTGAAAAAGATGGGAATTAATAATGAAGGAAGAGCAAAATATTTACCATGGTGAACATTTTTAGGATATCTTACTATCTGTTTTATCCTGGTGGTGAAGAAAAGGAACATTGTTTACTGACTCTAATCTTGGATGATCAATGGGACTTTAGAGATATAAATATATTTTTTAAAGATGTTATTTATTTATTCATGAGAGACAGAGAGAGAGAGAGGCAGAGACACAGGCAGAGGGAGAAGCAGGCTCCATGCAGGGAGCCCGATGTGGGACTTGATCCCAGGACTCCAGGATCACGCCCTAAGCCAAAGGCAGGCGCTAAACAGCTGAGCCACCCAGGGATCCCCTAGAGATATAAATATTAACCAAATGCCTGCTACTATAAACCATTCCTTCACCGGATCCCGGGTAAGAACAGCAATGAGATGCTGAGAAAACTTAATCCGAGTGGGGGCAGCATGAGATTTACTGCGAGATTTCACAGGGAGATAACATAATCTCAGTGGTACAAGCCAGGTTTATAAAGTATTATAATGGTTGATAAACTCCTGGTATGCCAGCCATTTTTTACTTATAATCTGATATGCTCAAATTCGTATTGATCAAACAGCTAGAGTGTGCTTGCTGCACTGGCTACAGTGTAAGTCTTCAACTACAGCGAGATAGATAAGATTAACTGTAAGAAAAACAAACCAGTGATGGCGAGGTGGTGCGTAATTAACTGCGTGGCCAAGCTACAAGATGCAGGCATCAGACAGAGATGGAATTGATGGCCGTGGGGTGAGGGAGAGTTCAGCCTGAGTGGCAGGCAGCCAGGAGATGAAAGCACACTTCAGAAAAACGGTGTAAGCAGGCCAGTCATCATGCACTGGGCAGCCCCACCCTGCCTGGAGAGTCCCTACTCCCTACTCCTCCTTTATGGCCTCCAAAGGCTTAGTTTGTTTCTGTTAAATGCCCCCAGAGAATCCTGTTCCTCCCTATTGCAATGCTCACTGCTGGTCATCTGAGGGCAGAGGGCAGATCTGTCTGCACCAGTGGCATCTTGATGCCTAGCAAGCCTAGCTCATGCAGGGTGCTCACAAAAGTCTTCCCATGTGAAGGCGGGTAGAAGGAGGAACTGAGGGTCTGGATGGGATGGAGAGGGCCACTGGGAGGGGACCTGGGAAACCAGGGAAGAGCCCAGTGGCAGAGGGTCCTGAGCCAGCTTGAGGACTTAGGACTTTCTGCAGTAGAAAGCAGGAGCAAACCGTGGTCTATCTCATTTGAATTTCTAAGTCTCCCAAACATTTATTATTATTTTTTCCTTAAATCTTCTCTTTCTATTTGGAGGCAGAGAATGTTCAGCATAAATCTACTATAGGACTATAAGAGGTACTATGTCAGGCCCATACGTTCTAACCTCTAATGCTGAAATTCCAATACCTCTCAAAACCCATGGATTTTACTGATGGGTATACAGCAAATTCTTGGTGGCAGGACCTATTCTGAACTGAGACCAGGCTACTTAGGGTTTATTTCTTTCATCTGGCAGGATATCCACAAGTTTGCCGCAGGACTGTCGCTGTCCTTGATCATAGAGAGTTGTTGCCAATTCCCCTTAAGTGTGTTTGCGTAACATACAGTGCCTATACCATGTGGCCCATAGAGAGTAAAAAACTCTGGACTCTGAATCACATCTGGGAAGAGAGTTTCCGATAAGGAATGTGGCCCTGCATCTCCATATTTCCATGGTCATGCAAATCTAAAGTAGTTCCCAACTCAACTCAAGGAGTGACAGAGATAATAGAGATAACAGGACTCATTCTTTTCTCTGTGTGGTTCAGTTCCTTCTCAGAATGCGTGGGAGTCAAGTTCTACAAAGTGGTCACCCACTAACACTGAGTTAGCAAATCTTGAATCCTTGTTCTCAGGGGAACTATAAGATCAGGTTCCTGGGAACTAATGTTTGCAACATTTTCATCAAATAGTTGGTATATAACTTGCTTTATGTGTGTTTCTGTTCAAAAACACATAAATATTTAATATATATTGTTGAATGATGAACAATGAACTCCCAACCAACACTTAGGCCTGAATGAAGCTTGATCTAATGCACATGTATTTTCCATCTGGCACATCACAGCCTTCCTGCCCTGAGAATAGAAGTCAGCACTGTAGCACTGTGCCTGGGTGACATTTTAAACAGTGAAATTATCACGAAAAAACACAAAAATATGAAAAATGTGGCATAAACACACCACTAAAAGGACACTTGTTTGTAACAAGAGAGCTGAAGCAAGAAGGCAGAGCCTGGGGTACCTGGCTGGCTCTGTCAGTAGAGCATGCAACTCTTGATCTCAGGATCATGAGTTCAAGCCCTATGTTGGGCATGGAGCCTACTTAAAAAAAGAAAAAAGAAAAAAGAAAAAAGAAAAAAGAAAAAAGAAAAAGAAAAGAAAAGAAAAAGCAGAGCTCGGCCCTGTTCATCCTCAGCTGGGAGTGTGTGTCCTGGGTGACTTAAATTTCTCACCACTCCCTGTGTGTCTGAGAGTGATATGAGAGCATCGTGTTGACTTTGGGGTTACAAATACATTTTAGCAAGTAGTGACTGTATTTCCATCTCCTGCTTGCTCACAACTCTGCCCCTGCCTACTGGGGAAGGGGCGCAGGTGACAAGGTACCTTGGAAATGGCAGTAGTCATGATAGCGGTGACAGATGCTTCCGTCATGTTCATCCCTGGCTCACTGGGAGAACTTACTTCTTCACGCTTGGTTTTATACTGCATGTTGGAGGAAAAAAAAAAAAAGACCAGAGAAATCAACAAAATAAGAGTTTTTCCAGCCTCAGAGCCTATACCACAGGGATATGTTACTTCAGCTAAAGGAGCACCACTGAAAGCTTCTGCTTCTGTCGCCTTCTCTTGGCTCTGGGTTTTCATAGTACCTCCCAAGAGACTTTAGAGGCAAAAGTGGGGCCGAGAAGTCTAAACCCTGATTCCCACAGCTGCCATTCAATGATGTCAGAATGTTTTCTTTCATAATAAGGTACAAATTAACAGAGTGATAATGGGAAAGAAAGAACAGGTTTTATTTGGAGATGCTTTAAGAGACTGTGCAGGATCCTGTCAATCGTTGTGTTTCTATCTGTCTAGTCATTTGTTAATTTTACTCTGAGAGAAACACCTCATCACTTTGATAAAGGTAGTCACCATGATTTTCGGAAACATCAAGAACTACACAGCTGTTCCAAAGTCAACAGTCCCTTTAGGGCGGGGCCATGAGTAAGATTTCTGTTGAATTCCCTTCCTTCACCTTTGTTTGGTTCTGTCCAGCTTCAGCAGAGAGCTTTAAGAAAAAGCTAGTATACCATTACAGCAGGCAAAAATATCACCCCTCAGAGGCTCTGCCAACCTCGAGAACCTGACAAATGACCACTGTGGCAGAACCGTGAAGGCATCCTTGAAATAGAAGCAGTTGTGTGCCTCCTGGAGTTTGGCAGGGAGCAACTTCATGGCATCTCTGTTGGTACACACAGAGGTCTCTGTTCACACAATTTATGTAAATGAATTCAGCAGTTTGTGATAGACTCAGCTGTCTTCAAGTGCACATATAAACAAGAGAGAAGGGCAGCAAGGAAGTGGAGTGACGAGACCATGAAGCTTTCCTAGAGGAAAAATCATGGCTTTGTTACATGGCCGGGGGTGGGTGGGTGGCATGCCAGGAATGGGCACACACAAGGATTAAGGAAACTGGTCAGTTAATTTTCAGAATGTAAGATAAAAAGACTGAACCCCAGGACCGCTAAGCCCTCATGTGGGTTAGATATTGCTGTCCCAACATGAGCGAGGAAGGAAGGAGGAGATGGGGTTATTCCTGCAGGGTGCTGCTTCTGCAGACAGTCTAAGCTTCTTCACAAATACCATGTGGTCCTCCAAAAACAAGGAAAGGGAGCCAGCATCATATCTAATGGGGGACTTCTCCAGGGCCCAAAAGACCCAGAGACATGAAGCAGAGAAGTCACCTGAGATTGCTCTGCAGACACATTCAGAGGTACCTTTCCTGCCAGTTCGGATGGGCTCATGCCAGTTCTTGGGTCATAGCAGGACATAAAAAATCTTAATTGGTAAAGCAAAGAAGGGAGCAGCCTGAAGGCAAAAAGTCTTATTCTTACCTGCTGAAAACAGGCTTGGACAAGATTCTCAGGGAACATATTCCTGTTGGAGACATGAAAAGCAGTGTCACGTTAAGGCAAATTCTTTTTCTTTTTGGTCACACTCAATACCTTGGTGAACATGAGTAGAACATAGAACCAGTACTCTGGTTTCTCCTCTGGCCTCTCCTTTGCAAATACTTCCTTGGATTAAGATGTTTTTCCCCTGCCGAGCTTCAGCCAAGTCTAGAAAGCTCTCTTAAACAGCCATGGCTTAGCCGATTCACTGAGGAACTGAAACGCTTGCTGTCCTTGGCAGGTGGACACTCACAGTCAAGGCACCTCCTTAATACCCTGTATGCTTCTGTTTTCACCGATGAGAACACAGGCCTACTGAGAGCCCACTGCATAGGTTCCCAATTTCTTTATGCCAATTATGAATATAAGCATAATTATTGAATTAAAAATTATGTGAATCAATGAAACAGGAGTATGAAACAGAAGGCGTGTTTTTTTATAAACACTAAATGCAATGCCTAGAAACTCAACCAAGACAGGTGACTAAAATTTCTGTGGTTAAATCAGGTTCAGAGGGCCCCTAAATGGGAAGAAAAACTGGCATTCAGCTTTCTTTGCAGGTCTAAGGGTTCTGTTGTTCTACTTCAAGGAAATGGAACCTGGAAACTATACAAGATGCCTTTGTAAGGGTAGCAGGTGCAAGAGAAATGCTATGAAATTATAATCGACTGACACCCTGGAAGGAAAGACCTTGGCCCTATGTCAGAAACTGGCAAAAAAAAAAAAATGCATTTAAATTTTAAATGTCAAGGTAATATAATGCATGTCTGTCATTTTTTTTTTTTTTTACAATTCTCTATCTTAAAATTAACTGATTTTTAGCCCTGATTGCTTCCAATAAGAGGGTTTCTCCTGTACAATAAAAAAAATGTATTTCTTCAAGTGTGCTTCAGAACTGACCCCCAACCCAGCCTAGTATCTCAATGCAGTAAGTATACTTTCTGCATTTCTGTCCATTCAAAATCCAGACAGAGGAGCCTGTTCCTTCCCATCCCCTCTTGGCACCACGGTCTGGCAAGCAGGCCTGGCCATGTGATTTCAGGGTACGGGGCTAATTGAAAACACACAATGATTAAAAAACTATTAGAAGTTTCAAGATAGTGACAGCAGAGCAAGCATGGATCCCATGCGATCACAGTATTGCAGGTGGCATGCCTATGGAGCTGCCCCGCTGGCCACTCACCTGATCAGATCTAACATGGCATCCACTGTACTGACTTCGGGGCTGCTGCCTGTCCTGTCAATTTCATCCACTTTCTGGGACACACCAGGCTTGATGCTCACCACCAGCACGATGCCTGCAGCCAAGGAGAGTACCACAGAGCATTAGGAACCTTCCAGAACACCCACCCCCCCAGAGCATCCTTAGAACCAGTAGACATGGTGGTACCAAGCAATACTGGAATGAGGACTCCGAGATCCAGCCAAAATGCTGAGCCTCAGCTGGGACCTCAGCAGTGGCCTTAATTATTTTTCCATTTAAATGAACCAGAAGGAACTTTTCCCATTTTTCTTTCTTTTTTTTTTTTTTTAACTAAGTTGCATTCCAGAATTGCTTCTGGAGAGATGTGCTAATGAGAATTTTCTATTTTCTTTTCCTTAGCTTATGAGATCAGCCTAGGCAGGGGTTGGCATGAGGGTGATTCCTTTTCCAACTCAGGGCACTCATTCAATATCTTTATGTAACTCTTACCCACAGATGCTGGTTATTTTCCTGAGGTGTTTCCAAAACAAGCCCTACCTTCCTTCCATACCAGAAGCCTTCAAATATCTGGAAAGCTATTATATAATCCAAAAAAGGGCTAGGTTTAAGAAAAGTAGTATTCCCTGTGACACTCAGGGGATGGAATGAGAACAAATAGACTTTAGAGGGAGAGATGGCTCTTGTATTCCTGCTGTGATGAACCGTCTCAAGGGGGAGTATCTGCGAGTGCCATTTTGGAACTTGGAACCATGGGTTCCTGTCCTTCGGGGTGTCCAAGCAGAGGTGGGAGGCTGGAGATCAAGGCATAAGAGACTCCTTGACTGGAAGGGGAATGCCAGTCCACAGGGGCAGGATGTCCAGATGCTGAGCAGGTCAGTTTTGCCAGTGAGATGAGTCAGGGGGTGATACAAGGACCATGGTGGGTGTGGTCCCCTCTTCCCTCTCAGGCTTGCAGGAGAGACACACACTGGCTTTTTCTTTCATGCCTCCCTCCCCTCAGGAACCTCATGGGGAGATGGGGCTTTGGTTTAAGACAGGGTTCAGGCCCTCCCAGGTGCCCTAACACCTGGTGCCTAACACCACTCCAACCTCACCACATCCTAACAATCCATTAAAGCAGAAGCAGCAGGATCACGCTGGCTGATTCTTCCCAGCCTCTCTGCCCACTCGGGGCATCCTTTTTAAAATGTTAGGTCACAAAGGACGGACCACACTTTCTTCACAAAAGAATGCCAAACATACAAGAGCAGCTACATTCCTTTATTAGAACTTTCTCCCCTTTTCAAGTGGAATTTATATTTGGCAAGTGCTGTGAGCTCTCAGTACCATGTGGAATTTGAAATGCACCGAAATGCTATCTTTTTGGAAATATTTCACAATTAGACTCAACTCCACTATTACAGACTAATTATTCAGTTTACAGATTATATAAGCTCTTGACTTCACTTCCTTCTACTCAGTGAGCCTGATAAAGCACAGAACTGGCAACCTCTTTCTGTGCCTTTACTAGGGACATTCATCAGCAGTGCCACAGCTGAACTTCAGTCAGTATTATATTTTCTTCATGTAAAAGGTGCCTTGTAGACTTTAAGCCCAAAAGCTTCACGTTAGTTTGACAAAACTACTTTTTGAATGGAAAAAAAAGTGCATTTAAAAAAGTCCAACTACTTTGAAAGAAAAATTCACCATTATACAGAGGAATAAGGAATCAGAAATAGATCTTACCTAGAACTACAGCAATGACAGTGGTACAGAAATAATATATGACAGCACGTAGACCAATCTTCCCGGATACACTGGAATCCAGTGCAGCAACACCTGCAAGAAGGGAGGGGGAGATGTCAAGTTACATTAATTTTTTTAAAAGGTTTTATTTATTCATGAGAGACATAGAGAGAGAGGCAGAGACACAGGCAGAGGGAGAAGCAGGCTCCCTGCGGGGAGCCCAATGTGGGACTCGATCCCAGGACCTTAGGATCATGACCTGAGCCAAAGGCAGATCCTCAACCACTGAGCCACCCAGTCATCCCAAGTCACATTAATTTTTAAAAGAAGCGATTTCTAGGACTGGAGGTCATTCAATCTTCAAGATGTGAAATAAAGTGCTAAGTGCTGTCCTCTGCACCTGCTGGGCCTCACACATTTCCTCTGGATAAGATGCAACGGGCAAAGGAAGGTCTTCAAAATTGCCAACAAAGAATGCAGTCAGAAGAGAGGCAAGAGGTAATCTCCCTCCCCGCTCACCCCACTGCCAGCCAGTGCTCTTGGGGCTGATTATGAGACAGGAGCAGCTCCCCTCCCGCATCTGCTCTAAGAACTTCGTTAAAATTTGTATGTCACATCCCCCCACAGCCTTCAAGTCAGTATCCAGAAAAACCCTTCTGGAATTCAATACCCAGAAAGTTTATCTTGAAGCATGGAGACCATTCTTTCCTCAAATAATGAACATTGTAAAACTCACCCTTGTCTCCCTTTTGCCTCTTCTGTCAGGAAGCTCAGAGTCAACCAAAAAGATAACTTTTGTGTGTGATTATGAAAGTTAATATATGTTCGTTGTAACAATTTGAAAACAGGAAAATGAAAATCACTCCATCTCATCAACTGTCATTGATATGCTGGAGAATCTTCTGTCAATATTTTTTCTTGATTTTTTTCATAAACATAGTTGAGATAATTCCATAGTTTTTAATCCTCTCTTCCTCATACTGTATCATAAGAATTTTCTTGTTACAAATTCCCCTCCCAAGGGTAATTTTAATGGCTGCATGATCTTGTCATGGGACCATACCATAATGCATTTAATCATCCACTTATTGCCAGAGCTTTGGAGATACTCAGAGCCAACTTTAATAATAAATCACAGTAATTTCATTATTTATCCTGGCTGGCACATTTTCTTCTTCTTTCCATGATTTTCAAATTGCTTCTACCTTAACAACCTTATCGTGTATGGCTCTGTGAGACAAAATATCCATTTTCAAGCGGTATGATATAAATAAAGATTTCCAATTTAAAAGACTTACAACCACACTGTTAGCAGTAGTCTCAAAAGGTCTATGGTGGTCTCTAACATGACTGAACATCACCTGAAAAATGGAAGGGCTATCCAGAATGCCAAGGATAATTATGGAGGTGGGAGGCACACATCCCTTCTTGCTAGAAATCCTTGGCCTCCAGTAAAGATGCTTCTATAAAGGGAGCCAAATGATGCGGCTACCTGGATAGCTTCTGTGTTGGAAGACAGGGAAAGTGGAGAAGCAACCAAACCACCTTTTAGCTAACTGACATTTGAAGGTTTCAGACTGTACCCTGCCCGTTTTCCAAATGAGAACCACATATTGAGTCAAATTATCATCACAGAAAATTACTTGAAACTTCAGCACACGTGAGCTGTCCCATAACCACTGGCAAAGCCTGAAGTACCAGGCGGCAGGAAAAATGAAGAGGCTGGCATGAGGCAGCCCCAAGGAGAGGTAGTAAACCTGTAGGCTACTGGCATACACAGGTAGCTTGTGTGTTCATTCCTGACACCATAAAAGATCTATCCTTTTTTTAAAAAAGTGACTGGGGGATTATGCTTCTCACGTATCATTGTACATACTCCGTAAATCAGAGAAATCTGTAAGCAAGCTATCATCATCATGATGACAGAACAAATCATCTCTCACTGTAAACATGTCATTCATCCCAGCTGTTGATTGTTCCTCTGGAAGCTAATATTTTGACAGAAGGGGTTCTGGCCTCTTTAGCGACCACCCCACGATGCTGTAAGATCCCATTCGCCAAGGCTCGGGACAAGACTGTGCCATTACCATATGATGGGCATATTGCAACAGACACATCCTAGAATAACCCTGATGACAGATTCCATTATCTCTCTCTGGGAAAAATGCACTTTGCTGTGGTTGAGAAGACTTTCTTCTCATGGTAAGACAATTAAAAATAACAACTCTGCAAGAAACAACAATAGCAACAACAAAACATCAAGAGACAATGAAGGCCCCAACTCAGAATCTCCTATTTAGCTTTTGTCTCTTAAATGAAGAGGGGCACCGGGGTGGCTCAGTTGGTGAAGCATCTGTCTGCAACTCAGGTCATGATCCTGGGGTCCTGGGATCCAGCCCTGCACTGGGCTCCCCGCTCAGCAGGGATCTGCTTCTCCCCCTCCCTCTGCCTGCCACTCCCCCCTGTTCATGCTCTTTCTCTAATAAATAAGTAAAATCTTACAAGAGCAAACAATGCAAATATGTATGTTTGCTAACTACATATGAATATAAAATGTGGTCTAATATCCTATTTTAGAGCTCTGGCATGATTTCATGAACAATCCAAATAATTATTTATTTCACTCAAAATGAGTGATTAAAAAAAATTTCCAATTCAACAAAACTCCAGGTAACCTGTATCAGCACATGTAATCCTGGTCCAAGAGAGGATGTATATTTTCAGACATAGTGTCCTTGGGTAGATGTCTAATTTCAGTGGCTAACAGCCCCGAAGGTGCTGGCAAGTGACAGGCTTCCAGGGTAGCTGGAGACCTGTTCTCGGGTATGTGTTTTGTGCCCTCTCGGGGTTTTCTTCCAGCAGTGAAACAAATTAAATATATGTAGGTAATTGTTTCCAGCATATGTTAATATGTCTTAATTTGTCTTAATGATTTGGCCATGGGCTGATGCCTCTGCTTCTATTGCAGGACCCAGCTGGCAATAAAAGGCTTCATAATAATGAGATTCTTGGTGGAAACATCTTAAGCAAATGCATCCCCCAAAGCAGCCAGCCAGCTCCTCTCTGCTGGAGTACAGCAATTGTCTTGCAATTACTTTTGGGAAAGGCTTTATTTCCCGTTTCTCAAAACTACTTTAGTCCTACAATTCTCCTGGATAGATCAGGAATGTGTTCGAACCAATGATCGTCCTTCTCTACACTTTACCTCTAGAGTTACCCTTCTACCTCTCTAGTCATCACTGATTGGGGGGCAGAGCTGGCCCCCAAGTCCAGGTCTCAGATTATAATGTGCTGCTGAGGACAGAGCCTCCATAGATAACAGGAACATTACTGAATTTAACTTGAAGATAAAATGCCTGTCTGGATGCCCTACACAACCCATCTGCCAAAAATAGCAATAATGTTGATGGTAATTATAATAAAAACAATGATGACAATAAACACTGGGTAGTGGGCAATGACTGCAGGTTATGTGTGTCACCTTCTTCCATGCTCAATGGTGAAGCTGGGATCCCAACCCAGATTCGACCCCAAAGACCAAATTCTTTTTCTTTTTTTGAGATTTTTATTTATTTATTCATGAGAGACACACAGAGAGGCAGAGACACAGGCAGAGGGAGAAGCTGGCTCCCCATGGGGAGCCCGATGTGGGACAGGACCCCAGGATCATGACCTGAGCCAAAGGCAGATGCTCAACTGCTGAGCCACCCAGGTGTCTCCAAAGGCCAAATTGTTAACCACTATATGTCCTGCTGGCTCTATCCATAAGCTACCAAATTCTAGACCAGCACTGCCTCAGAGAACTTCTGCGATGGTGGAAATGCTCTGTTTGTATTGCCTGATGTAGTAGCTACGAGCTATGTGTAGCTAATGAGCACTTGAAATGTGGCCAGTGTGACTAAGGAATTTTCATCTTGCTTAACTGTGATTGATTGCACACGTGGATAATGGCTGCCATGCTGGACAGCACACTCTTTAGACCTTACCAGGGGATCCAGCATTTAGCAGGTGCTGAGTAATTTTGAACGAACAAACTTAAGCTTAACTCCAAAGTTAGTTACTAAAGTCAGTACAACCTCTTTACCTTGCCGGCTTGGGGCCAGGGGAGACACAAGGAAGAACCATCATCTCCTAGGATGCATTTCCATCACTGCACTGACCCTAAAGCCTGAGGCTTATTCTTCTCTGTGTCCCCAGGGCATGAAATAAGGTGCTTTATGAATTTTGTACTTGATGCTTTCCCTGTGACAGAAAAAGCTGCATTTAAAAAAATAGGTAATCCCCTCCTTACAATGTGAGCCCATTTCAAAGATCCACTCATGTGTCAGTGATTAGGAACTTAGCAGGTAGTCTCCTGAGAAACCACCTGCACAGGGCAGTTTGGTTCAGTCCCCAGAGTGACCAACAATAATGCTTTTCATACATGATGTGAGAACATATTTAGCATTTTAATGTTTCTCTACCTACCTTTTTTTCATCATTCTTTGCTCTCCCTGACCCTCTCCTAGCCTTTTAAATAAATTTTATGTACTAGACGTACACAGGTATTTTTTTACCTAAAAAGAGTACATTTCTCCTCCTTCACCCCAAATAGCCGGGATTTGCTGCCTTGGGGGGTAATACTGCTCCTGTTGAGAATGTGTGGTCTGGCTCAGTGGATGTCATGCAAATGGTACCTTAATCCAGATGCTGGACTCTGGAGACAGCACCTCTCCATCACTTCCTTAGTTACATGTAGCTCGTGGCTACTACAACGGGCAGCACAAAAAGACAACATGTCTACCAGCACCAGAAGTTCGATGAGGCAGCGCTGGTCTAGATTTGGTAGCACATGGATAGAGTCAGCAGGACATAATGGTTAAGAATATGGCCTCCATCACTTACTGGGGGGCATGGTCAAACAGCACGCTCACCTTCATTCCAAAAGGTGGGGCATCACTGTGCTTTATCCTGGGGTCTTACTCTCCATAGCTACCTGGATCCTCTGCTTTCAGGCCATGCCTCATGCCTGCTGAAGCCTGGTCACTCTCTTTGTGATCCACTCCCAGAACCCATTTCCTCTGGGTTCCTCCCTTTTTTTTTTTTTTGATCCTCGAAATCAGTTTATTTATAATTTCCTTCAATTGTGGGCATCTACAAACATTTTCCATCTTAAGAAAAGTCAGAAAAAGCAACTAACAGAAAAATAAAATTGCTGAACTATAGATCTTAGAGTCATCCAAGGTACATGAACTTTTTTAAGAGACTGTGGGACACGGAATGTTAATGATCTTCATTGTCAGGGAACTTCCTAAACTTTTGTCTGAATGCCTCATGCATCACTTGAAGCTCATTTCTTCTCATTGAACATTGACAGATGAGAGGGGAATGCACACTAACCCATCATAAGGCAGGGGTGACAGGGTCTGTACAGAAACCAGAGAAAGGGGCTTAAAACCATTTATGGGGGGCACCTGGGTGGCTCAGGTCATGATCTTGGGGTCCTGGGATCCAGTCTCTCATCAGGCTCACCACAGGGAGCCGGCTTCTCCCTCTTCCTATGTCTCTGCCTCTCTCTCTGTCTCTCATGAATAAATAAAATCTTAAAAAAAAAAAACATTTATAGCAATTGGACAGTGATTTTCCATTTGTTCAATATAACCACAAAAAGTAGGGCTAACATTTTGTAGGTCTTTGTTTTTTTACATCCTTACCTTGTAATTCATTTTTACTATAGTTTACAAAGATGACTGATCTGTGACAGACTGGAAATTTAAAAAAACTAGATCTCTCCCATCCATCTAAAAAACCAGATGCTTTGCAAAGCCCTGGAGCAGAGGATGGGTACTGGGGGTTTCGGAGGTGCCAGGGGTGCCACCAGGCTGAGATGATATGGCAGACAGACAGCATGTGAACTGGGCAGAAAAAGATGAGCAGGATTCTGACAAAGAGTGTTTGCTTGACCACAGGCTCCTGAACCTTCTCCTGGGCCTGTCTATGTACTTCCTGCAAAATCCAGGTTTACCAAGAACTCTGCTAGGCTAGTTTGACCAGAACCCCCACCCTCGATATCTGGTCAGTCTCCTTGTCCTCCAGCATCCCCCCAGGTGATGTCTGGCTACCCTGGCCTGCCTCCAGAAAGAATCCTGTGGGTTCAGTTTGGTCCGAATCCCCCAGTACCCCTGATGTTCTGTTTTAGTGACTCTCCACCCACTGACCTCCACCCTGCTCCTTGAAGATCAAATCCCATGTACGATGCTGTTTTCAGAGTTGAGCCCCACCTCTCTCCCCCCGACTGGCAAATCCCACTGCAGTGGCCCCCACGCCTATCACGATGGTCCGGAATAGTCTGTCCTACCACCTTTGACAGGTGTCACTGAGTTTTTGTTTTCTTAACAAGTCCAGTTTCCCAGTGAGCCCACAATTATCCTTCAAAACCAGGGACAGTCTGGAGGCTGGGCTGTGGCCTAGAAACAGGGACACCATCCAAGATTGCCCTTGGAAGTTAGGGGCACCTGCTTGGTCTTTATTTTAAGACCACACACTTACTTTTTTACCTTGGGAAGAAGCTCTGATGAGCTGGGGTGCTGGCTCCTGGCTAGAGTAGTAATAATCTATTAGAACTTTCTATAAAAACACCACAAAGGATGTAGTTGCCATGGGCTAAACAATAGCATGTTTTAAAAATAAACACCCGAGGGCAAAAGACTCCTCCGAGAACTCTGATTAAGCTACCACCCACTGGAGAACAAAGTTTTTGTGAAAGTCTCTCTCCACCTTGTCATTAAGGTGTCAAAATTAACTCCATTATTGGAAGGTTTTTTTTTTTTTTTTTTTCCAGTCTGACATTTGATGGTATGTCACGACTGGGAATGGACACAACATCCAAGAAACTCATTGTTGCACAGGAGTTAAAACCCTCTTATCCAGATGGTCCCTCTATCACCGTCATGGAGAAAAACAAGCATGGACTCAAATCCCAGGCTTCTCTTCTCAGACTCAGTTTCTCCATCTATACAAACACAAAGTTTCAATGCCTCTGTCTCCTACAGGGTAATTGTAAGGAGCAAAGCAAGTAATCTCGCACAGCTGCTGTGAAGATTAGAACCAGTATCTGTAACACACCGAGTACAGTGCCTAGAACTTAACTATACCAGTAAATAGCCTCATTACTGAATGAAATGATCAAATGGAAGGTATTCAGCAAATATTAATTAGCTCATTCATCCCCTCTGAATCCTTCTGTATTCCTTCATCAGATAGGTGCTAAAGAGATCCTTCTTCTTTTTTTTTTTTTTTTAAGGTTTTGTTTATTTATTCATGAGAGACACACAAAGAGAGGCAGAGACACAGGCAGAGGGAGAAGCAGGCTCCCTGTGGGGAGCCCGATGTGCGGGATTCAATTCTAGGACTCTGGATCACGACCTGAGCCAAAGGCAGATGCTCAACCACTAAGCCGCTCAGGTGCCCCTAAAGAGATCCTTTAAGAGCATCCGTCAGACCATTTCACACCCTGGTATGACCTCCAATGGCACGGATGATAAACTAGAAAATCCTCATGCTGGCTGAGGAGACCCTGATGGAAAGGTGCCTGCCTGCCCTCTTAGCCCAGGCTGTGCCACCTTCCCGCCTGGTCATCCCCCAGCCCTCACCTGAAGCAGACCCAGCTCCCTCCCAATTTGCAGGGACTCCTCTCTCTGCCCCATTGCCTTCCCTCTACTCTTCACTTGTCTACTTTCAAGACTTTTCTTGGGGCTCCTTCCCTGAGTCACCAGGCTAAACCAGGCTCCTCTGTTTCCTCACCTGGCACCCTGCTCATACATGTTTCACAAGTTGTATTAATAGGCTCATTATTTATCTCCATCTTTTGCACTAGACTGTAGCAAGCAGCATGGAGGGCAGGAGACCCAGATGTCTGCGTGTTCAGCAATGCATAGCTAGTGCCCAGCATGTAGAAGGAGCTTGATTAACATGTGTTGGTTGAATGGTTGAACACCTAGTTATTTATGGTTGCTGCCCCAGACCTGAGGGAGGCCTCAGTTTCTGGTGCCTGGACAGCAGAATGTTCCAGAACAGAACTCAAGACTGCACCAGTCCCAGGTCCTACTCTTATGATCTGTGTGATCTTGGAACAGGCCTTGGAACTGTCTCTGAGGATGGAGACTGTGTCCCACTCACCTTACTACTTCATTGGGTTGCTACAAGGATTAAATGAACAAGTTCATTCCCCAGGGAAAATAAGGCTAGATATGACCTCACCTTGTTTTCCAGGACACAAGAACATCTCTGCTTCTTGGATTAATACCCCTGGGATGTGACAGGGGAAGAAAAGAGGCAGAAGGGAGCATGCACTGTGCACTCCTCGCCCATGACATCTACTTTTCTTAGAGGCATCTATACAAAGGACTCCCTGAAAATAGGTTATATCAGCACCTTAGACTCTTCTGTGAAGTTAACAAAATACACTGGTCCTTGGGCAGAACCAATTAAAGGTCACTTTGCAGCCTCTGTCAGCAGGTCCACATTTGAAGTTCAAACATGTGTCAAGAAGCAGTGGGCCAGTCTTCTGGTCCTCAGCCATTCAGGGAGCTGTTTTCAACTTTTTTTTTTTTTTTTTTTTTGTTTTTTATTACCATGGATCTTGGTGGTATTTGTAGTGGGGACCAATTTTTTAGAAGACCCCATGAGCTTCTGAAGGATGCTTATGGTTCAGTAAGAGCATTAAACACATCTCAGAGGATCTAAGGAACTCAGCCATCCTCTTCAAAGTCCATACAAATGCTTTGACATCAGGACAGCTAACAGCTCAGTGAAACTTCTTTTTTTTTTTTTTTTTTTTAAACCACAACCTAATTATTATTGGGCTTTTTGCTTCTCCTTATTCTATAAAATCAGTAGCTCAGGATTCTGGGTAGAAGCCACTTGTATGCCGGTGAACTTCACAGTTTATTACAAAGAGTAAGTCTTTTTTAATGTTTTCCTTTCCGGAATGAATGCATTGCATGTACCTGCATCTGTAGGGCTCAATTCTAATACTGGCTCTGTAGCTTCTAATGCCAAGGCAGGGACTTTTTAGAAACTTCTGACAGTATCAGGCGTACCACGACACAGTACTACTATTTTCCTATTTTACAATTGAGGACAAGTTAAGTAACTTGTCAAGGTTTCACAGCTAGCAAATGGCAGAGCCAGGATTTGAACCAGGCAGTCTGGCTCCTTGGTCTGCACACTTAACCACTTGACTCTCCTGCCTCTCTGTGACTGGTACTGACAAGGTTCTTTGCCTGACTACAACTTTGTCAGGCTCCTGGATCTTCTCCCAGGCCCATCTGTTTATTTTCCTGCAAAACCTAGTTTTCGTAAGAACTCTGCTAAGTCAGTTTAATCAGAACCTGGTATCTGATCACTCTGCATACCTAATCAGGCTCCCCATCCTCCACCTTCCCCCAGGTGATGTGTAGCCACCCTGGCCAGCCCTCAGCAAGAATCTTACTAGGTTGGTTTAGCCAGAATCCCTCTCATGGTTTCTCTTATGATTTTCCATCCACTGACTCCCCTCCCCTGGCTCCTTGGCTATCAGTTCTCACTTGCTGAAGCTGTATTCAGAGTTGAGCCCCATCTCTCTCCCCCACTGCAAAATCCCATCACAACGGTCCCCATACCTATTGTGATGGTCCTGAATAAAGTCTGCGTTACCACCTTAACATGTGGCATTAAATTTTTTAACAATCCTTTCCCACCTGAAGCTCGTTCAGGGTGTTCCTTTGCAGAGAAGGGTGACCACCTGGTAGTCACTGCTGTGACTTGCTCCCCATGCCTAGACATGTCCCTGATGAAGGCACGTGCTGGCCTTTCTGTCCCCACCCCTCTCCCCTGTGTTTCTAGTACTGTGCTCAAAGTCTCACTGTCCTTGAGAGGCCATGTTATCTGCTGTTTTCTTCTGCCTAGAGTCCCTGCTTCCTTCATCTGATTCTTAGGTTTCTTTCAAGACTCCACTCCAGCGTCCCCTCTACCAGCCTCATTCCTACAAAGCACTTATCACCGCATTTTTTTTTTTTTTTTGCTGGGACAGGACCTCTATATTGTATGTGCCTAGCATAGAGCCTGCGACAATGAAGATGGAATGAATGAATGAATGAGTGAGTTGTATCCCAGGTCCATGCATTTAACACACAGGAAGTTTCTTAGAGTCTCTGCATGGCATTTCATTCCTTTTTTTTTTTTTTAAATATTTATTTATTTATTATTCATGATAGAGAGAGAGAGAGAGAGAGAGAGAGAGAGGCAGAGACACAGGAGGAGGGAGAAGCAGGCTCCATGCCAGAAGCCCGACGCGGGACTCGATCCCAGGACTCCAGGATCGCACCCTGGGCCAAAGGCAGGCGCTAAACCACTGAGCCACCCAGGGATCCCTCCTTTTTTTTTTTTTTTTTTTAAGAAAAAAAATCAGGTTAACTTCTAGTTGAACAGAGCTGTGAGCCAGTGTAGTCACAGTATAGGCAGAAGAGAAAGCTTATTCATGGCTGATTCTCGGGGCCTTCCTATCTCAGTGAGACTTGGTTGCACCTCTTGCCACTTTTCATTTGATTACTGTGGCAAGTGGCATTTTCATTGTAGGAGTTCCACTCCTTACACGTTATGTGCCAGTTTCCTCTTTGGAGAAAAGGCATTGTAGATGTCGAATTATTGCATTAAGTCCTCTGGCTTCCATAACTGTGTTCTAACTCCATGCAAATTTCCTGATGACCTTAGGGAAATGTTTAATTCATGTGTGCAAAGCTGCTTAATTCATCTTATTTTCTCACTTCCCCAACAAGGCTTGGGAAGGTTAAAAGAAAAAAAGGCACTTAAATTCAGGCAGAACCCAGTGGTTACAGATGTTGCAAAGGAAGCAAGAAGCTCCTTTGTCTATATGGTTTTAGGCTACAACCCTGCTTTCCTCAGCATGGAGCTTGACGTTTATAGGCCACCTTGAAATAACAATTTTCTAGCGATTAAAGTACAAAAAAAGCATCAATCTTTCCAGAAAGCATGCATACTCCCCTGCCCCCACCAGCTGACATTGACACTAAACACTCTTTGCTCCCTAATGGCAAGGGGTATAACCAAGTGAAGTGATACATGAGTCTTCCACTCTTGTACCTTCTTGCCCACACGGGGATTCATGAATCCAACCGGCTCCCTGCGATCCATGAACAGGTGAGTGGCAGGCATCTCATCCTCTCACAAGTGCTTTTCTCTTTGTTTTCACACAGTTGGGTTAACAAATGTTGAATTCAACTGAACCGTGTTAAAAGTGGGCACATGCATGGTTCTTCCCACTGGAGGAAGGTACACAGGTACACAGCTGCTTATGAGTAAATGAATACACAGCTTAAAAAACAATGGAGCCCACACCACCAGACCACACTATCCAAGCGTGTCATCACCTGCAAAGCCTGAATTTAAAAAACAGGCTTAGTGGTTGAGCATCTGCCTTTGGCTCAGGTCATGATCCCAGGGTCCTGGGTCATTCTCCCTCTGCCTATGTCTCTGCCTCTCTCTCTGTGTCATTCAAGAATAAATAGGTAAACTTAAAAAATGAAAAACAGGCATCTCCAAATACCTTGACTGACTTCACTCATCCTGTTCCACCCTCCATCCCTCCTCCCTCTGTGCCTCTTTGGAGGCATTTACACTCATTACTTGATATGAGTAGTGATTGCTTCCTGTGATTTATTTTGCCACATGGATTCCACCTCAATGACACTGTATCTTGAGAGTTTGACTCTAGCCTTGTTCTTCATCTGGACCAGCTGCTGGCTGGCCTCCTGTTATCAAAAATAAATGCTTTATTGACACACAGCTATGCCCATCACTTACATATTGTTTATGGCTGCTTTTCTGTGACAGCCAGTTGGGAAGTTGGAAACCACATGGTTTGAAAAGCTAAAATATTCACTATCTGGTCCTTTACAAAAATGTCTCCAGCCCCTTGCTTGTTAGAAAACCAACTTACAGGCATATTCTACAGCTGGCTGTTGTTTAATAAATACTGTTTATATCTAAGCCTCTGTAAGACTTAATTTTTTTTTTCTTGGTTAAAAAGTAGTAGAAAAATCTCTGGCCTTAGAGCTGAGATCAAGCCCTCCAAAATTGGAAATCCTAATGTAGAGGCTGGAGTGACAACCATCTAAATTTTGTAACAAGTTTGTTTGTTTCTTTGTTTTTTAAATCATTGAAAGGTAGAGTCTGACATTTATCCTTGAAGGAGCTCCCCACAACTGTAAATCCAATATCCAACCAGTGCTCTTGTCAAAATAGGAAGGTCATCAATAAGCAGAATGCAAGTGTTTTCTACCAAAGTCTGTTTTTTTTTTTTTTTTTAAGATTTTATTTATTCATTCATGAGAGACACACACAGAGAGAGGCAGAGACACAGGCAGAGGGAGAAGCAGGCTCCATGCAGGGAGCCCGATGCGGGACTCAATCCTGGGACCCCAGGATCATGCCCTGGGCTGAAGGCGGTGCTAAACCATTGAGCCATCTGAGCTGCCCTTCTACCAAACTCTTATGTTTGGTACGTGACTTGCTCAGGAGGTGAAAACGGTACTAGGACCCAGGGACGCAATGGCTTGGTCTTTTTCTACCAAAGTCTTTTTTTTTGGTTTGGTATGAATTTGGAATGTACTGCCCTGCAAACTGATGTGGCTTCTTGAGGAGCTGACATCTGCAGGAAATCCAGATTGAAGTGCCACACGAATGAGTAGGAATAAGCGTCTTGCTCCCAAGAGAGACGGTGCACATAAGAACTGGCATGGATTCAGCATAGTCCAAACTCCCAAATCCTGCAAGTTGGGTGGGAATGCCCTAATCTGTCAGGTGCTAATGGTACCTATTCTAGTGTGAGTCTCCTGATGGGGCCCCCAAGGTAAACCATCCCTTTGTGGCTGTGAGGAGGGTTGCCTCTCAAGTGGATATTCCTTGATGGCGGTCATCCCAGGAAGAGGTTGCTCCTGGGTCAGGACAGGAAGACCTGTGTGATGTGAAATTTTTTCTTTTCAAAAACCTAGTGTCAGGTGGTGGGGTCTGGGATGTGGTAAGGCCTAGAATATCTTCAGGAGGAAGAAGAGGCTGGAAGCTAAGCAAAAGGGGAGCCCTCTTAAGAGACCCTGGGACTCTCAGAAGACCTCATCGAGGAGCAGCTGGGTGTCACTATTGGTATTTCCCCTAATTTCACTTTCCAATCTTTCATAAAGCTTTATCCCAAGGAACAGCCTGGTCTTGGCCATGCTATAAAGAATTAGGTTCTCATTCCTATGTTAGGATAGAGGAGCAAAGGGGGAGCTCTTCAGCATCAGAGGGGTGGCGGAAGGCACAGGAGACACCAGGAAGGGGGCAGCTGTGTTTGGCAGAGCACTTCTGGCCCAGGTGGTGGGGGCAAAGAGGCTGGAGTACAAGAGTTAAGGACCTCTTCCTGCCTACAGCTGAGGTGCCATCTTGGAAAGACGGTCAGGGAAACTCTGGGAGTGGCTGTGGAGGGGCTGTTCCCTTTCCTGTGCTGGTCATAGGAGGCTCAAATCATCATCATCATTTGCGTATTAAAGAAAACGTGCTCCGAATTTAAACTCACTGGCTGGTGAAATGTGGACCAGGATTTTCCAGAGCCGCAGTTCTCATGTACCGAAGCCATTTCCCCTGCTATTCCCCTGGTGGTTTGGTACAAATACAGCTTAGAAACAAATCCAAACGTTAATAGGGCCCAAACAGTCTGCACATCATACGAGTGTGTCTCTCAGGATGTAAGTTATGGGAAGGATTCTGTTAGTGCCTACACTGCCTGTCTCTGAAAGTGCCTTGAGATTTTGTCTACCATGCCTTTGTTTTTTTTTCAAGATTTTATTTATTTGTAGAGAGAGAGAGAGAAAAAGAGAGAGAGAGGCAGAGACACAGGCAGAAGGAGAAGCAGGTTTCATGCAGGGAGCCCGATGTGGGACTCGATCTTGGGTCTCCAGGATCACACCCTGGGCCGAAGGCAGGAGCTAAGCCGCTGAGCCACCCAGGCATCCCTTTTTTTTCTGTTTTAACTAAATTCTAGACATTCTGTTATCTTATTCCTACATAATTCCGTATGCATTAAAAAGGACATTTTCTTACATAACTAAAAGCCATTATCACTAATAAAATTATCAACAAATTCAAATTTCCTCAATTAATGGGACATCTTACCCTCATCATCATATGAAGGTGGTTCTTTTTTTTTAAAAAAAAAAAGGGACACCGGGGTGGCTCAGCAGTTGAGCATCTGCCTTTGGCCCAGGGCGTGATCCTGGGGTCCTGGGATCGAGTCCCACATCGGGCTTCCTGCATGGAGCCTGCTTCTCCTTTCGCCCGTGTCTCTGCCTCTCTCTCTTCTTGTCTCTCTCATGAATGAATAAATAAAACCTTAAAACAAACAAACAAACAAACAAACAAACCCCCAAAACACAGCTATAAATTAAGTATTTTTATGTCAGCAAAGGCTTTGATGGCAGAGGGTTCTTTTTTTTTTTTTTCCCCTACTTGTTAATTCACTAAGAGTTTCCTTTACGCAGAAGTACAGGCTACTAGTCATAGATCTCAATTTTTGTTTCTACCTCTAATTTATGTATCACAAGGGAATTCATTTAATTCTCCCCAGCTTTCAACATGCATCTTCCTTTGTCCTAATAAGTGTATAAGTTATTGATCTGCTGGATTTATAAAGGCTCTTGAAAAGTGAAAAATGCTCTTCTTGTGTATTTCCACAGCCACTCTGTGCTTTACCCTGCTGGCTCCGTGCTGGGTGAGGAGGCTGAGGACTACTGGGGGTTTGGGAGAGGACCACACACCAGGGAAAAGGTGATGCAGAGGTGCAGGGGCCGGGAGCAGAGCCGAGGAGGAGAGAGGCAGGGAAGCTGCCAGAGGCAGCGATGGAGGATCATAGAGCAGAATCCACCCCAGTCTCTCTCTCTCTCTCTCTTTTTTCTTAAAATACAGGGACCTGCCCTACAACCCAGCAATTGCACTGTTGGGGATTTACCCCAAAGATTCAGATGCAATGAAACGCCGGGACACCTGCACCCCGATGTTTCTAGCAGCAATGTCCACAATAGCCAAACTGTGGAAGGAGCCTTGGTGTCCATCGAAAGATGAATGGATAAAGAAGATGTGGTTTATGTATACAATGGAATATTACTCAGCCATTAGAAACAACAAATACCCACCATTTGCTTCAACGTGGATGGAACTGGAGGGTATTATGCTGAGTGAAGTAAGTCAATCCGAGAAGGACAGTGTATGTTCTCATTCATTTGGGGAATATAAATAATAGTGAAAGGGAATAGAAGGGAAGGGAGGAGAAATGTGTGGGAAATATCAGAAAGGGAGACAGAACATAAAGACTCCTAACTCTGGGAAATGAATTAGGGGTGGTGGAAGGGGAGGAGGGCAGGGGTGGGGGTGAATGGGTGACGGGCACTGAGGGGGCACTTGACGGCATGAGCACTGGGTGTTATTCTGTATGTTGGCAAATTGAACACCAATAAAAAATTAATCTATTAAAAAAATAATAAAATAAAATAAAATTCTAAAAAAAAAAAAAATACAGGGAGCCAGCTTCTCCGTCTGCTGTTTCTCTGCCTCTCTGTGTCTCTCATGAATAAATAAAATCTTTTAAAAAAAGAGAGAAAGGAGGGAGGAGAAAGAATTTGAAAGAGAGGAAGAGCAAGAGAGAGGAGAGAGAGAGAGAAAGAAAATACAAAACCAACAAAACAAAAATAACAAACACCTGTTTGCCTTGAAAATGTAAAGAAAGCATGGTGAGTCATGTTTTCTTACTATCTCAATCTCACATCATTAAGCAGTTTTCATCCCAACTTTTTAAAAATCCACATACATTTTGATAAATTTTGGATTGTACACAACACTGTTTTATCTTCCTATTTGATACCATGTGAGGAACATATCCATATGTCATTTAATGTTTTCAAAACAAGGTTTTTAATAGTTGCAGAGAATCATAACTTAGGGGTATAACTTACATTTAGATTGCTTATAATTTGCCACCATGATTTAAAAAAAAAATGTTACCATGAACATTCTTGTACCTAAATCTTTGAACAGATTGCTGATTATTTACGAGAAATTCTGAGAAACAGAATTACAAAGTGGAGAGACCAGGACATGTTCCAAGCTGCACCCCCCAGAAGTTTGTTCCAATTAATACAATAATCAAAAATGTATGAATGAGCCAGTTTCCCCACAATCTTGCTAATACTAGTAATATTGTTTCCCCTTTAATCTGACAATTTAAATCATGAACATGGCATCACTGTTCCCAGGCTGCTCTGTTCACGTTCCCTTAATCTTTGACTATTTTATCACTCCAGGGCAACAGTATGGATAGGGGTTCTGGTCGGTCTGTCTCTCTCTCTCTGTCTCTCTCCTGTTTAACTGCTGGGGGTTTGCTAAAGGAAAAATGTAGAAATGTCCAGACCCGTGCTACAGCCTCAGAAAGCAGCTGGGCTATGTGAGCAGAGTGCTGAGGGTTGCAAATTATTTTCCTAGATTATCTACAAGACTGAGCTAGCACGCAAAACAGCCAGACTGCAAAAATACCACTAATTATTGACTGCCAAGAGTGGTACATATTTCAATATCTGATATTATACTCGCATATCCAAACATGTATTTTTACCTTTTCTTCTAAAACCCAGTTTTGTGTACGAGTTTTGGATCTGTTGCCTAATTTGGATCAACTTTCCATACATCCCTCCCATAGAGCCAAATTCTATTTTTAGGTTTTTGAAAAGATTTTACTCATTTGAGAGAGAGAGAGAGAGAAGATGAGAGAGAGCATGCATGAGTGGAGGGAGTAGCAGGGGGAGAGGGGAAAGCAGACTCCCTGTTGAGCAGGGAAGCCTGCTGACCTGGGAATCATGACCTGAGCTGAAGGTAGATGCTTAACTGAGTGAACCACCCAGTTATCCTATCTATTTGTTTTTAAGAGAGAGAGAGGTGGGGGTAAGAGAGAGAGAGAGAGAGAGAATCCCAAGCAGGCTCCACACTCAGCAGCACAGAGCCTGATGTAGGGCTTGATCCCTTAATCCTGAGATCAAGAGCTGAGCCAAAATCAAGAGCTGGATGTTCAACCAACTGAGTCACCCAAACACTCCCTCCACAGACTCAAGTTTTAAATGGTATTGATCAAGTGATTTATGTATCTCATGCAATTGCATGCAAATACAGAATGGTATGTAGAACTATAAACATTTGTCTTGGGAGAGAGTCTAAAGCTTTTGTTGTGTTCTCAAAGGAGCCTAAGAAAAGATTTAGTCTTGATGAGGAGAAACTTCTCAGAGGTTATAAAGGCAACAGGTATGGGGGCTAGCAGGTAATGGAAATGAGAGCAGTGGACGAGGTGTCAGGTGATAGGGAGTGGTGGGGACTGTGGTGTCCTCAAATGTATTTGCTTCAACTAAATGGAGTAGCTGTCTCTTAGCTCCAGATCACTGTTGGTCTGTGGGGACATGCGTTCAGTATTTCCTGATCTTAATTATTCTCAGAGGTACCCAGAAATCCATATGCTTACATGAAATCTTCCAAATTTCAAGTGTGTATGATGATTTAAAGTTGAATAGACTTATCTATTCAAGTAAATAATATATAGTACAAACCACTGGGCTACTGATCTGGTCCCCAGGGTCCAGGGCCTAAAAGAAGCCAGGCATTTCAAAACATAATTAAGTATGTACATAAAAATAATTAAATGCTCTTTTTAGGCTTGTAATAAGCCAAGAACACCAAGACCATTTAAGGACAAGGCTCCTAGGGGATTCTAATCTTTCTGGAGTTTGGCATTTGGAAAGTTCAATAGCCAACTCTATAGCTCCTCAAGCAATGCAGCTGCTGAGTACAGCAGAGCCTGATATCTACCTTCCCTCTCCACCGAGCCAACATCCAGTACTCTACATAGATCAGTCCCAGGTCTTTGTCATGGCAGTGGGGAAAAATGTTTAGAAAAGGACATGTCAAGAATCCTAATTGCATGATTACAGAAAACCCTGATTTTTCAAGCTGCCAACACTAGTGACTGTCAGGCCATGTTTTACTTAACACCAGAATTAAGATAGTACAAGAAAGTATGGAATGCACTGAGCAGCTTACCACACCCAGACTAATGACATTTTTGTAAGCCAAATTAATCTGTACCCCTAGAGGGGAGCTTGCTCTTTAAAGCAACAGAATGACCAAGGAGGAAAAAAGCATTTCCATATCCAACTGGGTCACAAGTTCGGATTTTAAAATACCAGGCTTTTAAAATATGGTGCCAACCCATCATAAAATGTTTCCCACAGCGTGTGGCTCTGAGTTTCCAGGGCAGGTATGCGGAGGTGTGGATATGCAGTGGGGAAGGCAGAGAGACTCAGAGGGTGGCCGCGTAGAGAGTGGGGGGTAGCACGGCTGCAGTTGGGAAACAGATGAGTGAACTGCTCAAAACAACATCGAAACTGACAACCACATTTTGCCTGGGGACACTGGTTGACATTTCAGTGACCAAATATGTGGGCATTTTTTTTTTTAAACGTCTGTGCCCTGGATAGTTTTATTTATAATATGTTTGAAAATGGCATCTTCCTCTCAAGACATCACATGGCTGGCCAAACGAAGATTCGAGCGAGGAGCGGTGGACAGTGCCCTTGGCAGAGCAATGCCACTTTGTGAATAATGTAATATTTCCACTCAAGCAAAATATACACTTTCCAAGGAGTGTGTATGAGTGTGTGTGTATGTGACGCATCAAATGCATTTCAATTTTTTCCATAATTAGAAAAGAACAACTTAACAGACAACTCCTTAAATAATCACAGAGAACATCCGTTTTCTCAAGGTACCTGTAATCATGCTGGATATAATTAATGGCAAAATGATGAGTTTCAGCATCCTCATTAGGATTTCACCGGGAAAAGCAAAGTAGAATTTCTCCAGACTAGACAGCTTGCTGTATTCTCGAACCAAGACTCCTATGGCAATCCCTAAGAACGACAAAGATTGGAAAGGAGAAAAGAAAACCAGCATTGAGTTCTTCTGTATATATTTCAAAAAAATACCTCCCAATACCCCCATATTTTAATGGCAAGAAAAACAGTTTAGATGATCTTCCGTGAGTGAAAATTTTAGACTTAAAAAACAAATCACATTTTAATGAATGCAAAGTGCACATTATTCAGTTAATCTGTAAAAAGTACTCCTCATGTGAAAGGTTGTGTTTTCATTTCTTTTCTCCTTCAATTATATTTATTATAATGACAAAACATCAAAAACACTGTGAGAAGGAAAAGAAATTCATCACCCAATATAATTATTTTGTTTTACACTCCCCTTAATCTTTGTCTACCTTAGGTATTTTACATTCTATTTTTGTTTGTTTTTTAAAGTAATCTGTAACCCCAACATGGGGCTTGAACCCACCACTCTGAGATCAAGACTCTCATGCTCTTCTGACTCAGACAGCCAGGCATCTCAGGTGTTTTACATTTTATAGCTTCCATATCCATGTTCATTTTTGTCATTTTCTCATACTCTTTGCATGATAGTTTTTATTAGTACTCTGTGTTTATGCAACTTTTGTGATTTTAATAGCAACATATGGTTCTCCTGGTTTGATATGTTTACATGTTGTTAAACAACTGTGTTGTCCAATGCTCTCCATCCTGCTCTGGTTGTTTCTAGATGATGATGTGTCCAAATTGGTTTGACCAAGAGGCTTTTTAAGAAGCTACTGAACCCGAGTACCTTGGACACTGAGGCTTATATTTATGTGAGTATAGGGAAATGTTCAAAATCAAGAAATGTTACACAATGGAAGCCTGAACAATGATGGAGCTCGGGGCATCAATCCCTGCATTGTCGAAAATCTGAATATAACTTTTGTCTCCCCCCAAAAATAGTGACAGCCTGCTGTTGACTGGAAGCCTTATCCATAACATAGTCAATTAACATGTATTTTGTATGTTATATGTACTGTGTACTGGATTTTTACAATAAACTAAGCTAGAGGGAAAAAATGTTTATTTTTATTTTATTTTTTATTTATGATAGGCACACAGTGAGAGAGACAGGCAGAGACACAGGCAGAGGAAGAAGCAGGCTCCGTGCACCGGGAGCCTGATGTGGGATTCGATCCTGGGTCTCCAGGATCACACCCTGGGCCAAAGGCAGGCGCTAAACCGCTGCGCCACCCAGGGATCCCGGAAAAAATGTTATTAAGAAAGTCACAGGAAGAGAAAATATATTTACAGGGCTGGATTGCATTTACTGAAAAAAATCCACGTGTACATGGACCCACGCAGTCAAATCCACGTTGTTCAAGAGTCAACTGCACGTTCTCTGAACACTTGCCTTCACAAGACGTCTATATGAATTCCTTCCTTGCGCTGGCTTTGGTAACGACAAATCACAAACTTTAAATATTTCTTACTTATCCTCTTCTGAAAGGTCCCAACATTTAATTGCCTTACTCTTTCCAACTCTCACACATTGCCCCTTTGTAATACTTCTTTTTATAAATTTTTAAAAAGGTTTTATGTATTTATTTATTTATGAGAGAAAGAGAGACAGACAGACAGACAGTGCACATGAACAGGGGGAGGGGGAGAGGGAGAATCCTAAGCAGACTCTGTGCTGAGCCTCACCATCCTGAGATCATGACCTGTGCCGAAATCAAGAGTCAGATGCTTAACTGACTGAGCCACCTGGGCGCCCCTCTCTTCTTTTTTTTCTTATTTAAGTTTATTTATTTCTTTTAAGCAATCTCTCCACCCTACCTGGGGCTCGAACTCACAAGCCCGAGATCAAGAGTCACATGCTCTTCCAACTGAGCCAGCCAGGAGCCTCACTATACCTCCATGTTTTTTAAACCAAGACATAAAATGGGCTGGGATGAACCTGTACATCTTTTTTCCCCTCATCAACCTCTGAGGATGATGTGTTAATTGGAGATAAAATGGCTAAACAGCAGAAACACTCAAGGAGGATATCCCTGGATCTGCTCCTTTACAAACTCAGATAATTAGTCCGTGAAAATTTACAGTTGCTTCGGCACAATTAAGAAATCTAGGGCAACAAAGAGATGTGAATTATAATCAAAACTAGAGTTTTCATTTAAATTCAGGTATACTTCCCATGTGTGTTAGTAGGCCAAATAAAGGAACCCCACAAGATACATCTGTGTAGTGACCTCATTCTTGGTTTATTTTTATTTTCCTACATGTTCTACCTTTGTCTTAATCTCTTTATTTTGGGCATGCATTTCTAAATGTATTTCTGATCAGTCATTTAAAATTACTTTTGGGAGACACCCAGGTGGCTCAGTGATTGGTTGTCTACCTTCAGCTCAGGTCGTGATCCCAGGGTCCTGGGATCGAGTCCTGCATTGTGCTCCCTGCTGGGAGCCTGCTTCTCCTTCTGCCTGTGTCTCTGTTTCTGTGTCTCTCATTACTAAATAAATAAAAACCTTAAAAAAATTAAATTACTTTTGTAACAAACATGCACAACCATTTCTCAAATTGTAGCTAAGACAAAAGGAAAAAAAAGAGCTCTAATACCAATCCCACTTGGTTCATATTTCAAAACCTAGGGTTAGAGATTCCTGAATGGTTCAGAACGCCAAGGATTCAAAATATTTTAGGTGAATTTAAAAAGCAAGTTGTGCTTACTTCCTACTTAATAAATGCCTCTGTTCAGCTGTTCTATATGGAACATACCTACTTTATGCTGTAAGGAAACTCTGTAGTGTTCAGTGTTTTAAAAAACCAAACAAACATTCTCTCTCATACTCTTTAGGTTGCCTCAAATAAATTTTTGGCTTGTATGTCAAAGAAAGCTCTGTGTTTAAAAAGAAAGGAGATGTGTCTGTGCTCAAAAACCCACCACAAAAGCACTCTGTTGAGTAGCAAAAGAACCCCATGTGCTCCAATTTTAAGGTTTATATTACTAACGATTAACTGTGACTCTAATCATCTCCACCCCAAATAAATGCAGGGAAATTAGAGAGAAGTGTACTTGCTATTTTTTAGTCTTTATCCAGATCATGGGTTTTTACAGGAGAAATAAAAGAGTCACCACAAAGAGTCATTTCAAAGCTATCAGAGGTGACAAGCATCATGAATAGGTTACTGTTTTTAAACTTTTTATCAAATGTGTTCTTGAAGTAACACGAATTATAATTTTCTTTCCCCTCCCTTCCTTCCTTCCTTTCCTTCCTTCCTTCCTTCCTTCCTTCCTTCCTTCCTTCCTTCCTTCCTGAAAGGAAAGAGAATATAAATACCAACCAAGACCTGGAGAAGCAGTTGAGAGATTTGCCCTGGGCCAGAGATGTCATCCCAGGACCTTCAAGTAAGATGTGGCTGGTGAAGAAGCACAGCCAGGAGTTATACCTTGTAAATGGGTGTGTTTTATATTGGTCTCAGAGCAGTTTGGAAAAATTGGATGCCTGATAAGAAAAATCCTTGGAAGATCTTCCAGGTCCCAAGATGAGGTCAAGATTTCACAGGGCACAATCCTTCTCTACATTTCTCCAGAGCCAGAATCTTGGACTGGAGCGGTCTCCAAAGACAAAGGCTGTTGGGAATAAGAGCCTGCCTGGAGGTACACAGTTCAGACCCATTTGGCAGGATAACTCCCAGAAGTAAGGAAGGTGAAGATCAAGAACTTCCCTGAATGGTACAGCTCTCTGGAGGCCTTTGGCAGGGCTAACAAGGAAGCCCAAAGGTAGAATTATGTAGATCTCTGTAGCCCCAGAAATCATCAGAAACTTATTCTAGGGCAGCTTTCTCTCACTCAGGCAAGAAGATCCCAAGCAGGTAATGAGGCTGGAAGAGCTCTGTGTCAGAACCACCCGCTTGAGTTCTTACTCTGCCATTTACAAGGTTTGTCACTTGGGCCGTAATTTTAACCTCTCCCATCATGGAGTGGTGGGATGGAAGGTATGGGGCAAAGGGCTTGGATGAGATGCCCTCAGGGTCCATACTAATGCCTGAGATACTATGATCATCTCTGACAGTTAATGTCCTCAGCTTTAAAATGGGCTCATAGGACCAGTTCATTGGCTCCCTAAAGAGCTGGCTGGACCTTCCCCAGTATTTATGCTAAGTATAAGTGTATCAGTAAAACAGGGAAGAAAAAACTGGGGCAGAAAACGAGATCTCAGCTGGAGATTTCAAGTTCATATTGTTTCAAACCACTGCCAGTCCAGTAGCCCTATCTTGGAAGAAATACAGTGATTTTTTTTTCACTCTAAGCTTATAAAAAATTATTGTTCAAGAAATAATTCTGGAGGGGTGCCTGGCTGGCTCAGTCAGTGGAGCATGTGACTCTTGATCTCAGGGTTTTGAGTTCAAGCCCCATAATAGGTGTAGAGATTACTTAAAAATAAAAATCTTGAGAGAATGAATTCTGGAAATCAAAATAAAAGAAAAAAGTCACGTATAATAATTTATACTGACCTATCCTCCCTCTCTGCCTCCGGTTCTATCCAGCCTGTTCTTATGTACACTTTTTTTTTATAGTTATAAAAATTAATCCGGGGACAGTAACTGAATTGCATTTCAGAAAACAGATTTATGAAAACAGCATTGTTCCTGTTTTAGGGTATTTTCAGAAAAGAGATTAAAATCTTCTGTGTATTTTTTTTTTTTTTAATCAAAGCCCCAGAATGGTTCTCTGGTACACTGACTGATTTTGGCTTGATTGAATAAGAACTATTGGCAAAGGAAAAAATATTTTTAATTATCACTGAAATAGTTATCTAGCCATGCCATCTTGCAAGGCACCATATTAGGGAAATTAACAATATGCCTTCCTGCCCTCTGGGAGCTAATCTAAGATGAACATTGATAACCAGAAAATAAAAAGTGTAGAATGAATAGTTATTAACAAATGACCATATGCATATACTGAATAGATGGGAGGATGGTTTTTCTAGCCTGTTCCTCCACTGAAATAGACCTGTTCGCCTCGTTCACTATTTTCCTCGGAGCTGAATGGCTCTACCATTGAGAGCTCTTTGCCGGCATTTTGGCTCCAAAAAGATGCCTCTGTAAAGCTTTATTTTTAAATCCTTAAGAAATGTATTTACTGCACAAGCAGTATTATCACAGTTCTACTGGAAACAAGAAGTTCAAAAATTTACTCACAATCTCAAAGAGAAATTGTTTTCATTCTTTCCCCATATACTATTGTGGTTCATCATAATTTAAATAAAAAATTGAGAAAAATAACATAATGGTTAACAATTACTGAGTACATACTGTATGTCAGGCTCTGGGCTAAGCACTTCAGATGAAGTGTCTCTTGATATTATCTCTTGTCATTTTTAATGGCTGTTATCACTATGGGATTAGGGCAATTTTTCATTGAGATAAAATTCACAGAAGATAAAATTTATCATTTTTAAAATGTACAAACAACTCAGGGGTTTTTAGAATATTTACAACATTGTGCAACCATCACCACTATTGAATTCCAGCATATTCCCATCACAGAAAAAGAAACCCATACCCACCAGCAGCCACCCCCCAAACCTCCCTTGCCTCAGCCCCTGGCAACCACTAATCTGCTTTCTGCAGATCTGCCAATCCTAGACATTTCATCTAGATGGAGTCATACAACACGGGGCTATGATGGTTAATTAGTTGTAGGTGTTAACTGGGAGAGGCCATAGTGTCAGTTATTCAATAAAACACCAATCTGGGTGTGGCTGTGAAGGTATTCTGTAGATGTGACTAACATCTACAATAAGTTCACTTTACATTACCCTTGACAATCTAAGTGGTCTCATCCCATCAGCCTTTGAAGGCCAAGGTTTCATGCAGAAGAAGGAATTCTCCTCAGGATGGGCAGCTCCAACTTCCTGCCCAAGTTGCTGGCCTGCCCTATGGATTTCGGACTTAAATGGGACCCTCAATTGTCTGAGCGAATTACTTAAAATAAATCTCATGTAAATTTACAGTAGAGATTCTGTTCCTCAGGAGAATCCTGACTGATACCATGGCATGTGTGTCTGGATTCCTTCACTTAGTATGTTTTCAAAGTTAATCTGTGAAATTTGAATGGGTTTTGTCTTGTTTTGGGTATTTCTCATTTAATATATTACAGGCATGTCCTCTCATGCTACACACCTTCATCTTTTTTAAGTGCTGCATAATACTGCTTTGGGTGGGCACATTTCTTGACTACCACCCAACTGTTAAACATTTCAATTCTTGACAATTTTGTTGAATGTTATGGACTTTTCCTCATGACCAAAGGGGACGAGCATCAAATATGATATAAAGGCTTGAGTTATTGTGCAGTTTCAGGCTCAAGGGAAGAAAGTCCATTAAAGGCATTCTTTTAGTATCTAAATTCAAGGAAAAGCAAAAATAAGTGCACATTTATTAAAATCCAATTATATGCCAAGTCTGGTATTGAATGCTGGAGGATCTGAGGAGGAGGAGTCGAAAAAATACAATTTTGTTCTTATTGCAATAATAAACATTTTCCTTCATGGACTGATCTGTCCCCTGTCAACAGGAAATGTGGTCTGTACTGCTTTGTCTATAGAGATGACTGTTTACACTGAATTTTTTCAGCCTAATGCCCTTTCAGCCCTTAATGCCCACCCCCCTATTTGCCCATCACCTACAATTAAGAATTCAGTCTGGCTCAGAGAGAAAGTTTTTTTTTTTTTTTTTTAAAGATTTTATTTATTTATTCATGAGCGACACACAGAGAGAGGCAGAGACACAGGCAGAGGGAGAAGCAAGCTCCCTGCAGAGGTTGATGTGGGACTCAATCCCAAGACTTTGGGATCCCGACCTGAGCCGAAGGCAGATGCTCAAACAACCACTCAGGCATCCCAAGAAAGTTCTTTTGATGAGGATCTAACAGGTTTCTCTATATGTCCCTAGCCATTAAAATGTATAATGTTGTTATGTGTTTGAAAATTGGACTTCTGCAGTATCAGTCTGGATACAGTGTTTTGTAGCCTATCTTTTCCTTTTGAGATTTTTTTTCACCCTATGTTTAAGACTTACTCATATTAATATAGGTAGATCCATTATAAGTGGTGTCCAGTATTCCATACCACACTCCCTATTTTGTTTTTGTTTTCTGTATCATTAAACTCTGCTCTTACAAATGATCAAATGATCGTTCCTTCCATTTTTTTCTAGGTTTGCCCTCTTCTTTCTCTAACTGTGGGTTGATTGCTTAGCCCATTAACTTGTTTCAATATATGCATGTAAAAGTATACCTTTCCTTCTAGATTTTGTATTTGTGTTCCCTAAATTATTACATAGTATTCTCATTGTCGTTTAGTTCTAAAGGTCTTCCAACTGCTACTGTGATTTCTTCTTCAACTGCAAATTCTCTAAACCTATGCTTATAAGTATCCAGCTACATGAGGATTTGGGGGCTTTTAACATTACTTCTTTTTATCTCTGTGATGTATTCTCACTGATTTTCTTGTACCTACTTCAGTTTACCCATGTTTCCTTCAGCTGTACTTAGAGGATGTTTCATTCATCTGCTGAGTTTCTAATTCCACTGTCTCTTAGTTTCATCTCTGGAAGTTTTATTGTATCCTTTTCAGAGTGTCCTTCTTCTATTTCCTAGTTTCTACTCATCGGTTTCTCTTTGATCATTTTCCTTAAAGATTTATTTATTTATTTTAGAGACGGAGAGCACGCACGTGTGGGGTAGAGAGGTAGAAAGGGAGAGGGAGAGGGAGAGAGAGAATCCCCACCAGACTCCACACAGAGCACAGAGCCAGATACCGGGCTTGATCTCACCACCCTGAGGTCATGACCTGAGCCGAAACCAAGAGTTGGATGCTTTACTGCCTGAGCTACCCAGGCGCCCCTTTCTTTAATCATTTTAAACATACTTAGCATTCTTTTAGATTGTTGTATCATCTCCAGTTTTGGAATATGCATTGTCTTGCTTGTGGTGTATGTATATTAACTGGTATAATTTCCTTGTGTGGTTTGTAATTTTTGACTGTAGATTTCTCTTTTGGAGAGGGGAGTGGCTTTCATAGAGTAGGACACCTGTTTTTCCCTGGGATTTAGGTGTTTCAAGATCACTAGGACTGTTTTCCTATTAGTTTTTCAGTGTAGGAAGTCAGCATTGCCCCCGCCCACCTCAACTTTTTATTTAAATTCAAGTTAGTTAACATACAGTGTTGGTTTTAGGAGTAGAATTTAGTGATTCATCACTTACATATAATACCTAGTGCTCATCACAAGTGCCCTCTTTAATGCCCACCCCCCACCTCCTCTCCAGCAAACTTCAGATTGTTCTGTATGGTGGAAGTCAGCATTCTGTGGTGGTGTAAATTTAGATCAAATACCCAGTTAAGTCTGCATTTTAATTTTTTATAGATGCCCCTCTTCCTTGTTACTTGTAGCCATGGGTAGATGGCAAGCTTTCTTGAGGTTTTCCTGAGTCACTGGGTAGAATTTTTCTGGTATTCTTTTCAAGGATAGGACTAAATTTTGAGAGTCTAGCTTTATGCAGAGGTCTGATTCTAGGTTCTTCACTCACACAGTCCAAACTCACATCTCTTCTCCATGTGAATATTAAAACCCGTTTCCCATCATTAAGGCCTATAATTGGGTCTAGACCTTAGCATCACTTTTTTCTTTTTTTAACACTTCTCATTTTGAGTCCCCTTTTTATTTCTGGCACATGAGGACAGACCTTCCCAACCTACTTTCCTTCCTTCCTTTTTTTCTTCTCTCCCTCTTTTATTTTTAGATTTTTAAGTAATCTCTACATCCAATAGCGGGCTTATACTCACAACACCACAATCAAGAATCACACGTGTAACCGACTGAGCCAGCCAGATGCCCCAGGACTTTCCTTGGAGTCTAGGTTTAGTGATTTGAAGAGGGGTGTTATATTTCCATGTTTGAGATGGTAGGGATCAATCCACTTGAGCTCAGCCATCAAACTACTAGATGTTACAACATCTCCAATTATTTCTTCCTTTTCTTTCCAATATGTAAACTTTAGGATGGATAAGGAAGTCCATGATGATTAGAGTTCCACAGTATATAGGAAAGATCTTGTTATATTAAAACATCTGCTGCTGTTCCAGGTACTCCCATGTAACCTCTTGGGATCAATTAAGCCAACAATCATTTACAGACCACCTAATTCCTACAACACATTGCCCAACAGGGAAATAGAGATGAGAGTAATGCATAATCAAGGGGCCTTTAATCTACATGATGAAATGAGGCATATTAAATCATGTGAGACACTGTAAGGGAAGAAACTAATTCAGCACCAACTTTTTAGGAGGCAGGCTCTATAGTCAGATGATCTGTGTTCAAACACTGGCCTCATCATTTTATTAGCTGTACTCTCGGGGCAAAGCATTTATCTTGATGCCTGTGCGTCCGTTTTCTCTTCTGTAACAACAGGCATAATAAAATATCAACCTCCTAGATCACTGGTAGGTTTAAAAATGAGACTATATATAAAGTGCTTAGAATCAACAGTACCTGCCTCTCATAGTAAGTACTCAGTCAATGTGAGCTATTACTATAGGCTATATCCTCTTTGTAGGTTTTCTTGTGAAATCTTTAAAACAGTTATGCTCTCAAGTGAGCCATGGTTACTGAGCTCATATCAGTAGAGTCAGAGGTTTATGGGAGAAATTCATGTAAAATATTTTCATTGTGATAAATTTATAAGCTATTCCCTTAGTCTATTACATGTATTTTGGTAGAAAAATATTTCATTTTATCCTATAAATGAAAAAAATTCCAGGGTTAAAGCAATGACACACAAAGCATCCATGAGATGTGCCAAATGTAATCTATGTCCATTTGATACCACTTGATGTCCCTGAAATAAAAGTCTCAGGATCTTGGCACCATAAGAAAAGCATTTTTAATTTCTTTCTTTTTTTTTTTTTTAAGACTTTATTTATTTATTCATGAGAGACACACACACACACAGAAAGAGAGAGGTAGAGACACAGGCAGAGGGAGAAGCAGGCTCCATGCAGGGAGCCCGACGTGGGATTCGATCCGGGTCCCCAGGATCACGCCCCGGGCTGCACCTGGTACTAAACTGCTGCGCAACCAGGGCTGCCCCATTTTTAATTTCTTTAGGTGTCTTCTGAAATATTTTTCATGGTGATTCAACAATCTAATTAAATTCTGCAAATATTTACTGTCTAAGAGATGCAGTAGTGGGAATAAAGATATAAAAATGGATAGCATAAGATCCCTCTCTCAAGAAGCTCCTAGTCTAATGAGGGCTTGTCATGGAATGCAACCTCCCTCCTTGAGAAGACTAGGAAGTGGAGAAAGCTGAGGAAGGCCCAACAGTGAATACAAATAGATAGTTATATCTAGATTTCTATGGAATTGTTTCCAAGCCTGAGAGCACCTCAGGAAAATGCCAACCGGTTTTCATCAACCAGCAGTGAAGAGAAGCTGCAGCCAGTCCTAGTATGGCACCAACATCACATCAGGCTAAATCCAAGGAAGTCACAAGAAGAAAGAGGAAGACTGCTGAGGCAGACACAGACCGAATAACCGTTTGAGGAGTGCAGCAACAGGGAGGCTGACATGAACAAAAGGCTTCCCAAACTTCAATGTGCATATCAATCACCTAGGGATTTTGGTTTTGTTTGTTTTATTTTATTTTTATTTTAAAAAAATTTTAAGACAATTTTTTTTTTAAGATTTTATTTATCCATTCATTAGAGACACAGAGAGAGGCAGAGACATAGGCAGAGGGAGAAGCAGGCTCCATGCAGGGAGCCTGATGTGGGACTTGATCCCAAGACTCCAGGATCACGCCCTGAGCCAAAGGCAGACACTCAACCGCTGAGCCACCCAGGCGTCCCTGTTTGTTTGTTTTAAAATAGGCTCCATACTGGGCTTGAACTCATGACCCTGAGATCAAGACCTGAGCTGAGATCAAGAGCTGGACTCCTTACTTGAGCCATCCAGGTGCCCTACCTGGGGATTTTGTTAAAAGACAGATTCAGCCAGTGGGATCATGTTTTGAGTAGCAAGGAGATAAGTGAGCCTGGCAAGGGCACCCTAAGATCTTGCCAGTCATGGTGACATTCACCTCGACACATCAGAAAGATATGCTGCCAGCCTCAAGCCCCAGCACAGTGAGGGGAAATGGCACAGTCAGCACATGACCTAAGCAGAACTGCTCCCACTGCAAAGACCCTGAACACACACCTACACCTGTCCCTGCTGACTCTTAGACTGTCGCACAGAGCCACCTTCTTCAGCTGTGTTTACCCCTATTCCCTATTCTGCCTCAGTTCTGGGGCGCTATGTCTTCTACAAGGTGTGCAGCAATAAAGTCACAGTTGAGCCCAAAAGAGAAAGAATGGGCCTTCACCCGGCCATTATGAAATTTCCAACCAAGTCGCCTCAAATAGGCAAACTCCTCCTGACCAGAAGAAAAGTGTTGGAGTGATGGGTGACTGGGGGTGGGGACAGATCATCCACCTCAGAATTTTTCTTTAAGAGCAAAAGACAAAAATCTTACTTTGAGGCAAAATCAAAGTTTCCATCCCACCATGGATAAAAATGCCATAAACCTTCAAGCTTCTACCACCACACATACCCTCAGGCTTCATGGCTTCTACCAGCGAAGGAGATGGGGACCTTGGCTTTCTCAAGGTGAGAAATCCCAGGCCAACAAAACGTTTCCTTTTCACTCCAAACCCCACTTTTGAATGTAAGTTCTGGTGACCTTCCAGACACTAATAATTAAATACAAATACACTAATAATTAAATACAGAATGTAAGTTCTGGTGACCTTCCAGACACTAATAATTAAATACATTTTACGGGCCTGGTAAAGACCACAATATGATAATAAGATAAACAAATAATAAGTAATAAGATAAACAAATCTTTCAAAATTTTGCTTTGCAATTGATTCAAGAAAGGTAGATACACAAATCATATATTGGTAAGTGTCGAGGATCCAGAATATATACACAACTCCCACAATTCAACAATTAAATGGGCAAAGGATTTGAAGAGACATTTCTCCAAAGAAGATACATAAATGCAAAGAAGGATGTTCAATATCATTAGTCATCAGACAAATGTGAAGTGGAAGTCACACACACTCATTAGGGTGGTTCTTTAAAGAGCAAACAAAACAGAAAATGACAGGTTGGTGAAGATGTGGAGAAATTGGAATGTGAACATTCCTATGATGTTGGTGGCCATCTAACAGTGTGAACCCTGTGGAAAACCACAGTTCCTTGAGAAGTCAAACATATGTACCTTAGGACCGAACAATTCTACTCCAAAGCATATAGTCAAATTTAAAACATGCCTTCACATGAACGCTTGTACCTAAATGCTCACAGCAACATTACCCATAATAGTCAAAAAGTGAAAAATAATAAATGTCTATCAACTTATTACTGGATAGAGAAACTGTGATATATTCATATAATGGGACATTATTCAGCCATGGAGAGGAATGAAACACTGACATGGTATGGTGCGGATGAGCTTTGAAGAGTTTATGCTGAGTAAATGAAGACAGACACAAGAGGCCATATGTTACATTTATAGGATTCCCATCTATAAGAAATGCCCAGAATAAGCAAATCCATAGAGACAGGAAGCTGATTAGTGGTTAACATAAGATGAGGGTAAGAGATATAGGTATGGGGTTTCTTTTGGGTGCGTGTGTGTGATTAGAAATGCCCTGAAATTAGTTTGTGGTGATGGTTGCACAATTCAGTGAATATGTGGATTACATCTCAATTTAAAAAGAAGACAAAAACATATACACACATTCAGAAAGCTAAATTGTTTAAAAAAGAGAGAGAGAGAAAGGCGGATAATAATATTAAATGTGATTCTTTTCCACTGTGATTGGTTGACAATTTGAGGGCTTTTTCATGGGGTGGGACACAAGACAAAAATACAGGGAAATTTCTTTTTTTTTTCTTTTAATTATCATACTAACAGCATATAGACTGCCAAAAACGTGGCATTTTGTTCAAACTTCCACTTAGTAGGATATGCACGAGCTTATCAAATCTGAAGGCCTCACCATCTGGAAACAACAATTTGAAAACTCCAATGAAGCCAGACATGTTTATTAACAGCTCAAAAGAAGATGATCAATTTAAAGAAAAGTTGTGATTACAGATTGCAGCTCATAGCCCACAAAGGAGATGTTTGGGAGCTTAATTTTCAATTACAAGGTAGAAAAATCAATCAAAACAACCAACAAAAAACCAAGATTATTCTGAGAACAGTACAACCTGAAAGTCCCTGCAGGAAAAGCAAAATCAAGCCAATGGCAAAAATAAAAAAATAAAAAAATCAGCTGTCATTAATTAATGACTTGTAACCTGGCTGGATCCAACCACTTCACTAAGCTCTGTGGAGGATACACTCAGGGTCCCGATCCTCATGTGGTTTAGAGTCTAGGTAAAGACACAGGTCATATCAGATCTGGAGTTGAGTCTACTCTAAGAGTTACTAGCTGTGGGACCTGAGGAAGCTACCTCCGTAAGCCCCTTTTGACACAGCATCCTTATCAAAGAGGGATAACGGACCCTAGGATTTTCCAGGACCGTGGTGAGGGTGGAGACGGATAAGGAATGCGGAGGACTTAGCCTCGCTCCTGGCAGAAGGCCCCAGAAGTGTGATGATGAACAACAGAAGCAGCAAAAGTGGACAGAACAGAGCTTTCAAAATTAACTTCTACAAGTTAATTTTGGTGCAAGTGAAAACCAAGCAGGAGAATGTAATAGAACAAAGAGTCAGGAATCTGGAATTTACTTCCCTTTCTACCACATACGCAGCTGTCAGGCCTTTTGTGGGGTTGCTTCATCTAAAAACTTCAAGGAAGGTACCTCAGAAATGTTGTGAGGATCAAATGAGAAAATATACATGTGAAGCACATTGATCTGAAATCGAAGACATTATTATTTTACAATGAAGTTATTTTATTGACTTGGTCCTATTTCCTTGAAGACCATCCGCTTACAGAGAGATTTAGGTGGGAGGCCTAAAGACTCAATCCCAGTGCAGGGCTGAACAGAAACTTCTGTTTAGGGCAGCCCAGGTGGCTTAGCGGTTTGGCGCCGCCTTTAGCCCAGGGCATGATCCTGGAGATCCAAGATCGAGTCCCACATCAGGCTCCCTGCATGGAGCCTGCTTCTCCCTCTGCCTGTGTCTCTGCCTCTGTCTCTCATGAATGAATAAATAAAATCTTAAAAAAAAAAAAAAAAAAAGAAAATTCTGTTTAGAGCTGGCTGGGGCTCAAGTTTGATTTATTTTAGCTTTGCTCTTAATTGCCTTCAAACTAGTAAATCCTTCCACAAACACTGGTCCTAGAAACACGGTGGGATGGGGCTGAAGACCCTAAATCAGACAGATTAGGGGGACATGCCTTAAGTTGGATATTAAATCACCCAAGCTCTGCTCACTATTTATGTCCTTGCTGTGGGACAGAGGGTAAACAATGGTCTCTTGTTGCCGTAGTTCTGTCATCAGTCCAGAAGGAATGATACCTGACCCAGAGTGTGGTGTAGGGATTAAATGTGATGAAGTGGAGAATGAAGAAAATCCTCTTCCTCTTCTTCCTTCTCCCTTCAGGAAGGGTGGGCCTTCCCATCACTTTGACCTCTCCCCTTGTGGGGCAGGGGGACAACTGCTGAAAGGTGACTGGGGAAGCAGTGATCTGACATTTGTCCCTTTACCATGATGCACTTTTTTTTCTTCAAGTAGTGTTCTTATTTTCTGGCTCAGCAAGATTTCCCAAGACTCTCTTATACATTTCTTGCCCTGGAATCAACCATTTCTCCAAAGGCTCTAGATTCCTTTTCAAGGAAAAGCGTATTTAGAAACTACAGTCTTGGCATGGGGGTGCCCATTGCTAACAGGTTGTTAATGTTTCTAGGCATTTTAGTGGACAGCTCTCAGAAATACATAGTTCATAGAAAGGGAAAAATAATGAGTCCACACTGATATTTTCTATTCAAATTTTCTTATTATGGTAAAATATTCATAATAAATTTTATCGGTTTTAAACGATTTTTAAATGTACAGTTTTGTGGCAGTAAGTGGATCCACATTGTTCTGCAACCATTACCACCATCCATTTTCAGGGCTTTTTCATCTTCCTAAACTGAAACTTTCCCCATTAAATACTAACTCCCCACTCCTTTTTCCTCCAGCTCCTGGCAATCCCCTTTCTATATTCTGTATCTATGGATATTTATGCTTTTGTGACTGGTTTGTTTCACTTAGCATAATGTTCTCAAGGGTCATCTGTGTTGACATGAGTCAGAATTGGGTGGATGGCTCTTCCATGTCAAAGAAGCCACAGCCACTGCACTGACAAATGCACTAGAACAGGACTGGGAGCCATAGATTCTAAACAACTGAATGATGTCTACAGATGAAGAGCACAAAGACATTGAATAAAACACATATAATAGAAGAAGAACCTTTCTATCATCTGGGGAAATAACAGCATCTTGGTCACCTATCCTAAATTGAAAATGAAGAACCACTCTGCTCTTAAATACAGAGTTTAAATACACGTTAATGATTTTCAGTTTCATCAAAGATTGCAAATGTCCAAAACTAGGGGGTCAGAGAGGTAGTGAGAGAAGCACACTTCAGGTGTGGTGACCATTACAGCTCCAGCCAAGTGCTGTCACATCAAAATGAGGGTCTAAGGTGGCCTCATCTCCTGAATTTTTAATTTATTTTTTATTTTTAAAAGATATTTATTTATTCATGATAGACACAGAGAGAGAGGCAGAAACATAGGCAGAGGGAGAAGCAGGCTCCCCCTGGGGAGCTTGATGAGGGGCTCAATCTCAGGCCCAAAGGCAGATACTCAACCACACTGAGCTACCCAGGTGCCCTTCTTCTGAATTTCTTTTTTTTTTTTAATTATTTATTTATTTATGATAGTCACACACACACACACACAGAGAGAGAGAGAGAGAGAGAGAGAGACATAGACAGAGGGAGAAGCTGGCTCCATGCACCGGGAGCCCGACGTGGGATTTGATCCTGGGTCTCCAGGATCGCGCCCTGGGCCAAAGGCAGGCGCTAAACCGCTGCGCCACCGAGGGATCCCTTCTTCTGAATTTCTTAAACTAAAAATCTGAGTCTTGGTGTGAAACCACTCAATTTTTAAATGTGAAGCTTAAAAACAATTGTTAAAAATCTCCCTAAAGTCACACCAAATGCCTGCACAAGCCAATTTCTTCTTGAGCTGTCATCTCTCATTCCAGTTTTCCCATTGAAAACGATATAGGGGCAGGACAGATCAGATGAGGGAGAGTCACCACGCCCAGAGGACAGCAAATATCACAGCGATGGGGCATGATCACTATGACCTCTTGAAGCCTCCTGTGGCCCTGAGTGAGTCCTACGAGCGCTCTCTGGGTGATGTCTTTGAGCAGCATCACAGGCAGTGTGGTGGGGTGAAGCCAAAAAGAGGGTGTCAGTCCTGCCCAAGAATGTCCATCCCAGTAGACAGGATAGAATGTGCACAGTGATCATAGATATGAGACTGCTATTCTGTAGGAGAGCCACCCCAAAGTTGTAGGAATTCAAGGCTACCTTGAGATAACCATTAGGCAGCATTAAGAAAAGCAGAAGTTCATCTTTGAGAATAGGAATGCAGCTGTGAGGTGCATCTTTGGGAATAGGAATTCAACAGGTAAGGATTGCTTCTGGGGACAAAAGGAGAGTGAGGGAAACACCCCAAAACCAAGGGGTCAGAAGAAGAAACATTCAAGTGCCTCTGTCTGAAGCACTTTTATAATTCATTGTTTTATTTAATCTCTGACTCTAATAAGCTTTTAATTTACAGATAGAGTAAGATGAGAAAGGTCAAGAAACTTGGCCAAGGTCACATGGCTAGCCAGGAGACCCAGATATGTCTGACCCCACATTGCTGCCCCTTCACAAAGAGTTGTGTTCAGCCCACCGTCTGGCTGGTGCTCAAGGGGTGGTTTAGAGAACCCTAGAAAAAAAAATGGGACATATCATGAAATGCCCAGATTGCCCAGGAGGAGAGTGTAAAATCTTTTGGCCCTTAAGTCCCTTCCCTATCACCAAAGTCATTGTCAGGATTACATGAGCTAACCCATCTTCAACCATAAAGTAATATACATAGATTAGCTATTGAGAGAGATAACGGGCAGACACTGCACATGTTTGCATACAGGTGGCCCCAGACTGAAGATAAACCTGAGGTGTGCAGGGTGGATTAGAACCGGGAGATAAAGCAGTTGGGAGGCTGCTCCTGGGCAGGGAACAAGATGGGAGGATGGAGAAGGAGCTCCGTCAAGGAGAGGGAGGTAGCAAAGACAGGAGAGCGAGCGTCCCACATACCCGGTTTGGGCAGGGGAAGATTTGGCAAGATGGTAAGGGTGGTTCATTTCAGAGCTCGGGCTGAGGGGGAGTGTGAATCACTTTGTTAATTCATTTGTTTCCCACAGAGAAGAGGTCAAGGGAAGCCACTCTGACTCTGCCATGTACCCACTGTGAGCCTTCTCTTATTTTAACCTGCTCACTCAAATTGAACCCACCAGTCTCAGAGCTCAATCTGGGGGGAGTCAGCTGGTGTGTACTGTATTCAACTGTCTGGATGTTGAGGCCATTGAGGGAAAATTCATGCTGGTGTCTTCTGAAGGCATGCAGGGGGTGAAGCGCTCAGTTCTGAAGTCACACAGACCTGATTTGGAGCCTAGCCCTTTCACAGAACTGCAGGTCACTTCCTCTGTCCTGGTGGCAACTCACAAGAGAGGAACCAGCCTAGCCCTTGCACCAGTGTGCTTCTCTGAAAGGGTCTGGATCTGAAGGCGAATTATAGGGACATGGCTTAAATTCAGAAGGACACTCTGAGGGAAGGATGTTACTTAAGGACTTGCCAACTACTATTTTACTTGAGGGAAGACATGTGACTGGGAGGAACATGGAGGGTCTAATTCCTTGTGCCACTCTGGAAATACACAGGACAGAAGCAACCAGAACCCCGTGCTCCCTGCGTGACTGCTTGGCCTCATGGGGAGGATGGGGGCTGTGACAATGAGCAATCTGGCTAGAGAGGATGCTTGATGTGGCCAAACAAGGGTCCAGTCTGGCTGGAAAGGCAACTCTTTGCCAAGAGGATGCTGGGGTGCTGGACCCTGGGATCATGACCTGAGCTGAAGTAGATAGATGCTTAACCACCTTACCCACCCAGGTGCCCCCATTTCAGAAATTTCAAAACACAGCTCAAGGGTGTTTGCCAAGCCTTCCCAAACTCCTCCACGATCCATGTGACATGTATGTCCTCAGGCCAGATAAACAGCACGCCCTGGCTTGCCCCAAAGATGCAGAGTTAAGAAGTTCCCTTTCTGTCCATGTCCAACAGTGCTTGGAATGATGAGATCAGATCTACTTAGTGGGAGTGAGGGCAGCATCAGGTCATAGGAAGCTTTGCTCTTCACAGGAATCACACACCATAAAGCAGAGATTCCTCATCATTAAACACAGACCTCCTTTTGCCAACATTTGACTTGTCTGCATCAATCTGACTTGAGGTTTGTGTGTGTACATAGTGTATGTATCATATGATAAAACTGACTTTTTTAGTGTCTAATCCTATTTTTTAAAGATTTTATTTATTTACTCAAGAGAGATACAGAGAGAGAGAGAAAGGCAGAGACACAGGCTGAGGGAGAAGCAGGCTCCATGCAGGGAGCCCGACGTGGGACTTGATCCCAGGTCTCCAGGATCAGGCCCTGGGCTGCAGGCGGCGCTAAACTGCTGAGCCACCCGGGCTGCCCTAGTCCTATGATTTTGAACATGTGTTAAGATTCTTACCACCATAATCAAAATTAGGATGTGGTTTATAGAACAGTTCTATCACCCCAAAGAACTCCCTCACACTATACTTTTACGGACACACCCCCCCCCCTAACATTTGGCAGGTACTAATCTGTTCTATATCGCTATGGTTTTGTCTTATGTTTCAGGTGGCCTTCTGAGACTGGCTTTTTCACTGAGCATAATGCCTTTGAGATTCATCTCAGTTTTGTGCATATCAATAGTATGTTCCTTTTTCTTGTGGAATACATCACACTGGTGTGCTCATCCATTTACTCATCGAAGGATATCTGAGTTGTTTTCCTGTTTTGAGGGACTATGATTAGAGCTGCTATTTATGTACCAGTCTTCGTGTGAATGTAAGCTTTTCCTTTAGGTATATACTCAGAAGTGGGATTGTTGGGTCATATGATTTGGTAAGAGTATGTTTAACTTTTTATAAGAGACCGCCATATTGTTTTTCATATCATTTCACACTCCCACCAGTCACATATGAATACCAGTGGCTCCCTATGCTCCTCAGCACTGGTTGTGGTATTTTGTATTTTAGCCATTCTAACATGTATGGAGTGACATCTTATAATTTGCATTGCCCTAATAGCTAATAATGCTGAGTATCTCTTTGTGTGATGATTTGCCATCAGTGTACCCTCTCTGGTGAAGTTCTGTTCAAATCTTTTACCCATTTTAAAAGTTGAGCTGTTTTCTTACTATTTTGAGTTTTGAAAATTCTTTATATATTCTGGATACAAGTTCAGATCTGTTGGATAGGTGATATGTAATTATTTCCTCGTAGCCTGTAGACAGTTCATTATCTTTTATTTTCCAGCTTTGCCTAGGTATAACTGACAATTAAAAACTGCGTATACTGAAGATGTACGACTTGATGATTTAAAAAAAAAATCTTCATTTATTCATGAGAGACACAGAGAGAAGGCAGAGACACAGGCAGAGGGAGAAGCAGGCTCCCCAGAGGGAGCCCGATGTGGGACTTGATCCCAGTATTCCAAGATCATGCCCTGAGGTGAAGGCAGATGCTCAACCACTGAGCCACCCAGGTGTCCCACAACTTGATAATTTGATATATGTTCATTTTTATAATGGTATCTTCCATGAAACAAAAGTTTTTATTTTTTTATAGAATTCAACCTAACAATTTTTTAAAAAGATTTTATTTATTTATTTATTCATAAGAGACACAGAGAGAGGCAGAGACACAGGCAGAGGGAGAAGCAGGCTCCATGCAGGGAGCCTGATGTGGGACTCGATCCCAGGACTCTGGGATCACGCCCTGGGCTGAAGGCGGCGCCAAACTGCTGAGCCACCCGGGCTGCCCAATTTTTTTTTTTTTTTTTAATTTAATGATCTGTGCTTTGGATGTCTGAGAACTCTCATCTAACTAGGTCACCAAGATTTTTCTTTTTCTAAAAATTGTACATTTTATCCTTTTTCTTTTAGATCATCCACTCTGAGTTAATCTTTGTATGAAATGTGATGTTTAGATCAAACATCAGATGCTTAAACAACTGGGTGCCTCAGTTGTTTAAGCATCTGCCTTCAGTTCAGGTCATGATCTCAGGATCTTGGAATCTAGCCCCGCCTCTGACTCCCTGCTCAGTGGGGAGTCTACTTCTCCTTCTGATCCCTCTCCCCCACCCCCCACCCCTCCACCCCGCTTGCGTTCTCTCTCTCTCTCAAAAATAAATAAAATCTTAAAAAAAAAGTGATTGAGGTTCCTTTTTAATTTTGGCATATGGGTGTCCAGTTGCTCCAATACCATTTGCAGAAAAGACTATCACTTCTTCTTGGAATAGCTTTTGCACTTCTGTCAAAAACCAATCGGACATTCTTTCATGGGTCTATTTCTGGGATCTCTCTTCTGTTTCATTGATCTATGTGTCTGTCCCTTCACCAATACTACAGTGTCTTGATCACTGTTTTAAAATAGGATAGTGTGACTCTTCCAGCTTCCTTCTTCTTTTCAAAACTGTGTTAGTAGTTCCTAGTTCTCTGCTTTTCCACCTAAAGTTTAGAATTATCTTGTCTGAAGTATCTACAAAAAATACTGCTGGGATTTTGATCAGAATTACATTAAGTCTATAAAACAATCTAAGAGAATGCACATGATTACTGTGATGCATCTTCTAATCCATGAACAGGTGTGTCTCTCCGTGTACTTTAGGTCTATAATTTCTTTTGTCAGTGTTTTATAATTTTTGGCCTACAGATTCTACATGTTTTGTCAGATATACATTTAATCTTTTATTTTTTGGAGCTATTATAGATAATAGTTTTATAATTTCTATTTCCAGCTGTACATTATTAGTACATAGAAAAAATGATTTTGTTGTGTTAACTTTGTATCTTGCAAAGGTCCAAATCACTTATCAGTTTTAGGAGTTATTTCATAGATTCCTTGGTATTTCCTAAGTAGAAAATCATGTCATCTGTGAATGGGAGTTTTCCTTCTTTCTTTTCAATCTATGCCTTTTATTTCTTTTTCTTGCTCCCTGGGACTGGTTCAGCACCCAGTGAGATACTGAATACAAGTAGAGAGAGTGAACATTCTTGCCTTATTCCCGATTTTAGGGAGAAAGCGTCAGATTTTCAACATTAACTATGATATTAGTTGTAGGCTCTTTTTTTTTTTAAATAATCTGAATTTTATTTATTTTTTAAAGAACTTTTTTATGATAGTCACAAACAAGAGAGAGAGGCAGAGACATAGGCAGAGGGAGAAGCAGGCTCCATGCACTGGGAGCCTGACGTGGGATTTGATCCTGGGTTTCCAGGATCGCGCCCTGGGCCAAAGGCAGGCGCCAAACCTCTGCGCCACCCAGGGATCCCAGCTGTAGGCTCTTAAAAAAAAAAAAAGAATTCTTAAGAGTTTAAAGCAAAAATTCAATTGTCACCCTCGCTTAATTATTCTTCTCCTCTCTCAGATTTTAATGTGGTTTCTGTCTAAAAGTAATCAATTTCAAGGCAGATGGTGAATATCCAAACAACTTCAAACGTTTCTATCCCATGAATTCAATAAAACTTGGCCTATGATTATGTACTAATTGCATTCAGGAAATAGCATAAGGACACAAAAAATAAAAGGCAGGGCATCTGTTGTAACTGCCACCCAATATCCATTATCCCTGCTGTCGTCAGCACACCTCCCAGGTTTTGATCCGTCTGATGTACAGTGGCACCTGTTGCTAGCTCAGAGTTGGGGACATGGTGTAAGGTGAGGGAGTGATTCTGGCCCCAATTAGGGCTGCCTGAGGTACAGGCCAAGGCACGGGAGTCTTGTTTGAACCATAGGATCAGAAAATTTTTCTCTTCTGCTGGGCATGAAACAGGGAAATGGAAACCCTTAGCTGTGCTCACAACTATCTCACCACCAATGGGAGTCTTGCCTGAGGGTGAAAACAATACAGGCATGCAGAAATTGTATGTAAACAAAGAACAGGCCAGAGGGTACTGTCTAAATCCCTGGATCCAGCTGTACCTGAAGCCATTAGGATTTCTGAGCTCTTAAATTATCTGAGCCATAAATTCTACACCTCACCCCTCACTCTTTTGGTGTAAGCCTATTTGACCTGGATTTTCTGTCACTTCCAATTAAAAGAGTCCTTAATTATAAGGTGGGGAGAGAGGGTGTCACTGGTATTCTGGGTACCTCCACCATCAATCACATTTGCCCTCTTTGCATGGACAAAAGGCTGGTGATGTGGGGGCAAGGCAGGGGAATGGTCATGCTGGTAATATAGTTACAGAGGCTCATTTCTCATAATGCCCATAAGCAGCAGTATCACTAGACATCATCAAACTTTCTTCTCTGCCATCACTCATAGACCTTGTATCTTTTCAACAGTTTTTGTGGTATAATGGTGTCCTGAGAAAAACCTCTTAGCACTCAAAGCCACATGGCTCTGTGCTGGTTATTTCCTATTTGCCTTTCAGATTTAACTTCTGTCATTTCTTGCCTGCTTTATGTTCCAGGAGGCTGGGCTCTACAAAATGTGTAACTCAGGGTTCCTTGTCCTCTGGCTTCGGCTAAGTTTAGCCAAGGAGAGGCACTAGCTACAAATCTCAAAGATGGAAAGAAAGGTTGGGGTATTTATCACCTGTGCTCCCTCCCGGCCTTGCCATGGTTCTAGGAATGGCTGCAGCCCTGTGGCCACACAGGTCCTATCACATGGTCCCTCTGCCACAGCCCCAACCCTCACTGGACTGTCGTAATATTGCCCCCTCCCCTTGCCTGTTCAGGTATAGGGGAGCTAACAGCTTCCCACAGTTATCAGCTCTGGGTGTCTCACCATCTTTTTCTGGTTTTCTTAACCCTGCTTACCCTGGTACATGTCCCCTGATTAAATTCTGTCCAGGTAAACACTTATGAGTGAATGGGTCCTGTGTTTTCTGATAGGTCCCTAAGCTGATATAAGCCTTCATGTCTTCACCACCCTGTGTCCTCATTTATAGTGACAACAAACTCCTTGCTATCTCTTAAAGATGCTCTTTGCTTTTGTGCCCCCCCTTTTTTTTGTGCATAGATTCCCCTCTAAAAAAAGAAAAAGAAAAAATAACCTTCTGCCATTCTCTTTGTCTAGTGAACTCCTACTCACCCCTCAAAATCTAGTTAAAATGTCACCTCCTGCAGAAAGCCTTTTGTGGGCTCCCTCCCCAGGTGGAATGAATCTATTCTCTGGCCCGCTTACCTTCATTTGCATCTGTTACTGCCTCTAACAGACCTCTAGTTCAGCCCCTTGCCTCATCTCGAGCTCCTGAATCATAACGACTGTATGCTCACTTCTGTACTCCCACCACCCCAGGCACTGAGCCTGATTCTCCACAGCTATTTGATCACTATGTGCTGCACTGAACTGAACCCGAATGCATAAGTGCCATACAACACATGGGCCCAGGAGGCCACCACATTTTCTACTCTTTACTCAACACTAATTACAAGACAGGAGGGAACAGCTGAGAGAGGATGCCACTGGCTGAGTGTGAAAATTGGGCCACAAGAATGTGGGTGTGAATTCAGCCACACTGTTCCAGAGCCATCCAACTCAGAGGTGCATCATACATATGGCCTCTCAGGTAACTCCTAACTTGTGGGGTTGTCTTCCTTCGACAATGGCTGTGGTAATGCACCCATGAGAATTTGGGCGTCTGGTTCCTATACCTCTGGACCTCTCCCAGGCTTCTGGGGCTCCTGGAGTCCCAAGAGCCCCATGGGTTCAAATGAGGATGAGGTCGGTTATAGGACCACCGCCCCCGCCCAGGACTCTAGTCTCTACAGGAAGCATCTGCTGGCTTGGAGGCCAGTTTATGAGTGAACCTTCAATCTAGAAACAAGCAGACACTCTCTCTCTCTCTCCCTCAAAGGTATGTCAGTCCCCAACTTGTGTGGTTGGGTTATTTCTGAGATACATATCTGTGACTTGACTTGTGGGTTCTAAAATCTCCCATTTTCTACTGTATCTAATAATCTCATGGATGATGCCACCTCTCAGCCTACTTTATGCATGCCTCTGAAATATCTTCATCTACCTTGTGGTTACATTTTATTCTCTCCCCCTCCTTGGCACCTGGGAAAATATTTGGCCTCCAAGTCACTGAAGGATCTGTGAATCCCCTCACTTAGACTCATGGTTTGGGGAGGTCCTGGGTTCTCTGGTTGGGAGGGTCCTCTGGTTGGAACACACCTTTTCCTCAGGTTTAACACTAGATGTCTGGAAACACTACCTACCATAACCAGTTTTACAACTCTCATAAACTTTTCTTGGTTCATTACACAATTTCAGGAAGCCTTCTCCCTCTGAGTAAATGAAACCCGACCATCTTCCCTACAGCTGGTTGTAGTCAGGAGCAATTTGAGGGCAGAGAAAGAGACCTCTGGCAGAGAAAAGGCAGCCAGCTATCCTGAATTTTCTAAACCTGTCCCAAGCCTGGAATTCTCAGTCTGAGGGACCTTGCACCCAGAAGGCTAAGTCTAAGGAAGTGGATTCCCTGATTTCCCTCAGCCATTCCTCACTTCTGCTTGGAAAACTTTTGTCACCTTGAACTCTGGTCTCTAATGATTCCCAACAATGCCGCCTGGCTGCTGTTTACCTGTCTGCTCTAACTTCTGCGGAGCTGTAACCGTGAACTATCCTTCCCCACTCCCAGAAGGACCACAGAAATATTTAGTTATCTTCAAGTAAGTTAAGATGTATTTGAAGAATTTTATGGTATTTCTCAAATTAAAATGAAAGTGGTCTCCAGTGCTGAAAGGTTGGGTCAGGAATCTGTCTGTAAATACCTTGGATACTTCTTTTAATCCTCACCGGAAGAAAAAAAAACCCCACAAAGATAGCCAACTTGTTAATTACTTGTGAAAGGAAAGAATAGTCCTGTTTAGAATGTTAACCATGCTATACAGCCACTAAAAGACCAAATGCCTTTTCATAGGATGAGAGTAGGGCCCCAGGAAAACACACAAAGATGACACTGTATATACCAGTATCTCCAAGGAATAACATTGTACCCAGGACCCAGATTTCCCCATTTGCACACCCCCTTAACAATAAGAAACATTTATAAGGCACTTCACAGGTTTATAAAGTACCTGCTTATGCATTAGCCCGTTTGAGAACAATAATGGATTAGATAGAAGGTCTGGAAATAACTATAAATGCATTTAAGATGACCACCAGAGACCCAAGAAATCAAACACAATGAGTGTAATTTTTTCATAGTACTACTTAAGGGTTCTGTTTACTTTTGGAATCTGGGAATGTTTAACACTTGTGAGGCTTTTCAGCCCCCTTTGTTGGGGTTGCCCACATGGACAACAGATGTTGCCTGGGGAGTGGGAGAAGAGGCGGTAGAGGAGGAGGAAGAAAATCTAAGCAAAAACCCCACTGCTCCAAACCCACCTGCTGTGATCCACTAACCCTTTACCCTAGAGCCCAGAGCCCAGAGCAGGATTTGCAAAGCCTCTGGAAGCCCCACGGTTCTAGATTTTAGATGCCTTAAATTCTGTTTTTCTATGGCTATCTATTTGAAATTTTAAAAAGCACCCCAACTTTACTCGAGCATTCCCACTTAAACAATAGTAGATGTGAACTTTGTTTCTCAGGGTCTGTGGCTTCTGAACTGGCAATATTTCCAACTCCTTTCCTCTTTGGAACTCAGAAACTCCTCCAAGTGACAAAACTTCAGGAGGTGTGAGAAAGGAATCAATGGAGTGGAAGCAGAAATGGAGCAGACGTGTTCCGTCTCCTGGTAGACGATTAACTTTTGCCAATAAAAAAGTAAAAACCCATCTTCAGACTCTTTAATGACCAAATCTAGTGTTTATCCAAGCAGTTCAAGCTCAAGGTCTACTGGAACAGGCAGCACAGACAGGTTAATTAATTCCTTATCATAGAAATAATCTCCAGACAGGGAGAGAAATGGGCAGAATTTGAACAAGGATGTAAAAAGATTTTGGGGGGTGGCGGGGAGGAAAACCTAGAAATAAATTCACAAGCAGACATAGGTATTGCTAAATATCACATTGAAAAAAGCCCTATCATTCAAGGCTGATTTAGCTTTATGCCATGGCCCAAATCTGGGAGACCACATGGCCCAAATCTCTAATCACTCCAAAGAATTCTCTGGAGATCAGGCCCGTGCTGGTGCCGCCTTCCTGAGAAGGTCACAGGTCTTCCTCAGGGTGGAGAAACTCCCTCCAGCCTGGGAGCTTTGAGGCCATGTGGAGCTCACACTAAAATGGCTTCAGAACTGTTGTTGGCCATGCTTGCTCTTCTTCTGGGATCCCCAATGTAGAAGTAAAGTATATTTAGGATGGCTCCAGCTTGAGAAGAGCTCCCCAGGGTCTTTACTCAAAAACCCATACAACTGGGCTACCTGGGTGGCTCGGTTAGTTGGTTAAGCATCTGCCTACAGCTCAGGTCATGATCTCAGGGTCCTGGGATCGAGCCCTGCATTGGGCTCTCTACTCAGTGGGGAGTCTGCTTCTCCTTTTCCCTCTGTGCTCTCTCTCTCAAATAGATAAATGAAATCTAATTTTAAAACATTAAAAAACAAAAAACTAAGTGGCTAGTTGTAACCAAGTGAAAAATGATTTGGGGTGTCATGTACAAAGGAGGTGCAGTACTAGATGCCATGAGTACAACAGACCCATATGAGGACGCTTTTTTTTTTTTTTTCCCATCCTCAGGAAATTAAGGTGAGACAGAGAAGTTGTGAAAACACAGCAACACATTTATTACATAGTAGTTGCACATGATACTGAAACTAGACATAAGACAGGATATGGGCCTTTGTCCTTCTATCATTATCTTGACCTGGGCTTATGTCCCATCTTCCAGCCCAGGAATCCTACCACACCTGCTCAAGGCCATTCCTGGACACTTCCAGGAACTCTTTCTCAATTCCATCTCTCTTCTTTGAAGGCCCAATACAAGATGTAGCTTTCTTGCAGCATTTACCGCACTTGGGCTACTGTTGGGTGGCATCTGACACTCTGAGACAAAACAGATTTTCACTCTGCATCTTTTGCCAGTAACATTAATAGTTGCTCCATTTGAACTGAGCTCCTAATTGATTGCTAAATGAAAAGATGTTCCCAATCATAAACAACACTTTCCCTCTTACATGTCAGTTCCCTTTGATTGACAGTGGTTCCCTGGAGGATAGTTTTGGGGATTTTGAGGCCATAACTGAGCTCTGTGGTTAAGAGTGCAGTAATCAATCAGTGATGTCTGCTACAGGGCAGGGTCTGGGGAGGTGGTGCACATGCAGTGTAATGTGGGGATGTTAAGGTATAAATGAAAGGTGACAAGAGCACAGAGAGGGCAGATCACCTCTGGTTGCGCAGCCAGAGAAGTCTATTCAATAAAAGTGGGAATCAGGTGATCCATCTTCAAGGACGGGTAGGGTCACAGTGGGTGAAACAATGAGCAAAAGCATTCAGGCAGCAAAGTGCAACACACCAAGGGGAAGCAACCACAAGACAAGCTTGGCCAGAATATACGTTCAAATAGGAGGCTTCTGAGGGGAGAGAGGGGGAAGGCTGACCACTGGGGATGCCCCAAGGACAGGATGAAGAGGAGCCAAGAGATGGGCAAGGGATAGAGCAAGAAGGGGGAGAATAGGCTTCATTTAATCATTGTACAAGAGTGAAATCTACACGAATAATTTGAACTACCCATTAGTTGTAGCAAGGTCTGCTAGGAAGAAAGGAGCCCTGCTTAATGTTTAAGAACCTCAGTTTTATTTTTTTTATTTTTTATTTTTTTTTTATTTATGATAGTCAGAGAGAGAGAGAGAGAGAGAGAGAGAGAGAGAGAGAGAGAGGCAGAGACACAGGCAGAGGGAGAAGCAGGCTCCATGCACCGGGAGCCCGACGTGGGATTCGATCCTGGGTCTCCAGGATCGCGCCCTGGGCCAAAGGCAGGCGCCAAACCGCTGCGCCACCCAGGGATCCCGAACCTCAGTTTTAGAATCAGATAGTCCTAGGTGCAAATCCCAGCTTTGACTGGGACCGCAGCCACGGGACTTAAGCCTTTTATTTTTCCTTCTCTCATCTGCAAAAGGGCAAACTTCCTACTTCATTGTACGCAGGGTCAAATGGGAAATTAAAGTGCATAAAACTCATAGTAAGCCCTCAATGAACATTAGCAAATTGTAGCTTTGGTGAATCTCAAGGAAAGTAACTTTTCAAAGGAGAAAATGTGTCTCTCTTATTGTCTCATAATTTGGGGAATCTTGCATGAAACCTGTAAAGTGGTTAAGGGACTCAGAAGGCAATGAAGTATATGAAATACCCATTCTAAACAAAACCAGTTCATCTTCCAGAAGTGAGAAGAGGCTTAGAGATTAGGCTTTCTGTGATTAGGTATTTCTGGTGTTGATGCATTTCTTTTTTGTTGTTGACTTAATTCTTTATTGAATTCTAAGTAACCAGATAACTCTTGAGCAATAGAACAGTGGTAGAAAGATAATTTGATTTTACAATCTCGCTTAAGCTCTCTTCCCAAAGGGTTTCCTTCTTCGTTGAGTAAGTAAATGTAGTTTTAAAAACCTGAGAGCACTGAATCCAGTGCAGTTATAAGAATAAACACATAGCGTGGACCCTCTCTGAAGTCATTTCTGAATGGAAGTTCCAGGCCCAAAGGCCACCACCCTGCATTGACATACAAACCTCACAGAGTCACATGATGCTGGTGTAGGGACCCTTCCTGGACAACACGTGAAGATGTACTATGACAACTGTCCCATATGTGGGCACAGTTAGGGACCCTGAAACCAAGAAGGGCCAAGGGAACAAGGATCTCAGGCTGCAGGTGCAGGACCTGGTGGAAGGGTCTCAGCTCAGTGCTGGCTCTGGTTCTTGTGCCTGAGAACAAGGTGCAACGTCCTCCTTGTCCTAGCTGAGTGGGGGCTGCTGCCCAGAACTCACACAACACATGGCATGAAGCATCTGCGGGCTGGGCCAAGGTCCACCCATCCCGGAAAGTGCAGGAGTATTTGCTGGAAAGGAAATATTCTACCACTGGTAATGGAACAGGCAGTTGGCAGATACTTTCTGAACGTAGGGTAGTAACATTTCTGGAAACCGAGTGAGTCACCAAAACACTTTCTTTCCATCAACAGAGGTGTTACTGTGGAGTGTACTAATTACAACAGAGCGTTCTTTGTTGCAGTTTGGACTGTTTCCACTGCAAGTGTAATGAATTACCTCCTTCTAAATCTATCCACTGAGCCAAACTATAGCTCCAAAGTGAATTATTGGCATAATAGTCACTGTCTCCAATATTCTGTGCTATTAGATGTTTAACATTCTAAATAGGAAAGGTCACTGAAAACACTTGCTACTTTAACACACTGCTGCAGGGGTGTTTAAAATGGGCCACTTGATGTCACCGAAAATGAATTCATTTTCTTCGAGAGTGCTCCAGTCCTCACAGCATACGTGACTCCAGATCTCCAGCCCCGACACAGGGGAAATCTGCACTTCTGCAGGCGAACAGAGCTTCCCTGGCACGGGGCCAGCCTGTTGCTGACTCCCCGCAGGACAGTTACTTTGAGGCTCAGCTCTGCTAAAGGTAATCACAATTCCTCACAAGTAATTAATGTGGAAAGCTTTCTCTCTCAACAAGCAAATGCTCACATAAGCACTCTAATAGCGAATTCCTAATCCCATGTATGTATACCTGGTCTGACCTGCCCAGGGTTTCTACCACCTGAGCTATCTGAGAGCTTTACCATATCCTGATCTGGCACATAGTGATTTTCAACATCATGTGTCTTCACTTGTCCTTTATCTCTTATGCTTGCTGCTCAGATTTTTGACAGGTAGATGACTTTGATTTTACGGGTTTTTTTTGTACTAAAAAACCCAACTGTCTCACATTAAGTGACATCTAACAAGATGTTGAATATCTATGAACAATCTTCTCTCTTTTTAAGAAAGATTTATTTATTTATTTGAGAGAAGAGAGTGCGTGCATGCCAATGTGGGGGAAGGGCAGAGGGAGAAGGAGAGAGAGAATCTCAAGCAGACTCCTTGCTGAGCGTGGAGCCCCATGTGGGGCTCAATCACAGGAATTCTAACCTAAGTTGAATTCAAGTTGGACACTTAACCAACAGAGCCACCCAAGTGTCTCTGATCTTGTTTTCTGACTATCAAACTAAATAGACAGACACAGACACATACCCATGCACACATACCATCTTTTCTCCTTCTCTGTACTTTAGCAATTTACCTTCAAAGTCCTCCCAATAGGGCAGCCCCGGTGGCTCAGCGGTTTAGTGCCTGCCTTCAGCCCAGGGCATGATCCTGGAGATGCGGCATCGAATCCCATGTCAGGCTCCCTGCATGGAGCCTGCTTCTCCCTCTGCCTGTGTCTCTGCCTCTCTCTCTCTGTGTCTGTCATGAATAAATAGACAAAATCTTAAAAAAAAAAAAAAAAAAGTCCTCCCAACAGATGGCATTAAGAACGTATATCCAACATAAGGTGTTGGGCTAACACCTTTAATAATTTTTGAAAGATGCATTTTATACATTTGGATTCTTCTAGCTTTGTGCAGGATTTTGGTTTGATAGACTTGAGGTATATACCATGCAGAAAACAACAAAAAAATCAGAATCTTTTTAGTGAGTTCCCAAATCTGCTTGGTTCCAATTTGGTTTCAAAAATGAAAGGCATCAGGCATGGACATTCAAAGCAGAAAATTCTTTTTTCTAATTCTTTCATATGTGGATCTTGGGTCAAGCCAGCCAAAGGACCTCTTATCTAAGGTATCTAATTAAGCAGTTATGTTCAAGATATACATACACATATACAGCAAGAACACAAGTTATTAGACCTCATATTCCTGAATAATCTTGTGCTGACATGAAATACTGCCCTGGTAACAGTCCAATATACCAAATACGTTATTTACTTATTTATTTTTCAATTTATATTGTGAAACTCAAGTTGCAGAGGTTTACAATGGACTCAACAGCATGATCATTTTGTCTTTCCCATAACGACCTTTAACACTAAGTGTCCCATGGAAGATTTCCTCTGGTTCCTGGCAATAAACTGAGGAACGAGGATGATATAATCACTGGGCAAAAGGATTAAAGCTAGAAGGAATGCAGAGATCTTCAAATCCAGGGTCAACAAGTAAGCTGCACACATGCCCCTACTCTCTGCTCCTAAGCCCTTGGCAGACATCAGTAATCAATTTCAGAACTTGTTTCCAATTCTTTCTCAACAAACATATCCCACCAGACAGTCCACTATCTCTAAAGGGAGCTGGCACGTGAATGAAATCCTTGCTCTTCTAGGTCATCCAAACCCCTCTTCTTTCTGATAAGGAAATAAAGGCCCAGAGAGTTTAAATATCAGATACGCTTTCTTAAAGAGCTCTTAAGAATAAGGCTCATTACTTTAAGGTCTCATTTCATGTTCCAGAGTCTTCTGGGGGTAATAGGGGTGCTTTTGCCCTCAAGGGGTCTATAATCTAGTTTGAGGAAGAAAGGATGACCATGCTTAATATATATGTAGACTAAGTGTTGACCAGAGTTACTGATGCATATGGGAGAATGCTGAAGTAGGCAGAAGAGGATTTGTGGAAGACATGGAATTCAAACTAAGCCTTGGCCTCATTTATTCACTCAATAAACAACGACAATGTCTTACTCTCTGGGTCATAGATGGCTCAACAAATTAACACATGTATTGGGATCCCTGGGTGGCGCAGCGGTTTAGCGCCTGCCTTTGGCCCAGGGCGCGATCCTGGAGACCTGGGATCGAATCCCACATCGGGCTCCCGGTGCATGGAGCCTGTTTCTCCCTCTGCCTGTGTCTCTGCCTCTCTCGCTCTCTCTGTGTGACTATCATAAATAAATAAAAATTAAAAAAAAAAAAAAAACACATGTATTGAGCCCACCACGCACTGTGACAGGTGCTGTGGGTTCAGGGGGGCCTATGGATTGGTGTTGGAGGCAAAAAAAAAAAAAAGAGGGTGTATTCTAACTGCACAGTAACACATACAAGAAGATGTTCCTGCTGCACAGTGGGAGAGCACAATTGTTCTTTTCCAAGAGTGTGCCACTTCTGGGGCTCCCTCTTCTGCTAGAGATTGCCACCTCCATTCCCTACAGGAACAAACCCAGCCCATCAGCTTAACCTGCTGAGCAGCTCGAGTTAACTGTACTGTCATTTCTTTTCTACTTCTACTGAGGCTGTACAGCCGAGGCCCCTAGCTCTCCCTGCCGGACACAGACATTAAACCGCCTCGGCAGTCTGTCCACCTGCAAAACTGCCCTACCAGGATCCATTAAGCTATACACATTTGCTTCAATGATTTTTACCAAGCACAGCACTGTGTCATTGCCAACCTGACCCTCTGACCATTTCCGAACTCGTCAGCATGGCATTCTAGGCCCTTCAGGATCTGGCTCTGCCTCTTCAGCAGCCTTGCTCCTTTTGACTTTCCACGTCCCTCAATCATACCCTCTGCTGCAATCACGCCAAGCCTCTCTGATAGAAGGTAGGAAAGGCAGACTTTGAAGGTGGAAGGAAGAAATGGGCAGCTTCATGAACTAGAGTTGCATAAGGACAGGTCTCAGCCCACGGTGGAGACCAGCCTGGCTCGTGTGTCTGGCAGGTTCTGCTGGAGCAGTCTTCTTCCAACGGCGCACACTATGATTCCTGGAGTCCTAGAGGCATGCTTTTGCCCCTTCCCAGTCACAGGGGAGAAAAAGACGATACAGACCAGAGTGTAGAGGGAGAATCCTCATTCTCCACCCCAGTATGGCACTTGGCCACACTGCCGTGGTTCCCAGGAGGGTTAGCAAGGATCAGCTATGACAGGGAGCTAGGGAGCAAGATAGAGAGAAGTGGCCCAGAGGAGGCAAAGGAAAGGAACAGGAGGACCTGGTGTAGCCAGTTTTCATCTGAGTGACTGTGAGCGTTGAGTCTCAGTTCCCTTATCCACAGGCGGGCAACTTTATAGTTTCCTATATATATACACATATACACACATTCACACACATATGTATATATGTGTATATATATACATATATATGCGCCTGGGATTTCTATGGTGCTGGCTGATATATATATATGCAACATTTTATAGCTGCAAAAAGTTTTCATTGACTTTTTTCGTAAGTATTTCCTAATATTTCCTAAGGCGTGATGGAAATGAGATTTGAGAAGTATAAGAAGTCAGATGTATAGTAGGTCAAATCCACCAGCCTCCTGAACCCGGCTCTGCTTCCACCCCTGCCTCTGCCAGTCTATGTTCAAAACAGCAGCCAGGGCAAGCTGGTTAAAATACATCCAGACCACATCTGTGCTCTGCTAAGAAACTTTCAATCATTTCCCACCTCCCAGTAAAAGTCAAAGTCCTTAGGGGAGCCTCTACTCTCCCACTGCTCTGCCCCTGTGAGCTCCTGCCTCCCCTCCCTCACTCCATCCCTTGTTCTTTCTCAAACAAGCCAGGATGCTCCCCAGTCATCGGTGTGGTGCTCAGTGTTCCTCCACCTCTTTCTAGTCTCGATTCAGTGGTCACCTTCTCAGCAGGGCCTTTCCTATAGCCCTATTTAAAAGCAGACCCCTCCCTCCCAGGCCCCTCTGCTTTTTGTTGCTCTAGAACACTCTCACCATCTGACATACTCTACATTGCAGTTGACCTATTCATTCTGTTTACCTCTCTCCACTTGAACATTACATTCCATGAGGAAAGGGGTTTTGATTGTTTTGTTTACTGCCTTGTGCCCAGGCTCAGAACAGTCTCCAGTGAATGAACAAATGATTTAAGTGTTGGTTACTGCAGATATATTCTAAGACTGAGCTGATTAGAGGCCCAGCAGTACCAGGCAAGGAAGTTGCCAGATCAAGCAAGCTTTATCAGTAATGATAGACATTCTGGAATGCTGCCACATACAAGTCTCTGCACAGGTGAGGGGCAGCCTGAGCTGTGGCCAGCCCCTGTCCTCAGAGGCTTCAAAGACATAAAAACAGAGGAAGAGGGCAGCCCGGGTGGCTCGGCGGTTTAGCGCCGCCTTCAGCCCAGGGCCTGATCCTGGAGTCCCGGGATGGGTCCCACAATCAGACTCCCTGCATGGAGCCTGCTTCTCCCTCTGCCTGTGTCTCTGCCTGCCTCTCTCTCTCGCTCTGTCTCTCATGAATAGATAGAAACTTAAAAAACAAAACAAAACAAAAAACGCAGAGGAAGAGAGCATATACCATGACTCTACGTAGCACTGCCAAATATATGCTGCAAGAGCTACCAGTAGGAGACACAAGGCTTGGGCAAGGGGATTACTAATATAGCGTGAAATAACTGTTCTCCATGTCAAACAATGGAATCTGAATTTATAAATGCTTGCTTCCTTACTGCTCTGAAAAAAATTGTTCAGAATGAACAAGCTTGCCAGCTCTGTAACGTAAATAACATCTACTTCCTGTCCTGAAAATCCATAAGGTGGAAATCAGGCTTTTCAGATGGCTAAAATAAAGCACGTCCTGGACAGAAAGATTGAGCTCCATGCTGTGCATGGGGTGAGGATTGCATGAGCGCCTTAGCAACGTGACACACACAGTTCGTGACGTTCTTCAACTTCACAATGGTGCAGAAGTGTTACTTGTTTAGTAGAAATCAGACCTGAAATTTTGAAGTTTGATCTTTTCCTCAGCTAGTGAGACCTGGTACAATCCTCTCTTGTGACGCTGGGCATGGGAGCCACGCCACGGTTCAGTCAGCCACGTAATCACGGAGGTCAACCACCAATACACACACTCACAACCATTCTGTACCCAACAACCACTGTTCTTCACTTTCAGTACAGTGTTCAACAAATCACGTGAGATGTGCAACGCTTTATTACAAAATTGGCTTTGTGTGAAATGATTTTTGCCTGACCGCAGGCTGATGGAAACGTTCTGAGCACATCTGAGGTAGACCAGGCTAAGCCATGGTGTTCAGCAGGTCAGGTATATTAAATGCACTTTTGAATTATGATATTTGGTATTTTCAACTTAGCACAGGCTTACTGGGACCTAATCCCATCATAAGTCAAAGGAGATGTGTACACATGATCATAATTGGGTCATTTGAATCAGAATGCTGTGACACAGGGTTTTTTTTATACATAGTGATTCTGTTTGGACAGAATTCTTGGTTGGAGTACAGAAATTCTACCCTCAGAATTTCTGCCTGTTAAATGAATTGAAAATCAGGCCATAGGGCACGAAACAAAATGCCGTATCTTTGTAAAAAAAAATGAACGCTCCTTAGCTGCACTTCCCCTGACATCCTAGGTCTTGAAAAATCAGAGGCTTTAAGCTGGCTCATAAGAACCTTTGCCCCTCATTTCAATAATCAAAATATTTTAAAGTGTCAGGGCTGTTGAATTCCAGAGGGGACCGAACATTTTGATGGCTATCATCAGAAGATGATACTCTGTCAAGGTAGGTAATAAATTTAACAGTTTCTTCTTTTAAAAGGTCTAGAAAAGAAGCTGCATGAGAGTGCTTGTGATTTTCTGTATTAATAAAGACTTTTAAAATAAACTTACTATGACTTTATATATGGACTCAGCCTCACTGTTTTAAGTTAGCAGAAATTTCATTCTGGTTAAACAATTGAGCTAGCGCAAAAAAAAAAACAAAAACAAACAAAAAAACAACAACAACAACAAAAAAAACAAAAAAACAATTGAGCTAGCGCAGACCACACAAACCGAGGCATGTTTTCCACTCAGACCCAGTGCTCAAGAAAAAAAAAACAAACAAACAAACCGGAAGACCCCAGGGGGTGCCTGTGATGGGCACACTGGAGGTGGCTTAGGGTTGACATTTCTCAGACCAGGAATGGGAAGCCTCAGGACAGCCCTGTGTTGCTCCTGGAGGAGCAAATGTCCAGAAAGACTTCAGTGAGGCACTTGAAACTTTTATATGGTGGTTTCTTTTCTTGAGAAAAGTGTCTGAATCAAGCTCCTGTGGTTCACCCAGATTAAAACTGTTGGGAAGAGATCCCTGGGTGGCGCAGAGGTTTGGCGCCTGCCTTTGGCCCAGGGCGCGATCCTGAAGACCCAGGATCGAGTCCCACGTCAGGCTCCCGGTGCATGGAGCCTGCTTCTCCCTCTGCCTGTGTCTCTGCCTCTCTCTCTCTCTCTCTCTCTGTGTGTGTGTGACTATCATAAATAAATAAAAATTAAAAAAAAAAGATCACTTATTAAAAAAAAAAAAAAACTGTTGGGAAGTGCTCTGATGCCAAAGGCCAGATTTGCAAAATGGGCATGTGATCCCTCTAGACAATGAAGCTGTATTTATGCAATAGGCTCCTAAGGCCACAGATCAACTGCCCCAAATCCTTTCCAAACCTGCCTCCCGTGAATGGGTACGCTGAACAGTGGTATTCAACACTTGATTAACAGGTGAGCATCTCTGGAGACCCCTAAGGCTAAAAAGGCAGGATTATTCCACTTTCACAAGGAATTAGGAGGGAAATGCCAGCCTTGAGTTACCCAGTAACCATCCTTAAATAGGGCTTAACAATTAATTCTGGACTCTTACCACTTGGGAAAACAAACAAGGCCATCTCATCTGTTTGGATGCAGAGACATCAAATCACTCTCTCCGTGGTGTATTATTTAAATGTAGTGGGGGCAGGATAAACTTTCCCTAAAACCCCCTAAGCCATTTGGCCCTTGGGGGAAATAGAGTTAAGCAGATAAGATAAGAAACACTTGCTTCTCTACCTCTCTCCTTTCCTCCCGCAAATGGCCTCTGCTAGAGCAATTCCAAGATGTTATTTCTTTACTAGAAACCTGACTTTATTTTAGCACAAGGTTCTGAAGGTGCAAATCTGACTCTGAGGATTCCGTTAACTTCCACAGGGTTTTTTTTTTGGGGGGGGGAGCATCAAGAGTGGGAGTAGGCAATGCCAAATATTCTGAAATTCAGAAGCATCCCTGGAGAAGAAGGAGCATGAGGTCGGGAGGCTACCAGTCCACCCCCTTTTCCACAAATCCAGCTCCTGTTTCCAAAGGGAAGATGGGGATCTCAAAGGCCTCTCACCTGCTGAGTGTCCCCACCTGTGTGAGCTCCCAGTGGAAAGGAGACCGGCTCCAACCCCAAAGGGGTGCGTCTCAGAACCCAAATTGTAAGACAGGCAAACAGAAATTCATGATCTAAGTAGGAACAACTCATACCTCTGAGCAATGGCTCAGACCACCACTTAGTCCAGTAATCTGTCAGGTGTGAATCATTTAAATACACCCTTGTTTAAAAACAAGCAAATAGGACTTAAAAAAATTGTTTTCAGTAGAAAAACAACGTGGAGAGCAAGGAAGCTCAAGGAGGCTATTCTGGGAGAGTACCAGGGTGGGGAAGCAAGACATCTGAGTTATGTTAGCTCTTTCCCCAATGACCTCCTGTGGGCCATTCAGTGCACACCTCCGAGTCTGGGCAAGAATTTGGCCCAGGGTGAGCGGCCAACACCCTCTTCCTCCCTCCCCTTGGGGACCTCCGGCCATCCCCGAGGCTAAGGTCCTCCTTCCAGGCCAACGGAGGACCCTAATCCACGCTGGATCCCTGTCCCGGCAGCACGGTGCTGGTGCTGGTGCTGGTGCTGGTGCTGCTGGCGCTGGTGGTGCTGGTGGGAATGGGGGTAAAGCACATAGGGCTGAAAACGTGATAATGAACCACGTTTGCTTCCCAAACGGGAAGAACCGAGGGCTTCCTCCCCCCTTCCAAGCCCCTCTGATCATTCGGGGGTCCCCGAGGAGCTGTGCTCCCCGCACGCACACCCCGCCGGCCGAGGGGGGCGCCCGGGTGCCCCCGCCGCGCCTCGCCCACCCGCGCACCCGCCGGCCCCGCACGCGGCCTGGGCGCCGGGAGCGCGTGAGGGCGCGCGCCGCCCCCCGCCCCCGCCCCCGCCCCCGCCCCCGCCCCGCGCTCACCTAGCACCACGGCGGCCACGGTGGACAGCAGCAGCCAGTTGTTCCTCAGGAAGCGCCTGCAGTCGCATCCCTTCCTCGCCGGCTTGCCCATGGCGGGCGCTGGCGCCGGAGCCGCCGCTATTGTGCGCTGGGCTCGGCCGTGCGCGCGGGGACCGGCGGGGGCTCCGCGGCGCGGCGGGGCGGGATGCGGGCGCGCGGGGAGAGGGTGCGCGCCGGCCGCCGCGGTCGCTGTCACCGCCGCGGTCCCCGCCGCCACCTGAGACCGCGCGCCGCGCCCGCCGCCCCTCGCAGGCAGTGGCGTCGGGCGCGCCCGGCTCCTCCTGCCGCCGCCGCGCTCTGCGGAGCCGGGGCCAACCAGCGCGGACGGAGGGCGGGGCGGGGCGGGGCGGGGGGGGGCCGGGGAGCCCGCTGCCCCGCGCCCGCCCAGTCCTCACCCGGACTCTCTCGCCTTCCTCTTCTTCTTCTTCTTCTTCTTTTTTTTTTTTCTTTAAATCCTGCCAGACCAGCTTTTCAGATGTCGGCTTTCCTCCTCTCCGAGCCCAGGTGGGCGGAGCCACGGTGGTTTGGGCCTCTCCCCGCACACCCCCGCCCTCCCCTCCCGCACACCCCCTCCCCTCCTCGAGCCAACCCCTGGCACCGCGAAGCCCTTGCCGGTGGGGAGAGGTGAGGGACCCTGGGCTCTGTCGTGGGTGCTCTCTGCTCCCCGCAGCAGCCTCGGATTTGCCAGGCGTCTGGAGAGCTTGAAGCCCCTGGCGGGAGGGGAAGAGTGCGGGGCGGCGGGGGGACAACGGGACTCCGTGAGCTCTCGCCTGCTGCCCCCTCCCTGCCCCCACCCGGACTACTAACTCTTCTCTCTGAGTAGCGGGAGGCGAGGCACCAGTGGGATGGTCCGTGGACACAGGGCTTGCAGTGGGCCCCCTTAGAGCTTGACTGGCTCTGTGGCCGCCGAAGGCCCCCCCCACCGCCCCCCCCCCCCCCCGAACTGTGAGATTTGGCAGAGCAATTAGGTCTGAGCACCCGGCCCAGCTGGGAGAAGGTGGGCCCGCCCCTAAGGCCAAAGGCACTGGAAAGGCAAACAGGGGAGTTGGAGAAACTGGGTAAGTGGTGCCAAATATATTCCGCGAGGCTAAGTGAATTTTCGAGTTCTCTTCTATTCTTCTACCCCATTATTTCACCGTCACTTATGCAAACTCTTTCCTTTCCTTCCCCACCTCACCACCTCTGCAGCTCCAGGCTGCCTTGCTGTCAGCTTTCCTAACATTAGGTAAGCTCTGCACCTTTTCTTTGCTATTGTGGAGGCTACTCTCTGAATGGGGAGGGTGGGGGAGCTTCCCAACTGGATTGTCTAGTGACTAAACCCCCACAATTAGAGCTTCATTCCTTTGGCTGAAATTGATGCAAGCCTTCTTCAAGAGATAATCATTCAGCTTTATGAACCACGTACACGTTAGTATGAATGACTTTGGCAGCTCCCTTCCAGAAACTAAATTTTGAGAGAGGAAGGATAGAAAGGTACCAAGGTCACTGTGTGCCTGAGCAGGAGCTGAGGAAATGTCAGAAGGAGAGAAACTATCAAGAAAGAGAGGCCAGAAATAGCCATCCCACAGTAGAAAAGCTGGAAATACTCAGGTGTCCATCATGAAAGGAATGGCAAGTATGTCATGGAACTGTCATGCAGTAGCACACTATGTAGCCTATAGAAAGGAAGTTTATGAACTTTCTAATTGCATGAGATAGCAGATGTTAATAATATTAGGAGGAAAAAAGGAAGATTGAATTGTGTATATAATTGGTCACAGGTATGTAAAGCAAACATAGACAACAAAATCATATACTTCGGAAAGAAGTCTCGGAGGACATATGCTAAAATTTTAACAATGGTGGTCTTTGGGTGATATAATAGCACGTTCAATTCTTTCTGCATTCTATCATCTTTCTGCATTTTCCTGAGTGTTTACCATAAGCATATTCATGTTCCTTACAGTTGTGGGCAGGGCTGTATTTAAGAGATAAACAGGCCCTAAAGAGAGAAAAAAAAGTGGAAGACCTAAGATGAATTTTGTACATGACAACTTTTTGAGGTAGAGTAGAACAACTACACCTGGGTTTTGTGGGTAGGATATTTAGGTTTAAATCCCAGTACCATCACTTACCAGCTAGGTAACTTTGGGCAAGTTGCTTACATTTCTTTGTGACTCAGTTTCTATATCTGTAACATGGAGGCATTAATATTATTTCTCTCATGAGGGTATTGTAAGAGTTGAATACAATATTTGTAAGAGGCTTACTGACTGGCTCACAATCAGCACCAGTACTGGTTTTACTTGGAGTCAACCTGAGCTGACATCTTTTACTCCCTCTCTCCTGTGGCCTGCCTGTCAGGAACGTACCCTGAGCTACATCAGACCCACGAGAACCCTTGCATATTTATCAACAGTAATTGCTCATATATAGCACATACTTGCTTTATGCTTATTTAAATTATGCAATTTTAAAATAGCACAATATGAAAAGACGAATAAAGCCAAAATGCATACACTCATTTTGAAATGATAAAAATCTTCTAAATTAGATATAAAAGTCAAGAATCTCAAAAGTTCAAAGCAGGTGGGCCAAGTGAATAATAAACTGCATTTATGCCATTGCTCCATGGCGGTTCCACTTTAGGCGGCCATAAAAAATAATTAATAAGCAGACACAATGCACTTACCATGTGCCAGCACCTCTCTAACCACTTTGCACATATTAACTCCTTTGATCCTCCCAACAACTGAATGTGGTAGGGATGGTGGTTACCTCAAGGGACTGTTGGAAGAATCAGATAAGATATTGTGTGTCATCATCATCTTCATCTTACAGCTGAGGAGTCTAAGGCAAACAGAAGGTCAGTAACTTCCTTCAGTTCCCTCTGTTAGTAGGAAGACAATTAAGGTGAACTAGGCGGTCTGGCTAGGTAAATGCTAGGTAAATGCACCAACTCTGTGCATGAAGCCACCACCATAGGAGGTAACAAATACAGATTTGTTACAGGGAAATTACTTGAGTTGCTTTATTCAAGATCTTCAGGAGTCCATTCGTCCAAAAACAGGAGACATTAGGGTGTCCTGAAGTGCTGTGCTCAGGTGGAAGCTGCCTACATTTTATAGGGCAGTGGCTGAACTCTTGAATTCACTCTCCTTTGCTGCTACTGGCACCTAATTCTATGATTTCTTTGCCTAAGATAAGCATCACTTTGGGGAGGGACCAAAGGATGCTTAGGGAGACCCCTAGGGCTTCAGTTTTATTATTTTATTTTCATTGACTATGATAGTCATGGATGCAAGTGATCTCAAATTGGACAAAAGTTAAGAGGCATTTCCCTTGTAAAGCATTTCTTAATATATTACATTTTGCCAGTGTGGGTTCTTTTTTGTATTTTTTATTTATTTATTTTAGCATTTAAATAACCCTGGCATTCATTTCTTTCAGTGTTACTGTTCTTCTCTCCCCACTCCCACCCCCCGCCACTGCCCTTAATTGTTGACTCATGAACTCTCTTGTTAGTTATTAAAGAAAGGAGACTTTGACTTTACCATACAAGGTTACATCATCAGGTGACAGTGTGGGCTTATATATTACTTGGGACAGAAATGAAAGCATTCAGAGACAAAAAGTAAAGCATCAGCTTCTGATCAACTCCAGAAATAGTATGCTGGTTGCATCCTACCATCATAAAACATACACAGTTGGTTGCTTTGTTCTCGTGCTGTGGTGATGGGGAGAAGGAGGTCATGGGGTACCAGAGTCTCCTTCAGCATCTATAGTTGTGCAGCCATTCATGACCGATGGGTGGTAAGAAGAATGGTGTCAGCATATTCAGACATTCTTTTAGCAGTCTCTTCCTTATTTAATTCTTCTCGTGACTATACGTTAAGATGTAAAAGAACTGTAAGTAATTAAATCTTCACAATAATCCTCCAAGCAATATTTTATAAAGATGATCTGGCCCAAAGAGGCTTATTTATTGTTTAGATGTCTTTGAACTCTGAATTCAACAGAACTTTGCCCACGGGCTTTATTGCTTACTTTGACAAACTGAAGAACAATTTCATTTTATTTTAGAATATATATAACTATATATAGTTATTTGCTTCATAGAAGCTGTGTGTCCTTGAACAAGTCATTTAACCTCTCTCAACCTCATTTCCTCATCTGAAGATACCATTTGAAGTAATGAATACAAATGGCTGATGTGTATTTGAAGAATAAACAAGTTTTCAGACTCACAAGGACTCAAGGAAAGGAAAACTTAAACCATATTCGTTTGCTAGTTAAGCAAAAGTATTTTAGGATAAAACATTTTAAAATGCATAATTCTAACATTATAAGTTGTAAACTTAGAGAAAGCATGCAGAAATGGGCAGCGTCACATACTACTGGTAGACCTAAAAATGTGCTATGACTTTTCTGAGGATAATTAGCCAATTTGTAACATCTTTCAACAAAAGTGTATTCCTTAACTCCATCATTCTACCTCTACAAATTTATTCCAAAAAAGTGAGGGGAGGGGGCAGTCCATTCCAGTTCAGTTGGGAACAGTTTCACTATCTCATAAAGTGGATTGGCTAAAGATTGGTTACATGTGTAAAGATACACTGGACAATGGAACACCGTTCAGGTATTGAAGAACGTATTTCAGCAGAATGTTGAATTAGATGGGAAAATAGTAAGACATACAACTATGGTTTGAAATGATGGAAGTAAGTTATAAAACAGTGAGTCAGTTGTTTTTTATGATGAGGCTGTTGTCATTTATTATTTGTATACCTGAAAATATAAAACTTAAAATATGCATATTATAATTCCAATTAAGTCTCTCTGTGTGTATAAGATAGTAATCTGAATGTTACTCTTGTGCAAACACATGTCTTTGCCCTGCTAGGCCAAGGTATTCATATGCTTGGGAGATTAGGATTTGTCACAGAAGGAATTTAAAGAAAAAAATGTACTAACATTCCACTTCTACATGAAATGCAGGATTATGTAGCAGGAAAGACTATTATCATGAGAAAGAATGTTTCATATTCTTTCATCTCCTCATTATAATATCAAATCCCAGCATGGAAGATCCATCTCATAGGATTCTCTGTAGTGGAGGGAAGACACCCCATTACCTATAGCAGCTGTCACTCTGTTGCAGCAAGAGGTGAAGACACAGGGAAATTAGATGAAAGACTCACCACTTTCTGGTCAAGGGAATGGTGGGAAGATGAAAGAGAGATGCTGGTCCTGTTTTCTCTCTCCAGGCTTTGTCCAGGAAGGGAGTCTATGCTAGAGAATAGGAGGCGACAGCTCTGTCCCCACTGCCCATTAGGGGGCTGCCTCCCCAGCTGTCCCTTACCAACCTAGGTTACAGCCACATCAACACAAATGTGGCAGGAAGTGTAGTCAGGCAAGGAGAGGATCTGAGATTTTACTTCCCAGCCACCCTTGGCTCCTGGTGGCAGGGATGCTGAAGAGAGCCATGGGATGGTCATCACAGGATAAGGCAACTCTCAGAGTTCTGACGGTGTGTGTGTGTGTGTGTGTGTGTGTGTGTGTGTGTGAGAGAGAGAGAGAGAGAGAGAGACGACTCAATGCAGAGACTAACTTATTTATTACTACCAGTGGTGGAGGTGAGAGTAAGGCCGTGGTAGATGTGCCTCAGCTCAAACGAAGCCAAGAGAAAGAACAGAATATATCTTCCCAACTGCAGATTTCAACCATGAAGGGCAAATGGGACCAGGGAAAATGTTCTGGACACTAGGAGCTAAGCAAGTCCACATGTTACATTGGGTTGTTCATGTTTTAAAGTCTCTTTTATTCTGCAACAGATTCCCCCCCAACCCCCAGCCCATCATCTTATTTGTTTGTTGAAGGGACTAGGTAATTTGTCCTACAAAATTGTCCACACACTGGATTTGACTGATTGTTTTTTCATGGTGGCAATTAATTTGTGCCCCCCCCCACTATTCCCCCTAAGCTGGTGGTTAAATCTAGAGATTTGATAGTTAGCAATGCTAAGATTGAACGAACAGTGGATTCTGATGTCAGCCTGATTCATCTGTGATAAATTCACCATCAACCTTTTGAATATGGTTTTGGCATCTGCTAGTGATGGTTGCTTAAGATCATTTTATTTAATTTGTTCTAATTCTATCATTCCTCTGAATATATTTGCTGGAATTCTTCTATAAAAAGAATTTTTATCGCATAATTATTTGGTTACCCTGAAATAAGAGTTTGTACAGAAAAGGCAGGATCCATAATTAGCTTTTTCCCTTTATTGGTTTTCTAAATAATGAATCGGTACACTAGCAACCTCCATTGGTGACTAATGATGTTTTGTTTCCTTGTTTTTATTAGTGTTATTTTTTTATTAGTGTTATTATGAATACTACTGTTGAACACTGATGAACACTGTATTAGTGTTATTATGAATACTAGTGTTATTATGAATACTTTTATTACTGTTATTATGAAACACCACTCCATCCAAAGTGTGTAAATCCATGTGCACATAGATTTATATTTGTTGGGTAGATTTATGTGTTTCAGTCAATTATAATTATTCTTTTTCTTGCTCAAATTGTCCCATCCTTGGCTAATGGGAGTCCCTTAATTTTGGCTCCCATGTCTTTTGGCAAAACCATTTGTCTTCAAGTAGTGTTCTTATTTTCTGGCTCAGAAAGATGTCCCAAGACCCTCTTGTACATTTCTTGCTCTGGAATCAACCATTTCTCCAAAGGCTCTAGATTCCTTTTCATGGAAAATCGTATTTAGAAGCTACAGTCTTGGCATGGGGGTGCTCATTGCTACCAGGTTGTCAATGTTTCTAAACATTTAGTGGACGGCTCTCAAAAATACATAGTTCATAGAAAGGGAAAAATAATGAGTCCACACTGATATTTTCTATTCAAATTTTCTTATTGTGGTAAAATATTCATAATAAATGTTACCAGTTTTAAACAATTTTTAAATGTACAGTTTTGTGGCAGTAAGTGGATCCACATTGTTCTGCAACCATTACCACCATCTATTTTCAGGGCTTTTTCATCTTCCTAAACTGAAACTCTCCCCATTAAATACTAACTCCCCACTCCTTTTTCTCAGCTCCTGGCAATCCCCTTTCTATATTCTGTATCTATGGATATTTATGCTTTTGCGATTGGTTTGTTTCACTTAGCATAATGTTCTCAAGGGTCATCTGTGTTGACATGAGTCAGGATTCCTTCCTTTTTATAGCTGAATAGTATCCCATTGTGTGTGTGCGTGTGTGCGTGCGTATACCACATTTGTTTATCCATTCATTGATGAACACTTGGGTTGTGAATAATGCTGCTATGAAAATGGGTGTATCAATATCTGTTTGAGTCCCTGCTTTCAGTTCTTCGATGTATATACCAGAAGTAGAATTCCATGTGGAAATTCTATGTAATATTTTGAGGACCTTCCATACTGTTTTCCACTTTGGCTGCACCATTATACATTCCTACCAGCAGTGCACGACGGTTCCAGTTTCTCCACATCCTCATCAATACTTGTTCTTTTCTCTTTCTTTTAATAGTAGCCATCCTAATGTGTATGAGTCAATTCAAATTTAACACTAGAGTTTGATTAAACTTCTTTGATTTTACTCTTATATCACTTTTTTCTTTACTTTGAAAATGTTGGTTCTTAAAGACATTAAGTATTTATTTCCTAATTCTATAATGTACACATAGTAGTAAAAAATATATATATACATATCAACAGGGGCACCTGGGTGTCTCACTTGGTTAAGTGTTCGACTCTTGATTTGAGCTCAGGTCATGATCTCAGGGTCATGAGATTGAGCCCTGCATTGGGCTCCATGCTGTATGGAGTCTGCTTGAGATTCTCTCTCTCTGAAAACAAAATATGTATATGGGATGGCTGGGTGGCTTAGTGGTTGGGCGCCTGCCTTCAGCTCAGGTTGTGATCCTGGGATCTGGGATCAAGTCCCACATTGGGCTTTCTGCAAGGAACCTGCTTCTCCCTCTGCCTATGTCTCTGCCTCTCTTTCTGTGTCTCTCATGAGTAAATAAATAAATCTTAAAAAATGTATATATCAACATTACTTCTAATGGTAAGACAATTGAATGCAGCTTAATTGTTTCTTTGTGGTTCTTTTCACCCCAGAATATATCTCTCAAGTCATATATAGTCAAATTACTATGTTCAGTGGTCTCTTGAAGTAATTATTTTCCCTCTGTGGTTATGCCATCAATTTGATTTAAAGAATGTAAAACATTTACTTAGTTCAGTCAAATCTATAAAACAGCACAATCAGAGAATTCTTATTTTGCTCTTCATCTCCTCTCCCTCTCACCGTATGTGACACTTTGTAGATTTCTATTGGGTTCGTCCTTCAGTTGGTTCTTTTTAGAAAACATAAACAAAATATTTATACTTCTATTCTCTCGCCCTTTATTACACAGAGGTAACATCTTCTAAGCCCTGTTCTATGCCTCCCTTTTTTTCATTTATCCTGGTGCTCATTCAATATTATGATACAGAGATCTTGCTCATTCCTTTTAATGTTCAATATTCCTTTGTGTAGCTATTGGTATAAAGAAGTCTTCCTCATTCCTTTGAACTGCTACAGAATACTTATTGTGTGGATAGACCCATAGTTGTTTTTTTTTTTTTAACAAGCTTCCCACTGATAGACATTTGGTTTGTTTCCAGTTTTTGCTATTATTAATAATATCACATTGACCTCACTCAGAAGTATGCTGGCAAGTGACCAACAAACTCTCCAGGAAAAAAAAAAAAAAAAAAAAAAAAGAAAGAAAGAAAGAAAGAAAAAGAAAAAAAGAATTCCTGAATTTTAACATTTATTGATTTACATGGTGAAAGACTCCCATCCTGGCCAATTTCAAGCTACCAACATGAAATCACGTCATGTGGAGTTAGGAAGACATGTCTAGTAACAGCATTATGAAGTACTTCTTCCATACTAGTGGAACAGATGTACAGGACCTCAAGGGCATAGATAATAATAAAAGGCTATAAAAATAATTAGGAAATAGTGAGTTTTGAGTATTTATTACCTTTCTTTTTTATATAGTTTATTTAGCTTTACATTTATATAATTTTACTTCTTTATTTTCAGAGAAAGAGAGAGAGTGCAAGTGGGGGGAGGGGCAGAAGGATTGAGAGAGAATCTTAAGCAGACCCATGTTAAGCACAGAGCCACACTCAGGGCTGGATCTCATGACCTGAGATCATGACCTGAGTCACAACCAAGAGTTGGATGCTTAACTGACTGAGCCACCAGGTACCCCTAATTTTATTTTTTAAAATGGAATTGTTTAGGGATGCTTGGGTGGCTCAGTCAAGCATCTCCACTTGACTCAAGTCAGAATCTAGGGTCCATGTTGGGCTCTCTACTCAGCTGAGAGTCTGCTGCTCCTTCTCCCTCTCCCTCTGCACCACCATCGGCTCTTCTGAGCCAGTATGAGCCATCACATTGTTAAATCCACACCTCATTTTTATACTTGAATAGAAAGTTCTGTCTGCCTAAGCTAGAGACCATCTGTTTTTCTCTCAGGAAGAGAAGTTCAAAGGTAGGCAGCCCAGTGCTTATGTTGGAGCTCCATCGTCAGTGGTATCCCATGCTCTTTCCTCTCTGCTCTGCTATCTTAGCCTTATCATCCAAAGTAGTTGATGGAGCGCCAGGTATCATGTCCATATGCCAGATAGCAGGAGAAAGGAAGTGGGGAAAGGCAGAGGGTTTACACTGCTCTATTGAATCAGTTACTTTTTAGGATATTCCTGGAGGCCCCATCTAGCACTCTGTTTACCATTTACGATATAGTACTTGGCTACCTGGTCATATCTAGCTGTAAGAAAAGCTGGGAAATGGGGACAATTGTGCAGATTGCTGCCTCAAATAAAATCAGGTTTTTCTCTCTTAATTTACTAAGTAAGAGATGAAAAGTGAATATTAGTTAGGCAACTAGCAATCTGCACTTCTATTGTAATTCTGGATTTTTCTCTTAATGTTATCAGTTTTTGCTCTCCATATATCAGAGTTGTATTATTAGATACATAGAACTTTAGATAATTTTGTGATATATTGACACTTATTTTTATGAAATATCACTCTTAATCCTTAGTAATGCTTACTCTTTAAAAGGTATCTTCTTTTCTAAAGGTTATGCTACCTTTATTTTAATTAGTATTTTCATGATATATAATTTTCTATACTTTTTTTTTGGAAGGAAGCACATTTTATTTATAAATCACTTTTACCATAACTGATATAACTGACCCATCTGATTGCCCATTGCTAGTTGGGTTCCTTCTGGAATATTGAGGTATTCCCCAGGGTTTGTGATAGCCGATAGATCCATGGTCACTGGGCAGATCAATACTGTGGAGGGGCTACTATGATGCTCTGTAGAGCTTGGCTTTGGGCTGATCCCTGGGAAGCTGGGTGAGGTGGTGGTGGAGCTGCTACTCAGTGACCTGAGCCTGCAATTCACTTTCCACAGCCTCCAGTGAGAGGTGTGTGTGTCCACAGTGGTGTGTCCACTTGCAATCTGATATTGGTGAGTTTCTTATTTATAATTAGACTTGTTCAATCTGTTAGAAGTCAACTTTATGTAAGACATGATTTTAAAGCAGCTCACAGAAAAACTGGCTGCCCAGATTTAGGAATAAATCTGGATAGTTGACAAGTTTAGCATTGTTAAAAGGAGTATGGAGGGATTGAGAAATTTTCAGAGGATGCCAGGCTATAGTCATTAAATATGCTCAGCCTTACAGATTCTTACAGAAATATGAAGAGAATATTTTTCTTTTATGAAATATTACTCTTGATCTTTAGTAATGGTTTATGTCTAAAAGTCTTCTAAAAAATAAATGTCTTCTAATACTAGTCTTCTAATAACTTTATTTTAATTAGTGTCTTCATGACAAATAATTTTCTGTATTTTTAAAACTTCTATATCCTTATTATTTAGAGTGTATCTTTTGAAAGTAGGAAACAGTTGGCTTTGATTTTATTTTCAGTCTGCAAAGCTTAGTTCTTACATTGAGTATTTATTTATGCTTAATTCAGTTACTAATATAGTTTGAATTCTATCAAAAATATTTGTTGTACTTGTTTTATGTTTTTTTTTCTTTTATTACTTGCTTCTTTTGGGCTTAAATATTTTTTTATCATTCCAATCAACATGTTGGTTATACATTCTTTATTTGTGGAGATTACTACTACATTCATTTTTGAATTATTAGTGTCTGATATAAATTGGTACTTCTACATAATGACAGGATCTTGGAACATATGAACTCTACCTTTGATGCTTATATTGTTATACATTTTATTCTACTTACTTAATTTTTTAAAAAAGATTTTATTTTTTTATTCATGAGAGATGGAGAGAGATGCAGAGACACAGGCAGAGGGAGAAGCAGGCTTCCTGTGGGGAGGCTGATGAGAGACTCAATCCCAGGACCCCAGGATCACAACTTGGCCCAAAGGCAGATGCTCAACCACTGAGCCACCCATGTGCCCCAGAATGCATTTGTTCCTACCTCAGTCCCTATCCTGGTGCTGTGCAGACACTTCATGTGCCAGACTTGGTGCTGCTCTGCTCCTGACTGGGCTCCTGGTCCTGACTTGCTCTTCATGCCCACACACTAGCTTTGGCCCACCCGGACCTTGGAAGAGTGTTTCTTGCTTGTCTGGTAACTGTGGACAACTTATTACTTGGGCAAGCCAGAGAACTTTTTCAGCATCCAATAGACTATCACCACATCTTTTCCAACTAGGTCTGCATCCCAGCTTTGTCATGAGGGTCCTCTTCTAAGTTTGTTCATCCTTGGGCATTTTCTTCAGGGCTAGTATATTCTGTAGCATAGTCTTTATGTCTTTATAGTTACTCCTCTGTTGGAATTAGTAGTTCTTTTTTTAAAGACTTTATTTATTTATTTGTTTGTTTATTTATTTATTTTAGAGAGAGTGCGCCTTTGCATGGGTGGGGGAGGGGAAGGGTAGAGGGAGAGAGAGAATTAGATAATTTCAAGCAGACTCCATGCTGAGCATGCTACAGGGCTTGATCTCACGACCCTGAGATCATGACCTGAGTCAAAACCAAGAGTCCAATGCTTAACCAACTGAGTCATCCAGGTGCCCCTGGAGTCAGTAGTTCTTTATATCAAACTTTCTCTGTTTTAGTTACTGTGTCATTTCTCTCTACTGATTGGGACTTGAATGATATAAAAATCTGCATCCACAGGATACACCCCATTCATCATGATACATTATCCTTATTGGATATTTATTATATATTATTGGTTTAAATTTGCTAACGTTTTGTTAAATTTTACATCTATGTTATGAGAGTTAATGTTCTATTATTCTAATATTCTGTTATTGGATTAAACTTGCTAATATTTTGTTAAGTTTAATATCTATGCTATGAGGGAAGCCTGGGTGGCTCAGTGGTTGAGGATCTGCCTTTGGCTTAGGTTGTGATCCTGGGGTCCTGGGATTGAGCCCCTGTCAGACCCCTGCAGGGAGCCTGCTTTTCTGTCTGCCTATGTCCCTGCCTGTCTTTGTGTATCTCTCATGAATAAATAAGATCTTTTTAAAAAATCTATGTTATGAGAGATAATGTTCTGTAATTCTGTGTAGTTTTAATGTCTTTGTCTAGTTTTAGAATCAGAATAATACCTTATAAAATGGTTTGGTGTTTCTTCTTTTTCTATTTTCTGAAAAAGTATGTGTTGGTTTGGTACTATTTCTTCCTTAGATGTCAGATGGAATTTACCAGTGAAGTGTTCTGGGCCTGGAGTTTCTTTTTGGAAGTTGTTAACTGTGAATTAAGTTTCTTTGATTGATACTGGGTTACTCAAGTTTTCTATTTCTTGTGCCAATTTTTTATAATTTGTGTCTTTCAGTGAATGTGTCCATCTCATCTAAATTGTTGGATTAGTTGGCATAAAGTTGTTCATCATAGACCCTTATATCCTTACTATTTTTTGGGTCTTAGTGATGTCCTCTCTTTCATTCCTGATTCTGGTAATTTGTCTTCATATTCTTCTGGATCAGTCTGGGTCGGAGCTTGTGAATTTTAACATTCCCCAACCCCCTGGAATCAGCTTTTGGGTTCGTTGAAAAACAGCATTGTTTTTCTGTTGAGTGGGCCTCATTTTTTGAGGTTCCTCACCTTTGTCATCTTGTACTATAAAATCCTGGCTGCTAAGGCAATTTTCTAATGATGTCACGTAGGTTTCATTTTTGTATTTTTTTTCTGGCTTTTCAAGTTATTCTCAGCAGAAGCACATGTTACTTCATTATAGCCAGAAAGAGAAGTCTGAGAGGAATAATTTTGGGTGGTTGGTATTGCAGGAAAAGCACTGATTTGGAGGCAGGATTCCTGGGTTGAAGACTTTCCCCTGTTGCTTACTAATGTTGCTAACAATGACCTTGGGCAAGTCAACTTGACTAAGCAAAGGTTTTCTTGTGTATAAAATGGAGATAGCAAGAATATCTCATGTCAAAACATTTCTGTAAGTATTAAGTAAAGTAATCAAAGTAATACTGTTTATATGAACTATGACAAATTTTGTAATATGGCGTGGCTCATAATTATTTGTACAACTGTAGATGCCTTGAAGGCAGGGACTAAATCTTTTTGCTCATGATTCTTGAACACACAGCACAATTCTTGGAATATGTTTCAGTGTTTAATAAATACTTGTTGAGCTCAACCAAAGCTATTTCACATGAATGGTTAAAATTCTCACATACCAACTCAAAGGAAATGCATACTGTATGCTCATAGTTATTGACGACATCTGAATTAATCCAGATTATGCTGAATTGTTGTTTATTATCATTACTTAGGCTAAAAATATTTACAATGCTGTATGTAAATTTCCTGTAATATTTTTATAGGATTATCCTTGTTCTGGCCACAAATGAAAAGATGTACTGAGAGATCTATGATTGGTGGGAAATCTCCAAGAATTGTCTCATAGGAGGAAGAGGTAGAAAATGCCCTGTTTCTGAGTCTGCAGATTTAAACAGAGGTTCCTAAGATATGTGTCACTGAAGCTTGTAAACTCTAATCTTGTGGCCACATTCCTTTATGGTTTATGCCAATGGGTCTGTTCAGAGGAATTAACTACCTATACTACCTACAGGTGACAGGTTTGTGCTTTACCTTAACACCGTTTCTAGGGGAGAGGAGTTTCTCTCCCCTATATGTATGCGTATCTCTCTCGTCAGTTTTAAATTCAAGTACCGAGTTCATTAGATCAGATCAGTGTTTTCCCAGCTCCTTTGTTCTATATACTGCCTTCATAATTCCTTTTCACATCTATGTACACTTACACTATTTACCTAAGATTTTCTTTGAACTCATTTTCTTTTTCCTAAATGAATGTATTTTAAAAGAAACTTAATATCAATAATTTGAAAATTGAAAATCAATACTTAAAAAGATCTTGGTAGAAAATAAAAGATAGTGAAAACCGAACAATTTTATTGAATGCTTCAGAGAGACCATTGAACCCTAGATCTCATTGAAGACTCTGAGCCCTAGGCCTCCTCTCCTTATTAAAATAAGCAATAGTGAGAGGGCTGTTAAGACCCACCTCAGCTGAGTTTTTTTCCTTGTTATAATAAAACACCTGAAAAATAATTTTTAAAAAATGAATGATCTCTTCATTATGTGATTCCATTTCATTTAATGATTTGCAAGTCTACCACCTAAAGCCACTCCATGTCTCGCACTAAGGAATGCCTGGGTTAGATCATCTGCAAGGTGTTTTTCCGCTTTCAATATCTATGGTGTTGCAAATATTTTCTCTTCCAAATACTTGTGTATTTCCTCCCTCAATTCTCATTCATGCAGACTGTCCCTGACTTCTACATCATGTGCAAATGATTCCTTTCTACCAACGACTACCCCTGTTCTTAGTGTTGAGGATCACTGGAAAAAAAAAAACTTGATAATTTTTATATAAAAGAGTGAAAATCAGGAAGTGATTGGGACAAGGTGACTCAGACAGAAGCCATTTGCCTCCTTGACCTAGTATAATTTTACCTGTTTTTCCAAGCATTTCCTTTTCACTTCTTTGCACTTCCGCTCTGAAGTTTATCTGAATTAAAAATAAGGAAAATAAGCATATTTAAAGTTAAAATAAATTAAAAAGACAGATGCCTCCAGGAGGATTAAGAGGTCATTAGTCATCTATATCTGAGTATAAATTAATCCAATCAGTTTATTTCCTTAATACCTGAGATTACCTATAATGAAGAAGAGGGAATAAAATAATCACAATGAGTAGTTTATTTTGGGAGACTAGGGGAGAATAAAAGGAAAGAGGGTTGGCTGAGATGGCATGCAGAGTGAGAAGGGAAAGAAAGGAAGATCAGAGCATCTCGAAGAAAAGTTAAGCATAATTTAAAATTTTTTCTCTCATTCCTCTCCTTATTCTATCTTAGTTTCTGTTTTAGAGACCCAGAAGTCAGATTAATATAGAATATTGTATATTTCACTTCTTAGATTAAGTCAACTTCCAAAGGTTAAGTAAGACTTCCTCCACTATAACTAAAATTGCTCCTAAGGGAAGATGTCTTCTGTTTGGTGACACATATTTGATAACCTGAGAACTGTATGTATAGTGCTCCACACACAGTGGGTGATTAAGAAATGTTATTACTTCCATCTGCCTTTGTAAATCTCCAGTAGGACAGAAAATATTAGGAAGACTGTTAGTGTGGACTTGGATTTTCCCAAGAGAACGGTTCAATTTTATATATAATATTCCTGTGCTTTTCAGGTCCTCCATTAGGTATCCCATCACTTTAAGTGATGATTTCTAAGCAGGTTCTAGGTCAGCACTTTTCAAACTATCTGTGGTGAAGACCAGGATATTATTATTATTGTTGTTGTTGTTGTTGCTATTATTCTCTGATCTGTGGCAGACCCATCTTTGTGTGTAGCTCATGCCATATGTGACTCACTACACTAGTCTGACAACATATATTAGCCTGTTACCTCACTCAACAAGACAATTTGACCAGCTTTGAGCTTCAATGTCCTAGCCATGTCAAATTGCTATAAGAGCTTCTAAATACTTATTCCTAATACTGATATATCTCACTGAAGCCTGGTGAGAAAAAATTCACAGGCTATACTTTGAGTAGACTGATCTATTAGATGTTCTCTGAGAGTTCCTTTTATGAAATGACAAGACTCTTCTAGTCCTGGGGAGTCATTTTATTGATCTAAAATAAATGCAATCTGACAGTGTGGTTCAAAGACAAAAATAATCTGAGAATTACTGCTTTGTAACATGAATTTTCCAACTCTCCTGGAATACTCTTGTTGCTGTTTTCTTTTGAACTCTACCAGAAAATTAGGAGCCCAGAAAATTTGGAGGTCTTATTATATAATTCTTAAACAATTATTATATTTATAGTATATAACATAATATATAAAATAATTTATGAAGTACTTTCTGTCGGTATAAGTTATGCTGTAGTAACAAATGATCTCTGGAACCCTCGAGTTTCATACCAGTGAACTCATACCGTTTATTTCTTGTTTGTGCTATCTGTCCATCACATCATAGGCAAGTTCAGCTTGGCTCCGGCTTATTAATTTTAGGACTTGTGCTGAGAGGGTAGTCCGAATCTTGACACTGCTGATCATGTTGGGAAAAGAAAAGATGGAGGCCGTGTGATGGTTCCTAAAGCCTTACCCAAAGATGGACACATTACTTTCTCTGACATTTCAATGGCTAAATTAAGTCACATGACCAAACCTGACTAAAGTGAATCAGGTGGAGGTAACCTCCCAGTAACCCTGGAAGGAGGAGCAGCAAAGAATTCAAATACTAATAACTCCTACAACATTCACTGTTAAGATTTGGGTCAGAGGTAGAAAAAGAGTATAGAGGCCTTTCAAAGTGTGGGGAATCTATTTTATAAATGAAAAACATAAAATTATTTGTTCTAGTTTCAACACCAATTTGAACACATTTTTCTCTTTTTTCCCTGGCCTTATTTGAGATGTAGCTGACGTATCACATTGTATATGTTTAAGGTGTATAACATGATGATTTGATATATGTATATATTTCAAAATGATTACTACAATAAGATTAATTAACACATCCATTACCTTACATAGTTACAATTTGTGTGTGTGTGTGTGTGTATGTGTGTGGTAAGAACTTTTCAGATTTACTCTCTGAGGGACATTCAAATATACAATATCATATTGTTAACCACCATCATCATGCTGTACATTACATCCCCTGAACACGTTCATCTTAAAACTGGAAATCTGTACCCTTTCACCACCTTCTCCCACATCCCCATCCCATCACCCCTGGCCATCACCTATCAGCTTCTGCACTGTTTCTATGTTCAGCTTTTTGTTTTTGTTTTAGATTCCACTTATAAATGAGGTTGTATAGTATTTGTCTTTCTCTGTTTGACTTAATTTTTAGCACAATGCCCTCAAGGTTCATCCATGTTGTTGCAAATGGGAGCATTTTCTTCTTCCTCATGGCTGAATAATATTCCATTATACACACGCACACTATCTCTATATATATTATATATATCACCTTTTCTTTATTTGTTCATCTGTCAGTGGACAGTTAGGTTGTTTCCATGTTTGGGCTATTGTGAATGATGCTGCAATGAACATTAGAGTATCCATTATCTCTTTCAGATAGTGATTTCTTTTTCTTTACATATTTACCCAGAAGTGGAATTGCTGGATCATAGGGTAGTTCTGTATTTAACTTTTTGGGGAATCTCCATAATCTCCATATGGTTTTCCAGAGTGGCTGCGCTAATTTACACTCCCACTCAGTGCACAAGGGTTCCCTTTCCTCCACATCTTCACCAGCATTTACCACCTCTAGTCTTTTAGATAATACTCATTCAACGGGAGTGAGGTGATACCTCATTGAGGTTTTGATTTTTATTTCTCCGATTCATGATATTGAGTACTTTTTTCATGTACCCATTGGCCATTGGAGTATCTTCTTTGGAAAAATGTCTATTCAACATCTTAGCCCATTTTAAATTGGATTATTTGTGGGGTTTTTTTTGCCACTGAGTTATATGAGTTTCTTTTTTTAAAAAAATTATTTAGCTCTAATCTTTATTATTTCCTTCCTTCTACCAGTTTTAAGTTTTGTTTGTTATTCTTTTCTAGCTCCCTTAGATGTAAGGTCGGGTTGTTTACTTGAGATTTTTCTTGCTTCTTGAGGTAATTCTGTACTGCTCTAATCTTCCCTCTTTGAAGGGCTTTTGCTGTATCCCCAAAATTTTGGACCATTGTGTTTTCATATGTGTATTTTTTAAATTTCCTCTTTGATTTCTTGGGTGACACATTCATTGTTTAGTAGCATGTTATTTAACCTCTATGTATTTGTGCTCTTTCTAGATTTTTTCTTGTGGTTGATTTCTAGTTTCATAGCATTGGAAAAGAAGCATGCTATGACTTCAGTCTTTTTTAATTTTTGAGACTGGTTTTGTGAACTAATATATGATTTATGTGATCTATTCTGGAGAATGTTCTATTTGTACTTGAGAAGAATGTGCATTTTGCTGTTTTAGGATGGAATGTTCTGAATATATCTGTTGGATCCATCTGGCCCAATGTGTCATTCAAAGCCACTCTTTCTTTGTTTGAAAAGATGATCTATCCATTGATGTGAGTGGGGTGTTAAAATCCCCTACTATTATATTACTACTGATTTCTTTCTTTATATTCGTTATTAGCTGCTTTATGTATATGAGTGATCCCACATTGGGTGCATAAATATTTATAGTTGTTATATCTTCTTGTTGGATTGTCCCTTTTTATGATTATGTATTGTCCTTCTTTGTCTCTTGGTACAGTCTTTGTTTTAAAATCCATTTTGTCTGATGTAAGTATTGCTACCCAGGCTTTCTTTTTACTTCTATTTGTGTGATAAATTCTTTTTCATCCCTTTACTTTCAATCTGCGTGTGTCTAGGTCTGAAATGAGTCTCTTCTGGGCATTGTATAGATGGGTCTTATTTTTTTTTTCATTCTGTCATTCTATGTCTTTGATTGGAGTGTTTAGTCTATTTATATTCAAAGTAATTATTGATAAGTACATACTTATTGCCATTTTGTAACTTGTTTTATGGTTGTTTTCGTAGTTCTCTGCTCCTTCTCTTGTTCTCTCATAGTTTGTTGGCTTTCTTTGGTGATAGACGTGGATTCCTTTCTCTATTTTTTGCATATATATTACCAGGTTTTGATTTGTGGTTGACATTAGATTTATATGTAACATCTTATGCATATAGCAGTCTATATTAAGTTCATGGTCACTTAAATTTGAACCCATCGTAAAAGCACTAAATTTTTACTTTGCCCTACCCTGACAGTTTAGGTATATGGTATCATACTTTATATCCTTTTATTTCATGGATCCCTTGGCTGATTTTTTTTTGTGTGTGGATATACTTACTTTTATTGCTTTTGTGCTTCCTAATTTTCTTACTACTGCTAATGATCTTTTCTTTCCACTTAAAACTCCCTTCAGCATTTCTTGTAGGGCTGACTTGGTGGTGATGAATTCCTTTAACTTTTGTTTGTCTGAGAAACTCTTCATCTCTCCTTCTATTCTGAATGATAGCCTTGCTGGATAGTGTTCTTGATTGCATTTTTTTTTTCAGCACTTTGAATATATCATGCCACTTTCTTCTGGCCTCGAGAGTTTCTGCTGAAAAATCCTCTGATAGCCTTATGGGATTTTCCTTGTAGGTAAATGTTTTCTTTTCTCTTGCTGCTTTAAAAATTCTTTATTACCACTTTTTTTTTTTCCATTTTAATTACTAGTTGTGGATCTTGGTGTGGATCTTCTTGGGTTGATTTTGCTAGGGAATCTCTGTTTCCGGGATCTGGATTTCTGTTTCCTTCCCTGGATTCAGGAAGTTTTCAGCTTATTCAAATAAATTTTCTGTCCCCTTTCCATTCTTTTCTCCTTCTAGGATCCCTATAGTGCAAGTGTTATGCTTGGTGGTGTCTCTGAGTTCCCTCAATATGTTTTCATTTCTTCTTCTTCCTTTTTTTAGGTATTTTTAAAAAATATTTTGTTTATTTATTCATGAGATATATATAGAGAGGCAGAGGCATAGGCAGAGGGAGAAGCAGGGATGTAGGACTTGGTCCCAGGACCTCGGGATCACGACCTGAGCCAAAGGCAGATGCTCAACCACTGAGCCACCCAAGTGTCCCTTTTATTTTTCTTTTTCTCTCTCCTGTTCTATTTGATTCCTTTCCATTACTCTCTTTTCCAGGTTGCTGATCCGTTCTTCTGTCTCCTCAAGTCTACTATTTGTTTCCCTTAATGTTTATTTAATTTCAGTTGTTGAGTTCTTCATCCCTGACTGGTTCTATTTTATGTTTTCTATCTCTTTGTTGAGGGCCTCACTGAGCTTCCCTACTCTTCTCAACTCCAGTGAGTATTTTTATGACCATTTTTTTACATTCTCTTATCAGGCATATTACTTATCTCTGTTTTGTTTAGGTTCCTTGCTGTGATTTTTCCTGTTCTTTCATTTGGGATATAGTCCTCTGTCTCCTGTTTTGTATAACTATCTGTGTCTCTTTCTCTGTGTTAGGAAAGTTAACTATGTCTCCTGCTCTTGAAAGTTGTGGCCACTAGGGTGTGGAGTGGGAAAAAAATTTTTTTTTTAATTTAAAGAGAAAGAAAAGAAAGCTGTGGCTTTAGGAAGAAGAGGTCCTGCAGTGCCCTATAGTGCCCTGCAGTGTAGTGTCTTCTGTTCACCAGAACCCGGCCCTTCAGAAATGTTGCATATGTGTGTTGTGTGTGCCCTCCTGTTGTGGTTGAGCTGCTTTTGCTTTCAGTCAAGTCATCTGCAATAGTTCTTTTTGCCTGTTGTGGGCAGGATTTGGTCCCTGTGTTGTTAGTGAGCCAGTCTGGGACTGCCCTGAACTTGAGTTGAGTCAGACTACGTGTTTGGTAGAGCTGTGTAGCACCAAACTTCAGGGTACTCTCCTCACTTTGCCCCCTAGGAAACTTTCATTAATGGGGCCTGCTATCAGACCAGGTATATGCCCCAGCCTGCTGCTGGGGCTCAGCTGGAGTGGTATGTGTGGTTATCTTCCCCTCTCCCTGGGGCAGGACTCACTTTGGCAGGAATCACTCTTGGGGCTGCTCACACACTGCCAGGCTTGTGACACAACTTTGGATGGCCTCTGGCCAAGGGCATGTTGGAGGGCAGGGTCCACAGGAAAACATGGGGTGGGTCACATAATGCCAACAAGGTCTGCATGGTCAGCTGCAGGAGGAGACCCATAGCTCCCAGGAAGACTCCCGTTGAGATTGGTTGAGTTAGAGGGAGCCTAGCTGTATGAGCTTCTTATATATTTGGACATTAACTTCTTATCACATATGTGATTTGTAAATATTTTCTCCCATTCTATAGGTTGCCTTTTCATTTTGTGGTTGTTTCTTTTGGTTTGTGGTCATCCTGCTTGTTTATTTTTGCTTTTGTAGTTGTGCTTTTGGTGTCATATCTATAAAATCGTTGCCAAGACCAATGTTAAGGAATTTCTGCCCCCTCCCCCCCATATTCTAATAGGAGTTTTATGGCTTCAGGTCTTACACTTAAGTCTTTAATGTATTTCAAGTTAATTTCTGTGAATGGCATAAGACAGGAGTGCATTTCCATTCTTTTGCATATAAATATCTAGTTTTCTCAACACCATTTATTGAAGAAACTGTCTTTTCTCCATTCAATATTTGGCTATTTTGTTAAATATTAGGTACTGTATACAGGTGGGTTTATTTATGGGCTCTCAATTCTGTTTCACTGATCTATCTTTGTGTTTTCTGCCAGTGCCTTACAGTTTTGGTTATTATGGTTTTGTAATATAGTTTGAAGTCAGGAAGTGTGATGTCTCCAGCTTCATTCTTCTCAGGATAGCTTTGACTATTCAGAGTCTTTTGTGGTTTCATATCAATTTTAGGATAATTTTTTCTACTTCTGTAAGAAATTTGCCTTTGAAATCTCAATAGGAATTGCATTGAATCTATAAATGGCTTTGCGAAGAATAGACATTTTAATAATATTCTTCATTTTACTCTATCTTTTAAAAAAGATTTTATTTATTTATTTGACAGGGAGAAAGCGTGAGCACACAGAAGGGGAAGCAGTAGGCAGAGGGAAAAGGAGAAGCAGGCTCCCTGCTGAGCAACAGGCCCCAGGTGGGGCTGGATCCCAGGACCCCTGAGATCATGACCTGAGCCAAAGGCAGACGCTTAGCTAGCTAAGCCACCCAGGTGCCTCCATTCCACTCTGTCTTAAAGGCTCTGTGAGATTATTTCTTTAAGTGTCACAAGTGGAAAATGCATCCCCTATGTAAAAATTATAGATGTTTTATATTAAACACAGAACATCATAGCAATTTATCCATCTCTCTGGAGTATATATGGAACATATAAGTACGTATGATTATAAAGTAAACACAGAAGAAGATGAAATTTGATAGGAAACTCACTCAGCTAATTTCTGAGGTTTCAAAACTTCAGTGTCTTTTATCTTGATTTTTGTGGTTCATTTTAGAAGATGAGGTTATCACAGAAAAAGAGTCACATATTCATGTCCTGAGCCCTGTGAGAAAATTCCTTGCTTGTTAAAATAATTTAGGACATCTACAATTCCCAGAGAAGAAGTCTGACAGGACTTAGCATTTCTTAAAAATTCTTAATTCTCTGAGGATAGGAAAGAACTTCTTCAAATCTTTCTTCAAATAGGGCTCATTTCATATCAAAGAATTAACAAGCCTCCTTAAGCACCTAACATACAGCCATGGAGTAATTAGGCTCATTTGGGGTTAGGGCTCAAGATCTCTTTTATTTTTAAAACACTTCAGATTTGAAATGCCTTGTCAGAACTAGAAAGAACAAAGACAAATCCCTGCTGCATGCAGATATGTAGAGAAAAAGATTAAAAAAAAAAAAAACTTCTTTATTTGCCTCTTTCCTTTCCTTCTTGCTAATGGTTCCTTATTTTTATTATGCTATTCCTTTAAGTTCCTCTTTGGGATTTTTTTTTTCTACTTTCTGTTTTCAGAGATATTAAGAATACATCTTCCTAAGAGCTCCTGATGTTTAAACTTGGGGAAAAGAATTGTGTTCTTTTAGCCCAAATATCCACTTGTTTTAAATATATATGCCTGCAGCTTCTTCAGGGGACTAGGTGGCCAGGGAGTGTGGCCTGGAGAAGTGCCATAGCAGTGTGCACTTTCATTTGGCAACATGATGGCCATCCATCAAGTTTATAAAGAAGTTGCAGTCTGTGCATGCAGAATTCAGTCACCACATTCTCTTATTTGATCTGATTTTAACACCAGTTCTGTGAAACTGAGACTTCCAATGCCACTTTATACTTGAGGATTAAATTGCAGACTTCCATGTTTGGGAGATTCATGGTGATCTTATCCTTCTCCTCCTTCCTGCATCTTTCGCCCTGTCTCCATACATACATACGTCTCAGAATGCCCGTGTTCTTATGTGACAGCCTGAGATCCCCCACTGTTGACTGGTCCACTGCTGATCCATGAAATTACTTTCCCCCATGTCATAGTTTATTGGCCTAAGAATCAGTCTTTTACCTGAACAGGTTAATCAGGGTGTATCTCTAGGTTTTTAAACACTAGAGGTGAGGCTTCAGCATCTCTCCAATGGCATAGGTTTTAGAGCATTTGTCTCTACCATTTCACTAAAAACATGCTTGTCAAGGTTACCTGTGAACCTTCTGTGGTCATAACCACTGGCACCCTTGTTTATCTTTGAACATATCAAGAGCATGTTCTCACTTCAGAGTCTTTGTGTGCACTGTTCTACCAAATATTCTTATTACTCTCTCCTTTGTTTGTTCAAATAATACCAAACATTAGAAGACTTTCCCTGGCCACGTTTATAAAATAACACACAGCACCACCATCACTACCACTTGGCACTCTCTAAGTCCTTATGCTGGTTATTTTTCTCCATAGCAGTAATGACTACCTGGTATATCATTTGTACATTTGTATAGTGTGCAACTTTCTCCGTTCCACTAGAGTATAAGATCCCTGAGGGCAGACACTTTCCTTGTCACTACTAGGCCTCTAGTACCAGAATAGTGCCAGTCAGGCTCTAGAGCGTAGCTGATTGAGGAATAAATAAACATAAGTCTAGAGCTGTAGGAGACTGCATTTCCTTGCAAGTAGAGAAAGCCAGCATAAGATAAGAGAGAACAAAGCCAGCATGCTGGGGGGAACAGAGGCCAGGTGAAGGATGAGTCCTTGTTGAGCTCAATTTCCTGATTGTTTCTGATGCTCAGGTGCATTTCTGATCTGCTGCAGCTTGATGGTCCAATCCTTCCAAAGAGTCCATGGACCTTTGCGTTTAAATAGCCTTGAGTTGGGTTTCTGCATCTACCAGGGTCCTAACGAATAGACCAAAGTCATAGATACAGAAGGAGCTATCGGCAGGGCTAGAACTCAGGTTTTGGATTTTTAATCTAGCATCATACCAGGTGTTTCTGCAGCTTAAAACTCTTATGTAATTACAGGACCCAAAAATATTCGTGTCCAAATCCACTTGAAACAAGGCCCCAGAGAGTGTCAGAGATGATGAGATCCTGCTAAACTTGCTAAATATCTGTTTTCCTCCTGCCAGAGGGTGCAAACAATATTTTCAGGATCTGGAAAGACACAACATATCATCACTGAGTGTTCCATTATCAATCATTTCATGATGATATTAAGAATAGCATTTAAAAAAATTAATTGCATAAGTGACAGGAGAAGCCCTATGGCATGATGTTGGAAGGAATGTTAGAGGCCACTTCATCCATCTAGAGAAATGATATGATTGACTTAAGATAACTTGGTTAGTGCCAAAGCTAGTTCTAGAACCCCAAAATCCTAGGCTGTTTCACTTTAAACTCAGGCTCCTTTTGCTATACAAGATGCCCAATTTTTCCTTTTCCCCTTGTCCTTTCACTCCCACTCTGGTCTCTGAGGTTATATACAGCTATGTAAACTCTATTAATAATCTCTTCATCAATAAATTGTGGATCATGCTATTTAGTTGTCTCCAGAGAGTGTGATGACACATTTTAAATGAACTCAGGGTAACCAAAGATTGTATGTTGGAAGACAATCTCACACAAGCTGTGAATGAAATATAAATCAATCCAAACTCAGCAATTTATGGACTCACCCTTGTAAAAGAATAATAACTTTCGGGATCCCTGGGTGGCACAGCGGTTTGGCGCCTGCCTTTGGCCCAGGGCACGATCCTGGAGACCCGGGATCGAATCCCACGTCGGGCTCCCGGTGCATGGAGCCTGCTTCTCCCTCTGCCTGTGTCTCTGCCTCTCTCTCTCTCTGTTACTATCATAAATAAATAAAAATTAAAAAAAAAAAGAATAATAACTTTAGAATATGTCCCAACATATTAAGGGTCATAATGAGTAGACAATTTTTTTATAATTCTGTTTTAGAAAGAGAAATTATCTCAGAACTAAATTCTATTTTGTATTATCTGTCTAGCAGATAAAACAGTCTGGAAAAAGGTATAAATTACCTAATGAAGTAGAAAAACACTAAATGCTTCTTAATTATTGATAGTTTTAGAAAGGTGGATGGTATAAGAATAAGGAAGAGCTATAGCAAACACTTGGGAGAAATAAAAAAATATGTATCTAAATATATGCATGGCTCTAGGTTATATGAAATCAAAATTTCTTCAAATTTGAAAATCCCACTTTAGGAGGCCAGCAAAGGAATGTATCACCTTCAACTGTATGACCTTTTTGAGTAACTCTACTCATATTGAAATCATGAGAGAGAGAATCTAAATTGGCCCAGTCTGGAATCCACTGACCACACCATCACATCCACTGATCAGAGGAGAGCAGGATATATTCCCTGCAATAGCAGAGTTGTAGTTCCCCAAAACAGAAGTAGGAAGAGCTGCATGCTGAAAAATGAGAAATAATAGGTGTCCCCTAAAGTCCTCTGGATTTGTCCCTTTGTCATTTACCCCATATTGTCATAATGTTTTGGGAAACAGCAGAGTGTAGGGCAAAATGACCTGGACTTGGATTCTGAGACTTAAATTTGACCTTCATCTCTCTATAACATTAGACAAGTCATCTCTGTATAACATTAGTCAGGTTTATAACCCTTTGGGGCCTTAGTTTTCTCATCTGTAAAATTAGAGAGCTTTAATGTGTTACAAAGATTTCTTCCTGCTTCATATGGTAAGAATTTATGGCCCAAACTTGGGCGCTGTCCATGGTTCTGCCAAGTTAAAGTGAAATCTTTATAACTGTACTTCAAGGTTTTATTATGATAAATAACCCCAATTAGAGTTTATTCTGATTAAACATCAAGATTCTGATGGTGTGGATTCAAGTAGATACCCAAACTGGAGTGGGAGGGAGCTGTAGAAGAAGTCTTGGATTGGGAGTTAAGAGATGTAGTGCAATGCTCATCTCTGGCATTCATTTACTTTTCTTCAGTGAATGCACCATGATTTCCCTTTGGTTAGTCGGTCTTCTGCCATCCAATCATACAATTCTGATAGAGCCAACTTCACCCTCTATGTCCCCCCTTCATTTAGCGCACTTTGTCACAGTAAGGAATTATACAAGATCACAAGTAGGGCTGAATCAGGTGGGATCTGTAAAGAATTGGCTTTAGAGACCAGTACCAGTAAGGGAAAGTCTGCCTCCTTTTGGAGCATGAATAGGACAGAAACAAACTAAAAAATAACATAAGAGACAAATAAAGAAGGACCATGACATTGTATAGGTTTTTCTTAGGTGCTGAACAGAGGACTGTGTTCAGGAGATTGACTGCATCCCATAATCTCCCATCAAAAGAAGAGGTAGAGGAAGATGTCCTCTATGAAGTTATCCACTGTTGAGAAAATTTCAATCTCTTCCAGCAGCTCAATAGTACTTAGGGTCAATGACTAGGATAGAAGGAGAGTAAGGTTGAGGAAGGGAGATCACTGCCCACTTTTGAGTAAGAATGAAGAGTCCAATTTAAATTCAATATTCGCCAAGATTCTGGTTGGAACAACAGACATAAAACAAGTACTTACAGTACTATGAGGTAAATACAATCAGATGTGCAAAATATTGTAAGAACATAATGGATGAACATTTTGGTAGTGTTGTGGGGAAACTGCTCAGGGATAATTTCCTGGTGGAAATAAGAGTTGAGACATTGTAAAATAAATATATGAGTTAGGAGAGTGATGCATTGCAGGCATAAGGGGCAAGGGGCAAGGGGCAGGAGCAGCAGAGTGACAATCAGTGGGTATGTTTGAAGAGTCAGTAGGTGTGTTATTGCAGTAAGCAAACTGTTTACTGCAGCTGGAACCCAAGTACAGGCAAGGACAGATAGGAGAGTGAGCTGGAGAAGGAAGCAGGGGACAGATCATGTAGGGCCTTTGATACTGTGAGAAAGAACTTGAACATTTCCCTGCAGACCAGTGGTCACACATTGGTAAACCATAGGCTAATTTTTACTCTCCAGTGTGTTGTTTGGCCTATACAACATTATTTTAAAAATTGAAATGTTTAAAGTTTAAAAAATTTTCACTTTGGTGGTGTTTTCTTTTGCTGTGCAGTAGCATTTTAGTTTCATATAGTCCCACTTGTTTATTTTTTATTTTGCTGCTTGCAGATTTAAAAATTGGGAGTCTTCACGTATCAAAAATCTGTATTTCTGGTCTCTCTAAAAAAAAAAGGAAGAGAGAAGATCTAGCAATCCTGGGCCCATACTCTGATATGGTGAAAATTGCCTGGAGATAAATAATAGGTATTCTTCCTGGACAGGGCATATGCATTTCCAGCTCATCACAGTTCCCAATACTCTCCCCTGATTCCTCATTTGGCACCTAGTTCCCCTCTCTCTTTGTCTGTGTGGCCCTTGTATTAAGGAGAGTATCTGCAAAAGGACTCAGTTACCTGCATCCAGAATTTAAGTTGCCACTAGTGTGGTGTATGCTGATCAGTAGGTCATTTAGTTCTGGTGCTCAGTTTCTTCATTTCTTAAATCCAGACTAGTTAATTTCCTGCTCCATCATGCTATGATGCTTTTTTCATTAAAACAATGATAAAAATGCCCTGGTCTTATACAGTTTTCACAGATTTCATGTGCTTTCTTAATGGCCTCTATGAGATAAATACTGTGTTCTCAATTAAAGAGATGAGTAAACTGAGGTCCCGAGAGGCCAAGAAAGAAATCCTGTGCCCTTCCTTCCTTTGCTATGCAGCAATGTTATGCTTGGATTTCTCTTTTCTGATATTTCCCAGGGTTGGTGCAGCATGAGTAAAATAATGAAATGCAACCAATTAGCATATATGAGATAAAATATATAAGGTGTAATTCCAAGGCAGTGGGGCAGTTCCCATATGATAAACAAAAAATTGTACCTTTATCTTTTTTTTTTTTTAACTTCATGTGTTTTATATTTTTGCGTCTTGGGGAAAAAGGAACTGAAACTGAGCTCATAAGATTTTTACTCCCTTTTTAAAGATAATTTATTCAAGCATAAAATCTTTGAAACAATTTTGTAATCAAGTCTGAAAACAGAAAAAAAAAAGATTTTTTATAAAAAAAAGTCTGAAAACAGTTTACAATCCTCAGAGGCAGGAAATCCAGGACTAGTTAAAGTGAAAGGGTATATCTGCAGGGAATGCAGATATCACTGGTTCCATATACACCAGGGGCTTTGGCTCTTCTTACATGGTCCTCTGAAGGGAAAGGAAGCTGGACTTCTAGTGAGGCATTGACCTGCTGTCTTCACAATAACCAGCAAGATAATGGGAATACCACACTTGTGAAGTCATGTCCAGCAACCAGATGTTTTGTTTCATACAGGTGAATGTGAAGTTACTGGAAATGAGACTGCTATACGATGGAATCACTAGAAGTCTGGCTTAATGATTCACATACAACAGAAAGACCAGAGCTCAGAGCTTATCATTCCTATGCTTTCAAGAAAAGTGTGTGAACTGGAAGACAATTAAGATCATGATGCTAATCCAGATTGAAAGGATACAGGGGAAGATTAGAACATGATTCCATATCACTTCTGATGGGAGAACATTGCTTAGGTTTCTTTATTATTGTGTATGTGAAACAGAATAATTATGCTTTTGTGAATTAAACAGTCTATATTATTTTGCAGAAAAGCTTTTGTAGGCTTCAGATGCTGATTGAGGAAACGGCAAATGAGCTGAATGAAAAACCCAAGATTGCATCTCAAATAATCAGCTCCCATCGCTTCTCCTCCTCATTGCTCTAGGGATCAACCATCAGATCAAATTTCTCTTGGCCATAGTCCTATTCTTTAATCCTTCCCAACCCTCCTCCTCTGTGGCAAATCACTAGTGCCTCACACAGCTATAGGAAGTCAAGTCTCCTTGATTGTGTTGTGGAGAAGTTTGGTATAGAACCGCTCTGCAGCGAGACACTAGGCAGGGACACACAGTGGAATTGTAATGTCTATCTCAGAAGAAGTAACATAATTCTGTCTTCTTTGAGCCTAGTTCTTTGAATCTAGACTCGCTAAGCTAGTTCCTTTTCCTTGGGAAAACCAAGACCTTTCTGACAGAATTCCCAGGGCAATCCAGAGTTTAGGTCAAATCTGCTTTCTTTGCAATCACTTGACACGTAAGTATATTATTCCTTTCCCTGCACCTCACATTCACTTCCTGAACTGGCCTCCAGAAACATGTTTCACAAGTGTTTTCTCTAAGAATGTCCTCTTGATTCCTTTAATCCCAGCTTATCCTCCTTTTCAATCCTGGTTATTTTCTTCTCTGTCATTGATACCTCCAATTTTAGTGTCTTTAATAGGGTGCCACTTGTTTTTTTATTTTTATATTTATTTTTTTTGAAAAGTAGGCTCCATGCCCAAAGTGGGGCTCGAACTCAAGACCCTGAAATCAAGAGTTACGTGCTTTACTGACTGAGCCAGCCAGATGCTGCCCTCCCCCTCCCCATCCCCCTCTTCTCCCCTTCCTCCTCCCCTTCCTTCTCCTCCTCCTCCTTCTTCTTTTTCTTCTTTCTTCTTCTTCCTTATTCCTGGCAAGAACCTTAAGATTCCTTAAGAACACTGCATTTTCATTGTGTCTTTGTTGTTGCTTTTAACTCATGAATGGGAAATTCATTTTATGAGAGAGGAGACTTCTGGTCAAATTGGAAGAGTAAATTCATATTTTGACACACCTCTTCTGCTCCAAAATGCTGATGCAACAGATAAAATATAAAAAAAAGAAATAAAGAATATTAAATTGAGCCTTCTGTGATTACAGTTCTTATAGATTAAAATCATCAAATTTTAGAAATTTTAAATGTTCATCTTAAAATAGAAATGGACTGAAAACACAAGATAAATATCTCTGTGTATCAGAAATGGACAAACAATGTATGTGGTGAGTGAGGCTGGAGTTACAACTTTGCTGGGTCTGGAAGCAGGCAGTAGTAGCAGGATTTTGACTCTCTTGGGTAACAGCGACTTGAAAATACCTCACAGGAGTTGAAGGACTGGACACAGGATTGTTACTTGAAACCAGGTCTTGGAATGGGACTTAATATCTCATAAAAGAAGATTGGAGGAAAAATTGCTACCAATGAATGCTTAGATCCCATGCATCCTGGAACACACATGATTTGGGAGGAAAGAGGACATGGGCCTAATGCTTTGACCAGCAATGGAACCAAACTTCTGCTGACTCAGCAGCTTGATTGGCCATATCCCAGTTGTCACCCCAGGGCTTCTCCAACCTGTCCTTATGAGGCTGTGCTCTGGATTGGAGTCTGGGGCACCAAATGGAGGCAGCTTCCAAACTCCTGGAATGAGGGGTGGACAGCAAAGAGGGATAAAAGGAAAATGAAAAAACAATCTTTTCAATTTAAAACAAACCTACAGGGGTGCTTGTCTGGCTCAGTCAGTAAAGCATGTGACTCCAGATCTTGGGATTGTGAGTTCAAGCCCCATGTTGGCTGTAGAGATTACTTGAAAATAAAATCTTAAAACAAGCCTGTAATGTAATGACTACAAACGTATGAAAGAATCTAATAGTAAGAAAGACATGAATTCATTAGGGAATGAAACTAATTTATTAATTTGTTTAATGTGTTTATCTGACAAAGACTATAAACTATGCATGTTTAAGGCATTCAAGGAGAAGAAGGAAGGCATAAATTTTATTGAAAAAATAAATTACAGAACAAATGTAACAATGAAACAAATGAAATCTGAAATGAAAAAGTATGCATTAGATAGAAATCCTGGAAAACAGACACAGTGAAAGTCTTTGGAATATAAAATTTCATACTTGTAGGGAGAATTAATGAATTGGAAGACAGTGTGAGAAATTCACTTGGAATGCAGCACAGTGAGACAGAGGGATAAAAAAATCAAAGTGTGTGGAAGGGCTGATACATTGAAGTTGAGAGGACTGGCATTGACCATTGTGTTACATTTTGATGGTGTGTTATGACCCCATGTATATAATTCTTAAAAGCAGGCCAGACAATGCTACATGTTTAATGAAGATCTATATATGCAGTAGGATTATATAAAACTTGAAATGATAAACACCAAATTTCAGGTAAGCTGTTGCTTCTGAAATAGGACAGGAGTCAGCATAAAAAATGTTTCACGTTGCCACCATCTCACAATCTCTTTGGCTCATTCCCCCCTCCTTAGGAAAATGAATATCCATCTTCATATTCTCAGATTTTTCTCTTGTTGATTATGGGGAGAGGGACTTTTCTGCGACATGGACAAATACAGTCTGTTATCCAGCCTTTCGTTGCTTTTAGTGATACAGTCTTCATTACTAAAGAAGCATATTGGGGATGCCTGGGTGGCTTAGTTGGTTGAGTGACTCTTGGTTTTGTCTCAGGTCATGATCTCAGGGTCATGAGATCAAGCCCAATGTGGGTTCAAAACTCAGCAGGACCATCTGCTTGATGCTCTCCCTTATCCTCTGCCACTCCCAGCCCCACCCCTGTGTGTGTAAAAAATGAGTTCTTCTTTCTTCTTTCTTCTTCTTTCTTATTCCTTGCAAGAACCTTAAGATTCTTTAAGAACACTGCATTTTCATTGTGTCTTTGTTGTTGCTTCTAACTCATGAATGGGAAATTCATTTTATGAGAGAGGAGACTTCTCTCAAATAAATAAATAATCCCCCCCAAAACCATACTAGTTGTATCTATAATTTTTTCTCTTTAAACATTATCTAAAGAAAATATGGCAAAATATTAATATTTAGTAGGGTGGTGTGCTGGGTACCTGAGCATCGGTTATTTTTGTTTCATTATTATACTTCATAATAGAATGAAAATATTTCATTTGAAAATAAATTTATAAAATAAAGAAGAATAAGAAGCCATTTAGTTAGTGTCAGTGTTTGGGGCCCTGATTCTGGAATCAGATTGCAGTCCCTGGAATCAGGGACTCAGAGGAGTCCCTCACTCCTTAAATACTAGTTATATGACTGGTCTTTCTCTCTGCTCCAGCTTCCTCATTTGTAAACTAGTTGTCATCACGAAATCTACTTCATGGAGGTACTTGAGGATTAAATGAAAAAGATTACATGCATACCCCCAGAGCTAGAAGATTTGGGCAATATAGATATGTGGAAAGAATAAAACAGCCTCATCCAAATCATACTAACGTCTTCATGGGTATACACCTGTGGTCTTTTTCCTGGATATGCATATAAATATAACCCTAATAAATCTAAGCCCCTCATGCAGCTTTGGTCTAGCTAGCAAAACCTGTATTCACAGAACTCAAATTTTTTATTGCTGCTTCTGCAAAACCATGAAAGGGTTGAAATACATTTCTCTAGTGCGGTCTCACAGCTCTGTTTCTTCCATCCCATTTCCTCGGACCCTGTGCTATTCCATATCCCCTAGAAAACTCTTCTTCTTCCTCACCTTTTCTCTTTATTGTAGCACTTTATTATGTAGATGTGTTGTTCTTCTAGATGGCCCTCCTTCTCCTTAACTCCCTCTTCAGTTCATCTCTCTGCATTATTCTGATTACACATTACAAAACTCAAAGAATTTATCTGAGAAAAACAGAACTCTTTGCTTGAGGTAAGATGTCATTGATGGAGACCATAAAGGTAGCTTGGGTATCATGGCAGCAGTGGTGTTGGGAACCTGAGCAGACAAAGACTGAATTTGCTCTGGAGGTGTACGGAGGAAGAATGTGAACATTATGATGTTATAATTTTGATTATATTTCCTATTAACATGACATCAGACTGTTTATATTAATTTGAAACCAACTTCTAAATATATACAAAAATGTCCCTTTGATATTTTTCAATAACACCATTTTCCTTGCATAGTTTCCTGTAATATAGAGTAAACAATGTTCTATGGTTATTTCCAAATTTTTAAACAATGCTTTGATGACCTCCTCATAGCTGTATGTATATTTATACCTTAATTCCTAGAAGGAGCATTGTTGAGTTCAAGAATATATCAAATACCTAAGGCTTTTTCTATAGTAGAAAAAAATATTGGGGCGCCTGTGTGGCTCAGTCAGTGAAACATCTGCCTTCAGCTCAGGTCATGATCTTGGCATTCGGGGATGGAGTCCCCGTGTCAGGCTCCCTGCTTAGCTGAGAGCCTGCTTCTCTCTGCCTGCTACTCCCCTTGCTTGTACTTTCTCTCTCTCTCTCTCTCTCTCTCTCTCTCCTTCTCACTGTCTCTGTCAAATAAATAAATAAAATCTTTAAGAAAAATTCAGCACGAGTGTTGTGAGTCACAAATAGATTTTTTTATAGTTTTTTTTTTCTTCCAAATATTCACATTTGCACTGAATATCCTTAAAATAGCTACAATCCACAGAAAGTCTGGGGGGAGATTTTTGTTACAGGCTATTGTGTCAGCCTTCTTTGCTGAGATTTAAAAATAAAAGAGCCTTTTCAGTGGCATGGCAAATCTGTCTTTAAATACTAGGTGGATGCAGGATCATATAAAACTAATATTGAAGGACTTTTTTAGGGGTATTTGGGTGGTGCTCAGTTGGTTAAGCATTTGCCTTGGCTCACGTCATGATCACAGTGTCCTGGGATCAGCCCAGCATCAAGCTTCCTGCTCAGAGAGGAGCCTGCTTCTGCCTCTCCTCCTGCCTTTTCCACCCCCCACTGCTTGTGCTCTCTCCCCGCATCTTTTATAAATAAATAAATAAATAATTTTTTTTTTATATAAAGAGGATGCTTTTTGAGGCTCTTGTGACAAGGGTCAGGAGACCCAGAGAAGGGAAAGGGACGTTGCCTTTACTATGTTAGAAAATATAGTCTGTGTTTCAAACAATAAATTTACAAACAGATTTTTGGAACACAAGACTTATGTGTATACTTCCTAATAATTTTCAGTGGCTTTCGATTGCCACCAAACATTCGATCTTTACATGGTATTCAAAGCCTATTTACTTCCCAGATTTATGTCTTACAGGTCCTCTTCATGACCCTGTATTACAGCCAACTGAGCCATATGCACTCACTAACCCTACATTGCTTTCCAACTGCTAATACATTTGGTCAAGTTGCTCCCCCACTTCTGTTTGTTAGAATCCTATCCTACCTTTGAGAATCAACTGTAATATTTCCTGAGTCCCCTCAATTAAATATGACCACTTACTCCTGTAAATATCAAAGGTACTTTATTCTTTATTTTTAAAATGATGGCATTTATTGAGCAACTCCTAAATAGTGACCTTTACTAAGCATTTTGCAGACACTGTAATGTAATCCTCATGACAGTTATATGGGGAGAGACATTAATTTTACATGTGGTTCTTTGCTGGAACTTGCTCTTTCTCTTTCCATCTCTGAATGTAGAGAGAGAGACAGACAGACAGACAGACAAGGTCCTAGAGTAACACTAGCAAACATCACTGATAGTTACATTTATGTAAGTCATGTAAATTCTTTTTATAAATACAGAGTGAAATGTGGACATAAAATGGTTCTGCCGTTTGGATGGTGGCAGTAGGTGGTATTTATGTAAGAACTAATGACAAAAATTCATGGCTAGCAATATGTAAAATAAATTTTCTTTGCAGTAAAAAAAAAACAAACAAAAACAGCCTACTGCCTATTTTTGTACATGGAGTTTTATGGTGACATAGCCATGCCCATTGATGTACATTGTATGTATGTATATTGCCCATAGCTGCTTTTGTGCCACAATGGTAGAGTTGAATAGTTGTGACACAGACCATATGGCCAACCAAGCCTAAAATATTTGCTATATGGCCCTTTGCAGAAAAATATTGCCATCCCTTGGGCTAAGAGGATGGTGGGACCACATGATGGAAAGATCCTAAGTCCCTGATTGACTACTTGGAGCAGAACAGTTTGGCCCGACACCACCAATCTGAACTGACCTGTGATGGAAGTAAGAAACAATTTTTTATTCTGTTAATGCATCAAGACTTCTGGGTTGTTTGTTCCAGTAGTTGGCCTAGTCTCACTAACGTGAGAGCGACATAAACACTCTAACTATCCCAGAGAGCAGTCAAATGGTTCCTCTTCCCATGACCCAGGAATGTGGGGAGATTGTTGCTGAGTTCTTTTACTGGCTTCTGATGCCTTTTAAAAATTACATGTGAGTATGAGAGACATTCTAGGATCTCAACTCAGCAACATGCTCCACAAACTAACTATCATGACGGCAGCTGAGAAGCTACTGATTTAATCTAGTAAATAAACAGCTTAGGAAAAAATATCCCAGGGATTGCTGAGGCATGTACTTGGCTGGTGGTCAAGCGAGAGAGGTCAAACTGGGAAAATCTGGGAAGCCCTTCTATGTGCCTGGCTTCTCCTGAGTTAGAGGAACTGGAACTAAGGAATATCCTGGCTTGATCACTGCTTCTTTTCTTGGAAGAGCAGTGTGTGACATGCTTTTATTTCTTCAGGGAAAACGCTAGGGGAAAAAGGAACTCTGAGATAAAGATAAACTTTCCTAGGAACTCTGGGATATTGAAAGTGACTACAATGTCTCAACGGAAATTTGAATTAAGTTGAGGGCCATTGACAGCTTATCTTTGGCCTGTATTTTGTTTGGAAGTCGAACAACCTAGTTGGTAATCTATACATTCTCCCACAACGGCCATTTGGGTTTCTTGCCCCATTGCCTTCCTGGGGGAGAATGAAGATGTTAATCTCCTGCAGGCTTTGTTTCTTTGCTTTAACAGAACATAGTGCTCTTGGAACAATAAAGCCAGTTACAGATTAACTGATCCTGACGTCTTAGTTTCATGGAACCATCAAAGTCCAAGTTGGATAACTATTGCTAAGATTATTTATGAGGGCCCTACCCCGTTTTCCATGCAACAGAAGTCTGTAGTGATAACCCTGCATCTTTCCTCCTGCTCCCCCCTCCATCTAGGCTGAGGATTGCAAACTGGCATCAGCAGCCCACATTCTTCCTACAGATATGTTCTGTTTGATCTGCATAGTGTCTTAAAATTAGAGTGACTTCATACAAAAGTCCAGGTCTAAATTTCTCTTAAAAGTTAGGACAGCCGAAAAATATTGAGGGCCCATGTTCCCATCCACCAACAATAATTCAGAGCTGGAATTAAATCGGATGTCCCTTCTAACTGGATGTGGTTACCAACACTCTTTCTTTCCTTTTTAAAAAGATTTTATTTATTCATGAGAGACACAGAGAGAGAGGCAGACACAGGCAGAGGGAGAAGCAGGCTCCCTGTGGGGAGCCCAATGCAGGACTTGATCCCAGGACTCTGGGATCATGCCCTGAGCCGAAGGCAGACATTCAACAGCTGAACCACCCAGGCATCCCCCAACCCTCTTTCTTATCTTAACTCTGTTGTACCTCAGTCTTTGCCTGCCTGGTTCCTGTAGACATTAGAGTTCCTGGTTCTCACTCCAGGTCTCCTTACTGTCTCTGCTTATTTCAATTTTGTTAAATAAAAAAGAAGAGTGGATGAGGATAACCTAGATAGACATCATAGATCTACCATTATGTGACTTCAGGCAAGTCATTTGATATATCTAGCTTCCTTATTTATAAAATGCCTAAAGCAAAAAGTGGACTGTTCAGAAAATTAGCCAAGGAGATGCATGAAGAATGGGTCTTAGTTTTAGGTTTTCACTTTCTTCTGCAGGACCATTACATCTCTTTCTACCTTGGTCACCCTGCATCTAGTCTTTTCACTCTTCCATTCCATAGCTTTAAATGTTTTATGTACCCTCCAAACCCACTAAACACCTACCCTATGCCTGGTATTGGGTTGGAGACTTAGTGGTCAGTGATAATAGACTCTGTCCCTATTCTCATCAGACTTAAAGTTCTAATGGGGGAGATAGACATATCAAATAATCCACACAGATAAATGTAAAATTTTCACTGGTACAACTGCTATGAAGATGACCTTCACATTAAGAGACCATGTGATGAAGCCTTTGATGAAAGTGGAAAGGTCAGACAAGGCTCTCGAGATCTGCAGGATAAGGAGTTGTATGATTGGAGAGAGGTTTGAAGAATATTCTAGGCTGTGGAAATAACATGTGTAAAAGTTCCGTGGGGACAAGAAACAAGGAAAGGACAGGGAAGAAGAAATCCAGTGGGTCAGGTACAGAGGGAATAAAGAAGAGTGGGGGGTATGTGGCTGGAGAGGAAGGTGGATCAAATAGCACTGTGTGCTGTGCTTAGGAGCTTTATCTTTATCTTAAAAGCACTGGTAAAGCCTTGGAAAATTTTAGCAGGGGGTTTTATGGAAAGGTAAATCACTCTGTAGTGTGGAAATCAGATGGGAAGAAATAGCAGGTCAAATCCTATGAAATTTTCACTTCCAGACTTATTTTTGTCCTAGAAGATGGCTGATAGAGTTGGTGCAGGGTAAACCAGTTAGGGGACTGGGGAGAGATGGCCATGGTTTGGACTAGGATGGAGTATTGGAAATGGAGAGGTGGACAGATCTGATAGATATTTACAGAGTAAAGTCAATGAGCCTTAGTGACAGATTGGTGTAGGACATCAAGGATGACTTCCGGACATGTGTGCCCCAATGGGAAGTGATATTATATGTAAATAATTTGGTGAGCAGTCAGATTTGGTGAGCAGGGATGATCCACATGGAATTCAAAGTGCCTTTGCAACAACCAGGAGGAGATGGCCTTTGAGAGCGTTTTTACAGGTATATCTTGCCTTGGCTTTAGCTGGATTCTAGGAGGCATTGAGTAACCCTAGACTATGTTAAATTACCAGCTAGAGGTTCTACATCACAGAAGTTTTATAAGTTAAAGCCCTAAACCTATGTGTGGTGTAGACTCGAAGTTTTGATTTTCTTTTTTCTTTTTTTAAAATTTTATTTATTTATGATAGTCACAGAGAGAGAGAGAGAGAGGCAGAGACATAGGCAGAGGGAGAAGTAGGCTCCATGCACCGGGAGCCCGACATGGGATTCGATCCCGGGTCTCCAGGATCACGCCCTGGGCCAAAGGCAGGCGCCAAACCGCTGCGCCACCCAGGGATCCCGAAGTTTTGACTTTCTTAGGTGACTTTTCATACCCCCCTTAGAACCTCAGGCAGATGATGTGTTTATGAAGGAGTTCAGTTTCATTCTTTTCCTCTCTTAGGGTTAAACCTACAATTTATTTTAATTTATTATTATTTTTTTTGTAGGCTTTAGATATCTATCTCCCTTGCCCTAGAGGGCCTACAACTCTATCTGAAACTCCTCTGACCTCTTCCTGGAATAAGCTCATATTTATTTCTCTGACTTGATTTTGTGCCATTCTTGGCACCGGAGGATTTTTTCTTATCAAACTTGGCTATGTGAAAAATAAATTTGTTACATCATGTCTAGCATTTCTGTGTACAAGGAGCCTATTTGGATCAGCTCAGTGGGCTGGGTGGTCAGAAGTGATATAGTAAATATTCTATACATATTATTAGAATGGTTATATAATGAAGTATGGTGTGCTATTCTGTAATTTGACTTAAGAATGCATCTCTTGTCACAAGACAGGTAAATCCTGCAGGCCGGTTGCCATTTGACCTTGCTATTAGGCTTCAAACTCACAGAATATAAAAATGTGAGCATGACCTGAATCCTGGGCTTGAGTTTCAGTGCCAGGGCAGCTGGTTCATAGGTGCTCCAGAAAGACATTTTGATCTCCAGTCCTCATCACAAAACCTGACACCCAATGGTTGCTAAATGAATATCTGTCCAATTAAACAGGAGTTGAAAAAAAAAGTCATAATTGGAGAAGATGGGAATTCTTGGCCTATCTTTCATGATGGAATAAAATTTCTGGGGTTAGGACAGAGTTGTAATCAGAATGTTTTTTCAAGACCCAGAATGATGTGTCATCTCAAATTAGCATCCATCTCACTGTCTGTCCCCCACCCATCTATTCCTGAAATACAGATGACAATGATGCTGTTTGAAGTTCTTAGATAAAATCTTTATGGATGATTCATTTTCATTCATATAGCATCTATTGATTATTTACTATGTCCAAAGTTTTTCTTGGTAAGGTTCTATGAGGTATAAAGTGATGACTAAGACCCAGGCTCTCCCTTCAACTACTTAACAGCTTAATGATAGGGGATGGGGACAGAAGTGTACAATCCACTAGAATAAAAATACTCCTTATCAAATGCTTTCCATGTGCCAGGCACCATGCTAAGAATTTTAAATTTCATTTAAGCCTGTGAAGTGGAAACTGTTATTATGTCCATTTTGTCAACAAGGAAACAAGCATGGAAAGATTAGGAAGTGTACACAGGCTACACAGCAAGAACGAGCCAGAGCCAGAATTGAAACCTAATCATTCTGATCATAGACCTCAAGAATTCAGATATTTGGGTGTACAGAAGCCCAAATAATCCACTATGGAAGGTGATATAGGCTGTAATAGATATTCAATCTCAGGCTGACTGCACAAAGGTGGGGTTCAAGAAAAGCTTTATGGAGAAGTTATGGCATTCTGACAGATAGTGATCAGCGAAGAGCTAGAGGTAGGAAATGATCTGAACAAGGGCAGAGTTCAGAAGAAGGCACCTCAGCATGTTTGGGAAACTGTACATAGTCCAATCTGGCTGTGTGTGGGTTCCTTGTGTAAGTCAGGAAAGAAGAGTTACTTGGGAGTTAAATTTCAGTTACAGGACCTTGGAGCTGGGAGCAGGGAGGGAGTGCGCCATGTTTTTCTCACTATTGGTCATAAGTAATAGTAAAGCCAGTAGACAATTGAAGCCTCTAGAATGAATTTGGGCTACTCTGTTTCAGAGTGGTAGTGAGGACTCTATCTCAAAGAAGAAACTAGATGACTTAAGATATTTCTAAATCTTCTCTGGAGTTCAACATAAGCCTTCTTAACCTGGGGACTCCAGACTCATGGATGGGTGTCAGGGATCCGAGAGCCTTAGGGAGTTATGGGCGAAGTTGTGCATTGCATGAACATGTGTGCTTCTTTTCTAGGAGGAGGTGGTTCACAAGATTCATCTCTTGGTCTAAGGGTTCATGGTCAAAGAAATATTGCAAACCATGGTTCCAAGGAGAAAAAGCCAGCATCGATCTCAGTGGGACCTTCCTTGGAGCCAGGAACTGGAAGCAATGCCCCAGTGTGTGTCCTAAATCTTTGGGATTCAAAACTGATTTTGAGTTCCTCACTGACAAACAGAGCTTTCCACAGAAATATCAACACTGTGCCTCAGCAGAAGCCCTGCCTCAGGCAGCTTCTGCCCCAGGACTACAGGTTATCTGGGTTAGCAGGCCCAGTCCTTAGCAGAAGGATTAGGGAAGGCAGATCTCACTGTAAAAGTGTCAGTAGGAAGTGGATCACTTTTGAACTTCTGTCCCTGGAGGTTTACAAGGGTAACAGGAAGCTACAATTTCCAGGAAGATGACAGCTGTTTGGAAGCATTTCTGCCATTGCACTTTTAACCCAACCCACCAGAGTCACTCAGCATAAAACAGGCTTGACAGCAAGGCAACTTGTGGGCAAGGCCTGTGAGAAAACCCTTCATTTACTCCTGTTTGTCAAGTCTTGCCTAGCAGGCCCTGCCATCACAGACACCAGCTGAGGTGAGGTAGGAAGGCAGAAATGCCAGTGATGAAAGTGAGGTTTCCAGGCAGATCCTTTGATGCATAGAAATAGTTGTGGTGGAGGCTGGTGTGGTGGTCAGTGGCGTGTTTTGCATAATGATACTCTTTGATAAAGAGAGACGGAGTCCTGTGTGCATTAGTCAGGATTAGGACTGTCTGTGAGTAACAGAAAAATGGAAGACAACAGTGGCTTCAACATGACAGAAGTTTCTCTCTCTCACATAAACCCAATCTGGAGTCCAGCAGCCCAAGACTGGTTGGGTAACCCCGTGCTCGGCAGGGAACCAGCTTTACCCTCACTTGTTTCTCCACCAAACCCAAGGAACTACTTCGTGATCCAGGATGGCTCCCCAATCTCCAGCCTGGAGGAAGAGAAAAAGAGGAAGAAAGGAGCCCCTTTATATTAATGACACTCCCGCAGAGGCCTCATGTCACGGTTCTGTTTGCATGCTGTTTTCCAGAACATACTGATTACAGCTAATGTTGACATGGTTGGAATCTTCTAGTCTTACACTCGGTCATCTAAGTGTCTGGTGAAACACTGGGGATCCTGTTCTATCTACATGTGGACAGCTAGAGGTCTCTCAACACTGTCCTTAGGAAAGATGGAATGTTTTGATGTTGTTTTGATAATTCCAGAGACCTTAGCAAACCTGATCTGCCTTTATTGTTTAGGTGATTTAGTTGTTCCTCCCCTGCCATGGAGAGCAGCTTCATAGAGAGAGTATCCTTAATTTTTGTTAGGAGGACATGAGAAGCAAGATGTCTTCATTTACTCATTTACTCATTCATGTAGTCACTCACTCATTCATGTGTCAGTACTGTCATTTTAGATATGGTTTGCTGTTCATCACATTTATGCTTCCTGTCCAAAGTGTAGAGTTATTTCTGGAAAGTAGCTGTCCTACTAGAGGCAAGGTTTCTCTGCCTCTACCATCGAGGTGGGCTCGTATGACCAGCTTCTGCCAATGGGATGTGAATAGAGGAGATGCGTCCCTTCTGGGAGGAGGTGCTTAAAAAATAGGCAAACTGTCTTTAACACTTATTTTCCTGTCTGCCTCTGGGGGCAGGAGACCCTGAGATCTAGCAGCTGGCAGAGACACAGGTAGAAGTTGCTTGGGCTCCAGAATCACACCAGGAAAGACTGCCCACCAAATATCCGTACTGGACTATTGCATTGATGAAGGATCAACTATCAGCTAAGGCTTGGTACGAGGGTATGCAGCAGGTCACCTGCTTTCCTGTGACGGTGGTTAGCTCAGCTCCCACATCAGAACTAGATTCAAATGCCATGTGCAGCACTTACTAGCTGTGAGATTGAGAGTTCAGGTAATTTCTCTTAATCTCTAATAACCTCTCTTTTCTCATTTATAAAATGTGACTTACATACTACATACAATTGTGTGTGTGTGTGTGTGTGTGTGTGTGTGTGTGTGTGTGTGTGTGTGTGATGCTGGCACCAAGTAAATGCTTCAAATATTAATTCTTATTCTTATAATCACATACTATTGGGCTACTCCTTTTCTGTTTATTAGGGTAGCTTTTGCTCATTTGGAATAATCAAAAAGTTTCAGCTTATTTACTTAGTTCTTCTCTTGTGCCCTCAACTTGTGGGTCTCTTTCTCTCTGCTAAATGGTCATCAATGATTCTGTAGAGCAGATGTCTCCTTCCCCACCACTTTGTGGTAGGCAGAAGGCCCCTGAAGATGTCCCTGTCCTAATCTCTGGAGACTGTCAATATGCTACTTTACATGGCAGAAGGAATTTTGCAGCTGTGATTAGATTAAGGCCCTCTAGTTGGGGAGATAATCCTAGATTACCTAAGTGGGCCCAATGTAATCAGGAGTGTCTTTAAAGATGGGAGAGGGGGCAGCCCTGGTGGCACAGCGGTTTAGTGCCACCTGCAGCCCGGGGTGTGATCCTGGAGACCTGGGATGGAGTTCCACATCAGGTTCCCTGCATGGAGCCTGCTTCTCTCTCTTGCCTGTGTCTCTGCCTCTCTCTCTCTCTCTCTCTCTCTCTCTCTCTCTCTCTCTCTCTCCGTGTGTGTCTCTATGAGTAAATAAATAAAATCTTAAAAAAAAAATAAATAAAGATGGGAGAGGGAGACAGAGAACCAGAAACGGAGATAGGATGATAGATGGGTGTTGGAGTGGCTTGATTGCTGACTTGGAAGGTGAAGAGCGCAAGCCAAAGGGTGTAAGCTGCCTCTAAAGCTAGAAAAGGCAAGGAATGGGCCCTGCCCTAGAGCCTTTGGAGGGAGCACAGCCCTGCCAAAGCCCTGGTTCTAGCCTAGTGAGACACACATCAGACTTTTCTCCTACAGAACTATAAATAATAAATTTATATTGTTTGTCATTAAGTTTGTGGTAATTTGCTACAGCAGTGATTAAGTCAAATCATGGGAAGCTTGACTGGCTCAGCTCTACCTTTGGCTCAGGTTGTGATCGTGGGGTCCCAGGATAAAGTCCCACATTGGGCTGCCAGCATGGAACCTGCTTCTCCCTCTGCCTCTGTCTCTGCCTCTGTCTCCCTCTATGTGTCTCATGAATAAATAAATAAAATCTTAAAAAAAAAATCCAAATCATGTCCTTCCCCTAACATGCTGTTGCAATGTGCATGCAAAACTCTTTACTGAGGTGGGAGGAGAGATCTCAGAAATGAAGCACAGTGCCGGGATAAGAAGGGTGGAGTCACTGGCTACCACGAGCTCTCCCTGCCCCACACTCGGAAAGCTACTTCAAGGTCTGGGGCCTTGTGTGTGACCCCACCCTCCATGGATCCTCTTTAACTCCTGGCCAGACTTTCTATCTTTGTTTTGTGTCACGGATACTTCATGGTCCGCCCCTGCCCCCTCCCTGCACCACAAGCTATGAGCCTCCCAAATCCTATAGTGGGTGACCTTTAAGTAAGAGCCTGTCTCCTATTTCCCTGTTGGCAAGGCTCTGGCTTTGAACTTGAGCAATCATGGATTTCACACTTGTGATGTGAGCCCTGAGATGTTCCTGCCCCTCCCACCCCTTCCAGATAGCAACATATAAGAGCCACACTGGCACCTTTTTTTTTTTTTTAGGTGAAATTCACACATAAAATTAACCATTTTTTTTTAAGATTTTATTTATTTATTTGATAGAGTGAGCACAAGCAGGATTAGTGAAGAGGGAGAAGCTGGCTCTTTGCTGAACAGGGAGCCCGATGTGGGGGCTCTATCCCAGGACCCCTGACATCATGACCTGAGCCAAAGGCAGACGCTTAACTGACTGAGCCACCCAGGTGCCCCAAATTAACCATTTTAAAGTATATCATTTAGTGGCATTTAGTACATTTGTAATGTGTGCAACCATCACCTCTACCTACTTCTAAAACATTTTCTTCATCACCAAGATGACAAGGGATAACATGCTTGATAATAGCAAGGTGGTGGTGGAATCAGCACCTCCCACACACTTTTTCCACCTGGAGAAGATCCTAAATATGAATAATTTAGTGACACTGGGAGAATGTATTAATTCTTCAATTCCTTGGCTGAATAATATTTTATGATATGGCTAATCACATTTTGTTTATCCATTCATCTGTCCATGGATACTTGGGTCGCTTCCCCCTTTTGGCTATTGTAAATAATGCTGCTATGAACATTTGCATGTGAGTTTTGTTTAAAGACTTCTTTTCAGTTCTGCATGGACCTGTATTTTCATATCTCTTGGGTATCTTCCTAGCAGTGGAGTTACTGGGTCATCTTGATGTTTGATACCTGCTTATTTTGTTATCAAAGATAAATATCTCCAGTGTCATCTTTGTGGCAGAAACTATCAGGTACATGAAATTAGTGGTGACCTGAAATTAAGGGATATAGGCTGTGTCAGAAGCCAAGATACCTCCTGTCACCCTCTGAAATAGTAAATGGGTTAACCTGTGTGTTCATGTTCTAACTCCCTCAATGACTATGTGAGTTCTACAAGGGCAAGGATTTGCTATATTTTGTTCACTTCTGTTATCTCTAATGCCTATGACAGGGCCTGGATCAGTATATATTGAATGAACACATGAACATTTGAAGGAATAACCATCAGTGCTCTGTGATTTCATGTCCTATCTCTCCTGGAAGTCCTAACCCTTGCACTGCGTTCACATCCATGAACTATTTAAAGGGCATCTTTGTGTCCATTTTTTCTTTCAAGATTCAAGAATACCTTAGATTACAGAGTAGGTATTCTTTCCTCACTTAGATTAAGAAAATGATGATCAGAAGTATCAATTTGTGCTAACTGACTTAGCTAGGAGGTTGTGACAGAGGAAGGTAAGGGTGATGTATTATTTTCCCAGGACTATAACAAATCACCATGAATTAGGGGGGTTAACAGAGCAGAAATTTACACTCTTTTTTTTTTTTTTTAGGATTTTATTTATTTAAGAGAGAATGAGTTGCGGGGAGAAGCAGAGGGAGAGGGAGAAGCGGACTCCCTGCACAGCAGGGAGTCTCAATCCCAGGACCCAGGATCATATTCTGAGCTGAAGGCAGAGGCCTAACTGACTGAGCCACCCAGGAGCTCCAGAATCTTATACTCTAATCATCCTGGAGGCCAGAAGTCTGAATTGAGGTGTCAACAGAACCAAGGCTCTAGGGAGAATTCCTGCCTGCCTCTTCTATCTCCTGGTGGCCGTAGGCTTCCTTGGCCATTGCAGCATGGCTCTGATCACTGCCTATTTTTCATGTGGCCTTCTCCGTGTGTCTCTGCCTGTCCTTTTCTATCTCTTACAAGGACAGTCTTCAGTGGATTTAGTGGCTGAACTAATCTCGGATGATCTCATCTCAAGATCCTAAACTTAATTCATCTGCAATGACCCTTTTTCCAAATAAGGTCACATTCTGAGGTTTGGGTAGACACATCTTTTGTAGGCCACAGGTTAGGCCATTACATATGGGCATCCCCGTTTCCTAATTGAGCTCTTTCTCCCTGGGTCTCTGATCTGTATTCCAGCCTAATTTCTAATGTGTCCATGTAACACTGGTACATGTTATGGAAAAGAGAGTTGCAGGTAAAATGAATTTGGAAAACTCTGAGTTGAACAAAGGTAGGCAGGAATTTTTTACCGCAGGACTTCTCAGACTTTTTAATATGCTAATATACATTGTAAATCTTCAGGAGAGGAAAAATATGGAGCACTGCCCAAATTCCTTTGATCTGGAAACGCTTTAAAAAGAATTAATGAAGAACAATTAATGAATTAATGAAGAACAACCAGCTTTCACAGGTTGAGGCTACCTAGAATATAGGTGGAAAGTATTGCTTCTTTCTTTGTTTTCCTCAGGGTCAGCAGGGACTCCATTCTTAAGACATGTTCCATCAGAAATGGTACAAATCACCCCAAAGAGGCTGAGGTCAAATGGCATGGAAAAGATAAAAATATATAATGTTTGGCATATTCTTTTCATTGATAAATCTCTAATTAAAAAAAGAAAAACTAGGGATCCCTGGGTGGCGCAGCGGTTTGGCGCCTGCCTATGGCCCAGGGCGCGATCCTGGAGACCCGGGATCGAATCCCACGTCGGGCTCCTGGTGCATGGAGCCTGCTTCTCCCTCTGCCTATGTCTCTGCCTCTCTCTCTCTCTCTCTCTCTCTCTGTGACTATCATAAAAAAAAAAAAAAAAAAAAAAAAAAGAAAAACTAGTAACATTTTATAAGAGATGTTAAACCTTCAGTGATTTCCTTCTGACATGTTAAGTGTGTGTGGTAGGATGCTGTGAACAAGAATAAGGCAACTGAAAGTTTAGAAGTGTCAGCAAAGATCGTCTGATAGAAGCAATTAGTCCACTTGTCCATAAAAGTGGTTCTATGTGCCTTTATGGCATTAATGCAATAATTCAGCCAAACTCGCATTATAGGGCACTGAGCTGAATGTTTGGTAATTTGTGATATGCTGTAGAAATTATTGTTTTTTTTTTTTTAAGTAAATTCATCATATGATCTTGTTTAATAGCCACCGGGTAGGATTTTTGTTGATTTTAAGAAGCTAGTAAGTGATGTCTTAGATCAGAGCTTTGGTGTCATTTTTTCTTAGGAAAGAGTGATTCTCCTCAAGATCAAAGGCATGGGGTGGATGAGTACTTTCCCTGGGTCTACCTGGGAAAAGGTGGTTTGACTAGAACTCTTGCACTCATGAGGGAACTTTGGAAGACAAGAATGAGATGCAGCTTCAAGGCAAATCGCTTCCATTCCCTCATCCCTCCGGTGGAGAGGTCATTTCACTGCTGTCGGTCTCTGAAATCAGGGGTCTGTGGTCCGTGATATCAGCTGTTAAATATTTATGGATCCTCTCTAGGAATGAGGAGGGACCTCTGATAATAGCAGCTTATTGTCTGAAAGGCAAATAGTGATGAGCTGGTCTAGGAAAGGCTCAGGATTGCCCTGAAATTGCCTATTTCAGGATGCAGCACACATGGAGGGTCTGTACATGGCAGATACTAGGGCCCTTGATTCATATCCTGGCTGCTGCCTCTGGCCACTTGTGGCCACCTGATCCTTAGACAGCCTCCAATTTCCTCTCCTGACGCCCATGATTAGTTTCACAAGTCTCAAAGTTCGGGCATAGAGGGGAAACAATTACATTAAGAGGACTGGATCTTTGGATTCAAGGGAACTGAAAGTTTGTCTGTGTCTGTCTCCGGGCCTTTGTCTTATCTATCAGTCAGACTCTTCCTCCAAGTCTCAGTATGAATGGCACCTCCTCAGAAAGAGCCCCCCTGACTCCCTAGGTATCCCACAATACCTCCTAGCAGTCATTCATTCTTTGACTCTTTACCCTGGGTTATCTTCTTCAGGCTCTGATCTCTAACTGAAGTCATCTTGGTTACGTATTTCCTTATGTGTGGTTGGCTCTGACTTCTCCCACTAGATTGGTAGGCATAGCCACTCT